>NC_060211.1:73635000-76437500 GCF_021130785.1 Homalodisca vitripennis
TTATCTCGTATATATGATTGGTCCTTAATACTGTATATATGACTTTTTAACATATTAAAAATACTTTTTGTTACAGATTAAAACATTTTGGTGCTTGTATTTTGTATGCGAATTATTTAATATGTAGAGTACAAGTATTATGCACACACTCACTCAATATAAACAAGCTTTACAATATTTTCAAGGATAAAGACGAAATAATACGAAATAAAAACTAATACACTATCAATTGAAAAGTTATCGAAAAGCTACAAAACCACTTTTTGTCATAATAACGTTTAAAAAATTTACATATACAACAGTAGTAAAAAAAGAATCCCGTAAACAATAACGTACCATAACCATAAAAGTGTATTGATTTTGAGGATCTCTTAATATATCCACCCGTCTCTTTAATTGTATCATATGATTAAAATAGATCAAAAATCTTATTGCAACATTATAGCGTTAGGAAACAAACAGTTTTTATAAAATAAAATGTAGATCACGTTAACATGAATTTTGGTCAATAAACGTCCCTACTATCAACCAATCACAAAATTAAAACTAGGATTACATTTGAGGTTTTGTGATTTGTACTTAATACATATTCAATAATTTATGCGTTGATTTCAAAAATAAATACTGATAGTAGACTGATGATATATTTAACAAGGTATTTTCATTAATGAAACTAGAGCTTAGTGTAATAATGCCACTGTCCTACAAAGCGTTAAAGGTAATCTTGTATTTGATAGAAGTCAATTTTGGAACAGCACGTCCTCTCCTACCACAAAGGCAACAGAGGTGAAGAATGTCCCGATAGTTTCAGCTGTTGAATAACTACTATTTTTAAAAAAAAGGTTATCAAAAAGGTACAATTAAGGTTACCAGTGGTGATCTAATTTGGCTAAGCGTTTATATTTCGTCGCACGCTATCCGTACTAAATGAAAGAAGAATGCCAATATATATGTAGAAGTTACAGCCAGGTCTTGAAAAACCTTTTCCTCTATTTTCTTTTTTCCTCGACTCTCGCTCCCACAAACAGTAACGTCACATCACATCATCCAAGTCCAAACTAAACCCATACTTCTCGTACAACAAACTACAAGAACTAGCATAGCAAAAAATATTTAAATGTCGTAATTTCTGTTATCACAACTTTGACAAGACTTTGTTGTGCATGAACAGTGACCATCAGGCTGTTTACTTACAATCAGCTTACGTTATGACGTCATTTTGGAAGTGTTCCAGGATTGGTTGTCAAGTTTGTTTAATTTACTTTATCGTTTCAAAATTTAACAGATCGGGTGTCATTATCAATAGGAAGAACGTATGAGGTGTAATGCTAAAGGCAACAGACGGACAAATTCAAGTGAACGTTCGCATGCAGACGGATGTTTTGGTCAACGTACACTGCCGCAGTCGGACACTTATTTTGGGTCAGAACTAACCTTCTCCACTTTTCTCTTTAGTAACCCTGCGATAGCGTCAAATTTTCTGTGATATGAAAGAGAAATTGTCAAAAGTTACACCATGGCTAGGGGACAATGATATATGTGATGGACAATTTCGTAAATACAAATGTATTGCCTTTCAAGAAGTTTTATTGAATATTCGAAATTGTAAAAATTTTTCAAGAAATCTGAGTAAGTTATGCAGAAATAATAAGACTCTTAAACCTTGATTACAGACTGTTTCTAAACAAAGTAGATAAAAATAAATAAAAATTAATTTATTTGAGAATAACTTTGGTAAAAAAGTAACAGATTTAAAGACTCATTATCAGACTTTGAAAACAAGAGTTTTGCGCATGCTCGATACAAAACGTGTGCACGCAAACGTATGTAGGTGAATGGATTTATGTGTACGTTGGTACATTTTATAAGCGGGGAAGCGACGTTTCGTCCATCCGTGTGCTGCTGTGCGCCGGCCTTTAACCTTTAGCTTCCTCCCCAACTACGACATGCACTTCCTATATACTACCGTGACTTTCATAAGATTCATGTTCAACTGTGTATCAATTATTACGTTATCGTATAATAAATTAACATTTAAACTAAACTAAAATTCCTTAGTTTAGGAATAATATAGCCAACAACAGTGGTACAGAAGAAAACACAGGAAGCCTGAAAAGAGAATGTGTATAAATATCGGCGTGTGAGGGAAAGATCGGTTAAAGTGAGGGCAATTGGACGAGTTGATGGCGGGATTGGCGGGACATGGGTCCCTACCCTCTCCGCCCGTCAATCCGCCGACCCCGGCACATTCTTCTTGGTAAGCCCCACATGATCGCTCTTGCTCTACTTTCCCAACCCTACCGTCCCCGTCACCGTCGCTTCGGTCTTCCGCTGCAAACTTTACAATCATCCCGATACGTTCACGTAACTGTGTAATCTTTGCTATAACATGTTAATAAATATAGGGGTGCTACCAAATATGCAAGGTCGCTACATGGAATAAAACTCAAAAGCTTAGTTTGATTTGATTGACTAGGGATTACGGGTTGCATGGACAAGTGAAACGTTAAGTCCTACTCTCCAAGAACCAATTTTGATTGTACAATTACATAATTTTTTTAAGTTTATAGGAATAAGTTCCCTAAGAAAGAAATCGATCGACAGCCGTGATAGTTTTAGCGGGAATTCAGAATGGAATGGTATTAAAAGGGTTAAAAGTATAAAATGTATTATTTTTTCCGCGATCATGTTTTTTCTGGTTTAACACATTTTAAACCAACTGCAACACAAGTAAATAAATGATGGATTAGCGCCAGCTAATCATTTCCAGACCTTGAAAGGGCAACTTTTAGTCTCTCTATCTAGTTGTATGCTCCGTTAATTCAAAAATATGTATAATTTATGTAGTAAAATTAACCACCTCCTGTGTTTTAACGATATAAAATTAATTAATTTCACAAAGCATTGAATAATTAATTGAAGTTGAGTATTACGAACAATGTTTCGCCAAAAAACGATCGATCACGTTAAATTTAGATTGGCAGGACTTGTGATTAAGAAATGATTTTTTAAGGAAATAACCAACGTTAAACAACCAGTTTAAACTAGCTCAGAATATTATTATTTAAATCTTAGTAGTATATTTATGATAATTATATTAAAAATAACAGTGAAATGACCACAAAACATTATTAAATGACTCGTAGTTTTGTAAATTGTACAAATATAATACTATTAAACGCTGTACTCTTCTTATAAGTTAACTATTTTAAATACTTACTAACTACTTTGCTAAATACATACTTTTGTATTTACAAGAGATGATTCAAAGAACTAGCGTTCTATGTACTGTCTTTTTTTATTTAAAATCCTTTTCCATACTACGATTGTGAATAAAATAATTCATCATTTATGGAGGTACCTCGGCATCATATAAATCTCATCCCCCTCCGTTCCAAAGAACCCTGTACGTAACGAAATCATGTCATTCATTAGCTACACCGCGGCTTCTATGATAAAATTTAAAAGATAAAAAATTGCAAACTTAATATATTTTTAAGTAAATCTCATCTCAATTATATCTCAATTAATCAATAGATCTCTTGTTTAATATAGAAAACAAAAATCGCAGAAATTGCTGCAATCAACACCAAACGTAGCAGACTCAATAAATTGCTTCAAATATAATCAAAACTACTCGCGAATGCAAACAGATGCCACATTTCAGAGAACTGGTCGAAAATTGAAGCACGCAGGGTAAATCAAAATTCTCCCGAACTGTTTGGCAATATTACATCAATGAACTAACAGATTGAATTCCGCCACGCACCGTTTATCGACACTTTATTAAACTCCCGAAATAGTAACGAACAAACAGAAACGGCAAGAAAACAAACAGCGCCCGATAACTGATACAGTGCGATAAAACAGTTGTATTAACAGAAGAGGAAAATAAAGCAATTATTACTGAAAGCAATATTTGCGATCAAGTGCAATTCATTACGAGCCGATTGTATCGTTCGTCTCGACTGTTGACGGTACCCGCAATCAAATGGGAATCGTTCGGGGCGACAAATTAAAACGGTCATTACAAAACTGTAAATTTCATTGGCTGCGTGCCAATAAAACGGGATGAAGCGCACTCGTCATATTAATTAATTAGTTGGTGTCGCCACGCCGGGCCATATAACAGGCAGCTGGTGAGTGTGCTGTACACGGTCCGGTACTACAACAATTACATTTTGCAATGTCAAAAATGTCATATAGTGAGCGTTTACTAATTAAATGTGAAGATTAATGAAAACTTTTGTCTTGGTCGGAGGTATTTGTGAAACTTAAGCTTTTATTACTATTACCAACATTTTCAGATCGAAATATTGTTAATAAAATTAAAATATTGAAATATTAACGATTCTTATGAAAAGAATACGGATACTAACACAGAACATAAAATACTACTACTGTATATCATGGTTGAACCCTGATTTCCTTAAAGAGGTGTCAAGCAAAGAGCCGGTGGACTATTCAATTCGAAAATAGGTGTAGTTTTATATTATTTCCGAGGTCATTTTTTTAAAATCTTTAAGTCATAAGGCAAATACAGTAAAATAAAATTTTGAAATGATAATTAAATTTTAATTTTGTATGATTGATACAAAATAGCTCATACTATGTAAAAGCTCCCATCATAATAAAAACGAAAATGAACTGTTGATAAACAGATCTAAACTTTGTGTTTAGATTTAAAGAAGATATTTTTCAAAAATTTCATTTTTTTAAGATTTTGACATGGTAGGAACAGGAAATCTGAACTCATTATTCCGATCAATGATTAAAAAATGAACAGTAAATCATTAGGTTCAATTTAAGTTTTGTTGGTGAAGCAATCAATTTTTTGCCGGGAATATTCAAAATTCAAACAAATATTTTTGAATACTCTACAAGCAATTACAGGCAGATAAATGAGAAAACCCTTAATGTGACCCTATTAAAAACACTAAATATAAAAATTTGAAATATTTACAGTGATGTCAATGAGTTATATTTTCAGTGAGTGACATGTTTTTCTTTTTCATCAGTTAAAGACATAGCAACTTTTTAATGCAATAGGCCTACGATTAATTAAATAATACGTATTTCAAATATTGTTTTTTAAGGAAATGAAATTTAATTATTAAAATATTTACTTTATACTTAATATGTAAATGCTGTGAAAAGTTCCAATTCTCATATTCAACCGATCTTCTTTTGTCACATTGTAAGATAACCGTACATTTAGCTTAAAATACATATCACAGGCCATGAAGATCCTTCACGTAGATCGAGCTACCTGTGCTGAGGCATTAACCGTAGACAATTATTGAGTAAATCGTTACTCATATTTACTTCTATTTTGGTCTTTGAAGTTATGTAACTGAATAAATATTACGTAAATATATTTAAATTTAATCATGATGTTCTGAAAAATTCAAAATATCTGCAAATTTGTGCTACGAAACATGAATCATCCATCCTTTAAAATATTTTAGGAGATTTTTATGAAAATAAGCCAGAAAACTATATGGACCGGCTTGTTAATTTTATTTTATTTTATTTTACATTTCAACGGACACCTCCATTTTTACAGTTTTGAACAATAATTAAACAATGAAAGTAAACAACCACAGTGACAAATAGAGCAATAACGATTAATAAACTGTTTAAGTGACGAAACGGATATAAACTATGAATGACAATAAAGTAATTTATTAATCATTAGTGTACCGTGATTTGAACTATGGAAAACAACGAACAATAACAGCAATAAATTAGCACGAAACATTGAGAATAAACAAGAATAGACAAGAATTAACAAGACACATTATATAAATAACAGCAATGAGAGTCGTACAGATAAAGTGTAAGAACGAGTGTCTTCCCTCATTGTGCAACTCCTAGGCAGATAACTCATGCAGACCGGCGATCTTCCTCTTGAGCACTGGTATACTGTCCACAAAAAAGTCAACGATGTCGGCGACGCTATTACCAGAACTCTGAAGTCGGTACATCGCATCGTTTGCTGCGTAGTTGGTGCGATGTTGCTGCCTAGCGAACAGGTCTCTGGAGCGAGTGGCTGAAGGGGTCCTGAAGAGGATCTGGCTCAGCATATCGGGGCAGTCGATCTTGCCGTTAAGGATCTTTGACAGCAGTACAACGTCAGCGGAGAATCTGCGATCCGCAAGAGTCAGGAGTCCCAGATCACGAGACACTTCCCCGATGGGAACCTGACGATAGAGAAGACCACTCCTGACACCCACTATTCGAATAAATCTTCTTTGAATAGTCTCTAGTTCATCTATGAGAAACTTCTGGTGGGGGTTCCACACTGGAGAGCCATATTCAAGGATTTGGCGTACCAAAGCACAATACAAAGTTTTTAAAGCCGTGTCACTTAAGCCTTTTGAGAAGCGGGAGACAAATCCAAGCATTTTGTTTGCTCTGCTGCAAATGTTTCGCACATGCAACTCAGGATTCAGTGAAGGTACTAATGTAATACCAAGATCTTTTACCTGCAGTACACGAGTTAAGGGCTCACTGCGTATATTGTACTCATGGTGATGAAAATGGCATCACCAGTGTAATCATGAAACTAAGCAATCCATAGCGTATCGACAAATGGCCTTAACCAGCGAAAGAGTTCTGAATCCAGAATTCAGCCAGGAAAATTAATGTTACAGTTCTTTGGCATTTAGAGAGTATCTCGATGGTTGATTACCTTGAAAATACAAAAAATGATATCAACTGAATAATTGTTCCGTCTCCGGAATTCAAGACTCACAACGAAAGTGTGAAGAAGACTATGATAATAATGAACAGTTCATAATTCGCATTTACAGTTCAATTAATGTCCATGTTTTAGGTGTGAAAATGCGCATTACAGGGTATATATATATATATATTATATATATATATATACTATAAAGGGTTGTTGCTGAAATTGCACAAAAATTGTAAAATGTTTATTGCACAACCAGGCATACTTTTTGGTGTACTTCAAACTATACAGGTTGTCTGAACAGGGCAAAATTCTAACATTATACACCTAACGGTTGAATTGTATGTTTAAGGTAAAACACGTTAGTGGTTTTTCGTTTGGAAAACATAATTGGTTTGTAAGGCAACTACAGCATTAGAAGTTGTAATGAGTTATGAATTTTAAGTTCGGCTCCAGTTCACCTTCCACTAAGTGCAACGTCTGAAGTCTAACGCCGTGACAGAATTTTGTATCTGATGAGAAAATGAGAACATCGCTTTATCTTTATTACATTTGTTTGTAGTCCAGGTGTCTCTGATGTCGAAACGATGTAGAGAGTTCGTTTTGAACTTCTTCGTCACCGACTGTTTTGGATCTCTTCAAATGGATGTTAATCCCAAATTCCAGGAGTCACATCATTAGACTTCAGACGCTGCACTAAATGGAAGGTGAACTGGAGCTGAACTCGATTGTTCCTATCAGGTTTGTTAAGTTTGACTAAGGTATGTTCACCTTTTTCCCATTAACTATTTTCTATTACTATTTGTTTGTGAAATATTAAAATTAAAGTAGATAAAAAAAAATATCGTAGTCTCATTCGAACAATCTTTAATTCAATAGAGCGTAATACTCGTAATTTTATGACATCATTACATTACCAGTTTTAAACTGGTCACAGAATTAGTGGTTAACACAAAAAGAGTCTGATTTGAGATCCTTGAAAACGTTTGTTTCTTCATAAGAGCAAAGGTAACCTGTCTAAATTTAAAATAAAAGTATATTACATTTATTGCTCCTCTAAGAATACTAAATGCCATTTAGTAATTTGAGGTGGTCTTGGGGAGTTCACTGAGGCGAAAATGTGATGCAAATATAGCCTGAACGGAAAGATGGAGTCATAACTTAGACTCCGTATTTTTTGTATTATGAAATTACCGAGAGCTATGTTTTACAAAGTGGCTAAAATACCTGGAAATTTAATTGTGTGGATATGGTTTACAAACCCTTTTCACGAAATACTAAAAACAGTTTAGAGTTAGCAACAGTATCCATAAAATATAATTTTAGGCGCAACGAGGGTTTTCATCTGATCCAAGTGAATCAAAACACAACCAATAATACAACACTATATTGTTGTATTTCTTACTTTTTCGAACTGAGAGTGTTTGTTTTGCACTTCGGGCTAAATAAAATCAACGAAGCGACGTTATTGTTTAAAATAGGTGATGAATGCTACTCCAGTTGTGTAATTTTAAGAACAATTCTTTAAAATGTAAATGCTATCAGTATTGATGACATTCCAAAAATTGCGTAAAATTTGTCTATCAAAACCCACACCAATGATCTTTAGTAGCATATTCAAACCACATCAATTCTTGGATCATATAGTGGATAAATATATTTTAATATTAATTTTGTTTCGTAAGTCTGTTACGTTTGGAATAAAATGCACCAGAGTTTATTTTGTTATGAAGATAATTCAAATGGTCATATAAATACATAATTTTAAATTTTAATTCCTGAGGTTTAGAATTTTTAAAGGAATTTTGTTATTTTTAACTGTAATAACGTAAAACATCCCACAAGGATGCGTAATTTATCCATAAAAGTTGGGTTCCGTACTTTATATAGATCAATTACCCTCGTGAAGAAGGAAATAACAGAAAAGTAAGAGCATAAAGAGCAAAGGTTTTAATCTGATAGGTTAAAGCGAAGGTATCATTCCATTCTAGCCCAAAGGTGGCGTATATTCCTTGTTTTATTCCAATCCTAATTAAATCTTTATCACTAATCATAATAATGATGAAAATAATGATGATCCTAAGAAAGACACTACAAACCATCCTAGTGATAACGTTGTCAGTCGTTATGTAGATGGTTGTCGCGTTGAAGTGACCGGCTACTGACCAGACAGGCCCGAACAAGCCAGGACATGTTGGATGTAAACAGGACTTTTTATTGACTCCGCGACAACCGCGCTATCTGCCGACAAATTGTGTTAGCGCCAACAGTAACGTCCCCATTCACCCGCTGCGGACTACCGACTGCGAGTCGTTGCAGACCGCTCCAATTTGATTCCGATGGCGACCAATATGGTTCCCCTTAATTGGACTCTGCAGTCGGTTTTTAACAACGTTATAAAAACATCAAGTATACCAACATAAAAGTTACATTTACAGTATTTGTTGTGATCATTTTTATTAAAATTTCAAATACAAAACATTTAACTGACAAGCGGTATTTATTTGAACTAGTTTTATAATTACTGAGTAAAACACTTTAACTGTGCAAGCATTTAATTTCTGAAAAGACTGTTGAGACATATTTAAAAAACGAAGAGTAAAATGATACACCTTACTTAGCAATAAAGGAATTCCTAGAACTAAATAATTCTAAATTGAAGACAGGAGAACATAAGAGGCAGACATTTTATACCATCTTACGGTCTCCGTTATGTATTCCTGGCTAACCTTCACACAATTAGTAAAGTATAAGATCCAAGATTTGGCGCTCTGCTTATTTTTGTAAGGAAGGCTGAACAAATAAAACGTAGTAGACTGCGATAGAATTAACAATGATTTGAAATGAGCTATAATTAAATTTCAAAATTATGTAAATAAATGTATAGTCAAAATATGCAAAGAACGGTAGGCCTATATAATAATAATTAGTTTGGATCTTTGTTGAAGTAAAATTTCAATCGAAGTATCCGACTAAATGTAACGAATAAGTCATCTCACAGACAGAAAGACGGGCTGTCCAGATTTTATTGGACCAATAGGAATCTATTTTCTAAATTTCAAGTCTTTAGGACCTTTCTATGAAGAGTTATCTTACAGATGGACATATACAACCGAACGGACTGCTCTTTGCTTATGACCTCAAAATTAATAGAGGTTGTCCTCTAAAGAGGATCTTACGTATCAAGTTTCAAGTTTTTAGGATATTTCTATCAGGAGTATTCGCACAGATAGACCGACGGACAGACAAAAAAATTTTTAATAAGGTCTTGTCATATGTTGAGCTCGCAGCCTGAAGGCAGTAAAATAATGAAAAGAGACTGTATGTCCATCTGTGAGATAACTCTCTCTACAAACTCGGTTGATCATGACTAAAAGTGTATCTCTTTTCTAACGAACTGTTAAAATGTTCAAATTAACAAGAGCAGAATTGTTGTCATTTGATTGATTCATCATGTGTTCTTCAAAAGCTCATACCCGTGTCTCGTATTTGTTTTGAATCAAATCGTTTAAATTATTTACACTATTAGGTAAAAACGTAATGGAACGCTCCGTCCGGTCCTTAGATGCCTCGTCGTATCGCCTTTAATTCCTTAAACTATATCTTGAGATGACAATCAGACACGATTTTCTTGTTCTGAAAGACCAAATATGATTTTTCTTTGGAATGGAAAGACAATATTAGCCAAAACAAAAAAATAGAATGATTCGCAAATACAAGCTACTGTAATACTTTCCACCATTGTAGTGCAATCCACAGGTCACTTAAATCTAATAACTCGCATTTATGCATCTCTTTGCAAATCATATCAGATCTTTTTACGTAATCTCTTATTATTGTACCTCATATATCACTCTTCTTATGTTTTTATAGATCTCAATAGCAGTACCGATTAAAGATTAAAGACTTTGATTTCAAACCATCATGCCTCTTACAGCAAACTTTGTTTTGCCTACCCGACACTAGATTTTTATTTATTAATTTATTTATTTTCTGGAAATATAACATTTATTAACAAATTAAAACTGCCGTCATTATGAAAATCATTCTTTTATCAGTATAATATTGCAATACAGTCAATAATATAAATAATTTAAGTTAATATTATGTGTTACCAGTTACCGATTTCTACTTTTACTATTTTTTATTATGTACAATCAAGATAAATTTCTTTATATTAATGTTATTTTATGTTTAAACATTTCTTCCGTGATTTATAGTTTCAAATTTGATTATACATTTTCAATGCTCATTTAAATTTACAATCTTACATAACTGATCCAAACTTATGGTGCTGTAATAGGATGGTTTTAACAAAAATAACATATTTTCATAGTCTTATATCTTGATGATTGTTTTTATGTAGCAATGGAAATATTTTCTTTTGTTGGTATTTAGAATTTTATTCATACCTACACCAGATGATTCGATAAAAATTTAAACTTCAAGACAGATTAATAAGAATTGGATTGCGTATAGTATATTCAGATTTTCAGTGTAATAAATGAATCATAAATAGTAGTATGTACCATATTTACTTCTCACACATTTTTAATATACTTTTGAACACCAATACACATCTTGAAATTATCATAGATATATTATTTGGTATATATGTATATTTTTTCAATGTTATTGTGTAATGCGAAACGTGCTTTTATGACGTTTTTGTTTGGAGCTGTGCAAAAATCACAAACTGATTTCTGCTAGATTACAGAATTTGATCTATTTAATAACCACTGTACAATTACGTTAGAGCCAATAAACGTTTTTATTTCTACCTCTTCATTACTTGCTGACATATTTACACGCAATGTATCACGTGCAAATAGAGGAACACTGTGTACACGAGTTTACATATTTGTTTTGTTGTTGTATAATTTATTTGTACATTTGATGATATTGTACCCAACATTTAGGCTTGAGGTACTAAAATAGTACTATGGTTCATTACGCATATTACATTCTATATTGGAACTAGTTACATGTAATCGTTTTTTGAACATATTTGCAGTAGGTCGCTGTTGCTTTGGACATAAGGCGTTATACAGTAGCTATTAAAAATAACTAAATATTTGTTTAGTCACTGTTATAGATACAGGTGCAATGTGTTACTGAGGTACAAAAAGTGTATGTAAAAATGAAGATAACATTATTTTTATAAATAATGAACACATGGATTAATGGTATCAATTAATTAATGGAACTAAAAACAAAGGATTCAAGAGTAGTTCAACAACCTTTCTAGGATCAAGAGGAACGCATGTACCCAGTTTCAATCCTATAAGACCTTAGGATCGTCATGAAATACGGAAAAGCAATGAAAGGCCCAGTCCATTCAGTTTAAGGATCAATTGGCCACGAAAAATATTACTATAATATTAAGAGTCGTCTGTAATGAAATAACCTTAAGTTTTTCCACCCAAGATCAATGTTAAACCTCATGCACTTCTACGGCCTCACATGTCTCATTTTAAAGATTAAATTAATAAGATTAAGAAGTGCATCCAAGCACTTTTTAGTTTTTTTGTACATTGTATTATTTTTAAATATTTAAACAATATAGAACAAAAACATAATATTTTTCCTCGATAATTAATAAAAAAAATTTTAAAACTGAAATCGTTTGGATGAGTATTTGTCGTATGTTTAAAAGAAGATATCTACGATAGTTCTATTACTATACCTAAGATCGTTAAAGTACATAAGGTTTACATTTTTCTTACGAGATAAATTCATCAAGAATATTTTGCTCAAACTTTTAGAATAGCTGGTTTTTTGATAGTGGTTTATGAAATTGGTTATCAGTAGTGAAAATCTTTATCGTGTACGTAGTGTGTACTCTGAATACACCAGAATTCTGTATAACTCAGTTTATTGTAACAATTTTGAATCATTACAACTAATCATAACAGCGTGATTAAGATAAATAAACTACAAATTCATTTTAAAAATTTGTATGATGCAATGTTTACTATAATGTTATAGCTGATTTATAACAGCTGGTAAGCTGGAAATATATCCTTTTGTCATCTGCATTCATTCATGCATTTTTTTTAATAAATCAAAAACAAACGGTATGAAATCCAATATCATGATCAGCCCCCGTCAGATAAAAATAAGATTGGTGGTTTGATAGTTAGTACAATTTTAAATGAAGTTCCTAGGGATATACCTTGATCGAGGTGTGACCAGAGAAACTCACATTGACTATGTCTGTTTCAATATTCTAAAAACAGAATACTCTGATCTCATATATCCCCACATTAATCGTGATCTTTAAGTTTGGGGTAGTTTTGAGAAATAAAAATCGGTAAGAGTATTTACCCTTCAGTAGAAAGCAGTAAGAATAATTACGTGTTTGAAAGCGAGGGATAGTGCCGAGACGCTTTCGTGGAGCTGGGATTTATTTACATTACTCTGTCTCTATATACCTGTGATTATTCTGGACTCCATACGAAAATATGAGCTAGGTTAACAAAGATACATCTACAGGTATGAAACTAGATGGAAGGATGGTTTACTGTCGTGTTTGAACACCTTCCTGCTCTAGTGGGTGTCCAGTTAATGAATAGTGTTCCCAAAGATGTAAAATAATTTACTGACCCAAGAAGCTCAAAGGTCAACTAAAATATTTTATAATATTCAAGGGACTCTACTCTGTCGGCGAGTGTATTAAAGTCGCTGGGACGACTGAATTTTAAACTTTCCATTAGTCAATGTTTATCTTCCCAACACTGATGTATGGATATGGTTTAAGTGAGTAATATATAAAATGAGAGAGTAAGTCTGATCATGAATGAAACTGTATACATCTATAGGACGGTTGTTGTGTCCCATGTTAGACCATGTTTCGTGTAACATTCCAATCAACTAACATTACTTATTATTCAAATTACGAGTAATTTCAAATATTTTCAGTTAAACTCCAATAATGCGGGTAAAATCCTCACTGGAAATGTTTAGGTTTCAAATTTCTAATTAATTAATGATGTTTGAACAGAGCAGAGGGCATGATGTAATTTCCTCACCACTAACTGCTCTACATAGTTGTAACCAATGTAAGCCACGTGCGCGTATGCTTTACCTAATTAACTGTTCACACAGAAGAAGGAAAAATGTTCAATGCGTTCCATTATGCTAATGCGTATTTATAGAAATTTAAAAGATATCTTTTATTATATAGTTCTATTTGACTTTTTATGTGTAAACTATGCATTGTTTATTGTAATAGCATATAACGAATTCAAATCATGATCCAAAATTTTGCTCGGTTCTTGTTAGTGATATTTCTCCTTACCGAGTATTCAAAAAGTGACACCCACCGTAACCTTTGAAGCGTTGAGAATTTTCAAACCCATTGCGATGTATGTTGAATGTAACAGAATGCAATACAACGCTCTACGATCCAATAAAATATTCTTATTAATAAAGATAACAGTGTTGTATAATGATTGCTTACATATACAACAATGTATCTCTAGCTAGTATGATAGGGAATAACAAACATTAAATTAACGGTATATACTGCGGATTGTTATGTAGGTTTTTTAAGTAACAATCACTTTTACACAATGGAAAGTATTTTCTCATAATCTATAAATAAGTATACGACGTCGTTTCATACTTAATTCCATAGAATACTGAAGATCTTAAAGATATAATTTATTTTTTCCGTAATTTATTGCATTAATCAGTGCAAACTGTAGCTTAAAACAAAAGGATTGTTCGATTATTAAATATCAAATTTTATACCCTCCACGATCAAGTGCATTGTTGGGTTTAATGTTTGTTTAAAATTTTCCTCAGGCATTTACGTATTAAGGTCCTAAGCCAAATACTGCATTACTCAGGTTCTGATGACGGCATATTATAGGTCTGGAGTTATAAAACATTGCGCAACAGTAATTGAAGATTGAATTCAAACTGAACAACAAGTAGTCCGTATAATTTCACAGTTAAAATTCAGAAAGTCTTGTAAAGAAGTCTTCTGCAAATTCAAATCATTGACTCTGGCGTGTCTCTACATTAAAAAAAAACTTGTTTTGTATGTTTAAATACGCCGTTACAAGTAGCGGAAACACACACACACAAAAGAGACCAGAGAATTAGATAAATACAGAACTTGGAGTCGTAGAGCATTGGTTCATGAACACTTGCCCTCACAGGCAGATGTTCATTTAATCAAAAAGTTGCCAAATTCGTTCAAAGATGTATACACTCAACATTTAAAACTCGTTTAAGCCGTAACAAGCCGTTTTTTGTTACAAATAATACGTAATGATAACGTTTTCTGGCATACTGTTGTGAAACTGTTCTTTAAGATTGACTCTGTCGCCGGTATTGCGAAAAACGAGTGGCTCATGAGTGGATATATGTGAGAAGAGATTGTATGTTTAAATGAGATTTCATGTGGCACACGTGTCAAAAGTTTAAATACACAATGTATAAAGTTTTTTATAAATTTTAAAATTGTCTTGCAATACAAAACATTAGGAAATTTTGACATTATAGAAACGAAGTATCGCTAATTTTCTTTAAAGATATTTATATTATCAGGTAACTAATTTAAGTCCTAACCGTCCAAATGAACCATAGAGGTTTTGAGTATCGAGTTACAGTGTCACAGTATAGACTCATAGAATCTAGAGTCCACGTCCGTCGACAGACATAAAGTGTAAGATTTCAGATGCTGCACTAAACGGAAGGTGCTATGTAACTAAACCGAACACTCTTATCAATCAATTCTTCCCACCGTTGCTTATGATATATACAAAATCCTAGTATTGAATTAATATTTGCAACGTTTTTTCAATTTATTAACTGAGTTTTAGCGAAGCCTATCACTCATGGGGCTTGATAATGTGTAATTTCTGTAAGTCTGTTTGACTTGGGCAGACTTTTATTATTTAAACACTGATATGAAACCCAATTTAATTAAACAAATCTGAATGTATTATGAGGTAAGATTTGTCGAAAAATATTTCATATATTTCGTATTTAGACTTTACATTTTGCTTTAAACTTCATTTATAAAAGATTTAGTTTTATTTCAACTTCTTTTTTGTATAGTTTTATGTCAGTATACCTGTCCGCAGGATATCTCGGTGTAAAATAAGCTATAGATTTTAAATTTTGTATTCAAATTCAACAAAGTATGTTACGAAACGTGGTATGGCGTACTTCTACCTCGAATTTTATACACTGACTGCTTGAGATTGAAAAACATTGAAGAAAAATTTAATCCTATTATTTTGATTGAACAATACAATTATAACAGACTATTTGTTATGTACTTGGAGTGATGTTATTATGCTATAAATAGGCGGAGCAATGCTTCTATTTAGATACATATGCCTTAAGTGATATGTATCTAATAGAAAAAATTATTTAAGTGATATTAATTAAATTTACTATATTGGGTACTTACTTCCCTTTAATAAATGGTTAGAAACTGGGTAGTTGAGTTATTTACTACATTTAACGATGACGATGAGTGTTATATATCAATCAATCGAAATTACCAAATAAATTAATAGTTAGGAGTAATTCAATTATTTTCGTTGCTCAGCTCAATAGTGTGTATATACTCAGTCAATTATTGACCTCACCTATAAATATTAAATTATACTACAATAAATAAATATATAATATATATATATATATATATATATATATATACAGTTACAAAACTGATAGAAAATATACGTTATGAAGGAAAGGAAAGGCGAGCACACGGACCAGGTCTGGTGTAGCAGTGAAGCTCTCCTGGGCCGACACGACGGGCTCGGAAATGAGCTCAGTTTTATTTACTTCCGGTGGCCACTATGTTATTACCAACTGACCTGCCAGTTCTGGCCAATCAAGCAACTGCCGTGACGTGACCCTGCGCGAGGCTAGCGGTGTGGGAGATTAGTTGTTCCCACATCTACCCCTAACTGACACTCTCTTAATTGTAATTTACAGCGCAACCTTCGTCTCCCATCACACAAACGCCCATTTATAGATTAAACCAAATTAACTTCAATCTAAATCGAGCATTGTCTAATTCCGATTTCCATTACACTTCTGGTCAGTTCTATGTAGACCATTAGTTATTGAACAAAGCATAGGAGACTATAGACAATACTCAACTAATAACAATATAACGTATACGTGTCTCTCAGGAGCTCCCTAAGAATGTTTCGCCCTTCAATTCCAGGAATATATTCCATTGCTCTTTAAAAGCTTAGTTTTAATAAAACTCCAAAACTAAGTGTATATGACAATGCGGCTATAATGCCATATTACAAGACTAAATAGCCTTGATCTAAGAAAATAAACGAATGATAAATAATGTATAATAATTCTTTTCTATCAACACAGTGACATATCGTTTACTAAAATGCCAATCGACCGAAAATATCTGGGCGGCATGATAAACTGATACAATGTAAATGGTAGAACGTAGCAAGAGTAAAAATATAAACTATTTCCTGGTCGTAATTTAGTCTTTCTTGAAACTAAGATACGGCCAAAATACCAACAATCTCTTTTACAAAACTAGAAAGACACAATGTTATTAAATCTTATTATTAAAGTTATTAGGCTATTTAATGTAATTGAAAATCAGCAATTATTAGAGAGCTTATTTTGTTATTGAGTTTTAAACTAATGAGGGCATTTTCCTAACTTTATATTAAGATTTATCATGATGGACAATTTATGGTAACTTTTTGGTTCCCAATTTTATAATTATGAATATTAAATTATCGTGGAGTGATAGGAATAAATAATTTATTCATACATCATAACAACGTACAATTCGGACGTGTTGTGTTGTAGCTTTTTACTGCACGAATAAAAAGTAGCAAAAACTACAATAGCAGAATATTCTTTTTAGTCGTTAGAAATTAAAAATAGTTTTATTTGTGTTATTACGTATTGCTTTAATTTTCGGCTCTATCGCTGAGTAAATATAGTCTTTTAATGACATTGTTAATAAAATGGTTACATGGTTGAAATGTTTTCTCTCAATTATAATATGTAGGCTATTTCGAAATTGCAAGATCATTTTTACAAACTAGACTTCTGTAAAAATATTGTGAATAGTTTAAAGAAACAACATTTGAGACAAAGAAGAAACCATTTTTGCCTTGTAGTCCCATAACTAATTTTGATAATCCAGTTGTACGCAGTTTTCACTTGTTGAAAATGTACATAGAATATGTGAAATCATTGTCTAAAAGTGTACTGCACTATTCAGGAGATAACGAACAGTTGAAGGATGACTAATGTATTTATATTATTGTCACCTCTGTAATGTAAGAGCCAATTTGTTCTGTATATCCAAACTGGTTTGTCGTGAAATCGATGGATGAATATTCCTAAGCAAGAAACTAATCCTCCGCCACACTAGTTTTGGTGGATGTCGAAATGATAGGGTGGTAATATGTTTGAAATTATTAAACTTAAATCTGTCAACAGATTAATATTTTCTAGCTTGATACACCTTGATAAATACACGGTCATCAGACACATAAACAATATTTATGTCACCATCAGACAAGTACATAAAGAGACCACTTTAAGATAAATATGATTTAATAATAAAATAATCACTTAATATTTTTAACCCTTACAACACCCAGCCATTTTGATCTCCACCAAAACTAGTGCGTCTAACGGTCGATTTCTTTTTTAGCAGACTCTATGAATTTTAAGAAATGCCAGGTTGTATGCTAATGCAGTGAAAATCGCCTTACGCCTCTTAGGCTACTAGCAAATTATTCTAAGAAAAAATATTTTCGATCAAGCAATACTGTGGATTAATAATCCTGGTAAATTCTTGATACACGAGTCTTGATGACAAAGAAGATAGTGCGTGTGTTAACAGAGTTAGGCTATCATCTATAAAGTTAACTATAATATGGTTATATTATAGTTAGTTACATTCTTAACTGACGCAAAACAAGACTGCGTCAATCCAACCTAGTCTGTTTTTATACTTTATGTTTGATTATACCCTATGCACAAAACGTGGAAGACGATCTTGAGAATTTCTGATTTTAATACTAGTGGAAAGGATTCTGCGTTTTTTAGAAAAACGAAATATTTTATGTTATTTTGTCTATTTGATCTTTTTACATGTTCAATCATTTAATTCCATTTATTTGAAAACATAACAAGGTAGGAGGATTGGGAAGGACACCCCAACCGCTAAGTAGGTAGGAATCTCGTAAAAGGCTTCACTGGAAGTTGCATGCATAATTTCAGGTTTAAAGCTCATATCATTC
The DNA here is from genome assembly GCF_021130785.1 of Homalodisca vitripennis. Lineage (NCBI taxonomy): Eukaryota > Metazoa > Arthropoda > Insecta > Hemiptera > Cicadellidae > Homalodisca > Homalodisca vitripennis. The sequence goes on from NC_060211.1 coordinate 73,653,970, forward strand.
TTGAGATGGATTGCTGACATGCAGATAACCGAATAGATAAGACAAGAAAATATGTCACTTAACTATAGAGTTCAAATTGAAATAACTTTAGACATGCACCTCCATCAATTTAATTCTTATCTGCGAATAGATGAAGTTTCATACAACATTTTTAATTCTACAAATGGAATTGTTCTCGAAATATCTTGAGCATACTTAGGCTATGAAAGGCTCAATCAAATTCCGTAGAGGGACACACCTATCATCAAATACGATTTTACCCACATAGAAATTACGTTACATCAAAACTATTAAGTAATTAGCTCAATTCTTTCTTGAGATATCCAGCGTAATACATACACACAAGCACACAAGATAGACAGACAGAAGTGCATTTTTAAGAGAAGGCGTAGTGATGGTTTAGAATACCATACAAAGTTTCTAGTTTCTAGTTCAATTTACTATCGAGATATAGCCCTCACTTATAGCCTTTACTAACGCTCAGTGAAATACCATGTAGGAGACCTTTGCCTATATACAAATAAATTACTTTCTTAAAAGTTTTAACAGAAAATATTTACATATGAATACAAGTCTGGCTTGATATATACTCAAACATGTTTGTGGCTCCGCTCTCCTGATAGACGACAAAGTCCAAATTATTGTAACTTAATTGATTTTGTTTAAAATGAGAACCCAATTTCCTTTTAAGACTTATTCTACCCATTCTCATGGGCAACTGGTTTGTGCGTGGATATTATCACACAGATTAACGGAGAGAATCGATATAGTACAAGGTTGATGGCAATAATAAAAATTGCTACTTTCACAGACCTCAATTGAACCTGACCTATCTCTAGATTCAAAATCCGACGTCTTAGACCATTCGGACATCGGCACTTCCTATTAATTGGCACTTAGGATGGTCTGTTCTTGTTTTTTCACAGTGTTTCTTGTTGTAATTTAATAGAATTTTTCATTGTAGTTTCCATAATTTACATATTTTATACTAATACACTACAAATACAGAAAGTAACGTAACGGTGCTAAGTTCTTACTAGACATGGAATGATACTCTTCATGGACTGATAAATATTTGTTTCCCAAGCTGAGACCGTGGGGTGCTCTTATGTCAAGGGCAGTGTGCACAAGCAGTAGAATAGACTCCCTTGCATGTCCATCTCGTCCGAAGAGTCGGCATGGCCTGAGTTTGGTAAACAGAATACTGTGAGTTATTCACATTATAAAAATATTCCTAGAAAAACTGAGTATAGTTTCCCGGACAAAATATTTTAAGATTAATATCAATTACACAATTAAACACCGTGTATGTATATAACAAGATATGCATACATAAATTGAAATACTTTTATCAAACGTCTTCCTCCAAAGTATTTATTATAAAAAGGTACTTTTAGGTTTTCGCTACACATAATACAACTAACCTAACCTAACCTAACCGATATTCTTCATCGCCTGTCATTAAACGTTGATAATGTATCAATATTGCATCTTAAATATGTAATACCTCAATTATAATACTCCAATATGAGGTATTATCACAGCAGTATTATTATTTTAGAGGCTAACTTACAGTATCTGAGTAGTAACTTACTAATTTATCTGCAACATATCATCAATAAATTAAAAAAATTAAAGAGTCTAGTACCAAATTACCTCAAAGTTGACAAATAGATACCATTGTGAATTGTTGTTATTGCTGTTGTTTTAAGATAATGTAACATGTTATGCTTTGCGTTTCAGATTCCCTGAGAATGCGTCGACAACTACATAACTACTTTGACAAACTGACCTGACATCAAGCTCTATCCTGATAATAGCCAGATAAAGAGTGTGGTTGGTAACAAAATGGCGGGCGTGTTTGGCGGGAAGCCACTCCCAGAGCGTGCAAGTAATTGTTAGCACGGTACGGCAGCGTGGCGGTAGGTAATTGTAGTGGGTCACGGTTGAGCGCATACCGCGCCATATTGGTGGGTGAAAGTCCACTTCCCTTTCCGGCGGTTTCCGCAAGATTTCCATCCTCCGGGTGAAACAATGGACAATCAAACAGGGTGTGAACCAGTGGGCAATCCGCGCTGAGTCACGCCCGCTTGCGCTCAGGACAGCACAAAGACGACAGCTGACTGCCTTCGCTGATTCTTTAACTGTTAGAAAGTTGCAAACTGGCTGGAATAGTATGTAGGAAGATCCAAGAAAATCCAAGAGGCATTAACAATTTTGATAAGTAGACTGTGAGGATTCTCTCTGAAAGACCCGACAGCCCAAAATCATGTTGATCTATCATGATAGAAAGATCCTAGAGTCTTGAAACTATTTAGTAAATAGTTTACTATGGGTCTAAGGAAGAACTCTATTGATTTCGGAGTCAAATGTAGCAAAGGTTCAAAAATTCCGCAAAGCACTGACATTCCTTACAATCTGTCGGATCCTTTGATACTCCATTATTTCGGTTTATTCTTTGTAAGCTATAGACTATTTATAAAATTCATAAATTTAATATTAAGATTGATAACAGTACTGTTCATAATAACTTAAACATTTATGCATGATATTCATGGTTAAGAAAATTAGTAATACATCCAGTAAATAGTAATGAAAACTGGCTACAAAAACCAATTTGAAAGACTTTGGTCGACTAAATGTTTACAATCTGCAACGTTAAAGCGAATAGTAGAGAAATCGTGTTGTAAAGGGTATGTAGCCCTTGTTTGAAAGGTACAGTTGCACTTTTGGCAATGCATCCATATTTAAATGTTTGCAAAGTTACTCTAAAAAAATATCTGAGGATTAGGTAATGAAAACTTTATGCTTGAACTCAAAAATAAATAAGAGAAACTTGCTAAGAGCCTTCTGATGTTGATAAAATTCAAAGTACTTTAGTTATTTTAGTTAATTTCAGTCGCGTTTTGGCTGTTCAAAGACATTATGAAAATTAGTAACGTTAAGGATATTGTATTGGATATTGGATCATTGTTAGTTAATATTCTGTTATAAGTTTCTGTAGGTACATTTTTTTGCATTAACAGTTTTCATTTACTGCTGTTGTTAATGTTAGTGAGTTGATGAAAGTTTTTTTTAAAATTTAAATTCTGACATTTTTAGAAACAGATCTCGTAAACAAACAGGTGTATTGTAAGCTTACTCTGCTGGCACTCTTATCCCTGATTCGAAAGCTCCCGCATGATCTGAGCTTACTCTAATGATATTAAGAACATTATACAAGTAGCTGTCTTCGTTTGAAGACAAGTCGCATAAACAGACACGTTGCACTTCAGTTTAAAATATTACAGCATTTTTACATAATTTAATGCTCTTAATCATTGTGTAATATGCATTATTTTAATTAACTAATATTAACTAACTAACTTTGAGATTTAAGATGGTTTATTCTCTTCTCGGGTAAAAACATAAACAAAATATCGACAGAATATCTCCTTATATTGTTCATTTTAAAAACATCAGCATTCCAATGTATTATATTTGAGAATAATACTCTTTACGCTGCCAGAAACATTACAACTGACTGATAAATATGTTTTATTGTTTTTCTCAAAGTTAAATCACATATTATACCTTGTTAGCACATTCTCTTTTGTAATTAAAACATTTAAGTTTTCAATAGTTTACTTAATACGCAAATTTTGTTGTTTAAACTACCAAGGCGTCTTGTAAAAGTTTTTTTACTGCATTACTCTGGCCTTTGTATACCATAATATATAAAATTGTCAATGGTGACTTGAAATAACTAAAAATAAATGTATCTAATAATTTATCGCTATGCGGGTACACAGGTTTTCTTTATTTTTGTTTGGTCCAATATAATATATTACATTATTTATATTTTATACAGCAACTCAAAATTTTTAAAAATTACATAATGTAGCAGGAAATTTATTAAGTAGATTTAAAATACTCACCTGTCCATCACTGTAAACCCCAAACAAACTGTATTCTATCTTTTGAACTGTTTTTTAATTGCTTATTTTTCTGTTAAGCCTACTATTATAAATTCTACGTCACCACGTTTTTTCGTATGCTATATAAACATTACCCAAATATCAGTTGTTCATAAAAGAAATAGACTTAATCTTGTGAGAAAATTAATAGATATGACATTGCTGTTGTCCACGGACAAAAGAGTAACACTATGGAAAACAAAGTCATTTTTGACTTTGGATGAAAAATTAAACAGAACAGAATCCGATAGCCAATTAGCATTGTATACAACTATGCGTGGTCTGTTTTTGATTTATTTATTTTGTTTGTTTTTGAAATCGACAGAATACATTTTCCTGAGAAAGAAATTGATCGTGTGCCAGCAGCGCATTTTTGATTGAGGTTGAAATGAAACTATGCGTGGTCTGTTTTTAATTTATTTATTTTGTTTGTTTTTGAAATCGACAGAATACATTTTCCTGAGAAAGAAATTGATCGTGTCAGCAGCGCATTTTTGATTGAGGTTGAAATGAAACTATGCGTGGTCTGTTTTTAATTTATTTATTTTGTTTGTTTTTTAAATCGACAGAATACATTTTCCTGAGAAAGAAATTGATCGTGTCAGCAGCGCATTTTTGATTGAGGTTGAAATGAAAGGGTATCGAATGAGTTGATAATCTGAAATAATAATATTTTCTTTGATCGTATTTTTTGTAGCTTTACACACTTAAAAATAACCGCAAGGCACATTAATTGGCTGAGCTTTAGTGAAGGCCATCAATCATGGAGCAGGACACATTTGATATGTCTGTCCGCACGATATCTCGAAAACGAACTAACGTAAATACTTGTAATAAATAGTCCATTAAGCTTCATTTCTATATGAGGAACACTGAGTTCAATGATGGTGCATGTCACTAGATGGGATTTGCTGAGCGTTTATGGGTAACCATTGTGTAAACAAAAAATTACCGAATCAGTAACTCTGTAAACAAACTCAATAAACCCATAGAGATTCAAGCATGTAGCATATCAACACATACAGCTTAACTGAAATGTACAACATAATTTTATAATGACTTGTGTAGACTTTCATTATAGAAACACTGATCAAAACTCAATCTAATGAACACAATTCTCAATGAGGCATCACAAGTCGAGAATATGTTCATATCTAGATATAAATCTTTGCTTGAAAGTTCGTGTCTACAAGTATTTGTTCTATTATGCGCCATTTTGTGTCAACGTCTTTTCTGTATAGTTGTTTGCATGTTACCTATCTCCAGTAAATCTCGAGAATAAAATGAGTTATAGATTTCAAATTTTGTACGCAAACTCAGCGAAGCCTGTTACGACACTTAGTACAGCGTACTTATACCTTGTAATAGAAATATCATCATCTGACAACTAGAAGAAGAGACTGAAATTCGTCTTTATACGGTAAACCGACCCTTATTAAAAATATATTCTTACAAATGGTTTTATGATTGTTTAACGATTAAAATATAGGGAACAAATTATTGTTTCATTTTTTAAACTTTTTTATAGTCTCATATCGATATCTACCTAAAGTAGCGCGGAATACCTTTCTCAGAAAAAATGTCTCTATCGATATCAAGTAAAACAAAATTTTGGTTATAGCCTACCTGCAGGACTAAAAGACCGATCTATTCTTTTGTATAATGTGACTCAACTATTGTAATTTTAATAATTGACCACCAACGGCGAAGAATGTAGAAAAATATACAGAATTGATTTACCATGATTGATGTATCTTCTCCAATCAAATATGCAATAGTGGAATAATGATCAAATTGAATTCTTTATTCCTGGCTGTTGTAAGTTGAGGAACTCCCAGCCCGCCAAGACCGCGGTGAAGACCGAGCGAACCCTCCAGAACGCAACGCACCAGATGCCGGGCGTTCCGTTCATTAGCTGCACTGCCAGGGCCTCCCACATGCTCCTAATGTCGGTATAAATTCCTTCTCTGACATTCCTAGTGCCAAGACGGTTTTATTAATCTCTTACAAATTGGCTGCACGCAAATGATGATTGAGACATTAGCCAGGTAAACCCTTGCTTCCTCTTCCTCCTCGTAATGGTGTCGTTTGTCTTCTGAACATATGTCCGGATCGTCTTAGAACTCAACGGCTGTTAAGTATCGCCCTTTGACTCTTCTTAGAAGAGCACTCTAAGAGTCCTCGTTAAATAGAGGATGAAGGATTAAAGTATATTAAGAGTTTGGGTATTTTGTTCATATTTTATGATTATTAAAAAACGTTACCTTAATAAATAAAGTTGGTAAATCTCGAATACAAACAATTAAATATTACAATTGTAACAAGAACATATTAGGACAGCCTGTGTCATCTCATAATGAATATGTCTCGAAACCTTCAATATCCACTGAGATGACTGTGAAAATGAGATTTTTCACTGCTTAATATCAAACAAACTATAACGATATTTTATACATATCTGACTGAAGTTAGGGAGGTGTGATATTAAACATTACGTGCATCAAGTGATAGTTGAGGGCATGACTTTTAAGCGGTTTTTGGAAGAGAGATTGATTGAGGAATTAGACTGCTCAAGGAGCCAACCCTTCTGACTTATTTTCGTGACATAATTTAGTTAATATTCCTGAAAAACTTTGAAATATCAGAATGTGTAATCAAATTCAGCTATTTTACCCAATTTGTCTTACACGTACCGAATTCACGTTTTCCTTTATATCCAATTAATATAAGACTAAATAATAATAAAGTAATAAAAAAAATTACCTGTAGTGAACAAAATCGAGATGAGGCATATAAAGGAAACTCCGTTTCATGCAGTCTAAAGCTAATGCACTGGAGTGGAGTGCAATCATAATATTGCGTACACTGTTCGCATTATCTGGACAGTAATACAAATCAACAATACATGTTATTATTGGCATGTAATTAGACCAATACATTTTGCTTGCGACAAAACTTGTTAACATACGGAATATGACCACGTTTCTTATAGAATGAAATATATTATTCTTTAAAAACCAAGCATAATTCTCGCTATAGACCTGAATCAGGTATGATGATCCTGAATGATCATTAATTCTGGATCGTTATTTCATTTAGTCTAAGCGTACCGCAATGGATTTAAGTACTTTAGGTAATACTGTATGTCGCAGTTCACCACATTTGAGATTGTAGAAATGTGTAGTTCTGCCTGCATTGTTACATGTGTAATTCAATTAAAAATACATTGCAATATGGTGCACAAATATCTATAAATTGAAAATCACGTAGTTAAAATAATTGAATGAGGAAAGAAGAATAGACAATAGCCGGTAGTTTTTAATTTCCATAGGAGATAAACGTTAAATTCTACTACACCAACGAAATGGGCAGTGGACGAACTCTGGCGGGAAACCACGCAAGCCAGCGTGGGTAGGTGATGCCATCTCGCGGAATATGGCTGAACTAACAGCGCTGACCGCCACAGCCAATCGTTAAACCACCCGGCCAACTACTTGCTCTGTCTTCCCACTTTTAATGAATATCTCTTTCATGCTTTGACTTTGCAATTAGTTTAATCTGCCTTCCACCCGACCTTCCTTCTCCCTTCGGAGACCTTTGTGAGGACCTCCGTTTACTTGCTAACACATCGTATATTTATTCCACTCTTATGCTTGATATCCATTTCTCAGGTTGTTTCTTCCAGTTTTACTTTCCTTTTAAATACTCTACAATTTAAATCTGAAGATTAATTTAATACAATAAAAAATATTAAAATATAGTATGAATCTGTATTAAATTTTGTACATTATTATTACGTAAATCAAAGTGATGAACAATCAAAGGTACAGCGAGCGTCATTCAGCAAGTATTAAAATAAAAAGTTAAAATAATGAAAATTGTTTAAATACAACCCCCTTTCAATGTTCATACGTTTTAAAAAATAAAACATAAATTAATAAAATCACTTAATTTTCATAAAGTATGTGATGGCTCAGATATCACAAAAAAGCGGGTAGTACTAAAAACAAACATACTAGGAATAATCTTTATTGCACCTCTTAACAATATAAAATTGTACCACACACTTTGAATTGGTAGTGTTTATTTCTTTTATGATGGTAGAAGTAAACGTGTTCGTTCTTTCAAAAAAATCACTCTGCTCCAGACCCACTGTATAATTTTGTAACAAGGAATTTTAGAGCTATATCCCAGCGGTTCATGTTACCAAGGTAGAGCGAAACTAAGAGGCGTTAAGACGTTTTTCATTGTTGGAATCTTTAATTCTTTAAAGGAGCTTATTGATTAGCCTGAAAACAATGTGTTGCGGAAAATGTTAGAATGCTGTATTTGTGATTTAGAGTTCGAAAGTTGTCATGGCCTCGGACTTCATATTGGTGAACATTCCTGCCATGAACTTCTACAGTTATTTATTTATATTATGTGTTATAACAATACATAGTATAAATTAAAGTCGCTTTGTGTGTTGGCCTGCTTGTCGTTAGATATTTTCAAAACTAATCAACGGATTTTGATATGGTTTTTTCTGTCGGTTTCGTTATTAACTAGGGCAGGTTCCTAGGTATAATACACTAATATGTTAGTCATAGAAAGTAGAGTAACGTTTTTATAATGCGAAAATTTATATTTTTGACCACTTTCATTGTTAATACTGACTAAACCTTACGGTATATAACAAAATAATGTACCACGGAATTATAAATTTCAAAAGGTCCAACAAAAAAATCCGCGGTGGCACATATTTAATTCCAAAGAATAACCCACAGTAACCATTTTTCTCATTTAAAGTTTACATTTTTATAATCATTTCCGAAGCTATTTTATTAATCAGGGTAAACATCAATACTACTTATAGCACCAGAAACATCGCAAATCATAAACGCTTTTAAATCTAAGTTGGATTCCACATATATGTTTATTTTCTTTATCAGTGCAACAATATAAGCTCAACTGTGGAACCATAAATAAATTGGAATGGAAGTGTGTTTGATCAGTCTTTTGCGACTCTTTTGCAATGCAGTAACTTTTCGGTCGTATGTAAGTTATATATTTTATTAAAAGCAAACAATGACTTGGCGCTTGAAAAATCTTAGGCAGGAAGTAAATTTAAAAAGTCGACGCTAAAATTGGATGCTTTTTAATCGAAGGTTTTGCTAGTATATATTTTCTTGATCAGGGCACAAGTCAAACTCAACTATTGCACTTGAAATGCCTTAGATAGAATGTTAATATAAACTGACGGAAGTTGACAGTGTTTTACCAAATTAGGCTTTTGAGACTTATATGTATATATGTTTTCATACAACAAAACCTAATATAGAACCAGTGAAAAGATTTTTTACGTTTTGAATCTCTCAATCTTGGATACTGAAATAATCTCATATGTCTACTTATGTTTAAGAAAATTGTAGAGCTCCATCGTATAACATCATAAATGTTTTCTCCATCAATGGATTTAGATTTTGAAAATTGCAAGTTAAACCACGGTAACTGCTAGTATAATATAGTCTATAATATAATATACAGAGTGTAACTAAAAGGTTGGGCTGGTTATGTATTTTAAAATTTTGTGTAGGCCTATAATTCTAAGCTAAAAATGAAGAATAACTTTTTTCCAATTTTTACTTCGTTTAGCCAATAGACGCTATTTTATATTTGTTATTAACAATTAATATAAAATAAAAAACTAATACTGATATCTAAACTAATAAAACTAAAGAAACCAAATTTGGTACATAGATTTGAATAGGTAAGAGAAAAATTAAGTCGATTAACGAAAAATAAAAAAATAAAAAACAGTAGTATAGTTGTAGAAAGTGTAGTAGACACCAACTATTTGGAAAATTTTATTACAACTCTAACGCTACTTGTTTGAACGGGATCCGTCAAGGTATAAGCGAGCACAACAACTTTAACGGTACGCTTGCCCAATCTGTGAGCAGCAACAAAGTTACCAACTATTTTGCAACTTTTATAAAAATTCATTTTCATGTATTTTTGTCATCGAAATCCATCAACGCATAAGCGAGCATGACCAATTTGAAAGATACGCATGCACAAGCCGGGAGCGCCAAATATGTCATAGTTGAGAGTTGTCAGTTTTTTGTTGCTCCTGGCTTCTACAAGAGTATCTTAATGGATTTCGTTGAAACTAGTACCGTTGGAATTGCAATAAAATTCTCCCAATAGTCGTTTCTTAGTGCATTTTTTATAACTATACTGATTCTTTCGTTATTTGGCTAAACATTTTCAAAAGAAGCCATTTTATTAATATTAAAGGGAAAACACATTATTATCCTCTTAATATTCAAATCTAGGCGTCTCGATAAATGGCTAATCCAATCTTGATATAGGCGAGTTCTTCTACTTTGATTTTTTCTTCTTGTTTCTTCTCTTTTCGACTTCAATTCTTTTGGGGCTACAAATAGAGAGCTCTGACGTCTAAAGTCAATGTCACGCAAAGTCTACCGACTGCGCCAGGTATCAGTCGACGTCAACGTTTAAGTGATGTTAAATCTTGTATATTAGGTTCGTAGACAATATTCTACAGAACAATGGATCCACTAGCTCCACCCCAGATAACACTTGAATTCATTTTATTCAATTTTAGCAAGATTATATAGATTATACTTTGGTAAGATTATATTTTGATTTAATATCTATAAGTGGTGCTTTACAATATTCTCGTCACGATTAAAATTACATACAAACTGCGTTTTCGAGTATTTATCACTACAACCTCAGATATTTTCACCCCATCTGTTTTGACAATTCGGTGCAAATTTTAGCACACCTTGGTCTTCTGAACAAAATCACCTAACAGATACGGGATGAATAAAATTTGGTTTTACGCTCCTCAAAATGAGGAGTCACTTGAGAGATGTTTATATCTGAAATTTTTTATTTGCCCCCAAAATCCCGCATTTTTGGGAGTCACAAAAATCTTCAAAATCATCAAATCAAACTTTCTTTCCACATTCCACCACTATCCAAAAAATATCTCTTGGTATAAACTCTAGAAACGATAGAGGTGGGTTCGGACTTTTTATTCATCCTGTATAAATACAGGGTAATGTCAGCAATCACAAGTGTCTAAAATAAATACAACCATTTTATATGTTACAGTGTACATGCAACCACGTTTCTCGGAGGTTAAATTTAATCGTATCAATAATAGAGGAAACACGGAAAACTGAACAGATAATCTACCTGAAGACGATAGAACAATTAATTTTCCTTTGAAAACACTTGCCTTGCAGTTTTATACCTGTAACTCATGCAAATTCTGCCAATACTCCCTTAATCCTATTATGCAAGCAAAATGAATATGATCACTAATCACTGGAACTGAAACTCTGAAATTTTATTAATTTCATTGAGTAAAACATTTCTGGGATATAAAGCACAAGCAAATGCGTAATAACGGTGAGACAAACATGTATGTATGTGTTGCATATACATATTAATGTTTGAAGTTTTGTACTTTCATTTTAGTATCACAATTATTATGCCTGGGAATTGTATTGATTTTATAGATTTCAAGGAAACGAGACCATGTTTTATATTGTTAAGTAGGTCAAAACTGCCTTTTTTTACACAATCAAAAGGGCTTGAAGTTTCCTAACATAGGACCCGTCAAAGGAGTTTGTGCTTAAAGCACTTAAGGACACCTTGTATTTGGAGATTTCCACTTCACGGTTAAATGCTTACCTAATGCCATTAAAGTAGTCATAAACAGTGGACAACGTAATCACCTGTTTAATTAATGTAGACTCTCTTTTGTGTTCTAGTTTTGAAGCACAGCACCAGGAGTACTCGCTTCACAGGTACTTTGATATTTATATTCTAGCCGAATTGCAATATTGCAGTTACTAATATTTTTAACATTAGAGATTAAAGCTTAAGCTTCAAATAAGAAAAATCAAAACTGAGCCAGGGTAATTTTTAATACTATGTCGTGGCTACTAATATGCCCAATGCCCATGAGAGTCAAAATCAGAAGGTTCAAACTCCAACACTACAAAACCTTCTTTAAAATGCGTTTGAATGCTGTCTTTCAGATATTGCATGTGATTCAATGCAGTTACAAAACATACTATAATCGGCATTCTTTCATGATACAATAGGAGTAAAAAATAAATCACCAGTGTTGTACTGTAACACCACGCCTCCCCTTGTGCGCCCTTAGCACCCTGCGCAGAGAGTCAGTTTTCCTTAAGAACCCACATAGAGTTCACCTCATGGGTGAAACACCCTTCGCGATTCCACTCAGTGGCACCCTTGGAGACGAAAGCAACTGTTCTATTTGTATAAAATTCAATACTCACCCAAGGGTGCTATACGACATAATAGATGGTAAAGGACAAAGAACTGCTGAAGCCCTTAGGGTGGTTACGTTGCTTTTGTTGACAAGTTCTATTTTATTTTATTGACGCTTTCATTCTCTTAAGAGTGACTCATAATGAAACAATGTTCTCGTGCAGTGATGTTAAGTCAAATAATTCGTTTATAGCAAATGACACGCGTTACTCGGGTCAGTATGCCACACATCTCGTATTCTTTAAGATCCTAAAATGGAATTTATTTTTTAAATAGCATTGGAACTATGAGTTTATCACTTCATGGATTACAATGTTCATTATTAATGTACTCGCATTATGTCGTAAAAGAGACGCATTAGACGGGCAAGGCGGAGTATTAAAATACACGGCGAAATGTTACAAGGGTTATCAAACAGAGGCACAGACGGACTGCCATTCGAAACTTTTTGACCCCAAAATCAATAGCGTTCTTTCTTGGACCAAGAGGAATCTAACTTATTCACAAACCGAGATTTTCTAAGATCTTTCTTTCAAGAATTATCAAATAGACTGACAGATAGAGGTGCAGAAGAACTGCCTTTTGAGTTTTTTTCAATCCAAATTCAATGTAAGTGTTCCTTACACCAAGATATATTTGTACAAGTTTCAAAATTATAAGTATAACTAATAAAGGACAAGGTAGAAATACCCCACACTACTTTTAGTTACACCTTCACTTAGAAAAATTGCATTTGCATGCAACATTTAAAATCCATAGCTAATTTCATTCCAGAGATGTCTTGAGAACAGGTGGACAGAAAGACGATCATACAAAAACGTTATACGAAAATAACGCGTCATACAACTCGTTTTTGTAGAAATAAAAGTTAATGCAAAATTTAAAATCTAGATATGAAGTCTTTCTATAGATATCTTTCCACCTGATACCTGATAGATTTTTGTTCATTAAGTTGTGTTTCATATTAGTGTTTACATAATAATAGTCTAAAGACCAAGTCACTATAAAATAATGTTGAACGTGGTGGGATAGTTAGGGTACATAGGTTAATATGAAAAATACACATTTGAATCTCTTGTGAGTGTACTGAGTTTGTTTAATTAATACTTGTTACTATGCTATTTTCTCTTTGCCACTATGGTTACCAATAAAAACCAATGAAATTTTGCTAACGCTCAGCCAAACTTCATGAAGTGACATTCTTCAAATATACATGGAGTGTCATGCATAATTTAAAGTCAAAGGTCAGTTCGGTTTCGAGATATTGTATGGACAGAGGCAATCAAACAGAAGGAAATACAGACAGATGTAAAATGTCGACTCTGAAAGTATGTTTATTCATGACTTTTTAAGCAATAAATACGAATTAAATGATAACTCATCTTTTTCATTCCTAAATCAAATCCAGCTGAATTAAATCGATAAAAGTGGATATTTTGAATTTTAATTAACCAGTTAAAGAAAAAGAACCCATAGCGCAAAGGTATCAAACTAAGTTATTTAGACGGATACATTTTGGAATGTCCATGTATTATTTAGGTTAGCTTTTCATTGATCCGAAATGCCAGTACTGCATGTATGATTTTGGTTCAGAAATAAGTAAATCAGTCTAAAGTTCCTCTACCCCGCCTCATCCAGCAGTAGCCTCTTGATGAAACAACATAGGGAAGAAGAATATTTATTATTTACGTTCAGAATATTAACGCTTCGCTCTTTGGAGCTATAAGACGACGCAGAAAAGTGGCAAAACAGTTTTGGGTTCACCCGATCTTAGATGTTAAGTGAAGAGAAAAAGTTTTAAAACCTAACTTCGCCTCTATAATATACATTTTTCATCTCATTTCTTTAACTCTAAGCTTGTATCAAGTCAGTTTTACTTAATATACTCAATGCTTCAGGAAGATACTAATAAGTGTTTTATTACTTGTTTCTGTATGCCCGAAGGATTATTCAACGCACTTAAAATCGAGCCTAAAGAATGACACATTACTACATATTACAAATATGTAACCACCTATCGACCCTGAATAAAGATTTAGTGTCTCTCGGAGCTATTTCTTAAGAGTCTTAATCATTTTAAAGGAAGGTGTTACTTACATGTTTACAGTTTAAACGTGTGTACGTATTTTCAGAAAGTAAGTCTAAATACAAAAACATCTTATTTATTTTTTTACATATTTATTAGCTCTTTTGACGAGTACAAGGTGTAATTTTGGGGTATGTTGACTGAAAAATCAACTTTATTTATTTTTACTAATTAATGTTGAAATCAAATTAGAAATCAAATTTTTATTTGTATATTTTTTATTATAAATTTTAGTAAAATACTTTAAAAATCTGTAGTTTCTTACAACCTATAAAACCACAATAAAAGTAGGCTATTATTGTTAAAAAAAGCTTCAGACCTGTGCTCTGAGATTCGTTCATAACCTCAAAACATTTTACCGTATTATCGAATATCGCACAACTGTTCAAAGTTCTGTGGATTAAGAGGTGCTGCCTTATTCAATCTGTCTCGACTATACATAATGTACTTTTGACACAAACTCTACACTGTTTAAATAGTAAGCTAATAAATAAAAGCCACGTGAGTGAGTGCAGTACACGCTAGGAGAGATTGTTTCAGCTGCCACGAGTCAGGCTTGAGTTGGGAAAGTAGGCTTTTTCCTACTTTGTAACCCCTTGGATACAATATCTTGTCACCCAGTCTGGTGGTCACAAGACATTCAAGAGGAATATATAAATAATATGGAGGATTTGTTCCATAAATGTAAAAATGTTCATACTTGTTTGTATGTAGGCTCTAAAATATTTGTATAGTATATAAATAAATAGAAATATATGTAAGTTAATAGTAAATTGGCTTAAGTTGGCATGGAAACCAGAGTTTATACTTTGAAGAACAGTTGGGAATAAAGGCATTATTATAATGGCTTATAAATACACCCGAAAGAGAACGCTAAAAGATAAAAAAAAATGCAGAAAAATACGTTTTAACGTTAAATCAGTGTTATATCTTCTCAGAATGGTTACAGTAACAGATATTGTTACTTTAAAAGATCATTTGCACCAGTTTTATCAGATGATGCGGGAGAAATAATACTGGTCATATCTTCTAATAGTGAAGTCATTGTTTGTGTTTAGTACGGTGACAGATCTAAAACAGATGCGCATCGTACCATAGGTTTGCTGTTGAAATTTTGTTGCTGGTATAGCTTGTAAAGTAGTTGGAAGCTATTGCTGGTCAGAGGTAAATGATCGGTGGTTGTGTCTAGAATAACTACACTGGACAGTTTCATACGTTGGAAGGTAATGTATCCTTTTCCACTTAAGTACAACTAGAAGCAGTAAGAAAAATTTTACTGACTCTTTATGAGTATGCTTCGTTATTTACTGTTTTCGGAAAGTATTTTGGACATGTCCTGCAAAATATTCAGTTCAGTTGCCATACAGCATCGATGTTTGCCTTTTTTGAAGGTCACGCTGGGCGTACGAGCGCCCCCGCTTCACGGGAGGCGACGTTTCAGGTAGTTTAGTTCATGCCCACACTCACATCATCACAGCCCAATACGTCTTCTTCATTAGTTTCATTTTGCTGACGATCCTGTTCTAAATTTACATTTTATGGCTGGCTGTTACGAGAAATGGTCGGATTAAGGTTATAGGATGTTTTTCTTTTCCTCACAGAACTTCACAAGAAAAAATTGATTAAAGAATAAATTTTGTTTCTTCACTAATTTTGCAAAGACAACCTTTTGGTTAATTTGAATATTTAATACCCCCAGAAAACTAGGCGTTTCTACTTTTATCTCATTCAGGATTCAGAAATAAGAAGGTAGTATACATTTCCGGAAGAAAAACAATACACCCTTGTTTTTATGTAGGCTACAATATTATCGTTATACTATTTTAAGGTACTTGAGAAACGGATGCCCTTTCACTGATTTCCACTTTATCTACAGCATTGGAATATGAACGAATTCAATAGCAGTTTGATAAGTCTTTGCTGTTATATGCCAAACTCTTAGACCAACTTTAAAATTTTGAAAAGTGTATATGACTGGGTTTTTACAGAGAGAGAACTTTCCTAAGTTTGCAGAGCATATACATGGCAAAGACATCAAAATTTAAAAAAAAATCAGAGCATGATGGTTTTTTATGCTACAAAAACGGTTTCTATTTCCTTATATTGGCCGTATGTGAGTCAAACTACGGTTTCACTTTTTTGGACGTAGATGCCTATGGTAATAACTCTTACTCTAGCGTTTTTACTCATTTTAAAAAGGTGCTTGCTAATGATTTGAACATTCCAGGTAAGAAATTTGTACCTAACTTGAAGACTCTACTGTTGCATAGTTTCTTTGAGACGTAGGCTTTCATTTCTTTCCAAAAACCTAAAATGATATTATGGTAGTAAACACAGTTTTTTCACAGCATTTACAACTATCGACGCAAGGCCAGACGCTATATCGAACGCACCTTTGGGAATGGCTAACCAGTTGAGAATACTTCATCGGCCATTGATCTAGATTTGGTAAAAACCATGTGTGTAATTTTGTTAGAGTTTGGAATGGGCACGCATTTGAGGAAATCGTGGTTCACCGCAATAAAAGAGAACATATATTCAATGCTGGTGTTTGCTGACCTAAAAAGGTGCCTTTAAATTTATGAAGCTAAAGGACAAAAGCCAATATTTTGCACTATAGAGTATGATTAAAAAAGGGAATTTAAATATTGCTATAAACTTGATTTTTAGAGCACAGTAAGTTACAGTCGTTGGGCTTGTTATTACGCACTATTTTAATCAATCTAAGCTGAATATTTTGTGGTTTATAAAATTACTGTAACATTAAAAAATTATATCACAGTGTGACGTTTTTATTAATAATTATTGATAAATGAAACATTAGAAATAATGTATAAGAAATTTAGTAGATCGATAAGAATGATCTGGTCTCCACTGAAGTGCTCTCAAGGTCCTTAGATAATCCCACCCTTACCTCCCATCCCACCCCTCCATCAACTCGCAACACCACTTCTCGGTGACAGTGATCTCATCTGCAGACTCTCATCCTCCAACCAGGCTACATTGTTAAACTTCGGTTTGATAAAACCTAGTTTCTATTTGGCTGTAGCTGGCAATATAAATAGTAGATTAGTGAATTCATCTTATCTCTTTAAAATTATAGATTTTTTAAGGGAATAGTTACAGTCCCATACAAATAAATATTACAATGATTTGATGTCAATGATGTAAAAGTGTTATTTTGAATGTAAAAAAATAATTTTTATAAACAGAGTAAGAAATATACAGGTATTTCTTATTAAAAAAGTTTTAGAAATATTGTTTGTTTTTATTTTTATTCTTTGTTGTAGAATATATTTTTTCAGTCATGGACGCGTAATATTAATTTTGCTTTTGTATATGGAAAAACATTGGTGAGAGTCTGAAGTTGTTTGTGTTTCCATTTATACTTCCAAACTAGACGGGAGAGCTCATATCTTTTATGCAGGATACGTAGTCATTACTGGGTAAAAGTGTTTCCATGGGAGAACATATAGCTAGGTAGTGTTCTATTGTTTGTTGCTCTAAATATTACATATTTTACAATATGCTACGCAACTATGTGTCATAACAAAGCAAAAAGAAATGTCAACGACTCAGTTTAAGAAATCAGCTGTGTAAATCTCAATAGCTATTTTCCCATGCATTGGAAAGTAATAGAACGTATTTAAATCCATACTGATGTAAAATTAACTAGAATCTTCAAATAAAAATTAAATTACTCATAATTTTAAAATTATTTAAATATATGATGTTTTTGTTGGTTGTGAAAGACAAAACAACTGCTAAATTTACTCGTATATTCTATAACTTAATTCAATTAGTAGTTAATAACCAATACACGTATTGTGAAATGTGTGACCTACTGATAGGGTAGTTTTATGTTATATTTTACTTTAACAGTTCATTTACTAACTGAGAAAGTTACATTTTAGCAAACTTAGCTAATCATGTCCCTAGAGGGGTAGACGTTGCAAACGCTTAGCCAATTAATTCGTATATTTTTTCAGCACAAAATTTATTTCTGCTGGTTTAAATATGATTTCATTCCAATACATCTAGGTAAGTTCGTTACGGATTTCAATTAAAGACACACATTTTTGGTAAATATTTTTACGTTGTATATTGATGTCTCATGTACCGAAACATTCTGTCTTCCTACACTTATTTTTATACAATAGAATTGCTGTTGTTGTGCTTGTTGGTTGATGGGTTATTAAACACGTTGGTACAAGAATATTTTATAATTAAAGCTTTGTTATTATAGATTACATTTTAAGATGCATGCTACCACAATGAAGATCTTCAAATAATTCAGTCATGTTCAGAATAGTTATCTTCAGTTTAATAATGCTAGCGGAGACTGACAGAGCCAATAATGTATATTCGCTTATACAGGTGAGTTGGGGGAGCAACCTTAATGTGAAGCTCACCCAGACATAGATCAAAATGACAAATCGGCAACCAGTATGACGAATTAGAGATAAGTATAATTTCTTTATGACACTGTGTCAACTTGATGATCTGATTCTAATTTGCTGGGCTATAACTATATAAAGTTCATAGACGTCTGGCGTGAAACCGTCTGTTTTACTCTTAATACACGATTCTTACATTTTTGAGCCTGCTTGAATATAATTTTTACACTATTTATGTTTAATATCTTGCACATTTTATGAGTTGTTCTAGTTTGTAAGAAAGATAGGCAGACTAGTTCTGGATGTTCTTCAACTAGATTTTGAATTTGGCTGTGACACTTCCTGTCATAAAACTCTCATTATTAGTTTTTTTATGACATAATATCTCAATGTTTTAATATTGTAAGAAATGTTTCAACATTTAATGAACTAAGAACGTAGATAATAGTTATAAAAAAACAGAAAGAAAAATTCTAGATGGTGGTCATTTCAGGTTTTGTGAATAATATATCAGCAATAAAAGTACAATTGCTTGAGTAAATTGCTTAATTGTAACCAATTGCTATTAGTCATAATTTTACTTTCACAAGTTTTGAATGGGTTCGGAAAGAATTTCCAATGAGTTAAACCCCAATCAATGTACCGCGAAAGTTTACACAGGTTATATAAACGTTCTGCTTTTAGAACAGATTTTAATGCATCGTATTTCTTATTTCCTAAGAACTTAATTTTTATTTTACAAAAATAGTTCCAATGCTATAGAATTCGTTTGTATCGCATTTTAAAAATTATAGGCAACCTGTTATGATAAAAGTACTAAAACGTGTGATTAAATGCTTCGTGTTATGTGTAATTATAGTAAAGTTTTTAAATTATGACGTAAAAACGTAGGAAATGGTTTTATCCACATTGCGTAACATCAATCAGATTAAGTCAACTACGTAAGGATACCCACTTTAAAATAAGGTTCAAACTAGACGTTGTAGATAGAAACATGTGTTATGTACTTCTCGAAATAGTACTACACATGGCCTTGAAGCCAGCTAAATTTTTGTTATTTTGGCGATTTATTCCTTTTATATTAATTTATGAATGTTTACCTTATATATTACATTTTTTGTTATATTCGTATAAGATACCGATGACAAAGATCCAAAATGTCATCAAGCCTTCCTTTAAAATAATCCAGTTTTAATCAGAATTTAATTCAAAGAATTGATTTGCTTTTAAACATTCCGCATTGTACGTAAACAAATCAAAATACCAGGGGAGGGTTTTGATCGCGAATAATAAACTCACGTATCTATAACTTCCTAAGATTGTTACTTCTTGGGAATAAACAACAGAATAAAACATGAAATTCTACTAAAGAAGAACTTTATCGGGTATGTTTGTATATTTTGAATAATGTCAAAACAATTTTCAAACCAATTTTTAAGAAGGCAAAAATAATCTGAACACACATAAATTTTTTCTAACAATCATTTTCATTTGAAGCACTGAACATGTTTATGCAAAATATAATAATTTTAGCTTTTACCTACAGCATAAGTTTTGTTCTACTGGATATTAAAAAAAAAATTCTTATCCACTGTCAGCTTATATTAAATTAATTCAAATCTAAGCAAATTATATATACGGTATATCAACCTCAAAATATCAACCGTTTAAGAGAATCAACTCAGAATAAATTAGCCGTGGCAGAGGCCTGCTGACTGATTTTCCTTACTGAACTTTTAATATCTAACTAAAGGTTTCTACCTGCAATTTCAACTAAAAAACGATCATGATTCAATTTTTGTCAGATCGTCTTAGGTGTTCAAAGTTCATAACAAACTTTAATTGTTCTCTTTACGACATGGTAAGTTTGAAGCCTGCCTAGCCAGTAAATTATGTTAATAACTACATATCAGTGGATCTTCTGAGAATGTGCATCACAATTTCCAATCTCAAGCAATCTTCTTCTCTTCTTAAAAATAGCCTTTAGAATTTGTTTCTCGATTGCTTCCAGCTACGCCTCGGAGTGGTACACGCGAGCATCAATTAAATCATTTAAATCGCGTTTCCATTTTCAGAGCAAGATACTTTCTTCGAAAACCAAGTTTTAATCTAGTCATAATTGGTTGTATTTTATATGGCATGTCTATTATCTGTGCTGAAAATAAAAATCCAAATTACTGCAAGGTTGAATACTGAAATTGGCTTGAGGTCAATGTGTATTGGAACCGGATTTCGCGGTTATCTGATCAATTTGCTTAACAATTAGCGGTCACTTGGTTTTCCCGTAGCTCTTAAATGTTTATGGGTCTTTTTCTGTCGCTAAGACCTGAGATGGGATTGACTTGGATAAAAATGTCTGCATTTAATAATTGGTGGGACATGGAACAAATTTTAACTTGATCGTATAGTGTTTAGCTTTAAGTTTGGAATCATCGCAAGCTGAAAAGGAATATTAAGGAGAGATTGAGGCTATATCAAGTCCGATGGCCCGATCAAGGATGAAAATTTAATAAATGGTTGTAAAAAATAAAGTTTCTCATTTTAACCAAATCCGTGGGAAAGTTAGCTTTTTATCTGTTTTTCGAATCGTGTCAAAAATATTTAATATATGCAAACTGTAAATGTTTGATCGCAGTAGGTGATACCTCCAAGGCGATCACAAACAAACAAATTTGCTCTCTAATCATATCCTTCAACTGGACATGAAACTAACATAACTGTTAGATTTCTGAGATGGCCGGTTGCAATTTACAACATCGTTGTTTCATGGGAGATGTCTTAGAAACGTGTTTACATTAAAGTTGAGTGTCCAGCGTATTATAAAGTTAACAGAATGTTGGAAAACTACACAACCTAGTTTTAGTTAGTCTACAGCAACACAGACACTAAAAAATCGATTCTTAGACCTTAGAGTTCCACCACTTTGTCCTATTGGAGTTGTTTATAAATTGTAAATAACAAAAATCCAAAACAGGGAAAAATTTACCTAGCATATGATATTCATTAGTGCTTCTTGACGTTTTGTCCAAGTTATAATTTGTCTTATATAAATGCTTATTAGACGAAATATAAAGCAAATTTAATCATTATGAAGTGGTGTTGTTGAATTGTTTAATTTCTGCTAACTTGTTTTACATACGAGTACATAAGTAAATTTAGTGTTTTTAAAATACTTGTTGACTAATCTACTTTAAATTATTGTGACGCAGTATTTTTAGTTTAAATTTCCAAAAACATAGTCTAAAGTAACAACGATGTGGACGAAGCTAAATCAAGCAATATTTTACACAGATTTTAAGCCGTTAAAATATTAACCGATTTCGGTAAAATGCAGGCCAGAGGTAAAAATAGTAATTGGAGTTAACCGAACACTTAGTCACTTTGCGGTGAACCCATTAAAATTAGTAAAGTGAAAATCAGCGCGTTGTGGGGAGAGTCACTAAAACCAAAAGGCCATTAGTATTTTTTTACTATTAAATATAAATCGCTATTTATTGTCAAGGCAGATGGCGGGGCATCGGCTGGGCGGACTGCGCGGCTTTCAAAAACCACAAATAATTCATGGAAACAAGTGCGCGGCAATCGTTATTCACGGCCAAATATGTAAATGGATGCTGCACGAACAATCAATTTGTTAAAATGTTATGGCCCAGATAAAACCCACTGGCCGGCCCCACGCCGGGAGGATACTGCCAGAGGCGGGTATGACACCGCGCTCATTAAAATTCTATGAGCGAGTGCATTAAAAGCTGCACTTTTCCAATATAAAATAGTAGTCATATGCGCTTGGCCAACACGCGCCGCAAAATGGGAAATAGGGGCTGCTGAATTGTTAAAATGTAATGATTGCAAGTAGCAGCTATCGGACCGGACACTGCGAATCAATAGGGGAGACCCGTTTGAGGGAGCGGTAGTTGGAGTTTAATATAAGTAGTCGTAAACATGTCTGCATTTTACCCGCTGTCGAAGTTCCAGATTCATTGATTATGTAGGGTTGCATAAAACTGATAATAAGAATAGATCTCGATATAAAATGGGGTTTGAACACCCAACTGTTACATTAGTAATCTAAGTTTGGGTTAAGTAATTTGATAATGAAATAAATAAAATATTTGCTAGTTTATAAATCACAAATAATTTATAATGACGACTGTCGGTACACCTACACAAAATTATAGAATCATCAAATAGTCACCTAAATTCAATAAGAGGTAGTTGAGGTTGAGGAATGGAATCCATCCTTTTTCGACTGCAATTTGGCACAGGAAGAACTCGGACCCCGTATCCCAGGGATGGGCAAAGCGAGGCTGGCGGGCCAAATTTAATTATTTTGCAGCCTTTGACTGGCCTTATAACTTTAATATCATAAAAACCTAATGGAAAAATCAACCAAATCAGGTCTTACATCCGTTGAATCGAACCACGCAGGGCTTTGACTTGTTTCATAGTTTTACAAAACAGGTGAATGAATTCAATCTTGACTTCAAAAACTGAACCAGTGTACTGCCTGGTTGTCCTTCTATGGGTTGGGGAGATGCTGCTCTTACTCATTATCATTGGATAATACACAAACAACATCTTTGTGTCAGAAGAATAGGCATTGAAAATGTAATGAATGTTGTAATTAATGTTACATTAGATCCCAAGGCTTAAATAAATTTGGGTTATTAATTATGTTTTTAATGTTCATTGGCTCATTGGAAATATATGATAAAGAGAGTGCTCGTCCAAAACATCTAAAAATTTTTGAAGATGATGTGTTTTAATTTAGGTTGATATTTCCTCTCTATTTATAGTTAAAATATTTCTTAATATTCCTATTTTTAAGGGCAAATTATATTTGTTCTTTTTATAACTTTGCGGAACTTATAGCCTCTTGATTTTTCAAAGTTATCAACTCATGACCAAAGACTAAAACATTTTGCAAAAGATGTGACACTTTGGGAATCTCAAGTGGCAATTCGCCAACCTGGTCAATAGCCAATTGACAGTTTATAATTTTTCAGCTCGTCAATAGCCTTCACAACTGACTAGTCTACTATCAGGCTCTAACTTTTGCTCTCACTGGGGAACTCGTTCTAGAACTATATTCCCCAGATTTTCCTACTTAGATTTGGTTTACTGACTGGTAGTGATTTATATATGGTTGACTCTTCGTGAGCAACTCGGTTCAGAACTTTATTCCACAGCAGACGCTTCCAACCGACCAATAACAATTTGCTAAGACGGTCTTCTGAGTTTCCCAGTCTACTCTCAGGCATTGGACTTCTACTCAGTGTGGAGAACACTAACCAGAGCTGTATTCCGCAGTAGACGCTTCCAACCGACCAATAACAATTTGCTAAGACGGTCTTCTCGAGTTTCCCAGTCTACTCTCAGGCATTGGACTTCTACTCAGTGCGGAGAACACTAACCAGAGCTGTATTCCGCAGTAGACGCTTCCATTCGACCAATTAAACTTACTACAATGGTCTTTTCGACTGTCCTAGTCCAATATCAGCAGATGTGAGAGACTATTGCTCTCACAAGGGAACTCGTTCAAGAACTGTATTCCCCAGTTTTTCCTGGCTAGACTTAGTCTACTCTCCGGCATTGATTCCTACCCTGCGCGAAGAACACGGTTCAGAACTATATTCAGCAGCTGACATTCTAACCCGACAAATCATATACAATAATACCAATGAAACTTATTACAATGGTCTTCTCGACTGTCCTAGTCTACTCTCTGGCATTGATTTCTACTCTCCACGGGGAACTCGTTCCAGAACTGTATTTCGCAGCTGAAGTATCCACCCGACCAATGGCACTTACCACAATAGCCTTCTCGACCGTTTTCCGACCGACCAATGACACTAACTACGATGGCCTTCTCGACTGTCCTAGTCTACTCTCTAGCATTGTTTCTACTCTCCGAGAGGGACTCGTTCCATAACTGTATTCCGCAGCTGACGTTTCCAACCTATGTATATTTGTCTTCCTAAACTGCTATGGCTCGGAAGCGACGCAGGTGCAAATGTTGATGACATCGACAAATTAGTTGTTGCCTTTAAAGAGGTAAACCATAGGAAAGGTAGAGAACATGTTCGATAATATAAATTACTTTATAATTTATTTATCTCACAACGTTAGTATAGTCTTTTTATATTTTTGTTGTTATTATTTTCTTTACTATTATTTGCCCATCGTTATATTTTTATTGCTGCAGTTATTATTACTGCTTGTCTTTTTATGGGTTTTATATAGGTATTTCCATGTATAGGTAGTATTGGCCATGTTGTTATTTGCACCTTGTGTTTGTAAGTTTATTAAATAAGACCACTATGTTATACCAATATTTTTTATAGTTTAGATGTTTTATTACCACCAATTATTCCTACTATTCGGTTCATGATATTTTTTCCTTTTATTTATCAGTTTATATACGGATTATAATTTTGCCATCTTGTGACTGCTCTTTTTGCATCATCATTCCTTGTAATATTGCTGTAACCTGAACCTAATTTAACATATAAGTGGAGTGTCTATATTACTTTGTGTGGTGCAAATGACTGAAAATGTGATAAGGCTGAGTCATTGATGTGCTTCCTTGACTGCAGAGCCTTCGTATATTGTCAGAGATGGGACACAAAACGTTCCCGTGCTTAAGGTAGGAGCCAGTTCTCTATATGCACGTTCCTACACTCCGACAAAAGTATAAATACCCGAGTTGAACGTTAACCACAAACTAACTAGTAGAGCCACAATAACGAACGCTAAATACAAATTTAGCTTGATTATTTCTTATTTTATAGATACAAATTATTTATAAATAATAATCTCAATTTTTTATACTGTTAAGAATGCAACATTTTCCAGTTTATGAATTTTTTTCAACCAACTAAAGTTCACAGGTCATAACCTTGAAACTTGTACATCGATTAAGATCAAATCTCTATACAAGATAGTTTAAAGTGTACTATGTTTGAGAATGAAATTTTACAATTATGGAATAGTTTGAACAAAGTAGTAGTTGAATTGCCATCTTAAATTTTATTCTTGACTGAGCAGATTGAAAATTCGAATTGATCTCGTTATGGAGATGTTAAAGTCATTTTCTGGGCATGCAGTTTTGTTAACCACTATTTAAATATTACTAAACTTAATGAATCTTATAACAGAGGTTTAATTGAGCAGGTTTGCGTCTCCTCGTTTGAACGCGTAATCCGCTAGGCTGTCGAAGCAAAACCTCTCTTTTGCCTTATGGTCTTGATCCTTTACCTTTTTCCACTCTTTAAACTAGAAGTTATTGTTTTAAATAATTTGCTTTATTTGTCTAAAACGCATAAATAAACAACCTACATTTTTAATTCAACTCTTAATTATTTTTGTGGCGTTCAAACTCGTGTATCCATATTTTTTGATTCGAGAGTACATGCATCCATTAGTATGTAAATAAATGTGTTGAATCGTGGAGTGATTTCGCCTTTTATTGAAAACAACGTAAGATGAGGCAACAGGTGACATGATGTCTACCAAAACTCGTATGTCCATGAGTCAATCCTGTTATATTTAAGGAAAAAGACTATTCATATAAAATTTGGATACCCTCACCGACTCTTTCTTCCTTAAATTAATCCATACTTGAACCCGTTTTTTTCACTAAGCGCGTAAAATATTTGTGTGAGACTGAATCAATTTAACTTCTAAAAGTTTAACAACCAAGATTGGTCCATTTCATCCATCATATTTGGAGAGAATATTAGGAATATGTGAATGAAAAGATTCATCGACAGCAAGGACCAAAGTGAGTATGAACTCTGGAGATGTGCTCTATGACGATGGAGAAGAGAATGCAGCACAAAATTGTGTTCGGTTTTTAAATCATCGTAATACTGAGGTCGTCCCAGACCGTTAACTTGATGGAGTCAGGAAAAGCTGACATTTGGCTCAGTAAAGAGTTTTCCGCATTGAGATAACAGTTGAGGATCTAGAAACAGTTGCAGATTCTTCGTGCGCCTCGTATATCCCCAAACATGCAAAATACGTTAACTTTACTGACATAGCCTTCAAGGACTTTCTATCTACGGTCTGGAGTGTTTAACTGATAGTACAAGCTATCTATGGTTGGAATTTCTATTGTACACTTCACACTAATTTCTTGAAAATTCTTTTGTACAAGGGAGCCTTGACAGATCGTTTTCACAGAGTTTTTTTACTGGTTCCAGAGGCGAGAAATGTCACTGAGGCTCACAATAGGCAAATATTTCGCAACCAGTTCTAACAGATTCACCTGTATCTCGAAGCATGGTTTATCCTCTGGGATTCGATAGTATGTATATGAGCGGTTTCTCACTCTCGCCAACATCACGTTAAAACTCTCTATGAAGTCACAAAGATATTTGGCACTGGAAGAGTTTACCATTGCTAGTGTTTTAAGTGGTAAATAAGTTTTGGATACATTCTTTAGCATTCTTTGAAGATCTCCTCTTTGAAGAATTTGGTGGGGTCTTCGCACGCCTCCTCTGAAAGACATTCCATAAAATCCTCGTAGACATCTATTTGCATTATAAGTGTGACTTTTCAAGAAAATTACATGCGTTTTCTCTATAGTATTCAAGTCAGCTAAGGGTGAGAAAACGTTTGAATCGATTTCTTTGGCTTTACTACGCGATACTAGATCTAAAGTTTTGAACATATCTTTATGTTTTATATGCGTGATTGTTTTTAAAACTATCTTGTTGTGTAGTATAAATTAACATACACGGAAAAAAAAAAAAAATGTAGAAACAGGCCAATATGAAATTGTAAAAACCATTCAGAAGAATGGTTTTTAACAATTTCATAGTAAATGACGGACAGCAAAATACATTGAGGAAAAGACAATTAAGAAATAATCAATTTTCATAGGATCTCAAAATCACATCAGATGTATATCGATAACTATTATTTAAGTAGGTATGGTGAGAAGAATTTATTCAATGTGAATTTTGGGTTTAGCTGCAGTTTACCTTCGTCTCAGCTTGGCAAACTGATTTTCAGACACTTAATGTGAATGTGTTGATTTTAGCTCCAATTCACCTTCTTATCAAGACAGGATCTGAAATTTGTCACAGATTTGGTTACAGAAATTGGAGTCATGTTCGTCTAAGATATCTAAAAAAGATCAGCGATAAAGAAGCTAAAAACGAACTCTTTGCATCGTACGAGATCAGATACACCTGGACTACAAAATATAATTTGATTTGTGAATTGGAACTAAACTCAACACTCTCATTGAAAAGCCATCCCACATAGCTACGTTTTGTGCCGAAAACTCTACTGCTCCACCGTGCTTTGGGATCATGTCAGAAACATCGTAGTGTATTCAATTTTGCACCTTATGGAATAATGAGAACACTTCTTCATCTAAATTATTGTACATTTTGTAGTCCATGTGTCTATGATACTTAATTTTGAGCTTCCTCGTTGCCAGATATGTTTGGATCTCTTCAGGCTTGTAGTCATGCATCAGGCAAATATTATTGCAGTGTTAATGTTTAATAGGATCAGAGTTAATCTGACACTTGTATTATGTTTTGTACGTGTTAGAGCATTTCTGGTTTTAATTCATTATATTTTCGACGGTACAGCAAGCCTTATTGCCCTGATCAAGAAAATACAAAAACATAGGAGTTGGATACCTATTTCGCGTAAAAAGCTTTTACTTGTAGCCCTTGTCATTTACGGAAGGTCTAAGATTTCTGGTGCCATAATTTAGTTTGCAAATATTGTAAGAAGAGTTAGCCTAATTAGTTCAGCCGTTCTCTAAATTGCGCTTAGCAACACGTTTGTATAAGAAGATAAGAATTAATACAAATCGACAGAACACAAAGTATTTAAAAAAATTATAAGTAATTACATACTACCTGTATAACTATAAAGACATTTTGATATATATTAATGTTTCAGAATTAATGTTTCGTATGAGTGAAATTAAGGAAGTAAACTGCAACATAGCAGTGAGATTTAAACTAACTAAACTTTATTCCGGAAAAAATTAGTACTTAAACATGCCTTTGATAGGTCTGTTAGCTCAGTAAGTTTCAATATGGTGAATGTACGATTTTTTGAGAATTGTAAGCCTAAACCTAATTGTAAAAACAATACGAGAATGGTACCACATTGTGATTATTATCTGGATATACAAATCTTTCTACGGTTGTATTTATTCTGTTCTGAACAAGTTTGTAATTCATTTCCTATTAATTTAAATTATTTTTCGATCGGTAATATTTTATTTGTAAAGATACAATTTCAATGTTTTTATGAGCCATTTTTGTCGTTTAAAGCTTCATTAAAGAGCTATAACAACACATAGGCTTGAATCATCTTAGACGCATCCTTGCTGATGTTTATGCTCGGTAAAAAGTACAATTCTTTGTCACTGTAAAATGAATTGTTAATATGATATTTCCAGATGATACATATAAACCAATCTTTCTGTCGACTTTATCGGAATGGATATATTTTATTGTTGCCCATGAACGAGCAATAAACATGGCTTTAGTAGAATAAGGGAACGCTACTCGGATTGCCAGAAGGGATCGATGTCTATTGACCGAGGAGGTGGTCCAGACCAGAAATACCCCAGATCTGTGGCCACCATGCCGTTTCCTGTGCCCACACTCTGGCCCCGCTGTCCGCATGTCTTGGCGACCCTCTGACCCGCACCACTCCGAGACAAATTGGGGCAGCACGTGTCCAACATACTTCCGCCCGTCTCCCATAAATAAGTGTCACCTCGTCTTTGTTCACGTCGTTATTTGTTTTTGGGTCAAGAATGCACTTTGTCCCTCATCTGTCCACCAGTTCATTTATGGTTCACATATGTCTGGGCTCGGTACAAGCGTATTCTACAGGCTTTTGTTGTTATGACGTTTCCTTTATAATATTATATATATTGAACAAGCCGAGAACCAATATGATTAAATTATAATGTTGAATGGTCAATTAAATGTCTAATCATCATAAAGTAACCATATTATATAAAACGCCTTCTTCATTTAGTTTTCTAACGACGATTTAACTACCATTTATGTGTCTCAAGTCGGGTTTCAGTGTGTCAAGCTAAGTAAATTGTTACTGTCTTTTTGTAGACTCCCAATTTGACCTCCACCAAAATTAAAGCAGCCGAAGAACAACTTATTTATTTTTTAAGGAAAAAATCGGTTGTGTTCTTGTACAATGTAGATCGGCTCTCAGGTCTTGGACTAATACATTCAAGACTCATGAAAATATAAAAATATATAAAGGGATAAACGTAATAGCATTAAACAGGTTCAATTGTGAAATGTAATTTTTGGATACTAAAAACATTGACGCAACATTGTACCAGGATTTACATTGGAAGCGTATTAATATGAAACAAAGATGCCTATTAATTTTTGATCAAATGTAAAAAGATAATTTGTATGATAGAATATTTTAAAATGCCTAAGATCTAGTCCAGTTTTATTTTTTAGAATAGTTTCTTCAGACCATGGTATTTTCTTGTACTCTAGCCTAAAGACAATCCAATTACAGACATCTCACACAAAGGTTATCGCTAGGATCAGTAAATTAATTTGGTTGTGATGTGCTGTGGAAGGTCCTAGGTCTGGCCGTCGGATCGTGTTTTAAACAGTATTCTAATAAACTTCTTAGTTTCTCTTTTCTGTGCTAAAGAGATACCACAAATGCACTTTGGCATAAAAATTATTAGCCATTGCAGGCAAGGTAAAAGTACGCCACATCACGTTCACCATTCGTGATATATCATGGGGACAGAGATACAGAAATGCAGTCTTACAAAAAAGAAGTTTAAATTAAAATATCGTATCATAGAACTAATTCTTGTAGAAATAAAGTTTTATGCAAAATTAAAGTCTACATATAAAATATTTCTCTACATATCTTGCTACATGATAAATTCAACTTTTTGCTCATTAAATTGAGTATCAAATCAGTGTTTAAATAATAACATTCTATATAATATATGCATATTCACAATAATAGTGTGTTCATATGAAAACACTGTAAGACTATGTATGGGGGTAGTTAGGATATATGTGTTAATATGCCACTGTTTAAATTTGTTATGGATATACTGAGTTTGTTATTTGCTATTTTTGCCATCATAGTTACCCATAAGACCTACTTAAAAATATTCGCTAACGTTCAACCCAATCCCATGGAGACACCTACACCACAATCATACTCAGTATTCTTTACATAAAAATGAATCAGCATGCTTAATTTCAACCCTATGACTCAGTTCGTTTTTGAGATATCGTTTTAACAGTCAGAGATATAGACAGATATACAGACAGAGGGTTATTAGACAGAAATTAAAATTATCTAACCCCACGAATGATAGGCTTCGCTACAGCTCAGCTAATAATCGAAATATGAAAATAAATATATGGGAAGAAATGTTTAAGAGGCCACAATTAGTTTAAATTATAATTGGATATATTTCATTATTTTAACAAAGTTTTAAAGTAAAATTTAATTAAATTAGCTTAAATGGCGTACACATTGTGTATGGGCAAAACGTAACGTGTGTTAGAAGAAGCATGTATTGGAATTGCTAATATTAATAATAGTTTATATTCAATAATCATACAAAAGATAACTATCAGCATTAAAAAAATGCTAAATAAACGAAAATATTAAAGTTTAGTTGTTTAGTTTTAGCTGTATTCATTAACATATATTATTGATAAATTGAAATATATTTGACAGCTTTAACCGTATTTTTGTTATATTCTTCGGAAGATCGTTACACCGCAGGTGTGTAGTTTCTCTAAAGTTTGCATACTTTTAAGTCATGTTCCTTAGCTTCTATTGCAATTCTCCGATTATTAGGCTTAGACATGACCTCCCATAGCAGAAAACACACAGACATATCAGTGTTTTACCAATGAAAGCCAATTATCTTGATCACAGAAAACTGAATAATCCTGAAAATATATCAAAACACGTTACATGCTGAAAACAGCTTATGGTGTTGGATCGGTTAAATTCATTTTAATATTCACACTATTTTAATATGCTTCTAATAAACACTGAGAGATGGTAACCACTAAACGGTGTAATTTGGGCCATATTAGAATGAAGACCATTGCAGGTCGTTAATATCCATGAAAAGCAGTTGGAGATAAGAATATAAATTTTTTATAATATTTATTGGCTAAGCGTTAGCAAAGCTTATAACTCGAGGGACTGGAGACACTTTATTTTTGTATGTCCGCTGGATATCTAAAAAAAGAAGTGATCTACAGACTTGCTTGAAGCTTCATTTACAGTATATGTAAACAACATTGAGTTCGATGATGATATATGCACTAATGTAGGCAGATTTGACTGAAATTATGGAATATTTTTACATTGGTCTTATGGTTTAACCATGATGGCGGCGAGAAATTAGCGAAATAAATACATTTTCTTAAAACTGATTACAATCATGTGTCATTTACCTTATGTAACCTATCTAGTGCATTACATAAAACATAATCTTTTAGTGACTTATTATTTCAAAACTGCTTTTCTGCTATTTCCCTTGATTGTGACTACAAAATAACTGTTTTACAGCGCTATAATATTCTGTTATCTTTAGGGGAGGGATCTTTAAAAGTCGATGATGGCTTTGAAATTTAATAACATCTACTGATCCAAAAACCGATCATACAAATCATAAATTCCATACTTAAGTTGTAGTTATAACACTCAGTATGGTCCTGTAATGTTAACTCAAGAAAAGAGGTATTTAGAAAAAAAGAAATTATATTTTATTAGCTGTTAAGGATTTATATACTGTTTATATTTCACGGTATGAGGTTACGGAGGCTTTTAAATTAAATATAATTTAAGATTGTAGATTGTGATTAACTATATAACTCATGAAATGTGATTTCGATATATAAAATGTGTACAGATTTCTTTCACGTATCTTATCCAAAGTGGAATGGTGATTGGTGAGAAAGGCCAGTTTGTAATGAGGCTAAGGGTACAAGTACTGGGAAGTTTATATTGTTGATTTTTTTACCACTTGCCCATTGAAAAGTTTAGTACATTAATTAAAATCCCACTTGCGTGAATAAATCTCACAAAAATGCCCCTTTGCAATGATTACTCACATTATCGTCCACTCCAAACACAACAGGTGTCGAAATCCACGGGCCGGCCGCACATCCAATAAAACCAACGCTAACAATCACTATGGTGACCGATACAATTTCGACGCTAAAGTAATCGATTGTGGAGTTATGCAGATTAATAGATTAGTTTAGAGGGAGTGCCGGTAGGCAGCTAAGTTAATTTGAGCGGCGTTGCCAAGTTGGGCAACAAATGACGAGAGGTCGGCCTGGGGACGCAGACTTAGCACCGTGCGTATTGATATACGATGTACGCTGTACGATGCTTCCTCCGCCTCCTCTCTCCGTCTTGGGTAATTAAAGTAGCCCCGAAAGGGGGCGAGCGCTAAAAATGTCCGCGATATCGAAATGAATTGGATTACACAGCTAAACAGCGACGATTTATAGGGGTGGTCCGACTGCTGCTGACCGAGCCCCGACCGTATGTTACCGCCCTCATTAACTCGCCCCATTGTTCTAACCCTTTCTTCCGACAAGATTGCGTGGCCCCATTCTAGACTAGACAATGGATCTGATAACCCTGAATACGGTACACGAGGCTCGTACTGGCTTGGCGTGTTCCTACAGTAACTATATACGGTACTTGTTACGTCGAAACGTCTGCATATAAGCTATGAATCCTTCACATGTATGTTATTTACTGTTTGGTTGAGGGGAAATACAACAGTGTCAAGCAACAGGGTATTTAAATTTAGCACAATTTATTACAAACTACAACCACCTTATTACCGTTTATTTAACCAATTTTCGATAAAAGTCGTGTTAAAAACTTATATTAAAAGTCAAAAGCAAACAATGAGATTACTACACGAATATATTAATGGTTAGGTTTACGGTGAAATGAAGCAGGGATGATAAAAATTTTAATAGTCCTTCCGGCTAAGTCGGAAGAAATAGCTAGATTTCATTTATTGTATTTCATTAATTTCTTCTTATTGGACCTACGTGAACTCAACATATAAAAATATTTTTATTACAAAAAGTTAATGAAAAGAAAATGTTAAAAGAAATAAGAGTATTGTCATGTTTTTGTTTGTCATAGTTTAAACGATGAAATTAACATAATGAAACATCGTACCAAGAATACCAAACATTGGCCCCTTACATTAAAATATGTCCTACATAATATATATATACATATATATATATATATATATATATATATATATATATATATATATATGTATATATATATATATATATAATTATCATGATGAGTTCACACTAGTATAAAACATGAAAGTAACAAAATATTATATTGCCATTAAAACGCCTTACAACTTCAAAGAGATGGATTGAAAACAATTGTATTGATCTTATTATACACATAATATATATTATGTGTATCATATATATCATATATATTAAGATTACATTTGACTTTTTGAATCCTAAAACCGTAACAAATCTTATAGCAGTACTATTTAATGGTTAAATATTGTACTTGGTGTTTGTTACGTTATGCTTGTGTGATTTATTGGTTGCTGCTTAAGCTTTAATTTGTCTGTTAGTTGTTCAGTATTTTTTCTTGCTGTGTAATTTACATATGTAAATATTCATTTCATGATATATATATATATATATATATATATATATATATATATATATATATATTCTGGATTGGTCATCCATGGTGGACAATTTATAATAAATTGTCACTTACTACATTCATCAGAGAATTTATCCAACGAACTTACAATTTTCGACATTAAAACAAAGACCTTATGAATTAAGACATAAATCAAAATTTATTTACCTGTAATACTTTATATATTTTAAAATTTTCATGTCTTACTTGTAAAGCGAACCTAAATTACGTTACTGCACCGAATACCGCAGATCGAACGACACTTTACACTCATTCAACGCTTTCCGTCACAGACCGCAGCGAATAACCTCTACATACATTTTTAAACAACTCAAGATATATAATGCTACACTTACAAGTACCCGCTGTATTTAATTCGAAGTATATATCGTTTGTAATTCATACTATTATATACAAATACAATGGTGTCTCGGTGTATTCATGTGTGTATATGTGTGTGTGCGTGTTCGTTTATGTGTCACTCAAGCGCGTAACTACTGGACCAATTGTACTGAAATTTTACTGCTAAATGTAATGAACTGTCTCGTATAAACATTGGTTCATAGCAGCACAACCATATGTTTTAGTAAAAACTATTTTCAATTTGTTCAATTACAGTTTTAAACAAGAAAATTAAAAGTTTTAGTAAAAGTATTCTTTCAACCATACATTTTAAGCAAAAATCAAGTATGTACTGGAACATTTTGGTTGTTGGTTGTAGTCAGTATTGTACGAGATATCGATGCAAAGTTAAAGTCTTAGTTTTATTACAAATTAAAGAATATTATAAAAACCATCTTAGGTTTCTTTTGACAGAAGTAGGTTCTCAGACCTGTGTATATAACTTTTAATTTTCAGGAAAACAAGGCAAATCAACTATGGCACGAAATTATAAATGCGAAGTGAACTTCAAGGACTATAAATATACACTTTTAAAAAATTTTCCTTGATCGTATCAACAAGGAAAACACTGGAAATGCAAGTTACTCGATCCAGAAGTGCTCATACACGTGTAAAGCCTAAACAATTATGTGTGAAGCAGCGGGTACATACATCAAAACTGAAATATGTATATTTCACTCATAACTGGTCTTAAAGTTTCTTTGGATTTGTTGAGGTGACGTGGCACTTGGTCAATCTCTGAGCAGCTGGACTTGTTTCCCGTGTGGGATGCTAACGCTAGGGAATCGATCTGCGTATAATCGAGCAGCACTTGTAAAGTTCTGAAAACATTCTCCAACACCATAAGCGTATCAAAAGCTTCAGCATTTGTAAAACTCATTTCCAATCCAAATATATGTGCCTTGTGTATAACAAGTGGCCTAGTAGTACAAAATTAAAAAATGTAACTTAACACTTCTACTGCTAAAGATAAACTCAATAAAAGCTTCGTATTTAAGTTTAGCAAAAAAGAAAAAATGATAACTATTTTCAGAAACAGAAAATAATATAAAACGATTTTGATGTTGAGATAACAAAAAAATCAATTTACCAACAAGTATAATATGTTGTCAATCACTTAACACATTCATTCCACAAGTTAAGAAACATATTTCCGTAGTAAGTGTCATTCTTAATTAGCTGTTTTAAGTTAATTTTTAAGTATATTTTAGACATTTAAAAAGGCTTTAATGGATCTTGTGTAAATAACCACCTGTCTATTCAGATTTTAGGACTTCTTAGCGTATCATATATATATTTCAATTAATTTGTTTTATTGTTATTTATATTTTACCAATAAGAATGATGATTGAGTCATATTAAAATACAGTTTTTTCAAATAAATTGTACTATAATAGAGAGATATAAAATTTTAAATTTTAAAATGTTCCTTTATTATCACCCTTAAATAGTGATATGCCATGCAATGTACGTTTTCATTTAAAATATTTTGGTCCCGGGACTGAAAATTATTTTCAATTTGAACATTTTTGTACCGTTACTGTAAAAACAATTGAGAAAATTTTTATAGATATACTGCTTGAAAAATTATCTTCTGCTCTTTCTAATAACAAAATTGACACTCGCAAATTGCAAAAGTATAAGATTAAAAAAACCAAAAATAGCTACCGTTTGGACACGACTTTCAAACATTATTTACAAAATTGTTCAGTGTTCAAAGACCTTCAAATTGGCGTGCCAAATGACTTATCTTGTCATAGAGAAAACCAAGATTCGAACCTGTGTCTTATTTTCGTGCACACTCTTTATTTTTTTAAATGCGACTAAAACAATTTCGGATGGTCGCCGTATGAGATTTATTAGGGTTTTAGTTCATTGCGTCGCTCAATGTCAAATGGTTCGACCATAGGACATTCTGTATATTTAAAATTATTGCCAACCTATTTCTCACGTACCCGATGCATATACTTTAAAACATATGATCGTTCGTAATACAATATATATATACTAGCAGATCGAAAAAATGTATACTAGCAGAAACCTTTACGTTATCACAATATGGTGTTGTTTTAGAATAACAGATTTAATTCACAATTTTGTTTATAAATAAAAAATTTTTTTAATTTAAATAGTTTTAAATCGATATAATGTGATTTTAGTATATTAAGACAATTTAAACTAAAGGAAAAAACTGTTATAAGCCTCAGTTTACGTATGCCATTTAAATAATATAACATGCACAACATCTTCAGAAACACCCGTAACAATACAAAACCATTGTGAATTATTTTTTGTATAGTGTCTTTAGTGCAAAGAGTAAAATTAAAAGTTTTAATTATTTGACAGTTCACAGACTTTAGAGATTTAATACCCTCTGCAGAAGTCTAGGTTTATTTCTCGTAACATACGAAACATTGGTTTTCATTATTTTCTATTGTTAACCAAGGACAAAATATAATTTTACTGCACCACTGAGGAAATATAAGTTTTTTTACAGTACCCTGGTGCACAAAAAAATTAAAATTATATATCGTCGTACAATTTATTGAAGCTCCTTAAGTTGTGCAAACGTAACAAACATATCGATGAAATAGCCTTTTTTTACTTTTTTTTTACTTTTTTTTACTACTTTTTTTTACCAGGTACATTTTAATACATCATTTGATTTTCAGTTCTTTATTCATTTAAGATATGAACTGATTCCTTCTAAATTTTATTTCTTAAATAGGTTAAGTAAGCTGAGTAAAAGTTTATTCTTCTTCTCATTTTGAGTTGTTTTTATTCTTTTAACACAACTTGCCCAAAGTTTGAATCTACAGAGAATATATAATAACTAGGAATATTTTATAGATTAATTAAAAAACCAAAATAAAATATTGAAAAATTCGACTTGAGTTCAATACGATAATCAGAAAAATTATTCAGAGAAACGAGCCCACTCTTATTGTGAGGATTGAATATTATTCCTTATCACAATGATTTGAATTTGACAAGACATTTTACACATGACTACATATCACAAAGTAATCCGACGAGAATCCGATATAATTTAATACTTTTTCAATAATCACTTCGGCTCATTCATCAACTTAGTGCTCATGTATTTCAAATTTCAAAAATGGTTAGAGCATTAATAAATTTATAGATACAATATTATTTTTTAATATAAAGTGCCGGATTTCTACGATTATTAGATCTCACGTTAACACATTTTCATTTGTTCTGTAACTTCAAAAAATTTGGGGGGGGGGTGAATGGTCGGTGTGTGTGTCGTTGTCGAGCGATCTAAGACGTCAGACTTACAAATCCTGTCTCTGTCTTTAATACATTTTATCAGTACTATTGTATTGACCTTTCACTTTATCGGCTCTCCCCTTTATTATTCTGTTTGATAAGAACTTCGCACAGGCCAGTGGGTCACGAGAAGGAGCAGAATTAGGCTTAAAAAAGGGATTAGTCTCTCTAAAAAATATTATCTCTGTGTATATTTTCAGTAATCTTTTTTTAGTTACATGAACAGAAATTATAACTTAATTAATTTTTTTAATGGACTAAACGTTTTTATAAATACATTTTGAATACAAACAACCCCATATTTAGATTATCTTGCCTTGATAAAATCTAAAAGTGAATGGGTTACAAATTTAACAAGTTATATTGACTTTGATGGACTGTTACATTGAATCAGCTGTTCCAAATCTAATGAAATGTACATGCAACAAGTTTCTATATATGTTTCAAGTAGATCCTTCAGATCGAGGTCGTGGCCGCATATTTCTATGCGTAATAAACCGTTATTGATAATGAGCCATTGAAAAATATATTTAAACTTAATTGACTACTATCTAAGCAAGAAAATCACTTCACAGCTGGAACATTTTGTCATTTAATATAACAAGAAAATACTTATTTAAGTTTAAAATAATCTCTAAAACTAACATTGTGATTTGTAAAATTGGATTGGAAACAGTTCCATATAACTAGACAAAGAGACTGGAATTTGTTACTTAAAAGGTCTATGTGTCATTAGATGATACTATTTTATTTTTTATTTACGTTTCTCACGGTTTGTTTTAAATGTATTAAGCTGGGAAAAGTGTAAAATTACAAAAAAACTATTGTTTTGTTTTTTTAACATTTTGATATCTTTCCGTTTCGACCCCCCTTCAACTAGCGTGGCTGCCGGTAGACTTCTGACTTAAGGGAAATTCCTCTATACATTTCAAGAAAAACGATGTGCTTATACATTGCAAACTGGCTCTCGGCTCCGGGACTGTTAACGACGTTTTACATATCAGGATATTCGCATTCACTGTGGCCTTCGTCAGGATTTACAAACAATATTGGGATTTACGAGGAAGGTTAAGTTAATTAGATATGTAGATGGTATGCCTCAAATGTTCATTACTAATACACACTAAACATAGTGTACGCCAAAGCAGTTATAAAACGAAAGGAGAAAAATACGCGGATGTGTATTTCAAATAATGTAACACCTCAAACAGAATAACATACCTAAAAACACGGATTAAATTAACTTCTGTAGATGAAAGTGTAATAGGTGTAATAAAGCCTATGGTAACACAAATTCATTTTGTTTCTTTAGATTATACATTCTAAAGAGTGACATTAAATCCTTAGGAGAATTTGTGAGCGCATGTCC
This sequence comes from Homalodisca vitripennis, assembly GCF_021130785.1. Taxonomy (NCBI): domain Eukaryota; kingdom Metazoa; phylum Arthropoda; class Insecta; order Hemiptera; family Cicadellidae; genus Homalodisca; species Homalodisca vitripennis. The sequence goes on from NC_060211.1 coordinate 73,693,534, forward strand.
GCATGACTGGCCTTAAGTTTGTGCAATTGCGTGCCATCTATATAGCCATCTACATAGCTTATAATCATGATGCTCTAACTCATATATAGTAACACATGTAAAATGTTGCCAATTAAGGATCCACGAAAAAGTCGTATTTGTTGTTTTCCAAATTGATATTTATGTAAAAGAGAGTAACCATTGCGACCTTAAACATGCTTAAAGACATGTTTAGGCATGTTATTAAACATGCCTAGTATCTTACTATTGCCAATAAAATATTCCATAGAATCCATTTTTTAATCAATAACCTTCTGCCTGATGAGGGGGGTTTGGAGGGATAGGGATTCTTCATATGTTGAAAAAAATAGGAGAAAAATTAGGAGACAATTGCTGTACTATTGATGTTGTCCTTCTTGGAGATCTGGAACATCTGGCCCTGCTATAGTGAAGTTGTACAAGATGAGGAGATGTATATTCCAAACAATTACCTTAAGTATGTTCAGAGACATTCAGCTGAACAGAAGAGGGTGACCGATGACATTGTCTGGTACCCTTAAACTTCGTGACCTGTTATTGCGAAGAATAATGGTTAATATAGAAAAGGATACCTCCTTGTGGCTCAACTCATGGTGACTAGAAAAAGCCTCTATTAAAGTGTCCAATGGCAATCAGAACAATCTAATGGCCAATGTACAATCTAATCCAGGAATCTTTGGTAATAGTACACTTGGGATCGTTCTCTAAGATATTATAATAGATTTAATTCTATATATTTCTCAAAATCATTCTGATACATGCTTCTGGCACCTTCCGTAATATGAAAAAAATCAACTTTGGAAAGTGATCGACTAGCATGTGGGAGTTTCCATCGAGTAGGAGCACCAGACCTCACGGTCACCCCATCCTTAAGGAGTTATTACCTTTTAGATCTCCAGGTTTGGGAAACTCTCAACATGTTTCTAATCTCTTGGGGCTCACATAGAATGCTATGGGCCATAGAGTCCGGCTGTTGTGGCTTAATGTATTTGGTTTTCAGTCAATTAAAGAATATCTAACTCCCCCCCCCCCCAGGAAAACCTAAATTTGCGAGTACTCGACTTGTGGGAGTTACTGGCGGGTGAAATTTTTTTTAAATATTCTATTGAACCTGACTCTGGAACCATTGGCCTTATAAAGGTACCAGCCCCCGAACTATAATAATGTAACATTTTATGGCCTATATGAACGTTCAGCGTATCGAACCTCCCATCCTCCATCGTACCAACGGCCGATAATAATTTCCATGCTCTGGAAGATTTTGATTCCTCTAACGATCCGATTATAGCAATATAAACTTGACATTCTGTAGTCTCTGATAATATTTCCTTAGAGTTCTCTGCCGTTGGAAACTCACTGCCTACAAGCCGCTGGAATAACCTGACGTGTGGAGCTCTCTTTTCTAAGAGTACCAGGCCTCTTAGACCTTTAGGGGCTTTGGAATACAATCTCTGAAACACCCAGTTGTTTGAAGCTTAAAAATTCTGGTCATTGAGGTTTTTCCATATCAGTGAGTTTCTGGCATTTGGATCACATAGTAGAGGATATTGTCTACTTTTTTTAGCCTTTGTTTAATACGAATTCACAGCATATTATGAGAACCGCTAACCTCTGAACCATTCTGAAACGTGAAAATTGATTTCCTTTGGACTCTTCCGACCTGAACACTCCCGTCTTTAGGAGCACACGGTTAGATGAAGGGTTGGCATCTGGTAAATCAAATATTTTTGATTGTTTTTTATGCTATTCTCTGTGTAGCAACAAAAATTAAACAGTATTAAAGATAAAACTCTTGATCATTCGGGTTTGTAAGAGGTTCCGGCATATCGAAGTCACCGATCACTGAGAGCTTTCATTCTTTTGGATCACTAAACCTAACACAAATTATGGCCTGAGAGCTCCCATTCCGTAGGAATGGAGCTATACCTTCTACATGGGATTATACCGACTTCTTAGCTTTTCGATGTAAACGGCCTTTGGACTGTTTTGGGCTCTACTAATTTTTTGTTATTTAAGTGCTTTTAGTCTCTGATAGCTCCTGGCTAGGATATACTTTGACTTATACTAAGTTTAATAACTTTAAGAGCTTCTAATTTCTGAAAACCAGTATGTTTAAGTTTTTTATACCTGTGGAAATTTCAGTTTCTGAAATTCTGTACGCAAATACAATTACTCCCATACTCTAGGAGATCTGGGATATATTTATGACGCTCTCTAAAGTTCTTAGCTTCTTATAAATAACAAATTCTAAACAAATACGTGAGTCCGAAACTTTATGATTATAGGTTATTAAACATTACAAATGTACTGACATTAGAGATCTAGACTCTCGGCGACCTTAACGATTGCTAGATTTCGGTCTAGAAGAATTATAGTCTTCAGAGCTTATTTCTGAAAACTCTAGCCATCTGTGATATCCTGGTTTTGGACAGTATTAAAGGTCTGGAAGTTCTCATTCTCAGTAACATATCATCTATTTGAATGTTCCTGTCATTTTCAACTTACTATTTCTAACTGAGAATCTTCCAGGTTTCAAAAAGATTACGGCCTCTGAATTCTGCAGGCTCCTGCAGTCTGCAGGTCGAAAGGGAAAGCTTTGGATGTTACCATTCTAATATTTGTTTCACAGTATAGTACTATTGAAAATATTTATAAAAATTCACGCAACAGTACATGCAGAGAAGCAGAAGTATTTTTCCAATGTCATTCTTCAAGAAATAATTTAAATATATTATATCTGTCTACGCCGACTTTTCGCAAGAACTGTAAACATTGCGGTATTTTAATTATTATTACACACAAAGAGGTATTAGAAATTTACCACAATATTAAGAAATTAAAACGCTGATTAAGAAATATTGTTTACTATGAATGATAACAACCTATGTGTTTTATGACATTAGCATAGCAATACAGACATTTGTAATTATTTCAGTAATTCCTGTTTTTATTGGCTGAGTACTAGCGAAAAATAATCTAATGGAGAATATCTAATGAACGGATTGGGTTATAGAATTAAAATTTTGTAAATTTTGCTACGACTCGGTGCGCTGCAACATTTATTCTATCTATCTGTCTGTCTGTCTGTCTGTCTGTCTGTCTGTCTATCTTCAGCAGTATATCTCAAGAATTAAAAGATCTATAAACTAAATTTAGTTTGAAGCTTTATTACTACATACACAAGACCGGTATTGGCTATGTTACATATGTGTCTTTTGAATATTCTTTATTAATACATAGTAAATTATTCGTGTTCGATAATGTTGTATGCGTCTTCATGGGATTTTGATGACCACGAGCAAATCATGATACTCAAAGGGATAAATAAAATTGTATTGAGTTATATTTGAATTGGTTTGATATTTGAATTAAACTTCATTACACTTCAAATACACAAAATCAAGTTAGATGATTTAGAATGCCCTTTCATGGAATCTGGCTGAGCGTTAGATAAGCTCCCTGAGGAAGACATTGAGAATGAACCAACCAAGCTATTGGATGAAGTTTCATTCTATATAAGCTAGTGAATTTCGTTTCCATTTACTTTCATTGCAAGTACCGCATTAATGCTGGGGCGGAAAGTCTTATGTATTCCTGGCATTATTGGAGGTACATTTTGGTACTTTATTCTTAGCTAAGCCTGTTTGTGACGAGACACATGGACTAGCATACACATACATTCTAAATATAATTTTACATCTTTTCTTAATGTACAAGTATTCTTAACAAAGGTGGAGATTTCAGTCAAGGAAACTTTTTAGTTGAATAGGCCAGATTAAATGTTCTTCTTACCAGTTCCAAGGTAGTAAATTGGTTAAAACTAAAAAAAGTCCTGAAAAACAAACACAATTAAATCAGAATCTATAAAGAATAAAAAAATAAAAAACACGTTTTAGTGCGATATTTTGATGTTGAGACATTTTCATCATTCTATAACTAAAAATAAGATTGTAAATGTATAGAAGTTTAAACTGTTCTTTCGAGGTGAAAATAAATATGGTCGCCATTACAGTTCGCTATTTATAGGTTTAAACCTCGTGTCCTGACTTCTTACAGGATGTAACAGTAGGGCTCTCAAACTCAGATATTTGTTTTTTAAGAAGTTTAAGAGGACGACCACGGTTCCACGGTAAAATGTTTATTGATTCTACCTGTGGGAAGTATCTGTATTAGTAATGTGCGCTCCAGAAACTTACTATCTTCCTTTCCTCTCCTATTATTTTAAGTTTTGTTTTAGTTTACATTCCCTAGGGTCAGCTGTTTCAGGGTTCGGCAAATTTAAAATGGTTCTACGTAACTTATGAAATAAAACGGAAATCAACCACAATCTTATGGCCTCAGAGCCAAAAGTTTTTTTATACTACATTACTCTCTACATTAACGAACTGACTGATAAAAAACATATAATTACAAGCCAACAACATATAATTCTTAACAACTTTATAAGTTCACTTTAAAAGACGAAATTGCAATAAATGCATTAAAATAATAGATAATTATCTATCAACAACAACAATATCAGTAATTATATGTATGTTTAGCTTATAGCAATACATTTAGGTGTTAAAACAAAATTAATGTTATTTCCTAGGTAAAAGCAGTTTTTTAAGAAAATATTGTTTTCTAATGTTAATAATAAGAAGCGACTATTGTAAGTCGACCTCGATTTCTACCCCGTAAGAAACATGTTAAATTACAACACGTAGAGTTATGGAAAATTAAAAAAAATATACTTTGTAAATATCTAAACGCTTTATAGCCGCTCCACTATACGATTTGAGTATTTGAAGTAAAAAGATAATTTTTTCAAACTAACCCCAAAATACTATTTTCATACTATATCTTATTTCATAATATGTAGAATATTTTCTATATAAAATAATTTTAAGAGATCGTTAAACATTTACCCCTTTAAAACTGCGTATGCTAATCGAGTGACCTATCACTCTTTTTAATATAATCGTTTGCGGCCCACAATATGTACAAGTTAGGAGTACATCATACCACGTGTTGAGGAACAAACCTTGCTGAAGTTTTCAATACTTATTTAATTCTTGACAGGTGTTGCGAATAGGACACTCATAGATAAAATACATTTTTTCATCGCCCTGATAGACAAAAGGAAAATTGTGCCAGCCAACGTAATGTAATTTGACATGCTCAACCATTCATGTCATGTAGACATTAAGTTTAGTACAAATTTAATGTCTATTGATGAAATATTTGTAAATATCTTGGGAATACTTAAGCTACATGTGTTATATGTTACATGTGTGTTAAAATGGCATATGGATGTACTTTGTATGAATGTACCAATCATCAAAGTTGGTGTTGCTTATAGAAATGAAGCCTCGGGCAAAATGTCAATAAATCAATTTGTTATCAAGATATAGTGTGGAGAGACAGACAGACATAAGTTAAACTTTTCCTGCCCCTCGAGTGGTAGACTTCGGTAACGCTAAGCCTATTCCCGGAAGTTATAGAGTTAATGAATTTTGTCAAAAGACCTCTTATTGAAATCCTTATGATAAACTATGTCAATACTACGGACTATAAATTACCGGGTACTTATTTAAGTGGTTTTACAAAATCGCACGTATAAACTGCTATACGGGTTTTTAAATTGTACATATTTTGGGAATATAACAATAAATAAATAGCAAGTGTCTGTATTGAACCTCAAAGTATGTTTACTTAATATCATAACCTACTAAAAGTTTTAACCTAGATTAAATATAATTGGTAGGAGGTTCAGTTAAATATGCTAATACCCACATGAAGATTAGGAGAATACCTATTAGGGCTCGTATGGTATATTGTATACGGCTCGAACGTACTAGGCGCCACCCGGAACAAAATAGAGTTCACAGATTATTTTAGATTTTTCAATAATAACATTACTTCAGACATTTCTCTGTTCAGCAGGTTTTAGCAGTTTTTAATGATTGGATAGTTTATTGATTATGCATACATGCGGTACAGGAATAGGAAGATTAATACTGAGATATCAGTGGTCTTTGAAATTTCTAAAAACCTTGTATATAAGATGTTTCGTTTAGGATCGTGAACACAGATTGCTGCAAAATACCAAATCTATTAAAAGCTAACCTGTAGCTCAGTTCTTGCTAATAGTAGAATTTTTTTGTAACATGTGTTTATATAGCGTATTTAGTCACTATATCCTTTGTTAGTAATTTTGCACTCATTAAGTTGAATGAAGCAGAATTTAATACAAGCAGTGTATTTATCATTAATAATTCACACTAATATGCTATAATGTATCAAGAAAAAAATTTTGAATGAAAACTTTAGCTTGCGTACCTTATATTTTCTTATAAGGAATTTGAAGAATAAAAAGAACCAATAACATTAAATTCTTACCGGATCATTTCGGAAATGGACTTATAGTTAGCTTTCAAAAGCTAAATATTTAGCCACTTAAGCAACTCTTTTTTAATAAATGATTACGATTACTTGATTATGTAACATGTTTATTGGTAGTCGACAAAATATTTGGAAAAGTTTAACAACAGTTAGTCTAATACTTTGTATGTTATTTTTTAAAAAATTCCAAAAGTTATATTAATAATTGTGAAAATAATTATTTGAAAATGTATATTATCCATTTATTCATCGATGTATAATAAGTAAACATCTTATTCGTTATACAAAAAGAACAAATACCAGTATTAAATTTGTAATATTTATATTCTTTTGTGTTAAATATTTATTTCTTGATAAAATATGGAAGATAACTAAATTTTTTACTTATTTATAAGCGTTTCATCTATTTAAATGATTTTTATAGCATATAAATAATGAGAGAAACAAATGAGTTCATAAAGCTCATTTCATATATATGGGACATTATATACGAGTTCTAAACATGAACCATTTTCCTGCCTGGCGACTTGATTACTACGAGTACATTAGCCACATGCTGGAAATTTAACATAAAACGTATTTTGAAACTGCCCATTTTTCTGTTTGTTGAAAATACTTATAAGCTTTTAATGGCTTATAAATCTGTAATTTGTATTTATTAATTTAATACATTATGTTATATTTATATAATGTTATTAACAGTATATGAATAACTTTTTACGTTACTTTTTATATATTATATCTGTATATAAGTACGTAGTTAACAGGATGTAAATTACAAATGTCCGATTTTATGGGTAATGTTTGAAATGGTTTTTTATAGTATATATGTAAGATTTTCAGCGTTCGTGGGAAGGGTTTAGTATTTTACTACATAATTAATAGCAAACAATTCTTGCATTATAATAATATTATTGATATGTAAGTGTATCAAGCGTTTACTCTTATCTGCCATTACACATAAATCTGAAACAAATATAGATAGCAACTCATAGTATTATACTTACAAGTATGTAGTGCGCTTTAGCTATGAATTGAAGGTAATTGTTTCTCGACTCTTCTGCTACTCAAAGTACTTTATTCTCGTTCTAAAATTAAAAATTGTTACCAAGTCACGCTGGTAAAATAAGTTCTTCGATGCAATTAAATATTGTATTACTGTGAGGAGGATATATTGTTTCCAAAAAACACATATACTGACAAACATGAGTTGACTTCGGAGCTGTGGGGAAGAGTCCTGTTAAAATGTTCTGTCTTTTAAATATATTACAAAAACTTCCCTTCGTCGTCCCTCGGCCTTTTATAGCGCTCGGGTAAAACACTTTTATAAAATATCACTCTTAACGTATCGTTTCATCTTCAATATTTAAAGGGACGTAACATAATTCAGGAGGAGGAAGCGTTTGAGCAGAGTCCAGCGTGTCGGCACCGTTATTTACCGAGGCGGGAGTCGGTCCAGAAAATATAATAACTTTCTGAGGCCGAGGGAGATTTACGCGCCGGACAAAAACTCAGTGTCAAAGGACGTTAAGGACGGGGTTAGGGAGAAGGGTCGGAAACAAAAGGGTTGAAAATAAGGGACAACGAAGGGGGACGCGTGGACAAAGCTCTTCAGTGGGGAAGCCAAGGCAGGGTCAGTCCGTGATAAGGAGTTCGGTATCACTCGGCATCCCTTCGGTTTAAAAAAGTTAGCGGGTGAGCGGTGCGGTGGGGGAGGGCGCCGTGTGTGTCCACGTTTAGAGTTTGCGTCGTCGACTCCCCGCCCTCCCGCCGCCGCACCGCCCCTCCCCTCCTCATTCAAAAAGCCCTCATTCGCTTGAAAACTGTAAACTGTAAACGGGCCGCGTGGTGAGTGTCGTATCTGTGTGTAGAGTGTAGCCACGACTCGCGGACTGCTGACCGCACGCTGATAACAGCTGATAACACGTGGTGGTGACAGTGCGGTATGAGGAGACGGCCTCGGCGCGTGCCTCGGTGGTGAGTGCGGGACAGAGATGCATCTGACCGGAGGAACCGTGTCCCCGTCCGACGGCGGGACGGCCATGATCAACGACACCTACACGAAGATGACTTCGGACATCTTGGCGGAGCGGACGCTGGGGGACTTCCTCTCGGAGCACCCCGGGGAGTTGGTGAGGACGGGGAGTCCGCACTTCGTGTGTACCGTCCTACCGCCCCACTGGAGGTCCAACAAGACGTTACCGGTGGCCTTCAAGGTGGTGGCGCTGGGGGACGTGGTGGACGGCACCGTGGTCACCGTCAGGGCCGGCAATGACGAGAACTATTGCGCCGAGCTGCGCAACTGTACCGCCGTCATGAAGAACCAGGTGGCCAAGTTCAACGACCTCCGGTTCGTCGGCAGAAGTGGCAGAGGTAAGGGCGCGCTTTCGTTTGAGGAAGAAGTTACACAAAGTTGTGCGGAGTGAGTAAAAGTGCATAAATTTCCATACTTAATGAGTGAATAGTATATTTTATTGCAAATATAAATCTACTACGACTTTTCAGTACACACTTGAGTGCTTCTTCTATGTATTTTGAAGTATACATAATGTGATTATACAGTGTTCCATGAACACTGTCGTTCCAGTTAACTATAACCAAAATTCAACCTTTATTTTGAGATAAAACTATTGGTGAATTAATTATTGTTATATTTTTTGGTTTAAAATATTCTGTTTAGTACTAATTTTGATTAAAAAGCTTTGTAAACACCAATAAAATTTGAAAATTAAAGTTTTCTGATTGAGTACAATTCTATATGCTATTTTAGTTTAATACCAAGATAAAAAATTTGATTTAAAAATATTACGTTACATAGTTGTTCTCTTACAACAATTCAAAAGAACATTCATCTAGTATCTTGATTTCCATTTCAAATTCAACAACCAATCAAAAAACGATAGCAACAAACAAACAAACTTTCCAAAACAATCAAATTGTCTTCCTCCAATTATGAAAGGATATTTACCACACCAAATGGACAGTTGTTAAAGTTTGATTAAGTTATCACATATTTAACCCTCAATACTAATTATTGTTAATAAACAATCAAGTCTTATTTGAAAGAAATCACTTTCACCAATGAAAAACATAATTTAATGTGCAAAACACATAGAAATAACAAAAGGTATACATTTTTGGTTCCTTGAAATCAATTAGCACAATTTTTATTAACATTTTAGTTTTTGCTACGTTTTAGACTCCGGTATTTTATATAGGAACTTGTGAAACTTTGATTATGAGAAAATTAAAATTAGACCCGTTGTTATAATATGATAAAATTTAAATAAAGGCAATTCTAAATTTTTTATTATAACTGATGAAAAATGCTATATTGTTTCCATAGATTGTAGTGACGAACTAAGCAGAATTTAAGACAAAAAGCTTGAAAGAGATGAGGCGCGGCGCGGCGTGTTGAGAGACGAGCGTCGCGGGAGCGCGGGACACGTCCCGTCGGCCGCGGATCTGATGACGCTTTAAGACGGCAAACTTTTCCCTTTCTTCGCCCTCCCACCACCCCAAAACTTCTCCCTAAGTTTTTCGCGCATGACACATTTTTATCGCGACCTAAGACATTGGGGTAGTCGCTCAAAGTTGGTGCGACAGTAAACTTTTAACAGCGTCGTCCCCCTCGCGACATCCCTTGCACCCCTGGGGTGTGTTCAACAGGGCAGAGTGGTGGTTTCCTGCAATAAACAGGCTCAGTCATTAATTGTGGATTTCTGCATCCAAACAGTTGGTTCTTATTCCAGAGTTGTTTTGAGTTGATTAACATTAATCTGTTCTTTGAAGATAGTGTAGACGTTTCACATAATCAATTATAATTTGAGTCATTATATAGTACGAAGTAAAATTTCATTATTTTTACTTGTAATAAAGTATATTCATCTAATAGAACAAATGAAATTCTGTTTGTTTTGATGTTTTCAAGTTAATTTATGCATTTATTAAAGAAAATTAAAATAAGGCTATTCATCATTTTAAAATATTAGAAAGCTCCACATACCTGTAACATATAAAAATAACATATTTATAGAGATAGTACAAATTATTATTCATTTAATTTATATTTTTGATTCAGCTATTCATCAAAATATAGCAACGAACAAATGTTTGTATGACGCATGAAAATCCTGGATGCAAGATAAATTTAGTTATTTAAACGTGTTTTAGTTCAGTGTTTGCTTTATATCCATGACTGGACAATCCATACAATAACAGTTTAAATTACTATTTTGTTATAATTAATACATATAGTTTATGTCATATTAAGTTATTTATAACACACAAAGAAATTTAAATGTTCCATTACGTTGACTGTTATTTCTTAACTCGCATTTACAAACAACGTATATAATCGTCAAAGAAAGTTTGCTCATATTTTAAAATATAATTTATCCCGAAAATTGTTACAAGAAACCCAAATTTGATCAAAGTTTCTAATAAAAATTATAATTTCCTCGGAAACATCGCAATAAACATAATAGAAAAAATTACATTTAACAATTGTATAACTATATTTTCATAACAGAGTGTTTCAATTTTTTATAATTACAATAACAAAATGTTCATACAAAATGTATTTCAATAGGTTTTAACATATAAAATAAATAAGTAATTTAAATATGTTAAAAGAAAGATTCAACAGTATTTCATCATATACGAAAAAGACTTTATTCACTAATTTCATTACTATTAGCTACAATTGTTGTACTAATTTCAGTCCTATTTATTTTTATTATTTGTCGCAAGTCAAACAAACCTGTAACTGTAGACTTAAAAGACAGGCTATTTCTATAAAAGAAACATGAACTATTTCGCGTAGTAAATTTAGTACGTAATAATTTCAAAAATACGTGTTAATATAACTATCAAAATATCAATATAACGAAAAATTTTGTAGCTTATGACTTGTATATTATTTAGTTTTTATTAAAAAGAACAATGATGATAAATATTGTTTATTATTGTCATATTTTAGTGGAGGTATTTAACAGTTCGGAATATTTTTAAGCTTTACGTAATGCTTCCTTTATTTTCAATTCACCTGTGTTTTTTTATTCCCTCGTGTTTTGCTTGAAAGTGTACATACAGTAGTAGGAATTCCTGATATCTTTGTATTTTTACAAAGTTTGCACCTTTTAAATTCGTACAATAACATTAAGTTCGTACATTTTAAGTTTGAGAAAATGTATTGAGTCAATTCAAATGATAGCTAAAAACAATAAAGACATATTGCGGCCCCTACTAAACATCCTAAACCATAAAAATGTTTTATGTTTTGTATTTCCTAATTTAATTACACACTTGTTAAAATGAAGCTTTGTTAGTGTAAATAACGCACGGTTGATGAAAAGTAAAAAATAGTACAACAATATTCAATTTCGCGTAATACGTAAATATGATATAATCGTGGGTATTTTGTACAACAAAAATAAGGTTGAGATAAAATGTAATACTATATATTATTATTTTTTTTTTATCAAAATATAACTGTTTTTGCCGACAGACAGACATAAATTAAGGGGAATGTACGTTGGGCCCATACGGTAGATCCGCAAAGGAGTTGTAGCCTACATCCCGAGTACTTGTACGTAGTTGTACGTCAGCATAAAGTAAAATAACGGTAATACGTTTTCATAAGAGGCAGAATATAGCGCCCATCAAACAGCGCAAACCTTTTACCCCAAAATATTATACCACAGTCCACTTGATATCTCCTAGTGCAATGGATTTAAACCTATAACTTCTTACCAACAATAAATTAAAAATACCATTTTCGGTGTTAGATTTAGTTTCATTTGGGAATTTTACTGACTTCCGTTTTTTTTTTCTAAAATCAGTCCCTCTGCCTTCGCTATGTTCTTATACTGGAATGTATAGCCGATAAAATTTAAATTTCATAAGAAAATTAAAAATTCCTAATCTGAGGCTTTACCCGTATTAACTGATCGAAGCGGTTATTTGCGGTCTTTACTTCTTCTTATGTATAAGGATGTTTTCCATTGTTTTCTTTACAGTTTAATAACGGGTTGAAAACTCAGATTTCATCTATGTATTTTTTCTCAAAGTTTTCTATCCACATACTATGGAATAATTTAAAGTTTGCAATAAAATAATCGTGTGTTTACTCAACTCGTTACGACTTTCGTTTAGAAAACCAGTTTAGTTCTTTAAAGATTTCATGGCATACTTAAAAGACAGATGTATAATAGCCCTAAATTGTTAAATTTTAAATATTTAGATATTATATATACGTGATTTAAGAGTGAATTAAACTATATCATAAAGGTAGCTTGATCGGATACTGGAAATTATATAGTAGGCGTTAGTATAAATATATGATTTGTATATTGAATACTACAATATAATCTGATAAATAAATACGTTTATTACGAAATTAAATGTTATCACAGGCGAGTATCACGTAATAAATAGAATACGATGTATTTATTTATTTTACTGATGAATATTATATGGAATAGGGAACTGTAAAGAATAAGGATTATAAATGCTACGTAACAATCTCAATTATTTTAACTAATATCAATTAAAAACTAACGTTTTTGTGGCTAGTAGATTTGTATGATATTCATACGCATATTATTTGTTAAAAGCTAAAACACATTTTTTAATAGTAGTACGTTATATACTATTCTTATTTTACCCTTGGGAGTTAAGATTACTCAGTTATTAAAACCTATTGTAATACTTTAAAAATGTAGTTTTTCAAAAAATAATTTTAATAGTTGTTTTGAAATTGGTTTTTTATATTCCCTGTTACCCAGAATATCAAAGTTATTCTTATACCTTGTTTTGGTTATCTGACATGAATGCAGTTGTTTTAATTTTTAAAATTAGTTTTAACGCTACAATAACCCTTAAATTACTGAATATTAATACCGGTCATGGTGTTCTCAGTAACATTGCAATTGTAGCTGCTATGTTGAATTGTTCCCATTTAAAAACTATAAATTTTTTGTATTTTTTTTAAAAGTTGGTATCTCATATAACAGTTGTTGACAGGAATAAAGTTATTGAATTGGATTGCCGCCGTATGAAAATTTTGTTTAAATTTAAATTTAATGTAAGAATTAAAAAAAACACTTAATTTTCCTTAGGGCACTAATAAATGAGATACGACCCTAGAATTGTTTAAGCGTTACGCTATACATTTTATAGAGGGCATAGGGAACTATCAACAGAAAAATTTGCAAGAACATAAAATTTTCCTTGTATAACATTTCTAAAATACTTCTCTCATTTCTTGTGTATTTTAGGTTACATTTGTGATATAAAATTTGCAATAGTGCATGTTGTCGAATGCTTTTCATCCTTTTCAAATTTTATTATATTGGCTGAAAATTTGTATAAAGCATGTGCATAACTTCATTAAACTCTATTACATGAAAATTAGTTTGGAATTAGTTAAGAAGTATTTATAGTAGTACATAATTCTTCTTCCAAAACTATGAATGCTTTTGAAAACGCATGGTTGGTTATCACAAGAACAAACTCCTTTCTTTGAAATCGGCCAAAATATAGAAAGACTTTAGTGACAAGTTATATCCTAGTGTATATAAAAAACCTAAGAATAGTGGTTTGTTATATTTGAAAATCACAGATAAGTTTTTAACTTGATAAATAAATTCATTTATATCAACTGACATCAACTATGGCGTAAAAGTACCATCGTTCAATTTGTATATATATATATATATATATATATATATATATATATATATATATATAATTTAAAGATATATATAAGGCAAATCTTTTTTTAAAGATTGGTCCGCACTATTTCCTAGTTAATATTTTGTTAAACAGAAAATATAAATGACATTAATACCTCAATCTCCACTTGTTCAGTTTTTACAGTTTATTCTTTAGCCTAAAATATTCTCAAGGGCGTGTAACCTATTATTCACGTCAAAATCACACTGTACCATAAGAGATTGAGTATTCTACCAAAATTTTAAGAAGACTATATTAACTTTAAAATAAATCATAAATCATTTAAATCCATTACTTACTTTTGGAGATATAGAGCTTCAAAAATGGCACTGTAAAATCACAAAAATACTATGTTTTTAATTTTTTCACCAGGTTAAAATTTTACAATGCAGTTTTTTATATTATTGTATTTTTTGATAGCAAGTCTCTCATCATAAAAAAATACTTCAACTTATTTATTGCTATTTTAAAAAACTACCCTTTTCAGTAGCAAATCCCCTTAAGAGTACCTGTGATAAAAAAATATTTGTATCTCCTTCAAGACACCTACTCAGTTCCAAACAGTAGACTGGGAAAGTAATAGTTGACTTCCGTTTAAGTCGCTTGACCATTAAGAGACTTATTTACAAATGCTATAGTTCTCATCTACCCTCAAACACTCGCATCCGCACACCAGGTTAATTTTCGCCCAGAGCTCCTGTTTCTCAAATTGTGCCATCGGAAAAATGTATACCGTTATCTTTTTTTGTAATCCTCCGATGCTAAAACTAGATTTAAATTAAATGAATCGAGTATAAAATAAAACACACACACACACACACACACACACACACACACACACACACACACACACACACTGCAATGCTTAAGTAGTTATTTGGTTTTCCCTTCCCCTATGAGTACAGCTTTCTACCGTACATTGAGAAAAATATGTCAAAAATCCTATTTGCCCTTTTCTTTTCTTCACCCCGTATTAGTTTTTTCGCCATGTACAATTTCATAATATTCTAAATCCGATGTTTCTAGCCCAAATAAAGCTTGTAATATTAGATTTGTGAAATTATTTTATATAAACGTAAGCTTTAAATTATCCTTGATTTCACTAACCACGATTAAATTTTTAATATTATAACAACTGTATAGGAGAATCGAAAATGACGAAAATAATATTAAACCCATTTAAATCGTCTCTACCGGATGTGCTCTTTTGAGTATATTGCCGCACATTGCCTACTACATAGTAGACCAGTTAAGAAGTTAATAATTGTTTCATTCGAAATTACGGATGATGTATTTAGATAACATATAATTTTGGTTCAACAGTCAGTTTTGTATATTTATTCTCTATTCTAAACACAAAAGATGATCCGTAGAGGTAAAGGGTTCCTAATAATTTAGTTGTGTATAGGTGATTTCAGTAATGCTCACATTAGTATTCTCTATCATGAAGTAAACACAGTTTTACTTTCATAAAAACCGTATATAAAATAAAGGTTAATCATGACAGCCTGTTAGCCTACATATACATACTGTATAATACGAAAAGTACGGGTTTCCCAGATGAGTGAGCATTTTTACCCACCAGTAAACTTGTTAACTGATTGTAAACGAGATTTGACTGTGTAAATATTTTTATTTTACAATGTGTATTAAATTTAAGCTTCCTCTATGCATTTACAATAACTAAAATTCCGATCACATTGACGGCCTACAAAATTGTCACTTCACGAAATGCTTCACAGTAGTCCCCCTATCCGGCGAGACTATGCAACGTCAGAGAAAAGAATTCAAGTGCATTGAAGTTTAAATTAGTTTTTAAAACCCAAACCTCAAATCTTACTCGTATTTAATAGTACATGGATTATTTTATAGTTTCCCATCGAAGCATTTTGATCTCTCCATAGATTCAGGGAATTGTCAATATTTTAAAACAACAATGTGTTTATAAACTTAAAGTTGTCTATATAGAAAATAATTTGGTGTTGCAGAAAATAATCTAGTGTATTTTCATTATGACTTGAGACTTACCCTATGTTAATCCACGTTAGTTACTGTGATTAGTAAACACTAATAATGAATTCCCATATTTTAAGTAAAAACCATAACTTTTAAAGAGAATGTGCTGAAGTGTGTTGCAAAGAGAATGCTAAAAATAAAATAATCGAAATCGGTTACACCATTTATATAGTTTGAACAATTTGCAATTTACAGAATAAGTCTCCTTGTCACAATTCTATATTTCCTAAAAACCTACCAAAATGTATCGAAACAATATCTTACACGATATATATCAAATTGGATCTTGTAAACATTAATAAGAACACATTTCAAATATTTTAGATTTGTACGGAACCAAATTATTAGTGTCAGCTAAGTGAAAACCCTTTGGAAACGGTAAAATAAAAGTTTACAGTTTTATTATTTTGAGTTTTATATTTCTCAGTATTATTTTTATTGTACTTATAGTTTAATATGACAAAATAAAGTACCAAAAAATAAGATTCATTATTTTAACAGATTAATAATGTGAGCTCTAGCATAGGAAGTTCATTTGTTATCATGAAATAAGGGCTTGTCCTCTACCGTAGAATACTGGATATAGTCTCGGCTCTCTGACAGAGATCAAGGGGTAAAATCCCATGGAGGCCCAAGCTTGGATATACATGAATGCAGTATACATCGAAGCCAGCATAGCCAACCGCGAGATTTAAGAGTGTTAAGAGATTTAAAAAAAAACAACAAAAAACTAAACGCCACATAATTTAATCATTTAAATATAATATTTGCTTTACAATGCATGTACGAGACAGAGAAAAACAAATGCCCTAATCAGATATTGGAAATTAAAATTACATGATCTTATGCTTTAAGAGGTTATGTGGCAGAGATGACTTTCAAGTGCTATCCTAGCCCCTATAAGAATTGCAGTTTTCATTCGATTTCAACCTATATTAGTAACTACACATAAAAATCGTATATATTTTGCATTAAATGATTTTGTTAATGTGGCACAGGTGTGTTTTAAAAATAAATATCGGAAGTGGAAAGATTATTGAAATCCGTTAGAATTGTTGCGTATTTTATTTTTTTATTTTCGTAATAATTAAAAGAGTCAAAATGTAAAAAATTACAAAGCTACCCTTTAAGTAATATTTAATTAAAAACTAGCTCTTTGTAGAAATTAACGGATATAGACTATTTTGTATTGTGACTGAGACTAAGATTTAATGTTTTATTAATTTAAGTTATTAGATAAGTATATACAATGTTATCGTACTTTTAAATACATTTTAGGATTTTAAGCTTTTAGATAATCTTAGAATATTTACACATGCGTCTTAAAATACCCCTTTCAAGTTTTTATAACATAGTCCAATGAAAAAGAATCTAATCACTGTCAACTCCGCAAGCTAACATCCGGAAGAAAGTTCCATCTTTTACTGTATAAGTCTGAAGAAGGCAAATGGGTTTTTAAATATTTGCGTTTCATAATGTAACAGTATTAAGGCGTATTACGCTGAAACATATTGAGTCAAGCCATTTTAAACCTCAATAATATAGCAAAAAAATTTAAAAAATACTTTCGAAATCATACACTAAGTACACCGTTAAATAAATACACACATTTCAGTGAAAATTATATTAAAGATCTCTTCAGTCACGAAGAAAGTTAGAAATGTACTACAATCATCTCTAATGCTGAAGATGCACCGTTAGGTTTTAAGAATAATTTGTAACGGTATTGGTATGTTATCAAATTTTGATTGACATATATTTTTATTCAGTAGCTATACCACCTTGAAAAATGTTCAGATTTAAATAGTCATATAAATATAAATATTTTTTAACACTTTTTTGTCATTTATATTCAAATGGTGTTATGATGCAAAATTCCAATATGGATACGCTAACCTTTGATGGCCATTTTAATGGTTATACATTCAATATATATTCAATTAATTGTCCATGTGATTTTTCCATGGAAAATCTTCTAAATTAATGATATGTCCACCATACCAGAACGTTTTACTTATGCTAAATGCCCTTTAAGCTATGCTAAATATATTCATTCTGGATTTTTGTTGTAATACGTTATTAATCATGCTTGTAAATGTACTGTTTACAAGTTCGTCTAATCGCTACGTTATAGAAGGCTACATTTTCGAAAAATGTATTCGGCATTTAGATTGAAATCTCACGAGATTATTATACAGACTTATATAAACAATATACATTGTAAATGATCTGAGAGAAAAAGAATTAAAAAGAGAGTTCAAGGACTGTGTTCTTAACATGTTTAATTTGAATCTAGTTTTAATTGCTTTAGATAAGAAAAACGTCTATGAAAGTTTAAAATGAGACATATTTCTCACCGTATACAACGCCATATTTCTTTTACAAATATTTTTATCTCTGCTTCTTTTAATTTACAACGATTTGGCTTATGTCATTAGTGCTCCCTCATTTCATTCAAACCAATTCATTCTAAATTGATATACATGGGGTTTTAATTCACAAAACAGAATTTAATTGGCAAAATAGGAATTTTAATTTTATTTATCAAATCAGAAATTACCTATACTCTGTTTTCATTTAGAGAATATTTGTAACATGTATATATGCATTGGACTATGAACTTTGTTATGTTAAGTGAATTGATTTCGTGTTTTGCGAAATATTAAAATTGTGCGAATATAATTTGCATAGCAATAATGTGTATAACAATATCTGCCTTTAATTTTGCAACCAGGTTGAAAAAACTAATAAAAAGAATTTGGTGCAGACCTATGAGGGCAAACAATGCGTATCCGATCCCATTTTCAAGCTCAACACCAAAATGTAATTAATTAATTTAAATTACAAAAAAACCTATTAATGTAGTTTTTAAAATAAATGAAATAATTACAATAGTTAAATGATGTGCAAAAGCAAACAAACACACGTGGTATTTTCATTTACTTCTTAAATATGCGTATAAACTAGCAAAAATTAACAAATGAACAATTGAACTTAAAATAAATTTAGCCGTGAAGGAATTACTGAGCTATATTTCTAAGACTCAATTATAATTTAAGTACTGCGATAATTTTTTATATTTATATATTTTTTACAAACTAACACATAAAGGAACTCTAATTAATATAGGATACCATTTGTTCTAGGTAATGTTCAGCTTTTAAAATTATGTAAACATTGATGGACAGGTTTTAATGGGATAGTAATTACTAATATAATTAATTTGTATTAATAGCTGTAATAATATATAATTTTTGCAAAGTACCGTGTATGGAGAAGATTATGATAATAGTGGAATATTATGAGACAGATTATACTTTGGCTCAGCGGACTATGCAATCTTTAACTGTTTTTATGTTGGTACCATGCTGTGCCACTAGACTTTAAAATACAAACACAGAAATTGAATTATACTGAAAAAAGTTTTAGGTATTTTATTGTGCTTATGAAAAGAACAGAACCATTGCATTTGAAATTTAAAAATATGTTAAGTCAGTGAAAACTCATTGAAAACACTTCAAACTGATTAAAATGTTTTATTAGTTGTTTTTAACAAGTTGAAAGTGTGTTTAAGTTCTAATAATTACTAAGAGCTAAAACAGAATAAAAATGTAAATATTCAGATTCAAACGAAAATATAAATAATTAATAATGTTTCCTAGTCATTTTAGTTCAATTATTCAGCAGTTATTTTTTGTGCATGATTGTGCACATAAATTTATTTGAAATTTATATTTATTATCAGAGACAAAGCATTATACAAATGAAATACATTTATTGCCAAATTGTTTATTAATTTTAACAGGAAGAACTTAATTAGTCAAGTGTTTTATAATACCATTATTTTAAACAGTGGAGGAGGCACTGCTGATCCCATCTTGAAGCTCTTTCTAGAACTCTAAAATCTCAGTTAAAACGCCATTTTTATTAATGTAACCAGGATAATCACATGATATTTATTGTTTACTTGAATTTTCGTTTGTGGATTACAAATTGTGAAATAATGTTCCTGATGATCTCGCCAACTCTGTCAAATCTTGGTTCAATAGTCGGTGTGTAGTAGTCATCTACTTCACAAGAAAAAAATAACTACCAAAAGAGAAAAAGCACCTCAATGATGACCACAAAATAAAATTTGGAATTTCGGTTTTGTAATACAGTAAGTTACAGTACTGTAAGACATACAGTAAGTTACGAAGCAATCCTATAAGGTTACAATCTTGCGCTAACCTTCGTACCCGCTATTCTACGTCATTTGCAGCTTGATTACGTGCTACTTTATTAGTTTATAATGTTAAAAATAGAAGAAAATAAGATTACACAAACGGCAATTACAATAATATAGACTACCAAAGTCTCCAAAGGCAAAATTAAATCTTGAAACTGGAGAGAAGACGATTTCTGTATGTTATGCAAGGATCGCCAGGCACAGAAAGGACGGCGAGGCTGCGGATCATATTTCCGAGTAATCACACCGTGCCGTGCCGCAGCAGCAGCGGATGTCGGAAGTACAAAGGTCGAGAGTAATGACGGCAATCAAGGCCTCCTCTGCTGTAGTTATTAATTACACACATTAAACAGGGCACTTGTTCATGATCAATAGGGCCGCCACTGCCGAGAGGGCGCTACTAACGGTAAACATACGTTATATGGCGCTAGCAGGGCGGCAGGCGCGGGTGACACGATACAAACAGTCTTTTCATCAATTTCTCTGTAATTTCTACAGATTCTAAGAACTTTAAAAACGATACTCTGTAAAAATCTAATCATCTAGACGTCAGTTATATATAAAATACATAAATATTCAACACTAATCTTCATTTGAGACGAAAATACTCACTGAAATAGTTAAACGCGTAAAACCATAATGGCTTTCGCTATCAATGCTACCCATCACTGAAAGAATTACTCAACTAAATTCCAACTTACTGATATAAAAATATAGAAACCACTAACGTTGTACTTTGATATATAGTTATATATGTCTGCAACAGGCCATCTCGAAAACTTGGAAAGTTTTATAAGACAATAATTTTGTTAATAGATATAAATTTCAATTTAAAATTAATAAAATATTGTTTACTATTGAAACCTGATTTTAGAAAGCATGCAAAGATAAAAATGACAATATTCTAATTGATGTAAAATTAATCATAAGTACATAATTTAACAATTTTGAAAATTGTGTTCAATATTTAGTACGTTAAGGAAGGAATGTTAGAAATGTTTGTACTTCAACACAATTAAACATTAAACGCCCACTAATCCCACGCCCACAAGCCTACAAGTTACATAAAAACTTTGAATTTTAAATTCATATATACATATAAATGGTAAAATGGAATTTAAACAAGACAAGCTAAATAAATATATACATTAAAAACATGCAGAATACAGAATTATGTAGAAAGAAATTAGATCGGTTCTAAATCTGGTAATATAAAAGTTTTTCATAACCAAACAATGAACTCCAACTATCATTAATTTGGTCTACACTTATTTCTCTACAACAATGAACCTCATTTATTGATAACACTGAAAAAAAAATTAAATTCGTGTAAAGATAAACCAAGGAAACCACCGGGGAATTATAAGTAGTATGATGGAAGTTTTTATACTAGTGCAGGAAACTGTCATGCAATTATTCAGTACTGTATACTGTTCATTTTATGTACCGAAACTTACCCAATGTACATTTCATTAGTTACCGTTACTAACTAAATATAATAAGTAATAATATTTCCCAATATTTATTTACGTTATTCTTTTATAATGTTTAATTTAAAGGATTTTTCAATAAAAAAAACACACACAAATTATAACAGACCTTGAAATGAAAGTACAAAAACATACGTAGCGTGGGCAAAAGTTCATCCACCATCATGAACGAGCCTTTGCACACCGGAAGTGCAATACGCTCGTATCGCCCACTGCCAATTACTTCCGTGAGTCATTAACAGGTGAATTAGCGGCGGCCGACTCGCAAAAAACCGTCATCTCATTGACGATCCCACTCACCTCCCTTGATCGCATCAACACCCTGTACGTTGTCACGGGTTCAAATCAACCAGGTTAATCACTTTTGTTTACTGTTGAAAGGTCTAACACGAAAAACCTGAATTTGTTTCGGTTTAACTGTAGGATTGATTGTTAAATCTGGGTCAGATAAGGAGCTCTGTTGAGTATTTTGGTATAATAAATAACTAAATTTCGTATAACAAATAGTTCACACTAGATTTATAAGTAAATTGCTGCCCTCTATTTAAAATTAACGAGGCTTGTCATTTTGAAATTCAGAAGAGCTATATCTATAGACTTCAACTATAAATAGACCCAGTATATTTTTAAAGTTAAACAACAACTTATTAAAAAGTATAAAAATACGCATTTTTTGGTCAAATGATGTATTAGGCTAATTTTGACGTCTATCATTTTTAACTATCCTTGATTGTGCCATTACTGTGGTATTGAGGCTTAACAAACTGGATTGGAACAATATCGCAATAATACTTATTGGCACGTGTAGGCTACTGAAATAGATTTACACATGTTTTTATGTCAAAGGTTATACGACATGAGTTTTAAGATCCTGTTTTCGTAATTTTTTGGAAATCATATCTTCATTCGGTAAATTTTCAAATACTATTAGTATTTTTAAGAATTTTTCAGTCAAATAATCTGTTACCAGATTAAAAGGTAGTTTTATATTGAAATGCGTGAAATTAATTATTTATATTTACTTTTACTATATTCTAAATTTATCGTACAAGCACTATCGTACTATCGTACAAGCGATAGACGTACAAGCACTAAATTATCGTATGTTTTAATTGTAAAATATAACTCTTTCTCTTAGAATTACATAATCATTCTTCAATTGATATTGAAGCATTCAGATCTGACAATAAATTGAAATAAATATATAATATAATATTTTAAATAAATAAAATAAAATTTTAAAGAAAATAAATATTGCTATAAATATTAAATTTGTAACACCAAAGTAAGAGTAGGTCACACCACGTGTCCCTTAACAGGCTTCGCTGAGGTTGCATGTAAAATTTCATATCTATAAATCATTTCGTTCTCGAGCCGTCCTGCGGCCAGATATACAGACATAAAACCACAAAGAACAAAATTTAGACACACAAATTACGTTCTGCCACATTCCATGGTTGGACATACACCGTCATAGAACACGGTGGAAATGTAGAAATGAAACAATTATATAGTCATATCGTGCAAAATGTATAGTCTACTATAAAACGATGATGTCTATTTTGGTATATTTAGGCTACATGTGTTAATCTATACCACATGTTTGAATGTCTTATTGGTCTATTGAGTTTGTTTACAAATTTATTTATTCTGCTGTGTTTTCTGTCCCATCCTGGTAACCCATAAAAAAATGTAAAAATCTTCGCTAACGTTCAGCCAAAACTCATTGATTGACAAGCACCATCTTCGAACTAAGTGCTAAACTTTAAGCCTATGGGTCATTTCGTTTTCGAAATATCGCGCGGACAGTGTCAGATAGACAGATAAAAATGTACTTTTATAAAGCCTCTCGAGTGATAGGCTTCGATAAAGCTCAGCCAATATTTAAAGTTTTTTAAGGAAGCTGAATATATCTTATTAGAGGGAAATATTAAGTGTCAATTACAATAAATTTCTACTAATCGATGTAGTCTACACTTAATTTATACATGACATTGGCTTCCAGGAAAGAAATTACTGAGCGCGTGATATTTTGTTATAAAAAAAATAGTATTATTTTATTTTCCAAAAACTGTGACAGGTTATGTCAAACATTAAAAATAGTGAAATACAGAATTTTTTTACTATGGGGGATTCGTATGCCTCACACTCAGAGTCAATTGAATTGCATTATTTTCATTGCATCCAAGTATTTGCAGACATTATTATAACTTTGGTAGAAACTTAACTGTATAACCATAAGGCCAATGGAAATGTTAATTCTGAGCGGTTTGACCGATTTGTAAGAAGCGAAACGTTTTCTGTAGAATTGAATTTTATTCTCCGTTCTGAGTATCGCTCGAATGCTTTTACTTATAAAATTTCAGAACGCTTTAAAATTGAGTGAGTGTTTACTGCATTATTCGGTTATTGAACAGTATAACTATGTAAAACATATAATTTGTTAGAACTTTTATATAAATTTTAAGGTCTTACTAAATCGAACACGTTTTCCAACAATCTCTTGGTAATTATTGTATACTCTTTCATTAAACAAAATAAATTTGATCTTTTTGATATTGGGCGTTGAATAATTTCAATCGCCTTTAAACCGTGCATGCTTATATTTTAGTGGTCTAAACACAAATTTAGAAATGTTAACCTTTATATGAGTGAGACTGAATTATTAATAATTGTCCGTAAGCAATTTAGCATTTAGTATGTCTGGAACTTCGACATGAGAGACAGCATAATTTATACATGTCTCTTAAGACATACATAATTTGACATGAGATACGGTAAGAAAGCGAGCGTAGCGTGTTAGCACTGGAATGTGAAGCGATGAGGTTCAGATGAGATATCACATTATTATTTTGTCATCCTAAATAATATGTGGTGCTCTTTCCTCATAACATGTTTTTAATAGTAAGTTACCACAATATTTTATCTTGGTGATGATGAAGGCACTAATTCAAGACGTATACAACATGTAGAACGTTTGAGCTAAAATATTTAAATACAGTTAGCATACGTTTTACCTGAGGAAAATTATGAGTAACATACTGATTATTGGAAGAACTGTATTTTCCTCGTATAAAAGATGGCTATAACCCTTGAGTTGTGACAAATATGTAACACAACTCTTGCTTCAAAAATCATAGTTTCTCGAGTTAAACGTTAAACAACAAAAAACTAGCAAAGCTATAAAAATATAATTTATACTAAAATATTATAATTTAGCTTGCTTATAGTGTTGACTTCCAGTCTTTTTCTCGGTAACAACGAAAAATTCTATCGATTTTTGTTGCTTTTTTGAAAAGTAAGTTGTTATTAAATTATTGTAAAGGTATCCAGTGTGGTTTGCTCTTTCAAACGAGTAGGCTCTGCCCACGGTAGATTAACAAAATGTATTCAAGTAAATCGGTGTTAAAGATTAAAGTGATTTCCAAATTACATATCAGAGATTTATGAGTCACACAACGACCAATGCTCATGAATAAAAGTTAAGAAGTCAATTGTTGAATAACAATTTGTTTGTATAGTTAAATCTAAAACTCTAAAACGAGATTTGGTCTTAATCGAACCACAATATAAATAGGTTTGTTCAGTATATGTTTCGTCAAATAGAAGATGATTTACCAGAAGGCGTTATCAGGTGCGGACATCGCCAACGTGTTATTGCCAGAGGTAGCGGATTGTTCTTCCGTTAAGATTTGATAGCTTTGAAATCATACTTTGGAGCCTTGAGTCATCACCACTATGGATGAGTGAAACTTTATTTTACGACATCACAAAACCATACTTCAGTTCGATGTTAGTTCTATCTGTAATCAGAAAGTCATTTAGTGCTGGGGAATATTCTTCCAGTTCTTGCTTTCTAGTTAGGTTTGTACTGACCAAGTGTCTCATGTTAGTTAGATTTCTTAAAAACATTTATAAAAAGTCCCACGTGTACGATGTGGCTGTCCTTACAATTTACAAACATGCAATTGCGGCTCTCATTACAGAACTAATGATAGGCAGATGTACTCGCACTTGGTGGTCAGACATTCGGTCATGGAGCAAAGTGCAATTTTGTTTTAGCAAGCTAAATGCAATTTTTGCGTATCTTAAGATTTTTTATATAATGGTTGTGATAGTGAACATTTTCGCATAAGAACCATTTTTAAACTCGACATTGGGCACCTACTTCTTATCAGAAAATAAAGTTTGACCAGTAAATTTTGTAGGATGTTTTAAATACATTAATATTAAAGAAATGTATATGCTTCATTATGTATCAGTTAAAAACTAAAACTTTTAAAATTAAAAATGATTTCTAAATATTTTCAACGAACAATATATGCAAAACCACTGAGAAGAATTTTGTTAATTTTTTTACAGAACAGTAGTTTTGTTCTCTAATTTACAAGATTAGTCAGTATTTTCGTAATATATTATATTTTTTAACTTTCATTTGAGTCTAGAATGCATGCAGTTTTTATTTGATACAAAAGAATATTCTTTTACTAAAACGAAAAATAGAAATGTTTGAGTACACTTCTTCACCTCACCGTAACTATTATATTAGCATGAACGACTCATGTCTGTACCAGTAGACTCAGTTAATATTTTGTATATGAGGGGATGAATTTTTACGACCGACTCACGAGTGACGAGCAACATTGATGAAGTGCAGACAGACTGTTTGTCCACAGAGATACGTGACATGTCCGGTGTTGGATTCTAGGTCTAGCGCTAGGGTTGCTGCCACTGCACAGTCGTCCGTGGTGTGAACAATAGGGTGTTTGTGCGTGGCGTGCAATCAATAAAACACATACACACGTACACACACGCACGTACACGCACACACGGCACGCACTCTCTCGGCTCTAATCACAATCACAATAACAACTACCATGTCACCAATCAGGGCAGGGACCGGCCGGTGCATAACTTTTGCAGCCGTACAAATCGCCGGATGCACTGTCGGATGCACCCCACTAACCTCGCCCGATTGCTTTTCAATATTTAATTTCCATCCTGTCATTAACAGCTGGCAATTTCGCACAATAAATGAAAATGACGGTAGTGGGTAATTTCTACGATTTATGTATTTGCTGCCCAGACGTTTCTGCCCGTCGGGGAAGTGCCGTCTGGGAGTCTATTAAAGTTATAAAATTATTAGAATAGTTTATCAAGAACATTTTAAAAATAAGGAATAATGTATCTGTAGTGATACATTATAAAAGATGATATAATAAAAATAATGGTGTCCAATTTTTACTTTTTCATGTGAAATCGTAATGAAAAATAAACATTATTGTAAAAATGTATAACAAATTTAATAATGCCCGACAAAGACATTATGCGCATTTCATTGCTATACTTTTCGGCCATCTGTAAATTTATATAACACTATAATCCCTTTTTATTACAATAACTTAAGTATTTGTAATGCAAAAATGGGTGTTTATATAGTTGACGCCTTATTAAGAAACCTATGTGTTGTAAAAAATCGATTAGATATTCGTGTATTGTATTACAAAAAAATTAATGTCAAGTATGTTTGCTATTATACATTTTTTAGATAAGCGAATATGATCACTTCAATTATGACTAAAAATAGAGTTATAACTATAAAACTACTGTTAAAAATTCAAGGGATTTTTCTCGCTAAAGGAAAATTATTTTCTTGTTTTTTAGTGCAGTAAACTTTCGATGTATTAGATTCCTTGTGAAAATCGTTATTAGATTTTTATACAGATAAATTGTTTGTGTTATCCGTGATGTGGATAACTTACAAGATCAAGAATGTTCTGTGTAGTTAATTCGTATTTCTTAAAATAAATATTATTTTTCCATTATAATTTTGCTTTTTATTTAGTTTTTGATATCTAATATTAATATATTTTTAAAGTTTATGATTGTTTGTAGCCTATATGTTAACATTTTTTGAATGTTTCAAATTATGAAATATGAGGTGTTACTAAACTTATACAAATATAACCGAATGGTTTATTGTTCGTAGTAGGCGAATGAATAATTTAATTGGATGGCCGTTATATTGTTTAATCAAATCAAGTCTGTTGCAACGTATAGGTAAGTAAATCTGTTAGGATACAAACGTTTTAAAATACTGGATTCGTGTTACAACCTTTCAATCATGTTAATTCGAGGTTACTAAAACAATACTTAATTATAGAAGTTGCTATTAATGCATATACAGGGTCAACATCTTCGTACATTTATTAATCAACACTAATAACTAGTCAATAAAAAGAAGATATTTTTTCCCCAAATTCATAATTGGAAAGCAAGCAGCTTTCAGACCAACAGATAGATAGGTATGCTCACATCATGTCCTCACAGCTCACATTACGCTCATACACTTCTCAGACAAGACCACATGCCAAAGTCTCATTGTGGGATCATGCGGGTTTGGCAAATTTGTCCACAGTTCAAAGAGACATGTTGGGAACTTGAAGTGTCATTATTGAATCCACATATGTGCATACTATGTATATCACCTGCAATCGCTCACTAGAGAAGATACTAACAACTTTTAGGCTCTTTCAATATCCGTATCCCCATTTGGTCACTAGAGGGGGTTGTTTATTACAGGGACTGAAGAGAGTGATAAAAAGTCGGCCATTTTACCACGTTATATGTTAAGAAATTTAAAACACAACGTTTCGAGGATTTAAAAACCATGCTCTTCGTCATATGGGAAGAAAATTAGTACATGAAAAATAAATAAAAGAAGAAAAGAAACGAAAGAGGCCAAACGTACCCGAAAAACCGCTTGGAGTCCAAACAGGAGAAAATGAACCCAGGCGTTGTGACAGCACAGGATGCAAGTATCGAGCATAAGTCACAAGGACGAGAAGTGAAGAGCACGACACCAGCACAGGCGAAGTGCCTACTCCCAGTGGCTACTCACAAACATTCCAGGGTTCTTAAGCAAAGACCTGAAAATGGTGAATGAAATAACGGCTATTGGTGAACATATTTTTCATAAGGTGTTATTAGACATTGATGACCTACTTCGTAAGCCTGTAATCTGCAAGAGAGATGACGATATGTGAACAACCCACCTCATTAGTGACGCCAGTGTTGACTGTAGTGCACCCTGCAAAAGTGGCTGGCTGTCGACAACGGTTTCAGTGCACGTTGACAGTAATTTGTACACTGTTTATAAAAACACTGCACTTTTAAAAGTTATTGATAGTCTCAGATATTTTATTTACTCTTAGTTTTATCATTATTAACATCTTTGCGATATGATCCAAACAAACGTATAAATATCATCATAATGTTCTGTTCCTTCGCTTGGATAAAACTGGAAAATTTTTATCGTTATTAGAATTTGAGCATTTTGTTTTCTAATATTACGTTTTTATCTTCTAGTTAGGTTTGCTTCTTAGTTTTTTTTTTTTTTTTTTTGGATATATACTAGTTTTTATTTTTAAAGTCCTAAAACACATAATGAGATGTAGCCCTAAAAGTATACTCAAAAGGAATATAGTTGACATTTATTTCATTTCATTCCAAATAAAAGCAGTGTACAATTATTGATGACTTTTATTTATATTTTAACCAACTAAAATTGCCCGAAATATTAAAAATTAATGACTTTGTAACTCATATAGTTTATATCCTCAATATTGATTACTACAACTAGTAACAAAGCGTGAACTCTTTTGATTTTTAAGGAACTACATCATATTTAAAATCAAATGGGTTTTAATTTTTTTACAGGAGAATGTTTAACACATGATCATCCACATTTATAATGTTTTTATATGAATAGTGAACGAACAGAACATATTCAAAAGAAAAAAACGTTTTAAATTCTTTCTTAAACGGTACATATATAAAGTTATTACAATTCTTAGTTCAACAACATATTCCTTTAACAGATTTTTCAATAATGGTCCACAACCATACAATGAAATAAGTGATAATTGTTGTGTTATTGACTTAAGTACCTAGAGTAGTCTCATATGTCTCAAAAATGATCATCACAGTGGCGTGTGTAACTCGCATCTATAACGTTCCTTAACTTACTAGTGGAAAAATAGTAACGTGTCAATGTGGTTCTTGTAACCCTTTACGTTGCCTATTCTATCCTTTCAACTTCTCTTTGCCAATACATACCCAGAGGGGTATGTATGAAGTATTATGCTATAATATGCTAGAGAGCATATCTTTATATTGTTGAAAGAGCAATACTGATGAAATAAAATAAACGTGTGTCACCAAGAGGTATTAAAAACACAACAGCCTCAGTGGGGAGCAAATGAAAATTAGTGCAGCGCACAAATATGTAAGGGTGTGCGTGTGGGGAACGATGACCAGTGAGTCATAGCCACCCTAGTAGGGGAGATGCACCCTTCTGCACCGCTGCAATCTGTAAACACAACCCGCGTCCCGACGCAGCGTTGCACCGAGCGTGATCATCCGCTTTGGGATACTGACGCTCGTCATTACCAGGCTTGCAACCCCAACGTTGTATAAGGCTTCTAGAGGTATAGCCCCGTCCGCCCGCAATTTTCTTATCATTTCAGATAATTTACTCTGGTTTTCTGGAAATTTATTTAAGTTCCAATTTCATTATAAACATTTTTGGAATTATTCACATTAAAATTGTGAGGTGATTGTCAAATTATTTAACAGGAATAAAATGTAGGTATTGAATAAGTACGGTAAGAAAATTGCGAAGTCAACTATTAAGTTAAAACATACAAATATTTGTATGAAGCGACAAAAGTTCACACAATAGACTAGAATTTCACAATAATACCGCTGTTTATATTTAGAGTTTTTGCAATATTTTAAATTCAATTAATTCCTTGGATCAACATATCTAGTTTATTTTTAAAATAGTTTAATAAAATTACAGTCTGGAGGGATGTGTTGCAAAATCATACATTTTTTACAGTGCTAATGAAATCAAGTGAAATTCAAAAATAGATGTAATAGAATTGTGTTATAAGTTTTACATTTTTACAAACTAACCTCCTACATACACTCTTGAAATTAAAGTTAAAGATGATCTGGGGGGGAGGTGTTGATGTAATGTTGAGTAATCCTTCTCTATCAATCAAGTCATAATATTTTACCATTACTGTTGAAGTATAACATGCACATGGTTAAATAAATCATCTAAGGTGCGGTTGAGTTAGAATATTTATGCTGACTTAGTTTAGTGAGTAGCTTTGGTTAGTGAGAAGTGTAAACAAAGAGGTATATGCGGACATAATTTATTTTTAGAAGTGTATCATGATAAATAATTTACGCAATATTAGAAACTAGTACATGGAATATATTGTTGATCTCTAAGAGCCTCAAATGAAGATGATATAGGTAGATAAGTACAGTTTTCGTTATGGGCAAAAGTGTAACTGAAACTTTGCCGTCCGTGTTAAAACCAACAAGAGCCGTCCTCAGTGAATTAACTCAACCTGTACAATTAAGTCTTTGTTAATAATTTGAACATTGTAAATAGTGGTTTAGAAAATCTCATATCCAAGATAATGACTTGAAGAGATTAATAACGTAAACAATAGTGACTGTTAGGGACTGCCTAGCAAAGAATAAAGATTAAGACTGTTATTTAATAAAATAATATTTTTATATAATTCAAAATTACTTGTACATATATTGCACAAAAATTTGGATTAATCAGATCACAATTTTCAGAATTTATGGAGCTTCTCATTATGGACTAATTCTCTGGTGGTTGTCAAGTCAAAGAAATTTTAGTAGGAGTTTAGAACTACAATTATATTGCTTGTGAACCATTGCTAAAGTGGACAACAGTATTTCTTGTAAGACGCTGTTGGCAGAGTTTAATTTAATAACGTATGTTGGACCATTGAGATACAAGTGTGACATGTTATTCAGATCACATCCCAAATTATTTCTCAAGAATGGGGTTTTTCACATGTACCCTACAAGAGAGAGGATATATTGCAGTGCCGTTTCTCTACTTACGCAGTTACGAAAAATTACCATTCTACATATATATCTAATGAGTTTTAATAAATTAACAAGCTAAAAATGGTATATGAAACAACACCTGCCTTTAAAAAATTGTAGGGGACCATTTCATAAAGAA
Organism: Homalodisca vitripennis; assembly: GCF_021130785.1. Taxonomy (NCBI): domain Eukaryota; kingdom Metazoa; phylum Arthropoda; class Insecta; order Hemiptera; family Cicadellidae; genus Homalodisca; species Homalodisca vitripennis. The sequence goes on from NC_060211.1 coordinate 73,725,488, forward strand.
CTGTTTTAGGACATAAATATGCTAGGTTAAATGCCATAAAATCTTCCTAAATGGCTAAGTTTGTTATAATTTAGTTTTTTGTTTTATTGTTTCCATTTATTGAACTTTATTTAATATTATGAGAATTTTATTTATCAAAACTATTGATGTCTTCATCCTTTACATGCTTTGCAATGAAGGAATAAAAGATAATTGATTATAATTATTATTATCCGAGTTGAAATTGGAAGTTGCAATAAATTTGTTCATGAATCTCTCCAGGTTGTTAATCTTCTGCGAATCCATATGTCCGCAATCGTCACATAATCTTCTCCTCATAACGACTCCAAACAATGTGTGCCCAGAAGATTGTGTACAGCACCATCAATCACAGGTATTGAGTCTTCAGGGATTATGTTGATTGTATAATGAATCAAATAATGAGACTATTTGTGGCGTAAAGTAAGAGAATTTCAGCTGTAGAGCGTGCACCGATATTGGACAAATTGAAAAAGGTTTCCATTAAAGTTTAGTCCACAAAAAAGTAATTTAAAAAAAGAATACATTACTCTTTTTAAATCAGCAACACTGAAAAAAACAGAATTCCAGTATTATACTTGATTTCTTGTATTTCATCATATTCTCTAATAGGGAAAAATGTATTATTAAAATATCGTGGTATTGTGAAATATAGTTTTTATTAAAGCTCAATGGAACTATTCCAGACACATCCTGATATGAGTATTTAAAGACGGCATCAATAGCATGCATATTAACACTTTAATATAAATTTATAATAATTACTGTACAAATATTAACTCTGAGTTCTGCATTTGTCATGATCACCTATTGCTATCTCATCGAAGAATGGAATAGGCAACAAGACGTGCATATACTCTAATACTTTGGATACAAATGTTACATATTAGATTCTAATTATTGTTAGTTGTTTTCTGAACTTGAAATTTCACAGGTTCACCTTGGGAAAACTCTTTCCGAACGATTTACGTCTCTAGTTCTCATTTACGTAAGAGAGTCATGTACTGAACTCGACGTGGGCGGTCCATTTTCTCACGGACACTGAAACCATTTGCCAAACATACAGTAATAACTCCAACTCTAAATGGTTCTAGTTGTTTGTAGCCCAAGTTTGATGACGGAGGCCGACAGACGTACGGACAAACAGCTCCGCCCTCGCCCGGCCTCTACTCGCGTTGCCTTCTCTTGCGAAACAGACGTTCGTCATTAATCGTTTGTAGCCGCTAGCTTTCTGTTGTTGCCAGCCACTATTGTATTTGAGGACTGTAAATAAATACGCTGCGAAGAAACGGGTGGTGCCAGTCACAAACAAGGCGTTTCAGTTTGCTTTGTACTTTATAATATTGTTGTTATTGTTATAATAGAGTTGTTCATTTGGATTTGGAAACTATTTCTAGAATTAGATACCAACAAAGTGGCAGAATGCACAAAGATTTATATTCAATGTGTGATTTTCATTTTCAGTAGTTTCCCGTAATAATCTAGAATGAACTAATGAAAAATGATTTAAAAAAAGTTTCAGTCCCAATATCTTGTTGTATCCTTTTTTTAGGCAACATACACAAATTTAAAATAAAAGAAAACTTTGGTTTATCTCACGTTTCAAACGTTTTAATACATTCCGACAACGTCTTCCTTATGATGCTGCACATGATTATATTTTTCCCAAGGCAGTCGATGGTAAAAATTATGTCGTGTGCATGTAATAATGATAATGTTACGAATATTATAACTAAATATGTATACATTGTGTCGATGTTTTCCTGATGATGATGCACATGATGATCTCTTTCTCAAGGCAGCCGATAGTAAACATTATCTCGTGTGCATCTAATACAGATAACGTTACGAATACTACAACTAAACGTTTCAAGCGAAAGGTAGTTAAATTCTGAAAAACCCCTGGGTGGCTTTAAAGTTTTAGACCATCGTGAAATAGGAAATAAGTGCATTTTTTTTATTAAAAAGGGAAATATTTACAATCTAAGCTTTAGCTGTTAATTCCACGTTCCTCTGAAGAACGCGATCTGGCATTGGTGGATCATAAAGAATCGGTAGCAATTCTTTAATGTAACCATAGTTCATATCAAACATTTAAAACTTTTGGAGTGTACGATAATGTAACGAAAGAATTGGATGAACTTTAAAAATGGTATTTATCTAAGAGCTTTTACTTTTAATTGTAATTATAACTTATTTAAGTGGTGGTTCTCAGTCTCGATCCTCTAGAGACGGAGGCATAAATTCATTTGCGATGTACTTGACTTGATTATTTATTTTATAATATTGATCCTACCCCTTATTTTACATATACATATTTACTTAGTTTTAGATATTAACTCAACAGCCAATATACTATTGCTGTTGTTTAATAAATCATCTGAATTCTTTAATTTATTTATTTAGTTCCTCAATATTGCACCAACCTATCCATCCTAAGCTATATAAGTTAATACTCTTTACTACTTTTATATTAGTTAACATGTTGCTTTTTTACTCAGCAATAATATATATTGCCTATATATTTTTTTAAAATGGATCATCTTTTATTTCATTTGGTTTACACCACCAAAAAGTAATAAAATTTAACCTTAACTTAGAATAATTTCAGTTGATGATTATTTTGCCACAAGTGGTGTTCCAGGAAAAGAAATCTGCATTAGTTGCCTTTTACAGTGTATATAAAAATAGATAATATTTCATAAAAACGTATCATTAAATAATACATTAACTCAAATCAATCAAACTATATTTAATAAATATAACAATTCTAATACCTATCCACCATGCAATCTATGAAATATACTGTAAGTTTAGCATAAATATTCGATTATGGCGAATTGAAGAAAATATCTCAAATGTATAAATTTTTATTTTTAAAATATATATGTTACAAAACATATTTATCTCCCAAAACTACTGTCGATAAAATCTCTTTTTGGAGTGAAATAATTTTTCAAACATTTCTGTTTGGTTGCAGAAATGTTTTTATCGGAATAAAAAATCAGTATTTGAATAAATTTTAATTATTATGTTGAAATATTTAGACCTTCGGTCGATTATGGTAAATGGCAAATATCCGACGTATATATATAATTTTTGACAAAACTTTTATATCTCACATCGTAAAGTTTGGGAAAAGTAGGTATGTGATATTCATAATGCTGTTTGAATTGTTGAACAATTCGTTTCTTAAGCATATTTCGCTCTTTGTTTAGTTATCAAAAGGTTTTGAATTGAATAAATCATTAACAGGAGTATGAATGTATTACATTAGGAATGGCATAGCTTTGTTACAACCCATGTAAAATATTTTATTCTAATAATCTAAGCTTCAACAAACCTCTTGATTAAATTTCAAACAAATCATTCTGGCAGTGGCAATTTTAACAAACAACAGAGCAGCAAGGGACTATCGTGCCGGCACGTTCCATGAATTATAAATGAAACCACGTAGTTAACTAGAAGTACATATATTTTCAACCTGATCGTTATTTTCATCTATATTGCATTAATTCAATCCTGGTAATTTGTTTGAATATTTCATCATGACAAATTAGCTCCGCGTATTTTCGGATTTGTCTGTGGTCGTACAGTTCGCCATTTTTAAGTTAATTTCACGGTTTTGATGTGGTTATTAAAATTTTCGAGTAATTAACTGCTTGATTACTATATTAAATAGACCGCAACGTTCAAACTGACCGAATCAAAGGACTCGATTCAGCTGAATTTATCGGGTTAGTAAAATAAGTTATTAAGTCGATGGGTTGAGCAATTAGATAAAAAATAAGTTGTTTTTAAATATGTTTAGTTTAAATTATAGAAACACTCAAATAAAACGATTATGGAAAAATATATGAACCTATAGTATTTACCAAAGGGTATGAGTTAAAACATTAAAGTATTATCAATTTGGTTATTTGTCTTTCACGAATTATATATAATACTCAATGGTAGAAATTTCCATATACATCACATATACACGTATATTTTATATAGGGTGTTCGCAAACAGGAGTTAGAAACTTCTGTAAGTGATAATATTCATTATTTTAAACAAATATGTCACACTCAAGAGTTGATAGATTTATTTCTAAAGAGTACCGTTGGAATTTGAAAAGAATAAAAATATAGTTAGAAGCTTGTAAAATTGTTAAACCCAAGTAAAACAGCTGATGCCTAACAAAAAAAATGTTTGCTTTTTCCCGGCTTGTGCAAGCCTACCTTTAAAACTGTCGTGCTCGCTTATGCATCAACGGATTTTGTAAAAGAAGTATCGTAGTAATTAAAATAAAATTATCCAAATAGTAAATATAGTATTTTTTTACTTTTCTTTTATTCATTTTAACCTTTGTACCTAATTTGGTTTCTTTAGGTTAACCAGTTTTAGAGATAATATTATTTTAATATAAAATACAAAAAAATGGCGACACCATTTTGTGAACACCTTGTTTGCGCGCGCGTGTGTGTGTGTGTGTGTGTGTGTGTGCGTGCGTGTGTGTATATATATATATATATATATATATATATATATATATATATATATAGATGGGTTGTAATACATGGATTTCAACATAAGCTGAACTCTTGGATCATTTAAAATATATGAAATCCATGTCGTGTATAAGAAATAAGAGCAACAGTATTGGCGCTATTTAAGTTCAAATTATTGATCCCTTTAAACATTGTTTATTAGTTAGAGTACTCCACACCACGGGTCACGTGACAGGCTTCGCTGAGGTTGTATGCATAACTTCAAATCTATATAGCACGTTTAATTCTCTCGATGTACTGCGGTCAGATATAGAATCGCACAAAAAAAAATGTTTCATACTCCGAACTAAACATTGAAAATTGAAAATTCAAATTATGTTAGCCTACTGAGAGACAGGCATCAATGACGCTTAGACTAATTCATTGGTTGTGGACGTGAACTCGTTTTGTCTACGTAGAAGTGAATTTTAATTCAGAATTCAAAGGGTTGTTCATTGAGTTATGTTTAAATAGTAGTATTTAAACAATAACATTTACGGAGTTACGCTGTAAACTAATCTTGTCACAGATTTTATCATTGAATTTCCACTGTATTATTATTTTTTTTTTTATTTTTACTCTCTGAATCAAAGAGTAACTTATTAAAATTTCATATTATTGTAAACATTTATTTTACAAACTTATTTATTCAGCTATTTTCTCACTTCCATCATGGTTCCCCATAAGACCAGTGTAAAACTAACGCTGCCATATCCCATGCAGAGACATGCGCCATCATCGAACTCAGTGTTCCTCATATATAAGTGAAGCAGGTTTTAAACTCTATAGGTCAGTTCCTTTTCTAGATTTCGTCTGGACAGAAATACAATTTTTCCAGCCTCAAAATGTTCGGGTTCGTTGCGAAAATACACTTCAAATAACATCAAGGTATATTTATTTCATTTCAACACTTTATTAATTGTAAGGTATTATTTAAAAAGATATATATTTTTAGACTAATACAACTCAAAATAATAATAACTTAGTAAAATTCAACTAATAAATATCAAATAGAACTGATTAAAAAAAACTAATATAACACTATCAGTTACACCTTTAATTTAAAATGTATCAAGCATATAATAAAGGATTTGACTGTTTACTAAACCAATCATAAAAATTTATCTGGAATAAAAAAAGCACATTGCATTGCTTGAAAGTGCTGTTTAAAACATAATGGATTTACAGGAACAAAGTTGACAGTAAAAGCGACGAACTCTAGTAGGTGCAGCACTGGATGTGTTTTTGTTGAGTGAAATGCAATCAGTGGTCACAGTCCACTGTAATGAGTAGCCTCGCATTAAAATATAGTTAGCGTTGATGGTAGGATAATTTGGAGCTTTGCATCGCTTTGTGCGCCAGAAATATGGCAACACTGTAACGTACTGTCTGGTCAGGTGTAAAGTGGTGCTGTTTGAAATATAATGAGAGTCGCAATTTGTAGGTTTACATTAAAATACAGTTAGAGCTGATGTCGTGATAATTTGCAGCTTTGTACCGATTTGTACACCGGAAACGTTGCAGTGCTGTAATATATTTCGTGATTAGTCGAGAATAGTGATTCTCCCTTAATTCGATGTCACTATCACCCGCATTTGTGCAGACTTCTGTGATAATATATACAACTAAAATTTATTTTAACGTTAACACTTTTTCACAAATGAATAAATCTTTATATTTCTAAAAATTGAGGGAATAGTTGTGGAATTTCTATAAAAGAAAGATTTGTATTTCTGGCAGTTATTAATTTTGCTTCATAACACCTGAAGTTTTAACAGTTTTTCTTTCATGAGTATTTGGAACATAGTAAGATTAAGTTGAACGTAACAGTAGGTATTATAATGATTTTAAGATATTATAAATTACGTCTAACATCCCTGTTTAAGAAATATGTACTTTAAAAAACGTAAACATAATGCCACGAAAAACATTTCATTGAAATTATTTCTTTTAATATTGAGAAACATATATTCAAAAATGTCAAAAAACAGATATGGCTTCTGACTACGTACTTAGGAGATAGCAAGAACTCAAAATTTCTTAGAGTTTATTTGGAACGTTTACGGTTGGGCATGGTCAGGAATTTGGAAACTATGGCGTTTCTTAAGAAGCAAATCTACTTAAGAGCTGCAAATGTTACACTAATTTGAGCTAAAACGGTAATATTTTTGTAAATTTTTACATTTTAGGTCCTTTACACCTTTAATTTTTTGACTAAGATCACTAATCACAGTCAAATTCCAATAATTTTAAAACTACTTCACCTAGGAAGACATTCAAGAAAAGATCTATATCATAAAGGCCACAAGAAGATGAGATCTTTTCAAGTTAATTAGAAAAATTATTTTTATTGGAATAAACAAATACATATTGGCATAATTATATGTTGTATATGCAAACATATATTTTCATGTGTGTGTGGGGGGGGGATACTTTAAAACGGTTTCTTCAGATTAACATCATGCTATAATTTATAACCCCTTAGCTGTGTTAAAATGTATTGCAAAAATTAAATGTACTATGGGAATTCATAAGCAAAAGTATATTGCAATCAGTTATATAACCTGAGTAACAAGGTAATAAGAATTAAATCAATTAAATATTTATCATTAACAGTGATTTTACCGTTCATTTCAAAAATAAAATTTATTTCAAATATAAGTCTCACCAAAAGCAATCACAATGAGAGAAAGACAGTACCATCCTTCTGATGTAAAGATTTGTATAGGAATAAATAAGATTCACAATTACAAGATTCAATGAAGATTGTGAGGAGCGTATAGAAATTGTATAAGTTTTAGATTCCCAACCAATATTTGACTTTTATAAGATATAAAAGTGTTTTAGAATAAAAAAAAAAAACACAATTATATTATTAACGTAATTGTAAAATAAACCGTTCTAGTTGAAGGAAGCAATGTTCTATATTTTCTGATAACTGTTATACATATCCTATTTATACACATAGTTTATTGGACTGGAAGGTATAATATAATTTAATTTCGGTCTCATTTTAATATAGAGTATTTAAACACGTAAACCTCGGCAAACAACGGGAAGCGATGTTATGAGCGCGCGTCAATACCATTGCAACATTAAATTTAACGGGCGAGGTCATATTAAAATATGGCTGCTGGTGATGACGTGTTAGTCGCTAGTTTTGCATGGCTTCACACGCAGGGACGATCATAATATATTACGGACATGTGCTGACAAAACGGTCATATTTTATGGACACGCTATTGGGAGCTTTTGGGAGAATGAAACGTGTGAAATTCAAAATGTGGTTTTAGAGATTTATGGTAGATATGTAAAGAAATGGTAATAGAAACATGAGTTATTATTCGGTTTAAGGTTTCCCGTCCTCTTCCATACATATTAGAAGACTCTGAATGTCAAATATAAAATATCCAACAGTAATAACGGATTGACAAAACGACCAAAATTAAAAATTACTTTGCAGGTCAAATATATAACCGTGTAAATTTAATGTAGTATACTTAAAATTGAGTTTTACTATATTTTATTATTTTAATATTACAATTAAAACTATACTAAACTATTAAACTATTCTATTTTCCACTGGCATGTATAAATTATCAAAATTAAACTCGACGTTAATTTATGTGGGTTTTACGGAAATATTTAATGGCTGAGTAAAGTTTTGTATTTTTCCTAAATTTTACATTTTAATACAAAATATATATTTTAAACTGTGTTTAATCTTTTATTAGTTTTTTATATATTTTAATAGAAATAATAAATTGTTGAAAACCGTTTATTTTGCACCAATACAAAAATTGTACAGCGATGATTGCAAATTTGTATTTAATAATATATGAATAGATTTATTAACATAAACATGAAAATTGCTATACAATTTCTTTGTATAAAACTTAAATGACCCTATTTCTCCTCCATTCAGTAAATAAACTTTACATTTAAACTTACTTTTCAACTAATCTTTTTAACATTGACGTAAAAATGTCACTTATCCAAGCTTTAAACAAAATTGCAAATGAAAATGGTAAAAACCTACCACTATTGTTAAGACCTGCAGCTAATGAAAGTAATACAAGAATATTTAAGGTGAATACTAAAATGTTTTGTTAACATGTGTAGTTTCTGAAGATAAATTATTTATTGTTCATCAATTGTTCATAACTAGATGCGCATTGTTTGCGAAAACCATCATAAGAATAACTTTAAAGTAGGCTCAAAAATCTGTTTGTTATTTTCTTGTCTCCGGATCTTTAATTTACAGTTTTATATTTTTAACTTTTTCCAATGACTTTTCATTTTGATGTTTGTCAAACCTAATTGAATTGACAATCGATTTCTTTTTTTAGTAAAAAGAATGAATTTTTAAAATATTAAAAACCAAACCTGTTAGAATCGCATTATGCTGCTAAACAATTGTGGTTATGCGGATTTTTCTAGTCTTTCAAGACTTAATCAACATAAATAATTTAAAATAAATTGAACAATAATCATTATTGATTATTGTTTTAACTATTCTCAGGGAAACTAACAAACTAAATTGTTTACTAATTAACTGATCCCCAACTACCGCAACAGCAGCAGGCCACGCTAAGGATCGTTCGCTCCTGAACCACAGAAATGATGACATGTAACAGGGAATCTGGCGTATCAACACAATTAACCTTACAATGATGATGAGAGCCGTCTACATGTGTCCAAACATGACACGGGCAAACATGATCATCGCGACATAATCAACGTGATCAACACTGACACACCGTGTCAACAACTACTCCACATATCGCACGGTTTCTACTACAAGTCTCAAACATTTGCAATTTACTTTTGGTACAGTCACCGGGAAAGGTATTTTTGTCAGTAATACGCAATGGGTGTAGAGTAAACCAGAAAACTTACATGATAGTCATAACAGCGACTGCATAACTTGATATTTGTAATATAACTTTTTTATTTTTACTAGAAGTGAAAGTGACCAGTAAAGTTATGAAGATGAATTCGTGGTGCGCCTATTACACCTCTGAATACTCCACAGAATTTTCTATAATATATTACATTGTTATCCAATTATTGCTTAATCAATTTACCATTGAAGAAGTCAAATCTTTTTCATTTTAGAAACATGGGTTGAAACACAATGGTTAATCGAGAACATACAAAAAAACCTTACAATTATTGCAATAAAACCGGATATAGAATATTTATATAATAATGATTTGGTGGATACATTTTATCTTCTTAGAGTCAATAACACCTGTGGCCTGCAGTGGTTTCTGTTATAATTATTCAGAATTACCAGAAGAGACAAGTGTACCTCTCTTTCACTTGTCGTTTTACGACGAGAGACGATTATGAACCTTATTCAGATCTTTGTAAAGATGTTAAGACATATTGGATCATGCTATTGATCTTGTAAAGGAGTTCAATATGGCAGGATGGCGATTAAATATGGAAACGAAATTAATTTTATGGTTAGGTCGCCCAAGCACAATATTCCTGATCAATTGTGTATATCTTGGTCAAAAAATATCTGGGAAGTTATGGTTATAATGTGGAATGCTGCTAAGATACAGATACGAGTAGACTTTCTTAGAGTCAATAGTTGCTGTGCGGCCTGGTGGATACTTTGTTTACTGAAATAACATAGGCTAACCGTTTTTAGATTACAAGGTTTAGGGTTAACAACCCTCCCCTCCAATCCTTAATTGAATTTTGGTATAAGTTATTGTGTAGGGATTTCAATAGAGACTTCATTAGACTTACTAAACTGTCTGATATTCATCTAAAAACAATTTTATAGTTTAATAGTCAGGTATTATATGTACCGTAGTGCTTTTCTCTTATTGTATATATATATAAATATATATATATATATATATATATATATATATATATATTTCAATCATACTATCCATTATATTTATAAGCAATCAAACCTATAAAGTTGAGGAAACAATTTAAACTACCAAATGTATTATACAAAATTACAAAAATAACTCACCATTTAATATGAAAAAACGCAAAGCTACCGATTGGTAATTAGCGGGGACCCTCAGTGGGTATAATAACGAGCTCGAATAAATTGTGAATGGCAGCTGAACGAGTGCTTAACGAAAGTAGAATGTCAAAGGCTGCGATTACCCCCCCCCCCTCGATCCACCCGACCTACACAACCACTGTTTATTCGGGCAACCTGTTTGCTCCCGCAAAAACTGCGGATTACACTGAGGGTGAAAAATACTCCCGCTTTGTTGAATTACTCGTTTTTTAATGCCTGCGAATGGAGCGTCGCGCCAGTTTTAAAGTTACGTTGCTGGTTAATTACTGTCTGGTTAGTGCCGGGAAGGGAGGTGCAGACTGGACATTGATAACGGGCGCGAGCATGTTAGGGCAGGTGACACCTCTGTTCCTCCATACATATTACACTGACAGTGTCCCCTGTCTAATAACACTCGGTGATAAGGCAGTGATAAACTCTCACCTCGTTTTAGCTGTGATTGCTATTCGGTTTAATCACTCGTGCCTCGGTACTCACCTTGACAATAAGTCAACATCGAAATTGACATTTCGTAACAAAAGCGATACGATAACGATGACCATCTATTGATATTTTTTTACTATCAGTTTACTACTTTAAAAATTTTATAACTAGTAGCAATTTTTCAAGTGTTATTTTTCTCAACCTAAATAAATGTAATATAGCTATAATTCAGCCATGGCTACAAAACCATATAATTCATCATATAATCATCAATTTACTAATAGATTATAGTAGTAATGTGTGGTAAACCAGAGTAAATGTTGACTTTGATAAAAACAGGCAGTCAAGGAGAGAGTAATCACAAAACCTTTAATATTAAAATGTTAGTAATTATTTTTTGTATTATGAAAAATACTAGGGAAAACCCCTGCCCGTTTCGCAGACACCCCTGTCCGCTGTTTTCAACTCACTCGTCTACAAGATTATAATATTCGACATAACTACATCACTACTATATCACTTTTATTTTGAACAGTTCCAAATATCTGAGAGAATATTAGAAATCAAGACAAAATATTTACATACACCTAAACAAAGAGTATGAACTCATAACTATTACTTCAATGAGCAGAAACATTAGATACATTTTTTAAATGTACTTAGTTCACCGAAAAAGCCAAAAATAGTGATAGTTCTAATACGCGGTCAGTGTCACGACTAATACTAATAGGTAAACTTTTTGGTTTACACCACGTTCAAATATATCGTTATGCTACGACATGACTTTACTTGTTTAATAGCGCTAAATTTTACGGCCTCGCGGTAGACAGCCATACTTAATCCTACACTGTTAATCTTACGATTTCAGCCAAGTGATTTCAGAATCAAATTCAAATTATAACTAACACAAGCGTACGTGCCAATGTATGTTTTATATTGCTTAACTATACAAACACTTAGTTCAATAGGCCTGTCCATAAATTACTTCATCAAATTCATAGGTCATAAGTGATTTGACAGGTCATAAGTAAGGAATTAAGTTTGTAATGCTCATACTTTTTCAACTGTGTATAATAGCTTTGTATAAAGTATCCGCGGACAATGAAGTTTGAAATAGTACATATGACGGTTTGAAAATTTGTCCATTGTTGAATCATTTGTTATTTATTGCAACTTCTTTCAAAGTTGCTGCAGATCTCACGGTGGTATCAAACCCCTGATACAGTATGCAACTTGCGGAGTAGTGATCACACCTTATCAACCCCTCTCTATCAAACACCTAGCTACCCACGTAGTTCCGTCTAGTGCCACAATAATGACATGGAAAGCTGATGTGCTGCACAAAGAGCGAGAAGAGGAGACATGACAGAAAGGTGTCGGGGGGCAGTTGCCATAGAGATGACGCACACATGAGCCTCTACTAGCCGCCTATTCACATCAACACTAAACAGTTTTACTGTGCAAATGCATTCTAATGGAAAATCACCCACTGTTTTAACATTCTTTTATCGACTTTAAACTCTATTGATTCACCCATTCATGGGATTTGTACTCACACAGCTATCTTTTTATGACCAAAAAATCTTTACAAAAACGGTTTTTATATAATTTTAGTAATTAAAAAAACTGTGCCTTAGTTCATTTATATATTAAAATAAAAAAATTAAATAAAAGCCATCAAAACTGTTGAATGCTTTTGGATTTAAAAGGACTCGAATTGATCTTACGAAAATGCTTGAGTTAAACTAAGATTTTTAATAAGAATGACTATTTAAACTATAATTTCAGCATTCATTGGTGGGATTAATGGACCACAATCCCTGGGACAGTATGATGGTAAAATGCTCAAAACACGGGTGAAAAACCGGCTGTACTGGCGACTACTTGATTTTAAATCTTGATAACAATATTAAACCTTAAACAATTTGACTCCATTATTTTTTATCGTTGAAAATAGCGGCCTTTTATTGAAGGATATAATTTTAAACATGTAAAAATTTATTTGTATTTGAAAATACATTAGTTGAATATTTAGAAAAACCACTTAAATTCATTTAGAATTCATCGTTTAATTATTCAAAGGTATAACCTTTCCAAAAGCTAAACAAAAAAACCAAAAAGTATTTGAATTGGTATTAATTGGTATTAATTTGTCCCCAGGTTAAGTGTTAGAGAGGGCTTCTTAGCCCTAACTTCGCCTGGTAAAATAAGACATTCTTTACTTTTTTTTTTTAATAAGATTCTGTGATCAAGAAAAAGAAAAGAAAATGTTTGTAGTAAAATATTGTTCTAGAAAATAAAAATCATCAGTAAGCGTACTTATACTGCAATTATATTAAAACATACACACACACACACACACACACACACACACACACACACACACACACACACACACACACACACACACACACACACATTACAAATTACGAAGCATGAGTTTATCAAATTTGGCATTGCAGTAAAACTACTTGAACACAAGCAAAGTTAAATCTTTAAAAATTAAATATAAAATTAATTGTGAGTTTTTAATAATAAACTACAGCCGCGCTCATATAATGCGTGATACACAGATATCGGTGACGAATAAGTAAATTTATTTCACTAAGTTCACTTATAACGAAATTAAGCATGCTATGATTTTAGTTGAGACTTTATAAGACTTCAAGTTCGACTTATAATACAGAATGATCTTTAGAGTTCAATAGTAACTAATAGTAAAATATTGAGTAATGTTAACTAATTTCAGAATGATAATTGGGGGAAGAAGGAGTTTATTTTAATTGACTTAATGTACAATAAATTTTAGAGGATATTACGTTGTACATTGTTTTTACGAACTCAATGTTAATATTTTTGGATTCATTTTTGGTGTCCAGAGAAACAAGACGTTTTATATAACGGTCTTATATAAACAGTTTTCAAACATAACTTTCTTATTAATTATCAAAGTCATTATGTTATGGCTGTTTTAATTCAATGAAAACAGTTTTTAAACATTATTTTCCTCTTCAAAAGGGTGAAAAAAGTAGTGTAGTGTTTCAATAGCAATTATCCCCGGAGATGACTTTTTCATGTGATATCTGTGGTTGTGTTGAAGTGACCTATTTTCTAGACTAAACATATGTTGTATGTAATTTGAGTAGTGTGCAATATTGATGTTGGACTGGCCATATGGCCCGACACTTTATATCACTCGATAGTTCTGTGTGTTAGCCAACAGATGTCGTTATGCTCGCCCATAAACCGGCGTTGGAATGCATAACGCTTCTCCTGTTGCAACTGCAGCCACCATTCTCAATTCACAAACGCGGATTTCATAACAAATAAAAATAGTTAGGGTTTTGACTGATTCGAGTTTTGTTAACGATTAAATCGTGAGTATACCAACCAATATACAACCCCATTTGAAATTTTATATAGATTTAATTAAAAATACCTTCAATTGCCATTTAAGCTGCACAATCTCAATTCTAATTACTTTCATTCTAAATAGCTTCGTATACTACACAATTATGGACCTTAGATCGCATTTGCATCTATCTATGTATAATTTTACTGTTTTCATTGGATATGAAATCTCCATAGCAGCGTTTTCATATTTAAATACATCCAAGTGTTCCTTTTTGACGTGACAACGTCTTAAATTAGGTTGCGGCTCGGAGTCACTCATGAAAAAGTGTAACGCCCGGTAACGTTACGATGCCCGTCCAGTGGGTCCGCCGCACGGGATCCGCACGGGATAAAGCAGATAACTATGTTTATTCGTGAAAATGTGGAGTGCTTAGATTCGTCATTTACAACAACTACAACAATAAAGGTAAATAATTGTACACTGATATTTCATTATCGTAAACTATGATTGATTGATTAATTATTGTTAGATTGACACAAAAGTTGAGAAACTGAGTTTATAGGTTATGTCATACTATTGACAAATGTTGATAGTGTTAAGTAAATTATTAGTTTAAATCACTCTGCAATCAATCGTAATTCAGTCGATTGAGAAGAAACAGCGCGTATTGCTAGTCAAACATTTAAAATAACAAATTATAACCTCTAACCTGTCATAACAGTGCGACCAAACAAACGAACTAAACCGACCAATCACCACGCGCGGAGTTAGAATTTAACTGTGTTTAGCAAGAATTTCAAATTCCAATTTTAGTAAATGTTTTATTCAACTTTACCATTTACAATAACAAATTTTAATTAATTTCAAACTATGTACAATGTTTTAGTAAACAAAATATATTTCTATAGTTAAAATTTGTGCAATTCTTATTTTTATTCAATTCCTTGTTCCTATTGTGCAATTTAATAATATTCATATCAATAAATATTCTACCGAGAAAAAGACGTTGTCACGTAAAATCTTCGCCCGTAAAACCGACTTTACAGGCAACCATAATTTTTTTTTTTTAATCAGTCTTCATTGAAACTAAATTAAGCGATATCATATACAGGGTGAATCCCAAGTTCGAATCTCAACATTTGCAAATGTAAACCTGTCATATTGTTTGAAAGCTCGATTCGAACACGGAACATCTAGCTTTTCTTTGTTCCTTAAAATTAGAAGAAAATATTTAAAAATAGATTCTCTGTATGTGATTTAGGGGGGCTCAATTTCATTTATTCATTATAGCTTTAACTGTTCTCTTAATACTCGTTTAGGTTACCCTAGAAGACTAATCTTATATTATCACGAGTGATAACACTGGGAAACGGCTCGGTAAAGGAATTTTTTTTTTCTCTCTTGACATTAAGAGCTGACTGTAGTAAAACTATCTCTTGTAATTTACCATAATAAAACAGTTTTAAAGTTATAACAAAATAATATTTTTACGCCCTTATATTTTGTGTTCTAGAATTAGGGAAGATGTATGATTTTAAAGATATGAAGTTTTTCTTGTAAAGCGTGATGTTTTAAATATTTTAACAATAAAATAAAATATTTGAGTTTTTTACTTAATAATAAAAGTATTAAACACCAAAAAGCATTTGAATGCGAAAGTACCAATGTCACATCTAAAATGCTTCTCATAGTTCTACGACTAAAAATAAGACCATACAAGTATTTGAAGTTCAGCATTGTTCATGTGGGGATAAAATAAAGATGGACAACCGGCTTTCAAACCATTTTTGAACGTTATATTCTGTCCGTAAGATTACCAATGCACGTAAAGTTATATCAATGAATAATTTAATTAGAATATTAGTATGGGTATTAGTATGGGATCTTCCCCTAACTCAAGAGCTGTAGTATTGCTTGTGAATCAACTGTGTTGCAAAGGCGCATAACCCTGAGTTATTGTTTTAATTTTAAATCCATTCTATTGCACATGGATCAACACACATTTAATAGAATTTTCTACCTCTCCAATTAAATTACTAAATAATTAGTTAAGTTGTTGATGATGAATATAAAAATACAGTTTGCACCTAATATTGTTGTGTTATGAGAATGACGACTTTGCCCAGACTAACCTTAAAATTGTCCCCTCATCAGGTCAACTACAGTATATAGGAGATCACTCTTTCATTAGATACCGTGAAATATGAAGACCATTATTTCTTGTTCATAATATTACTATATATTGTTTTACTATAATACAATTTCAAATTATACACTTTTAGGTGATTATATTTTCCTGCAATATACCATTTTATGGACTGTATGACTAAATTTCACATAACAGCTTAGTAAAATAGTAAGGTCAAGAGTGAAATTTCTATTATTTCAATTAATTAATCTAGTATCTTCACATAACTTACAATACAAAAATTAACTTTTAATTAATTAATTTTAATTAACATAATGAAGAAAATGGTCTTATACATATGCATATGTTTGATTAAACCGATCAACAGGGAAATTAGTTTATTTAGGAAACAAAATTTAATAACAACTTGGCCAAGGTACGGGTAATTTTAAACTTTATATTTTATTTTAAAAACATGAACATAAACACATTTTCATATCACTAAATTCATGTACTGGATACTAAATTTACTCTAGAAGCAGTATGATTTGTTGTTCTATTTTAATGTTGGGGCAAGCATTACATTTTTGTAAGACTGTTAAATGTACAGCTAAAAATTCAACAAAATAATCCCATGATCATTATTACATGATCACAAGTAAATTGTATTATCTCACAAACTAAAATATACTATCTGATTTAAAAGTAGTCAAAAATGCAATGTATTAGCTGCAAGGCCTTTTAGGTAGTTTGCCAATTTAAATAGTTATTTTATAGTTTTCTAATGCATCTATTGCTAGTTGTCATCAGAAATATGAAGTGGAACACAATAAAAGGACCCGCATCGCTGCCCCTCGCTACACCACATTAAAGGCCTAAGCCAAAACATTTTTATTTTCAAACGATTGTTCTCTCCGACTCACATCCCTTTTAGATCACGGTTTATGATTTTACCATAGCAGTATTCATCACAAATCTAATTTTTGAATTTAAAGTTTATTAAAAATAATATTTATTAATAGTACAAAACACGAATAATAATTAATTTACGTCTATTGTTTTCATTAAATCACTTAATGATACAAAAAAGATATGAAATAATACAGTAATATAGGTGTATCAAATATCAAAAAAGCATAGGTTCTATATAAGTTACAAAAATGTTAGTCCGGTTTTACATTTCTCTCGTAATAACTACTGCATATATATTAATCTATATATATATATATATATATATATATATATATATCTGTATATATATACTAGTAATCTAGGCTTAAAAATCATTTAATATAAGTAATATACTTACAGTAATTTTAAAATAAGTTCTATGTAAATTTCAATCTCAAAGAGACCATTATAACATACTCCAGAGGTTATAAGAGTCAGTTATCAATCCCACTTCAACACGTTTATATGTGGCATTGTATACATATAAATATACATTTGATATTTTAAAGTTTATGTAAGGTGTACTATTAACTCTTTTGTTGGATTTCCTAAAGTGGAATTACAGCCATTAAAAACAGGAAATTCAGACAGTTTTTCACCTGGTCTGAATACAAGATGCCAAGTATAAAAAGTTAATATTTTAGTGTGTGTACAAGATTTATAACTTCAAAGACGATATTATTTTTATTTTCCGACTAGAAATAAATACATATTTTAATAATGATATAACATTTGGAATATAACATTAATAAAAACTTTTTGAAGGAAAATATTTCTTAGATAAATAAAAACATCTCATTCTCTTGAGTCATCTTACATGTACATACAACAAATAATTCGTCTCCTTAAATTCAAAAGTTGTACTTTCGGCCTGATTGTAATTTTGATGCAGATGACTACCACTCCTAATGAAATAATTTTAAACAGTTTTTTTCGTTTCTTAGGCATCTTAAAGGCACGTGTCAAGACTTCATTAGTAAAAAAATATATCAAAATGTTAAATGCGTATTGTGTGGTATAAAATAATGCTTTTTATAACAGGGAAATTTAAGTAAAACTATTTTGCATAAAAACTTTAGCTGTATTCATTTATTTATTAACAAGTAAAGGCTGACTAAAACATTGTAAAAAATAATCTTTCAAACAAGTGATCATGAGATAATAAGATGTATCTTTCATTTAAAAAATCATTTTAACATTAAATCGGACATATAATACGGATTGTACATATTGTTCAGCTAAGAAAAATACTGTAATGTATATGCTAGTTATACTTATGATTCTCTTTTTCTTTTCAAACGAACTTAAAAAATAGAATCAAAGTCGCTACGTCAACCTAAATGTCGAGCTCTCTAGTATTATTTAGTGGGTCAGCCTATATCATCATAGTAATTATTGTTCCAGGGGTGCTTGAGCATCACCGTCTCCTCCATCCTTTCAGGTCATCACCTACTACACATATTATCTTTGTTGTTCCTGGGAAGAGCTATACCTTGACTATCACCATCCCTCCAGCCCTCCACAGGTCACCTACAACCCATATAATAATTGTAATTTTAGTACTTCATTGATGTTCCAGGGAAGAGCCCCACCTTGACCATCGCCATCTCCTTCAGCCCTCCACAAGTCACTACCTACAACCCATATCATAATTGTATTTATATTACTTTCTTGATGTTCCAGGGAAGAGCTTTACCTTGAAAATCCTCCAGCCCTCCACAGGTCACCACCTAAAACCCACATCATAATTGTACTTATAGTAATTCCTTGATGTTCCAGGGAAGAGCCCTCCGCAGCCCACCTTGACCATGTTCTTGACCATCATCTGCTTCAGCCCTCCACAAGTCACTACCTACAACCCATATCATAATTGTATTTATATTACTTCCTTGATTTTCCAGGGAAGAGCTTTACCTTGAACATCCTCCAGCTCTCCACAGGTCACCACCTAAAACCCACATCATAATTGTAGTTATAGTAATTCCTTGATGTTCCAGGGAAGAGCTTAACCTTGACCATCACCATATCTTCCAGCCCTCCGCAAGTCACCACCTACAACGCATATCATAATTGTATTTTTAGTACTTCATTGATGTTCCAGGGAAGAGCCCCACCTTGACCATCACCATCTCCTTCAGCCCTCCACAAGTCACTACCTACAACCCATATCATAATTGTATTTATATTACTTCCTTGATGTTCCAGGGAAGAGCTTTACCTTGACCATCACCATATCTTCCAGCCCTCCGCAGGTCACGACCTACAACAAGGCCATCAAGGTTACCGTGGACGGTCCCCGGGAACCGAGGTCAAAGACCAGTAAGTACAAAACACAAAATATCATAATGTTATATCATATGCTAAACTTGCCGTTCAATATTACAATATCGAGATACAGATCAGACAATAGCGATTTTTGGTAATGGTATACGTATTTCGTTTATCAGAAGCGAGTATAGTACACAAGAGGAATTTATTATATAAATTATTGGTAAAATCATTTTTATTTGCCATTTATAGTCAACACGGCGACTGCCAGAGAAGTATGGTGTATCCTGAAGGTGGAGAGGGCTTCAGTTAACGTGAAGATTAAACGTCGGTACTATAAAGTCACTACATCTATTGTGGACATCATCTATATCGTTCGGAATCCCCATTAATCTATCTAGATTTTTCTGATACCTAAGCTACTTGTCTATTAATACATAACTAAGACTAATTTTTATACTTAATTTAAGTTATACAGCAGATACACTACACAAGGCTCCCTTTATCATTTTGGATACCTTTTGGATATTTATTCATAACTTAAATTCTGAAAAATTAAGTATTACGTGTACTGGAAATACTTCATCTTACAAAAATCCGTTACAATGTAATCCTTTTACATTGTAATCCTGTTACAATGTAACAATGTAACAAGTTTGTTACACTTATTATTCTGATTTCATATTAACATTAACATGTTATTAGTAAGTAGAAGACTTGCATTTTTTAAGTTTTCCACGTCTAAACCGGATGACTACAGTTGTGAATCAGGACAAAGACAAAATGTTACGGTAAATGTAAGGTGAAATACAGTTACATGTGAGTTAATTTTAAGATTTAATGTAATTGTATTAATTGTTCATACACTTATACACTCTACAATCGTCAAACTATATATGTTTTCTAACATCATATTCAGTACATCAACATCTGTCTTCTCAGTAAATGGAAATAACACTCCACTTACGATTATTTTTTATTGTGTCTCAGTAAATTGTAAGTGAAACATTACCTCTTGCTGGTTAAAAATCATTTCGTTAATTTATTTTTTGGCTCTCTTACTTAATGAAATAAACTTAAAACTATTATTTGTTATTGCATATTTAAAGAAGTATTTAACAGTGTAAAAGATTTAGTACAATTTGCATGGATATATTTAAAACGCTATCTTTCAAGTACATATTAAATATTTTAAAATACAAAAAAATGTATTCAAATATATTTTTTCAATATATTTCTTTTATTTATTTTTTTATATATGTGCATAACAAAAGATTTTTTTTCAGTTGAAGGGCATCAGCTATCCATTATTTTGCAAATGTTGTAACAATTCCAATGGAAATCTGTTAACTTACCAAAAGCTTCCTCCTCTCAACTGTGACATGTTTGTTGCTCCCGGCTTGAGGAAGCGCACCTTAAAAATGGCCGTGCTCGCTTACGCGTTGAGGTTTTTCGTGAGAGAAAACTTCCGTTGGACTTTTTATTAAAATGTTAAATAGTTGCTATCTCATAAATCTTTTATAACTATATTGGTTTTTTGTTATTAGAGTTTAAACGTTTTCATCAGGAGCCATTTGTCGATAAACTAAATCACACATTTCCCCCAATTATTTGTTATGATCAAATAGCAAATTTTGGTATCTTTAGCATTTCTAGACTTCTAAAGATAAAACTTTTTTAGAAAAATACAAAATGGTAGGTAACACGTGGCTACGTTTCTCGGTCAATGTTAACAGATCATTTTTTGTTTGGAATTATGAGTCATCAGTCACAGAAATTTGTGATACCCTTTTTTTAAATATCCTGTATTTAATAAGAGTTTAATATTTAATTTTCTGGATAACCAATATATATATATATATATATATATATATATATATATATATATATATATATAAACACTAAAATATATTTAGACGTTTGTATTATTTTTTAAATGAGTAATTAATTTTTCATCATTCCTAGACCAAAAATAAGGTTGTAAAAGTTCACGAGGAGGCTTAACATAGCTGTTATGGGGTTAAAATCAAGATGGCCTTATGTACAGCCGGTTCTTAAAACAGAAAGCCGTTCATTGGCTTAATTAGTGTTAGGGTAGGTTTAAAAAAAATAATATCATCAAATTAAATACTGCAGTTTTAGCAAATAAAATTGCTTCTGTACCGTACAATGAGCCATGTCGTATGATATGAGCTGAAGCGGTGTATCGTAAGCGGCATGCTAGAGCGCGTGTTTTTGACAGTCACCAACACCAAGTAAACTACGTCTAATTAATTATTTCCATGAAATTCAAGTTACCGTGATTAATGGTTCACTGCAAGAGCTTCATTATCGTAGTACTCTTACTTTGCGAAATTTAAAATCTCTTTTATGAAATCATAATTTTTCCATGTCATGTAGCCATTTTCCGTATAAAAACCGAAAGGTTCGCGGCCTCTATTGTAGTCACAACTACTGACGGTAACTACCACATTTCCGGCGGCGAGGCTACCAATGAGGAGGTTTTGCGGCCGTTCTTCACGCGGTCGACCACAGCGGACCGGATATTGAGAGGGGCAAAGAACATGATGAGTTGCCGCTCGCAAACCAAATTACAACACAATCAACGCACAAATAATCCGGCCACACCTGGAATTGCACTGCGCCATCTGCACACGTCATCATTGTCATTTAAAATAGAATTGCATCGGTGATTTCATACCGGCACGCTCTATCATGCTTCCGCTCTTCTATCAGGCTGGACGTCCAATCCGATGTGAATTGTGAATTACAGTGCTAGTGCGTTACTGTGGTTCCGATTGAGGCTGTAATGAGATTGCTAAATAAGTTACAGCCTACGTGATATTGGACTACAGTTAATGGTTTCTCTACTTAGCTACTAAAATATGTTATGTTTCATTACCATGAAACATTTTCTAAAGTTTAAAACTTATCGTGTATTGGAAAATGAATAGCAGCCTATATAGAATGAGTGAGGTTAACCTTTTTGTCTGTTCGTATTCTTGGTCGCTGGCTTAGTACATAGATAACATCGAGTTTGGTCGAAATAATAATTGATCTTGTACATTTTATAATTTATTATTATTATGTGGCATTTTGTGCTTTGATAGTCTATCCCTTAATATAAGGCCTCTGTAGAAAGAAAAAAAGGCACTTCAAATTTTTGTGGCTTTGAAACCACAATAATATTTAGCTGAAAACTACATGGAGCTAACAGGTAAATATTTTCTAACAAAATATCACATTATTGGCTGATCGTGAGAAAAGAAGGGGAAACTGTCAAAACTAAGATGTTACATTTACAATATAGAATATTCAATTGGGCGCTTATTACAAAAAGTTGTTTGTCAATATGAAATTCAATAAAGAATCTCAACATTTTGAATCTAATTTCTCACTTATCAAGGGAAACTGGACGCACCATAGAGATTAAATAGACTTGCAAGCCAAGTATTGCTGTAACACCGTGATGTTAATAACGAAACGAATACTCGCTACTTCTTAGGCCACAAATATCCAGCCTCGATGTACAGGTTCTCCGAGTTTCAATGTTTCTATACGCAATAGAAACATTAGTATATTTTTCGTTAGAGCTTCTTCGTCGCCGACTTTCTTTGAATCTCTTCAGACTCCAGATTCGAAAAGTCAAGTCTCAGGCAGCGTCAGAGACCAGACGCTGAAATAAAAGAAAGGTGAACTGGAGTTAAACTCAAAATTCAAATAGTAAGGTGTGGATCTTCGCAGCTACTATAACATATGCTCTATAGGCTATAATATCACCTTAGAAAAAGCAGCATGGCCCTCAAAATTGTTAAACACGTTTATTAACTATAAATTATTTTCAGCATTACAGAATTACTATTAAATAAAAATAAAGATTATTTTAACGGAGAGAAAAGCTTATAGCATTTAGGATATATTATTTTATCACCTCCTAGAACACAGAACCTAATCGATTTACACATGCAACCTTAACATGCTACATTTCAACCTTAAATCGCCTTTTTACAACTGGTCTGCAAGTTACATTAGATCCTGCTACTCATTAAAAGCCCCATTGCTCTTACATTGCCTGCTAGAAACACACGAGGGTGAGATGCGTCCAGTTAAACTGCGAAATATTCCCTCTACGTCTTTCCGTAAATCACGCAAGTGTGAGCGGCTGCACGCGTGTTGTGGCGGGTTGGTGGGTGGGAGGGGGGAGAAGGGGTCGGGAAGAGCCCTCTGGGACATGTTTGGAAACAAGCAGCAAGATTTACAAACATTCTTCTGCACAAGAATGTGTGCCGCCTGGGCCGACATAGAGGCTCCATTCTGGCCCCACTTCGACACAGTATTATTTAAACATTGTATTGTTTCGAAATAATCAATAATTATTTGAAAAAAATACACAATGTTTTAAAAATACAATTTGTTTTATTTATGTATATTAAATGAGGTTTGGAAGGAATTTACTATTATAAATGAGTAAGATGAAAGTATTGTTTCAATTGCATACAAGTTACTAGTAGGCGAACCCACGTGTCACATAACCGGCTTCACTGATGTTGCATAAATCTATAGCCTATTTCATTCTGATAGTTAGGCCATATTTATTACCGTGCCACATGTAAAACATTATTGTGCGATTTTTGTGTTGCTATCATAATACCAATATACAAATTGCTACTAACGCTCAGCCACATCAAATGGATAGATATCACCGTCCTTGAACACGATGTTCCTTATACAGAAATAGGACGTCTTGCAACATTTCAAGTCTGTAGGTCAGCTTGTTCTCGAGATATCGTGAGGACAGACAGACAGACAGACAGAAAGCTAGACAGATAGAGAGAGATACAGAAATTAAATGTTCTTCACTAACGCTCAGCCAGTAATGCTATGTTTTGGTAGAACCTATGTTATCGTCGAATGTTTGATGACGTTAACCAATTTTTTATTTCCACAGTTCCTTTAAATTAAATAACGTTTTGCCGTTTATATTTATGCGTGATTACGAAATTGCTTAATTTTTATACTTAAAATTACTGTGATTTTTATAAAGAGTGATACAAGATTAGTTTTATACTTTCTATATTGAGGAGAAGCATCTTACAGAGATTTCTATTAAATACAAAAATTATTTTTCCGAACCTTAAATTCATTCACCTATAAATTTGCCCAAGATAGTTTTTTAAATCAATACATGATACGTGTCCAGCTTCCACATTTTAAACCCTTTGTGCCACGATCTACTTCAGTGTATCTAAAGCTAGCTAGTATACACGAAATACACTCTCACACGCACACACACTAGCAGGGGATAATGAAGCGCACTTGTAGGCAGCGGCTAGAGGCAATAAAGACACATTAATAGACCGTGCGTAAACACCGAGCGCTTTGAGAGTTGCCGCGCAAACACGTTCACACACGGACATGGCACACAGGGCTGTCGGCAGTCTGTTAACTGATACACCAGCACGCTGTGACACACAACAGGGCACAAAACACGTCTCCACCAATTAGTAAACAGTCTTTGAACACGCGATCCTCGTCCGCGTTACAATTGTCACTCTCCCTCCTTGCTTCACGTTGTCATCACACCTGGGGGGAGAAGAAAGCGAGCCATCTCCAGTTTGGCATTGGCCTTTTGGTTTGGTGTCCCAGCTTACTGAACATTCTCTTGTACGTGCTGTGTTCTGAAATACGATTTACTGAAAATATTTTTATGGATTTCTTCATTGATCTTTATGTCGCTTTCGTGTACTCCATAATGAAAAAACTCCCTTTCCGCACAGTTGGGAAAAATCGAGTTTTCGTATATGGATGTCATCGTGAAATATAAGAAACATGAATAATATTGCTACAGAGGTGCTGACGACTCTTAAATACTACCTTTGTCAAATAAGTATGTTATTTCCGAAAATTTTAAAATGCCCATACATAATCGGTATTTTTAAGCAAATACGAGTAAACATTAAAACACAAAAGAAGCATAATTTGTTTATATGTAAATAATAACAAATAAATAATAAACTTATATTAAAACGAAAAATTGCGATTCCTTAAGTTGAATTTATTTTGGGATGGTGAGTAGCAAAGATAAACAAGGAGGTTCTGAAAAAAATGGGAATTAATTCAGCAGAAAACCGATTCCAATACAATTTACATATGAGTGTTCTTATATCTTTCACTTATTGGTGTAGTAAAAAATTATACAATCTGTAAAAAGTTATTGACATAAAGTTTAGCATTTATAAAATTATATGTTTTCCTCACTTTCCCAGCATATAATTTGGAAAGAATAGTGTTCCAATGGTTTCCAAAACAGCTGCTCCTTTTCCACAATCTCACAAAACTCACAGAAACGTAAAGATAATTTTCATTGTATAAGCACAAAACTTGATTTATCTTGAAAAACATAGAAGAATTACCCCTAAGATATAAATTAGAAGTCAATTGCGACGGTTTCGGTGGTCATCAAAAGGGAAAGTATTAAAAGGGTAAAAAATATTATATGGACATTTTTTACTACTCATGTTGTAAATTTCACACACTTTAAGCCGACGGATAGGCATGAAAATTAGTGTTAAGTCAGCGTTGGCTAATCGTACATAAACGGATTGTTTTTACGTAAAGTACCGGTTTTTACGCGCTTCGAGCTAAGAAATATATTATTTCCAAAATAGTTCTTATTTAATCTTTTAATTCATTATATTTCCTCCTATTATGACTTTTACTAAAACTAGCGAGGCTGATGATTTATTTTCTTCCTCTGGAGAAATTCGTCTATTTGAAGAAATTCGGGGTTATTGTTATAATGAAAATTGGTTCTCATTATATGATTGTTCAGTCTATATACTCCATTCTCGTCACTGCTTCTGTGCTGCAAGGCGGATTAATACTCAGCGTGGCCAGCCAGCTCAGCGTGTAGACGAGAGCCTTAGCGGATATCGAACAGACGCCGTACTGCACGGGTTCTCACAGAAGGGAGGCGATTTCATTAGAAAGTTGTAGGCTTCAGAAAGTTGTGACGGGCGTAACCGCAGCGACCGGCTGCCGGTTCGCACCACCGCGCCGCGCCGCGCCTCCTCCCGTCGATAACGGTGTATCGACTCATCGACCGGCGCGGACAGAGCCGGACACTGCCCTAATTAAGTGGCCTTTAAATTAAGACGACAGACCGTCAGTAGCTGTATTTTCGTTAAACATATCCATGCTTCTGTTTTTATCAAATTTTGTCAATTTCCGTAATTAAATACTAGGTAAATAATTTTTTTTGTAAAAAGTACATTTGGTACACAATCTTTGGGAGAATAATATAAATTTTTATCAACAACATACGCTTTGAGTAACTACCAAAAGGGTGGATACATGAAATATTTTTTTTATTCGTAAATAATGATTCTGAACTACTTTAGATACCATACGATATGTTTTGGAAAATTAATTTATGCAATTGGGGCCGGTTTTTTAATGTCTAGCACCATTTAAAATTAAGAAAGGATGTAAAGAAAAAATCGGCTGACCCAGCACTCAATCTTTCCGAACCGGGTAATGGAGGGTCTAAGCAAACCGAGCCGGGTTAAGTCCGAGTGCTTTCTGGCGCCATTAATATTTAGCGTAAATCAGTCCGCACTAAGACGGCTGCTTTGCATGCTCCTCTGCTACAGACGCTACGGTACGGTCCGGCCTAATTAATTAAACAAGCGATTCATTAGTGATTCACCCTTCACTCTGGATGAGCGGAGAGAGCCTCACTTAATCCCTCCCCCCAAACGCCCCCTCAACCCTCTTAACAACATTGCCGGCAACCTCACTGAGAACTGTTCGCTTCAATTTGCTTACATTTCCTGAGCAAAGAACGCTTCCCAGACCACCTTCCAGTCTTTGATAAGGAATTAGACTGCTCTTTCACCTTGGCCGACGAGCGCTTAAAGGAACCTCGTCGATTTAAGGCCGGTCATTTAGAGCAGTTTCTTTGCGTCTTGTGCTTTTCCAAAAGATCTACTTCATTCATTTGGTTATCGTTAAAAGCATAATAAACAGAAAACGTGCAAGTTACTGCTAATAATATTATTTCACATAAATGAATAGTTTGAAAATTATTCAGGTAGCCGTTTCATAACATTATGTGAATTTTTTCATGCACAAAGCCTAGTTAGGATACGCAAATAGAAGGTTTTCCCTGGTCTAAAATTAAAAAAGTTAAAGATATCTGTAATAAGACGTATATCATTGTTATGTATTGTTAACTGGGATTGATATAAAATAACTGAGTGTTCAATGTCTAACTAAAAGATCATAAGTTTACTATTGGACTTCACAAGTCAAATTGGATTTACCCTAAAAATTATAAAACATTAAAAGCTAGCACATGCTTTATAATTTAATGAATTATATTTATATCTCCTGGAAATCTTTATATGTACAAAACAATATATGTTTGACATTTCACATAAGCAGTTGTTATCATTTCTAAAAATATATCCAAAATAATAAAGCATTAAGGTAATTTATTGAATTTAAATCACAAACGTAATTAGGAATTTGTATTCATAGTATATGGCGTTTTGCGTTTATTCACTCCCCCTAGCAGAAATTCTCAAACGGACACAAGAGTGAACATTATAGGCTATAGACTTGCATGACCATACAATAAAACAATTTCTTTAACATTTTAAACGCTTCCCTATATTTTTTCACACTTAAAATTGCGATGTATGATGTTTTAATTAGACTAACTTCCCTTTTCACATTGGAAAATGCCATGAGATATCAGCAGAAGGCCGCCGTAATTCTATCTCTGCCTATCCTAAATACCCTGATACTCGCAAGCAGTGTAAAACAATAGACTGTAGGTTTCGATCTTCTTGCATAATAGAGTATGTACGTGTAGTCTCAAGGCATTCATAAATTTATAAGTTTATCTAATCGGTGTTAATCCTTTCTTTGGGCGTAGCCCAATCTAATGTTGAAAAGTTTTCGGACCAAAGTGTAAGTTATTTTATAATTTCTTATAATAAATAGCTTTTAAAGAATGCGATACAACGAGTTAATGGTCATAACATAGGTCTAGAACCGTAACAAAATCGATAGATAAACTTCGTTCTTGAAAGGTGGTCTTTAATTTATAAAATGTTAGTCAAAATATTTTATGTGACCACAACCTAATAACTATTCCTATGTACTCTAGACACAACAAAACGATAAATGTACTTATATAAACTCTTACCTTATATGTTATGTGTTATATGTTATAAACTATTCTGTTAATGGTTCGTCTTTGCATCACCGAATGCCCCAATTAACCTTGAATTTTTCTATCTGATGTACTAGGCACTATATTTTAGGGTTCTATTTTCGTTCTTCGTCCGGACAGAACCGATATATCCCTATTTTAACTCTCTCTAATTGTTGCGTCGTTTAAGTATGTTATATATTTTCAAACGAGATTCTAAGACTATGAACTGATAACAAGGTTAAAAAGGGCTGGGCTTTTGGGACATCCAGTTTATATATAATACATCATATAATACTTTAAGAAAATGCAATACATTAAGAAAACCAATTTTTTTAAATTTGACAAAATTGTTGCATAAATAAGGAACTTAATTTTATGTATGCGTAAGGGATTTTGCGCCTTATTTTATAAACTGATTGGTTTAGCTGGTTAGCTAAGAGTAAACCTTAATACCTTAAAATCTTCACATCCTTTTAGTGTCAGTCAAATCGCGGCATAAACGAACTTCTCAAAAGCGTAATCGAGGGGAACCAGGTTGGTTGCGGGTCGCCCATGCTGACGGGTGGTGGTTTCCGGGTTAGGGGTGGGTAAATCGGTGATGGTGGTGGTGGTGGTATAGGTGGAGGTGGCACGCGTGTCGAGGGTGGCGTGCTGCGTCTTAGTCTTCATAATCCCCGTCGCTTTCAGACAGCTCATTTGTAAGAGAAGGCTTACAGGGAGATGATGTTGGGTGAGTGAGTTATAGACCAGGTTGTCGCTGATATTTAGCCCCTGAGAGCTCCCTGCTGTCGCATTGCCTCATCTGGACCATGTGTCTTCGACGGGAATACCACCCGCTCTCACGAGATTTAGGATAAATTATTACTCACTTGACGTGTGAGACCTTCACAATTAATGATGAATTAACCACTCTCTTCTGAAAGTTTTAAATGATCTTCTGTGTTTTTGGTATTCGAAAACTTAAGAATGAAAGTGTCACTTAGAATATTTCAATTCTGAGAATGTCACTATTCAGTTATATGTAACGTCTGGGATAGTTCTATAATAAATCAGTTTGAAATAAACAACGCAATGCAAACAGCCTTTTGATAAAATTATCAGTCATGAATGCATGGATGGAGCAATACGTGTTATATAATTTCAATGTCTCGATTGATGAAATTATTTCACCTTATTCTGTAATTTAACTTTCATAAATGACGCAGTGTCTAAACAGAATTATTAAGAAATGTTCGTAACTTTTTCATCGGTGTAACTTTTGTTACAATACAATCTTAGATAATCATTTGAAAAACAGTGATACCTAATTGATTCAAATTCTTGAAACAAAATAATTAAATTGAATGTAAAAGTTTGTCCAAATACGGAACTAAAAACAATCAGTACTCTTAATTCGTTTACCCTTCCCAAATAAAATACTCTTTTTTCAATTTTTTAAGTTTATTCCTGTAAATTGAAGTTTAAGTTTATTTCATAGCCTTTGAACCAGAGTGACTTTACATTTTCTGTGTTATCTAGTATTGCTTTAATTTTAATAAAAACCATTTATAAAATTCCTTAAAACCTTTTTAGATACAAAAGGTCCTAAAAAGAACCTTAACTCATCTTTTAAAATATACTTTTGTATTATTACAATTCATTGCGACCTCACATATTTTGTATGGAAAGTAAATATATGTATAAAAGAACAAGAAATTCATATTACTCTCTAAGTCGATCACTTTAAGCATCAAAACCGTTAGCTTTATCTATACTTGCTGTATATAGGTTCTGAGATTAGCGGTAAGACATAAGAAGCAATAATTTCCAAGTGTAAGCAGGAGCCTTAACCAATGCAGGTTAATGATTTATTGATTGATAGAACCACCTTGTAGGTTTACTCTCTCCTTCTGTGTGAATACCTTTCGTGCAACGGTAATACTCTACAGCGATTTGCTACTTTAAGATCATCTAACATAAAATAAAAAATTAACATTTAACAAAACTTTTTCTTTAAAATAACAGTTTTACATTTAATTGGCAAATATTCCAAAATATTTTTTTGATTTCAATAGGTATTTAAGCATAATTGGTTGTTTTAAAAATTGTTAAAAATGTAAAAAATTAGCTTAAACAAACATCCGATCATTCAGAGAGTTTAAAACCGTACACACATATGCAATAAAACAATGTTTTACAAATTACATGGAATAAAAATCTGAAATTTAAAAATAAATATAGTTCTTTTAGAGAATCAATCCTATTTCAACCTCTATTGCTGGTTTATCCTCCTTGGCTATCCCTTTTCTGTTTACCTCATAAGGCACGTGTGTTCAAATTTTATATTTTTTAGGACATTAGGAAGTAGAAAAACAAAAGTATGGTTCATCGCTTCATCGGTGATTGGTCTTCATGACTTTTTCTATTTACACCATGACGCCCAGATGGGTGAGTCAAATTTAATATGTTTAAGATATCGGGAAGTTGGAAAGACAAGTATATTGTTCTACTTGGGGTTAGGCAACCCCATTTCAACCTCAATATCATCATGAAATGCATTTATCTAACTGGGAGCATAAGGTACTTCTGTATCAAATTTAATCTTTCTAGGTCACTGAAAGATATATTTATTCTTGAGTTTGCAACCCGATTTGAACCCTTATGAATATGAATTATTTATAAAAATGCTTTAGTTTTTTTAGTTTTAGTCATAAGTAATAGAGTACCATATTAGAACTTTCTGGGATATCGGAAAGTTGGAGAATTATTGGTGAGTAAGTGAGATTGAGCGAGGGCCTTATATAGAGAGATTACTTTGCTTTTATTTGACAAAAACATAAACAGAGTGTAGTGAGGTTTTGAACACCTTTCTTCATTGATGATAAAGTTCCAAAATGGTATAGCTTTTACTACATATATAAGCTAACAATACTTTAAATATAAAGTAGTACTAAATTATAAGCTTCAAAGCTTCACATTTTGATGTGTATTGGCCAACTGAAACTAACCTAAGCAAGAGGCTTGGCAAATGTTTTCAGCGCATGATGTTTTTTTTATTTTTTAAACACTCACAGATTAAGGAAAATATAAATCTATGACAAAAATGCTAACTAATTTTATATTCAAAAAAGTAATTTACTGTACTAATACCTTTTTCGTTTACAAAAAAAACATGTTTTAATCAAGTGTGTGATTTGAGTGTTACTCGTATTCAGCAATTTAAGTTGCAAGTCAATTAATAATATTAAAAAAAGTATTCTGCAGACAAGGCAACACATGAAAAATTCAGACAGAAACTGCATATGATCCGAGAAATTTACACATTTGTATCTCCTGTTAGGATTTCCTACCGAGGCTTTCAAACTCGTCCCAGAGCAACAAAAAGTTCATCTTTTGTATGTATCTTATAAATATTATGTAATGATGACTTCCTTCTATAACACTGGAAAAAACTTCACGTTCATTTTTTACGGTGTGGTGACCCTTTTGTGGGTTATATGAAGTATTGAAATAGGATGGGAATTTAATTTTTTTTTTAAAGCAACTTGCCTCAAAGCGCTAGATAAGTTATTTTCCCCTGTTATGTCACGTTAACATTGCCTCTAGGCAAAGTTCTCCTGAAAGTCTTTGGAACATGACGTATAGCATCGATTAAGGATAGGTAGCAGAGACGTTTCCTTTCAACGACCATCACTTTTCTTGAGGATGGCAGGGAAAATTATCACTGTTTTCCGGTTGTGGGCTATATAGAACCCTTTTCGCAAAATCGGGAAATAGATTATAGGGATTGAGATCAATGTATTTACAATAACAGATTAAAGTGATTATATGAAATATTTCGCCGTTTAACCTTCTGCTTCAGTTAATGGGCTCCTGATAAAATTATACAAAACCGGTAGTAGAAAATCCATGAATAGAATTATTGAGTGTGGGGTATTTCTCCCACTGACTATCACGCCACAAAGGATTGTAGCCTATATAACTTTTTTTACGTTATCATAACGTTTAAACTTTGAAAACTGCTAAGTTTCTTTGTATATTGTAAGCTATATATATATATATATATATATATATATATATATATACTATATATATATATACTATATATATATATATATATATATATATATATATATATATATATATTTACTTATTTATTTAGTTACCTTTAGTTTTTTGGTCTGGTATATGTATCAAATATTGAGAACAAAGAATTCTCTAAGATAAATGCAGTATGTAGCATTCGTGACACATTGGGTAATGCCAAAAAAACTTAAATGTATCATGTAATGTTGTAAACAAATTAGCGTTCAGTTTAATTTCTCATATATGTGTTATATATGATTTCTATTGTCGTTTTAATTTAATCGTTGAAATTGTAAAGGAAAGAAACACAGATTTTTGTTAGCCACCGTCGAGTTTACTCTGGGGCAGGTGGCAATGCTGATCCAGTGCTCTCTGTTCTAGGGCAGCAGCAGCAGTTCCATGCCTTCGCCTTCGGTCAGCGGCCCTTCCTCTCCGGGCACTTCGGCAGCCCCTTGGACCCGTTGCAGCGCACCACCGACCCCCTAGCCTTCCGCATGCCCACCATGTCCAGCTGTCAAAGTAGGCGCATATTTCTTTAAAAAAACTGTTTCAGTTAACTGACAGCTCTTGTCTGTTTCTTAATACCGTGAAATCTACTATTGAATGCAAAAATACCTGATACTTGCTACGCTTGTAACTGTTATGCAACCTTTTAAAATTCTGGTACCTAATCTGTTTGTTTTCCTTTTTTGCTTCTCTATACAATTACTTAATAATAATTCCTAAACCCGAATAGCAACATGTTGACCAAGTGTTCGGATACATTTTTTATATTTTGAAAATATTATGTTTTTTTTGTTTTTAGTAGTATATTTATTTACATTTTATCTAGTTATTTGAAAAAAAAAAACTATTATTCATACAGGGGAGGATAAAGCCATTTGTCCCTGTAGTAATGTAGAATAAATTCTTCGTAAATGTTTAAATGCTCAGCGTAGAACATACTATCACTTCAAATAGCTTATTCAAAGAGATTTGTATTATACATTAATATACAAATACAATTTAAACCACGTCCAGGCAACCAGAGATTTTTTGAGTCGGTTTAAGTTTAGATGATTTGGATCTATTAACTATTTTAAACTTGATTTTAGTAATTAATATATTAAAAGGCACATATAAAATTATTGAAATTTTACGTTTCTTTAGCTTCAGTTCCTTTTAATTTACTTATCAGTCCCACTGTATTTATTGCAAGCAGTAAGATATTATTTTTTTAGTGTAAAAATAAATTCATTCTGCATTCTCCGTGTATTATGTAAGTGATTAGATTTCAATTTGAAATCGAAAATGTTACTGCTCTCAAACCAAATCCTATTGTACAATATTGCTAGTTTAATTCTTCAAATTTACGTACAAAATTCCATTTTATCAATTACAGTTTTACTATTGCGCAATCTTACTCATTGGACGTAATATAGAAACTTTACGGTAGTAAATAAACAGTAATGTATGATGAAATAACGAATGTTATTATACCCGTGCCAACCACGCGTAACAACATAGCCTGCGGACTAATCGATACCGAAAGTTGCAGAAGGACTGCAAGCGTCGATACAGGCCCAAAGCTGTGAAAAACAATTAATTGCTAAGTCCCGTACTGCACTGGACGCAAAATATTTTCATTAAAACTGTCCCCGAAAAACGTGAAAAATTCGATGCGAACGACTCGAATTGACGGCGGCGCCGGCTCGCGCTGCTGATTAAAAATTTCACTTCTATTTTATCAACGGAATTCTGATCAACGGCTATATGAAAATTCCATTTCTTGTTGATATTAAAAACTACGGTCGGCGCTTTTGTCGTGGTAAAAATGCATCGCAGTGGGGTCCGGCTTTACAGTGCTTGATTAAACACGACACCCCCCGCCCGTCAAATCTGTCACAGCAACAGGACTGGTAGTTCGTCTGCGTGCATCCCCCGTCATACCTCTCGGGCTGTTTGTATGTGTGTTTTTTTTCTTCTTTAAGGTCGTCAACAAAACGCCTAGTAAATGCAGAATTATCAACTCTCCAAATATAACTATTAAAGCACTACAATAAACTGACTAACATATACATAGTTATTTAAAATTGTTTAAGCTGTTTAAGTTTTCAAAGCCAAATAAAGCACAATATGTTTATATTACTGTTTTTATGAACAAAGCCCTACCTCATACATTTTACTCTAGAGCATATGCCCATGGAAGTAGACAAACAAACCTACAGAGACATGCTGTATTAGTCTATTATATCTACAGCATATTTACAACAAACATTCAGGGAAAAAATAGTTACTCGTATAGGAATAATTTTATGATTTTTTATATAGGCAGTCTATAAGAAGTATATTTTGTTATTTTCCAACGATGAAATTTATCACACAAGTGCCGTATGCTCTCAACAGACAAAGAAAAATATTTTTCATAAAGATCAACTACGTATAGAGGATTTGAACCCCATTCAATTCCTTAAAAAACGTTATTTTTGTTTACAGAATCAAGTTGTCCACCACTTTTTTTGCCTGAATTAGACTATTCAGACTAATTTAGTTGATTAGCTTTTATATCGCCGGGTATACTACAACCGGAAGAATATTTTAAATATAAACGTAAGCATTGTGGCCGAAGTAAACGTTTTAGAACTATGAACGTATATGTGTTCTTGATTGAAATCACAACGCAAAATCAACTAAGCCCCAAAAATACCTTAGCCTGCATATAAATTACAACGACCGGAAGTCACTTTTTACCAGAATACATATTCAGAAAATCGTATTATACATTTAATTGGAGCAACAATGTAAACGCTTCTATGGTACTGGAAGTAGATTACAATTACCAAAATCAGACGCTCTTAGATTGGAAAAGATTTTTCAGACCTATTTATGTATATATTTTCTTGATCGGGGCAACATTGCAAACCCTACTTCAGGGCCAAAGATACCTTAGACTGGATTAAAATTTATAATCCCCTAAAATTGACGCTTTTTGAATGAAGTAAGACATTTCAGACCAAATGTATAAATTTTCTTAATCGAGCAACAATGCAAACATTACTAGAGCGCCGGAAATAACTTCAACCGGAATAAGATTAAAAAGTTCAAAATTAATCAAATTCTTTCTGGGGTATAATTTTCAGGTTAAATAATTTTTTTATCATGGAAACTCCATAGGCAACAAGCGTTACATTTTGGTAATATAATTTATTTAAACCAGAAATGCTTCTTAACACGCCAAAACAAATAAAAAACGGTGGAAAATTTGTTTAATTTTTGAACCTCTTAGCTAAGAACAATGAAATTGTTCGTATCATAAAAATATATATTTCTAACTCAAAATTATTATAGGTTTGTATCATATTGTACAATTCCTTTTACCTTATTATTCAGGTAAAAGGCTTGACTTATGTTAAGTTTTCCTGAAAATTGTGGATGTTATACATTAAAATATTCTTGAATGTTTCAGAGAAACGTTTTTCATTGGTACTCGTAAAAAACTATTTCACTAACACACTTTAGGACCCCAAAACTGAGGTTTTTAAACTTAAATTTTAATTATTCCGAAACTTATCAGGAGATTTGAGTATTTTTCAGTAGCAATCAATCTGACTTATCGCACGAGTAAGACGATTTCTTGCTTTAATGTTTCTCGACCTTCACAATTTTTGATATGATTGCTTTGTTTCCTCAGACATGGGTCAGTTTGGGCTGAACAACTCCCACCACTGGGGCTACAGTGCAGCCACGCCATACTCCTCGTACTTGGGGGCAGGCTCTCTCAGTAGCTGCGCGGCTTCTGGAGGCTTCAATACCCCCGCCATAGGCTTCCCTGCTGGCACCGACCATAACCAGGATACCTTCCACACTGCCAGCACGACATCCTCCAGTGAGTTCATTGTATTAACGAACTGTTTCGCCAAATTTTTAACGTTTTCCTGATAGTAAAGTTTTAAGATAATAGCTATTGGATTGACAAACATGCTGCCAAGGCAGCGTACGTACGCCGACATAATGGAGATAATTTTACAATGTCTACTTAATAATCATTAGATTAAACAAGAAGGTGGTATGCAAGTAGAAAATAATTGTGCTACTTCAATGATGCGAAGTGCCTGAATTAAACATTTTTGTTAGCAGTGATGGCGGACTCAGCACCGGTGGGTGATCTGGATCAGCACCTGATGGCACCTCAATCGCAGCAACTGCACAACAACTCCGTCAACACCTCGGTGAGTCTCCCTCGGTACTCGGGCTCCGACTTCCTCAGCGGTCCTCGTTCCCTCAGCGACTCGTCCACCGCCGAGTCGCCAGTGGGCAACGAGGAGCTCCCGGGCAACCAGACCACCTTCCACCACCACCACATACACCACCACAACCCCGCCACCACCTACCCCTCCCACTACCCTGTGCTGCCGTCCCTGCTGTACTCCCAGCTCTACCACTCGTCCGGCCCGGACTTACTCTCGTCCACCCAGCTGCCTGCCCGGGGGGACGACCACAACCCGCCCCAGCGCACACACACGGCGGCGGACAACTCGGCCGTCTGGAGACCTTACTGACCCCAGGACTCTCTGGCAGACCCCCTGGCCATCTAACAGTGGACTAGAGAACCGCTCTCTCAGAACAGTGCGTGAGGGGACTTGGCGATGTTCGATTTGTATAGTTCTTTATCGTTACCATGGACCTACGCCGAGACATGACGTCACACGTGAAGATTTTATACAGTGTACCACAAAGACTTGGATGAATACACTATCGGGTTGTATATATATTTTGTTTCGTATTACAGGTTTAATTTTATTTTCAACATATTCTTAATTTTAACTGTATTATCTCTAATAATAACAATTTTCTTCCAGATTGTTTGTTACAGAACACGTAATACTGTTATGCAAGTTTAATAAGTTTTTTAATAATTTTAATGTATGTTTCACTATATGTCACCGATGATATGGCAAGCCCAGAGTTCTCAAACTGTGCACACCTCAATGTTTTCCTGTCACAGTGTCAAAAAGCTACCTGCCGTGTTCATAAAAAACGTCTGCTCCATTTACAATCCGAATGTTAATAATATATATAATACTAGGTGTTTCAAACACGACTCGGACGATTAGGGGTAATGTAGTGTCCAATTCTTTTTCGAAATCGGTGGCTCAATAATTTTTCAAAATTTGCTAAGGATATACAGTTATGACGTGTACATAATTACACTTGAGTTGTGACTTCTAAAATAACCTTGACGATTGTTATGTTTGTTATGTTAATGTTTATTTGTTGTATTTGGGTTGCTTTGTGCAAATATAAAACTATGTGCAATATAAAATGTGTAAGAAAATTGTATAAATATAAGAATAAATTATGTTTACATTTAATAACAAGTTGTTTCTTTTTATAAAATCATACTTGTATGTACGTACATGGACCTGTGATAACTTGAATTTGCGTACTTTACCTTGTCAAACGTTTTAAAAGATTATTTATTTTGAGTCATTTTACGCTCTGGAGTTTAAATTATAGGTCGACGACAGTTAAAGCACTGATCACATCATTTAACAAGGTAAAAAAATAAATTAATAAAAACACCACTCTCAATGAGGAATTCCGCTGTTCATCGATTGTTGGAGCTCGCGGTTGTGCTTGTGCGTGTGTTTGAGCGTGTGTGTTTCAATATTTTATTAATTGGATTTATTTTTCTATAATATTTTGTATGGTTTTTAAATTTGTAGGTCCTCGTTTTAACCACCTATCGGTCTGGCATATGTCTCGAAACATGCAGTTCACTGACTTCTACACACCTTGGCATAGTTTGACAAGATGAAATACAATACGTTTCTTTATTTTTTTGTTTTTTTACTCATTACTTCTACCTCATTTATCTAGTTATAACATTATTACTTAAAGTTCGTTTTAGCGTTATTCTACTTTCCAGATTGTCGTTGACTAGTGTACTTATCGAGAATCTCATTTCGTCTTATCAATTTGTTAAGAATATTTATTTATATGAGATGTATGGTCAACGTAAACGAGCATCCTTAGAAATCTAATGCAGAGATGTAGTGAATAAATAAAAAAATACAGTTCACAGACTTAAGTTTTATATATATAAAGGTAAGAAATAAATATTCAGTTTTATTTCAAGTAGAATGGGAGTTGAAAATTTGTATACATTTTATTTTGTTGAACTTCGCGATAGATTTGGTTTTATACTTTTATAGTTACAGTATAAACGTTTTTTAATGTTAATTTGCTATTAGTTCATAAGTTCACTATACAAGAAAGGTGACAAAAAGAATTGTGCAAACTATCGTGGGCTCAGTGTTACAGCTTCAACTGGTAGACTGTATGGGCGAATACTTAGAGATAGGATAGAACAAGAAATAACTGATAAAGAAGAGCAGAATGGGTTCAGGCCAGGGAGGTCCTGTATTGACAATGTCTTCTGCCTAAAACAAATGATTGAGAAAACCTTAGCACATAATGCTGAATTACATATAGCCTTCATTGACCTGAAGAAAGCTTATGACAGCATACCTATAAAAAGATTATGGGAAGCCTTGGAGAACAGTGAAATAAATATCAAATATATAAATGCTGTGAAAAACATGTATGAAGGTAATATGAGTTGCGTTAAGATCAGAGGAAAAATGTCTGATACTTTTTATGTGAATAAAGGTTTGAGGCAAGAATTTTGTGTGTCACCTACTCTGTTTAAAATTTATTTAAGTGCAGCATTAGAGAGGTGGTGTAGGAAATGTCAACAAATTGGAGTCCTTATGGGAAGAGATCAAATTTTTACCCTTTTATTTGCTGACGATCAGGTTGTTGTTGCTGAAGATGAAGAGGATTTGGAGTACATGCTAAGGAAACTTACAGAGGAGTATGAAGGATGGGGGCTTGAAGTGAACATGGACAAGACGCAATATTTGGTTATCGGGAGAGAAGGAAGAGACCTGAACATAAATGGAAATGTAATAAAGAATGTGGACGAATATAACTATTTAGGATGTACCATAACAAGTGATGGAAGAGATGAAAAAGATATCATGAACAAAGTCACAAAGGGAAAATCTATAGTTAGTCAGTTAAATTATATACTGTGGAATCTTAATATAAGAAAGGACATAAAGAGAAGGATTTATGAATCAATCATCGAAAGTACAGTAACGTATGGTGCAGAAGTATGGACAATAACTCAAAAGTTGAAGAAAAGAATAGAGACAGTAGAAAATAGTTATTGGAGAAGGTGCTGTAGACTGACATTAGAAGATAGAGTTCCAAACGTGACAATAAGAGAGATAATGAATGTTCAATCATCAATTACGGACAATATAGAGAGAAAACAGTTACAATGGTATGGTCACATGAGAAGAATGAATGAAGATAGGATCCCTTGGAAAGTATGGAATTGGAGACCAACAAGGAATAGGAAAAGAGGAAGACCTAGGTTAATGTGGAAAGATGGAATAGAGAAAGAAGAAACATTGAAGAGGATGCATGGCTATGCAAGACACAATGGCGTATTGACTGCGACAAACGGCCAGAATAGCTGTAAAAGTCGCCGTAAGTATGTAAGTAAGTAAGTAATTTGCTATTAGCGGTTATCAACATAGGTTTCATTCACTTTTATTTATAATATAGTCACATAAAAAATTCACCTTACGTAACAAAAGGATTTATTTTCTGGACTATAAAGAGCACATTTATATTTTTAAGTCTTTCCTACCTTTAAGTAAAACATTTCAGCCACATTAGATGGATTGTCAGGGTCTTCTCCAGCTTCATATTCATCTTTCAGTCTATTTTTGCCAAACCTATTTTCTTACGATTTGTTTTCAATTTAATCAATGGTTTTATCAGTTTTCTCAATGCTCACAATATTTAAGTGATGAACAGTCCTACACCCCTTGTCACATACCTTACACCTTACAATAATGCGTTCTCAGGCTTCCAGGCGATGTAAAACAATCAAGGTTGTAATTGTAATAATTAAAAAAAATATTACAAAACAAACACTCCGAATTTCATCAAAAGTGACTTAAATAAAGGGCAGTAAAGAGTAAAATTTAGAATAAAAATATGTTTTAGGTTTTTTAAACGCGTAAATGAGACTAACATTACACCTAAAGGTTTGTTAAAGTGAGTATTTCTGCTCAAATTGTAAATTTAAAATTTGATATTGTTTTTAAACGTTAAAACCTATACAGTATCTCAGGAAAGAATTTGATCTCTTAATTGTAATAACAATTGCTTTAATGACTGTTTTCAGATAAATAAAGAAGGAAAATTTATTACGTTATATTCTGTAAGCCACTAAGACTATTTGGGGAAATTGTCACAAAGAATCGTATACTTTTTACACGTGCCTGTCTTGTTCACACTTGTGCACAGATGTAAGGGCTAGCACATACGGTTTCGTTAAGTCCCTCACTTCAAATTCCACCAAGTGTTTCAATGTAAAGGGTGTAGGGTCGGAGGGTGTACAAAGCACTGCTCGGGTTTACAAAGCCCGCGGTTGTCATTGACTACATTTCTCCCTCCCTAGCTTCCGACTTACTCCCGACCAGCTCGGTTTATCAAAAGTAAAGTTATTGGGTTGGATGCCAGGACCGCCCCACCCCGCGTGGTCAGTCAGGCATGTAGTCCTAATCAAAGAC
The DNA here is from genome assembly GCF_021130785.1 of Homalodisca vitripennis. NCBI lineage: Eukaryota > Metazoa > Arthropoda > Insecta > Hemiptera > Cicadellidae > Homalodisca > Homalodisca vitripennis. The sequence continues at coordinate 73,767,142 of NC_060211.1, forward strand.
GGCCCCAGAAACGTTTGTATATCAGATTCCACTTGGATTCAGCTCGTCTTTTAATCCCAAAGCAAATATGTCTACCGGACTCAAAGCTCGGCGCAAGCATCCAAGATAAACTGTTAATATTTCCGGGCCGACCACTTTTGTTTAACTTAATTCGGTAAAGTATTTGAAGGGTTGGATTGTTCCGAGTTTAACGGATTATGGAGATTCTTGAAACTCATGTTCTTCGTTCAACTTGTGGTACAATTGAAAGAATTCTTTAAGATATTTTCCCAGTAAATTAATATCTTGTCCATTACTGCCTACTGCTTAAAAAATTCTTCACTGAATTGCCTTCGTAATGTTTGGAAAATTGCTTCTTCTACTTAAAATAGCAAGCCATTTAACTAGTTTATCTTACTCCGCTGAAAATTTAATCAAAGAATTTTATATAGGCTACTTTGAAAACTGAAATAATGATTTAAAGATAAAAAAATCATTTCAACTGAAGAAAATACTCGAAATGTACAATGACACATCTTTCAGGTCATTATGAGAAAATAATTATTTGAAAATTAAACTATAAAATTCCATTACAATGTTTTTAAACGTTTTTTAGTATTTCTTTATCGTTAAGTCGGCAAAAAGTTTTACCTTCTTTTTAAATCAAAAAGGAATCAACTTATTGTGCTAACTTTAAATTTAAGATTTGTGGAACATTTTTGCACTCGATTATCGAGAGCATGAATTAATTGCGCCCCTAAAATGTTATCAAAATGGTTTACCTCACAGTATAATCTGTATATAACCCCGTAATCCATTGTTGTTTGTTTTTTATTACGTTAATATAAACCATACGAAACCAGTTGAGTGTATACATCAACATGTGTTTGGATCAGACTCCTTGTAAACCCTCTTGTAACTAGGTTAGTTATTTTAATTTTTTTTACTTTTTATCCTAGTCTTAAATATATGTATATAGCTTAGTTCTAATATAGTAATTGTACCTGCAATCATATAAAACATACAAGGAAATATAGAAAAGCTGCACTATTGTGGAAATTACCTTTAATGAAAAAATTACAAAAGTAGTCATATTTTTCCTGAACCATTAAAGTCACCACGAAATCTTCAAAACGCGACAGTTGAAACCATGAACCCATCTAAAACAAGCACAAACTAATTATCTTTGGGCCGTGATATTAATTAATAAAATTAAAGTTGCTTCCTTAAAGAGGTTAAGCAAGTACGATTTCACTACTAGCAATAATCATCAAAATAAAAAGGTTAGAACTCCTTTATAATTTACTGCAAATACATTAAGGTTAATATTTATAATATATTCTCGGTTTAATAGTTATTACAAGACGGCAAATTAAATATTCACAGACAGAGCTAGCAAAATGTTCTCTTAGTCTTCGTGACTGAGACAAGCCAATATTGTATACCGCAATTTACTAAAATTATAACAGAATCGGGTGTTTAACTCAGCTACATATAAAAAAATATAAGACCTGTTAATGCGAATTGTTTTATCGCACTTTAAAATATTGTAATTTATTATATGCTAAGGATTACGATTGATATCAGATATGCACGGAGTTACGTGCTGTACACTAAAGATTTCCATGATGCCTAATTGTGATCATGGGCATCATGGTGTGGTGCTCAAAATGATATGGAGTGTAGTCTTTTCTTCCATGACTACCATATAATGGAGTATGGAGGGACCCAAAAGAAGGAGATGAGTTAACGCACAGACGGAAATACAACTCTTTAATTTGTAACCTCAAAATCAATATTATTCTTGCTTGGATCAAGAGGAAAATATTTCTGAAATTTAAAGTCTTTAGGACCTTTCTGTAAAGACTTTTCGAATATACGGGTGGCCGGGTGGACAGATAGAGAGATGGACAGCCATTTGATGTTTTACCCCAAAATCAAAAGCGGAATCAAGAGGAACCTATCTACCAATTTTAAAGTCTTCAGAAATGTTCTATCAAGAGTGCACTGACGGAGGACAACGGACCGATTTCAAGAGGGCCCTGCTGTGTCGTAAGCAGAGGCAGGACTACGCAGATGAGGAGTTCTACATCATGCGTATTTTTTATTTGATTGGGAAATCTCACCAATGAGTGTATTCTGATTATTTAATGTCATAAACTTTGCTGGATTAATATAAAAAGTATATTTTGTACAGTTACATTACTGTGAATACAGCGATTTCTCCTATTAAACTGCAGATTCACTTGAGGCTATATTGCGATATAGGTAAGATACCAATGACAGAATTTTTAAATATTATATTTAAGGCATTAAATGTATATAGTGTTTAAGATTGAAAATCTGTTCATAACTTTACAGTAAATAATAATATTGTGTACGTCGTATGAATACATAGATTAGATTACGAGAGATATAAAAAACTTTCGTAGCGCGTCAACCTATAATTGTCCGAAGAATCGTGGCCCCCCCGAAGTATTATGGACACTTGTCCACCCACGCACTCTCAAGCTATTTCTAGTGGTTGGGATGCCCAGTCAGTCATTATTTATGTTCTCTACGCACACTGATCACTTTTATTAATTTTTTAAGTTCGATTAAATTTTCAATCCTTACAACAAAAAGAATAGAAGTCCAAATACGATATACGAAGAAATAATACTAATGAGATATCAAAACTAACTTTTAAATGCTCAGTGCCGCATATTACTTACAAATACTAATAAATAAACTAATAAAAAAGAAGTTTGTATCTCAGTTAATGAGCCAGGTTAGGGCTGCAACTATGTTAGTTTGTCTGTAGTATTACAATGTATATAGGTAATCATTTAGTGGCCACAGTTCCCCGAACATAACTTATTGACATATGCGGGAAGTAGGAAATACCTCATTACGCATCTTCAACGAGATCAATGAGTATCTAACAAACATGGTTCTTCTCGTAACCTATATTCCTGCTACGATGAAAAATATGCTTTTGGCAGTCTCAAAGTGGTGAGACCTAGAGTATACAATTAAAGTGATCTTGCCAAATAATGAATGAAATTTCTTGTTTCAAAATTCCTTTATTTAGCTTCTTTAGTCAATCCCTTGTACATTGTATTAGTGTCATTAGTTAACTCACTAATGTGGGTTCCAAAAGTGGGTCCACAAAACTATCATAGTGGTTTGATTTGATAAGACATAGGATATTTATCGTTAAATCACCATGAATGTAACTCGTCTTAGTAATTATCAATTTTGTTTCATAAATAATGTGCATTCTCAATTCAAACATTATTTTATACTATTAAAACAAGCTTTTTAAAACATTAAATGGCAAAAATTGTTTGGATTACAGTTAAATATTCGAAAATGTGTGCGTAATTGTACTAAATCCATGCAACAAGTAATCCTACTTTCACTCATCTTTTATATTAAAAAAATATTTAAGTGTGGTAGGATCACTTCATCCTACGAATGTCAATTTCTGTAAGTAATTAACCCTTTTCTTAGAAATCATGCAAGATATCACTATGGACACTGTTTGTATTACTACATTTTCCTGGAGGCTTTGACTCAGGATTTTTCATTTGTATAGTTTAGGATTTTTTCCAAAAGAAACTAGTAATTTTAAAAAATATTTAAATTCGTAATTTATAAAGCCCGGATTAAATCGTTTACTTTAATCTTTCATACAAGTAAAACATTTGAAGACTTACAGTACTTAGTACGCATGTTAAGTTTAGGTCGAGAGTAATATATAAAGTAAACGTAAACTTAAAATCTAAAGGCAAAAACCTGTTTTATTCTGTGCATAAGTAATACGCGAACAGAGGCCCTAAATATAGTTTAAGTTACTAAAAAAACCGCTACGAAAAAAGAATTTATTTACGGTATTCAAGAGATCACATTGCACGTTTCCGTAGCAATCTAGTTTCTCCCAAGTTATAAAACATTTATATAACATGAATTGCAAATTCCTGTGAAATATTACAAAGAATATGAAATGAAGCGTGGAATGATCTCGCAGTATTTACATAGAGGAGGAAGGAATCCCAGCAACAACGGGGCACAGCAAGGGTATAACCGTGCAACTTTTAATTAGACAAACTGAGGCAGATGAACTTTGTAAGCAGCAGCACTGGCATTCTGAAAAGATTCAATTAAAGGCATCGAACATGGGCGCAGGGGGTGGAGGGGGTAAACCGCCCTCCCGAGACCAGTTTTGTGGTCTACAGCGCAAACTTTGCTTCATCCCATATTCCGTCTCAAGACAATGTTCTTAATTATAATTCATCCTCTGTAGCTCATAACAGGCAGCACATGAGCCCGCTTCTATTATTCAACGAGCTCTGTTAGTATTACCGCAGTATTTTCGCTTTGAAAATTAATACTCTCGGATAATACTGATACGTTAAAGTTCAACAATAGCTTGGATGATGACATTATCTTTGTTGTTTAACTTAAGCTAATTGATTGTGTTGAGTTACGTTTAATCTAAGAACACATTTCAGACTAGATTACTTAAAACATTTTAACTATTTAAAAAAAATAAATTTATGTATAAATTGGACTTATACATTTGAAATGTATCACAGTATAACTATTGATTTTTCAACAATCTTAAAAACATAATGCATAACGTCTAAGGAAACGTATCTTACATAGACAAATCGTAGAAGAACTTTTGTATTTTACTGATTTTTAAATTTAAATAAAAGAGTACCAATATTAAGGACATTTATCTATATCATTTGGCTATAACCTCTATAACTCCAGGAACAATATTGCGGTACTCCCAGAGACTTGTGGTCTCTAAGGATTAGACAGAGTGATCAACTCTAGGTGCCAAACATTGTTCTCAGAAAGTATGAAACTTTAAATTGGGAATGTTTTCTTATTTTCTATGTCCGTTACAATAAAAATGTTAAAATATTACAAGTCAGTAGCCAATATCTAATACGGTGGTAAACTTGCAAGTTAAGTCTTAATCGAGTCTTTACAAACTCACTTTACAAACATACTTTTGACAGTAATTTAAGTATGTTTTTTTGTACGAAATAAATTATTTGTGAAATGGTACAAGCTTTCTAACATTCCATTGAAAAAGTATTGCACTCTATGTTAAATTTTCTTCTTTTCAGATATTAAAATATGGCTCTTTAATATTTAAAAAAAGGAGTTTCTGATATTTTCAGCACTGCTAGTATATATAAAAATTACACCAAGTATATAAAAATTCTGAAACTTGTATTTTCAAAATCCAAGTCATTGAGAAAAATGGAAAATCCATAATTTTTTAGTTAATCGCCATAATGGTAAAATTGCGGATTGAAATAAGCTTAAAAATAAGGTAATGTTCCCAAATTAAAGTTTGTTGTAAATTAATACTTTCTGAGATCCTAATGGTGCCATCCTGAGGACCGCTCTGCATATCTATACCCCTACACAGGTGCACTACCACAGCTAGCCACGCAACACCTCTACCTGTAAGCCCTGAATCATCAATTGAGGTCAATGCGTTCAAAAAATAATTTAATATACGTATCATGCATTTAAGTAAACTTATAATTTAACTCTTAGAAAAATAAATAAACATGACATGTTAAATTTGTTTTATAGTTAGCTTAATTTAACCCATTTGATCTATTTCGTAAGTACATTGTATCTATATTCATTTTCGTTGTTTTAATATTATTTCTAGTAAATTAAACTATGTAAGAATTTTAAAAAACTGGTCTTGACCCAACGGAAATATATACAATGATTCAGAGAACAGTCCGATCATTACGCTTTCAAGTACGAGAACGGTTGGTTTTGGGGAGAGTTCGTACTACCAAATAATAATCATACCATTCAGGCATACTTCAGGTGCCACGGTTCTTTGGACATAGTATAATATGTTAGACGTTGTTATCCTGGAGTTACTCTTCATGCAATATGAATATTTGTTATGCTGCTCGGTTAAGGACGTTGTTGACTAGTTTAGAATGTAGCCACGGTGATTGGCATCATATGGGAAGCATCTGCAGATATCTCGTTTCTATCTGAAAGGTGAATTTATTATACACTCCTTTTATTTATAAAACGTTTCTTGTCACAGCAAACCAAGATATATGAGCCTATATAGGGTATGATAGTGGGTAGTATACGGGTGGTATATCGTCTTTTCGGATATGGTGACCTGTTGGGAAGATCTGAGCAACTTAGAGTCTCTTTTACCTGTACAGAGACTTGGTATCGTTAAACATACATATGATAGCAGATTATAACCTGCGTAATAAAATGCAAATCCGTTATCTATTTTACGTGTGTAACTCTATTATTTCTATGCCAAATGGTTTATATGGAAATTCACGTAATATTACAAACGTTTTGTTGGATAACCTACATTTTTACAAACTAAGATTTCTAATTTAAACCGGTGATACGTGTATAAAGATGTGATGTTTTCAATTTTAACAGAGCATTTTCCAGAAAAACATTGTGTTTAAAGGCGTCGTAAGGCGTCGGGACGAATTTACGATGGACGAGCAACCTAGCAATACTGAGGAATTGATTAACTTTACACGTAAAACAGTATTAAGTATTAGTGTTTCTAATTAAGAATGACACACATTTTTATTTTAAACGAATTATTTTTAAAATTATTTATTATATCACTTTGTAGTGCTGTTAAAATTTGTTAATGAACAGATTAGTTTAGCCATATTACATTACTTGTAACAATAGAGTCAAGTAATTTTCTAAATTTTTAATATGACATAGGTAATCATTTTTTTAAATCCTTTTGCCTCTTAAGATTTTTTTTAATTTATAGGCGCTATTGTATAGGCAACACCATTACAAAGCTCCATGTACCGCCTAATAATTCTTGCTAAAGTTGTATTATTGGGTTTTTTGTTATTTCCACCTCTTATACTGGTTGCAATTTTAACTCTTATGCTAGTAAATGATCTGCATCTCTAACCCGATTACCTGAAGGTCTTCCCCACATTTCTTTAAACCATATTTAAAAAAATGTTATACATACTAAAACTGTCCACACCAAGTGGAATAGGTAACCCATTTAGAGGTTTAAGAGCTCCCCATAGTCTTGTTATTTTATTTGAGATGATCGTATACTATTTGTAACAAAAATAATCGAGAAGTGAGTTTCCATACAGGTTTTGTGAGTTGTAGTAATTTAGTAGGGCTACACAGCAGGTGAGCTGGAACCCAGTTAAATATATGAGTCGATGTTCTTCCTAGGAGCTGAACTGTTAGCATCTCGTCTTATAACTCCAGGTTTTCAAGTTCGATTCCCGGTTGATCACTGCGTTTTCGAAGGCAAAAAAATATCTGGAATTAACCAGAAGTAACGAGGCAGATGTATGGACTAGACATTCAAAACTTATCAATTAAAATAAACACAAATATACTCAAACAAATCGCTTGAAAATGTTAGGATTTCAATGTTATAAAATTATATAATGTGTTTTAAAAGTCACACGCCCTAATTACAACATTATCATTTGTATTAGTATAGTTCAATTTCTTCAGGTATAGTTTCGTTACTTTCCGCCAAGAATATTACTAAAAACTATTAAATTTTAAATGTGGATTGCGAAAGTATGTTAAAAGAACAGCTACCCAAATGAATATTCTAGGAGCCGAAAACTAATTTGCATTTTGAAAGCACACAGCCTCGCTTTTATTGAAATCATAGGGAAATGTATCCCAATAATAAAATCTAACAGTCTATTTTTTTGGAGGTCAAAATAGGCGGGTATCAGAGAGGTTAAAAGTTTGAAATGATAATTGTTTTCCTGAAATCGTATATATCCGGTAAATTCATGTTAAATTATTTCATATTTTTTACCCTTTTGATGCTCTCTCATTTTATCCTCTACCAAAGCCTGTCGGCTATCGATCGAATGCACTCATAAGATAAATTGTGCTATCAATTTCAAAGAAGACCTGTTTCGGCGCTAATAAAATTGGAAATTGGCCCTTGGACTATTATAAAAGCTGGAATTACTTGAATTATAAGCTAAAAAGAAAATTTCATAATATATTTTTTATATTTTAAAATATATAATTTATATTAGTATATAAAATTGTATTTCATTTTGTTTAAAGACTTAGTTATTTAGTATTAATAAATACCGGACATATTTTCCTTCAGATTATCGAACGGATTAAAATTATTGGTACCAGCGCCTTTTCCTAACCTTTCTTTCCTTTCATAGATTCAGTTTTTTATTTTATTGTTATTGTTACTAAAAAAAGGAAAGAAATCCAAATATGAAACTCAGTTTTCTAAACTTTATTTAACAAGGAATTAATGAATGTTTGCATGAACGGGGATGAGTGATATCAAGTTATTATCCATCCATTTTTGAGTAGCTCCTCACCACCATTTTGGAAACGTGTCTCCCTTTTCCTTTGCCGCTCTTAAGCTGGTCTTCTCACTGGAAGTTCCAACGGTCCTTCATGTCTACAGTGGGTAAAGAAGAATTTGATTCCTTCTCAGAAATATTTACGGGCGTATCGAGAAGTGTTTAAATATCAGCAATGGCGGTATCAAAATTTCTAGATGGAACAGGCTCTTCAAGACATTATAAGAATCGGAAATTACAGCTAGGAAAAAAATTGCTTAACTTTGCTAAAATAACTAAAGTTAACTAACAAAGATTAGAACACATATTGTTTTTATATCGTATTGAATCACATTTATTTAGCTCCTTATCAGTAGATACAATGATCTTAGTACCTTATTATTTTATCGGTGGTCTACTGAATGACAGGTTTACTCCCAAGTAGTACCATTTTCAGAACAATTGTACAAGTAACTTGTAAGCAAAATATCCACAAGGTTACGATTCCATGTACCTGTGGTATTTAATAATATATATATAATTTCAATAAACATTGAATCACAAAAAGTACTTGCTCCGCCGGGACTCGAACCCGGATCTCTCACTTGCCGGGTGAATGTGCTACCATTACACCACAGAGCGCTTACTTTTTTCCGATTCAATTATTTTGTATTTGGCCGTATCTGTCACATATGCGTTTAAATAAGGAAACTAACATATGATCGGAAGACCAAATACCTGTCAAACGACTTTTATTTACATTAAAACTGTATAAATGGCAATAGCCTTATTTAATTTCAATAAACATTGAATCAAAAAAGTACTTGCTCCGCCGGGACTCGAACCCGGATCTCTCACTTGCCGGGTGAATGTGCTACCATTACACCACAGAGCGCTAACTTTTTTCCGATTCAATTATTTTGTATTTGGCCGTATCTGTCACATATGCGTTTAAATAAGCAAACTAACATATGATCGGAAGACCAAATACCTGTTAAACGACTTTTATTTACATTAAACTGTATAAATGGCAATAGCCTTATTTAATTTCAATAAACATTGAATCACAAAAAGTACTTGCTCCGCCGGGACTCGAACCCGGATCTCTCACTTGCCGGGTGAATGTGCTACGGCAATATATATATACACACACATACAATTTTCAAATCCTAGACATTGAAGATGCACATAATCATTGAAAGAAGAGCACGCAGATATCTTAAATAACATAGAGCTTTCTCTCACATTCAGATGTTATTCAACACATGTTCTGGCTAAAGGCGCCATAACTCAGCTTACGTGCAAAAATAATTATTTTAAGCAGCGGAAAAAGGAGAAGTCTCATAAAATAAATATAAGATTTAGGAACTTTAAATGAGTAAGTCATCTCAGGCACGTAAGAATCAAGATTACCCAGCAGGGATCACTTCTGGCTGGTTTATACCTTCCAGTTGAACCCACCACTGGGCACAGCAAAAACTTATGTGTCACTTTAATCTGGGCAACCTTATGGATGTCCAGTAGCGGCACATCACTAACCGCAAATGTTGAGATTCTGTGGTTCATGGTCAATTCGATAGGTGTAGTCTACTGTGGAAGATGACTGTTGGAGTTGGTGGAGTTTGTTCCCTTACCTCAGAGGTTCTTGTTAACCTTAACAAGGGTGTGCCAGCCCCTGCCTACTTTGACTGGAGAGGCTGGTTCAGAGCTGGCCTCCCCTTCTACCGGGATGACTTTGAGATGTAGTGCCCTAATTCTTCCTCATGGATCTCGATAGGAGGCGGCCCCTACTACCTAACCTTGCCCATCCTGAATATCCTATCACTCCGGAAGCAGTGCAAAGGTTCTTACAGGACTAAGTGCAATTTATAAGCTTCTTGTCCTAAGAGAGAGAGAGAGAGAAAAAAAAAAAAAAAAAAAAAAAAGAAGAAGAAAAAAAGAGGTTCGTGAGAGCTTAACTACAGAAAAAAAATAAATAAAACTGCCCAAAGATACATACACCAAGAGAATGGAGGCTTTGATCTCCGTTTACTGTAACATTTATTATTGGCCGTTAATTTATTTAAAGTTTCACCCTAGTTACAATATTAACTTAAACCCTAGCTTTTTACTTACTAAAACAGAATATATTTAAAGAACGTGAGTGTTCATGTTTTGATACACCTTGGGCATTTTAAACCTCACATACCCAAGGTCCTTATATTAATTTAAGCCTTCCCTATTCAATATATATTTCCCATTATTTTAATATTCGAAGATAATCTACGTAACATTTTATTATTAGCTCAACTGCAAAACAAATATTTCATAGTTAGACTGAAATTTGAATTATCATACCATATTTTAAATGTAAGTAACTATAATAACGAATTACTAGAAAGTACTTCATTGGTTACTTATAGAGTAACGTTGTACTTTATTTTTGAAATATATATATGGAAAGTGTTTTTTCTCTTACGGTATATAATCAAATTCCCGCCTATTAATTATATTCTCAGATGTTCCTCGCAATTACAATCTCAAAATCATCCAAACTTTACTTTCCATGTCAGTCTTCGGTTTTGCAAAGTATCGGGATGTTTCAACACAGTCGTATTTGGTTCAATATCCCAAACCCTAATAACAAAAGGCTGTTATTTGTCAGTGTTGCAAGTTACGCAGTGCCACGAAGCTGTTGGATGTTAATCACGTTAGGAATATTACAAAAGTAATGGGAAATAGAATAATAAAGAATAAAGAATTTATTTCTCTTTTTACATCACAATATATACAATATACATATAGTTGACAATTTTTTTTTATATATGTACAGTAGACAGTTTTACGTATTTATGTCTTGCCAGGACTGACTTTAAAACTATAAGTTTATCTACAATATTTTAAATACAAAAACATATCACAATGAACACAATGAAAAAGTTTACAAGGTTTTTTAACTTAAACAAATTTACTCTTCATACTCGTAAGAATACATAAAAGTAAATAATCTAAGTACAAGAATGAAACTAAAAAATATACTGAGATAACAAAAACATAAAGATAATTATCAACTACATCTTACTTTTTATATATAGAGAAATATAGGGCCTCCAAGCCTAGCCTGTTCGGAGGTTCCAGCATAAAAACAATATATAAACAAATAGTTATCAGCGAACAAAAATCACACAAAAAATAAACCAAATTTTCGCTAAGGAAAAGAAATATATATTTACATAAAACTATTCAAAACAAGATATTTAAATCTGTATAACCTGATTTAAATTTGAATTTACATCTACTTAGAACTAATGTGTTTGTCAAATGATTAAGAGGATAATATTAAAAATTTATATAAAAACCCAAAGTGATAATATTAAAAGCTAAACTTAAATATTTAGAATAAATAGTAAATAAATATTTACTATAGAATAAATATTAAATAAAACTATATACTAAAATTGGAATATAAAGCTCAGGCTTTTACTGCCAGAATTAGGTACAATGTGAGGCTTTTCTGTAACAAATGATACTATTGAGTGTCAAAGTAGGGTAATGACACTGATTCCATTGATGAAATCTTCTGAACATGTATAACCTCACCTGTGCATGAAGTATAGGATCTGGCAATGTGACGTGTCAAAAATTTACCAATGCAGCCAAACTCTCATTTTACTTTTTTTTAACGTAACCTATTTTTTCTTTGTAAAAGAAGAGGCAGATCCCCTTTTAATTATTTATTTTATAAGCTATGGATATAATACAAGCTCAAACAATTACTTAGAATAAGTATCCTCTCAGTTTCAAGATGTCTTCAGTCCGCGGTAGGTCTTTTTACTCATACGAAGTATAATTATTGCACACCACTCTTTTTTAATTTTGGAAAGAAGTCAGTAAACTTAAATGTTATGGTTTTCATGGCACCACTAAAACGTCGTAGTAATCAAAATCAATGTGTTCTAAGAAAATATAGCGTAGGATTTACAATAGTTTATTTTAAGATGGAACATACATGTTACATTTTTTATTAAAGTAATGAAGTATCCCAAATTGCCCAAACGAACACCATATGTTTGAACGATTGAACGTTTTAAAATCTCTTTTTTTAATATGTGGTAAAAATGCCAGAGATCGTTTTTTCATGGATGCCTCTATCATTCTCAAAATAGCAAACTCAGAAAATTGAAATTTGATGACCCATCAAAAACGACTCTAATTAAAAAGATCGTTGCGGATTTTTTCTATTTGAAAAATGCAAAAATTTTACTTTAATCGAGGAATATGTTGGATGGATTCATTTAAAGACCTCTATTTCCATTACTATTTTTCTTGTTACAGGACATTTAGAATGGGCCTATTAAAATGTCTTAATATGCCAAAAAGGGCGTTTGTAGGGATTAGTAATTTCGAAATTCACAGAAACGTATTCATTTGATGTTAGTAGCCTATACACCCCGTAAGGAGAGTGTATAGTTTTTAGTTAACAAAATCTAAACCATACATCGGTTAAAATTTGGAAGGATTGAAGGATTGAACGTAGCGGTTGATTGAGCCATCCAGCAATAATCTACGATTCATGTATTCTGTACATCGGAACTAAAAAGTAAATATAAAATAAATCAGATCAGTCTACTTTCAAGTGCAACAGTAGGAGTTAGGAGAGTTGAAGCTCAGCTCAGCGACAACTACGATAGAGACGGAGTCTAGTTCGTTGTGTGGTGGTTCCAGGCCGAGTCCGGTCCGACGCAATGGGGCGGAGTAATTGGTATAAGACGCGCTATGCCGGCTCCACCTTACAGCGAGTTAAGGCAATTACGTCAATCAATGGCCACAATTAAGATCGCCAGGACAGCGCTGATGTTCACTAGAGCCAGTGATCGATACTTACCAACCACTCTATTGCTTCACTCGGTTGTGACGCAAGGAAACTTTTGTGCAAGGAGAAATCCCCGAATGGACCTAATCAATATTATTATTGTTTAGTTTATAATATTTTTTTACTTTAATTAACCCTAAAACAAAATAAGGTAAGAGGAGGTGAATGGTACAGAATACTCACAATTCACAATACTTAGGTAAATTTTTGTCTAAAACCATTGAGATAGGGGTCTATGGGCAGTATTCAATATATATATGCCTTTATCACCTTTTAGTTTTATAATTTTATTTATATTATTAGAAAGATTTTATATATTTAAAAATTAACTGCATACTTTAAGTTTTTATTATAAATTTTTAGTACCTCTTTTAGACAAATAAGTATATTTTTATTAAACATTTCTAACATTATTGTTCTTAGTTTATAATTAAAAGTAATTATCATATTCCATATACTTATTGATTTATATGTAACTAGCAGTTGCCCGCGACTTCGCACGCAATTTCATATTGAAAATCAGTACACTATAATCACGTATTCTTTTTCTATCACATTCTAAACATTCCTGAGATAATTGATAGTCGTTCCTTCGTGAGCCTCTTGGGCGCATTATGAAGGTATGTACCATATTTCCTGCCTTTATCTTTCATGGTTTTTGCTAGGTGCTGATAATTTATTCCGTACAATTACAATGGATGAAACTCGATAAACTAATTAGGATATAAAGAATCGCAATCGGTATGTTAAAATTAATTTTCTGTCTAAGACATTTCCAGTATTATTGTGGAGTTTGCGTTGTGCTCCGACCAAGAAAATGTATCAACGGAAACCAATTACGATCTTTTAATTTACCTTCGATCTAACCAAATTCGATTACCTTATATGCAAACATTCACGGCTTTATACAATGAGGTGGTCTTTATAACAGCGTCTAATAGTATTTTCATTTCATTAGATAGTTTATTGATCATTGGTTCAAAATAATTTTAAAATTGGGCAATAATTTCTTCTGTGCAATCTGAATTATACTGATCAAGCTCTTTACAATAATAATTTTCGAAAATATTAAATGTTTCTGCCTCTTTGACGAACTTCAGCTGAAAGTGTTAACAGCTGTTAAACATCAGTTCACTTTGTATTACGTGTCGTAGTGCAGTCTGCCGGATCCAACGTAAAACACTCCAAAATCAACAACTACTTACAAATGAAAAATTAATTTTAAAAAATTTTCCAGTGACCAAATTGTGAATCTAAACCACTCTCGAATTCCATTGAAAACACACAAAATTTCATCAAAATCGGTCCAGTCGTTTAGGAGGATTTCAGTCACATACACACGAACACAAGAAATATATATATATATATATATATCTTTGTATATACATATATATCTTTATATTATATATATCTTATATATAAATATTAATCATATAAAAACTAAATTATCCATAAAACAATTTTAATTTTTTTTCTTTTTTATTATGTATTGCAATACATATAAAACACTCAACAGTAGCAATGTAGTCATCCCATCCTTTCTTCCTTCGACTTTCATTGTTGCGTAGAAGTAAGGTTCTAACCAATGTGTCACGGTTTGATTCTTCGAGAAATTATTTAAAATTTAAAGTAGTTTGGATCGTTTTCCATTTTATGTGATCGCTGAATATGCTATTCTAAAGAATAATCTTGATATTGGAGTGTTATACCGTAATATGTAAGTAGCTACCATTGTACATAATAATAGTTTAGGAATTTAGAATTAAGGGACTGATGCATAAAGATACAATAGAGTGGAGGAATGGAGGTTTTTTACAATAATGACAATTTTTAATGTATGATATATTTTTAAATTATAGGCGCGTCGAAATATTGCTTTTACAAAACGCTTCAAAAAATGTCCTTACCTCAAATACTCTCCTTCACTGTCCAAATCTACAATTGAAGTGAATTAGAAACAAACAGATGCCTTGGTGAATACTGGCATCTCTGAGTCTTTTATTAGTGAAAATCTTGTTGATAAAAGAAGAATAAAAAAAATCAACCACACTTAGTGTTACAATGGCATCTACTTCCTATCAACCAACAGCTGCACGATATTGCATCGTTAACCTAACTATTCAGGGTCATGATTATACCAAGGTTAAGTTACTTGTGCTACATGGACTTTGTCCCAATACTATATTAGGGCATGATATTTTCTAGATTTCTAGCTTTCACAAACGTCTCATCCAAAGACAGTGTTTTGTGTTCCAAAAGTGATCTGATTTTAGAAATAAATATTCCTATAACGAATGCATCACCATTATTAGTTTTTAGAGGTAAATTGTGTAAATTTTCATGGTTTGCATAATTCGTTAAGTGAATTTAAGTATTTATCAACTGTTTTACCTAATTGTGACAACACTTAGCTAACATGTGCCATGATAAAATTTAATTTTTTGGGCAAACATATAAGTCATTCAAAATATTGACTACTTCATGAAGTGTTTTAGCTTCTGATCCAATATTGAAATACGAGTATTTAAGCCTCGCTGTGGGAATGTATCTTCAGGGAACAAATTTTAGACCAAAACTAACCAATAAAAAATTATTTATTGCGTCGCAATGTACAATTTCGCTATCTTAAGTATGATCTCATCAACGACACATTTGGGGTTGTGCATTTCAGAAATAACCTGTTGAATTATTGAATAATTGTAGGCAAGATTTATTTAATTAATGTTGAAAAAGTATTGGTATAAAATTGTCGACTTTGCATTTACTTCCAATGTTGAAACATAAGATGAATTCACTAATCTCCAAGATAGAGGTTCTCTACCAATGGATATCAAAAATTGGGATTCAGTAAAGCCCTTGTAACGTAATTTTAATAAGCCAGAAATACTTTCCACTTGATCCTGGGAATTGTTCCGCAAAATCAACAATTTTAAAACAACATAAAATAGTTGTTACCGGTAAGAATCTATCACCATTTTAGTACAAAATGTTTTACTTTATTTAGAATTCTAAGGATGCTCCAGAGCTTAGTATGAGAAATGTGTGTAGAAACATATGGGAACCAATCTTGTCCAAAACTGCTTGAAGTCTATAATTGACCTCCATATTCTTCTAGAAATGCATACCTCCTCTTAGGAATCGCCTGAAAATTTGTAATATATCAAAGAGTAGGAATTATTGACCTAGAAACAATCCCTAAGACTTATTTTTATATCTGAAACATTTGTAAATTAGGCGATAGGGTCTTTATGACTATCCTTTATGAATGCTATTATATCATCAATTGTTGAATAATTAGAAATTCAATAGTTTTATACTTATACTTACAAATATTGTATGATGTTAAGGAAATATTTTGCATAATGTAGATCGTCTACACTGTGCAAAATATGCTACCATTGCATAAACTGTGTTTTGCATGGATGCGATTTTAAAAATTCTGTTGGTTTTGAAAAAAATCAATTTATTTGTACGCTAACACCATCGGTGGTGCGGTGGTGTATAAGTAATAAATTGCAATTTTCACTCTAAAAATATGTTCCTACGCCGTTTTGCCCCTATATTCAAATCCATAGTGTGTGCACAAATTGTCAAACAACTGCTGTTAGTTCTTCCTAACAACTAGATATTCAATGTTTGTAGAAGAACGATGTAAAACAGTTTGCTGGTCACAAATAAAAAAACTTAAAGTAATGGAGATATACGGAAAACTTGTACTTCACACGCTTACTATCAGAAAGTGTTGGCGTGCAGTCTATCAATAGACCTGCTGACATTTAACTAGCTCCGTTACCCCGGCAGATGAGGGTGTGGTATCCCAGTTTCTCCACAATCTTGGCCTCACCTCAAACCGACGTTCCCACCCACACCATCAACCCCAACCACCGCGCCACCGCCACCCAGAGCTGGTAGTCTGCAACCACGGCGTTTCCGACACGCTACATTCAGTTTTACTGCAAGCATCTACCCTCTCCTACGCATCTACCCATGACCCACCTACGTAATCATCAGGCCAGAAGTTTATAGTTTGTAAACCCTCTATGAGAGTGATTACCACCATCCAGAGAGAAACACAAGCTTCGTAAATTTAGACAATTAAACTCATGACATAGTGCTTGAAATAGGTCTAAAGAAACTTTTTGGCCTATACCGAAGGAAATTTCAATAGACTAGAACCTTTTGAACTTATATAGCATTTTATATAATTATTAGGTTATCATGAAAAAAATAATTATACTTATTTGTATATATATATATATATATATATATATATATATATATATATATATATATATATATATATGTATATTTTATCACACTTAAACGCGGCTTTGCCAGCAATGTCTCTGCTACACTCTATATATTTGATTGAATAGCTCCCACGATTTACAGTAACGCATGAAAGCACTTATGATGTAATAACGACTATTATGATATTTTTGAAACAGAAGTCATCATATTTCATGAATCAAGTACACATTTTCAGTTCAGAGGATCAGTGGTTACGCAAAATCGCAAGCAACTATGATTGCAAGGTTTATGCTTAATCGAATTAATTTATATATCTGACACCAAATTTCAGTTTTCTTTTAAGCCCTCATAAACAAAACAAAAATATATTGAAACCCATATATAATTTTATTGTGAGTTATTCAAATGTTATGGATATAGAAATTCTGTTGGAAATAAAAAAATGCAAATCAACATAAAAAATCAACAATTTGTAATACAGCCATCCCACGATACGATTGAGTCCTATAATACTTTAGAAAAAAAATCCAACATCAGTTTATATTTTTCACTGTTAATGGTTAAGAGGAAACAACAACAATAATAAACGAATTGATATCATAAGCAACAGATTTACCATCAGCTGATTTGTAGAATAGTTTAGTCTGAACAACAAAATGCAATGTGAAATGAGGAATACAGATTTATATTATACTCAAAACGTCTAGTTACCTAGAGTTTGAAATTAATTGATGTAGTAGTTTAACATTCCTTAAGTTTAATACATTTAAATGAAAAACTCCTTTTCGGTTGAAGCAGTTGTGAAATAACTTTTGTGATGAATTGAATGGCTAATTGTGATCCGTAACGACGGTGAATAATATAAACCAAAGATTAGTTATTTTCACTCTTAAAAATAGTGATTGTTTCTTAAAATATATTCCAACATAGTACATACTTTGGACTGAGAACCCCATTACAGTTATAAAAACTATCTATTACCGCTGTTCTTGTATTCCACTTCGGGTATAAAAGACAGATAGAAGAATTCTGACAGCTGTGCCTTACTCTGAGATAGACAACATTGGTACTAAATATCCTCACTTTATGTCATACGGATTAAAAGAAAATCTGTAGACAAACCTGTTTGGCTACATCGACATCTCCATCCCAAGAGGTACTAGATCGAGGACAATCTTCCAGAGAGGATCCATGCCCTCTTACTATGTGTACAACTAGTCAGTCCCAAGACTCTTCCGCAGTGGCAGTGACGTGGCCCCACTGATTGACTTCTTGATGAGGCCAACTGGATTCAGAAAAGAACTGTTTAAAATTATCTATAAGAAACACTAGTTAGGCTTTTGTTGTGGCAACATCATAAAAATATAACAATTTCTGATGTGGGTAAATTTTCTAAACTCTTTAGTTACACTCTGTTTACCTAATTTATTATAATTATCGTCCTGATTGTTGAAAGTTTCTTCTAGAGTTATCTTTTGTTATTTCTTTTGGAAATTTAATTTTGTTTTCAAATTTGTATCATATTTTTAAAGTCTGTTTTCAAGTTTATCTCTTGTTATTGCTTTAAAAATGTTACTGTTGTTATAGTTGTTCAAATTTTATTTTTAATTGTTGCCCCCTTTTTCTTGTCTAGACACTAGACTTGTTACACTTGTTTACAGATTTTGCTCATCAGCTCCTGTCTTCTTATTTTTGTCTTATTTGCTGTCCACATATTTAATGCATGTTTTATTGTATATTTATATAGTATTGGTAGGTCTATATTGGTATATTGTATTAGTTATACAATAATATTGTTAATTGTTATTGTAAAAATTGTGGATAGCGTTGATAAATAAATAAATAATACTATTTGTCATAGCTATAATATGCATCATACAACAACAGCTGATATTTATTCGTGAAATTACAAAGCAATGGGTCCTGCGTGTCTGTGACTCTATCAGCTGTCAATAGTTAAGCCCATCTTTGCTGTAAATAACATTTTATTTTAATCATGTTTTATTAATGTTAGATTCCTACATATAAGTAATGTACTTGCAAAATTTTGTCCCACTAGATTTTTTGTGATTGAATATCAAACATCCAGACATCCAAAGACCTTTAAAACTTTCGCATTTATAATATACAGTATATGTAAGATGGGTACTATACATAAATGCTTTTTATTGTACAACCCTAAAACATTTTAACTAGTTAAGGCTCTTTTTAAATATCGGATCAAGCTTCTTGGTAGTAGGTAGCTCAATAAATATAGTTAAATAAGTAACTTTATCTAAGTACTATGTAGATAACAAACGTTGCTGCAAGTAATCTAAGAATTCAAAAAACCTTCCCACATTTCATTTTGCGATGTTTAATGGTTATATATGATTATTCCCTTCAAAACGTTTAACGTCTATATCATAAAACCTCTACAGATGTAAAAAATGTAATAATATTTTTTTTAATTGTAATAAATTCTAAATGACTTTGTACCGAATTTTGTGAAAACATATCATTTTTCGGAAAATATTCTGATTTAAATTCCATGTGTGCAGAAATGTTTGTCTTGAGACGAGACGTTAGGCACTGATTGTGAGACTGTTTAATACTTCAGTTTTAAGACATTTTTTATTTGTTTTAAGAAATACATATTTATAAAAGTTAATCTGTAAGTTGTATCATGTCCTAATGCAGAATGCTGTTCCTCTTAGTATTTATGTCATTCACACGTCCTGTCATTTCAAGAATTGTGAAGTGTATGCAACACATCCTGAAACATATTTTGTGTAAAAATATTTTAGATTCTCAAAATAAATGTCATATATTACAAAAAAAATGTGAAACTGTGAATGGTTATGAATTGGATCACATAGTCCAAAAACCAAGTCTAAATTTGTATGGTGCAAGTGTATTTCATAATATGTTTTTCTTTAAATCGACAGAAAAGTTCATTTATGAAATACATTAATTGACAGAAGACCCAGTTTTTTTAATGGTGAAATTGAGGGGTATAAAAGGGTTTATAATATTAATCGAAAATTGTTTTTCAGATCATGTTTCTCTTTGCCTTAGGGCACTTAAAATCAACAGCCATACACATAAATGAATATTAAATAAGGTTTAGCCAACCATGTACAATACAGACCGACTATATTTAGATTGTGTAATTTTCAGTCTATTTATATAGCTGTGTGGTGATAATGTAAATATATGATCCTAACGGTCTGTTTTACATTTATCAAGCTGAAGAAATATGACGAGACAAAATTATATTTTGACATTTATAACCCTATTTCAACACAATCCCATTTCGACCTCCACAAAATAATAATGTGGCTAACGATAGGTTTCTTGTTTAGGATAAATTTCTCTTTAAATTCCAATAAAATCCAAGTTTTTGTAATTAAACAATGCAAATTGGCTTTTAACTCTTGGACTAACATGCATTTTAAACATCTTTAGATGTTGCACGGAAGTGATATGATTATTGTATGTAGTTTCGTTTTTTACTTGCATTCACTGAATGTTTATAAACTTACTTTAGCTGGCAGTTTTCAAAAATTTAATTTTGAAATGAGTTTGAAATTGTGTTGCTTGAAGTGGAGCTATCTAATAATCTGCATTATACACTTAGAATATTGTTAATATTATAAATGTCTGGGCGGAAGGTTATATTATCAAATTTATAATGATTCAAACTAATTAGTCACTGTCAAAACTCAATTTTTTTGAATAGAGGTTTGAGAGGATGACCCATTATAAAACCAGAAAACTTAAAAAAACTAAATATTAATGTATTTTCAAAATATATTTCACTGTATAATTTTTTTGTTTTTGTTGGCAGACATTTTGGTATGGCTTTCTTGATAAGGGATATTTGAGAACTGTTACAAATGCAAATATTAGAATATGTTCTTGTCCTTAATGTTGAATTTGATTTATGTAAACACATATATATATGTATATGAATAAATACGTATTTATACAACCTAGTGTTTCTGATACATACATACATACATATATAGATACACACACACACACACACACTTATATTTAAGAAAAACTGATAATTGTTTAGCCTAATTCAAGCTAGAGAAGGTTTCAGATATAAGAAACTTCAACACAGAATTATATAATAATATATTATTATATAATTTAGTCTTGAAGTATTATATAACTGAAACATTCTATCTAGCATGTATTATGGTAAATAAATATAAATTGTACCGCTGGTATCTGTGGAAATATTAGTGAGGGAGGTAGCAAGTAAGGATAACGGCGGAATACGGAGAGTGACTCGCGTCGACGCCGCGCGCCGCTCCACGACACTGCTTTTTCAACTTTCAAACATGTCGTGGACATGCGCCGCGACGCCGTCTTCCCGCGCTCTTTCAAGTTTTCTCGATTACTTTAGCGCCGTTTTTCTCCCGTCTTAGAAAGAGCGCGCCGACTCCATCTCGCGGAAGTCGGAGGAAAGAAACGCGACAGCGACGACACCGTGGCGAAGAAAGCAACTTCGAGAAAAGACGCTTCTCCCGCCCCTCGCGACGCCCTCCTGACTTTCTTAAGACGCCACTTTTCTCGTGTTTATTTTTGTCGCCGATACTTCCAAGAAAGTCTGAGGGAGCGCGTCAGCGTCGAGTCTCAGCGCCCTCGGGTCCCGTCAATACTCGGCTTCATCTTCACTTATTTCTTCACCTGCCTTCTTTTGTGATGTTTGCCCCCTTCAAGACACTGCAGTTTATTTAAAAGTAGGGGATTGGAAGCTCTAATGACCCTATTTTTACACGTCTTAATGACCTGTACGGTTCCTGAATTCCTGGGCTTTGCCTTCTTTCGATGAAGTAAATACTGAAAGAAGTTACAGAACCCTCGCCATTTAATGGTTTTATGATATTCTATGATACTCATATTCTCATCATATTCCAATGCCATGCACTAGTTAATAATAACGGGAGTATTAAATTTAAACCTAGATGAATCATTCATCTACAGTTAAAGCTGGTAATTTTAGGAAGGGTTTTAAATTTAGTGTTTGTTAAGGATTTATAAACTATAAATCTTATCTAATCTTATAAACACAGAAGTGCTGTACTATCCTATATAGTTTAATTTCTTTAAACAAGTAATGAAGTAAGTGAAACGGAGAATGTTTGCTAATGTAATGGTTTTGCATTAAATATAATTTCGTTTTAATGTTTTATTCCACTTTTTTCCGATAAAAATAAAATGTATTAGATACTTTTACACATTTAGTATATAACCAAGGTTATTATTTACATAATTCGAAAGGATATTATTATGTCAAATTATTTTTTAACCAGAGTTTTTTTACTACAGTATTTATGTTTTTAACTTAACATTGATTACTCTTTATTGTAATTTATAACTTTATGTTTGTAAATATATATCATGTAAAGTTTTCAAGTGATTGGTTAAAAGCGTGCGCGTTGCTTAAATAATGTGAATGTGACATTAGGTTTTATTAATAAAAAGGAAGAAGTATGTTACACTACATGTCGCTTAACAGAGCATCGATGAAGTTTCATGCAAACTTCGAGGTGTATTGCTCAACTCATTCTCAATATATTCTATTTACTAACACTCAGCCTAATCCAACAGATTGACATCAGTATCAAACTGCATCTGGACATAATATAATTTAAGTTTCATAAATGTCTGTATTTCTTCAAATATCCTCCGGAAGAGTGACAGAAGTGGAATTTAGCCAGCTTCCTGAGTGAACTTGAAGTCTATAGCCCACTTCATTCTTGGGATATTTCATAAAGAGTTAGTCATGCACCAATACACACATTGGCCGTGCACGAATACATAATACTAAGGGCCGTGCACAGTCGACGAAATCGGTACTGTCTGTGTAGAAATGGAGCTTCATGTAACATTTCATGTGTATACCTCAGTTAGTGTTAGATTATCATACAGAAAGACAAGCAGAAAAGATATTGCTAGACCCTTAGTGATAGGCTTCACAAAAGCTCAGCTAATAATAACAATCTTCCAAATTGTTCGTTCAATTAAATATGTTAAACTTGCCTTTAAATAAACTTGGGTTAGAATAACGTAATAATCATTTATAAGTTATTATTGTATTGACATTTCTTGTTATTCACATACACTTTATATTAAGAAATGTTATTTATCAGCAGGAAAAATAAACTTTTGATACCTAAATATTATTACTTACCAATTACACGTATTATTTTATATCACACTCACATACCAATTTAAAAATGTTTGCAATGTATATTTGTGTGTTATAACTGTAATAAAATTAATGACAATCCATAATCCTTCCATAACGAAACATCCCAGTACAAGCTTTCTACTATTCCAGTGAAGAGACGAATATTGGACCATTTCATACAATAACTTTATTTAAGTTAAAAACAAACATTATTCCCGTATTACTTCTATGAAAGACTATGTAACGTTTTCAAATTCATTATTTACGTATTAGGTAGCGATGCATAGCTTGGATAGTTATTGTTAATGAATTTAAGATACTAATATCTGAGCACTTTTATCAACAACAACAAAACACACTAAAATCCCATGCTCACAACATTAAAAATTCTTTTAAAAAAGGCGGACGTTTCGATAAAGATTATTTCTGCTCACATAGGAAATTTATTTTGTCATGATGTATCACAGAGTGAAAGTTATTCGCAAAAGTCATGTCCGAAGATGATCGAACGAATAACGTTTGACTTGTACTGTGAAATCTGAATTTCATTTACTTCCCTTAATATGTTAAGTATGATTTTCGATTCGTATCTCCTTCAGTTAAAGAGTAAGGTTCCATTGTGTTAATAATTTTACTTTGAATAATACAGTGAAACATATGTAAATACACTTGACTTGAAAGTTCATAAAAATATCCACGAAGAGCAAACTTAACTGAATTTATAGATCAAAGGTATCGTTTTTTTCATAATGCTAAAAAGCTACATAGAGTGAAAGTTGATTTGGTGGCTTTAATTATATTGCGTCTGAATTTTCCCATGAACTTAATTTGTAAAAAAAAGAAAAACTAAAAATGTTGTATTATGATTAATAGTTTCTTTACTTATCGCATGTCAGAATAATCTTTTGCCAAACATCCACAGTGCTTTAAAGAGAGAAAGGTATTAAAAAAATAACTAATTGGTGCCACTAACTTATTGACTTATTTCCCCCACGTTAGGCCTTAAATATCGTTTTATAAAAGGAATATCTTATTTATTAAGTATCGAAATAGAAGAGAAGTAGACTTTTCATGAAAGACTATAGAACAATCCTCAAATTAATGAATGGATTATATTATTGGTTAACCGTTTTAAAATTATATAAACGAATACGCTATATATACTGTGAAAGTCAACGTTATCATTCCAAACATTCTAAACCACTTTCCACACTTAAGCATAGATGATTGTTAGATATAAAATGTACTCAGCTTCATTTAGAATGAGATACAGTGAGTAGTTCCAATTCCAGGCATAGTTATGTATGTTTTAAACTCAAGTTTTAAAGGTACTGTAGAAATTGTAACTGCATAGAAAATTCTAGCAAATTTATTTAATTTTTAATAAATTTGTAGGGACTTATATATATCTCTTATTTCATGATACATCTTAATAGTAATTCTGTACCATAAACTTGTAGTATTCTTGAGTAAGATTTGCACTGGGGAGTAGGAATTTTCCACTGTTAGTTAATTTTGTTATTCACATCAATCCTCCAAATTATCAAAATCGATTTTGCAGTGTTGTTATCGTGAAAACGAAAAAGAGAACACCTCTTGCTCGTCCACTTGCCGAGTGAGAATTGTGAAAAGTGGGCAGTGAAGGGGTGAGCAGGGTGATAAGATTGTATTTTGGCGGAAAGAGGAGAGGAAATGAATCGTGTCCCAGACATTCTTTACAGGGTGCGATTGTCTCTGCTGAAAGGTTTGATGACAGTTTTGAGTCCAACATCAATCTTAGTACTTGAATCTTCCTCAGAGAAGATATTGGGTCGTGATGTGTTTACCAGACTGTACTTCTTTGGTTGTATTCTTTGCTAAATAATTTTGTCATTCATCCTTGAACCGTTAATTATTGTTAATTAATCTTAATTATTTATATATTTGACAGATTCTACCCAGGAATGTAATTTATATTATTTTTAAAACAGTAGTGCTTTTAATTAATACACATTTTTTCATGCTTACGTTTAATTTCTTAATACAATCTTATATGCAACGTCTAGTGGGTAAGTTGTGGGTATTTTATAGAATTGGAACAACAAAATCTTCATTAAATCGTACATCTCAGTTGAGAGCGGTGTTGCCTGGGCTTTAAAGCCGTGAATCACATATGTGTTAAAAATTAAATTCTTTAAATAGTGATTAATAAAATATCTCACGTAAAATAATGACTTATGACAAAATGTTGACAAGTGTCCTGAATAGGAAGGGCTCTTCCAGAGATTTTCTTGAGGCAAGATAATTCTCAACGCCAAGAACACTTATGGATATGGTGTTAGAGAATGTTAAAGATGAAGAGATCCAACAAAACGGATATTCCAGCTGCAAGTTATCATAGGTTCTATGGATTCATATTGTTTAATCTGGTGCTTGAGGCTAACGGTTATTGGGGGTTTGCAACCTCATCGGGCAGAGTCCCGGATCGATTTTACTTGGTAGCACATTCCAGATCTAGGAATAAATTACACATCTATCATAATACTGGGACTTAAACCTATAAAATACTTCCTGATAATTCTTAAATAAATATCAGGAGTTTCTGGAGAGTAAATAGTTCAAAGGAGATAAGTTCTTGGTAGGAACCAGGTTAATGAGGCTTCCGTTTTAAGTAGTTTCAGATGTCACGTTATGCAGAAGTGGTTAGATTTCAGAAATAGTTTCACATACAGGGGAAGTTTAAATTATTGAGTTCACGTTAAATATTCCTAGAAACTAGTTTCTGAGGACCTAAAAAATCTGAAACCTTCTTGAGTATGCTCATGGTCATCAACCTTCATGTAGCTTAACAAGATGAGGGATCCTTTGTAGTTCCTGAGATCAAAATTTCTCCTCCCACGGTCATTTTGGTTCCTTACTGATAAAGAAAACAAAAAGTTTTAAGAAACAATTTCAGTGTGAAGATAAAAATTATAAGGTATCCAGAAGATCTTGTAAACACTATGAAATGATGGAAAAGTAGTAATCAATGACTGATCACTTTGTTCATTCACCATTTCCTTGGAGACAATTACTCATAATAAAATACACTTAAGCGATTTCAGTAAAATTATCAGGAAAAGAAACTGTAATTTCTTTTCTTTCACTACATCTAACGGAAAATTGTAAATTACAACACATATAGTGTTGTTGTTCTTGATGTAATTTTGATTGAAAGTTCAAGACACAATCATTGGGAAAATGTAATCTAAAACAATAAAGAGCCAAGAGTTTAAATCCTAAGAAATGAGGATAACCTAAGGATAAACATAACTTGAAGTATAAACAGGAAAGTCTAGATGAATATTTCATGGAATACGTTACATGAATGAGTGACTTGAGAAAAGGAGCGTTATCATGGATTGTAGTCACACATAGCCTACGCTAAAACATAAGCTGGAGGTGGTTGGGAAATAACAATAATAAGAATATAAAACTCAATAGTACCAAGGCTTTTAAGTAATTTTGCTAAGTGGTTTGGAGAATGGTGTTCTTAAATAAGTAAAACCAATTAAAAACCTACGAGAAGGATGAAAATATACAGAAACAGGTGTATAGTATAAAACTGCACAAGTGAAATTTAAGAGGAGTAAGTCAGAAATAAGTTTTAGAAAATAGTTTTATGAAAGAAGAAAACAATTGCTGTGAGGAAATTTCATACGTTTATTGACTGTTCAATGAGAAGAAGAAGTTTAATAACATTTAGATACATATAGATATGACGTGGTTTCTGCGAGAAAGAATTTTTCCACGAGGCAAGATATTGTTTACGTTACCAAATACCTTATCACTGTAAACCTTGCCTGCGTTGCTTTCTTCAGTAGAGCATAGCATAGAGAAGTAAGAAGCAGTTGTATAGACTCTAAGGGAAGAGGACACATAGTTGACCCATATAACGTAGGCAGGAGGTGGTGCCCAATATATGAGGCAGTACTAGAGAAATACGAAAATATACATTATCCGATGTTTACTTCCTACAAACTAGAAATTGGGATGGATAAAATAGTGAGATTGAATTTGAAAGATGGAATTTAGTCGTTTTTGCCTTAGGAACCACTCATGCTAGATGAAAAAAAATGGACGATAAAAATTTGCGTTATAACAAAACTTATGAAGAATAGGTAAGCAGTGCAGTTGTAGATATCTGGATTATTGAATTGAAGTGGAGCCAAGGATGCATGCATTAATAGATAATATATAAGCGTCGTGTTAGAGATTGTTGGAGGAAATCTGTAAGAAACAGGCCGAAGTTGTAAGAGATAACGCAGAGGAAATCCTTGTGTTCGGAAAAGCCTACAGTGCTGATTAAGGTAATGGTGGAGTCGTATAATAAATATAGGAGGCAGTGTCAAAAGTTTGATTTTACCATGGGATCTGGAAGTAATAAATAAACGGATAAGGTTGTATAATATCTATATGTTTCTAAACATGATAACGGCAGAACGTTGTCAAAGTACAAGTGTAGAGAGATGACATGAATTGTTTCAGAATATACGCGTATTCTACACATTTATACAGCATCGAAAGTTAGTCATTCAAGTGACTTCGTAATTAATGTACCCTGCTTTAGCATCGTAAACAATTTTTACAATTTATTTTTTTTCCTATAATGACTAGACTATTTTTTGTGACGTAAAAATAACTTGTGAGCTTTCATCGTCCCACTGAAATGCCACAAAAATTGGTTTTCTAATTGCTTTTATTATCTTTTGTCATTGGTAGGTATCTGGGACCGATAAACATAAAAAAGGAATCATATTTTCACTAAACATATCTTATAGGACAACATCCAGTTTTATAACACATAAACACATAGCATAAAGCATAAAGATTAGGCTACACATTTGCTTGCTTACATACTGTATCATTTTGTTTGCCTAATTACCATGAAATGTTAATCTATATATATATATATATGTATATATATATATATATATATATATACATATAAGCCAATATACATATATATATATAATATATATATATATATATATATATATATATATTTTTTTTTACTGTATTTACAGTATTGGAAGTAAACGATAAAAATCATTTTGCAAAATAAACATTACAATAATAATATTTATATGTTTATTTTATTATTTAATTGGAATTCAATTATTTTTTTATGTGTTTTGTAATTTTCATGTATAAGAAAACAGATTCGTATTCTTGTCATTATTCTTGGTATTGGTAGCCCTAAGTCATAGTTATTATTCATATATTCCTACTCAGTCAGTCACAACCTTTGATATTACAAAGTATTGTGTTTTCTCGATCATACTCTCATTCGCACCCTATCTTTGAAATATTTATGCATTATTTCCATGAAAAGGTGTAGGAGGTCAAGATACCATATCGAAAAGAACCCTTCCAGATATTATCTTTATTTTAATTCTTCTCTCTGAGATAAATTACTGAAACTCGGAAGTTCATACAACTCTCAGTTTTATATAGGTTCAGAATATTACTAAGTGTTAGACTAAGAAAAATTCATTCATTGAAAAATTATAACAAATAAAAACAAATAACTTGCTGTATTAGTCTGTGGATGTCTACTTTCTAAACAAACAGCTACTGCAAAACGGTAAAAGTTTTCCAACACATTTCGGCTTAGGTAAAGCTCAATAATTTACAATTATTTATTTACATCTTCGACGTGTTATTTGTTTTAGCCATTGTTGGATGTGTTATGTAATCTATTCTCTATTCTCGATGTAGTTTATTAAATTGGTTTGTTTATTGTGTCTACTTACACTCTCCGATCAAAGGCATGCAACAATGTCAATCTGCACAATCTTGCACCTTGGACGTTAACTCTGTGTCTTCGAGCAGTGCATTAGAACGCTTACGTGATATCTACTCTGGTAAGACTTGATTGTTTATTTTTCACGTCCCGAGCCAGAACGAGGGAGCGGTGGGGAGCGCGCCTGTGGTTGGTCAATTCCACGTGATGTGCGCCAAGATGACTGCGAGTCGTTGTGGTTAGCGCACGGCACTTGCGGTCGGTTTGTGGTTTCGCTTGTGGGCGGAAAGAAACGGGCGGACCGCCGCGCGATTGGTGCACGAGGCGCACATCTCAGGTGACGCTGCGCCCGCGAGTCTCAGCACAATCGATGATCATCTGCGGTTTTGTGATTGGCGGTGAAATCGCTGCAGGATCAGCAGGATCTCTACGTGTCAAAAATCTCTGTTACCGCTATATTTCTAAATTTTTCACAAAATATACTTTCTTGCACATTTTTATTTTATTTTAAAGCCTATAGCAGCAGTTTACTGATGATTTTATAAACTCCATCTACTGCTGTGCGTTGTAATTAATAACAATATTCCATACTCTGAGTGTCAGTTTTGTAAGCAGTTTTTTAGTCGATGTCAGTAAGACATTACTAACAAATCAACTAATTAGTAGCTTTTTTATTTGAATATTCAAACACTTATTTCATTAATGTGCGTAGTATGTGCCAACTACTTTTACCATCTCAGTAGACGATTCTGCAAACATCTTGGAATTAATTCTTGGGATTCAAAATGGGATTCTCTGAATGGTAAGCTGTCTTAGAACCTTGTCAAATAGAATTGTAGCCCATATATTTTAAGTTGTATAAATTTTTTCCGAAAATGAAGTCGCAATTAAAAGATTTTCTAAAACAGGACAAGAATGATGTGCTTGTCTTTACCATTTAAATACAAGATGTGGTTGATGGTTTTTGTCCCTCCCCCAAATCTAAACTCTGAATACGGCACTGCTTACAAGCCAAATGTATGATTTTTAAGGATGAAGCCGGAACAGATTCGAGTAAAGTTTGGCGATTGGCATTTTGGATTGCATAAAAGTTCTAGTATTATTAAGATATATAGAAGATTCAAAAGAGTGTTCTTTGTGTTTACCTACATCTAACAAATATATTACTAATTAATCAGGATGCAAATTTTAAGATCAATGAAATGCCAAATGCGGTACTTCAATGTCCCATCTATTAAAGTATGAAACTGCCTAAGTCCCTGCAGAAATATGTGTATACAATGTCTGATTTTAAAAAAGGATAATGTATATTTCTTATTATCAGGTTTAATACTGGACAACTAGACAGAACACCATAAACGTTATTAGAGCCAAAATACGTAAACTGTTGTCAAGAAAATAAAGCAATAACACTGTACTTACAACAATGTTTATACAATATATCAGTTATCTAGTTTAAATAACATGACTAATTATTAAACATCATTGTTCATGAAGGGTAATTCTCAAGATAGTAAGTATACAAAATATACAAAACATAACGTTAGCTAAACATGAATATCTCCAATAAAACCTATTATTGTAAAGAAATAAACTGTAATCCCTGTATTAATTTATATTTAGGAATATTCAAAGTATATTCAATATGGAATTACGAATTAAGTAAGTTAAGTATTGTAAAAGTATGAGATAAAGTTACTTTCTTCACAAACCTACTAGAGAATAATGCATTTTTTGTGTGTATACAAACTAATCAAGAGTAGGAAAATTCTAGTGAGAACAAGGTGACTATGGTCAAAATGAATTACGTTATTGCATTTGCTCAAAACAAGATTTAGTTTAAATTAGAGTGTATTCTATAGAGACTTAAAGCTTTTTAAAGTATTCAAATACATGACACCCTTTTAACCGTCCTCGGATCAACCGGCCATCGGCTTATCCGTCATCGTTTCTGGAAGCGAATCACTCAATTTTTGGCGCACTCAGTGCAAAAAAGCAGTGGTCACGCTACTACAATCCAATGTTTCTGTCGTCTTAGTTCTCAGTTTTCTATTGTCAAGTACAATAATTGTGTACATTATTAGATTAGTTATATATTACAACGTATTTTATTTTGCACAAATATTTTACATAATGCGCAGGATGAGTCGTAGTAATGTGAAACAGCATTAACTATAGTAAC
Source organism: Homalodisca vitripennis (assembly GCF_021130785.1). NCBI lineage: Eukaryota > Metazoa > Arthropoda > Insecta > Hemiptera > Cicadellidae > Homalodisca > Homalodisca vitripennis. The sequence continues at coordinate 73,798,702 of NC_060211.1, forward strand.
ATTAGGCTCATAGCTATATTTTGTAGCCTAGGTTTGTGCGATGTTAATGTTAGTTTTAACTGACTTTTTCCTCGTCTGAGCAAACTACGGTCGCTTACGTGTTTGGTTAAGTTAACGTCTATTGTATAGGACTATTAGGCCTTTAAAAGCATATTTAATAGAAACAAAAACACGACATTTAAAGTAATACCTTACCAGGTGATTTTGGGGTTAAGAAACCCTCAATTACACTTAAACTGGATAGAAAACCCTCCAAAGCACTAGTTGTATCTGCCAATGAGGTGGTCTCACAGAATGTCCAGATATGCCTGTTTTGGATATTCGTGATTAAAACTATGCTAACCAGTGTTAAATTAATTATTGTTCTAACCTTAATTGGGTGAATGTTGGGTGTAATATATTGCACCAATAACAAACTACTAACTACTACTGAACGTAATGTTGATATAAAGACAATTGTTTTATAATGATTCAGATTTGGCCTTGAAATCCAGTAATAGCTAATCCAGTGACAAACTAATTACCTAAAATCAAAAAAATTGAATACAAAAAGACTGCCAAGTTCTACTTGAAAGATATGTTCTACTTTCTCCGGATTTTATGCAACTTGTTGGATAACACACAATAAATTCATATTTATCGGACATATTTATCCTATTCTCACTTATGGACTCATTTAGTGGGTAAACCTCTCTAGTAATAGTATATATATATTGGACCACAGATTCTGTACAAAATTATTATTAACAAAATTACGAATTATCCTTTTTTTAATTCAGATTGTAGCACCGTTTCCAGCGTTAAAAGGCAATGTTAAACGACACATCACATGACCGACTTCTTATTAAATCCTCTAAAGTTGCGCGATAAAACGCAGATAATAGCACATTACAATTTTGTACATTTTAACCCCCTGTAATTTTCATTAGGATGAACCTTTTGAGGTCCGGTTTGCGGCATTGTATTCTACTTACAGAGACCTTTAATTTGATGTGCATATCAACCTATGCTTACATTTAAGAATCTCGGCTTAATCCTCGTGGAGAATGACGTCCCCCATTGGAGGTGGAGAGTCAATGAAACCCATGAAAAACAAGATATTTAGATCTAACGAATATGTACGGAGTTTAAACCTCCTAACTTATACGGTTAAAAAAAAATAGGGGGGAAGGGACTTAAAACTCATCTTGTGTATGTATATATATATATATATATATATATACAGGAAGGAACGCCTAGAGATTTATCTGTGGCTAAGATTTTGTGTAACGAAGAGAAGGATCTAGAGAACATTGCCAACGAAAAGTAACCATGACTTGAATTCATCTCTACTTATTTTCAAAAATTAAAACCAACATTGTTAATTTACCAACCAATATAACATAAGACATGAAACACAGTCAGTTGCATAATACCTAAACATAGATTAAATCTATTTCAACAATTTTAAATATGGACAAAAACCTGATTCCATTGAAGTCCACCCTGAGATCATGGTCCCTTTAGTCTTACCAGCATTCTTCCTTGGGATGATGAAACTGGTATTAGAACTTTTTAACTTTTGTTCGTAAGTTATCATATGTGTAATAGAAGTGCGTTAACAATATTCTAAGAATTAGTACTGCTATATTATGTTCATGTTCAAAACATTATAATATGTCAATAAACATCATTGCAAGTATCCTATTTTCCAGTTTCTTTAGCCATGGCTGATTTTTGTAAATGCAAAACCAGCTGTATCTGCCAATGAGATGATCACACAGGATGTCCAGATATACCTGTTTTGGATATTCGAGATTAAAACTATGCTAATCTGTATTAAATTAATTATTGTTCTAACCTTAAATGGGTGAATGTTGGTTTTAGCCCCATTCACCTTCCGCTTAGTGCAGGGTCTGGAGTATGACACTGTGAAGACTTGACTCCTGGAATCTAGAGTTTACTTCCGACTGAAGAGATTTAAAAAAATCGGCTTGCGAATACATTGAGAGAGAAGAGTGGGCCCTAATTTGCGCTTTTTATTCGGAGATAATAATTATAAGAAATTGAAATTTCAAAGCGTATTTTTAAATTGGAAAGACTAGTTTGTATTTTAAAGGCCTTCACTAGGATAAGAACAAGGATAAGACAATGCTAACATCTACACTAAACGTGCAACGAGACAGACAAACTGATTAATAAAACATACAAGTTTGTGATTAACTTAAAAAAACTTAGAAATGCTCTTTAAAACCCAAAAACCTCTTCTTTTTTATTAAATGAAACTGTTCCTGTTCATCATAGTAAAATTAGTCTACACCCTCCACCAACTCATTTTAAACCCATGTATTAGTTTTAAGCACAGTCGGAGTTGTTAATTTATTAAACATCGCTATCCTGGGTATTCTGACTGAATACAAATTAACATAAACAAATTTTTCTCCATAGAGACAGTAAAATACTAGAACATTTCATTCACATGGATCGTTTGTCATTCATTATCTCTCTACATCAGCAAGGCTTCATGAAAGGTAACGCGACAGTCACACACTTGTCGTCGTTTTTAGAACGAGGGTGGTTGATTCTATCTTTCTTGACCTCTAAAAAGCATACAATAAGCTACTACAAATCTCTTATTAAAAAAACTTTCTGCTTTTAGACATACACCTGACAATATTCACTGGATTAAAACCTGCATTTTGGAAAGAACATTAAGAGTAGGCTTTGATTTGGTGAAGAATATTCTAGGAATTCCGTTACGAGTTCAGGAATCCAAGGCTCCAATATGGACCTAATTTTTTCATATATTCTAATCTTAAACGTTCAGCTTTATAATGATGATATTAAGAGCTCTCTATCAGTCTTGCGATATTTTATTCTAAAACGAATCCTTCTTTTTTCATGAGATGGGCAATATGACTGATAAGAAGTGCACGTGAAGGATCTTGACGTTTTCACGGATTCCTATTTGATAGGTTTTGAACACGGCAGAAGTACTGTTTCAACAGATAAAAGGAAAAATTGGGTCTTGAAATTTGGATCATCAGTTTTCTTAACATCAACGATTTTTTTATGCTTGAGAGGATCTTGGACCGAAGTCTTCTTAAATATCGTACCGTCATTTTGAATAGGAGTAGACCTCACACAGATTTAATCATTCAGGTTGAGCAGCGAAGATACCTTTCCTTGATGATCTAAAAGTGTTGAAAAGACTTATGGAACAATATTTCCAGGTCACTTCCTCTCAGCTAAGATATAGATATAAGCATTCTGTTGTATACGTTCGAATGAGGGATTAGTTTTTAGTCCTTATTTTGGAGATTCTGATTCGATAATTACATGCATTTGAATCCGTTTACTTTAAAAAATACATGCAAGGTAACTTACTCTTGTACTATGCTTGTTTTGGTAAGGTATAACTATAAATTTTTACGTGCACTTAAAGCTGTTTTTTATGGAACTGATTAAGAAATTGGCAAATAATGTAACGTATCTTGTGTAAAACGTATTTTAAGGGTATTGAGTAAGTTTCTTGTTTAGAGTTAATTTAAAGAGGTTTAAAGGGAGAAACGCCTGAGCTCGGAGTATTGTGGTAGTCATTTGTTACTGTAGGATTCTTTCGCATGTTGTAAACGTCTGGGAGAGTAAACTAAAAGAGTTAATAAATTAACAAAGTTGAGGTTTTACTCCAAATAATTGTTTTAGTTTTTCACTATTCCAATAATGGGACATGTTTTTGTGTTAAAACAACTTTAGCCTAAAATATAATCTATAAAAATAAATAATTTTCTTGTAACATAAGTACAGTAAAATAAATTCTTTAATATTGCCTGCTTTAAAAGCGGCTGCGACTAGAACTTTTCTTCTTTACTAGTTTTTATTTTATAACTTGCATTGTTTTTAAATATGTGTTTATAAGATTCATAAATAAATTAAAATAACAAAATTAAATAAATTAAAACAAACTATAAAGCCTAAGTGGCTAACAGTTTAGCGAGTCTCCCGCCAGGTACTGATGAACGACATTAGAGTTTTGCTTTTTGCAGGAACGATAAGTGTCAAATGAGCTGTATTTATAGGGTTCAAATTTGAACCAACATTGAAAACGAAACACATTCATCTGTTGGGATTCTTTATTTCTTTCATTAAAAAAGTGACTTTGATTATAATTGTTCTCATTTGTAACGATGCTGGCAACATGAGAAACTCAGAGTAAATAAATCAGCAACAGAATATGATGTAATGATGAATAATATAGCCTTATTCGGCACCTTACTAATACATGTGATACAGCTAGTTTGTTGAAATAGTTGGTTTATTGAAATGCCTGAACATTTTACATTAACGCAACATCGCTTTCATAACAAGCTAAACGTAAAGGACTCTTTGACTATGTTACGTTAAATGTCATTACTGACAAAAAATGGAATTCACATATCATGAATGATACTTGTTGAAAAATTTCTTTTAGCTCGCTTTATTGTCTGCTAAGTACATATATTGAACTAACTTTGTAAAGGCCTACAGTGACATAGCTCAGAATCGGACAAAATCGTTAATATAAAATGTACTGATTTATACAATATCCCATTGTACGTATATTGCTATGCTAGTGATAGTGCCCTTTAAACAGAGGGAATACCTTGGACCACCTAAAAAACAATTAAGTTTTTATTTATATTCATGTTTTGTCAAGCACAAGTGAAATTATTTTGTGTTTGTCGATGTATACGAGCTTTACACGAAAATGTTACATAAAATTTTAAATTAAATTAAATTACAGTATTTATTGGAAATTTTGGGTTGTGATCTTTAAATGTTAATATTTAAGATTAGGTACTTCGACGCGTCAATCGTTGATTTTTAGTTCTGTCTCTACCATCGGTTAAAAATATAAATGAAAGCAGTCTGTCCGTCTGCATAACCGATATCTTTTGCATTCATATTTGTCACCATTTTGCCAATTGGCTAACTTGAAGGGTTGAAATTTGGCTTCAAAGTCCACCTGTACTAGTATAACGTTTAAATTTAAAAGGTAAATATCGGTTCATTAGGCCTCGCTCTTCAGGCCAGGATATTGTCCGCTGATCTGAAGTCTGGCGTGTGTTTAACTTATAGCTTAGTTAATAAAGCTTAAAATATAGAATGTTAAATTCTATTAAATTAAAGATAACATAAAATGAGTAAATTACGTTACAATACATTAAAAGATTGAAATTATAGAATACATGAAATATTAAAATATATTTTTTATTGCATTAAAGTATATTTTTTCTAAAACATGATTAACAGAGTAGATATCTTGGAATGCTTTTGTAATTTAAACGTTACTATAAAACTTGAGTTGGTCTATTTCTTTGCAGCCACCCAGCCAAAACGAGTGGTTCTTTGATTAATCCTTTGGTTAATCTCGCCATCATCCCCTTGGCTGCTGTAATAATTAAACAGGCAAGATAAAAGAAGGGAAATAAAAGCTCTCACTTTCTTTTCTTCTCTTTATTATGAATGTTCAAAAAAATTAGCCTCAGTAGAGGAGTCTGTGCAATATTAAAGCTAGCTAAAAGCATTGGGGCGGTTAAACTGGGGCATTATACGGCGGGGGAGGGTGGGGAGGGCCCAGGAGATAAGCTCTCACCGGATGCCCCCTGCTTCTTTAATCCGGCCGAGGCAAGTAATAACAGTGTCTTGGCGGATAGATCCTATGGGCACCCCGTAACAACACTCTTTAGTATATAAACCAGGATTTTTGCTGTGCAAGATATCAAGATTATAGAATTTACATGTGCGTGTTATGAATAATATTACATGCCCAGTACTAATCACGTTCGTCATATATATAGTTTTGTACATATTAACCATCTAAACTAAAAATGCATATTTATTTTAGAAGTTACATTGAATCTATTAATCACGACTATGCATGCGTAGAAGGTCTATAGTACAAAATATTTTACCAAAATAATTTCATAAGATGAACTTTTAATCCAAAATGCTTTAGTTAATAGTGTTACAGTAACACAAACACGACATTTTGGAACTGATATCTGCCCTCTTCTTCAGGTTTCAAACAATTAAACAAAAATCTGTATTTTATGGTCCTGCATAAATGTAATACAATATTATAATATTGTTGTATATTATAATAATTGTAAGACATCCATTGAAGTAATGAACCTTAAGAGGTGGTTAGTAATCGGCCGCGCATCTGATGTTCCATTTAAATCATAGGGGCTAAAATTTCAAAGCATATCAATTATAAACCATTGATATTAACACATATTTAACCGTTCATTAGAATTAATAATCTGAAATCGAAGTGTCTAAAGTAAATATTTTATTTGAGACTAGTTTCAATCTTTAATGCATTTAACACACTTTTTTTAACTTTAGTACCATTTTTAAGTGGATACTCGGTTAGGTAGCCGGCAGCTAACTAGCGTGCCCTCTGAGCAAAGACATGTTTGTAAATGCATTATTTGTAATTTTTTTGTCCAAAGATATTAAGTCGATGTTTTTGGGTCTAACAAATAAACACTTGCAATTTTAAAAATATAATAGTTAACATAGCAATGGGTATGACTATGTAATAGCAATCACTATATATGTCAGACATAAACTTCACTGACTGGCTAACTAAATTAACATTACTAAATCTTGAAATTGTGTTTTTAAATTAATTTAAATAATTTTTATTGCCTTAAATGTACCCGTTTATACAGCAATAAAAGTTGCTGTGCTGATAGTAACTATGTAGTGGAGTAAATGTAGTTAACAGTATCGCTGTCTGAGTTTTCGTCTTCAAGATGAATAATATTGGTCTATTCATGCCAATATCACAGGGACAAATTTAGATTTACCCAATAGGCAATAACAAAAATTTAGTTTACTTTGTTACACTGTATTCTCTGAAAGATACATGCTAAAAACAACGTGAATTATCGTATCACGAGCACCGCAGATTTTAATATTAATATTTTGTCTTATACAAATCTTCTCAACTGTAAATCTAGCGAAGAAAAAATTTGATAAAAATAGTGAACTATAACAAATGTTGAAAGGATCTTTTAAATCTTCTAGGACTTTAAAAGAAATTGTATAAACTCCTCAGCTTTTAAATTAAAACTTTCTTTGACAAATCAATTTTCGTTTTCTACCTAAATGGGAAAATAATGTGACTATTCAATATATGAGTACTATTATTTTACATACATAAGTTTTAAGTGCATATTAAATATAGTGTGTACAAAATTTGCTGTTTGTTTTCACATATTTCATAATTAATACGTAAACAGTCGTACACATGTTATTCAAATTTTAGATGTAGTTAGGCTATGCAACTTAATCAGACCAATAAGTATTTGTAGTAAAGGAAATTCCTATAAAATGGTTTTCCTGCAGAAATATACAAATCAGTACCTTATGTAATACATTATTTCTATCTACATAGTTTTGAAATTTGTTACTACGGATAAATTAGCATTTTGTCTAGGCCTACTGTTAGCTGCATGTAGCTACAGTAAATACTAAACATTATACTACCCTCCGCACCAAACACGACTTTCGTCTACGTTCACCTCCACGTATTTAAATTAATCAGCACTTGCAATGCAACGTAACCTTGGCGATGCCATTAATTAAAGCTATTGTGCCCGGGGGACCCCTCATTATCCTCAAGGAGGCGTAGACTACACAAGGAGACGTCGCCCCTTGCGGCGCAGACGGTTTCATTTTACAAAACATAAAAAAAGGATTCTTTAAATTAAGCGTAAGTTTTAAAATTCTCTGTTATCTTTACAATTTTATCCCAGTGGTTATTATTTTTAAATTATTTATTCAAAAATATTTAAATAAATATATATATATATATATATATATATATATATATATATATATATATATGCATTCCTTGTTATTTATATTGTTTTTCGGGGCAAAATACCAAATGTCAAGTTAGCGTTGGAAGTATAATTAATTTTAAATAGAAGTTCAAAACCTGAAATAATAATTACTCGTAATTTTATTTAACTTCTGGTCCTCTTAATCATGAACACTGAAAAATCGGTACTCTAATGTCGAAACTATGCAGGAGGTTCGTTTTTGCGTTTTAGTTCTTCGTCACCAACTATTTTTGGATCCCTTCAGATGAACATGGCTCCAGATTTCAGGAATCAAGTCTGCAACAACTAAATTCAACATTCAAATATACTTTTTTCTAAAATAATCATTGCACAATCACCTGTTTATATATTATTTATAATGAATTTTGAAGATGGATAACTAAATTGAAAAAGGGCATTTATTCTGTATGATTTTATACTAGTGCTAGTGAGTTGTTGTCATAGAATAACCCGTAACTGTAATAGTCAAATGTTATAACAGATATCAGTGAATCTAGAGAGAAGGTCGCAGGGAAACCATTAACGCTACCTTCAGTCTGCACGTTCCTTGAAGAGTGGAAGTACGTTTTTGCTTCTTGACTTCTCTTCTGCAGGTGCAATAGTGTCGAGTATTTACTTACATCTTGTCTGTCTTGCACTAAGTGACCCAGACGTATGTCAGCTGATCCTGACGGTCACGAGATCTCTATCCATCAGCTGATTGCAACTGTCACTTGTCTGAAAACAATTCAGCTGTGAGGAACACTTGGGAAAGTAATCAATATACGCTGCCCTCGTTTATGAAAAAAAATTATTAAAAAAAAAACTAAATTAAGGAATTTAACCTTGTCTGAAATGAACGCCGGATATAATAAACTCTTCATTTTTGTTAATAGTCTTTTATTCATAATAATTCAATCGAACTTTTGGAAGAGAATTGGGAGTTTGATATAATATAATGTTTGTGTGTTTTTTGGGGGATGTTGTATCCCAAGGATTAAACATCTTTAGTGATTACACTTTATATGTTACATTATTCTATATGACTTGGAAATAAAATAATAAATCAACCTTAAGTTATAATTCAAAAATTAAATCACAAAAGTTTTAGTTGCTCATTCCTACCATTTTGGAAAAGAATGAACATAAAAATATATGGTCAATGTGGAGTATATCTTAAGAAAATTAAATGACGACTATTATTTCAGTATATATTTGTAAAAACCTGGTTTACTGTTTTACTTTATTTTAGCCCCATTGTAGTTCAGAATACGTTGATAGAAAATTCCAAAAATATGAACAGACTTCGAGGGTCTTCTCTGAAGCTTTTTTACGTATTGATATTAAATTAAACTAAAAATACTGATAGCCTACAATAAATTTGAGATTTTTCGTTATAGTGCGGTGACTTTTGCAAGGTCAATGGTAGAAATTACATTTCTGAAAAATACTATATTAAATTCCGAATCTAATTAAAAATAACAGTAATTTATTAATCTCTATTGGGTAAGATATAATTAATCTGATTCTGACCAAATATGTCCATTGGGGTAAATAATCAATACTTTAAGTACTATAATTTGTTTTTGAAAAACACAATCTCAACTTTCCTGTGAACTTTGTGAAAAGTTTCCCAGCCCCCTCACCGGTTTGGATATGAAAAGTCACTTCTAAGGAAGACTGCAATCAAATAAACATTTCTTGGAAAAAAGATAGGCTTTGCATATTTAAACCTTCTTTAGAGCACCCCCTCTCTCCCCCTTGCAAAAGCAGACGGGATGTAAACATGTCATTTAATTGTAGATGTACGCTTGTAGGTAGGTGGTCTGGGTGAAGGGGCTGCGGGAACGTGGGGGGGGGGAGGTAGCTATAAGTGTGTAGACGGCAGAAGCTGGCTAACCTCCATAATTGATGAGCTATGCAGTCGTCATACACGAGCAGATATGGACCTTTGGGGAGGAATTTCCACTTCAAAAAGACGCGCTGCGAGGGTCCGTGATTGAGCGAGATGTCCGGGTTATGCCGCCAGGATCCCGGGCGAGATGCACCACCAGTCGGGAGGGGATGGAGGGCTGTAACACAGCTTTATAGACCTGTGTTCAAGGGTGCCTCTTGATTTATGAAAATATACACAGCGGAATTGCCTCTTTATATGGGCATTTTTATAGCGTTTTTACCACGTGTCGATGCTGCGAGAGGGTTAATTTTGCTACTCTATAGCGTTTCGGTACTTTATTTCATGTACTGGCCCAGATTTTTAGACGTTCACCACATCAGATAAGCTTAAACTGTTACATTTAATTAGTTAAATATTATTATTTATTTTTAATATTTTGTTTACGAACATCATTATTCAATTTCTACTATTAGCTAGAAAACCATATCTTGTGCATTCCATAATGAGGCAAAAATGCATTGCTTAAATTGGATCAATTTTCATTACTCGACTTAGTTGGAATTTGGCTTATAAACTAAGATCTTATTTCATTTTATTTAAACCATTAGCGTGATTACTTATTTAACTAATGAATTTAATAATTAGTTTTCACTTTGGTCTTATGGGCAATTGCGGTGGTAACGAGAAAATTTTAGAATAAATACATTTGTAAACAAACTGAGACGTAACATATAACATATTAGCACATCTAGCACCTGTTAGTGCTACAATATTATCTTACAATACAATACAATACAATACAATATTAAGCGAAAAGCTACCCCATCATCATCTTTTGGTGACTCTGAATGTAGACACTTACTGTACACTTACATGAAACACGAAGTAATAAACGAAAATGTGAACGTATTATGTCGCACGATATTTTGAGCAACATCTTTAGACTTGTTATTTTGCTTCAAACTTCATTACCACGTGGACAAGAGTGAGTTTTATGATGGTGCATGAACAACCATGGAATTTGGCCGAGCGTCATTGAAGCCCTTCACTGTCTGTGAAATTAGCTGTAGACTTTACATTTTGCTTGTAAGTTCAGCAAATCCGTGTTGTGACGTACCTTGTCGAACTAGCTTGTCAAGAGGACGAGAATAACATCTATTCGATCCAAAATTTCGGATTAAAAATGTTGTAATTTTCCAAGTTTGACTGTATGTCTATCGACTTGGTAGGCCATACAAAACTTGATATAAAACTTAATATTTTTACACGTTATGCTGTGGTAATAATCACACATTAAAATTAACTATAATACAAAATAAATTATAAATATTTACTTTACCATTAGCTGAAAACAAGTAGGAACTAATTTTAAAAATATTTTTGTATGAGTTATTACTTAATTTGTTTGGTGAGATTGTTTTTATAAACGTATTTCTTACAATTTTAATAACTATCTAACAATTAATTATTCTTTTAATATAATAATATTTGATAAGTAATAATAACAAATATTCCATCTGTTCAATACAAATGATAGTAAATACGGATGAACCAATTTCAATTGAAATTAGTGACTGATATTTTTTATCTGACCTTCAGATTTCAAAAAAATTTTATTTGACACAGCGGGACATATACAATTTTTGTATATATCAATGCACTGATAAAATATCAAAGTTTAAAGCAGTTACCGCGAATGCCTCTGAATAATTATTAACATGTTAATATTAGGCTCATTTTCAAGTGATCACTAGAGTTTCAATGTGTAATGTATACGTCTTAAAGTTATACTCGTCATTCTACATACAGTATATTACACTAGAACCTCTTTTTATCAAGAGGTAGAGCGTAACAATCTATATATATAAAAATGAATGTTTGTATGTTTGTCCTTTATGGAATCGTGAACTATTGGACCGATCATGATGAAAATTTGTACGTATACGTATTTTTTCCACGGAGAAGGTTTATAAGCTATGCCCATCCCTTTCCCGATTCAGGATTCCGCCCCACTGGTTACAGAAATACCCATAAGAAATGCATTGCAGCAAACATATGTTAACGTCTTTTCAAATTTTTAATCAGCTGTTCTTTGTAAACATATATTACACTTATAGTTTTAAAGCATAGAGTAAGCTTAAGAGAAACGACAAATTTTGTTTCAACTGTTTTTGCAATCACTGTTAAACATAGACTTTACTATCCAGATAATACAATTCAAATTTGACGTAAAAATTCACCTTTAACTGCAATATTTATTTAATATAAACCATGCTCATGCTTGATCAGAAGAGTAATGCAGATATCATAATTACTATCTTACGTTGGCTACAAATATAAAGAATGTTATAAAATCAACCTTAGTTGTTTTTTTTGACAGAAGTATGGTTCTCAAAACTCCGTGTGTACATATTCTCTCGATCGAGACAACAAAGCAAGCTCAATCGTGGCATCGGAGATATAACTAATTTAATCTAAAATTTATTATAGTAAAAAAAAATTTACTAAGTAATATAAGGACTTCGGTTCTTAAGATTTGCGTGCGAAGCCGTGGGTAACAGCTAGATAGAGGCAGGAATATGGTACATACCTTCATAATACGCCCAAGAGGCTCACGATGGAACGACTATCAATTATCTCAGCAATGTTTAGAATGTGATAGAAAAAGAATAAGTGAATATAGTGTACTGTTTTCAACGGGAAATTGCGTGCGAAGCCGCGGGCAACTTTTGCAAAAAATTATTGAAATGCGCAGCAAAGCGCGCCGGGCCCGCTAGTTTACAATAAAAATAAAGGACTCTACAAAAAACACAAGTTATTAGTCTGTTCTTACTTTTACCACTTGGTCACACAACATTTTGATAATTCTGCTTGTAAAATAAAAATGTGAAATGGCATTAAGATTTAATCTCAAACATTTTTACTGTGGGCTTCTTTTATCATTAAATAATAATCTTGGATAATTCTTTCAATTGATGTTTTTCTTTAAATCAGAAGTATTTGAATATAGTTTTGACATTATTTATTGAATCTTTGTGATTTCTATGTAACAATGACGTTCTTTTATTTATTTAACCATTCTTTACGTTTTATACTGTAGGTTTAGCAAGATTTATCAATTATTATATTATTAATATTCTGCAAATGAAATTTTTGCAAATTATTATATTATTTACAACTGGATTTTCTCACAAGCATATGACTGTAGTTTATAAATTAAATGCTTTCTTTATTTCAAATATTTTAAATATTGAGTAAATCTAACTTTCTTGTAAGATTAGACTTATTGTAATAATTAGTTATAAATTTCTTTTGCTACAAAAATATCACGATCAATTTTATTATTTTTATTATTATAGTTCCTTTCTTATTTGATATATGTTCAGATGGAAAGGAAATATCAAATCAGACGTACAACATAATTAGTAACTATTGACTAACCTAGCCAGAAGGACCTTCCTGACCCTAAATTAGATGACATGTTGCTACTCACTCGCTCAGAAAATATGAAATACAGACGGCAGTTAATCTTAGCTGGGACCCCAGTTGTTGATTTGTGCTCCTCAGACCCTCTTATTGCTACCGAGAGCACACACTTGTAAATAATGTGGTCTCTTGGTCTCTAGTAAACGACTCAATAAGTTACATGCAGTTCTGAGTGAGTGGAGTTAACATACTTAGGAGGAAAATATTAAAATGTATACCAAGATCATTAGTAAAATTTAAGGGTAAACGACTCCATCAGGTATGGATGGTTTTGAGAGAATGGATTTTACATTCTTTAGAGGAATATATTAAAATTATTATCAAAATTATTAGCAAAAATATGAGTAATACAACTCTATCAGTTAAATAAGGTTCAAAGTGAATGGAGTTAACATTTTTTGCAGGAAAATATTAAAATAATTATCAATATCGTTAGTAAAATTTAAAAGGTAAACGTCTCTATCAGTTATGAATGGTTCTGAGTGATTGAAGTTGTTTTTATTTATTTATTTTTTTTAATGAGAAGTTCTAAAATGCATTCATGCACACAAGGTGACCAGCCTGTAGTGTGGGATTGTAAAACTCTTATAAAAATCGTTCGAAAATTTTACGAATAAAATGACCCAATAAGTTATTTACAGATCTGAGTGAACAGAGTTAATACTCTTTATAGGAAATTATTAAAATTCTTATAAAAATTGTTAAAATTTTAGCCGTGTATTTAATACTAACGAGTAACAATTAAAATAATTTTGTTGTTGTGTTATGCGTATCACAACTTTCACTCGAATATTACATAACACTACAATAAACTTGATTACACTTAATTACATTTCGCGTAGTAATCCGTGATGATTTTTCTCCGGTTTCCAATTCACAGAGATTGAGAAGTGAACATAGGCAAATACAACGATATACCCAAAAGTCAGTGGAGGCAGAGGCTAGAGAATTTACCACCAGTGGCGTAATAGAAAATTATTTCGGGGAAGGGCTAATTCAATGGGTAGTTTAGGAAGTATAAACAACCTACAAAAATAGAGACTAAGGAATCTTCACATTAAAACTTCTCAGCTTTAAGACCTCATAAATGTATTCAACCTAAAAAAAAAACTATTGTGTGCAATTTTAATGCATGTCTTTTAAAATTTCCCGCAGGTAGCTTGAATCCCCCATTATATTCGCACATGATATTAACCATTAAGTGTGACATGACAAAAAAATCAAGCAATTTATCATTTCTAGAAATTACCAAATTTCTTCGTTTAAGGAGTATATATGACATATAAGATCATCATACTAGCATATTTGCTCCCTCTCCTAAATGAACACCTTGTTCCTTTTTGATTCAGATGACATTGTGTGTGTGTGTGTGTGTGTGTGTGTGTGTGTGTGTGTGTGTGTGTGTGTGTGTGTGTTTTCGGTTATGTTGTTCAGATACATAGTACTTGCTCTGATGAAACACCCGTCTTCCACAAACACAGCAGTACTCTAAAACCACACATTTTCTTAAACACTCAACACCGCTCAGTGTTACGACTGTAGAAAAATCGTGGTAAATTATTGAAAAGGAAAATACTTGAATATCGTCTAGACATGTTTGACTTTAACAATACCCTGCGATAATGGACTCATGTTTTTATCGCTATCCCCTACACCTAAACACTCCGGTTTAAGTTAGCTTTTTTCGTGATTCTTCGTATAATGATTTTTTTTATTGTAGGATACGTGATACATAATATAATTCAAATTAAGGTGTGATTTTCGTGTATGCATGAAATACTGAACTGATATAGTTTATTTTTCAAAATTCTTGAATATTTTTGTATTTGAAAATGATTGTACCATGGCATTTTAAGATTTTGCAGTTTAATTAATATTTCTATAATATTTGTACTGTATATATATATATATATATATATATATATATATATATATATAAAGTTCTATTATTGATAACGTGTTTTAGAATGATGTCGTATATTTGCCATCGTTATTTGTATAAAAACAGAAAAACGTAACGAGAACTGGAATCTGTACTAGAGACGGACTAATTAATGTCTTTGTTAAGGATGCAAGAAAAATAAACAAATCACCTTGCACTATGTAGTCGTCAAAGTCAAAGTTGACAGCAGGAACAAGTTAGCTAAAAACTGAAGAACAGTTTGAAGAAGCACAAATCATACACTGCAGAATACTGGAATTTAAAACTATACTGAATTTAATAGTAGTCATTCTATTACAATTAATTTCATTTCTTTCACCTAATATTTATTTTATTCTTGATGCCTTATTGAGGCGCTCGAAATTATATTCAAATAATTGTTAGTGCAGTTCACATACAAATACACAGTGCATCCATAGTTGCTTACTTGTAAATACAACATTATGTGCTTAAATTATTCCTCCAAACAAAAGAAGTTACTGTTTTATTATTTTCACACAAAAAATGATTTTATTATGTTTATCAGCACTTTTATCAACTATGTTGTGAACTCCCACGTTTTTCACATCACTAAGTCTAGACCAACTTAATTCGAACATTAAAAACTTAAAAATGTCAAAGATAAGATTCAAAAGTACATTTTTAAGTATATTTAAGATTTTTAACTATCTACATTAGTGGCTCTAAATTGAGACATTGGGGTCTAAGGAGACCTTCGTTTTTGAAAATTTACACTGTTGTTGGAAGTGGATACAATTAGTGGTGGTTCGGGCTGTTCGAATGCAAAATTGTATGTGTCAATGTTTTACTGTGGTACGAGAGCCATAGATTTACCTTGCAGAATAACTATTGCTATATCATGTAAATTATTACCGGCATCAATTGTCTGAATTTGAATTTGAATACACGAACTTCAGCAAATACAGCTTTAATCAAATTGTAAAGAAAAATGAGCTTTGTAGAGAACGTCTCTTTCTGATACGTGAGTATCGTGAATAACAACATCCATTGAGTAAGAGCCAAGAAACAAATACATGGGTATACATCTAGAGCGGACCGACTCGACAGAGAGGGAAGACAATGATTGGATTGCTTTTTGGCGGGAACATTCCCGGAAATGAGTCTGAGTGATCGTCATTCTTTTCGCGCCAAAACTGGACCCTAGTAAATCGCCTTGATGACACTTTCTAAATGCGCTATCCATCTTTGAGAAGTATTGGCAGTTATTCTGTTTATTTACTCTTCGGAACACATTGCGAGCTATAGGAAAATTTGTTACAGCTTGTTCGTGCATTTTGTAACCCAATTTCGTTGTGTATTTGTGAATGGTTGATACAAACCGTATTTCGTTAACGGCCAAAAATTAATGCATAATTAATAATCTATATCTTGTTCACTTTTAACGTAAATATTAAATGAATGAATACTATAATTATGGATGCGCCGTTTATATTTGTTTTTAAAATTATTCAATGAATTAAATTTGAGAACTTATTAAATTTTCTGTAAAATAAGCATTTATAAATGACAATACACGATGAATTAGGCGGAGTAAAATTGATTTCAGAAATAATTTGTCCTGCACTTATATTTTCTACAGTTGTTAGGGTTACACAATACTAGACAAAATAAAATGTGACACAGAGGAGAAAAATGGTATATATTTAGGTATTACAAAAAATACTGTGCTCTTCTGAAAGACTGAATTTAAAGTTAGACAAACTGATTGGGCTCCACCAAAATATCTAAAACGAGTTAGAAGAGAGGAGAATAATGTCCTTTGTTCTTTATGTAACTTTATGTTCTTTGTACATAAAGAACAAAGGTTAAATACATACGATAAATGATAAGCAACCTTAAATTTTGACTATGACTGATAATTTGTAGGCTTGTCTCTAGTTCCAAGGGGGAGCTTCTTTCCAAGATGGGATCCACAACACATAAGGACACAGCTACTAACCTGGTCAGTCTGTAGGTACATTTGAACAAAAGACGGGTTCCAGTAGTCTGGTGCCGAGAGAAGACATTCACATAATAGTTTGACACAATCTATTGATTATTCACATCATAATCGTTAACATAGCACTGAGAAGGGCAAGTAGGTTGAAAGGGAAACCTACTTTTAGAGACAATAACCGAAACTCCTACAACAAACAATTAATCACTCTATCCGAAATCTTCTGATATAGTGATTCCTTAAACATTTATCACATGTTATGACATTGAAAATGCAGGGCGTTTAAAGATAAATACGCATCTTATCATAACATTCACCATTTGTAAGATGATTAAAATTTATAAAGTGTGATTTTACAGCGTTACTTTCGATGATAAAGGCCTTTAAAATGACACGCGTATTGACCTAGACTTGGCTTTAATTTAAGTTTTACCCGTTGTATTTATTTTAGTTTTCTCACACACCACGTGTTTAATTATTCATGTTAAATGTAAAAGAAGTAGTTAAGTTTGATTTATCACCACATCGTCGGCTGAGTACAACATTTGTTTTTGTTGAACTAGGCTCAATCTTTTGTCGTTTGCTCTTTGTTTTTTTATATCCTCTGATCACAATTACTTAGAAAAGTGATCAGGTAATTTCCAAGTTAAAAAAGATTATATCTTATATGTTTAACTGTGGAATTAAATTCATTATTCATTGTTCATTTAAGACTTTGACGTTAAATACTTCACAGCCATAACTCCCAATGTAAATGTTTCATTGTAATTGTATAAAACATATATTAAGATAGATAAACATATGACATTGTCCAAAATATATAGATGTGATGTGTTATGGTTTAAAAACTACTAAGATGTTTTCATACGTTTTAATTATCCTGTATATAAACATATAACATTAAAAGATAAGCATCATTATGACAGAATAAAATAAGTATTTCAAATACTATACAAAAGTAAAGTAAAGTTGTTAATTATACAAACAATCTCATATTGTATTACTTAAAAATGCAGCACTTTAAAAATAAAATTGCATTTACCTCTGTTATGAAAAAACCTGAGCGTATGTTTTCTGGAATTCCATTAGTTCGCTATACGTCACAACCACCTAAACATGACTATAATAGTCTTTACTAGCTAGTATCAATAACTTCAAAACTTATTATAATTTAGTCTGCAATTACCCACTACCCACTAGTTTACCACTGAACATTATTCAATCTATTATCTATTTTTATTTTCAACTATAATTTTAGTTTTATCTATGTTTTTGTTCTATTAATACATTTAATACTATAATAAAATGTGATTTATTTATGCTGCAGAGGTTTCTTTGAGCTGTATCCTTAGGTGCGAAAATACTGACACGTTTAGTAGCATTACGGCAATGAAAGTTATAGTGCATTCCCAATGTGAACATTCACCATCAGAAAATTCTTTAACAATATAAATAAACAACAATAATATACTTAACAACAATATAAACTTAAAATAGTACTTTCAAAAATAGTTATAACTATATAAATTTAAGTAGTAGGTAGTAAAGTTCAGTAATATCTCATTACATTAAGTTATTATACACTATATAACATGTTGGTATTTTATTGCTGGTAATATTAAAACAAGCATAAAAAATCCAATAGTAAAAGATCCCTTAAAATTTTAGGGCCTGAAAATCTAAAATTTTATTGTGTTACAGTAGATGTTGAAATTGTCGTAATACATTAATTATATTTTAAATATACTGTATTTGAATTTTTTTTATTATTTTGGTACATATATATTTATGAATTATATATTATTTGATATATATATATATATATATAAAATATATATATATATATTGTAAAATTGTTTTAATAATATTTATAAATATATACTAATTCGTATAATTATGAACTTTTAATTTAGCTATTAATAATCGATAAACTTTTAGTTTTTACAATATTATGTTTACCACACTATCTTTACATGTCTTAGTTCCGGGGAACCCTAGCCCCAAATGCTGGGCCTGGTGAACCGAGCCGGTTTTTAATTAAGGCCGCAAGGAAAGGCCGGCCCTAATATATGACGCCCGGCGCCGCGCCACGGCGCTCTCAAGCATTTTTAATAATGTTTACTACAACAGTAACAACGGCTGCGGTCCAAGCAGCCTTCTCTCTTCCTTTGGTACATTCATTAAAGCTTGCTCCGCTCTATTTTGTTTTATTACCAAGAGATTTAATGAAATATTAAGGTTCGTGTGGTGGGGGACGGTAGGCTTCCGGCGTTATACGGAGAAAGTTTCGTAGGCCCGCAGAATCACAAAGTAGAAGTAATTAAAGTAATGAATGATTTATCCCCACATTTGTTTTTTTAAACAAGTTAGTGTATTTATTTAATATCTATCCTATATCAGTATCATATTAGGTTTTTTTAAGTCGTTATTTTTTACAAAATACATTATTATAAGATGATATTCCGTATATAAAGACAGCTTTTGAAACCAATATAAAGACCGATAACATTGCTTTTGTGGGAACTGTGATCAAATTTTGTAAAGTTAATTTATATTTTTTACACTGAAAGCTATTACATCTCATAAAACTGAAGATTGACTGGCCTCCAAGTATAATAAATAAAAGTAGTCTCAAGTGTATATGATATGTAGATACATATATTAACAAATTAAAGTAAACCCACAAACTTTAGAGACTTGACATTATGCCGGACTTGATATAGTAAGGAGTAGGTTCTGTAGGAAGACATGAGTATTTATATAGATTATTTTAACCTAATACTGTACCGTGTCATATTGCTTGATTTGGCTACAGCCATTAAGAGCCTATTGGAATATGTCCATGAAGAATAAAGTATTTTAAACTTAATTAAATGCCACATATCTTCACAGAATATCTTTAGCGTATGACAATAGACAAATTAAAACCTAAACGGAGAATATACCTGCTTTAATTTGTATGGCATTTTTGTAAGAAATGAATAGAATGATTAGCTCGTAAATCGAAATAAATTCAAAAGTTTTTTTTGCTGATAGATTTAAATGTCTTTTGAACCAGAATAAGAAATTATTGACTGTATGACACGATGTTAAGTTGAATTATATTAAATATTTCATTTCGTCTGTTTCACAGAAGTGGTTCTATAAATTTAAAGGTTGATTTGTCTCTTGTGCATTTATAGTAATTAAATGAATAACCGTTAATTAATTTTAGTACATCACTTTAATTTTGGCTGATAGTATCAAATGATAGTGTCAAATTGTGACTCTTGGCAGTTACTACACAACATATTTCTGTATACAAATTGTAATTTTGGGAATTAAAAAGAACATTATATAACAAAAATCTACGATTTTATCACACGAGATATATAATAAATTAATTTATTTTATGCATATAACTATTTTCTTTGGAACTGAGAGTGCAGCTCATATTATTCGTTACTAATTAGTTGGCATGAAAGGAGAACGTGGGATGAGAAAGGAGGGTGGAGTCGAGGAAAGGAAAGCGACTGCTTGCTATATTTCACATTTCTGTCCAGAGTGTGTGGGCGGTATTTAATTAAAGGGGCAAAGTTGATAGATTGGACCGGGTAGAGGGAACGGTCTTGCTTGTTACACATTAGTCGGGTCGAGCGCAGCGAACGGAGCACATTGCTCTACACGTGACGGATAACCGTTTAGTTATTGGTCGGATTTGTTGCAGATCTTGCGCGTACCAAACATTTCTTGGCGGTTTTCTACAATTCTCATTAGTTATAGAATGTCAGGAAATGGCCCAAATGCAGAAACCAAACCTTTTTTATGGTATTTAACCCACGCAGGAACGAAAATTAAAAGGTTTCCATTACAAATATTTTATATATAAATACGTCCAGGGGCGTCATACATACCCCTATTAGCCATAAAATATTTGAGGAACTAATTTTTTGTTGTAATGTAAATTTCAATAAAGATTACTAATATAAGTTAAGAGAAATTATAGTACGATTTTTGTTTTTAATATAAGTAGTCTAATATCACATAATCACCTATTATCATATGTTTTTATTATTTCTTAACAACTAGCAGCTACCCGCGGCATCATACGCAATTCTTTGTTAAAAAATAAGGACATTTTGAATATATTCTTTTAAGTGAAATTCTAAAGACTTATGATTCAAGTGAATCATATTTCCAGCGCCAATGTTAAATTTGCGTTATTAAAACGATAGAAAATATGTTAAAATAGTATATATTTATGGCCACTGTAATTTACTTCAGACTACATTTTTGTGGAATAGTTGATTTAGTTTTTCCCCCGATCAAGAAAATATTTATACATCTACAGGACTGAGACGCCTACATCGGTCATAAAGCGCTACTTTTGGTCACTGTACTTTACTTCCTGACTAATATATTTCTGGTATCACACAATTGAGTTTGCTTTGTTGCCCTGATAAAGAAGATTAGCATGTCTGAGAAGCCTATTTTCTGTCAAAAGACAATTAAAATGATTTTTATAACAATCTTTAAGTATATAGTACAAGCTAGATAGTAACTTTGTCTTTGATAACTGCATTACAGTACTGGCATGTACATTTACAAATATATTTTTTCTCAAAATTTCAATTTTTAATCTGGATATTTCCATACTCTGTGCACAACAGCGGTTGCAGTAAAGGTTTAAAAAATAAGTGTTTTTACTATCAAAGTGAAAATTAATGACACATATGGCTGTTCTGTTATAAAACAATGTTTACACATTAAAGTTGATTAAATTTCTCTTCATAACATTTATTTGGTCTATTACAGCTTTAGAGACCAAATGGTATTTTTCGCAACTTCAGAGATCAATTGGGCCTAGCTCTGAGGGATTTTCGAAATAAGAATAGTCCCTGTATTCGTACCAAGGATGCTAAGAATCTCCATGTAAAATGTTATTACAATCTGTTGAATAGTTTACGTAAAAACCCGTAACAAACATACAAAATTACTTACGCATTTGAAATATTATTAGGATTAGGATTAGGATGGGGCCACAGTTAAAATGGACACCTACATAAAATTATGATAAGTATTAAACATTAATTATTCATACTTATTCACTTAAGATATTTATAAATTGAATATTTCTTGTGGTTTACTTCATAATTTGTAAGATGCTTGAATGATGAGAATGAGATACTTCTAACAGTATTAAAACAATTTTTTGATAGTCCTATAAATGTTGATTACTTTCAAAGCAAGTTACAAAATCTGAATGTATATCCAAAACAAGTTGAGTGATTTTAAATATTCATAAGAAGTTCAGAATTCAAACATACATCTAAAAAATTAATTTAAAAGCACCAATAACAGTAATAGGAATGTAATTAAATGTGTGTTATTGTTATTGTGAATTTAGAATTACTTGGTACACAAACTGCTTTAATATTTATAAATAAAAGCGTAAATAAAGTGTTTGATCAGATTAGACGTTAATTTGCTTATAAAAACATTAACAAACTACTCATTTTAACCAGTAATACAACATACAACTAATAAAAAGTTATTGTATTTATCTTTTGTATTAATTGAGGGTACTTCTATAAGGAGAACCAATATTTAGAGAGGGGGAAAAGTATTGAGTAGAGAACTGTTGAACAATATCTGCAATATCTTTAGATTAAAAGAACGTATTGAAAAAATTGTGTAATTGAAAACCTAACTAAGAAAATTTCAAGGGGGCGAAGAGTTTCATCGCAAGGAATCATCTACCGTTGATGAAGACCACAAAGTTTTAACAGTTTACTTGGATATACGTGAAATATTTAAAATAATGGATTGATTTTGCTTTAAAATTCCAACCAAAAAACTAAACAAATTGCCTAAATATAAAACAATTTATAATTTACAGTTATTTACAGTTCACTTGGATTTTATGTTTCCAAGACACGTATTATATGATTTTTTATTCATGTAGAATGTAAGTGTTGTCTTTAAAGGTGTATAGACAGATTACTAATATTGTTAGTTATTACAGAAATTTTGAGTTTAATGAAAATTTTCTGCCAACCATTATACAGTTAGACTACTTTACATCGTAGATATTTTCGAAATGAGACTTGCTTTCATGCTTTGAAAAATAGTGATAACCTATGAATGCTTACAATTGTTATGATTAATAAAGATAACTTTTTTCCAAGTAGCCTACCTTTAAACACTAGATATGGTCCACAAACACAAAATATACAAAATGTTTAAATGTATAATTCTCTAGAATCTAAAGAAACAGCATTTATGTTAAAACTTTTAAAATTAACCGTTCGGCCCGTATGCTGAACGACTTATTAAAATATTATAGTAAATATTATTTCTATCTCAAAATTATATGTGACAAAAATTTCTAAGTTCCAGTATTAACTGATGAATTACAAATAACCAGATGAATAAGTTATTAGGGTTGATGGATTGGTTGAGACACTGGATTCCATTGTATATAATATGTAGCATTCCATCAACTCTAATAACTAAATACTTATAGTTTTAGAGACATTTCAAATTAAATTTTATTCAGTAATATATTTCGGATCTTGTTAAAAATGCAGTGATTATATATATATATATATCACTGGTTACGTTTCATTATAGACTTTGCATTATCGAATTTAGATAGTTCATTTGCTTCGCAAAAGTTATCAGCTTATTAATTTAGAGATTTTAGTTAATATCAGACATGGCTTTAGATAAAAAAACTGGCCTTCAATCTACAAACACTTCTCAAAAGCTGTTTCTCAAAGACAAGCAAACCATCCTAACGGCTCATGTAGCGAGAAATCAGTTCATTGTGTTTTATTTGAAAGAATGACTTCTTATCCTGCGCGTAATTGCTCGTAACATTCGACTAACCGCCCGGGGTCGAAGGGAGGGGAGGGGTGTCCCACACCCGAGGATGTTTACGGGCGCACAACGGGGGTAAAAAGTAATTTAACACCGAAGGATAAAAACAATAGCAGCAAAGAAAATGCAAAATAAAGTGGCGAACGGAGGCAGACTCCCCGGGCTTAATCTAAGAATGTGAGTCGGCCGCCTTGTAATTTCCTCTCTTTTATTAGCGAGGCAGATTTTCTATCGAACTCATCTTCCGCCAAACAATACCGCGTCTACTCCGTTATTTCCGTAGAGTAAAATTGCCCAACCCTCAGCCAAGGGGGACATGTTTCAAAGTTTTGACAATAATTTCGTATTTTAGTTTCAAAGAATGTACACCGTTGATTAAATAAAACGAGTTTTTATATTTTGGTAACGCAAACAAGCTAACATCCACTCAATTATATTTTAGTATTAGAGTTCAGTTCCGAAAACCCTATAAAATTTTAGGATAAGATACAAAAGTATATTTTTTTTTATCAACTGCTAAATTTTACTGTTGAATAAGTAGGACTAATTAGTTAGAGAAACACCTTATTGTCGCATGTATGCATTTGTTGAAAAGTGTTTTAAAAATTCTAAATAAACTTTTAGTATAGTCTACTTTTTAGCCTTTTTTGTATTCTGACCAAACTTTTAAAGTTTAATCCAAAATAAATTACCAATTAATATTTTTATGCCATTCAAGTTGTAAGGTATTACTAACCAGGCCAGGGTTTATGTTAGCGTTATTGCCCATTTCCTGGAAATATATTTTTTTTAACTAAACAGCTTTGCCATCCTTTTTCTAAACAAATTTAAAAGTCTGATGTATAATATACATATTAAGTATGAAAGATGACTTCTTAGCACTTTTCTTAACATATAACATATAAGGTACCTTTTCTGAGCTTTATAACACAAATCATTATTTATTATTTATCTTAGAGGAAAGATTAATCCGTATTATTCAACAAAGTACTGCAATTTTACATACTATGATCGGTAATATAGGCACTAACTATTGACTACGGAATATTATATTTCAATATTTCTGGTAGGCCTATACTTAATTATTCAGGCCTGGTTGCAGTGAAATGACCTTGACTTTTTCCTCATAAGAACCTCATGCTCTTTTACGCCCTTATTTTTGTTCGTATGGTATGTCTCTAATTTTCAATATATGAGAAATAGGCATAAAAAAGCTTTTTATTTTTCTTGTAAAGTCTATGTTTTTTAATATTCAAACAGTGGAGTTCAAAAGGTTAGAAATTTGTTTCTGAATAACATTCAAAAATATCGAAAAACTAATAAATCTTGTTAATGGTTATTAGCTATGCTTTTAAATTGAGTCATAATGATATATCTATTTTAATATGACTAAATGTAAGGTCGTAAAAGTGCCTGAGATTTCGTATCAGAGTTCTGTGTTGTGGAACTACAATCAAGGTGGCCGTCTTAACAAATACTGTTTCTGTAGCCAAACACAAAAATAGGACTGAACATAAACAAATATGGGAAAAAATAAAAGAGACTCATCACAAAGTGCAATGATTTAGCTTAATAAATATTACGCAAAGCATATCAACACCTGGTCGATTACTGGGGAGGAACTAAGCCAATTGAATGTCTGTTTTTTAATTGGTCGCGTTTTTCCAGCGGTTGGTCGGTCCAGTTGGCAATGTTTGCAGCCCGGCTAGTAGCGCTGGATTAATGAGCATGTCCCCGTGGCAATTGGCCATCACTCCCAGATTTTTCCGGGACTCCACATTATAGCACGCTATTAATCCTGGTTCCAATCACATGCATCAGCTGTTTTTAAGTCGCCGCGGTCATTACTGGCGGGAAAAGCCTTTAAAGCCCGCCCAGCCGCCGGAGCGCATTGTTCGACCACTGATTCATTGCTTTTAAACACACTTAACGGAGATGTCTCGTCTGTGTGTATGTCTCTGGTACACACTTCTCGACACGTCGTTTGGAGTAGTGTTCAATTTTAAGAAAGCCAATTTGTTTATGCCACAACGCTAACCTAATCGTTTGAAATGTCTGATACTCAATTAGCTCAGGTGTTTTTTCACGTTAATTATACATTAATATAGCCTAATTGTGTATGAGGTATTGAGACAATGTTTCATAAATTATTAGGTTTACAAATGCTATTACCATAACGTTTTTGAATTTGATATAAGTTCTCTTTTTCAGAAATGAAATACT
Organism: Homalodisca vitripennis; assembly: GCF_021130785.1. Classification (NCBI taxonomy): domain Eukaryota; kingdom Metazoa; phylum Arthropoda; class Insecta; order Hemiptera; family Cicadellidae; genus Homalodisca; species Homalodisca vitripennis. Next base: position 73,824,924 of record NC_060211.1, read on the forward strand.
ATTGCCAATGGCGCAGTGTAGCGGGTACGGCGGTTATCGCAAGATAACCAGATCAAGCAACGTCGAGCGTGGCCGCTGCTTGGATGGATGACCGCTGAGCGATCCTGTCCTGCCCGGCCATTGGTGGGGTGGTTCGGAAGTCACCTTTAAGCCGTTGGTCCCCAGGTTAAGTATTAGAGAGGGATTCTTAGCCCTAACTTCACCTGGTAAAATAAGACATTCTTTACTTTACTTTTTACTTTTACTATTAACATAATATTAACACAACAAATGCCATGAAACGTGCCACAAAAATCTAAACGACACAGTAGATAATTGTGTATCTGCAATGAGGCTAAATCTATATATATATATATATATATATATATATATATATATATATATATATATATCTATATATATAAAAGAAAGTCGTGTTAGTTACACTATTTATAAGTCAAGAACGGCTGATCCGATTTGGCTGAAAATTGGTAGGGAGGTAGCTAAGAACTGGGAGAAACACATAGGATACTTTTTTATCCCGTTCCCGATTCAGGATTCCGCCCCACTGGCCTCTAAAAATTACAGAAATACCCGTAAGAAATGCATTGCAGCAAACATATGTTATTAAGTGAAAGAGCCTGTTCAATTTAATCAGCTGTTCTTTGTAAACATATATTATGCGACAAAAGAAACATATGTTTATATCATTTAATTACTATTTTAAATTTCTTTACACATATAGTTTGAAAGCATAGAGTAAGCTTAAGAGAAACAGCAAATTTTGTTTCAACTGTTTCTGCAATCACTGTTATGCATAGACTTTTACTATCCAGATAATACAATTCAAATTTTAATTTTTTACAATTCAAAGCAGTTATTTCTGCATCTCCAAGTCAGATACGTACATTATTTGCTATCATCATTTCGGACATGCTTTCCATCGAACCCATCTAATCTGTGGCACAAATACAAGGATAATATGGCAGAAGATATTTTACATCAAATTCGTGTCAGTTCAATAAATTCAGATCTTAAAATGAATGAGGAGATACATAATCGGGCCTTACTCTGATCGAAGACATGTGTTATCTCATGTGTGGTAGTTTATTAGTCAGGTTAGGAATGCCAGCGCCAAATCGTAAAATGAAATGACGCATTTAATCGAGAATTGGAGAATGGAACGTGAATATGATCACCAGGAATTAGATTTAGTAGTTCAAACAAATGTGCCCCTGATGAACCCCCAACAAAAAGGAAGTTTATGATACATTAATGAAGGCAATTGATGATGGAAACGGTGGTTTATATTTACATGGTGGAACTGATAAGGACATTCCTCATGTCAGTAGTTTTAGCCACTGTTCGTGCAAGATCCAACATTGCAGTTTCAGTTGCTTCTTCTGGAAAAAGCAGCCACATTGCTAGAAGGATGTCGTACGGCACATTCTGCATTAAAAATTGCCGTTAAATCTTCAATATATTGAAGAACCAACGTGCAAACATTACAAAGCGCTCCGCTATGGCGAAAGTTTTATCAGAATCGAAGATCATCATCTGGGACGAATGCACAATAGCGCATAAACGTGCATTGGAAGCAGTTAACCTAACATTGCAAGATCTAACTATTTTTACTGTCTGGCGATTTCCGCCAAACATTGCCAGTAATTCCCAGATCGACTGCTGCCGACAAAATAAACGCTTGCCTCAAATCATCGAATCTATGGCGCTATGTTAGGAAACTTCAGCTGACAACAAACATGAGAGTTGCATTGCTGAACGATACATCTGCTGAAGATTTCTCTGAGTAATTGTTGACTATCGGTAATGGTCGAGTACCTGTCCACGAATCGAGCGGATTGATTTCATTTCCTCGGAATATCTGTAACTTTGTCTCATCGAAAGACAAACTCATCAACAAAGTATTCCCAAACATCATTACTAACCTCAAAAATAATGAATGGTTGAGTGAGCGAGCAATTTTGGCAGCTAAGAATAAAGATGTAGATGACTTAAAACTACATAATTCAGAATGAGATCATTGGTACACTGCATTCTTTCAAATCTGTTGACTGTGTAACAAATGATAAGATGATGCCACCCAACTATCCAATTGAATGTTAAACTCCTTGGATGTACCTGGCTCAATTTACAACTAAATATTGGTTCCGTAGTAATCATGCTTCGAAACTTATACCAACCAAAACTGTGCAACGGAACAAGTTTGGTGGTAAGTAAATTGATAAACAATTTGATTTACACCACAATACTCAAAGGTGAGGAAATTCTCATTCCGAGGATCCCGATGATCCCACCCGACGTGCCATTTGAGTTTAAAACGGTTTCAATTTCCGATCCGTCTTGCATTCGCCATGACTGTAAATAAGTCACAAGGCCAATCGTTGTAAGTTTGTGGTCTTAATCTCTCAAACATTCATGTTTTTTTCCCCATGGCCAATTAAATGTGGCATGTCCACGGGTCGGAAGACCATCCGCGTTATTTGTTTTCGTGCCTAATAACAAAAAAACAAAAAATGTAGTTTATCACAAGGTGCTACAATAAATGGCAAATAAAGAATCATTGAATAATTATATTTTTTTATTTAAAATTATCCTAAATTTAAAAAGTAAAAAATGTGATCATGTGATATTGCCTTTAAGGCGGGACAAAGTTCGCCGGGTCAGCTAGTTTATTTAATAAAACTAGAAAAACATCTACTGCACACAATCTGTGTCACTATGTAACCAACAGTGCATAGTGACCACCCACGAGGAGTACACACTTTATATCAGCAACATTCCTTATACCTGTACAGATAGAATAGAGTCATATATTCTCTATACGTTGTAAATCAACAGCGGATTCATATATTCCGTATACATTGTACATAATCAGTAGGTTTGTACGTTAATTGTCCACTATTCATCAAATATACAGACATACACACTGTATACACCGTATATGTTAGTTTAGTTATATGAATTTTAAACATTTATGTACCAAATATTGGTACGCAAGGGTAAAATAAAAATAAATAAGTACTAGTGTATATATCGAATAAATAATTTGGCCGTGTAACTTTATTATTACTTGTATTTTCAATAATAACTATTATATAAAAAAGATTGTTTTGATAGGAAATATTGATGACAAGAATAATAATTACCATAATCAAAAATATACAAATAGTATATTGCATATAAGATAAAAACCTTTGCGTCATATCTTCACTTAAGCACTAAGAATTTCAATGTGAGCCTCCAACCATAACCATTGGCTGGGTTCTTAGAATCGCTCATGCAGTGTAGCAGAACGCTTATTGGCAACGAAGGTTACGAAGAGAACAAGTGGGTCGCGGTCGACGTCGACATTCATATACAAAGTGTAAAAAAGTCCGGTACGGGCTTGATAATCCCCAAACAATTACAGGTAAAGCAATAAAACTCATTACTGCACCTTTAAATCTACTTTTTGGAGTAACTGCCATTTTTTTATCATATCAGGGAGATGACCCGCAAAGAGTCAGAAACAAATCTTAGATTATAGAATAGGTAGAGTAGTACATAAAATTAAACGTCTCTAATAGTAGAGTACAAGACCTCAAATTCGAATTGAAAAGGTTCACTCTTTAAAGAATTACGCTGGTTTAAAGTTTGACACAATTACAATATAGGTCCTGTTCTAGGTGGTTTAATATTCTTGTCTTGGCTTAAGTTGTAGAGGTTAAACTTAATAATAAGAAATAGTTTTTAAGGTATTTATTGACTCTTCAAATACAATGGAGGATGGTTTAACAATTTTAAAATAATGTACATCTTGAGGTATGCTTAAGGTATTCCCCCAACTCCTTGTAGACTATCCTCCATTAGATGTGAAGAGTTACTAACTATCTTAAAAACTATTTCTTTAATCCAGTATTCATTTACTAAGTTTAACTTTCACAACTTCAGCCAAGACAAGAATATTAAATCATCTAGAACAGGACTTAGGCCTACATTGTAAATGTTTTTATCTTTAAACCAACGTAATATTTAAAAGAGTAAACTATTTTGAGATCGGATTTGCGGCATTGTACTCTAATAACATAGACCTTCAATTTGATGTACTACTCGACCTACGGTTTCATTTAAGATTTTCTCCTGACTCCTAACAGGCCATCTCTCTGACATGACAAAAAATAGTAGTTACTTCAAAAAGTAGATTTATAGGTGCAGTAATGATGTACCAAGTTTTATTGCTTTGTCTGTAATCGTTCGGGAATTATCAGGCCTATGCGGGACTTTTTTACACCCTTTATGTCAAACAAATTGTTATATACGAAGATGGACAAGACGAGTAAGTCGAGGTAGAAGTTTATTGCGATGCCATTTGGATACATACAACGATGTTTTAAAAACCTAGTTTGGTTTTGCATGGCTGCCTACCACGCGGTATAGGAATCTAGGATAATTAATTACGTAGCAGTCTTGTAAGATAATTCCCGCAAGAATCAACACAAGTAACTCGATAAATAGGTTATGGAGCCCCTCTAAACTGCTAACGTTCTTGTTTATCAGATGAAAATGGTCCGATATAGTCCCACTAGTACGCTACGAACGACAGAAATGTGTTCCTTCATAACTGTCACTTCTAACAAAGAAAACTTGAACGACACCGACAGTACGGTGTGCACGGAGTGGATGGAACAACATTGACGACCAATCGCGATGAAGCAACCTGCTGACTGCGTAGTAAGCCTCCATGTAAAAATCAAACAAGTGTGATTTTGAAAGCATTGCTGTAGGGCATCCAGTAGGGCATCGCGATGTCCCTCAACCACGACTTACTTGTCTTGTCCATCTTCATATATAACAATAGGTTTGATTTATAAGCATGTCCTTACAATAACGTAGTTATGTGGTTTTACAATACACGTAGTCCTATCGAGGAAAGGTGGATGATTACACCATGGACGCCATGAGATTCTAAGCATATATAAAAAGATAGCAATATGATATGGTTTTTTAACATGGATATATTTTAAGCCCGATATAAAGCATAGATAGTCTATGTATTTTAATTATTTAAAATTTTCAATCACAAATTACTAAAGGATAATTCCTTTACATTTTTAAAGAATTGAGGCACCTAGTTAGAATATTATGAACAGTTACTGATTCAATTACAATTTAAATATTAAGAAAAGAAAAAACCGTCTTTTTATTAACGTTGGTAGAGTTTTGCAATCTTCATCTATTCAAACTTCGATTCCAACCGTTTGCTTCCAATGCGCCTCCTTCAATTTATTGAAAATTGGATTTTCAGCCCAAATACTACTGAGACGTAATTTGTTTTTCACCAAAACCTTTATATTCTAGATTTCTAGAAATGTGTGTTGTTAATAAGTACAATTAGTGTTATATTGTATTTAGCAATGATATGCGTTTTACATCTTGTAATAATTTAATATCAGTGTAATTAATTTAAAGTGAATACTGTTTTAAGTTATTTCAAATAAGGCAGTTGACGTACATTTCCCTATTTATAAATGTCTATATTGATATTTTATTCTATTTCTGAATAATCGATAGGTTTCTAAAATATTTCTTACTTTAATAGCTCAGGCTTTATCTAAAGTTTTATGTAGCTAAAATGGAATGTTAAGTCTTTAAATATATAAAACCAAAAGGTTGCATAGGTTCAACAGTTTCAATCTGTTTGTAAATATGAATTTCATTACTTATGAGAGGTTTCTAGAATTTACGAGTATAACATATCTCTCTCTAAATATTCTATTACCTTTCAAGTTAAAGCATTCATAAAGGGTATTTAAAAACTCGTATCGGATATTTTAGGGAATTGTTCATATGGTTTTAGTAACCTTATTTTTAACATCAATTAAATTTTTAAGGTTTCGTTATTCTGTCTGCCTGTCTTTATGTATGTGTTTTTATCTACCCACATTTTCCTTTGAAACCCTTACACATACATTAGCCAAATTTTATACAGATGTCACAGTTGAAAATGTGCATTAAAAAAGGCATCCATTAAAAAAATGGCGGCCTCCACTTCTCTATGGTTCCTACAGACATGATATTTGTACCACCTCAGGCTGAGCAAGTCTATAACTCACAAAACGCAATCAAACCATGTGAGAGAAAATTACGACTTTCAAAATTCAGTTGCAAATACAGAATATAATCACCGAGTTTGGCAATTGATGGCATCGAGGGGGGTGTAAGCGAGTTAAACACTGCCGGCCGGCTTATAGGCTTAGCCTTACTTTGGCGCGCTTCTCTCCCGGTAAATGATTTATCCTGCTTCACTGATGGTGCGGCTAAGGTATTTTTCCCCACAACGATATAGCGCTGCCATCACCACTGTGTAAATGGGTCCATTGTATGTGATTACAACGTAGAGTACATTAGAGTACTCAACGTCCTGAAAACATTCCACCGGCTTTTTAACCCGCAATCTTTACCACGTAATTTTTGTTGGGAAAGTTTTAAATTCTTGCCATCACCACACAACAATCACTAGACTAGAATGGTTAATAATCACTAGTAGAGTGAAATTTAACCAAATCCTAACGTGTAGAGATTAAATGATTTCCTCTTTTTTATATATTAAAACACACTGTATGTATGTCAAAATACATCATCTTACATTCTCAAGTAAGATGGTGACGAGACATTCGCCACATTTTCATTACTTGAAATGTTTAGTGTATACTTAATTTGATTTATATGCTTGTACTAAACATACTGTATGCTTTATAACTCACAATTTTATAGAACTGAGAAAGAGGATACATTACAATCTTATCAAAATTATTGTTATACATATTTTTTGTTGCATGCAGGGTGTAAAAAAGGTTCTGCTGGCTATGTGTTTTCAAATTTTGATTCTAAGCTAAAAATAACTTTTTTCGAATTTATTCTTAGTTTAGCCGCTAGCCGCCATTTTTTAATATAATTATTGTCTCTAAAACAAGTGAAGCTAAAGAAACCAACTTTGGCACATATATTTGAATAGGTAAGAATAAAATAAAAACAGTAATTGCGTGTTTAAATTTCCAAAGTAATTTTTTTGTCCAATGTGTGATTTCTTTAGGCATCAAAGAAAAGCAAATTATTGGATTCTCGGATTTATTTAAATTCTTCGTAACTATGTATTTGTTTCTCTGTAATTACAGTATGTGTTTTAGTTACGTGTTCATTAAAACTTGAGACTTTTAAAGTATTGTTATTATAATGTATTTCATAAAAATAGAATCACCAATAACACAAAAAGTTAATAAAAAAGAAATCATTCAACATGTTAACAAAACAATGTATGTCAAAATACCACGGTGAGGGTCATAATGTAAATTTATTTTTTAAACCGTTAAATTGATATTTTATATTCATCGTTCACAAAAATTCTAAATTTATTCTGCTCTGGAACATACTATACTTACAAATGCATAGACTATGAGCATACTTTAGGAGATATGTCGCAAACTGGGACTATTTGCTCTAGCTTTGCCAGGTTAATCTTAAAACAGGATATTAAAAAAACAATCTTTACTCAAAGAGTGTTACATCTTGTATAACTTTCATTATTATACTAAAAATAATATAATAATTAAATATTATATTATTTCATAATTAAAAAAAAAGAAAATGCATCGAAACCATTAAAGGTGTATGGGTTCGAATTATTAAAGGTGTGGCACACTTTCTGCTAGATGGATAAAATACTAACACTCCTTTAAACAATTATTATTTTTTTTAATTCATCTATAATTCCTTAAGGACTCGCTGTTACAATATTAAAGAGTGTAAAAGTCTAAACTGCATAGTAAAAAAGTATATCCTTGATAAAATCTGACGCTGTTAGAAGTAACAAATAGAGTCCCGAGCCAACAAGATGGGATCTCGGCCAAAGGTCCAGGGAGAAGGGCAGGAGTGAGAATGAACTTCGTTAATTTAGTAAGCACCGTTTAATTAGCAGAAAGCACTCCGCATAAGATGCATAATTGACGAGCTACTTGGGAGCTCCTTTTCATTAGACGCTCTGCCATTGATTACTGGCGCGCTCGAAGGGTAATAAGGGGCGTCATATTTCACCTGATTATAAGCGCTGCGCTACATTCCATTACCACCTCGACTACACCTCGACACTGACACGGTGAGGCGCGGCGCGGCCTGTTCTTACACACGGCATTACAGAGCTGACTCGAGTGGTGGCACCTTCTCTGTCCCTGGAAGTGAAATGACTGCAGAATGGTAATAAGGGGCGTCATATTTCACCTGATTATAAGCGCTGCGCTACATTCCATTACCACCTCGACTACACCTCGACACTGACACGGTGAGGCGCGGCGCGGCCTGTTCTTACACACGGCATTACAGAGCTGACTCGAGTGGTGGCACCTTCCCTGTCCCTGGAAGTGAAATGACTGCAGAATGGTAATAAGGAGCGTCATATTTCACCTGATTATAAGCGTTGCGCTACATTCCATTACCACCTCGACTACACCTCGACACTGACACGGTGAGGCGCGGCCTGTTCTTACACACGGCATTACAGAGTTGACTCGAGTGGTGGCACCTTCTCTGTCCCTGCAAGTGACTGCAGAATGGTAATAAGGGGCGTCATATTTCACCTGATTATAAGCGCTGCGCTACATTCCATTACCACCTAGGTACCTCAGTGGTGTAGTGCCGAATTTACCTGTACCGGAGCGACCATGGTGTAAGTATAATAGGTGTGCTATCGCGAAGATTCCCCCGCCCCCCTCGCCGGGGTCGGGTATATGTCGTCAGCTTGGCGTTCCGACGGCGGCGTTACATTTGCAGACTTCCACTTAAACTGTCGTTTTACCCACTTGAACTAGAGCGATTGTAATAAATTTTATATATTCTGATTAATTATTAAATATACTTTATAACATGGGAGCTTCGAGTTGCTGGGTATAGCAATAAAAATCTTTTTGATTATTAATAAAGGATTTCACAAAATTTGTATTATACATTTAATGTATTATAGAGGACTCAACTCAAACAAAACTAACAGTATATATGGTACGCTGTTTGAACTCAACCACTACGACTAAGACTTTCGACGATAACAGCTTAATACAAGCACTCACAACATAGAGACCGGGAACGCGAATAACAAGTCTCGACCTGCCTGTGTAAGTATACACTTCCTGCAGTTAGTAGGAGATGGACGGGCGGGGTGGTGTGGCACACCTGTCATGGGAGGGTGAGAGGGAGAGTGCGAGAGCATCCTAATTTTTATGAAGGCGCTAGTTGCGAGTTACAAGAATTGTCTATTGCACAGCGCATACAATTACCTTAATACCACTCAACGGACATATAAGTGATGCGGGTTTGTTCTGGCCTTTTTATTATCCAGCGACTCGTCACCCGCCTACCACTTTTTATAGGCGGGTGGCGCTCCAGTTCACAGCTACGGCTCTAGATGCTATGCCGGAGCGACGCTCCGCTTCTTAAAGCTGTGCCGGAGCGCCGCTCCGGACCGCTCCGGCCTCACTACACCACTGACCTACCTCGACACTGACACGGTGAGGCGCGGCCTGTTCTTACACACGGCATTACAGAGCTGACTCGAGTGGTGGCACCTTCTCTGTCCCTGGAAGTGATATGACTGCAGAACGATAATGAACCAAAATAAATAACTATCTCTTCTCGGGAAAGATGATTTCAAACCGTATTGTGACCAAGCGAATACTCGATTGAAATCACATTGGCAGGGACTTTTGTAATGAGCGGCCGATCCCCTTTTTATCCAAGTTATGCCATGACCTCATGGGCCTCTGGCCTTTGCAATGATCTTATCATACCTAATAAGGTCAGTAATGACAAAAGTCATTATATCATGACTGGATTTGAACCTACGCTATATATAACTCAGATTGAAAGTCTAACATCTTAAAATCTTGTTTAAAAATGGAACAGCCATCGACTATCCCATAATTCATGGTTCATATTTCTTGGAATTGGAGCTCCTGTGTTCATAAACTATTTAATATTATTATTCTAATTTTTAAACTTACGTGTAAATATTTTAAAAATACATTCCATTTTACTATGAAAGTAGATCACTCCAATATCCAATATATATATTTTATAAATAAAAAAACAAATTTGTAATTATCAAACAAATTAGTATTAGGAGGGGTGGCTCTCTTAGTATCTCTTACATATAATAATGCATTACCCTTACGCTCTTTTTATAAGAGCGTAAGGGTAATTTATTTAGCATTTCACCTGGCTGGTACTTTCAACCTAAACAGCATCAGGGTAAAGAAAGCTGAATAAATGGTGAAATGATTGATACCACGTTCAAGATATTATATTAATCGTAAAAAATTAAAAATTAAAATATTTAAATATCCGCGTTTTATTGTCATGTCTTATGTCAAATATTGTAAATAAAAACACCACTTATCTCGTGATAATCATTCAAGTCAATTTGAAGATCAAAGTCAAGGTAATAAGACTTAGTTTCGAGTTGGATATAAATGAAAACGTTAAAAGCTTTATTAATTGTAATAAACTAACTTATTTGTTATAATTTCAATATTTTAAGGTATAAACTAGAGTTTTACTCATTGTTTACTATTCACACAAAAACTATGCTACCTCACACCTTTACACATTTTAACTAAGAAATTCTGAGATCGAGTGTTTGACTATTATATCACGCGCCACCTTAATATTGTTATTTCCGTTGTCTTTGTCAGCCATATAAATTGCCACCTTGTTGACTTCCCTGCACGACCCGCCGTGGCGCGGTCATGTGTTTACGTTAGGATTTATATGTTTAATATTCAAGGCAAGGGTTGTACTGTGCCGGGGATGGGGGAACGTGGACAGCGCAATTAGGGCTCGGTCTCCCGGCTTCTCCGTATTGCAAGACGCGCTTCACCACCCTGTTATCACGTTCTGTTGCGTTACAACTGTGAATCGCACGTACTATTACAAACTTTGGAATATACCATAGCAATAATTGCTATAATCGTACAAGATATTAAATTATATATTAATCAATTAAAATATACCTTCCGGCTCAGGAAGAAAGGTAGATTTAATATGTGACCGTCATCTCTAAATGTCAAACAGAAAATGCATTATTAGTTTAGACGCTTAGATGCTCACACTGCAGTACATCCATCCACCTGACGGGTGGGTCGGATGCTCGGTAAAGATCATTCGCCTGCTACATCTTTAGGAAAGCCTTAGTAAATGTAAAGCCGCATAATGGTAGCCCAGAGGGTAGATGTTTTGGAATAGCTCAACGAGCGATTTTTACGGGCGTCCATTTTCAGTTGTGTATGCGCAAAGCATTATTTCAACAGACACCATTCTGCTAGTTCCTCTCCGCCTGGTGTCTTTATTGGTCGCTGGACCGTGTTATCGGTGTTGCTAACTAATTCCTTATTTTAAAGTTCCTTGTAGAATCGTCAACTCTTTTCTTGGCATATATTATAATTTTGTTATTGATAAAAATGTTTTAAAATATTGTTTTCAATATTTGTAATGTTTTATTTTTTAGTACTTGGTGAAGAAGTTATAAGAAATAAATTACAATAAAACTATAGCAATGAATGTCCTGCCTTTTATTGTAGAAAGCACAATACAAATTTTGAGTTTTGATAATTATATAAAATTGTGTTTTGCCGATATTAACTAAAAAATACGTTTGGGATTTTGCTAGTTCTTGAGGATTAAAAAAGCCTACCTCAAGCATACAGCTACCCGTTCTCTGCTTGTGATTAATTTCCTGTAATTTGAGTCTTACCTCTCTATATCATTCTCTATAAATGTCAAAACCCCTTTGAATTAAACTTTACTTAGTCTACACTACCTTCTGAATCTCTCTTTCTCGCCCTCTAAATCTGCTATCAAATGGTGGAATTCACCAAACACCTTTCTTTTTTTATTAATGGTTTGCACCCAATGTTTCCGTTTTCTAACGGAATACAGTAGGATTGTATTTTCGTCATCATTGTTGGAACTGTCAGTAGCAATCTGTGGTTCACAAAATAACTGTTACACCATGGTGCACTACATGCCATTAATTAAATTTTTACCTGACGGAGGTAGCAACTCACTTAAAAGACCAGATGCAAACAAATTCGTCCGTCCATTCGATGTTTCCGATGTGAGGTACTACCCCGTGGACGACCAAGGCATAACATCCGTCCAGTGGATGAATGGACATTTGGTGTGAGGACATTTTAATTCGCATAACACTAATGGGACAAATAACTCTCATTGTTGGCATTTTAATACGGTCGTGACTCTTTGAAACCTTTAGAAACTCCATAATTTTGATACATTACAAGACAAAAAGTCATATAATCATATACATTTTTTTGGAAAATATGATCTTAATATCGTTACTACTTTTGTAGCGATTCACTTTAATACCTCTATAACTTTATATTTACACCATCTTGAAATCTTAAGAGTTTTTGGCAAATGAGTAAATTGGTTGCCAATTTAAAAAATTGTCAATTTTATCTATGATTGACATACCTGACATAAAACTTTTGGCCAAATGCGAATAACCTCTATCTTGACACGTTTCACTCGTTAAGATCATCTAACGAGCTCAACCAAACTATTAAGAAATATTATATCTGTTCCACATTCATCCTGATTCTATTAAGAAATTAGGCAGTTATTATATATATATATATATATATATATATATATATATATAATATATTATATATATATATATATATATATACTGTTTTTTTTTATTTGGCTTTAAAAACTTTCAACAGACGCAATTTTGTTTATATAAAATAAAGAAACACAATTCTAATTTTTAATTTTTCTCTTATCTATTCAAATTTCTCTATATGTACCAAATTTGGTTTCTTTAGCATAACTCGTGTTAGATATATTAATTTTTGTATTAAAAAATACAAAATGGCGGCTAACGGCTAAATGAGACATTTCTCGACCTATGATTATATGACATTGTTTGTTTAAAATGTTTAGTATTAATAACCACAGAATTTTGTGACACACCCTTTTGTGAACACCCTGTATATATTCGGCTTATAGTGGTTTTGGTTTCTGGGGGTCATAATCGGAGAAAATATTAAAAAATATCCCTGAAATTACGTTATGAGGGTGATTGCTATATGGACATTTCTATGAAATGTACTTAATAATCCAAAGTTTTCACATAATAACATTGCGAAGCAGTTAGTTTTATTAATATTGGTAGTAAAGATCAGAATCGGAGTAAAGAACTCCATTTTTATTGTATTTTTTCAAGATTCGCTTTAACATAAAAACTCAATTTGTGGATATACTTTTTAAAAATATTATGATTTGGGTTTGGTTATCAAAGATGTACCAAAACGAAATATTTTAAAATTAAAGTTAACTTAATAAATGTAAAAAAGGTAAATTAATGTTGGAGCATTAAATTTCGATTCATATTATTGGGTATATTTCCAAAAATAATGTTTCATTTTTATTTAGAATCATTTTTAAGTTGTGTGACATAATAATTATTACTTACGTAATAAGATCTTTATCATTCAACTTTAGTGTATATTCTATTATATTCTCACCATCTCCTACAGAAAGACGTATCAATGGTAAGATTTGAATTTTTTTTTTTTAAGTTTAATTGATTTCTTTCATTTTGGAAATTGTTCATTTTGTTGTAACATAATTAATTTTTATCATTACTGTCTACTCTATTATAGGCGTTCATATATATTCAAATATATTGGTTCAAGTTACGCTCACAAAATCATACAACCAATGAATCATACGTGACATCAGTTCCAGAATTTTGGCACCAAAGCAGTTCAGTTTTCTCAAGAACTTTCCATGAACTGATCAATCGAGTTACAACTATTCGCTACTACTTAATCACTTTTAATCGGTTTAGTTGATGGTTTGGAATTGTAAAGCAAAGTTATTCATTCACATATACTGTCGTTATGATGTTAGATTTTGCCTTTTCATCTCATCCTTGAAGAACAGCTAAGTATGATAAACTAGCATTCAAGAAATACTTCGATTGGTACATTTTTATTGAATGTTGGAAGGTGTTCAATAAATTAGGAACGTTGTATTTAAGTAATTAACGACCATATAATTGTTAAAGCCACTATTATAAGTTACAACCAAACCGATGGCCTTCTCTAGTGGTTGATATTTTTAAGTTTTGTCGTTGAGTTTAACTGAAAAAGTTGCCTTAAAACTTTAAAATCGTAACATAGATAACTCCAGATTGTCTAATGGCCTTAATAAAAATACATTAAGGCAATGTAATATAATCAATAATTGCAATACATTCACGTTTATCTGTATTTTGCCCATAATTTTCAACAAGAACATCAATACATTCACTATAACCGGTTTTGTAAACTCTGGAAAAAGTAATAATAATAAACGACTTGGCTGCCGACGCACCCACATTGACACACTAACACAAAGTAGCAAAGATGGCGTAGACGGCTGATGAAAGTAACGAGAAGCAAGAGCGCAAGAGTTGTTTCAAGTTTGCCTCAGAAGGCAGGCAGGGGTTCTAATCCATCATCTCCAGCAGGATGGAAAGGGTGGGGGGAGGGGTGCAATTATTAATTAACGTTCAGACTCTAGTGAGAGCGCACCCGGTATAAGCCTCCTTATAAACAAGCAATATGTGCTCTGGCGGGGCTTTCACAAAATCAATACGCGTGTGAGCCCCCGCCACCGCACTTCCTTAATTTGTCTGCCTACTGTTACTTGTAAGACACCTCAGTTCCCGTGTAGCGTGCAACACTATTCTGTGGCTGACCTCGCTAGGGCTTTATTTTATATGGTTTTATGAGTCCCAAAATATGGAATTATTACGTTACATCATCAAAGTGTTAGAAACTTTTATCCCGTGTTGCTCCTTATTTTAAAGTTCTCTAATAATAAATACGTTTTTTTCTTATAATATGAATACACTTTTTCATCTGATAAAAAAGGTTATTTCTCTTCTCTAAACAAAGTTGAAAAATGTTTCATGCTCCCAAAGAAGTACATAAACCACTGTTCTACCGTTTAAAATTTCCAGCATTACTAATAAAACCTTTCTTAAACTATTGACGTTACTGATTATGGAGGTTATACTGTTATTAAATTGTTATTTGCAACGGACGTGGATTCATAGTTATGACAAAATCAATTAGATGTATTAAGGCATTAATTTATAAACTAGGAAGAAATAGATGAACTGTGGAAGGGAAGTTTCTATCCCCCCCCGAAATCATTGCCATTGGTGAAACTTCTTTTTCAATGTAACAAAGTGATATTTTTAAAATTATTAAATTCAATTTAAAATTTTAACCATATATAATAAAACACTATAATATGTGGCAAATGTGCAGATTACACTATACTAAAATTTACAGCACAATAAAATATAGACGGATTAAGTACTTTAATGACTCATATTTATTCAAATACTTTTTAAAATCAAGGTGAGATTTTTACCGAGAAAGTTTCCAATAAAGGGTTTATTTATATCAAATAATTTGTTTTTTTTTATTTAAGTATTATCCGTACGTCTAAAGTGCATCAAGAAAGAGCACTAGCTCACTATTCTAGTATGACATACCTATGGGATATAAAACCTTTCAGTTATAGCAGAAGCCATGTACATGCTGTACAGACTCTAATACTTATTAATCTTCACTATTAAATCATTGTTTCTTTTTCATTTTTGCGATGGCATAAAAGACAGACAAAACCACCCGCCTGTTCCAAGTGTTACATTCCTCAATTTAGCTGTATCGAATGGAATGTGTCTTGACCGACCCAAATATTGACAGGAACGCGCCAATTACCAGGTTAGCTAATAACTAGTCTAATTATGACATAGTTGTGAGGCAGACCACAGTGTCGGAGTAGATGGAGCTATCTGCGGCCAATCACGCCGATCGCGGTGGAATGCGAATAGTGACGTGTCGAAGCGACGTGACGCCGGCTGTGACGCTCGTGACGCGTCAGGCGTCACATCGGCGGCGCTGGCGGTGTGAAATGCCGAGCGATCCAGTCATAATATTGACATACCGACAAAAACTGCCCCACTCACTGCTGCACATTCCGACAAACTTAATTAACGCATTCTCCGCTCAGCTCGGCTGTTGCACATTGCACACATTTTATTGACCGCGTCCGAAGTTGTTTATGAAACAGATCTGAATTCCGACAACACGTGTGACGAGTGTAGTCGGACCGCTTATTGGGAAGTAGTTCGGCGACGCGATGGTTCTGCGGCTGTCGATCGCCTCACTCTCCGGCGACACTCTAGAACATTAAAGAATCTTACGACTTCCTTCATTACGTTTTGCCAACTGCTAGTGCATTAAAAAAGCTATATACGTGATCACATGTTTCCAGACTTACTTATTAAAGGCCATTATGCACCTTTCAGAGGAAGCTATCAGTTGAAATAGATAATCCCGTTTCTTATGTCTTTAAGTTTTCCTTCCTTACGAAAGAAAAATAACATTATTACGTAAAATGTTATGCGGAAAGGATTATTTATACTTTTTAATATAGCTTGTTCGACAAATTAATTATTTTACATAAATGCTGTTTATTAAGGATCTGTAGCTTAATCGGTATTCTAATAAATTTGTCCTGAACCCTTACATTTTTATACTTTAAGGGGGCCCTGACGTCTACGTTTAGATTTTTTATTGTTATAATTATTGTTTATTATGTTTATTATTTTCAAACGAACTTCATAATTAATACTTACATATTTTATTTTACTAAACCAATAAACAACATTTTACATCGCCAAATAACACTTTGTGAGTTTACATTTTTTTTTTACTCTCATACCAGTTACATTTAGATAGATTTTGTTGCTCATAATTTATGTTGGCTACACTGCTCCTCTTACGTACTCCACCTTCTTCATTTAAAAGTTGTTAGTTATCTATTTTTGTTTTCAGAAAGGTTTACATGGAAACACCCAATACCCCAAGGATTATTTTAATAATATTGTATGGTAATATGTCATAAAACGAATTATTATTGGACTTAAAACACTAAAAATTGGTTTTTGTGATTCTGTAGTAACTTAGAACTCTAGTTACTTAGATAGAGTAAAAGTGTTACAAGAACTCTTTAGCGAGGCTGCTGCAAACTGTGTACTTGGGCTTAAGGCGCTTCATCAAACGCGGCAAATAAAAGCTGATAAAAGAGCTGAGGATGTGGCTAAAAAGGTCAAGAGTTGCAGCAACTAAGAAGAGGAAGCTGGAAGACATAGAGGAAGACTAGGAGCTTTATGGAATTGATTCTGTTGCTTGAATAAAGGCAATATTTTATCTGTTTCCTTGATTTCCCGAAAACTTTTACCAGAAACAGCTCAATTTATTTCATTGACATTTTTACCACTATTCCTTTTAGTCTCTTTTGCATATTAAAACTGCAGTGACTGTATAATAACTACTAAGAAGATATAATTTCTAAAATACTTCATAATGTTTAATGTTATTTTTCTTGATACGTGTTTATATAAAAAAATTGCATCACATTACTGATAAAACTTTTTAACTGACTATTAACGTAAAATAAGTTTATATATCTTCTTTTTTTTTATATATAAATTTTTTCTTAGGTTTAATAGTTACTTAAAACGTTATAAAAACATGTCACAAATACTAGTTTACCTGACTAAATTAGTGTTTAAATGAGTGGTACCAAAATACGACAACGTTATATGGAACGACAGACTCCCCTTCAAAATCAGTGATATTTGAGTAAAAGTACAAACATATGATAATGTAAATAGTTTTTTGAAGGCAGAGATACAAGTATTTAAAACAATTATATATATATATATATATATAAAGTGTCACGTATCTATTATTAAATAACATTATCGCTCAGTTCAAATCAAACTCATTACACCGTAGGAACATAGATTCCCGGTGCTTAGTTTCATGTCTGTCTGCCTGTATGTGTTTTTACAAAATATTTAATAACTTTCAAAGTATTAAATCAAATCGAATCGAATTAGGGTCAATTGATAGCTGTACCAAGGTCAGTCACTAAAAAGATATTGTGACATTATTTTTATGATCTTCTAAAACTTATTAGCTGTAAATATCTTAATAACAAGAAATGTTACTAACAATTGCAAGAATTAAACTGCTTTATTGAATTTTATCACAAATCCGGTGATGCAAAAATTATTGAAATCGAATAATAAATAGGTATCTTTACCGTTAAAGATTGAAGATACGCTTTTAAAAGTCACAGCTCATATTGTGGTTTATTGAGATTTGAGGTTATAAGCGAGTAGCCAACAGTAAAGAAATATATACTCCATCTTTTTAAATTGGTGGTTTTATAAAATATTCAAAGTTAAAAGTTTTAATGGTCACCATTTTAAAAATATTGATAATAATGGTATAGTATTTTATTGTAGTGACTCGACTAGGTAATGTAAACATTTGACCCAAAATTTGTTGAATATAATTTACTAGCGTTTGAGATATTAATTATTTCTTAAAACAATCCATATAGACACAAGGACTAGAAATGAATTAGAGACTAATGTTGATGAGATGAAATGTGTTTGCCTCATAATTTTATATACTTTTTGCCTCAATTTCAAAATACTATTGCATGATCTTGAATACTATGTAAAAATGTAAAAAAAGGTTTCATAGCTTTTTAGTACATGTAATCGGCCTTAGTATAGTATTTTCGAAATCAAATAAGTACAAAAAGTAGCACAGTACAGTATGGACACCAGTGGGAGGTTTCTTTCCCTTTAGCTCTGCCAGTTTATTCCTTGGCTTTTTAAACACCATACTTGCATACTCGTATCGGCTGAACCTTATTCTCTGTAGGTGGGACCATTTTGAAGTACGAAAGTATACATATTTCCTTACTAAAACGTGATTAAAAAACCAAAATTAAAACATATATAGTTGCAAAAAGCAATAAAATAAACAAATATTAACTGAATCAGAAAATACCCTGATTGAGGTAAGTAAATTAATTAAATAACGAGGTCCGAGCTGTACTGTACTTCCAAATACAAAGTTTTATCCCTGTTTTTTTTTAATTACCTGTCTGCAAGAATTGCACAACTACAAATAAAATGTTATTAGTAATAGGCTGATGCCTGGGTAATTGCCCTTACATTCATAGTACTTCCAGAATATTTTGAACATTGAGAAGTAATGAGAGTATGTCAAGTCCGACTTTAAATTTATTCTGTGTGAGTGGTGTATATTATTGGCACATGTGTGTGTGTGTGTGTGTGTGTGTGTGTGTGTGTGTGTGTGTGTGTGTGTGTGTGTGTGTGTGTGTGTGTGTGTGTGTGTGTTTTTTGTATATTAGCCTAAACAACAAACTTTAATATAATAAATGCTCTCCTTAATTCTCTAATACCCATATTGCGTTTCTCACATAATAAACACTCCCTAAATAATACCTATTGGAGGTTTCTATCTTCCAAGTTTCTAAGTATTTCGAGACGGTAATTCTTCCCAATATTCAAAAACTGATGTCTGGAATATATGGAGTATTTTTCACGTCAGAATAGTCCCTATTAGTATGCCTGAGCTTCCGGAATAATCAAATACAGTTAAGCAAATATCTTATAATAACTAATACTTTCCACAGAAATAATTACGGAAACACTTTGACCTTAAATAAATAAATAGATTGTTGTTGTTTACAAGTTTGTGAGACTGCTGTCACGAGAGGGAATAGAGGTAGTTAATGGGGGGAGTTTGCTTAATAATATTCTATTCCAAGGAAAATGTACGTAAATCTTACTATTCATGTATGAAAAAGGAGGACATTATTCCTTGTCTGAACAATTAATCTCCAGGCGTGTTGCAGTGAAAAAATATTGCACACGTACAGATATAGTCAACATTTTATATACGTTTTGAATCTCTCAATCATAGATACTAAAATAATATGTACCTAATATGTTTACTGTTACGAGAGTGTGGGAGAATGTTCCAGACAGGCGGGCCGATCCCCTGTCACAAGCCATTTTAGTTTTAAGTAGGTATATACTTAGATTTATTTGTAAGATTAATAAATATTTAGTACATTCAATATTCGCCGAGTGTTTCATTCATGCAAACTCGTAACAATTGGTGTCAGAAGTGGCTTAGGCGTAAGACATTCGGACCTAAAATTGACAGATTTTAAACGTTAAGAGAACAAAAACAGTTTAGAGGCTAAATTAGAAGAAAATAAGAATATTTTAGGTTATAAGGTTGTAATAGTCTCGTCTAGTTATTAATCTAGATACTAAGGTTAACAAATTAGAAGACCGATTTACAACACTGTTATACAACCTCATTAAACTGGAAGAGAGGCTCAGACGCTTAGAAAGCGGCGAGGCCAGCTTAGAATGAATGCAAGCGAGGATTACCAACTAAACGGAACTTTTAAGCGATAGAGACCCAGGCCCCATGGTGTTACCCGCACCATGCAGCGAATTGCCTATCTTCGACGTTAAAATGCCTGGGAGGATCAGTTTGAGATAGCGACATCAGTTAATTGATAGAAGTTTTCAGTCAAAGCGTCAATGTTGTGCCCTATATTTCGAGGTGACACGTTGGCGGTACTACAGACTATGCCTATGGCTAATATACAAAACCTTAATTAAATAATAAAGCTCCTAGAAATAATAATAAATGCATTTCGGCCATAGACACATGGAACACCTCTGCCGTTCCCAACTTAAGAGTAGGATACAGAAGCCTAACGAGTCTTTACAGGATTTTGAGAATGACAGAGCTCGCCTTGTAAGGAGTGCTTACCCTTTAGTAGATGATGAGGTATACAAAGGTTTAGCAGTGGAAATGTTCTTGGGCGGTCTTCGTGAAGCAGAAACGCAACAAACCATCAAGCTAGCCCGCCCTAAAATTCTCAGCGAAGCATTGACCCAGGCCCTATAATTCGAACCAGAGATGCAGGCTGTTCAGGGCCATGGACGAGTGGGGGCTCTGGAAGCTGAAGATGTGTGCCTGCCACCGGTAAAGGAGATAGTCTAGAGGGTGTTAGAGAGATTAAAGCCTAGAAGAAAGGAGATAAGATGCTGGAGTTGTGGAAAGAAGGGGCATCTCCGAAATAAGTGTTGATGTGGCTCACAGGCCAGAAGAAGCAGGAAAACTGAAATGTGTTTTTAGTTGGGGAGGGTTGGCCGTCGACCCGTCGACTAAAAAGGCACGAGGTACAAAGGCAGTAGTGGAGATGTTAGCTGGGAGCGCGAACATTCTCTACATTAATTGTTTGGTGAATGGGAAACCTTCTACACACCGGAGCCACCATGACTATCCTTAACCCAAGCGTTGTACCTCATAAGGAGAAAATATATCCAACAACCTGGACGTTAAGGACCGCAAAAGGAGAGGCTGCGCAGGTCTACGGAGAGAGGACTGGTATCTTTCTTATCGGGGGTGGCTGCTTAAAGCATCGCGCGTTGGTAGCTAATATTAAGGAAGATTTCATACTTGGAATGGGCTTTCTATCTATCTTTGTACTCGAACTAGTTGTGAAGAAGAATGTGGTGACCATTGTTAAATAAGAGGTTAATCTGCATTCCGGGAAAAATGTACAGCTCAGGCTCGATTAGTTTCCAATGTTATGATACTAGGACGAAGCCAAACGGTGGCAAAGGCTGAAGCAGAGGAGGAAATCGACGAAGGCCAGAGCGTAATATTATACCCGAAGGGCGCAATATAGTGATAAACGTGGTCATGGGGTCCTGGTGGCTAGAACGATACGCCTAACTGGTAAAGAGTTTCCTGTACTCCTAATGAACATGAGTGACTATGACGTCACATTGGAGAAAGGAAGTGCAATGGGATGATCCTCATTGGTCTCTTCCGTGGTGCGTCAGGTCCGATCAACTCAGTTAGAAACGACGCGCCTTCCAGAGAAGCTGACAGAGTTGTGGTGATATTCGTGACCGTGACAGATGGATTTATGTTAATAACTATTGACTGTTGACTGTGTCAGTGTCAAATATAGTCTCTTGTGTAATTATATTGTCAGTTTAGGTAATAGTGCATTGTGACCGAATAAATTAGTGATAGTGAAATTTGTAAGCAAGTAGTTTATTTAAAGCCAGCCTAGTTTTAAGTAGATATTATTAAATTTAGATTTAATTGCAAGATTAATACATTTTTAGTGGATTCAATATTCGCCGAATGCTTCATTCAAACAAACCCGTAACATTAGTTATCTTTAACCAAATTGTACGGCCCCATCATATTACATCATAAATGCTTTCATTAAGAAAGCAATGGCCTTGAATTTTGTGTGTTAATCCGTGAGTATTATGTTAATAAATAAGATCTAGCTTTAATAAACTGATCGAGTGCTATATAAGACTGTTTTAACGTCATACGAGACATATACTAACATTAAAATTTACGAGATATACACGCTACTAATAATAATAATGTTGTTTCATTTCCAGACATTTTATTAAAGATATATATTTTGTATGGCATTAACGTACCTGATTATAAAACTTCAGTATCAAGAAAGCAATCCAATGCTTAATCAAACGGAAGATATTGCAAAATAATAAGCTCCTGGTATTAAAATTTTGAAATCAAATGTGAAATAACATAGTAGATGCATTTTTATTTTTAATAAAAAAAAATATGATCAAAGAGAATATAATAACAGACAAGCCTTGTTTATGCAGTGATGTAGTAACAAAGTACTTGGCGGGAGTCGATAGCAATGTTCATGACACGTTGAAGGGCTGAAAGTAACACTGGGTTGTATGTTACTACCTTTGACACTAACGCAGTGACACTAACTTTAAGTATGAAATTTCAGCTGATTTTATAGGTAAACTCGTCATTGAAGATTGATTTATACCAATTGCCTTCAATTATGTTTATGTTTGAATCGTTTCAAAGTTTGTAGTTAACACGAGATACCAAAAAAAAAAACGATGCCATAGTGTTAAAGCATGTGTGTAAATGCTCGTACGTATATTCAAACCATCCGTCTCTTAACTTACTTCCATTGAATATATACTACTCGGACTGTGTATATTTGTAAAGCAGGCTAAACATATCGTAACACTTTTTGTGTATGGAATTAACATACATTTTGGAATGTGGAAATGTGTTCTCGATTAAGAGACTAACGAGAACTTTTACTTACTGATAGCAACAACATTAACAACCTGTAATGCCATTAATTTTAAAAATCACTTAACGTCTTTAAATGGACTTTTATTTATTTGATGATTATCTATTTTCATGAAATATATTCCTATCTCAACATTCAACTTGATTATCTGATTTAATATAAGTTATAGCACATACAATGTGTTGGTTATCTTAGAGCTTTAAACAATGGGCCACAAAGTACACTATGATATGTAAAAATTAAAATATCCCTTCCGGCTCAGTCGGAAAAAAGTAAATTTCACATGTAACATTATTTAGTTGTACAAGATGCATTAGTAATTTAGATGTTTGATTCTTACAACACTGATGGGACAATAGCTCTCGATGTTGGCATATTAATATAATCGTTGCACTTTCAAACTCCGTAATCTAGAAACTTTTCAAAACAAAAATTGTCATAAGCATATATATTCCTTTGTACAATGTCTACTTAATTCCGTTAATTTACAATTAATCCCAAAGTATGTTTATGAACATATTCACTTATAACGGTTCAATTATACAGGGTGAATATAAAGTCAGGACCCCTCCTTCTATTTTTTTCTGTAGGTAATATAAGGAGATATCCTTTTGGTAGTGGTGCAATATGGAAAGGAACTTTCATTTTTATGATATTGAAAAATTTGTTTGTCCCCCAAAAATGCGAAATTTTGGGGGCAACCCAAAAATTTCAAATGTAAAAAAAATGTATCAAGTGACCCCTCATTTTAAAGAGAATGAAAAAAACTTAAATAGTGGTGAAAACAAGAAATCGCTATCTCTTTTCCAACAACATAGCCAATAAAAATTGTAATTAAGTCTTTACACCTAAATTTATTTTGTTTTGGGTACAGTTTCCGTGTGCGTGGACTAGTTTTATTGGTTGTTTGTGTTCTCAATGAGTGAGGCATGCAATGGACGATGAATCCAATATTAGAAAGTAAACTGATAAGGAGTTTATTGTCAAATGAGTGACTGGGCTTTTCCCGGTTCGAAGTACAGTTAGTACAAACTATTCCATTCATTCCTTGTTTCAATCTTGTGAGAACAGGTAAGCGGTATGAGTCAGCTGATGCATTATTATTTATAATAGACAGTAGAGCTGACACCAACAGATGATCATGCAGTAGGAACTTTGCTACTTTCGTATCTTTATTATTATTAAACATACGACAATGAGAGTTAGTGCATTAAATAGAGGGCGTTTTAATTAGAATAATTGCAAAGTGAACTCAATTTGCATAAAAATGTCAGTTGGAACTTTTTCAAGCCAAGGTAGTGAGTAGTTATTATCTTAGTAGATCATTATTATCCAGTGGTATTGTGTGGTTACTGTTCCGTGAAGTATTTTGAGAAGTTTTTTTATGTGTTTTAGTGTTATTACAATAATTTATTTAGATACACTTTCGCATTGTAAGTTTTAAATAATATTATCTAATTAATACTGATTACCAGTAAAAATGGCACGTAGTCACGAAGATAAAGTAGAAATGATATTTACTTTCGGGGCTTCGAATTGAAAATTATCATGAGGCAGAAAGGCGGTTTAATTTTTTTTAGAACTTTAGTAAATAAGTTTCCCGAGAATTTGGTTCCATCAAAGATGCCCCACGCTCAGGTCGGCCTCCTTTTAGGCGGTGACAAACAGTTTGAAATTGTTGCACAATTTGTTGAAGATCCGCAGCAGGTCCACCAGATTAGTAGCAAATCTTTGTGATGTTTCCAAAATGTCTGTGGTAAAGTTACTGACAAAAAAATAAATTTCACGCCTATAAAATTAAGCTTATCCATGAGTTAAACGAAGACGATCCAGACCGTCGTCTACAATTTTGTGATGAAATGGAAGCACTAATTTCTGCTCATCCATTGTTTGTTCGAAAAGTTGTGTTTAGTGATGAATGCAGTTTTTTCGTCAATGGAGATGTGAAACAAACACACAACTGCTGCAGGTACTGGGACATAGAAAATTCCCCATGTTTTCCGTGAATCTCGCACCCAGTACCCAAAAAAAGTTAATGTTTGGGCCAGGATTTTTTGGGAATCACATTATAGGACCATTATTTATTAAATGGAAATCTCAATGGTCAACTGTATTTGGGAATGTTACAAGAATCAATTTTTCCTGCAATAAATACTGATATTAGGGAGATTCAAAATGAATTTGAGGAAGAAATCGTTCATTTCCCAGCAAGATGGTGCCCCATCACATTATCATCGTGCTGTAAATTTCCTGGGAACTCAGCTACGTGGTCAGTGGATTGGTAGGCGTGGTGTAATAGAATGGCCTGCACGGTCTCCGGACCTTACACCCATGGACTTTTTTCTATGGGGTCACATAAAATCCGCAATTTACAAAACACCGGTAGCAAACCTTGAAGATTTAAGAAACAGGATTATTAATTCTTGCAACCAAATACCACCTCAAACTTTCCAAAACGTCAGAGAAGCGTTCACCCTACGCTTGTCTCACTGCCAAATAGTAGGAGGGCTTCAGTTTGAACATTTGATTTGACTTCGTGACGTGGTGATTTATTAAAATTGTTTTGGTAATACTGGCTATTATTTCTGACTAGGAAAGAGATAGCGATCTCTAGTTTTCACTACTATTTAAGTTTTTTCATGCTCTTTAAAATGAGGGGGTCACTTGATAGGGGTTTACATTTGAAATTTTTTGGGTTGCGTCCAAAATTTCGCATTTTTGGGGACAAAAAAATTTTCAATATCATAAAATGAAACTTCCTTTCCATATTGCACCACTACCCAAAGGATATATCCTTATATTACCTATAGAAAAAAATAGAGGGGGGGGTCCTGACTTTATATTCACACTGTATACTTCTATAACTATAAATGGCAACCATCTAAAGATCTTAAGGGATATCAAATAATATTATAAATGAATTTTGCTTCAAACTTTTAAGAAAAAGTGTCAATTTGATCTGTTTATAAAATACTGGAGATACAAATTTTATCCAAATGCGAATGGTCACCATCTTGAAACGTGTTATTGGTTAAGACTGGCTAACGAACTTATCCAAGCTAAGTGAAAGAATAAAAAAAGAAAAAAATATATAATATATTTATAAAATTTATCTTTTTGGGCCTATGCTGATAACTAGAGGTAAAATTTTTGCCACCAAAAGTCAATAATTTCTTAATTTTAAATCAACCACTTTAAAATATTTTATTTAATAATACTTCTAACGAATTAATTCAAGCTTTGTGAAATTACTGTGGTGGCGTCCCCAATATCTTTCCTTGCCCGCTAAAGCTAAGTACGGCCCTGTAGATACATAAATATATACTAAGCATATATTTTTGCAGTTTTGGAATTTGGGGGTCTTTATTGGATAAACGCAAAATATCTCCTGGAAATTCCGCATATTTATGTATTTTTTTAGAACCAAAATATTAAATATTCTAATTTTTCTAAATTGCAATGTATAAAACAAGTAGTCAATTAACTAATTCAATAAATATGTTATAAATATTTTAAAACTGATGAAGAATTTTTTTACAAATGTTAATGACACCAATAGGAAAATAAATCCTTTGGTTAAAAAAGGTCTCCCTAATAGAGGTTATTTAGAAAAAAGAGTACTGAAATTTTGATAATAAAACACAACAAATAGCAACTTTACAATTATTATTTAATTATCACATGTTGCAGGTACAGCTTCAAACAAACCACTACTTCTTTCATTTATTAAGCTATGTAAGCTATGCATGCTTGTTGTATTTAGCTATGTTTATGTTGTTATTTTGTATGTACCTATGTATGTATGTGTTTCATTTATTGTTATTTCGAATGAAGAGTGTACACCAAGCATTGCATTAGGGTCATCCAACTCTCAACTTCAATAGAAAAAAATGTAGGATTGCTGGTTTTTCAGTTAATAAGGTTAATTTTTTATTCTCTTCAGGACATTTTGAGTTTTGGTAAGAAACCAGACGAACAGTAACTTAGCTTGCTGAATGTATACACTGGCTCATCTAATATTAATAATATTAACTTATTACGTACTTCAGTCAAGTTCTAACGAACAACCAACTAATCTATTGTTTTATATCTCCTACGAAATAATAATGTAAATAATAATAAAGTCAATAAGAAACCACATCCAAATAATATTCAAAATAATTTAGAGAGATAAAACTAAATCATCCATTTATAGCTACTATATAATAATCCATTGCTATGACTAAACTATTGAAAAATAAAACCTGATTCGAAAATTACTTTAACAAACAATTAAAGTAGCTGAAAAACTCGTAGAATAAAGCCTTTCGAAAATAATTATGAGGTGCTGTTGTAACACAAATGTGCAATAAACTTTGTATTAAAGTGTTAGTATCAGAGTAGGATCAGATGGTATAGACGGTTCAGTAGCCAAGGTGGTCAGTAGTCCCCAAGGATCCGTATCCCTAACTAGACTGTCACTCCAATGCGTCTCTCCAGGATAGTACTACATATTTTGGACCCTCTATTCTTCAACGTGTAATACGTACGTAGCGAGAACGTACCGGTTCATTGTGTTATTGCGCGTTTGATAATGAACTGTAATATTTAACCATGCCTTATAATATGACCAGGAGTTACAAAGCTCGTAGCCAAGGTCATCAGTAGTCCCAAAGGACCTAGACCAAGCGGCTAGACTGTCATTCCAAGATGAGTTTCTCCAGGGTAGTACTGCATATTTTGTACCCTCTATTCTTCAACCTGTGATAAATACGTAGTGATTGGCCAAAAGAACAACAGTGTTCCACGGTGTTATTGGCTTTTGAACCAACCAGTTGAAGAAAGTCAGTTTTAATGACTGATCTCTTTATTTTGCTAGATTTACAGCGTGCAGGCAGTTTCTTCAACTAACACTCAACATAAGTCATGTTCTATGTTAAAGACCATATTTTTTTGAACCATAATTTGTTGTATTTGTTTGAAGTCCGTTATTAGTGTCAAATAAGTGATTCTATGTGCCATGCTTCCAAAGCACAACCACCGTGCCTAGTATTGATACGCAGTAGTTGCCTCAATCATGGAAACCGGCCTAATACTCGATATCAATTTTCGTTTTCCTCTTGTGTTTATTCTCGCTGGGAACACATTAGTTCTAAACAGCATGACCTGAACATCGTGGCGCATCTCAATTCTAGTATAGGCCGCCCAAAGCCTACCTGTAAAGATTTAGAGGTTATCTTCGAACCCCCTTAGCTTTGAAACCATCCGTTTGGTTTGGGAAACTTCAAAATTCTCCTCGAACATAATTCACTTGGAACGGGACACGGCTTTGATGACAAAAGACATATTTCACTTGCCGAGCATGAAGACGAACTTAGTTAAAGCCAGAGAGTAACCACCTACTTCACATTGCTCACTGTAGATTATAGAAAGACCCTAGTTCCACCTAAATCTAGTGTATTGTAGAGGGTCTCTTGAAAGTGATCATATCAGTCGGTAGGATCAGGTGGTAGACGGTTCCAGTAGTCGTGGTGGTCAGTAGTCCCAGGGAGCTCGTATCGCTAACTGGACTGTCACTCTAAGATGTGTCTCTTGTCCCTCCAGAGCTCCGCTCCATATATCACCTCCTTCTACCTACGCTCTGTGCTACTTGTGCTGGCTAACAAGGCAGTCATTTATATAAATATATATACACCAGATAACGAAACAATGAATGTAGTGTATTGTAGAGGGTCGGATGACTACAAGTTCGCTTGAAAGTGATCAGATCAGTCGGTAGGATCAGGTGGTAGACAGTCCCAGTAGTCGTGGTGGTCAGTAGTCCCCGGGGGCTCGTATCGCTAACTGGACTGTCACTCCAAGATGTGTCTCTTGTCCCTCCAGAGCTCCGCTCCATATATCACCTCCTTCTACCTACGCTCTGTGCTACTTGTGCTGGCTAACAAAGCAGTCATTTATATAAATATATCTACACCAGATAACGAAACAATGAATGTAGTGTATTGTAGAGGGTCGGATGACTACAAGTTCGCTTGAAAGTGATCAGATCAGTCGGTAGGATCAGGTGGTAGACGGTCCCAGTAGTCGTGGTGGTCAGTAGTCCCCGGGGGCTCGTATCGCTAACTGGACTGTCACTCCAAGATGTGTCTCTTGTCCCTCCAGAGCTCCGCTCCATATATCACCTCCTTCTACCTACGCTCTGTGCTACTTGTGCTGGCTAACAAGGGCGTTATTTATATAAATATCTGTAAACCAGATCACGATACATGAATGTAGTAATGTTTTTCCAACAGTTAAAGAGAACACTACATCTAGCAATCTTTATACACGATTTTTATATTTTTAATATACTTATAGAAAAATATAAAATACATTATATATAACCTTCTTTACTTACTCTTTAATGTTATCGTTCAGGCCAACAAAACATTAGTTGCATTAGCAGAAATATCATCAACTTCTTATCTTAAATAAATAATCTAAACATGAATGTAACAGAAATAAAATATTTTAAGTTTGAAAAAATTGTTCTAAATTAAAATTAATTTACAAATTGTAGTCTATGTACAAAATATAAATTAATCTATTACTAAGTTGGAAGGATTGATCATACATTATCTTTTACAGCGTAGTACTAGTCAACTTGGTACTTTGCTGATGTTTTACCTAACAGTCAAGTGTTCATTAGCATATAGTTTTATTACCCCTCTTTTGAAGTTAGTTTTTATAAAATGTTTTATTACATTAATAAATTTGTTTTTGACATCCGTATTGTTGACTGTTCTGAAATAAATCCTTAAAGCTAGCCGAGTTAGTGATTATGGAACTAGTATAAAGACATTTCAGTGAAAATAAAATACAAACATAGAGTTCTACACCTTATATTTTAGGAGCACATCACTACCCATATATATCTGTCAACGATAAAGTTGTCGATAATTTGTAGGATACTGACCCTAAAAGCAATTCCTCCCTGAATGCGTCAATTAAGATTCGTTAAGTGGTTAAGTAGGATCTCCCTTTAATAAAATACAAACATAGAGTTCTACACCTTATATTTTAGGAGCACATCACTACCCATATATATCTGTCAACGATAAAGTTGTCGATAATTTGTAGGATACTGACCCTAAAAGCAATTCCTCCCTGAATGCGTCAATTAAGATTCGTTTAGTGGTTAAGTAGGATCTCCCTTTAATAAAATACAAACATAGAGTTCTACACCTTATATTTTAGGAGCACATCACTACCCATATATATCTGTCAACGATAAAGTTGTCGATAATTTGTAGGATACTGACCCTAAAAGCAATTCCTCCCTGAATGCGTCAATTAAGATTCGTTTAGTGGTTAAGTAGGATCTCCCCTTAATAAAAACACAAACATTAAATCTATTGTTATGTGTTCCTAATAGAGTTCTCCAGCAGGAAAATATTTTTTAAGAAATACTAACGATAGAAAAGCTAAAGAAATAATTTGTAGACATACTTTTATTCCCCCATAAAGTCAATCATGATGCATACTATATGTTTTATTGGGTATGTTTTATTTCACCAAACTACTGTGTATAACAAATTTATACTATGTGAGTCTTGCTTAATTTAAACTATAAAGATTAATGTATTTTAAGTTAGTTGTTTCGAAAAAAAAAGATATATTCACCTCAAATGATTTAAAATACATAAAAAGCCACAGGAATATAAATAATAATAATTTTTGTAATGAATTATTGCAGAAAATTTACTGAGAAAATGAATGATACAAAACATTTTTTCTAAAACAAGCCAATTTTGTTTTATTATAATATATTGTAGTACATTTCCATATTATTAATCTATTGTTATGAATATTTTTTTAGTAAATCAGAAGTTATCAAAGTTTGGCTTAAAAATCATTAAAATGCAACATCAGAAATGAAACCGATTAATTTTATTAATTCAATTTTCTTTTAAACACCTTTATTTTTATGTAACAGATTATAACGTAAAACATAATATATAGATTATTTAAATTGTAATTTTTGTAACAGTATGAACTCAATTTTGAAATTTCTCAGTATTTTTAAGAGGTTATCTTAAGATTAACATGATAAGTTTTGTTAAGAGATCATTTTAAGTTATCTCCTAAAACCAAAATAAACTTAGTTTTTATAGAGTTAAAATAATTTGATTCATTTACCAGAAACTTTAAAATGTACAACACAATTTTGCAATACAAATTTTCTTAGTTTTTTTTGGATATATACATATTTGTTTTGGATCTTATTAACTTAAACACGTAGTTTCTTCACGAACATTAATAATAGTGATGTTAGCAATGGATACATTTTTTACTATCACGGCACACTACAATATAATAGTTATAAATTAAAAACCAAATTCAACAGACAAAGTTAAAACAACGGCAAGTAAATTTTAAACTAGTTGGGGACAAGTGGTTAGAGTGAGAATGTATGGTTAAAGTTTAGGTCGGATCAGTCAAGGCGACGACGGGTCTAAAGTTATATTGAAGTAAGCTGAGTTGGCAGCCGCATGTGTTATGTAAGAAACGAACCTGTCACAACCATCGCCCGTCGTCACTGTCGCTGTAGCTAACTCAGTTTGTCGCCGAGCATAGTTCCAAGAAGCTAGTTGCTCCAAGAAACTAGTTCCACCGCTTAATCTACCCACGTCACGGATGTTCTATTCCTTGTCGGCAGACATTTACCATTTTCATGAATTATGCTCTCTAAGCTTACTTGGATCACTCATTACTAGCTGTATCCAACTTGTTTTTGTATATAATAAGCGTCTTATAACTTCTTTCTTGTATTTTGTACCCACTATCAATGCTCAAGGGTATATTGTTTGTAGAGCTCGTTGAAGAAAACGTATTGGGGTCGAGCAAGTATTTGTGAACGTCTTAAAAATGTATTACATCCTGAAAGCGATATCAAATTTTATTTCAACTAACCTATAGAATTAATATGATACTACACAACATATAACTTTATTCTTTATTAAATTTTAATTATTTTAACTTTTTAATTTTCTTATGGGAGTAATTTAGATTTACTGTAATAAATGATAACTATTTCCGTTTATTCTGAAGAATTTGAATTTGGTAGAAAACTTTAATAATGAGTTGTTTTTGTTTAATACCAGGATTTTTAAGTGAATTCTGAACTGAAACTATTCACATTTACTTTGGTTAAAAAACGTTTTTTTTCATGTCGGTGTTATTTTCGTAGTGGTATACGAAATTTGTGTAATAAAACATATAGCATTGTATATTATTGACAGTAAGCCTTATTACCTTTAACTTTAATCAAAGTTGCTTTATAATAATCTATGGATAAATAAATTAGTAAATGCTTTAAACAAGGTAGTGTTTACCACTGCACTCTCTTTAGCCCCAACTGCCAGAATCAACGTGACATCATAAGTCTTAGGGAGCAAAGTTCTAAATTACCTTCCACTTCTAACTTCCGCCCCTTAGATGAATGTGGTCAAGGGTTTTTCGCTGAATCCACTTTGACTTTGACCATTAGATGGGACAACTGGCCACCACGGTTTTAGTTCAGTATGTGTAGCTACGATCGCCGTCAATTAACGCGCCACTGCCTGCTCGATCTACGTGTACGTGAATCTAACGAACAACTATTCTTTGTAAAACAGCCTTTTTTTTGTAAACAGTTTCTATTCAATAGATACCTGTTTTATATATATATATATATATATATATATATATATATATATATTTGTATTGTTGGAAGCATCAATCAAAGCCTTTAGCAAGAGCCAAGTGCCCATCTCAAACTTTTCGCATCGAATTCGTACTTACCAACAACAATACATTCGTTTTAAATGTAACAAAAGTATAAAACGAATGTATGTCAGTAAAAATCTCTGGATTTAACCTTTCAACAAAAATTTTAAGTCACCCAAGTATAACTCACCAAACCCAGACTTGTACCAGGAAAGTACGTTCAGGTGGAAGGCAATGAGGTCTTACTTTCTTTTCGCAACTAGTTTTCTGACTCAAAGGATGTACAAGGTTTACACTAGCGGAGGGCAAAACAGACATCCTCTAGGACCCATACCTACCGAACTCCACTGACTTCACCTCCAGCACGCATCTCACTCTGCTTTATCTAAGATAAAGAATAGATTTTTTAAATCTTTTGAAAAAAGCCCCTGTAATTTTGAAATCTCGTTGGACTGGTAAGAATGTCTGTAATTCAATATTAGTTTTCTCTCACGGCAATATTACATAGGATGCAAGTGGATGTCTTCCATCCGTGAGTCTTTTTAGATAATGAGTAGGAAATGCGCATGCTTTCAAATAAAACACCCTCGCCATTTTTCATACGAACTTCTAAAGTTTAAAGTCTTAGGGCCATCGATGATTGGCCTTAAGGAACTAATAAACACAGATTTTCTCTTACGACTTCTTTGTTAGAAGCCACATCTTTCAAGCCAGTTTCTACGGGTAACCAATTACTATTAGTTTGGTAATGATTTATTCGAAGTTTGCAACACAGATACTGCCAAATTAGGGGTTTCAATGACGTCTCTGTTACACAACACTATGAAGATTTTGAGACTGATGCAGGAAAGGATTTGTTGGAAATAGAATTAATGTCAACAACGCACACTTAAAGTTGTTGGGGACATATTGACATATAAAGAAGGTTACCAACTGTGTGACGACATTTAACCAATGGTCACACCTCGAATTTGGGAAACAGAGTCTTTATTGGATTTCTCATCTTTTCTAGCCTAGTGTACTAAAACAGGACGGAATGAGGGATGGAGATTTCTCCATATGATCCTCTATTATTAAAAACATCTTTCATATATGGCGACAGGTCAATAACAACTATGTTGAACCCTTGATTATAGGGCAGTTACATTCCAGGAAGATGGAATCTAGATAAGGGGAATTCTATAAATACATCCTACTGACCTTAGGTTTCCTAGAGGATATCTCGTTTTCCTTGTAACGTCTTAGTTTGGTGTCATGATGAGACGAAGTGTGGTGCGAGCCATTGTCCATATAGGGGCTGGAAAACGTTTCGCTACCCAGGCAATGTCTCTAGGGCACCACTTGGCAATGTCTCAGGGGCGGCACGAAAAAAAATACTAAAGAACTTACTAACTAACTAGATTTAGAAAAAAAGCTTTTTCCAATTTTTTTTCGAAATGACATTTTTCAGCTGTCCCATATTTCTCCTATTAAAGGTTTAAATTTGACTTCAAATCAAAATAAAAAAAAAAACATTTGTATGGAATATCCATAGTATAAATCTAATTCAATTACAGTTCGAAAACTGTTAATAATTTTAGTTTCGTCTAATAACTTTAAAAAGAACTCAAAGACATACACACGAATTTTAAAATTGCATTAATAGCATTTTATTTTATCATTATGTAGCCTGATAACTTCTGGTAAAAAATATTTCACAAAGTTTTACTTGTTTATCTATTAATGATGCTGGACATTTTTGTGCGTTTTAAGGTTTTCAACTTCAACAACTATGGGAGAGCTTCTCGTGAACAAAACTTATGGGCTTACAATCCTCTGACTGACCCCCGATTCAAGTCTCATTTAATATTTCATAATATGTTTCTTAAACGTAACACAAAAAATTAAAATATGTTTTATTCCAAGGTAAATACTCAATAACATCGTTCTTATCTTATGGTATATTATTTAAGTATTGTGTATCTTGGTAAAGGTAAACGTTGATTATTTCACAAAAGATATGTTCTGATTACCAATTTTTTAAAGACGACTGAGATACACGGATTATTGCGGGCACGACGAAATGCAAATACGAACTAATTCACCTTATTCTCCTATCGTGTTGTAAAATAATACACATGCTTTTGATCGAAAATATCTGCGCCGAACGCAGTTTATTCACTTCGTCTTCCTACATCGTGTACAGAGTTCAAGCCCCTCGTCACATGTTTCCATTGGGGAGAAAGCCAAATCACAGGCTGAATCAGTTAATTCATCTCCGGGCGAAATGGAGAGGTTTAAAATTCCGTGGAGCGCACGGTGACGTGAAGGCGGATAATATTCAAGGGCCGAGGCCCAAGGGTCAGGCATTGTAACGAGGAGCCGGACCCGGAACAGGACGTGGACGTGGGGAACGGCGGATTGGGCCAATCACGACCCGGTATCTTGCCGGAGAGAAGCGTGCAAGATCGTCTGTCCGTCCCAACTCATTAGTGTCACCCCGCCACGTTGGCCTCGTTTATTTTTTACACCTACAGCAAAATCTGACTTGAGTTTTATACGGTTTCACACGAAAGTAAAATCGAGCACAGTGTTAAACTACTAATGTTTATTAAATCACTCCCTTTCATTCATCTAATCGTTAAAGTACTGCATAAGGATAAATACTAAATCTCATTTTTTTCTATAAAAACTCGCTTCAATATCGCGATTTTGATCATTTGTAAATTTTTGGCTGCCTATTTCATGTTTACAATGGTTAATATGAATATAATAAAATGTAGTATGAACTGTAAAACGTTGTACCGTTAATTAAATTTTATATAATGTAAATTTCACAACCTAGTCAGCCAGTATAATTTAATATTATTTTTATCCAATGTTCCGGAACTAAATTATCGGCGGAGTAACTACCTA
Organism: Homalodisca vitripennis; assembly: GCF_021130785.1. Taxonomy (NCBI): domain Eukaryota; kingdom Metazoa; phylum Arthropoda; class Insecta; order Hemiptera; family Cicadellidae; genus Homalodisca; species Homalodisca vitripennis. The sequence goes on from NC_060211.1 coordinate 73,860,696, forward strand.
ATTGGCACGCGTATGAATATTTTCTTTTAACCCTATGTAGCAGCCCAACTATGTGACCGATCAGACCTCGCGCGCTTTGTCCGTAAGTAAAATTTATATTTTTCGTATTATTAAATTAGCCCTTTGATGCCAAACGTATAAAAAAATGAATGTAACGTAAAGTAAAGTTGTAAATAGTAAAGTAAGTTACCCTTGAAGATCTTTTATTTGCTTGATTGAAATAGATAAAAGTTGTGGCGTCGTCCTTCTGGCGAGCACGTTGTTGTAATAAGTAATTTGTATCATTAAATGGCTAATACCGTCGCGAACTTGTTTTAGGCGAGTTCAGGTGTCCCACGTGTCTCACGGCTCACAGGGCACATATTATTTGAGTAGATGGCTACCAGTTTCATATAACTTCTACTCATCTTCAAGTAACCACCGACTAGAAATAACCCTTCTTACACTACAGCTTCATTGCCTCGTGCCAAGACGCCGACACCCGGGTTGTGAGTCTACACATTGCGAAGGGAAGTAAAATCTTAATGTCTTATAAAGTAAAACACGTAGGCATAATTCCAGAGAACATTGGATATTTTAGGCCCACCTGTAAGATATACATTTTTAGTTCTTATATTCTAATTGGCAGCAACGTGGCAAGGCATATATTTAATTTACCATCTAAAAGTGGTGCTTGTAAGTTTTAGTAAATTAAATTGAACTTATGAGTAAACTTTGCAATTCGAGTATTTATTACTACGACCTCAGAAGTCACCACCCCCGTGTTTTATCGTTATTCGGTACAACGTATTTACGTAGACAGCTTCCCCTATACGTTTACAAGGAAAGGGGATGCCACGACATGTATCGCGTAACAGGCTTCTCTCAGGTTGCATACACATTTCATGAAGCTCACTTCATTCTTGAGATGTCCTGCAGATAGGCAGGCAGACAGAAACCATACATTAGAGAAATATATACATTCTACCGCGGTAGTCAAGATAGGCAGGCAGACGGAAACCATACATTAGAGAAATATATACATTCTACCGCGGTAGTCAAGATAGGCAGGCAGACGGAAATGTAATGTTTCCAACCTCTCTAACGATAGACATTGTTAATACTCAACCAAGAAACAAACGTTGACATGTATTTTTATGAGATCATAAAGTTTTCAGTTATATAATGACCCTTAAATGTGCAAGGAATGCATCATTTTTCCTTTAATATGATATTTGATAAAATTCCATATTTTAAGGGTACCTAGGATGCTGTAATAAATATTGGGACGAAACGCTATAGCTAATTATTATAATATAAAATGTTAGAGCTATAAGTCTTATAATAATATGAATTATTTCCTGTTTCCTTATGTTAAAGATGATATTTGAGTGGGAATAATATACTAATTTAACCTTTCTGGTGGTGAAGTAAATGGACAGACTAATTCAGTAGCTGTAGAGAGTGCACGGTAACGAGCAGTGGCCTGCCGATAGAGCGAGTGGCCTATAAGTGAATATAAAAACAGAGAGAGAGTAACGAAGTCAAAACGGTTTGTGTGTCAGTGAAAGAATCGCATCAGCAACATTGATTATTTACTTGCCCGCGATTAATTTACACAATTTGTCTGTGTAAAACCGACCGGGGGTTGAGTGGTGGAGTGTTTTATTTTTTATTCATCCGATATCACAAAAAGCAGTGGTCAGAGAGTGAGGGTGATCGTAGCCAGGTGGCGCTCGTTACCTCCCCCCGCACCCCCCCAGTACAACCCCCCCACCCCCGGCGAACACTGTACCGGCATTATAGTTACATCGGTTAACACCTGCACCCGTCCTCCTCCCCCACCCACCACTACGGGCCGGTCTCTTTGTTCAATCATTTCACCCTGAAGAGGAATTACTGTTGGACAACATTTACATCAAACGATTCTTGTTTTTCCACACTCCGCTTCCCTTTTCCAGATTACTATTTAACAGCTCTCACTTTCAAGTCAGAGTTAATCAAAGTGTTGGTCGTAAACGTTTGTAAAATAATCATCGCGAAATTTTGTACAACGACTTGAGTTTCTCGTATTATCAGTGAACTCTTTTCGGTTTTAAACATCAAAATTTATTTCTCTTTTAAAAGGAGTTCTTTACAACAACATATTAAATTATACCGACCAAAAGTTCCACCAAATAATGGAGAGTTGAAACGAGGGATCACTTTAATTCAAGCTACTAAACTAAAATATAAAGTAGGTTGAGTACGGTGCAACATCCATCGTCATTAACAGTGATTAAATTCATACTTTAAGGTTCATACTAAAAGCAAAATAAATAATTTATGTATTAATTATCATTGATGTAGTTTGTAATGATCGTTTCTGCTCATACTATATTGTATTAGTTTAATTAATATTTTGAGAACGGTCGTAATATAATTTTTCCTATAGATTAAAAACAGAAGCTTACCTACTTAAGGTTAACTGTATTTTGAAAAGTGTTTAAGTTTACATCGTTGTAAACCAGACGTCCATATTTCATTTCAGACCTCTTTGAATACAATAATAAAGATCTTTCATATGCGTATACTGTGTCCAAGATGCGGTGGTCCTTGAAGGATTATGATAGAGTGTTAGTTAGCACTACTCGCCAACGTAGGCGATCGCACAAACCTTATTACAAACCTGCTTGAAGTCATCGGTTGGTCCATTGCATGCTTAAACATTTTAATATATTTAAACAATTTATCCTAGGTAGTTGATTATACTAATATGCTGGAAATCAAGCACGTGAGCCAAGAATGAACTAAAAGAAACTCTTGAGGATTCTTCTTGCTACGTTCCTTCTTTTGGAATTTGGAGAATCCTTGAGATGAAGCTTACACATGTTGCCAGGATCATTAATGATACTACCGTATCGTAAAATCGTAGAAGTTCAAATTATGGCTAAAAGAAAAAGATCTGAAGAAGCAGTTCACAAACCTGAGAATTCGCTAGTACAAAAGGAGAAATTTCATAAAACCCAAATTAAAAAGTGACGGTGTTAATGTAGAGATATAGAAAGAAACCATTTACCAAGGTGTTGACATCTACAAATATGTCTTATCTGGATCAAATAACAACGAAGTTGTGCTGAAGCCTTCCAAGACTATCGAGTAAGGAAGACAGATGTAATACCAGATATACGGTTTTGGGTTGAAAGAGAGAGAGGTTTTCATGTTACCTAAGCCTTCACAGGTCATGGTACATTCATAGAACAAGAATGCTAGCAGTGATTCTCCATCTTGGAATTTAACAAACTTTTGTTGTGTGTACAAAATGGTTTTGGAAGGATGACTTTAAAATATTGATATAATTTTACTACAAGCTTACTGATATATTTTGATATAAGCTTCCAACGATATTGTTGCTGCTTGTATCGTAACTGAGCTTTGTCTGTACTGAAATGTTACTAAAGAAACCAAAATCTTGACAGCGGACTCTGCGGTATATACTTAAATTTTACAATATTAGTCAAAGTAGCATACTGAATACGTCCGACGCTGCCACTCCACCTTAATGTTTTTCATAGACACGCCTTTTAGACCAGTTCTTCTACAACACCAGAGATCGTTAAGACCATCTCATCACAATATCAAGGCAAAATATTTATGTACTCAAAGATACACATAGTGTTGTGATGATGTGACACTAACTACACGCTGTGGTTAAGATCAATGTAACGTAACTTCGAGGCTATATCCATGACGTCTAGAAGCTGCTTCCTTAGAGAAGGATATTCTTCCTCATAATTTCTGCGATAAGGCTGGAGGCTAGTTACAATTCGGTTTCGGAGGACCAGTCAGAACATGCGTTTGTTACCCCATGTAAACTTGTATCATGCTCAACACCAGTACATCCACAATCTCAAAAATGGTCCCTAAAACGTGAGAGTAACAGTCAAACTTCATGATTATACTTACGCATCCTATCAGGCTGAAGGGAAATTTTAGACAAACTTCACGCTTACACACAATGGGTTCTGCGACACTTAAGACCACCATTTTTATCTTTCCAAAGAAGTTCCTGATACCGTGAGGATGTAAATCAAATATACCCATACCTCTTAAGGTCAAGGCTAGCATAGTCGTAGTTTCTAAGAGGTCTTTTACAGCCTATCTATCAACTACAATGATCCCCATATACACAAATCTCAGACTTTAGCTAGTATATTTGTAAATTCTCTCTCTCTCTCTCTCTCTCTCTCTCTCTCTCTCTCTCTCTCCTCTCGCGATTTTGTTTTAGGCGAGATCAGATTCTTCTTGATCAAGTTTTTACTCAACTTGAGTACTTCCAGTATTCACGTTCTAGACTTCTAGTCTTCTAATCTTCCTTTTTGTCACTACAGCTGCAATGTTGATCCAAGATGCTGACGCCGCGGTGTGTGAATCGACATCGATGTAAATGGAAGTATATCTTAAAGTTTTATTAAATTACTAAGTTTATAACCAAAATTCCAATGAACATTGGAACTATTAGGCTCATTTCTAAGATGTTATTCAAGTTCATTATTACACTATTTTGGAAGCAACGTGGCCAGAGAATATTGTTTTATTTTTACATCTAGAAGTGGTACTTTTAGTTTTATTTGCCACAACTAAACTAATAAGTAAACTTTGCAAATCAAGTATTTATTACTTCGACCTCAGAGATCTCCCATGTGTTTCATCCATTCGGCACAAGGTTCAAGAGACTTGAAACTAGGAACATAGAATCCTCTTCTTGGTACAGGAAAAACCTCTAAGATTTTGTAATCAAATAGTCAAAATCATTGATCCATGACCAACTAATAACGGTAATATCACAGAATAGACGTATTTTTAAACAGCGATAAAATCTCATAATAGGCGTATCTTTAAACAAACATTTTATAATGTTATATAGAAAGACATGAGACGAAGTATTTCGTTGAACTGATTAGTAAAACCTTCGGTACGTTTTGTTTATTCATTCAATAATGTTTTGTATAACTTTATTTCTTTGAATGTTTTCGACTCATGACATACTCTGTTATACTTTATGAACTATTTGTGGTTAAATAGTAATCTAATAACTAAAAGTATACTGAAGTATACTAAAAGTAAGCGGGTGGGAATTAAATGTTGATAGCATTTCTGGTTACATTCACTCTAACAATAAAGATGAAGTACCTGAAAATAAGTTAATATACTGTTTTTGCTGCCATTTATATTTTATTTGCAGTCTAAAGAGGCTAATTAGAACATACCATTTAAGAAAAATATTAGTCTATAGCTTTTAGAAGTAAAATCTTAAGTTGTCTGCAGACAAACCAAACGGTGATATATACATTTTTCATATAATTAATTATGTTACTATATACTCTGTAATTCAAATATTGTGACATTTTGAGAAACTATTAGTGGTTCATAATATGCAAATATTACATGTAGGGGCACTAACATCATATTCTTGTTCAAATTCATTCTGAAATCATCAGTGATATCTAAGAAAAATAATATGCCTAAACCACTAGTACATTTAATCTAATACTTAACCGCCATAAGATAATAGGTTTTTGAAATAATGAACGTTTATGTGCTTCAATTACTGTATGCAAAGTGTTCATGTAAACCAAGAACACATTAATTCTGATAAAGTGTGCTCATATAATAAGCGTTATAATTTTATATTCTTGCAAAAGAGTAAAATAATATCACTGGTTGAACATCTCACTATGCTCTGTAAGAGACGAAGTTGAACTGAGTTGCCAGCTCCACTCCCAGCGGAAACTCTCCCAGTTCGGAGCACCAGAGTGAGTGTCGTGCGGAATTAAGTCTTCTCCTCCAGGATTTAACGCCTGTCTCCTCGAGAAAAGACCAGGAACTTTTTCTGATAAAGTGGTGTAATTATCCGAACTGTAACCCTTTCGTCACCCACAGAGACGCCCAATGGCCGCTGAGAGTGCCCTTGCCATTTACACTCTACGAGTGATTAATTAAACACTTCCGTCTTACTTCCGCTACATCTCGAGGAGGATCTTTAACTTGTTAACGAAAGCGAATCTCCTAATAAGAATAAATAAGTTAGATAGTACAAGACAAAATTATAACACTAATAATACATTACATATTATTAAACTCATACAGTATTATACCTCGTACATGTATTAACACAGTTATTCGAGTGCTGATGTCCGAGCGATCCAAGACGTCGGACTTTAGATCTGAGTTATAGATAGCGCAGGTACCAATCTCTTCTGTTACTGTAGCACTTTTCATCACTACTATCAACCTTCTACTGTGTTGACTTTTGACGAGCCCTGAAACCTATTCGAGCTATCGTAGATGGAAAGCTAATTTGCAGTTATTAAAGTCTGGACAAGTACAAACTCATGTCATTTTTTCATGTCTTTCCGTCTGTACGTTAACTCATGATAGACAACTCTTAAAAACTCAACCCTTGGTACATTGGTTCCACTTGGTCCATGGGAGAATTTTATTGACTTGAGGTAAAAAAAATTGAATTTGAGAGTGACTCCGTAAAGAAATGCCGTGAATATTAGTTATACCTCGTTGTCTTCTGTCAAGTCTTTCAATGCTCTGTTTTATTTTCTTACGATCATGTATATAAAATAATATGATAACAACAATCCTGACATTAAAAAAATCATTTTTACATTTCTCTAAGATCAAATACTGTGGTGAAGTGAGAATATTTAAAAAAATTATTATTATTTTTTTTTTTTTGTCGAAATCTCTCAATGTTTACTTTTACATTTTCTATTTGTTCATTTGTGGCATGGAAATACATCTTATAATGGAGAGCATTACAACTCTTCCTTGCCAAATGTATGCGGGTAGTACAGTCCACGTGTTCCCATACTATCATATATAAACGCAACCCTGCGTTGTCTGCGCTGCCGGTAGGGAGGGCAGGTGTGTGAGAAGGCCGAGAATGATCACTCAAGGCCTAGCGAAGCACGGCGCGCGGCGGAGAGCTCCGGGCAGTCTCGGCGACTTGCGTGGTCAGCCCCGCTATTGATTTTGGGCGCGGGGGCGTCTCAGAAGTCTCAATGTGGTGGGTGGGGAGAGGGAGCCTTCTCCTCGCGTCCACCGCGACTGTCGTTACGGCTCCTGGACGGGCCCATTTACATCTCCCATCCGCTCCACATTCGCATTTACCCTAATCACATTCGTTACATCCTCTGATACGATTAACTACAAAGCTTGAAAACAGAGAAGTTCGTGTATCAGTTGCAAGTAAAGAATTCTTCATACCTCTCCACTAGTCGTTACGGCTCCTGGACATCCTAGTTACATCTCCCATCCTCTCCACATTCGCATCTACCCTAATCACATTCGTTACATCCTCTGATACGATTAACTGCAAAGCTTGAAAACAGAGCAGTTCGTGTATCAGTTGCAAGTAAAGAATTCTTCATATCCTTTACCCAAGTCGTTACGGCTCTTGGACGGCCTAGTTACATCTCCCATCCTCTCCAGATTCGCATTTACCCTAATCACATTCGTTACATCCTCTGATACGATTAACTACAAAGCTTGCAAACATAGAAGTTCGTGTATCCGTTGCAAGTAAAGGATTCTTCATATCCTCTCCACGAGTCGTTACGGCTTCTGGACGGGCTCATTTACATCTCCCATCCGCTCCACACTCGCATCTACCCAAATCACATTCGTTACACCACACCGTTACGTAATGCCAATTGAGACAAGTTGATTCTGCAATACGATTATGTTAAAATAGATTTTAGTTTTGATGTCTAGCTAGCATGTTATAATATATTACAAGGACGAAGTAAGCGACACCACGTGTCGTAACAGGCTTCGCTGTGGGTGCATGCAAAATTCCAAATCATTTTTCATTTCATTTCATTTTTTTATGGTGGTTCATTTCATTCTCGAGATAGACAGATAAAAAGATAAGTCAATTATACAAACAAGAACTTGATTCACAAAAATTGCGCCCCAGTGAACTAATTAATTCTTTTAAAATGAAATTTAATGAAATATATTTTGAATCTCTATGTAAAATCTGTCTGTACATATCCTGCTACATAATACTTTCACAGTTTTGCTAAATACATTGGTTTTTGTATAAATTTTTAAATAATAAATGTATACTCACTAAGTCATTATAAAAGTATGTTGTATATGTTGTAACAGTCAGGCCACATGTGTTAATATGTCACATGTTTGAACGTCTTATGGGGCATTGAGTTTGTTTAAAAATTTATTTTTCTGCTATTTTCTCTTTACCATCAGTATTACTCATAAATTTACAAATTTTGCTAATGCTCGTCAAAATCCCATGGAGTATCAAGCATCATTATGCAACTCAGTGTTCCTCATAAAGAAATAGAAAGGTTATAGGTTAGTTACTTTGGGTGATATCGTGTGGACAGGTAGACAAACAGACAAAATTGAACCTTTTCCATCCCTATAAGTGATAGGCTTCATAAAAGCTCAGCCAATTATAAAACTACCATCACTATTTTAGGTAACCTAACTAATAATCAAGCCGTTAAGGTTCATCCTGATGGCATTGAACCTTTTTGCAACTTCTATAATGCTTTCATAAAGGTCGATGAGAATTATTTAAATATATTTCTTTGGAAGACGATTATTTTAACTGGAATCAAAGTGCTACTTAATCCCCCCTATCCAGTTTATCATCTCTATATGGCTGTATACAGACACACCCATATATTACAAAATAGGAACTCTGTTAGCAATCTTTCACGCAGGATGAACTAGAAAAACAGTGAATACTGGTCGAGTAGGTGTAAAACATAATTATTCTCAAATAGTGGTTTTTAAGCCATTCAATTATCAAGAACCAGCTTGTGAAGAGGCATAATGTAATACATATGCTAAGGCGAATAAAAAGAAGATTAAATATGTCCATGTAGTGGAATAATGTTTATTCATTTAATAATGATTGTTTTATAGCAAGAACAAATGTCAAATAAAACCTAAATAAAAGTGATATTAAGGACAGAAGTGAACCCTGGGGTTATATGGGGTTTTATTTATTATCACACCCTCTTCAAAATTCAGTTGTAACTTCTGAGCATTTTCAATCACATTCAATTAAAACCATTTACAATTTTAAGAATATTCATTTCTTAAAACAAGCTAACTTCTATTTTAATGTTCATTTTTTATATACAGGCCACGTATTCTAGACTTATATAACGCTTCTCCTCTCGTCTCCGGAATACCTACTAGTCGTTAGATCTTTTATTCAGAGTTAATAGTTAATCAAGCCTTACAATAAAGTCGCAGTACATTTCAAGGTAATATATCCTTCTGGTGCAACCTCTAATCAATTAAACCCGTATGGGATGAAGAGAACAATAAAAATTGAATATGGTAAAACTTAAATATAATCCGTCTATTAATAATTTCAGATCTATTGTGAGCGCTGTTCGACTAAGAGTTGGGAGCTAGCGTTTAACCTATAAATTGGTACATAGCTGTTATTAATTTATTATAAAGCTTTGATACAAATAAATAACAGTTTTCAACCATGTCTCAATGATTCCTTTTTGATTGGAAAATGTAACTACATTCTTTTGTAAATATAAAATTTAAAAGAGAAGTGCATTAAAATATCGAATTATATAATTAAAATATCTTTATTAAAATAAACTATAAATATTCCGTTAAACAGAAGAATTATCCAAATGTTTTTTATTTGCCCATAGAGGATTTCGTTCAGGATAAATAAATAAAAATTTTTATCAAATAAAACAAGAACTGTTTCTGACATTTGACTTTTACGATTGACCGAGCATCTCCCCCCCCATTACCAACACACGTAAATAAATAAATAAATATAAATATATATATATATATATATATATATATATATATATATATATATATATATATATATATAATTCAAAAGTTGTTTTCAAGGATAAAATACACATTTTACAGTACAAATTTCATCCTTGAAAGCTTAAGTCTTATAATAAGAAAGCAACCACAACAGCCCATTTATTATATGGGATTTAGCTAGTAAAATATATTATTTAAAAATATATAATGAATTTAAATAATTTTTCTTAATGTATTTATTAATATCACGGGTTCTTTTGGCACTCCCCAGATACCCCACGGTCCTAATTATTATAATGTACCGGCCATACAATCAGGTACGATTCCAAGGGGCCGAGGGCTGGCCGGAGCCACTAGAGGACTCTCCATATTGCATGAGCTAAGTGGACCAATCCCCAGGATATATGGTGGGCAGGGGCAGTAATCCCGTAATAGCCCGTATTGTCCACTACTTGCGTTTTGTGTCCAGCTGTGAAACACTGCCATTAACTCACTGCCAGTCCATTATGTCCGGCAGAGGGGCTCAGGATTTACAGGAGTTTCATGCTGTACGAAAACTTGGTAATTACTCTTTTCATGTGTGTGCCAAAATTCATAGAATTTGACGGATGGAAAGTACACTTGTTTCCTCCAAAGAAAAGTAAAACACATGGGATTTCGAAAAAATGCCGTTTTATTTAGCAACAAGAATGCAGTTTTGTTACTCTTACAAAACTTTTAATGTAGGGTACCGTATAAGTATAAATTTTAAAATTTTCTTTCCTATTTTTAATGAAGAACAATACCACGTTATATCTTATTGCAAGAATTGTATAACTTTTGAAAAACCTTGATTTCCAATCTTCTACCAGAAGAATTCGACGAACTATATCCAAAATATTTATCATGAGTTCGGTATATTTTATTTTCTTGTTATGAATCAACTTGAGAAACCTTTATAAGCCCCATTAGGTCAGTAATCGTTTTATTCCATTATAGTACAACAATTTTTCGGAGCTCTAAAGTAGGAATCAATGAACTCTCAAATTAAGTCATAATGGTTAATCAGCTTTAAGATTGACGTGTGATTAGTTTGATTTGTAATAAAGGTTATTTTGTCTCCTTTTATCATGTGCCCTTATAAAAAAGATCGCTGCGTTAAATATTTTATTTTCTTAAACTAAGCAAATATAAGTTCACTAATTCTTTACAAGTTTGAATTTTTCTACTTTATTCAATCTTTTGATTTGTTTGGTTTGGAAATACTCAACATTAATCCTTGATTCTAATTTTGCAATACAGTTTGTAATATGTATTTACAAATACAGCTCAAATTATTGCGTTAAATAACGGTTATTATTCAAAAGTACAGACGTCATATTGTAGGTTCGGCGACAATACAAAAAGCTCTGGGAGGGTGGTGGAGGGGGGAGCGTGGGGATGCACATCTGATAGCCAAGGGCTAGTCTACCCTTACATATTCAGCAGCCAACTTTCTTGAGAGGCCACTCTCAGGGGCTTAAAGTTGGACACCACACTCCCCGATATGGTAATAGCTATCTAACTTCCCTGCAGTACAGAAACTGACTCTTTCTCTTCCCATCGGTCAATTTCCACACAGAGTTACTTTCTTTCTTGGTTGTATTTAAAATTCGCTGCGATGCCTTTTATTAGTTTTACGATCAAGATCTGTAACACACTTTCAGTCACGACAGTCACTTTAAAACTACAATTACGTTTAATAAAATAACGTGAACGTTGAGTTTAGCTCCAGTTTACCTTCCTCCTGGAATCTGAAGACATGTTCGTCTGAAGAGATCCAAAAAAAAAGAAAAATCTTAAAACACTTTACATCGTTTCGACATCAGAGACACTTAGACTAATGACAAAACGTAGTGTATTCTAACTTATTGCTTTCGTATGTATGTTTTTGGTTTAAGAGGGAGGTCATAGTAAAAAGGAAAACAACCAACGCCGTAATGTCCTTCATTTAAGAAGGAATCATAATTATCAACTTATGTATGTACGTATATACCTACTTCAAAATGAATTTAAGGGGATCTTTTATTGAGGCGACCTTGCGTTTTACCCCATAAGAACAACGTTAAAATTTAAACACGATTATGGTCTTGTTTTTTGTCGTAGAGTTACGGCAGGTGTAACATTTTTTTTTTATTTACCTAATGCACATTGAAACTGTTTTTAGTTTTTATTGTAAAGTTTACACTGTTTAATACTTAAACGAAAAAACAAATATAATTGAGATATAATCAATAAAAATATCGTAAAACCTAAAAAAAGTTTGGATGCACGTTAATCACATTATTAAAATTATAATTTCCCTTAACTTAATTTACAACTAAAAATAAGGTCTTATACCTATTTGATTTGTAATTTCGTTTTGATGCAGGTAAAGTAAAATATTTCTTTACTAATATGTTCGAACAGTTTAATATATGTGTTGCATAGTTCAATTTTTCAAGTCGCATTTTATAGCTAACAACTGCAAGTCTTGTTTCACGAAATGCAATAAGGGACATTAATCTAATAATCTTGTCGAATATTGTTCTATTTTAGTAACTAAAAAACACAAACTAGTTTCTTCTGTGAGAAATTGGGTCAAAGCACCGACGTTTTCGAGTGCGCACATAATAAATCAAACATTACGCTTAACCTCTTAACAAGCAAAGTGATGGATCCCAGTAGTTGGCGAACCGTACACATGTATTACACAACTCGTTGGAGCCCTAATTTGAGGGGAGGTTTAATAAGAGAAGAGAAGCTACCCCTTTGTTTGCTCGAGCTCTGTAAGCTAATACCAGACAACCCCTGCCTCGTTGCTAAAGAAACAACGGAAGACAAGAATTCAAATTAAGAACGCAGCGTGCCACTTGACGCCACGGGCTGTAGTGTCAGCTGCTTCCGTTGTTACACGGCAGATTTCCGTTGTTACACGGCAGATTTAGTGGCTTTTCTATCATACACTACTTATTTTACTAGTTTCTACTAAACAGATTTCCGTTGTTACACGCAGATTTTCGTTGTTACACGGCAGATTTAGTGGCTTTTCTATCATACACTACTTATTTTACTAGTTTCTACTAAACAAATTTCCGTTGTTACACGGCAGATTTTCGTTGTTACACGGCAGATTTAGTGGCTTTTTCTATCATACACTACTTATTTTACTAGTTTCTACTAAACAGATTTCCGTTGTTACACTGCAGATTTTCGTTGTTACACGGCAGATTTAGTGGCTTTTTTATCATACACTACTTATTTTACTAGTTTCTACTACACAGATTTCCGTTGTTACACGGCAGATTTTCGTTGTTACACGGCAGATTTAGTGGCTTTTCTATCATACACTACTTATTTTACTAGTTTCTACTAAACAGATTTCCGTTGTTACACTGCAGATTTTCGTTGTTACACGGCAGATTTAGTGGCTTTTCTATCATACACTACTTATTTTACTAGTTTCTACTAAACAGATTTCCGTTGTTACACTGCAGATTTCCGTTGTTACACGGCAGATTTAGTGGCTTTTCTATCATACACTACTTATTTTACTAGTTTCTACCTAACAGGTACTGCAAGACAACGTTATGAGTTGCTAATTCCATTGTTAAACATCATCGTCCCAGTATTATAATGATACGTTTCCATAAAACTTATCAAGAGGCATACACATTTTATTCCTCAATTGTAATATTCACACTGCGTAATACTAGTATTATAATTTATAGTTTAAGTCGTTAATTCCCATTTATATTTCGTACCTTCTTAGTTGTTTTTATATTCTAACCATATATACGAGTACATTTTCAACTTACTTTGTACAATAACAATTGATGCCAGGTGTTGAAAACTATATCCTTCATGTCTCCCTTATTTTGTAATGAAAACAACTTTTCAGACAGAAAGTTACTATTCTGTATTAGATAAATTTTAAACGGTCTCTTTTAGGATAATGTGTTATTACAGCTGGTGTATTTGTGGCTATACTTACCTCTTTATGGTGTTGGAACTATACCTTATCGAAGGGATTGCTTTAAGGGGTTGTTGCATTATAGTCAATGTTACTTAATTATCATTTTCTTTAGCGAAACAAAGAATGAATCTAGGTGTTATAGGATAAATGTGTGAAAATAATTGAAAATATTACACTAAAAGGAGTAAGGAATAAGCCAAATTTATCGGTTCAATGTATAGATAACGTACGAGAAGTTTGAGAAATAAGTGTGAAAATAATTCAAAATACCACACTAAAATAGGTAAATAATAAGCTGTATTTATGGGTTGACTACGTAGATAACATATGGGAAGTTTGACAAGAAAGATACTAAGTGTTATAGGATACAGGTGCGAAAATAATTGAAAATATTAGACGAAAAGAAGTAGGAATAATACGTATATATGGGTACTGATCGCGAGAGAAAAGAAGAGACCTGGATTCTGGCCTATCTGAAATTCGCAGGCGCTACTACTAGTATGTTGCCGCGCCTTGTTTCGTAATTCCATTATTGTTACACTGTTCCATTGCTATGATAATCAATTCGCAGGGTTGGCTGTGGGGCGAAGCGCCTGAAATTACCGCGCGGCAACACACTAGTACACAGCTGTGCGCCGGCACGGGCCAGGTCTCTTCTTTTCTCTCGCCATCAGTACTCAACGTAGACAACGTATGGAAAGTTTGACAAAGAAAAAACTATAGATGAATTAATGTATTACACACCAATCAACAGACATCTGAGCATTGAGTTTACTATAAAAGATGGAAACAATAGGCGTTTCCATCTTTTTATGTGATTAAAACCAGGAAACTATTCGGAAACATAGAACTTTCATTATGGAGGAAAATAACGTATATCAATGTTTATTAAATCACCAACATCCAAGTCATAAGTTGGGGATATTAAATTTATTAATCATTCGTGATATCTACATATTAGACAAGATTACTAGAATGCATAACAGACGATCTGGCGCAAAATTACACAGGAGAATGGGCACACAACAAACATAAGAATAAAACTGTAGACAACAAACAATGAAAGATATTGGAATAGTTTTTGTAACGTCATAAATTCACCTATTTCATATTCACCTAACAAACTCCTTTTGAAAAAGGTACGGAATTAAAAAGACATGATGTCAAAATAATGTTGAACCTGTTCAAAATAATGAAGAACTGCATTAAACACGTAAATGTCACGATTCCATGTGTACGCTTGTAGTATGCATTACAAATTAGTATAGTTGTGAAAGCGCAAATTGGAGAAAAACGATGGATACTAGTAAAAGTTCATGAACACACCAGGCACACATCAATATAAGGAAAAAAATCTACGGAACATAGTAACAAAACCAAATATGCAATACGGCAATAAAATGTTTGAAAAGCATTTTTTATTCTAATTTTAAGGTATTATGTTTTATATAAACAAAACATTCTTGTAAGTTTGTATTATCTATATTTTTAATGAAATAAATTCATTCATTCAACTGTCCAAAACAAGGGCGGTCTTTCATAAAATTATCAAGAAAGAAAATAACTTTAATACAGAAGACGTCTTTTTTAATAATAGCTTGCATCCTGTTACAAAAAAATCAATATTACCATATTAATTGTTGATTAATTGAGCTTCGACCAGTTGGGATATAGCTGCTCCTTTCAAATCACGTGTATAAGCGGATATGCATTACTCGCTGTGTCAGTTCTGGCGTAATATCTGTTTACAAAGTATAGCTATTCACAGAGACAAAACTAATTCAAGATTTCATTAGTGCGGAAGTTGAAATCAGCTTCACTTCAACTTCCAATCAGAGCAGTTTCAGAAATCTGACGCTGTCACAGACATATTCGTAGCTTACGTTTTTTGGATTTCTCGGGAGGATATTTACCCCAGACTCTAGGAGTCAAGTCTGTGACTACGTCAGATTTCATACTCTACACTGAGAGGAAGGTGAAATAGATCTGAATTCAACATTCGTACTGAATCAACCCTTCTCAACACAGCTACGTTATGTGTAGAAATTTCAGTTACACCATCGTGATTTGGGATCATATTTGAAACATTGTAATTCACTCAATTGTACTCCTTATGGGACAATGGACAGTGATAATACCTCTTCGTCCAGATTAAATTTATTTGTTGTTTAGGTGTTTCTGATGTCAAAACGATGAAAAGAGGTCGTTTTGAGCTTCTTCGTCGTCGACTTTATTTAAATCTCTTCAGATTCCAGCAGTCATGTTCCAGGAAATTTCAGATGCTGCACTCCTATGATGAAGGTAAAATGAAATGTATTTAGTCAAGCCTTTTCCACAATAGCCACATTCTCGCACATTCCCGTTAGTCGTGGTGTGAGGAGAAAAGCGAAGATTTTCGTGACACATGCCGCACAGATTAGCGCCGATAAGCTCAGATACCTTAGATATTACATCTAGTTTATGTATGAGTACCGTTACCTGATGACGAACTATTCTTAGATGGTACGGACATTTACAAGTATTTTGTCCCAAACAAACTCGTAAATGTGTCCCAAATCCCTTTCCATTTGTTGAAAAGCATATATTTCAAAGTGTAGCGGGTACAACGGGTTTCGCAAGATAACCGGATCAAGCTACGTCGAGTGTGGCTGCTGTTTTAATGGGTGACCGCGATCTTCCCCTATAAGCAGCTCGCCTATTCGGCCTTTGGTTCGGAAGCCACCTTTAAGCCTGAATACTTCAAAGAATATCTTAATGTCGAACAAAACAATGAAGACTAGTTCCTTTTCCACTCTACGAGCTACGTTAGTGCCGTCTTGATCTACGACTGTGACTTTTAGTCGAAAGGTATCATTTATCATAACTCCCTGTGATCGGGTATAAAGGATATCGCAATGTGAAACAAGATATTGGAGATTAGTAACATATTCTAGACTATTTCCTGTTCCACTCTATGACCTATATTCGAAACGTCTTGATCTACGACGGAGGCTTTTAGTCGAAAGATAATATTTATCCGAACAACTTTTGATCGAGTATTAGGACATCTTTAATGTGAAAAAAGACATAAAGCCTACATACAGCTCATTTCATTTTAGAGATTTCCTGTGGATATATAGACAGACAATCATATAAAAAAGATATTTTAAACGCCCTCCTCCCCCTTCCTCGATAACAAAGGATACATTGTGTCAACCTACTGAGTGATAGAATTGGACGAGAGAATTTGGAGACTGGACGCTCAGCCAAACTCCATGTTTTAGACATGCATCATCAATTCATTGTCTATGTAGAAATGCTATCTGGAAGGGAATTCCAAGCTCTGCATGGGGTAATAATCCAACTACAGACAGATATCAATGAACTTTTTAACTTCTCGAGTGATGGGGCTTTCGCTGACGCTCTGCCAATTATACTTCACTGAGATGATTGTTTTAGATTTTATCAAGACAGTTTTACGAAATAACTCTATTCTTGGGTAATAACGTGCTAGGTCCTATTTCTCAATAGCATAGCATTTAATTTCAGATAAGCTAGCCTGGGATTGATTTGTTATAAAATTCGTAAATAAACCTCAAAATTTTCAAACTTTCCAAGAGATACTACCTAAATCCCCCGTTGGCTGTGTGTTTTATATGTACACACACGTACAATTAGATCTAAAATAGCCTACATCACGTTTAACCTAGCTCTGCTAAGTCAACTTTTTTATACATTCTAATATAAGAATGACTTTCATTATTTATTTTAGAATATTGTAATACTTTGTGATATTACAACCATATTAGATACATCAATGCTTGTTTATTATTATTGTTTGCTTAACAATCTGTTATTATTATAATTTAATATTATTATTTTATACAATAGAACTTATGTTTTTACAAACTATAGTACACATGTTCATAACGTATTTTTAGAAACGCTAGTAGGAGCCGGAAGCTGCCCCAGCTCGCATAAAGCCAGACTTAGCGGCAATTTATACCATGCATATTGTATGGCGGAAGTTTTTTGAGCGTCTGACCTCCCACTTCTTCCAGTCGGCGATGAAAAATGTATTTTTCTTGGAAATACTTACCATCCTCATTAAATGCCCATGAGTTGAAGAGTGAGTGGCAGCATTCTTCCTCATAAATCTCGTGAATAATTTTGTCTAAAGAGCCAGAAAACCTCTTTAGGTGCTGTTACAAGGACTTACCTCCACCTACACAAATTGTAAATGATGGAATGAACTTCAGAGAGTAACCCAAAGCCTGCAAAAACGAATATAAAGTTTTTATATATATATATATAATCTTAAGGAAATCAACTTAATAAACAATTGTAACGATAATTTCAAACAGAAGACGCCCAAAGGTGCAATCATACTCCGCATAACAGATCACCTGCCACCTTCCCTGATAGGAGTTTACTATGGCTAATATGTATAGTATTGAATACAATTTTATATTCCAAGCAGTTTAATTCTGAAATTCACATAAAGCTAAATACTGTGCAATAATTTAAAATAACACACGTTAAGTGATCATTTAAGTGATTATCTTCAGTGATGCTTCACTAAGCTTAGCCAATTACAGTTAGCATGTGAAAATCCATGAACTCGGTCAATTTATCTTCTAGAAACTGACTTAAATTATCAATGGCTGAGAATTTGGGTCCCCTGTCACTCGATGGCTGAAAAGTCGCACCTTTGCCAGTTATGTGAATGTGATGTGGCTTATGAGCGAAGTTATACCATACGACTTTGTCCGCAAGATACAAAAATTTACTTTACTTTGATACTAAAATTGCGTACTAAGCAAAGCCTGTCATGCAAACGTGGTGAGGCGTATATAAAATCACTATAAAAATATGTATACAATGTATACGCAGCATTAGATGAATGTTATACACGTTATCAATATTTACTAAATTTGTTTACACCACATGATATTTTAATCTTGTTAACATTGATAATGTGTAACATAATATATAAAATTGTTTCCATCCTTTTACATGCCACCTGCCCTGTTTCGTTCTATCGCGATCTATAATTTTTCAAACAAAATGTCGCTAGAAAGTGATAAATTAATAAATTGAACTATTCACTGTACAAAAAGATTTTACATTTTCTGAGAAAACCTGTTTTGGAACAACTCTCCTGATAATTCTAGAGAAACTTGCTCGAGACTTCCAGCCTCCGATGACAGGACGAGATATTGCTCCACAGCGCCGAGTAAACATAATAACTCGACCGCCGCAGGACCTTAAACAACACAGCTGCTCCTTAACCTCCTCGCCACGCTCTCTTTATTGAGAGTAAATCCTACATCCTAGTCGTCCAAGAAGTGCCATAGAAACGTAGACTGTGATTTTTATATTTGACCACTTTTAAAATGAATACGTCTTTTATAAACTGTCACCCTTTCCTTGATTATCATGTTTAGCTACACATTCTTCTAATTTTTGCAAAATATATTGCAACATGTGAAAACCATTAAATAATTGTACTCTTACGCCTGAGACAATTTGTATCGAAAAAAATGTGCGTGTAATATTACTTTACTGACCTGTATGTCAAATTAAAGGAATTCTGTATATCTAAATGGTACCTTTAATCCAGTCTTGGCATCGCGTCCAAGTGATATACAAAGTAGTATTAGAACTGTAGCGGAATTCGAAACTTAGAAACATTACAAAAAAATTTGATTAAATATTCAATAACCACTATTTGAAATTATAAATTGCTTCTAGGAAAGTATTGTTTTAGAACGAATTCACTATCAGTTAATATATTATTTATTTGCATAGTCGTGTAATAGTTATATTGAAATCAAGTTCTTTTTTGACAAATGTAGAGGTTGGCAAAAATGTGGAATAGAAATGCAACACAACTTTGACTCATGAACTGATAAGGGACAGTCATAGAGCTAGCAAGGAGAGCGCTCAATGCTGGTTGAAATATCGCCCGTCAGCTGTTGTTGCACGAGTGGTGAGTTCCGAGGAAGCGGTGGGTCGGTGGGGGGCGAGGGGGTGATATCAATCTTGAAGAGCGGAGAGAGTCAGTCGAGGATGTATATCTGCAGTGGGTCACAAATCATGAAGAGGGTGCAAAGATTGGGTCAAGTATTGGCTAGGGAACCCGCTGCTCTCTTCATCATACATGGCTGTATTAATAACTCCCCCCTCCTAACCCCCTCCCGTTACCTCGCCCTCCTTATTTGTTTTGGCGGGAACTCTTCATTAAGCGCTCACTCGAGTGACCGCACTTCTGTGTGCTCAGGACAAGTGGATACATCGACCGCCATTTACCGGTCAAGTCGGTCGACAGGTGTTTCATCATTCGGTTTTTCAATTTTCATTTGAAAATTATTCATTTCTTATATTTCAGATCTATTTTTTACAATATTGTAAGTAAATCCTTCTAAGACGTCACTAACACGTTTAACATATGATTATTTTTTATTACAAACAAGCAAGAGATATTCGTAACATAACTCAACAAGTAATTACTCAACAACAACATATAGGTGTTTACTAACTTGGAAATGTTTTTTTAATCATTCAAATACTACAGGCTACATTCAAATAAAAAACATTCAGACTATTAACTTACACAAAACCTACATATTAAATTATATACGATGAGATATTGTATGAAAACTTCTTCTGAGATTCTTCCTACGTTTGAGTATTTAAAAAATAAAGTATGTTTTTGGTATATAAGGTTATACAAATTCTGTCCTCAGTATATTTACTACAGAAAATTCATTTTCCAGTTGAAATACTCGAAAAGAAGAAAAATAAGTTGATTAAGAAATATGAATAAGTTTAATATGGCTCTTGATATCACTTAAGGTTTGTTATTAGAAAATTAAGGTTAGATATAATAGTTTTGTAATAATATTTCATGTATTTATAATTCTCATTATTTCTTTTACTTTTTTTACTCCTTTAGGCTACATTCAAATCGTATTCATGAAGCATCTAGAATTATTTAATTGCTACACAAGGAAACCAATAAAATCAATTACTGGACGAGGATAATGTTTTGAAACATTGAGTTATGTTATTCCTTATGCATCACGATGCATTATGTATTTATTCACGATGCATATTATATATTTGGGTTATCTATTATGATTTTTCATACATTAACTGATTTTGTAGACTTTCTTGTTATACACAAAATACTGGTACAAAACCATTATTTATAATGTTGCTGATTATTTTAATATTCGTTATAAACGTTAAATGTACTCTACTCTATTCATTTTATTACTGAAATATAGTATAATAGACTCAAAAGTAAAATTATCTGCGTGTTACGTAAGTTGTAACATACGCTATGATGACCATTATCATAGTTTATATTACGGTAAAGTAAACACGAAGTGTTATGGCCGTAGCTTCAACTGATTAAAGTTCATGAGAAAACTAGACCGGAAATGTGAGATGGAAGCAGCGACCGGCTCGGGACCAGACCACACTGGCGGAAACTTTTGTTTAACTTATAACACACACTAATTGAATTATTGCTATTTGTAGAGGCATGGTTCCATTAGCGAAATGAGCCGCTTGTTTTTCTTGTCCAGGGTTTATTAAGTTACCAATGTCGGCAGAGGCGAAGTGGAGTGGGACGGGAGGAGGGCTACAGGGGTTGTTTGGGCAATAAAGTGGATTGGCCCTATCAAGCGGCGACGTCTAAGGGTTACAACGCAGTACAAAGCGCTCTATGGAAATCACCCAAAACTAAGTGGTTGTGTTATCGGCCATATCAGACTCATACCGCCCTAATAGCTTTGTGCGCACATTGGCTCGGATTAGTTTACGCAGCATTAGCCCAGCCTGCCTGGTGCAGCACTTCGTTGCTGCCTCCTTTGACTACAAGCCACCGACTTCTCGACACACGACACTAAATGTCTTAATAACTCTTTACGAGTATTACAAAGAGTAATAACTCATATACAAAAATCATTTTAATAAGATTAATTTTTTAGACGGACTGGAATATATGCTTTATAAACAATAATTGTTGAAGGCGAATCAAGCAGTAGGCTATTCGAAACGTGCTTTCATATTGGGTTCACAAACTTTTAAATTATATATGGATTTAATAAATTATTACCTTGCTTTCCCACTCATTTAAAATCTTTATTTAACAGTGTAATTTTCAAAATTAAAATGTAAATTTTCACCAAAATTTGAAACAGTTTGAAAATTCACTTTGTAAAACTTAAAACTAAACTTACAAACTTATATTCTAACTAAACACTTGGTTATTCCAGTTTTAAGTGAGTCTTTTATTTTTTTAATGAGTAGACTAAAAAAATATTTTTGAAAAAATTGCCTTCTGCTTGACTCTAAAAAGAGGACTCGGGTTTTTTCTTATCAAGTGTAATTAAGAACGGCAGTTGCATGTATCCGAGAGAATCATGCTGATAATACATGAGGTCAGAGTTCTTAAACAGATACCTTCTGTTTCTTGTTTTGGAATATGCTAACTTCTCTTGTCTGAAGATTCTTCTGTTTCACTTTCCCATTTGTTACCAATCTGCTTGAAAAACGAGACCAATTTAAATTAGACCAAACACGAGACCAATCTTAGCAGGTGAACCTGATGTTTTGCAAGTAAACTCCAACAGTCTCAGATTCACGATCCCTTCTACTGCTCTAAGAAACCCAGAACACCCCAGCCCAACCTAAGCAATCACCACAATTTATTGTGTTGCATAAACTTGGACATGAGAACTCCACCCAACCAATAAATGGTCATTTCGGGATCATTCTACACATCCAGGATCAAAGTGAGGAATCACGAATTTGACATGGGCTTCTAAGACTAATCCGTTAAACCCCTTAGGGTAGATACTTTCCTGCAGGACATGACCTTCTTTCGTGAACATATTGAAATTAGTGATCTTAGAGTATTGAGGAAAATAAAACATCTTAGGTGACAGTGTAAATTATTCTTTTTGTGCTAAATTACTATCAATCTTTTATTATTTCTTTTACTAAACTTACTTTTAAATTTCATCTTACATTATCTACTTTTACGTATTATGTAAATTCAATTCTAATATATGGTTAAAGATTTGTCACTTCACAATTGTCATTATGAAATGATTTTTAAATTTGATACCCTCTCAAGCACATTACTAACAAACTATTATAGAAAATACAGAATATAATATCCTAAAAATTAAACTGTTCATAAATCTGCCAGGAACTCCTTTGACACGGCGACTGCGATGGTGGAGGCGGTGGCAGAGGCAGCAAGAGTGTGAATGAAGTGATTAGTGGCTTGCCTCGCCCTGCAAGTAATGATTGTGTATTGACGAGACTGGAGGTGCCGTCTACACAAAGTCTCCCACTGGGATATCCCGCCTTTCTGAACCGTTAATTGAAAACGTTGGCAGGCGTCAGTGAGCGTGCCGTACTCCATCACTCCGCGTATCTCGACACCCGGCACTGCCACTGTCTCCCGTCTCCACCTCTTCCTCGCCACCTTTGCCTTGTTAACACCCTCACTTTTTCTCTCTAAGAGAGCTCCTTTCTGTGAAGGCGTATTGATAAAGCAAAAGGGTTCTGGTGAATATTCTACGCACACAATAACGTGCAGTGGTTATAATTAGTTATATTTGGAACTAATAAAGGTACCCACAATTGCTGTCGTCTAGTTAATAAACCCAAGAAGAAAACCCTTCCTTTAAAAATTTGAACTTTTGTAACGCTGATGAATTAATATTTCAAACGTTGATTTTATAAAAAAATATAATGTGGGTGTAATTACACTAACACTCAGTTTTTAACAGTATTTTAAAAATATTTGTATCCAATACATTAGTATAAGTGTGTTACCTTTATTTACTTATATGTATAAACGTAATAATTACTTATGAAACCACAAATATTCAATTAGTATCTAATATACGTCAAAAATTGCATACAATTTCATTTGTTAAGTTTTTGACACACTTAGAAAAAACATACACACGCTTCGCTGCTCAAACACACAGAACGGACATTTGTATCTCCAAACTATAGCTCCAATTATACTTGTAATCTAGTTTATAAGAACATTAGTGGTTGGGTTCATCCCAACTATCTAGAGTAATGTTATAAAGGGTCTCTGCTATTGTAAACTAACGTAGAATGATTGCATTAAGTCACATATGATCTCTTTTAAACTCTAACTTACATATTGCGGTTTAAGAAAAATTTCCGCATTTATAAACTTCTTATAACTTCTTAGAGCTCTTGGACACTGAGAAGTACCGATAACTGGAAATCTCTGGTTATTGAACCTCCAGAACTGTGAAAACTCTTGACATCAGAGAGCTTTTAATTTGCAAAGGCTTTTCGATCCCGACCTCTATAAGCTCCCGATTGATGGAAGTTCTGCCTTTAGACACTTTTGGTTTTACGGAACTCTCAATATTAGATATCTAAGCTTCAAGCATCTACATGTTTTTGGTTTAAAGGATGTGAAAGCATAATAGAATTTCAAAAATTTTCCATCGTTATATTTCAAAATGTATAACACAAATTTCTAGGATTGAAACCTATACTGTTCTTTATGTGCGAATATAAATAGTACATGTAAAAAGAAAGCAAAGAAGTGAAAAAGAAGAGAAAGAAAAGTGGTCAAACATGCCCGAAAACTGCTTGCAGTCCAGACAGGAGAAAATTGTCCCAGAAATTGTCACTGCACAGTATACAAATCACAAGTACAGTATCCGACCTTCGTCTGTGCTGGTATGGCGTGTGATAGTGCTCTTCTCGTGCTCGTGTTTATTCATCATTAGCAGAGGACAAATAATTTTAAGATCTACCAACCTCTGGTAGCTCTGTGTATCTGAAAGCTACAAACTTTTAAGTTACTGGCCAATTAAAACTCCCAGATTCTAATCGTGCATTTTTTTAAATTACACCATAACATTATTACTAATTTCGTCCTCATTGCTCCTTCACACTTTTAGTTTTAACAGAAAAGGAATATATTACAATATACTACATACATTGGTATGTAAATAAGTACACAAAATCTATTACAAAACTCTTCCTTTCTTTCTTTGACTAATGTCTTTAAAGTGGGATTTGAGAATATTTATTAAATGGAACACACATTTATAGTAATGTCACGATAAAGAATCAAACTGATAATATATAGTAACATTGTAACTTGCAATTAATATTAATACGTTCTGTAACAGTAAGTAACTGAATAAATTGCCTGTTGAAATATCAGTGCAGCACAACAGCTAACTAATTGTTGGCATTAAAACTAAACTTTAATTTATTTTAGTCACATAAAATGTTAATCTGCAAATCCAAATCATGTAACGAAATTTATATTACCATATAGTAAATATTGATCAATATTGTTTAATTCACTAGGATGGGATGTTCTATTTATTAGTGTTTATTAGTTTTAAATGATTAATTACAACTAAACCCGGCTGTTATTTACCGTGATTGTTTGCAATGAATTCTGTATAACCAGCCAATAATAGAAAGTTATTATTTAGTAGCTTGTGTAGTCCATTACGTAATATTAAAACATTTAATCATGGCAGGTTTCATTAAATACATTAAGCATTAATAATAAAAATTGTTGTGTAGAGTATAAAATATTATAATAAACGAATTATATATTTACAATGTATTAAATCAAAATATACATTCTAAACTTGTTATGCCTTGTCTAGAGCTTTAACAAGACAAAAATTCGCTACATAATTTTGGATTATTAATTATGCTTTGGGAAATAACTCTCTGTAATTATAAAGAATATTTCCATCTAATAACTCCTTATATTAAATAAAGATCAAAAAATTACATATAAAATGATGTGTGTGTAATGCATGCATAATATTCTATGTAATCGAATAGTATTGATTTCTTATATTCATATATGAATAACATAACTTTATCCTGCTCAGTACCAAAAGACCAACATTTACCACATGAAATTAGACATAATATGTTGTTAGAACTGCAAAAACAACTTAAATTTTAATGTAAACCCAAAGATCTTCTCATAAAAAACAGTAAATATTTATGCTTAATTGAATTTAATAATAATATAATAAATTATAATTAATTGAATTTTTAACTTGATGTGAACAAGTGCAATTATATTTACATAAACCAATATGATATGACCATTAATTTTTATGTACGTAACTAGCGCAAGGAGCAAAGAAATACAAAAAATATTTTTGATAATTTAGTGGGGCTTAAAAGTTAACATTAAATATGCAATGCAAGTTAAAGAATTTCCGGTAAACAATATCGTATTGTAAAATATAAGTTATAATATTTTTAAAGGGTAAATATATAATCAAAATCCGTAATTAGCTCTTTAATTTTATTAATTTTTGACCAATATCATGTGATACAAAAATTAATATTATTATGAGCTTAGTTTTATTTACTTATTTATTTTATTTATAACAGTTGTTTTACATAGTCTTGGCCTCACCAAGTTCAACAAAACTTGTCGGTGAGGACCACTTGAAAAAGTAGAATACATTGATACAAATATTCAACTTTTAACTTTCTTTTAATTTACTAAACTATAAACTCAAATTCGGCGGTTTAGGGCAGGCACTAGCTTAGATATCTTGGTATGTGTGGTAAATTGATTGATCGAAACAGTACATTAAAAAAAATAAAACTTAATAGTAATAGTTAAAATCAAACGCATATTTGAGTCCCTAAATATCCTAATTAATTCTTCCCTCAGCAACGACGAATGGCAACCCTGTCATCAGGAAATCTGACAACGCCGTCTACCGGAATTCCCAAATCTCCTTATCTCTAAACAAATAAGCAAATAAAACCTGCCCTCAGTCAAATTCCAATATGTTTCTAGAGTGGACAGTGCGGTACTCAATCCGCTACTCGCTTTAACATGACTGAGGAGGTACGGGAACTCCGGCGCGCGGTACTGTGTGTGTGATCCCCTTGTAGTGTTCACGGTGTCGGTGTATGTGTGCGTTAGTTATAGTGTGTGTCAATGCTAGTGTGTTTAAATTATCCAATTAGGTTAAATATGTGTGTGCGCAACACCGTGTTGTGGTGCTCCCTGTGAGGTTTGTAGCCATTCTTCGCCACTAACAACGGAGAGAGAAACAGAAACCATAAATAACATTCTTAAAAAACTAATAACAATAGGAAAACTACCATGTAATCAATTATTTTTAAAGCTAGAGTATCAACGGTACAACAAAATCTAACACCAAGCATAAAATACAGATAAACCACTAATTAACGATTTACAATAAATATTTAACATATAAATAACAATGGCCGAATAACTTATTTACTTCCAAAACTGTGCTCTCAAAGCTTTAAATATCAGTGATTAACATTATGATATAGTTCAAATAGCCAACAATATAATCTATAAATAAATAACGAGTGACAATAAATTATCAGAGAAAATAACAATGTTAACCCCTAATTAACGATTTACAATAAATATTTAACATATAAATAACAATGTCCGAATAACTTATTTACTTCCAAAACTGTGCTCTCAAAGCTTTAAATAATCAGTGATTTAATTCAATTATGATATAGTTCAAATAGCCAACAATATAATCTATAAATAGATAACGAGTAACAATAAATTATCAGAGAAAATAACAATGTTAACCACTAATTGACGATTTACAATAAATATTTAACATATTAGTAACAATGTCAGGATAACTTATTTACTTCTAAAACTGTGCCCTCAAAGCTTTAAATAACAGTGATTTAATTCAATTATGATATAACTCAAATAGCCAACAATATAATCTATAAATAGATAACGAGTAACAATAAATTATCAGAGAAAATAACAATGTTAACCACTAATCAACGATTTACAATAATAACTTATCATATAAATAACAATGTCAGAATAACTTGCTGCTAGTAATGTATTGGGAAAATTCAACTTTTGTTAAATATTAATCTTAGAGGAAAAGTATATGGGAAAGTGCTAAACATAGAATTACTAATATTACTTATACAAACAGTAAATTGTTTGTATAAGTATTGTCAAAGTTAATCTTTAACACTAATAATTAATTTCCATTTCTATATTTCGAGGTGACTACCAACATGTACTCTATCGGACTAAGACTGCAACGGAATATATATTTTTGTTTTTACTGTTTCTAAAACCGTACAACTTACCGACAACTTGCTTTGGATCACTGTGAAATACTGGTTCACTGACACACATTGGATATATACCATATGCATATATACACAGTGGACATCACTCTAGCGCACTGAATGACGTGACACAAACACTGAACACTGCGTATCGTGGGCCTGCAGTTACACGGATTGTTATATTAATTGTAACATTGTTATTTTCTCTGATAATTTATTGTTACTCGTTATCTATTTATAGATTATATTGTTGGCTATTTGAATTATATCATAGTATTAATCACTGATATTTAAAGCTTTGAGGGCACAGTTTTAGAAGTAAATAAGTTATTAAAACATTTGTGAATCTTAGTATTATTATCCTCTTTGTAAATATCAGTAAATCTTAATCAAAAAAGAAGAAAGACAGCAAGATCGTCTTGATTTTCATTTGTTTAAAATTCTTCAGACATTTTATTATTATGATGTCTTATGCTGTTTAGTTTGTAAAATAAAATAAAATCATTACTGTTTATAAATATACCTTGTACATATATAAATGTTATATTTGTTAAAATAATATATAGTTTTATAGTGGTCAATATATTTTTATTCATGAACTCATCTTGGTTTGCTTGATTCCTGTACTAAGATTTCCATTCATTTTGTAATTGGATCCGTAAAGAAATTTTTTATACTTTAAACCATGATTTTGTCTTTTTTCCTTTTATACCATACATGAAAGCTTCATATAATATAATCTAATAATCTCTTTTCTAATATCATAATCAATTACATTCGTTTATCATTTTCACCTAGATTTATCTTCCATTGCCAGATTTTATTTTTATACATAATGCGAGGTTATATCATCTTTAGCTGCGATCTTACGTCAAATAAGTTCGTTTAAAATGTTCAATTTCCACCCTCCGTTTTGTGATCTTTTTTCACTTTGGTTTCGACTTGAATGCCTCCCCTCCTAGCTCATTAGAAATGTCCTTTTCCAATTTCTGGAGCGTGTCAGGCCTGATTCCTCATTAGTCTCGAGTCCCCTTCGATGATTGTCACAATTAAAGATTTTTCAACCCCTCCGAAGCTCCCCGGCTGCTAAGTGGCAACAAGAATCTCTTCCGCTTCGGTTCCTATCCTCTTTGACCAGAGTTTTTGATACCGAAGTTCTCGCTACTTTTGCACTTCAAAGCTTTCTAATCTTCTTTGAAGTTTCAAGAACCGTCTCAAATTGGCGAAAGGTAGACCAACGTCACTCTTAACAAAGTTTCTTCTTTCAATGAACGTCAGTAATGTGACAAGTATTTCAAACATTGTTGTGCACGTTAATTATTTTCAACTTAAGCATAGCGTAAATACTTTACGCATTAATACTTTAATTGACACTTTATAAAGTATACCTGGATTACGTAATGTTTGTTGATGATGTCAAAATTTTAATTGTATTGTTAGTCTTTAACTATACATTCTACCATATTTAATTCACCGGTATGTTCTCTGATTATGTATGGGTTATATGAAAAATATATATTAATTAAACCATGATTTTACGACAGAATTTTTACTTGTTTTGCTGCCCACAAAAATTGTTATTTTTAATTTTCATATCAATAAGGAAGATGCTAAGTAGTAAAATTGTTTCTAGTTTTGACTCACTATAAACATTTGTCTCAATACGTTTTATGGAATATGCAATCACATTATCAAGTAGACTAGCATTCTATAAAAGCAGGTGTTGATTGTTCCTTGCGATGTTGGAATTTTCGTACGCAAACATTCTAACTGTCTTGATATAGTTCCAATAATTGGGATTTCATTTTTTATGTAGACATAAGTATTTCATAAAAGTGTTAAATAAATCCTAAGTAATCCAAAAAGTCCTTTAATACAGTAAAACTTATCCATCAAGGTGAAGTTATAAACCGACAATAAACAAATAATGAATGTCTTCAAATCTAATCATATCCTACAGACCTATGTAGAATAATTATTTTAACTAAAAATAAAACAAAAAAATCCAGACTAGTTATGGTTATCAGCCAGGTTTTCAAATCTCTAAGCATAGTTAATAATTGATAGTAAAATATGTTCCATACATACAAAAATGTATTTGGGTTTGTCCAAGATAAAAATTATAAATTGTATGACAGAACGAAGTAGGGTGTTATGTAACTACTACCTTTAATTGTCTTCAGGAGTTTTCATTTAGAAAATCATAACCATCTAATATACAATCAAAATATTTCCCTGAATATTAATAAATTCTTAAGATCAATTTAAGAAGAATATCTCCAAATTGTAGCACACAAGTTGTTTGAAAGTCAATGGGTAGAACAAACGTTATTTTCCATTAGATTAACACAATAGTAAAATTAAGCATCGGACCTGCCTATGTACCTATACTGCACAAAAATTTTAATCATATGAATTATGAGTTGTTTGATGGTAAACAAAATAGTCATTATTGCAATTTTAATTTTATTTCAAAAAGCATAACCATATTAATAAATAATAAAATAATACTGCTCGTACATTAAGAAATCACTCAATCATACTTAAACAGATGTTTGTGTTAAATCATAATGTTATTTTATAGGTCAAAATGTCATATATTATACGATGGTCCTACCTCCCACTTACAGTAATCTTCTATACCTCAAAACTATGTTCTGGCAGTGTGTACCAACGTTTTTGATGTCTCAAAGTGGTTAAAAATATTTTGTGTACAAAATAAATATCAAATTTAATCAGAGTTATCTGTATAGGTACAACGACGTCCCACGGGGAATCGACTTTGTGCGGGTTATCAACCCTTCCAAGACTTGGAGTCGGGATTTGTTAACATTATCGCTGGAGAACGTCGTGTTAAATGTCCTGTGTATTCATTTCCGAGCTGGAAAAAATTCCGTCCGTGGATAACCGAGACCGACCGAGGAGGGGACGATTTAATGTTGGAGGGAAGAAAAGTTTAAACGGAGGGTGGGGAAGAATGAAAAAGTATAAAACAAAGAAATAGCCCTTTTCCACAGCTTGAATGTCGCTTTATAGTTTTGATTCTTGCTCTGTCTGCGAGAGAGGGTGGGGAGTCGGCAGCGAAGTTTTTTCAATTTTCATTCCGACTCGATAGCTTTGTCTCCCCCCACCGCTTCTTCTTGTTTTGGCAATTGCAGACGTGTAAAGGGGTTGTAGCTCGGGCCGGGATTTATTCTGGTGAGCCAGTAATAGATTTATGGCCTACCCTCTGATAGTTTCACCACCTTCTCTCAGATCGCTCCCTTGGATCGGTTCCTACAATTAAGTGATTGGTTTTGCTTCTCCGTTTTGCAATGTAGGAAACGATCAACTTGGTGTTTTTGTTAACTAAAGATACCTTTACCTTACACTGTTAGAACGTATGGAATACTATTTTTATTTTTAGTTTCTTAACCACATTATTACAATGAACAATTTCTCCCATCTGTCCCAAAACAAATAACTATTTTACTATATGAAAAGAGTAATAAGCCATAAACAAAACCACTACCTAAAACAGTAATTTTAATATAGTGTCACATTAATCTACCCATTGTTCATTAAATGCAAAACTGTGTGAAATAGTATACACTTTTCTGTGTTGGAAAATGTCTTTATAATATTCATAAATGATCTTGCTACATGATATAATTTCTTGTTCATAAAAATACTTTACCCTTCGAATACACAATAATTCCCCACTGCCTTGTTTAAAAATTATAGTACTCGTAAATAACAGAATCCAGACCAAAGATTTTTCATAGTGAGTTAATTCCTTCTAGTGATATTTACTTTAAGTTATTTGTTAATTACTCTACACCATCTCAGTAAATAATATATTTTTATGAATTACAATAGAAACTGTTTTTTTTTATATTTAATTTAATTTCAAAAACTATTAGCCTCGCCAAGTATAAGCCTAAACATACAAAGTAAATGGTAATTCTGATGAAGTGAAACCGACATATAACTTTAAAGTGTCTAGAAAAATTTCAAATGAAACTCCTCACATCTCACACCGCACGAACCACCCTCAAGACACAATCGACCGAAGAATGTCGCAAGTGTTGGCGGGATTAAGCACATTCCTGGTTGGCCTCGAGTTTGGAAACCCATTCGAGAGCCGACCGCACGTCCAATGAAATATTATTCAAATTCCTGGAGAGTACGAAACAAAATGCGATCTCCTTGACAAATGCCGGGACATTCCTGTGTCGCCACCCTAGTTGTGTTTCCACATCACATGGCCTAGTAACCCCCCTCGCCACCATCGGCAATCCCTCCCCCACCCACGCATCCCCTTTATCTTGGCTCGTTTTTCATTGCGTTCCGATACGATGTATTGGTTTCCTGCTACCCCTTCGCTGAATAACTCAATATACCTCGGTAGATGCTTCTGTTAGAACTGCCTACTGTGGCCTCTACAAGGATTCCTCCTCTACTCCGTTTGTAATCGTTGTTAAGAATAAACATATACGTTCTGAACATAATTCCTTATAATGTTAAAGAGTTCATTCATTAATAAATCACCAAATTTAGGGTTTAAAACCTCTTATATTTTTGTTCTTAAAAATTAAACAGACGTACAGTAGAACTTGGAATGATGACAAACGTATCTGTGTACGTTACTATAATCTCACGAAATTCAAATTTGGTTATATGTATTTCGGATTCAGTACTTAACTGCAGTTTAATTTTAATTATTTATGTTTTGTATATAATCACACGACATAAATGGAATGAATATTAGTGGTAATACTTAAATATATTATATATGTATATAATATGTATGTATATATATATATATATATATATATATATATATATATATATATATAACCGAGCTGCAAGATTAATTGCACATTGTCCACTTTATTTACATCCGGTGTGTCACTGACACTTAGTAAAGAGTAGAGTTCCTTGGTTAAGCGAGCTTCACGCTGCGCAAGTAACCAGATAATAAATTTGGTTCTAAAACTGGTTCTACTCGCATAAATCCAATATCTCGGAAACCATCCAAGATATAAAACATATTACAACAGGTTTAGGAAATGTGACGGACTTGTGATGTTTTTATACATTTTTAATGGCTGCTAAATTTAAAGAAAATTGCATATACCGAGCTGCCCAATTGAATTGTTTCATATATTTATAAGATCAGATTTTGTTCCAAGTTTGAACATGTTTCAGCATTCGTATAACTAGTTCCTGGTGACAAAAATATTCTTATGGGAATTACATGTAGACATAGATATTTCAAGGACAACTCCAGGCAAAAAGAGTTGTTAAGTACAAACGTTTTAGTAAATTGTATAAGCAACTGCAGAGTATATAACACTTTGTTATTCTGCAGATTTTTATGTAATGAAGCTATGATTTTTTTTAAGTTTTAACAGCCGGCATATTGAAACCAGATGGTGTGCCAAGCTGTTCGACGAACTTAGCCAAGATATTTATGAGGATATATTTTTGTATCGACTTGTTTGGGACTTTTTGAGACGTTTATTGTTTCTTCAAGCTGTGTTATATATGTATATAAATTTTTAAACGGGGTTTAGTATTGGGCTCTAGGGCCATGTTCGGTGAAGCTATGCAAACACTTTAGGTAAGCACAATATTGAGGGCAACTGTAATAGGCTAATTTTGCATGCAAAATCTACCTATTAATCTTCTTGTCTTGCACTAGGATTAGCGACGGATTTTGTCGTGTCCGAACGACCCGTTCTCTCTAATTTTGACTGCTTGCAGGGGAATCAGATTAGTCGGTTCTTCAAGAAAGCCATATGAATTTTAGAATATAGAATACAATCAACATCAAACCTGGAGAAGCTGTAGTGAAATGATCTGTCAACACCTTTTGTGTATGGGAGTTGGACAATTAAATTACGCTCCTATACATTAATGCACTCAAAAGTAATGCAAACTAATACAAAATTCAGGTTACCCGTATGATACAAGAATGTGTATTGTATCATTTAACCAAGGGATTACAATTAGTGAAATAATGTAAGCATACGGGTATTTATAATATCGCTGAATTCAGAGACTGCCATGTCACAGATCAAATGGAATCGCGATGATTTTGACACTTCCGTTGAAGGTGTAGATGCAACGAGACGTGTAGATTGGAGATAGACTATAATTATAAACTCGTTTATTTTTCCGTCTCTCCATCTCCTTGATAATTCCAGATATAATATAAGATGTATCTTAGAGATTTAAAACTTGGTAAATGGGTTCCTCTTTGTTCAAATAAGAACTATATTTTGGTATAGAAATGTCAAGGAATAGCAAAGTTGGCCTTGGGAAAATGGTATGTAGATATCTACGTCGTTACACGGATATTGTTCAAATGTATGGATGAATTCAAAGGGTAGCGTTGTTCTTCTTATAGTCAGTTAGGTACAGTCAGTTCGGTAAAGACTTTCGATACATTCTGTAGAGTTCATTACATATATTCCATTTTTTCGATTTAACTACTGATCACAAAAAAGTCTAATGACGTTTTGTCGTTTCTGCAAGGATTCCTGATCATATAGTTTTGAACTGAAATGTTTTAAAGGTGGTATCAAGTAATAGTTAATACTGGGTAATCAGAAGAGAAATCGTAAATTTAAGTTTAATTGTGTTATTGTAATTCAATGCTTTAATAGAAGGTTGAATCATTAAATGGCTATACTTTAAACAACAACTTGCAGTTTCCAGGTAAATTTCAGAAAGCTAAGAAGCTTCTCTGAGGGACAAACACTAAATAAAAAGGATGGTAAAAAATATCTTTTCGTAACTCCAAACGTTAAGGATGATGTATGTTTTTTTTAGTGTCAAAATGTATGGTGCATGACACTTCATTGACACTGTAAATTATTAATGACGGTGATCTTTTTGCTATTTTGTTGTTTCCACAAAAACAGTTATTGTTTAGTATTGTAGTGTTACAACATTTATTAGAATTTGGAAATTTCAAAAATTCTTTGGGGAATTTACAAATTGCACCAGAGGCAGATTGTACTAAAAATCTTATCGAGGTATCATTCGTTTGATCTGTATATGAATAATTCAATTGTACTTCAATAAAGATGTTATTTTATCATGTTTCATTTAAAACATGTATGGATATCCATTTGTACATACCTCTTATCAATATTGTTTGCGTTTTGGTTATTAATGACAAAAGTGTAATCATGATATTTGTATAAGCCTTTGAGAACGTTGTAGTTTATTCCCAATAACATACATTATTATTCAAACTTGAGAAAACTTCACATATACAGGGTGTCCACAAACTTCTGTAGCTGATAGTACTCATGATTACAAAAAAATTATCTGTAACAATAGGTCGATAAAATGTTATGTTGAACCGCTAGATACATATTTGATTTTTTGCATTTTTTAAATACATAATATCTCCAGAACTAGTAAACTACAGATACCAAACTTTGCAGAAATCCCAAAACGTGATCTTGAAATATTCAACGATATTTCTACCAAAAATACTATTCCCAACATGTAAATGGTGTGAGGAAAAGGTATAATACATTGTCCCAAAATCATAGTCTAGATAGTCACCACATCTCTCACACGACACCAGCCCTTCTACCGACAATGTACGAAGGTACATCATGTGACAAGGGGGCCCAAAGGCCAGGAGCAGATTCTGGGCCAATTATTCTCGTCACTCACCATTGTGTTCCTGCTCACTGCGACTACAAGCTTAATTAAAACCGAATTCCATCGACATTCCCCTCTAATGAACCTTATGAAAAATCCAAGACCCCTTCACCCCTCGCGCACACTTCCCCCGTCATTCTTTCATAATCACAACGTTTCCTTTAAGATCGCCACGCAATATAAATCACGCTGGAAATTCCGCAACAGTTTAAAACTGATTATGAAAGATTGACTCCTGCAAAGATTATATAAAACTGATTTGAGTTTAAACCGAACAGTATTTTATTAAATGTAAATTTTGTATCCTCTTTAAAGGGCTTTACAAACTTTTACCCCCTAGTCTATCTATAGTGTTATAGGAAAATCACTTTACTTACTCTCCAGTCTCCCATACATTGTGTGGATAAAAAAAGAAAATTGCAACTTTTTGGTAATTTTCAGGCTCATTATCACGTTGGCTAACGCTGGTGTGACTACACTACAGTTTATATTTAGGACTGTTATTTTCAGATGTTACATACTGAAAAATATTACCTGTGAGTGTACATTATTTAGTTCTTTTTAATCCATTCGTGTACAATTAAAGTGATCGAGCATAGCAATCGATTCTCTTTTTTTAAAAAAAACATGTTATGGGTAAAAAAAATAGTTCGTGTTCTCTTAAATTGTAAATTAGTTTATCCTTCAAGGCTATTAAGCGTC
Source organism: Homalodisca vitripennis (assembly GCF_021130785.1). NCBI lineage: Eukaryota > Metazoa > Arthropoda > Insecta > Hemiptera > Cicadellidae > Homalodisca > Homalodisca vitripennis. The sequence goes on from NC_060211.1 coordinate 73,897,021, forward strand.
ATGTAATTTCAGATGGTACTGAACAGCTAACCCAGTGCTGGTTTGACTAAGCCAAATGATCAGATATTCCAAACCAAAGAGGAATCTGAACTTGGTAGGCAATAAGAATAATACCTCCATCTTATTGATAACCAAGTGAATTTCGCATATTTGAGAATTTTCTAAACATTGTTCGGAATGTAGTTTTCATACAGTGCAGACCTCCGAGTTAGTCATATGAATAGTTAGTTGAAACAATTTATAATCAGAGCAATATGTTTTCTATGTGGATCCGGTAATCTCTCCAAACATTTCACTCGTAAGATTTGGGTGGACTAAAAGGGGAAAATAAAGTGGGTATCAGCTTTCTCCTCATCATTATTTTTCTCTCTTATTTCGATAATTTTCTTCGTGACGTTGCATATTACTCTTCAGATTTGGGTGAATTAAAAGTGAGTCAATATTTTGAGTATTAGCTCTCTCCTCATCATTCATTTCCTCTCTTATTTCAAGAATTTTTCCACGTTAAGATTGCATATTACTCGTGAGATTTGGGTGAATAAAAGCTCTGTGAATAAAAGCGGTTAATTCTATGGGATATTTGGTCTCTTTCCGGCTTTCATTTCATATGATCTCCTCACATATGACCATATTATTTTCACGTCGTCGAATCATACCTCTCGTGAGATTTGGGTGAATTAGAATGGGTAAATATTGTAAATCTTAGCACATTTCCCACTATTCCTCTTTTCTCCCCCTTTCATAATGTTCCACGTTGACGTTGCTGGCCAAAGTAATAGTTATGAGAACACGTTTGTATACCCTTTAAATTGCTTGACAAAAAGATAACAACTTGTAGGGTTGTTTTGTAATCACTCCATGAAGTAAACCATACTTAAGCTGTATAAGTTCGGTTACGCTACCTGCTCTGTAATCAGTAAAACTGCACCTAGCACCTAGTACCGAGAGCTAGTTTTATCTGCAGTGGTGCTCCGTAAAGAAAACTACTCTTCGGCGGTAAAAGTTCGGTAACGCGAACTGCTCTGTAATCTGTAAAACTGCTCCTAGCACCTAGTACCGAGAGCTAGTCTTATCTGCAGTGGTGTTCCGTAAAGAAAACTACTCTTCGGCGGTAAAAGTTCGGTAACGTGAACTGCTCTGTAATCTGTAAAACTGCTCCTAGCACCTAGTACCGAGAGCTAGTCTTATCTGCAGTGGTGTTCCGTAAAGAAAACTACTCTTCGGCGGTAAAAGTTCGGTAACGTGAACTGCTCTGTAATCTGTAAAACTGCTCCTAGCACCTAGTACCGAGAGCTAGTCTTATCTGCAGTGGTGTTCCGTAAAGAAAACTACTCTTCGGCGGTAAAAGTTCGGTAACGTGAACTGCTCTGTAATCTGTCTGTAAACTGCTGCCTAGCACCTAGTACCACCTAGTACCGAGAGCTAGTCTTATCTGCAGTGGCGCTAGATAAAGAAAACCACTCTTGGGCGGTATAAGTTCGGTAACGCGAACTGCTCTGTAATCTGTAAAACTGCGCCTAGCGCCAAACACCAGGTCTGATCTGCGGTGGCACTCAATGAAGCAAACCACTCTTGGGAGATATAAGTTCAGTAACACGAACTACTCTGTAATCTGTAAAACTGCGCCTAGCGCCAGTCTGATCAGCGGTGGCACTTAATGAATACAACGCTGTAGATTGGTTTGTTTGGCCAATTGTATATTAGTTATTGCTGCAGTGGTAATCAAATCCTCGCATTATCCGACTAATGCGTGACGAGCGTGAGTGCAATCACGTGATCGCAAATGTTCCACACTGGTCGTCTATTTATTATTGAACAGTTGGTTGTAAATCAATCAAAAGGGGAAGAGCGCTAGTGCCTCTTCTCCTCGCGTACATAATAGGAGTGGGATCAAGCCCGATTGTTACTAATTATACACGGTTTATAATACGAAACTAAGTGTCTATCATACTCATATTTACTGTGTATAGTTGTTTGTTATAGAGTTTCCTCAGGTTCTTAATTAAAGGGTCGGCAAGCTTGTCATGAAGTTTCAAGTCGTATTTTTTTTATTTTATAGTACAGATGCGTTGAGCTGAACAACGACCGATTTGTTTGGTAATTATCTTTCTCGACCACTAACTGTATTTAATACTCAAACATTTGAATTTGTAATAAATTACTTTTTTGATCCTTTTGCCAGCTGCTATCTTATTGAAAATCAAAATAATACAATTAAATTTCAGTAACCCATATTTTATTACCATTATTTATAGCTGATATTTATCATAATATGCATTCATGATTCAATCAACTATATTACATTTTTAAATTGCGTTGTATATTTCTCGGTTCGTTAAAGGGTGAATATACTGAAGTTATGAAAATAACTAAAACTAAATAAGATCTAATTGCGAGTTCAGCAAAACTAGTTCCAACTACGAAATCTTTCGTAATTCCTCTGGGAGCGCGATATTTTATTAATTTGGACAAATTACTGCACGGGAATGCACTGATGTTAAAAAAGATTACTGGAAAGTTTGCTCGCCAACCACTCATAGAAAGTGAAGTTCTGTTTTTTATACCTCCTGAAAAATTAAAAATCCCATCAGTACAGTGAGTGAGAATCCTTTGAGTGCAGAGACACCCAGACTTTCTAGAACAAGGATGGGCATCTACAAAACGGATACCTTTATGGCACTCCTTTCTGTTATTTATACCCTCTTTACGTAGACCTACAAAATAACGCCGCGTTCTGAAACTAACCACATAATTTATAATTTAGAGGAAACACGCAAACCGACAAAACCAAAACAACATAACAGATAAAATCAGTTTTGTATTGCCACAGTTATATTTTGATGTTATAGCCCAGAAGCGAAGAGCCATTTTGAAAAACCTTTTTTTCTTGATATTAATAGACAGATGTTTCTAAGAAAGAAATTAATTGCCAGCCAGGTTAATTTTGGTGAAGGTCAAAATGGGAAGTTACCGAAAGATTTAAAAATATGAAACAATAAATTATTTCTCGAATAATACTTTTTTAGCCTGATTCAGATAAAACTAACCGTTAGAATCAGGAATAACAACTGAATCACCTTCATATGAGATAAAGAGGCCAAAGTACGTCACTTCGAGTGTCTGTAGATCGCTAATGATGTAGACGCTAATGTAACATATATTTACGTATCTGAAAGTTGATTTTAAGAGTGTCAAACTAGTAAAACTATGATATGAGAAAAAATATCGTTTCACCCTTTTGATACCTTTACATTTCGACCTCCACCGAATCTAGCGCGGGTGACGAGAAATTTCATTCTTAGAGGGTTGTTTGTGGTTTAAAGAAACCCCTGGTTGTGTACTTGTACAATGCAAATTGGCTCTAGGTTTCTGACTATTATGGCTCACTCTTAGTTTATTGGCACAAAGAACTGAGATCTCATTTCGTGAAACGGTGAATTACGATGAATGATTATTTATTAAACATTAAGATGTTTTTCGGAAAAAAGATAACTATAACTGTGTTTTGAAACATGTTTCTATTCCTACTTTTTAAACTTTGTTATTGGATTTCCATTTTTTTAACGTTGATTGTGTTTCTTGATGTTTTTATAGTGAACTTTAAGCTTCGGAGGTATGTGCAGCTGCAAACCATAAGCGTCCTAAAACCGTCAAAAGAACTTCCTCAGTAAGTCATTTGGGTCTTCCTGTCCCTTTCAAAACCTTCCTAACCTGTGGAAATGATAATAAAACGTGCTTACTGAGAAAAAGTTAAAAAGTGACGATATGATTTTGTTTTAAATACTGATAGCGACGTGAATACAAAATTTATTGTTTGATAACGACGCTAGAGATAGCAACCTGACTCGAGATAGCGAGTTCCACTCAATATTTAATGAATATATATGATTATTAAATCATTAGCCATAACTAACAAGATCTCAGAAATTCTTAAAAACACGTATTAACTTAGAAATTCCAGAAATAATATTATTTATATTTTAAGTTATTCTATACAAAATAGTACTAAATAGGATTTGAATACGTACTGTACTTTTGTTTGTAATCCTTGATGAGTGAGGTGATTCCGAATGATCTTACCTATTGCAGTAAAGTTGAGTCATGAAGATTGCAGATGATTTCAAAAAGTTCACCTGGACTATATCCTGAGTCTGGTCGCAGGTGGGGGTAGTTACCAAGCTCGCCGACACGAGTCGCCACCATCTCGAGTTTTTCCTTCCCTGTCGTCTTGCCGATCGATGGCACGCTCAGTTTTCCACACATGTTACCGTAGTAAAATGTGTGTTAGTTATTGAATTAGACCGGGAGCAGTTGTGCCGGACTTACACCGTGGCGAGGGGAAGCGGGGAGGGTGTGGGGCACGGAATCTAATTTGGAACCGAGGCGTCATTTGTTCGAATTAGAGTAGAAGGGTCCGCCAGCCATTATCCTGCCCACAGGAGCAAGTCGGCGAGAGCGGAGAATTTGCAATTTTGTTTGAATTATTCGCCGTTCTATTATCTTGTAATGGCCGAAGGAGCCTGTAATGACCTCCGTGCCCCTGGGACCCGCTTTTTGTCTCTACTTGATGCCCTTTTACCTTATATTCACCTTGTATCACCCGTCCCCCATCTAATGGTATTACCGGCTGATCCTCTCGCATGTTATGTACACACTTAGCCTTAACATGCGATTATATCTCTGTCTTCACCGCTTCTGCGTGCAAGTTAAGGCTGTTTCTCTACTTAAGTATGATGCTTCCCGCAGGTTTGGCACACAGGTGTCAGGTGTCTGTTTGTCCACGTGTGGAGACGATAATGACCCAGTGGATGACCCAAAAAACATACACTTTGTAGGATCTGGCAATTCAGGGTTTTTGCGATAAGTTATTTTTACGAGAAATTTTAAAGGAGTGTTTTTAAAGGTTATATTAACTATAACATTCAAAATAAATTAAAAATGCACTTACTTCCTCACAGTAGGGAACATAATAGATTATTTTCATTGCCTTTATTTAAAAAAATCACATCTAGCTGTATTAACTTTGTCAAGTTGATTATTAAACAGTTGTTTTTATAACACTACTACTTACTTAATGACGGGTTTGTTGATAATCATGTTAATTTTTAAGATAGGCCCACCAACTTAAAATTCACATACGGGAATGAAATAGTTAAAAACATACATAAGCGATTTTGAAAAGGCTTTTTCTTATGGCTAAAAGTTATTTTAAAACCCTACAGTTTTAGATAACGTAGTTGTCATAGTCCAGAAGCCCTCCGCATTGAATAAGCACACAACTTGGTTTTTTTTTAACTAATGAGATATGTCTATTAAGAAAAAATTAATCATTAGCCGCGTTAGTTTTGAAGGATGTCAAAATGGGATTACTCCTAAAGACCTAAAAAATTAACGCTTTTTTCAGATCATATTTTTTTAGCTTAAAACTCAACCATACTTAGACACATAAATAATGTTAAATCATCGGCAGCTAACCATTCTTAGTCCCTGAATGTGGCGATATTCAGCGTCTTTATCTACTCTTAGTTGTCAGACAGTGATATAACTATCATTTATGTGTCTAACGGCAAGTTTTAAGTGTTTAAGCTGGAAAATATATGATCTGAGTTATGATTATCATATCAATCCTTATGATATCCTTTCATTTCGACCTCCACCAAATCTAGCGCTGCTGGCGATCGCTTAAATTTTTAGTGAAAATGTTTGTATCAGTTTCAAGAAAATCATTTGCTTTTGATTATACCATGTAAATTGGCGCTCGTAAATATGTCATACCTTAATCTTAAACCGTATTTATTTGAGTCTCATTATAAGGTATTCAGAATTTTATAATGTCTACCAATCTTCGTTGAACAGTTAAAAGATTTTGTTGCATCATAAATAGTATCTTAAAGGTCTGTTACCTAACTATTTTTCAATTTGAATAGAAAATTAAACAATCGATTGCACCACTTAAACTTCAAGAGAGGCCTTCTCAGTGAAGCTGCTGTATCGCAGGGTTGACTTTCTGGCCGACTTTTTGACCTTAGTTTGAGGAAACAAAAATTTTTTACACTGCAAAGGAAACCAAGTTTCTTACTCTAACATAAAATTACGCAGAAATAAAAATTGTATGTAAATTATAATAAAATCATTTTTTATTTAAGTGCAATTAACAGAAAGTAATGCTTTCGAAATATTTATTAACTGCACTTGAAAAATTTTAATACTCACAATAAATACAGAACTAAAACAACCATGATTATTTAATTTTTCGCTGTTCCTATTTGCAATAATGCTGCTGAACAGATTTATTCCAGAATATTATTTCAAATTTAATATGTAATACTGCTTCAATGTAATTCGTTTTCTTCAATAAACTCAATAGGGGTCTGGGATTAATTTAATTTTGCTCGGAGAAAGTACGTTACTATTTGCTCTATAAGATACTATTTGTTAACATGTTTTACAATAAAAATGTTTATTTATAAAATGTTTGCAGTGTCCATTTCTTTCCGCGAGTGTATCAGCGTGGTAAGGAGTTTTTTTTACCAAACTCGAACTGTTTGTTAAAGACTTATTGTTATATACATTTTTTATTGCTATTTGGAGCTGATTTTAAATTACATTTTACATGAAAAAGAGAAGTTGTTATACTATAACGAAAACAGCAAGCATTAAGCCCTGCATTATTTAATCCCATCTTGTCGATAAACTCCCAACCCACAGTCGGAGGTGGACGGTTTAAGTTAAAGAAATGTTTAATTACCAAATGGAAGTGGCGCTTGGCGTATCAAAGAAGTAACGAGAAAAGGCCGGCGTGGCTTGGTGAGCGGCGGGGCAAACATTTCTTTGATGGGATCTTAGCGATGAGATGGTGAACAGCTGATTGAAGGAGCCGAGGGAAATCTTCCCGCCAAGAGCGCCGCTGCCCAGCTGGTTAAAAATGCAGCGCCCCCGGCCGGCAGCGTGGCACGGCGCAAACAACTTAACGTCGTTACTTTCGCAGGCCATCATTACAAAGCCAGCCGAAACATTCGCTTTTAAGAACTCTCTTTCTTGGGTTGCTTTTATCTCACTTTCACTGCGATTTTAAGTGGCATTTCGAGAAAGAAAATACATACTGATATTTTTTGTATTATTGTCATGTAAGCTTCATTATAAAACTGTTTTTACACAAATATTGTTCAAAACCGTGTTTTAATCATTCAAACTATCCTGAAGGTTCTAGTAAACAACACTTGGATCTTAAATAGGAACTGAATATTACATTCTGTAATCTCTTCCTAAATCTTTTTATATGTTACTATAATTTATGAAATGGAAATGCTTAACAAGAAAAAACAGTCTTAATGGTTATTAGAACAAGGTTAGAGTGTACGTCTGAATTCAGAAATGGCAATAAAAAGTATTAAGACGATAAATAAAAAGTAAATAGTCATATACAGAGTGTCCCGCGAGATTTTGGCACAAATCCAGGAAAATGTAGTATAAGCAAAAGCTAGAAAAACGTTTACATGAACGTATTTCATATCTCACTTTGCTTACTGTTTGTCTGTCAATATGGTGTTTCCATAAAAAATCCCATATAAAACTGTTAACCTTACCAGTTATTTTAGGGTAATCAAAAGGACACAAAAATGTAAACAATTAATAATACTTTCTGTTTAATAATGGCGGCATTAATTAAAAGGTGTCAAAACTAAACATCTCGCTTCAATAATTGTGCCAGAATAATACAAGGATATCTTATTTGATTTAATTGGCCAAAACGTAAAAGAGGTATTATGGCTCTTTTAGAGGGTGTGTCGTTTGTTCGTACTTCCGAATACAAAAAAATGCTCTTAGGTCCAAGTTTTGATTATATTATTATTTGTTTTAATGACATTATAAAGTGTTTATAAATCTCATAGAACGTTTCTTTTGTCAACATAGTTGATTTTATTTACATACATATATCAACTAAAATAGTCCTAAATCCTTTATATTTTAACCAATCCAAATAAATTATAAATTTACAAACATTATCCTTAGAAAATCTCTCTAGGAATTGATTTTTAAATAGGAATAAGTTTAGAAACAAATAGTTTCATTAATAAACTGTTTATGAAGCTAATATGAAATGTTTAATATAATATTTTATATTTGCAGCGCAAAAACTTTCGTTGTAAATAATTAGAAATAATATTGAGTTATGATTAAACTTCTATTACACTGTGTCAACTTAACTTTACAACCTACTAAGTACGAGTATAAATATATAATATATATTGGATAGTATTACTAGAATGTTGGAGTGCAACATTCGGCTTATCGTTAGAATATGTTTTTTGCACACTATGAATAAAATAATTTTTATATAAATTAACAAAAAATACACCATTTTAGCCATAATTTCTGCATAAGTTGCATTTTATAAACAGGTTTCTTGGCAAATTTCTGGTTATACCTCATTACAAACCTTTTAAACTGCATTAAAAAAGTAGAATTCTAGTGCTATAAAAAGTTAAATAATAACTTTATATTTAAATCCAAAACCGTCTTTGTTTTTAGTTTACTATTTATATTTATACTTATTAAAAATTATGCATATGCATTTACTGTCCTTACCTAACCACTTTATATTTATTGTTTTCTACAATTATTTATTTATATTTGTTATTTATTTCATATATTAAAATTGTTTTATAGTTATTTCATTATCTTATCGATATTTGTGCTTATACACATCTTATTTTCTGATATAATTGTTTCCCTATCTTCCAATCATAATGAATTCTTTTTACTATAATTATTTGTGGTGTGTTTTTTTATTAACACAGTAACTATTTCCTTTTCATTGTTTATTGCTTAACTGTTCAGATGAATGTGTACTGTAATTTATTGATTTTATTATCTATCTAAACATAAGTTTATACAAGGAATCTTAGGTAATTAATGCAACATACTATATAATATCATATACTTTAATAGTTACACTAATACAAATATGTTTAGATTTTCACTACGTATAAAATGCGTAATGCGAAACAACATACAAACATGTTTTGTGTAACAGAGGTAAGCTTTACAATTATTATTAACAACCTCAACAAATAAATCCTCGTTAACAACTGTTTAGAGAATCATTAAATGATTCAACGGAATAATTAATTATTAAATACCCTAGCCACTTAACTATCCCATCCGGCAAAATCAAATCGGAACTATCTATCACACTTCCACCGTAATGCAGGTAAGCCTATGCGATCCGTGCATGATTTAGTCAAAAGCTGCACTATTGAAGTAACAATGTTATCGCATTAATCACATGATCACTGCAAGTGGTGGAGGGTCGGTGGGGTATGGGTGGGGTGGGGAAGGGGTATAATAATGCTAATAATGAGTCAAGTGGTAGCCATTAGTTTTATTGATAGAGTGCGCTTCTGAGCCATATTACCATAAAACTATTACACAGTCGGCAGATACCGCTGTAGGGACAGTGAATGCAGCATGACGTATCTTAGTTTTTATGAATCATTCACGAATTGTTTTATCATAACGGAATTTAACTTAAAAAGCACCATAAAACTTGAAGTCACAATGATGGAATGTATAGATTGTTTCCATTTAATATAATTTCATGTATTGCATTCATTCCGTAATTCAGTGAACGGACTATTGGCATGGTCCTAAAATCGAGATACAGGATTTTGAAACCTGATGTTTCGTTCTAGGTTAGATATTCGATTTGATTTTGTCTTGTAAGCTACTCTTGAATTCTTCATACTGCTCCTTTTCAATTTTCTTCTTACTGGAAATAATAATACTCTTACAATTTTTATTAGGACAACAAATATACAGTCTGAATAGAATGTATGGATACCCTAACTCAACTTTCAAATTACTAAAGAAAAAACAATTCTTTGTAGGGCAAAAACTGTACTTTACGATTAGAGTCTAACTTAAATATTTTAATTGCAAACCACTATCAAGTTGCAAATCCTTTTAAAGGTCTGAGTAAAACTAAGAGGTCGCTATCTCAAAAAGAGTACAAAATGGTGACTAATTTCAATTCAAAATATCGTTCAATTGATTTAAATTCAAACTATAAACGAGTATATGATTTAAGCTAATTTGTTTAAATCATTTTAATTATAAGAGTGAAACGAATAGGTTTTACAACGTTCATTCAGCATACTAATCTCATTGTTTTTATTACGGATGCTCAAACTGCTCCCGTCAGTCCGGGAATGTGCTAACTTGTTAACAGTCACAAGTCGGATGGATTCCCGAGCAACCCTTTGAATGTCTTACACAAGATCTTTCTCAAATCGTTTAAGCACTATGGTTTTGATTTATAAGTATAACAGTAAACATTGGTAATAGATCTGGCAAACTTGCAGGCCACGCAATAGTTCCTTTTCTACATACCCGATGAAGGAATGTGTTGTTTACATTCTTGTCAAAAATTACTGATCAAACAACAACTGAATAACCTCGTTTTTCGAGACTAAAGCTTGCTAGAAATGTTATCGAGGGTTTAGCTCACAGTGAAGCAATAAATACTGCTATTCACTACTTTAGTAAAACTTACTTAGTAAAAAACTTTAAAATCAAATTAGCAGCCGTTTTTTAATGGCTTTAAATAACGAACTCTAAGTTTTATTGTTATTACTTATTATTGTTTATAAAAAACCTTTAACACGACGTATAAGTTAAGGCGAATTTACATGTAAAATGTGTGTGTTCGTCAATTTTTTTTTGGGGGGGGCAGGGGCAACCTTGTCATACTAACCGAAAATTGGAGTTTTGCATTCCAAAGATGTATATTGAGGTTGGGGTTTCTAGGTACGGTTGTTAAAAAGTTAATATGGGTTATCCATACTTTTCTTTCACCCTGTATAGCAAAATATATATTTTAACGTCACTATACTTGCAATAGATTAAGCCTAGTAAGAATAAAATGAAGTTCTTCATGCCTTGAGTACTTTCATTTAGCACATAACACTCTGCCTTTGTGCTTTAATCCAGTTCATAACTCTTCAAGCGAGTAAACAATTAACTCTAACTACCTTAAACCATTCTAAAAAGTAAAAATTTTTATATTTTTGAAAATTGGAAAAACTACTGAATAAAAAGACATAGGCCTACACTTAACGAAGTTAAATGTTATGATAAGAGAACGCCTTTTGCTTGGTGTAAACCAATTAACCCTTTTTGAAATTAAATCCGAATTTCGAATACTCCTGTGTAATTATATGTTTGCGGCATCTAGCATCAAGCGTAGCTTTACACACAGTCTTTAAAAATGTCAAAACTATTAACATAAAACTGTGTAACTTCACTTAGAAAAGAGTCCATGCTATGAAAATAAAATATCTTGAATTGTTAGGAACTTAGGAATCATATAAATTCATGTAAATTTATACAAACAGGGGGGTATATCATATCATTAACGGTTTGTTAAAATAACCCTCTTGATTTATATCAATCGAAATTATTGGTTTACGCGAGACAGCCGAAGAAGTTAATTATAATCCTGCAACGACAGGGAGGGTTGTCAATGGGAAGCAATAGGAATCGGGAAGTGGCACGAAATTGGATTTCTTTCTTGTCGGATTTACAAAACGCAAGAATTAAAGACGCTCGCGGCGACGGGGCAGGCTGAATGCATTATTGAATGAGACCCTCCTGATAGGCGTTCAACGCTTTTTGTCACGGCCCCAGCGGGCTTTGTTGGGCGAGATGCAATTACAGTTAAAAGTGATGACACAACTTCTCAAAGTCGGGCTGAGATTCTCGGCGAGGGGTTTCTTCGTTAGCCAAATGAGAAATGTGGCGCGAACCCTTGGCTGACGGTGGCGTGGCACGGAGCGGCGAGCTGTGTATTGTTCACGGCCTGGACTGGTCGAGCCAGTCTCTTTGTCTCTGACTCCTTGACATAAACGCAAACTTTTTAATTTCCTTGCCAGCGCCATTCGTTTAGCCAGCTGACTCCTGCGTGCCAAATGCCCCAAATTTATTGAATTAAATTATTTTAATTGCTGTTTTAATTACGATGACAACAACCCGGAAACTTTTACTGGGCGGTAATTTCGCTAAAGAACTCTTGTGTAATGTTTCATGTTGTGTGTGGATCCCGCTAGAGTTTCCTTTTAATTTAATTTAACTTTGTAACAACTAAAAAGGATGAAATACTTATGTAATGGACATTTGTTTAATTACAAGCAACTAATTTAAGTTACAATTCTGAAACCATTCTACGTTTAGTGCTTATTTGTTTCATTTTATAATTAAAAAAAAATTATTTAAAAATAATCTCTGCATATATACGTAAAATAATATTATTACTAAATGTTATCACGGGTTGTTCATTTCTACAGAAACATAGACATTCAGAATGAAATTTTTCAACCCTTCGAGTGATAAGCTTTGCTAACGCTCAGCCAACTAATATTTGTACTTGATATTTTACCGTTCATATCACCTGAAATATCTTTTAAATACACGAACCGAGTTGTAATAATAGCAAAATCTTTTTATTTCAACACTCATTGTTTTAGGAGCACACGCTGGCCTACGAATTCAAAGAGAATAATTCTACCATTTAAATATGTACCATTCAAACGACCTTTATTTTTAGGAAATTTCATTTATATACTCACAAATTTTTACTTATGATTTTAAACGCTGTTATTCACTATTTTTTATTTATTATTATATTCTGTGACATAAAATTGCATTTATAAACCGTTTTTCGGCCGGTGCATTGTTTAAAGTTTTAGGCCAACTAGTTCTTAGACAATGTTTGTAAGTATACGCCAGAAGTTAGGTTTCAATGCATGTGGTCTTTATATAAAAAAAACCTAGATGCGTTCAAAACGGATTAAATAAGTTGGTTAAATAAGAAGAATGTTTGGAAACATGTCCTGGGCACACACTCGTGTGACTGTGTTCTTATACGTTGGCCGCTATCACTTTCACAATAAAAGGTTTTAGAATGTGTACCACTATTTTTCAACTTTTTAGTGATAAATAGTTGATCTAACTTATTAGCTGTGAGGTGTACCTATTCATACTACATGACAGTACACTAATGTTAAGTATCTGAATAGGTGAGGATATAAATCAAATCCAACATTGACCTAGTTTTACCAGTTTTAATAATACATAATGGTGGTATATAGTTACGTTACTCATTTATTTTAAAGAATTTTATGGCTTTACTTTTATGTTCATCTATCATTTTATGAATTAAAATTGTGTTGCTATTTTAGAGTTTCCTGTTTGTAGTTAAGTTCCATTAATGACACTTATAAAGTAATATCTTTAGCTCGCTAAACGTCTGTCGGGATAAAATATTTCAGGGAGAGTTAAGCAACCAAACTTCCCTCCTGAATATAGCAGATTGTGTCTCGCGAGCTTGACACCTTGCCGCCGCGCTCACGCAAGCACACCTTTATTAACTGGAGTTTAATAACATATCAACATCACCATGGAGCTTTCATCTTCCCTGTGTTATATATGGCTTTCGTGCTAAACGCAGTGAAGTTTAAAGACAAATTTTTATGTACTATTGGGTTTGACCAATAATTCTAGACAAAGAGCCTTCCCTAAAAAATTAATTAGCATAAATTAGCACGCTCGCAGTTCTTAATTCGAATCGTCCATATGATCTGCCTACCCCGTGATATAAAATAATTATTTATTTTATGTCATGTAGTTTTAGATTTTAAAGTTAAGTTTAGGTTTTGTGACACATAATGAACTATCTTTGACTCAGGCGATAAGAAACTTTTTAAGTTGCTTTCTTTCCATTAATTCCCTACAGTTTTGTCCTTCCATTTATTTTTGATTAACTATTTATATCATTATTTTCACTAACATTAACACAAAAACACTCATTGTGAATGTTTGGTAAGATATTGTTTGTGGTAAGTGAAAGTTTTCTGGTAGTTTTAACTTAAAATCAAAGCTCGTCGGTCAAATAATAGTACTATATGCTTCAACTGCAATTTACCAATCTATATATAGGCGCAATAGATTAAATAAATTCAGTATTGAATTAAACATGACCTAATATTACAAGAGAGTATTGTGCAATAAGTATTAGTTTTGTTGAAGTTCAAACATGAGATTTTGAGAGGCAAGCTGGCCAAGGATCCTTTGGTCCTTAAGTTAACTAATATTTCGTATTTAAAACACTGTTTGGTATATTAGTTATGTGTCGCATGTAGTATGTAGGAATCCATCAGGCGTTTTGTAGCTAACTATTTAAGTTTATTTGTACTTTTGTTTTTAGTATTTTAATTTTATAATACCCCTACTGACCTAAACATGTTTTATCCATCAATTTTATTTGTATGTCATATTTTGAGTCTTAGTCTATCAATTATTACGTAGGTCCCTTTTTGATATTTACATTTTGCAATATACAGGGTGTCCCGTGAATATCTTGACAAACGTGTATCACATTATTGCTCAGGTCATGACAAACACATTTTACCACATCAACATGTGTCTTTGGAGCTTAATTTTCCACCTTTCTGTCTATATGTGTTTTTCATAAAAAGATAATACCTTAAAAACTAATAAATCAAATCATAACGAATTGAAATAATACGTTTATGGTAGCAAGGCCAGTTACTGCACAAATTCTACTTTTTTTAATATTTTCGAAAATCGGCTATTAAAACTTTTTGTCATTCAACATCTTAAAAACCAGAAATTTTATCCAAGAATAACATTTTTAGAGGATTTTATCACAAATCTAATTGCATCAATATTATTTACATCGAATAATAAATAAGTGGTTCAGAGCATATTTACTCTGACAAGACATGGCCTACATTGAGATTCTCAGGAATAGACAATAGTACAAAAGTGAATAAACGACGACTCCAGAATATCTCATGCCTTTTGTTGCAATCATTTTTAACATCTGTTGTCATAGGATTACAAAGTTAAAGTATCTTTTTCAATATTTGTGATACATTAATCGTTTGTACACAAGTTATTTTTTTAAGTGGGTTGTATTGGTATCTTTTAAACCTTAAGTGTAACAAAAAAAATTAAGTATTGAACTGGAAACCATTCTTTCTTTTTGGTTTATTTAAATTATTTTTTCTTAATTACAAACAATTTGCTCTCTATTTAATAATCGGTTGTAAAATCACCCTGTGTGTACGGTTATATACTATCCCTCTATAATTGTTCTGTACTTGAATATTTGTATCTCATATTTTTTTTAAATAGTTAAACTCAACGCGTTAAGGGAAACCGCAAGTTAAAGTTTCCATAATTTTAAATACATTTTACTGTCTTAAAACGAGATAGCTTGCACAGTTGAAATTTAAAAAATTGATAGAAGGATTATATTACAAGATCCCAATCGATTCTTATTAAAATCAAACTAATAAAGGTCTGTCGACATTTTTCAAGAAGTGAAAGACGCACTTACCTAGTTCCAGGACTATAGAGCACGTGTTCAAATATGCTTTGACCGGAACTACTTGGATCAGAACCGTTCAAATTCTTCTTCATAATGTTACTGATAAAACCTTCTCCTACGTACCATTTTTCGTTATTCACTACTATTCCTACGATTCGTTATTCACAAAGTGAGAGCCATAAGAACGACCCGAATAGTACCACAAAGACAATATGTAATTGTGCAGTACACATTAGACAAGGATGGTACACAATTGACAAGTATGATACATAATAGACAAGAATGGTACACAAAAGACGAGTATGGTATGCAATAGATAAGTATGGTACACAATACACAAGTATGGTACACAATAAACAAGTATGGTACCCAATAAACAGGTATGGTACACAATAGACAAGCATGGTACACAATACACAAGTATGGTACACAATAAACAAGTATGGTACACAATAGTCAAGTATGGTACACAGTAAACAAGTGTGATACATAATCGTACCATCCATACTTGTCCAACATTTCCTCATTGGAAGCCTTTGCATTCAAATGTCTGTACTGACTAATGAATTCCACGTACCATATTATGTTCGATCGAATCAATAGAATTTTACACAGGTTAGAAGAGTTCCAATCAAATTTGATTCAGTTAGGGATATATTCAAATCCAAATCTGTTAAATAAACTGTTTTGATAAGTCGAAAACAAACTATTCCACTCTGTAGATTATTGCCTATTTTTATAACATTCTTATTCACTATTTACATTTAAAACTTGGGATTAATATCCACAAAAATGGAAATAGTAATTTTAACTTTACGATATGTTTGAATACATAAGTGTTTATGATTAACCAGCAACGTAAAAGTGTGTCGAATTCTCAACGCACTGTTTCTGGCTGTTTTACGCAAAATGCAAAATCTTAATTAGTATGTACAGCCTTGCTCAAAGTCATTACATCGCCCATTAAACTCTTAAGTGAATCAGTTGGAAGTGACGCCCGCCGCTCCACGCCGCCAAGCCGATACACATCCCATTAGAGCCCAGTTTAAGACCAGTTCTGAGAAGAGAAGCGAAGACAATTTAAAATGCAAAGTGGGCCCAGGAAGGAAGAGTGTAATGAAGACAAACTGGGCCACTAAAGGCCTCAAGCGTCCAACTTATCGGCTCGCTTCCCTGTTATTGATACAGCTAGCTACCCTTCCAACTTGCCTGGCATGACCGGAGCTTTTGTCGACGAAGGCCGCTTTCTTATATTCTAAAATAAAGTGTAATATGTATTTAAAGTTGTTCTTTTCGAGTCTCAACATTTTATTTTAGTCTGGTATTAAAGGGCTATGTAATGCAAGAACGAGACAACATAAAATGATTTTCATATTTCTTTGAATTATGCTTCTGCATAAGAGAAACAATATTTTCGATGTATTCTATTATGTACGGAGAGTTTATTAAACATCCGAAGGAAAATAATTTTTAAACACTAAGCAGTAAGCAATGAATAAGGTTTACAATTATACAGTCTCGTCAGCCATATAAATATGTAGTTACCAATGTTTTATTAAAACTGTAGAGCCTGCTTAGAGAATATTGATGTGGGTAAAGATGAAATAAAGTATTATTACAAAGTTGATCAATACACAAAAATATTTACTGTGGTCTCAAAAGGGTTTCTTTTCCTACAAAGCTAAAAGATGTGTGTAGATTTGCAACTTTAATCAAATGATCTGCGTTTGATCAAACGTTTTCCTGTATTCCAATATTTTTAAGAATGAAATCGCCATGTATTACTTTTTATTATATTTGTAATCAACTTCTTGGTCATTTTTAATTGTTTGTAAACGGCATTTTGAAGATTACTGTCTATACGTGTTATACAAATCCAGCAACCCACTTTCAAATTGTTGAACTATGTTATTTTGGGCAGAATAACAAAATTGCCCTATTGATCACAGATTTAAATACTGGTAGCTGAATTACCCAAAATGTAGCAGCACATAAATGTATAAGAACTCTTTTCCAAAACACACATAGACAATATTTTTCAAATACACAGATATTAATTTAATATAACGTATATATGTTTTGAGTGGTATACGTATATTAAAATAAAGAGTGATAACATTTGATAAAGTTACTTTTTATTCTTACCGGGGTAATTTTAAAACAAAGAGGTATATTTAAAAATGTAATTTCCTAAGGATAAGTGGGTTCGTGGAAAATCATGTCGAGTGTAAAGTTAACTGACTTAGTAAGTAATACTGGCTGGTAAAGTAATACGTCTGCATCTATATAGAGCTAATCACACCTTCAAACAAAATAATCATTATCAGATATCAGCAAAAAATTACTTATTCAATTACATTAAATACTAACTATTGCTTAAGATTTTGTACTAGGATACTGCAAATATATTTTGATTTTAAATAACCCAAAATAGTAGTGCAAATATTCTATATTGCATTATTCATTAACACTAACAATTCAGTATTTTTTAATGTTCTAAATTAATATGAAAAGATTGAGATGGATTTGCAAAGTTGAATTCTAGCCTGAGACTACATAATTGAAATGATCTGTGTTTTTTATATAATTTTAATATAAAAAATGAATTAGATATGAAATGAAAATTCACTATCAAGACTTCTAGTGAAAAGAGATATCCTGAGATATCGTTAGAATAGGGACAAACGTTTGTAGCGGAGTTAAGAAGCCAACTCCGTGCCAACGATGCTGGTCAATGAGAAAGGTATGCTGCAGAATGTAGAGAGAGGGCGAGAACATCGTTGGTGAATATACTGAGCCTTCATGAAGGTTCCTCACTTAATGTGCGAGATAGGAAATTATTCAGCATAAATTGGGTGAAGAGTGTCCTTGAAATAAATGTCTGTGAATATTATAAATATAATATTACTTGTAAGCCTCAACAATTATGGAAGACTAATTTGCGTCTAATTAGCTTAGCGTTAGCTATGCCTTATCCCTCGAGGAGTTGGTAACATTCCTGACTGGTTAAAAAGAACGAGACATTTCTCGACCTATATTTACGTAACAGTTTTTGTTTTAAATGATTAGTGCTATCAGCCACAGAAGTTTGTGACACCCTTTTCTAAACACCCTGTACATAATAATTAACAATATATAAGAAATATATAATAATAATTTATGTAAACGTAATAACCCGCAGTATATATATATATATATAAGAAGCTGTATAGTATATACAGTATATTCTTATACTAATATCTTCTTTTAATCATCGTCTTTTAGTGGTGTTACGAACTGAATCATTGATTTTTCAATGGTACGTAAATACAATGTAGTTTTTCTTTAGCTCAGTGGGCTGCGTGGTATATTACGTAAATTATTAGTATTCACCCGGCTCTGGGAATCCCAGGATTATGAAAGAACTTGATTTACTAAGCCCTCCGATATTTGGACATTCTCAGCCTTCCAGCCTAAAAATTTACAATGGGAATTTAAATCCCCAATAGAAGAACACCTATAATTTCGATCTATGGAAGATTTATATCCATGGAAATTTTCAATCACTACATTATGTTATAATATATTACGTTAGAATATCATTATCAATAACAGAAAGAACAACCCTATTGTTAAATTTTTTTGCCTTTTTTCGTACAAGGTAGTAGGTAACCGAAAACCAGTGAAATAACGTTTGTCTGAGACGATGTTAACAAGAAGACTTATTGATTATGCTGAGAGCATGCGAAGGATTACGCTAATGAGTAGAGTAACAAAAATAATCCCAGGAGCTGAGGAGTGAGGATTACCGTTTAAACGTCTAAGCGAGTAATCTTCTCCAGACTGGCGCTTTTATCTGAGTAAAATAAGGTATAAATATTCATGGTGCATCAACCCTTCGGCAACTTGGCGGCTCGAGTGGCCGTAATCCGGTGTCGATCGCGAGCGACTCGTACGGCACTTCGCTACGAGTAGGGCACTTCACACGTCAGCGCTTCTGCTAGAGAGCTTGATATTGCTTCTTGGTGTCTTAGAGAACACTGTTCCGCAAACTCTGAGTGTGATCCTCTTTGAGAAACATTCTTCAACTATTTATGGTTTCTAGGTCCATAGCAATAAGTATAGTTCTACTTGGTAATGGTTATCGATACATGTTAAATCAGACAACGTATAATCCCAATATATATATATATATATATATATATATATATATATATATATATATATATATATATATATATATATATATATATATATTTGAGATCTTTATTTATTAATTAATATAGACATTAAAATGAATTTTTCACTGGCATTGCTTTATAGACAGAACCTTAGAATCTAGCGATTATATTGGTAAGCCATGAACTTTGGAAGAAGCTGCTTTGTTGAATAACTAAAGATCGCTGTGTCAAAAGCTTGGACCTGACTATAAATCCGTTCCTAAGATGGTACCTTTACAGAATCTTGAACGTACTTGCAGCATTCCACAGTTACAAGAGAAGCCCGTGGTTCCTGTTGAACATCAATTGTTAGTGGAATGGAACTTTCAGATCGGAAAGCAACGTCCGGAGCTCAAATATAATCGTTTTTATTAGTAAAATTGGCAGATTAATAATAAAAGGTTGTATTTTAAAACAATTGACGCCGTTGCCTTATGTATAATTGTGGGGAATAAATTACACCACAATTATCTTATAAATTTGCCTGTTCTCGATTGACCTCTTGGATAAAGGTAATCAAGTAACATGAAGCCCTCCAAACGACCTACAAATCGCAAAATGTAATTCAAAGTTATTGCTAATAGGAAATAGAAATAACTTTTTATGTGTTGAAGCACGGTTATTATTTTTATGATTGGATTTTCACTGTGTTGCTAGACCAGATGTAAACCTTGCCTTAGCAATGCCGTAGGAATGTGTGTTGCTGATACTGGTGGCAATCCGCTCATTTATGAACACTACAATATAAGAACTGCATCTAGGTTTAACACTCTGAATAGGCTGTAAAATACGTAAATTACCAGTCATAGATTTTTATGTTTATCTAACACCATCTAACTGCTATATTACAATAAAATAAGAAAGGGTGACACATATGAACAGTTTATCTCGTCCCAAAGCATGAAATAGAATAAAGTTCGAGTACGATATAATAAATAGAGTTTGGTATATTACACAGAGCAAATATTATACATGAACCAAAGCACTTTGTATATTACGATGGAAAAAGCATTGAGGAAGTGTTATAAATTGTTGTTGAAAAATATTATTTTACTTTAAATTAATACCTCTTCAAGTAACCTCTCTTAAGACAAAAAAGTATAAAATTAGATTATTACTTCACAAATAATTACAGGCATTTATTTAAATTAGGAAATCCAGGCAATTTTGTAATCAAACCCAAATAAAAAACGCCTGAAGACAAGAATGTGAAAATTTTACTATATATAAATGAATTAGTTTCAAACTGTGAATTATTTTTATTTATTTTTAAATATAATATTTTTTTAAATTGAATATAGTTTAACGAATTGCATGTTTTTAATTTTTCTTAAGGAGGATTTTTTGAAATTGAAATATCAATCCCTCCACTCATCTTTCATGTGTATGATGAAGTGTATTTCATTACGATGTCCCAAAAATTAATCACTCCTTGGAAAAGAACCGTTACCAATATTAAAATAATCTTTTTCTGGATTTCTAAAGTGGTATCCTAAATGCTACTATTTAGGCTTTCTTTCAAGATTTCCCTAACCAAATACCGATTGACAAATGACTTCCTTTAATGAATTTGCCTAGTGAACTTTTTAATTTATAAGGTAAATTAAGACTTTACCACACTTATGGAGTATTAACGAATCATCAACAATCTCCATATTTAAGCAAATACTACTGTACTTCAGAAATAACAGATTCAGTCGGTAGTTGCATTAACAAGTAGATACGTTGTTATTAGGATAACATCCAAAACATAGTGTGTTTTAACGTTTAATTCAGTAACCCCTGTTCTAGAATGAATCGGAGGTAGATATATAAACAACTGAGCATTGCTGAGCGTATGTTGGCAGTTCTTGCTGTTGAAATCTCTTGTAATGTTGTGTTATGTCTCCAAGTTGTATTGAATAAGTGTCGTTATCAATTGATATTCTGGTTTATTGAAGTATTTGGCTTCGGCAGTCTCATGGAAATCAAGAATTTAATTATTATTCACTTCTGGGAAAGTCGTATTACTTTTTGTCTTTCCACAATATTCAAGCAGTAGTGGAGTCGCGTAACTAGAAGAGTTTATAAGACAACCAGGTGACAAAGCAATGCTGGGATGGAACGCGGGGGAGTTCACGGTCTGTAGTCAGTCACCTAGGTGACGGTCTGCGCTCGGGCGGCCAAGGAACCCGGCCCCTGCCAATTATTTACGGGAGACAATCTCACATTTTGCCCAGGTATCGGGCGACAGGTAAGCAGTCTTGCAGACCACTGAATCTTACGATCGCCTCGCCGTGTTACTCACGGCTGTTGACCGGATCCCTTCAATCAATGCTATATTGGAAATCATCCATAGTCATTAACGTTTGGTACATATTTTCCCTGATATTGATACGCAATTGATTAATAATTAACTAACAATTCTGCTGAAAATAAATTTAATGTATGTAATGAATATATAATGTAATGAATATATTTCTAATATATTCAAACGCCCGTCTTTTCAACGTGTGTAGATTATATATTCTGGAAAAAATGTATAAAACAATAAGCCTATTACATTATGGGCCCAATTTAAAATGTCAACAAATATTAACCTACTTCAAAAAAGGTTATGCAGTTCTAGCTATTTCAATATTCTATTTTTATGTATGCCCATAGATTTCCAAAACCACTGAAATGATTTTGATGAATATTTGTTAAATGAAAGACGGCTGCCTCGAAGTGTATCCATATAAGTCTTTTAAGGATTGGAGTAGGAAATTATTTTGGAAGTTTTACATTTAAAACCATATGAAGAAGTCTGGCAAAACAAACTGTGGAGATGGCGTTTTCTTACAGTTATTACTACTTAACCTAAGAAATTACACGAAAAATAATTTTAGTGATTGGCTTTGGAATGATGTCTCTGTTGAAGGAACATAAAAAAATCCATTCTAGAGTAGCGTGACAGGATTGAGTGCGGTGGTTGAAATTTTCCAAATCACTATAAAATTCGTAACCGTCGCTCTGGGAAGTTATACCTATAGCCTGCATTAGTGTTCCAAACAATGGTGATCCTTTTAAACATGATATGGAACAACAATACAGAAGGAGTTGCTGAGATGTAGCTTTCTTCAGATGACCTCCTTACAAATGGGTATCTCTTGGAGCCAATGTCGAATCCGTCTGGAAGAGTGGTAGTGAGAGGGGGGGGGGGGTTTGAGTGCTGAAGTTTGAAATTTTCAAATCACCATTTTATATAACAGACCTGCTGCAGGAAGCTCCTCACTTTACAACAGGTTTCCAAATTGCGTTCCTGTAGGAATCTTGAATCATTACATGAAGCTACGAGTTGGAACAATTCGCTGAGGTTTACAAATTTTTTACGGCCATAACTTAATTTACAAATGCTAGGCAATACATCGACGTTTATACATACTAATAATTCCAGTTACATTTCTTTTTGAACTATGTGAATTCTTTCTTATAACCGGAATATAGTCCAGAAAGTAATTTTTCAAATACCCTTAGTTTACCCCACAGACACTTGGGAAATATTTCTACTTGTATCATGATAATCATCATTGTATTTAGGACTGTAATAAGGGAAAACTTTTATAATTTACATACATAGAAATAATTCTCCAGTGCAGCGCATGTTTTTATTTTTTAAATTATGTAATCTAATGTTGCTTTTAGGTAGCATTTAAACATTCATTTTCCGGCTGCCTAACATTGCGTATCTGCCAGATATATCACAAAATCGTTTGCCCACATAATCAGATGGTAACCATTAAGACGTTAATATTGACATAGTAAAAGCTAACTTACTGAAGGCAAAATATCGCATCTGTCTGCCAAATATGCGTCAACTCTCCACACGTTTTGAAACCATTTATGTGCCAACAAACAATTTTCAAACAGAAGACAAACTGGTATTTGAACAAAACCAGTTTCACGAGATGGCAACACACCAAACTAGTGTTGCGTAGAAACAGGCATCGCTAAGTACCGAGGTCATTGGCTTTATCTCAATGTCATCTTGGGGGAATATTACATTGCTGTAAAAGTTGTCTTTATTTTTCGCCAGAAAGTATTAAAAGTTACATGCAGAATGCCATAATGATTGCTGTTAGAAAGCGATTGGCGGATACATGACGACACTCTGGCATGAAGAGGGGCGTCTACTGAAGGGGCGTGTACCATCGTAGAACTGGGATGTAAAAGATCAAGTCTATAACACAGTTCGTTCTCTAGATATGCTGCGCTCTGATAAGCTTCGCCAAAGCTCAGCCAAATAATGTAAATATGTTAGTTGACGCTCAATAAATTTAAAAAGTTACATGCCTAATTGACGAACTTGTTGTTACCTATGTAAAAATTAAGGTTATATGCAAAATTTCAAGTCTATAGTTCAATTTATTCTTTAGATATCTTTCAGAAAGCAAAATATATTTTGATCTTGAGATAAATATTTTTGTTATTTGTTCTTGAATTATATACAGATAGACAAACGCACAGAAAAGGAATTTTGCATGTCCCTAAAATTAATAAAAAATATTAACAATTTCAAATCTATATTTAAACGCTTCGTCAGATATCTTAAGGAGAGCGAAGTTGTGTTAATGCTCTGCCAATTTGTCTAGAGACATGCACGATCATCGAAATTGATGTTGTCTATATAGAAATTAAGATTAATTCTTTCTCGAGATACCAGGCTCCCGAGTGGTAGGTTTCACTACTTTTATGAAAAAGTAAATATACAAGTATGAGTTTCTCAAAAAGCCTGCAATTATTCTATTGGGGATAAATTAATTGCTACATTCAAACGTTTTCATATTGTCTTATTGTATACAATTGGGTAATTTTGAATGTATACAAAATCTTCAAACTTCAAGAAAAAATTTGCGACCATCTTTAAATTTCACTCTATTGCTCTCAGAAACCTTGCGCTCAAAATTTTAACACTGGAAAAAGGTGAGAGCTTTCAAAAAGTCATTAGCTGATCCTTTATTACAAAGTGAAGAGTTTGTTAGCTCTACTGAATATGAATGATCACCAGAAAAATAATCACTATAACAATTATTAAAATTCATAATACTAGTATTTTACAGTACTGTACCTACTCAATATGGTTATATCTTTGTGTAAGGACCTGTTAATTATGCTACAAGTTTTAACTCACCTGTTCACTGTTTAGTACAGCGGTGTTCTTTAACAATTCCTCTGTATCGTTCATTTACTTCTGATTTCGAGAGGAACTCGGCTCACGAACGTGTGGGTACCCAAATAAGACGCATCATCTTCGAAGTTCGCAAGTCTAAGTTTGTAGACAAACAGCCAGTGACAAGTCGCTCGGAATTGTCACTAATCACTTCACAACACTGCCTGCGACTGCTACAGTGATATGCGGGGTTACCGTTACCAACTTGAGCGGGTGATTAACGGAAACTTTGCCGCCAGAAAGGAAGGGGTTGTTCACACGTTCTCGCCGGCACGGCCATTGTATCGCTCTACCTGTTATATATATATTGACACTGATTGTTGATCTATATTTTATACAACAATAATATTATTATAATACTCTCATTTAAGATGACTTATTCACTGATAAAAATAACAAAATTCAATATATTTTGGTTTAAAAAACTTTGAAACTAATTTTAAACAGAGGTTTTGACGCTATTGCTTACTGTTTACTATCTGCATTTATTATATTTATTACATTAAATCAAAAAGTAGCGGTAGCCTAATGTTGAATAGTGAAGCGCCAAAGTTTTCATCTAGTAGAAAATCTACTATATAAGATAAAAATTCAAGATAACTGTGTCAAACTGAAACTTCCTTGGATGCTAAATAATTACGTCTCTATCTTTTCCCTGTAAGCATCCCACTCTTCCATGCGGTAGTAGGTGATGGTCCAGAAGTTCTCTTCAGCCGTTGTTCCTTTGTACCTTACCTATAGAGCTAATGCGAAACGAACTTATCCATGTAGGTTCTCCTGCCATCAAAGTTGTGATAATGTATGAAAATCTATTTTTTTCATACGTCTATAAGACTTTATTATTATTAATCTTGCATATAGACTGTTGTGTTATTGTTTCTAAATATTTCTGGAATATGTGACGCTACTTTAGCGGGTTAAAACGATTGCTAAAGTCTATCATCAGGAAATGGAAATTTTTTTACACTGCCTATTGTTGCATGTTAAATTAATGTTGTCACTGACTCCAAAAAAATATTATTTTTTAGTTAATGGGACCATTGTACGCTAGCAAAATAATTGCGGGGTCTTGACTTTAGCTTGCGTCATATGTTAACCAGATATCGTGTTCATCTTTGCATTTTAGACAACAATGGTATGTTTCCTCTAGAAGAGTTCTTTGTGTGCTATAACTACCAAGTTTTGTAGCTCCATATGAGCAAAAGTCTTTGAAAATAGATCGCATCTGAGAAGCGTCAGCAGTACTGTACTTTAGATAAGCTGAAAACAGTTAACACTTCAAATTTATTATTCAAGATGTTTAAAGCTTTTATACCTATTATTTTTTCATTTTTTAAATACTACATTAACTACTCCAAAAGGTTTCCCAATAATTTTTGCAAAATGAAAAGTTATAAACGACAACATTTCTTCCACGTCCGACTAAATGTTCTATGTGTCTTTGGGTCATGTAAATGCCACTTAACAATTTTCTCAGTTTCGTCGTTAAAATTTTATCATAACGATAAGTAATTTGTACAGATAACAGGATTTTGAACATTTTTATATAATACTAAAGTGGAACACTAAATCTAGAAGAAGATCAATACTCCTTAGATGGATTCACTAAAGTTAAACAAGCCTAATCATGCCCATACATATATTGAACTAAAATAACAAAAATATTTTAAAGTTATTGAAAAATTAATTTACATATCATTGGGTGGTACCTGATAAAATCATGTAAATAACAGGCAGCCAGTCAAACAAAATACAAGCTAGACGTTTTCTTGTAATCACTTTATTTACCTTATTTTCGTTTAAAGATATTTCTCAAAATATTCTTAAGCAGTTAAGTCAGAACACACATGAATGATTCTAAATCCATGTACTTCACAGAGTTTCTAATTACAGGTATTTGTAAATCTAAATGTTCAAAGATAAAAATTCTTACAATTTGGTTAGATTTATAGTTTAACTGTAATTTCGAACAACCCTAGTATTATATTGGAGAGAAGCAAAAATCTCAACGGAACTTTTCCTTTGTAAAATCGCTCAAAGCACAAGTTGACAAGGACGCTTTGAGAGTTGAAATGAAGGATCGCGTCTGTCGCGCCGCCCTCAGCCACTCGGCGCAGCGTCCATCGACGATCGACAGCTGAAAGGGTTTAATATCGCCTTAATGTGTTGACGTTTTCTCAAGAATGTGTGCGATTTTGAGCGTCGCGCCGTTCGGGGTTGAAATGATTCGAAATGAATGGCACTGCGGAGAGGGGAGGAGGAGGATGTGCGGGCGGATTGTCGCGAAATGCAAAAGCGCTGGAGCTTGTTTGAAGAGAGGAAATGATGAAATACTGTCGCCGGGGGGAGAGAACAAGAGATAAATGACTGTGAGGAGAAAATGAGACAAGAGAAAGGAGATGTGGGGCCGGGAGAGACAGAGGAAATTTCATTAAATTAAATCTGAGATGTGTGCTCGGGTTGTGCGAGTGCGGGTGCGTGGCGGCAGCTGACGCCGATATTACCGCTGACCGATCACCCCCTCCCATACCACCCCACTTACACAATAATATTACCTGAAATTTCGCTCTTAGAAACCTATTTTTCTTGCTCAGTTTCTCTTAGCAGCGTTCGTTTCCTCTTTAATGCTTTAAGCTCCATTGTCCGTAAATATGTCAGGTCTATCGTTCTATCGTATAACAATACACAATGTAATTAGTAGTGTAAGTAATTATTGGTAACCTTTATTAACTAGATATTTTGTTGGTTGTTAACTTTAGTTAGGTCAAACATTGGTTGGGACCTTTTATTTTTCTTTTATAGAAATTGCACACTTACGAACCAGTTGTTGAAAGTCGTAAATGATTTCCAAACGTAAACTAAAACAAATATCACCAACAAAGAAACTGTGTTCAAGGATAAAGTTCCATCATGTGCGGAGTGAAAAGCATGGAACTATATTTTTCTGCGAATTGGTAAACCTTTATCGATTATAGGCATCAAGAGTAAACCAAGAGTGGGCGTTCTTCTTTAATTTTCTTTATTACATTTTGAATACTGTAACATTTGTAATATTCTAAAATCAGTTTTCAAGTGTCTAATTTTATGAATTTTTGCAACATTCCAAATTACAAGCAGCTGCCATTTTTTCAGTTCTCGAATTTTTAATGTCCGTATGTTATTGCCCAGGTTTATTAAAACTTTAAAATGCGTACGTGAACTCTTGTATATAAGTACAATTTCAAAATACTCATGCATAGTAGTGGACAAATTCAAATAAATTTAAAATTACTAAGATTGACTAACTCGGATATTTTCCGAATACTGTTTAAAATGCATAAATCTCAAATTCACAAATTTCTAATAAACTAAACCACGTCTTTGTTCGGCGTAGAGCACTTGATACGCTTAGATGGTGGCACGTTCACTTTTTATGTTACTACTTTTATTGTAAACTCCACTGCATAAAGTACATTTTTCTTCTTGTGGATCAGTTAAAGTTGTTGTAGTGATGAAGTTACATAAGCGGGACCTCCCTATACTTAGAACTGTCCTGGTAGGACCATGTGAGTACCGGAAAGAATCAATGTATCAGCCCACCGCACAACAAGGCCTCTGGGTCAGTAACCGAGGTTTCGAACCTACTGACCTTCAACGGTACAGAAAGTGAAAACGGCCATAAATCCAAGTGGACGACTCAGGGACTACCAGAAAGTAAGAGTATATTGTGAGCTATGACAATGAGAGAGAGACAGACCGCCCGTGAAAGATGCGGTGACAATAACATGTTCGTAACGGGTGTTGTAAAATTGTCCGGTCCACCGGCAACTAATACCGTTGACGAAGAAACCTATACAATCGCAACGGTCAACCTTGACGTGAACTTTGCCACATGTCTGCTTAGTTTTGTGGTCGAAAGGAATATTGTAGGGGTTTTACAATTTTCTGTTGCTGTATAAGAAATTCCAGGAATTAACTAACATTAGTAGATCCAAGATTTTATGACATATTAATTATATGCATACTTGTTTAAGGTTAAATTGTTAAATATTAAAATAAGTATAGTATTTGCCAAGTTCAATAAAATTACTTTTGTTTGCCAAATCTTTCTTAACACACCAATCAAGTAAGCCTATCAAAAAATCCTGAATAACACTTATACTAATTAATATAACTAGCTAACCCTATAACACAGGAAACTGGCCAAATGTCTCTTCTTCATCTTGAGAACGAATATTTTGCACTAACGTTAATTTATACTTAGATCAAGTTCGATGAAGACACAAATTATTCTGTACAATCCGTTAACGAATCTATGACTCATAAGTCTAAAGAATGAAAATGAAATATACATTAAAGGTTTTGCATGAAACTTTATATTTTCATAGGTAATATAGTGACTGATGATGACACGTGTCATTCCATGGGATTGGCTGAGCGTTAGCGACTATTTTGCGTTTCAAATTATAACGTTATAACGTTAACATTAAAGAAACAAGAAAGTAACTTAAATAGACTTGATCTTAGAGCTGATCTAGTTTTCCTACAACGGGATGAACAATACTCCACAGGAAGCAATCCAGAAAACTCACATGGTTTCAAACTTATCCAAATTTGCTAGGCGTATTAATATACGTGCATCAAAAATTAGAATTCAGGAATTTCTCATATACGATACTAACACAATTTTTTTTAACAAAATTACATAACCAATAAATTTTCTTGTGGCTTTTAAATAACCTCATATATATATATATATATATATATATATATATATAATATATATATATATATATATATATATATTAATTTACAAAGTTTACTGTTAACGGAAATTTCAAAGCTCTATATCCAAATTCTATAGCATTTTTGTCCAGTTAAAGCGAATAAATTTTAGTGTCTAACAATCGTCCATTTAACGAATCAATAGTTCTCCATTAAAAATTAAATAATATAAAATTCAATTGTATAATAACATTTTTTAATACATGCTATTTTATAATTAAATTAGAAATTATAAAGACGGTATCACAATAATTGGTTACAAACTATTAGTAAATCAACTTAAAAATACGGCATTCGGTTAATACCAACTAACATCAAAAAGCGAAGTATCCCTATTATCATATATACCCGTTCCTAAACGTCAAGATAAGGGGCCACCTTCTGTGGTCCCATAACTTCAATTGTGTGACCCGACAACATTCACGCTGAAATATGCACTTGGCCGAACAATAAACATTCCAAGTACATTCTCAAATGTAAACACGGCCAGGATTTACTACACAGGATACTACTACTAGTAGAGGGTTCCAGAGCATCTACGATAATTCAAGAGGGTTTTCGTTTTTAGCGATAATATTTGATTATTAAATAGACATAGATTGTCTTACCACTCATTCACTGAGCTAGTTTTAGCCTAGCTAAAGTCGAATGATATGTACTCGTACATTTCAATTTTTTTGACTTCCGATTTCTCTGAATTTAACTAAATTATGAATTATTATGATCTATTGAAGGGAAATACCATTATTTTATGATGAATTTGCATGACCTATTTACCTAGAAAACTATAATGAAGGTTCTTCTCAATGATCTACACTTGTCGATGTTGTGGGTACGTCGTACACACATCATCTCTGGATTACTATTCCTCTAAAACTATTTCATAATTAATATCGCCAATAAATAGCTACTTGTAATATATTTAATCTTCTACGGTAACACCTTTAACAATAAATTTGGAATATACTTTATTCAACTTGTGGACATTGCAGAAAAATTCCAAGATCATAGAACTTTTGTTAGAGACTAACTTTGAAATACTGTAAGCAAAACCTTACACTTTAGAGTTTTTGGCTGACAATTTTAAACATAAAAAGATAATTAAGCTTCGTTATCACCAAAGCGTTTGGTTAACAAACACCTAATTAATATAACTATATAATATATGTTTACATTTGAAGAAATTTGCAGTCGAACCTCAAACATACCCTTTTCCTTACGAATACATAAAACTTCTAAAGGGTATATTTTTAGCTGAAACACTTGATTTTACTATTTTAGATTAATTTTGCTCTCAACATTGGTTTAAAGCCCCTTAAATGCCAAGTGAACACCCTATATAGTTTTATTCAATAAAAGGGTTTAAAGCAAATGCTCACAGGAGAGCAATAACCTTAACTACTAAATAATATTTAATATTAAAAGTAAAAATATCTCTTATAACTCAATACATTGTAATTAATTTTTAATTCTGAAATACGTTTAGATTTAGCTTAATATAGCGATCGCTGAAAGTAATGAAATATTCTTAGTTAAAAAGTAGTGTTTGGATTTATCATGTAATCAGAAACATAGAAAATCGTAAAAGTTTATTAAAGGGAGGGACATGTTTTATTACAGCCACTGAATTAAATTATGACATAAATTACTAGAACATACTGAAAAAACATTATATATTTTTTGCTAGTTTCTTAGGACTTGGCAGAAATTCCCACTAAGATGAAATCCTTGTGGGTTTTAACAAAAATGTTTTATATTTTCTAACTTCAGAACAGTTACTTTAAAAGCAAATTACTCCAGAATTGTTAACGTTAAACTAACTAAAAAAACCGAATAAACAACTTTAAAAAAAGATCACATGTGAACCAGTCGACCAGCAAATAAGGACATAAATAGACATACGAGTTAGGTCAACTTTAATTCAAATCGTTTCTAAGTAAACCTTTAAAGGTAAATCTTCCTCTACATGTGTACAAGAGTACTTTGTTTCTACGCCAACTCTCTAATACTATAGCCCCCCTGATTCTTTTAAAGGTAATTTTAATTGCTCCCTTACAATAAGTATCTGTCGTTAAAAGTTAGCTACTATAACCACCCTTGCCTGCAAACCGGGTAGGGGTGAAAAATGAAATATTCAGAGTCGTTTTTGAGTCCCTAATTCGGGGATGACGCCAGAGATACTTTTACAATAATTACTCCTGACCCTTTGTAAGAGCTCTTCACAAAAAACCCCCAGAGGCAATTACTCGCGAGCTGGAGGGAGGTGGTCGGTGGTAGTTGACCCAGAACCCCACTGAGCCACTCGCCTTTGGGTCAATGGAGTCGATCGTCGACAGGACACTTTATGGAGTACGGTATTGTGACGAGTGGTCGCCGCCTTCCTCGAACCTGGGCCGCATAACTGAGGTCGCCAAGGCTACGGGCGGTCAACGGTCTTACTTTGTCCCTAAGTATTCGCTTCCTGACCTAGGATTCAGTATATTTATGAAGTGACAACCAAATTCAATATTTGTAGTTGCTAATTTTTAAAATAAATATAGGGAAACCATCAGTTCTGCGGAAAAAACAATTCCTTTGGAATCGTATAGTAGTGAGAAAATAAATATATTGAATAATTTTCCTTCTTTTAAACTATAAAAAAGCATTATCAGTCTGTGATCAACCTTGAAAAATATTTTCATCTTTGGGTTTTTTAGTCAAAGATTTGATATACCTCACAATAATCCAAGACGTTCTTTTTCAATTATAAAATAGGTGGAACCTCTTTGTAGGCTAGGATCGCTCGTCGGGCGTCATTTGCTTGTAAAGGTCTTATTACATACGATGTAGTGAGGGATTGGTACATTACAGGACTGATAAAAGTACTCCGATCACTATTAGGATTTGAATTTACGCTGTGTCCCTCCGGCTCTTCCTGTTTTTGCTTTCCCTCCAGAAATTGTTTTCACACCAGAAATTCTAGTTATGACTAGAATCTATATATTTGATGTAACTTTTGAGTGTCCGGATCTTTTACATTTATTTCTGAAGTAAACCTTTGATGGCTTCATATATTCCTTCCTCTCTATGTACAAATTAAAGATCATGAATTAACAAGTTGACAACCTATGGCTTGTTATTCATTGAGGTCAACCACCTAATAAATATATTTTAAAGAATTATACCTTAGTTATATATTTAAGAAAAGTTTTGAGACCGTTCTAACCGCTGAAAGTGTTCCTAGTAAAAGCTGATTGGCGACAAGCCAAAGCTGTGAATCCTGCGAGTCGACAATGGTTGATCTATATCTTTGTTCGTTCCGTCTAGACTGAATAGTTTCCACAAGTTCCTCGAGATTTTCAGCTCTGATGTAGATATTTCTTTGTCAACGATGGACCTCTTTTGTCTCACTGATCTTGATGAACCTCCCGTTACTCGCACACTAAATCGGTTTATAATCAGAAAATATACATAGATATTTATCTATAAAATCATCTGAATATCTTTAAAATATCTTATGTCTTGGACAATTGTGATAAATCTATAACACAACAGTATTCTACACATCGTTCACTAATCCCTACACGAAATCAAATACTCAACTACAGATCATGATTTTTGTAGTTCAATTTTTTATTCAAAGAATCTAAGAATTTATTTGTTCCAAACACACTTTAAAATTTATGAACACGTCATAAATTCGTACAACAGTTGGATTCAAAAAATGCTTGCTAAAATATACAATAGTGCAGTAAAAACATATTGATGTTATTCTTTCTAAAATGCAGCACTCGTAACCCACCAAGTCTGCAAGAATTAAGATTTTAAGTGATTTAAAATGGGGCCTGCATGACAACTTGCTTTAAAACAGCTCTAATGAACCATTTCTGTATTCTAACAATTGTAATAAAGTTCTTGCAATTATAGATTCTCCAAAATATTACCCTATATCATACAATGTTATTCAAAAAACACTCTAATACATTACCACAACAATACATTTGATTGGTAATGAGTAACGTATAATGAGAAAATCTGTTTTTTGGAACATTTAATTGACTGCAATGATCAAAGATTAATTCTTAACCATTCATAAAACTATTCTGCATTAAGCCTTATTACGAAGAGAAGAATACTGTACTTACCATGGTGGAATTTATAATTTTGAATACATTATAAGGAGTAACTCTACGCTGATGAAACTACAAAACCGTTAAAATATTTTGTTGCCTTGATTTATTTATCAACTTCCCCTATGTGAAGGAGCTTTGTAGTACTTCATCTTATTAAAGACCCAAAAAGGCATATTTTAAACGTTATTTATAAAAAAATAAAACGTTTAAAATCCAAAATCCAAAATAGTAATTTTAACTAATTAGGGATATAAAATATTTTATTTAGGAATCTATTTATACACATAGTCCCTATTAAAGGCAGCTAGCCATGTTTTCAATTTTCCGAATAGTTGTTAATTTATTATTTGAACACATACAAGTGAGTAATAGCTGTTAATGAAAATAAATAATTATATCACGGTTCATGAAGTATTGTTCTCAGTATCCTATTTGGTAATTGGGAAGTCCTATGTCCGGGTAGAGTAAGCTCTAATTTTCCATCAATAAATAAAAATGAACTATGTATGTACATATTTACATTGCTTATTTTCTTGGGTTGAACTACAGATTTTCTCCCAATTCAATTTTTTATATTTATACTTAATAGAATTAATAACCATTACTGTCGCAGTGTATTGTTAAAACTACTTATGGCTCGCTTGTACAATTTACATCACTAACGGTAGAATCAAATATGTAGTGGAAATTTAATTGAAAAATTCAACTTCCAAGTATTCTCGCATAGAAATCTCGGCCCTAGCTAAAGGGAAATGAGAGGTTCTAGTATCCCCTAACCATCACGTGAGACCAGACAAAATTCACCATTGATTTATCATGATTCATCGTTGGCTCACCAAATGTCGCTCTTGGTTGGTCATCAAAAACTAATTTCTGTTATATGTCGAAGTTTATCGATATCTTTTACTTTTTTAGTACGTTTTATTGCAATATAGTTATTTCCTATACACTACATCATAAATGGCTGATCTTTAGATAAGTCTATCGCGGGGCTGAAACATTAATTTCTGATTATTTGCCTGTCCGTCTATCCGTATACCTGTCTGCAAGTCTTGAAAACTCACTAACGTATAGACTTTAAATTTTCTATGAAGTTTCATTTCTACACACGACATATTAAATTCGATGGTGGTAAACGGCATTCCATGGGATTTAATTTAAAATCTAAATGTGGCAAGATATCTTGAGAAATATGTCATATGTAGACTTTACATTTTGCATGAAACCTCATTTCTATTAGTATACATGTAACGAAACTAAGCTAATACTCAGTATCATGTCAATGTCATAAATAATAACAATAAAAGTTTATTCTGTAAGGAAATTAAATTGTACAAAATAGGAAAATATGTATTGTATGTCGTGAGAAAAAATTATTTTTAATCTCAGGCCTTAGATTTTGCTTTGTGTTCTTTATAGTGTAATGCCAATTTATTTAGGTGTATACAAATATTGAAAAAATACAAACTCAATGTCAAAACTACTTTCCTTAATAGATTCTATCAACAACGTTATATATCATTTTTTGCATATACTTTTGTGTCCTAGTTTTTTTTATATTAACCTTCGGCTGGTAGTTGCTAGTGTTAAGAGATATCTTTCATTTGTATTTACACCACATTTAAAATTTCCAAATAAAAAATTTAAAAATTGAGAAGAATGGGGCCGTAAATATCTTATAACCAATCATATGTATTTCCTTAGTATTAAATCCGAACACATAGGCTACGCGTTAATCCAGGAATACCTTCATTCTTGTTCAATATTAGGGGAATATAATTATTAATATATTTCTATGGTCCTGGAAAATATTATCCAGAATAAAATACTTAATAAAAAATAGCAGTGTCTTGATTCTTCAGAAAATTAAATTCATTCTGTTTCGCTCATTTTTTTCAACGGGTAATATGCTTATTTATTTCTAAAAAATAAAATAAATAGTCAACTATATATAGTACAAATTTTACTGGGATGTATTTAACGATGTATTTTTTATCTTCAAGTTACAGCGTAAGACAATTTTGAACTAGAAAGTTAAATTTTTTTAACACTCAACAAAGAGGTTATTGAAGGCTTTAAATAAGTTCAGCTAATATTTTTGGCTAATGGTAAACTAAACATAAAATCAGTAACTAATACAAGACCGAAAGTAAATATGTACTTTTAAATGACATAAATGTTGCTATGGGTGTTTAAATTTAATATTTCATGTATAAATATTTGTATCTCGAGAATAACTTTAAATTGAAATGCAACTTGAATTCCGTACACTAATTTTTAATCATACTAGTTCTTTTCCTAAAAGAATATTTTTAATCAGCTGATACTTAATCCTTCAATTAATTGAAGTGATGGGGTTTAAACAACTGAACATGTTTCACAAATCTCTGTTTAAGATAAACATAGCTTACTCTATTGTATCTCACTGTATATCAGAATTGTACAGGAATACGGTGACATGTATAAAATTTTCGATTGAAATTAAAAGTTTGTTCCTTGGTAACATTACAAATATTACATTCAAGTGTAAAAAGCTCCTTATTGCAATGTTTAAGTAGTTAGATTATTTTAATAGTTGAAAATGTATCGTTGACGAAATTTGCCATTGATTTTTAAAGTAAACTATGTTGTAGCTAAATTATTTTACTGGCCTTTAACAATATTATTAGTGTTTACTGACGATTTCTGTTTCTGGTAATTTGGGTGCATCGAGAGGATCATTAGCTCCACTTAAAATATCAATTCCATGTCCAACTGTACGAAAACAGTAGAAATCTGAAAACTACAGACCTATATCCTTCGTCTCACCTTTTCCGAAACCTTCAATCCATTAGAAGGCTATACATCAGCGGGTATCTCAAAGCAGCCGCAACGGTGACAAAATACTGAGATGGTGCGATAGCCGGGGAGGATACAGGGCGCAGGACACTACCGGTGCTGATCCTAGTCCTGATGGGAGCAGGACGGATGACTGCTGTTCGGGTGACAGATGTGACAGTTGTGGTAGGATGGAGCTGGCGCCGACTGTCAACAGATGCTTGAGCACGAGCTGTCTCCGCCTGGACACTGTCAGGCAGTAAGGACATCTTTGGCCATTAGTTGGCACCTTGTTGGTCCATTAGGTGCTGTTGTCTTAGCAGTTTCCTTTGATGATTCTCGTTTGGAGAGTCAAACACGACGGCGAGAACAGCTGCAAGCGCTGGATCTAGCATCCATTGTACTGTACATTGTATATCTCTATAGTAGTTTGATGCAATCATTACTAGTCGAAAAAGAAACATTTATTATACTTTATTAACACAACTTTCAGTTGCCCCATGGGTACAACTTCATACGAAACTTTCAAAATCGGAGGCCATAGCTTAGTGAAAGCATTTATGATGTAATATGATGGAGCCCTACAATGT
This sequence comes from Homalodisca vitripennis, assembly GCF_021130785.1. NCBI lineage: Eukaryota > Metazoa > Arthropoda > Insecta > Hemiptera > Cicadellidae > Homalodisca > Homalodisca vitripennis. Next base: position 73,934,103 of record NC_060211.1, read on the forward strand.
TTTAAACAAGTAGAGATATCATATTCATATATTATACAGTATGAATAGTTCATAAATTCAAAACGTAATGTTCAATACTTCCATTTCAGGTTTTGTTGTGTGAATAAATATATTCATATAAGTCTCGAAAACCTAATTTGGTCAAAAAGTGTCAACTTCCATCTGTTTAGATTAATTTTCGATCAAAAGTACTTCAAGTGTCGTAGGTGAGTTTGACTTATTCCCCGATCAAGAAAATATATACCAATAAAAACCAACGTCGATTAAGTAGAGACTACTTTCAGCTCTTTTAATTTACTTTCTGTCCCGGGCCACAGCGATAGTTTGTTTTTTGTCCTGATAAAGGAAATATATAACGTACAAGTGAAAAGTTACTTCAGTCCAAAAGAGTCAGATAAGGCCGATTAAATTCATTGTTTCAGTTATATAATACAATTTTGACCAAGACCAATTTTTGATCAAGATCAAGTAAGTTTTCAATGATAGCAGTTTACTATTAAAAGATTTGATTTATTATTGTACTTTTTTATTTTTGAGTTGTGTGTATTCATTTTGTCAAGCTGATAAATGACGTGCTCTGTTTGTTTCTAAAGTTCTCGGTAACTGTATCTTGTAATTGCTATTCCTAAACCAACTATGGAATTTCCCAAATTAATCACTTAATTGAAGAAAAATAGTTGAAAGTATGTCAAACACCCACATAACCTAATTAATCCTTGTGACATTCAAGTTTCTTTGTATTCATTTCTGACGTAATACATTCTCTTTGTCCTTTACTTATGTATAACTTCTTCATTATATATTGCACCTCTTTTTTAATATTTGCGTTATTATTTTAAATTACTCTTCTTACTGTTTGATGGAAGGTATGGAAACCAAAATAAAAAAATGAAGAACTCCAGCAACCCACGTAAATCCTAAAAATTCTAAAACTGTCGTAAATTACAGTAAATATTAAATAAAGAACTACATTTAAAATAAATTCAGTGAAGATGTCCAAACTGCTATTTGTTTTTAAGAACTGTCCAAAGCAACAAAATAAATCACGGTTTCCGGGGCTAGAGATGAAACGAAGCTAATGAATAAATGAGCGGAATACTTAAACAATCCAACCACCAGTTATGTTTCATCTAAAAGGGTGCTTTGGTTACGGAATAACACCAACTGTGAAAAACCGGCCGAATGAAAGCCATTCAACAAATCAAAAAGTGCCACTCAACAGAGAGGGCGCTATTGCGGCGACTAAATCAAACAACCAGGTGGCCTAATTGGCGACTGCATTTTACGTCGCTCGGCCAGGCGTGGAGAGGGCGGAGTGTGCAGTTATTTCTGTTGTTGTCGGTTTTTTACCTCTCTGTGTGAAACCCTAACTGCACCCGTGGCGCGGGCCACTGCCGGCATTTTATAATGTAAATGCAGCGCGCAATTGCTCGCCCAGGAGATGTGGTCGCTTGTGTCACTGTTGTTTTCAACAAACCTATTTAAAAGAGCCTCAACACGTTTACGGTTAACCCTAAATGTAGCTTTTATTCATTATGCACGGTAACATTGTTTTCCGTTAATGTGTTCATTCGATATTTAGTGTTTGGCAGTTTTACAATCGATCGACGGTTGTTTTGTTTTAATTTGCTATGGTTGTCGTATTCGGGCTGGCGATTATTGATTTCTGATGCGGTTTTTGTTGTGCATCTAACACAGGAGGTTTTACTGATTTGTAGTGTTGAATATTTCAGTACATTCTGCAAATAACGAGAGCATGATCCGAATCGCGAGTAGTATGTTCGGATACCTATTGTTGGAAATAAGTTTATTAAAGCTATAGTAAAATGAAATTGTTTATTAGGCATCGCGTTTTGTTCTGAATTAGCCTTATTTAACATTATTTAAACGTTACTTATTTTAAAGACAGTTATAAATTTACGGTAATAACTAAGATCCGAGAGTTAATTCCATAGTACAGACACACAACTTTTTCGTGAAACTGGTAAATGAGTTTTCTTTAAAGAAAAACTCTGCTGTTACCGCGCTAGGTTTTCGTTGGAGTCGAAACACAATGGTAAGTTTAAAATTATCAAATTTTATTTTTCTCAGATAACATTTGGAGCCTGAGACAACTCGCCAGACACAAATACCAATATACTATAATTATCAACCAAAAACATAAAGAGTGTGAAAGTCGCCGTTTTTTTAAATAGTTGGTTTTCATAAAGTTGGCTGTCGCTGACCTGTCTCTGAGTGTCAGATTTTTAAAAAAAATTTCAGAATTGTGTTTGTATTTTTCCTTTTCATTTTAAGCCCCCACTATAAAAAGTGCGGTTGATTTCTTTCTTAGGAAGAATCCTCTCTCCACTTTCACGGAAAACGTTTGCTCACATATTTCAAATTGTTTCTCGGATACTAGACTAAAATACAAAATAACTTTATAAAAGTTTCATGTTACGGATTGACAATTTTTATAATGACAGAGCGATTATGATTATCACTAATCAACCCCATGTCGTTTTAATTTGCATAGATATTAATGAGCTAATAAATTACTTCTAAATAGTCCAATAGTGTTAACTGAAACTATAATTTAAAAAATAATTAAATTTAAAAGCGTTTTCAAATTCCTAAGACATATTGTCTTTTTCTTGGGTGTTCGGAAGATCAAATGACGATACCGCCTTTGTACTTGGGTGGTAGAGTGCACACGGGAAAAACAATTAGTACCGGGTCCGTCTAGGCAATATCGTAAATACAAATGCAACCGGCCGTGGCGGGCTCTCTGAGCCCATCGCCTTTTTCGGATTTATAATACTTATGTGGTGATTTTGAAAGGACCGGGCCGCCGGAAAACAACCAAATCTATTCCAAAAGCCGTAAAAATGTCAAGAAGCACGCGCGCCGCTCCGCACCCTGGCGCCAAAACACCCTAATTATCACCCCCACATTATTCTCTATTATGACTCTAGATTTGTTTCAGGACATTACTGAGTTCTTGGGGTCCCAGTTAATGCCGGGGAAGCCGGTTAACGGCTGCTAAACTATCTGAAAGACAGATTTAAGGTCTCGTTTCTGTTCTGAGTGCGCCAAAGCTCTCCAATTTAGGCCCATTGGCGGTCTACGCCATTACCATACTGCATGCTGCCGGCCCATCAAGGGCCGGGTACAAACACGCGTGTTATTTATTCAGCGGCGCGCTTTGAACCGCCAGCTCAAAGTAGATTGTTTTTGTAAATGACCTCAACAGCAGTGAGTCTACCATGCCGCACAGATTCCTGGTAGATGGACTTCAAAACGTAAATTCTGAAAGAGAAAGTACATTATTACTCACTCAATGTTCGTTTTCATAACAGTTTCTAAAAAATGCACTTTCACCCAATAGTTTACTTTTAATAATCTAAACGTTTACTTTAGTTTGTTATTATTAATCATAAAATAAATGTAACTAACATTTTATATTTGATCATTTATGGGCAGCAATTAATTTTATAATTAGAATGAGCGTTTAGCGATTATTGTTTAGTTGCTTAGATAAATGGGAAGTACATTACAATTGATTACTTACGTAATATAATCCGGTTTATAATCATATGGTGTGTACTAATTAAAGAAAATTCATAAAAGTTAATCCTCTCCCACTAGTAGTTGACGAACTTCTGCCTGTGGGTGTGTCCGACTTACGCTCGATAACTTTCGAACGAGTTGACCTTGTAGGGTTAAAATTTGGCTTGAAACTCCACCTCTATTACATTTACAATGCCATTCATCAATATTGGTATATTGCGAGTTCATAGTGCTGTTTATCAAGGAAGTGACCCTGATCACATTGATCTCTTAGATAATGTTCTTGGTAGCAATACCAAACACAAAATAAAAAAATAATGAGTGCATTTTATACAAAAAAGAAATTAAAAAGAGTTATATGTTTAGATCAAGGTATTTTTTTATTATCATTACCGTCTTTTTAAGATCATTACGTGGAGATGAAGATTCTCTAAATGTATATCTATTAGTAATAAATAGCATTTTCCCCCAGAATTTCTACAACTAACATTGGTTTCTTAATGTTTGTCCAGAAAGGGATGAAAACTAAATTGAATTGTCTTAAGGTCCTATGTCATTCTAAAACCTATTCTCAATTACAATTTTGTAGGCTACAATTAATTTTAAAAATTATCAAAATGTTCATTTTAATAAATTCAGCACACCTAGTGTTAAAATTAAAACAAACTTTTCAATGTTTCTTATTTCTGTTTACGTCATCAGGATAACTGTCACCTTTATTATATAAGGTTAAATTCCAGGCTTTGAGTTAGCGTGTTCGCATGAAATTTTCCCCTCTTACGAACTTTGCTTGAACAGCTCCATTGTTAATGTTTGTCCAGAAAGGGATGAAAACTATATTGAATTGTCTTAAGGTCCTATGTCATTCTAAAACCTATTCTCAATTACAATTTTGTAGGCTACAATTAATTTAAAAATTATCAAAATTTTCATTTTAATAAATTCAGCACACCTAGTGTTAAAATTAAAACAAACTTTTCAATGTTTCTTATTTCTGTTTAAGTCATCAGGATATCTGTCACCTTTATTATATAAGGTTAAATTCCAGGCTTTGAGTTAGCGTGTTCGCATGAAATTTTCCCCTCTTACGAACTTTGCTTGAACAGCTCCATTATGGACAGTTTGCAATTACTTATAATTTCTATACTGTCCCGAAGCGTTCCCATGACTTCCTAGTGGGGCGTACGGAAGACAGAAAAGGGATCAGCCCATCTCATTAGATAAAACTACGCCTACTGATCATGGTACCATGTATCTCCACTGACAATGAGCCGAAGTCAAATTCCTCAACAATTCAATATTTGATAAGGTTGCATGTGTTTTATTTCTATTGTCTAGTGAGTGAGGATGCAAACCTAAACCTGATTCAGTCCACTGTCTTCAGCAGGGTAAGGACAAATTAATTTGTATTTGCTATATTTTTAAAGAAAAAATTTTTGAAAATTTTGGATAAAACTTAATAATACAATTTCTAAGTGAAAAAATAGTGTTTCTTACATATTAAAAACAGTGACTTTTTACCGAGGCTAATCATATCAGTGCGTTAGTCCATAGAAGTGCTGCTCGAAATATGGATTTGATTGAAGCGTAAGAACTCTGTTATACCTACATAACCTATATCAAGTAGCCACTAGCAGGTACATAACCTATATCAAGTAGCCACTAGCAGTAGCCGAGCCAGTCAACAGACTAAACGTGTACACGCTGTCGTGTTCTGCCCGACACGCGGCTTATCAACATGTATTCATCCCATCCACGGCTTCGGCGGTCTAGTGGTCAAGACACTCGCTATTAGAACCCAAGATTCAGAGATCAATTCCAGCTTGGAGACCATAACTTTTTGCAAGACAGCAACCTAGTAAAATAATAATATTTTAATATATAAGGCTATTTCTACCTCAGTACGTTATTATTATTTATTATTTATTTGTATTTTATCCTTATTTAAATCTGCATATGTATATATAAAAAGAAATCTTAATTCCAGTGTCCTCATAACTAACTTGTATTTAATGTGGACACATATTTATCCATAATCATAACTAGTAAATGCTGTTTAATTTCCTGTGTTTAAAATGATATGACAATTATTATTGATATTTCAGACAATAAAATTGTATAGCGTGCTTCATCCAAATTCTATAGTTATCAAATAACTCACACCTTCTGTTACTTGAGTGGTATTGTGTCATTTTCTGTGCTACCAGCCTCGTGAGTAAAAAATTATGAAGAGTCGCAGTTCTAGTTACCACGAAACAGAATATCCCGTTGACGTTTCAACGGACCAAGAATTCTGTGGAAAATGTAAAGACGTTATTTGCAATGAAATGGCTATAGGTTGTGACGGGTTTTGCCAGTTATGGTGCCATCCAGAATGTGTACATATTGACAATGAAACCTACGCTGCGATAAATGACATTGCCGACAAGGTTAAATGGTTCTGTGCTGACTGTGAAGTCAAACTAGAAATGCTCTTTTGAAAACCAACAAAAATTGATGATGGTTGTGATTAGCCGAGGATAATTAATGTGGTGCTGACTGAATTGGAAAACCAGAGCAAGAACAATGTTGCACTATGTGGAAGGATAGACAACCTCACCTCTAATTATCAAAAACTTAACACTGAGTCGGAGGAGGTCAACGCAAGTCATAAAGCTTTAAATAACCTAATAGGTAAAAGCGAAGGTATAAATATCATGGACAGTATGCATGAACCCAGTACAACCTAGTTTCCTCCTTTAAGGGAAAACTCCTCTCGTATTCATAAAAACATTGATATATCCAATAATAAAAAAACTAACTCCTCTGCTCGTACTCTGTGCCAGGGACCAAGTAGATTTTCTGAAGCGGAAAAAAAACAGCCTGAAAATAAAAATATAACCTATTCTAGAATAATTAGAAACTGTGTTTTAAAAAGTAAGACTGATGAAGACAACAAAGTTAACGAGAATTATGAAATTGACAGTAATTTTGAGGTCCATGTCTCACGGAAAAGGTGATCTGCGATGAATCGTGCTCAGAACAGAAAAAAGCTCAAGTAATGCAACGTCAAGAGAAGCATTGGCTTCTAGGCCTATCTTTGGGAAAAAACTGGATCTGGCACTAAGCTAAAAACTGCAAGTAAGAGATCATGGTGTTTATCTCTCGACTAGACACTAGTGTTACTAAGGAAAAGATTGAATCCTACTTAAAAGACTCACAAATCGACTACTTTTTATGCTTTGAACTAGAAACGAAATGTGACACATATAAATCTTTCAAAATAGGTGTTAATGACTAATGTTATGTAGTAGACCAAATCATGGATCCAGAGTTCTGGGATGAAGGAATACTTGTTAAAGAATACATCCCACTACGGAAGCAACATCAGGGACATTTTTTAGGCCATCAGAGAGGATAGAGTACTCGAACTCTAGCCTTGCAGGATTAAGTGGTAAATTATTTCCTCTGGGATTCTTGTTTATTAACATCCAAGGTTTTATAAATAAAACTAATCTTTTGGAGGACTATATATCAAGTGGTTGGATAAGTTCAAGATCATCGTTGTCTGCATCTACCGCTCTCCTGCATCTGACCCGGCGGAGTTTCTGAGAACTTTGGAAGCCTTGTTGACCTACCTTTCAAAATGGAGGGATCACATAATCTTAGCTGGAGGTGACCTCAACGGAGACTTTGATATAACTACCACAAAGGCGACAGTTGCTGATTTCCTCAACTTACTTCGGCAGTTTAATTGTTACTGCTTAAAGTCTAGTCCAACGAGAGGTAACAGTTGCCTAGATAATGTTTTTTTTAACTGTAACTCTGATGGAATATTGTGTAATATTAAGAGCTTCCCTTATTCGGACCATGATGGCTTGGTTATAGGACTCAAGGCCATAGATCATTTTGTGCCATTGGAAGCCTCAACTAATTTTTTTGAGAAAAATAACTCTTTTAAATTGGTGCTACCCAAGCACTGTGTTTATAATATAATAGAGAAACTGAATCTAGTCAACTGGTATTTCCTCTCTCCTCAGTATTAATGCAATGCAGCAACAATGTTTACATATTTCTTCTCAAATAGAATGATATTATTAATTTTTTTGTACAATTAAAACCTCATAAATCTAAAGTAAGTAATAGAAAAACAAATTGTAATTGGTACACACCTGAACTAGTTACAATGAAGAAAAGATTGTTGTCTCTTGACTATTTGTTTAAAATCACAGGAAGCACAGTAGTAAAAGGTCAGTTACTAGTTTAAAAAAAAGAGTATAGACTTAAGATTTCTGCTGCTAAAGTTGCTCATACGTTGATAGAGTGTAGCAAAAATAAGTGTAAGACAGCTTGGGCTTTAATTAAGAAAAATTGTAATCTTTCAATTGAAAGCAAACCATTGATTGAAGCAAATGTGTTTAATAATTTTTGCATTGATGCTGTAGAAAAAATCAAAAGAGATATTGCACAGCCCGTTATAGGGGCTGAAAATCTTGTCACAAATGTAAGCTTAAGACGTTGTAGTTATAGGCCTGATAATATGTGTTTGTTTGAGTGGAAAACTGTTACATCAAATGATGTCTTAAAGGTTCTTAAACATCTCAGTAACTCTAACAGTAATGATTTTTACAACATGTCAAATAATTTCTTGAAGCAAATAATTCCAAGCATTTCAACTCCTTTAGCAATTTGTGTAAATAGTATGTTACAAGAAGGGATTTTCCCGGACGAGCTTAAAATTTCTAGAGTTTGTCCTGTCCTATTTCTCTTGTGCATATAAATACCCGCAACAGGTATTCCTAAAAAAAAATTAAATTATTGGCTTTCAAAAATCCCTTCTATAGTTTTAATGAATTCCTAGAGCTTCCTGACATAATTGTTAAATGTAATTTTTTGTCCTGTTATTGTTACCCTTCGATTTTAACCATATGTTTATGTTTCTGTTATTATATATGTTATTGTAAATAGTTTGTTGATTATTGAATAGTTTATTAACAATTGATCCAACTGGAAGGCATCATTTTTAATTTTTAACTGGTTCAATATATTTTAAGTTAGCTCAAACTATAATTTGTTTCTAAATATTGTAACAAAGAGTAGTATTTCGGCTTATTGACAATGTCTATGCATGTACAATGTCTAAGACAGTAAAAGAGTTTGATTTGATTTGATATCCAGCTATTTTTATTGCCAGTCAGGTTTTAGAAAAAAAGCTAAAACAGGGAGCTAAAACTTGTGCCACTAAACTATTCGAAAGCTTTTTATTTGATTCAGCATGAGAGTTTGTTTACAAATATGAATTATTACGGTTAAGGTGATAACGTGATCGATTGGATAGTCCTACTTGAATTACTGTAGGTACACGGCTGGGAAGTGACATATCTAGACGGATGCCGAGGAAAAGAGGTGTTCCCCATGGTAGTTGTCTGGGGCCAACTCTGTACAACTTGTTAACACCTGATTTTCCAGTTATTTGCAAAGTTTCACTGCTCATTTATATGCAGATGACTCCATATGCTGATAATTCTTTCCAGATGGAAAAAGCCATTAATCAGATGAATTTATGCTTAGAGGGAGATATCGAATGGTCGGTTAACAATGGACTGACTCTCATTGTTGGTAAGTGTATGGTTCTCTACACACAGCACCTTAGTAGAGTCCCTTAACGAGAGTTACGTGAGGGTTATGCTGGTTGGAGGATTTTGGCAGTCTGTTAAAAACTAAAAACTCTTTTCTTTATGTTAGATAACAAACTCACTTTCACAGACCATGTCACGTACGCTACGCAGTGCTCAGGCATCAGGGCAGGCTCAGGGGCATTTACAGTTTCAAGAATCTTTTGCCAAAGACAGTAAAACTGCAGCTCACGACTATCCAAGACTTTTTTAAGGTTCCATGTAAAATTTCTAGTCTATAGCTCATTTCATTCTCCATGTCACGTACGCTACGCAGTGCTTGGCAGGCTCAGGGGCATTTACAGTTTCAAGAATCTTTTGCCAAAGACAGTAAAACTGCAGCTCACGACTACCCAAGACTTTTTTAAGGTTCCATGTAAAATTTCTAGTCTATAGCTCATTTCATTCTCCATGTCACGTACGCTACGCAGTGCTTGGCAGGCTCAGGGGCATTTACAGTTTCAAGAATCTTTTGCCAAAGACAGTAAAACTGCAGCTCACGACTACCCAAGACTTTCTTAAGGTTCCATGTAAAATTTCTAGTCTATAGCTCATTTCATTCTCCATGTCACGTACGCTACGCAGTGCTTGGCAGGCTCAGGGGCATTTACAGTTTCAAGAATCTTTTGCCAAAGACAGTAAAACTGCAGCTCACGACCACCCAAGACTTTGTTAAGTTTCCATGTAAAATTTCTAGTCTATAGCTCATTTCATTCTCGGAATGTAAAAAAATAAATATTTATATCCCCAGCAGACAAAAGAGAGATATTGTCACCCTACTGAGTGATAGGATTCAATGACATGGATCATGATAAAACTCATTATTTTTATTTACAAATAAAGTTTCATGAAAAATTTCCAAGTCTACATTCAACATTTTTCTCGAGATATATTGCCACATGATACGTTAACATTTTTGTTCTTTAAGTTAGGTTTCACAACTGTGTTTCAATAAAAGTTTGGGAGCTAGAGAGGATACTATAGCGTAATAATGCGCTAATATCAAATCATGTTCCCGAGTTTTAATAATAACTTTTCACCCTATCATTTTTTTCGCTATGTGAATAAAAGTCACATGCTGAAAGCTCATATGATTGGTATCAGCTTTTTAACAAATTCATTTACTCTACAAATGTTTCGTCACCATCAAGGTCACTCATAAAACCAACGTAAAATATTCGATAACTCTCAGCCAAATCCTTCATAAAAATTTCAAGTTTGTGTATAGGTCAGTTTGTTTCCAAAATATCGTGCGGACAGACAGATAGAAATGAACGTTTCCAGCCACTCGAGTGATAAAAGCTAACTGACAGGCTTTTGCAAATTATTTGCTATTTTAATAGCAGGTACATGAAAAACATATCCTTTTTAAATGATATAATGTACACTCCTGATTACAAGCTGTGGTCACTGAAACATATTCCAATCTACTGATTCATTTCAGATTAGTTGGACTTTAAGTTAAAGCAATGATATGGGGTCCTAAAGTCGGGGAATGAAACGGTTTTTATAAGAATCGAGAAAATACCCTACTCTTTCTGCAACTTTCTATAATGTTTCGATACCTCCTACAATTTCTGTTGAAACTTAATTATTTTAGGCCAGAGTAATAATGTTATATCATGGAGCACTATGATCATTATGAATTGGAGTTAACTATTTGTGGTCTATATTATGTTACTATATCAAAATAAAAAAATAAAAATTCGAATGGCTTTTATTCGGGTTTTTCGTTTAAGAACAAAATGGGTTTTTTGTGCTGTAGTAGCTTTTGGGTTGAAGCTCCGATACATATATCTGTATGTAAAGCCTGCTTCGGTAAAAAAATTACTTCCTGTCATTATATTCTATTTCTGGTGTAAATTTTTTCTAGTGCCGTAGTAAGTTATACAGTAATACATTAATAGCATTGTTGCCCCGATGAAGTAAATGTATACGTACTTTCTCGAAAGTCTTCTTCGGTGAAAAGGTATCTACTTCATCATCCAATTCTCATCTACATCCCGTCTAAGCTATTTTTGGTGCTGTAGTCGCGTTTGCAGTGTTACTCCTTTAAATAAATATATAAATACGTTAGTCTAGAAAGTCTTATTTTGTGATAAAGTATCTAATCCAGTCATTGTAATCTACTTAGGATGTAAGGTATTTCCGTTGCCGGCATTCTTTAGAGAGCATAATAAATACACGTTAAATTTCATATTTTTAGGACTTATGGATGATTGAAAAACAAGAGTCCGGATTTTCTAGCAGTCGCAACCCCGTTTCAACCTCTAGTGCTGGTTGATATCATAAAAAACCTTTTATTTGATTTTTGAGGGCATAAGACACACGTATTCCTTATTGGAATAAGGAAAAGGGAAGATGAAAACCATAATATATAGTTCTTCTAAAGGCTACAACATTATTTAAACCCGGTGGTTTATCATCATGAAAAAGGTTCTGTTTTACTATTAAAGCGGTTAGGCATCAGTGTGTGAAATTTCACCTTTCTAGGACATTGGGAAGTTGAAAAAATATTTTTTTAGGGATTGTTTCTTCATTTCAACCCTGGTAATTGATTGATCGTCATAACATGTTTTTTATTGAGAGCATGCGGCACGTGCATTTCAAATTTCATCGTTCTATGCTATCGGAAACTTGAAAAACAAAAAGATCGTTTCCGTACTCCAGGGTGTTTCAACCTTTTTCGACCTCTATAAATTTGTTGATTTTCCTAAAAAAAATTTTTTTTCTTGTTGAAAGCATGAAACACATGTATACCTGAAACATAAATATTACCGTTGTATGACTTGGAAAAGTTGAAAAACAAAAATATAGTTTTACTAAAGGTTGCAACATCATTTAAACCCATATTTGTGGATGATTTTCATGAATATGCTTTTGCTTCTTTGTTTATATGATGAGACACGTCTGTGTAAAAGTACATCTTTCTAGGACATTGGGACAAAAATATAGTTTTCTAAAGGCTGTACATCATTTAAATCCATAGAGGTGGTTAACTTTCATGAAAACTGTTTCGTTTTATACGTATATCAAGAGACCTGCGTGTGCAAAATTTTAACTTTCCAAGATATCAAAACGTTTGGGAACTAGTGATAAGTGAGTGAGGGCCCTTAAACATACACAGATAAAGGTCTATATGAGTGACCCTCGCCGATAATATATGTGATAGCTCAGTTTTTTTACCGCATACTTATGTGATAGAATATAATTAATCTGGGAGCTGATTTAAGTAATAATGAAATGAGCAGACAATGATTGAGATATAATAAATAGTAGTCATCGAGGCCATTATATTGAGGTAGTTCAGCTATCAACTTAGTTTTAAATATTTAACGTATTTATGGACTAAATTTTGCAAATATACCTTCTTTGTATGCATCTAAAGCAAATACAAAAAACATATTTTTGCAAAGGTCCATAGTCCAAGGCCTTGTAGTTTTTAAGAAAATGTGAATTTGAATGAATGTGTAAAAGTTAATTGTGTTTGGCTTATATATATAGCGATTTTTATGAAATAATAACTGTCCCCAAAAATGCCTAAAAAAGTTTAAACTGGTTTATTTATGATTTGTTGAATATAAATATCTCGATTGAGGGGAGAGATGCACAGTTTTGTTTAAGAAGCGTAATTATTTACTGCATAAATTATCCTTGATTAATACTGATTAAGAATATATATATATATATATATATATATATATATATATATATATATATATATACTTTCGTATGCAGGTCACATTATTTTATGTATTAAATCACAATTTTTGTTAAAGCTTGCATTACTTTTGGCATTATTTCATTGTCTATATGCTACTTCACAGGGCTGCCTTTTTCATGCATATGAATTTATAACATAAGTCCTTGGGAAAGCCTAGTTGTGTGGTTGTATAACTTGCTATTTATACCATTTATACTGTATGTTTACTTATTTACACTTTACAACTGATTGCTAGTTATGGAAATATAGTTTGTTTATAAATTTACTTTTCATAAAGTTAGTAGTTTTCATAATATTTTGTGTAAGGTGATTGTGTTTGTTTATGTTGAGGAATAGTTCTGTACAGTCGTAAATATTCATGGAACTAAGAAGTTCAATAAATGCAATACGTTTAAAGGAAATAGGTATACAGCTAGTGTATAGTCTTAGTGTTTGTTTACCCAAAATTCCCAAAAAGAGTAGGTATCAGAAATCTGAAATTCTTATGGAACTGAAAAATAGTTAGCCTTCTAATGACCTGGATTTTGATAATAGTGATGTTAATGTGATTTTTAACTTGACAAGAAGAATGCAAAACGTGAACGAGAGTTTCAATGCTTGTATTTAGAAAAGAATTCCTAAAAACGAATTTGTTGGCCAGAAAACTCTAAACCTAGGTGTGGAAGATGTTGTCCTATATTTCGATGAAGGTGCAATAGCAAAAACAAATGTATTCCGAAGGAATGCAAAAAAGAATTCAACTAAAACCCGGAAAGTTCATGATCAAAGACCTTCAAGCTATTTACAATATTGAGGTAAAATGAAGGTTAACCTTAATGGAAAATAACTACTCACCAGGAGAGTTTTGAGTCATGGTAAGTAAAGTTATACTTTTAATGCCTGATTTCCGTAACCTTATATTTAAAACTTAGGTACGTTATCTACAATACCAGAAATCCAAAATATCTGGTTAGTTGTTATTATAGTAGCAACAAAGTGTATTAGGACTTTTAAGATATACCATTAATTTACCCTTTAAAGAACGAATGCCAAAAGCTTTTATTTTTATTTAACATAAAAATATTTACTTACGACTTTTTAATACTTTTTAAAACAAGTACATTTCATGTGTAATATACTCAAACATATGCGTTGACAATTTCAGGACACTAGGTCAAGCTACCCAACTATGTAGTTAATTCTCCATATAAAACCCATTGAGCTGTAAAAGTGCCTCTCCTCCCTAAGTTCGTTGGCCAACTTGATTCGCCAAATCGTTCCATTTTGAAGCCGTTCAAACTACAGCAAAATTAACAACTCCTCTATTTATGAAGCTTAACAAAATAAAGAGTGAGAACATGTGCTAATTTTATTGTTACAAACATGTTGTATCTGTTAACTGGTTTTAGGATGGTAAGTGGATTTAAATCCTATGAGAGTAAATCAATTATATTTCAGTTGTAACAAAATCTACCTAATTCTTACGATTTGCACTAAAAAGTGTAAAAGGTCCATTTTTGGAAAATGATCATTTTTAATGTGTCTTATAAAGTGTACATAGTAAATTAGCTTTAGTACTTTCTGAGACAATTTTGCAGTGAAGTAGTGAAATTAACAGCATAACATAAGAACTGTCCGGTACCCTTAAAGTGGTGCTTTCAATTTTGGAATTATAAAATATTTAGTTAGGTTTATTTAATAATTTATTTAAACATTATGTTAAATTCATAGCTCTGTAAGATAATAATAATATATTTTATTTAATAATAATAATAACACTCGATCCCAAAATTTAAGTCTTTAGATAACGAACTATTACAGCTTTTTCAACATCTGGTAAAATGTTTTAACCAACTGCACATGTAAATTTCTTCATTTAACATTTTCTTTAAGGTTGTTCAAAATCTTAAATGCCGAGTTATTAATGTAAAATCAGCAATCTACGTTTCAAACTGTAATTTATGTTATTTCAAGATACATACATTTTCCATTTCAACCTCTCCCGGTTCATCACTGCCATAAACACGGTTGTATTTACTTTGAAATGTTCATTAAATAATGATGCCGGTATTCAAATAGGAGGCATCCATATTTATAAACACTCTGCAGTGAATATAGTCCTTTCCAAATCAAAGATATCTTTTAAACAAACCTAAAAGCCGGAGTAAGCAGCTGAGGCTTTGAATAAACATGGAGAAGGGAAGAACACGATCCCCCAGCAAGGGCTTACTTTTAATAGCATTTACAGATTGTATTTTTTACGCGATTAGGTTTGACAAGGCGAGAATCTGGCTTAGACTTTTCCCTCTTGTAAAGTGTCATGCTTATTGACAAGTCAATTGAACCGCTGTTGCCTTAGGGTGCCCGCCACGCCGCGCCGGCCAAGTGCGTCTGAGTTTGACACTTCTCCAGTCGCCATGTCTAGGAACTCTCATAACTGTTATAGCTTCGATAAGTGTTGGTTCTTCGACATTAGATAAATACACCTACCAACACGGTTATATGTCTATGAATTTTCTGTTGAAGTCAATGTTGAACATAACTGAATGTGGAAACAAAAGATATCAATTTTATTTCAAGTATATTTTTATTTTATTTTTTAGTTGGTCTCTTATTTATAAAGACTCGATAGGTAATCTGTGTCAAGTTGGCAGTCCGTGCGATGAATTTTGGTAGAAAGGTACATATCAAACATGGTACATATGGTACATCTAGGTGTAAGAAATACATATTAATTTGAGGTTCATATGTCAAAGGATGTCAAGGTTACGATCGCCAACATTTTGATGGCATATCAGCAATCAGTGACATTTATTGAAATGAATTCCTGAAATTAATGGCTTTTTGGAATTGGTTTTTAATAAAAGTGTATACAGTCACTAAAATATTAAGACAGATGGAAAATTATAATTACGGTTGTTTCGAATACCATTATGATGCTCTTTACAAAAGAATTACTTAAGTAATTTTATTTGATTTTATTATGTACTTTAGTTATGACTTTCCGTGTAATGATAGACATTTATTATATGGTTTACAGGTAATCCGGATCACGTTGCTAGACAACAAGCTTCCCTTTAGTTTCTTATAAAATTAAAATCTATAGATCATCTCGAGATACTCTGCAGACAGAGAAACAAACAGATAGACAATATTTTACCACTTCTCTGAGTGATAGACTTCGCTGACGCTTTGCTGAATCCCATGAAGGTCCACGCACCATCATTTAACTCTAGATTATCTATGTAGAATTGTAACCTTCATGCCACATTTCAAGTCAACAGCTTCGCATCTTAGTCTACACCTTGTGGATAGATAGGTTTAGCTAACGTTAAGCCAAATCTCATGGAAGAACATGCTCAATCATCGAACCCAAAGTTGCCTATATGGAAACGAAGGTTCATCAAATGCGTCTTGTTCTTTCAAATTAAATATAGCATTGGGAATTTAAATTTCTGTTATTTAATTTTACTAACATACGACTATGGAACAATTATTTTCAACAACTGATGTTTGGCCATCTTATGTAAAGTATACTCTTGGAAAATACATAGGAAATAATCAAAACTTTTCATAATTACATTTACAACTTATCCTTTAATCGTAAATACAATCGCCTAAGTATAATTTTTACACAAAAGGTAACTCCATATATTTACATAAATACAACACCAGTTTGGGTATAAAACAAATAATACACAGTAAGGGAAAATAGTGAATTTTCAACAAATCGTGACAAATTTACACGCTGTATTTCAGATGCATCAAAGTGCCACCACATATTAAAATCTATTGAGCCAACAATCTATTAACTGTGAAATAAATAGCTCGAATAGTCATAAAATAATCTAGTCTTTTTATATTAAAGTTTGCGTGAAAAACATTTACGTAGGCTAAAAACATTAGTTTACAATGTTAAAAATATTAAACGAAAAAATACTTTAAATACATATTTTTGAATAAAAAGGTTACTGAAATTTTTAAACAATTTGCTTTATAACTAAACGGTCTAAAGATAATCACATATTACACCTCTTGAAACTTGTCGTATATTTCACTTCTCCTGGCTCTAAAACACCATATTTTGAAAAGATTTTAGCAATTTGAGCATGGTGTTGACTATGAGGTTAATTTTCTAGTCATTTTCCGTGATCAATGTTATTTATAAAGTCACTAGTCTCTAAAGCTTTCATTTATCATTTCACTTTCACTTTCTTCTTGTCACCTATCTTTATATAAGTCATATAATGTACAATTTCCAAACTACCGCAGCCACTAATACGGACGCCATACATCAGAATGTCTCGAAGTGTTTTTAGACTCGGGCGCTGACGAAGGCGGTGGTGAGGGAGATTTTGTCCGCACAGGGCTGGGAGAACTAGGGGATGTCTTCCTCGAGTCGGAGCTGTCTTCGGGTGGCGGTTGTCTAAAAGGAAAGTGGCTGTAGGGATGAAGCTGTGAGTACAACCACTGTGAGGGCTGCAACAAGGGTGCGTTGAGGAAGAGGCTGAAGAAGGCCGGGTTGGGGTGGAAGGGCAGTGGAGGGCTGGTAGGGTACACGGGAGACACGCTGCGCTGCTCGGCGGACCCTGAGGATGTCGAAGATACCGGGGCGTCGGGAGGTCGAGGCGGCTCTGGAGGAGACAACGAACGCTTCCTGGCTCGACGTGCCGTGGTCAGTAGTCCCGGGTGGGGGTCCGGAGGTGGCGACTTCCGATCCGGTGTCACGCTCACGCTGATTGGTCCCAAAGGTTCCGAATCAGGTGATCTAATTGCCTCGGTTACTGTAACAGAAAATATATCACATTTAAACCATGTATAGGAAAACGAAATTTATTCTTAAATCTTAATATACTAAAGTAAGCATTTTAATGTTATGGTTATGGACCCCATGCTGTATTTAGGTGAAACGTAATAGTATAATTTACAAGAGTTATTAATTTGTTTCTTTACACGATACATTAAATTAAATTTATAAAATTACATGGTAAATCACAAGAACATCACCATGTCCTCCATAACAAAGCCTGTACCTGACACCATATTCAATATTTTTCCAACGATTTAGAATTGGTAAGTGTTTTTCTATTTCTCATCCAAGTAGATGTGACATATTCTAAAAAAAAGACAACAGTGAACTTTAATTTATTCACTATTATAATGGAAGTTTCGCACGATATCGTAAGAAGTCTCCAAAACAATATTACAAGGACCTCTGTAAACAGAAAGCCATGGCGGTACAGAATATACCATGATTATTCTCCAAATCATTAATCAGACCTAGCTATTCCGTTAGCAGTTGAGAAACTCATCAGCTTTTTCAATGAACTCGTGGAGATACATACATATCACATGATAAAGTTGTTGAGACTTCTAAGTGAACCCAATGGGCAATTCCTTGAGCGTTTATCCCTCCTCAACAGTAGCTTACACACGTTTTACCAACTCTGTTCTACCTCATAAGAACCCATAAGAATCTGCAGAACTTTAGAATCCTGGAAACCCTCAATACACATGACTTAAAAACTCACAGAAACGTCAGTGGATAATCTTCTCAAAACATGGCTTCTTTGCAACGCACACATGCATAAGACTTTTCGATAACCTTCAAACACAATATTTGCTCATTAAGCTTGACTTCTTACCTAATTAAATACAATCCCAGTTATTATTCAAGACCCACTGGTTTTCCAGCTATCTTCTCATCCTGATGACATTTTGTCACCACAAACAGTGTTATTACTTCTCTGAAACTTTGAACAAGACTAACAACACCTTACAGTGGTAAAACAAGTCATTAGCAGACATGGAATATCCAATTAGGAATTGTTAGGTATGTGGAGTTTTTCATCAATATTGATCAGTAATTTTTATTAGATCTTTCACGCCTCTTTTAGAAAGTGAGTTTACTATATTTGCCACATTCCTATACTAATAGAGTATATTGATACATTGCTTCACAGTTAGTGCTTCATCAGTAATAGATTACCTCTCGCTGAAGGATGAAGTGAGTGTTCTGCAGCAGCTGCAGACAGCGCCAACATCCTGGCACTGGGGAAATGTGGAGGGTGGAGCCCTGGAGGTGCCCCACAATGGGGCGGCAGGTACGGTGGCGGGTAGGCTCCAAGGCCTCTCGTAAACGCGCTGCCCCAAGGCCCTTCCCCAGCTCCCATACTCAGGTGGTGAGCCATTCCTGTGGGGAAAAGCCAATCATGAATTCAATCACATTTATATGAAGTAATAATAATTTTTCAAATGTTTTAATTATTGATTGGAACATCTTCAAAAACAGGAACTTTCCAAAACATCATTAAAATTATGAAATGGCTTAGATGAAAATAATTTTTCATAAGGAAATTAAAATAAATATTCATTGAATGGATTAGAACGATGGTAAAAAATTTTAAGAATATTTTTAGAATATGTTATAATGCTGTATATACAATGAACATATTACTATAGAGACACATAAAAATCTACTGGTAGCAATGAAATAGTATTTAAAATAATTTGTAACTGGGAATGTATTCAATGTCATCGTTTTATTTCAAAATAAAGCCTCCCTTGAATCAGCTCATTTCGTATATAGTTGTTTTACCTTAAACGATGAATCAACTACTTAAACTACTTAACTTATAGAATCCAATTTAGTTTAATTTAACTCAATCCTGATAAAAATCTAAGGAAACAATTTAAAACAATAGAATGGAATTCTGTGGTTAGTTTTATTTAGTGCAGATAGTACCATTAAATAAATAAATGTTTTGTGTTATTAAATAACAATGTACATTTTTTAAATAGTTATTATTTCACAGTAGGTAATGAGTCCTATATGCATAGAAACTACCGAGAGACCAGCCCCTACTGACGGTGGAAATGTCCAGGGGAGCGCGGGGTAGCGGCACAACTCCGCGTCAAGACACCACACACCCGTCAAGATCACAGGAAGGGAAGGGTTGTAAAGGTCACAAATGTGATATTTTGACAAGGAGGGGCGGATGAAGGTCGTATCTTGGTCGTAAGGCGACTCGCAAATGTCGCAACCCTTGCATAACTGTTTGACAGACCCCCGGTGAAATATTCTCCGCCTTTGATATTGTGACAAATATATTTCCACCCCGAAAGCATTTAGCGAAACTTGAACACTTAAACAATGGTCGAGTTTCGGCGTTTGTTATCATCGCAATCAAAACAATTGGTAATGTACTCAGTGTGCTAATCTGGGTTTATTTAAATACACGGTGTTAATTAACACAAATTTATTATGTAATATGGATTAGTTATATATTGTTCTATCGACAGTTTTAAATAGCTGTTGAAATAATAGCAGTAGTGTAGCCTAACTTAATATCAATAATATTGGTGAATGTAACTCATTCGCCGGCAGAGAATGCCCACGATTATTCAACAGATCGCTTAATCCATCGATTATTTTTTATAAATCACTGCAAATACATTTTAAATGACAATTAATATCAAGTATATATAAGTGACAATAGCCTACTCAGATCTCTCACTTGTCTAATGAGAATTATGTTCTTGGCAATTACTTCACAGATCGCTTAATTTTTGTCCACCGATTCTTTTTCATATTTACAATTAATGATTTAGTTTGGAAATAACTATACTAAATGACAGAGTTAAAGTTTTGAATTTCCTTAAATTTACTGCTACACACACTCATGTTATAATTATATAATCTAAGTATGAATGTAATTTTGTTATAAACAGTATAAAAAAGAAAACTTTACAAATGAGTACGATATATTAGTGGTATATGACCTTTCTGATTGGATGGATTGTTCTTCCATAATTAATTATTAGTTCAAACATTTTAATTATTCCTTATTATTACAAACCTGAACTGTCAATATTTTAAAGTATGATTTCTTAAACCTGTTAGAATATATTTCTTCCAAAAAATATATTCTTCTTGTTTTCTAGGTGATTCCTTTAGAACTACTTGTTCTTGTTAATACAATTATTTTAACGGTCGTCTTTTCCGTTCATACAACTGAATAATTAACATAAGAATATATAGTAAAATTACTTTCTTTTTTGAAATTATAATTACTATAGGTAGTATAATTGGTTACTCAATACAACATAACATTGCTTTATACATTTGAAAACTTTGAGAGAAGACGGCACTAGATAGGCAATGTAGATACAGGGTGTAGTCCGATTGCGTTTTGCCCGGCGCGGCGCTCTACACAACGAACTATTTTATGTTTTCCTGAAACCCGTGTAAGTGTATATTTACTACATACAAAACATATTGATTTTATTTTTAACTTTCAACCTCATTAATAAAATATAAAAAGAATAAGTTAGAATTATTCTCTGAATAAAGCCATGACGATTACTAGTTTTCCATTATTGAATACCCATTTAGTTTGTTTTAAAGGTAAACTACAACTTTCGCTGGTACAGTACAGTTACTCACAACAAGACAATATCGAGTAACAGGGTACAGTGTACTCTTTATTTGGTAAGTAACTTACATAAACCATGAACTGTGATAAATATATATATATTTCTAGTACTTCATTTATAAAAGGCAACTTTGAAGGAACACTCGGGGCCATGATGTTTCCATACTGCTGAGGTGAGGGGGGTGGTAAACGGGGTCATTTGCTTCCTGAAGGGGGAGGGGGTTAAAAAGAAAACAATAAAGCCCAGCCATCCCCACAGTCTTGGAACCGAACTGGGTTAAATGGCAGAAACTTTTATTTCATTTACGACGGAGGCAATTGGAAAATGAAATTTCTTGTGTGCCGGGTTAGTTGATGATTGACCAATATTTCAGGGGCCGGAGAAGGAGTTAAGGGGAAATGCGGTGCGCGGTGACGCTTTGCGGGGACCAATAGCGTGCCACAGACCCCTCCCCCACCCCTTCCCCTACACCATCCGTGAACCACCTCCCGCCTTCCTTATCTTGGCTTCATCTTGCTTTCCTTCATCATCACACACCATTATTGTTTTAACAGCTCACTGCATTCGTCCCGCACGGCCTCCACTTCGCGCCACAATCTATTCACACTTCCCTTTATTATTTTTACTGCTTTATTGCCGTCATAGCAACTTTTCCGAAATAGACTTCAACAACATCTTAAACTCGAAAACGTCTTAGAGTAAACGAAGCAGGTATTAATCACAATAAGGAAGACGCTTTTGGAAAACCGTAAGCTGAAGTTTTGAGCTTACGTAAAAATAAAACTAACACTCTAAACTATTAAAATCATATTTAAATAATTAAAATATTTATTTACAGATAGTTTTACA
This sequence comes from Homalodisca vitripennis, assembly GCF_021130785.1. Classification (NCBI taxonomy): domain Eukaryota; kingdom Metazoa; phylum Arthropoda; class Insecta; order Hemiptera; family Cicadellidae; genus Homalodisca; species Homalodisca vitripennis. The sequence continues at coordinate 73,956,294 of NC_060211.1, forward strand.
TACATTTTAACTCTTTCGTTTTTAATAAATAATTTAATATATATTTTGAAAAACAACAATATTAATTATTATTTGTAGGTATTTTATTAACTAGATACAAGGGATTAGATGATATAATAACTTAAAATACGAATTGAAACAATTATATGTTTCGAAAACAATTTTTAAAATAATTAAAAAAGTAAAATGAGACGTCTTGGAATATATAATAGTGCAAAAAGTACTTTCCAAAAAGGACGGCGCAAGATAGGCAATTCAGTTACAGGGTGTATGTAGTAGTATAGCGTTTTGCACGGCACGTGTCTGTAAAATGTCTTGTCACTTCCTACTTCCTCTTACTATAAGAGAAATGTATCAAATTTGCTATTCTATATTTTACGAGTATATTTTTACTGCAAATGATTATTATTTCTTAACTTAAGATATAAAGTACTAGTGTTAATCTATCACTATACTGGAAATAGGAAATGTGACGTTAAATCGAACAGAAGATTTAAATGTTTAATTACATTATACCCACAATTAAAATGAAGCGAATGCATTTTATATTTAAGAGTGTTGACATACTCCAAAAATAATGGCGCAGTTTATTCAGTTCCACGATGGATAAGGACAAATACGCAATGTGAGCTATAAAATATCCTGAGCCCGGATCCGGAGCTGAAGCTAGAGAGAGCGGATTTCCTTGGCTGAAAGGGTTGCTAAGCTGCTTTCCTCAGAACGACAAGCACTAATCCTGTCTGTGCCATCCGAGCCTTTAATTATATCTGGATACTTTGTCAAGTCTGCCTCCTCGCTGTCACTGGCTGCCCGCACCACCTAGCGGCGAACCCGGCAACTAAAATCTTACTCACTCCGCATCACATCCTCCTCTTACAGCTGTTTATGTGTAAATTATGATATCACACGCGAATAATATTGTTAGGTCTTCAAAAGAAAGGACAATGGGTTTAAAAAAAGCGTAAAGTTTTTATTAAATTTGTAAACTATCCTGAAATACATTTCATTACTTCTGCTAAATATATTTTTATATAGTTTACATTGATTTTAAAATATAATCAAAGCAAAACACTTACATGTATTTATAATGTTATTTATACCTAATTATATGTTAAGAGGTAACTGTGACTTAAAGTATTTTCCATGAACATGATATGAAGTCAACAATCAGTAGGGATACTCTGAATTGTGTTTTTACAATAAAAGAATCAATACAATATTGATCCCAAACTATAGATAACTAGCCTTTTAATTCCTTAATCCATTTTAATTTATATATATCAATTTTGATAATTAAGACAGTTATTAGAAATATATATTTAATTGTAAATGCATATTTATGATTAAATTAAATTAATATACATTCAGATACATTTAAATATATAAATATATATATACATTTGAATATTATTATATATAACTATATTATAAATAACTTATAGGTATAGAAATACAATTGAATAATATTGTAATAATAAGTTTTTAAGAAACTGTGAGCTTTTTTAATTGGACTGCATGAATAGAGAGCAACAGACAAATCTAACGTATTCCATATAGTCGTCCTACAAAAAGTTTCACGAAACCTTCCGTCACATATTTACAGAACTGGAAACTGGAACCGGAGATCCCAACCATTTAAGTATTTTCGCGCTGCTTATTTCATACAGAGTGGATGTTTTTTATAGGTCAGTTTAGTATTACAACGATGATATTCTATTAGCTGCCTTTGTTAATTGTATGTTGTTGGCTGTTTTAGGCGTTCGATCTGATAACCTCAACAGTGTTGACTGTCAGTCAGTTTTTTACAAAGGAAAAGGAATAAGTAACAGAGAAGATAACACTGTTGACGCCAGAACATTCAACTCGACCGTCAAGACAAACACCCTGACTCGTCTCGGCGAAGCAGTTGTTCCAATTCTGCCCTAATTGTTTTTGTCCAGCCCCGGTCGCGTCTTCCTCCCACAGGACCACATTATCGATTAGGATTTCTCTGGTCACCTCCCCACCTCTATAATTGCGCCTTTTGCCTGCTTTGAAATTCTCTTTTACACAGAGGAGCTGCCACCCCGACCCCTTCCAGGGTAAAAAGCAGGGCCGGGGGTGAACGGGACGTCTGGGGGAGGCAATTTGTAGCAGCCGGGCCTCATTAGTTGCTGTCCAAGCCACGCGGCGCGCTACGCTCGCTTCGCCTCCTCTCTCTCTCACTCTCTCGCTCTCTCTCCTGCCTCCACTGGTGATTGCTCCCCCGTGGTGCCGGCCGCCTTATGATTCCTGGCAACACCGGCGAGACATTGTCACCTGAACCGACAGCATTCTCTCTTTCAGATAAAGGATTCAGTTTCCTTAACGGAAAGTAATATTAAAGTAATGTTTTATGTTTAAATCAGTCTTTCGTTAAAGTTTTGTAACACTGAATTAAAAAGTACAATCTTAAAGAAACGAAAGCATACTTTATACGTATAGTTGGTACTGATTAAGTACCAATATGAGACAACTCGGTTGTACTGTTTTGTTAAGTTTATTTACCCCATTCGAATTTATGTCGGCGTTAATGTTAATTAGTAGTCATAGTGACTTGCAAGAACATTTAACATTATTAAGTGTTACAAAAATATATGTTATTGTAAACAAGTTACAAATAAATGTAAATAAATAATTAAAACATTTTTTTAATGTGCCCAAGGTTATACTTTGTTATACCAAGGCAACTAATTAAAATATTTTGTTTTTTCTTTAAAGCCAATAAAGATTTACTGTGTATTACCATAAGTAAATTTTCTGTAAAGTCAATCAATTATATATTCAATACAAAAGAGAAAACATACAAAAGTATGAACTACATATCAAATATTCCATAAAAAAGAATCTGTACAATAATCCACAATGATTAAATTAATAATCGCACGTACACGGCAGGCCTACCGATATATCTGATTTTTCGGCAGGCCCATTTAAGGCCCATTAAAGACTATTTAAAGGCCTAGCAAAAAGTTAATGGAGTTCAGACTTGCCAGAGGATTGGACTTGAAACGCGGAGGGAACGACTACTTTCTTTTTATATAAAGAATCATATTTATCAATGTTTGGGATTAATTGAAATGAAAGGTTAACAAAACAGAGCAAAGATAAGCGATTGGGAAACTAATCATTACTGATATAAATCCACGAGTGTATTGTTCGTATAGTAGTAAGCAGTTACAAATCTATTATCTCTCCTTAAGTAATCATTTTTAAAGGTGACATGAACGATCGATTAAGTTAATTACACGTGACTACGAACTGTGCCACAAAATATATAAGAAGGATCTGGATGTGATTTGGAATCTTCAAACACGAGTCTTACCATATCCCGTTACAGACAAGCACAGGCTCTATATTCTCCTAATGACGTATGACGGGATCCGAAAACGCTAACAGAGTGTAAAGCTCTTTCCTCAAACCAGGTGTGAGAAGGAATTCCACTAACCAGGTAAACACGTGGGGTGGATGATGTGCGAAGTATTTTCCAGTTAACTGGTAACTATGATACGCGCAGCGGATCCGGTGGGTGGTCGGGGGAAGGGGGGCGTAATGTATGCTCGCCGCGTACCAAGATGTCTCCCGCGTAATCAGGTTACGGGGTCTCTCGCTAGGGGCGCCCCTGTCACCTCACATACTGTGCATGTTGTACCTTCACTCGCTCCCAACTACACATTCTACACGCTGTCTTAAAAAACATGGATCTATGCTATAGTTATATTCAGGGAAATAAAACTAAATAACACTTACTTGTTTTTTTGTTTTTTTGTTTTTGTTTTACATTACTGAAACGTTTAATACGACCTTGTTATGTTTCACACTGAACATCCATCGTGTTATTTTCTATATAAACAATTAAGTTTATAGAAATAATGCTTTTAAAATTTTACATCGGTGATTGTTTACTAAGAAACCAGTCAACAAACAACTTCAAAACTCAAAAAAAGTAGTATGGTGTGACTATACAATTACTAAGATGAATTTTGTTCTATATGGTGTTTGTTATGGGATTTAAACAAAACTAATATTAAAGTAGAATATTTTTAATTGCTATCTTTGTTGCAATTAGATGTTTAGCAGAAAAGGGTTGCGAAAGTCAGATCGTTGGATCTCTCTCTTAGTACTGTGGTTCGGTGACTACATCTGAACAAAGATATGACTACTAGGTTTCTCATGGTACGCTTCTACGAGGAAAACTACCCCAGGTCATCGAAGAATAATTGGTCGGTGTTACGTGAAATCTTAAGCAATGTGTCCCCTAATTACATACTGGCTCAACGGGCTTGTGGACAAACCGAAACCTTCAGCTCTCCGTGTGGCAGGGCAAGCAATCTCGTAATTAACAGAATTAATTCTCAACAGGGCACTGAGAAGGTACTACCTAGAATCGGGAAAAAAACGTCCAGCAGACGCTGGCCAAATCCCCAGCCAGCGTCCAATTCCCTCTGACAAGCCCTGCGTATGTAGCTCAAAGGAAGTTAACCATAGTGTCCACGAGATCATTGTCCGACACAGAAGTTCTTGGTATTATTATTTTTTTCCGGTGAAGAACTTTTATCAGAGGTATCAAGTAATACAGATGTGTCGTCGGGAATCTTGAGACTGAAATGGCTGTTTGATATGCCAAAATGTTCGTATAGGTTTATTCTCTTTACTCCGGTCAAGCTCAGGAACTTGAACTGTTACTCGGAAGGTCATATCATATTAAGATTGTAAATAGTTTTTCACACCAAAATTCCTCAATTTCCTTAAGTAATCTCACAACTAATATGTCCATGCATTCGGATTTGCTTACAAGTTTTGATTAGGGTGAACAAAATATTACTATAGGCTAACTAATTTTATTCAAAAAATAAAACATTGACAATTTCCCAATTACTATAAAAATTCCCAGAATTTTGTCACGTTTCTTATAATTATTTAAAAACCTAGTTCTTTAGGGAATGACTTAAGCTTGTATTAATTCTATCACGAATGTATCTGCATGTGCAGTTGTAGCAATTCAGTTTATCCTTACAGTCAGGAAATTATTATAAAAGGTTTGAATCCATTTAAACCACCCGTACTTAGTGACTGATGGAGTATTTAGAACTCAACTAATCTTTGAGTTGCACTATACTGCACAGCGTATCCTTGCGCTCATGCTGCGTAATAGTTTCATCTTGTAGTTACTAAAGTCTCAATATCTGTTGGTTAACAACAAAAATTACAAGAGGTACTCCTAAAATAGCATTAGATTTTTCTGACTGTTTAAAAATTGCTAAGTATTGACTTATTATTAATATATGTGAATGAAAGCAAAAATTACTATCTGTTTTATTTTCAAAACTTTATAGCATGAATATTATCTTGTTATCTTTGAGATAGAATGAGAAAAATGAGTTCCAATGTTCAACGTATGGAACGATATTCTTGTTGAATTAAGAAATACACAAGCAACGGATGGTAATACTACTTTTTGCGAATATGTATATTCCTTCTTGGAAGACATTTCCAAAAATGTATTTCAACAGCGTTAAAATAGGACAATGAACCTCTTAGACCGGTATAGGTATAAACGCTGGAAATACTAGGCCTTGAGGCCCATCAGCGACATATGCTAGGTGCGACTGGAGGGAGAGGCGGGAAGGTGTCTCATCAGTAATCCAGTTACCGCCTGCCACCAGGCGCGCTGACGTCATTACCTTACATACTACCAACTCCAAACTCGATTTCCTCACACTATTAGAATTTGCACTCACCCCTTACATCGGGGCGGATCATTGCCTGCCTTGCTTTATGTTCCTTAGCGTGGCGCTTTCCTTCCGCGTCGGAAATATGGTTGGTTACGCGCTTACCCCTTTCACTATTGGGGTTCATAATTCAAAAATATAAGTGAAATGTGAAAAAATAGTGCAATATTCTGGGAATGTATTTATAATATGAGTTGCCGGTTTTATATGTCTAATAATCATTTAACTACGTCAGGGGAATGTTTATTTGTGGAAATTATATAAACATTTTAATGCACACTAAATTTTGCTATTTAAGTGCTATTATTGGGTCTCTAAGTTTTCAATAAAATTTTGTTTGAAATTTGCATTTAACTGATATGATGACACATTTACCTCGTCAGTTTAAGGCATAATTTTAAACCTTTTGTTGAATAGTTGAATGTCTAAAATCAATTATTATTGTAAACGTTAATATGTAACGTACAAAATATTTTGAAAACTTGTAATGGATTTTGAGTCTTTTCTGATATTAAACTAGTTGCTATTTTGATTTTATTACAGGATTATATATAATTTATAGTTAATACACAAATTTACACATCTTTTCTCGTTGTATTAATATTTAACATCTACCTTTTTAAGAAGCATCAGAATGTAAAAATTTGTAAAAAATGTGACAGGTTCAGTAGTAATATCAATAGAGACATACAGGGGATTTCAGGAAATCTTATTTTTTACTTTAGTTTATTTATATACTTTGTTTTAGTAGTTGTCCTATTGAGGATTGTTTTAGTTTTAATCTGCTAAGACGTTTATACATACATATACTTACAATTAAGTTTATGTTTTCCCTGATTTTTAGCCGAAATTGGACTATTTTCGACCAGTTACAATGTTTTAATTCTATATTGCTGTTTATATTAAGAATTACAAGGTTCTAATATTATATACAAAGAACTCTTAATTTCGACTGCTCAACTTCACCTTACAGAAAAAGAACTCATTCTATAAAACATTGAATATTTATTAGGCCTTTCTCATTAGAGACAGTGGTCGACCCAAGTTTGTAAACCTTTATCTGGAAGAAGTAGTCGATCCAAGCGCCCCTGTGGTCAACGTGAAATAAAGAGAAATTACTCTGTATGAAATATGGAGACAAGTATCTCATATACTGAATTGCTCGAGAGGCTACAGATGCACAGCAGCATCGAATTTTAGTTCGGATTGGACATTATGCAGTTTCAAATCTTGTTAGTGACCAGAGAACATCTTATAATCAGTAGTGTCAAACTTTTAATACACCGACCGTCGCTTTATTGCATTTGATGAGATCTATGCACATGTAGAAAGTGACAATTAGACTAAGATCATTATCTCACTTGTGTTACAAAACGGCGCACCTGTTTGTAATCTCTAACAGGTGTTATGGAGAATGCAAATCCGGACACGGATACGCCTTTAAACAATCCTCAGGGCTAGTTTGTGTCTTAGTGATAGTTACTTCTCACTTCTCCTTTTATACTTCTTTTCGAGTATCATGCGCCTTGATTGATCATTGGTCTTCAAGTAATGTTTCAGACCGTGGTTAGTGTACGACGCCATGACGATTTAGACTTGATGCATTAGGCCAGGAAACTGTTGTATAAGCAGGATGCACTTTTCTAAGAGAACGCGTTGACGTGCTACTATTGTTCCTATTGTGTACCTACTCTCGAGAACACTGGAATTTAAACACACACACAAATATATGATTTTGGAAGTGGTGTACTATTACTGGCTTTTTGTAGTTTAAGAGATACCACACGTCTATAACTTAAACTTAGCAGTCTTAAATCAATAATAAATAAAACAGTGTTTCAAAACTATAAATAAATGTACTATAGGTTTTTATAGATCAGAATAAGAATGGTTTGTACTAGACAGCGCACGTGTGTTGGTTTATGTGAGTGTCTTCTGTTGTTGAAGAAGTGAGCAAAGCGAGATAGTGTCTACCATTTAAACTCACTCTGAGATATAAATATATTTTTAATTATCCAACACTGTTATCCTAGATTTTTTTTGTGTGTTTATGTTGGCCGTTGCTGTCCTGTATGTTGATCTACGTTATGTTTAGAGCTAGTTACGAATTATGTAGAAATAACTGTATTTGGATTATTATTCTATAATAAAGAGTGATGACAAAAATGAAAGGGAATTGCATTTTATTTAATATTTACAAAATGTATGTTTCTGGAACATTAAATTATAATACAGTTAGTGATTTGGGTCACTGATGAATTTGTAACCTAGATTGTTATCGTTTTATTACTCACATATACTTTATTACTTTTACTTTATTTATCACATGTGACTACAAAAAGAGCGGAGAACACAATGTTCAAAATATTGTGATTCAATTGAAGTCCTTCGAATTGCTCGTTCAGAGTGGACTGGATAAAACTCTTGAAGAAAATAAAAGGAAACAGTCGGAGTCTGATGGCGATCGGGTGGTAAGAAATAACTAGGGCACAGAGGAGTCTGAGGCGAAATGGCGGTATGTAGGGCAGGTGTCGCGACCTGGTGGCAACGGGTTGTACTAACTACATGTGTGGCTCACGTTAACCCTTCCAGAGTGTGCTGATAGCCATTGTCCAGTTCCCTCCCCTCTCCACAACCCTTCACCCCGCTGACGATCAATCCTCACTACAGGGGAGATCGTGATTATTCAAATCATCGCGAGATAGCAACACTGTGTGGTACTAGGACTGAACTGTATAGGCTTGTAGTGTTGTATCCTAGTTTATTAAAAAAGATATTTTAGTTAAATTTAGTGATGCACAATTTTTTTAAGTTTAAATCTTTATTATTTTTTTATTTAGTTCGTTATTAATTACCCTTTTGAAACATGCACTTCCTTACTCCAAGACCTTGTTAGATAAAATGTTGTATAAGTGAGAACCCGGTATTGTCTCGAAATAATTTAATGTGATTTCTTAAAATGGACATTGATCAAAAATATTAACCAAGGAACCCATTAGATAATTCGTTTAATACGACATCCTTATTTTTCTTATTTTTACAAATTGGACATTTTAACTTACAGCTTTATGCTGACTACTTGGGCCCTCTTGCTAACTTTTGCCGGCTGGATCCACGATAAACCAAATATTCAAATAAAGATATAAGCATCATTTTCAGCAATCAAAATATCGGGATAACGAGTATAACACTGGTTTCTTTAAATTTTGCCCTTTTCTAGTTATTTTTATCAGTTGAGGTGCACACATCTTTAATATCACGCTATTAACGTTGGGTTATTTAAAAGAATTACCCGATTAAGATCATGTGGAATCATTACGTATTTATTTTGTTATATGCCATCATTATTTAAGAACTCAAACTTGAAGTAACGTTTAGAGAACTTAATTCTACTTTATTTTCAGATACCTTTAGATGAGCCGTTAAACATACACATGAAGTAATGTATAAAGTACGCTTTGTCGGTCTTCACAACAGAAACATTTTATTTCAAACGAATTTCTTGAAAGACCCGCCATACAATGATAGTCACCTTTTGGTAAGCCAAGAATACATTATCTGTATTTAATCTTTTCGTCGTATTTTGTTCGTATATAGTCATCTGTATAGTGAACTTTATATTCTAATAAGTCGAAATATAACTTTCTGTAGAGACACTTGACTACGGCGTTATCTTTCTTGATTTGGAAATTCACGCAAGAACTTATGTATTACGATTTCTCACCAGAAAAGAGAATATTTACCCATTTTAAAAATAATGTGTCTCAGTTTTTCCGGTAAGGAGATTTTTAAATGACCATAAATTAGGCGCTTTTGAGCATAAAATAGTTTAACCTGGCATATGTCAGTAAATATATCAGTTCTTGTATTTCACAATTGATCCTGTCTAAGGCTTACTCATTAAATCTTAAAAAGTAACTATACCTTTCATCCACACTTTTTCATGTTGAAAACACGTTAATATTATAATATGTTGATTTTTTAAATTTAATTATGAATAAAATTTCGATAGCATGGTTAAAAACCTATCATGATATCCTGTATTTCTTACAGGATAATATTGTTACAATTTTGGCCTAAATTTCCAGTGATTTCAGGTAAATTTATTTATCAGAATGAACATATTTCCTTGGCACATTCTAGGTATATTTTTGGTAAGTGCTTACGTTTTTAAGGAGAATAATAGCCACCATGTCAAGGTTTGAACCTCGAAGTAAATTAATTTGATATTTATTTTGCATTTATAGAATATTTTTGTATCTGCAAAGGATGATTGCAAATCAAAAGTGTAATTCCCAAATATGTCAATAAATGTGAATTTAACACAATAGTAAAGAACACATAACACAAACTCCAAACACATTGTCCTCTGTCTCTGCTGCTTTCTAACGTTTATCAAGATAACTTGACGATGCTACTGCAATAATTCACAGCAATAATTATGTTTGATCTAAAAGTCCATGGTTTAACTTAGTTGTTACTCACACAAATGGGTTTTATTGTGACATTTCAACAGAAAATACACGCCAACCATGGTATACATTTATCTTTTTTAGCAAAGATCTGAATGTGACAATACGTTTTTTAATGCAATGTATTGAATTGTGTAATTAATATTTCAAATTGGCTTTGCATTGAAATATATACATTTAAAATGTAATAAGTATGCTATTTATTAATTTTGTAATTAATTTAAAAAATAAACTAAAACACTTACATTGTTATTATATTGCACACTGAATGGCTTAATCCCACAATACGTGTTAACAATATGTAAGTTTGACAAGGGTTTTAGTTTATTTGTCATATTAATAATAAGTATGCTATGTGAAATGTTCAAAGACGTACGTAGAGAACCACTCAGGTCTGCTTGAAACATTGGTTCTGAGTATTTATCGATGTAGCTTTAGCTACTCCCTTCTTACATTCAACTGGTAAATTTAATTTGATTAATTAATAACAATCACCGAACATCATAAATATGGTGCTAACGTGTCCGAGAAGATACACTGCAATTTTTTAATACCACGGTTAAATTCGGGATCATTTCAAGAATGGAATATATCAGATTATTTCAGTGAGGTCACCCAAATCTTGAGTCCTTTGGTGTGGGTTTGCCGGCAAAAAGCAGCGGTCAGGCCCCGGGAGGATTAGAGGTCTGTGGTAACCGGACTTGGCGAGCCTGCAAAAACTGCCGCTAGCTCGCCCTTGGCTCACCGCGGTGCGCTAGTGGACACGCTTACCCTTATATACTCAACTATACCATATGTGGTGCATTTCCTATTGAGCTACGGACTTGAAATTTGTTATATTAATTATTTTTTGGCTAACGGCTCTTAATAATAATAATATTACAATTTTATACTTTTCTATTTTTAATTTTAACTTTCAATTTTCGTAATTGCAGAATAAAATAAAAATTTTAATTAATACTTTTCCGTCTATTTTTAATCAATAAATTTAGGAGACAATGAATTAACTAGTCAGTGATATAAAAATCTTATGTATCCAATTTAAAATAAGTTCAGGACGACCGTTTCAAATTGACATGGATTATATGGTACTAATAAGTGTTAAGCTGCATTGGAAAATAGTTTATATCTATATATAAAAATGTTCATAGGTTTTGAGGAAAGGCAAAAACGCAACTAATTATTAACACAGATTATTTAACATAAATTAACATATACCAGATATACTTGAAAGAATTATGTTTAACAAATACTTCAATTAAGTTTTAAATTATCAGTTACAAATGTGAAAATTTACAAACGATTAAAAAAAGAAAATGCAGTGATACTTTTGATTATCATAATAAGTAATTTTTTAATAATAAAATAATAATATTAGTATTAAAAGTTTTAATACCAATAAACATTTTAAATATTCTAATAAACATAAGTGAATAAAGAATTAATTTAATAGTACTCTTACTAACAGAAAATTCATCTAGATTTTGGAAAAGCCCAAAAGTTAACCAAATATTTTCTTTCAACTTGATGGAATTTTCTGAATACGTCTAATGTTTCTTAACTTTTTAAAACTTTAAAACGTAATGCATGGACTGGATATTAAGTTAAATCAATTTCTATCAGTAAATATAAATAGGCTGAAAAACTTGCAGCTATAAAAGTCCTATATCCAATAGTCCAATATTTTTTAAATCCATAAAATATTTCAATTTACTAGAATTAATTATCAATGAGTATACATTAAATTGCTATCGATTTAAAAGTTCGACCCTCTTGAATTTATTTAATAAAGTTTACAAAAAAAGTACTTATTTGTAGTTTACAAACAATTAAGTATATTAATATATAACTACTTTTGATCAAATCAAAATGTATATTTTTCATTTTACTATGCACATTCCATTAGTCTCGTAGTCGATACTAAATGTATGAAATTGTTAAATGTATTATAGTTTATAAGGTTTAGTAATGGTTAAATCAAATAATTGAATCAAATACTTCCTTGCAAGTGAAAGCACCATAAGTTTTAATGGACACTGGTTAGCAAAGTTTTATTTATCATTTAAATACTAACACTTAAAAATATTAAAAGTACTATACACATTAAGAGTTGAAAAACAGTGACTTTTTATATTTAATTATATTGATAAAATAAGCACTTTAAGAGTTAATAAATAATTTTATAATATTATTAGTTGAGATATTATTTAGCTAAATCGTAAGTTTAATCCTATGAAATACCTCTTGAATTACTGCTTCTGAGTACGATGTGCGTGTTTAAATTCAGTTACGAATATTATATTGTATAAAGCCATATTATTTATAGGTTACAAAATGTTTGTATTGTTTAAACTGAGTCTAAAATATATTGTTTATTGGTATATAATTAGTGTTAAACAGACTGTTTACTCACACCAAAACACAACTATATTAAAGTAAACATTGCAACATGTTTTGCCAACATACTGGTAACCGTACTAACATATTCAGGTCTGCCAAGTGACGCTTCTACAGTCTATGAACAAAAGGAGATATGCGGACTTTACAACAACTATATGAAAGTAATCGATAGCAACATGTTTGGCCAACAGAACTGGCAACCATACTAACATATTCAGGTCTGCCAAGCGACGCTTTACAGTCTACGGGTATCTTATCGCTTAAGATCAGGGTCAGAACCATGTGCTGATTTTGCTCCTCATTTACAAATTTAAATTGGTTAAATCCCTATGCTTGTGTAATGGCCACCTATAAATAGTTTTTCACATATAATAATAATATCTATAGTTTAATTACATTTGAATATCGTATTTTATCCACCTGTTTTATTTAAAGTATCTTTCATTTTGTTTTTTGTTTCTTAACATGGTCATTATTTATTTATTTCTAATTAATTTATAACATCTCTCAAATAACCTAATGATTAGGATCTAAACAACTCATGCTGGTAGTCCTGTTGTAAATTCCTTGTTTATATATTTAGTTTTTAATTATTTATTATATAAAACGCTTCTATCGTTAGAAAATGTTTGGTGCCAATGCCTTATGCAGCTGCAAAATACTAAACAAATGTTATATTGTTAAAGATACATTTAAATCTTTATTATTATCAGAATTTGTCTATATACAACGTGTACTCATCTAACTTCCATGGTTTAGACATGCACCAGCCTATAACTCATTTTTGTATGTGTGGAAGTTTAGTTTCATGTCAAATTTAAAGTTTATTCACATCACGAATGTCAAATTATATTTTGTTTTTAAATGTATATACTGTACGATTCTATTTACCATAATGTCTATGTAAAAATGTTCGCTAACACTTAGCCAGATCCCATGAAGTGATGTGCACTATAAATGAACTCGATATTGCATATACATAAATAAAGTTTCATATAAATTTTCATGTCTATAGACCGATCCGTTTTCGAGATATCGCACGGACAGACAGACAGGAATATTTTTCCTTCCCTCGAGTAATAGGCTTCGCTAGCGATCAGCCAATAAAATTTTGGAAATACATATCTATCTGCAATTAGGTTAACTATAGCACTTTTCGGATTGCAATAATTGTTGTTGTATGGTATTTGAGCTTAGGTTTGAGACGCCACAGGTTCAAATCCTGTCTTATTCACAGCATTTAACTTCTATCTAACTTATTGCCGTAACAATCCCCATAAACGCGCCCCATCCCCATAAAAGTTGAGGCATGTTCTTAAAAATCTCAATTTGTAATTTCCTTAAAACGGCTAAATGGCAACGCCACATTATTAACCATGTGCGACGATATCATTAGAGGCTGGTGTGATAACCTTATCCTGATTAGGCTAAAACCTAGAAGGTCGATGCCTTAAAATGTCAAGACGATGTGGCGCGAACACCACGGGAAGCGATACCCTTTGAAAATTTAACCTCATTTCTTCCAAGGGTAATGAGTTTCAGCAAATTTACTAACACAATGCTCTTAATAAGTTATGATATGAATCTCGTTTAAAACCTTAATAGTTCTAATAAACGTGGACCGTTAAAAAAGTAAAAATGTACTTTTGACACAGAGAAATTAGGACTTAAAATTGCTCTTCACCACTTAATCTATAAAACGTTGAGAAACGCTAAGTGAAATGTTTAACATTGGCAAATCGTCACTTGATAACTATTTATTTAAATCAGGAAACGTTTACTTAAAGTTCTTACAAACTTGTTCTTCAACATTTTACTCTATATTTTTGTCGTATTTTCCTCCAAGTCAGACGTCTTCTATACATTTATACGTTTTTAGACAATTAGTTTTGTTTCTTTGCATCTTGATTTTCGTACGAAGATCTTCATTAGTATAAATATCGTATAATGTAATATAGAAGTTAAAATATCCAGTTTGAACCTATTTATTCTGTATCTAAATCCATTATTAAAATACATTCACAATATAATATTGTACTAGAGCGATTTATGTATTTATGGATATGGATTAAAATTAGCTGCAACTCACAATTCCAGGTTTACTAACTTGATTGTGGTCGTAACTACTTAAATTGATAGTAGCTCAATATTGAATCCGAGCTGAAGATAATTTACCTTTGACCCAGAATCTAATGATATTTTCTAGCTTGTACTAGAGCGATTTACGTATTTATGGATATGGATTAAAATTAGCTGCAACTCACAATTCCAGGTTTACTAACTTGATTGTGGTCGTAACTACTTAAATTGATAGTAGATCAATATTGAATCCGAGCTGAAGATAATTTATCTTTGACACAGATCTAATGATATTTTCTAGCTAAATTGGTTGGAAATTGTTTCTCTTATCTATTAAATTTTATTCCTCAAACACTAATTTCTTAGAACCTTAAGAGCCGGATGTAGTGAAACAATCTTGAGTTTGATCTCATAAGCTAATGTTAAACCTCAAACATGATTACGCTCTTACTTTTGTTCGCATAACTGTGGTTTGTGTTTCATTATAAAGACGTGATTAATAAGCACCCAAACGCTTTTCTGTTTTTCATACAAAGTGTGTACTCTTTTATTATTCAAACGATAAAGAACAAAACTATGTATGACTTCTATTGTGGGAAAGCAATAAAAATAAATCCAAATTTTCAAAGTCGGTCAATCGGTTTAATACGTTTAATTATATCATTAAATCGAGACGTCTCTTCACAATTCTATGACCAAACATAAGTCCGTAAGAGCGTTTTGGGTTTTAAATTTTTATAGGTCTAAAATCTGGGTTGTTATCATTAAAGCAGACTGTCAAATAAAGAGTTGTGTTGTATTTAACTCTCTTGGTGAAAATTGTCTTGGTCAACATATTAGAAAAATTATATGATTTAGAATTAGGAAGCGCATGAAACTTTTAAATTATGTTGCAAAAATTAAAGCGTTTTTGTGAAAGTACACATTTCTACGTCATATATGATGATGTTCAAACTGTAGAGAAACTTCCAACATAATAAACATTCTTCATAAGTTCTCACTTGATCAACTTCCTGATATCATCGCCAACGTAACTACCAACATATCAACAATAACGCTGAAGCAGATAAATCAACAATCAGAAACAACCAATATAACATCCCCTTGTCCGCCCCCCCCCCATCTGAAACAAGCAGTGAACAAGGCGAGGGAGGATTCTGTGTCAACTACCGGTATCGGGGAGGGGGGAGTGGAGAGGGAGGACCGGCTACCTCCCACAGGGCTTTAAAAGTCAATTAAAAGCCCGCTATAATATTTACAATCCAAACTAAACCGTTTCCGCATTACCGTTTATGTTTCCAGACTGTTGGGCGAGTGGCTTTTATTGGGCATAAAACTGAGAACGAGCCGGGAGCCGTGCCGCGGGTCTGCGTCTGGGACCCGGTCTCGGCCGGAGGTAGCTCAGAAATTAAAAGTTTATTGCGTTTTCTGTTATCTTCATAGTTCCTCCACTGGGAAAATATAGTATATTTGGAAAGGGGGCCACTCCACATAACATGTGACATTTCAAACAGACGCGGTAAAACTAGTGAACCTTAAGGGAAATATAATGTCATGACTTTGCTCTCGGCCTTAGAAATAGAAAACATATTAAGTTATCTCTCCTTTCTTTGAAAACCAACAGGTTCATTATGCTCACTTGTTCCGCTCACTTAATTTCCGGTTGTATTAAAAGCTGAAATACTACAAACTTTATAGTAACTATGACTCATTTTATTGGTTATTAGTAAAACTTCAATGGAGACATAAAACTTTATACATCATTAAATAACTCTTGAATAAAATATGAAATTGGGTATTACAGATCAATTATAAAATAATATCTATATGTAAAATTTGTTTCTTCCTGGTATCTCTGATAACATTTTGTGTTTTCTTAGAGGCATTCTTTATATAGATCTATATTGTATATACACACATATAACAGGGACAGAATATTTGCCGACATTACCCATTATTCACTGATACAAAACTATCAGTAGCACTACGTTTCGAGATCTGAAATCTTATCTCTTCCTCACGTGTATACCTAACCCAACACATAATCAGTTCTATTTGGTTAACTGAAGAGTACAAAGCTATTGTAACCTGTATTCTGCAGTTCAGTTTTAATAATTAGTGTTATTTTTGTTAAGTACATTTTTTAGATACAGTGTGCATGGAGTAGACACACCCTGACCTATGCGTGTTACGACGCTCAGGTATTTATCTGAGAAAGGTATCAGATTGCAGATCTCGAAGCGAAGTGTTAGTGATTGTTTTGTATCAGTGAACGATGGAAAATGTCCGGAAAATCCCATTTCCTTCACAGTCCTACCATCGTTAAAACAAACTTCAAACAAAGAATAGTCTGATAATTTATATATTATTCCCAATAACTTTGTTTTTGTTTGCCTTGCCACACTTAAACAGTAGACAGCATTAAAATATTTAAATCATGTTGACGTCCTTTAAAAACGTAGGACTTATGTTTTATATAACCAAAATTAATCTAATTATTAATTGTGTTACAGTTTTTAAACCTAGAAAATTGGGATTTATATTAACATTTCAAAACTGTTTTATGTCACTAATCTAAAGTTCTGCATGGGATCTGCAAGATTTGAACTGATACAAAATATGTTCAGAGGCAAAATCAGAATGTGGAGCCGCACACTGGTGCTATCTATAGGCGCACGGGCTGTATCATCTGGGGCAGAGGGTGGTGTAAAGGGGAGAAGGGGTGCAAAAGCTGGAACAAGTTTCAAATTAAATTTCGCTCTCACACGATAAGTATCGTTCCCCATCTGGCGACAGAACAAAGAATTTCGACTGTATTTAGCTTCCTTGGGGCTGAACTCTTTACAAGTTTTGTCTTCGGGCTTACTTATATTAAAAGATCATTAAGTATCTTCAATAATATCCTAAAATAGAGCATTGGAGATTAGAACATTTTTTAAATCGTATAATACTAAACTCTGAAACACAGGATTCCTGAACATAACTTCTGGGATAGAATGTGTTACACTCCAGAATACATCTATATCACAAAAACAAAATTTACTGCTCACAAAAGCATGTGTGGAAATATTTTCTTCTTACATGGTTAATAAAGGGTTAACATTGTAGGGAAGCCTCTTTCCAATTATGTACGTATACAGAGCTAAGTACACTTTTCTCTGGAAACTCAGTATAAACCATAGAGATCTATACATTTCCATTTTTTCAATATACATTATTAAATGCTTGCAAAAATTACATTACAAACTCGTAAAAGACAAGTTTTTGATATTTCAACAGAGGATGCATGGAATGAATGGAAATGGCTGGAATGATGTGCTCATTTGTTTCAAATTCCAATTTATTATCCTTTTAAGGTAACAAATCAAAAGATTCGCGTTTACTATGAAGCTTGGTTTTATTGTGTTAGCTTAGGACAGCTGATTTCCAAGCGGTGTAGGGCGTAGGACTTTAAGTGTGAATTTTAGTTAGCGTCGAATACTGTGTTTAACCGTTCCGTATTTTATCTTATTGGTACCGTACCGCAAAGATCAGTGACCAATAAGAACGGACAGAATAAGGGAATCGACCTCTTCTTTTTCTTAAAAAAGCGTGCCACCCAAAAGTCATTTCTATTATTAAATCTAATCTAGTCTCAGCATTTCTCTGTTATTACAATTAATAGTAGCAATAAAATAATCTTTAATATAGTAATTTATATAACAATTTCTACTTAACTAAACTTCAAAACTGTTCTGCATAATAGCCTAGTATAATTAAACAATTCTAAAATCTGACAAATGACATACACTTTGCAATCTATTGCTCTACAATCTCGCCATTATTTTAACGTAACTTTCTACATACACTGAATTTTGGAAAGTAAAGTAAATGTAAATCATGAAAAAAGTGACTGGCAAGATAAATTTTTAAAATCAATAAAATATACAGCATAAGATATTAAACTGAAAATTCGTATCAAGGTAAAGATAAGAAAACGTATAAATCAAAAGCTTAAAATTATTTTTTTTTTTCATTCATATTGATTTTTGAGGTCTCTTTCATGTAATCGAAACACAATAAATTACTAACTCACTGTGTCTGCATTTAGTAAAAATAATAAAATAACTCGTTAAATACAAACAACCACCATAATCCTCGAACGGTTATCATTAAACCCTCGCTGTTTACAATCCGACGTGGTTGTTTCTTTAAAAGTGGCTGACGAGAGGATTTAGGGCTGGAATTGATGTAACATTTATTTTATTGTAATGTCGGGTGGTTATTAGGGGAATCGGTTTAGCGCATATATCGTACAGTAAGCCTCTTGGCGTTGCTGGGAGACGGTGCGCAGCGGTATCAAGCAGACGATGCTGCTGCCGTAGCTCACCTGCCAGCATGGCAGCCCTTCCCTCTCAAAAACACCGGAGTCCACAGAACCTATGACTTTTCTCAGTCTATACTGGGCATTGATAGTGCAGTATTATGTCAGATTCTTTAATTAGTGATCCGATCGGTCTAAGAAGATATAATACTACACAGAGTATTCACACTCATTCTATTCACCACTCATATCAAATTGATTCACGAAATTACATCTTAGGCAATAAAACATTGCACTAGTATAAAAAAACTGTTTCATACTATAGTCATTAAGGCAAAAATGTATACAAATAAAAATTCAGTCACGGATTATCTCCTAAAGAAAACTTAAACTTTGACAAAAAATGAACATATGTATAGAAAAGATTCTTATCTACTTAATGTTATCACGTTAGAACGGAATTTTATAGTCGTATATTTGTGCCACGTGCTATAAATATTTTTTATAAATATTGTAGTATAAAAAATGATCTGATTGTATAATAAAAATTACTAGTAGGAGTCAATTCAATTGTTAAAACAAATGGTCAACGACTGCACGAAGCTCATTCAATAGTCCACATACACTGATAATATTTTGAGGTGGCTGTTCAAATAATGCTCAGGATATACTCTTACACCTTTAACTAAAATAAAAAATATTTCCATCCAAGGTACGATATATCCCTAAAACCTGTAAAAACTAAGTATCGATAAGTACAACTACTTATTTAAGTTTAAATTTAGATCCAGGAAATTAAAATCTACCATTGATGTAGTATCATTCGTAATGAAATTAATTTATTGGGCGATGGCGAAGCCTATCAATCAGGGACATTTTCCCAGATCTACCAAAAATGTTTGAATGCATCAGTCTTGACTCAACTTTAGTCATTTTTTAATACAATAACAGTATACATGGAGACAATTTAACAGCCTAAAGAATGCAACATGTAAATATATCTGTACAACGTATCACTTATAATGAAACAACTATTAGTGTCCATCAAGAATCAGCATTTGGTCCAATATTATTTGTTAAGAATATAAATTTTAATGCCACTCTAACAATTGGAAATGTAGTATAATAAGCAGATATTGTGATACTATTATTATTAAGAATCCCATTATCACGAAAATCATTGATACAAATAGATAGTCAGACAAAGATAACAGTGAACTTATAATAATACAATTATTCTCTTGTTTTTGAAACATTCACTTGTTATTGAAGACAATAGCATTAATGTTTTGATTTATGAAACCATTATAGGAGAAAAACAGTAAAAAATGCTTAGGACTATATAAATATTGATAAAAGACTAAATTTTTAAACACGTTAACAATTTTGAAATTAAAGAAATGCTTTGTTATGAAATATTCTAGGGAAAAAAGGAAATTGTTCCGCATTCTGATCAAATTAATGAATCATTGCTACAAACCGTATCGCAAATGAAAGGCGTAGGTGTAATTTTCTTCTTTAAAATATATACCCATATAAATTTTGTCATTAACAATCCATATTAAATTTTAGGTTTTATCATATTAAATTCAAAGTTTTTTCTACCATTGTTTCAGTTGATACGTTGCATAGTTCTTTTGTCAGAAACAGATTGGAGTACTGTTGTAGTTTGGATCCATGTTTAAATGGCAGTATTTCAGGACTTGAACAAAACAAGTACAAAACAAATTCCTTCGATATTTATATTATTTAATTTAACTTTCCTTGTGACCGAGACATTTTAACAGCGATTCTTAGAAGACTTGTTTGATACACTTACACCCAGAAGGAACAAATCTGGTCTTACGTTTACTTATAAAATTATTTATGGTAAAATACAGAGTTACCTTCTTTGAAAAAAGATTCAGTTGTTTGTTCCTAGAAGCAACTTGCGTCCATCATAATTTTTTTTGTCCCCAGATGTAATACTATAATTTTTTTTAAACCTTAAGACTTACATTTATTTAATCAGGAGGTAGATGTGTTCGATGACATAGTTGGTGAGTTCAAATCCCAAATTGACAAAGTTTGTTGCTTATTATACAAACCATTCAATTTTGTGTTGTGTCTGTATTTTGTTTGTATTGTTTTGTACATGTGTATGCCAAGTGTCTGAACTTGTACAGAGCACTATTTTAATTTATACATTTTTGCTCAGCCTAATATTCTTATTTGAAGTATTTTTCTCCTTTTAGTGAAATGTATTGCATTTTTTTAGTTTATAAAATGTCAAAATAGCTATAAGGATATCGAATCTGTGGTTATTGTATATATAATTGAAATAAATCAATAAAACTCCGCTCAAAAGTTTCATCCAGTGTATTGAAGGTCCTAAGTAAATATTTTAAAATAGTTATTATAAAAAGAGCCTTCTATGAATGGCCTATGAACGAAGATATGTCCTGAATTATAATCCAGAATAAAATTGCTCTTTGGGGATGTTGTAATGTAGATGGGCTATAGAGAGTTGTTTAAAAAAATACATACAATTGTTTTTTTTAAATGTATATATAAAAATAATATATAAATTATTTTATTAATAAACCCAGTATATAAATTGCTTTCATAGACACAACTCTCGGGGCTTATTCTCTGAACTTACTTTGTTATACGTTTTTGAAAAACCCTTTCAAAATGTACATCTACATCATCGAAGGAAATGCATTAACACAAACACAACGCATGTTTGTGTCAAGAGCATCAAAATGCAGACTGAATATAATTACGCTTTTCAAACACCTCAACAGTCATATTATTACCAAGCTTTCTCATTATATAAAAAAATAATCAATAAAATCTACATTTAAATAAAAATTATACAATTTTGTCATATAGAGCACATTGCACTCTATATGGTTTATAGAACATAATGTAAAAATTTAAATAAAGGGTATTGCGATACATCCTAATGTGTATTTTATTATTTTCATTTCGTTACTAACTAAATTATTGAAACCTTCCAAAATTAAAAATTTGTTACGATATAAGATTAACAATGCAACTTAATATACAGAGTGAGTTTTAAGTCCTGGCACACCTGGATATAATTTAAACGGCCCGAGATATCTATGTTAAACCTTGACCCTATCTATTATAACATATTTTTTTAATTTTTCAAGTTGTTGAAACTTTTGCTCCCCTTTTCTAAAGGGGGGTAAAGGGAGGCAACTAAACATTTTCAAACCCCTATCACGTGACCCCTCACGAGGGGGCGCTGTGGAATGGCCAGCAAGATCTCCTGACCTTAACCCACTTGATTACTTTTTTTGGGGCTACACGAAATATCTGGTTTACAAAACAAAGCCAATTGACGTCCATGACTTAACGCAAAGAATTTTGAACTTATCTCAAACAATTCCTAGAGATCATTTCTTGAATGCTGTCTCAAGTTTTTACACACGTCTAGCACACTGTCAAACAGCCGAAGGTGAACAGTTTGAACACCTGCTACATTAAAACAGGTAACTGTTTTTAGAATTTGCGTTAGTGTTGACTCATGTTACGATAAACAGGACAAGACAGTTACTGATTTTATTATTGTAAATTTGTTATAAAATCTGTTAAAATAAACGTAGCGACCTCTAGTTTGCATTATTGGATTTATTTTTTAATTCCCTTTAAAATGAGGGGTCACATAATGAAAATGTTTAGTTGCCCCCCTTTAGCCCCCTTTAGAAAAGGGGCAAAATTTTCAACAACTTTAAAAATAAAAAAAATATGTTATAATAGGTAGGGTCAAGGTTTCACATAGATATCTCGGGCCGTTACATTATATCCAGGTGTGCCAGGACAAAAAAACTCACCCTGTATGTACGACTTATACGACTTGTGTACTACATGAGCGCCTGATGAAAATAGGAAATCAACACCAGAAGGAACCTTTTAGTAATCTTCCTGAGCTAACTAAATTTCTTATTCAAAACTGTACTGCTGTAATTCAATTCCTAAATTGATACTTTACAGGTATAAAATCAATTACGCTATTAACGAAAAATCTCCTGCAAGCATATTTATTTATTTCAAATAATAAAGTAATAAGGGATGGGAGTATGATTTTGTTTACCTATATATATATATATATATATATATATATATATATATATATATTTGGCCAAAGCAACAATTTTTGCACTATTCCAAGAACAGAGCACTTCTTGAAATTACTCATTTGTGGAATTAAACTGAAACTGCTTTATTTCAGAGGAAAGATTGCAGCTGCAAAAACTGGGAAAATATTTCCTTCCTGTTTTATCTTTAGTGGAGAAAGAATGTAGATTGTCTAGTGCCGTCACGAACTTTGTTTCTTTTATTTATCACAATTAATAATGAAATAATTACTTTATAAATTCCTCAATAAAAAAGTCTGCAATTTAGTCATGTTACTATTCCTGGGCACCGTAAAATTAAACATTTTGGAACTACTTACCAGAAAGTTTGAAAGGCAGTGATTCCGCCACCCTCTGAGGGTCTAGATGGGCTCCGAACGGAAACGGCCGAGGACCAAAATGAAACGGGTGGAATGGCTGATGCCCTGTAAACAAGAAACATGTGTAAGAAATTCAACTATAGTTACATTTAATTATGTTTAAATGGC
The DNA here is from genome assembly GCF_021130785.1 of Homalodisca vitripennis. Classification (NCBI taxonomy): domain Eukaryota; kingdom Metazoa; phylum Arthropoda; class Insecta; order Hemiptera; family Cicadellidae; genus Homalodisca; species Homalodisca vitripennis. The sequence goes on from NC_060211.1 coordinate 73,979,931, forward strand.
AACACACATACATATTGGGATTTTAAATTTATTGATATTATTAGTCCCTATGATTTAGAACCTAGTATTGTAGTATAGATAGTTAATTTCATATAAAGATGGTTGATAAAATAAGTTGGACAATTGGTTTATATAGAGTTACGTCAATAGCCAGCGTATGAAAAAGGTGAGTTAATTGAAAAATTAACCGTGTTCCACCTCACAATTCTGTTAATACAAATGTCTGGATGGTTAATACATGCAGGAGAACTCTGAAAATACCTGACAGAAAGTGAGAACACTCACTGGTCTTGGACCTAGGTTCCCTGGGGCCGTCCACGGTGACCTTGATGGCCTTGTTGTAGGTGGCGACTTGCGGGGGGCAAGAGTTCAGAATGATGGTCAGCGTGAAGCTCTTCCCTACAACAAACCGAGGGTACACGTCATCAGATGACCGAAAATAAGAACGCAGAGAGTACCGTAGAAAGATTGCGTGGAGGACTTCTCAGCTCTCATTCCTAAAACTCACGTGATTTTCAAATCTGTGAAGCTACTGGAAGGTACGTCCATGAGATCCATGACACCATATGAAGTTCTCTTCTGCAAAATAATTCACAATTTTATTTTATTATCAAGAAGTTGATAATTTTTTAGGTTAAACGTGTAAAAATGCAGTTATATTTTGTCAAAGGAGTGCAAGATCGACCAAAGAACTAATCAACCATAACTTTGGTATATGAGTAATTAGGTACTGAAAGCGTTGATCAATTTACAAGGAAGCGATGACTGACGACGTTTCACAGCATAATCCGCAAATAAAAATTAAAGCAATGTTGAACATGGCTGAAACGATAGAAAAAGTTCTTTATATATAAATATAAAAATGTTTATACACAGAAAGTAAAGATGTCCACAATACATTTTCTCCCATCAAGATACTTAGTTTTGTATGAGCTTATAAATATGATGACACAATACATAGATAAACTTTTAAGACTTCTTATGTTTGCTGTAAAATTTCAATAGAAAATTAATTTTTTATGGGGTGAGTTACTCGGAACAAGCCTGCAATGTGCAACAAAGAAAATAAGTGTTTCAAAACATTAATAACACAAGATATGACAACCGCCGTTGCCTCTAGAGGGGGAGTAATATACTAAATGTTCCGTTGAGAAAAATAACGAAAAATAAGTTTTTTTCTAACAATTCGAAAAGAATCACCTGATCTTTAAAAGCATTTGACACATGCATTATAAACTAGTACTAAATACTTGATTATCTCAAAATGTTGATGTATCAGACAGAAAACATTAAAAGTTTTAGTCATTATTTCTATTACTTTTGTATTAGTATTACATTACAGTAGTGTGTTAGTTATTCATAACAAATTGCCTTAGAACGTTGATAAAAACAAACTATACAATCACTAGAACGCAAAGGAGCCTTTGAAAGGATGTATACATTTTACAATATGAGACGTTCAGTTTTCAGGCCCATACATGCAAAAATATGCTCAATAGATAAAAAAATGTTTCATTAAAAAGAAAAGTTCAAAATTGTAAAGGATGAGGTAGCAAATTCAAGATATTTCCTTATTGGATATAAAAGTACATTTTGGTTTTGAAGAAACAACAGTTGAGATTAAAATGAGCAAAATAAATTATAAATTATAAATCCTTGGATAAATTATTCCTTGGAACAGTAAATAATGATTGGTTCTGACTGCCTACGTATGTCATCCACGCATACCAAGGTTAAACACGCAATAACATAACACAAGGTAGAAAGACGCCACACTAAGAGTCGCGTAACTGGTTTCAATGAAATTGCATACAAATGGTCAAGTCTAGAGTGGAGTGCATTCTAAATGTGTTCTGCGGACAAACAGATAGGCAGACAATCGTACAGAAAAGACATTTTTAAGTTCCACCACACGACAAAAGAGCCTATGTGTCTGATTACTGTATGATCTCCATTCTATGCGCCATTATAACACGTATTTTTAAATAAAGTTTAACTCAAAATTCAACGTCTAGAGATTAAACTTTTTTTTCTACATTAAGTTGGGATACATAGCAGTGTTTATATAATAAAAGAATACACTGTTTTTATTCAATACTACCCACCAAATCACGAAAAGATGTTGTACATGTAGGAGGAGTTAGCTCTACACGGGTTATTATTTATCACACATTAACGTTATGATAACATATTTTGTGTGCTGAAGCTCTAGACAGGAAATATATTACTTTTTCATGGTAGGCTCAGATGAACAATTGCTAGCGCTCAAAAAGAATAACGGGCTCATACCGGTGTTCAAGCCTGGTTCTCGGGTAATATTACCTTAGACGCAAGCCACCCCTACCAGCACCACCTAGATATTGCGATAAAACATAATTTATGGTTGCCTACTCCCACCACCTACATAGACAAGGGTTTTGATTGAGTAGAAGCGTCAGCAAATTCATCAAAGTAAAGGGCTTTATTGGCGTTTGCGCTCACTTTACTTTAAATACATCGGTACATTGCCTGGCGATTTGAGTTTCTTCTATCCGGCCTAGTTTAAGATAATCGGATTGATTGTTAAGGGATTAGGATTTGTTAAATCCAATTAATAAATTATTTGGGTTTGATCATGGAAATAACAAACATCCTCTCCCTTAATTCTATCAATCACGCAACTATCACAGTGTTATATCTTTATGTAGTAATAAAATATTTATTGTTAAGATAATGTGGATTATTTAACTCGATTTTATATCCTAATGGTGTGCTTTGTTTAAGGTTTAAAAAAGTCATGATCTATTTCATTCTATACTACCTGAATTGGCCACGCCACACTAGGCATGTCTGGATGTCTGCTGTACCGAGGCAATGCTAGCCAAGAAAGAGCAGGCCGCGATCGTTGTTGACAGGTTACGTTTTTACGGCCGGTATTCAAAAAGATGTCAGTTCTGAACTATCCTTGGTGTGAATCTCGATATTTGTGCGGCTTACCTTGGTATGATGACAGTAGCGACAGTGTTGATGATCTGGCTTGGCTTGATTAAAAGGCAGATTTATGGCGAATGCCATCACTTGATATCTGGGAATAAAACTAATGATGATTCAGTACTTATTTTATTCAAATTCATAAAAACTTTAATGAGGTTTTGGCAATGATTGGTAGTATCATAAGGACAAATTATACCTATATTCAGGCATTTTCTATGCAATTCGCATAAAGGAATCAACACGTTTAAAATTGAAGACACATTGTATAATTTTTGTTCCGTATTACATTTTTGTGGAAGTAAAACATTTATTTAAATTTAAAGCGTCTCTACTTCCATCAAGAATACAATACAAAGAATTGAAACGTGCCCGTAAAGTTTAAAAAAATCATACGTGTGGACATGCATGATGTGTGGCCATGGCTCTGCAATATAAACGGTCTCTGGTAAACATGGACCTCTTTTGAAACATAGCAAGCATATATCCAGCCAGACACACTAGCCACGTACAGTGTGGTGTAGCCTTTTAAAGTTAAATATTTGACGTTGTAGATATCAAATTATTTGAGTTACACACTCGTAGTTAAACGAGTTTATAATGTTAGTACCTACATCGTATTTTCATATTATACGATGATATGGCATGAAGTTTTTATTAGGATTCGATGAGACAGTTCATTAACAAATGAATCGACCTATGTATATGAGTTATTTGCATCTCAGGTCATCACTCTAAGGACTTATCATTTTAACTCTCATTTAAAATGTATTCCTGAAACATTAATACCTAACAATATACTTTAAAAATTTGGAAATTCTAGAAACTATGATCCACTCTAGTTCCGATTACACTGAGTAAATGAATATTGTTTACTCCAAGTTCCTTATCGCCTCACACGTCCTCGCCCGCCGTCACCGCTAATTTAACTTTAAAGTTGAGCCGAATGAAGTTAGTCAGTCATTGGATTAATCTCTGGTATTAAAACTTGACACAAACTTCATCCATCCTCTCCCTCGGGACAAGTCTGATGTGATGTGTGTGTGCGAGCTGTCGCTAACTTTGATTCAATTTTACCTAACTTTGTCAATGATTTAACCAGCCCTCAAGAACCCCTTTAACGCCTCATCACTGTCTTTTCCTCCCCTTATAGAGGTCTTTAGTACAGTGTCTTAGTTGGTTTTGAGTTTTTGTAATTTAAAATAATGTATGCTCTCTTGATAATTTTTCAGGCTGAAACAATGTGTACTAGAAATTACTTGGAGATCCCTTTATAAAGGAAGCAGTCTCAAATACAAATTTTTAAATCAACATTCTATTTGTAATGTATCGTTGCGTAGGCTCTAACACATTGGCTGCGGTAGATGTACATTACTATTATTCTGCGTGTTCTAACGTCTGTGAATGCCTCATGTTGCAGCAAAGGTGTTAAAAAACAAAATCGTTTTTTGAGGAAGCTACGACTGATACGTAAAGCGAACTAGTTCTAACCAAACGTAAGAGGAAATTTGTATTATATGTGCAATATATTCAAATAAGTATTTTAAATTTGTAAATTCCATATCATCTGAATAAACATTTACCAACTTGTTTATTTAACTTCCGTAAGAAAACCCCAAAATGTAACATTTGACATTAGCAATAACAAATATTTAATGTTGCATCAAATTCTCAAGCATTACCATACCATATGTGCTTCCATATTAAACTTTTTACATCAGCAGTTAAGCTCTTTTATTGTATTTTGTTTTATATTTACTTTTTGTGGAATTAAAACATTATTTAATTCTAAAGCGTCACTACGTTACCTATATGTTTATCCCCAGACATATAAATAAAGGAAATACTCGTACCTTCAAATATATAAAAAATATAATCAAAATACATTTCAACATAAAGTTATTGAGCATTTGGCATTGAGTTATTATAACATAGTTGGCCGTCTTGATATACGAATGTCCTAAGTTTCATCTTGTTATACACAAATACCAATGAGAACAGTTAACAATAACTCTGTATAAATATATAAATTTGACATTGCATATTTGACCAAAATAACAAAAACTTGTATTATATTATGTATAAAACCAGTGTAAACCATCCTAGAGAAATAAGCTAACAATAAGGTGGTTAGTAGATTTAGAGACTTTCTTTCATTGTTGTACATTCATAACCAACGAATTATTAGTTCGTTGTTCATAACTAGTTTCAATTACGAAATTCCGTAGCACAAACACATGGTTTAAATACACGAATAACAATGGTTTACAATTTATAAATAACCATAATAATAAAAGCACTATAGTTGAATGTATTTCAAATTTCGAAAATGCACTCGTAAAGTGTAAGAACTTTGGATTGATATTAAATATATGTATAATGATAGTTTTTAATAACTAGAATCGCCTATAACAATAAAGAAACTGTTTTCATTATATAGTCTTATTGTTTTGAACCGGATCGCAAATGAATGTGTAAGAATGGGAATAAGATTACAATTTTGTTTTAAATGTGAATTTAATTAATAATACACTTTTCAGCAATAAATTGCGTAGTATCAATTACTTATACCATTCTACCATTTACTACTTTTAAAACTGATCAAACCTCATTTCATAACAGTAATTAAATGGGTTATTATGATTAATCTAGAATAATTTTTATTTATAATTTCTGTCCGTAAAAATGTTTTTATTTTTCCTTTTTTCTATTTTATTGAATATAATTTTATTCTAAATCTGAAATTTCCTTTCCATTACGTTTAGAAAAGAACAGAATTAATGTAAAACTTTAAAATCTAACACCAAAGATATTTTTAAATCTTGTAGTTTTGACGGCACTTTAACTATATGTTGCTATTTATAAACATAATCATCACAGCACGTGTGGTTAATCAAATAATAATAATAAATTAGAAAAATATAGAAATGTTTTCGAGTTAAGGAATTGAAATTGGTGAATGAATATAATAATTCAAGTCGATCAACGGAACACATATACTAAACTGAGTTTCATGAAAGATATAACAATCTTATTTCACTCAATTTAAAATAGAAAACTTACTCAGCGTTGACTATGTAGAAATAATGTTTCATGCAAAGTTTCAAGTCTACAGGTTAGTTCGTTTTCGAGTTATTGTGCAGACAGACAGACAAAAATTAATTGATACAGTTTCTCGAGTGGGTTTCACTAACGCTCGGCAGTAACTATATCACCTTCAGAGAACTGGTAAAGAGATTGAAAGTCGCCACTATAAAGGTCTGTGTATGGTAAGCTGAAGCTCATCTAACATTTACTTAAGAATCGGACGGTTGGTTTAGTATCAAGTTTAAAATTTATGACGTTGGAAAAATCATTATCCTTTTGTGTTTTTACCCTTTCATTTTGACTTCCATGAAGACTAGGGCGGCTATTGATCAATGTTTTTCTTAGGGAATTTCTTTCTGTTTTTTAACTATTGAAAAAAAACAGGTTGTGTACTTGTTGATGCAAATTAACGTGTATATTTACATATAAATATATGTGATATTTTCGTTTTAAACGTCCTAAACATTTTATTCTTCTGTGGAGGGTGTTAATGTAGGAGCGCGCCACCTGTGGTGTCACATCAACCCCTATGATCTCCGGTGGTGCCGAGAGAAGGTGTGTAGGAAGGGGATGTTTCTGCCTCACTGCCCTTGTAAGGCTGACTCAAGGTGCCAACTTTATTAAACTGAGCCCCCTTTGGTGGCGTAAAAGGCGTTTCACCCCCTTGCGTTGGTGAAAAGGACCCACCCTATTGTTGCCAGCTTCATCATATTCCAGAAGTCTGTTTTGTGACTCTTCTCTGTAATTAGAGCGAAACTCTAGAGCCTGCTCCAGAAGGCAAAGAATGTTTTTGTTATTATATCTGTAATGAGAAAAATTACTACAAATAATTTGTTTCGGCACATTTTTATACATAGTACGTTTTTATTTATACTTATAGTGTATAATGTGTATATTATTTAAATATATTTGACAGGAGGTTTAAAGAATATTTTGCAAAGATTTAAAGCAAAAAATATCACTTGCATTATGCTTTGATATTTTTTTACTATTTGTTACGAGTATCAATGTCATTGTTATTCGACTTATTTGTAGAGGTCAGTTTGACATCAGTGTTATTTAATTTATTATTTTGTAACCTGAAATAACACATATCAAAAACATCATATAAAATAAATAAATGTATGTATGTTTTTTATCGCTACATGTATGTATATTTTTTGTATATGAGATATTAAATCAATAATGTGTCAAGTATTCAAAGAATATAGAAAACTCAATTTTTCACCTTCGGTCTACTTAGAGTACGCATTGCTGCTTCATCATCTTCTTCAAAGAGAAATTAAAAGATACAGGAAATACATTAAAGACGACTCTTAGTGGAACAGAAATATGTAGGCCAGAAACATGTTAATCATACTTTGAGTATCTTTTTAAACTGAATGATTAAAAGTGAACAGCGGGTATAATTAGTATAGAAGTGTACAGATTAGAATGGTAGGTGCCCTGTATAGTACTGGATGCTTTATATCTAAGAAAGACTGATTCATAAAAATAGTCTTTATCAATATTAAAAAATAAAGTATTTAAACCAAACTTGAGCACCAAACATTGTGTTTCTTCAAGTACGTGCCAGGCAAATTTCGCAGGAACAAAAATATCATGCAGTAAGCTCATCGCCTGAAATTTTCAAAATTCCTTAAACCACGTATCCGGAGCAAAGCACTATGTGTCACGTGTTTTATTCACCGTTCAAATCTTTATTAGTAAAGTTACATTATTTACTGTTCTCCAGCGACCTTCATGGTCTGTAAGATTCTTAATTTTTAAACGCATGTTCAAACAATTATATTGTTTTACACCAATAAACGTAAAATTATCTATATAACAATTTTTCCGCGTAAGAGCAGTTTGCAACTCATCGATAATTATATAAAAACCAACACCATACTGTAATGTTTTCTGGGTTGGAAAGAAAACCAATCTGCCTAACTGAAACCAATCTCGGTCTGGAAAAGAAACGGTGAAAATAAATTGAAAAGCGAATTGAAATTGCATAATTGAGCGAATACAGAAGAACTCCGGGTCGGATCTGTGTGGAGGAGTGAGACCGCAGCGGGGGCACCAGAAAATTACGGTTATGCGGTGAGCCCCGGGAGATGAAACACGAGAGTGCCAAGAAATCCTGCTATGTTTTCTTCTGCTACAATTTCACTTTCTCACTTAATGGCTGGCAACTCTCTCTGGTTGTTTCTCTATTGTTTCCCGATACCAGGCCGGTTATGGCCCGCTGTGCTGCAGCAACCAACTGTGTGGTTTATCGTGGCTTCACTTTCTACTTTATCACTTTTAATCCATTTGCCCTTTTAATGTCCTAAGAAAATATTATTTTCTGGTCCAGTGTTTAATGTTCTTATGAAGTATTATTGCTTTTATTATCAGGCTTAAATGATTTATTATTAATACTCCAAAAACATGATTAGTTTCATTTTTACTTTTATACTTTATAACTTTGCTCTGGGAGAATGATTAATTGATTCCCTTTTGTTTAGAGATAACAAATAATCTAATACAGACTGGTTGCATATTGGTTGGTTTTTGCTAAAACGGATATATTGAAATCTGTTAGTCTGTTTTGACGTCTGATAAAACGTTCTTCTAAATAAACTAAAACACATGATTCAGCGTGTAGTTTGTTGACATGAGATGACCACGTACCCTGTAAAATATAAATTCTGGAAAAAAGAAGGATCCAGTTTCCAACTTTTACCAACAGAAAATGCCAACCCAAGTCCTTTTTTACATCCCCTCCTGAGTTTATTATTATTATTTTATTATTATTGCTGAGTTTATTTCATTAAGATAGTAATTTTTTTATAATTCGTAAACCTATGACGACAAGGATAACAGAAGTTACGTATTACTTCCATCCTGAGTATTTAATAAAAGTACTTAATAAAACGTCTCTAAAAACAAATTTTAAATATAAATTAAAATTGGAATTACTCGGTAGTTTTTTATATCTATATACGTATACAACAGCTACCTTTGTAATATATACGTTAAAATGGAAATTCAAAAGAAACTGAAAAATGTACTTCACTAAAATTAATTAAAAAACATTTAAGTTTCTCCACTACCTGAAAGCTATCCAAAAATGCCAAACAAATTAGATTTGGAGAGCGTTGTGTTACATTTAAATGCATGCAACAGGGTAACTGAAATTAAAAATCTCTGTAAAGGAAGTAATGTTATTACTTTTTTTGCAGTGTGAGTAAAATTTACACTATTCCTCCCTGGTAACAATATGTTTTACCTGATTCTGAATATTTTTATAAAAAAAATTGATTAACCTCCAAATAATCTTCCTCTAGGATCAAGATCCACATTGGAAGAAGTTCAAATCAGACAGCTATTTACGAACAGTTCCAATTCTGGATCTCATCATTACTGTAGGAGAGACCTGGTTTTCAGTTGCTGTGCTAACATCCGTACTGTATAATAGGGTCTATCATAGAATTTAATATTTTCTACTTTCTTCAGTAGCAGATTTGTTAAAGGCAATGGCGAACAAAATTGGACCAATTGATGACCACTAGAGAGGTATCGTAAGCGGGATTTATTAGAATAGATCAGAACGTAGACCTTGGCATACTTTTCGCGACCGACAAATGCTGACAGTAGTTACAGAAACTTGACAGAACCGGCCGATGTAGACACCGCAGTGCGGGCAATCGGCGGCCAACGACCGATCAGCCCGGCCTGCTCAATATGCGTCCGTCTGGCTCTAATTGATTCCCGATTTTGTCTCCCCCTCCCCGCCTTGTTAGTGCTTAAGGGATCTTTTAAATCCACCCCACTTGTACAAATAATTCCTCCTTGAAGAAAGCAGTGGAGTCGGATAAAGAAGTAGCCCTACATCGTTTCCTGGGGGAGTCATGCAAATCTCCAGTTCCTCGCCAACAACGTTTTAATACGGTAAATACAAGGTCCACAAAAATATCCGGACCTTTCTCTTCCCCTTCTTTGACTCTGCAATTCAATTGGATTCTTAACCGTTAGGTTTCAAAACAATTTCCGTTCATTAAAAATGTTTGTTTTACGCTTTAAAACATTTACATTAAATAACTAAAGGTTGAAATTTTTAAATTATACTTATTTTTTTAGAATTTCTCCACTTTATTATCATTTAGCTTCTATTTTTAATTAATCTTTGACAGTGAAATTGTTGATCACAAACCTGTTTACAAAACCAGAATTTAAATTCCCGCAACTCTTTAATACTTATTTTAATGCAGCATCACCTGTTTAAAGTTACGATGTACAATTAGTATTATCTTTTTCATACAGTGACTTGTTTAAATTATCTTACGTTCACCAATTACATTTGTCATCTTACATACATGTTTTATTGCTGTTGACAAATTTATTGGTGTTGTGCCATGGCCTCATATTCACACATATTCGTACAAAGATTCCTGTGGCCTATTGATTCTTTTTTTTATTTTTTTATTATTAATTTTAATAAACTTCATTAATTTATGAATTTAATAACTTGTTAAAAAACTATCTAACCCTTGTCTTATCTTGTATTTTTCCAACGTAACTTGTAAAATAATCAATATAGTTTAATTGCATTATATATATGTATAAAAGTTAGTATATATTATATATGTATATATTATAAATTCAAACTCCGAAACTTAAAATTAAGGTTTATGGTTGAGTTTAAAATTTGAAAAAATAAAGTCTTTTATAATAAACATGACTTTATAGACCAAAGTTTCTATAACAGTAACTGGTATTATTAAACGTTAATTAGTAGATGTTTCATATAGTTAATCATGTTATTATAACAAGACAGAACAATGGATTGTTACAAAAAATATGTAAAATAAACATATGTTGAACAAAAATAATTAGGGGTTCGGCGTTTTATTTAGGCCTTATTACAAGGAAAATTAAAACTTGTCTAGGTTAAAACAATGAGTGTAATACGTAAACAAACCGATAGAACGGAGCTGATAGAACAAAGGCCTGACAGAATATAATGAAAGAATTATCGCTCAGACTGACTGCCCCTTTACCTTTTGACCCTAAAATCAATGGGATTCTCCCTTGGACTTAAAAGAACCTAGTTCAACGAAGTTCAAATCTCTAGGACCTTTATATCAAAGGTCACCACACACGCGTACAGGCGGATTGACAACGACACGTTTATGTCCAGTGGCTGTAGAGTCCTTAATAACGTAATAACAGTTTCATTACAAGCGTCTTTGAGTAAAACATTTCTGACACTCTGCACTAAACACTTTTACAAACGCAAAACGTATAGATGACCTAAATAATTCTATAAATTCCAAAATAGAGGCTATGGGTTTCATACTCTTGTTCTGGCTACCTTATCAACTAGTGTACCTACCTTTATTACGCTCAATTAATGAATTAAGATATGCGTCAACCCTTTTCTATCTTTAATTTCAGAAACTTTTTCTGCCCATGTAATATTTACATAGTCAATTTTCCAGTTCTGCAATAAACTCGAATCTTCAATAACATCACAATAACTTTTTTGATCGTAAACAACCCAAACGTGACCAGGAGCACGGAGTCACGCCGGCGGAGTCACGGGTGATGTGGGTCAGCGAGTATTGTGTACCAGAGTGTGTCAACTCAGTCAACTCAGAACGTATCGAACTTATCGCTTTACCGGCACAGGCTGGTTGTTGATTTTGTTCAAGTCGACTCAACGCGACGGTGGCAGTCACGTCAACCCTCGCGTTTTGAGTTCGTTGCCCCCCTCACCCCTGCTCTGGCAACGTTTACAAATCTAATATTGTTACCCGTCAGAGCTCCGCGCATACAATGCCATTTTGTTGAGCCAAATCGCTGAACCATAGCAGCCAATCAATTTCGATATGCCTACACGACAAGCTCCCGCCCTCACCCTGTCTCCAGATACTCCCTTGTTTACTTGTTTACACGTCACCTGTTTGAATGACGTCACCAGTAACCGAGAGTTGTCCGAGCGGCGCTTTACAGGACGTTTTCATACCAGTGTTCGTTGTTTCATCTCATACAGCTGACACTGATGGAGAAAATATAAGATGTTTTGAATGTATCGCAACTTTTGCCAGTACGCTTAATATTCATTATGAGGAAAGCATTTTACAACTTGATTGTCATTCAAACCATTTATTTATAAACAAACAAAATTCTCTATACTTTTTCCATGATTTTTTTTATACAAAATTTTTATTCAGTACCACTGACTCCACACAAAGGAAGACACACAACAAACACGGAGAACAGTATAGTCAGAGTCAGTTAAAAATAGTCCTCATACCACACAGTTCTGTAACTAATTATATTTCTAGGGCGTGGATTTAAAAAGCTAGACGGTACCAAGACTCCTCGTTCCTAGTGCGCTAACCTAAGGTTGTTGAGCACTTTCTAGTCTCACGTTATTTATTTCTTGTTGAGTAATACTTATGTTTTTACATCAACTTATTTTATAATTATGTTTATTGCAATATAGAAGATACATGCAAATGAGGGAAACAATACTAAAACTCTAAAAAGGAATGTTCTAGAAAGTATTGACTTTCATGAAATTCTAAGCTATATCTTGAGATGGTCCACCAGAAAACACAACTTAACAACTGACCCGGCAGCTAGGGCTAGTACTACCACGGACAGGGTAAGCCGCAATACCAGCAAATTGCTTCGATTGACCCAAGTGAAAACTCTTTTGACAGAATTCGGCGATGCACAGTAGCCGAGATCTCACATAGTGAGCAGTAAAATACTAAATTAGTGTATTAGTGTAGAAAAGGCTAGACAAAAATCTTATTAAAGTAAATAATAAAAATATTGAATGGATACAGTTTCCTTGACTAAATATGTTCACATATGTTTTATTGACAGAAGCTTTTAGTGAGACAACATCATACATACGAAAGGCTCTAACACACAAGTCGTTGACGTCTGTTTTTTGTTATTACACGATAACAGCAGAATAGTCCAGCTACCAACTTGAAAATGTGTATATATGTTTCTCTTAACACACAAAAAAAACAAATAATTGAGTTGGTTGAATGTGGGTTCAATAAAAGGACATTTTTGCATAAGATATAGCTCTTTTAAAATTGAACATCAAGGTTTAATTAAAAAAGGAAGACAGACATCTATGTACCACTTAAAATCCTCTTAGGAGTTAGTCTACAAGTTTTAGCAACAAAGTCTAAGGTCATCCTCACAATGTGTCCTCGAAGTATAAACAATGTCGTTACTGACAGTAATGAAATACTCGTGCAAGATCAATTCTGAATTGGGCAGGTTAAAGTCTTTTGCAAGATATTCTAAGATTATTCTGGACTTTCCATAAACACGTGGTAAAAGTCAGGACCTTGATAGTGCGTTAGTGGTAACTCTTGATAGGACCTGAGCATTTGGTTCGCCAAATTTGACTAATTCTTATTTGATTTGTAATATCTTTACCATAGGCTGTATCCCTTGAGTGAGGGAATAAACAGGATAAAAAAAGTTGGATCCAGCTATGAAGTTAAAATGAATATCAAGATGATAAATAGTTACGCTTTACCAAACGTTTTACTACAGACCATTTGAAATCCTTAAAGTAAAGTTTTAAATCTTTCTATTATTTCTTTTACTAAAAATCCACTCGATAAACGTACAACAGTGACCTGTGCACGTCCAGTGGGCTGGAGATGAGTGGACAGCGAGCGACGCCGAGCGCCGCGTGGACGCCGGGACGCCCCATTACGTCCAGGATGACCGTCATAACGCCATAACGTCCTTCACTACATTGCGTCTCTCCAGGAACCCCGCCCCATTGTCTTATACAGTCGGTCGACTTTACGTGATTTGTTGTCTCTTACTATTCGCTCTCTGGTCGAGAGGTCAACATTGTCGTGTCCAGGCCGGACTTTGTTTTCGTGGAATCTGTATCTGAGATCCATGATATCAATTGAATATCTTATTCTTATTTTTGGATGACTTTTCTGTAAACAAATTACCTTAGCATGCCCTAACGCGTAATCTTAGAATTTTTCAATATTGTACGAGTTTATCAAACTAATTTTATTTAGTAAGCAGTATAACATTGTTGGTATATGTCTCGTTTAGTATGAATTAAAGATTCTATAATGAAGAAATAGTTTTAATCGGAGATATTAAGAATTTTTTATAATTTGAAAGGAAAAGATTAATGTAGCGCTTACATTAAAACATATAAATAAATACATATTTTACGGTTGTTATTTATAATAAAAAATATTACCACACTTTTTCGCAGAGCAGACATGTGATGTAAACTACAGCGTTATGTAGTTAAAACTTTTTTTAATAATGAACAAAATATTCAAGGTAATAATATTCCTTACCTATGTGTGTATATTTTTTGTTGCTTCCGTTAAAGAGTATTGAAATATCTTAAGAAGTGACGCTTTTCTATGAGAAATGAATCTTATAAATTTTTACACATCCTAGAATATAGACTAATTAGTTATTTTACTCAATGATTGTTGCATTTCGTTCTATTCACAGCATATATTTGTTATCTATTAATTTATCCATTTTCAAGGAATTGAAATGGTAAATAATTCCACACTTAGTTTTTCTACCATGTGAGAACTAAAATACGGCAAAAATGAGTATTATTTCTCTGTCTAACCTTTTTACAACGTATCTAAGGACGGCTGATGCATAGTTTTATGCGTTCCTAATATTCCAGTACCCAATAAAACTGGAGGAAATTTTCCTCTGTTTTTAGCTGAAAATAATTAGAACAGATTTTCTAAGACTTCAATTATATTATAGTTCTGTCTAAATCTAGAATCCAATATTGTAGCAATTGTTCAGTTTTCAATAACAACAAACAAACTCAGCTTGTTAAGTTTGTTTTTGTTCCTGTTTGTTGTTTATTTGATCCCTGACATCTGCGTAGTGTAATTTTTATAGCACTTATCACTACATAACCGAGCCAAGCAACGAATGTAACTAATCCTTGGATGGGCGATCGCTGATTCTTCCTATTCTTAGCAGAAGCTACCCACCACTGATTCAGAAGTCACCCTTACGTCGTTGGTCCTCTATTTAAATACTAGAGAGTACTTGTCCAACTTAAACTGGTAAAATTATAACTATTGCAACACTTCTTATGTACTAAAAAAAATAAAAAGAAGCCAAAATTGAAAATTGAATTTTATGTACACTCTCAAAACAAAACTGACGGGTACAAGCTTTTACTATTTACATCATATATTTCGTTTGATAACTGTTTAAATGCTGGTCAATCGTGGAGTGTTGATGTTAATCAATGTTGGATAAAGATTAAACATTAAGAGGAAGACATTACGAGTTAATCAGTCAGAAGACACAGCTGGAGCTTGTCAATTTGTGGTAAGTGTGCGTGGTATTGTGTCCAGCAGCGGGATATTTGTTCGTTATTACATTTTTTTTATTTTCGATTTCTGTTTGTTTTTATTTATGTTATAAATAGGTGATATTTGTGGATCAGGCACCCAACTGTTTATGTTATGTTTCATGTTTCCTATATCTAGTACGTTACAATGCTCTTGTATGATTTTTGCTTAGCCTGGTTATATCCTAATGCGTTACAATCAGCCGCATATATATTTTATTTAAAAAAAATTAATATATTTGTAGTTTTCAACATATTTTTTCATAACGGTGGTAAATGTAAAAAAACTAAATTTAAATGAAGAATGTTCTACATAAGAACTTTTTATATCAGTTAAATTTGAGCTTGATAGATTTAAATTAACAGTTAAATCCTATAATAAAATTTAGCTAGCAATTGCAACACAAATTGTTCCTTAATGTAATCAAGCTTCCCAAACTTCCGAATCACATAGGAAACGTTAAAGTCAATTTATTCACTTGTAGATCTAGCACTTACCGTTCAAATTTCCACAGAATAATGGAAAATTTTAAGTACTAAAAATTGAATTTTACTGTAAGTTCTTCCACCAATATGACCAAACGTTCTAGGAAGGAGTTTCTGTTTACTATCGAGAAATCCGTGCACCCGTTAAGCGCCTAGGTTTATGGAAAAGAGAATTCAAGTGAAACAAGGGAGGTTTTTTGTTAATAAACCAGTGTGACCTGTGTTTGAGCGAGCCCGGAGGTGCAAGGCTGAGACTGTTTGAGGACCGGCCTTTGACCCGCCACTGTGCAGACAGACAGACAGACAAACATCGCTAACGAACGCCCAGCACGGCGGTGCCGGCGGCCGCTAGTTACCAAGACCGCTCGCCCCGTGTTTGTCCATTGTCACCACCAACTGCCCACCCGTCCACACTCCCTGTCTTCTCACTACTTTTTGTCAAACCGTTTACAATCACAATCCACTAATTCAATTTGATTTGTTGTTATTTCGTTTGCAAAAAAGGAAACTGATTTCTCTTGGACCACAAAGCGGTTTATTTGCTAGGATCCTGGCATTTTATCTGAACAATTGATGCAATAACATATTACATTAATGCTGAGTTGCTTAATGGCTATTATACGTAACAATATCCATTAGCTCGCTTGCTTCCTCTCCAAACCTTCCAATATAATTTGGAACGCCCTTCTTGTTGATTGGGTGCGAGATTTGCGCCCAAATCCACCATCTGGAAATTGGTGAATCCAGTGGCCTCTGGATTTCAACTCGTTTATGACTCGCTTCCATTGGCAGGATGGCTTTTGAATGTCTTACTGTCTTGTTTTGGTTGAATGGTACTGAAAACCACTACCCTGGAACAGTTTAACAACAATTGCTGGATTTAGAGGACCATGGCATCGAAAACTATTCTGGTTTGCTGACAAGGCATTCCTCTTTTCAACTCATCTAGTAACTCAACAATCCATTTTCAGACTATAGCTCAAAACAATCGTACCTTCACATCTGCTTTATTTGGTGTCAAAACCGTTTATGATTAGGAGAATTTTACTATCCAATAGCTGCACTAACAATTTAAAGATTTTTATATGACCACGCTATACTTTCTAGTCGTCTGACGTTTTACATATTTCCAAGGCTAGGAACATTTATATAAACAAACCCGTGAGAGGTATAGTTATAGAAAGTAGAAGTAAACCACAACAGGTATCGAGTAACAGGCTTCGCTGATGTTGAATGCAAAATTTCAAATCTGCACTTACGTATGTCACATGTTGAATTCAAAATAGTGAGCATATTTGATTAATTCCATAAATTACTTACCTCTTTTTATTTTTATTTTATAAAATGTAGACCGAGGCCATGCTAATATAAAACAAGATTATCTATAACCTTATTAAATAGGCATTAAACTATTTTTATTAATACATAAAAATACACAGAGCATTTCATCTTGCTCAGATTTATTAAATAATCTAATGCATGTAAATAACGTTAACAATATAAATGGACCGATGCAATGGAGAACTGAAGATCCTGAATTGAAAATAGGAAGTCTTACCAACCCATCGAACAAAACAACTTAAACACATGCATATGGCACATACAAAATCTCCCAAGGTTTTACACAGTATGTTTATAAATTTTTATGCTACAATGTTCTCGTAGCCATCATGAAACAATGTAAAAATTTTGTTTTAGTGTTTTTTTTTTAACATCAACAAATTTCTTACGTGAATCAAGAGGAACATAATTATGTACCAAGTTTCAAGTCTCTAGGACATTCCAACAAAATATATCGATTGGACGGACATACAGACGAACAGAAATCTACACGATTTTAGAAAGTATCTGACAGGTCCTTGATAATACTAAAATATGTAGTCCACACGATAGTACTCAAGAAAATACAAAATCCTTAACCATACTAAGGAATTCCCTTCCCTTAAATTACACAATAAGCATATATATACAGTGAAAAAAAGAATAGATACATCATATTAACTATTTTACAACCTCACCTACAGAAACCAAACTTAGTAAACTTCATCTGTAGAAAAAAACTAAACTTTTAGAATACTATCACAAGATTGCCCCTGTTCCCAAAATACCAAACGTTTAGCCAAACGAAAGTTTTTAATGTCAATCTCCGTTAAGTTACACTGTTTTAAAAGTTTTTATGAATGAAAAGTAACAGTGAAACTTAGAGATGGTTGTCTCAAGTTAGTACAAAATGGCTGTAAATTCAAATTTAAAATATTTGTAGTAGGAAAAGTATGAATTTAAATATTTATGATTTCACTGTAAGCTACATCCACATTAAACTTCCTAGCAAGCCTAGACTTGCCTTTAGTTTAGTATTTTACAACAGGTTAGGACTATATCAGACTATTGACGGGGAGCAGTTTGACCATATGTTATGAAAACACTGACATGAAGTTAGATTTTACAAACATTTCTATTTGTAAAACCTATTTGTTTCTCTTTTATAACACAAAATAATGTATTCTAACTAGTTTTAATTCATAAATTTGTTCACAACTTGTTATTTTAAACAATTTTAGGCATAAGCATATTTTAAATTGAATTAGTTAGCGATCTGTAAGTTTCACTGGTAATTTCTTTCATAACGATCTTTAAAACTATGTGTAATTTTATACATGTTTATATTTGAGTTTTTAAGTTGGGAACTAAAATTTTGTATATCATATTTTGTATATTTAGTAAAGTCTTGTGTTACTAACAGAATAGTTCAGTTATATTTCCTGCTGTTGTATACTTTTTCGGTCTCAGTTTCTTTTTTTTTTTTTTTTTTTTTTTTTTTTTGTATGTGGCAATTAAACATGTAATATGGGTATCCACACTCTTGGTTCATCCTGTACAACATTATTGCTACGGAAATGCCAGGCGTTGAAGTACTTCACAGCAGTATCCAGGTCACAGCCCCGACTGTTAAACGGGTGTTAGCTTTATCCGCTTGAGCTTCCACATTGTAAAATCTAATGTTAATCTTAGATATTAAAATGGTGCTAAATCTATGTTACAGAATTTTGGTAAATCACATAAATTCTGTAAAGAAGTTTATGATTTTGTTTGCTGATACAGGAACACTAACTTATTAGTTTGTACAAACTTTACAATTGTAAATATGCACATTAAAAAATTTATTTTATAACAAAACTATTGCAATAAAATGGCAATTACAAATATTATTCATGGAATTACTTTGAAAAAATACTTATTTTAATCAAACTATCAATACAAGTAACTTTTGATATGATATTTGAAAATTTCTTCTTTGAACAACAAATATATAAAACGTTCAAAAGCAACTACTGAAATCACATAAACTACTCAAATGATGTAGAATGATATTTTGAATAGACTTCATAGATTCTTAATCAAGAAATAACCATAAGATGGTTACACTATGACCAAAGAGCTGATCTAGATATTTCACCGAAGCTCCAAGGTTAGTAAATAGAACCGGGGAGCAGAAATTGATAATATTTTGCTAGAATTTGTCAGCGATCTCTTCAAAGATTCTACTTGGTCTTAAATGCCTCGACTTTAACTACTAGAATTCCAGAAATTACTTAAATATGCAGTGGAATTGTACCACAGACCTCATGTGCGCTTGCTTGGAAAAATATATAAATTCAATTTTAAAGTCCTTACATGGGTTTAAAAAGTACTTAATATAAATAAATAAATATTTAAAAAATAGAATTGAATAGAAAGTGTTTTAGGGTTCTCAGGTCATGTACTATAATATTTGTTCCTACGTGTATTTTGATATCTGGAATACTCGTAATTTCATTATAACAGGAGTACAAAGTTTTTAAGTACTATAACACATAGCGGGAATAATTGTGGACACGATAAATACCGTACTTCGTAATAGATTCAGACGTGGTACAGAGGCAGTATTTGCAAATATCTTGAATGAGTTCGATAGCCAGCCGTAATCCATAAATCGTTTCTAGATGGCCATTCAGATTAGAGCAAAAGTTTTTGAGATGCATTTTCCTAGGATATAATTTTTAATGTAACTATGATTGAGTGTAAAACTTATTATTCCAGTTTACAACAACTCTATTTACTCTTGGAATTAACGAGTACCGGTCTAATAAATAGTTGATGAGAGGACTGGTCTTACCAAAACTAATCGAGAGAGAGCTTAAAAATAACACAAACGAAAATAAAGTGGATGATCATTCAATCATTCAAATCTCATCGAAGTAAGTAGATTATAATAAGGAAATAGCACTCCCAAACAATTTAAATTTCTATTGGATGATATCTTAATGATGATAAATTAATATTATTACAAAATTCATACTAAGTCGTAACAATACTATGTATGCAATTGCGGATCTCAATAGTTTTTTTTCATCTAATTAAAAAAATAGTTTTATATTATTTTTTTGTAGTACTAAGGACTGAACTACGTTGGTATGGTACTTTAGATAAATCAATAAATCCACTATTCTGAATAATTATATCCTCAACGTTTCGACAGTTATCGTCAAAAACATGTTATTTTTATTTACCTAAAATATAAATAATTTTAAAACATGAGCAAAATTCAACATATTTTAATATATATTTAATTAAAATACTAAGCAAAGTTTGTTTTGCTTTGAAGATAGTGCCATTTTATTTCTTTTAAAACTTCCATTTTTAACAATGTGCTCTGCAGAATCCAAAATCAGACTGAACTTGTTATTTACTAAACAAAATCCACAATATTCAATTAGTCATAGTTTTTAATTTATTAATAGTTTTTTAATTATATTGGTTTGTATACGTTTTGCTTTGACTTTCCCTCACACCATGATATAGCAACAACTTCTAATTTCTTCAAAATTCAATATTTTATTCAATTTGACTTTTATAAACATTTCAAGATGACAACTTATACAGCCCGAGTTAAGTGAAACAACAATAAATTCACTTTTCTTTTCTATTATTTTGTGTAATTATAATACCATCTAATAATGAATTTTTTGGGACAAGAAGGGAAAAACGGTGAATTTATAGTTGCAAACATTGTTTCTACATGAGAGACGATCTGTGAGAGGCACTTTTGAAGGTCAAGCGTATAGGCAAATAGACAGTTCCAATCTTGAGCTGCAGACTACTTCAAATAAAAATGAGCAAGAGTAGTCTCTATCGAGTTATTTCAATAAGTTTACTATTTCGATCACATATAAAAATTAGTTCCTTTTCCGCGATGCGCAGGATATCAACTGCTTAATGGGATAAATCAGCTAAACCCCATCTGCCAATAAAACACTGTAAAGCGACAAGCCTGTTCAGTGTCACGCCAGTAATCTGGTCAGAAAGAAGGGTGGTCGGCGGGACAATAACAGTTATAACTGATGTTGATATAAGTGAGTGTATAACGAGGTGCAAGGTGTCAAGCGGTATATCACCCCGTAGTGAGGGCAGGGCGCGGTCATATCTGTCGACACTAAACAACGGGGTGGGTCTGAGGCGACCGATCATCTACCGGACAGCGGGGAAATTAAAAAATAAATTTGGCGCGAGGGAAAAGGGTAATTCTGTTTGCCAATCTCTCCGGCCGTCAGCAACAGCTAATGTCTCTTGTCACGCAGTTTTATTCACTGTCCACCCCGCACCCCGGTAGGACAACACACCCTTTGTCAGCCAAGATATTAATTGGGTTTTAAAAAGCGGTGTGGACTCGCCTCCAGACCGGGTAATCCACTCAAACTGTTCGATACGTTACGTGTGGTTAATGGGCTTTGTTGTGTCTTGTTTCGCCCGGAATGGTAACTGATCCTGTACCCTCCATCCGCATTATTGGCCCTGACGGGACCGCTGAATCTTGTTGCCGCACCCGACTTCTGCCCTTACGTGTACATTGTAAATGTTTGACAAGAGCGAAAACCTCTGCTGTAACCGACTTCAATAACTGATATTTGGGAGATTTTAATACAACTACGAATGAGTAATTAGAAGTGATGAAGACATTTCTATGAAGATATCAAGTAAGATGCTATACGGATACAAATTGTTTTTCGGTTTACACATAAATCTGAGGGACTCCCCGGGTTCCTTGATAATAATTACTTCTTACTCGTCTATTTGTTCATACTGTATTTGGTGCAATAGGTGTCTCAAGTTGATATTTATTAGAAGGTGAAATTAAAAATCTAAATATAAAGAAATGTTAAACGATTAAAGACACACTCCTGTTTTCATACCATTCATTTACAGTTTACGCTTCAACGAACAAGGAAATAGGGTAAAAACAAGGAGGTAGACCAATAAGACCACCGCATTGTGGGACATTCTTACCTACTGTTTAATCACGTTGTTATCACGTAAATACCAGCTCAGAAATACCAATGTAGGCCCGTTTCTTCCTATGCGTTTCTCACTACTTTACTATAAAGCTAAGACTCTTTAGAAACTCGTATCGTAAACAAAATATACTTTAATATTCACTAATTGATTACTATAATGTGACTATTTTATTTTTTTACATACAAAATAACAAAAAGTTGCATAACTTCGTGTACTTTATTCTATATAAACACCTACTCATTCATGGATAGTGTTACATTCCACTCAAAACTGTGTTTACTAATTTTTTTCCCAGTAAAGGCAATTCCGAAAATACTAAAACATTTCTAAGAGGTAGCTTAATCTCAAATAAATTGTATCAAGTGTTCCAAACGTACTCTGGTTTCAAATAAATACGTTTAAACTATATTTCCAAATTCAAGCTATGAATGGTGGACAGTTTTTAATTATATTTTCAAATGATCGCAGACTGCAGAGAGTAGAAAATTTTACTAACCACTATTACATTTTATTTATTCTAAGTTATTTAATTTTATTTATTTTTGTTTTATGGTCCAAATATTTTTAGAAGTATTTTTGTTTGAATATTGTAAGAAAATATACAAGCAAGATCTCCCAAAAATGCTCTCGAGCATATTACGTTGTGACCTTTTGAATTGTTGCCATATTATCTCGATCAAACACTGGAGAGTAGACCAGTAAAGGAAATCTGCAGTCTGGAACGACTTACGTAACTACGCACGACATTGTTGAGAATGAAAACCAGCTTTAAAAGATAGGTTTTCTTCAAGGAATTAAACTTACTACATGCCACCACTCCAATCACAATCTGGAAAATTAGGATCCCAAAATTTTATTAATACGTGTACATGTAAAAATGTGTATGTCTTAATTCCTTTCTTTGAGTAATTTCATGTGTGTGCAGCAATACACATAATAATATCTGTTACTTCTGTAAATATTATGTTTATTTCAGAAATATATAGTTTTAACCAATTCATTTTGAAGTACATATTTATTTAAATTTATAAAAATATTGATACTTATCTTTTTTCCGGGAAGCGACTATAAATACAGAGAAATATCTGTAAGCAATATCAAGCAACTATATAATAAATTATTTACTATTCTGTTAAGAAATGAACTAGAAACCAAATAATATAGTATGAATCAATTTATATTACGAACATGCATCAAAGTGTTTTTAATAAATAATTATGTGAATTTATGAATTACTGCAAATATACACTGTGTTACGTTTTAGTGTATTAAAGATAAATTTATATTATTTATGTAATATAAAACAACTTTTATGAACAGCTCAGCTATTTTAGGGTGTGCATACAATCCCTAATAATCACTTCTAATTTTACAAAAATAACGATTGTGCAATAGATTACGACAACGTTTGGGCAGCTGTTATAGCCGTCAGCTGATATAAGAACAATAGAGGAATCTAAAATAAAATATATTCTAACAAATTCTAATATATTCTAAGTGAAGTTTTATTTTTCATAATTCCAACTGGATTACTTGTATTTATTTCAATTGACAAATTTTACCCTGTCAAACGTTTAAACAATATAAAATCAACGAACTATACTACTGGAACGCACACTGCCCATAAGCCACATGTTGTGTTTTCCGGTCGCACACAGCTGTGCGTTACTGGTGTATCCATGGATTTGCAGGCGCTTAAAGTGGGCAAGTACTCACCGAGTTCTGTACTCCATGCCAATGATGCTGATCTTAGAACACATTAACTTTTTATTGGTTTTAAATCTAAGGGTAAATTAAGTAGATCAAGTAATGATGTACGGTATTGAAAATTGTAAAATATTGTTATTTGCTGTAGTTATCTCAAACAAATGCGACCACTTCTAAATTGACGAATTCACTGGAAGCCACAAGTTATTTTTAATTAAAACTGTGACTAAACTATTTTTTTAATAATATCACATCACATCGAAAAAACAGAAAACTTTTGATATTATAAAAAAAATCCAACTTATAAATAAGGCAAAAATTGGTCAAAATAATTTTATTTTCTAACACGTATATTAAGTGTGTCATGTTTGTAAATTTTATGTAGTTTACTTTGAAATAAAATACTGTCAATAACAAGTTGTTTTTTCATCTGGGAAATATTTTAATGCCTGTAATTTTTGTTTCAGACTTTGTAAGAAAAATAAAAGTCAAAATCTCAGTTATTTTGATATTGTACAAAAATCAGTTTTCTTAACTAAAAATAAAAATCCACGGTAAAAAGCAGCTACTATCATTTGTAATAATAAATAAATTGTAGTATCTAACAATTGTATTAAGTCTAGAAGGCGTTTTAAAGTGATGTTAGATCATTACTATAATGCCTGCCATATGGGCGGAGATAGTTCTTGCCCATTTCCAGCGCCTGCAGACTCGGAACGCAGCCCAGGATTTCGGCTCGGTTTCTCTGGCCCAGAGCGCGTTCCATTATTATAATTCATTGTATAAAATATGTATGTGCGTCTCATAAACATTGCTGCCACTTTGACGAAAATCTAGTCGTATAAGCACCGTGTGCCTTTTCTACGAGAAATTCATGAACGCATACACTCCAATAAAAACCACAATAATAAGGTAACATAAGTTATTGAGCAACACACACAATTGTAAAAGTGGCGTAATAATTATACAGGTGAAATCGATAAAAATGCATTATGGTAATAGTTTACAGCTTTCGAACAAAAGTACAATGCTCTTAAAAGTTATAATAAATGAGGCATTATACATAAACATACCCAATCAATCATTTCGGCAATAAATCAGACCCGGCATTAGTTTATTTAGTCTTATAGTCAGGAGTGAGCTTAAATCTAACTTGAATAAGGTTTTCGTTTGACATTTGTTTGATGCATTTAAAGGAATTACGCTCAGCGTGACGACAACTTGACCAGGCAGAAGTACAAATGCTGAAATCCTGCACTATATCTTTGATCTCTTTCTATGTTGGTATCTTTATTGATATCTTCCTAGTAATAAAATTCACTTTGATCAGCACTACATAAACACGTATGGGAATCAGTAGTTTGTTTCCTGACTGAAAATCAACTTAATTTGAACATAATTCGAACTCCCATTTGTATGCACCCAAATGGACACATATATTCCAAAATAAACCCACTATCTCATGTTGATTTTCTGGACCTTCAAAAAATTGCGCTTTATGTCAGGTACAATTCTATTTGTATTGACAACGCGTTGTCTGCGCTCGCTTTTAACCAACAAGAGCGTTTGCCACAAACTTTTGGAATTTCACATTTTTGTGGGAATTCCAAAATCGAAATATATATTTCAATCTTTTTAAATTTTTCTTTTCATAAATCTTAATTTGGATTTTTGCGTAAGCTTTAGACAAAATATAGCCAAATCAGTTTAACCGTTCTCATGACCATATCTTTCTTTTGTGAAACCTCTCTTTAGTATCTGTCCCTCTGTCCGCACAAAATTTTTAAAATGAACTAACCGATATTAAATGTTGTATGAAGCTTCATTTATATCTAGGCAACATTGACTTAAATGACAGCGCATGTCGCTCATTGGGATTTGGCTGAACGCTAGCGAAGAATATATAGAGGTAATGCGAGTAACCAAGATGGCAACGAGAAAGTAGCAGAATAAATTAATTTCCAAACAAATTGAGTACAATTATATGAGATTGTAGCAAGTGAAATATGGATAAATGTTATACCCTACTACTCCACATATACCTAATCTTCTGGTGACTATATACAGATTTTATATTATATTAAACAATGTTATATTATTTAGACACTGCTACGAAACCTAACCTAATCAACAATAATGTAAATGTATCATGTGGCAAGATATTGCGAGAAACATTTCATCTATAGACTTTAAATTTTGCAAGTAATTTCATTTATTCATAGAGATAATTAGTTCTATGATGGCGCATGTCCCTCCGTGAGATTTGGTTTAGTATCCTTGTAGCTTATAACTCAATAGGCTGACACAATTTATATTTTGTCTTCAGGGGAGATACATTTCTAAAGAAACTGAATATCATATAAGATTTTTTTAAATATATTTTTATTCTTAGAGTAAATATAAAAATTACTATAGTGGAAATTCGATGTTAAATATCGATGACAAGAGTTTCTTTTAACACGCGTTTAGAATAGTAAGTTTTAGTACATGAAAATAGTTATAAAATTCAAAACAAAATAAGTGCCGCATGAAAAAGAGATTGTTTTTGAATAATTACTAACCATGTGCTCCATATTTTAATATCAATAAAATGTTTATTATAACATGTTACTATACCCGATACAAGAAAAACATGTTTATACAAGTATACAAACACTGAGGAAAATATGCCCAAAGAAACAAAAAAGGAAAACTGCTATTTCCCTTTTCGTTTATAAAGGAACGAGCACATGTTTACTGGGTGGATAATCGTCGATTGCCAAAACGCTAGAGTTTGTCAGACTTAACTGAAGTCAGACCTTGGAATAGAGTGTACTAGACTTGGTAGTGCTATAGTAAAACATCTGATAACGTTGTAAGCTGTTTAAATGATATTTTTACTTTTATCGTGAATGCATTAATGTTACAGCTTTTCGTCGCATTCTTGCACAAGGATAAAGAAGAAGAGTCGGTTGTCCCTATCTTTCGCATGTTAAATTTGTCAAATTCAAGGTACATTTTCTTAAAAACTATTAAGGACATTGCCATTACTGTAAGTTTTTTCTATAAGATTATACTTTCATAGCACTCTTTGAGAATTTGTTTTAAATACATTTTAAATGAGTTTTATAGTTCTTGACTATAAATTTATTAATTTTTAATTAAAATTTAATTTTTAATTTTGGTCGCTATAAACAAAACTTTTTAAAAATATCTGTATATTTATGTGCATTTGAAAGCAAATATTTAAAAACTGAAGATATATTTTTTTGTTATAGGGATAATGTACCTTACAAGGTTAAAAACTCCATTTTACGGTAAATATAGTTTGAAATCAAGCAATGGTGAAAATGATTAAGTGGCACTTAGTACAAATCTTGGCTCATAGGCTGGTTTATATAAACACTAAGTTTCGTGGTAAAGATCTTTAAGTCTCCTTTTCCCAATGATGTTTTCTGTGTACCATTTTTTGCACCTCTTACTCGCCTTTTCAGCTTTCATAAATGCCCACATCATTAAATATTTTTATCACCTGTTCACATAACTCACTGTTCATGATTCATCACCAAGTAAAACCATAAATTTGGTGATAATTCCTTTCTTAACCCTTTCCGGGCCAGGCGGCAATATATTGCCGCCATAGATCGTGTCTGAAAAGTGCCAGGCGGCAATATATTGCCGTCGGTGACATACGCGCCGCCTTGATATTCGTAATTTTCTTTAAAAAAATACGACATCAAATGATTAAAGTTTTATGTTTTTTTATTCCCTGGTATATTTGTAGATATTTAATATGAATATAATTTTTATTTTGGAGGTCTATGCATTTTTATTTCGTAATTGTCACGTGACATTATCAGGTGACTCGATCTATTGTTGTTAATTCTTTATGCTTTAGTGCAATCGTACCATTGTATGCTGGATTCTTCTTCATTATTTTATTTTGTGGTTGTAAATATTAGTAGTGTTACCTGCTTAGCTATTGTGTGTAGTAGTTACAATGACTGACAATTTGCGATCTCACGGGAGTGAAATTGTAAGTAGCATATTTGTAAATAGAAAAAGTGTAAATAAATTTCAAATAAAATTGTGTAAATATATCTTGGTAAATAGTGTTTTTAACTGTATTGAAACTGCTTATGGATCCTACAATCATCTGTTTACCGGTACATCCGTAATGTGAATATTTATTTTAAGTTTCTTGCAGTTAAGAGTCAGTTGCTTTATCACTTGTTGCGAAGTACAATTATGCGTATTTATACAAAATGTGTCATAAAAAATGTATTTATGAGAGAAATAACACAAATTTTTGTATGGTTGTTCCTTTATAAATGTACAATATAATAACATAGCTTTCTACGGTAAAATTATTTTTCCTTTTTTAGTTATTTACGAAAAAAATTAAAAAATTAAATTTTTTTTATGTAATCCATTAAAACATTATTTTTTTTTTAATTTTAAATTACTTAAAACTACATCTTTATATTTTTTTGTTGATAGTATATATCTATACGAGTAATTTGGTGCAACTTTTAGGTCATTCTCTAATGTTTATGAAAAGTTATAAATTTTAATCTAAGAGACTGCAAAATCGCCAATTTTAGCCTGGCACTTTTGACTAGTCACAAGGGGATAGATATGTGAAAAAATTAAGCAACATCTCATATTTGGTCCTGGCCCTGAAAGGGTTAAAACAAGTGATGGCTTCATATCAACTAATTCAAGTGTAGTTAGTTGGATGACGTGACCATATAACACTATTTCCTAACTCATTTGGGCTTTGTGTGGCTCCATGCAAACACTTTTGTAAAATTTCTGGTTCAAAAAAATCATTTAAAAAACAAGTTCGATTTCCGCCATAACTGCAGAAGGTAAATTGGTGTGGGTATGGTCATAAATTTCCTTATTTTAGACAGCTTTCTGGTACTTGCGCCAGTTATCTTCATCCTTAGGTACAGCTCGTTCACTGGTTCATCATTGCACCTAATCAAATTAAAGTATTCTCCCCATATTGCTCTTTTCATGGTTCTTTTTATGAGTTCTTTATTCCTTCTTATTGGAAGTCCATTGACAACTGTATTGTGTTGATATTAGCCAGTAAGGCGGTCTTTACCACCAATAGTTTTGCTATCCGCTAGTTTGTATTTACATATTTTAGTTTTTAGATTCCTCAATCGACTCCCTTCTGATCATGCCCACATTCAAACTTTTAAACTTCAAAATCTTGGCCATATATTTGTAACTCATCTGGAGCTAATCCTGGTTGTGCAGTCACTAACACTATTAAGCTTACAAATGCATTTACTTTTTTGGAAACCATTCAAAAAATATAGCTTGGAACCATTCAAAAATGGCCTCTGCATATTGAAAAACTATTGCAGACGCTACAAAACAATTCATCCCAATAAAACTTGTTATTGTAACATTGTAACCTCAGTGAGAATCACGTATTGTACACAAAACTAACGTTTGTTTGTTTACATTTTGGCCAGTTAAAACACAGCTGACATGCAGTAGTACCAACTAGACAAAACCTAATGTTAATTACTTTTAAATGCTACATACTATACAATACTATATAAAATAGGTCTTTTTAGCTGAAATTAACCAGCAAGAGAAGTTAGTTTGGCCTGTAAAGCATTGTGTGTACGCAATTTCATAAAAAGTGCATAACTTTGATTCTACTGATCTTTAATTTTTGAAGTTTCAAATTAATCAGGACGAGTACCGTACTAAATATAAATAATAAACAAAAAATCGATAGGTATGATCAAAACATTTTCGTATTGTTTTTGCGTTTTAAAATAAATTATTACTAATAGAGTTTTTCTTGCTAACAAATTAAATACGAATAATAAAAAATATATTCTCTGAAGTATGGCACTCTATAGTTGTAGAATACTCAATACTGTGTTTCACACGCTTTATTGTAGACGTCGCTACACACTTGGGTCAATGAAAGGCATTTTATTTTATAGCATAGAGATAGATCATAGCGAGTTCGAGGATCAAGAACAGGACGGAAAATATTAACCGTGTTTTACAGAAACAATTTGAAACAACCAAAAATTAAAAAAATGCTTGAAAATAATATCAGTTAATACTTATAGATCACATTTGCATAGTACAATTTGTCAAGTTATGCGGCTTTCAACTCAACTTTTGTTGGATTTAAAATAATTCGTTTTCATCTAACTTTTCAATATGAATTTTCGGCATATTTTGTCATTTTTGTTAATTAAAAGGGCTGAAAAACCTCTAATCAAAAGTAATAAGAAGCACAGTGTTTTCTAAAACCACGTTCAGCAAAATTATAAAAACTAAATAAAATATAACAGTATTACGACATTCCAACACAGAACTTTTCACAATAAACATTTCACACAAATACTAAATTTAAGTTTTGTTTTGCAACTTTCGATGGTTAAGCAAAACATGCTCGAAAATATTGCACAAGCTATTTCAAAAACCTATTTGTATTAATACCCTAATAAGAGTTTTTGGGCCACCACAATATGTTAGCTTCAAACTAGCATTAAATCTTTGCACTATTTTGTCTTATACGCATAACACAGCTAT
This sequence comes from Homalodisca vitripennis, assembly GCF_021130785.1. Lineage (NCBI taxonomy): Eukaryota > Metazoa > Arthropoda > Insecta > Hemiptera > Cicadellidae > Homalodisca > Homalodisca vitripennis. The sequence goes on from NC_060211.1 coordinate 74,010,457, forward strand.
GATAGAAATGGTTGATTCCATTTGAATGTTGAGTTTCGCTCCAGTTCACCTTCTTCTTATTGCAGCGTCTGGTATATGACGCTGACTCAGACTTGACTTCTTGAATATGGAGTCATTTTCGTCTTAGCGATCCAAAAAAGGTAACGAAGAAGCTCAAAACGAACCTTAACATAGTTTCGACATCAGAGACTACAAAATACAATAGTATAGTGTAATCTAGATGGAGTGGTGGTCTCATCATCCCCTGATGTCATTATCATTGTCATTGTCTCCAACATTGCACTGATTCTTGTATTCTATATTTTTCATGTTAGTTTTAGTACTCTATTAACTACATACTAGCTTTCGTATTCTATAATATTTGGTAATATTACTTCCAGTAGTAATTGTATAATGGAGTGGATATTTTATAATAATTTTCATATTAATTCTATGACTAGCTTTGTTTCTCTGAATTACATTGCCAGCATTAATTCTATTCCAACTTTAGTATTCTGTACCCAGAGTCGTATCAATCCTAGAATTCATTTTATTCTAGCTTGTCTTTACCCATCACGAGTTCGAATCAGTAAACAAAATACAGTATTACCAACCTACCCTACGGAGTCAATAGGCTGCTGTGTGAGTGTGTGCGTGTGTGTGGGTGCGGAGTGCGCTGTACCGCAAGTGTAGTCTAGTTAAGCAAGAGGTTGGCGGGAGCCATACCGCAACCACCGCCACTAACACCTCCCAACCTCCCGAATCTACTGATATTCCCACCAACTTTATCTGCGTTCCGCAATTATGCTAACAATGTTATTTTATTCTGCACTTATTTCAATTTAGGAAATTTAGATTATCACAATATTTGTATGTTAAGTAGTTAGTTACAATCAAAAGTTAAATGTATAATAATAATTATAGCCATAACATACAATTTTTTAACCTTATAGGGAGAACTATTGAAAACGGGAATAAAAACTATTAGTTACAACAAAATGTTAAAATTTAGATAGGAAATTGTAATAATTGATGACCAAATAATTCACTTATCTGGAAGATAAATAAATAAATCCTAGCTCTCAATCCTTAACTCTCCGATCGTTATGAGGTACAGAACACTGTAATCCTGATAAAGAAACTGATATATTGCCGGAATCATTCAGGAACATGTAGGTAGAGAAATCTATAACGACAAACTTGAGTTTGTGTTTTCATCCTGATACATACGGTAGTAATATGTAGTAGTCTATGCATAATTTTATAAAAATAACAAGATTAACGCAGTCACATATTTAAATTCTAGCGGTAGATAAAAAAGAAATTGTGCCAGACCACTAAATAATATGCTTCAATTACGCTTAGCAAAAACATTAAAGTCTACATAAGAAATTATTCTCAAGAGATCTTACGTTATGTAATATCTCCGGACAGTCACAAGTGAAATAACTTATGTCCTTTACGTAATGATCAGCCGATTATTTGCCATTGTATTCTAGTATTTAATTAATATTTGTTAAAAAAAACTAAATACAAATCCCTGTTTAAAGTACGCTCAAACTATTTAACCAGTTAATGTTCTATCCACCTAATAAATATAAATAATACTACTGTTTATTCAGTTATAGTTTTGCTCTAAGCTTATAGATGCATATTCAAATCATAATATTAGTTGTGTACGTTTCAGTTTACTTTCTTGTCTAAAACTTCATATTATTGAAATGTCTTTTCCAAAATATGCTAGGAAATCTCTTAATATTCTGGTTAGTAACTAAAAAAACACAATATTTTTATAACCAAAGCCAACATTTGTGACCTGTGATCTGAGCCAACATATTACAAGTTAGTCAATAATTCGTACACCATAACCGGAACACTAAAGGCAAATTTATTTGGATTAGGAAAGCTTTACAAACATTTTCATCGTTATTAACAATGCATTAAACACTCCAATAAGTGTATTTACGGCATTGCAACTGTTGTTTTGTGCACTTAAATAATTTATCTCTCATATTCAAAATTACGACCAACTTCAAATGTACTGAATGGGTTAAATATTTTATTTTACAATTATGTTGAAATTGTTAGTTTAATACTTTTCGACAATTGAAATAAATAAAAACTATATTTGATAGAAACCTGATATCTAGGTACCAAAATTTATGATGCAAGTATAATAGAATTAGATTTTTAGTGGCTCATGCCTAATTCCTCCAATAATGCAGAAAAGTATTGCGTATCTTATATCATGCCTATCATCAATATTGTTTATTTAAAATTTGGTTGCGGCCATGAACGTACTTCAAACTAAATAAAACTGAAATATAATTTAACGAGGTTTCTTTCTTCTTACATGTATATTTTAACACGCATTACACGTTTAAAATTGTACTATGAATTGGTTCAAAAAAGTTGTTGTCCCGCCGGGACTCAAACGCTGATCTTTTTTATTTTTACTAATTGTAAATATACTTAATGTTGTTACTATCTTCCATTAAAAGGGTATTTCTATGTCGTTGATTAAGTGACAAAAAATGAAATATGCAATGAAAACTCAAAAACGCAGTAGTATTATTACAGTGTATCTACGACATCAATTTTATTTGGTAAATTAAACAAATTTAATCCATTCCATTTCCATAAAATATATTTAAATACTCGCGACTTTTTTTAATATGACTTACGTTTTCGTTTAATCAATAGCATTCTAATTTTTCCATTTAGTACAAACAATCCAACCAGAAACAACAGGGTATCGGTTTCATTCATATTTTCAGTCCATTCTTTGGTTGACTTACGATTTCAAACTTGGACGTGGACCACGAACAGATGCTGTTTTATTGATTTGTAGGGTCCGCGTATTAAAAGGGACCCTCAGGAAACTACGCGTGTCTCTGTCCGGACACAAAACTTGACTTCATCATCCAGTTCTCTCATTATGCCCAGACATGGTTGAAGTTTTGCATTTTTTAGGAACCTGACCTACACCTTAATAGGAACTGTGGGCCTTGAAAATTCATCTTACACTTTCAAAAATATATCTCTCATTACATTTAGCAAAAGTATATGAAATCAAAGTGGATTACGGAAATAAGCATCCTAGTAGAATTGATGCATGTAATTTAACAAAATTAGTAAGATATTAGTAATCAAAATAAAGTAATTTTTAATTACTTTTAATGAATAAAAAGCAGCATATTTAACTTTATTACTCTGAGATTAATAGGCCCGACTAAAACCTGGATGGTTACAATTTCGTTGATTTTTACCGTGAAAAATATTTTACAGTGTATATTCATATCCATAAATAAATAAAATATCATAAATATGTAATTTTTAGTAGTTATGAAAAACAAATACGCAGGACCAAATAAATTAATAAATTATGCAACTTTTTCTTTAGTTTCTTCATAACGTCTTAGAAACATTAAACAATTTATTCATTTTCTTAATTAAAATACACAGATCGGTTATAAAAATGGGTTCTTATTTATTTAAGAAACATCATAGTTATAGGCTACAGTTATATCATTACTGCATATAACATTTTTTGTGTGACATTTCCCTCAAATAACACCAAATGGAAGAATGAAAAATGAGTAACATAAATATATCAAATGTATTAATTCTACACCATATTGTGTTGTAATAAACTCTACAAATATTATTCTTCATGCAAAAAAAAAATAATTTTAGAAAAAATTCTAGAACCCTCTATTCTGAAATATTTGGCGGACAAAATTTTATTAAAACATATTATTAGACATTCATCATCTGTTCAGTTTAAACAGAAAGAATGTGAATCATTTAGTGTTTTGTCAGTTCTGTTTTATATCACTCCCAAATCAAATGGATCAGCTGTCGTATAAAAGTGAAGTAGAGTTTTTATCCACAAAGGGGTGAGGTTATTCCATTCCACCTGTTTCTGTGTAAAATGTTTTGTCATTCAAGATGTAGGCTAATATTAAGTGTTTTTGCGTGCTACACAGTCTTTTATAGCTTTCATCTGTATTGAACACTTGATTTAGTTAATGTAGATTACACAGACACTATTGTAGAAGTTATACAAGTTAAAACTAACTGTACTTGTGTAGTATTCTGGAATTGTATTAGTTAAATTAATATATTTTATCATTTTATAAATTACTAATGCATCGTACATCCAGCAGACGATGAACCTTTTTGAATTATGCTTTTAGGTCAAATTCAGCTTTATTAACCTGAAAACCAATACCCTATATAAAATAATAACCATAATAATAAAATAATACCAAGTAAGGTATACAAAACAGTTAATACATAACCTTTATAAAGCAGCGATAGTTGTTGTGCATAATTAACTTAAACAAAATCACGTAATCATTAATCCAAAACAATGTTAACGAAAAACCCAAAACATTAGACTACAAAAAAGTAAGCTTAAAAGTATGCTTACTAAACATTCTATTTAATAATTTTGTTAATTCTAATAATAATAAAACTATACTATTATTTTACATATAGCTTAAGCTATTTTTTACAGCTAGAGTTGCCTCTAAAGTTTATTTTACTTATATCATTAAAAAATACATCGTAAAAATCTTTTATGAAAGCAGTATTCCATCACTAAAATTTGTACTTTACTTAATTCGTAAAGGTAATTTAGACAATTTTAAAAGCATACATTAGCACCACGATAATTGTCACTCAAACTTAATAAAGTCGTTAAGTAATTGAACGCATATGTTACCGTACTGATAAAAAATTATTCATTTTATAATTCATTCTTAATTTTGTAAATTTGAAAACAAACACTCCAATAATATACTTTTTATTGTTGTGGTGCCTTTGGTGTTGATTAGACCCATATACTGAAAATTATCGGAGTTTATTTCAAATTTATAAAGAATTCCAATTCCAATAAGAAAAGAGCTTCAAGAATGTGTTTTTATCTTTGGGTTTTTTTAACCAGCCTTTTCCAAATTAAAATTGCAGTGAAGTTCAGAGGAGTTTTAAAAAGATGTTTGTTACTACAATTTGGATTGCTAATACCATTAAATTTCAATAGCATATAGTTTTCATTTTTGTCCATTAAATTTAAGAATTGCAATGTAACCTATTTATTCTGCGTTCTAAAAGATCTAAGATCGGAAAAAGCTGAGTACTAAATATTTATACTACCTAAAACTGAGAAAATGAAAAATCCCTTACCCTTACCTCTGCCACTTCTGCCGACGAACCGGAGGTCGTTGAACTTGGCCACCTGGTTCTTCATGACGGCGGTGCAGTTGCGCAGCTCGGCGCAATAGTTCTCGTCATTGCCGGCCCTGACGGTGACCACGGTGCCGTCCACCACGTCCCCCAGCGCCACCACCTTGAAGGCCACCGGTAACGTCTTGTTGGACCTCCAGTGGGGCGGTAGGACGGTACACACCACGTGAGGACTCCCGGTCCTCACCAGCTCCCCGGGGTGTTCCGACAGGATGCCGTCCAGTGTCCGCTCTGCCAGCAGGTCAGCGGTCACATATCCTGGCTCCATCTCCGCCAGATGCATGCTGGTCCGCCGCGTCACGGCATCACGTCAGGTAACACCGAGAGTTCGTTCCGGTGTTCACCAACTCACACAAGTTCACGTCCAAAATGTCAAAAATAAGCACTAAAAGGCACTTTGCTGTTTAAAAACAATTTTCGAAAGAAAAACTGTTTATGACTTAGTCATAGAAAGTTTGTGTTATGTTAGGATTTCTCTCAGTCCAAGAAATACTAAAAAGCATTTAATTAATAATTTACAATCGTCTTAAACCTTACCTGTTTGTCAACTGTTCACAACATATATTGATAAACCAAATCAATAAATAGGATAGTATATAAATAAAATTTAAATATAAATTTCAATTTAAAATCAAAAACGTTCCAAACACTTAAAATCTCACGGCATTTGTATGACACTTCAGTAACTGACGACGCCCTGCTGACCTGAACACTGACAAATCACAGTACAATTACACAGATAAAGTCACCCAGGAGCTGACCACAAACCGGTGTCAAACTATGCTCGAACTGAACTTGTCCAAGTTTTTCGGTTTCTGAGGTCGGGTGGATTTTTGCGCGCGGGGGAGGCGGGGGATGTGGTTCTCCTCACCGCCAATTAGGGGGAAGGTAGTACGCCGGCCCGGCACCCGCCGCTCGCTACCTCGCGCCGACCGCCTCGCTACTTTTCACGCGAAACAAACGTGAAGAACTGACGGATGTTAAAAAAGTGTGCGGCGCGGGCGGCGGGGAATGGTGGGGGCGTGCGGTTTGGTTTTTACGGGGCGTGGAGGGGCGGGGCCGCCTCAACATCTTCTGTGGGCCCAAGACGGGCCGCATGTGGCCTTCCCCTCCCCCCTCCCCCGACGAAAGAAGCCGAGAAACGACGAGTTGAAAAGAAAGGGCGAAGAAAGCGTCGCCGAGAGCGCATGCGTCCGCGGGTTTTCTTTCCGCGTCGCGACGTCTTCGAGAGCCCGACACGACAGTCGCTCGGGGACGGCTGACTCGCCCGCTCTGACGCTGACTCTGACGGATGACTCACCCCATTGTTGTGCTCTGATCAATAATCAGCTGCTCGCAACGCTGACAAACCCCAGCTGATTTACAAACTCTGCTGTTCGCGCCTCTTTTTAATCAACAACGCTCCATTCATCCATTAGCCCTGCTCGTTTTGACAAATGACGGCCAAGAACAGCCGACCCGCGACCATATGTCAAACTCCATCGCCTCACCCGCTCGCCTCTTGTGTAATTCACTCGTGATTTATGGTGTCTTACATGCACAACTTTATAACACAATTTCCAAACTTCTCAAGTTCCTCAGTTTTCGATTAATCAATATTGTTTTCTAATCAGCTATTTACATCCATCAACAACAACTCCAACTCAATTAATAACGAAATTAGAAATCTTCAGTATTAATCCATTTTGAATGTACAGACAATTAAGTGTTAAATATTATCTCATAAGTTTTAGTTATTCAATTAACAAATCAAATCAGTAACATCTCGGGTAGAACTTTCCATTGGGTCATAAATAGTAGGCCTACAATTAACTTTTAGGCTATTGTAATACTATTTAATTTGAGTAAATTAGTGTTAGTATTAATATATCAAGTATTTGTTATTCATGCTCACTATATAATTTGTATTAAGCCAGCATAAAAGATAATATCTATTTAATTTACGAAGTACATACTATTAAGCAATATTTTCAATCCAATCCGTATATCGAAAAGAACCACCAGTATCTTTCAGAAAAGTCTTTGTGACTTAGATGACACAATACTATAAAACTTGAAAGAAATGACAGATTTACGAAAGAATTTACACATGCATGATGAAACCCCAATGTTAAAATTTTAATCATATATACTTTGATAGCTATAGTCAATGTACTGAATCAATGATACTATCTACGTACTTTCAGTGGGTTTCGGGTTTCAGTCCTTAGATAGGAAACACATCACATATTACAGCATTTTAACCCGTAATATTGACTGTATTTTCACCTATGTTACCAAATTATCACTATAAAAAATTAAAAGCAGACATTCAGTAGATTTTTAAACGTCTGTATCGTAATAGTTCTTACCGAACATTACCAAAAACATCCATAAGAAATTTTACTTGAAACCGTAATTTTATTAAGTATTTTGGGTTTTTTTTGCCACAGAGCTCCAAGACATGAACAAATTAAAATAAAAAGCAATGTGCTCTATAGTTATAAAAATTATTAATTTAAAATGTCACGTGTTTGTCGCAGTGTTGAGTGCTGATATATATTAGCAAATTGAATATGTATTCTGCGGTTATTAGTAAATTGTTGCGTTATTCTTTAAATATTCTAATATTTCCTATCTAAAGAATTTTAGGAATGTTGTATAGTTTGATCATTTTAAATTTTACGGACACCGTTAATGCAGAACGTGTTATTAAAGTGATAAAAGTTAATTAATTACTGATGAAGTTCAATACGGTCAAAAACTGTATTAATAGTATTTTATTATGGCATCCTATTATTGACTGTATTAAGAGTACTCTATTATGGCATCCTACAAAACAAACAACCAAAATTATTTATATAAGAACCACTACTACTACTCAATATTTATACTTTAGTAAAAATAAAAGATTAGTGTAAGGCTGTTAAAATATTCTGTATGGATATAAACGTCTTAACTAGTGTATTAATTATATTATTTTTCAGGGCCTGAAATCCAATTCATCCCGCAGAGAAACAAATAGTACAGAAAGGCATGTAAAGGTTTGGTCATCGAAGACTGATATTTTTCCAGAACGGCAGAAACGGTGGTTTATGGGTAAACTATAACATATGATGTTAACATTTTTAATTTCAGCATCAGAAGATCTTAGTGTACTCTTTTAATGAAGTCTCTTCATACTGAACGTGTTATTAAAGTGTTTTATAACACAATACTAACTATGTTAGACCCTTTACTACCAACTAGATCCTACATTTCTATAACAGTTGTTGAAATATAGTACTAATACCGATCGTGTCAGTGAAAGGTTGTATGTTAACAATTCACTAACTTTATTACCGTACACCTTTTACTACCATCTAGGTCCTACTTCTATATAGTTGTTGCTCAAACATAGTACTAATACCGACCGTGACAGTGAAAGGTTTTATGTTAACAATTCACTAACTTTATTACACCTTTTACTACCAGCTAGGTCCTACTTCTGTACATTTGTTGCTCAAACATAGTACTAATACCGATCGTGACAGTGAAAGGTTGTATGTTAACAATTCACTAACTGTATTACACCTTTTACTACACTAGGTTCTACTTCTATATAGCTGTTACTCAAACATAGTACTAATACCGATCGTGACAGTGAAAGGTTGTATGTTAACAATTAATTCACTAACTTTATTACACCTTTTACTACCATCTAGGTCCTACTTCTGTATAGTTGTTGCTGAAACATATTTCTAATACCGATTGTGACAGTGAAATGTTATATGTTAAAATTCACTAACTTTATTACACCTTTTACTACCAGCTAGGTCTTACTTCTGTATAGTTGTTGCTCAAACATAGTACTAATACCGATCGTGACAGTGAAAGGTTGTATGTTAACAATTCACTAACTTTATTACACCTTTTACTACCATCTAGGTCCTACTTCTATATAGTTGTTGCTCAAACATAGTACTAATACCGACCGTGACAGTGAAATGTTATATGTTAAAATTCACTAACTTTATTACACCTTTTACTACCAGCTAGGTCTTACTTCTGTATAGTTGTTGCTCAAACATAGTACTAATACCGATCGTGACAGTGAAAGGTTGTATGTTAACAATTCACTAACTTTATTACACCTTTTACTACCATCTAGGTCCTACTTCTATATAGTTGTTGCTCAAACATAGTACTAATACCGATCGTGACAGTGAAAGGTTGTATGTTAACAATTCACTAACTATATTACACCCTCTACTACCAATTATATTTCACTTTGCGAGTCTTATTTCATGCGTTGCTCTTTTAGTTCAAGGTAATTATATTTCAAATCAAAATTTGAGTTTTGTTATTTTTACCCAACAAACCATACTAGTATAAATAGACCTCTATAAAATCTTAAATAATGTTATATTCAAAACAATACCGTTTTCTAAATTGTATGTATATAAATATTCTTATTAAAAACTAAAAACTTAAATCAAAATCAATAATTCTTACACATTTCATTACTTACAATATTACAGTTGTCATCCATATGATACATAGTACATTAAAGTGCATTTTTTTGCTTCCTAATATCGTACTGTTGTTTATATTTTTGTTCGCAATATCATACTATTTCGTCGATCCAGTGTATAAATTATATGAGTAATTATATAGCTAATCATTATCGAATACCTCATCAGTGAGGAATGGATGCGATGTTCCCTTGACAAGCTTCTAACATAAAAATTTCATTTAGTGTCTCGTGTACTGTTTTTTTATTCCACCTGCTTTAATCATAGACTCAATGTGCTCCCTTCTTTTCTTAAATTTTAGTAACGGAGCGAATCGTTTGTTGAATCAGGCTATTCTGTACTTGTTCAATGTACAATTGTAAAATTTTAGTAAAATATAATTTGATTTGCCCAGTCCCTCCGTTTTCTGGTCCATCAGCTGTTGTAAATATGTCGTCTCATAATGTCTAAGGAAACAAAATTTGATATCTTACACTTACATTCCCAATTATTTAGTTCATTAATTAAAACACAAAATAAATTAATTGGCTTGCCTTTTTGCTACGGTGTTCTAATACAAAATATTGTTATTCTTATTGTGCTTTCACTCTATAAACGTAAACAGTTTGAAAATACTGGTTAAATTAATAAAACATGTGATTGTGTTTTCATAATGCAATGTTTATACAGAACAGGTGATTACATTTAACAGGCTCTTTCAGTTCATATTAGACAACTTTAGAGGCCAAAATGTGATATTTGCTGCTTTAGAGACCAGTGAAGCGTAGCCCGGAGGGAATTTTGAAATACGAATAAGCCTGTATTCATCCCAGGGCTCCTAAGATTGTCCATATTAAATTTCAGTACATTCGGTTGAATAGTTTGTGCGTGAAAGCATAAAAAACAAACAAAGGCACTTCCGCTTTGATAATATTATTAAGGTTAGAATATTTCACCTAGTACTTCAACTAAACAAGTTATCACCTAAAAACTCATTACAAAAATATATTTATAAACTTGTAACAACATACGTTAATTTTAAGTTTAATAACTGTTTAGGGAAAGCTTAATTTATATAGGCTACGTAATTCCCGTGCTTTACATGAATTCCATCAAAATGTATGACCCGGGTTTCACTCTACTTGTAGTAGTTTAAGTAAAATTTGGCTAGTCTACTGTATCTCGTATACCTTCACTTTCTCATGATCGTGGCCATCGTATTAATAACATACTTTATATAGAACATTGCTCGCTTGACTTAGAGTAAAAACACTAAGTAAATGCATTCAGACGGCTCAAAGATGAAATTCTTTTTGGAATGAATACTTTACTTATCCTAATGTTCTGGAGCGGCTTTATGTTTCTGAAAAGAAGCATAAAAAGGGATGGAAGAGAATATTATTTTTCAAGAATCATTGCAATATTGTAAATTTAAATCTAATTTTTATATTCTACAATAATACTAACAATGTTTTCTGTGAGTTTTAAACAAGATAGTGCTAAGTTTGCGCTTGCAAGTCCTGTACAAACTAGTGATGACTTCTTATGGTGAGGGATATACGTAAGTATATATATACTGTATATAATATTCCACTGGGTTTTTTTGCCATCAGTAGTTACAAAAATATAATATTTTAAAGTTTGCAATTCATATTTTTCTAGGACGTAACAATGGCTTGACTACGAACAAAATTAAAGTAGTTGAATCTGGCTGTACCGCAACAATAACAAAAACACACGGGCATTTCTGGCCTGATTTGCCTAATTCATTATACAAGAATAGCACATTTATTCTAAGTATACATAGGTTACGGAGCTGAACTAGTTAAAACAATGAACAGTTTTTTTTTTAAATTAATTACCTTCCTAAGTACAACTATGAAACTAATGGGAATACCAGACGTACACCATAGATTTACTCCAATTGAATATAATATAGGTCATTGCGGCACTTATACTGACTGTATCACTGGATCTGTGCCCAATTACGCTAAATTGTCCACAAGAGAAACACATTACGATACATAGACAGCCACCCCATGGAGACCCTGGTCCTATCAGCATCAATCAAGGGATGTACTCAAAATAAGTAGATGTTCTATAAATATTCTATATTAAACTCTGTGTAGGGTATTTCTTTTTAAATATAATAAAAAAATATTAATTTTAGAAGTTTCAAACATTATCTCATATTTTATCGTAAGCCTGTCAGGGCTTTGTTTCTACTGTAGTTAGACTTATAGATTGATTTATCCAATAATCCTCCATTTTCTTCGACAATAGTTAGCCTACTATTTAAATAGCACAAGGAAAGAAATAATAACCGGGTGAAAAGTTAAAATACTATTTTCAAAATTTTAATTTTTATAAACAAGATAGGAATACACCACATCACGTGTCGTGTAACAGCTTTGCTGAGGCTGCAAGTAAAGTTTGGAATGTATTGCTTATTTAATTCTTGAAATTTCCTGCGGACAGACAATCATGCAAATAAAATGTTACATCCCCCGGCAGACGAAAGATAAATTGTTGTCAGTCTACTGAGTTCAAAGACGCTCAGCCAAATACCATGATTGGACAAGCAAAGGTTTCATAGCAGTGCTTAAATAATAAAAGTGCCGGTAGGGAAAGTATTACAAAGAAAGAGATAGTAGAGTTCAAATTTTATCACCAACTATTACCACTAACTTTTTGACGTGACAACGTCTTAAATTAGGTTGCGGCTCGGAGTCACTCATGAAAAAGTGTAACGCCCGGTAACGTTACGATGCCCGTCCAGTGGGTCCGCCGCACGGGATAAAGCAGATAACTGTGGGTCCGCCGCACGGGATAAAGCAGATAACTATGTTTATTCGTGAAAATGTGGAGTGCTTAGATTCGTCATTTACAACAAGTACAACAATAAAGGTAAATAATTGTACACTGATATTTCACTGTCGTAAACTATGATTGATTGATTAATTGTTAGGTTGACACAAAAGTTGAGAAACTGAGTTTATAGGTTATGTCATACTATTGACAAATGTTGATAGTGTTAAGTAAATTATTAGTTAAATCACTCTGCAATCAATCGTAATTCAGTCGATTGAGAAGAAACAGCGCGTATTGCTAGTCAAACATTTAAAAATAACAAATTATAACCTCTAACCTGTCATAACAGTGCGACCAAACAAACGAACTAAACCGACCAATCACCTCGCGCGGAGTTAGAATTTAACTGTGTTTAGCAAGAATTTCAAATTCCAATTTTAGTAAATGTTTTATTCAACTTTACCATTTACAATAACAAATTTTAATTAATTTCAAATTATGTACAATGTTTTAGTAAACAAAATATATTTCTATAGTTAAAATTTGTGCAATTCTTATTTTCATTCAATTCCTTGTTCCTATTGTGCAATTTAATAATATTCATATCAATAAATATTCTACCGAGAAAAAGACGTTGTCACGTAAAATCTTCGCCCGTAAAACCGACTTTACAGGCAACCATAATTTATTTTTTCTCTATTATTTTTGTTTCACTTTATGAATAGTACTAGCTTCATGTAGTTAAAACCCACCGTTATCCAAATAAATAATAGTTATATTTGAGTTTCGTCAGATTACCAGATTAATATGTTGAAGTCTGAAAGTTGCCGCTGTAAGAGTATATGTACGATTAGCACTGGTGTAATATTTATTAAGAGGCTCCTGATTGGTTTTAAATGTGTGCTCTCATTTCGACCTCTACCAGAAATGTAGTGGCTGACGACCAATTTCTATGAGACTTGATATGTTATAGAACTATGATAGCTTTTTAATGTGGCAACAGGGATAACATAACTATCACCATTATTTAAAACTTTAATAATTCCCATACATATACATCGCATTCAGGGCATATTCTAATTGTAAGTATCGAAAGGAATCGATTAATTATCTTTGATGTCCAAATCGCCTATATAGAGTGTTAGAAGCACCTCTCATGAAAGTGTACAAACCATGAGTATTCTCAGGAATGACACAGAATGACGTATTCAGTATTATCGATCGTTCACTCTCGCACCCTCACTGTGTAAACTAGACTAACCCTTGCCTCCGAGTGTCGCACCCTCTCGGCACTCTCGCGATTAAACCACCCGCTACTCATATCTGAACACGAGGGTGGGGCGGATTGCTGCTCCTCATTTCTGCCACGAGTATACTAATTAACTTTAGTGATCTTACCAAGTACCTTACGGAATATTACGACCTTACCGTAATGTCTTTACGTTGGGGTATTGTACAATGCGGGAGGGGTTCTAGCATTGCTTAAGCGATCTTCTCAAGCGCTGTGGTTTATGGTTCCTCAGAGCTGTATACTAAGGAGATGCTACTATTTTAACTCTTCTATTGCCAGGCGTATTTTTAAATAGTATTCATTTATGCAAGACAATTTACAATAAACTATACCTATTATTATTTATACTATTTTAGTGATAACTGCGCCTAACTATAGGTAAATATTGCATTATAAAAACTATTACCAAAGTTGTAATGCACGGATATTGATGCCGTAAATATTTAAACAATGACAATTTTGCCGTGCATTATAACAGATAAAAGCTCGTATCCACATTGTTTACTGACCAATCTTAATCTTTTTGGTGTCAAAATATTTGCAATTAAATTTTGTATAATGTTTATAATACTTTAAAAGAAACCCATAATCTTATTAGTTTTATGGAAGTAGGGTTTAAAATGACAGGTTTCTGATTCATGTTTATATAAAATTTTTACTTTGTATTGACACGGAGAGAAATTTCCCAAGATTTTGTCAGAGATCGTGAACAATACGATATACAATAGGTTGATGTGATAAAGCCACCAAAAATTCTTTTACCACAAGGGACGATTCAAGATTTTATGTATTCAAGACATAAATATTTTCCATTCTGTGTATCTATACTATAAGCACCAGTAAACACTCTGGATGAGCAATATACCAATCATCCTCTAATACCCTTAGCCATAAGTCACGTGATTGGGTTGCCGAGTTTGTGGTCAGGCCGTTGATGACGATGGTAAATGTGAATTCATGAGACTACCACTTCACCTATCTATAGGTGTTTCTGGTGTCGAAACTATGTAAATATTTCGTTTTGAGCTTCTTCGTCGTCGACTGCCTTTGGATCTCTTCAAGCGAACATGACTCCAAATTCCAGGAGTCTAGTCTGAGACAGTGTCAGATACCAAACGGTGCAATAAAAGAAAGGTGAACTGGAAATAAAACCCAAATTCAAACTAAAAAGGTTACTTTGTTCTATCGGTTGGTTAAGACTTTCGTTTAGTTGGGTACTTCATGGAAAATATGAAGCTTCATCTCTAGATCCAAAGAATTTGGCTGACTGCCATTGAACCACTACTTATCTGTCAGTGGGCTGGCACAAATTTCTTTTGTCTGCCGGTTAGATGTATAATCTAAATTTTCTGTATGCCTATTTTGTCTCTCCAAAGTACACCTCAAGTATAAAATCAACCATAAACTTAGAAACTTGCATGCAACTTCATCGAATCATGTTGTATCACGTAGTGTAGCTACCCTCACCTTGTTTTAATGTAGATTCCATAAACAAATGTTTAAAACTAATAAGCCCATACATACTAAACTAAAATACAATTTCGAAAGTGCTTACAAAGTTAATTCTGGATTGTGTTTTATTCTTATAATTATTGGAAACACACGTCTTTTACAAAATCCACGAAGATGTATAATTTATTTCAATTTCTATTCAATTAGTTAACTTGAGGTAATTAATAGCATTTAATGGTTTCATTGTTCTAATTTAGTTTATAATATTCTTTGTACATGATACAATATTTGTGTAAGTTATATTGTGCTACTTTATATAAACTGTTGACTTATTATTCGTACTATTCAATCAGCATATAATGTAACGAAACTAGTCTCTTGCTTTTATTTTCTGAAGGTATTTTCAATAAATGTTACGTAAAAATTAGTCAGGAATGTTTGAAATTAATTTTACCTCCTACCAGAATGAATTTGTTGTGATATTATTCCTATTTTCCTTTATATGAAAAACGGAAAATATCGGTTAGTATGGTTAAATATACTCATGGTTTTCTGTCTTTTACTCTATGCTTTATATACAGAACATAAGCCTACGATTAAATCTATGACGGTTCAAGATTGGGTATTAAAGGTTTTTCACAGCTGGAAAATAAGTTAATATTATTTATATAATAACAGCTGTTTGGAAGTGAAGTTAATGGAGAGGAATTTAGTGTAAGCTATGTAAATTTTAAGTTTTCTTTTCATGAACATTCTTTTAATTACAATACAACAAAATAGTCACATTTTCGCCGAAGTCCAGTGACGTTGACAATATTTACAAAAGACTTTCACATTGATTGCAATTTTAAGGTGAGCACGGTAAAGTGACTTGTATGCGTATTAACCTAGAATTTATTTTAGTGGGTATGTTCGTTCTGTCACAGCTGAGTCCAATAATGATGAGAATGTTATATTTTCTTGAGATGGTGTGTAAATTTATAGTTAGTATGTGTCAAATAGTGAAACTTTGTTATATTGTTTTTATCATTCAACCGAGGGCAAAAATCTTGATCTAAATGGAGCTTGCCTAATTAAATAGATAGTCTATTTGGTAACTATATAGTAACTTGTAGTTTACAGGTTCATGCTTTTCTTACGATGTTATAATTTGTAGATCAGGTCAATGGTCAGTACAGTTTTATAGGCTACCTAATACTTTTATTTCATAACACCTGTTTCACTGGACACGTATTTCCAAACATTAAAAATAGAGGTTTGAGTAAATAACATAATTAAATCATTTAAATTTTTATGGCCTTGGTTTTATTCTGTGAAAAATGTTTAATCCACTTTTATGTTTTGGATGTTCCCAACACTCTGTTGGATTTTGAGGTTTATCAATTCCATCTCTAAAACTGAAAATCATGGAGTACAACTCATAATTATATACAATTTGTAATCTTTTACGTTCTAAATAATGTTTTAGCCCAATTATTGCTGTAAATATTGTATTCAATATTCATTTAACGTAAAATTAAGTTAAAGGGAAAATTTCCAATAATAAAAGTACTAAAGCGTTATTACCACGTCCGGAAGGATTAGCAAATATTATTATCTTGAAGGAGGATCGAGATTCGTTGTGAACTCGCTATCAAAAATAGAATACATTTTCTAGCTACATAAGTACCTCGATTTTTATTTCCATTCGATTTGGTGTTGTTCCAGACCACCGCAGACGATGTTCCGAGTGTTCCTTGCATCAACAAGAAGGCTGCTCACTCCCAAACCTATACCGGCTCTCACATATACAGGAGACCTACAAGACCCAGGGTCCATGTATATCTATGACATCCGACGTACCCACCGTGCCCTGGAGTGCCAAAGGCCGTTGTTACCCTGGGGTAGCCAGCGCCATACACGCCCACTGCCTAAGCTGGATATCCTATTGAAGGGCAATGAGAGGTGGACCTCTCAGTTCCAGATGCCGGACCCTGCTCAGATCGCATGCAACATGGTTAACATGTTGAAGTGTGTTGACTTGTCCGACCTCAAAGACGCTCCCCCGCCAGCCTTCTGGGCAGGGATAGCCACTGGAGGTTCTCAGCTGTTCTTCCCGTTCCTGGAACTCGTCGGAGGATACAGTCCTGTGCTGACACTGCTCCAGCTCAACCTGGCCGCCATGTCCATCGGATACTTCAGTGGAGTCAAATGGGGTCTGGCGCTGTCGAAAAACCCCGTGCCCACTCCCTCGTGGGACACGATGCGCTGGTGCATCCTACCTCCCGCCATGGCCCTCAGTGGTCTCCTCCTCCCCTACCCCTTGGGTTTCTTAACAGTCGCCTCCGGTATGATCACCTCCCTCTACCTCGACCTCAAGTCGTGCGCGTACCCTCCTTGGGCGCTAGCACTGGCGCTGTACATGTCCTTGACAACAGTCACCGGCCTTATGCTGGCTCTGATGGCCTATGTCCTGTTTCACAACAAGGAAAAGGAGAAGAAGAAGAAGCTCAAGGATAAGGCGGAAGATGGAGATGAACACGGAGACGGTGGTCAAGGCAGTGGTGCAAGCGACAAGCAGTAATACTCTGTATCACGATATTATGTTGTAACTGTTTTAGTTTAAATGCGTAACTTAAAATGTGTCCTTTGTGGAAGAGTTAAATTTGTGCAATAATTTCGTAGTTGTATAATTTGTATAATTGCTTAAAAATTAAATTTTGTATATTAATAACTTTTGCCGTAAATCCACTATAAATACTGCTTCTCATGCTGCATTGATAAGAAAATACTTTGAAATTTTGTCGTTAAAGAAATTTGAAATTCTGTATTCTTTGCGCAGAAATGCATACTCGTTTGCCCTCATAAGTCCAATGGTTACACTGTCTCTTTTTATTTACTTACATTTATCTCAGTTTCAATTTTATGTTGCTATTGACTCCATAATTCATAAAAATATATAACCAAAATGTGGTATCTTGAGAAAAGCAGGGCAGTATGGAAATGAACTTCTTCCCAGAAGTTTCAAAATAATAGGTTGAACTCTAGTTTGGCTATCCATATTTCTTTTTTAATCTATAGCTTTGCTTGGTAATTATTACAACGAATAACTTCTAGTGAGTAGCGATCATTCAGGGTGTGTCAGGTAAGGTGTCCTAAACGTATATACTAGGAGGATGACTAGAGATATAACAAAGAAATATAATGCAACACCCTTCAATCACATACAGGAAATATATTTAAATTCATTTTTTGCATTTTAAGGCATGAAAACTGGAGGTTCCGGGTTATAATCTTAATTTTTTCAAATATAAACCTAGAGAAATAGATCAAACAAATTGCTTTAAAGTTCTATTTCATAAAAGTTTGTTTCAAAAATATTGTAACGTTTCAAAATCCCGGATTAAAACAAAAACAGTGCAAATATCAAATTGTTAATCTGCAATAAATACTCTTTAAAATTATATATCACATTAATATATTTACGCGTATTTGATCACCTCGCAAACAAATAAATATTCGGAAAAGTTAAATTTTAATGGAAGTTCGCATTATGTTGTACCTCATTTTAAACGTCTTTAACAAAATATTTTATTGTGTGCATTAAAAAACGTTATTTTAATGTAAAAAATTATTAGTTAACTGTAATACTTACCTTTTTAACGCAATTCTATGTACGTGGGCTTAATATCTTTGTAAAAAGAAACATGTTTGTGCAATGTTTTCAACAATATTTCATCATTTCAAAATGGCGGAGCTAACATAACATGTTACAGGACTTAAAAACTTTCCCCTATTTCTAGGTTTTGACTGTAAGAATAAAGTAAACACACTGTAAATAAGTAATGTGCAATGGATCCCTAAAGAAAAAAAAACATTAATATTTCTTAAAAAGTTTAAAAACGGACGACAAAACAAAAAAACAGTTCACAAGGTTTTATACTCGACCAAAATATATTTTCCTCCGTAAGTCAAAGAAGAGGCTATGTTGCCCATTACCTAATATTAATATTTTTGGAGGTACAGTATTTTGTTGCAAACATTATCGCAACCGAGTCCACAAAAACAGAGCAAGCCATAAATGCAGACAAAACTGTGTTAACCTTTAACTCTTCCTCGACGATATGCCCCTGTTATTTACCCAAAGGACAAGGGTATCCTGTTTGGGTGATACCATTAGCTCCATAATTGAGATAGGTGGGTTTGTTAATGCAGTACTGTCGGCCTGACGCTACTGCAGCGTTACAGTTTTCACAGGCTGTCTGTCACATCACTTGCCCATCTGTCTTCTCACTCGTCCGACTGTCCGAACGTCTGTCTGTCTCCTGTCTTTTCATCCTTTATTACATTAGCCGCTGCAAAACACCCGACAACCGTTACACCATTGCGCGAATCAGTGTCCTCCGGCGTTACCATCAATATATAAAACGATTGCGTCTAGTCGCGTCGAGTGCTATTTTTGTTGACATGAGTTTTGAAAGCATGTCAAACAAATTATTGGCGTTAAAAATTTTTGAATCAAGGTTAAGCTATTGATTTTTGGTCAGAAACATTTTGTTGACTTTAAATTTATAGCTCCTATAAATAAAGAACAAATAGCTCCTAAAAATAGTTCTAAAAAGTGTTATCACTTCATGATGAGGAAAGGTCGTTTAGGCGAGGTATTAAATAAGCCCCCAAAAACGGATGTAGGTAAAATGTAGACATTTTTACAGGATGTACATTGGGTTTAGGGAGTGCCATGTTTAATTGGTATCTTGAGAAAATACCATTTTAACAATTAAATACAACTAAATTTTTAATATTTATCTAAAGATAGTTAAAAGTATTGTACATGATAAAATGTAATTCCCTCCAGTCATCTTTTATGTACAGGCTGTAAAATAATTCACATCCTTATCTTCATCAGTTCTTCTTCAGGTCTGGTTTCTACCACTCCTCGTTTAGTAATACAGATTTTCCTGTCTGTTCAGTTTTCACAAATAGTATTTTAAAGGATTGTGGTCAAAATTGTCTTTAAAATTCAGAAAGATTATTCAACCTAAAAATGTATTGCACTACTTTATTAAATACAAGAACAAATTACGAGAGTTGCATCAATTAAAAGAAATATTCAGTGACTATTCACTATTTATTATACACATTTACACCAAAAGTAAGATAAAATAAATAGAATAATGTTAAATGGCCAAGAAGCCAAAGATATTCTTGTACTTAATATCAATAGCAAAGCACACAGTATAGAATGAAAACATTTCTTTCGGTTTTTGCACGTGAAGACTTAACATTAAATACAGCGTGCCACAATCCATTTTCATTTCTGAATGCTTGAGAAATCTTAAGTCGCCTATAGGAATAATTTTCTAAACTTTTATTTGATTTTGCAAAACTTGGAGAGGGAGTCAACCGTCCTTAATGGTAATCAAATCGTGTGACATATTTTAACGGTCTTGATAAAAGAACAATAGTTATAACTATAGTTCTCCAAGACGATTCTACCCAACATAATGTTCCATTAAAGTTAGAGTTCCAAATTTGTTCAAACGATGGTTTGGTTTGTCTTATAAATTAATTTGAGGTACTGCTTAATTATTCATCTTACATACAAATTTTGAGTTGTTTTCCTCCTGCAAAAGTTTTGGAGAAGGAAGAGTAATTTTCAAATCATCAAAACATCGTCAGAGGATGTTATTATACATCTTCAAAAAAGGTTTTGTAAATTCTCAACCATTCATAGCTCAATGTGGAGATTGGGGGTGGACTTTTAATACCTTTTCACCTCCTGTTTTCTTTTATTTTTATGGATTCTCTTATGTTACGTTAACTTCCCCAAGCCTACCCATCAATGTATTCATTTGACTAGTATGAAAATTAGTCTTGTAATTAAGGATCCACAGTATATAAAATCATTACTAGAAACAAATGTATTGACATTTACTGGTATTTGTAAAATTGTGTGAATTCGATATTGGGAATTTAGGGATGTTCAACTTTTCTAAACTTCTGTTGCCATTCTAATTAGATGTAGCAGTCCCAAACGTACAATCTTCACATCAAATACGTTCAATAAGAGTTTATTTACATTTAATTTATTTATTTATATATTAAATTTGATTAGGAGCAGATGCAATTCAAAGGGATAAATTAATCTTTTGTAGTAATTTTAGAATGCACGTATATTTAAAAAGTGTTTGAATTGGAATCATAGATATTAACAAGATGTTATAATCAGTACGTATACTTGTATATCTGTAAACCATTCTAAATAATGTATTATTTAAAATCCTTGGACCCAGTGCTATGTGATTAGAATATTAAATTATTTTTCTAAACTTTTTCGAACAAATTACCTTGCTTTGGATACTCTAAGAACAACATAGGACTAATTACTGAACCTTGCGGAACTATATCGTTATGTCATTGGATTAATTATATTCTCAGTATAATTGTCTTCAAGTAATCTCAACCATATATTTGTATAGACTACCGTTTAAGTTACATAGTAATAATAATTAAAACGACAGAGTTGTCTATTCTTTATTTCTGGTTTTGATACAATCGATGTGTATAAATACTAAAACATAAACTTTTCAGAATTTTCAGTTTTAGAAGTAAGGCTGTGACTCTATGGCTACAATGCAAAGGTTAAGATTCCATGTGAGACAACATTTATTGAGTTAAGCAGTAACATTAATATACTTCAGAGTACTGTTATATAAGTAAACTAAAGGTTTGAAAATATTCTTAAAATATAAACAAATGGTCCCAAGAAAATATTGTTGGAAGCCTGATTTATTTGGAAAATTTAAAATTGGAGGGGTTGGTACATCTTGATTGGTACGCTATCTTCCAGAGTTGCAATGGAAAACTATTTTTAAATTTGTTCAAAGTTTTTCAGGGATGTATGCGAATATGTTGCTGTATAAACGTAACACAAAGCGCCTGTCCCCATTCATTACAATTACGAGCGTGGTGTCTGTAATGACGACGAGCGACAGAATGAGTTGCGGAGGTGAAGCGCAGAACTTTCCGATGGAATTACGGCCGCCCTATATCACACCACCTCCGTTCGTCAATTTTAAATGGCTTCATTAGAAGGAGTGTGGGTAAACTGTGTATTAACATTTACACCACCTGTCTACACCTATCAGCTGGTGTTGTCGGATGAATTTTACATCTGGCTTGCTCACGGTCGAATTACGAGTACATTAATCTTCCCAAACGCTAACACGCTTACAAGGTAGGATTTCTTTTCATTTATTTCTAGTCCGGTTACTTTGAAATTAGATTTAGTAATGGCATTTTTATATATTGTGTATCAATATACTGATTAACCATTTTTCACCGGTATAGTTCCCCAAAATTGATTGAATTGGTTGTAGGAGTAACAAATTGTTAGTGTGGTATAAATCATGATTGTCCTCGCCAGAAAGTGACATTGAAAATTAGAGTATTATTATTAATTTCATGAAGTCATATATTTGACTATCTTTGTAATAACGTAACTTAACGTAACTTCCATTGTTCAAATTCTTTATTTCAAGTAAAATAATAAAACATTGCTTTAACAGTATTATACATATAAATTGTTAAAATTAAATAGCCTAAAGTATATTTTAGTTAATATTTCTGTTTTCTCTACGAATAGAATGGAAATCGTGAATAAATATAAATTAGGGTATGAGTTTTACTGTTATGAGATAAGATATATGGAGTACAATCGGTTTTCTATCCTTTTTAGTCTACAATCATCCATTTTCTTTCAACGAAAACCACAAATATAAACAATGTAACATAACGCAGAAGGAGTTAAATTATAACCAGAAATAAAACAACTTTAGTTTTTAAAAATTCTTTAAAAATTTAAATTACTCATGGATGGGAAAGTTTGCTTACACGAGAAAGACAGCACATGCTACGTAAAATCTGACAGCTCTGCTTGTAGTCTATTGATAGGTCGCTAATATCTAACTTCAATGTCAAACCACATACCGTCAATACCCGTTTATGAGGGCAGCTTCTCAATGCTCCATATCATTTTAGGGCCCGCAGTGAATTTTATTGCAGACAGATCTGTTCGTCTTCATGGGTTACTGGCCTCTGCGAGGATCTTATAGAACAGCACGAGGATGACAAGGTCGATAGTACTGATAAACCTAAAGTCACAAACATGATTAGCACTATCTCTAACTCTAATCCAAATTCCCGAAATCTTAGTACGTTTTACCATTTTAATCCCCAAATTTCTGAACACCTACTCCATGCTTCATGCAATCCAAGGACCTCTTATATTATTACTTGATATAGACGTAAATATCGAGACTTTTCTGGACACCTCAATATGTTGTCATTCAAATTGTATTAAAAACTGCCATAAATACAAGCAATTTCAGGACAATTCTCTATCATTTGTGTCATCCAAGAATCTGATCCAAACTCAATGCATATGAATGAAAGAATCACGTCAGAATTGCAGCGAGTTTGAAGATTGCCAAGTCGACACTGTTCAATAATCCATCTATCCTACACTTCT
Source organism: Homalodisca vitripennis (assembly GCF_021130785.1). NCBI lineage: Eukaryota > Metazoa > Arthropoda > Insecta > Hemiptera > Cicadellidae > Homalodisca > Homalodisca vitripennis. The sequence continues at coordinate 74,034,224 of NC_060211.1, forward strand.
AACATGCAAACCTGGCGGAGTTCCTTGCGAAGAAATTGATTACCGTCTGAGTGTGCTCGGGGGAGTGGGGGGCGGGGCGAGATGCAGAAGTAAGGAGATGTGATGTAGCATCCATTGAGGCAATTCATTAAAGCCTGCTTTGAAGTGAGGCAGAAGTAGCGTGTTTTTATGAGGCCGATTTTATTGGCGAGAGCGGGGATGATTTGTGAGGGCTGGTGTGGCAGAGCGCGGGCCATTCATAATTCATGGCTAGCCCGCTCAAAGGGCACGCTCGGCCCTAATGGTCAAAATATGGATATACAAAGAAAAACGTCGGAGAGGTTCATATATTTGTCTTAAAGGGCAGTAGAAAGCCTCAGCCCCGCGTCTTGTTTGATGCATAATGTCGGGACCTACCCCTCCCGAGATCTTTCTTTAATACGGATGTAAATCGTGGCACAGGGTCTTGTTTTCCTTACTGTTTTTATTGACACGATGATATGTAGTCACTTGGTAGTCAGAGTAAAGTGGAATGAATTTTACTTTTATATTAAACGATTAATAATGAATGAAGAACGAATCGTAATCATTTGAATGTTTATGTATACATAGTACTTTTTTTAATTTAATTTGAATTTGTTTTAGAATTTTTACTAATACTTTCGAAACTTCATACCATTCTGATATGTGGCAATGTGGCAAGTGCGAAATTTGAAATAATATTTTGTAGTAAGTTTACAATCTATTACTGTTGACAAATCACAGAAACCTTGGACACTTGGAGCGTTGTTGGCAGCTTACGACAATTTACAGAACATCAAGTCAAAAAATTATAATCTAAAGACAACTCTTTCCCGTTTTAGGAGGTTCTTGTCCTTTTATAAGTTAGCAACCAGATGAAGCAAAGAAACTTAAGAAAACCAACAATTCTGATAGTACCACTCGGAACGTCTTTTCCTAATTTTTCACTATTTATTTTCAATGCATTGCTACTGAAACTTGATTTGCTGAGCGTTAGCGAAGCCTATCACTCAAGGAGCCGAAAAATTGTAATTTCTATCTATCTGTCTGTCCGCAATGTCTAAATTTTCCGTGAAGCTTTGTATATATAGAGGCAATATTGAGTTCAAGAATGGTGTATGCCACTTCATGGAATTTGATATATTTTACATTAATTTTATAGGTAGCCATGTTATAGCAACGAGAAAATAGCAGAATAAATACATTTCTAAATACATCTAAATTATATGTGCAATCATCCTATCCTAATAATATGCAAAAACGCCTTTTTTTCGTTTTCACGCGTAAACAAGTGAAAGTTTATATGGACATTCTTACCGTTCCTGGGATAAATATAGGCCTATTCTTATCTCGAAAATCCCTTTAGGCTACGCCCAGCGACCACTGGTCTTTAAAATAGTGAAAATTCCCACATTGATCTCTTAAGTTGTGTGATATTAATTAATTGAATGAGCCTGTCAAATGTCATCAACTGTTCTATGTAAACATTGTTTATTATTTTTAAGTTGTTTATATGTATAGTAAGCGAGAATGTGTACTTAATAGCCATTCTTTTCGTGACTTTTTAGATTTCAATGATTAGGTGTATACAATAAGAGTATTCAAATGCACGCAGATCGGTAGGTACTTACACGTTTCGTTGTGTACACGTTAAGTACCCATCAACCTTATAAAATTTCTTAAAACATAAGATGTTCGGAATTTGTCAACAGACTTCCTTTGAAGCAGTTGGCAAGAACTATACTAGATGCAAGTTTGCTTGACTGTGCTTTTGAACTAATACCAATTCCAGTTCTAGAATATTAACAATATTTTCCACTTTATAAGGAAACAAAAGCGTAGTGTCATTGTTAATTTACTTTTAACAGCAATTTTTTATCAAATATTAAGTGTTAGATCCAAAAGACAATGTTACTGATAACACTTACTATAAATGTACAAAATGATAGAAAACCCATATTAGTTTACTCTTGACACAACTGGGCTTCCCTAATCTGTTATATATACTTTCTTGATTGGGAAACAAGGCAAACTCAACATTGGCATCGGAAATATAATTCACTCGAGCAGCAGTGGTCATACACATGCAAGGTCCATAAAACTTTGTACAACGCAGCGGGTAACTGTTATCAGTGCAGATATAAGAGGCAATGTAGCCAAACTTTTAATTTAATTTAAAAACAGTTATGAAATCTAAATTAGTTATCTTTTGACAAAAGTAGGCTTCTTAGAGCTGTGTATGTATGTGTATATGTATGTATGTCAAAAATCAACAACTGATCCAAATATGTTTAAATGTCAAAATTTTACATTTAGAAATTTTGTAATCAGGTGATTCTTCTTTTCTTTGCAAACTTTTATTTTTACTCAGTGCACGTTTATACAGTATATTTGAGAAAGTTGCGATATCAACGAAATATTGTACAGTTATAATTGTAGTTTTCTTTTTAAACAGCTCTAAATGAATGCATATATATATATATATACTTGATCGGAAAAGAGGCAAAATCAGCTATAGAACAAAAAATACTAACGTCTAAGTAAGTTACAAGGTCATAAATACACACTTTTTAACATATATTCTAGAACATTGTCGTGAGAAATATAATTCACTCCTACGAAAAGTGCTCAAACAGGTGCAAAACTTACAAAATTGCGTGCGAAACCGTGAGTAACTGCTAGTACGAAATATGAAAAATTAACATATGTAACCTAACCATTATAACCCATACAATATCATCTCTTGAACACTTTGTGTTTAGACTTTTATTCATACTGTAGGGTAAAAATAAAAATAATAGAGCGGAAATTCAACGTTGAAAGTATGTAACAAGATTTGTTTTCAACGCACTCTTGCGTTGCGTTTTATTACTGTCCCTACATCACTTTATCATTCAAACGTTGGTATAAAACCTAACTTAATGAACAAAAATGTCGAGATATCTCGAGAAAGACTTTATCTCTTAGCTCTAAATGCTGCATGAAACTTCATTTCTTTAAAGACAAGAACTAGTTCGATGATGGTGCACATCCAACTATGGGATTTAACTGTGCGTCATTGAAGCCTATCACTCGGTAGGCTGTCACAGGGGAGTCTTTCTGTAGGACATATCAAGATTGGAATTAGCTGTATACTTAACATTTTGCATGCAATCTCAGTGAAATCTGTTACGCTACAGATGGTGTGGCGTAATCTTGTAATTATATATTCAGCTTTTCAATATAATTCAATGTAACACGTGCTCTTTGCCTGAATATGATTCTCTACAGAAATGCTAAAATATTTCAAGAATTCATCTCTTTTAACAATTATTTGGCAAGGTGTGAATTAGATAACTGACTTCAACTCAACAGAGATAATCGTTGAAAAGTCTAGAAATTTTGGTAAGAGAAATAATTGTGCCATTGCTAAAAATAGTAAATGTAATTAATCTGCGGTGGCTACAATAGTAAAAACATTTCAATATGTTAGTTTCACCTTAATTATAACATAAAAAGGAAGAAGGATTCAAATCCTCGAAATTTTTATATTAATAAAAATTGTACACATCGTTTCGAGGATTTGAATCCTTCTTCCTCTTCAGTTGTCAAAATTAAAGACTAACTATGAGAATATTAAGCATCATCTTTCGGTCTTATTTTAGCCCCGGAATGGTTTAATTATATAATTCATGATCCAAGGACATTGGGGATGAATTTATGATCCAAGGACGTGGAGTTGGGGATGAATTAGGAATACCTCTTAGGAAAAAGGTATGTGGTATATAACAGTCTTCAAATTAATATTTCTACTTAGTTTATGATTTGAAGTGCATTTTTTAAGGTGAATAAAATATTTATTTATATAAAACTTGTATTAACTTAAAAAATGCATCCATGAAATTTACTAAATGGTGTTCAGAAACATCATGTATTTTATCCTCTGAAGTTTATAGCGTTATTTAAAATGTATTGCAATATCACAAAACCGATATAAGCATACAATCAAGATTCTGAGCTCTAGATTCGGAAACATTTTTACAATTTTTCTATACCACTTTCGTTATTAGCATAAATGCTATAACCATGTGTTATTGAGTTAAAATATAATTTACGTTTAAATAATGTAAAGCAAATCTCTGAAATCTTATCTTTAGAAATATAAAAATATTTTTAGACGATAAAAAACACTAGTAATCGTTACATCTACTAAGATTTTTGTAGATGGATTTGGACTTCATTTTTATCAAATATTGTGTATGTATTAAATTTTTTATAATGTAGCACTACCACTTTTTTTTTTTTTTTTTTTTTTTTTTTTTTTTTTTTTTTTTTTTTTTTTTTTTTTTTTTTTTTTTTTTTCAGTTAAGTCAGCTGTTTTGTCGTTGGGAAATATTGTTTTTGTTTTAGTAATTTTTTAACTGAAATCGGACTGTAAAACTCTCTAAAACATTTGGATTTGGTTAAGACTTCAAAAAATAACAACTGCAAGTGTATTGTGTTTCGTTGTATCAGAGGCAATTTCACCTTCTAATAATAGTTACATAACCAGAATATTGATTAGGACTATAAGTTGGAAAAAGGATGGAGCTCCTTAAACGGAAATGGAATACGTGGCTTAATAAACGGTTGCTGATCTTAAGAAAGAAGGTAAAATTAAAGAGAACACGAATTAAAGAATACAGAAGGACATAGAAGCTACAGAAGACCCAGGCAAGAATGCTAATAAACGCCACAGGTAATTTTGCTTGATATTCTGTAATCTAAGTTTTAATTGATTTTGAAAACCATTCAAATTAGGCTTAAACAAGGTTTACCGTTTACTCGTTGCACATTTATCTAGTTATTTGTTGCAATCTTGTTGAATGATTAAAATATTTTGATTAATTATGAATTTTTTTTAAGTTTGGAAGAGACTCCTTGGTTATTTTATATTTTCTTTAACACTAACCGAGTTGGGTTTTTTTATTTCCTCCGCATACGTAGTTCATAACGTAGTTCATAACTACGTATCGTGCAAGTTATGCACCTGATTCGAAGCGTGCACGTCAATTACTAACACTATGATTAACGAATTTTTATTATAATTTTTATTAGAAGAGGTATTGCAAAACACACACAACACAGAAACGGGGGAAAGCGAGTAGCGGCTTTTTTCGGCTTTTTTATAACTTCTGGCACAGTGTTTTTGAAACCTGTTTTTGACCTACTTGAGTTCCTTATGTAATGTTTGCCATATGAAGGACCGCGTATAAAGTTAACTGGGAACTCACACCTCAAGAATCTCCTTTATTAAAGCTATATAGGCATTTAATTGAAATGTATTGCTCCTATTGATTATTCGGGATGTTGTTAGTATTGTTCTTAATAATATTTTTTATCAGTTTTTTTATTCGTATACCTACATGGATGACTTTTCTTCCTTGTTTCTTCTCAGGGTTTGGTTTTTCGTACCACATTACACAATATCACGTATTTATAATGTTGTAAGCGAATAAGCTTATGAAACATAAAACATATAATGTTTATATTAATTTTAAGAAAATACTATGAAAAGGATTTTGAAAACAAAATTTTAAATATATTTAGGGATAAAACACGCTTACGACATAACAGTGTCACAGGGTCCGTATCCTCTCACAGCTCATGTCAGAAGGATTAACAAGGCAAACTCAACTATGGCATCAGAAATGACCTACACAGGAACAAGATTGAAAAAGCCGCATGTACACGCTGTGTCACCGAAGTTCCTAGGTCAGTCCTACGTATATATTTTCCTCATCCGGGCAACAAGAAGAACTGATACCTTAAACCAGGTGTAGACAATTTTTACTGAAGTAGGCTTTTCAAACCTACGTACGTGTAGATATATTCTCCTGGTCGGGTAACAAGGCAGATTCATTTACATCATCGTAAATACCTTAGGTCGGAAATAGATTTCTATAGCTCAGAGGTGACGCTTTTGGACCGAAGTAATGTTTCTCAGACTAACTATTGTCTTGATTTAGATAACAAGAGAACTCATCTATGGCACTGAAAAGTGTAATTTATTTGAACCATAAATGCTTCTCCACACACACAAATAGCGGACACACATTGCTTAGCTTCGCGAAACCAGTTGAGGGAAGAAGAACGAGCGAAGTTCTAGTGTTGATGTTATTGAGTTGTTGACATGTACACATCTGAAATGATTCGTATAATTTTGAAAACGTTTTCTACAAATTCTACAAACAGGACCTACAGTTATTTCGCCCAATATTAATCTCGTAGATTAAGGTGGAACCGTACGTTCTCGCATAGATAATAAAATATCAGTTAAATACTTGAAATGAACCAGCACAGTAGAGAAGTGTGCCAGATTATGTTACAGACAGACATGTTGTCTACATGAAGTAATGCTAAGTCTTGCTCGAGCAGTGGGGCACTCTTGACGAGTGTGAGCGTCATTAGCAGTGATGGGCCAGGAAGAGAGGCGAGGGGGGACCGCCTGAGCGGTATGAATGTTTGAGAGGAGTGCTACATGGTTCCATCTTTTGTCCTCACTGTTTCTCAGCGAGTCCGCATACACAAACAGCATCAAACATTCACGAGCCGGCCGGTCAAGGGTCACTTCTCTGGCCCCCGTCCCCACCCACACTCGCCCTCCCCGCGTCCCTTAAGATTACCCGGCTACCCTACATTATTGATGGTCATTTAATAATCTGCCCTCTTCCCGGATTGTTCCAGCCTCCTGAATGGTTGACCGAATTAAGGACTGTTTGGTTTAGGTTCAGTTGAGTGCGCCGTTTTGATTCCGTCTTTTCAAACTCGTCTTGTTTACAGAGGTTGATGATGATTCTCATTAAATTGTCCCTTCTTCTGGATTTTGTAACGGCGGGAATCAGAGGAATACCATTACAAATATACTAAATCCAGTAAAATGTTTTTCTTTTCATACTTATACTACTACAACTTGTGCTCTAAGGATACCAATTAAAATTCTCAATTATGAGGCTTAACAGATGTCTCTTGTAGTTCCGAGCTTCCGATAAGGTATCATTGCATGCACTAACCTCTTACTTGCTGTATCCGAAATTGTAGTTTAAATCCAGCCAGGATAACATTTGCAACCGAGTGTAAACGGCAAGGTAATATACAATTTTTCGACTCCGATTTACCAGTCCTCAAAATGCAAGATCTTTTGTTCATTTCTGAGGATGTAGATACTACAGAGACACATTTCACTTCTAATTCTTCGAAACCTGCACTTTTAGAGCGTGTGGGGCTAACGATAACAACTAGCCGAAGTCATTGCCTACAATCACTAGGGAAAGGTATCTGAGACTACTATAAGGTCAGTTAGCTAAGAGACTCGTTGGTCAGTATACAACCAAATTTCCTAACCAAGTTTGCTAAAAGAGGTAAGTCAACCAAAATCCCACTAGTTGAAACGGCTGGTATAACCTGAAGTCATTGGCTGAAGTTATTAAGATAATTAACTAGGAACTAGGTCACTATTCGGGATCATTAGTCGAGATTCTTATTCAAGGATATTTGATTAGGTCAAAATACATCTGAAGGCTATATCCGCATTACCCTTAAGTTTCTACCATAATCACAAGTTGGAATCACTTGCCGGGTGCACTAGTCAAAGTTATTAAACTAGATTACTAACCACACAAACTGAAGTTATTAGTTTAACAGATCCAGGTTTAATAAACGTAACTACGAAACCATAACACTAGCCATATTGGACGAGATTATCAATTTATTTACTTAACGATATCACTAGCCATACAAGTCCCTAGTTGAGGTTATTAATATTTACATTTTTTTTGACAGCAACCCAAATAAAACACAATTTGTGCATGGTTCAGAATTTTACTGGCGTAAAGCAGTTTTACTGTCCGGTTGGGCAACAAAGTGAACAAATTTTGATTGAGGATGAGATGAAAATTGAAGAAAACAAAGACCAACCGGGGTTGCTGGGGTGGGAAATTGGGAAGAAAAACAAGAGATGTGCGTTTTGAAAATAATGATAATTATAGGGCTGCAGCGGGGAGGAATACTCGTTAGCTTTGAAAAAATATTAAATTATCTCTACAAACAGGCAAGTGGAAGACGGAGTGGCAAAAGATGTGATTATTAAGAATTAAACATGGAGGGTAAAGGTGGAGTCGCGAAAGCGGCATAATGAGCTATAAAAAATGCACAACTGGGCCGTCTTGGGGTGGGTGGTGAGAGCGCGAGGGTAGGTGGGTGGGGGTGGGGGTGCTATTCCTCATTAGAGTTAACGACGCCAACCAGGCCACGGCGCGGGTAGCGGAGTCCCAGCAAGCGATTCGTTATTACTGCCGGGTCTGTGCCCTGGAAGTCGATGATGACGATGTCGACCTAGTCGAGTATCGAACTGATGATCTAACACGCGCCATCCGTCCGTCGGTTTGTTTGGGAAATCAACTTTGTTTGCCTCGTCACTGTCGGCTCGTTCACGTCAAAGTAAAGGGAGTTGTTTGGCGAACGGTTATTTTCTTGGCTTTTCCATCGTGGATAGGGAATCGATATCGGAGAAAATACTGTATTTTGAGGATGTTCCTCGTGCATTATGTGCTTCATATGTACTAATTATCAGTCAATACAAAAATCTCATCTTACGAAATCCATTAGTGTTTCACTTATAATTTTAAAATTAAGGCACTTTTTAATTTTGAAAATTTATAAAAAAAAAAAAAACAAAACTCTCTAAGACATATATGTTTCATAACCAAATTTTCATTTCATCAAAGTAAATAGCTTATAACTTTATGAAAGTATCTTCTTCTATTGTAATCAGCACGAAAACAGTCCGATGACATTTTTGGAGATGCTGTGCAGTGTTGCCATGTCGCTGATGACCACGAGCGCTATGACGTGCCTATAGTCACAATGCATGCTCGATGTACTCATTGTTTGCAAAACAGATCAATAAAATCAAATGTATATTTCTTTACGGTTAAAGCTTATGTTTGTTTACTGCAACAGATGCTGAGACCTATTAGTAATTTTCCATAAATGCCAATTTTGCAGCATTGTAGGTCTGGTGGTGTAGAGGGGGATGGGGTTGGTTCAGAGACACTAGCCGCCCTTGAACGATTTTCGTACGGGCTGCTCTATTATAATTTTTATTATAAAATAATTGTACGAACGTACAAGATATTTCTTGTTCACTGATCGTACAAGATATTTTGGACATTGAACACTAAAATTAAAATTTTACTACACATATAATAAGATAAAATACATTTTTTTTTTATTTTTCATTTAATTTTGTACACAATGTCTAGTAATAAAATTGTTCCATATTCCATTGCGCATGGACCATAATATATAAAGGTGAATGGATGCCGAATCAGTTTTTGAAGTACTCTTCACGACGATAGTGAGGTGATCCAAATTCTGGACACTTAGGACCTTCCCGACATTAGGTCTACTTCATCTCCCCGTAATTAATTAAAATTCACCAGCGGTGTTCAAATTAGAGTGGAGCGCGGCTGTAAGTAGCTGAAGTTAGCGCCCGGGTTCCTCGTGGCGCGGAGCGGGGAGGACCGCCTTACGCCAAGTTTTTAATTATCAGCTCGTACATTCCTTTTAATTTACAGCTTTTCAACAGCAGGGAAATAAACGTTAAAGTGTTGAGCCGAGGGGAGGAACGTGTTTAAGATTAAAGATCTGGGGGTGGTTAAGATAATAAAGATGTCTCTAGTTGAAGATGCCCTCGGCAGCCTGAATATTCAACAGTCGACTTGCAAATCTCTTACCAGAATAGCGACCTCCCCCCGACCCTCTCAACCACCCGCCGTCTCGCCCTACCTTCCTGCGAAGACTGTTGTCTCCGTGGTGTCTCTTTAGGGAAATCGACGGTTAAATATAAAAAGGAACTACAACTTTTTAATCGACCTCCAGTACTTAATTGTGATAGGATTCAATAGAGTTGTGATTGAGTCGAGTATTTTCGTTTAATTTCCTCAATTCAAACGAGTTTTTGAACTCGTAAAAAGGGCATTCAAATGCTTCAAATGATTTTACTCGTTTATTAATGAAATAGCAATGAAAATTGTAGTTGAAGTGGATTGATATGTTACAATACTGCACACTTTGGAAAATATATCGGGGGGAAATCAATGAATAATGTAATGTAGTCGAAAGTTGATTTTTTTTATGACGTTAGTTTTGTAATATCAAGCTCATTTGATGCCTTCTTATTTATAATTGTTCAGTTACTTCCCACTCCCATTTTTTGTGATAGGTTGGTAATTTTGAAATTCGCTAAAAACGTCGACAGATAATGTGATTGCATTCACAAAGCAATTTCTTACCTGTTCAAAATTTATTGTTTGGGGATGAACTACTAGCACAAAGGTACCTAGACCCAAATTTATACTAATTCTTCGGTTCATTTCAATGACATACGAAACATGTAATTTATTTTATATTTTTAACAAAACTCTTTCATTCAAAACAAAAGTTAAGAGATAAAGCAAAAAAAGCTTCATTGAAGCAACTGTTCACAGCGCAGGCTGACGCGACGGTCAGACCTAGTACTACAACTCACAGGACATATCGTATCACTAGTGAATTGCTTGCTGGTTTAGTTGCTATAACCTCAGTAGGACGTAAATAATAGGGTACTTTCTATGAAAATAGCATTTAAACTGAGCATACTAAACGTTGTAAGAGAAAACTGTCAAAATCCACTTACAAATATTTATTGACCTCCCGGGAATCGAACCCGTGTCCTCTCGGTTACAGAGCCGCAACCTTACCCTTGTGCTATGGGGAGGGTCTAATTGGTCTGAGTTGTATGTATATGTTTGACACTGTCTAGGAAACAGCAATTCGTAGCCAATGAGAAATCAGACAGATCATCCACCAATTATAGTTTGGTGGGAATGATATCTTGAGTACGAACTGACCTAAGTACTTTTAGGTCCAAGAACCGAATGGATGAACACACAGCCTAGTTTTTTTTTTTTTTTTTTTGAACTCGATAGAGAAATTGTGTTCTGTGATGGAGCATGTCCATCCATAGCGTACGAGTGAGCGTCATTGAAGTTCATCATCGCAACAAGCCTGGCAGATTTTATCTTCTGTCATCCTGGGAGCTGTAACGATTCTTTCCAGTGTGAATATGTATCTGTCCACAGGACATCTCGACAGTGAAATATGGTACAGGATTGAAATTTTGCATGCCATTTCAGTGCAGTCTATTGCCGTACACATGGCCTGGCATGTTCTTACCTTGCTACTAGTGATATAAGCATTATATTGCCTATAATTACAAAGATTAAAGGGTAGCATTACCTATTTAATTTGATATTTTAGTTTTATAATTTCAGGTAAATCAAGGTATTCAATGGATGTATTTTTTACTATCTCGCACCTCAATACCTTTATGTCAAAATAAAAACCAATGGTATACAACAACTGTTATATTATTCTAAAATCGTTCATTAGATGGAATCCTTATAACCTCTGTTACCCGTTAACTCTGCACGGCATAAAATATCTGAATCCTGTTTTCAAAATAAATGTTGAGATATACTGAAGACTGTGCATATCTCCGTTTTATCTTATGGTTACTTACTATACGTGATCTGTGAAGTAGGAATTTTCACGTTTGCTATATTTTTAACTCTCTTTGCTGTATGCATTACGTTTATATTAATTTACATACATATTTTTCAATTTTTAGAGCATTATTTTGATTTATTATTTATTTATTGTACATCTACTCTGTAGGAACTTCGTACAGTCTTCTCTTTAAATGCATTATGTATCCAATTTTGAATTTCACGTCCCGTATAGGTCAGCATTGACGTTTTTAAGAGATAATTTATTTTCAATAAAATAAAAATCCAATTTGTGATACTTCGTGTCTACCCTTAGATTTAATACCAAGAAGTCTTAACCTCAGGCGTTAAAGATTCAGTCAAAATTTCATTGATCGTGATTGACTTCTGTCTTATCTCACAAAAGAGTGAGTAGATCCGTACTGGACCAAGGAGTGCTGTGCAATCATTACCAATTTGTGATTTCTGTATTTGTAAATGCTGATAGTAAATTGCATACTATGTTGCATTGAGTACTGTATATTCTAACTGAGGTTTAGAGGAATAAAGAAATAGTATGTCTCCAATCAATGGAGGATTTACTCTTTCACTTTTTATTACTACATATCTTTTCTTCGCCATCTCACCACCACTTCTGACATCAATATGTCGATGTCGCCAAGGTGTCCCAGATGCGATCCTACCATAATGAACCGAGTGAGACGCGACTAAGGGGGTCGGTTTCTCAATACCGTCCCATTAGGAAGCTCATTCAGGCGCTGCCAAATCAAATTGTCGCCTCAATTTCGGGAGAGAAGGTCGCGGAATGAGGCCGTCGCGCCGGGTGCAGCGTTCAGTCGCGAGGGTGCAAACTTTAGGGGAGACCCACCCCTCCCCCGCCTTGCTCAATGGGTGCTTGGTTATTGTTAACCTAAACAGACTTTATATCTTCACTCTATCGCATGCTCAATTTTCTAAATTCAAAGTTCCTTTTGTCTACATAACTGATAGAAATTCAGTAAACATAATTTTGTTTCTAACGAATACGATCTAGTCCACGACGAGACAGATGTCTGAAAAATGAAATATTTAGTCTTATTTATTTAAACCATATATTTTGTTATTAAAAATACGGGTCCATTATGTACTATAAATCTGAAGAATTTATCGAGCTAAATGAACTGTGCACATAAAAATGTACTATAATTTAGCCTAATTTAAGCAAAGCTTACAGCTAATTATATTTGTAAATACTATCAGTTTAAAACATTTAGCGCGTTCAAAGAGTCTCTCTTCATAAATTAAGTGGCTTTAGAGATAAAACCACGCCCACTTCTCGACCAGCGACCATGTGTGAAAATATGCCAATTTTGTTTTCTATCATGTTTTTCACAAGCAGAAATGATGGGAGAAAATGAATCGCTGGAATGCATTCATTTCCGTAATACGAATATTGGTCCTGTTTAATGTAATTCATTATACTGTCAAACGAGGTATAGACGGATTATTTGAACCCCACAGCCTCTGCAGCTCTCACGTCCATCTTATTCTATGGAGCTCAAACTATAATTATGAAACTTTAGCCCTAAGCTTTCTAAGAATTCTACGTTTTCTAGGGACGAGATCCCGCAACAATTATTTGTTCAGAACAGTAAAAAGATGTAGTTGGGCGAAAATTTGGTATTTGAGATGGTCTCAACATAAAAACCAATCCATGCAAGGGCTTCATTTACCAACTAGATCTATTAAACATATCATTCATTGTCTATTTTCAGCTAATAACTAATTTTAGTAGTATATAGTACTAACTATTGTTACTTTTTTAGGTAATAAATTTACTATCTGTAGTTTTACTTCGAACTACAGACGTTCCATATTGTCATGTTCCATTGTTATGTGTTACAAAGACAAAAACACACCTGTTTCGAAAACTGATGTTGCCCTTTTCTTCAGCAAGTTTAGTCTTCAAACATAAAAAATAAGGTTAAAATTCGAATTTGTCCAAAAAATATATTTAGATTTTATGATGTACATTAGATACATCAGAGACCTGAAGAAGACAGTAGATATTAATATCACTTGAAACGTCGTGTTTCTGTTTTTACAAGGTAGGAGTGCTCCACACCACATAACAGACTTCGCTAAGGCTGCATGAAAATTTCAAGTTCGTATGTCATTTTATTAGGCCACATGAGTTATTACATCACTCATGTTAAAATATCACAGTTGTGCCCAGTCTGTTCACTTGTTTATTCTATAATTTTTCAATGCCATCATGGCTACATAAGATTTATATCAATGTAAAAATTATTGCTAACACTCAGTCAAATTCCCTGGAGTGAGATGAATCATAACTGAATTTGATGTTCTTTTACTCGTAGCTATATCATGGTTACCCAGAAGACTATTGTACAAATATTCGCTAACGCTCAGACAAATCCACTGGAGTGAGATGAATCATAATTGAATTTGATGTTCTTTTACTCGTAGCTATATCATGGTTACCCAGAAGACTATTGTACAAATATTCGCTAACGCTCAGCCAAATTCACTGGAGTGAGATGAATCATAATTGAATTTGATGTTCTTTTACTCGTAGCTATATCATGGTTACCCAGAAGACTATTGTACAAATATTCGCTAACGCTCAGCCAAATCTCATGGATTGGCATGCACCATTGACGAACTCAGTGTTAACTGTATAGAAATTAAGCTTCATGCTAAAGTTCAAGTCTATAGGTTTAGAAAGATAGGTGAACAGAATGAAATAACACTTTAGCTCCTTTAGTTGTCACTTCGCTAATGCTCTGCCAATATGTCATAAAAATGACAATTATCCGTGATAATTTTACCATTTCAATTTCCCTATAGACAATGAAGGTCTTCAAATAAATAATTTTCAATACTACTGTATTAATAGTGTTTAAAGTATTATATTCATGTAGTGACAGTGGAGTAACAAATCGGCAGTTGCTTTTAGTTCCATACTCGCCGTTTACTATTTTTGAACGTTACTGAAGTTCCTAATATATTTCAAATGAGCTATATTTTACTTAAATATCGAGTATTTTCCATTTGCGAAGTAATTTTCACAAAGCATTCCTGGGGCGCTTAGCTCGATTGTACCTTGTGTAGCTTGTCACGTCTACTCGAGAACAAACATACAGGCACCGTTTTTCTCCAACAAACTTACAAGAGTTTCCAATAAAACTTCTCTGACGCCATGCCAATTTCAAATTAGTGTTCCCTATGTAGCTTATCTATCATTATTTGCTGTTTAATTATTTTTATACTATTTACACATGTTTTCTTAGTACATCATAACAACAACTGTAGTTTTCTTTGCTGCACATGAGGAATTTTGCATGACTAAGTAAAACTAAACTTTTTTAACGCTACACTCTCTTTTGATTTTGTAAGTCCTTGCATACAGAACCCATAATGTACGAATTAAGGCAATCTTTAAGTATACAGGCAGATACAAGCACGTATTCATACATGATAAAAACTTTAGTGAAACCGAATTAAATGTTCACATCGGTATGCGAAGACCATCTCGGGGATGAATCATAAAGATTGGAAAAGTCTCCGAAACTCAGCCAGTTTTCTCAGAAAAGCGGAGGACTTTTTTGTCGCAATTAGTTCGAAACAATCAGATGATTTGTTATCCGCGCCTACGTAAGACCAGGGAAGCCTACAGATGGCCGAAGGGCCCTAGTATTTAAAGTGTAAATCCGCCAGCATTCATTTGGCTTAGACGGCTTGACAACCCTTTCGCGAGCAAACAAAGCTCCCGGATTACTGTGGGTGGGGAGGGGAGGGTGTTTAGAAAAACGATCATTTTAACGCGCCCCAGATAGAATTCCGCCCCCGTCTTCCGCGCCCTTTCTTGGTGTAATCGCGGATCTTGCAACTGCTAAATTGTGAGCCTATAAAAAGGGGTTAGCATTATGTACGATTTGTAAGGGAGAGTGTATTGGCTGGTCCCCACAGTTCCTTCCGTTTACGGCATTGAATCTCCTTGTGTTCGTAAGGTGAATGTTGTAGGAAATCAAGTTTAACCTTGCGTTATAGTGGAAACTGTTTGGTATATTGGGTGAGCTTTAGTGAAGCCTATCACTCTTGGGACTGGAAAATTTAATTTCTGTCTCCTGTCTGTGTTTATGTATGTCTTTTTGCACGGTATCTTCAAAACGAACCTATATGCTTGAAATTGTGCACGAGGTTTAATTTCTATATGAAGTATAATGATTTTGATTCTGGTGCATGTCACTTCAAGAGATTTGGCTGAGCGTTAGCGAATATTTTTGCATTGGTCTTATTGGTAACAATGATAGCAACGATAAAATTGCAGAATAAATAAACGTAAAAAAACTCAATACACTCATGACGAGATTAAACATGTGACAAATTACTACATGTAGCCTAACTATACCAACACATTGACCACATATATAACTTGGTGAGTTGAAGTTCATTATTTAAATAATGTAAGAAAATCAGTTTAATGGACAACAATTTGAATTTATTATGTAGCAAGATAATGTTAAGAAGTATTTCATACGTAGATTTTTAATTTACATAAAATTTTCTTTTTGCAAGTATAAATTAAATGATGCAACATTTTGTGTGTCAACTTATATTTTTATGATTGACTGACTATATGTCCTCAGGACATCTCGAAAATGAAATCAGCTATAGTCTTGAAATGTTGCATGCAACCTCAGTGAAGCCTGGTGGTATGGCGTACATCTATCTTGTTTTTCTATTATAATTTATTGGCTGAGCTTTAGCGAAGCCTATCACTCGTGGGCTTATTTAATTTACGTATGTCTGTGAGGCCTAGTTCCTACAGTCAGAGGTGGTGGTGCGACCTCGAGGGGTAACCCCGATCATCTATGTCTGAATGTTTTCTGTCTCGAAAAAGAACTGAAAAATTATACATGATGCTTCATTTCTAGACGATAAATACTGACTACTAGACCGTGCGTATCAATCCATGGGATTTGGCTGAGCGTTAGCGAATTTCTTGTTTTTCTTATGGGTAACCGTGGTGGCAACGAGAAAAAAGCAAAACAGTTAAGTGTAATAAACAACGTCAATACAACCATATTGAACGATCTAATATATTAACGCATGCAGCCTAACTATCCCAAGAAATTCTATTCATCATTCTATAGTTATTCAGTGTCTAGACTTTTATTATTTCAACACTAATTTGAAACGTAATTTGATACACAAAAATCTGGGTTTATCATGCGGCAAGACATGACAAGAGGGGCTTTAAAGTGTGGCATGAAACATTTCTCCAATTATGAGTTCTATGAAGCGTAATTTTCGAGTACGATCGGGAACCTTTTTGTACGATTGTCTCTCGTATATGACCACAGGGCATCTCTAGAATGAAATGACCTGTAGTTTTGTAATTTGGCATGCAAACTCAGAGAAACCTGTTACGACAGACACGTGGTGTATCGTACTTATATCTTTAAAGACTGGCAAATATAGCAATTATATGGCAAAAACAATATATTTTGTATTGATTCTATTCTAAAAATGAATTTCTGCATATTGATATGGAGTATACTACATTCCATTTTTTTCCATTCGTGATGGATTATGTTTATTCCTCAAGGCGAGAGTATGGTTCTTAAGGAATTTCAGAAAATCTTTAGATTAATTTTATTATATATAAATTGTAGGTAAAATTCCACATAACTTTAAGGTCTTGATCAGACGAAATCAGTGTCATAGATAAAGTATAATGTTGTAAATACTAATTCTTTACTCATGTTATTGTTTTGTATGGTCCATAAAATATTCAAATTAAAAATGGAAATATTAAAGTGGAGGTTTCTTTCAAACAGGCCTATTTATCCGAAAAACGTATTCATAAATTGTATATTCTTTTTATTGCAAACTATATTAAATAAATTAAAATTATTTGTAGGTACTTTCAACCTATAATGCATGTTCTGATTCCAAATGTAATTATAAACATAAACTTGTTTTCATATAAGCCTTAACAACCAGGCATGTTTAAGGTTGATTATCCCCACGTCATTTGCTAATAAGTACAATATTGTATTTAGTGACTCCAAAACCAATATCAGTTGCCAAGTGTGAGAATTCTCCCAATTAAGACACCGACGTCCTGGGACGGTTGTATATAATATTTCATGGTTCAATTTAAGAAAGAAAAAATCAATCTAGAACCTAATATCCTCGTTTATGCCATCTTAGAATTCACCTCCTCAGATTGCCGTTACATAATTGCTGGAAATTGTGTAATCTAAGTTTAGGTTGAGTTAGATATATGTTTAAAGATCTTGATGAGACAGAACAAGAAATTAATTTATGTGCGTCACTATTTTAAGAAATTATGCCTGAAGAATAGGACAGATATACGTTTTTGAAAAGTCGTGTTTTTGTTGTTCAAAAAATTAATAACAAATTTTGGTATACAATAATGTAATAATGTTGCCCCTTTAAAACATAATTTATGAAAATTAAAAATCAACAAATAGCCATTATGGTTATATTGTTAATTATTACTATTTAAATATAAATCTTAGTATAATAGCTGCTAACAGTAACGGTGAAACAGTGGTAAATTACAAGAGGTTCTTAAACAACCAACTTAATACACTACAGTATTTTAAAAGATTATTTATGATAATCATTACACCACACCTCGTGTCGCGTAACAGGTTACATTGAGGTTAAGTACAAAAGTAAAAATCTATAACTTATTACATTCTTGAGATATCCTCCGGGTAAATAGGACATACAACACACAGAACAGACACTGAGACATAAATTATGCTCAGCCAAATTCTATGGTTGGATATGCACCATGATAAAACACATTCTTGTATTTGTAAAAATTTAATTCCAAACAGAAGTTTCACGAAAATGTAGTTTACGGATGAAATCTTTCTCGGGATATCTTTTCACATGACCTATTCCCAGTTTCGTTCCTTAAGTTAGGATTTCCGGTGTTCAAATAATAAATGTTTTGGAGAGCTATGAAATCTTTTGGTGAGTTGGGGATGGTACTTCAACACAAGAGTGCGCTGAAATCAAATGTTGTCACCGACTTTAAACAATGGCTTTCAGATATATTATTTTCTTTTACTTTATAACTAAATGTTACGCGTTGAAATCTAACATGATTAAACTCATGTTTCTGATACATTTATTATTCTGTTATTTTCTCATTGCCATCATGGTACACATAAGACCAATGTAAAAGAATATTCGCTAACACTCAGCCAAAACCCATGGAGTGACGTCACCACAATCGAACTCAGTGGTTCTCGTATTTGATGAAGCTGCATGGATAAATTCAACTCTGTAGGTCATTTTGTTGATATCGTACGGACAGACATTCAGGCAAACAATAATGAAATCTTTCCAGCCATTCGAGTGATTGGCTTTGCTAAAGCTCAGCCAAAAACATATATTATTATGATACCAACTGAAAAATCGCAAATTGTACACGAAAGGTTCCATTTAAGTAGTAACAAGACATCCACCCGCACAAGCTGAGAATACAATACGAGTCTCTTATAGAGTGGCCATGTTTTAAATTTCTTAGTAGAAATAAAGTAACCTCCTTCCTCAATTTGTTCGAAACTTTTAAGAACAAATTCTTTTATACTTTTACAACAATACTTGGTATCAGATTTTTAAAATTTTACCTATTATTCTAAAACGAGGTTGGTTGTAAGCTTGTTCAAACAGCAACCCTGTTATTGAAATCCATCAAATTAAAGAACACAAAACCCTAAATATGGGTACGGTGTTGTTTAAAAACGGTTCACTCCTCACAATCAAATACTGAAAATAGTTTAAAGAATTGTATTATACATTTTTTTATTAAACCGTAATCCGTTCGTACTTCTTCATTAGAATAATAAATAAACTCTTTTTAGTGTAATGAAATTTTTGATAATTAATTCATTATATTCTCATCAGTGTTGGTTTCAAGATAATTTGGTTTCATGCACCGATATAGAAATTATGAATTTGATAAGAATGTCTGTTTTTAAGGACAAATTAAGTCTTTCCGTCCAAGGATTCAAATATTCAAAACTATTACAGATGCATTATTCTATTTATGATCCCTAAAACTATTTGATTTCAAACATTAAAAATAAGAAATCAATTTATGTTAAGCTCGTGTATCGCCAAAACGTTAAATTTAAATTATTAATTAACTTAAAACTTTATTTATACGTATATGCGAATTGGTCGGTAAAACGTTTAAAAAATATTAATTGAAATGTGAAAATAATAATCTATAGATTATGAAGTAAATACAACGGCAACAGCCTATTAGTGCCATACGGATATATCGATACGTACATTATTTACTCGAGTTTGGTATTATCAATTCAGTAACAGGGCTGATAACGTTACACATTTATTTTTGATGATTTAATACCTCGCTTTAATTTACAGCAATATTCCGGGCAACGATGGAAAACAGGTACTTAAATATACAGAAATGAATTGTTTTCTGTATCTTACTGCCTGAAATTTTAAATACCTATAACCATAATTGGCTAGTAGCATGACTGTTGTATTAAAAACTTCTCCCATTTATCAATAAGACTTTAGAAACGTAGATCTAAAAGCGTACGAGAAGTTTCCTTAATTCAGTAAATTTATGAGTTGCCAAAAATGCTGGTGCCACTCACTTTACATATTACATACTTTGGCACAGTGCTAAAAGTTCCCCATTGGAAATCTACTCTGTTAGTGCAGTTTTCACTTCGGACCCAAGTTCGCTCAGGAAAGTGAAGAAACTTTTCGCTATGCTCGATAGAGGATGGGGTGAGGCGACAGATGCAGCGGCAGTTAGGGCCCGCCACGGTTTTAATAACAGTTTTGACATTTCTGGAAGAGTGCGGGACTGGGATACCATCAAACCGAACTGTGCCCGTAAATCAGTTTTATACCACCCCCGCCCCCTCGCCTTGCAACACCCTCCCCCTCCCTTAGGGGTCACTTAGCACTGTCGTTATTCTTGCGTCCATTTATTAAATCTTGCTCGCGCCTTTATAGATCAGAAGTCCGATTATGACCGACACCCTGCTCTTCTTTAATTAACATTTTTCTGTTTCCCCTTCATACTTTATCCACGGGTGAAGTTTTGAAACGTTTTCAGGTAGTAAGTGAGAAGCGTATATTAGAACTAATTACTTTTTGGAAAAACAATTCATTACAACAGTTGTGATATCACTACAACGTGTACTCGATAGGATAATAATTGTGATTGTATAACTCGAATTGGCAAACAAATATTTTCACCTTCAGACATTTGGTGTGCTCCAGAATAGACCAAAGGCGAATCTAAAAAGAGTGCTACCCTTAATAGATAAATGTGGTGTGTGATATTAGCTAAAGTCTACTGTCCAGTACTCAATACCCTGAAAACTAATTGGCTCTAAAGGGCTTTTACATACAGTCTCACGAAGTTAGGTCCCGGAATTGAATATGCTATGCTACTTAAATTCTTTTAAAATTCTCTTCGTCAATTATTGTAAGTGGTCTGGAGAAACAGTAGTGTTTTACCCTAAGGTTTTGTCTTAGTTTTAATTCAGGCATGGCTATGTACTCATAAAAGATTAAACAATATATTGGACCAACCGCTTAGAGCGCGATCTAATAGGCAAATCTAGGGACTATCAATAAACGGCATGAAATGAAATGAAAAATGTCTTTATTGAATACAACGAAAAAGCATACTCAATTGGCGAGGTTAGGACTATTAAGTCCTCTCGTACACCTACCCATAACAACACGTTATGGTGCACGGCATCTAGTGCAACACTGACGAACTCTGTTGTCTGGTCATAGTTACTAACCCGAGTGAGACGTCTAATTTGGCTTATCTTAGGTCACGTGTTTTGCGTAGGAGAATAATCAACTGTGCAGTAAACACAACAAATTAAAAATGTGAATCTACTAGTAGACCTATAGTATTAGCCATTAGGGATTGCCGCTGAAGGGTCAGGTAGTCGCCTCGCACGTACGCACATCCACACTCACGAGCTCCAAGGGTTTTCCGGCAATGTTTTCCGTCCCGGGTTATTCAGAAACATCTGAGACTCATGAGTGTCAATAATCTGTAACAATTTCAGTATATTATACGATGTTTGATATAGGTTTTCTTGTTATGATGTTTTTTATCTATATACGAGTAATTACTTTAGGATGTCATTAGAAATAACAAGAATCTGGATTTATTAGGGTACACTAGGGCGCATTTTCCCCCTGTTAGTTACCTAATGCTAAGTCATAATCCTCTGTACTTATGTGTGTACCCAGCTACAGTCTCTATTTGCTCATACTATAGAGCTTTAATTTATTTTTGCTTTAATTATAATTAGTGAAATTTTTCACGATGTTTCTTTGTTTGTTCTCATATATCCTAAGATTTTTAAATATTTTGTGTGTGTGTGTGTGTGTGTGTGTGTGTGTGTGAGTATATATATATATATATATATATATATATATATATATATATATATATATATATATATATATATGTATGTATGTGTGTGTGTGTGTGTGTGTGTGTGTGTGTGTGGTTTGTTTTTTTTTTTTTTACTTGGATCATTATGGTATAGAAACAATGTGAATTGAGAAAGAGAACGGTCCCTTTTTAATATGTGTATAATGTTTAATATAGCCTCATTTTAGAGAGATGTATTTAAGTTAAGTATTTGTATATTTTTATGTAGTAATGTATGAATTTGCATTTCTCAACATAACTTTCTCAATGTATGGGTGCTACTGGAATTTTTAGTGTTATTGTTTACTTAATATGTATATTGAAATTTAATTTAATCACTTTCCTGAGATTCAATTTTTTTCCTAATTATTTCTTGAACAAGTCATAAAAAGAAAATCTTTTGCTATGTTTGGTCTTGTAAGAATGTAAAGAAATTGTTTTAGTTTAAGGTTTGCTCTACCATTACAGGTGTTCTTGCATAACAGAAATGTACTAATTTGTGAGAAATAAATGTATGTCTTATTTTTTTATTTAACTTTGATCATTACGAAATAGAAACAATTTTAATTTGAAAGAAAACTCCTTTTTAAGAGTTTTAATCATTAGTTTCAATAAAAATTAGACTAGGTAACAAAGTTAACGTTAAATTTTTCTAAATTCTTATAATGCTCGGAAATTAATTTTACAGTATTGCTATGAAATCAAACAAGAAAGTATAGTAGCAAACACGTTATGAAATGCTTTTAATCTGTGAACTATGAGTTTCACTCCTACAAGAAACATTGATTTAATTATTCTTATTTTAGTTTTTCTAATACCATGGGTGTTTAAACTTCTCAAGGGATCAGACCAATCCCTGAATATTGCATTTCACTAATGTGTGTGTATCGAGCAATGATAAATAAATGGGCTATATGCTTGACATAAATATAAACTGTTATTGTGTTAATGCATAGAGTTCTTAGAGAATTACATTTATTACAGGATTAGTACTATTGAATATTCAATACTGATTCAACACGGGCTTGGAATAACTATAGACAATGCATGATAGAGGGGATTCCTAAATACTTTGCATGCCAAAAATATAGTGAAATAAAAGGAATGGTTGGCATGATATTACAAAGCTAAAGAACTATTTTAATTTTCAAAATTCTGATGGATATTCCTGATTTGAAGGCACTTTTAACATAGATATTTTATACAACATTTGAAACATAGAATTCGTCCTTGGTATATATATAACTTAGAAGTATATCTATCAGAATTGCTGCATTTCCAAAAATATTGCATATATATAAAATAGAATAGCATGTTTAATTATATATATATATATATATGTGTGTGTGTGTGTGTGTGTGTGTGTGTGTGTGTGTGTGTGTGTGTGTGTGTGTGTGTGTGTGTGTGTGTGTGTGTGTGTGTGTGTGTGTGTGTGTGTGTGTGTGTGTGTGTTTTATTCTATTTTTATATGCAATATTAACAAATCTGTATATTTTCTGATTCATATATTTTTGAAAATGCAGGAATTCTGATCGATATATATATATATATATATATATATATAACTATAAATTATTTATATATAATTTTCTATTGGAAAAGTATTGAAATATTTATTCATCGCAAAAATAAAAATATTTTTATTGTATTTCATTATTTTTAACAATCATCCCGTACTTAACTTATTACTGTAAATTTAGTACTGTAAACAATTTCAGTGGGCGATAGGAAATCCAGCCGTACAGCAGTTGTCTGAGAAAGGCTAGACGAAGTTGGGGAGCAATCATAAAAAGCGGTCTCATGGGTACACTTGACAGAGGACGGTCCGCCACGTCTGTACATCACGGGGGCAGCAATAGGCCACCCGGCCTCTGTAGGACAAGGCCTAATGCCAGATCTTATTGGCCAATAAAAACGTGCCAGTGTCGGAAATTGCCGTTGGTATTCTTGTCGCCGCGACGCACCGTAAAAAACTGGCGGGCCTCGCGTAAAACAGCCAATATTGGGGCCTTACACCTGCACTAATCCGGCGTTATTGGGCTCGGGGGCCGTGACTCATCACCGACATATTGGATTACACGGAGCCTCCTCTGTTCTACGCTCTTTCACTTACCCTTAAAATGGACCTGTAGGATTTATTAGATATTCCCTAGGTCCTATTTCATTTGTTTCCGTTATTCAATGTTTACTACATTATTAAATGAGGTGTCCGATAAATGAGAGACATGAGTGTTGCTCTTTCTTCTTCTTTGCGTGTATAATATATTCGCGGGTAATAATTCACACTACTGTATGTAAAACCAGTACTTTTAATTAAAAACTTCCTTTGACTTCTGAACTAGGTACTATAATTTTGGTTGTGAATGATACCCACAAAACATTTCCTCCATTTCCCGACTGTAGTGAAACAACCTTGAATTTTTCGCCCATAAGACCAATGTTAAACCTCAAGAACTTTTTTACACCCGTAGTTTTGGTCATATCATTATGAGAGACGTGCGAAGTCATTGAAGCGCATCCAAACGTTTTTCTTGTAAAGTGTTCTTGTTTTGAGTATTTAAACGGTGATGTTCGAAAAAGTTTAGATTATTTTCTGAATAATGTTTAAAAATTTCGAATAGCTATATAGTAGTATAGCTATATATATAGGACGCTTAGTAAGTATATCTTTAAAATAAGACGTATCCCATTACTCTACTACTAAAGGTCGTAAAAGTGCAAGAGGCTTAACATTGCATCTTGTGGGAATGGCCAACAGTGTAGCCGGCTCTTTATAGCTAGAGATAGAGTATGCTCATGAGGCTCTTTATGGCTGGAGATTGAGTATGCTCATGAGGTGGTACAATTCGTAAATAATTGCGCTTGTTGAACAAAACAAATTAGACATAATCGAATAAACTGGCTCTTCTAGCTGATTACAGATTTCATGATGTGTCAAATTATTAACAACATCGAGTCCTTCCACGTACTTACAGGTGTCAACAGGATCTTTAATGCAGGAATCGTAGGTCCAGATGAAATGGATGAAAAATGCAAAATGATAAGAGTGAAGGAGTAGTGTAGGATTAAAATGGATATATATAAGAGAAAGAGAGAGAGAAAGAGAGAGAGAGAGAGAGAGAGAGAGAGAGAGAGAGAGAGAGAGAGAGAGAGAGAGAGAGAGAGAGATACACAAGTGGAGACTTGTGTACCCATCATATCCATACGGATTACGAATTACGGATTATAGTTAATGGCCGAATGAGTTATAACTTATTTAAACTTTTTCTTCCCAACTGATTGCAAAGCGTGTTTGTGTTGCTTGTATAGGTAAAACTAACTTCGAGTCATCCACCACAGACTTCCTGATGTTCTAAACCAGAATGGGGTGACATGACTACAATCGAAAGCAGGAAGTGAAGGAGTGATGAGAAAGAAATTGGTCGAGGGAGGGCTAGTATTGATGGTCAATTGAGAGGACAAACGACAAGGGCTCGGAGGGCTGATAAAGGCTATCTGAAATGATGCGACTCTGAGACAAGAGTGACCACCTGGGCCCGAATCTTCGCCATCCACTTAGACGCTGTTAGATTAAAGGTTTGGTTTATTTAGAACATAAAAATATATGTACGTTTTTCAATGAGTTGATGACATCGCTAAAATTATTTATTAAAATATCATTTGCGTAAAATTTGTAGTTTTTTCATGGACTGCTTTGTATGAAAAAGTAACATATTTGTTCTTTATACAGATTTGGAAAAGTAAATTACTAACCATTACATTTTTATTTGACATATTTTAGTCAAGTTTGAGCAAATTTGTCAAACATTAGCTATTTCTTATGCTCATTTGCGAAATGTTGTGTTTTTAGCAAGGCCATATAAATTAGTTCTTACCAATTCTAGAACAATTTTACTGTAATTTATAAGTTTTTATTGTCTGTTATATATTGAGTTATGTCTTTCTCTATTGAGATGGTTTCGAAAAATTCAGCAGAATAATTAATTTAGAATATTCACAATTGAAAGTGCAAGTAAATGAGGATTTTCATTTGTAATTTCATTTCTTTAAAATATTAACTCTACTGATAAGTCTTGTAGATTTAGGAAGTGAAATCATTAATAAAAAAGCAAAACCTATATTATTTCATAATGTTTATTTGCTTTTTGTGAAGTTATAAAATATGAACATTTTAATTTCATTAAAATGAAAGTGGTGCTAATAAAACTTTCTGTATGTTTTGGAAGTATTATTATTATTAAATAAATAAAAGCCATAAACTAGATGCTTCTTTTAATACAGTTTATTTTGCTCTTTGCCAAGTTATACACATACATATGGCATACTTTAAACTCAAGACAATTGTATGGAGAACCAATACATTATAAACATTTTTTTTAAATATCATGTTAAACACCCATATAATTACATAATTAAATAACCATTATAATGTTACAGTTTAATTTAATTCCCTGTGTCGTCTTTTAATTTAAAAAGGTGTGTCATCTGTCAATACATGGTTCATTTTATAAAAAAGAACTTATTTAGGTATTAGCTATGACATCTAATATTAATGTATGTTCCCTCTTTTTTCTGATGTTTCTCGAAAGGGTTCTGATTTCGCGCTACCGACTACGCAAACGACAGAAATAGTCGTATGATTAAAAAACAACATGATTAAAAAGCGCATATGTTAAAATAAATTGTTAACATGCTACATGAAATAATCTTGAACAATATCAAAAAACCTAATATTTAAATTTTTGTGAATTTATAAAAATAATTAGGCCATTACGAAATTTTAACGTATTACAACCGTAAAAAAGACCTATTACGATAGCGCAATGTAGGCCTACAAACCATCGCACAGAACGGGTCTTATACCACATAACATGTCTGTTTCACAATCTCACATGGATGCGAGATTTATTCTATTGTAAAATCTGTTTCCTGTAATACTGATTATAAGTTTTGTTCTGCAAATGGCTCTAACCACAAGGTAGTTTTACAATTTTCTGCCAGAGTGAGCTGTCATCGCTTGCTTGTGCTGCTGTCAGATGGACGCGATGTGTACTATTGGAGTTGTGTTGTATTGCAGAATACTTCTCTGAATTTAAACGAAGTTTCAAGATAGTTAAATTGATAACGGTGAGCTATTCAGTCTAAAGGTTTCATTTTATTAATGTAACTATAGTAAATGTGTACTATTGGAGTTGAGTTGTATTGCAGATTATTTCTTTGAATTTAAACAAAGTTTCAAGATAGTTAAATTGATAACGGTGAGCTATTCGGTCTAAAGGTTTCATTTTATTAATGTAACTATAGTAAATGTGTACTATTGGAGTTGAGTTGTATTGCAGATTATTTCTTTGAATTTAAACAAAGTTTCAAGATAGTTAAATTGATAACGGTGAGCTATTCGGTCTAAAGGTTTCATTTTATTAATGTAACTATAGTAAATGTGTACCTTTGGAGTTGAGTTGTATTGCAGATTATTTCTTTGAATTTAAACAAAGTTTCAAGATAGTTAAATTGATAACGGTGAGCTATTCGGTCTAAAGGTTTCATTTTATTAATGTAACTATAGTAAATGTGTACTATTGGAGTTGAGTTGTATTGCAGATTATTTCTTTGAATTTAAACAAAGTTTCAAGATAGTTAAATTGATAACGGTGAGCTATTCGGTCTAAAGGTTTCATTTTATTAATGTAACTATAGTAAATGTGTACTATTGGAGTTGAGTTGTATTGCAGATTATTTCTTTGAATTTAAAACAAAGTTTCAAGATAGTTAAATTGATAACGGTGAGCTATTCGGTCTAAAGGTTTCATTTTATTAATGTAACTATAGTAAATGTGTACTGTTGGAGTTGAGTTGCATTGCAGATTATTTCTTTGAATTTAAACAAAGTTTCAAGATAGTTAAATTGATAACGGTGAGCTATTCGGTCTAAAGGTTTCATTTTATTAATGTAACTATAGTAAATGTGTACTATTGGAGTTGAGTTGTATTGCAGATTATTTCTTTGAATTTAAACAAAGTTTCAAGATAGTTAAATTGATAACGGTGAGCTATTCGGTCTAAAGGTTTCATTTTATTAATGTACCTATAGTAAATGTGTACTGCTGGAGTTGTGTTGTATTGCAGAATATTTCTTTGAATTTAAACGAAGTTTCAAGATAGTTAAATTGATAACAGTGAGCTATTCAGTCTAAAGGTTTCATTTTATTAATGTACCTATAGTAAATGTGTACTGCTGGAGTTGTGTTGTATTGCAGAATATTTCTTTGAATTTAAACAAAGTTTCAAGATAGTTAAATTGATAACGGTGAGCTATTCAGTCTAAAGGTTTCATTTTATTAATGTACCTATAGTAAATGTGTACTACTGGAGTTGTGTTGTATTTCAGAATATTTCTTTGAATTTAAACAAAGTTTCAAGATAGTTAAATTGATAACGGTGAGCTATTCAGTCTAAAGGTTTCATTTTATTAATGTAACTATAGTAAATGTGTACGAAAACTAGGAGTGATTTGTATGCCATCTAATCGTATAGGGAACAGCGAAAGAAAGATGAGCATAGACATAATCTGTGTTTTCGGTTGGGCAATACTTAGATAAACGCAAAAGACAGACCGGTTTCGATAGTTGTAAGTAATTTTCAGAACATGTTCATGTAAACAATTGAAATTTCAAATTAAAAAATTGGAGTTTTAATTTATATCTTATTTGAAGAACATGTAAACTAAATTTAAAAAACTAACAATATTTTTCTTCATGATATAATAAAACATACTGTACGTACTTTTTAATCATTGGTTACTTTTCAACAGGTTTCGAATATTCCATACCTTATTATGAAAAGCAAGATGATAGATTAGAGACGAATACTTTCATGTACACACTATTGGGAGTTCCGTGCCAGAAAACTTGGTCCATTTAATAATCGAGTAATTAATATATATATATATATATATATATATATATATATATATATATATATATATATATAGATATATATATCGATGTACTTTGTTGTAATAAATTACACGGTGAGATATATGTAGGGACTATTCATGAAACTACAGTTGAGTTTAAAAAGCGTGCGTAAATGTTTGCATGCAAACGTTAACTTATTTTTATATGTATCAGTAATGTATCAGCTATTTTAAAGTAAAATCCATGATATTTTGAAATTTCGTAGATTGTTGTATTTTTTGTAGCAAAAAGACCACCATCTACTAATATTGCTCGGTTTGAAACGGTATAGTAGATAGCTTCCTCAAAGCTGTTGAAAGCAAAGGGTTTAAAAAGATTTAATGTTTTAAAACTGTAAGAATTCCAACAGTTTCTATTTTGAAATTTATGAATGTTAAAATTATGAAACTATTATAGGTATCTAGAACAGTAAATTTATTCTTTAAGATATTTACAAATAGGCATTTCGTTACAGTATTTTCGTTAGCCCACACCAGATCACTTAAACTCCGGTCTTTAGCAAAGCCACATGAGGGGCTCGAAAAGTTTAATTTCTGGCTATCTGATCATATGTCTGTCTGTCCATATATTAAAATATGTGGCCTAACTATCCCAACACATGCATAATGTTATGGTGACTTATTGGGTACTCGTTTATTATTTTAACACTAATATGAAACACAATTTATTGAATATAGATGTAAATAAATCATGTGGCAAGATATCCCGAGGAAGATTTCATACAAACAGTTAGTGAACAAATGTAAACCCCTTGTGATTTTCATGTTGAAAGGTCAAAGGGTAAGGTCTGTCTGAAGTCTGTCCGGATAGGTACCCGTCCCTGTCCGTCTTGGTAAAAAAGTCTTAGAAACGGTAGTCCGTCCGCATGTCTGACTGTCTGTCTGTGAGACAACTCATTCATTGCGTTTTGTCGCGTCTTTTGATATCCATTTACCGATTTATTAAATCTATGTATTTAAGGTTAAGATTTGGCTATATATTTGGTTAGAACCACCGTTTAATATTAGCTTTTTTTAATAAATGCTAAATAAGTTTCTTCGGCAATGGCCGCATTGCTCCACAATGATGCTTGATGTTCTTCTTCAATCATTCCAAAGTTACCTAGATACTTAGTACTTACGTAATTGAATTTTTATTACTCAAATTTCGCGATTATTTAAACATTTTGTTGAAACATAGCCAAGCCGTTTGTAATTTGTCTTGATTACTGTGTAAATTGTAATTAATGAAATACCCGTCTTCCAGTGTTTTAAACATGACGTAGAAACAACACAAATTACATTCCCGTGGTTTTACACAAACAATGCCGGAACTCGACACACAACAGTGTTGCCACCTGTAGGGAAAACTATCACTGTAAATAACCCTGCAAAGACTAAAACTCGACAAACGCCTAAACATTTTTTACCTTAACAATCCCCTCTATCACGGGCTCATTTTTCTTCCCACACCCCCTACTCGGGTGCATATAGTGAGGGAGGTTTTGATTAGTTTGTTGAGATTCTTTGTACACATATTGGTTCTTTTATAGGTTAAAATAGGCTACATATTATGCAAATTTCTTTGCATCAATGAATTTGTTCTTTTTTCAGTTATCTTTCAGGTAAAATTATTCAGAACTACGGTTTTTAAGATATGAATACAGATAGTTTTTGTTTCAGCATATTCGGTAAACCTTATAAACTGGAGGAAATTGTGTATATTATTACATAATTATATAGATTGTTTGTATAAACCTCATTGGAAAGGTCCTGATAAAAGAAGAGCTTTTTATCACTTCTGTCACTTAATGGGTCTTTACATTTTACATTAAAGACCGCCCTCACCCCTAAGTCCCATTTGGGAAATGATTTTGTAACAGTGACTAATAAGGTCACTTCTATTTCCTAGAAAGGTGTCCCGAATTCCATCCCTCCATATTTATCCACCAAAAACTAAAAAAACTGTATCCATACTTTTAACTCACACCGTTTAAAACCAGTTTATAGTCTAGAAATGTCTACGACAGTTACGTATCTCTAATGTGTCCATTAATTTTTTGTTTAATAATCCAGTAGTTGTACATAACATTTCTTTCAACTATACATAAATAATTTAATATAGCGAATCTAACTGGATATTAATTAGGCTATCAGTTAAATAACAGTCAATTATTAATGTGACCATCCTTGCTAATAATCCTGATGAATACTTAAGTTAATTTATGTCGCGTATATTGTTTATTGGAAATCGATTTATCAATCTTTTAGTGATTACCGTCCAAACAAATATACTAGTCCCTTAAAGTGTTGCAACCGATTTTGGGTTAGGAAATAATTTTGAAGTTAAATGCATAGCCTTTCAAGATATGAGCTTTCCTATAGATGGAAGGAGAAGAAATTGTTTTTATCACTCCACGTTAAATTTCAGACAAGTAGGAAATTTAGGAAGATTTGGAATCAGGACCAAATGAGAACGGTTGAAGATAAAAATGAGAAATTTTAACAAGATTTATAACCTTTAGGATTGTCATGTAGCCTACTTTATTCACGTATGACTGAAGGAAATTATATGTTTTTAATTAATTATTATGCAAAAAAAATCACATAATTTGAATTTTTGTCATAAATTAGAAATCTTTGTGCGCTGCATTGATAAAAAATTTAATTTTTCATAAATAAAAATTAAAAACAGGTTATTAATAAATTATTTTTGGTCCAAAAATTAGAGTTTTCTTAAGCTATTAAAAAAAACATTTTACTCTCTGAAGCTATATATTTCATGTATGCTACATTTCTAACTTTATCTTCACGTATTTTTATTTAGGCCTGATTACGAGATTGCATGATCTCCTATTTTAAATACCTGTAATTGCACGTCAAATGGTAAAAAAACAACTTTTTCTTCATTCAGGAAAGTTATTTCCAAGGGCAATGAATCTAACGTTCAAGATTCTCCAAACCCAAAATTGATTGCGTCACCATGACCAGTGTATAACCATTGCTGGCCGGTAAAGTTTCGAGTAAGCTTTAATAATTTATTTTTTAGACGAATCCTCTATTTAATTCATTCTTTAACCAACCAAAATCTGTACATAAAACATCGTAGATTCCTTATTCTGCGGTCCCAACATACAATATTAACCAATGATAAGTTATAAAAATAGTGAGCTTTACGTACAGTGGGGTACGTGATTAATTGTGACTGTCAGTAACTAAGTAGTTAGATTTTAAAATTAGCTTATTCAGGTTAGTTAAGTGATAATGCAGTGATAAATAAGGTGAAGATTGAGAGTCATCATTGACAATAATTACTCCATAATAACACCGGAAAACGATTAGCTCGGAAAGCGTACATTTTAAATTTAACCAATTTACCTTAGATTTCTGTGACATTTTATAAAGATCTGTAAAGATGACTTTAAAGATACAAGCAACCACAGTATTCTACATGCCACTTATCACACATAAAGAGTTTCGCTTGTATTCTTTCAAAACAGGCTGTCAGACGCGTGACACTAAAAAAGAAAGTTGCAAAAATATATATATACCGGAAATAGAAGGGATCAATAGCGGTGAGATATCAGCTGTTTACTCGAGAACACATGATTGGGTAACGTACAACGTACGGCTGTGACGCACACGGACGGAAAGGATTCTACTAACTCTCTGTCATTGTACACCGCATGATTCAGTTAGTTGTGTGACGGAGTCTTACAAGTCAGTATCAATCTTGCACATCTCTCCTATCTGCGACTACACGTTGGACACAATTCGTAAGTCACCCATCGTATTTCCTGTGTTTTAATATTCATTGTGAGTTTGTGGCATTGTACATTTTATTTTGTGCATGGTAAGTAATTAATAAATAGTTCTTAAAATAATAATTTTAATTTAATAACAATACACCACCAGATTCTAAAAATGGACATAACAATATCTTTTGTTAATAAAAATTCAATTAAAAATTAAAAAAACTTAAATTTTAACTTTAAATAAAAGGCTATTTTGAAAAGAGCCATAGTATGATGAAACCATAGTAAAATGTAATTAATTTCTAAGTTTTATTGAAATTTGGTCTTTTTGTTTTTTTTTTTTTTTTAATAACGAAATCTAGTACAACTGTTGCCATTAAATACAAAAAAGTCGGTTTTACTCAAACATCATCTTGTGTCTCGTATATAAAAAATCTGTGTATATTTTTAAACCTTTGAAAAGGAAGTTTTGAAAGGTGTTAGTTCAAATAATTGCATTAATAACTAATAATGCATTAATAATTGAAAGATGGCCAATGTAAACAATTTAAATATAACTAATATTGTTCAAACATTGCGCTCCTAAAAAATATGCATTTAAATATTATACTAAATGTCTTTCAATTCTTACAAATCATTAATTTTTTTAATCTGATATTGTTGTTACCAATTCTAGATTATTTTATTGTACATTTTAAAGTGCATAATTAACCAATAATAATTATACCTATGTGTTATAAAATGGATCCCCACCATGGATAGCTGTGCCTGTGTATGGATGGATGTTTATATCCCCATTTAAACGTTTAAGACTGTTGAACTAGTCGGAAATTAATACTGACACGATTCTAGTGACATTTAGATACTTCGAAAGCTTAAGGGATAAATAAAAATGCGAACTTTCCAAGTGTAAGCATAGGGATGTCAAGGGAAAGGGAGAAAATTTTGAATCACCCAAAATTTTGAACTGAAAATGTTCAAACTATCCAAGTTTGACCTAGATAACGATTCCTCCAATTGCCTTATATTCGTATTTTCATAGGTGCATTATAAAAATAATTACACTCAACCAAATTAGCCTTGGTGTTTATTATGCTCTGTGTACTTAAGCTGGTCTCCAAACACCAACTATCCGTGCACCCAAAAAGCTAAATTTCAGGCCTTAACTCGCGCTCTGAAACACGTAAGTAGATCCCGTATCAAGTGATGGTGCACCTCGAAAAGACGCAATCACTTGACCAAGGATAATATGCTGCTGTTGCATTACCAATTTACTTCTTGGACATAGATTCAATAACTGTTTTCCTTACATGTGGGCATTTCGTGGCGTACGCACTACTCATCACAGGCATACACAAATGTCAATAACGCGAAGGGCGTCGCCTCTTTCACAGACTACATCAAGGTCACGTCACGTCATGCACCAACCCCTCCTGTGTTGCATTTAAGTACAATACTAAAACATTAAATCTCATTTGACTTACGTTTTGAGGTCAAGTTTTAAGTTGAGCAGCCAAAACCTTTTTTAATTACATGCATTATTTACATGTGTAGTTAGATAGTAATGCTATAGTTTAACACGTTCATTGCGGCATACGCCATAGTGCGCGAATTCCAAAATCATGTTCAAAGTATACAGTGTGTCCATTCCTTGAACTATACCCGCCTAGAACAATATTATATGGGTAATTCGGTACAGAGCCACAATGGAGGTGTTCAATATATTATTATTTATTGCCCAACCGTTCAAAAGCTTTGGAATTTTAATATGTCAATTTATTCGTCCACGGATATCAAATGCTTATTTTAATACTTAACCGTTGCCATAATGCATATCATAAGACTTCTATGAATCAGCACAAAACAGTCCTGAGTATTGAAACATTTATGGTTATATGAGTTTTCGATATCAAGTAAATTTCTTCATATCTATTTAATGTAAATTACTGTAATTTGATAAACACGGTATTATTTTAATACTCTTAATAGGCGCTGTAGTCAGTGTAATGTACTGAAAACATTTACAATTAACAGCAAATGCATACTCGAGTGTTACAAGGTTAGGTTAGTAGTTGGTTCAGCTAGTCGCAGTATCATTTATTTTTAAAGTAATACTCTATCTCAAAATTAAATAAACAAACAAAAACTTATATGCTGTATTTGCGTTAATTTTAAGTGGTGACTTTTGAAGCAAAATTTAAATTATACTAATTTATACCGGTAAATTTGTTTCGTTCAGTTAGGTGATATCATAGCTTTAAAAACCAGGTAATTGTTGAAAAAAATTATTTAATCAAACAATATTTAGTTTGTTATTGATTTTTATTCATTCATAATAATTTGATAAATTAGTCGATCACACCTCTTCATGATTCTACAGCCGTGACACAAGATCTGATCTATTGGCATGACAAGAAGTAGAGGATGTGTAGGGGGTGAAGAGGAGGGGAGGGGTTAACGAAGGACATCGATCTGGTGATGATCTCTCTGCAGGGTTTCTGTTATCAACTGTCTCCTTGTTTACTGGCAGCTTACACAGCCAAAGCCGCAGCTTCCATTACTAGAGATTAGCCAGCTGATTGTCTCGCTCAGCTGATCGCAGGTGCAGCGGAGTTGTTTGAGATGACCCTCTTCCCCCTTCCCACCTTTACCGCACCACACCCTGCCACACATGATGCACCTCACCACAAAGTGGGCTTGGACCTGAGCTGCTTGACTAGGTCGGCTTCAAAGAAATTAGATCAGCGCTGTGCTTGGCCTGTTGTATCGGATTTCCATGCAAACATTATTTTAAATTAAGAAACCCATTTCCTTCGAATATATTTGCCATTGTTTTACATTGATTTACAGAAAACGTTTTAATTCCAAACACGTTTATTTTATCTGTCAAAATAAATTACAACCAGTAATATTTTACTTGCTTCATAAAATAGTTTTTTAATACTTCTTTAACAGGGAATTAAGGATGGGTTAATCTAATAAAGTTTATTTTCTGTTCTCTTTGTCTTTAGAATTTGAAATTTCCGAAAATATTATCAACGAGGTAAGGTAATTTTGCATAATGTTCATATTAGGTTCTGAACAAATAGCACTAAATCAGTAGTTCTTTAGTCACAAAATGGTTAATTGGGCATTATAAAAACTGCAAAATATGAATTCCAGATATTTCTGAATTGAATGATCTGTACATAAATGTTTTCTTCTATCGACTACACAAAGCATTTGCTAAGAAAGATAAGAGTACAGTATTGTATTGTTTATATTTTTTAACTGAAGACCTTTTACTAATTGCAAGGTGGTTCGGTACACCAAACCACGCGTGGCGTAAGTCTTCGCTGTGGTTGTATGAAAAACTTCATGCTATAGCTAGCTGTAGTAGTTGCCAAGTCATATGTTAAAATGTCATATTATTCTACTGAGTTTGTTTATTAATTTATTTAATATGTGATTTTCTCGTTTCCATCTTTGCTATTCATAAGTCCCATGTAAATGTGTTCACTAACGCTCATCCAAATCCGATGGAATAACATGCACCATTATCGAACTCGATGTTACCTATATAGATATAAAACATTATACAAAAGTCAATTTTGTAATGCCAATTCGTTTTGAGGTATCGTACGGAGAGACAGGCAGACAGGTCAAATTTAAATTTGACAGAAATGAAATTCTTCAGCTCCTTAAGTGATATGATAAGCTAATGATATGCTGAGCCTATATGTATATGTATATTAAGATTTTCAAGACTGCTTTTTTCCGACAGATTTCTTGCAAATTGATTATTGCCAGAAGACCAGAGAGAGTGTGGTGTTAACCTCTGATCAGATCAAATTGATGTGACCTTGGGTCAATGATAGTCGCATCACCTCCACCCATCGCTACTTTACTTCACAGTGGCACTTTTTAGCATGCAAAAGCAGAATATTCTGTACCTCCTTACTTTTTAATCGATCCTTCCTATCCAAGGGAAAGAAACGCATGTCTTCGATCAACCAGGCAATGTGGCATATAGTAGCGTACTTCCAAAAGGAAATGGATGCTCTCACTAGGTCAACACTTTAGAGTTCCGAGTCGAATTTTTTTTACTTTATATCGGAAAGTGGTCTATTATCACATGCAAATATATATGGGTAAAAGCATGTCTATAAATTAATGTTCCTTGTAATCGAATTAACTTATTAAACTTGTCTTGTATTCAACAGAACAAGGTACAGAGCACTGTCCACTCTCGAAAGGAAGATCGAAAGTTTTATTATTTCTTCGTAAAATATGTAGGAAAAGTGAATATAACCTGTATTTATAATTATGTATAGTATTAATAATTAGTAATTAAACATTATGATAGTTAAGATTTTATTATCCAAAATGAAGTAAATTCAAAGGTTCCTAGTTTTGAAAAACCTAGTTTTGATATTTATTTTCTGGAGAAATACGTCAAAGGCTTTTAGGTACGGTGGCCATGATGATGACCTCTACGCATGATGCACTGTATGTATCCTTTACCGAGACGTTTGAGCGTAGCCTATATGCATGTTTATGCTGCCCAATTTTCATTGTTTATAAATTGTCTTACTTACGTATGAAAGATGTGTATTTTGATCCCCAAGTTGAGTTTATTATTCATAATCTGTCTTCGAAGTCTTTGACTGTTTATGACGAGTTTCGGATGATAAACCAGTGATTGTGGTCGGTTTCCTAAGATTCCACAAGTTTCACAGATATTAAGCACAGAAATGAGCGGGAAATTACTTATTCGGTGCTTGTGTAATATGTGCCTTGTCTCATGTCCCAGGTGTTCCTATTCTAGGTCACTACGAAGAGTCGGTTACGTTATTGTAACGTCACAGTACTTTATATATATATATATATATATATATATATATATATATATATATATATTAGAGTGATAACCACTTAAAATTAACGCAAATACAGCATATAAGTTTTTGTTTGTTTATTTATTTTTTGAGATAGAGTATTACTTTAAAAATAAATGTTACTGCGACTAGCTGAACCAACTACTAACCTAACCTTGTAACACTCGAGTATGCATAATTATAAAATAGTGATAATTTTATATGAATAAAATTACATACAAAGATATTAAGAAACAGGCGTGTTACATACCTATCTTAAGTTGGGCTTGAACTTGTTAAAACCTTAGCACTGCCGGATGGTGATTGGTAACAGGACCTTGTCCACTCATATCCATTCTCCTTCTTCTTCTGCTAAGAATGCTAGTTGGGCACCACAATTCCAAGCTGCCTTGATTAGGAAATGGTTGAGTATCTATTCTATAACACCAAAGCATCAGCTAATAACGTTTTTCATTGTCACATTTTTTGTAGTTCTTGTTGTTGAATTGTGTCTTGCTGTTTCTAGTAGCAGACTGTTTAGCATCTCAGATTATCACAATAGGTACCAGAATCGAATATCGTCAGAGTACGGCATTTTGCACGCTAATTAATAACGATATGAGCCTAGCCTGAAGTAATGCGATGATGCTCCGAGATAGAGCCGGCATAAGTACATTCACACATAACATGAACTAATGTGACTTATCCGCATTGCTATGTGTGTTCCTACTTTTATGTAATACAGTGTGTCCTCAAATTCGTGTCACACTTTTAAATAACGTATTTACAAAAGTAAATACTGCGCAAGAATTATATTAAAATAGGATTAAAGGGTACTTTAAACAGTTTATCTGAGCTCGACATGAGTACGATGAATCGCCCTGTAGACGTCCGAGCGAACTTTGATCTCCCCCATACCCTGATCAAGATTTCTGGGATAACTGTTTCTGGGATATGTCGTATGAATATCTTCATGACAAAATTAACTTTTTACACAGCTCCATAATTAGATATCTAAAGGGATAAGGTCAAGTGAGCGTTATAGGTAAGCCTACCGTCCACCTTGACCCATCTAACCTTCAAGAAATTTCTCGTTCAAAAATTATAGTTTTGCTATAGTGGAGAGGTGTTACATCGTGTTGAAAATCACATTTCCGTAAATATGCAATATGAGCTGACTGGTAATAGTAATCACTAACCAACTTATCATCTTATTTCTTTGTGATGATTGTACTCCTAATCTATTAATATAGGGAGATTTTCTGATTGGCTGATTCGTAAAGTAGACCCCCTGAATGATAGATATATGAAATTTGTGCCTAAAGGCGCACTAAGGAAGAATCTTTCTCTACAGGTTCAGGGCTCCATCCCACTGGCCTTCCCAAAGTTGCGGAATTTCCTGTAAGAAATACATTGCAGCAAACACGTGTTATTAATAAAAACCTATTAAATGTAATCAACTGTTCAGTATAAATATTATGATATTACAACACTATCATAATTATGTTTTATTATTGTAATTGCCATTTTTAATTTGTTTACATTCATAGACTTTAAAGCATAGAGTAAGCTGGAAAGTAACAGCACTTCTTATTTCTATATCTTCTGTAATAATATTGTTGTTTAACCAGATAATAACATCGAAAGTTTTTAGTACAAATGTACTTTTAATTGTAAAGACGAGCAAATATTAAGTATGCAATACTTGATTAGTATTATAATGCAGATATCAAAGATAAAGTAACTATTTAACTTTTACCACACATTTAAAGACTGTTATACAAATCCACCTTAGTTGTTTTTTGGCAGACGTACGCTTCCCACTCCTGTGTATGTATTGTTTTTATGGGGACAATAAGGCAAACTCAGCTATGGCACTAGACATATTTCAGACCGGAAGTAAATCACAATTTCTATATACTTTTTGAGCATGTGTCTGACGAAGTAGCCGTGCTATCGAATGGCCTCACAAACATAAAAGTTTTTAAATATTGGTTTATGTTTTTGAATGTAAATAAGTGAAACTAGAAATGTCAGAAATGAATTATTCCCAAAGAAATATGACTTGAGTGCTGTAAGTATATGAATTATGACCAAGAGAGCGTTTAGAGTAAAAATTTTACTATTTAATAATTTTTTCTGGATAACATATATTTTTAAACTATGTTATAAGCTACTTAAGAACATGATAACAGTAAAAGAAGATCAGTACGTTTTCTTAGACTGACAAAATTTTAGGATGACGCGATTTTTTTACTCTTCAATGATCAGATATATGACACCAATTGACTAACATTCCGAAGAAGATATCTTTACTATGTCATTGGTTTCACCAATGTCGGACTGCGAGCTCGCTTCGCTCTCGCTGAAGGTGACCTCTCTCTTATCGTGACGCAGCTGTGCGACAACGCCAGGGTACCATTAGCTCTTGTACGACATCGTCCCACACATTAACAAGTCTGCTACACTCGTCATTACCCTTCGTATTTTCGGCTACATTCGGAAAGCATCCGGCTGTACAGCCTTACTTCGTCGTGCCATCTCAAAGACCGATTCTGTGTTTAAGGTCAGATTTGCCGTTTAGCGTCGTGCCTAGAAAGGTGGCTACACACGTGCAAGGTGATTTAAATCCGCCCTCTAAAGGTATCAGGCTTAAAATAGTATTAGCTTTTTAGTTTTAAACATACACATAAATCTACTACGTTTTAGGATCTCTTTTCACTGTCCACAAGTTAAGGTTAAAAAGCTCCTCTATTCAACTCTGAGTGGTTTATATATTATAATGGTTAGTAAAGTTAGAACTGAAAGACCGGGGTCCAATTTTTTATAACTTTGTAAAAGGCTCATAGCCTGTCTAAGCATAAATAATGTTTAAAAAACCTGCTTTGTATACTTGCCTTATTCATTGTTGAACAATGAGCTACAATAATAAATCTGTTCAAATTTCATGACTATCTGGAACACATAATCTAATGTTAAACTTAAACAGTTTTGAGTTATTAGAAATATTGCAAAGTAAGAGAAACATTCTGAGGAAGTCAATTAAGAGAGCGAGAATCACTACACGGTACTATTTCAGCTAATACTTTTGGACCCCAGATTTCAGGTGTTAAAAAACGGAATTTCTTCTAACCTAATCCCCCACGTTAATTTAAAATATATATATATATATATATATTTGATATATTTTTAATTATATCATATATATATATTAATATATATAATGTAGAAAACATAAGCAATAGAATGAGTATGTCGATTATGTAAAAACTTTGAGGAAACGTAATAATCTCTCACATCCATGCGTTACTATTCTCTCTCCCTAAGAAGTTCAGTAAATTCATACTCAACACTGCTTAAACTTGAGAGTAATCGTTTTCTGATAGTACCTAAATGTTAAAATAACAAAATCGTTTAAAAAATATCTTTTCACGCCACATGTTGAAATGTACACAATCTGGCCAATGCCGTTGCCGTCTTTCTAAACCCTTTCAAATTCGGTCTGGCCCGAAATGTTTTCAAACCATCAGAAACTCACCGGCCCGCGCATATCGGATGGCTGATGGAAGGACAGGCCTGTCAGTGTGATGGGTCCCAGACGATGATGTGGAAGCGGTATTTTTGGCTCCAGCTGATCTCTCTCGCTGTCCAGAGATGTGCCGGCTGGCTGGAGCTGTTACTGTCGTGGTGGTCTCGTTGCTGCAGACCCCTCACTGCCTGGCCAGACCCTACCTCAATGTCTCCGGGGAGATCATGCTCGGGGGACTCTTCCCCGTCCATGCTAACGGCAAGGGAGTCACGGAATGTGGAGGAGTCCAGGTAACCAGCTTTGATGCTGTTTCATATATTCTTACTTAATTTGAAATACTTATCCAATATGATGTGTTATTGTACTTTTTGCCTCGGCTATAACACTAGAGATACAGTAACATTCTTCTTGACGTTATTTAAAAAGAATTTTGTTCTGTTTCACATTTTATATAGATTGTGCATACAAAATAAGCCTATTGCAATTGTCCTCTTGGTAGCACTTAAAACAAATTTCTTCATAACCACCAAACATGACCCCCAAAATCCAAAACCAGCCCCGTTCAATATGTTTTATACAGGGTACTTCAGGCTACCCGGCCGCAATCTCATGTGGTTGAACCGCTTGACTTAGAGCGATGCAATAAACTATAACCCTAATAAATCTCATACGGTGAACGTCGAAACATTGTTTTGTCACATTTAAAATGCAGGGTGTACCGGAAAATGAAGTGTCACAGGTTCGAATATCGAAAATTTCAAATATCAAGATATTTCATGTGGCTCATAATTTTAAAGATCCTTTACACGTTGAAAACTTTGGTAAACAAATTTTGATAATATCTAAATTTTTGTCCAAATGACAGGAAGTTTTTGAAAATGTTTAAAGCTTTTTTACTATGGTGCTTATGTATTTAAATTTGTGAGTGTTAATTTACTAGTTTGGAAAAAAGGACAAGATAAACTTTCGAACTTTATGTTGTTTAACCGTATTTGCAAGTTTTTCTTACAGCACACAAATTTTCAAATTAAAACATCTTTGCAGCCACGTGCCCATAAACATGAGAGCATAGACAAATCATGTGACGGATAAAATTAAAGGCCATAAAAAATAAACGTTTAGATTTTAAACTTAATTTCTATCTCTTCTAGTTTACAAGTTATTTTTTTAGAAACGTAATGTACTAAAAAATGTAATATATTTTTTATTTGTTTTGTTTGTTTAACATAATAACGAAGATTTTATTGAGCATCATTATAAATGCAAGTGTGAAGTTTAACCTTTTCATTTTGTACTTTTCGTCCACTTGTGATACCACATGCATTTAGGATGAAATTAATTTCACGAATGCTAAAGCTTTTGATATTCGTATGGTCTTAGGAGAATGTTTTCAGAACTGTTACAGGTGCAGATTGTACGCAGAGAGATATCCCGGGCGCGAGCGTTCCACACGGAAAACATTGCAAGTTACGGTCATCAGAATTGAAAAAAATAGAAAATAATATTTATGTTAAGACAAACATCAAAGCAACTGACAATAATAAGCTACAGGTTGGCAATGACAATACAATTATTCGGTACATTAAAAAACATATGCTATCGTAAAATATTGTTGTTGATCAGCTGTTGTATGGTTTTTGTACAAAGACAATTAAAAACGCTGTAATAGATTTCGTGTGAATAGCAACCTACCCATCCGACTATAAGACTTCTGAGCCTATCATAGAGTAGTGATTTTATATCAATTGTATTATATAGTGCATTATGAGGTTATCATACAAAATATCACTAAATTTGATTCATTATTATTTTTATTTGCTAATAAAAATGCTTGAATCGTATAAAAATACAGTTTTTTCATACAACTTGTATACTAGAAGAGATAGAAATAAAGTTTAAATTAAAAAAGTGTCTCTTTTGTAATAACTTTTAGTTCGATGTTTCAAATTACTATACTCTCGTTTAAATATTTTTGAGCACGGGGCTGCAAAAATATTCAACTTTTAACATTATAGTGCTGAACTTGCAAATACGGTCAAAAGACGTACTGTTCAATTACTTATCTGGTGGTTTTTTACGAAATTCTCAAATGTAAATACAAAAGTACCACAGTAAAAAAATAAAAACAAAAAACTAAATAAATATATCTGCCATTTGGACAAGACTTTTACCTGTGAATAAATATGGGTATTTAGTTAATTGTGTATTCATAACTATCAATTCAATTAGGCCCTAGATGTTTCTTAACCAAAACCGCATATGAAATGTACATGTGCGGCGAAATAACAGTACTATAGTAGATAATTTAAGACCTAATCTATATAAATGTAAAAACATATATGTCACATAATTAATTATGTATAATAAAATAATAATTTAGTATCGTACTTTTGGTTATTTAATTACAACTATGTTTTATTATAAACATAATTGTAAATACCATATAGATCTGTAAAAATAATAAACTTATACAGCAATATACGTCTAGCTCTGTTTATTTTCTCATTGGTTGATATATCTTGCATGAGTGAAGCGTATGAATTGTTATATTAGTTAGAGTCCAATTGAGGTGTTTACAGATATTATCGCCATTCATACAAAATTACAGCGAGTAAAAGTATTTGGTAGTTAATGTTATACATAGTAGACTTGGTCATACCTTCGTGCTCTTTTTAAGTAGGTGATGATACAATGTAAAAGGGGCGTTTTTCTTCGGTGTAGTTTCTGGACAATTAATTCCTGTTTCACATTTCTGAAACAGAAATTAATTGACTCCACTCCCAACGATCCTGCATTTTTAACATATACTATTTAGAAACAGTTTCCTCTCCTCTTGAAATGTTGATAATTTATTAACCCTCCTCCCATACTTAAATCCTGTATACGTTGCTGGCACAACTTGTACTGTATTTGTTACGAAGTAGATATCAGAATAGTTAAGTTTGCAGCCAACAAGAGGTTTCACCTAACTTTCTTACATATAATACATCCTGTTCGCAATTGTTTACAAGGTAGAGGACGGCATGCTGATGCTGGAGGCTATGCTGTTCATTGTTAATGAAATCAATGAGAGGACAGATCTGCTTCCAGACATCAAGCTTGGAGTGATAGCATACGACACATGTGACAGTCCGGCATACGCCCTGGAACAGTCTTTGGATTTTATCAAAGGTAT
The DNA here is from genome assembly GCF_021130785.1 of Homalodisca vitripennis. NCBI lineage: Eukaryota > Metazoa > Arthropoda > Insecta > Hemiptera > Cicadellidae > Homalodisca > Homalodisca vitripennis. Next base: position 74,078,565 of record NC_060211.1, read on the forward strand.
TCAATTTATAGCTTTCTAAACGCAAAATGATATACAGTAATGCGTTTTCAACAGAGAACGCTTTATAGCGTTCTTCCTTAGACTGAAAATAAATATAATCCTTTTAACTTTTTTAATACATAATACAGTATGAAAACATGGAACGTTATGACATTCTAAAAGCATTTACGTGTGTTATTTTAAATTAAATGTTACATTCACTTTGCGACAAACTCCTAAATGATTGATTGGATGTTGATGTTCACCTATGGGTTTTAATTATTGATTTCTTGCTAATACCTAACACTGATTCTGTAATATTGGCGATTAGCAGTTGGTGAGTGTTTTTGGTCAGTTAACGCTTAATTTATTGTCAATAACTTAATCTGTCTCAAAATATCTGTAGATGAATATTTTTCAGATAAGTGCCATTATGGATGTTCTTTGCTCAACTGTGTGGCACATAAATCAGGAGTATGATCGTTTAAAACAGTACCCTAAGAATTCCCAAGTAGTTTTCAAATCCTAATTTTATTAGTTACGTCTTATATTAGTAGATAAAAAGATACAAACTAGCACAGACTATATAAATAAATCATTACTTTAATCTGAACAAGTTTGGAAGTTTTCAGACTGATTGCAAAACACTTTTAGCAGCAATCTAGTGAACAGGATTATACACATCAAAAGCATTTCCTTTCATTTAATCTTACTATATCTTAGGTTTTTTTTACCTAAAAAAGAGGAACTACTTAAGATTAGGCTAATTCAGCTTCAATGGTATCCTACGTGAAAAGTCCTGTCCAAGTGTTCAATCTGTTGTCTCTGTCTTCTTCTCAACCTCAACGTATGCGAAGCTAAACATTCTGAAAGAATTAACGATTTATCAACAAAATTCTAAATGGCATCAAGGTTTATTTTCCGTATATTAAATGCAGCTGTCTATCTCTTTACCCTGACCATTATGCTGTAACTACATGCATTATAAATAGACAGTTATTGCACGGCAGTTTACCACATTCAACGCGGCTGACTCTTGCGGTCTAGTATCAGATTAAGAGATGTTACAGTCTCACCCAGTATAAACCAGTAGTGAAGGTGGTAACACCTTTTCTTAACTAGCACCATTATTTCTTGTACGACACAAGAATTTAATCTCCCCATATACAAATCTGGAGGTTATGTCAATATATTGAACTACCGGTCAATAGTAATTAGTTCATCACATTCAAATCTATTCGAGCACCTAGTGCAGAAGGGACTAAACCTTGTTGTAGGAAAGAATAATATTATTAGTCAGCATAAATATAAGAATACCAGGCACACTACAACCAAATAGCATATAACACGATACTCTTCAAAATCATCAATGTAATTGGACTGTTTTGAGTTTTAAGAAAAAATTTTTTGTCACCTCGTCAATTTAAATTGAAATAGACGTTTGGAAACGCAATAATTTTTCCATGTAATGGTACGACAGTTTGATTCATCGTCTATGTAATTGTGAAATTACACATAGAGTGAAGTCGAGCACCTACCCAATTCAAAAAGAAAGTTGTATAGCCGTTAGCCTTACATTTAAGATGATACTAATGAGTTGTTAGTCTCACTCGTTTTTCCTTTGTTTATATAACCCTTTAAATTAAGAGCAATTAATTAAAAATCTGTTTCTGACAGGAAGAGTATGATTTGTTTAAGGATTTATTGCCCACTACAATGGTAACAAGCTTCACACCGATCACCCTAAGGAGTTCGTGTGCAGAGATGGAGAACCACCGGAGTACCGAGGTGGTAACTTTGACAAAGTTGCAGCACTTATAGGGGAGCAGTCCAGTGCTGTTACTATGCAGGTATTACATACATCTTGGCATCTTGGGAATCCCTCTAATATATTTTACCTATCGTAGAAAGAGAGAATAAAATGTATTCATGTGTTAAATTCAACTGCTCAGTAGTAAAAGTAAATACAAAATTGTTCTTTTGATATTCCTCCATTGTTCCAATTTTAAATTTGGTTTTAATGGTATTTTGGAAGATAAACTAGCATAATTAATTGGAAAATTATTTTAAAATATGTTAGTTAATAATTTAAAATACATTAACATTTGTATTCTTGCATAACTCTTTCCTTTGAGGCCATCGTTCTTTATTTAGAGTCTGAAGTATTTTAGTACTCCATGGGATGAATTAAGCAATTATGTACTCATCTGGAAGCTCTCAGAATAGATATATCCTGCCCTCACATAAATGTATAATATTTTTCATATACCAAGCTCTTAACACCCTCCTCTGGTGCTACTTACATTCCTCTTTATAATGATTTCTGGGTCGTTGAAAGAAAGTTATTGGCATACACATGGTAAAGCTAACAGTAAACTTTCTCTGTAATATTGACCAAATACACAGCCATAGTTGAAAAGCTGCTAGTTTGTCGGTTCTGACTGGAGAAGAATGAACTATGCAGACTAGTAATAAATATTTGCTTTAGTAATTCGCTTGTGTGTATACAGATCGCGACAATGCTGAGACTGTTCGGCACTCCTATTGTCAGCTACCTGGCCACTTCCCCGGCCCTCAGCAACAAGGACAAGTTCCCCACGTTCTTCCGCACCGTTCCCAGCGACATCAATCAGGCCAACGCGATGTTGGCACTCATCAGGTACAGTCAACCAGACCAAAGTCATATCGGCACTTGTCAGGTACAATTAATGTGAACAAAATGACGTTTATACTTAACAGGTACAATGAACCAGATCAAAATCATATTTGTACTTGTTATGTACACTCAAGAAATCAATTCAATTTTGGCACTTTTCATGTGCAATCAACAAGACAAAAACGATGTCTACATTTATTAAGTACAATCAACCAGACCACTGCAATTTGGCAATACTCAAGTATACAATCAACCAGACGAGTACAGTGTTGTTAGTTGTCAGGTTTCAACTCATCTAATACAACGATCCTAAAAAAATCGCGTGTTTAACTGATAAAAGTTGTGGGGCTGTAGGTGATGCTTGTGTATTTCTCGTCCACCATCAGTGTAGCCCTATCCGTTATTAGAAATTTAATTGAATATTAATTAAATTTATACACAGATAGATTTTGTAATAATACTGTACATACGGAATGGATACTAAATTGTGATTCTTTGTAATAGAACTGAAATCATATACTCTGTTATAAACATCCCCGTATATCGACTATAACGTGGAGTAGTGAACTGATATATGCAATATTATTATGATTATACTGCCAAACTGGACTGAAATATTAATTACAAAATATATTGATTGCAATAACTATTATGGAAAGTACATTTTTTATACCAGAAATTTCAACATGGCAGCCACTTTATGGAATCCATTCTGTTTCCAATTGTTTCAAAAAGGGATAATATTCCGATTTTTTTAAATTTGATTTGCTTTTAACCTACTAGATATTCAACAGAATGACTCACTACAATCATTAAAAATGTTCTTTTAAAATCTATATCAAATTTAAGTTTAGTTTTAAATAAAATGTAACTAAAACTGTAATAGAGATCTTAGGATTGTCTGTTTTTTATTCATTTCAATGTGCACGTGTAATTTAGAGAGGAAAACTTTCATGGTTGACATTTATTCTGTTTCCAATTGTGTCAAAAAGGGATAATATTCCGATTTTTTAAATTTGATTTGCTTTTAACCTACTAGATATTGAACAGAATGACTCACTACGATCTTTAAAAATGTTCTTTTAAAATCTATATCAAATTTAAGTTTAGTTTTGAATAAAATGTAATTAAAACTGTAATAGAGACCTTAGGATTGTCTGTTTTTTATTCATTTCAATGCGCACGTGTAATTTAGAGAGGAAAACTTTGATGGTTGACATTTTTTACTTTAAACTTGATAAATTGTAACGGTTACTTTAAAAATCGTGTTTTTTTTACTAAAAGATCAATAACGGTTTAGTCAAATAACATTTATTACAATATTTTTATTTTATTTACATTTTCAATACGATATGGTAAGTATTTATAAATTGTATTTACCTTTTATAGTTTATGGAGATAAGTTGTTAAGATAGCGAGAATCCATTTCTATAAACATTTTTTTCGTCTAAGTATTTATAGTCCGCGGATATATGAATAGTAACTCAGAACCGAGCCGAGAGGTAATTTACATTGTATAACCACACAACCGGTTTAACCTAACATTGATTGAGAAATTTCTCCTTAGGAAGAAATTGAATACTAACCACGCTACGGAACGGTTCGTCCAAATACTTGGTGGAGGTCGGAACGAATGGGTGACAAATATGAAATGACATTTTGTTCTCATGCCATAGTTTCTTTAGCTTGACACGCTTAAAACCAACCGTAAGGTACGTAAATAAAAAGTGTTAAATAATGTTAAATCAACGTCAGCTTATCATAAGAAACCCAGTATATTTACCCTTTTTGTACACTCTCATTTCGATCTTCGCCAAAACAAGCGCGGATGACGATCGATTTCTATATGAGATACAATTTCTCTGTCAAGAGAGTAACGAGGTTGTACGCTTATACAGTGAGAATTGGCTCTTGGCTGTTGGAATATTAATTTTATTTCATATAGAATATAAATTGATACTTGGTGTAAAACAAATACCCATACACTGACACGTAATGCCAAATTGCAAGTTTGAGGTTCAATTGAAAAACTGACTATAAGTGTAAGAGTTTCTCACCTCCTCTCGGCCCACCAGTCAGATGAATTGGACCTACGTATCCATCGTGTACGTGGACACTGAGTATGGGAACCAAGGATACGAGACACTCAACACCCTGGCTCCCGAGTACGGCGTCTGCTTCTCCACGCCGCTGCGAGTCAGCAACGAACACTTCTCCGACGTTGACTATGACAGGATCGTTCAGAAGCTGGCAAACAACTCCGACGCTAGAGGTAGTTTACCATTTTTACTGTTAGTCGTAAAACAACCTAACCTAACACGTTATTTGTTTACAATTTGTAGATTTTTAATTGCATAATCTCAACAAACACAATAGAAAATTTACACTACACAGTGACTCTGTTTTGAAACTTTTAATTTGGGCCCGCCTACTCTATACGCCGATGTTATCATAACGGTAGAGCACCAAAATTGTGCTTCAATTCAATAAAAAGTAAGATTGATAATTCAGAATAACTTATCACCGTAAATTTGTTACTTTTGATGCTTTACTCAAAAGTCAATCGGTTTTTTTTTTAACTCATTAACTTTCAATCATATGGTGTTAATTAAGTTTAATAACCCATCTTTACGGTATCACGTATTATTTAAACTCTAATAAATATTCTAAAACTCGTATTATGTTAAAATTTATTACTTATGTTGTTAACTCAAAGAATGGCTTGAAATTATTATCTTCAATTTCAAAAGAAAATATATAAAATATTAAGGATTATGAGGCCTGGCGCTCGATTATTCCCAAAATAAAGTGAGGAGCGGTCGGGCGTGTCTTGTTACATCTGTATTATTATACAATACTCTAGCCTTGGTCCACATTAGTAAGCCATTACGATTCATTATTACATAGTAATTGTAGATTAATAATGCAATAAAAATAACAACCGCAAACAAAACACATTTTTAACAACCTAATGGCGATGTTCTAGAACATCCCTTTTCCTTATGATGTTTTTAAATTACGATTTCTAAATACTCTTCATATAGTAACCAAAAAAGACTAATATCTCCTTAACGTCTAGTACAAATCTTCAATCTCCCTCGAACATCAAATTCCTTCCTAGACATATAGTATGCATCACCAAGTGTTGTTTGTGGTGAGGAGAATGTAATTAATTGGTTTTCCACTGGTTAACATTTTAAAGAACAAACAATTTTGGGATGTAGCAAATACATACTTAGTGCCACAGACACTAAAAACACAGAGGATCACAAACAACAAAATAACGTGGTCATATGATTAGTAAATTTACAACTTATATAATAACTTTTATTTATTTTTATTTTATTTTATTTTATATTATAAATAGATTAAGGATTTTCTGCTCTACGAAAACCACTTTAATAAGATGGTCCTTGCATATAATGGATCCTTTCTACATTGTTTGGTATTTTGTAACAGATCCACTATGCAGCTTAAAATAATATTGTGGGATTTTACCTCAAAAAAACCTATTTTTTATTTCAATGGTAACACTGACGATAAATGAATTCATGAGTCCAAATTTCAAGTTCTTATGTGACCTTTACCTTCTCTCGCCTGCTTTTATAATACTTACTAATAATGGTGAACGAATAGTGTCTTTTTCCAGTCTTCTATTTAACGATATTTATTACTGGTCCTTATAAAACTTTGTCTGAGGGCAAAGCTATATGTAGTAATAGTTTATAAACAACAAATATATATATATAGTGTATATATATATATATATATATATATATATATATATATATATATATATATATATATGCTTGTGGTTTTTGAATAAAAATATAATTTCCTAATTATTTATTGCAGTCGTGGTGGTGTTTGCGGAGAAACCAACAGTGGTGTTACGGCTCGTGGAGTCCACACGGCGTATGAAGGTCGGCAACCGCTTCGTCTGGGTTGGCTCTCACGGCTGGACCGTCACTGACCATCGCGAGCATCACTTGCCGATCGTCTCCAGTGAGATTCCCAACAGAGTTTACTTGTAACTTATACCGCACTAATCAGTGTATAACTAAAACTGTTCTGGTGGAAATACTCGTACTTTTGGCATTCTTAAAAATATGTTTCCACTTAAGCCAAATTGGTTATTGTCTCAAAACATTTATTGGGAAATGCATGCCGAGGCTTAAAACTTTGTCTGTTTTAACTTATCTACTGCAGAGCTTTGGACAGTAACCCAACCTGCAACTGTATTAATTTTTGTTAGCTTATTGTAATTTACATTAGGTGTTGGACTTACAGCTAAAAACTACAGTAAGCAACATGAAGTAGAGAGAATAATTATTTATGAGTTTCCCAAAAATTCTGAACTCTGATTCTGACTGTGATAAATTTATAATCTACTTTTTGCACTGTAATCGGTAAACAAAACTTCGTATCATTGAGGTTATGTTAATAATTAGAATGGACCTTAACTAAATTTTAATAAGAATTCTCACACATACCAACTATTATGACTAATTCAAGTTTGTTGTTGAGCTAAATTGGACCGATTCCAAGGCCGAAAGTGTTTAATACACAACTATCACAAGTACAACAATAATGTACGTATTATGGATTTATGGTTCTTAACGAAAACTGAAATTACCGTTTTATGGAACAACGATTGAAACTCAAAATAATCATAACTCCATCGTTATTGAGATGTTTCTTCTTAAAGACCGTAAGGATCTAGGAACAAGGGATTCATAACGATCTGCTGTTCACAATGATTGGAACAGTTTATCTATGATGTGTCTGTTACTTTGAGTAGCCAATAAGTTTAGTACTCATATCAAAGTCTTTTTTTAAATCTTTCAGATGTTTGTATCACACACAATTCAGATAATAAGTAGCAAACGTTAGAAAAGTTCCCGAGTGAATCCTGAAGACCAAATTATCTAAAAAGCTGAAATGATCCAAGAGTTTTGTGAAGTCTGATACCATATAGTCTGAAAGATTACAGAAGTGATGCATTCAGAAGCCAAGAGTTCGTCGTTTAAAATCTTCAAAAGCCAATTTATACCAGAATCTCCCCCAAATTAAATCGCCAGAATTCAAGTTAAAAGCAAGTAAAACCTGTAAGTCAATTGGTCATAGTAGTGGAAACTGGAGGCTTCTAAATCTCAAAATCATTCAATGATCAAATAGACAGTTTAGTGAAAATGATTAGTGTTTGTTGGAGACTCCAAGGAATATGGGTTCCTGCTTGTAAAGTATCTCGAAAGCTAGTACTTGTAGAAGTCAAAGTAAAAAATTATAGATTCAATTCGTTCCATAATCAGAAATGTGTAAATATTATACTATTGATGCCAGAAAAACTGGTGCCTAGTTGGTAGCCTTATAGGCCAGGGTCTTCTACAGACTAGTTGATCCCAGAGACTGTGAATTTCGACAGTAAGGATAGGAGGCCATGGATTCCACAGGCCAAGAACTCAAAAGAGACGAAGAGCACGTAGATTCCATGATTCAGACCCTGCACTTTTACTGACTAGAATTTACAGATTCGGATGTTTCTATAGATTTAGAAGACCAAATGTGACTCAAGGCCAGCGACATTTAGGGATCGTAGTATGCAAATGCAACCTTCAAACCCTCAAATTGCGCTATACGAGTTCTAAGCACTTTTATTTGTATCTACTTTTTAGTGATGACTCCATTGCATCACCAAAATAAAAGAACAAGTCGGGAGACAAAATTAAAAAATCAGTTTGCAATTAAATAACCATTCTTAAAATTGGCCATTTCTGGTTTCAAACTTTAAAATGTAAAAACTATGAATATTAAATAAAGAGTAAACATTGTGTGTGGTAATCAAAAATGTTGAAAGAAACCGTAAAATATTGTTATATCGTTTGGTTTTGCACCAACATGGTCCTGCTTCAAAATGCCCAAAATTAAAGGTACATTATGGTGGTGTTTTATTATTTTGTTTCACACTAATTAATCTTTTATAAATTATTTTTATTTTACGCAAATAGCGTAAAATAAGTTTATAATCATCTATTAAAGAAAACTTTTCAGCGCTTAAATAGGAAAGTAAACTTATGTTGCCAAAATAAAAAGTTTTAGGAAAAGTATTACTTCAATTATCAAGTGAAAATCAACATACAAAAATGTATATACTCCTTTCAATTGAATTTTAGATGATACTTTGTTATTTGCTACATATTCAATGAATTTGTCTACCGTATATACGTCTTGCAAATATCTACAAACTGATTTTTTTTAATGCAGGCCTGTCATTTGCTGATTTGTCAAATGAAGATATTTGTCTTTTAACATCCACGGTTTTTCTTACACATAATCTCTAATAAAGTTAATTCAAAGCTATCTCATTTTAAATGGCAGCCCCTCTAAGAAAATTAAATAAAAATGTATTCCTATACTAAAAAAGTAAAATATACTATAGTTACTGTTCAGAGTGTTCCATAATGTGTGTCAATATTTCAGAAATTTTTAAGGGTATAAAATAATAAAAAAATTAAATACAACATAGTCAAAAAATACAAAACTATTATTTATTTATTTTATTATTAATTTATTTTAAAACCTGTGTAAGATACTCCACTAAATTTTGGAACACATTATTTTTATTCTCTAAAACAGTTTATGAAATATAGATAACACGTTGTGGAATTCCCATGTATATTTCAGTAATATTAAAATGAATACTCTTACAGAATCTATACCTTTAATACTTTGACATTTGCGTATACTGCCATTGCAATGTCACCTGACAAATATATTTATTGAGAAACTTATAATAGTACGTTTAAACACTAATAAAAACACATTAGTCTTTAAATCGTTCTCTTACTGCAAGTAAGTGAATTGGCCCTTTGTAAGAGAATTTCTTGCAGAGTGTAAGTGACACATTTTGGGATTAGAAGTGTTAAATTATTATTGCCATATTATTTTATTTTAATGTATAAATTTTCCTAAACATATAAAAGGGAAAATGTTATAAAAAATGAGTACGTTACATTGAAATTTATTTGTGGCATTGATTATTTAGAAAATCTCTCTTTTTCCCATGTTGAAAACTCACTGATTGGCATTTTTCTCTCAGAGCTAGAAGATTCATTGGCCACTGTCAACCGTCCAAACCGTCGAACTGGCCAATTAACCAAAGGTAATAAACTATTAGACCTGGCACATGTGCTTGTATTTTGGTCGTACCCTACATTTACAAACAACACAATTTTCAATAGAAAAGACAACATTTTAAAACTATCCGTTATAAAAAATCTTTCCTTCAAATGTTTCAAAATGATTTCATAGTTTTTTAAATGTATTCTCTGTAACTAGTCAACCTAATTCAACCAAATTCAAATTATTTGATATTATTATGCAACGTTATATAACTTTCACTGAATATTCCAAGCACTGATTAACCACCATCTTATTATCAATATGATATTCTACATATTAAAAAAAGTCAGGAGATGACTTTTATGTTTAATAATTTACGAGCAAACTGTAAATTACAGATTTTTGGACAAATTTTATGTTTTGCATGGTTAACCGTTTATGAAAATACTCCTCTTTATACGCTATTAATTAAATCTGTAGTATTCTACCGTTTTTTTTTACATTACACATATTACAGCTGCAATAAGAGTTATGTATCAGCTACCTAAATTATTTGTTTTATTTCGAACAAAGCACAAGTCAAACGAAAATACTTCTAACAGTGGTCAAAAATAAATTACCATTCTCCCCATATTCGCATTATCCTCATTTGTTTATATCAACGTTCATAAATGTTGCCATTTTCTATTGAAATTATTCTACTTAAGCACTGTTTTACAAAGCTATTTCTAAGTTTAGTGTAATATTACATTCATGGGATTTGCATGTTTTTGTCACTAGTAACAGTGTTGTGTTTGTAACTAACATCCTCTGTTATAATATAATGATCTCATATCTTAAATATCATAAAATAAGATCATATACTCATACAATAGTAAATAATGGTTTTTATTGCTTATTTATATTTGAAAACTTAACATAAATGAAAATGTAATTGATTAAAAGTGAAATGTCTGCTATAAAATTAAATTGTATTGTTTGAGTAGTATGCGTTGTCTACGGTAAAACGCATTTATTAGAATTGTTATTTTTGTGTTGGTTTTAGTTTAGATGCTTTTTTATTCCTAAGCAAAAATCTAGATACACCCCTATTAAATCTAAGGGTGTAATGAATCGTAACGGTGTCTTGAGTGGAATGTCTGTAGTTGGGTGCGCAATCTTTAACAGTTGTGAAGGCAGCTGCGACCATTTTGAAAATCGCCATTTATATATGGGTCGAGTTTCTCAAATGAGAGGGGGTTTATGTGGCACATCATATTGACAATTTATCACTTTTATAAATACGTGTAAAATCTGTTTTAAGATAACTTTATTTGTACAGGAATTATGACATAGAAATCTAACGAGTAGACTTTAACGTGCCATAACTCCTTCATAGAGTGCCGGTGGAACCGGGCAGTTAGGGGATCAACTGACCTCCCTGAATTTTAAACAAAGATTCAGTAGGTCAAACATTCCAGTTACTTGAGCATGAAATAGAATTACTTGATTCGCTCCGCAGCCACAGAATATGAATAAAATCTCAATAATTTGTCCATCAAACGGTCAGAAACTGTTGTTACCGCCTAGATCTCATTAGGTATATTCTTTGACTTGGATCATTTCAGCCAAATTCATTATGTAGACGCATGCGCGGCCTGCGCATGTATTAGGCATTGGGGCAACGCGAAGTGACATTTAACCTCCATTGTTACTCTTCGCTAATCCCTATTGTGAGTGATTTATTTTCTTCAGTTTGATAAGTGATAAGTGTTACACTTTTTTATAAATTATGAGGAGGAAAAAAATTACAAAGTATTTTATAAAGAAAACCAAAAGTGACATGTCCGTAAGTGAAGTTGTGTGTTGTAAAAGTTCTAATGGTATATGCAAATTAGTGATAACTTTTGGTCTAATGACCCAGTTCCAGTTACGACATCAACGATTGAAAATGAAAGGCAATGAGCCATTTCAGCCTTTAGATTTTAAATAATAATCGATAAGTTGGTACAAAAAATGACCGTGGTTATCCTATCATGCTGAAACTGAAACAGTTAAATGCCAGATTTGCCTAAAATCTAAAAAGTTTAAACTAAAGTTTTTTTCCAGACGGAAAGTAGACGAAACATTTATTATTACTGTATTTTCAAAATAGGAAAAGTTATTGAGAAATTTTCATAAAGCTTCGGTTACAGCTTTAATAGTTTTTAAACAAAACCCAATTAGGGCTTTGTTATCTAGCCAAGCAAATTTTACAATTCTGAATGCACAAAAAGCTCTCATCAGCATTACGTCTTCAATTTAGCACTTAGCTTTTCGAGTGAATGCATTGAGAGGCTACACTCTTAATGAAGAAAAAAAACCTTTTACAGTTAAGGATAAAAGATATCCGTGATTTAAAAGATTGGAAACTAAGAAAGTGATCGTACCCTCACGAGAACTAAAATTAAATTCTGGAGATCCTCAGTTTTGAGATGATCTAGGAAGTGAAATAAAACATGATCAATATATTGCCTCAATAGTGGACAAGGCAACATTTGTTTTGACGAAAGAACATGTATCATTAAGTCTTAGACATATTAATAACGATTTTGAGATTTTTTAAGATTTCATCGGTGCATCTTCAAGATTTGGGTGAACTCTAACCACAATAATACAAGATGTTTTGTTGAGATTTGAATTGGGAATTTGGGCAACTATTCAAAATTGAGTGCCACATGACCCCCTTACATCATATTTGAAAACATCTACCCAAAAGCCAAGAAGGCGGATTTCAAAATGACTGCTATTGTTGCCAAAGCTCCTAATAGTTGCGGTCCCACTTACATACATCCAAAACCAGACACCATTAATTCCTTGCAGCTTTTGACTTTTACATGAGTGTACCTAGACTTTTGCCTCACCTGAATAACCACAAAATACAGTAAAGCAATATATAATACTTTCATACAAAATGATGATGCATTTACTGTGACACAATCCTAACATTTAGGAATACTAGTAAGGAATATAAAGAAAACATTAGCTGGATAGGAGTTTCTAGCTACAAGATGCAATGAAGAGTCGGTCGAGACCAGTCATTCCTCTGTTGCAGATGATCTGGAAAGTCACGAGGTGTTAGAGGGTGCTCTGGCGATCCAGCCCTTGGCCAGCCACTTAGAGGGATTTGACGAGTACTTTGCTAACCTCACAGTGGAGAATCATGGTCATGTGAACCCTTGGTTCAAAGAGTACTTGGAGGCGTTCTTCCATTGTGACTTCAAGAACAGAACTCAGAGAAGTGTTCAGACAGTAAGTAATAAAAGAATCCCTCTCTGTGTTATATGTTTCTTAGCAGTAGTGTGTATCTGTTGGTATACTGTGAAGCTTTGGTTCTGAAGATCTTAGATTCTAGTCCTGGAAAATGTGCTGTCGCACAGGCTATATTCTCCAGACATCAAAAATAACCTTTGGATAACTATACGAATACATGAACTTTTCTTGTAGAAGACCGAACTATTTGAAAATTGTCCATTTCTTACGATAGTACAGTTGAATACTACTTTGGTCAGCATCCCAAACACACCCCTCGATGTTTGAAGACAAGGGATGTTGAAGGGCATATCCTTGATGGCATTCTGGCCAGGTAAGAGAAATTCACTGAACGGATATCAATGTTACCTATAAAGAAATAAAGTTTCATCCAAACTTCAAGCCTAAAGCTCTGTTTGAAGGTTATTTTTGACGATGGAAGGATTGTGAAGATCAGATTGCAGATCTCGAAACGTAGTGTTACTGATTTCTTGTTTCACTGAACGATGGAAAATGTCCGGAAAAATCCTGTTTCCTTCTTAAAGCTCTATTAGCCTACATATCGAAATATTCCCCTTTTTAACAAACTTCACTCACGCCCAGTCAAATCCCATTGAAGGATATACACCAGCATTGAATAATTAGTCTATGTAGAAGTGAAAATTCGTACAAAATATCAACTCTAATACCACTTTTCATTGTTAAGATTTCCTGAAGCCGACTGACAAACAAAAAGGCACATACAGGCATAAGAAGAATTTTGATACTCGACTGAATGGTAGCAAAATATAAAAGAATCCAAATTGATAGCTCTATCTGTCCTTGAGATATCCTGTCAAGAGTTAGGCTTCCATAAAGCTTAACCACATTCGTTGGGGAGAAGGAGGCATGAAGAACTCTTGCCTATATAGATTTAAAGCTTCATGGAAAATTGCAAAAATTTAGCTCAGTTTGAACTCAGGATAATGTACTACGCGATTGATTAACATTATATATAGTTTAGTAATCTTAGAAGTAACCGAAATCTAATACAACTATGATGCCTCAAACCGTAATTGATAGGATCACTTATTTTATCGGCATAGCTAACCTCATGACATGGTTCAATAAATTTATACTCAAACATAATGTAAGAAAAACAGCAAATTTGGTGCGCAGAGTCCACATATAATTCGTGCAGCTTTTAAATAATATACATTAAAACTAAACACAGTCGTATATTGCAGTAAAACAAAATTAATATTAGCATTTAGTTAAACAACAGTACAGATTACATGGTTATGAAGAGAATTTAAACTTATATATTTTAACTAAACTTATATAAAATATATAAGTAAAATACAACAATAACAATTAAAAAAAACTAATAGTATTAAATGTCTCCTGAGAAAAGATATAATAATAGTAAAAATATCTTATGACAAAACAAGTAACCACAACAAAAATCATAAAAATGACAAGAAGTAATAAATGCAAGTAAACATGCGAGACTATTAAAAGTGCTGTGAGTCAAAACTGACGTTCCGGAAGTAAGGACCAGTTCTGGTATCCCAGGTAACCAGACTACGGCGACCTGAATGAGTCACATCAAACTGTGTGATGAGTAACCAGCGATGCGCGCGCACCACTCCTTCTCTTCTCAATGCCGCTATCGCAGACACCTCATTTCAATATTCCATTCTACAACAAATGGGAAGTCAGTGTTCTGTTGACAATGACGCAGTTTGCCGCGTACTTACTGATGAGCAAATTATTACGACATTTTTATATACTGTACCGGAAACCGTAATGATAAGGATAAGAAAAACGGTAACATCCACAGTTGTCATGCGTCATACGGAAACAACATATCTCTTGCATGAATTGATGGTCGAATTTGAGTAGCAGATGATTCAGCACCGACCGAGTTTCTCGTGATGAAACCTGTGCGTGGCTGAGCGGCACGGTAGTCGGGTATAAACAAGTAGGACGCGGTGCGGTGCGTCATGCTTTGGAGTTTGATTTTTTTGGAGAGTCTACGCGCGTTTTTACCACAGATGACGAATGTTTTGTTAATGAAATATTCTCTAGATTCACTCTAGTGTGTCTACTCATTTTCTAGATGACAAGAAAGCTTAATTAAAATGTGGTTAAATGTGCATTCAGTTGTACTGAAATTTCGTTTCAAAATTCTGAAATAAAGGATGGTATTCGCCAAATTACCGTTTTCCTCATACATCAAATTCTCTCACTCCCCATGTCGCTTAAAATACATATAGTTAAACAAATAGGAATTACTTAAACATAACGTAAAATACACCTTTCTTAGCGCCATTTACACTAGTGACGCACTAGAAACGCGTTGTGCCGTCGTGCCGCGTGCTATGTGCGAGGTTGACGCCGTAAAACACAGTTTGCGGTGCCGCGTACTGTCTTTTTGTGCCCGAAGCTGGCGCAACAACAACATACAAGCTTCACAACCAGAGAGAATACTTTACTGAAATTATAATACATCGTATGTCTCCACCGTACCGATCATGCATCGGTCAATGGTATAATCACCCTCATGAATTTTTAGGAGAGCTTTTGTGTATTTTCTCCAATTATAGTATCCGTAACTCAAAACAATCATAATCCGGAAATTTATATACATTTGTGTGTATATATATGGGTTTACGCGATACTTGGACGCGATGGCATTGGACTAAGAATTTATTAAGAATCAGACTATACTTTTTTTTTGTTGTTGAACCATACTGAAGAATTGGGCGAAACAATCATAAGATTCAAGTGTCTAAGAATTTTCAACACTGAACGCACACTTGTCCAAGTTGTCCAAATAAGATTAGCTTGAAATCTTTATGGTTACATTGGTGCTACATACAGGTGAATAATGGAAGAGTTAGTTGGTGTTAACCTGACTTTACCGCTACATTGGCAAACCCGGGACCAGCCCCTGCTAAAAACGACGAAAAGTTTTTGTCAGCCAAACGGCCGCTCGTGAAGCCATGATGTTACGGAGGAAAAGAAATTCAATTTTTGGTCTTTATTTAAAATGTGTCAGTATATATTTTACAACTGAACTAATACATTTCAGTAATATATTTTTCTATATGGTATAAAACTAACGAACTGTAAGAAAATGTCACCTGTATACCACAGTACTTAGAACAAAGGGGTTAAAAGTCACATTTGTATGACATTAAACATTTTGAAATATAACATTGTTTCTTTTCATCTTCTCAATTACTTATAAAACCATAAGAAAATGCCTAGAGGACTATACTCTAAGGAGGATTACAGATTCTTACTGATTACAGCGCTCTCACACGTGCACTCACGGCACTAATGGTAGGCTGCCCTCTCAATTATCGATGTGTTCCAGTGATGTGCATTTAGTCTAAAATACAAGCTATAGTGTGCACAAGCAAGCTATAATACAACTAGTACTCCTGTTATAATCAATTCTGAATTCTAATCCTAGATTACTAAACCTATTTCAATGTTGCATATTTACTAAGTTGGTCGTCATTTTGACGACACATTTTTATTGTTTTTATTGTTCATTCATTTATCATGTATTTTATTGTTCATTTTTCAAATGCTCTTGCTTCTTTTGTTTTTCTTGCATCAAAGTGTATTTTACTGGCTTTCCCTAACTAGCAAAAAAAGTATGTTTTAGGAATAAGCATTAAAAAAATTAACTGTATCTATTTTTATCATATAAATACACTTTTTAACATAAGAATATACATTACGTAAACTAGTGTTGAAAATCTTAATTTACTTGTGAAACATATTTAGATAGATTAGTGAAAATGTATAAAGGAAAAATTGTGAGTAACTGAATTTGAATAGTACTGAAGAGTAAATTAAAATGTACATTGTAATGTTAAGTGTCTTTTGTTATTTCACTTTGTAAACAATACATTGCTCTGGGGCAGCTTCCGCATTACGAAGTCATCATTCTTCTATTGACAGACGTGCAGAAAGAACAGAATCCTTTTGCTCCTGCAGTGGCAGGAGTACAAATTGACAGTTAAAAGTATTCCCAGGTTCTTCCAGAATCACGTTCTACAAAGTTGCTTCTGTGTCACCACTACTGTCAAATGAAGAACTATGTTGCTCTTCAAGCTCTCGAGTCGTAATCCTGACAACTCCTTACTTAGCAACTGCCTAATGCGGTTGTTTTCGGATTCTTCTTTCTTGTTATCCATTATATTTCCAACATGAAACCACGCAGTAAACTATACACAAGCTACTCGTATGTACTCAGTTTCAAAACAAAAACCAACGCCCTATACTAGTTTATCAAAAAACATTTTAAAAAAACTGTAAAGAACACACTATGCCTTCGTAAAATATTTGACGCACTGTCTAAAAGAGACACGACAGAACTATACGGTTTTTAAGTGAGTTCCAAGATCATGGGGCAAAGTTATGAAAATACTATGTAAAGGGAGTTGGCGCATGCGCGGTTTTCCAATTTTTACATAGAGTATCGTCAAATTTACTTAGTAATCCAGGGTTAAACAGTAATGCAACTATTTTTTCAGGACATAGAGGGTGACTGTGAGTCGATGGATTTGTCAGTGACGGTGCAGAAAGGGTTCCAGCAGCATTCTTGCCTCCACTTCGTGAGAGATGCTGTGTACGCTGTGGCGACTGCTCTACACAACATGCATCAGGACAAGTGTGGTGGCACCCCTGGGGTGTGCGAGAATATGAACCACATAGAGAACAGCGAGGTGGTGAAGTACCTCACTAACGTCACATTCAAGGGTGAGTTGAGTCAATTGATTTGTCAGTGTCAGAAAGTTTTTCAGCAGTATTCTTGCCAACATTTCGTGAGAAATGATGTGTGAGTGCAAAAAGAGGTTGGAAATCAGTGAATACCAATATCATTAGTCAATCACCTATTCTAATTTATTAATATACGAGCTAATCCGATACGGCAAATGTCACACAGCCCCTGAATGTTGAATGTTGATTGTGCGAAATGTCAAAGTTTGTGATCGTTTTGATTTTTTGCTTATCTTGATTGTCAACATTGAAAATAATGTGACTGAACTGTGTCAATATCAAAGTTTTGTAGCAATCCGAAGATTGCCAAGAAACTATACTCGGAAAGTATTGTAAACATGCTACATGTAGATTGAAAAAAACAGTACTATACAAAAAACGAAAATGGTGATTTTTCTTTGGTAGAAAGATATTGATCTTTTTTATGTTTAAATAAAAACATGTTACTGTAATTCCAAAATATTATTGAAACAGTCAATGGCCTAAGAAACTAAAAATACATGCTTTTGATACGAACTGTAATTTTGTAATTTAGTAATAGTCAATATTTTCAAAATATTCCTGAAAATACATGAATTTATTAAGCAATACCTACTAAACTGATTAATTATTAATTCATGTGTGTTAACTAATTAATTCAACCTTTTTGTATGAATCAGATGAGAGAGGGAATCCCTTCAAGTTTCTCAACGGCCGTGATGGACCTCCTCGTTATTCGATTTTGAATTTCCAAAGAACCGATGTTAATTCATTTCAGTGGCAGATAGTTGGAAACTATTCATGTAAGTATTGATCTATTCTAAAGTTGTGTGACAATTCCTCAAAATGCATTAGTGTCTTGCATTTTGAACAAACAAATAAGAATATACTTAATATTATTTATTGCTACTAACATTGCAGGCTGTGTGTGTCGAAAATACGAGTAGATTAGTCTGTACAATGCGTCTTGGCTGCTTGTGGATATACCGAATTGTTTGTTAGACTGTTCCTCTTTATATAGTAGCTTCCCCCTTAACGAACCATGGCGGGACCGGATAAAATTCTGATAGTCTAAAAATCGGTTAAACCGAAAATCTTAAAAAGATTCAATATCAAAAAAGTGAAAACCATTTCAGTAATTGAATTGATTATATAAAAATACAATATCAAATATTATATTTAAAAACCAAACTATTTAATATATACACAATGTTGTGTGGACTAATAGGGTAAAGGAGGTCTGAAATAAATTATAAATTATACTTCCTTATAATTTACTTCAGACCTCATTTACCGTTTCTAGTAATACAACCCGTAAAAGGCAGTAAGAAAACACTAACAAGTTTAAAAACGGACACTTTGGTGTACATTTTCCTGTTTTTTTTTTCGGCGCGGCGGTCTTATTAAGTCAAATTTAACATTATGACTTCCCGGAAAGATCGGTTACCCAGGGCGCGGTTAAGAGGAAGCCTACTGCACTTAATCCTTCACGAATGCCATATTCCTTGTCTCTTATCCTTAAGCATCTCTCACATGTGTCACCTTGCCTCATTAATATTCTTAAAAATAAGACTTTTGAGAAATGTCTTTTGAACGTAAAATTATCTCAAATAGTATGTATTGTAAAGAACTGAAAATAATTAAAATTTTGCCAACATTTTTAAATAAATATATTTTTAAGAGTTTTAATGAGCATAACAGAGCAAACTCAGCATAAATAAACCCATCATTTTATTTTATACAATTAATATCAATTTAGTCATCTGAAGGTAATAGTACTATTTCTCGTGTTGTATCATTTACGTACATGGAATGTCATAATTGTATATTGATCAGATCAATCATTCTTATATCATTCGTTCATGTATCATCGTTCATATCCAAAAATTATATAACAGAATAATGAGTAATATATGTCTATCGTTTTGTTATATTTACGATATTATTATGTAATTTACAATACATTATGCATAAACCAGAAATTTTGGTTTTAGTGGTTTAACCATGTATACCTGTATAGGGAATGATATGTTATTAAATAATTCCCTAATTAAGAAATTAAAGATATATAATTAGTCAAAATAATAGTATTGTATTTACCGAGAGAGGATGATAACTCTTTATAATAATGACCAAGACAAAACAGGTGGTCTATATCTTTTACAATATTAAAAATAAATTATATTTTAAATCAGCTGACCAGCTGACACTACATGAGCCCCCTAGGGAGACTGGAAGTCAGGGATCAAGCCGTAAACGCACATTGCGACCAAATCTGGTAGCGTACTCTGGTGTTGCGTTGTCCGGGTCTGCAGCAGGTGTACCGATGCTGGGTACCGGTGTGTGGGCGCTTCTTGGTTGAGGCTGTGGGGAAGGGTCAGGTAGGATGTAAGCAGGCTTCACTCTGTCAATGCTTACTTTAGAGCTTCTATCTGCGATCTGGATGGTCATAGTTTTGTCGTCACGGCTGAGCACTTTGTGAGGTCCGCTGTAGGGAGGTTGCAGGGCTCGACGCACAGTATCGTCACGTAAGAAAACATGAGTGCATGTTGATAATTCCTGGAAGACAAATGTCTGAGGTTTGCTGTGAGCTGAGCCAGAGACAGGTTGACTGCTGTTGAGAAAATGTACAGGGCTTGATACATTTATTAGCTTTTTTACCATATTTAAAATGATACCAACATATATCGGAGGAGCTAGATAATGATTTAGAACCACCCTGGCCGTGTAAGTCTGAGCGAGACCCAGGATGATGAGCTGAGAGTGCTGTCTCGATCTGAGAAATCCTATCCGTCAATTCCTTTATGACCAAGGTGAGTTCTGAGTCAATATTTACAGTTTTACGGTTGAGAGAACACACTGTAGATGGCAAAGTAAATACACTTACATTCGGAGTTGCAGTGCTTTGAACTGTACTCAAAGGTAAGGGATGGGCTTACCTCAAATATCTTGTCAGCAACATGAGCTAGTTGCTCTAGTGACTGTTCTTGAGGTTGTGCCTGCAGTATTGCTTGGACTTGGCATGGTAGGCGAGTGATCCATAGTTGACGAATAAGATCCTCATGTACTGGAGTGTTACCGGAAAGCGATAGTAGATGACGAAGGAATTGAGATGGTTTACGAGATCCCATTTCTTCCTCCGTCAGAATTTGTTTTAGTCGTTGATTGGTACTGAGAGAGAGCCTTTGGATAAGTTCGGTTTTGAGACGCGTGTAAGGGTTGGCTACAGGAGGAGCTTTAATTATATCCCTTACCTCATGAGCGTAGCGACCTTCTAGCTGACTTACCGCGTATGCAAATCTTGTATTCTCCTGTGTAACATGGGCGATGGTAAACTGAGCTTCGACTTGTGCAAACCATAGTTCCACATCTTCGGGCCAAAAGGGTGGAAGTTTGACACTTACCCAATTGACGACACGTTGGGGAGAGTCTGCAGTTTGTATATCAGGTTCCGCATGTTCATTGTCCTGGTTATCAGGATGGTGAATCTCTTCAGCATTGTTTTCTTGCTGACCTTGAAGATGACGTTGCAGATCTTCAACTTGAGTCCGCAAAATGTCGTTTTGCCTTTGCAAATCTTCCATTGAATGTGAATAAAAGCGGGTCTTGAATAATATGTCCTTTCCTTTTCGGGGTCACCAATATAGGGAATGATATGTTATTAAATAATTCCCTAATTAAGAAATTAAAGATATATAATTAGTCAAAATAATAGTATTGTATTTACCAAGAGAGGATGATAACTCTTTATAATAATGACCAAGACAAAACAGGTGGTCTATATCTTTTACAATATTAAAAATAAATTATATTTTAAATCAGCTGACCAGCTGACACTACACCTGTATATTATTTGCTTCTCTACATTGAATATATTTTTAATTATCATTCAACAGTGTAATCAGACTAATCCAGTCGATGGTTTGCTATATTCAAAACAAATTTTTTCATAAATATCGTACTTTTACACTCTAAATAACCACCAATATTACCAATAAAATTCTGATATGTAGATTAATTTCTGAGTTTTTAGTACAAAATTTGACATTTAAGTTTATTGTATCAGTCCTTGTCATATCACATTTTTCAGAATTTCCAAAGTAGATGTACAGTAAATTTAATCCTTACTCCTTAATTTTCGAAAACATGTCAATATGTCTTGAGTTGTCTGGAGCACTGCTGCGATGTTAATTTGTTATCTTCCTAGCGCCCTATATTCCTAATACTTTCATCAAAGTTCATAACTTTTAAAATTATAAATCAATCTTACCTTTCATGTTACATTTCAATAAGGATCCTAAGACATACCTAAAATAGTATACGTTTAAATCAAGGGCAAATCCAGTACTGGTTTTCGGAGGGGGCCATCTTGGCTTTAGTTTATCATGTGGTTTTGCATTTCGTTACAACAAGAAACTAAATGAATAGAAAGAAATAAACTAATTCTTAAAGTTTCGTTAGTTAATTTTACTTCTTATGGTTAAATATAAAGGTTTTCTTTTCATAAAACGTATTTTTCTAAAATCCGGAAGGGGGCCATTGTCCCCATGGATCCACCAATGGTTTAAATTGAATAAATTCAACTCTAACATATGACAATTTTCTTATAGGATGAGTAATGAAAAATGTATGTTATTACTAACTGTAGTACTGTGTGTGGATAGTTAAAATTGATATATGTTTTACTTCCTAGTGGATGAACATGGCAAGCCCCAGCTGTATTTGGAAAAGGAGAAAGTAACTTTCCGCAAAACCTCGAAGAAGTTCCCTCCTTCTGGTTGCACCCAAACATGTGATGACATGCAAATTCGGATTCGAGAGGTTTGTAAATAATTTAATTCTTTAGAGTGACAATTATCTTCATTATTAAAACATAATAAACATTTCATTTATCGTATAAACAGAAAATTTGTAGTGGGAATCATAAACTTGGGACAGTGTGTTTCAGTACGAAGACACTTGCTGTTGGTCCTGTATAAATTGTGGACCATACGAGATACGGAAAGATGACTTCCATTGTGAGCAGTGTAGACCTGAATATCTCCCGTCAAAGAACAAAAGTGTCTGTGAAATCATCCAAGAAGACTTCATCTACTATGGAGACCCATGGGCAACACCTGCACTAGTAGTAGCTACAGTAGGTAATTGATTAGTTTTCCATTTAATGTTCCTTTCTACTTTTTTTTATTTTTTTGGCTATTTTTGAACTTTTCTATCCAGTGAGATTAGAAGAAAACACTTTTAAGAGTCAAATCATCCATTTGATTTATATAATATCCTTCTTTACATTGTTTAGATGTATGTAAATAGTCTTTATTGGGGCCATCTAAATTAAAGTGGTTTTCATGAAAATCTTAATAACTATACATGTCTATCAACTGTAATCAATTGAATTGACCACTTTTGATTAAACTTTACATGGAGATAAATTTTATAAATATTAGATTGAAACTTTCTATTTTTAAATAATTATGTTTCTTCTAACCCCATATTGAAAAAAGACTGCTCCAATGATTTTGAACAAATTTTTAGTACTTATTGCCCATTATTATGTAAAATGACATATATGGTGTATCTCCATTTTTTTAAACATGTATAAGGATTTAACTTCAAGTTTGGGTGAAATGTAATCAAACTGTTCTACATACCACACCTTTACTCTTATTTGAAAGATAATGTATGTCTACATTAATATTGTTAGTTAACTTTTAAATTTATATTCATATTTTCAAGCACAATAAATTTTAATTTTTACCTAAAAATCTTTTGGCAAGTCAATCTTTACAGTTACAAGAAATTTTATTAAAATTGTATGCATTGCTGCTCAAGTGATTAAAAATGCCATAAAACACATCTACATAACAATTGCCTTTGAATAGAGAATTTCGCTTTAGTTTTTTGTAAACACTATTTTGTTAAAAACCCAGACTTGTTCCGTGGCTGTTTAGAAATGTTTATACAGAAAAATATATATATTAATTTTATTATTATTGAAAATTATAATTCACCCGGCAAGTGAGAGATCCGGGTTCGACTCCCGGCGGAGCAAGTACTTTTTGCGATTCAATGTTTATTGAAATTAAATAAGGCAATTGCCGTTTATACAATTTAATGTATATATATATATTTATAAATACTTTGTAATGTACACATGATTGTGCATTGTTATATTTAATATGTAAATAAAGATGTTTTTTTACTACTCATTTATACATAATTAATTCAAGAACATTGAAAATATCAATCAATTATATGGATAAAGTCAATTATTACCTATGCCAATAGAATTGTATAGTGTAAGCCATAAGATGAATGAAGAAATTAAAGAAGGGAACCTACTTAAAGTAAAAGTTTGATCACTTTCGTACAACTATGATGTATTTCTATAAAGCCTACACAAGAGTTCAAAGTCACAGTCCCTCAATTATTAATATCTCTCTAGCTAATTTTTTAGGAAGAAAAAACTGCAGTCCGATCTTTGACATATCACATAAGTTCATGATTTAAGTAGCCAGTAAAAAGGAAGTAGGCACTTTGGTATGCAAATTGATAATTTCAATGTTGAAGGAAGGATTATAAAATTTTAACTTCTGAGGATAGTTCAAATAACTGCCGGAGGCACATTAGTAATGTGTTCTATTAACACTGTCCAGAATCGTATGATAGTCCTCTTTAGGAAGTTTCAAGCAGGTAATATAACAAACAGAGCTATTTGGACGGTGGTCATGCTCGTTGAAAGATTATTCCATGAACCTGTGCCATTATCAGTTACATTTGTGGTGTCAGAAGCATAATGTCAGAATTAATCCTGAGGAAACATTCACACAGCCATTTACAAACAAGAAAAAACAAGACTTTTCATGCCTTTAGGTTTGGTGCTGCTTCCTTCATCTAGGGGTTTCTTTAGATAAGCTCACATGGAATGCATACCTAGAAAATACGTCACAATCATAAAATTGTATCTAGTAATGCTTATTTGAGCCTTACAATAGGAGGTGAGACTGCATATCAGATGTAAGGCTGTTGTATTGGTGGTTAACAGAGGTTGCACACGATGTGGTCTGGTGGTTCAAAGCCCAACAGACAGTATCATCAAAAAAATTCATGTTTATAAGTTATTAAAAAGTTTGTATAAATAGCAATAGCCTAAATTAATTTTTAAATAAACATTGAATCCAAAAAGTACTTGCTCCGCCGGGGCTCAAACCCGGATCTCTCACTTGCCAGGTGAGTGAGCTACCACTACACCACAGAGCCCTTATTTTTTACAATTCAATTATTTTGTATTTGGCCGTATCTGTCACATATGCGTTTAAATAACCAAACTAACATATGATCGGAAGACTTATGTTAACTTGTAAAATGACTTTTATTTACGTTAATGAAATTTGTATAAATGGCAATAACCTAATTTAATTTTTCAATAACCAATGAATCACAAAAAGTACTTGCTCCACTGAGATACAACATAGATTCAATCCCTATATCATGTTTAACCCTTTGTATCAGCGTAATACCATTCCCCATCTCATACTGTGCCAACTATCCGTTGTATTTTGTTTGTTAAGTTCCTAAAGCAGATATTCAGTGATTACCTTAAAATTGTGAAGGTATTGAAAATTTTATTTGAAAATAAATTTCAGCAATCTACCAACACAGCACCAAAACGAGATTCTCTATGGTTTAGCTCCATGTAAAACTATAAGATTATATTTATTGCAATTGATCATTACATTATTATATAATAAAATTCACTAGCAAATAGTGAATTTTAATGAACAGCATTCATTCAGATTTGAATAATATGTATTAATCTTATCATCTCAAGTTGGTAACAAATATACAGGACTATTGCTTGCTTGAAAATCCCAGAAAATTTGACAAAAATGACTTGTAATATAGAATGGAATTTAAAGCTTCCACTTTTTAAAAGTATATACATGTAGATTAGAACTAATGCATATGCTTTGTTGTAAGCAATAACAATAAATACAACTGTTATTGTTACAAATTTCTCCTTACCTTACCATAAATGTTCAGCCCAACTTTGGACTTTACTGATCATTACACCATAGTATTTTCACAATACTTTTTGTAGCACTGATAATTCTAATAGTTTTTACATGGATTTTAGTATCTTGTACATTCTTACCACTGAGATTATAAAGATGTGTACTCATGTATCATACTCTTTATAGTTCTTCTAATGGGATTTCAGAACGTCTTTGTTTGGATTTGTACAGACAATCCATCAGATATGTTTAAATACTTCTTATTGAAGCTTCAGATGGTATTGGAGAAACCAAAAAAGATTACAAGTTATATGTCCATAGTTTTTAACAATCAATGTCTTTTAATAGCAATTCACATCAGTAGATTATGTTTTACAGGGGTGCTTTTGACGCTGATTGTGACATTGGTATTCTGGGCTAACACTGACACACCTGTGGTGAAGGCGTCAGGCAGAGAGCTGAGCTATCTGCTGTTGTTGGGTTTGTATTTTTGTTTCGTAAACAGATTTAGAAAATACTAATACAACAAAAGGGTTGACATAGCTTTGTTTTACTGCAATCAATTTTAGTATCAATAAATTACAACCCTTGAAAAAGTTCTATGCCATAACTTTTCAAAGTAACAAATGAACAAATGGTAGCTGTTCATTGCTAACCAATTAGATCTTGGAATTCAATTATGAATCTGAGTCAAAGTCTCAACATTTAATTCATTTTTCTGACGAAAGACTGAAAGCCACTAACTTTTTTATGAAACAAAACTCAGGATAGCCACAAGTAGATGAATAAAATTTATTTCAGTTTGTTGTTGATCTGCCAAAGCAAGTTCACTGCCCACTGAGTCTGACCATTTTAAAAACCTGTTTTAAAAGGTTTTTATCTATGTAGCCTTGTAAAAATCTCTTTTAAAACCAGTTGAATGCTTAAAAACTTGTGAAAACCAAGTACCACAAAACAAAATGATTTTGTTTGTGGTACAAAGTTCAACACTCACCTTTTTACAATTGATATACACAATTCTCAGTCATGTGGCCTGTCTAGAGTTGGTTTTAGTATGATGTAATGTCAGCTAGATAAATAACTACAATATGTATATATATATATATATAAGAATTAAAGGCTGAAATTAAATATACTAGAATCAAGTTCAAACTACGTTATGGAATTGATTACTTTAAGTTCCCAAGTTAAAACACACGATTCCCCAAAAGAACAAAAACTCAAAACGACAGTGAATGCAAAACATAATGTGCACTGTGTTCTTGAGAGGAAAGGAGTTTAGCTTATTGAATTTTTTACTAAATTTGAAACCGTCAACAAGACATATTATTACTGTGAGACTAAAAATTGTTTGGTGCAAAATTCAAAACAAATATGGAGACACTCAATAAAAGAATTTTGTTATATTTTGTTTGACATTGCACAGTCTCATACTGCTGATGACATTAAAAGGCTATGAGAACAGTTCAGTTGGGAAAGTTCACTCACCTATTGTACAGTACCTATCTGTATTCTGTATTCTGTATTCTAGTACAGACACACGTTGTCTGACTAACTCTTGTTCCTGTCATGAAACATAAGCGTGGTGTAAAGCGCTTTTAATATGATGCTCAATAGCAAACTCAAAAACTAAGCTGGTCACCCACTGTGACAAATGTCTGGACAATGGTAAATATTTCATGTAAAATTAAAATTATTTTTATTTATTATTAATTATTTTTTAAATAATGTTTACTTTTCATATTAGGTCAAATTTTTAGGGAGAAAATAGCATTAGACCATCTTATAATCAATATGAATAATATGTGTTAAATGCAGTCATAATGTTACTGGAGGGACTATGGGGATGACAGGTGGTGGTGCTTGTTACGTATGTGAGGTTAAACAGTGTTTTAGAGTGGTTGAATGAGTATTTGTTCTGTTTATTTTCTCTTTTACATTGTTAGTTTTTTCTTTATCTCTCATTAAGAATTATATAAATAAGTTCCCGAGCTATTTTATGTAAATAAGAAATTTAATTTAAATTTTAATATAAAGTATAAATATATTAAAATTGTACAGTGTCAGTATTCAATTATTGTTAATTTTCTGTATATAATATGAGTTGTGTAGTAGAGACAAGGTGTCACCCTTGTTAATAAAAACATTTTTCACTTCTCTTTTCATGATTCATATATAATTTACTTGAACCTGAAGTGTTCATACAGGAGCAAAGCCTACGAAATTGTGTGTGAAGCCACGTATAACTGCTACTAATATCATAATTGCTCTGGTGTAATTGGTACTTCTGCCCAGATTTGGTTTTTCACTCAAAACAACATTGTCATACATCTGTTACCAGGCACATTGCTGGAGTTTTGTGTGACTTACATAATGGTGGCCCCTCCAACATTCACCAGTTGTGTAATAACAAGATTCTTCCTTGGGTTCTCATTCGCTCTTTGCTACGCGGCAATTGTCACCAAAACGAACCGGATTGCGAGGATATTCAGCAACGGAGGTGGGATTTCCAGAACAAGGTAACTAATTGCACTGACTTGTACAAATTGCTAGTATCAAGACAATTGTATACCCCATTTATTGGGGGCATTTATTAACCCCAGTGCAGCCATTGCCAGTTGTGCAAAAGTTATTGCCTGGGCCTGTACGTGAACCATTATTTGTTCAGTAGATTTGGTTTATTGAGGGAATCAACTTTAAAAAGGTTAAGTTCATGGTGTAATAATTCTACATTATACAAATTTATGTAATACAATTTTAAATATTTAAATTTTAATCATGTTGTGTACAGTATTTGAAGATATTTTCTACATAAATGAAGTGTTGCAAGGGAATTAAAAAGGATTTGTATAGCCAAGGAATATGAAAATATTATATCCAAAATAATTTGTATTAAAATATACTTTATTAATGGAATGAATATATACAATGCATCTCTTAACTGTTCTTAAAATCTGCAGGTACATCAGTCCAAAATCACAAATATTGATAACAGCAATATTGACATCAGTCCAGATTGTTATCAATATTGGTTGGTTCTGGTACGACCCTCCAGTGGTTAAGCACGTGTTTCCTGCCAGAGATTCCCGCCTTAGGATTTGCTCTGGACTGGGAGATTTTTCCTATCTCATCAGCCTTTCTTATCCATTTGTCCTTATCGGTAAGACCCAATTTTATTTTTTTTTTAATTTAAGGCACTTGTAATGAGCAGATTTTTAACGGCAGTTCTTTACCTATACTTGCTGAAAATTGGAAGGATTGTAGAAATTTCAAGACAAATTTTTACAGAAATCCCAAATTGTGTGCATCAATATGATGATAAAATTAAAATATAGTTAGAATTTATTTAAATAATTTTGTGGAACAAATTAAAAATACTTCATTTTAATCTAATTGATAGATAATACTGTATATGAATACTATAATTTAGAGCATGCCTAAACAAGACAACTGCAGAGAAGCACAAGTGCCACAAGCATCCAGGATCAGTGTTGTATGCTGGCGATTGTCCAAGAACTTGTACATCTATGATCTGGCATCGGCGATCATGCAGTGCTGAATATTGTGGCTTTAGATTAAATACCACAACCACAAATGTTAGGTTGGATGTCCCCAACCTGACATCCAATATACACAGCTGTGATATTCAGCGGTTATTTTTAAGGTGTAAAATGAAGCAATTTACCAAACTAAAATTACACTTAAACAAATAGTAATCATAATATTATATCTTAAAGAAGTTAATAACAGTTTCAGTTAGATTAAATAGAACATTAGATGGTGTCAATCAGAATAACTATGAAATTAAAGATAGTCTAAAATCAGCCCAACATAAAATCTTTTAGAATACTCTTACACTGCAAAAGTCAAGGATTAGGCAAAACAGAAATTTACACTAAATAGAAAACCAACAGTAATCTTCAAATTCTTCATCAAAATACTGACAGAGAAGCCAAACCTATTCAATTCAGTGACGCTGAAAAATACTGAGCCTGACTGGCTAATTTTAACAGAACCTGGTCTGAAACAACAGCTTCTATGGAACACCAACTTAACTGGCATACATTCTCGTCACTGACTACAGTAGGGAACACTAACAAAGGGAGGTGTAGCCATCTATGCTGTAGAATCCATTACACTCCACAGAACTCATTAACAAATGGAATCTGTAGGAAACCAACAGTGGAGAGTGTATTAGTAAAAATTAATGCAGAGCATATATACTTAGGTATATATTTCCTCTTCAGCAAACCACTTTTTGAATGAAAATCCAAACGAATCGCCTGTAATTACAAAAAACCTCTAACCTATAAATATTGACTAAAGTTTTTTAATCAAATTTCTTACTTTCAGTTAATGAAACAAAATAAGTTAATATAAAAATGTAGGTATTCAAGATAACTTTTAAATATTATATTAAAAAAATATGTCTTTACGTCTTGAAAGAGCTTTTGCAAGCTCTTTATTCATACAACCAAATATTTTTATAAATAGTTCAAAAAGAGATTTAAAAAAATACAACTAAGAGAACAAATGAAAACTGTAACACCAAAGCACAGAACTAAGCTTACAATAACACAACTAGCATTAGAAAAGAGTAAGGTATTTTGTTTCTTGTACTTTTCACATTTTATATTAAAATTTTAACTGTAATTCAGATGAGTTTTGTACTACTTCTCCAGGAGTATGCACAGTTTACGCTTTCCTCACAAGAAAATGTCCTGACGGTTTCAATGAGGCCAGACACATAGGGTTCACCAACTACACAGCTATTGTGATCTGGCTGGCCTTCGTTCCTCTCTACATCGCATCTACCAGTTATAACATCAGGGTGGTCACACTCGCCCTATCCCTCTCACTCAGGTGCCTATATTATTGTGTATTATACAACATATTGTATATGCAGTGGATTGTAATCATATAAATGACTAATTAATAAAACTTTTATAAAAAATCTAACCTTACAATAACAAAGACAATAAATTTGTGTAACAAACAACAGAGATACAAATTATTTACCAACGCATTGAAAAAAAGAAAAGGAACTGGCACTGGCCAGAAGAGCACAAGTTGAAAATATCTATGGCATTAAAAGGATTAAGGCCTACTTATCTATCAGATTTGAAGTTTCTATCAGAATATTATTAATTAAACACTTAATTAGTTGTACTTCCATTTATAGTATAGTTAAAGATTAATTGTTTTAATATTGTCTAAAAACTATTAATGTTTTATAGTGGATTCGTTCAATTGTGCTGTCTCTTCTTCCCGAAGATTTACATAGTAGTATTCACTCCAGAGAAGAACACCAAGGAGGTGGTGATGGGTCATAACCGCACTTCTTCCTTCACTACCAATACCATGTCCAGCAATATCATGCCTACCAATGCTGCCCTAGCACTAACTCTGGACAATGGTAAGGCAATGTAACCACTACACTGTATAGTATTCCCCCCAAAATAAATATCACTTTTATATTGTCTTTAGATAAATATGTTTGACTGACTTTAATTTTGGAAAGAATCTAAAGAAACACAATATCTGAAATCTACTGCAAAAACATCCATGCTAATCAAGGTAATTAAACTATGTTTTCCATTTTTAATTATTTTAAATAAGTCATCGACCTATGGCTGAATTGGTAGAACCGCAAAAACTATGGCAGTAAAATTAACAATTCATTCCAATAAAATTTACAATAAGAGTTGGTTCATTACTTTTTGAAAATTATTAAAATTTGATTTTTGTTACGGTAGTTAAAAACAAACTAGTAATAGTTTATCAATATTTCAGAATATTAGTAAAGAAAATATTTATCTAAAAACATTGCCCTGACTTGATAAAACACACCTTTAATAAATTATTAATTTCTTATAGAATTGTAAATTTACTAATACGGAGAGACTCCTGAGATTTGAATATAAACATTGTTGTTCAACACATTACCAAGTATGTACAACACTGGCATGTATATTATTTTGTACAATTTTGAAATAATGCGTGCCAGTGTTGTTCATACCTTGCAATGTTTGGAACAAAATTGTTTTTAAGTGATCATAGTTGTTGGCCTGAAAATTAATTGACAGAAACTGGATTGAAGTCCAACTAATAAACTAATTGTCCCGTAAATAAGATTATATCAGTTGTACCTTAATTCTCTTACTTGGTAACATTAGGAACACAAACTACATGTCCATCTCAAATCTAATACTGATTAATTAATGTGTTCAAATCTCCAAAAATTGAAAAAATCCAGATACAGTATAATCCTGCCCAATTTTCTGTTACATATTACTTTGTGTAAATCATGCTAAAAGAGAACATTACAATATAATTAATGTATTCTTTTAAAAAATCACACATCCTCACAACTGAGGCATCTACGAATATGGCTCCCTTTACTCAACAAGAACCTTTAGACACCTCATCATTCACAATGATTCCATTCATGTTGCAAAAGTCACCTATCCCATTTATTGATACTAGATTTTTTTTTAAGTACAATCATACCAAGTCAACAGACTTTTACATTTTTAACCCCTCTGGAGACTGCTGTTAATGACTGAACGGATTGCAGTAAGCGAGTATTTGAGCACATATATTGTCAATGTGTAAATGAATTAAAAGTAGAACAAACCTGACATCAGGAAGGTCAAAGCGGTGTTTTCGAGGGCTCGGCTTGCCACAGCCAATCAGCTCGAAGCCGTTTCCTACACAACGGAACTCCACTCTGTTGCCAAATTTCTCTGTGTAACGTGGTCAGTTGTGTTATCTATCTATCTTTGTGTTGTGCATCTTTGATGTTAGAGTACAAATTGTAAACGATATGTTTAGTGACTATTTGTGATCTGTTTTTACTCTTTGCTACTGACTGTATTGTAATTTTTTTGAATTAAAACAGTGTTTTGAAAGACAACACTTATAAATGACTTGTTTTGTGAAATTGAGAGTGAAACTATTCAAGCTATCATACAAAATTAAGTGCTATTTTTTTCTTTTAGTTCACCCATAAGGACACATACTAAAATAAATTAACCACAAAATTTCATCATTGTATTATAAGTTGTGCTCAAATAATATTTTTTTAATTAAAAACACTTATAGGCAGACAGAGCACTAAGAAAGATAGGACAAAAGTATTGATGCTATTCAATCAAGTATGGTACCCAAAATATGAGATTTAATGTTTTTGACAAGTATAA
Source organism: Homalodisca vitripennis (assembly GCF_021130785.1). Classification (NCBI taxonomy): domain Eukaryota; kingdom Metazoa; phylum Arthropoda; class Insecta; order Hemiptera; family Cicadellidae; genus Homalodisca; species Homalodisca vitripennis. The sequence goes on from NC_060211.1 coordinate 74,111,567, forward strand.
CATTCGATAGGTAGTAAAAGTTATTATACTACTAACTCAAACATTGCTCTTATGGTACTAAAACAATACAGTATATTTTCTGTGCTATAACTCATATGGATTCATAGTGGCACGAGCCTTGTGACGAGGAAGCAATTCTGTGACAGGGCACTGAAATAAGGTTAGAACAGAGCATGCGTGATGTGTTCAGTGGCAGTGACAGTCTCAGACTGCACAGTGCAGCAACAGGTTACAGTATTGGATTGTAACCTCGGCTACTCCCCTCCTGATCAATCCTATCCACCCTTAGCTTCAAGTTTGTTCTGTTTTTAATAATAGTTTATCAGAAATATGTTCATTTTCAGCTGATTATGTTAGAAAAAAATATTTTTGGTGGTCACTTATCATATCTAACAACATAAATGAATTGTAAATTTTTCATTAACAAGTGAAATTATAATCCTTATTTAAATTATATATAACAATATTTTATACAACAAATAAACAACAAAAATAGTGATTTCCCTTGTTATATTCATTGCAGGGTACAGAAACCCCACATTTACCAATTCATTAGGGAGCATTCATGACGAAGAGATGCCTGCAAGATCTGTAAGATTTCACCCAAAATTATGTAAGCAGTTTCCACTGATCCAATCACTTTTGATGTTTTATTAGATAGAGAAATAACATGGAAAGTAAAAATGCTACAGCTTTGGATTTTGACTGGAAAATTAACAATAAATCTATGCATGTGCATCTATTTGAGCATCTAGTACCCTTAAATATATTAACATGATTGTGTAACATCTATTGACTTATTTCTCTATTCCCTATTAAAAAACTAATTATGACTTGCCAATAAATTATTTTATATTAATTGATAAAAATATATAATTAACTAACCATTAATCAATTTTCAGAGGCCTGCATTTTGCTTTATCTTATTAAAATATTTAACACTCCGAGGACCAGTCATACAATTTTTGGACAGCAAAATATGTCAAAAATATCAACTTTGTGATTTCTGGTTGATTATTATCCACGTGAAAAAGACTTACCTCCTCGAAATAGCACAACATTCATTTATACCTGTTCTGGAATAAATATTATTGACATTCAAAATAATTTTCAAACTTTAGAAATATATTTTGGATAGCCGAAGAAAAGCATCTTTCATAGTCTTTCATAGTCACCTTATATAGCATACAACATCTAACATTTAATGTCAGGATATGAAGAATATGTAGAATACACTTGTGTAATTTATATTGTGCTCTTTATAAAGCCACCAAATAGTGTTCACAAAAAAATACTTTGTAATTAAAGATACCTCAGGAATGGATCTGATAGGGAAAGAGAATACCCAAACGCAGAGATCAGAAAAAGAGAAGCTCCTAATGAGGTGGTGGTAAAAGAAAGAAATGAATTAGAAAGGACATGAAAACCTACTCATAGGGCTGCTCACCACATTTCCACTTGATTTCTGAGCTGTTATGATGTTTTTATCAAACAGCTTAACTAATAAGGAAAGAATCTGATCCCATGGCTGTTGCCAGCAACAAATAAACTGAAGAATTTTTTGGCCTTAGAAGTAGAGATACTTTGAATTATGCTGGAATATAGCGTGTTTCACAAAGCATAATCATAACTATTCAGTATTTAATCTTAGTTAAAAACTTCATAGTATGTATCTAAGACTAAGCTGTCAGTGTCATGACTCATTAAAGTTTTCTGGTTCAAACCGATTGAAAATTTTGATTATCGGCCTCATTGTGAAGAGCAATTTTTGTCAACAGATGTTAATCAAAAACTTGCAGAATCAGAAATGCACATTTGCTTACAAAGGGAATGGAGGAAATTACCACAAGCTGTCCAAAAAAAGGAAAATTTACAGACTGTCCCTCATGATGAACACAAAGATGCAGAACACATTCAGAATTTACGTACATAGTTCAAAAAGTCTATTCATCTTGAAGGTGGAAAACTACAAATTTCTCTAAAAATATATATCTGGAATGTTTAGTGTCTATATCTGATTGATTGTGGAAGACCCCATAGTGCACATTCTGTCTAATTAAGATTAGTCAGTGAAGGTATTAAGAAACTGTACAAAATTCAATTACTAAAGTGACAAACAACTACAAGCTGTGGGAATTCACCCTCAACACGAATCAGATGACAATTTTCTAATGTAATAAAACTGAAACATAACTTGCCTGAAGATTTTAAATTTTTGGTGTAAGGATTTCATGTTAATAAGGAAATATAGAAAATGTCCAAGTGTGGACTGTTGAAGGATGGTTGTTAGATACATTAACGGATTGCCTAAGTGAAAATAAACAAAGGAATTTTACTTTGAAATTATTTGTTGTAATTGCCATACATAAAACTCACGACACAAAAAAAACATTAATATTAAAATGCTTTTTCAGCTGCAAAATCCAAGAATGGAGGAGGAGTACCTCAAAGACCGATCCTGAACAGGCCTGGCACTCCACCGCATCGCAAGAATGGAGTCAACTCTATCCCTAATTGAAGAGTTACTTCATTTGATACTATTGTACCTTAGCCCTTCTAGCAGTGGTTGATCTAAGTGATAGAAACCACTAAACTCTCATTCAATTTACTAGTAAGATATAATAATTATAATACCTTGGAATGACGCTTATATAGATATCGTAAAGATAGCTTTTACTGTAAATATTGTACAACAAAATCGTATTTTACTGACTAGAGAAACTGTAAAAATTAATTATTTTTAGTATTTTAGTTAGATAAATAATGAGCATAGATATAATAAATGTTTTAAAATATGTTTGTTCCACATATTTTACATTTATATTTATATTTTTTTAATTTGTTTATTTTTGCAAATTTGTATTAATAGTACAAATACTGGTCTGATATTATTACGTGTATAAAAAGAGGTTTATGACATTATCGATTATTCATTACAAATTAAAATTAAATGTAAAACCGTATCAAAGTGAAACAAATTATTGTAATATTGTGATAAATAAAGTTTATATTAAATAGTAAATAATGAAAAAAAACATTTTGTGACATAACGAGGGAGTAAAGTATTTAGTTTTAAACTTAGAATATGGAGAATACTGCATTTTAATGCTTTGTCTATACTCACCAAGAATGGCTATTGATTTATACTCTTTATGTGTAGTAATGTTTGCTACTTTGCTGTAATCTTCAGTATTAAGAATATAGCCAAATCTTGCTTCCATAAGTATTTTGCCTATTCTGCATTGATTTTTTTGCTAGTTACGGGTATTAAAATAATTACGTTCCTTACTGAGAAATGAGACCATGAACGACTAGTCAAATGCACCAATTGAATCACTGCCACTAAATTTTCTTTTACTTTGCATTCCTTAATTTATATCTTTATAATTAATATATTTTAAAATATTGTATTACTTGGTTTACTACAGAGTTTTATGTTGTACAGCAATCATCCATACTAATTTTTTTTTTTTAATAATGTTATGGATAAAATTGTTCTGCTGTCACAACAGAACAAAAATTTCAACAATACAACTACCATGAAATTATTAAAAACTAATAGGTATTTACATATTAAGTTAAATAATGGCATTTTTTACAGTAAGCAATTTTTTATTGCTCCTAATATTTTTTAATTTCCTTTCAACAGAAGGTAAAGCTTTTTCTTCTTAAATCCTTAGGGGTTAATTTATCATTCATTAACAGAGTGGCAGTTGTTTATTATTCCATTCACTTCTAACTTATATTGATAGCTCATGGAATTATTGGAATTATTTGCCACTTGGAATATCTAATGTTTATTGAATACATTATTTTTATAGTTTTATCAAAAGTGTGTACTACAAAGATAGCAGATACAAGACGTATATGAAAAGCCAATTTTTTTCACTTACTTTCAGTTGTAGTTAAAAAAACCATCAAGTTTCACACCATAAGACTAATATTAAACCTCATGCACTATTACACCGTTATTTCTGGTTGTAGAATCATGGTTAGTCTCATTTGAAAGATATGATTAATACGCATCCAAACGCTTTAGTTGTTTCTCTTTTAGTTTATACTCGTTTAGTATTTTAATAATAAAGTACAAACAAGTTTGAGATTGTTTATAAAACACCAAATATAATGTTTTAAAATATCTCAAAAAGGGTTTGGGTGCATATTGATTATATTTTAAAGTTGAATATTCATTCATTTGATATCAATCAATCAATCAATCAATCAATCTTTCTTTATTACATGAACATTAAGTACAGTAATATAGTCAAACATAGTATAATGTAATAGGAAAAGTCGCTTAGGTGTTTGTTGCATCCAGGAACTCCTCCAGGGTGTAGAGTGGAGTCTTGACAAGGAATTCTTGAAGTGCTTTCTTCAGTGCGTTTCCAGTTAGCAATTGGAAGTCTTCTGGCAGTTGATTTCTGAGTTTTTCGTCCTATGTAGGACGGTTTTCTTTCAAAGAGGGCTGTTCGATGGCGGGGGTAGAACATATCTGGAGGCATGTCGTGTGTTGTAAGTCATGGGAAATCGTTGTAAGTGTCAAAATTTGAGTCTGTCAACATGTAGAATTGTTTCGTATACATACAAGGCTGGTACAGTTAGAATGCCTAAATTTGGATATGCTTCCCTGCAGCTTTGTCGAGATTCAAGATTGGCGAGGGATTCTAATTGCCTTTTTTTGAAGGGTGAGTATCCTTTTCAGGTTTTTCAGTAGAGCTGCCCCAGATGATAAGACCATATCTAATGTGGGGACTCTACCAGTGCGTAATAAGCAGCTTTGACGGATCCCTGAGTACCCACTGATTTGAGTCGCCTCATAACGTATATGCCTGCGCATATTTTATTGGAAATGGTGCTCACATGATGACTCCATGAAAGTGTACTATCGATAGTCAGGCCCAGAAATTGTGTTTTATCAACTACTGATATGCCTGGAGTATTTGTTGGTATTTCCTTTTTCCTACTGAAATGCACTTGCGTTTGTTTTATTAGGATTTATTGCCAGATCATTCAGTGCACTGTATTTGATGGCTTGTTGGAGAGAAGTCAAGGAGTTAAGGGATAGTTCATCTGCTGTGTCATTTTTTATAAGAAGGGTAGTGTCGTCTGCATACATTATGCAGTCAGTACTGGAGCTGGCGATGAAAGTAGGGAAGTCATTAGTTAGAAGAATAAAAAGAACTGGGCCAAGTACCGATCCTTGAGGCACACCTCGTGCCAGTGTTTTGGAGTTGATGTGTACGATCTGGTGATGGAAGATTCAGTATGCTGTACCTCCACAAGTTGTGTTCTTCCTCGGAGGTAGCTGGAGAACCATTTGTTCTCTATGCCTCTTACTCCCAGATTTTTCCAGCTTTTTTAAGATTAGGTCATGTCCCAGACAGTCAAAAGCCTTGCTGTAGTCAAGAAATAGTGCTGTTACGTACTTTTCGTCATCTATGCTGTCAATGATTGATTCTACTAGGCTAATAATTGCTGATATGGTTGATTTTCCTTTTTGAAATCCATGTTGGTTGGACTGTGATTAGGTCATGTTGTTTAAGGTAGGCCATCAATCGCTTCAGAACAAGTTTCTCTATGATTTTTGCGAATGTAGATAATTAGCGAGATGGGTCTATAGTTCTGAGGGTCTGATTTCTTCCCTTTCTTGTGTTTTGCATAGACCTTTGACACTTTAAGCCTTGAGGGGAAGTGACCGTCGGCAAAAGATTTGTTAATGATTGCTACAAGGGGTTGGGTTAATTCATTTGCACAGAACTTCACACTCTTTGAAGAAAACTCATCTATGCCACTGGACGATTTGTTTTTCAGGCTGCAAATTGTTTGATTCACCTCGGTCCAAGTTGTTGGTGTCATGCAAAATGACTGTGGCAAGGGAATGTGCAATAAGGTCGGGTTTTTTTCCTGTCCACACCAGGTGCTAGGGTATGTATTTGGTTTTGAATTGTCATGCCAGCCATCTGAGTAAAGTAAGTGTTAAGGCTTTCGGCTACTTCTGTAGGATTATGTAGGGTGGTGTTGTTGATGTTAAGTTTAGGGCACTCCTGGTTGCACTGTTTCCCACGCCTCTCATTATTAATCAAACTCCATAGAGCCTTGGTCTTGTTGTCAGATTCTTCTATGTGCTTTGAGTTTGCTTGCCGATGCAGTGTTCTTAGTTTTTGGTCATATATCCTCTTACTGTTTCTCATTATTTCTTTGTCTCGAATGTCTCCTGTTGTTTCATAGGTGTTGAGGGCTCGTAGGTAGGAGGCTTTCATATCGGCAGATTCCAGGTCATAGTAATGAGATGGTTTGGTAGGGCCTCTGTTCTTGTGGTTTCCTTTGTGGGCAGCAGATATCTAGGGCAGTACAAAGGGTGTCATGGAATATATTATATGCAGTTTCTGTGTCTTCAGCAGTTTCAACAACATTCCAGTTTTTGTTGTAGAAGATGGATTTGAGATTTTCAAGGTTCTTTTTTCCCCATTTGTCGCTTTAGTTTTGATGTTGAGTTGGTCTCTTGATTTAGGTTAAGGCTGCTCAATTGGGCTGTATGGTCGGAGAGGCCAGTTTGTAAAATAGTTACAGTGACCTCTGCTTCTGGGATGTTGGTGCATACGCAGTCTATCGAGGATCTCGTTTCGGCCAAAATATAATATAAAACATGGCCATATTATAAACAAAATATAATATAAATATAAACAGGCCAAAAAATTATAATACAAAATGACGGTCTTTGTATGTTGTAAACATTTTGTAACAAAATATTTTGATGCCAGAAGTAGCAATCTAATGTAGAATTTGGTTCTGTATGAAATAGAAAATAATTCTGTAGTAAATATAAAAAATAATATTATTTATCTGCAAAATATATTAAATCGTAAACATCTGCAACTTACTTAAAACAGATTATCTCCAAAATGAACAAAGATTATTGACCTTTACCAATATTCTGCAGTAATACTCTCCTGTACAATAGCGACAAAGGCCACAAACTATTTAAGTGGGATGATTTAAGTAAAGTAAGACCTTAAAAATACAAATCTTCACAGGCAAAAATTACTGCTAATTTAAATACTGCAGGGATACTGTGTTACAGAGACAGAGTTCTGCACAATACAACCAATTATTTTAAGCAAAACTGTTCTTTTTCATTAGGAACTGTAAATATAGTATATTGTTAAAAAAACTACAAGCTGTAAATTATGAAATAAACATAATTTTGCTTTGTATTGTTTCTTATTTCTAACAGCCAGTTTATAATCCCTTTTCATGGAAAAAGTAATAAGTTATACATTATTTATATGCAGAACCCCAGAAATTATTAAATGCCATTTAATTAACCATTTATATGGAAGACCTGTGTTATGCATACAAATGTAGTACATAGCTTCATATGTTTCTATGTTAATCTTCAAGCTATGGACTTTTAAGTCAAACTGAAGGTAGCTTTGTTGTTAAAATTTGCAAACAGAACTGAAATTGAAATGTACAAATCAAACATTAACACTTAAAAAACTGATAAACTTACCAGAACACACAAGAACCACATAAATATATTGTTAAAACAGGCAGTTTACTCTAAATCAATTAATTAATATATGTTGTATTCATTTGTTTGTAAAATTTAACATTGAAGTTACCTGGCAGTTGACTAGCACATTATAAAGCCTGAAGGTGATTTTCATCAAAACACACGAATAGCTTTGCTACTAGAAGACAGTATAACATCTAACTGCATAAATTGCTAAAGCAGTTATATATTGTCAGTTAGTTATTTAAATAATAAACTAGTGGCTCGTAGCAGCAATTACTGTTTTTTGCACATTCCTAAAATATTCTTACACGAATGTCTATACATTTCAGTTACACAGAGCACTAACATCAATAAACAATAATATACATAAGTTTACATCAGCCTATGTGGAGGCGATTTGATTGTCGGAAAAGTGGAATTAATAGTTTACAGTAAGAATCAAGGCCGTACTCTGCCAGAAAAGATATTCAGCCGGGCACCATCATGTACTGCCAACCATACCACCGCTTCCCCCCCTCATCGTTATCCCATTGACTAAATCTTATTATTTTGTTAATGATAATTAATACAGAAATTCACTGCTCAGGGTTTAAACATGATGGTAATTATTTTAAAAGTAATAGTCACAGTTTCTTCAAAATTCTAATGAACGATATTACAAATTTAGCCTATAATAGTGTTACATTTATTAGATTGAGCTATCTTGTCTAATGCAGTCCCTTCAAATAGACAAGTGGCAGAGCCCAGGTACAATTTTCTGAAAAAATGGTCTGTGTATGGGCCTGGTTAAAATGTAAATTCAACTACAACTTTTCTATAGTTATCCATTTCTTCATATGACTTCAAAGATATACGTTTATTAATCAGGATTCTTTCTCAAATTTTAATTATTTTTTTACTTATACTGGTTCACCACTATATTTCAGTCATTTAATTATTATGAAAAGACACGTCTCTTTCAGGTCTAATAATCCAATCAAAATTGAATAATTTGTAAAAATGTACTATTAACGTGGACTATCCATTTAATAAAAGTCACTAGCCATGCTATAGTAGGTATCGTCTATATTCATCCTCTTCAGGGAGTTACAATTTCAATCATGTGAATTGGGAGATATACATCATTTTGAGAAAATTTAATGTGACATTAGTAGTAATTAAAATTTATTCATCAGTGGGAATATTAAGATATAGTTTTATATATTTTTCTTATTTTTATTAAATATTCTCTATTAATGAACTATTTTGTTAGCCCTGGAACTAACTGGCTAGACTTGTGAAGCAGCTATTCATGCAATCTTCATAAATATTGGATGCTAGGCTCGAAATATAAAGAATTGGGTAATAGACCTACTCCTCACTACTAAATTATTTAAAACATTTTGCAAACTGCTGTTCACGCCAGTTAACCTTCCTCTTATTGTAGCGTCTGGAATCTGACGCTGTCACGCTGGGTTGACTCCTGTAATTTGGACTCATGTTCGTCATTGAATCAATCCCTCCCACCATTTTCTCTTACAGAGGGAAAGAGAGAAGAGCCTCCGCACGTAGTCCTGAAAGGACCTTTGTGCCTCCCTTACCTAAGTTTTGGCCAGTACATTACAACCAATATTTCTACATAAATAATTTTAACATGATTATTAACAACTAACAGTCAGTTTTTAATATTTATTTATTTAAGCTTTTACAGAAGCCTATAAGATTTAAGGACTCCTGTTCTCTGATAACCTTTGCACTGAGGAGATAAGCTGCTAGGATTTTTTCCTGATTTTGCAAATGGCAGGACAGTTTAGCCGTATATGTTTCACTAATTCTTCTGCTTTTCCACAGAGTCTGCATTCATCAGTCTGGCTTAAACTTACCTTCATCAGATTTTTCTTAAGAAGGCTATGTCCTGTCAGCATCCCTGGTACTAGTTGTATATCCTCCTTGGTTTGATGTACGAGTACTGACCCTTTTACATAAGGAGAGAAACATTTTACCTGAGTCTTGAGACCTTTCTTCAGGTTTTGGATCCAATCCTCTTTTCTCAATCATTTACTAGAGCTTTGCTGTAGGAGAAGGTGTTGGGTAACTTTAATGCTGCCTGACTGTTTGAAGGTATTACATATTCTGCTCCTTTAGGCATCCTTTGTATGAGCCTTTTGGCACATGATTCTATTGCCTTGATATCTGCTTGGAAGACTGTGGCATGTTTCCCTAGGAGCTCTACTAATTTTGCTCCTGGCCCATATACTTCAAACCCTGCTCAAGAGTCTACATATGATCTATATGTGTAAAACTTCAGAACACCGTATCAAGTAGGGCTTGTGAACACATGTTTGATGTAGTAACCATGCGTTGTCCATTGCCTCTGTAAATAATTCAGCAAAATCACAGGCACTTGCAGTCTTTTGGCATGCATCGTCATTCTTCATTCACAGCTCAATAATCATGTTGTGTAAAATAATATATTTGTGATTAATCAAGTGCTGATTCAAGAAGCTGTCTAATTACTTCTTAATTTCATAATTTCTTAGAGATAGCAAAACTGTTTTTGAGATTTTTTTGGTGCAGGGAGATTCCAGACTTCCCTGGTTGGGTGGAGACTGTATGCTTCTGCAATGTCAAAAATCAAGGCGACAACTTTCTCTGTAGAAAGAAGGGTTTTAACTTTCTACAGTGCTGCTTTCAGGTTTTTCTCTTTCTATGTTACCAGCTTAGTCTTCAGTTTGTATTAATGAACCCATGTCTCATCACAGATGACAATATCATCATCATCATCATCATCTGACGTTTCCGTTATCACGGGTCGTCGTACACAGCCTCCTCCACTTTTGTCTGTCATTCCAGGTCTCCTCTTCCTCCACCTGCATTTTCTGTAGTCCCCTTCTCTCTATGTCTTTCCACACTTGGTCCTCCCATCTTCCTCTTGGTCTTCTTCCTCTTTCCTCCTTCTCCAGTGCTATTCTAGGCATTCTATTATCTCCCATCCTCTTCACATGCCCCATCCACTGTATTCTTCTTCTTTCCATTGTCTCTTGCAGTGAAACTACCTTCAATCCTTCTCTGGTTATTTCGTTCCTTATTCTATCTCTTCTTGTAGTCTTCTCTCCAGCCTCCAGCCAACAATCTCAGTGAAAAGTGCTCCAGTAATAAGTTATAGTTTTAGTGGTATAAGTACAAAAACAACACCTAACTTGTGCACACTAACGACTGTCAAGTACTGTGAGTATTTTCCATTTTAAAAAATCAAGAAAACAAGTTCAATAACAACAACTTTACTTACTGCAAGAATCCTAAGCATATGACATCAACAAAGAACACTTAAGTAACCAATACCAAGCTTAACAATACAAAAAATATATGTATATTTTTACATATTAAACAACACTATTTTCTGACAAAGGAGAAGCTCTGTTTAATTTAAAAATAACATTTGTAGGAATAATCTGGTACCATATGGTAACCACTTCAATTCAATTCAATTCAAATTCAAATAATCTTTATTCATATTTGTACATTGAAATACAATAAATAGTGTCACAATTCATCAGACTATATCTAAGTATGTTCAGATATAATTTTTATCTAAAACCTTATAGTTAAATGTCTAAATCTATGCTTTAATACATTGTCGAAAACATTTTAAAAATTTCAATTAAGTTGCATGTTGTTTCTTAGGCTATAAAATTCGTCAAATGTATAAAAAAGCATTTTTAAGCAAGAAATTCTTTAGCAATAACCTGAATTTTTTCTGATCATTTATTTCGCCAATTTCTTTTGGAATAAGATTTAAAAACTTTACACCATTATATGTGGTTTTCTTCTTAAACAATTCTAAATTATGATTATCCAAAACTATTTTATTTTTATTACGTGTGTCGTAAATGGTGAATATCATTGTGTGTTAAAAATTTTCCTAAATTAATTTTGACATAAATAATACATTCTAAAATATACAGGCTATGAACTGTTAAAATTTTTAAATCAATGAAATGTTGTCGTACCGAGTCATCATTATGTAAATTTAACATTGCTCTTACAGCTCTTTTTTTGGCAAATTAAAATTTTATGGAGATTTTGGTTGGATGTACCTCCATACACACATATTCCGTAAGATACATGCGATTGAACGTGAGCATGAAATACACTTTTTAATACAGTTAGATTACATAAGTTAGACAACCTTTTTAGAGCAATAAATTCCAGAATTTATTTTAGTTAAGACATGGTCAATATGCTGATCCCAACTCAGATGGCTATCAATGTAAATACCTAGGAATTTGGTTTTTAGGAACTTGGGATATGACCTCAGTATCAATATGAATTTGGACTTGGCTATCTTTCCTATTTTGTTTTGTTGTAAACAACATGTAATTAGTCTTTTTGAGCGTTTAAGATTAAATTGTTATTAAAAAAGAATTCTTGTAATTTTGATAGTTGAATAAAAGAGTTTATTTCTAGTTCTGTATCTGTCTTTGTAGAGATAATAAGATTGGAGTCATCTGCGTAAATGCAGAGTTGGTTTTTTGTTTGGTTAATTTGACTAAGACACCTAGCCATGTATTTTATGTAGCAGATAAATAACAATGGGCCTAAAATTGACCCTTGGGGTACCCCATACTTAGTTATTTCTGTTTTGATTTATATTTCAAAATTTGGTTGTTGTTTACTTTGGCTATTTCTACAAATTGTTGTCTGTTTGTTAAATAGGATTCAAACCACTTTAAATAATAATTTTTTTTTCCTAATTTGTTTCAATTTTTTGTATCATTTTAATGTGGGAAATACTGTCAAAAGCTTTTGACAAGTCCATGAAGATTCCAGCTACTTTATTTTTCCTATCCATTGATTCGATAATTGATTCTATAAAGCAAATTAAAGCAGTAATGGTAGATTTGTTTTTTTGGAACCCATGTTGTTCAAAGTCAAAAAGATCATATTTTTCTAAATGTGTCCACTAGTCTTAAATACATTGCTTTTTCAAAAATTTTAGAAAATTGATGGTAAAATGGATATCGGGCGATAATTTTGAATTTCAGTTTCCTCACCTTTTTTAAAGATTGGTATCACTTTTGAAATTTTTAGTTGACTAGGAAAAATCCCTGAGATGAAAGAAGCATTTATTAAATGTACTAAGGGTTTTTATTAAGGGGTCCTTTGCAAATTTAAAGATTTTTAATGGGACCTCATCGTACCCACTAGACCACTTGTTTTTTTAGAGAGTTCAAGATTCATTCACCTCTCTTTTTCATCTAATGGGGGACACCTAAATTCGGGAATTTTGGTAGGAGTTATATCTTCATCATGAGTTGGGGGCATACTACTTAACAGGTTTTTCAATAATATTAACAAAATAATTATTAAAACTATTTGCCACTTGGCTAGGGTCTGAAACACTCCCCTTATCAGACTTTAAAACATAACTTTTCTCTGCTACCTTGGATGAAGTTTTCTTTGTTTCTTTATTTATGATTTCCCATGAGGTTTTACCTATGTTTTTCAGAGTTTTTAATCTTTTCATCATAAAAACTTCGCTTTGCATTCATTAAATTACATTTATATTGTTGATTTTTTATTCTTAAGACCTCTCTTAAACATCTCTAAGCCTGAGTTTTCTAGCTAAATTTGTTTAGATGGATGAGATTATTTTTCTCTTCCTTTAGTTCTTCTGAAATCCATGTTTTTTTGTTTTTTGTTGGATTTTTTTAGAATTTTCGGGAAAGATAAATTAAAATAATATTGAAAAATGTTGTGAAAAGTGTTGTATTTATTTTCGATAGACGATTCAAAAAGGGTTAGCCATTTTCTTTTTCTAAAAGTGATTTAAATAAATTCATGTTATCTAGAGAGAAATTTCGTGTCCAAAATTTTAAATTTTTGATTATTTGTATTGTTTTGAAAATTCATTAGTTTCTATTATTTGTCCATCGTGATCTGATAGTGCAGTTACCACTCCTTCAACTTTTAACTGATCCATACTTATATTAGTTATTATATTATCAATACATGTCTTAGACGTGGCAGTGACTCTAGTTGGGGAAGTCAATTAAATACTTCATTTCCATTTCTTAAAAGAATATTCTTTAGCTCTTTTGATTCATTTGTATTTTTAAGGATGTCAATATTGAAATCACCCATGATGATGACATACTTTCCTTTAGATATTAAAAATTCAAAACAAGTTATTCAGACGAATTAAAAACTCTGAATTTTCGAATTGTGGGGTTTTGTATATTCCTACCAATAAAAAGCTAAGCTTGTCTGTTTCAAATCTAGCACTACAGCATTCAAACAACTTATCTTGACACAGTACATCTATTTTTGTGGAAACCAGTTGTTTCATCTTTAAACTCTCTTTGGCCAAGATAACTACGCCGCCTCCTGTTTGTAGTGCTGCGTGTATAATTTGTAGTTTGGAAATAATTTAGAAGATTAAATCGTTCCAGCTCAATGTTATTCATATTATGTTCGGTTTTAAAACTATTATGTCTGGATTTAATTCTGTCAAAATAACTTCTAATTGCTCTCTGCGTGACTGTAAATGTTGAATATTTTGATGAAAAATTTTTTTATTTTTTAGTTTATTAATTATTTGGGTTTTGTGCAATAAATTTTTTTGAAAGTTTAAAGATGGCTCAACCGGTTGTACATTTGGAAAAAATTGTTCTGGGTCTTCTGGTTGAGGCTCTGGATACTCTACTTGTGGTCTTGGAGTGTTGTTTTGGCAGTTATTGATTGCTTCCTTCAGTTTTTGTAAGAACTCAGGGTGGAGAGTCCGCATCTGAGTGACCTTCTCGCTGTTGGTTGATCACAGGACACAATGCAGACAGATGCGCCTGTGGCGTTTTGAAAATTAACAATATTAGTGGCAAATTGTTCGGGGCAAGATAAGGTCCCTCACACCATCCCATAGGCGAACAAATGAGGGTTTTAGACCCCTGGTTGTAAAGTCTTGCGTCAATTGGTTGAAGGCAGCACCGTAGTCTATCAGTTCAGGCTTACCACAGTAACTAGACTTGGTCACGAGACTGTATACCACAGCTCCATCATCTATTTCTTGACAAGCCAATCTTTCCCAAACACAATCCTTTGGCTGAGGTCTCCCAAATTTATTCCTAAATACGACAGCCACGCCAGCCGAACATGTGTCGATAATGATGGAAATCGCTTGAGATCGCATGAGCAAATGCTACAGATGTATCATTCATTGTACTCCTCTATAACACCGCCCATCTCGGCCTCTACAACTTGAATCTTTCCTACTTTTATAGTTATTTTGGGGTTTTTCACAGTTCATCTTTGTAGGTAACTCTTTCACCTCAGATATGTTGAGTTTACAAGCTTGCGGAAGTAATTTAGCAATCATTTCAGCTACTTTAATCTTTGCCCCTTTTATTCAAATGTAATCCATGATTTGTGAACAAATGGCGAGGAAGAAGATGAAGGGGTAAAAAATCTGAGGCTTTAGAGGAGATTCTAATATTAGCTTTTCCAGTTCTGTATTTAATTTAGACATTTTTAAGTCCAGGGTCGGTCGATCGTGTCTCATTGGCAGAGTAGCTAATGATAAGATTAGTGTCAGTTGTATTTTTTATTAGTTCCTGCACATTTTGTGTTAGACGATTGATCCCTGAAGTCTCCACATCATTAGACCCTGCCATGATTAAAAGATAATCATCCTTTGTTAAGTTTTTTTCTTACGTTTGTAACTTCATCAGTGACTTGGCTGAACTTTGCTCCCAGGTCTAAACATATGACAAAAACACTTCTGAGAGTTCTTTGTTGGACAAGACTACTAATATTTTTTGCCATGGCTATCTGCCATAATCACAAGCTGATTACTTTCATTGATACGAGAACATCTGTTTTTGACCAATATTTGTTTCTTTTGATTCACTCCACTCCTTGCTTCATTAAGTTCTGCAGTCAGTTTTTCATTGTCCACCCTAAGCAAATCGATAACAACTTTTAAGTTATCTATTTCATTTTTTGCTGATTTAAGCTCTTTTAAAAGTATTTGTGTTTGGAAATCCGGGTTATTACTTTCTTTTGTTTGATCCTTGTTTAATTCTGGCACTTCAGAGGGATTATTATCTTGCCTTGTGCTTAGATCCAATTGAATACACCTATCTGTTAGGGCATTCAACCGAAAATTTAAATCCAAGTCAATAGTTGTGTTCACTGCCGCATCTTTAGTGATATTGTGACTATCCACAGTTTTTTCATTATTTAAGGGTGTGGATGTAGATGGGTAGGGTGTATGATTTGAACTATTTACAGGTGACATGGTGATATTCTTGCTTAAATTTTGTGATTTTTTTCTATGTTTTTTAATCTGACAGGCATCTTCTATTTCTTTAATGGCATTAGAAAGGTTATCATTTTTAGCTTTTTTATTCATTTGAAGAAATGTTGTTTTGTTTTCTTCATATGGAGTCAACTCACTTGGCCTACAAAACGCCTTTCTCCTTGGTATAGTAAAAAAATCACATTAAAAACATGTGATTTCCCTTTAGGTTCAACACTTTCAACTATTGCTGGCCAGGCCGAGTGCCCTCTAATTTTTGCAATAACTAAATCTCCTTTTTTAAATTTTGTGTTCTCCATTTGTATAAATTTTGTTTTACTATTTAGTTATCAGAAAGGTAGATTATTTCCAGTATTGAAAATAGTTGCGCGTAGGGATAACACAAATAAAAATTATAAGTCTTTGACCTAATAGAATTTAAGTTAAAATTAAATTCACTTGCTGTTGTAATAGTAAAATGTCCTAAATTGACAAAAGAATAATATGTACAATAAAACAATTAAAAACAAATGAATTTATACAGACATATTTATTCAACTCTGATGCAAAAAAGTAAATGTACAAGGTGGGATTTGAACCCTTGCCCACCAGAAGTCAGAGACTGTGTCTTTACCGAGTGAGCTACTATCAACAGTGACTGTGATAAGAAACTTAATTGTTACCAGTCCAGAAACTTTGACTCAGTCCAGCTACTGATTATCTGATCTCATCATCTATATCCTTGATAAAGGGTGGAGTCAAACTGCAAACTCTGTCCAGCTACTGTCTATCTTATCTTATGATCTAGAATCTTTGATAACAATAAATTTATTCTCATGTCCATGCACAATTAAAAAGATATAATAATTTAACTTCTTCCTTTTAATTTTTGAAGTGTTTTAAATTTGTCACCTGATTATTGAAGAGCGAAACTTACTTTACACACTGGCACAAAATTCAACACATAAAGCTATTATTAAACCACAATTTTTAAGCTAAAAAAGCACAAGCATAATACTTCCTGCTATTCACTTGTGGGTCACCCCCACCTATTCTCTGGAAGCAGTGCTGACTGTTCTGAACATCTCACATTCCACACCTGACCTACTACCACGCCTGACCTCATTACAACCAGCTCAGCACTTGTTACGCAACCTGCTGACAACTGCTAGCAGCTGTGTACTTACTGACCTAGCTTAAGCCTGTACTCCTGCTCTACTCTGTACCTAGCTGTACAAAATGCCCACAAAATATCCTTGTGGCAATTGTGATATAGGTGTCAGATTTTCAGGAATAAAATGTACAGGAAAATGTAAAAAATGGTACCACTCAGGATGCCAAACATTCCAGAAAAAAGCTTAAAAAAATGGACCGATTCTGAAATCGCAAATGGCAATGTATTACCTGTAGAAGAGACCAACAGCTTGAATCAAGAACATAGTGATCCAAATTTTAAATTTAAATACAACTCCAATCACTCCAGAACCGTTCTTTTCAAGGCCTTGAAAATAGTTTTACTCAATGTGTTAGTTTTGGAAGCACAACTCCCTCTATCCCTCCCTCTCTGACTGACTTAAAACTAGACGAAGTAAAAATCTAAACTGATTGACCATGAAAAGCTAGAAGATCAGGACTTAGAAAAAATCTCTGACCCTAGCTGCAGAGGCCGGAACAATCTTACTACAGGAGAATAATGAACTGAAAAATAACATCCACTATCTAAATAGTCGAATTTCTCTACTTGAAGTCCAACTCACTTAGTATGGAAGCAAAAGTTGAAGAACTCTCAGCCATAGAAATTAAACATATACAGAAAATTGAAAATCCTGCTAA
Organism: Homalodisca vitripennis; assembly: GCF_021130785.1. Classification (NCBI taxonomy): domain Eukaryota; kingdom Metazoa; phylum Arthropoda; class Insecta; order Hemiptera; family Cicadellidae; genus Homalodisca; species Homalodisca vitripennis. Next base: position 74,129,191 of record NC_060211.1, read on the forward strand.
ACAAGTTGGAGGATGTAGAGCAGGAGCTTATAAATGTAAACAAGATAAATCTGACTTACAAAATATTTTTGAGGAACACGACATAAAACAATCAGAAATGCTCACTGGTTACCTATATAAAATAGACGAGCAAGAAAAAAATCATCTCAAAATTGAAAACAATGACTGAGCAAACTGATAGTTACAATTTTAAAACTTTTAAAGACATGGAAACCCAAACAACCTTTGTTAGCTCACAATCGACAAATCCTAATCCTGCTTCTTTGTTTGGATCTAGCTCTTGTCCCTAGAAAAATTTTGACCATATGGAGCAGTCCATGGCAGATCTTGCGAGTTATGTCATGAATAATTATGCCCCTCTGCCAGCCCTTAAGGCTGATGTCCTGAATACAATAACGGGACAAGAAGACCAGAACAAAGAAATGAATATAAGGAAGACACAGAAGGCTCGTCTTACTAAATTAAAGCCAGTTTCAGAACTAAAAAGTAAAAACTACCCAATAAACAAACTAGAAAATCAAATTACTTTAGTGTTTCATTACAAGTATTAAAAAGTGTAGAAACCACAAAACACCGGAAATTTGATCTAATTACGCCTGACCAGACTATACAGAAGAGTGGGGAGCTAGACAAACCCCCGTCACAAAAACTGATCAGCTCTCTTGCGACACGGGTTCCGGCCCCGATACCTGACCATCATGAACGATGACGTGGGGGGAGCCAGACAAACCCCGTCACAAAAACTGATCAGCTCTCTTGCGACACAGGGTTTCCAGCCCGATACCTGACCAGCATGCACAAAAGAGTGGGGGAGCCAGACAAACCCCGTCACAAAAACTGACCAGGACTCTCTTGGTGACACGGGTTCCGGCCCGATACCTACCATCATGAACAGAAGAGTGGGGGAGCCAGACAAACCCCGTCACAAAACTGAAAACACCAGACACTCCAGTACTAAATAGCAATAAGAGAGTTGTTGAAGCGCAGGTAACATTTTCCAAATGACTATTCACCACCTAGACAAAGTACTTTTTATAGAGTTCATCCAGACAAACATTTTTTTAGGGCAAACATTCCAAAGGCAATTCACAAAATTCAAACAAAAACACAAAACCAGGATCTTTGTAAATCCCCATCAAACATCCAAGGCATTTCACAAATTCAAACAAAAATACAACCTAAAAATCACAAGTTAACCTAAAAATCACTGTTCTACTCAGAATATCCAAGGACTGAAGAATAAAACTAACAGATTAGTCCACCTTCTTGAAGAAGTACAGCCAAGGATCTTAATACTCACAGAACATGGACTTAAAGAAGACATTTTAAAAATATCAAAATTTCTGGCTACACACTTGCCACCTACTTTAGTAGAAGTAACCATACTAAAGGGAGGAGCGGCAATATATGTTGACGAAAACATATTCCACCTGACAGAGACAATCCCTGTTTCAGCATACTGTCAAGAATTAATCTGCGCGAAACAGCAATGATTAAGCTAACATTGAACAAGAAACCATTATACATTACTGGAATTTATAGACCTCCTTCTGGTAACCTTCATCAAGCACTGAGTCTAATATCAGAAATGTTGGAAAAAACAAAAGCAGAAAATCACCCCATTCTGTTATTAGGTGACATCAATGTTGACTGCTTAAAGACTGACAACGAAAACAAACAACTTAATAATGTTTTGGCCAGTCACAACATTTATAGATTGAATCTACCTCCTACTAGGATTACATCGAATACAAGGTCTTCAATTGACTGTGTTTGTACAAATCTACCACTTGAAGACGTAGAAAGTAAGGTATTTCACAGCGGCCTATCTGACCATACTGCACAGCTTTGTACGTCACAAATAAGGACTTATCAGGAAAACACCTATTACAGTGGAATGAGCCGAAACTATTCCCAGAATAACCTTAGTATGTTAAATGCTTTACTGCTACAAGAAAATTGGGATGAAGTGCACAATGCTTACACTGCAGAAGAAGCATATACTAAATTTATGTCAATAGTTACCATGGCTCTCAATCAAGCATGTCCATTAAAAGAAAATTTAGAAGGAAAAAGAAGGTGACAAATAAACATTTTGTAGACCATCAGGTAAACTTGCTAAAAGAAAACTTCCTTCAGAAACTTCTAGTATATGAGAAAACAAATAATGAAGAAGATAAACGCAATCTAGCAAAGGCTAAGAAAGAATATGACTTGAGGCTGAGAAAATTAAGACAAGAGGCATCAGCCAGTTTTCATAAATAGAGCAGAAAATAAATCTAAAGCCTTGTGGACAGATAATAAACGATGAAAGACAGACAAAAAAATGTAATACAACAAACACTCAAGCTTGAAATTGATGGACATGTAGAAGATAACCCCTATAAAATTGCAAAGCATATGAATCACTTCTTTACCAGCATCGCTGAAGAACGCTGAAAAAACAATCCTAAACCATCCATAGACCCACACACAACCTCGGACACCGGCCATGACTTACATAACTACCAAACACGCAAGCCAAATAGAAATACAAAATATTATAAAAAATCTCAAACAAAAAAACTTCTGCAGCCACCGACAATATCTCCACAAAAATACTTAAACATTGTAAGGAATCACTAACAATCCCCCTCACAAGTATTATTAAACAAATCATTGAGTCAAGGTCAATTTCCATCAGCCCTAAAACTTGCAAAAGTTTACCCAAAACATAAAAAAGGGGAGTAAAACCGAAGTTGGCAATTACAGGCCAATATCAATATTGCCAACTTTCTCTACAAATCTTAGAAAAAGTTGTCCTGAGAAGGCTTTTGGACCACTGTGAGAAGTTTAATTTATTAACTGAGAGACAACATGGTTTTCATCAAGGGAAAAATCAACCATGACCCCGCCCTGACCGATTTTGCTGACTACATAATTGACAACCTTGAGGAAGGAAAACATGTTACTAGTTTCTTCCTAGACCTGAGTAAAGCATTTGACTGCTTGAGCCATGATCTCATATTACACAAATTAGACAAATTAGGAATTAAGAGCACAGCCAAGATGTGGTTTAAAAGCTATCTTAAAGACCGAAAACAAATAGTAGAAATAAAACAAGCAACAAGTGGAATCACAGCAATAACTAGATCAAGACCTTTACCTATAAATCGAGGAGTGCCCCAGGGGTCTGTTTTGGGACCAGTATTATTTATACTGTTTACAAATGACATACCCGAACACCTGGACAAATTTTGTACAGTTTCAATGTACGCTGATGATACCACCTTGCTCTTGAGTGGACAAAAAGACAATCTAGATATCAGATCATTCACAGCCTTGAACATGGCTTATCAGTACTGCCACTCAAATGACTTGTGGTAAATCCAGACAAAACTAGTCAAGTCGCATTTGAGAGAAGATGTGATGAAGTACCAACAATACCCGACGTGGAAAGAAACACCCAAGCTAAATATTTAGGAGTCATTGTTGATGAGGGATTTACCTGGTCACAGCATGTAGAACAATCTTCCTCTCCAAATTAAATTCCTCCCTTTATATGATCAAACGTACAAAATCTATAAGCGACATATCTACTGCGAAAATTGCCTACCATTCCTTGTTTGAAACTCACATCAGGTATGGCCCTAATGATATGGGGAGGAACTTCTGCAAGTAATCTTCAGAAAGTTTTGATTCTACAAAAGAGGGCCGTAAGAACCTTAGCTGAGCTAGGCTACAGAGAAAGTTGTAGAGAAGCCTTCAAAACCCTGAAGATTATGCCAATAGTAAACCTCTACATAAAAGAAGTCATCTTGTATGCTGTTGGACAACCCCTGACGCAGAATAGACACCTACATGACTACAATACTAGACACGGTACTCGTTACCAAACTACCAGTTCACCATCTCTCCCTATATGAAAAGAAACCCTCCTACATGGGCATGAAGCTGCACAACCTTCTACCTGAAGAATTGAGATGCCTCACCGGGAGAAGACTGAAGACTACTCTTACTGACTGGCTAATTAACAATCCTTTTTACTCACTTAAACGAGTTTATTGAAAGAAGACAATGAACATTGCCATTTGAAAAGCTTATTTTGAAATTGTAACAACTGTTTGTGATGATTTTATTTGACGCCATTTCAATACTTAATGTATTTGAAAATAAAGAATATTTGTATTTGTATTTATCTCTATCCCTCTTAAAAATCTCATTTCTGCAGCTTGCAATCTGCTTAAATCATTTTTAGTCCACATCCACGTCTCTGCTCCATATAATAAAATTGGTTGGAAATAAGATTTATATCATCTTATTGTGTTCCAACTCCACACAATCATCTTCACCATATTGAAAAACTTTCCACTCTTCCATATTCTGTTTCCTATCTCTTCTCTTATTGTGCCCCTATCTGTTATGTTACCACACTTAACAACAGATGACAATATACCTCAAGATAATGTGCCAAATATATTTCCCGATGGCATGATGATTTCCTTCGTGACGTTCCATCAAGAGGCAAGAAACCCACGTTGGCAAAACTTTTTGTCAATCTAAACTGTCTGAAATTATTGATTGAACATTCCCATATATTCCCACGTGATCAGCTTTTTCCGATATTGTAAGGTGGCTGTCTCACCTTGAACCAGCTTACAGATTACATAACTACTTATCTCATTAAAGCTTGTCTAGGACCGAAGTGTATGGTTCTCATTTTCCACTAACTCTTGGCCATTGCAAAATTGTTTGTACTAATCATAGACTTACATCCTTAAAAGCATTTTGCAGTAAACAGTGCAGTAAGTTGACACAACATTTCAGCTCTCCCACAGCAAAAATAACTATAATAATGCATTGTTCAACATATCCCCACCCTACATACATTTATATCTGACTTGCCCTTATAACTTGTGAATGATCCTTAACCCTGGAACTGGCCATCATTTTTCCCAAAATGGCAGGCACTTTTTGGTGATTTTGTAAGGGTTTTGTATTTTAATCACTGCTCATCTATTTTTAAAGATAAAAACATTTTAAAAACATCAATGTCTTTAGAAATAAATGCAGTTTTCCAAAAAAATATTAAAGGTTGAATCATTTAATGTATTTTTATTTTTTTACAGATTAACGTAAAAATATTAGTAAAGAATAAATTTTTCTCAAAATGTATAGCACCCTCTCAGGTAATATGAAAGTTTTTAGAATAATTCTAAAATATACAAAAGTTTGCTTATATACCTCAATTACAAATTACAAAAAAAATTTAGGTAAAAGAAGTTTATTGGTACTTTTGAACAATATATCTATAAAAACTACAAAATCTGAAAAAAGTTTGTATAGCACTATTATGTATACCATTTTGACATTTTGGAATCTATTGGATGAACAAATATTTTTTTCTAAGAGATAAATATATTTAGAAGAGAAAAATATGACATTTATAGAAGTTTACATTGTATAAGATATTTTTATATGGCAACAAACTTTTTTTTTAATTTTTACAAAAGTCAAAATTGTGAAATAAATGCCTAACTTTTTTAGCTAACAATTTTCTTTTCATCCAAATATTATTTATAAAGATAGTACGTTTATTGAAGTTTACAAAAATGTACAACAATGTATTTTTATTTATATTATTGTTTTGTTAAAAAAATAAAACAAGCGATGGTCATAGAAATAAAACGCTAATACCTTCAGAAAAAGTAAAAAACTTTTTCACTTTTATAATAAATACCTTTGCATAAATTTAAATCAAAATTTAATTTTAATTAAAATTAAATTGTCTACAAAATTATAAAACACTGAACCTACGTGAACATAGGCTTATTTTCAGTTTCACAAAAATCCAACCTATTCCCTAAAACTTAACCTAACCTCTACATTTTTCACTTCACTAATTAAAAAAAAAACAATAAACAAACTTTTATTTATACACACTAAATAACGAAATGTCTAAAATATCCTAATAAATAGCAAGCAATACACTAATACCGGCAATGGCGTAATAACAACAAAGAAATCAACATGGCAACCATGCGATGCGTTGTTCTTCTCTACTGGCTGAGTCGGTGATTGCGCAACAGGACAAAAATAAAATACTAGTTCATAGTCTTCGTTATCTATTATACTGTTGCTTAGAGCAATTCTTCTTCTTTGTTTTGATATGATTTTCACTATTTCCAGACAACGATAAAGTAACAAAAATAACAAAATTTAATGAAGCTATTTTCGACGCATTAGGCATTTTGGGATTTTAGAAAACACGAGCTTTTCAAACGCTTATTTTATAAACATTAATTTTCCTACTGGCTATTGAAAAGATGTTTCTGAAAGCCAAGAATACACTGTTTTCAATGACGACACTTAGGATCGTGTAGAACGTAAACTCACGATAGGGAATTTTTACAAACATACGGTAATTTTAGCGTGTTCGGAAATTACGCAAACAAATGGCAATCGGAAATGTGAACATCCAAGTTTAGAATTTTATAATGAAAGATTTAACTTAACTATAGAGCGTTTTATGGTATAATATGAAACCTTGAATCTTTATCTTTAGATTTACGTATGTTTTACTTCAAACAAAGTAAAAATAGACTTGCTGTGAGAGATAATATTACGACATAGTTAATGCGTCAAAAATAGCTTAGTGCCATTTTGAAACTGTAGTTAATGCGTCGATAATCGCTTAAAGCCAGTTGCAGGGTTAAAGGGTTAAAAGAATAACAGCTGTTTAGACATTTGCCATTGTATTATTTTTTTACAAAAATAGAATACTATGTTTCTATTCTTTGAAAAAACTATTCTCCTAAGGTCAACTGAGGCTTGATATATAACATTAGAAAATCAACAACAAACTTTTAAGGTATTTTACACCTGAAGAAGAGGATATTCCAATTCTCAAAACTTATGTTTTATTTTTGTTGCATATAACAATGGATGTCTGAAGACCTGTTATCCTTTGAAATAAACCATTGACTATAATAAACTTTAAATATATAATATATTTACAGATAAATACAAGCAATCACAAAAGCTTTTAAAATAATGAACACAACACAAGAAAAGATGTATAGCTTAAACTAGTCACTAGCAAGTCACTGTGACAATCAAATAACAAAATAGTTAACAATATGTGTAGTGTATACTTTAATTTTATCTATAAACTAAATAAATAATAAAATAAATTAAAATATTTAAAAGTAATTTACTGAACTATCATAATATTGCAAAACAAGGTGGAAGCATATGTTTTAAACTTTTGATCTGAACGATTTTATAAATTGATAACCCTCCTAAAACATGAGGATAAGTAACATTCGCCTGGAGAGCTTATTTCCGACAAGTGAGGCATATTTGGTGACCTCCTCCTGATGCTGGTTGGCCGGGTTGAGAGTACGGAAGGTACTGTAAGCCATCGCTTTGTTCAGGAAGAGGACAGACACGTCACCAATGCCTACGAGCTGGTCGGGGTCATGGACCTTAGGGTCCGGATTGAACCGGCAGTACTTGGTACGTTCAAGAAGGGGCAGGCAGGACTCCAGTGGATGCCAGGAGTACACTTCAGGACACAGTAGGAACGATGGGGAGAAAGCTCCCTTGTACCGCATTTTGGGACATGAGTGGATGTAGAAACCCATGTAATAGTATTGCAGGCTAGGGGCAGAATGGTGTAGTGTCCGACAGAAAGCTATTTCCCTGAAACATGAATACTTTTTTTACAATGAAACTATTTTCATCATAAATTTTTGTAATAAATGAAAATGGGTTGGCTAAACTTATAAAACAATTCCAGCAGAATTCTATCTTGATTATTAGCATTAATTTTGTCTCCTATCTTCACGTGACATCCCAACACATATTCCAGCTTATTATGCATTCTAGATTAAGTGAAAACTGTAGAAGAGAAAGAATTATTTATACTGGTGTATCACTGTAGCGTTTTGGACTACATTGGTTTTAATTTTTACAATTTTATGAATTTAATTTTATAAGAAATATAAAAAATGGGTTTTTATGTAGATTGTCAGACAGTAGGTAATGATATTGAATGTACTCCTTTGGCAAGTCCACTCATTTTATATGAGGATAATAGTTTGATTCTGAGTTGAGCCTTTGTTATTCTGGTTCTTTAGTCCAGCTATTACTGGGTTTTGTTTGGTTTAGATCAGAAAAACTGGCTAATTCATTGGAATCGTGTTTGGCCAATGATTTAGATCGGAAGTGACATCATTAATTATTGTGGAGGGAGCACAATACATTATTGTGTAGGAATATTTGATCCAGCATTTCTCGATTTCCACCCGATTTTCTGTTGTACAAGTGCGCAAATCTATGTCTGTCCGTTCCATGTGTGTCAAAATTTCCTCGAGTAATTTTAGGTGAGTACAAAATTTCTTTCCGAATAACATTAAATAGTTTTCCTGGCCTGTACCTAATTTAGGGGTTTTCTTGTTATAGGGAGTTTCACGCAGTTACGCAAGACTAGATTGCAGATTTATTAAAAATAATCCAGTTAAAGGAAAGCCAATAGAAGAAAGAAAATTTTCTAGCCAGTATAAACTGTTCAATGCTCCCCCAAACACTACTACGTCGCCGGGACTGTGACACGCCACTGTCGGATGTGATCACTACTAAGTGGTGGCGGTTGTTAACGATCATCGTTCCTGCAGACAGCGGTCAGCCAACTCACAATCACTAGAGTAAACTACGCTATTTAATCTGGTGCACTAGTAAATCGTGCTAAGGCTACTGATCATCGCGATTAGGCTTGCTTAATTCTCACTCACATATGAACCGGACCTTATGACATAGTCACGGCGACAACGCATGTTGATTCATTTAATCACAAGTTGTAGAGATTTTCAGATTTTAAATTTGCATTCTATATATCACTGTATACCTTAACTTCCTCAAGCCTTCTCAATTTTTAAAATTTAATTAAAAATTATTAAAAAACAAAAAAACAAGGCAAAGAGAACTAATATATATATATATATATATATATACCCCTCATAGCAATACAGTTTTTATGTGATTGTGTAGGAAATTTAGAACTGCAATCTTAATCTTTGTGGACACTTTTAAGTAATCCTTTGAGGACAATAGGTCGATCTGTGGACTTTGGTAATTTATGTCAAAAAGAACATAGGCCAATTTATTGACTTGTTTTGCTGTCTGCTATTTGAATTGTTTACAATTTATCTGTATTGATAGGATTTTATGCATTTAAAACACTATTTAACCCTGGAGGTAGCAGTTACAAAACCTGTAATGGCAGGCACTGTTTGGCTAGTTGGGCACATCATTTAAAAATCGGAAGAAATGTAATCACTTAGGTAAAGTATATGTTTTACGCTCAGATGAATAAGGAGCTAAACATTGATAGTGAATCAGATTTATTTTTTGGTGATTTATATGACAACGATATTGGCAATGACCCTTTTGGACCTTCCATAGGTAAAAAGAATATTCTAGAGAACCAACCACAGGAGTAATCACACCACATTATGATTCAACTGACAGAGATGAATCCAACTCAGCTCTCAGCTCCAAGAGGTTAGCTCAGTCAAAAACACTGTTTCCAACACAACTTTTCTTTTTGAACCTAACTTGATAAAACTTATTTATTTTAGTTAACTGTCTGACTATAATGAAAATAAAATAGTTACCTACACGTAAATTATTTCATGTTACAAAAACGTTTAAACCTAAAATTCGTTGTTATTTAACCCTCTGAGTGCCAAGCATTTATGACAGGCCACCTCTCTCAGTGTCAAGCACTTTTTTGGTGTTGTGTGGTGTTCTGCAAAATAATTCATAAATCAAAAAAAGAAATATAGTAAGATTACTTCTATTTTATTTTGTAGGGGAGAAAGTAGGCTATAACCAATAATATTTATTTGAATGGCAAAATTGGGCTGAAATTTTTAACTGTAAAAAATAACACAGCAAACATTAAATTTTTACATACAACTTTGCACTTATACGATCTTGAATTATTTTTATGCATCCTTTTTATTGTTTCTAATATACATAGAAACAAACATACCAAGTTTCAAAAGAGTAAGTACCTATCTGAATAATTAAGTTTTAATTTTTTTTTATTTAGTATTTGTGTGGTATTCCACAAAATAATTCATAACTTTTTTCAAAAATAAACATAACTGGATGACATTTTTATCATTTAGAGGGGAAAATTAGACTATAACTTACATTTATTTAACCCTTTGCGATCGGTCGTCGACTATAGGTCGACCGCGGCAGTTTCGCTGAACGCTCGCATGTCGACCGGATAATGTCACTGCTTGTTTGGCCATTTCTAACCTATTGCTGTTCGGTATTTGAGTTATTCAGTACTTTGGACTTCTATTTTGGTTACGTGAATGCTACGTCGATCTTTATTCACGATATAGGAGGCATTGGAAGTGAAAATAGAAGACCAATACAATTGGCGTCTGCACTTGCGCCGTGTTTACAAATATGGCTGGTCCAAGTAAAAGTTTTACTGACGATGACGAAATATTAGATGAATTAGATGATTGTGATAGTATTTTCAGTGAAATTAATATCCAAAATGAAAAACAGATTATTGAAGAAGACCGTGATAGTGATTGTGAGTTGAATCATAGTGAAAATTCTTCTGAAAACATTGTGGTAAATGACGGTAACCTAGACGCCGGTAACCTAGACGACGAAAGTGATGTGTTTGGATTGGAAACTTTAGGTAATGATAGGGAAGAATTTGATAAATTCGTGGATAATGTGATAGTAGTAGGACAAGGAGATGCAAATAATAGAGGTAGGCCTAGGCTACAAACTAGTAGACTAAGAGGAAGAGCTAGACATGTTACCCAAAGTAGGCCTAGGGCTGGAACAAGGCAAAATTATAATATATATAATGTATTATATATAATATAATGAATAACATGTATCTGATGAGATCCTAGTGCCTTTTCACCTGTATTCATGTAATTTTGGTTTATTACATATGTATAAAAAAAATAAAAATTATGGTTTTATATTTTTTACTTCTTTTTTATATTTTTTTAAATGTTACTTAAAGTTATAAAAAAATACTATAAAATAATGTAAATATTCTTTTTAGGTTATTTACATTGATATATAAAGAGAAAAAAATTAAAAAGTTGCAGAAAAAGGGATTTAAAAATTGCATTTGTGTACTGTCAAAGAACTGTAAATTAACAGAAATTAAATACGACCTGAGGACAGTCGCAGCAATTTTTATTGAGACCTCAAAGGGTTAAATAATAAAATCTGTTGACATCTTTAAATACCAAACTATACAACAAACATTTGAATGTATACATTTTGATACAAAATTTGTTATTTTTGATCTTAATACATGTATAAGCACTTTGTATTGTTACCTATAAGTATAACTTACCAAGTTTCGAAAAAGTATGTATCTGCAATACTGAGTTATGACTTTTCTTATAATATTAGTGCAAAATTTTGAAAATTTGCACTTGCAAAAAACGTGGCTCATATTTAGCAAACAGCCTTTACCAGCTGTAACAAATCAAACCAAAATAGATCATCTATTTTTATTTGATTTATTATGTATAAAATGAGACTAAGTACAATGCCATATGTCCAAATTTAATAACAGGATAGTAAATATTCAAAAAGCCGATCTAGTTGGCCCTCAGCACTTTTAGGATATATATTGGCAGGCCGATATCATAGGCTCTTGGCACTCAAAGGGTTAAACTACTAGAACCCTTGAAGGCTCAAAATTTATACATCCGTTCAAACAGCAAGTCAAATATTAAAACAAAATCTTTGAATCTTTACAGAACATTAGTCCCAGATGGGTAAACTTCTGGAAAAAATAGTTATGTATAGATCAAAAATGTATGTAAGTTTAATAATGCTTAAAAGTTTGTTACATGCGGTAACAGTAAGTAATTTCCCAATATATTATGTTAAAATCATACAGAAGCAGCCTAAAAATAAAGAATACTTTACCTAAGAGAGCCATATGTGCCGAGAGTCAAGAAATGAAACTCCGGATCATAGAAGAAGTAGACAGAAGAGATACAACGAGGCAGAATGTCTATAACTCCTACTGCTAATAGACGACCATCCAGCCAATACTGTTGGTGGAATGATCCATAACCCTGCGACGGCCCATCACTTGGTTTCCAGGGCTGTAACATATCAACAAACTGTAAAAAATAACTTCATCATGAGAATGTTAGTCACTTGCTTAATTTTACACCAACATTTTCTTAAGGATTAAATACATATTAAACAGACATAAAAATTCTTCAGAGATATTCTTGTTCTATTTTAAGTTTTACCAATGCAGTTATTTTATAACAGATACAATGTTGAAACCTCTGTTATTTTTAAGATGACAAATAACGAGTAAAAAGTTAACAATGGCTACCTAAACAACAAAATGGACAAAATATATCATTCAAGCAAGAACTTATGCTTGACGAAGTCATGTTACTATGGAAAGGAAAATTATCAGTACATCAAGAAAAATAAAATCATAAATAGAGCATAAAATGATAATTGCTGGCTCAACTATTCACACTTAAACTGATAGTCATGAATTATTTACAAGATAACTGGATATTCAGCAATGTAATCCTAGATTTATATTTTGTCTTTAGGCCAGATTGGCAATTGACTTTGTCATGAACAATTCCATGACAAGGATAAACACTAACCATGACTAGGGCAGCAGTCCATTCTTAACCTTTTCAGGACTGATTAGAGTGCTAATATTTCTATCTGGTTGTATTTAAATGCTCTTATAAGTATTATAAATGGTTTTAACTCTTAAAATCTATCATTATGGTCATGATTAAATAATAATGCCTTGTAGAGCATAAAATAAACATAAATCAAGTGGTTATGTTTTTAATAGTGAAGACAATAATAATGGAAAACAGGTTTTTTGGGTTTGGTACACTTATATTCAAAAATTACTGATCCTATCAACTACCAGCCAAACCAACCACCGTTAATTTAAGGTGTGACCTCTCACCGGCTTTACCACAGACTCTTATACGTGTAGACCAGACCGCTAAACTCCCTAACGTCAAGTGCAGAAATCAAGCCTGTGACTCTAAGGCTAACTCCCGCATCTGAGATTAGCCCCTTAGACCACACAGCCATCCTGACTTGATGTCTCATGTGCAGATAGCTAACATAGGACACACGCTGTTGCAGTTCAATTCAACTGGTTTGCATGGCTGAATGATTGTTACGCTATCCATGCAGTGCCAATGTTTTGTCCGCTAGTAGAAATATAGCAGAACAGGCAGTAGCTGTTTTGTCCGGAAAGTGTTAAACCAACAGAGTAATAACAATATCAAGGGAACATATATTAACCCTTTGCACGCCAGCCTATTTTCCAAAAGTACTACCCAGAAACGCCAAGGGCATTTTCAGCAGTTTTGCAAGCTTTCACAAAATTTATCATAACTTTCTTATTTTTTAACAGATATTGATGATTTCTTTACCATTGTTTTGCGTATAAAATTCCCTTGTTCAATTGGTAAATTGTAGTTGCATAAATGCAATTTAAACTTATAAAAAAAATTAAAATTTAGAAAAAAAAATTTAAATTAAAAAAAAAAATGTTTTTTAGCACAAATAAATGGTTTCCAAAAACATTTAGGCTGATTTCCTGTTATATCCCAGTAATCTATATCTACCCCTTAACCGAATTACAAAATTTCAAAAGCCTACCTTATATAGAAGTTCAGTTGTGATTTTTTTCACTAAATGTGACACGGGCACAGTTTTTGTAAGTTGCATGGACGTTGTATGTAATGTTACACTATATTAAAAAATCAATATTTGACACTATACAAATCGGTACTTTGGGATTATACCAACCACACCAGTATGAGGAACACAAAAATATAAATTTATAGATATATCATAAACAAACGTTATAGAACGAAAAAACAACTCTTTAATTACAAAATTACAAACTTACAAAGATTATCAATTGTTAATGAGGTCAGATTCGCTTAAACTTTTTTAAATGAACTTAGAACGTTATAAAACGATGTATTTTAGTAACAGAACTAACATTCCATCAATCAACAAGCATTCCCAGGTATTGTGGTCGCTGTTATCTTATCTTTCTCGAGAATCCCGATTACGGCAGGCCGCGCGGCATCACATGATTATTTAAGTTTTTTGCACGGTACATAATTGTCTTTCCATTACAATTCAATTTATATTTCTGATCAGCCCCTCTAGAATTATATTTTACTGATAGATACTATCTCGAGGGATGTTTTTCTTTCGTTGACATCAGCACGAGCTTCAGAAGCACCTTCGGCCGGAGGCACTCGCATTTTGGGTGGCGGAGTTTGATCAAGAATAAAAACAAGTTTTGTGTGTTTTTTTCAATAAAGAGTTTAGTTTTTGTTTGGTAATGTTTGTTTTTGTTGAATTTTTGTGTTTGGAGAAATGTAGGGGTAAAATACGAAAGTACAACAAAGCGAATGGGCGGCGAGACTCTGCAATCACGTTATCTACTAGACCGCTCGACTTTGACCTCTGTCTGAGGATGGGGAGGGGTTTGCGATAAGACAATTCCTGTTTTATACTGACGAAATATTGTTCTATGCTAATCTATAATCAGTTGAAGCTAAATGCCAAATAACGATTCATGTCTGGGTGTGGTCGGTATAATCCCAAAGTACCAATGAATCTAATGAAAGGGGCATAATAAAAATGCCCTAACAACAAAAGTAATGAGAGAATTACAAACGTAAACAACGCACAGCAACACGAACGTAACCTCACTCTCGACCAAACAATCCAACAGCTGCGAAGCTCAAATACGACCAAACAAACACTCCATAAAGGAATTAACTACATTATGGTTGCAAAGCAACTAATCAACTATCAATTAATCAAAAGTTCGCGGCAATCAGATGAACTATAAGAAAATTACAGGCAAAAAACGTGACGTACCTATATTACGGCCGTTGGCGATTTTCAGTTGAGTAGCCGACGGCCGTAATATAGGTACGTTGGCGTGCAAAGGGTTAACAACAACAGATATTTCAACAATAGAATTAAAATCAGCAGAACATTACCAAGGCAACAATACATTACAAATCAACAATAAATAAATTAAAGGTCAACAATAAAATAAATATCTAAAACAAAACAAAACAAGATAACAATTTTAAAACATTGGCAAGTCAACAGAAGAGAGATCAAAATTAACCAAATTAATCAAATCTCAAGCAACCTGTAGTGGCACATGGCTTAAAACATAATTTAAATTTTGAAGAAACATATTTAGTGAAACCAATTAGAAAGATACCACAAAATTTAAGTACAAACCATGGAACTATCCCATCACCTCGTCACTAAATCTAAATTTCCAAATGAATAAAATTTTAAAGTGACTTAGTTAACAAAGTTAAGTATAAAATCAAATTATATGTTTACCATCCAACATAATTAATTCTTTATTTTCATTTTCTGTGATGGCGTTTATGTTATTGTATTCTTACAGCCATTATCATGTTTATGCCGAAATATACAAATTGTTCATTAATACAGTAGAGTCCCGTTAATCCGACCTAATTGGGACCGAGCCCTATTCGGATTATGTGATTGTTCGGATTAGGCAGAATTACAGAAAAATACAGTTTTTAAACTTGAGAATGGGTCTATTTTGTTATACAATTATCTACATTGTTTATTAAAACATGTTTTCTGACTGTTGCATTGTATTTCTTGACAAATAAACGTGTTTGAGAATACCAAGCACATTTACCGTATTTAGTGTGAGCGTACTGGATATTGTACGGGTCCTCAATGCGACAGAAGCCAATAACTGAATTTATGTCTTTTAACAATTAATATTGTACTCAATAATAATACAGTACTGTACGTCCAATTTTTGTTTGATTTCACTTCTTAATACAGTAATTTAACTCATACTTAACCTATAAGTTTCAATATGGTACTGTATTTAACTTCATTATTTATGTACTGTACCGTACACAATTTGTCTTAATAAAATACTGTATGTCTATTTAATTAAAGTTTTCTTTGTTTATGTACGAAATGATGCACCCATTTTCATTTTTTATGTAATTAGTTCCTATAACTGTTCATTATCGTTATAAATAATTCCTCCTGGACCTGTTCGGATTAACCGACGTTCGGATTACACGTGTTCAGATTAGCGGGACTCCACTGTATCTTTCTATTACATATTGAAGATTTATATATATATATATATATATATATATATATATATATATATATATAATTTCAATAAACATTGAATCGCAAAAAGTACTTGCTCCGCCGGGACTCGAACCCGGATCTCTCACTTGCCGGGTGAATGTGCTACCATTACACCACAGAGCCCTCACATTTTACGATTCAATTATTTTGTATTTGGCTGTTTCTTTCACATATGTGTTTAAATAACCAAACTAACATATGATCGGAAGACCAAATACCTGTCAAATGACTTTATTTACATTAAATTTGTATAAATGGCAATAGCCTTATTTAATTTCAATAAACATTGAATCGCAAAAAGTACTTGCTCCGCCGGGACTATATATATATATATAGTGCGAGATTAACCCTGGAACTGGCCATAATTTTTCCCAAAATGGGAGGCACTTTTAAGTGATTTTGTAAGGGTTTTGTATTTTAATCACTGCTCATATATTTTTTAAATACAAACATTTTAAAAACATCAATGTCTTTAGAAATAAATGTAGTTTACATAAAAATTATTAAATATTGAATCATTGCAATGTAGTTTTTTAATTTCTAATTAACATAAAAACATTAGTAAAGTATACATTTTTCTCAAATGTATAGCACCTCCTCAGGTAATATGAAATTTTTTTAATAAATCTAATATACAAAAGTTTGCTTATATATCTGAATTACTACAAAAAATTATTTGGGAAAAAGAAGTTTATTGGTACTTTTGAATAATATATCTATACAAACTACAAAATCTGAAAAATGTTGTATAACACTATTATGTATACCATTGTGACATTTTGGAATCTATTGGATGAACAAATATTTTTTTCTAAGAGATAAATATATGTAGAAGAGAAAAATATTGTATTTATTGAAGTTTTCATTGTACAAGATATTTTTTTATGGCAACAAACTTTTTTTATCATTTTTACAAAAGTCAAAATTGTGAAATAAATGCCAAACGTTTTTAGGTAAAAATTTCTTTCCATCCAAAAATTATTTATATGGATACTTCATTTATTGAAGTTAACAAAAATTTACAACAATGTATTTTTATCTTTATTATTTTTATGTTAAAAAAATTAAACAAGCGATGGTCATAAAAATAAAACGCTAATACCTTCAGAAAATGTCAAATATGTTGCATTGTCTAAAAAACATGAATATGCTTTTATAATAAATACCTTTGTACTCACTATCAAGTACATTCCTAATACCACTACTGTTTCAATTAACACTCATTATGAAATTAATATAAATTGTCTTCAAAAAAATAAAAACACTGAACCTACATGAACATAGGCTTACCTTCAGTTTCACAAAAATCCAACCAATTCACTAAAACTTAACCTAACCTCTACATTTTTCACTTCACTAATTAAAAAAAGACACTAAACAAACATTTATTTATACACACTGAATAATGAAAAGTCTAAAATATCCAAATAAATATCAAACAATACACTAATACCGGCAATGGCGTAATAACAATAGAGAAATCAACATGGCAACCAAGCGATGATGCGTTGTTCTTCTCTACTGGCTGAGTCGGTGATTGTGCCAACAGAACAAAAATAAAATACTAGTTCATAGTCTTTGTTGACGATACTGTTGCTTATAGCAGTTCTTCTTCTTTGTTTTGATATGATTTTCACTATTTTAAGACAACAATAAAGTAAAAAAATAATAAAGTTTTATGAAGCTATTTTCGACGCATTAGGCATTTTGGGATTTTACTAAACATGAGCTTTTCAAACACTTATTTTATAAACATTTATTTTCCTGGTGGCTATTGAAAAGATGTTTCTGAAAGCCAAGAATACACTGTTTTCAATGACAACACTTACGATCGTGTAGAACATAAACTCGGGAATTTTGACAAACATACAGCAAATTTAGCGTGTTCGGAAATTATGCAAACAAATGGCAATCAGAAATGTGAACATCCAAGTTTAGAATTTTATAATGAAAGATATAACGTAACTATAGAACGTTTTATGATATAATGTGAAACCTTGGATCTTTATCTTTAGATTTACATATGTTTTACTTCAAACAAAGTAGAAATAGACGTGCTGTGAGAGATCATATTACGACATAGTTAATGCGTCGAAAATAGCTTAATGCCATTTTGATACTATAGTTAATGCATCCATAATCACTTAAAGCCAGTTGCAGGGTTAAAGTATGCATTGATCTAAAAATTAGTACTAACTATACACATACATACGTGCGTGCACACGCACGCAAGCATTCCATGTGTTTATCCTTAGCAGTTAACATGTTCCATCACCTATAAAAACTTTTAAAAATTAGTACAGACTTCATATTCAAGTCACACAAAGGGAAATTTGCAAGCAACAGCAACAGAAAACACTAAATATACAAAATAACCAATTAAAATCACACTGGACTTGACAAGCAAACATACCTTTAATGGGGAGTTAACCAAAAAATTAGAAAAAGAGGACTGATCGCATTCATCTGGTTCTTCATTGTGGATGGCCATCTGGTACTTGGCAAACAGAGCCCAACTAGTGTCAAATGTTCGGTTCATTTCTGGGGATGTGACATTCACCAGTCTAATCTACCAACAAACAACCGATCAATGAGCCTATCTTTCATCACTGCCAAAATAACCTTTTTTTATTTTACCGTAAAAAGTTAACAGTCAGTTTGCCAATAATGAAGTAGTGAAAACAGAACCAGTTTAAACACCCATCTAACTTTCACTAATTATTTTTAATGAGCACAAACAGAATTTACAAACACCATAGGATTTAAACAATTTTTGTACTATAATAACAAGAAAACTGAATGTAAATATTAACTGAACATCAATATGATTGGACGTAACAGATCCAATAAATCAAAGTAATTCAACCTGACATTTTATTAAATTCCAAGTTTCTGTTTGCAGACATTTTTGTGGACACAGTTTTACTTGCGAAACTATTATTAGGACGTAAAGCATTAATGCTTTACAACATTTCTCCAATTAGTTCAAAAGTCTGTCAATTATTTCATTGCCAAACAAAATAAGTACTTAATCAAAATGACACATGTATACAAAATCATTATTTACAACTGGAAAGAAATGAGGTCATCAGGTAGGTCAAATAAACTTTTAATTACTCGCAGTAATAGAACAAGCAGAATGATTGATCAGAATATTGTGATAAACTTGAGAAATTTGCAAAAGCTTAGAACCTCATAATGTATTCATTAGACATGCTATTGAGCTTTTAATGCCACTGCCATACAACTTAAGATACACGATTTTTCTTGAGATTATCAAATCAATTACTTCACTCTATCGCCTAAAAGAGTTAATTATAACTCTCCCTAGTTTATAAAAACCCCCCTATTTTTGCACACACACACATAACTAAACTTTTATTTCATATTTATCCCAATACAAAGACTGGAATATATTTTTTTAACAGCTGAAAAATCTTCCTTCACTTTCTAGACACCAGTTTGATTTAAATACATATTCTTATTTTGGGAAATTGTTAACATTTACTTGATAATGTTGGATTATACTCTTTAAAGGTAAATATTGTAATACATAGTATTTTATTTCTGACAAGTGAAGCTGTTAACACATTCACTGCGGGTGACGAGCATGCTCGTCATGCGAAAATGGTGCGCCAGGCGGTAGACGAGCGAGCTCGGTATACGGCAGCTGCTTTCATATTGCCTCAGTGTGAGCTGAGCAGTTGCCCGGGAAGGTTGTAACACTCATAGCGAGGTGTGCCTGTTTCGGTGAGTCAGTTGGTGCGATTCGTCACCGGTTCGCCATTTTCGTTTGTTGCGATATTGTGTGAGTGGATTATAGTGTCTGTTGACTGTGTAAGTGTATGTACTCATAATGGAGGAAGACAATAATGTTATTTACAATAATTTTTCATCTGATGAAGACAATGAGTCGCAATGAAATGCACTTTCACCAGGTTGTTGTAGTAAATTCTTTTTACCTGTACAACTCATGTAGACTGTCCCTGTATGACTTCCGAGTTCGTGTTCTTGAAGACCTGCTCCCTCCAAAGGAAGCCCCACTGCTCATCACACCGACGCGCAACAGCATGCATCGTCTCTCCAAACTAACGAAGCGCAAAGGAAACGGCAAGTCAGTTACCCGGAGGTGCCGCGTTTGCTACCAAGAAGGCAAGTGTAAGGAAACAGTGTAGTATTGTGCAGTGTGCCCTGACGAACCAGGTCTGTAGGAACTCAGTTGCTTTGATAAGTATCACAAGGGCAAATAAGTAGTTTTTAGTCTTTGGTGGTGGGTGGGGATGTATATAGTTTTTTTCTAATTTTTACTCGGGGAGGGGGGAGTGTTAACTGTTTTTGATGTTGTATATTTTTCAAACTAATATGTAATATATACGTGTAATTGATGTACTATCTACGTGTAATTGATGTACTATCTACGTTTCATTCATGTACTATATACGTGTAATTCGCGAGTGTTTGTGCCGAAACCTAGTGCGCTGCGAACACATACAACACGGGGACTGGCACCCGGTGCGGATGACGAGCAGACTCGGCACGGAAATGATGTCACCTGTTCCGGCCAACGAAGCTTCCGGGATACCTTGGACAACCCTTTCGGCTATCCTGACTTCGGTTTGGGTAAGTAAAAAACAAAAAAAATTCCCACATTTTCTGTCGCCAGTAATTTTGTCATCCGCAGTAAATGTGTTAATAGCAATTATTGACATTTAATAAAAAGTAAAATTTGTATGTAATGATGCGACAAATTCTGTACTTCTTATTTTAATTACTACATAAAACAGGTGCAATTAGGTTCAATTTAATCTTCAATGAGAATTGAACTTAACAACAAATTGTAAATACTTGAATGATAGTGTTTACTGGAAACTGGAATTTTAAAGAATGCTTTTAACACCTTCCCTGCTATATACACTGAGTTGTTCTGATTCCATGTAACAATGTATGGCGCAATAGCATGTCTACTGCATGTTAACTGTTTATCAAAGTTATCAGAGATTGTATTTACAAATTTATTGACATAGCCTATATTAATTATTTAATGTATACCTATTAATAAACTTTCGTAACATTGAAGAGATCTTGTCTTTTTATAATTTTATACAAAAATTGGTCATACAAAATGTTTGAATTTTGAATTTTTTTTAAAACACCCTGTAAACATAACCCAACAGTTTACTCATTAAAAATGCTGCAACTCAAAAATCCATCAATGACAACTAAAGAGCCTAAATTTATGGAAATGATTTGCATTGATTTGCTTTTAATAGATGGAAGTTCTAAGAAGCATGCCGCGCGCCTCCCCATGAAAGGTATTTGCTTGCCAAAGTTTTTATCTGCCACAATAAATACCTTGAGAGGAGAATTAACAAGAAACCTTCTAAACTGTCTTTCAGACACTTTTTCTAGGGGATCATTGTGAATTGTGGTTTGGTATCGTTGATATACTTCCAGAGCTGCATTGAATGTCGATTTGAACTCTTTACTTTCTGGACTTGATCGTACCAGCCTGATCTAAAAATAAAATTGGTTGTTAACTGATGGTGAAATAATAAGAAATATTTAGTTGTTTAAACTTTACATACACAACTGTGATATTAAACTCAACAAAAATAACGAAAAGCTAAGCATTTATTTCTACACTACTTCTATAAAACTGTATTATACAATTAATTACAACAAAAAATGCTGAACAATTAAAATTTAACAAAATTTTACAACTACAATTAAAGAATAGAAATAAACACGCCAAAAATTGAATAAAGTTATTACTATGCGAACAATATAGTAACAGCAGCCAACTGCTCAAAAATATTTTGGCTCTCTCACTTGTATATAGACATACCATGAATATTTTCCACTCACTCCTTAGAGTTTGGCTGCCTCTATTGTAAGAGTTTCTATTTCTAAACTAATATATCTCTCATTGACAGAACACCACATGACTGAGCTACTACACTTGTTTAAAGCTACTATAATAATATGAAGTTACAAAAGTAATGCTCTAACCCTTCTTATGGCAGTCATTTCACATACTCATTGGCAAACCATTTTAAAATGTTATTAAAAAATTATAATATATATATATATATATATATATAAAATTATGGTATGTTAGTGGTGATGCATGCAATATATATATATATATATATATATATATATATAAAATTATGGTATGTTAGTGGTGATGCATGCAACCACTCTGCGCTTGGCAGTATTATGCAAGAGTTCTAGAAGCCATTTTTGGGATTCTTAGCGTTTGATTAATTAAGTCATTATACTATGCTTCTGGCTGATTATATTTTTTGATGAAGAGAGCAACACTGGTATGGATTGTTAGCCATTGTCTGCAGTTCAGCAATTATTCTGACAGTCTTCCTGTTTCTTAAGGACTCTTGCATCTTGGTTGATGTTCCACCCCATGCTTGAGTCATATCTTACATGTCACTTGAATAGAAGAAAATATGCAACTCTAGTTATTTCTGCATCAGTTGCACCATTAATGTGTTTCGTTGCATAAAGGTTGGGAGTTGTTTTGTTAACTTTTTTTACATACTTAAGAGTTCCCACCCAGATGTCACTGGATCCATAAGTTCACAATTTCTTGCATATTCGTTTTTAAATGTTTCGTTAGCTTAAAGGTACTCCAAACTGACCGATATATTCCACTTTTAAATAAGACAATTAATTTTAATAGGAAAAATTTGTTAGTATGAAATGACAATTTTTCATAGTTTCCTAATTTTTAAATACACCTCTCCAATATTACACACTTCAATACATTTTCTGAATATTCTAAGTAGATAACTGCAATTTTCCCAAGAACTAATCTTCTCTATCTGAAACTGTGCACAAAATCGCAGTGAAATGAGAGCTAATTTGTTTTGGATACGAACACAATCTAATCTATCATGAAATTATGTTGTGGTCTTATATAGTGCGAATCGGCTCTAACTTCCTACACTAGCAAATCCTAAAAACCCACATAAGTAGTTTAATTAAAAAAAAAACTGTTAAATAGATTTCAATACAAAAATAAAAATATATTTATTGATAAAACACTCAATTATTTACCATTAAATCTAAAGCTACTATTTACAAATTATACTTTCAAACATAGAGGTAGATTTTTTTGGAGTTATGAAATATGATTTTGTAATTGTTGAATTATAGAATAGTCTATAAAATATTAGAATTATATATTAGAAATAATTAAAATATTTGCACACAATCAATTTTTTTCTATCAAATGTACACAACTAACATGAAAAAAAAAATAGCTGTGACATTACAAAACCAAAACAAACTTTGTAATTATGATCCTAACTTATCCTGTTTCAAAAAGAAGATAATACTTGTCAGTGACATTCAAACAATTTAAATTGAAACTTGTCAAGACAAAAAAGAGTAGTGAGCCTGCCTAAGGCAATCGTACTAGTTCCGGAATATCAGCAAGTGGATATTATTTACCAGCCCCCACCATTATAATAATTTAAACCATTCATACTGCAGCCAAACTCTTTTTTCCTACTCTAAATAAAATGATTTGAACGAATAACAAAAACATAGTGTTCACCTCTAGTCTGTGGGCAGGTGATTCTGGCAGAGGTTCATTAATGAAATCTTCAAGTGTTTTTGCAGGTGGAGAGATTTTTGTTTTTTCAGAAACAGATAACGAAGAAGAACCTAACTGAGCAAGTTTTTTCTCCTTTCTTTCTTGTCTTAAGAGTTTGGCTTTCTTACACTGAGGTCTATTGGGATCCATGCCTTCACCTGAAATCAAACAAATGCAAACCGTTTAACTTGTAGAGTACAAGAACACAGACTTCTGTCTTATTTGGGTCATCAATTGTTCGATGGTTATACTGCATTGATTGCAAAATTAGCTCCTAGAAATGTTTATATTTCTATGGTTGGGCTGGTTTTTTAAACAAATCGAAATTGAGTTCTAAATATCATTTAATGATACGAGACCAAATCTCTGTATACAAGATATAGTTAAAAGACCACTAAATTACAGTTTGTATTATAATTTATTTAAAAAAAAAAACAAAGAATTGGTGAAAAATTAGATACATATGTATATACACATACATACTACAGTGTAAGTTTAAAGTGTGGATATACTCTGCTTAGTTTATTATGGATAAAGATGGAGGGATGGAACTCGGGACACCTAACTAGGAAATAGAAGTGAACTTTTTAGTTACTGTTATAACTTTGCCCATTTCCCCAAAATAGGATTTGGGGAGGGAGGGAGGGGCGGTTAAAAAATTTTAAATGTAGACCCATTAAGTGACCCCTCATTCGAAAGGTCTTGTTCTCTTAGGACAAGAAGCTTATAAATTGCACTTAGTCCTGTAAGAACCTTTGCGCTGCTTCCAGAGTGATAGGATATTCAGGATGGGTAAGGTTAGGGAGTAGGGACCGCCTCCTATCGAGATTCATGAGGAAGAATTAGGGCACTACATCTCAAAGTCATGTCCCCCTGGAAGAAGGGGAGGCCAGCTCTGAACCAGCCTCTCCAGTCAAAATAGGCAGGGGTGGCATACCCTTGGTGAGGTTAGCAAGAAACTCTGAGGTTAGGGAACAAACCCCACCAACTCCAACAGTCATCTCCCACAGTAGACTACACCTATCGAATTTCCCATAAACCCCAGAATCTCGACATATGCAGTTAGTTATGTGCCGCTCCTGGACATCCATAAGGTTTTTTCTGTGCCCAGTGGTGGGTTCAACTGGAAGGTATAAACCAGCCAGAAGTGATCCCTGCTGGTTAAATATATATCCATCCATGCTTTTAACTTAATTAATTTCAATGAGTTGCAATTTTGTACTGGGTTGAGATAGAAAACTCTAGTTTCCACTGTTCTTCTTCATTTATCAAGACCTTTCAAATAAGGTTATCTAGCAGGTGTTATCTAGCAGACAACAGTACCACTACATAGTTTCATGGAGACTCTCTGTGATGACATAATAGTGGTACTACTATTTCTTACAATTTACATACCTGGTCTTGTAAGTTTCTTGACAGATGATTTCACTGGTTCTTGTGTCTCCTTCCCTTTATCATTGACCAAACTGAGGTTTTCACTATTGGAAGGTAAGGTATTGTCTAAAGGGAGTCTGCGCACACCTTCCTCAGCTGAATTTTACATGGAAAAAATTATAATTACTCCTTTAATCAAATAAATTGACAACTAAATGTTTGACATTTTTATACATATGGAACTCTGCACATAAACACAAGATTTAAGCAATACCATCTGGGCATTAACCATTTTTAACCTTCTCAGGATTATGTTGTCAATTTATACTCTTCAATATAACCATAGACCATACTGTATATAATTTAAAGATGGATAAATTGAACTTATCTTAACAAGTAAAATAAGCACAGTGTTGACTAGAAATTAAATCTGGAAAACTATATTAAAAAAGCAAATATTTTAAGTTCTGAATGCTGATTTATATTCTGTACACACGGTTTGCCAAACAGTATTCAAAGTTCACTTAAATAGTAATAAAAATATATTTTACAGCTTATTCGGAAGAATGGTAGATTTTAAGTGTGACTCGTATCTTAAAATACCAAACTAAGGATGCATTATTAATTTAGAAAATTTATTTGTACGACACTGATGATATGATAATTCAAGCTTCGTATACTAACATCCTCGTAATACTTAAAAAGATTATTAAACTCCACAATCTTGAAACCATACAAAACAAAAAATGTTATAGGCATTTAAAGTTCTTTGTAAACAGGTTATCTCGGTTTAGTTGTAATCAATAAACATTATATTTTTAAACATATTCACTCATAATGATTCCATGCTATTATATACTCCTCAAAACTTTATACAGTAGCAATCTGGAAACCTTACAAAATATCAAATGATATAAATAAAAAATATTGTTGTAAATAACCTGAGCATTTTTTAAGTCTTGCTATTTATGTGAAACTTTCACTGATGCTAAGATAGTTAAGGAATGCATGCTTGAGACAGACAATGTTTTGTTTGTTAATAGAAAACATGTCGAAATTATTCGATGGATTACGTTATCTGCGAGTATTCACACAAGAAATGCACACTTTTTGGCAGAAGAAAATGATTGTGATATGAAAGGGTAGTTAAATAATTCTGACTATTATACCTTGGCTATGGACGAATCATGTGAGATTACTGATAAAGTACAATTGATTATATTTGTACGGTTCTTTTATAAAATGAAAAAAACTTTTGTTGAGGAGCTATTGGTTTTTTGCTGTTAATGGGAAGAACCCGGGGAGAAAACATGATTGAAGACATGATGGATATTTCGTTAAATATAAGTTAGATTTAAGAAATCTTGGATCAATAACTACTGACCAGTGATGGTTACGTACTAAAAAGGACTAGTTCACCAATTGAGAACCAATACAAAATGTAATGTGAACTTTAATTTCTTACCACTATCATTCATCAAACTGTGCTTTGCTGCAAACTCAATCCTAATCTAGAGAAAAAATGCAAGAAGTGATAAAAATAATAAACTTTCTTCTTGTGAAATCAGCACTGAATCACTGAATCATTGTGAACTGAAAATATTTTTTGACAAAGTGAACGCTGAAAATGATGATCTGTTGCTGCATAAATAATGTGAAATGGCTAAGCAAAGGCTGCGTTTTACAACAAATCTTCACAATTTTAGAAGACTTGAATATATTTCTTTTCAACATTGATAAGACATCAACTTACACCTACTTAAGTTTAAATAAAGAAAATGTAACTTACATTGCTTTCTAAACAGATATTTTTAAACACATCAATGATCTGAACCTTAAACTTCAAGGCAAAGAAAAGCTTGTATAGGAGCTCCTGACAGAAGTAAAATGTTTTTTGCGCAAACTAGATGTTTTCAACGTCAATCTCAATCAATCAATCAATCAAAATGCTTTATTTACAATTTCATCAAGAAAATGTAATGGCGTCAAAATACAGAATTGTCTTTCATGCTTCTTGCTTTACAAAATTAGTAGGTTTGTGTCATGGCGAAGAATTCCTCCAATGTGTATAGCGGGTCGTTCCACCAGCCAGTCCTGTAGTTGTCCTCTTCAGTTGTTGGGTGTTCAGGTTCTTCAGTGATTCTGGTAGTGCATTGTACAGTTTACGTCCGATGTACGACGGCTTCTTGCTGTACTGTGTAGTGTGGTGTAGTGGAAGTATGTAGTCTTTTGCTCATCTCGTGTGTTGTAGTGGTGGATATTCTCCCCTCGTCTGTAGTCCTGCTGGTGTGTGTGGGTAACAACAGTGTGGATATAGAGACTTATCACTGTTAGAATTCCTAGTGCTTTGTAAGATTCTCTACAACTCTCTGTTGGTTTTAGATCAGCAAGTGTTCTTATTGCTTTCTTTTGTAGGACTAGGATTCTATTTAGGTTTTTGTTTGGTTGTGCCACCCCCACACTATCAAACCATACCTAATGTGGGATTCAATCAAGGCGTAGTAGGCTGCTTTTGCTATATCGAGTCCTCCAAATCCACTTCATTCTTCTCACAACAAAAACTCCTGATGCCAGCTTCTTGCTCAAATTATTGACATGAGTAGTCCAGGAAAGATCAGAGTCTATGGTAACTCCCAGTAATTTGGCTTCTTTTTCTACCAAGAGATCAGGAATTTTTGGTATCTCGTCCAGTCGCCTACTAAAGTTTATGCAGGTTGTCTTTTTTGGATTTATTACCAGGTCGTTTTTGGAGACAGTAGTGAAGTGTTTCTTGCGTTGATGATATTATGTCAGAGTGGAGCTCCTCAGCAGTATTTGTGGTTAGAAGGAGAGTAGTGTCATCGGCATACATTACAGAGTTATAATTTTATGGAATTTGGAAAATCATTGGTAAAAAGGACAAACAGAAAAAGGCCCAAAACTGAGCCTTGTGGTACTCCTCTATTTGAGGGTTGAAAGGTGGATTTTGAAGGATGTCTTCTTACCATTTGTTGATGTTTGTAATTCTACAAGCTGTTGGCGTCCTTCTAGGTAACTCGCTATCCAGTTCCCCGACCCTCCCCTGACACCCAGAGTTGCACAGTTTAGTTAGAATGAGGTCGTGTCCCAAGCAGTCGAAAGCCTTGCTATATAGTCGACCATAACAGCTGCTACAAGTTTGTTGTCCTCCAGCTGATCTGTGACAAATTCAACTAGGCTGATTAATGCACTTAGTGTTGATCTTCCTTTTAAGAAGCCGTGCTGATGTTTTGTTAGCAGCTCTTGGTTTTGCAGATGTTCAGTCATCCTTTTGATTGCAAATTTTTTCTATTATTTTTGAAAATGTGGATATCAATGAAATTGGCCGATAGTTCTCTAATTTTGTAGTTGTTCCAGTCTTGTGTTTTGGGTAAATCTTCGATAATTTTAGTAATGATGGGAAGTGTCCTTGTTCAAATGATTTATTTATCACAGCAGCAAGCAAGGGGCAGCGAGTTGTTCAGCACAGTGCTTGACAGCCCTGGACGGCACCTCATCCAAACCACATGATAATTTTGATTTGAGAGAGCTAATTATTTCTAAAACTTCTTTTTCATTAGTTGGAGCAAAGTTGAACACTTCGATGTATTGCCTAATGGAGGGTTTTGAATTGACTGCGGGACATAATGCAGATCATTTCTGTTTTTTTATCAGTGTATTTTCTGCTACTTCTGCAAAAAATTTATTTAGGTTTTCAGCAATCAACGAGGGATTGTTTTCAAATGTACCATTTATTTCCATTTGAAGAGGTGTTACACTTGGATTTTTAGCCTGCTTCTCTGAGTTTATTATGGTCCACAGTGCTTTTGATTTATTGTCGGATTTATTTATGTATTCTGTTGCTGCAGTACGTTTAAGGGTTTTCTAAGCTTGAGGTCGTAGTCTTTTTTCTTAGTGATCATTTCAGCCTTATCTGCAGCATTGCCAGTTTACTTCATATTTCCGAAAGGCCCTGAGAAAAAAATTTCTTTCAATCTCCTGGCTTCTTCATCGTACTTGCCATTTTGCTTAGATCTTTTTTTGGTTCTTGATTTCTTATTTGGGCAAGTTAAGTCCAGATTCAGCCTTACATTCCTGTAAAAAGGCATTGTACATTTCTTCAGCATCAGGCTCATTATACACACAGCTCCAGTCTACTTTCATAAGCTCCGTTTTAAGATTTTGAAGATTTTGTTTACTGAAATTTCTTCTGTGTTCACTCACTGATGTTTGTGGGATTTTACTTTCTAGGGTGTAAAAGACATTGTTTGGCCTGTGTGATCTGATAAGCCTGTTTGAAAAATATTGAATTTGACAGTTGAATTGGGCATGTTAGTGCATATGCAGTCTATAGATGATTTGCAAGTGTTAGTTATGCGTGTTTCTGGGAGAGGGAGGCGTATTATTCCATGACTTAGCAGCTCTTCTTCAAAATGTTGGTTTTCTGGATTGTCAGTTACTCTGTCAAAATTAACGTCACCCATTAAAAGTATTGGATTTGTCTTTGCTCGAATA
The DNA here is from genome assembly GCF_021130785.1 of Homalodisca vitripennis. NCBI lineage: Eukaryota > Metazoa > Arthropoda > Insecta > Hemiptera > Cicadellidae > Homalodisca > Homalodisca vitripennis. The sequence continues at coordinate 74,158,949 of NC_060211.1, forward strand.
TTTTTCCAGGATACTAGCTATCATCTCTCGATTGCTTGTTTACTTTGTCCTCCTGGAGGTCTATAAACTCCCAATATATGTAGTGATTGTTTGTTGATTTTGATCTTTATCAAGGCTGCTTCACACACTAATTCTATGCAGTAGTTGGCAATATCCGCTGCTTCTCCCTCAATGCCTGATGTTTTCCTCCAGATATATCGCAAACTCCTCCAAGTTTAATGATTGCCTCTGCTGAAAGCTGTAATTAGTTTATATCCATGAATTGATATTGAGCGTAGATTATCTTGATTTAGCCCATGTTTCAGTTAATATCAGTACTGTTGGGCGCAGCTGGTTCAGAAAGTGATTTAGAGCCTCTCAACTTTTTTAGACAGTCCCCTTATATTCTGGAGGAAAATTGAGAGATTTCTGAGAGGCTGAGTCCTTTTTTTTCAGAGTGGAGTTGATGAAAATCCTGTGGTTTTTGTATGTTTTTGTGTCTTTCCTGTTTTGGGTTGGCAGTTTTTCTAAAAAAGCGTTTTCATTTTTTGAGGCGACTTCCATATTGATATATATTTGTGGGGTTTGACTTAGGTTAGAAAAAAGTTTTTACTGATGGGTTTCTTTTGGCGTTGCTGTGTTTGAAAATGGTCATTTTCTGAGCATCCCTTGAGGGCTTCAAGTTCTCTAGTTACAAACTCCTCAAGGGTTTCTCCACTTGGGAGGATTGGTTAGCACTAGCACTCAGTGGTGGTTTTTTCTCTCTTCTGATCCCTTCAATTAATCCTTCATTTACAGTAGTCCTTCTCAAGCCTGTTTCTACATTGGCAGGTTTTCATGCCGAGCTTTGTTTTTGGCTACTTGGAGAGATACACTGAAAATGGTTCCTTCCTCTCCCTACCAGTTTGTTTTTTGCTCTTACTTATGTGTTATGGTTTTTAGAACAAGGAAGACTCTTTGCAGTGGGTTGTACTTTGTGTGAGTGCTGGTGGTGTTGCAGGGTTTGTTTGTTCCACCTTGCTTAAGCAGTTTTTCTTGCAAAGTTACCACAGCATTCTAGTTGGTCTTTCTTTGAGGTCAATTAATCACTCAATTATAGAGAGTCAGTAGTTGGGAACATAAAATTCTGAGTAATCTGTTGTGTTCTCTGAAGCGCTAGCGTGAGTTTTTTGGTCTGGGTAGGCCCGTTCTGTCATCTTGTTTGTTTAATTCGGCTTGTTTATTATTACATGTAATTGCTTCACTGGTGTTGGATTTGACGGTGCTGTTGTGTAATGTGGCTGGTTGTTTTTGCGTTTACATGCATTTTTGAATTTCTTTGAGTCTTGTTGGTTTTGTCCAGCAAAATCTCTTTGTCCAGATTTTTCTCTTTTTGAGATTAAGGATTGTTTTGTTCTAGTTCTAGTATTATTTTATTTGCTTGTTCATCACAAAAATGAGAGTCTCGTCTTGTGTCATGATCATGAACCTCGTAAAAGTTCTGTAGTTCTTGTCTATTTTGTTTTTCCTTTGCGATCTGGGCTATAGCTTCTTGTAGTTTTCTTCCCAATTCTTCAATTTTTTGTAGGTATTTTTCCTACAATCTTAAAAATGAATGCCCGCACTTCCATAATTAAAAAAAGTGAGCAATGCCAACGAGCTTGACGTCAACCAATACAACACGTCATTAAGGATCTTAAATCGGAATTTGGAAACAAATTCACAGATTTTAAGAAAATTGAAATTGTCGTCAACTCAGTAATATTTACTCTCTGGATCCTGCTGATGAATGGAGCAAATTCAAATTCAAATGACTTTATTTGTATTATATATACAAAAGGGCGAATTTAGGGCCATAAGGCCCTGTCTTACAATTAATCCTACATAGTGTTTTATATATATATATATATATATATATATATATATATATATATTAATGTAATGAAAATAACTAAAACCCTTTAAATTAAAACTTTTTATTACATACACGTGTTTCGGTTTTTAACCATCTTCAGTGTACATTAACCTCTAAATAAATAAATAAATAATAAACAATGAGATATACACATGTGGACCTTTTAAACATATGTTAAATTTAAATGACACAGTTGTAATTTTCTTATTAGTAATCTGTATTTAATATTTTAATTTTTTCAAAAATTGGATTTGTCTTATTTTTCAGATTACTATTTAAAATGTTATGAGGATCTTTATTATAATTTTAGATAAATGTGTAATTCTTCTTTTGTGTTTTAACTTCTCTCCTTTCCTTTCGATATCTAAAAATTTCCATGTTCTTTTCAATATTTGTGTAGTTATGGTCAGTCTCCAATAGGTGTTCAGCAAAATTTGATTTTATTGTAGACATGTTATTTGTTTTTAAAGCTTGTATGTGTTCTTTAAACCTTTTATTAAAATTTCTTCCAGTTTGCCCAATATGTATGTAATAAAAAGTTTTAATTTAAAGGGTTTTAGTTATTTTCATTACATTAATATAAATAGATAACCCTATAAGTGGAGTTAATAACATAATATATATATATATATATATATATATAGCAAAGCTTCAGATGGAAATGATCGATTTTCAAGAAAATTTAGTTTTAAAACACCAAAGGGAGGAAGTTTCTTGTCAAGTTTTAGATAAAATTTGTTTGTTCCAATAAGTATCCAGAATTTAAAAAACTAGCCTTGGAACATCTCACTTTGTTTGGATCAACATAATTATATTTTTGAAGTTTCTAGATGAACTTCATTGAAAATAAATTCTGGAGCAGACTTACCAACTAACATGTCCAAGATTTAATGACAATAGCCTGCACAAACTTTAGTCCAAAGTTTAGACGGATAGTTCAAGGCAAAAATGGCCATTTTTTCATTCATCATCATCATCATCATCTGACGTTTCCGTTATCACGGGTCGTCGTACACAGCCTCCTCCACTTTTGTCTATCATTCCAGGTCTCCTCTTCCTCCACCTGTATTTTCTGTAGTCCCCTTCTCTCTATGTCTCTCCACACTTGGTCCTTCCATCTTCCTCTCGGTCTTCCTCTTGGTCTTCTTCCTCCTTCCTCCTTCTCCAGTGCTATTCTAGGCATTCTATTATCTCCCATCCTCTTCACATGCCCCATCCACTGTATTCTTCTTCCTTCCATTGTCTCTTGCAGTGAAACTACCTTTAATCTTTCTCTGGTCATTTCGTTCCTTATTCTATTTCTTCTTGTAGTCTTCTCTATCCCTCTTAAAAATCTCATTTCTGCAGCTTGCAATCTGCTTAAATCATTTTTAGTCCACGTCCACGTCTCTGCTCCATATAATAAAATTGGTTGGAAATAAGATTTATACATCAATACTTTTGATTCTTTCCCAATGTTCCAACTCCACACAATCTTCTTCACCATATTGAAAAACTTTCCACTCTTCCATATTCTGTTTCCTATCTCTTCTCTTATTGTGCCCCTATCTGTTATGATACTTCCTAAATAACAGAATTCCTTCACCTTTTCAAGTCTTTTTCCTTCAACTAACACGTCTTTGTTATTTCCTTCCCTTCTCTCTATTTTCATTACTTTACATTTTTGTATGTTCATCTCTAAACCATATTTCTTCGCCACTTTTGCCCATTTGTTCAACTCTCGTTCTAACTCTTCTTCCCTATTTTCCCATATCATTATGTCATCTGCATATGCTATTGTCTTAAGTTCTTCTGCTCCTCTGTTTCCTTGTACTTCTAGAATAATTTCATCCATTATAATATTGAAAAGGAAAGGTGACAATATGCTTCCCTGCCTTACTCCTCTCTCTGTTTTAAAAGTTTCCGTATATTTTTCTTCAATTCTTACCCTGTTTTTACATATGCCGTACAGGTTCTTTATTCTTTCTACTATTCCCTCACGCAATCCTCTCTTTCTCATACTCTCCCATATCCTTTCTCTCAGTACCTTATCATATGCCTTCTGTAGGTCTATAAAAGCTACCATTGTATCTTTTCCGTATTCCCACCTCTTTTCTAACACTTGTCTCATCACAAAAATAGCATCCACCGTTGACCTACCTTTCCTAAAACCACATTGCTCCTCTCTTCCTGTTTCTTCCGGTACTGGTCTAATTTTCTGCAACAGTATTTTTTCATAAATTTTTTGTGTATGGCACAACAAAGTTATTCCCCTGTAATTCTCGCATTTTTGCTTATTGCCTTTCTTAAAAATCGGCACTATTATTCCCATTTTCCAGTCTTCTGGTATCTTCTTTTCCTTTCAAATCACTCTCATCACTCTGTACAACCATTGCATTCCTAATGGACCCGCCGCCTTTATCATCTCAGCCGTCAGCTCGTCTATTCCCGCAGATTTCTCCTCTTTCATCTCTTTAACCGCTTTTTACAAATTCGCACATACTAAAATCCTCTTCATCTTCTCTGTCATATCTCTTCTTTCCTCTTCATTTTCTGTTCCTTCCAGTAGTTCCTTAAAATACTCTTTCCACGTCTTCAAAACCTCTTTCTCCTCCCATTTGATTTCCCCTGAAACATCCACCACCTTAGTCAACATTTCTTTAGGTTTCGTCTTGTTCCTTATCACCCCATAAAAAAATCTTCTTATTTCCTTTGAAGTTTGATTTCAGTTTTTCTTCAAAATCCTTCCATGTCCTCTCCTTTGCCTCCTTCATCATCTTTGCTGATGCCCTTGCAAGTCTCTTCCATTTATCCCTCTTTTCGTTTGACCTATCCTTAAACCATTCTCGCCAAGCTCTATTTTTGTTTTTAACTGCTTCAGCAATTCTTTCATTCCACCAAGGGGTCTCTTTATCCCTTCTTTTACCAGAAGTTCGTCCACACGTTTCTTCTGCAGCTTTGACTATAGCATTCTTGAAATTTGTCCATTCCTCCTCTCCTGTTTTGACCTCCCCCTTGGGTATTGTTCCTCTAATGTTATTTACAAACTCCTCTCTAACTTTCGTATCTTTTAACTTCCATGTCTTGATTCTTGTTAGTCTTTTGCATGTATCCTTTCCAAACCTCATTCTTTGAAAATCAGCTACTATCAGCCTGTGATCTCCTCCTATACTTTCACTGGGTATAACTTTTACATCTGCCATGTATGGCTGCAGGCATTTCCTCACTAATATATAATCTATTAAACTTGGCTGTTCACAATTCCAATTGTATCTTGTGTATTTGTGGCTCTCCCTTTTCTTGTTCCAGGTGTTCCCTATCACTATATCATTCATTAAACAAAAATCCAGGACCGGACCATTTTTTCATTAATATTGTAAAAACCCCATGGTACTTTCTTTGATTTATAACGTTTGTTTATTATTTAATAAAATAATATTCCAAAACTATTTGTTTTATTTATTCAATGATATTATATCTAAACATTTTAAATAGTACAGTTTATTATTTCAATTGTTAAGTCCATACAGGGTATTTTCCTCCTGGACCATGACGGTCATGTAATTTTAAAAAAGGACCCCTAAAGAAATAATTGGCGACCCCTGTTATACAGGTATTTCACATAATATAACCACAACAAAGCACAAAATCCAGCATTTATTCACTAATTTACTTACCCACAGTTCATATCATACAGCTAACATGCAAAATACGCCCATACACAAAATGAAAAATTCCACAATATCAGTCTATCATTTGAATTTAAACCCATTGGAGACTGAGATTTTAACGCTATTGTGACAACCCAGGACTGAGTTTTTTTTTTGTTTAAAAAACGTTTAATAGTTTTTTTCAGTTATGGTGGTATAAACTTACCTGTAAAAAGTTTTTGTTGTGGAATTCATGTGTGGTATATATTTTACAAATAATTACAAATACATTTTTACTTTTTTTTAGTATTTATTTACTGTATGAAAAATTTCAAAACAGTTTCTCCAAATGTAAAGGAACTTTACATTTTTTACATTGGTAAATTGTTTCTGATCGCCTTCCGTGATCATAACACACTTTACATCTTTTGGATGGTCTAGCTTTGTTTTGTTGGAGGAATTTTTTCAATGAAATGTCCCCATTGTTTACATTGTAGCCTCATTGGTTGGTCTAGTGAAGGCCTCCCTCCTGTAGGCCTATCAGGAAGCTGAACTGTTGATAGTAACTGGTCAACAATGTTTAGCCTAAATTCTGAAAGATGAATTTTCTTTTTAGTGACCAAGTTGTGTACAATACTAGCATTACATAATGCAATATCAAAAAGGTAAAAAAATATATTTTTTTGTACCCTTTGGCACTCCTACGCATTACTGGAAAGGAGGAAAGTTTTTGGTCCTGCTTGTCTACCCCACACATATACTTGTTGTAATCTACAACAACATTTGGTTTGAGGCTTACTACTGGATTTTGTTTTCTACTTTCTCGCTGAGAAGTTACTTCTTGGAAATCTGGTCTCTCGTGGGTATGTTGAAAGCATTGTCACATCCTTCCTATCTTTCCATTTCAGACACAACATGTTATTACTTGAGCGAAAATGTTATTTCTCCTTTCTTCAGTTTTTTCTTTTTTTTATTTCCTTGGGAACATTTTTTTCTATTGGCTCTCAATGTACCAATGCAATAAGTATCTCTGTTTAGGAGCTCCAAAAAAAGGTTTGGCGATGAATACCAATTGTCCATAAACATAAGTCGACCTTCACCAAAACTAAGTCTTCTGTCATTGTCAAAACAACTTGTTCACTAACTAGCATTGTAGTGTCATTGGTAATTTCCTTCCCAGTGTATATCTTGAAATTGTAGCAGTACCCTGTTACAGAATCACATACCTTATAAATCTTAATTCCAAACCTAGCCCTTTTTGAAGGGTTGAATTGGATGTAGGCTAACCTTCCTCGGAAGGACATCAAACTTTCGTCAATACAACAAAACTTTCCAGGTTTGAATACCCTTTTGAATGATGACAAAAGTAATTCAACAAACTGGTCGGATTTTCCTTAGTTTGTCAGTTTGCAGAAGTGAGGATGAAAAGTGTAAGTATCTAGAAATAGATTTGAATCTGTCACGTGACATAACCTCACTATAGATAGGACAATGAATTATTTGTCTGCGAGACCAATAGTCAGTTACTTTTTGTTTTGGGTTTTGTGACATCAAAACAACAAGGCTAAAGTAAGCCTTCATTTCATCCTTGGTTACATCAGTCCAATTATTATTAGGCCTAACATCACCTCCACCAAGAATTTTTCTCCCTAGCATACTTGTTAGTTTCACTTACAACTTTATCCCAGAACTCATTGGTTAGAAATTGATTCAATACATCTAGCTCTGTACAATCAGCATTCAATTGCCTGGAAACAATTGGATTTATACCTGAATTTCCAGTAAAGTTGATTTGCCTTACTGTGTTTGTGTCATTTGTCCAGGTCCAAGTTTGGAGGTTAGGCCTATTGTCATTGTCGTCATCGTCATCACTACTATCACTTCGCCCGTCATTGTCACTGATTTCATCATTATCGTCATTGATATTCACAGTTTCGCCATCTAAATCACCACTATCACTATCACTTTCATTCAGTACATTATCCACATACACAGATAACTCCGACGAACGGAGAAACACTTCATCGCGAGAACGCCATGTTGCTCGACTGATCGCTGTTCTATTGCAAAACAGTTTACGGTATTCAGGTTTATGTTCGGTTTTTGCATTCAGTTTCTTGTATTCGGATGTTAGATACCGAATAATACGATTCAACTAATCGATCGCTTGTTGGTGAACGGAATAACCATACAAATAACCGAGAATTATATCGATTGAACAAATCCCAAAAATTCATGACGGACACTGTCCGTCATCCGTCTTTACGCGCTGTATACATGATGACGGGCAATATACGTCATCCGTCGCCAATGGGTTAACACCATAATTCAACTTCTTCAAACATGAAAATGAATGAAAAATTGTACCAAATATGTTCTATAAGATTTTTATTAACCCTTTGCACTCCGACGTCCGAAATATCGGACATCGTTGTTTTGGCCAAAACCTCGGACGTCCGACATTTCGGACGTTTGCTGTTTAGGCCAAAACCTCGGACGTCCGAAATGTCGGACGTTTGGTAAATCCTTTATACTGGCTTTATAAATTATCCAAATGCGGTAAATTTGCAATATACGCAAGCTGGATAGTTGTTGGTTGTAAAAACGTAGTAAACCTTTATACTCTATAGCGGTGATTTTGCAGTTTTACATTGTATTGTAGAGGTTTGTCAACTTCACCATTTTCGTCAGCTGATTTGATCCCAACTTCAACAGCTGATCTCTTCATTGTTATGTTTAGTCTGATAAGTTATTTCAGTCAATGTTGACGATCTGGGTGATATTTTTGTCAGTAACATATCAGATTCGGAATCATCTGGCGATGCCAAAAGTGAAAGTGAGGGAAGTATTACGGTACTTTGGGATTATACCGACCACACCCAGATATGAATCGTTATTTGACATTTTTCTTCTACTGATTAGTAGATTAGCGTAGAACAATATTTCGTCAATATAAAACAGGAATTGTCTTATCGCAAACCCCTCCCCATCCTCAAACAGAGGTCAAAGTCGAGCGGTCTAGTAGATAACGTGATTGCAGAGTCTCGCCGCCCGTTCAGCTGGTACGTCGCTTTGTTGTACTTCCGTGTTTTACCCCTACATTTCTCCAAACACAAAAATTCTACAAAAACAAACATTACCAAACAAAAACTAAACTCTTTATTGAAAAAACACACAAAACTTGTTTTTATTCTTGATCACACTCCGCCACCCAAAATGCGAGTGCCTCCGGCTATCAGCACGCTGATGTCAACGAAAGAAAAATATCCTTCAAGATAGTACCTATCAGTAAAATATCAAATTCTAGAGGGGCTGATCAGAAATATACATTGAATTGTAATGGAAAGGCAATTATGTACCGTGCAAAAAACGTAAATAATCATGTGATGCCGCGCGGCCTGCCGTAATCGGGATTCTCGAGAAAGATAAGATAACAACGACAAAAATACCGATCACAATATGCTGGAAATGCTTGTTGATTGATGGAATGTTAGTTCTGTTACTCAACTACATCGTTTTATAACGTTCTAAGTTCATTGAAAAAGGTTTAAGCGTTGGGGGCATGTAACGGAATCTGACCCCATTGATAATCGTTGTAAGTTTGTAATTAAAGAGTTGTTTTTTTGTTTTATCATGTTTGTTTCTATAAATTTATATTTTTGTGTTCTTCATACTAGTGCGGTCGGTATAATCCCAAAGTACCTGTATTACGGGCATAAAAAGGTATAAAAAAAGTAAATATTCAATCATTTGACAAATAACTCACTATTTGGGGAAATTGTCGGAAATTACAAAACTGCCTACAACATTTTTGTTTATAGAGGTAAGTTTATGAAATGTTATGTACATGTTTACAACTATGTAAGGAACCTAGAAATAATAATAGTTTATATAATGTCAATGCAGTTGTTTTCAGTTATAACAGCTAAATGTTAATTTTTGTAAAAATGTTTACAAAAAAAATTTTTTTTACAAGTGAAAAAAGGTATTACAAATAAGGTAATTACAAATATATATTTTTTTTACAATATAGAATTTTATGACAAATAAAACAAAACCAAAATTATAACTCTATCTGCAAAAATAAAAAAGTTACAACTTTTTAACAAAACCTTTACAAAATTGATAAAAAGGGCTCCGAGGTTTTCACCAGTACTTGTTGAATAGAGGTTGGTAGTGACCAAAAATTTTTCTCTCGAGTGCAAAGGGTTAATACTGTTCTTATATATCTTACATAGCGATATTTTTAATACACTTGGTTTTGTTGGATTTCCATAAATAATACTTATATCATTGAAAGAAATTATTAATTCTGTGTTGGAGTCAATCTGTGACAAGGGTTTTGAGTCCACCACGCTCAGTGGGTTGTTCAGTTTTTTTATCCTAAGGCTCTTCCTCTACAAGTGTATAACCAAAGATACTGTAAGTTTAAGTTACTGCATAAAAGTTTCAGTATATTAAAGTGCAATAACAAGTTCAGATGTATAGCAAAAAAATGTTTTCTTTACCTATCAATCTCTCTTTCAATGCATCGTCGACAGAGTTTATAACTGTGCTTGCAAGGTTTAATTTGGCTTTCTCTGCTTTCTCATTTAAACCAGGCATGTCACTTAACCCACAATCTGGTCCTGCATCATCTGAAACATACAAATTTAAGGTAGAGGATCAAGGGAATAAAAATATACACAGGGTGGCCACTCAAAACCTCTTTTCAAAATCCCGGTTTTTTCCCGGTCGAAAATTTCTGATTATCTAGTCTATTTTCAAACCAAATAGACAACTGTAGTACTGTATTTAACCCTTACGTCGTCTAACGATGACGTTTTATCGTCACTAGCAGTATTTCCAAGAAATGCCACAAAGCTGCGGTGCTCTAGCATTTCGTTGCTAGCGATATGCGAGAAATTCGGTGACGATTTATCGCTATCACATATTTTAAGCTCCTTAGTTTTTATTTCTGTGTCTTTCAGTGTGTCGACATTACACTGTGTATACCTAATAACTTTCCTTTCTGTGATGTTTAGAAAATACATGGATAAAATTTGGAAATACAAAAGATAACAAATAAATACCAACACAGCGCTACCGTGGGGCCGACTGCAGCCCAGTATTGCAGGTCATAGGTCTAGTGGTGGACGAATTTTCGATATGAAACAATGATTTCGCTGATGCACAAGTTCAGTTCAGTGCAATCAACAAATAAACCAAATACTTTCATCTGAACTCTACTTATTTAATTTTATTTTTGTGGGGGAGGGGGAAGCCTAAGAATACCACGTTACTTCAAAGGAATTTGCAGAGATTCAGTGAAATAAATATATTTAAATTTCAAGTCATTTTTCCTTTTTAAGTAATAGAAATGGTAGGTTATAAAATGAGCTTCCATAAAATATTACATTTTATAAAAGGTGTATAGATGTTATATTTATAGAGAATATATTTATTTACAACCATGCAAAGTATGATGTACGGATGAAATACGAATTAGCGATCGTCTGTATACTATTGAGGAGCTAAAGTCCGCGCATAAAACCAGCAGACACGCTAGCGTTGAAAAATATATACACAAAAAAACGAACATCAATTATAATATTATTTATAAATTACTTTATCCTGTTGCTATATATTTCTAAATAGTTTTATACACAAAGAACTACAAAAACCTGTTTCACCAATCAGTAATTTAAGTACTGCCGATCGTTTTTGTCCACGAATGACAGTGCAGACCTTGTCAGTTAGATAACAGTTAAGGACTATGAAACAACAAGACATAAAGATCCTCATGCACGTTAGACTATTTGGTTTGAACAGTTTGAATTGTCCGAACGATCATCACGTGTGCATAGAAGTCGTTCCGGTAAATAGTGGACTGGAGAACTGACGGGATTTCCAGCCGTCGTCCAACCAATGCCGCCCTGAGGACGAAAACTGATGAGTGTGGCTGATTCGATCGGCTGACCGTCTGCCGTTTGTACATTGTTTCATTTACATTGGCAAGTAAAGTTGCTAGAGAATTCGCACAATGTGCAAATAATGTGAACAATATAAGCAATTTCACTCACGAGAACTGTCGCAAGTACTTGTATCGCTGGTTGTTCCAGGAGTCAAGACGAAGTTTGTTCACACATAACAGTGATGTCTTGGCAATGTTTATAATTGAAATTTTAATAGAAGACACTCTTCTCCAGTTCTTGTAATCAACTGTCCGGCACTGGTTGCAGCAGCGCTCGCAAAAGCTCTTGCCCCCGTTTAGACTAGCGATGTTTAATTGGACACAAAACTTGCGCCATTTTTGCCGGTGTCAACGCAGCCCAGTCAAGATTTTGATGTCTTTTTTCCTTCCTGAGGGAAAAGGACAGTTTGTCCCCATGCTTAATCCTAAAAGGACCTTTGCGCCACCCTTACTTTAATTTTGTGTTCTCAAAGTCTGAGGCTTTTGCAAAAACCAATCAGATTTGAGGGCTCCTGTTCTCTGATATCCTTGGGGCTGAGGAGATATGCTCCCAGGTATCTATTCCGAGTTTCTAAGATGGCAGGAAAATCTAACCAAATGTGCTCTGCTGATTCCTCCTCTTCTCCACAGAGTCTACACTCGTTAGTCTGGCTAAGGCCTACCTTCATAAGATGCTTCCTTTGAGGGCCATGTCCTGTCAACATTACTAATATTAGTCTTATATCCTTATATCCTCCTTATTCTGATCTAAGAGAGCTGTCCACCCTTTAACGTAAGGAGAGATAAACAATTTGGATAGTCTTAATCCTGAGCCTCAATTATTGTGTCTTATCCTCTTTTCTAAATCTTTGACCGGAGCTTTAATGTTGGAGAAGGCTATCCCGCAACCTGGCTCAGGCCCCACCATTGTGGATTCTGCTCCCTTTTTGGCAAGGATATCTGCTTTTTCATTTCCATGAATGCCTTCATGACCCGGTACCCAACCGAGTGTTACTCTGCTATTCATTGCCAGTTCTGCTAGAGCATTCTTACATTCCCAGACCGCTTTTGTATCAAACGATCAGGTATTGGGTGCCTTCAATGCAGCCTGACTATCAGAAAGTATTAGGTATTTTAATCCTTTTGTCCTCATTTGTATGAGTCTTCTGGAACATGAGTCTATTGCCATGACCTCCACCTGAAAAACCGTGGCATGTCTTCCTAGGGGCACAGCCACGTCGACTCCTGGTCCGTGTATTCCGTATCCTGCCCTAGAGTCAAGGCGTGAACCATTTGTGTAAAACTTTAGGACTCTTTTTCAAGGGTAGGTCTCCTTTTTAATCCATTTCTCCCTACTTCTGATAGAGACTATATGGATTGTCAAAGGAGTATTTCTTAACCATTGCGTCTTAATTTTTGGTTTGCATTTCAGCCTCAGGAAATACTTGCAATATCTTCATATGGCCTTCTAAGGAGGTAGCATTTATTACCTTTGTTCCTAGAAGCTTCATTACACTTAGAGCGGCTGTTCTCACCACCTCCTGCCCCAGAGGAGTTTATCCCAGGATCGCTTGAATTGCTAGTCCTGGGCAGGAGCTCATCGTTCCCGTGATCCTTAAGCAAGCTAGTCTTTGAAGACTCTGTAGCCTTTTAGCAGCTGTTGTTTGTCCTACTTTCGGCCACCACACTAAGGCAGCATATGTGACCATTGGTTTAATTATGGTTTTGTAAATCCAATATATCATTTTTAGTTTAAGTCCCCATTTAAATCCATAAAGTCTCTTACAGGCCATTGTCGCTTTGGATATCCTGTTTTCAATATGGGAGTTCCAAGTGAGATTTTGATATTACCTTGCTATCAAAACATATGTCATGTGATGACAATCGGAACATGTGTGAGTGTGTTTGACCAACCGAGGCCTCGGCTGCGGTATGAGCGGTTAGGGGTGGGTGGTGAGTTTTGTACATATGAGGAACACAACACGAGCAATGGCAGACATGAGCAGCAGGGCAGTCAGTACCACATGATGGCGCTTATCCGCTGCCAATTCTAAACATGTTTCTCCTGCCGCTCAACCCTCAGCCCAGTCTGTCATTGCTGTGAAACAGGACGCAAACAACCCCTTTTCGATGTTACTTGTAACTGACCCACTACTTTCTTCTCCAAAAGGTATCTTATTAAACTTTGTATAAATCCAACTGACATTCTGGTGTACTCAAAAACCTGGGCTGCACCTCTTATCAAACCGTCAAACATTACAGTATTCAACGAATCGAACTCTGAAACTTCTATCTAGCACACGTCTTTCCAAAACGTTATTTTCTCTAAAAAATAAGAGTTGTACAACCGTCTGGAGACCCCGCTTTGGCAACTGAATAATACTTAAGTACAAAAAACCCGTTTGTATCGCAGTTACTCTGCCATGTTACTACTTAAAGCGTTTAATGCCGAAGTCAGAAACGATCGGTCGGCCGATTTTAATTGTCCAATGCATTGTATTATTATTATTAGGTATTATTTTGCGGGGGGGGGGGGGTGTGGAGGCTTGCCATGCCACAGGACTAGAACTAACCAAGATAAACTCATCTGTAACGGGTATAGGCCTAGCCTGTAACCTAAATCAACTTTTACAATTAATAATAAATTCGGGAATAATATAATACAATAAATAATATTTTTTCTATTCATAATAAATCTAAATGAATAGGAATCCAGACCGACAATTTAATTGCTTAGTTAATGTTATCATTCTCATATTTGAGAATAATCAAATTTCAATTCATTATGAAGCTTAGTTGTGCATGGTGACATAGCCCGTCACTGACAGTTTTGTAACCTCAAACATAAATCTCGAATGGTAAAGTGGCCATATTTAATAAAACTCGATAGTTCCTCATCAACATCAAAGAACAAAGGTAAACACGGCAAAAACGCGTGCCACGATTGGCTAACGTAAGGATTACTCTCATTGGAGGGTAGCGACCCCGCGGGAACGCAAACTCGTTCTCTGCGCACCGAATTCGAGTGGGTTGTTAGCCAGAGGTAAAAGCGGACCATTTTTCGACCAGAAAAAACGGAAAATTTCCGTTTTGAAGGGTATCACTTTTCCCTCTCCTGCGCTACTGACGCGGAGTTTGGGAAAGAGAGAGTCTTCTTCCTCGACCTCTTGATGATGTAGTACGTTGTGAAATAGTTTTCAAAATTTTTCAATTATTAATCAGTCTTTTTTCAATGTGATCCAAATTTAAATTTTTCAATTATCTGTGAGGACCGCCGTGTCGCCATCATGGGATTTGGTGAATATGTTTAAGAGTATTTAAACCTTTTTGATCAACATTTTTAACTAATCAGACTCTAAATTTTAAACTGCTAGGGAGTAGGGGTATTTTCTAATTAATTATTTCAAGCTAATTGGATTTTGTGTTGTAGGATGTTATTTTAAGCATAGCCATAATTTCATTTCATCAAAATCATGTTTCATTAGTATTAGTTTTTATTCAATAAATCTAAAATTTGTTTCTATCAAAATTTTATTTTTCATTTTACCACACATAGCTGCCCTACGCCGCACCCATTGTAAAACGACCCTGTAAAGACAAAGAGTCTAAAGCTAATATATTTTTCACAAAACCTATCTTTTTACTATTTATTATAATGTAACGTATCCGTTACAAATGGCACCCAGCAACGTGGGGCAGCTAAAAGTGGTTTAGCTTAATAATTGTGTAGGGGTTTTCTAATTTGAAATAGACTAAATCAAAATTTAAAAATGATGGATCAGAACTTAGAGAATATTGACAATTCGGACAGTAGTAGTGAGATGACGCTCGCGGAACTAGCTAATAGGCCTAGATCAGACAGCTCTTTGGCTAATGCGAATAATGTTGAAACGATGGTAGGCCTAGATAGAACTGATGCATATCAGCAATTGTTGTTTTTGATGACACAACTCAATGACAAAATTTGATGGGTTAAATAACAAGATGGATGAGGTAAAAACCGATATTTATAACAAGATGGATGACCTAAAAAACCGATATTTATAGCAAAATGGATGACGTTCAAACGGGCATGACACAAAATTGAACAAAAATTAAACACAAAAATTAAACACAAAAATTAAACACAAAAATTGAGAACGTTCAAAGTGAATTGAAGGGAGAGATTAAAGTTGTGGGGGATGAAGTTGAAACTAAAATTGCTAAAGTCAATCAAAAATTCGATCAAGAGGTTTCACAGATTAGTTCTCGGGTTGATGAGATAGTAAATAAAATCGATACACATGCAACGGAGATACTGAGCGTAAAAGATTATGTAGGGGATGAGTGAAAGTACTAAGGTAGGCCTAAACTGGGAAGAATCTAAATCAAATTTAAAAGAGGAATCAGACCTACTAGTTGAGTCGAACAAAGTTCAGACCACTGTGAAAAGCGTAAAAAATGGAGGGTAGCGGTCTTAATCAACAACGGCTTGTAATATTATGGCGGAACTCTATTTGACCGAGTTTGATGAGGGTAATGATAGGACTCACCCTATGAATTTTTTTGAAATTGGCTGAAAAAATTTACTAATAGTAATCAAGAACACTGGGAAACAAAACTTTTGTATATTGTAAAATACTTGAAGGGGGAAGCATCTGAGTGGGCTCGGAGAAACATTGACAAATGGGAGAGTTTTGAACAATTTAAAAATGATTTCAAAAAGAGATTCTGGGGCATTACTAAACAAAAAGATTTTGAAAACAAATTGATGGGTAATGGGAATTTTTGCGAAGGTAAAAACCGATTTGACAAACTATGTGCTTGGGTATTTTGACATAGCAAAGAAATTGGACAACCAGATGGATAACCTTACGTTTGTTGGCTTTATTTGTCGACATTTGCCGCCACACATAAGTGCCAGTCTGGCAATTCTACAATCCCTTGCTGGTAGGGAAGAACTAGAAGTAGTATTAAATCAGCTCAGTTATGTAAAGCCTTTCAAAAAAGAAAGTTTCAGGGATACATACAAACACTAATCATGAAAATGGAAATAGACAAAAAACATACACAGGAAGGCCAACACAAAACTTTCATGACAGTACCCAAGGACAGCAGTATAGGCCAAATCATGAGAACAGGGCAGTAAAATACCACACAATTTTCTCATACCAACAATGGTAGGGCCAATCACACTAATGGGAATCATTTTGAAAGGAAATCGGGAAAATAATAGGGGATACAACAGACCCGAGGGTTTCAGAACATTTCGAGGTAGGGGAAATTACAGGGGTGGACCAAATTACCGGGGGGGACACAACTATAGGAACAATTCAGAAAACTTTGATGGGCCTAGGGAAATTGAAAATGGTCAAGATTGACAACCAACAATTCCAGGGGAAATAACTCGGAACTTAAATTTTGACGAAAGACCAAAAATAAACAACTTTGAATTGATAGGCGATAGTCAGTTTTGTAGACTATCAAACAAAATTTTGCAAATGGATACAGTCAAAACCCCTGGTGGGTAGAACATCAATAGGACTTTTGTGTGGGGGGTCAAACGATTAAACAATTATATGAGCAGGTAAAAAATACATTTCATCAAGTTTATCTGAAAACCTAATGATTTTTATTGGTACAAATGACATTCTAAAAAATAATTCACTTGAGCAAATGAAAACTGACATGAAAGATTTAGTTGAATACCTAATAAATAGTAATAAGAAATTAATAATTTTGACTCTACCTCCAATTCCGAAAGTTTGCCAAAGACATTGGTATCAGAGGAAAGGTTAAAGATTTTAACAGGTTCATTACGGGCATTAGACAATGGGGATAAAATCAAAATTAATCATGTCACACCACACTTTGTTGACCACAATGAGTTAGGGTGTAATTTAAAATATTTTGAACAAAACATCAACTTTGGGGGAAAAAACATTTGCTGATTTGGTTCATCTGAATATTGATGGGTTGAAACTTTTAAAAGAAAGCATTGATGAGTTTTTCAATCAAACTAATGAAGAGTTGAAAGGGGTTGTGCAAAGTAACCAGAATCAAATCATTATGGATCAAAATATAGCGGATGATTTTTTAGATGAAAGCAACTACAATGATGGAGTAATGCGTGATAAGGTTCAGTCGTTACCAGAAATTGATATTGGTATGGGGGGGTTAAAAATACAAGTGTTTAGTAGATTCAGGTAGTCAAGCATGTTAATGTCAGATGAATTCTATAAGAAAATAAAAAATCAAGTGGGGTACAACATTCCAGAGCTACCTGTTAGTAATCTGTCAATTGTAGGTGTTACAGGAGTCAGGTCCAAAAGAATAAATGTTCAAATAAGGACTAGAGGTAAATATTGAGTGAACAAGTTGTCCCAATAACATTTTTAATTGTTCAAGGACTAAAAATGAGTTGATACTTGGTTGTGACTTTTTCAGCAATCATAAGGCTGTACTAAAACTTTGATACCAATTACTTTATACTATAGACATGACGGGAAATATCTAGAGACTAAAATTAGTGTATAGAAATGGTGAAGAATTTGTGGGGGGGTTAAGAATAATACATATTAACAGAATTAACTTGTTAAAGATGAAAATGAAATAGACAATACTTTAGCGAATTTAAATCCATTTTTTGAACACAGATCAAATCAAGTAGGCCTAGAACAAAAAAATTACTAAGATCAAACATGAATCTGAATCAGAAGCAATTGAACAGAGGTTAGTAGACAGAATAAGTGAATTAGAGGCAGATAATGTGAGTATTAAGGATGAGGAACTAGAATTATTAAGAGTAGTACTCTTTGAAAAATAAAGAAGTTTTTTCGGATCAACCAGGGTGTGTGTAAAGGATACACAGCAAAGCTGAATGTTAAAAGTGAAGTCCCATATATTGGCAAGTCTTATCCGGTTCCGTTCAGTAAAAGAAAATCTGTAGAGGAAGAATTAGAAAGACTGAAACAACAAGATATTATAGAAGAGTCAAATAGTCCTTTTTCTAATCCCTTAGTCTGTGTAGTAAAGAAAAGATTTGAGTATAAGATTGTGCTTAGACAGTAGGAAATTAAATTCGTATCTTGTTCCGGATAGACAAAGTACAGAAACAACTGATGATATATTTCAAAAATTTATGGGGAGTTAAATATTTTACAACATTAGATTTAACGCAAGGGTATTTTTTCCAGATCAAACTCGATAAAGAATCTAGAAAATTTTGTAGCTTTCACATTCAACGGAAAGAATTTGCAATTTAAGCGATTACCATTTGGTTTGAATGTAAGCACGGCTCATTTTACTAAAGTGATGAATAAAATTTTGGGCCATGAGTTTTAGCAATTTCGTAAACTTGTTACGTGATGACATTCTAATTACGTCCAGAACTTTTTTGGAACATTTAGATCATATCGATAGAGTACTGAAAAGACTGCAGAGTGTGGAGTGACTGTTAAACTTAAAAAAATCAGATTTTTTGAAACAGGAAGTAAAGTTTTTAGGTTTTGTTCTTAGTAAAGATGGGATAAAGATGGATGAGGATAAAGTTGAAAAGATAAAGAATTTTCCAACCCCAAAGAACTTAAAAGAACTGCAATCGTTTTTAGGTTTATGTAATTATTACAGAAAATTTCAGAAGAACCATTCAGATTTGACGGGTCAGTTTGGTGACATTTTGAGTTCTAAAAGTAAATGGTTTTGGGATAAGACAAAACAAAATCTGTTTGAGAAAATAAAAGAAACATTTTTAGACTCAGTTATGTTACATCATCCAAATTGGAGTAGGGCATTCTATTTAAGTACAGATGCATCAGACATCAGTGTGTCAGCCATTCTTTATCAAGTAAATGATCAGGGGGAACATGAAGTGATAAGTTTTGCAAGTAGGACTCTTTTAGCAACAGAGAAAAATTATAGCATAACAGAAAAAGAATTATTGGCTGTGGTCTTTGCTTGTAAAAAATTCCGATCTTATATTATTGGACATTTTCAAGTAATTGTTCGTTCAGACCACAAGGCATTATCTTTCCTTACAACCTGTAGGCTATCTCATGGTAGAATTTTGAGGTGGAGTTTGGCATTACAAGAATACAATCTCACTATTGAGTACATCAGCGGAAGGCAAAATATTCCCGCTGACATTCTTTCAAGAGTAACGGACGAAAATTATAAAAAATCCAGTTGAAAGGAATTCGATAATGGTTTTGCAAAATAAAATTGAAATTGAAGTTAGCGATAGGAAGATTAAACCAATGTTCAGAAATATAGAAGAAAAACAAAGGAGTGATGATAAATTTGGGCCTATTTTTACTAAATTGGATGGTAATGATCAACAAATAAAAGATCAATTTGTTATTCATAATGGAATACTTTTTAAGAAAGATTTAAATGATGGTGATAGTTTTAAAGTCTGTATACCAAAAGCAATTCAATCAGAATTAATTCAATTTACACATTTGAAAAAATATGGTCATTTGGGGGGACATAAAATTTATTTAATACTAAGGGAATATTGTGTTTTTCCTAAGATGGAACTTTCAGTAAAGAATCAGTTAAAAATGTTGTCAATTGTGTCAATGTGCCAAACACACCACTGTTAAATCAATAGGATTTTTACAACCAATAATTCCTAAAAAATTGAAAGATATAATCTCAGTTGACTTGATAGGAGAATTGCCTGTAGGAAGAGGAGGTGTAAAAATACATATTTTGTTGTGTTGGATTTGTTTTCTAAATTTGTGAAGTTGTATCCGGTCAAAAGAGCTACTAGCCGAGTAATTACTAAATAAATTGATCAATGAATACATACCTGAGGTAGGTGAGATAGGTAGTGTTTTGTCCGATCATGGCTCGCAGTTCACTAGTAATTTATGGTATAATACCCTTAGAGACTTAAACATTAAAAACTATTCATAGTTCTGTTTGGCATCCAGCCTCAAATCCAGTTGAAAGGGCTAATAAGGAAATTACTAAAATATGCAGGATATACTGCCATGAGAAACATACTAAATGGCCATTAGTACTAAATTTCATTGAAAAGTGTTTAAATCATTCCGTGCATGAGACCACGGAAGAAATCCCGTTTGAACTAATGTTTGGTAGGAAAGATAGGAATTTTTTTACAGGATATGGTTCAATTTCCCAAAGAGAAAAAGAATGTTAGCTGATTATCCAGGTAAAATAAAGATTAGTCAAAGATAGACTAGTTTCAAAAGGGGAAAAAAGGAAAAGAAAATTTGATAATAAGGTCAAACCAATTAGATTTTGTATAGGAGATGAAGTTCTAGTAAAAACACATTATCTGTCTGACAAACTTGACAAGAAAATTAAGAAGTTCTTTCTGCTTTATGAGGGCCCGTATAGGGTGTCAGAAATAAAATTGGAAAATGCATATGTTGTGGGTCAACGAAGATGGTGGTGTGATAGGAACATTTAATGTAACACAATTAAAAAAAGTTTTATCGAAATTTGGTTTAGTTCAAACAAAGATGGAGGGTTAAAAAATATGGGTTTCGTGATTTTTATTATTCCTTTGTAGCTTTTTCCCTTCGAAAGATAAAGTCTTACAAAACAGAATAAATGGCATGGCTGGATTTTGTACGATTTGACGGCCATGGGACAAATAAATGTCAAAAACCACATATCACACACAGTTAGGTTTCTGGGTGGTTAACACAAAAAACATTACTTGAAATATGATTTCAAGACAACAGTACAAGGTACACGATCACACACAGTTTATTGTTTCTGGGTGGTCAACACAAAAAACATACTCATCTAAGACGATTGAAGTCAACTTACAGTACAAGTTACATAATCACACACAGTTTATTGTTTCTGGGTTTGTAAATAGTTAAAAGTGTAAGATTCATAACAAATTATTAAATATGATTGGATTGAATAGGGAGAATGACATTCAAGTAAGGAAACACAGTTTATTTAAATTGAAACTACAGTAAATTTCTAAAGAAAAGAAAGAAGAAGAGAAAAGTAAAAGCACAAAAAGACTAATTAAAATATTTATTATTGAAATAATGTATTGTTTTTCTGATGAGTTAGTTTTTATTTTGTTGTACGGATAAAATAATAATAATAAGAAGTAACATGGGGGATACTGAGATGATAATAATAATAAAGCAAACTGGGGGGGTATACTGGTATAAAAGTAATTATTCTTAAAGTAAAATGTTAGAGGTAGGTCAAGTAGGCCTGTTTAATAGTTAATATGATAATGATAGATAGAGGGGTAGTGTAAAAATACACTGAACAAAGGCTAAAGGTGAAGGATATATTGTGAATGGGAGTGGATAAAATAATAGTAGAGAATAGGAGTGGAAATTGAGAGGTTGGGAAACAATTTAAAAGTGGAATGGAAAGTAGGAGTTACAGGATAATGTATGAAATAGAATTGAGCCAATAAAATAAATTCAAAAGTCAGTACTAAAATTAATTAAATTCAGAGGGGGGATGAATAAAAAGGAAATATATTAGGCTAGTAAATATTTGGTTTAATAATCATTTAATCAACTTATAATTAATGAAGTGCAATGACACTTAAAAGGGATTTTTACTGTGCGAAATGGGTATTTTATGGTATGAGGAAGTTAGGAGAATATTGTATTAAATGAAATACAAAATAAATGAGTGAGAAGAAAAGAATTCAGCTAATATAAAAAAAAATAAAAACTCAAAACAAAGGGACAAAATTGTATTATTATGACTGGGGGGTTGCAAAGGAATTTCATTAGTTAAAAAAATTGGTAATTAATTAATAAAAGGTGATAACTATTAGATAGTGCGTTGAAGTAAAAAAGTACAACAAATAGGTAACAAGGAGGGTAAATAAAAATAAACTACAAAATAGACGGGTTATAATTATTATAACCTTGATTAAAATAAACAAAACAAAAATATTTCAATTATGCAAGATTATTACAAAGGATAAATAATTAAATACATTTTTACCATTTATTGTGTATAATTTCTAAAAAAAAAAAGAGAGAAACAAAAATTTTATAAACTGTGTGGAGAGATTGTTAGTTAATTATGAATGAATTTGTAAGATGAAAAATGCTGAGAATGAATTTTTATCTAGTAACAATAGTGGTAATAATTTATTTGAAAAAATAATGGTTTCATATTTATGTTATGTTGATTGTTTTTTGACTTAGTTGTAAGAATGTTTTAATAAATAATGTAAGTACTATTTGTGAAAAACTTTAATTTTAAATATTAGGAAATGTTTAGTGTAAGATGTGAAAGTGACGTGCGCGAATATCACAGGCAAATCACAACAAATTAAATCACCAAAAGCAACTGGACTTGGACACTTTTAAAGTCATGGTGTGTTTTTTATGAATCTACCACAAGTATGGACACTTTGAAGTCATGGTGTGCTTTTTCTTTATGTCTGAAATAAGTCTAAGGACACATAAGTTTGAAGAAGTTTCTGTCAGTGAAGATGAGAATAGTGTTTAAAATGGAACATTTTAAAAGCATTGGATGTGAGGAAAAGTCAAAAACGTTTGGATCAATTCACTGCAATAATACAATTCACTTTGGAAACAAGTGATGAAATAAAAAACTGTTCTCACAGAAGGAAATAGAAATGTGGAAAGGCAAGAACTTTTAATCAAATTCAACTTCCAAAGGTGATGTTAAATGAAGTAAATGTGGAAAGGCAAGAACTTTTAATCAAATTCAACTTCCAAAGGTGATGTTAAATGAAGTAAATATGGAAAGGCAAGAACTTTTAATCAAATTCAAACTTCCAAAGGTGATGTTAAATGAAGTCAGACAGATAAAGCGCTGGGCCAATAAGTATAGAAGCTGTGATAACTCACCATGACTGTAAGTCTATGAACTAAGAGAGTAAACTGTGATAACTTAGCCTGTAGACAATAGCAAAACTTAAACTTCACAAAATTTTTAACTTTAAGTAAAAAATTTGTTCGTCAAGAAGCATGAAGAAAAAATTTGTAAAATTAGATTTAATTGACAGTTGTTTATTCTTTGTTCTTCAATTTATTTGTTTTGTAGTTAGGATTGTTTAATATGTATATCTTTGTTATTTTAAATCATTCACTGTAAAAGTTTTAATGAGTAAAATTTTGTAATGAAAATTTTCAATTTTACCACAAAATTTGGGGGGTATCTGTAACGGGTATAGGCCTAGCCTGTAACCTAAATCAACTTTTACAATTAATAATAAATTCGGGAATAATATAATACAATAAATAATATTTTTCTATTAATAATAAATCTAAATGAATAGGAATCCAGACCGACAATTTAATTGCTTAGTTAATGTTATCATTCTCATATTTGAGAATAATCAAATTTCAATTCATTATGAAGCTTAGTTGTGCATGGTGACATAGCCCGTCACTGACAGTTTTGTAACCTCAAACATAAATCTCGAATGGTAAAGTGGCCATATTTAATAAAAACTCGATAGTTCCTCATCAACATCAAAGAAACAAAGGTAAACACGGCAAAACGCGTGCCACGATTGGCTAACGTAAGGATTACTCTCATTGGAGGGTAGCGACCCCGCGGGAACGCAAACTCGTTTCTCTGCGCACCGAATTCGAGTGGGTTGTTAGCCAGAGGTAAAAGCGGATCATTTTTCGACCAGAAAAACGGAAAATTTTCCGTTTTGAAGGGTATCACTTTTCCCTCTCTGCGCTACTGACGCGGAGTTTGGGAAAGAGAGAGTCTTCTTCCTCGACCTCTTGATGATGTAGTACGTTGTGAAATAGTTTTCAAAATTTTTCAATTATTAATCAGTCTTTTTTCAATGTGATCCAAATTTAAATTTTTCAATTATCTGTGAGGACCGCCGTGTCGCCATCATGGGATTTGGTGAATATGTTTAAGAGTATTTAAAACCTTTTTGATCAACATTTTTAACTAATCAGACTCTAAATTTTAACTGCTAGGGAGTAGGGGTATTTTCTAATTAATTATTTCAAGCTAATTGGATTTTGTGTTGTAGGATGTTATTTTAAGCATAGCCATAATTTCATTTCATCAAAATCATGTTTCATTAGTATTAGGTTTTTATTCAATAAATCTAAAATTTGTTTCTATCAAAATTTTATTTTCATTTTACCACACATAGCTGCCCTACGCCGCACCCATTGTAAAACGACCCTGTAAAGACAAAGAGTCTAAGCTAATATATTTTTCACAAAACCTATCTTTTTTACTATTTATTATAATGTAAACGTATCCGTTACACACTACACTAGTGGAGGTAACCTTAGATCAACCGCCATCAGATGTAGGTCACAAATATACGTCGATCTTCATTCACAATTTTGTGGCGTAAAATATAATTTTTCGTGATTAATTAGTTCTTGATTCAAGAAGCTGTCAAATTATGTCTTGATTTTATAAGTTCTTGGAGGCGGAAAAATTATTTTTTAAATTTTCCCGGTTCTCAGAAAAATTCCCGGCTTATTCCCGGTTTCCCCGGTCGGGTGGCCACCCTATATATAATCTTGCTGTGTGCTTTAATTTATAATATACAATGAAAGTTAGAACTTAAACTAAACGTAAACCTCTTACCTCCAGATTCCATATCTGAGACTGATTCGTTAGTTCCATCATCAGTCATCTCTGATTTTTTCCTCCCATGAGCCAAAAAAGCATGGACTCTTTTTAGTTTCTTCTTCTGCGATTTTGACAGTCTGAACTCCAAAGCTGAACATCTGAAAAAATACAGCATAAAAAGTTTTTCATACAATTCTTTCATTTGAAACCTCTAACAAAATATGACACTAAGGTATAAAAAAGCGGCATTTATAAATCACACCTTTAAGATTATTCCATATGATAAATGATACCATATTCTTAAGTTTAATTTCATGTTGTAAAATAATAGACTGAGCCGCGGCTCAGTTTGGACAATTTTTGTCTTTTACATTTCCCACCTCGGCCACTTTTGTCAGTCGGTGGGGGAGTCACTCCGTCAAAGTATTGATTATTTTCTGCCTGAATGGACTGATTGGTAGAGGTCAGGTGGTTGACCTTGACTGTTTACCGACCAGCTGTTTACCGGCAGCGGCTACTGTTCGGAGCGGTCAGACACGTTCGGCAGAAGCGACTTGATTTTCTGGCTGTTCACTGCTCGTCCTGATGCCCATGGCTGGCTAACTCCACTACTTTCGGCAGGTAATTGTTTTTCCTTTTCACTCTCTTTACTTAATATAGTTGGCGGTTTTTTCTCTCCCACCCAGACACATATTTTCGTAGTTTAGTTAAATGTAGCTTATTTATTATTTTGTAATTTGTGTTCCTTGTGTACGTTTTCGTGTCACAAAGTGTTCTATCCTGTCTTTCGTAACGTTCTAAATTGTTAATTTTTTTAACTATGCCAGTTAAGTTTATTATATTTTTGCTCTAGTGCTTTCTAACTGATCCGTTCAGCGAACGGAAATTATTTATTCCGTGTACACACTTTGTCTTTATTTAGTGTAAGCGAGACGGTACAGACTTTGCAAATTTTGTTACCTCGTGTTTTGTGTTGCGTGCAAAATAAAATTGGGTGGCAACATTCATGATTTCCATTTTATTGTTTAATGAATTATTTGCCTTATAGTAGCGTGAACGGATTATAATTTAATTATTGTTATCTGGGAAATAATGTACTGTTATTATTTGTAAATTATATAATTATTATTAGGCCTACCTTACAATTAATATTATAGAATGATTAAAATCCAGTGAATTATTGTTACAAGTAAATGTTTAAATATTTGAAAATTTGTTTTGTACGTAATATTTAATATTGTCACCTAAGAATTTTTCAACTCACTTAAGAAGGTGTTTTTTCATTTTCACATGAACTACCAGCTTCCTCCATTTTCAGAATGTAACTACACTCACTAACTAGTCAGACAGTAGAATACGACTGGCACTGGCACCGGCGGGGTGGCGTGTGGAAGCTGCAGCGTCAGCGCGACGCTTGGACTAGGCAACAATGTACACACAGCGTTGCCAATTTGTGCCTGAGAGCGACCGATTCTCGACCTTCCTCCGCTTCACCGGTCCCATACGTGGCAGCAGCGCAAATCCACCCACCCACCTTATTTGGTAGCCGTGACTGTAATTACTTAACTAAATATGTTACTGCTCATATACTATTTTCTCCTTTGATGAAGTAAACAATTACTAACATGCCCCCCTCCCACACAATATTGAATAACGTTGCTTAGCTGTACGGGTTTACTAGTCTAAATATAATCTATCCAAATCTCTTTTCACTCAAGAATTGAGGAAACTCCCTTTGAACATTTAGATGCACAGATTTTGTATGATGCACTGGATCCATCCAATGCACTGTAATTTATTTAGACAGATGCAGTTCCGTTATGAGCCACAAGATTTCATCTGATACACACTTCCTCTATTGTTTCAAATCCATTTTAAAACACATTTCATTGCTACACAATCATAGAATATGAAATGTTCTTTATCTGGTTGCTAAAAGAAATCTGCCCACTATCATTAACATTTAGATAACATTTAATTACTTCATCTTACATGATCGTAAATTTTCAGTTTAATTCATACTTATTCTTTTTGTTTAATAGTGATTGAGGAATAAGTGTTTTAGGGTCGGAGAGTGAAACGGTTGTTATGAGTACTCTAATGTCTCCAACAAATGATAAACAATTTCAGTAACAATTGAAGTATTTTAGGCCATTGCGGAGGTATCCTAAATTCAAAGCTTTTCAGCTAATATGCCTATGATGTAATGTTTATGAAATAGGAATATGTTAAGAAGGAACCCAAAGAATGCCCATGTAAAATTTCAGTACAATCGGGCCAGTAGTTTTTACGTGCTTGATTAACACACATATAAACACACAGACAGACAGACATCATCCAATTTTTATTTAATAGTATTGATATCAAAACTCAATGTGTATAACATTTTTTTGTAATGACTAATTTTGTCTTAAGTACTGTACTGTTAAGCACTTCATTTTATGCAAAAAAATGAGAAAAAAAAACAATTTTCTAGTTTGAAATTTGTAGTATTGTTTTTTTTTTAGGTTTACTGGTAAAAAGTGTTCCTTTTCTATAAACTATATAATAAAAATATACTTTAAAATAAACATGATTTTTTTATTCAACAACAATACTTTCTTAGAACAAAAAATCTGACAGATATATTTTATACAGAGAAAACAAGTTATGTATACATTTTATCTCCACATTAAATTAGCCTAATAGATAAACTATCAGAGATACTTCAAGCGGAAATGGTTAATTTATCAATCTATAGATAAACTCTCCGAAATGATCAAAAAGTGAACTGACTTTGACACAAGTCATTGAGTCAACATCAAAATTAATTTTGGCTACTACAGCTGTGGCTTCTGGCTTTGGCCTTGAGCTCTGCAGGGTGGGGCAATAGTTTGTTTTCTTCACAACACTAGACACTAGAATCATTCACAACACTAGACACCAGAATCATTCATCTGGCATTTTGTACAATACTCTTGACTTTTCATCTTACAAGTGGTTTCATTGCAAATATTTAAATTAATACTGTGCTTTTTTGTTCAGGTTAAAAAAAAAACATTCTTTTAGTTGTGAAATAATATGATAATAACATTAGTTTGAAACTGATGGTCTTAAGTGAGTGTTTTTTACAAGAGGACACAAAAAATTTAAGAAGAACAAACAATAGTGGTCTTGTGGTAATGCTTCATTGAATTTGGCATTTTCAAACCAGTGGTACATTCATGCGAGACTAAAGGTTGTATACAGTAATCTGATTATATTTACATTCAGTAAACAGTTATTTTGTTATTAGTACAATGTACCTTAATACGATTTGAAGTAATTTAGTCTCATATACATTGAATCAAAACTTATTTACAATAATACAAAAAATATGAACCACATTTTACTATGGGTAACTGTCTTGTGTTTTAAATTATAAGCTACTCAAAATTATTTTACGTTTTTTGTGTGTAATCAATTTAATTTCTTCATAAATCTACAGGCTATATGTACAGGTTGTCCCTGGATTGTACTGACAAATTAGGTGAGTGTGTTTCTAACATCTAAATAAATAAAAGTAAGCTTGAAATAAACCTATATCCTATCTAGCTTTGATTAAATCAAATCAAATCACGTTTATTTCCACACAAAAAAATGAAATACAAGATTAACTTTTGTGTGTTTATATTAGCTATATAAAATTTAATAATTCATAGGTGGTTTATTTTACGGCATCATAATTTTATATGTTACTGTGTCTTTATTAAAATGTAATTTAGGTAAAAAATTTATCAAAAATAATTTATGTAAATTAGTACTAAAATGGTAGGTATTTTAAAATTATTGTAATACATGAAAATAAACCACGAAAAATATATGAATTTAAAAAAACAAAAAACACTTAAAATTGTCTGTACAATACATTTATTACAACTAGATGAAAAAAGTTAGAAAATCCACATTTACTAATTTAATCATGTAACTAAATTTAAGACCAGCAGCAAAGCATCTATGTTCATTCATTCAGTTTTGCTCTGACTTTTAATTTGATGTCAATATTAAACAATTATGTGTTTTGTAGTATTTTTCTTTTTTAGTTTAGTTTGAAATTGTTAAGAGTTGCAAAGATTAAATAAGCGAACACCACAAACTGACAATATAATCATCAAGCAAGATAGAACATATACCCATATAATAATTTTTATCTATACAAAACACACTCATAAAATTTGCATATACAATTCAGATGTAACCTGTAAATAAAAAGGTACACCAATGAATGACAGATAAAACACGAAATCTTGAAACCATATATGTTGGAGAGTTCACAGTTAGTACAATGATAATCTGGGCCAAGGAAACTTAAGCCATTCATATTCTATTCTATCTAAGCTACATATTGTACAACTACTGTATCAGATTTATTATCAATCTTGATTGTGCTGAACATGTTTCTCCTTATTTCAAACGTAACTATCTCTCTTGAAACTACGTGTTTATCATACTCTTACTCTTTTATATTGAATTGAATCTTAGTTACCTGTCCGACAATTTTAGACATATCATATCTCTCATATCTGATATTATATGACAACCCTCACACGTAGGGGAGCCTCTCTACTTGCTATTCCTGTCCACTGTTCATCATTTTTTTTAAAGTTCATTCACTGTTCAAGCTTGCCGTTTGTGGAAATTGCAATTTAGAGCCGTATCCTCATCGGACAATGGTAAAGGACTTATTGTGAGACCTGTAGGAATGGTGGTCATTGGTGCCTGTGGGTTGTGTGTTTCATGAATGGCGAATAATTGAGTTTCTACATTATTATAAATATAATACCTTTTTGTAGTATATTAATAATTCGATTGATCAACTGAATACGTTTATAAGTTTATTATGTTGTCTTTAATTTATTTTGTTTTATATTAATGTTGTTTCATACACAACTCATATTAATCTCCTATTTCTTTAGTATATTGTTCCGTTTGTAAGTTAGTAATTGATTATTAAGTTTTTAATGACATTTTTTATACTAATGCCATTCCATATATAGTGTATAGCTCAGTTTAATTTTTCATTTGTCTGCTATGTTCTTCGGATTGGAAGTAAATATTAATATTATTGTTATTTATACGAGATTGCATAATATCTTGAGGTTGAATGGAAGCCGTAACTCTTCCTCAAAATAAAGATATTTTTAATTTCATTTCAATTCAGGTTATATTAATCAAACTGTAATTTTGAGGCATTTTTACAGTTGTAATAAATATTTAATAGTGGTGTTCAGGAAAATACAAATGTGAAAAAAACAATTCTAATTAGCTGAGCTTTAGCGTCCTTTCTGTACAGGTAACATTTAGTTTGATGATTACACATGTTCCTTTATGGGATTTGTCTAAGCATTAGTGAAGTCTAACTTTCTGCAAAATACCTAAAAAAAATTAGACCAAGAAATGAAATATTTTACATTTTGCCATCACTAAGAGGGCTGGGGCATCATCCCTACTCATTCTGTCTGCTTTCCACTAAGAACTAATTGAGTTATGGATTTCAAAGACTTGTATGTAATTTTTGTATTTTTAGCTATCAATAAGAGGGCTGGTAAAACTCCCATTCAGTCTGTCACACTAATTGCGTTATGGACTTTTCCATGCAATTTTATTTTTGAATTTGAGTTTGATAATGGTGTATATCTCTCTATGGGATTTGGCTGAGCATAACTAATAAGTCCTACAACTAAGGGAAATATACTGCAAAAGAATGGAACTATAGACTTGAAAGTTTGTATAATATTTTGCAATCACCCTGGAAAACCCCTCTTCTGTTTATCTGTCTGTCTATGTATCTAATTTTGACAGGATATCTTGAGCTTGAGCTAAGGGCTTGAAATTTAGCGTTTAACTTCATTTATAAATAAGCAATGTAGTGTTTGATGACGGACAGTTCCATTACATGATCTGTCTGGACATTTGAGTAGCCTAACTATTCATAGGATATCCCCCATCCACAGAACATTATCATCTGTGGACGTTATGCATGAAACTGCACTTGTAAATAAACAAGATTTAGCTCAATAATGGTGCAAGCCACTACTGGTGCTCTTTGAACTGTCTGGGAACTGGACAAAATGTATGTTCTGTCCAACTGTCTGTTTATGTCTGTATCACGATATCTCGAGAATGAAATGAGCTGTAGTCTAGAGTAGTACTAACTGGTAAATAAACATATACAGTTATATTATTAACTGAAGTAATGCTTACTCTTTCTATATTTGAATGACAATAAGGACAACTTAAACAAATACACAAAAATAAATCTAAATCATATACTTTTATACAGCAATTAAAAACCTGTAAAGTTTGTACAGGGTGGGGCAGCATAACTTCCATTTTTCAAAATTTAATAAAATGCATTGTATGAGCCAGAAAAACTGTATTTGGGTTTTTTACAATGTAGGTGCATACATAAAGTTTTTTATGTAGTTTTGAAGAGTAAATCAGGTAGGTCATTTCCCCCATTCTGTATACATTGGGTATTTCTGGTGTTTGTCATTACCCATTCAAGCATAGCAGGCGTTATGTTGGCAATTTATTTCTGGATGTTGTCCTTTAAATCTTGAAGGGTCTTTGTACGGTTCATATAAAACATGGGATTTTAAAAAACCCCATAGAAAAAATCACAAGGAGACAAATCAGGAGATCGAGCCAGCCATTGAGATGAGGCATTCTGGGAAGTGTTCCCTCAAAACAACCATCAATGCTCTTGCGGTGTGTGCCGTTGCACCATCCTGCTGGAACCAAATGTTCCCCAAATCCAACTCATCTAGCCGTGGGAA
The DNA here is from genome assembly GCF_021130785.1 of Homalodisca vitripennis. Lineage (NCBI taxonomy): Eukaryota > Metazoa > Arthropoda > Insecta > Hemiptera > Cicadellidae > Homalodisca > Homalodisca vitripennis. Next base: position 74,190,719 of record NC_060211.1, read on the forward strand.
AAGAAATTCCTGTAACATGTGTACATACCAGCCCAAATTTACTTTCACTGTGACTTCACTTTCCTCAAAGAACCAGGGACCAACAATTGCAGATGAGAAAATTGCACACCACACTGTCACTATAGGTGAATGCAAGGGCCTTTCATGCAATTCCCGAGGATTGGTGTCAGCCCACTAGCGCATGTTTTGTTTATTTACGGACCCACACAAATGAAAATGGGCTTCATCACTAAAAAATTCAATAGCGTCCTCAGGAATGACATCCAGAAGAACCTAACACGAGTTCCTCTGCCTCAATGTTTTCAGGTGATCTAATGGGCTGTGCCAAGGACAACACTTTATAGCCCCACCTCTCGAACGAGACAGCTAGTACTCCGCTATGACATTAACGAACTAAATGAAGTGCATTTAAAAAAAGGAAGTTATGCTGCCCCATCCTGTATAACATAACAGCATTTTATGGAATGTGTTTTAATTACCTAATATTAAATTCTATTTCCCTAGCAATAAATACTTTACACTATTAATATTGCTAATTTGTTTGAACTATTTTCCCTTATTAAAGTTTACTATGTTAAATAAAAATTCTGGAAGAAAACCCCCTTAAAAACTAGGCTAATACTAATGAAAGAAACAGGATTTTAAACAACACTAATATTAAACCTTTCTATGTTATAATCCAAACATACCATGCATACATAGATGTTATTATCCTACTATGCCTTTTTTAACAGTAAATTTGAGTCATCACTACTATCTATAGCATACTGTGAAAATTACACTTTATATTTGTCACATAATTCATATCTCTATCATTTAATTATTGACATTTTTACTGCCTTACACAAATACTCGTTTTACAATTCTATCATTACAATTTTTTAAAAGGTAACATCTATGTTTCACAAAATGCTCACAATAAAGATCACTTTTGTTATTTACAGTCCTACATAATGCAGTTTAAAAATTTCAAACTGTTCTCCATGGTCACAAGATTCAAACCATGCTTTAAAAAGAAAGTATAAACAATAAATGCTGCATTCTCTAATAGAAACATTTAATAAAGCCCTGTTTACTTTAATCAATGTGGAAAAATATCCAATTGTTAAAATATTTAATTAGCAAATGTCAGAGCTTATATTACGCTCTTAACTTAGTTGCCTTAATTTTGACTTATATATTTTCATTTCCAGGAACAACAAAACAAAATGGCGTTCATCTTAGAAACATGGTACTTGGATGTGATCATAGTTTTGTCTCTTCTTTTAACCATTCTCTATTGCTATCTTACACCTCTTTACCGCTATTGGGGAGATAGAAATGTCCCTTGTCTCAACTCATCTCTTGGTATGCGATTCAACTATGATTTATTAGCAAGAAACAAAGCACATGCAGATGTCATTAGGGAGATTTATAAAATATTTCACAAGGAAAGATATTGTGGATTTTACCAGTTCAGACAGCCAATCTTCATGGTAAGAGACCTACAGCTCATAGAAAGGATTATGATAAAAGACTTTTCATACTTTGAGGACAGAGGTTTGCCATTAGATATGGAGAACGAACCACTAACAGTGAACTTGACAAATCTCAGAGGCAGTCAGTGGCGGTACCTTCGAAACAAGCTGACCCCAACCTTCACTACTGGCAAACTGAAGGGAATGCTAGAACAGATCTGCAACTGCGGAGCAGAGTTGGTGGAACAGCTTGAGAAATATGCTACAACCAGAGAGGAAGTTGATACCAAATCAGTGATGTTCTCGTTCTCCACAGATGTGATTGCTAGTTGTGCATTTGGGTTGCAAATCAAATCTGACAGTTCAGAATTACAAAAATTCAAAGAGATGGTCAACAAATCAATAGGAAACTCTGGTTTTACTCCACTTAGAATGGCTTTGAAACAATTTTACCCTAAATTGGCAAATTTCCTGGGTGTAAAATCCATCCCATCAGATGCTAATAATTACTTCATGAACATCACCAAAGCCACGCTTCACCATCGTCTCAAGAACAATGTAAGAAGAGAAGACTTCTTCCAGATGCTGCTGACTTTGAAAGAGCAGGATGATACAAATAACACAACATTATCCGATGATAATGACATTGACACATCTGGGGAAGATATTCAACTTCAATATAAATACAATACTGATGCAAAGGGCAGTAATTTGAGTGAGTTTACAAATAATTATTTTTATTACTATTATAAATTGGTAATTATTTAAAGTTTAAATTAAAATACCTTGCATGATTAATGTAGGGTAGAGATGGAAATAGAAATAAGACTTCCACTGGCAAATAATATAAGCAATTCCAGAAACCACTAATGTTTTATTAAACCTATACGAATTCTTCGATTACCATTAATTATATAATGACTCTTTTGATTTTAGCTGATAACAAAGGAACAACCCTTTCTACTACACCCGGCCTTCCCAAATCTGCTTAGAAAGTGAACAACAAAGTACAGTATTTTGTTGAGTGCCAATCCTGTTATAAGCCGAATAACATTATAATTTTGATTTTCAGATGTTTGGAAGCTGTAACCATCACCTATATTAAAATTTTGAGCTATTTTGAACCAAAATCTCTTATCATTGATTAAGATCTTTGCCTTTTTATAAGCTGCCAGATAAATGAAATGAAGTTGTTTAGCACTAACAAATTTCTACCACCAATGACTATCACTTTTCAGCTTGATTATGTTCTTTGATTTATTCCCTGACATTCCTTGTGCAACAATATGTTTCTGTTATTAATAATTAAGCTTTTGATTTATATGTATTAATGTAACTCCAATTTTTATAAAATTATAGTTTATGTATCATTATTTATTGCTATTAATAACTCCTTTGACTATTGTAAAAAGATTCGGATATTTTCTTATTTCTTATTTGGTATGTACTTAAAAACGAACTTAATGGTTTATTGGTGTTCTGTTGTATTGTAATGATAAATGGAAAAAGTAAAATCTTGGTTATTTTTGTTTCACCAGTGTATTACGAGATTGTATGAATGGGGTATACTACACATCACTTGTCTTTTGAACAGTTAATTTCTGCATCTTTTATCTATCTTACTAATTGGCCGATCTTATTCCTATTGTTGAACAATTTCTTGGCTGTTTTTATTTTCTACCTACACTGAGCTAGCAGCCATTAAAGAATTATTAAAAAATTATAACCGTTTATTAAATTTTTAAAAAATTAAATGTTATAACGTTTATAACCATTACTTATAATTGGCAATGATCTCATAACACCAGAAAACTGTACAAAGTGTACTTACGGCACATATCAAAGGACTCAATAAAATCAGCACTGACAAACATATCTTGATATTCTATGAAATGAAAACAGAATATATGGGGATACATTTTGATAGTGAAGTTAAGAAATATTTCACAAATAAAGAGCTCTATATTCAACCGGACAATTATTCTCAAACAATTAATAGAAAACTTCTTAAAAACTAACCGTATATTAGTTAGAGTTTTATAGATATTGACACTGTTCATATGCAGTTGATGTTTACATTTAAACTATTACAATGTATGTTTTAGAATAAAGAAAATTCTCTATTTCTTTAAAACGTATAACAGTATACAAAATATATAATTCTTTATTTACATGATCATAGAGATAGGTGTTGGTGTTAAAACATAATTTCATGAAAATTAAATTGTTGAATAATTTCGTTAGGAGTCCACTCTATGAATTCCTTTTTGCTATGGATGGAGTGATCTTGAGTCACGGAAGGATTGTTCCCTTGAAGGTCTTTCCTGTATCTTCATTAATATAGTCTGAAAGGTTGTTGAACCTAGATTTATTGTATGTTGGTTTCTTTTTGGAAAAGCTTTGGTAATGTATATGAAGTAAGAAAGCTGAGGCGTAATATTGCACTGACTGTAATCTCCAAGTTTTAGTTTGATTTTTTCCAAAAGATTACTACTACAATTATCTCGCACATGTACAGTTATGCAGATACATGTAGTAAACTACATGTAGTTTAACTCTCATTTAACACTTGTTTGTATTTCAGCAGAATAATATCTTATTTCTTGCCAACTCAAAACTCCATCGATTTTGCAATTCCCTGAATCACCAGCCCCAGGGAAAGTTGGAAAACACCAGCTTGTATCTTACAATAGCATATTTTGGATTCATTGAAAAAACTAACTCACCAATTTCAAGGTGGCATTTATAATACACTGACATTCTCATTTTGCCAGTCTCAAAATGACAGTACGAGTACAATAACTTTTACAGCAATTTGATATTACAAATTAATCAATATTTAATTTCTTTACTCATAGTTTGTACAATGAACAGAACTATCCTATTTTGGCAGATTTATTGTGCGTTCTACAAAGTTGTAAATTAAAATCTAATGAAAATTCTAAGGCACTCTGCAAATTTTGTGTTTGGGTTAACATACTCTGAGTATTTAATTATGTTTAGTTGTTGCTTCAAAGTTTTTGTTGTTAATATTACTAAAATATTTTTTATTAATATACTGTGTGATGTAGTAATAGAAGATTACATTCTTTTAGAACATTCAGTCGTTGATTTAATTAACTTCTATTATAATATTTTCAGCTAATCTTTTTATTCTAAATCAAAATGTAATAACAGTACGGGGAATTCAGTTTCAGACATCTTCTTGGACATTAATGTAGAATTGTAAAGTGGTAAAAATGTAAGAACAATGTATCTTTTTTTAATGTAAAACATTTGAGTGCTTTTTTTTTATATATGTGAGGAATTTCATAAACATTATATCGTCCACTTGCTCTCTCTTTAATGATCTAAACAATATAATTTTTATCCTAAATTAAATGTTGCATAACTTTAAAGTGATAATGTTTTGCACATTGCCATTTTGTAATTACAAAATGCAACTGTGCATTTTAACAACATTTTGCAAAAATTTAATCAAATTCACTACAGACTATTTTTGGATAAATGCTATTAATAAGTAAAACATATTTAAATATTGTTTGGATATTACATTTCAAAGTTACTTCAGTATGCCATATTTAAAACTGAATCACCCATGAATCTTTGCCAGGGAACACAAGTAGGAGGTGAAAATACATAGAAGGATCCAATTTTTTAGAGCCAAGATTTTTCTCAGAATAAATACCTCACATGAAAATTGATTCTATGCATCGTAACATATTTTCATGTACTACAATGAGAGAAAGTAACAATAACAATTTTACAGAATTCACAGAAAAAATACTAGCGGCTCAATTGTTTGCATTTCTTGCTGCTGGTTCAGAGGCTGTCTCAACTACCGCCAGCATCGTTCTACACTTCCTCGGCTACTACCCAGAGACACAAAAGAGACTACAAGCTGAAGTTGATGAAGTGTTGGCCAAGTACAATGGACAGTGGTCCTATCAGACCCTCAAAGAGATGACTTATTTGAATCAGGTCATACAAGGTAAAGTTCTGAATAAGTATTGTAACTGTCTTTGTTTTATTTTCTTAAAAATTAGACACAATAAAAGGTTACGAACAAACTCTTAAAATTCAATAATAAATAGTGATATTTGGTTTAACAAAAAGAAAATTAACAACTCAACTTAATAATTCTTGTTTTAAGAACTATATAAGGTTAATATAACTCTTGGAATAAATGCATAAAAAAATTAAATGAGGTATGATTTAATATTAGAATTTTGGTAGAAGAAACAACATTTAATTTTGAAATTGGAAAGAAATCTAACAATTATTAAATTTTGAATAGTCAATGAATATTAATATTAGTAAAAGGAATAAGCTCACAGATACTAACGATGTGGGAGAGCTGCTCTAAGACAGACAATGATGGATCGATTCCTTAGATAGTGATAACCAATAGGATGTGATGTGTGATCATTCATCACCATTAATTCTCAAAAGAACAGTGGTAATCAGTATTAAACATTATTTAAGAAATTTAAACAATACATACATCTAGTGCTGGAATTAAAACAGAAAAGGCTGGCATATTCAGTAGTTTGTGACATTCCAGTGATGTCATCTATTCCAAAAGATATAATAATCAATATTTTAATATAATCAATTTGTAACATGCATGGTGTCCCACAAGTTACCAATTATAGTATCTAGAGGAGTGTTAGGCTAACCAATGATTAACCCTAATAACTATTCATAACCGTAGTAAAAGTCACTTAGTTCTCAAATGCCTCCCTAGGTAGATCACATTCTTTAAAATTGAAATTACTTTTATTTCAACGATGGTAAACCGGTGATAGCACTCACCTGTTTTTCAGTTGAACCGGATTTCCTGACATTATGATTTTACACTGTTATTATTATATTGTGATAAATTGAAAGTAGTTGTTTTTGAGGTTTTCAAAAAAGTGTCAATATCTTGAATACTAAGAGAATTTTACTAGGGTTAAGTTTTGTAACTTGGGTTAATTCTTGGCTGACATATCTCCCATTTGAACATTATTGTTGACTTTTGGGACACCCTATATATAGTTAGAAAAATAAATACTTTTTTTAATACTGTATTCTAAGAATGAAGGTTTGAAATATTTCACGGTATAATACTTCAATAAACGTTTGACAGTATAATTTCATTTTGTGTTATTAACATAACTGAATAGACTTAAGGTCTTAAACATGTTATCAAATGTTAATCTGATGACCGCCTTACAAGTCTGCAGATAAGTTATTACTGCATGATTATAAAATGATTTTACAACAGTTATTAATGATTATCAATTTTATAATCAAACATATGATGAGTTTCAGTTTAGTTTGTAAATGCATGAACCAGGACCAAATTGACCTTACCATTTCACTATGCAAAAACTACAGCTTTTGATTGCAGAGGCACAAAGGATCTTCCCCATAGCCCACATTCACCTCCGGAATTGCACTGTTCCCTACAAGGTTCCAGACTCAGACCTAGTGATTGAGAAAGGGACAGTTGTTATGGTGCCCTTTCAGAGCATCCAATCAGATCCTACATACTATCCCAATCCAGAGGTCTTCGATCCTGACAGATTTACAGGGAAGAACTTCAAACCATCACCGATATTCTCACCCTTTGGTGATGGACCAAGGATGTGCATTGGTAATCAAAATACCATTTTATCAGCTACTTTATCACCCACTTCAATGTCAATAACGCTATGAACAATAAGCTTAAATGCCATAATCACAATTTAGGTACCGTGTCCGTCCGCGTCCTGATAAATTGATATAGATGGAGAGTCAGTGGGATGGGTTGTAGAAAGGAAACTTCCTGTTGTAAAAGGAACACAGCGCGGGCAATTTAGCGATTTAGGAAATTCAAACTAACCCCGAACCGACTAAACCGATCAACTACAAATCACCAAAGTTGATGTAAAAGCGAAATGTAATCGCTTGAGAACGAGACTGGCGTAACTAAAATAACTGGTTAGAATTAAACGACTAATCTATGTATAGGACTAGGTCTGCAACAATTAGTTAACGTGTAGAAAAAAATAGTCTTTAATATTTTTTAATTTAACTGGTTACAGCAAAGATAGCCGTCTAATCCGTTAAATTAAAATAACCAAGCTAACCAGTTATTTTCATTCAGTTTATTTGGGGAAATTTAGAAAATTAGTTTTTTATGGGAAATTAGCTATGTATAAGTTATTAGGCATCGTAGAGCAAATACAAAAATAGAATTCTCAGGTCTTTTGCAGCAATGTATACCTAAGACAGTAAGTGTACACAAGTAAATAAATTTTAGTCTTCAAAACTAAGAAACCATTCACTGTAACACCCTGATGCTATTAGATGAAAGTGTGCATTGTAACCTAGGAGCAGTTTATCATATATTTCAACTTAAATTGAATGTATATTCACAAAAAGGATTCTTTGCACACAATTTTACAAAATATAAAGTCTTCATCTTTGCAGGAAAGGGTGTTAAAAATATAATTCAAGTTTTTTAATTGTGTCCCTTGGTACATCAGCCTGATATATCTGGAGGACAACTTTAGATGTACTTAGGGACAGTTTATAAATTGGTAAATAAACTACTTCTTAAGACAAAATGAATCTTTATTTCTACAAAATTTCAACTTAAATGTTAGACACAACTTTTAATTAACGTTGAACCCTAAAAAAAAAACACACAATTTTACTTGTTTCTGCTGCAATCTTTACTGTGCCTTCATAAGAAAAGAGGTTCTGGTTTAACTTTTATATCATTAAACACTTAAATCAAATATTTCAGTGCTCTTTGCTCTAAACCTCTCACTGCCCATCCATTTTACAAGATATGACACGGAAAAAAATGTTTCTTTAACTTGCCTTCTTGTCCTATCAAAGAATTTTGCAACAAAATGTTTTAGGTTTTTTTTCTTGACATTGAACTAAAACAAAATCTTCAGTCTTCAACTCTTCAGGAATAAGATCTTTTTCCATATCCTTTGCCTCAGGATAACCATCATCAATTATCTCGTAAAAATCATCAGTCTGATCATTCATCAATTGTCAACTCTTCATTGTCACTTAAATACTTACCTTTCATGAACAAATTTTTTGTAATTCAACCTTACTTTGTTCATTTTTCTCTTTTTATTCCCAAGGCAGTATTTTTTTATCATGATTGGTTACCTTTCTCAGTTTTTCCTCCATCTATTTCTGCCTCGATGTCTCAATTTTAATTTTTTCTGGGGTATCAGTCATGGTCTTTGATTTGCCTTTACGTTAGTTTTTCATGATTGTTGAAGTTTGAAGGACTCCTGCTTTAAGAAAATGACTTAAACATATCTGGGGTAATAATAGTTGAAACTGGATTAATTTGGGGTGATGACTCAGGAGTTGGTGGATCAAGACAGATTCTGTAAACTTGGATGTCGATGGATTGTTAACCGGAGGCTGCGATGACAGTGATGGATGGAAATTCTGGGGTGTGGATGTATGTACAGTTGGCTGCCAATGAGACGAGGTTATTGGTTGCTGCAACTCTGGCGGTACCTGACAGTCTTGATCCACAAGACAAGGATTACTGACGGGAGCAGAACGATTTGTGAATTAACAGGAAGAAATTCGTAGTCCTTAAAAATGTTTTGATCAAGTGGGAGAATTCTTGTGACTCTGAATCCTTCAATTATGATAGCTGATGTAAACGCTTTGTTGTAGACCTTTCCTGCAATTTCAGCCACATCATAAATCGTGAGTGATTTTCCTTGATTGCCAGTTGATAACATCCTGTCAGACAGTCTTATGAAAGTAAGTGTTAAAAGTACCAAACACTGTGCGGTCTATAGAATGCACTTTGTGAGAGGTATGGGGGATAGAATGTGACCATATGCACGCCCACTTTTTTTGGCAAAAGTAATTACTTTTACAGAAACGTGGCTCTCGTGGTTGTCCAGTAACGTGGGCTCTCAATGGTAGGTTTTGCCTGTTTTCACAAAATGTTCAAAATATTAGTAAAAAAATATCTTCATTTGACTAACCCGACAGTACCGATGCTCCTATTGAACCTTGTGGTTTAAACATATGATCCTTAAAATGAACAGGGAAAACTCAAAAGAGGGAGGAACAGTGTCCCCCATAGCATTTACTGCTACTATCATGATTACGTTTTGCCCCCCGCTCAGCTGATGTCATGACTCGAATAGCTTTAACACCTTTAGGCGCAAATATTTTGGGTAGATTTTGAACTGTTGACAGTCCTGTTTCATCTAAATTAAATATTTTCTCTGGGCGAAACTCGCTGCGGCCAAGGACTTCAATATAATTTGAGAAAATAGACAAACTTTGTGTTTATTAAAAGATGTAGCCCTCGATAGACTAGTTGGCTCAGGTTTACGTAATGCTAGTTTCGGATAAATGCTGTGTCCTCTTGCTAATTTATCATCTTCCAATTTTATAGGATATTTAACATGGTGTTCTTTCGCAAACTCATAAGAAGGTTTGCGTAGATCAAGTATACTGAGTCCGTAATGCATGTAAGCAACTTTTTCCATGTATTCCACCCGTAGAACTTCATGAGCTTACCTTATTATTATTTCTAAATACCTTATTTGTATAATAATTTGGAGAGTTTTCATAGGACACTGCTCCTGATGCTTTGAATGAAGACACATGTCGAGCAAGCGCTAAATTGGAAATTTAGTAATTTTCAGCAGCCCTACAAATAGAATAATGGTTCTTCACATCTTTTACTGCAGAAGTGAAGGTTGCATTACTTGGCTGATCTATTTTCTTATTTTTTCACTCCGTGCCATATTTCAAGGTTTCTGAAAAGAAAGAAAAAAATTTGATGTGCGTGGGGACACCCCTTACACGTGTTCCTAGGTACAACATTTATACTGTACCTAGGTACATCAGGTCACATTTCTTTGTTTATGAAAAGGGACCTTTTTGGGTTAGGATTTAGTATGTAAAAGGTGCTTATAAAGTATATTATAAAGCGTGTTATTTACTTTGATTGAATAACTGATGTAAATATTAGTATACTAAACCACAAACTAGTAACAAATATTTATTTTTGAGGTAGAAAGAGAAAGTTCAGGTATAATTTCACAACACAGTGTATTAGTCCAACCTGGAATGGGACAATTAAGAGCAGAACTAAAAACCAGAGTGCCGCTGTAACAGCGAAATGTACCTCTTATAAAAAAAAATAGCTTCTTTCTCTAGGTACATCTGTCCCTACGTACAGCATCTATCCTATAAATACGTCACCTGTCTGTGATGAATTTTAAACATGAAATTCTTTAACAAGGATATTAACTTTAAATGTTGACTTTGATCCTGTCTAAAATAACCCCAAATTAATTAGCTTTAAAGCGAACTTTAAAACAAAAAGGTAAGAACTAATTATTAACTTCTTTTATTCTTTACAGTTTTAATACGTTAATATTAATATTTACAAGAAAATCTTGGCTTAATAACTATTTTTTGTTATATGCAAAGTTAATACTTTCGGACACAGCTAGCGGAAATTTGGTTTCGTGTCTGAGACAGCTAAGCCAATTTGGTCTAATTATCACTACACATGCCGGAAGTGGGCGTTTAACTTAGCCTCGTAAAAAAAGCGTTCAAAACTATTATGTTTCGTACTATCAAATATCATAACTATTTAAAGTGCTAATAAATGTTTGTTTTGGAGTTTTTTTTATATCTTGAAAAGTTTCAAGATATAACACATTTCGTAGGGCACTAATAAACCCCTATAAATAAATCCCGATATTCCGTGTGTTTTTTATTTAAGAAATAATTTGGAACGCAATAATTGCCGTAATTTATACGCGAGTCAAATTAAATTTGGTAAAACATCATAATTAAATAGTGTGAATAAATTTGTCAGACAATCTCAACTAGTAAAGAAATTTCAAAATGGTGCCTGTCAGCATTTGAGCGAATTGTAAATGTGTTTCAAAAACAAAAGGTACACTTTTTTTAGAAAGTTAAAGCAATATCAAGCAACTTTTATACAAACTTTATTTTTCATTATCTCAAGGTTTCAAGAAGGCTACCATTCCAAGTTTAGAAAAGCAATGGTTATATATAAGTTACTATGTAGAGCATAGCACAAATTTTAACGATTCAAGAAAATGGCCGTAAAATTGCATGTCGTTATATAGAGATGCTTACATACATACTTTCTGATTGATTGCAGCTGAACCTAGTCCACGTGTTTAGAAATACATATATTTGCTTACAAACGATTTCGTTTTGAAAGGTTTCCCTTTATCCGCAACTATAAAGCAGCTCTGTTTATTAGTATAAATCACCAACTCAGGAATGCACTATGCGAATTTGAGTAAAAGTTATTTTTACAATAGTTTCTTTAACAACTAAACAATTCTGTAACACCTTTCCAAATTGTTATACTAGGTTTATGGCATAATATAATCTTGGCCACGTAAATTAGTCGCAACCCCCACAGTGCGTCGCACAGTTTGCTCAGTTGCAGGAATCATCTACAAAGAACGGTTGTGTTTTGAAACTGATTTGCAAAAAGGTTTGTAAAACTGAGAGTACTGTGTACCTCTGAGGTTTCATAATCAAGGGTAGTTTAAGGGTAGCAACGTTTGTTAAATCCGGTTAAAATAGTGGGTAAATTAGTTGCTAGTACCACTAAAACAAAGCCTAAATAATGACAGTACGGTACTAAATAAAAGTAAACAAATACATTTATTTTCTATTTTAACCTATGATCATGAAATTTTTGTTTGTTTTAGGTTCTGTAGTTAGGATTATTCTGCGAGTGTGTTCTCTAAAATATCCCAAATATTCAACTCATTTGCTCAATAATACCTATCTCACTTGAACATCTTTTTTACATTAATTAGTATACATAGTATTTTATATATATATATATATATATATATATATATATATATATATATATATATATATATATATATACAGGGTGATTCATGAAGTTCTCCCCCCACTTCTACAGCACATTGTACTAGTAAAAATAATGAAAAAATGTTATATAAACATAGGTCCGAAAACGCTTCGTTAGCGAGTTTACAGTTAGCGAAAGATTTCGCCTGAATTCCTGGGTAAAGAGTAAAATAAAGCCATACTGAACTTTTGGAAAGGTTAATTAAAGTAAGAAATATCGTGGATTCTTATGTATTTTTACCTGATAAAGCTAAATTAAAATAGGTTTCAGAACTGTACCTGTAGTAGTTTTTGAGGGATTTCAGGGTTAAATGCAAAATATTGGGGCACGAAACAATGTTTTTTTAAGTTTGATGTACAATAACTTTGTTAAATTGGTAATAAATACATAAAATCAACAAACATTAATTGTAGAGAATTTAATTTTGAGAAAATTGATATAATCAAAGTCTAAAATAAAACAGAAATAAGTACCGAAAAATCGATTTTATTCAGTATAATACATTACTAGCTGTAAAGAAATACCGTACGGTATTTAGTTAAAATATAACAAAAACAAAATGTTTGTTCCTTAATGATGAGATAAATTGAGAAAACAAGATTAACTGTTAAATAAATTTGTTTGTAAATAAAAATATCATGTTTTATTACGTTGTATTTTTTTTTAAATAAAAATTTACATCAAATGTTCGAAAATAAATGAAGCAAACATTTTCCCATTATTGTTTACTAATCATCGAAATACAGTTTTTTGTTTTATTAATTTCTAAGTTGGTAACGCACCGAATAACAGCTGATCAACAATGGTAATTCTGTACTGTTACGTTAGAACTGTGTATTAGTGGTGTTTTGCAAGCTACAGCAGGAGATCGGGTTCTGTGAATCGTGTTATTAAATGCAATTTTTCTGTGAGTTATAATTCGATTGTTTATTCAGTGAAAAAATGCCTTACCTATTTACATCAGAGGAATACGCTGATACGGTTTTTATTTTGGGTTACTGTAATGGTAATGCTAGAGCTGCTGTAGAAGAATATGAACTACGTTGCCCTAATAGGAGGATTCCAGATACCAAAACAATTTCAGGAACTTTTCGTACTCTTCTGGAAACAGGATCACTACCAAGTACTAGAAGCAATTATGAACGAGCTGTCCAACTTGATGATGATATTGTTATTAATGCTGTTCATCGCAGTCCAGGTGTAAGTACACGACGCATTTCTAGGCGGATAGGAGTTTCGCAGTCAACGGTGTGGAGGTCACTTAATCGAAACAAATTTTATCCGTTTCATAAACAAAAGGTTCAACATCTACAGCAGGGGATGGTCCGCTTCGCTTGAAGTTTTGCAACTTTTTGAATATTAATAATCAACTCTACAAGCGTATTTTGTTTACGGATGAGGCACAATTTCACTCGGGATGGTGTCAATAACTTGCACAATGAAACACTCATGGGCAGAAGAAAATCCACATGAGGTAGTGGAACAGAAACTTTCAACACTAATTTAGCGTCAATGTCTGGTGTGGCCTTTTGCACAATCGGCTGATTGGACCTTTCATATTACCTGGACGCCTAAATGCTGAGTTCTATTTGCATTTCCTTCAAGAAGAGTTGCCGCAGCTGTTAGAGAATGTTCCTTTACATCTCAACAAAAATTTGTACTTCCAGCATGACGGAGCACCTCCCCACTTTTCACGTGCCGTTTCTGCTTACTTAAATCATCAATTTCCTGGACACTGGATTGGTCGTGGAGGGCCTCACCCTTGCCCACCAAGATCACCAGATCTATCTCCATTGGGTTATTGCATCTGGGGATGGATGAAAGACATTGTATACAAGACAAAAGTGAATTCTCGTGATGAATTAATTGCCCGTATTATGGATTCGGCTGTGCAGATACAGGGAAGTCCTGAAAAATTAAGAAACGCAACAAAAGCAATACACAAACGTGCTGCAAAATGTATTGATAATGATGGCCTCATTTTCGAACATCTATTATAAAAAGGTGCGTACGGTTGGCCCAACCTGATTAATTTTTGCTTAAAACTAGTAATGTATTATACTAAATAAAATCGATTTTTTTGTACTTATTTCTGTTTTATTTTAGACTTTGATTATATCAATTTTCTCAAAATTAAATTCTCTACAATTAATGTTTGTTGATTTTATGTATTTATTACCAATTTAACAAAGTTATTGTACATCAAACTTAAAAAAACATTGTTTCGTGCCCCAATATTTTGCATTTAACCCTGAATCCCTCAAAAAACTACTACAGGTACAGTTCTGAAACCTATTTTATTAGCTTTATCAGGTAAAAATACATAAGAATCCACGATATTTCTTACTTAATTAACCTTTCCAAAAGTTCAGTATGGCTTTATTTTACTCTTTACCCAGGAATTCAGGCGAAATCTTTCGCTAACTGTAACTCGCTAACGAAGCGTTTTCGGACATATGTTTATATAACATTTTTTCATTATTTTTACTAGTAAAATGTGCTGTAGAAGTGGGGGGAGAACTTCATGAATCACCCTATATATATATATATATATATATATATATATATATATATATATATATATATATATATAATTGTTATCATGTTCTAAAATTGAAATTATGGGTTTATAATAACAGAAATAAGAAATATAAATTCTGGAATAAAATCTTGCTAACTATTTGTTTGTATTTAATATGTTGTTCTTGTTCGAAATTGTTAAATTTAATTGATCTTTTATAAAACCAATTAATGGTTTTGGTTTTCTTCAGCTGTTTATGTTCTTGGAGGTGACATGACCCTTAATATCAGTTCATATCATCTCGATAGGAATAGAGTTCGTGGTGATGGAGGTAGTCTTAAAATAGTCTAGCCATCGTTTTGTACAGTATAATCCAATAAATAGCGTATGAACCATTGAGCTTGCAACTGCAACTAACAATATCGGACAACGGTTGTGAGACCTGTCCAAAACAACAGTTCCGCGGCATTTCAACCATCCCTGTTTGTTTGGTGGTCGGTCTGTCGAGTTGTCTTTCGGCTTACGACGCCATCTTTTAGTAATTTTCGGATGGTATAGTGGTCGTATTTTATTGGGCGTGTTTCACATAGTTAAATTACTTTTCTGAAACTGATATTGAAAGTGTAATAATTAATGTAGGTGGAAGATTGACAAGGAAGAGTGAAGATTCTTACATCTTTTACCACTTGGGTATAATTTGTGCACTCATTCAGTAGGCCTACCTAGGCTACATGTAAGTAACCTTTTTTTTTACATATTAAGTTTTTATAAGGTGGTAAAGTATAGTCTGAAATACCTGATTGTGTTTATTCAAATGAGGTTATTGGTAAAATCTAAACCAAATCTGAACATTATTATTTATACTATTGTTTTGCACAACAAACAAGGCTATTTCACACCATTACTTTACATTATTAGGCTACATTCTCAGCAGTTCACAGTATTCTAATTCATTTAACAATGGTGAGACTTTAATAAGGGGCCTATACTTGTTATGTGATTGTCATTATTGAACGATTTTGTATATTACCTAACTTTGATAGTCTATTATATAATAATCATACAACAAGAATTATACATTAACAACATGAATAACACGTTGTAACTAAAAAAATAACAACCAACTTTAATATGAAACCACATATTAGAGATACTTACAGCTTACTGAATAGCTGTGAGCAACCGCTTTTTGTGAAATGGAGGAGAGGATTCTTACCCGACAGGCGCATTTCTCTGCGGTACGATTACAAAGATAGTTTGCTAGACAGTCTGCCGGTTACTGTGTAACCAGTAACAGCTGAGGCCATTTTGTGCAAACAATGAGTCTAGGGATTGAAATATTACACTTTTCAATGTTATTATGTGATATAAGTAGGTTTATATTAGGTTATTGTATATGTTACTAGTAGCACTAAAGTAAACATAACCTTTACAAGTGCTCATGTGATCTGAACTTGAATATTGGTACTCATATCACATACAAATACAAAAGTAGGCAACAAAAGGCAGGATTAATATATACATAGTAAGAACAAATTAAAAAAATGATAGATATTTTAATTTAATAGCAATATTCAGCACCTACCATCTCGACTAGATCAATTTAGAGGAAATTAAACCTGACATTGGCATTAACAGAACATAATATGACGAAAACAGACTTATTATATCTCAACATAGAAAATTACACAGTGAGGTTGTTTTCCCCGTAAAGGTGCTCTTAGTGGTGGGGTTATAATTTTGGCTCAAAAAAATATTACTAGCAAGATTGTCTTGATCCCTGAGATGCAGGAAACAGTAAACAGAAAAAGAATTTAAATGTAAGA
The DNA here is from genome assembly GCF_021130785.1 of Homalodisca vitripennis. NCBI lineage: Eukaryota > Metazoa > Arthropoda > Insecta > Hemiptera > Cicadellidae > Homalodisca > Homalodisca vitripennis. The sequence continues at coordinate 74,207,441 of NC_060211.1, forward strand.
GTAATAGAATTTAATTTTGGGAATTATTTTTTTTTTCTGTATATTTCGGTCTCCTGACTATTGTTATCTAAACTCTTTTCTGAACAAATTGGAAACCCTTATTGATTCTTTGCAATAAATACATGAATGTCATCATTAACAAGATATCTAACATAAATGTGTTAAAAAAAGATAATATTTACAAAAGTTTCTAGGTACTTTGGGATTATACCGACCACACCCAGACATGAATCGTTATTTCACATTTCGTTTCTACTGATTACTAGATTAGCGTAGAACAATATTTCGTCAATATAAAACAGGAATTGTCTTATCGCAAACCCCTCCCCATCCTCAGACAGAGGTCAAAGTCGAGCGTCTAGTAGATAACGTGATTGCAGTCTCGCCGCCCGTTCAGCTGGTGCATCGCTCGCTTTGTTGTACTTCCGTGTTTTACCTCTACATTTCTCCAAACACAAAAATTCAACAAAAACAATCATTTACCAAACTAAACTCTTTATTAAAAAAAACACTAAAAACTTGTTTTTATTCTTGATCACATTCCGCCACCCAAAATGCGAGTGCCTCCGGCCATCAGCGCGGGCATTGACAGCACCTTCGGTGCTGCCCCGCGCTGATGTCGACGAAAGAAAAACATCCCTCGAGATAGTACCTATCAGTAAAATATCAAATTCTAGAGGGGCTAATCAGAAATATAAATTGAATTGTAATGGAAAGGCAATTATGTACCGTGCAAATCACGTGATGCCGCGCGGCCTGCCGTAATCACAGGATTCTCGAGAAAGATAAGATAACAGCGATCACAATACCTGGAAATGCTTGTAAGTTTGTAATTTTGTAATTGAAGAGTTGTTGTTTTTTTCGTTCTATCATGTTTGTTTCTATAAATTTCTATTTTTGTGTTCTTCATACTAGTGTGGTCGGTATAATCCCAAAGTACCAAGTTCTATTCTAAAATAATTCTAATCAATATTCTAAAAATGTACAGTATGGATTATAATAATATATAAGTTAATATTAAATAGATTTTCCCATTAGGCCTAGAGTAACTCACAAAGTGAGCCACAGATAATTTTATTACAAATGTTAAAAGTAATAAGTTATATTTAAGGTTTAGTAACCAAAATTGTGGATCACGATGCTCAACATCTTAAGATAATGGACATTCACATTAATCATAGAAAGAACATTAAAAAGATAAAGTTTGATAAATGTAATTACGAATTATTTTTGAAATATCTCAAAGCTGAAGAGTTGGTGGAAGTTTATCAGGCCCCTGTTGAAAACAAATATAGTTATTAGTCCTCAGTAAAGAGCAAAAAACCCAAACTGGCACGAATTTCCATTAACAAAATTTGGAGCTCTACTGTTAAAACATAATTTATGGAGTCGGCAGTTAACGTGTTAATTCTTGAATTTGTATGTTGATTGAAATTCATCACTATGCCTGCAATAGAAATTCCCTAATTTTGGTTTTTTTTAATTTTTAATAATATGATGTTAGGTCCCAAAATATTTTTGTTTTGTAAATATATATTATCAGATTCTGTTGTGTCACTGTCAATTTTGTATCACTGCAGCTGTTTTACTATGGCTTTTCTGAAGCATCTTTTTCACTACTTTAGCAAATGTTTGGGGTTGTACTTATAAGTCCCAATTGGAGATTCAATTTACAAGCTGGATAACAAGTAAGTTTTCCTTTTATTTACGTTCTCAAACGTAAATAAGTTCTTGATTTCTTTAGATTTTTATCTTTCAAATCTTTATTAATAGTCACTACATGTAACCTTTAATTTCTCTTTACATATTTACCTTTTCAGGTTGGTCTCTTTTTTTCTGTTATGCTCTTCAGTTTTTTTTCTCTGTTCCTCATTCTGTCTAAATTTGCTCATTATCCATAAAACCATAAAAGAAAACAAGGATATATTCTTATTTTATTGTAAAAGTATTTTTTGGCTAGTTGAAGCCCTGGAGGTGTAGAACTCCTTCATCCAAACTAAAACAGAAAATATATGTACATAATCTAGATTTTACTGACCACACAAGTCACAAAACTTAAATTTTCAGCCATTCTTTTGTTACGTATGTGACACTTAGACACATTTATGGTGAAATATAATTAAAGTAAAAATTATATAAATACATTTATCACAGTTCAGTGTATAGAAGGAGATTTAATTCAAAAGTATACAAAATTGGGTACAAGAATTTCTATTATTTTCCAAGCAATACATGGTTTTATGGCTGTTACGTTTGTGACATGAAAGGCACTCATCCTTAGAGTGTTAGGTACATAATGGTAAAATTCTGTTAATTTTTCCTTCAATAAAATTTAAAATAAAATTAATTGCATTTCTAATTAATATTTACGTACAACTCTTAATTAATCAGTGTACCAACATGTTTTGAATACTTGTTAAAAATTGTGATTTGTTGTTACGTATGTGACAAGTATAACTAGAGTACCAAGAACACTATTTATGATAAAAATAACAACTTATTCTATCTAAAAGTGATATCCTTACAACTGAACTGAACCAACAAAATAGGTAACTGTTATCAATTCACATAGAAAACGTTACAATAAAACTTAGATAATAAAATCCCCCATACTGTATATTAAGGTTCCTTATAACTATTTCTACAATATTAATTTTTAAATAAGTTGGGTACACTTTTGTTCTAAGTAAAACTAACAGAACATAGTCACACTTCTTTAACATGTACAGTTTTTGGGAAACTGATAAAGTACACGAACTCAACGGTTTTAATTTTAGGTTATTCCAACACCATAATGTCTTATGAGCCACGAGCCTTTCATCAATTTTAAACAGTGTAGTATCCTCCCCATACTTTCTCAAGAAAGTGACTACAATATCTTCATTTACTTTGCTCTGGCAAACTGCTACGTAGCGAAATTCTTTCATTATATTACTTAATAATTTCACTAATACAAAGTCACCAGGATTTGGGTGTTGGACATTTCTATCAGTGTTTGATAATGGCTCTTCATCTGTCTCCATCTGTGCATCATCTTTTCCAGTACTCTCATACTTATCATCATCAGATTCATCACTGTAAGCATCTTCATAGTGTAGTCGTCGTCGGGTTGACAGTTTTGTAGCGTCATATTCTTCATTCTTAATGTCAACTTTAAGCATGAGTGATTTTGATGTCCTGCTAATCAGTATCTCGTGATCACTATATGCTTGAAAGTGGTGCATTGCTTGAATACCAGTTATTTGATGAATTTTACCCCATATCTCCTCAAGATGTTTTCTATTATGATCTATTTCTTCCTTTGAAACAAACAATATCCGAATTTCTTGCATTTTTCCAATGCCACTCTGTAGAAATCTTCTGGGGTATTAACAAAAGCTTTCCGACCCTTTACTGCTCTCCATACAATCCTCTTTACCATCCCTCCGATACCATCTACAGCCCCCTTCCCATGGCTGGAAGCAAAAAATTCCTGTTCATTGCAATACCAAAGTCTTCCTCTGCAAAACAAATATTTGACATAGCGTACCGGCTTTTAAATTGGCCGGCACAGTTATCAGAAAATATATGTAAAATGTTTTACTTCTGGAGCTATTTGATTAATTTCTTTTACAAGAACTTTTATAAATGTCCAAACAGAGTTGTTACAATGCTTCAAATCATCACTAACACAAGCAAAAACTATAAACTTTATCATTATGCCAACCTTTATTTTTTGTACATAAATCAGTCTGGGAGGCTTTAAAATAAACAAATAAATAGATTAACTTGGTAGATAGGCTAGGTTAACTAACTTCCTAAGTTAATTCTTCTTCAAATTGACAGTTTTTGTATCATCACTTAATGTGTCACATACGTAACATTTTGATGTGTCACATACGTAACACAGTTTACTCGCCAAAGAATAATATTTAAAATAAAATAAAAAATATCATATTAACAATCATTAACTTAACCTTACTTTTGCAAAATGTTATCCATGTCAACATTCTAGATGAGATGCAGTTTAAACTTTTTCATGTTTCTTGTTACGTATGTGACACTGTGACATACGTCAGAATTATTTGAAAATAAGGACTTGTTTTACTTACCAAGTTTATTTAAATTCAGCTCAAGTTTATGTAAAATGTCCAAGCTTCCTCTCTCTAACCTCAAATCTGAGAAACACTTATACACTAGGTAAAATCAGCTGGTTTTAAAAACTAGATTATTGTTATTAGTAGACTGTCTCATCAACAGGCAACTTTAACCTAGAATAAAAATAAATATACATCTTCTATTAAACTATTTTCTTTGGATTTGGTAAATCAAAGTATTTTACAACATAAATATGTCTTTAAAAACTAACTTTAAATTTATTTCATTTTTTAACACTGAGGTGTCTGTTATAAAAGAATGGCTGTTTTATAAATTTATTATTACATTCTTTAAAAATTTACCCAAATAAACACTGAATGATTACGTGACTGATTTCAGAAAAATAAAAAAAAAGAAAGTGCTTTACAGTTTACAAAATAATGGAGCAGTGATAAGACTATTAACATTTAAAGATATTAAAACTATTAAATATTTTGAAACGGCTAAAAAATTGTTAATAGGTTGGATGGAATTAGCTATAAATATATTCTACTTAACAGCTTACCTTTATAAACACTGAAAATTATTTTACAGACGTTATTAATCAAACATAACACATGTAAAAGTATCTGGTACACATATAACACTAATTTAAGACAAAAAAAAAAACTATTTAAAGCTCTTTTAGTTATAGCTCTGACTATAGCTCTATACAATTATGATATTAGCACATTTAAATCCTGGCTTTTACCAATGGGTTTGGTTATATAAAATTTGGTTAGGTTACAGCAATAACTTTTAAATCTTTTTTGTTAAGAGTGTTACAAGCTGCATGTGTCCAGTAAAAATTACAAATGAAAACCAATTCAAAGTTAGTACTATGTGTGAATTATACAGAGTCTGTGAGAGAGCCATTCATTCTATGTATTTTCTTCCAAACTACAGAATGATTAGTTGTTTATAAACTAGTTAAAATATATATGTTGTTGGGAAATGGGAAAGAATTCTCTTACTTTTCATTACAGAATAATTCTTTGAAAACATTAAGATTTCCTGATCAAATTTGGTTTAACCCAACACAAAAATGTACTTTTAATGTACAAGATTAATGTTGTAAAATAAATATTTTAAAATAATTATGCTAATGCCAATTTTGGATGGAATGGCCCCAAAGTAAAATTATGAGGTTCATTGAAAATTTCAGTACTTTTATGGGATAGTTTAGTTCTTTGTGAACACTTAGATTTGATTTTTATCTGGGTTAAAGTCCCTGTGATAGTTAAATATGTCATAGAAGCGGAGATAACATAGCAACTCAACATGAGTCGCTTGCCTTTACAGAGTGAACCTAGAGCAACTCAAAATGAGTCCATCAGGATGGTGAAATCATACTTCAAATCTGTTAACGGTTAGAAAAAAATTTCAAATAAATTATTATATTTGATAATGGATATTCTTTCACAGCATTTAATTTACTACTAGGCAAATAAAAACTAGTTTATCTGTATAAACAAATGAACATTGAATTTCCAAACACGAACCTCCAATATTGGCTAATTTCATCTTGGCAATTTTATGTAGGCCGCGGCATGATGTGGCTGGTGCTGAAAGGGTTAACTTTTTCTTATTTGTTTGTCTCAAGTTACGATTGAAACACTGTTTTTTTCCATGTTTCAGCCTACTAAATTTTGGCTGTTTATTTTCTTTTTTCAGAATAAATGTCACAATTTGGAGGAGGAGGATCTAAAAACCCACCATGGGTTCGTCAAGGTGAGTGTTATTAGATTAGGATACTTAGCCTAGGTGTTGATTATATTAATTAATTACAAGGCTCAGTCCAATTTATGTGGTATCCATAAGTGGCCCATATCTATCTTGCCAAATAAAACTAAGATACTCTTTTACATAACTTTCAAGACACCAATTCTGAAATTTTACTTTTTTAAGGTAAATTCCAAAAATAAAAGGATATTTTTTTGAAGTAACACAGTTGCTCTCCAATTCCCGCTTTTCCCAAATATAAAGTAAAAACAACAGAAAATAATTTGTTATAATAACCAAGTTGGTATATATAGATAGGAGGCTAAGTGTATAATATTACAGTATGTATTTTTAGCCACTAATTTCAAAATATGTAACTATTTTTCATTCTACAGATTGTGTTATCTAATCACCTCCTAAAAGCAAACTAAATTTAAATTTACCAGGCATGTTTGCTTTACCAAAGGGCCTTGGAAATAAATGTTTAGAGTCTACATAACAATGTTAGCTAAGATTTTAAAAATTAAATAAAACTGATAACTATTTAGTAAAATTATGATCAATTACAAAATAGAAAGATAAAATGTTTATGTAACTCTATTTGTTTATAACATTTTTGACATTAATCTATTGTACACCTATTGATTTCATTCTGAGTTACATATAACCTGCTCAGTGAGTAACATGTAACTTGCTGAGTAAAATTAAGGTTAAATTACCAGTTTTACAGGCGATTCTTTAGAAATGTACTGTATAGTTGTTTATAGAGATTTAAATACAATATTTTGATTTTATCGGCATGTTGAGTAGTTAAAAAGTTAAGGATAATGAGACTAGATGATCAATTAGAAATACACAATTCTACAAAAAAAATTAATTATAGATATTTAAAAGTTTATTATAAGTTGTTTTGTTTTGTATTTATGTTTAAAATTAATTTAAAGATATTAAAATTATTTTTGGTGGTATTATATATATATATAGTGATGAACGTATGCGTTTTATGTGTCACAAGCTGTCAGATAGGTTTATTCTTCAAAATAGTAGGAAGTAAGTAAGATTTATACTGTTTGGTTTGTTACATGTAATAAATACACATAGAGTTTTTAATCCATCATTAAATTATAACTTTTTTATTTATGAAAACATAGCTAACTATACTATAATTTGAAATGCCTTTGAACATTATATGGACTGTCAAAGCTATGACGTAATTCGGTTCGACATTTTGGTTGTTTATTATTTGGTAGTTTAGATAATCAGAAATATCAATGGTTTGATTGTCGTGGTAGTCTCATATTGTATTGTAGCGAACACTTATTTTTTGTGCTGCAAGTGTGTTTGTCCTTGTTTAACAACTAAACTGTATGTGCAGGTCAGTCAATGGGTATGCAGCAGAACCAGATGCAGCCACAGATGATGACACAGATTGGAAACACTGCGGCGGCAGCCATGTTGCAGTACCCGCAGGCTCAGATGTTCCAACAGACCCAGATGGGGCAGTTGCAGCAGGTAGACCTTGCCTTAAGTTTGGGGATACTTTAAAAAACTTAAAACTCGTAACAAATAATCACTGTATCTTTTGGTAGAGTTAAATCCTACAATACAGTTTAGTACCAAGTGTTTTATACAAACACATAAAATAAAAAATTATTTTTCATATGCAGCTGTGAATAAATATTTTATCTTCTGTAACTTAAGATTGATTGTTGGTAGGTTTTTTGTTGCCAACATAATAAAATAAAATAATTTTCTATCACTACCATTCCTGAAGTGTGTTGGATGTCCAAAAAGTAAATTATGTTTTGATGTAGGTGATTGTAATGTAGTGACAGGAGCTGTTTTGGCACCACTGTAGGTTAGTCTTGTCTCGATCTGCAGTGATGGGGAGGGTTGTAAATTTCTTATGTTTACAGTAAGCTATGAAAATGAGAAGTACAATTAAAATCCCCTCAATGTGTATAAGTTTGTTCATTATCATGGTTATTACTAGAAAATATCTCAAACTGCTGATATACATCTGGAACTTTGTGATTTATTCAAATGTGATTACTGAATGTAACCACTTTCTGCTCTTGGAGAGCACAAAATCTTGCTTTTAGAGCTCAGTAAGACGTTTTTCTTACAGCCCAGACTTAGCACTAACTGATAGTCATCTGTTGTGTATGAAAAAGTAGTTTGACTACTTTCATTTCATCAAAGACCTTAATACTGTTATCTCTGGTGGCAGAATTCGGTATCACAATAATTTATAAAATAATTCAGAGAGGTGGTAAATGTTAAATTCAGTCAGAGCATGTAAAATAATAGTAGGAAAATGTAGTTTAGAGATAGTAATATAACTTATATATTGTAGTAAATGTTGTATTCTTAGATAAAAAATATAAACTTAGATAAACTGGATTATTCCAGTGTTAATGATTCATAGTGTAACAGAGGTTACATTCTGGACTGATCTCATGCATTTGTATGTATTGATATGTTTAAGTAAGTGCTCTGTGTTCTTTAACCTTTGCAAAGTTTTATGTAAAATATAAAAAAAATGTTGTGTGGATTATGTTTAAGCTCAGACTTTATTAGATATGAAAAATTTTCAGAGTGGAGTAGCAATGCAATCGATGGGTGGAATTGGATCCAATCAAATGGGAGGTGGTTTGGGTGCATCTATTCAACCTTCACCGAGTGCTATTCAACAACAGCAGGTATTTGGTTATAATTTCAGTTATATTGAGATAGGAAGAGTTTTGAGAATTTACGTTTCCAAAAGTAATGAAACATTACCGGTACGGTTAAAAAAATTATTTTTAATATGCAGCTCATACTTGCTATGTACATGTTCTTAAATAAAAATATGTTCCCAAAATGAAAATGATTCCAAATAGAATGAAAAACCAATAGTTGATTAGAAGAGCCTTATATTAGACCTAGCACTATTTAGACCTTAGTGCATTAAATGTATTTGGATTAAATTCGTATTAAACGTAGTTCAATCAGTCATTACTAGTGGCAGGAATAATTTTAGTTTTGATACTGTCTGATCAATGCTTTCTCATGTTTAAGGTCTAGTCTTTTCCTTGAAAAAAAAAAACTGAATATACATTATAAATAGAGGAGAAATATACTTTTATTTTCATGAAAGGAATGTTCCACATTAGAGTGTACCAAGAGTTATTGTTAAGTTGGATATTACACTGATTACTGTTTGTTGCACAGATGTATTCCCAGGTGGGTGCTGTCAGTTATCCGACCCGCAGCATCATCGCCTCACCGTTCTCCAATAGCTCAGCTGGCCAGTCCTCTGCTGGTTCCACTGGCTCCCCCAACACTGCTGGCACACCAAAGCAGCGAGTCTTCACTGGCACAGTCACTAAAGTCCAGGACAATTTTGGCTTTGTGGATGAGGAAGTGTTCTTCCAATCTAGGTGAGAGATTGTGCGAAAACTGATCCACTATTCAAGGAACCTAGGATCATGGTTACGCCATAGTGGAAAGAAATAATTTTCCGTATTTTTAGCTTTTAAAATGAATTTCAATTTCTTTTTGCTGTCAGGGAAAAAGTATTTTATGCATTAAGCTTTTGTGTAGACACAAATGAACTTTTGAGTTTAATTTTGAGAATTTAAAGTAGTAAATTTAATCATGAATAATTGTTTTTTCCAGAAGTTTTAAGTTTCTATAGGACATGGAGCAAGTATTACTTTTCACTTTATTCATCAACTCTCAATTATTCGGAGACAGTAATCTCGGATAATTCAATATCATAGTTAACTTCAGGTCATGTAGTTAATATTACAGAACCTATTGCTGTTAATACCAACGTAGATTAAATGCAAATATTTATTTTGGACCAGAGTACTAAATTGTTGATACTTTATTTTATTGAATTATGCTATATAAATTAATTAGTTGAGAGCCTAAATATATATTATAATTAATGTGTTGAGGGAACTAAAGCAGATTTAAGCTGCGATCACATTTTGTGAAATGATCCAAGAAAATGGGACACTCTTAAGAAAAGTTCTTGCAAAATTGTAACGAAAGCAAGAAAGAATAACTTACTGTGTAAAGTATATATATACCAAATATAAATGCACAGCGTTAAAAATACTATTTTTCAATTATACTATAAGATAAAATATCAGACACCATGTCATGCCAATAGCCGAAGAACAGTCTGGTTGGAAAGCGTCTGCCTACTCTCAGATTGATAAGTATAGAATCCTGAGTTTGAGCAATAACTGCAAATTAACTAATGTAGCTAAAATTACGGGAGTTCCAGTAAAATTTAGCTTGTTTGTTTTTGTGTGTAGATATATAAAGCAAATTCTTCACAAACAATAACTAAGTTTTTTGTCTGTAAGAATTAAAAGTACCGGTTTTTGGCACTTTAGTACTAAACTGTAATTTAAAATTTAATTAATCATTGTTAACCCTGACGTCCAAAGTACATGGATATTATAAAAATGGTGTCAACTTCTGACATCCATTTAGTACTGACATACACTGTTTTTATTATTTTACTGTTCACTTTTTTTTTTTAAATAAAGGAGAAGCCGACCCCCTTTAAGCCTTATTCTGCCCATTCTCATGGGCCACTGGTCTGTGCGAGGATCTTATCAAACAGAATAAGGGAGAGAGTTGATACAGTACAAGGTCGATGGTACTGATAAAAAGCGCAACGGTCACGGACAGGATTCGAACTTGCGCGATCTCTAACTCAGACTCAAAGTCCAACGTATTAGACCGCTCGGCCATCGGCACTCCCAAATGCTTTGAAATTCCACAGACTTATGTACAAGGATTTATTCGATCAAAATATATTAGTTCGTAAAGCTTTGACTTTGTATTTTATAGAATTTGTAAGCATCTATCTAATAGACATGCAAGAGGTTGCACTCCTTTCAGTTTGCAGCAATTTTTGTAATTCTGTGGTATTATGATTATCAATATCAGCAGCTTGGGAACTCATTTTTACTTCTTATATACATCTTCACAGAACCTTGACATCTGTTAGACTTTTACTACCTTTATTCAAATTGATTAAAATTTTGTTGTCTTCTGCACCCAATTTGGCAATATTCTCTGATGCAAACATTTAAATTTATGAGTGTAATCATTTACTTATTATTAAGTTTGCACGTTCTTCTTTTATTAGATACATTTTCTTTTGAAGTACAACAAATTTTGTATTTACACGCTTATGCTCCAATTTTTTGATGTGAAACTTCTATTATAGTCTAAATTTTACAGCAAATTGTACAGTACTGGAAATATGTTTTTGATTGCACACCTTATTTGCAGATAATTGAAAGAAAGTACATTCTCAATATTTGAAATATGTTTTTGATTGACACACTTTTATTTGCAGATAATTTAAAGAAGTACATTCTGAGACACAGTTAATGAATCTAAAAAGAGGCTATTTTTGAGAAGATTCCTATTGAAGGGAAATAATACATAATATAATAGGAAGTGTGAGAAAATTTCCTTAATGCAACTTTTCAAGTTAATATTATTGCAAAACTATCAAAAAATGAATTGAAATACAAAATAAACACTAAATAACAATAATGTACTATGTAATATTGTACGCATACAAGTAAAAAAATATGAGCTATGTGTAAATACAAGGTTACTTATATAGAAGAAAAAAATATTTTGAATGTATTCTAAAAATATTAATACTAAGAAGTCTATATTTTCAAAATGCATACATAGGTAATATTTTGATATCATAACATAGCACATTTTCTTCAAATTACAAAAGTCTTCTTAATTTAAAATTTATCTTCTGTTTGTATTAAGCCATTTTGGAGATGAAAAGCCTACCTAAGTATTGAGTACACATATATAAACGTTACTCAGACTATGTGGTTAGTGGTGGTAGTAAGTGGTTTAGTAAGCCACTTGGAATCTTGCTATAATAAGAGACCACTTTTTCTATTACGTATTACTGTTTTCTTTACATTGGGAAGGATTTTTGGGTGAAAAGTTAACCCTTGTGTTTGTAATGGACGGTTTTCAGATATACCCACAAAATTAGAACAAAACCATACCAATTGGTCTTTTATGTAAACAAATTTTAAACCATATTTATCAGGATATGTAAGTTTGTAATATAAGTAACAACTCTCAAAAAAATAATTACATGATTTTTTGGAGAAAATTTGTTTTTTTGTCCTGGAAACATTGTTGATTATATCAGCTTGTCTTTTTTTTTACCTTAAAACTATAAATTAATGATTTGGTACGGATTAAATATCACACAACAAGTTTACATCAAAGTATCAGAAAAATGTCTGTTTATGAAACAAGTTTTTTGTCCTGAGTCTAAAACATTGTATTTTGCTGACTTTTGGTTGTCTATGAAGGTTTAAAACACTAAATATTTACAGTAGAAATGTATATGTATGGTATTGAAAAATAACAGCTTTATCTTATAACAAGATATCTCAGTTGAGCATTATATTTAGTTTAATCACATAAGGGACAAAAAATAAACCATTCCTAAATCGTTCATATTTAGAAATAATACATGTAAAGTGCAGAGAAACCATGTTTGTGAACAGTTGCTGTGTAAAGGGGTCCAATCCTTCAGTGGGGGACAGAGTTCTAGTGGAAGCTATGTATAATGCAAGCATGCCATTCAAGTGGAACGCCACCAGGATACAAGTTCTGCCGATGGAAAGGGGTTCGGAATCTATGCACTCTGGTGGAGGTAGAGTGGGACGGTTCAGCTCATCGTACAACAGTGTTCCTCCTCCATGTAAGTTTCATTAATATTACATGTAGAGAAATATATTCAACCAATTGTTAATGGAGCAAGTTACAATTCCTTTGAAACCAATAAACTTAAATGTAGTATTATGTGGTCTGAAATGTAATAGCAAAATTGTAATGTTTTACTGCAATAAAATTGTTTGATATGAAAGACTGCATCAATAGCATGTAAATTGAACTTAATTACCTTATCTCAGATGTACAATAGTATTCATTAGTCAATAGTTAAGCATATAGAATTTTTTTATAGAAATCTTGCTACGAGAAACCAATTAGAATCTTAAGCCCTGTATATTTGCTATTGTTGGCTGCTGGTATGAGTGCTGAGCGGTTCTGCTAAAAAAGCATTTTCTTTTGTTTCAATATTGGGATATATCAATATCAATCAGCTTTCCTTAGGCTAAAAAAATGAAATGTATTTTATCTTTATATTAAAATTCTTAGATTAAAGTTGCAATATTCTTTTTGTGTTCTTTACCTTTTACATGTTTATTTCTACAATATTCATTCTTTATAGTATTCATATGTATTCTGTTATTTATATACAACATTAATGCAATATGAACATGACAATAAAAATGGCTGAAGTAAAACTTTTTTATTACAACCTTAAAATTGTTTTAATATTGGTTTTTGCAGAAATTAATTTGTATGTGAAATATCAAGGGATTTGTTAATATCTAGAGGAGGTTATTTTTCAATAAAAAATATTAGAAAAATAGATTCACTTAATATTAGCTATTTTATGTGTAGGAAAGATTTTTATAAAATCATTTCTTATAAGTATAGCCATTCTTATTTACAAAAATTATAATTTTGTTTTCTTCATACAATTTGCTTCAAAACCTGGTTAAAACAAATATTTTAGTGTGCAAAAGTGGTGTTTAAAAATATAATTTGTTTTACAAATATAGAAAGAAATTTCATTTCTTAGATTTGAAATATATTTTGGACTAGCCATGTTTTACTTTATAAAACATAAGAGTAATCAACATTATATCTCTAAAGAAGAACAATTGTCCATTTCACATAAAATTATAGACATTTATGATAGTAGGAAATTTGGGCAATTATGTAATCAGACCCAAATAAGAACGCCTGAAGATAAAAATTGTGAAACTTACTGTATGTACATGATTTATTGCTTCAGAGAGTGGTATGTTCTTAATAAAAAAATGTAATTTGCAAAAAAAGTCATATTACAATTTTTAAAAATTATGTTGAATGTAAACAATATAATTTCCTTAACCCTTTCCGGGCCAGGCGGCAATATATTGCCGCCATAGATCGTGTCTGAAATGTGCCAGGCGGCACTTGTGAATATATTGCCGCCTTGATATTCGTTGTTTTCTTAAATAAATACGACGTCAAATGATTAAAGTTTTATGTTTTTTTATTCCCTGCTATATTTGTAGATAGTTAATATGAATATAATTTTTATTTTGGAGGTCTATGCATTTTTATTTCGTAATTGTCACGTGACATTATCAGGTGACTCGATCTATTGTTGTTAATTCTTTATGCTTTAGTGTAATCGTACTATTGTATGCTGGATTCTTCTTCATTATTTTATTTAGTGGTTGTAAATATTAGTAGTGTTACCTGCTTAGCTATTGTGTGTAGTAGTTACAATGACTGACAATTTGCGATCTCACGGGAGTGAAATTGTAAGTAGCATATTTGTAAATAGAAAAAAGTGTAAATAAATTTCAAATAAAATTGTGTAAATATTTCTTGGTAAATAGTGTTTTTAACTGTATTGAAACTGCTTATGGATCCTACAATCATCTGTTTACCGGTACATCCATAATGTGGATATTTATTTTAAGTTTCTTGCAGTGTAAGAGTCAGTTGCTTTATCACTTGTTGCGAAGTACAATTATGCGTATTTATACAAAATGTGTCATAAAAAATTTATTTATGAGAGAAATAACACAAAATTTTGTATGGTTGTTCCTTTATAAATGTACAATATAATAACATAGCTTCCTACAGTAAAATTATTTTTTCTTTTTTAGTTATTTACAAAAAAATAAAAAAATAAAATTTTTTTTATGTAATCCATTAACCCATTGCGGATCGTGAAAACGGCGCGCGCGCGGGCCTTAGAGTACGAATTAATCCGTATTACAACTCAGCACCCGCAGTGTTTGCACGCCTACCTGCCTGCTTAGCGCGCGCTCGCTAATTATACATGTTTTGTTTGTTTATGTTGTTATTTATGTTATATAAACATTATACAGATCATATGAGACAAGTATATTATACTAGAAGTATATTCAAGTATATTCATAAATATCCTCGGAAGCACTACTTTGAGCGTTTTTATTTATATTGAAATGATGTTGAAATAGAGTTTCCACATCCGGTGGTGTCCCAGGAACAATGTCTGAAATAGTCTGAACATCTGAATCATGGTCACTAGCCCGCTCGTCACTGTCAACATTAGTATCCGCGTAATTATGAAAACGTGGACAAATACGCGTGATAGAACCGTCTCCATCCTCAATAACACTATCGATATCACTTTCGTCACTTCCACTTTCTAATAATAGTCTATCTAATTCAGATGATCGTAAATCGTCACCCATTTTATTTACGTACACGCACACGAGGCAAAGGAAAATCGAACGCCACGACTGTACGCCTCAGACAAACAATTTGTCGCAAATAATAACGTTATTGACCGATAACGAGGGGAGTGTTTGTGGACGAGTACCAGAGATAAGATAGGAAGCCAGTCCAGGAAAACTGAGTATAAATATCTCCGAGGGTTATAACAGCGATAAGCGTTCAAAACAAATGAGTCATCCGTACCACGTCATCCGCGTGAGGGTCACGTCATTGTGCTTTTGGTCCACGCCTCGCTCCGCGTCACCCTCACGTCGTTGATCCGCAATGGGTTAAAACATTATTTTTTTTTAAATTTTAAATTACTTAAAACTACATCTATATATTTTTTTGTTGATAGTATATATCTATACGAGTAATTTGGTGCAACTTTTAGGTCATTCTCTAATGTTTATGAAAAGTTATAAATTTTAATCTAAGAGACTGCAAAATCGTCAATTTTAGCCTGGCACTTTTGACTAGTCACAAGGGGATATGATATGTGAAAAAATTTTGCAACATCTCATATTTGGTCCTATATGGTCCTGGCCCTGAAAGGGTTAAGCTATAAATTTAAGCAATAAACTTGTCACCCATTGAAGCAATAATACATGTACGAGGCCTGTTAAAAAAGTCTCGATTTTTTTTAATTTCCACGTGTGATGTATAGTCGGTTTTTAATTTTATTGTGGCGTTACATGTGTACACATGTCTCTGACATATGCACAACAAGTTCGGCTATATTGAATGTTCATTTGTTGACAGCTGATTTGCCTGCACGTGTCATAACTCGTCTTCGATTTGTGCCTACTCGAAAAAATGGATCAAATAATTTGTATACAATTTTTTAAAACTAAATTCTGAATGTTGACTGTGGTTTATAGAGAAGCTACCTTGGACCGAAGCATTGTTTAACGGTGGTGCAAAACATTCTCAGAGAGCTGAGAAGATGTGAACGACGAAGAGCGTGCCGGATGCCTGTGCACGTCTAGCACAGACGGAAACATTGATTAAGTGGAGAAAATAGAATTGGCCAATCGTCTAATCACTATTAGAGAAGTTGCAGAGGACCTAAACATATCAATTGGTTTTTGCCATTCGATTTTTACCAATGATTTGGGCATGTGGGGTTGCGTGCCAAATTGATCAATTTCTACTAAAAAGAGCAGCGCTTTACCATTGCTAATGAGTTGTTGGATTCTGTCCGTGATGACCCCAATTTGGTCCGTAGGGTCTTAACCAGTGACGAATTATGGGTTTATGGTTATGATATAGAAAGCTCAATCATTCCAATGGAAGCTGCCAGACAAGCCAAGACCGAAAAAAAAAAGCGGGCCAAGTTCGATCAAATGTGAAAGTTATGCTTACAGTTTTTTTCGATTGGATGGGTGTGGTGCTTCATGAGTTCTTGCCACAGGGTAAAATTGTCAATAAGGAATATTATCTGCAAGTTATGCACAAAGCAATTCACCAGAAACGCACGGATTTGTGGAAGAACAAACATTGGGTTTTGCACTATGGTTATACCCCTGCTCACACATTGTTACTTGTGCATGATTTTTTTGGCTAAAACATAATGATGCCGCAGCCAACCGTATTTCCCAGATATGGCCCCTTGTGACTTTTTCTTGTTCCTGAAACTGAAGAGGATGTTACGCTACGATTGAAGAGTTAAAAGACGGCATCGAAGGAGGAGCTGAACAAGATCACAAAAATCTTCTTTTTAAAGTGCTTTGATGATTGGAAGAAACGTTGTCACAAGTGTATAATATCTAATGGGGATTACTTTGAAGGGAAGAAAATTGAGATCGATGAATAAATAAATTATTAAAAAATAACAAAGGTTGCGATATTTTTTTGAACAGATATAGTGTACAAAATACACATTTTACCTTCAGCCATTTTTGTGTGGACCTGATTACAACATTGCCTAAATTATCTACGTCAGCATGTAATTTCATGTAGACTGAAATCATACTCAATTTTTTTCTGTATTCAGGGAAATTATCTTAGAGAGATTTGAATTTAATCTAAAGAAATATTTTCCAAACCCAAAATCAAGTGCACTATCTTAAATTTGCACTTATCTGGGGTTAAAAGTTATACATGATTCGGTTCCATTATTCATCGGCTGAAGGATCCGTTGTTTGTATTTTGAAAATAAATTAAATAATTACATATTAATACAATACTGAGAGATTTTATTATTTTTTAGCTGATGATGTGATGAGTGGAGGAGGTGATTTTAGTAGAAGAAACAGAGGACAAGGATCTATGAAGAGAAACCGAAGAGATGATGATGACTTTGACAGGAAACGGCGAAGGGATGACCGAAGAAGTATTGATCGCCCTAGGTAATTCCTGATGTTTTAAATATTTAGAAGCATTTTTTATTGAGATGTGGAAAATGTTTTTCTTTATAATACTTAATCCGTATTATTTCACTATGATATATTAAACTATCTGTACATGGTTCAGTTTTTAACTTTGTTTAATTCTGTGAAAACATAGGAAAGTTTTTTTCTATTTAGCTGGCCATGTTTAAGTATATAGTATAAGACTTTCGTGAAGACAGGAAGATACAAACATGAGCTGCCACTTTCTACTGGATTGAGATAGAAAGCTTTAGTTTCAACTGTTCTCCTTCTTTTGTCAAGTCCTTTCAAATGAGGTGAATCTTAATGGGCCTTTACATTTAAAAATTTTGGAACAACCCCCCAAATCCCATTTTGGGGAAATGGGCATAGTTATAACATGGTACTAAAAAGTTCACTTCTATTTTCTAGAAAGGTGTCCCAAGTTCTATCCCTCCATTTTTATCCATCAAAAACTAATAGAGTTTATCCATACTTTTAATTCACACTGTATATCAATATTTCATCATTGCATATAGTTTAAACCTATGAAACTAATTGACAACTACACAATTAACAATACAATTAATAATATTAAACAATGTTACAATCGTATTAAAAACACACAAAAATACACAATGTCAATTTGTTGGATTGCCAGTTGATGTTTTGGTGTGCAATTTTCAGTAGTGATTTTCTGTCAGGTGTTTGGGTTCCTAGATAATAGAGTTTTAGTGGGGCCATACTGCATTCTAGAGTTGTATTTTGTGTCTTTCTTTGGATTGAGGTTGCTGGTCTAAAATATTATGTTGTGTGATTTGGGTTGGGTGTGCACTGTTTTGATTTTCTTTTTGTTTGTAACCATAGTGTTTTGTCATGTGCTCCAGGTAAAACGCAATGTGTTTCAGGAAGAAGTCCTCATAGTCTTCACCGTTTCTCCTCAGCTTTGAGTTTAGTGGTGGGGCGTTGCTTAGCTTCATTTTAGTCTCTAAGTTTGCAGGTTTTTGGGGGTCCAAGGGCATTTGATCTTTCAGCAACGTTTGCTACTTGTAGAGAGAGACATTAAACATATTTATCTTCCTTCTTCTGGTTGATTGAGGAGTGCATACTCTTTTCTGAGTAGTTGGGCTGCGTTCTTGTTTAGAGCACTTGGGCATTCTGTATTGTTGGACGACCGGGAAAATTTTGTTGGCAGGTTTGGCTAGTTCTTGCAGACAGGTATGGGCTTTGTTCTGTAAAAATGTTATTTTATTTTTGGATACAGGTTTAGTGATCATCTCCTGAAATCAGAATATTAATGGCCATCTCCATTTCGTCAAGTTTTGTTTTTATATGTGACAATATCAAGTAGGAGAGATGTAGGGCTGTCTCTAATTACTTCAGTGCAAGGGGAAGTTTGTGTCATTTAGTTATTAAAAGATTTAGTTTTAGTTTCTTGGGTTTTCACTTTCTTTTGCAGAGCAGTGATAATTTTTTCAAGCTCTGTTATTCTTTTACGTGACCATCAATTAGTTGACTCAGTTTCATGTCATGTTCTTCGTATATGGTTTGTGTTTCTTAGTGAAGTTTCTTCTCTTTATTAAGTTGAGCTTCAACATTTGTATTTAGTTGCAATAGGTTTTCTATTTTCTCTAAATGTTTCTTTTCTTTACCTTCCAATTCTTCAAGTTTTTCTTCCATACTTCACACAGTATTTGAATAAACATACAAACATAAACATGATTTATTAAATGGCCGTAAGCAAAAAAATATTATATTTCAGAATTTTACATAATCTTTTAAGACTACCTAGTTATAACAAACACCCTGTTTATACACACAAGTCAACTGTTTTGTAATAGTTACCGTGAATAAGAAAATTTAGTTAAACAATAATTATATATTTAAATAGGCACTATGTTAAACATACGATAGTTATCAATAAATTTTGATAATTTCTAATTTAAGAGTACTGATTACATTATATACTAGTTTAACCCTTTGAGTGCCACAGCGTTGCTAATTGTGACGGTACGAAAAGTGCATAAAGTGCCAGCGTCGCCAATTTAGACGTTTCATATTTTGATAATATTTTATATAGTACAAGATTATTTTGGCCAAATAACCAGACAGCTGTATTCAGTAGCTTCGAAACTATATAATAAATACGAATTTTATGTTGGTTCTCTACTATTTTATCTGTGAAACTTATGTTGTTTGGGTACTTATCATCCATTATTTTTGGATGAGTTTTTCCTTATCGGTGACAAAATAAATTACAGAATTTAAAAGAACAGACTTTCTTTAACCTATTTTGGAATTTACAAGTTATTATGACAATCAATGAAAACAAAAACTAAAAGAACAACATTTCATTATTCGAAAATGTCAGGTAATTTGTGTGTCTATTTTTATTTTGATCTCTGATAAGGAAAACTCATCCAAAAATAGTGGGCTGCGATAATACCGAAATACTTGTACCTATGCGATGATTTTGTCTTCCAGTTATGCGATGTAGCGGACAAGTACTGTATTGCGTAATGGCCTTTCTTGTTGTTTATGTGCC
Organism: Homalodisca vitripennis; assembly: GCF_021130785.1. Taxonomy (NCBI): domain Eukaryota; kingdom Metazoa; phylum Arthropoda; class Insecta; order Hemiptera; family Cicadellidae; genus Homalodisca; species Homalodisca vitripennis. Next base: position 74,227,568 of record NC_060211.1, read on the forward strand.
GATAACCAAGCATTTGAGTAAATACAAAATAAAATAGTAACTTATACAGTATTTTACCGTATTTCTTTACAAAAGTAATATAGTGATTTGAGTTGTGTCCACGTGAAAAACATGAATTTTCAGTGAAAATGTATTAGGGTTGTGATTTAGTAAATGTAAACTTTTATGTAGATATGTTAGCAAGTATGTGTCTCTACATTTACTAATCATATTTATTTTTGTTCTATTGATGTTTTATTAGAATTATTGTGAAAACTACACCATTACTATGTAATTTCTATACTCTGACAAATGAAGTACAATTTATAAAATGTCGGTACCGGGCAGCATTTTGTTTATACATATAATGCCATGTTTTTTTAAATTCTAAAATATTATTTTACACATGGGTTTTATTTAGAATTATATGGCTTACATCATGGTATAAAGAAAAAAAACCTTAAAAATAATGTATACACTCAAATTAAGTCGAAACTTAACTTTTTCCAAAAAAGTAAAAAACTTTTTTTATAAATAGTGAAATTTTTATATTTTGATAAATAAAATTTGGTTTGTAATGATATGTATCATTCTACGTTTAATGAGAAAAAGAACAACAACAAAATTATGACAATCTGTTTGGTAGTTATTTTACAACTCAGCTTTTTTCCCAAAAGCTTACAAATATGAAAAAAAAGCAGCGTGGCACTTTATGCATATGCCTTGGGAAAATGTGGCACTCTAAGCGTTAACTATACTGTTAAAAATGGCTAAAATATCAATCTTTAGCAGGCACTACTGTAGAGGGGTGGGGAAGTATAACATCTTATTTTTGGAATGGATAGTTTGAGTAATTCGCTCGAAATTACACCACTCCTCTACTCCCATGTGAACTCCTTACAGTAGTAGAAACTGCAGTGCTTGGAAATCAAAGTGATAATGAGTTTTAAAACTGAAATTGAGAACAAATTAACTCAACCAAAAACCACCATCTCAAACTTAAGGGCAATAATTTAGTCAATTATGGCTTAGCAGAGTGTTGACGGCTTAGAAGCCCAAGATGTCAGATTTGGGTTCTGAGTTTGAGATCGTGCAGGTTCAAATCCTGTCTTTGACCATAGCACTTGTTGCTAGTACCATCCTTGTTTACTGTAGTGACACTCCTCCTTATTCTGTTTGATAAGATCCTTGCACAGGCCAATGTCCCATGGGGATGAACAGAATTAGACTTAAAAGGGCATTAGCCTGTCCTTAAAAAAAAAATAAACTATTATCAATCAAGGAAGGTTCTGCTTTGTAATTCACTATGCATATTTTACTTTGTATATAAGTAGAGTGCAATGTGACAAAAATTAAATGTAGAACCACAATAAGAAAATTTAAATATTTACATATATAGAGAGGATTATTAATTTTAATTAAATGATTTGGAATGTAATACCTAGGGATTTCTGCAGGGAAGACAAAGAAAAGGAAAAGGAAAAAGAGAAGGAGAAAGAGAAGGAACGAATGAAAAGCCCTCCACTCCGCAAACGTAGTAAGACACCAACAAGAAGGAGGAAGACTAGAGTTGTCCCTCGCTACATGGTCCAGATACCTAAAATTGATCTTGATATGTGAGTAGTGTACATTTTAGTTTGATTCTTTTTAACTGTACATGAATAATAATAGTTTTTCAATTAATAGGCTAACAAACCAGTTTAGTTTTAGTACAGTATCTGCTTATTGTCATAAAATATTCTACTCTTAAACAAAATTTATTTAATATATCGATTTGAACGGCTAAACAGAAAAGTTTGTTTGATTTAAAATAGTTTAATCTTAATTTTTTTATCATATCTACCTTTGAATAAAGCATTTTTTATTCAAAAAATACAGATGGGCTTTAAATAAAAGTAAAATATATTAGTCTACTTAAATTTATTTAAACAAATATGTTACTTCCTGGTTTATTCTTGGTCATTAACATGTGAAAATTTAGTAATAAAACTAACCTAAACCTAAATTTCCAGGCCAGAGGCTGATGTTATAGAGATAAAAAAGCGTTACACCAACATGTACATGCCGTCAGACTTTTTCTTGAGCACTTTCAAGTGGGTAGAGGTGTTCCCACCTCATAGACCTTTGATTCTGGATCATCCGTGCGCATTCCATGTGATGCACAAAGATGTTGACCCACTAATAGAGAATGATGCTGTTCTAGACCCTCCTGATGCTGATTATCTATTTTCTGCTAAGGTATGTTCAGTTGCTAATTATTATACTGAGTTTAATTAAGTTGCGATACAGGGTACAAGACCAAGGGGTGGGTGAAATGACAAATTGTGTGTGAGTGTTTTCAAGAGGGAAGATGTGTGGAAGAGACAAGGGAACAATATTTGGTGGAAAGGATATAGCCACCCAACAGATCAGGTAGAACACTGCTCACACATCAGATTAGGTGGAACTTGGTTGAGAAGGTACATTTTGATAAAATGTTTAAAGGATATAAAATTTGAAACATAGGACAGAAAAAAATGACCCAATTTAAAAATGTTTGGTTCTGTATTTTATTACAATATTGTTATCTGTATTCTGATGTTTATGAAATTAAAATGTTCAAGTTGTTTATTATGCAATAGTAGCCTTTTAAAAGATATTCAATAATAGAAACATTTACATTGAGAATGTTGAGTTTAGCCCCAGTTCACCTTTCACTTAGTGCAGTATTGCAATGCCTAAATAAAATCTTACGCAGTCACAGACTTAACTCCTGGAATCTGAAGTCATGTCCGTCTGAAGGGATACAAAAAAGTTGGTAACGGAGAAGCTCATAATAAAAACAATAGCTTTTGACATTGTTTTGACATCAGAGACTCCTAGACTACATACAAAATATAGTATAATCTAGGTGAAAAGGTATTCTCATTGTCTCATCAGGTGCACAATTGAGTGCACTATGATGTTTTAGACACGATCTCTAAGCATAGTGGAGTAACCAAGTTTTCTACACATAACGTAACTATGTTGGGAAGAGTTGATCAATGTGAATGATGAATTTAGTAGCTTCAGTTCACCTTCCGCTTAGTGCAGCGTCTGAAATCTTGAAATCTGAATTCAGATACCTGAAGCATGTGACAGAGTCACTATAGAGTGAATGAGTTTTTTGATTAATGTGTAAACTTGCTTATTGACTTACATTATATTTTATGTACTCAAATTAAAAAGTGAACAAGGTATCGTGTTTTATTTAATGATAGATCAGTAAAGGGTGGAAGGTGGAGAAATCTTATTTTTGAGAAACATTTAAAAGAATACCATATGGAAAAAGAAAATGTTGTATATATATTTGTTTTGTTCTTAAAAGTACATGTAATGTAAATAAAACTGTAATAGACTATTCAGTTATACTTCTATCAACCCAAACTATAAAAACGACAATGTACCGTATGCACTTCTATACCATTTATTTCATAATTTTATTCAGAGTGCTTTAGTATTCTAAATTTAAATCAATGGATTATAAATGGGTAATGAACCATAGTGCATTGGTTCATTCTATCCAAGTTTCACATGAATAAGGCAGAACTATTATTTAACAAAAAATACTGGTTCTTCTGTGACTCGGACCTAGATTTTTAATTTTGTGGGAAGCTGTGTTACTCATAAACTATTACATAACAAAACTTGAAGTTTTTATCTGATTTAATAATGGGGTTTTCTGTTTTAATGCGCACTTAACCCTTTGAAGGCCAAGCCATAAATTCATTTGTACTTCTAAACACCCCAGCCATTATATCCAGATTACTTGCCAAAAAGGCCAGCCTCAAAATGGCACTTTTGACACACTCCTACAAACACTGGTGTAACTCATCTATAAATAGTAGTATCTTAGTGATGTTTGTTTTTTTGTTTTATTTAGTAGTATATATAAAAGCATCAAAATATATTTTTTGTAACAATTAAACTTTTTTATTATTATTAATTTTTATTTATTTTTTTTCAAAAAAATTAGGATGTTTTTTTTATTTTTTGTGTTTAATTGATGACAACTAGGATAAAAAAAATTATTTCAAGGAAACCATTATTATTATAAGAAAGTATACATATTTTCAAACAAGTATAGAAAAAATCATATGGATATCTTCAGAAATAAAGTTTTTAGAAATATTTTTATAGAAAACTACAACACAGCACACCCATGCGAATCAACATGAAAGTTTGGTCTATAACAAGTGTTTACCTTGTAACTTCTTGTTTGTCCATAGGCCATGTGAATTACTGTAGAATGGTCACCTTATAGTTTTCTCTTGTTTACACAATTGTCTTCAAACACTTTATACATGAACATTTAAAAATGTATAGTAATAATAATTATAGTTAACAAATCTATATACAATATTTACACGGTCTTTTGTGCTTCTTTATGCACATTTGTGTTTATGGAAACACTCTGCATGTACTCCTTTGGTACATTTTAAACAATGCAGTCTTGTTCTCCTTCTTTGATTTTTTTGTACTGCAGACACAGCAATTCTTTTCTTTCTTTTCAGGAATCTTATCCATTCCAAACCGACTAAGGGGCATTTGGCCATCACCTCCCCTAAATTAGCTGGAATGTTCTTAGCAATTAGCCAGTCCTTGAGCAAGTGTCTCAATAACATTTATTGTGAAATTCAAACGTGACTTAGGTTTGTCTTTGCAGTTCATTTTGTATAGAATATAAGAATTCAAAATCATTCTAGACAAAATATTGGAATGTGATCTTACGCCAATATTTTACGGTACGCCTCTCGTCTAGATATGAATATAACATTCTGGTCCGTGGTGTCGATCCCACCCATTAAATAAATTTATTATACTGGTGGATCATGTCTGGTTTTGTTTTTATTACCACTTTTGTTCCTTATTCTTGCTTACTTGTACGTTAGCAGCTTTGCTATCAGAAGACACAAGAATCACCTGACTTTTTTGAGATGACTTCTCTCTATAAGCTAAACCTAAAATTTCCTTACTCCTCATGTATCTTTTATCCCCTACCTTGTATTTTCCTAACAATTCATCAGGGATTCCTCTCCTATTCTTCCTGATTGTACCTGTTACAAATGTCATTTTTGAATATAAATATTCAATTAGAGGATATGGACGTGAAAAAGTTATCAGTATACAAGTGATAAGCCTTGTTCAGATAGTTCCCATGTCCAATAATTTTGTAACTACAGTAAAAGCTTAGACCTCTTTTTCTTATGTTTTCCTGGTCTTCATTGCTTTTAGCTCCTTTATAACAAAAGAATGCTAAAGCAATAATTTGAGACGGAATCACACAGCACCCAAAGTTTGATCCCCCATTTGTGGTGCTTTTTGTTAGGCATATACTGCAATAGTTGGGTATGATTTTTGGTTCCAACTAGAGACTCGTCAATGCTTAGATGCTGGTTAGGGATATAATATTGACGGAAAAACTCTATTAGCATGGTCTACAAGTGGCTGAAATTTTGCTGTGGGGTCATAATATGGGGGTACCGTGTTTTGCCAAATTTTTTATTGTCAACCATATGAAAAAATCTTAAAATATCTTCAAATCTATTTCTGCCTGAACAATCGAGAATACCATGGTGTAACCTGAGAAGAAGAAGAGCTCCAGTACATATCTATAGAAGGTTTTTTATTCAGTCCCATATTCAAATTTGCTGCTATGAAAGCTTTCATTTCCGCAAAAGAAACTTTTTCCCATACCCTGTTCATTCCATACTATTTATGGCATCTTGAGCATAGCGGTTGGTCTCGGTAACAAAATTTTCAATAAGGTTTATTAGTGAGAAAAAGCAGCACATACATAAATGGGAGCTGAGTCTGGAGGTGGGGCAATGTCTTGGACCAGGAATCTCATTGAATGAAAAATCATGTTTAGGCCTAATAGATGAATCATCATTTTCACTGACAGGAACCCATATTCTTTCTGGAGAATAGGCTAAGTCACTATCATTAGGAGTAGCATTAGTACTACCCTTAGGCCTACCTCTAGGCCTTGGAATATTTGTTACACTAGGGCCTAAGCTAACATTTTGCTCAGAAATCAGAACTAGAACTCACATCAAAAAATCTAGGCCTAGTTTGTAGGGGCAGACCAAATCTGGTTTGTGATGTAGACGGCCCTAAATTGGCAGGATCGAACGTAGGATCATCGTCCGTATCGTCCAAGTCACTAGTGCTGTCTTCAGAAGAAAAGAGATCATAATTGGAAGTGTCATTACTAATAGTCCTTAACATTAGCATTTTGAAGACAGGAAAACAATGTGTCCTCACTTACAGGCGATGCTTCACGACGTCTTTTGTTACTCATTGCTAAATGTAAACCAGAAAAGAAACATTACTAAACTTCACAGCAAAATGTAACATAACCTCACATTACAACGTCTAAGAACAAAACCAAGTGTACAAAGCCACAACGAACAAACAGCTGCTACCAAAGAGAACCGAACATCTTGTTTGACACGTCACTGCCTTCTGAATTGCATCTTTCTACTGAACAAAAAAAAGTAAAAACATTTTATAATAATTATAATAATTTGAAAGGATATATGTTTACGTTTCGTTTGATATTATATTACAAACCGAAAATAAAGAGGTAAGGGAATAATTTAATCAAATGAAGGGTGCCGATTTCTCGGCGCGATGCCGTTTTTCGAACTGATTTTTCTATGCCGATATCTTGGCTCACGGCCGTTTCGGAAAAGAAATTCGAGAGCCAGTATATCGGCCCCGTGGCCGTCAAAGGGTTAAAAGAAAATTACATCTCTTGAAAGAAGTATGATCAAAAGAAACCTATATCCATTGATTTATTCAGTGATGCCTCTTTAGGCAAAATAATTCTCATGAATTTGTGTGAAAAATAAACGAGAAATCTATACATTTCCTAGATTAATTATTACATTGAATAATTTCAGGTTATGTTGCTGAGTATGCCTGAATTGGATGAGATCTACCAGAAGTGTTGTCTACTAGCCGATGAGAAGGAAGGAAGTTATGATGACCGTGACAGAGGTTTTGTACATCCCACTCGTCTTGTCAACTTCCTCGTGGGTCTGCGAGGAAAGAATGAGACCATGGCCATCGGTGGTCCCTGGAGTCCTTCCCTGGATGGGCCAAATCCAGAGAAAGATCCTACAGTTCTTATCAAAACGGCAATTCGTAATTGCAAAGCTCTAACCGGAATTGATTTAACCAACTGTTCTCAGTGGTATGTGAATTCTTTTAAATATAACATAGTTGTAATTATCTTGATACTCAAGGAAATAAAAAAATAATAGTTTGTCAAATAAAAAAAAAAACAAAACAAAACATAAAAATGTTTAAGAAACTTAAATGGTTCATGATGAAATCATGAAAAGTATGACATGAAACATAACTCAAATTATTCTGTTTGTTGCAACAATTTAATTTTAATTTTATATTCTTGATTTTCATGAAGAAAATGAAATTTTACTATTGAAATTTTTTCTCTGAATAAGTTTACAACCTCTCGGGACAACACAACTAGTGGTGGAAGTCAGTTGTGCAGGTTCCTCAAGAAATTTGGAGACGTCTTCGGTAAGCCGAGATGTAACAGGAATGTTGGAGAGGTCTTTGTCTGTTGACTGCAGCAATCGGGAAGTTGGTTAGTTGTTGACTTTGGTCCATTTAAGTAAAAAAAAAAGAATTTTGTGAGGGCTAGAACACTTTGTCACGAGAGCTGACACAGGTGGACTTCACCCTTCTTCAACCATTGCCACTGTACATTGAACTACTGAGGGTTTCCTACTGATTTCTATTTTCAGGTACCGCTTTGTGGAGATTTACTACCATCGGGCTGAGACCATTCATAAGGGGAAGACGGTGCCTGCTCGTGTTGAAACCGTGGTACTTTATCTGCCAGATGTGTGGAACTGCCTGCCGACTCGTCTGGAGTGGGATGGTCTCCTCCTCGACTATAAGAAACAGCTGGAGCGTCTCCTCAACCCGGACGACGAGGCAGAGGGAGATGATAAGGCACTGCAATCTGCAGCTTATTTGTAATTTTAGATGTTAGATTAGGGGTGTAGCTGTAATGTGTCCGTGGTTGATCCGGATATCTTCACCGAAGAGCTTCAATCATAGTTCAGATCTACAATTTTACAACTTTAGCAATTTTTGACAGACTTTCAAAGGACTTCAAATATTTTTCTGTGGTTATTCAGTGATGCATTCACGTTTTTGGGTGTCTTAATTTAACAGTGTTGATTGTACGATATATTGAGCTGCTTACCTTATAACAGTGTATATATTAATTGTGTTTTGTGCTTGATTTCGTTGTAGGACACCAGTGTTGGAGAGATTCAAAAGAGAGAACCGAGTCACTATTCTCAATTAGATCCTAAGATTATGAAGGTAAGATTGGAGGAATTACTTCAATTTTGTAATTACCTGAGCTACTTTGATTTTTCTTATATATATATATCTGGGTAGGTACAAAAGATTATAAAGGTGGTTAATCTGAGATTAGAAACCAGTTATCTGGCATATCCCTCCAGGGCACAAGAGGGTTCTCTTGGGAAGTACTTGAATTTTGATCATCTATACAAAAAAAATGCCAGAATTTTGAATGGCAGTTACTTAACAAATATTAAAAATAAGTAAAACGATTTAATTTGAAGTTGAAGTATCTATGTTTTGTTTTTCATGTAGCATGCAAGGAAACGTTGACCTTGCGGTAGCAGTCTGCTACTGCGACTGACGTGCCTGGTGCCAGTTGGGAGTACAATGTTTACGGCATTTCACACAAGTGGTGTTGTTAATTGTCACAGTTGTTGGGATATGGGGTTAACAATGTAGATTTTTGTCATCACTTTCTTTTGGCCGCCCAGTCGAATATCCTTTCAGCACACTTTCTATTTCACGAAACTTGTTAAACCAGTGACTAATTGTTTGATCATCTGGCGAATTTGGACCTAACTAGAAACTGGCACTGCACACTAACAAGCTATAATTTCAATTCTATGTACCACAGAACAAACTTTGTCATCTGATGCATTGTAAACATCATACTGATGGCTGGCTCATCAGTCGCAGTAGTAGACTGTCACCGCGCAGCGGTTCTGTCAGCATGCCAAGGTCAATGTTCCTCCCATACTGCATAGAAAACAAAAGTTAGTTATTTCAACTTCAATTTGATGTTTAAATGGTTTAGTTATCTTAAGGAAATTTATAATTTAGTGTTTTGTTATATATAAACAATTTTAAGATTTAGTTTTACATTTGAGAAATAAGAAAGCTTTGGGAAAAAATATAGTTTAGGGGGATGGGCCAATATTAAAAAAGTTTGAATTTGATATCAAAGATACCAAAATTGTAGTGTTGATTCTCAATTCTGAATTCATTACGGTTTCCTATGTTATTTGTAACTAAAAATATAGACTGGTTCTAAAAATGTTATCACTATTTGAAATATGAGTTACTCCAAACAATAGCTATGCATTGAGAAAATGAATAACTGGAAATTACTACTGTGTTAAACATATTGTCACCTGTAAAGCTCATCAATGGGTTTTCTAGCATAAGCTTCTTTATTTACCTCTTCCTGTCTTTCGTAAAAAACCTTTTTCAACTCCAACACTTGTCAGTCCAACAAGGAATCTTCCTTAAAGCTGCTTTGATCATTGGAACAGTTTTCTGCCACGATTTTTCAGTTAATGCAAAATTTAATTGCCATCCAAAGGTTCAAGAATCAAGAATCATTTATTGTCGTCCCACATAATGTTGTATGCATTGACAAAGTCAGATAAGGTTTACAATAATGTACTATTACATCAACAGTCAAGAACACCATCTCTATAGAGAAATGCAAATAAATATACAATTAAAAAATAGTCAAAATATATTATTAATTAAAACTTAATGCTAAAATAAATAATAATAAATTAATAATAGAATTAACAAACAACAGATAACAATAAAAACAATAAATAATAAATGTTAAAAATTAAAACATAGCATTATTAAAATTTAAGGTCACTTAAATCATGTAAAAGTATTTCTTCTACTGAATAGAAAGCCTTCTGCTTCAGCCATTTCACAAGACAACTTCTGAAATTCCTTAAAGTAGTGGTAACTGCATCTGGTGGTAGGAGGTTAAAAAGTTTTACACTAATGTACATGTGGCTGTTCTGGGTTTTACTTAATCTAAAGTATTTGAGGTCTATCAAGTTCTGAGATCTAGTACTATAGTTATGGACATAACTTCTAAATTTATATAAATTAAGATTTTCTTTAAGGAAAATTAGGCTTTGCAAAATAAATATACATGGAAGGGTAAGAATACCTAGATCAACAAAGACAGGCCTACAAGAATCTCTCTCACCAATACCTGCAATAACTCGTAATGCCCTTCTTTGAGTCTTAAAAACTAATTTTGCACCAGCAGAGTTGCCCCACAAGAGAGTGCCATAAGTAATGTGAGCATTAAAAAAAGCAAAGTAAGCGTTCATAACTAGATTTTTGCTTGTACAGGACTTTAATTTTTTCAATAGAAAAATAACCCTCGATAAGCGAGAGCAAAGAGAGTTTATGTGAACCCACCAATTCAGCTTTCGAATCCAGGTTTATGCCCAGCAGTTTTACAGATTTACTGTCCACCTTTGAGCTCAGACTAAAGACAATCTCCTCAGTTTTTCATCGTTTACGCTTAATTTGTTGGCATCAAACCAGAGGAAGGATCTTTCTTTCATGTAATTAATTATCACTTTATTTACCATGCTATTCTTGTTTGATGACAATAGAGTGGTGTCATCGGCGTAAAGAATACTTTTATTTGGTACAAAATCAGGCAAATCATTAACAAAGATAACAAATAAGAAAGGACCCAGAACAGAGCCCTGAGGGACTCCATTTCTCACACACTGAAGGTCTGACCTCTGGTCACCAACCTTTACAAACTGATAACGATCAGACAAGTAAGAGGTGAGAAGAGACAGCTCACGCCCCTCTACACCATAATACTTTAATTTATCAATTAGCTCACTGTGTGGTACCAAATCAAACGCTTTACTTAAGTCTAACAACAAGGTTGCAACTTCCTCCTTGTTTTCAAAACTTTCGAGAACAGTAGATATGACATTTTTCAAGAGCCTTAATGGTAGATAATTTACTTCTGAAGCCATATTGAGCAGGATTCAGTATCCGATTATTTTCAAAAAAATATTCCATCTGTTTTTTTTAGTAACCTTTCAATTATTTTAGAGACTACAGCAATTAAGGAAATAGGGCGGCGGTAGTTATTTATACAGGACTTATCTCCCTTTTTAAAAACTGGAACAGTAAATTGTAATTTTCAAACATTGTGGGAAGGTGCCTACAGTAAACATCCAATTGATAAGGTATGATAAAGGAAAGGAGATATCTTCAATAATATTTTTGATCAAAAAATTGGACATACCAAAAAACATCTTCAGCTTTAGAGTTGCTAAATTCTTTTACAGTATTATGAATATCAATATTGTTAATCTCCTGCCATTTGAAAGGTAAAACAGGAGTTTTGATAGAAGATGAGCTTAAAATATCCAAGGAACTAGTTACATTTTGGCTAGGCAAATTACTTAAACTATTACTAATATTTACAAAGAAATTATTAAACTGATTTGCTGTAATGGGTATACTGGCATTTACACTCTTATCTGCTACACGGCCTGTTACAGAATTTATAAACTTTCCACGCTGCTCTACATTGATTATTAGATTCTAGTATAAATTTATCATTTGCAGCTTTTTTTGCCAAATCTATTTGCATTCTATAAAATTTCTTAAGTCTATTATGTGCTAGGATAAGGCTAGGGTTTGCTTTAACTTTATCATAACTAATGTCCAACAGTAACCTAATTTTACCAAGGTAGAGTGTGTACCAATTTTGTTTTATAACTGACCTAGAGCTTCTATCACCACTGTTTTTTTAAAAATCTTAGTTTTTATCGGACATAACTCATTAAAATTTTCAGATAAAAATTTGCATGAATGATTTAAAGGCTTCATCAACATTACAAGCTAATGAGAACTCATTACTCCAGTTAATCCTACTTAATCTATGTTTTAACTTATTGATGCAGAAGTTGTTTGTCAATCTGTATGTAATAGTTCTAGGTCTGCTATTATGAGAAACTCCTTCATTGTTCAATGTTAGGTATTGTGAATTGATTCTGAGAAGAAGTCCCAAATGGTCCGATAGGTGAGGCTGAGTTATTTTCACACGCCACAGTACCAGGCTGAAAGTTAGAGATAAAATTGTCCAAACACGAGTGCAACCGGGTGGGTTCAGAGTTCAGGCAGAAACAGTCGTAGGATTTCAGCATATTTACAAAATTTTTGATATGAAAATTATTACTACTATTGAGTTCTGCATTTTTACTGGTACAAGGACACTAAACAGCTTCCAAAGAAACCTCTGTCCTTATTCTCAGGCTGGCAGGAGAAGGTTGATTGAGCCAGCATTTGTTGGCTGACTTCTTCCTATACCATTTACAACCAATCTAAGTATGCTGTTACATACAACTTCAAAGGAAAATATCACTGACATTATTTTCTAGACAAACTCTGTATTGTTAAAACCAAGAATTTTGTAGCACTGCTTGTGACAGGGCTAATTACAGCAGCACTGTTTTCATAAAAGGCATATTCCATTCAAATGGATATAAATTTGTCAATTTTCTGTCTCATATAATTTGTCACCACTCCAAATTCACAATATATTTCTCAATGCATAGCTATTGTGGACCTACTCATATTTGAAATAGTGATAACACTTTTTAGAATTAGCCTATATTTTTAGTTACAAAATATAACATCGGAATTCGTAATGAATTCAGAATCGAGAATCAAGGCTACAATTTTGGCTTAAAATTTAAACTTTTTGGTGTATATATATAACACATATTCATGTGTCCCTGAAATAAATGCAGTTAAAATAACTAACTATTCCTATCAACTTTATTCTAGTGTAAAAATAGAATTAGAATTGACATTAAAGTTGCTTATAATAAAATATTGTATAAATAAATTAAAAGTCATATTTTCAACATTTAAGATAGAAGAAAAGCTTACAAATTAAGAGGCTCCCTAGATGTACATCAGATGCTTTGCCTTTAACATGGAGCTAAAGTTTAAAGCAGTGTTTGAAAATAGAAACTTGTCTTAAATCCATAAATTTCACTTTAGAAATGAAAATTGTTTTAATTAAACTAGCTGTTTCCCGCGGCTTCGCACGCTTTTCGTAAGTGTTACCCGTGTATGTGCTCTTCTGGCTCGAGTAAATTACATTTCCAACGCCGATGTAGAGTTTGCTTTGTTGCCACGATCAAGAAAATCTTTATATGTTTATAGCCATTGTACACGTGTTTTATTATAAAGTGGTCTAACACTCAAGCTTTAAGTTTAACCAGAAAATTTATCTTCAAGACAAAATATACATCATAACTTAGCGCCTTCAAATAGTGTTTGGCTATTAAATATTCGTAACTGTCTCGTAATTGCAGTTTATAATGTGCAGACGCTTTGAAAACTATTATCTTTGGCAACGCCACCTGGAGGCGAGTTACATCAATAGACAGCATAGAAACCTTCTTCGTGGAAAAATACATATACATACAAAATTTTCGTAATGATCGGTCAAATAGTTTTATGATTCCATTAAAGGACTAACACACAAACAATCATTTTTTATATAATAGATGATAGATGGTTTGAAAGGATAATAGGATTTCAGATATTTGTTATCAATGTATGTTACAAAATTTGTATAAAACTACAGTCCGAGGATTGAAAACTACCCTCTTCCTCAGGTATAAAACAACCTTAAAGCGTTAGTCTATATTGTGACTAAATGCTTAAGTTGTAAAAATCTTTTTTTTTATTTTATCAATGTTTATTTATATTTTGGAATCTTCAGGTATAGTAACTACAGTAGAACCCCCTCATATCCGGCCTCGGTTTTACTGCACCTCGGTTTTATCCGGCCACTTCCCGGAAGCCAATATCGAAAATTTATTTACCACGGCTTGCAGACGCGCAGTTGCACGCACTAGTCACCACGACTCTTGCGTTATTTTTGTGTATCTATTTGTTTACATTTTCCTGTGTTGTCCTCAGTTGAGCTAATAGGTTTAACCTGTAAACAGTTCGTTGATTATTTCCAGTGCGGTTAGTACAGTACAGTACAATTGTTTTGTTTCGTCAAGTGCTGTGTACTGTAGGTTGGTTTATCCGGCCCGAATCGTTATCCGGCCAGGGGCTCGGTCCCGTGGTGGCCGGATATGAGGGGTTCTACTGTACAAGAAATCAAGTTTAACACATTCACTGCAGATGACAAAATTACCGGCGAAAATTATAACCCATTATTAACAGATAATTGTACTTTTTATAATTTGTTAGAATTTGTGAAATATTAGAATCTAAGTTCCATGTTTATGGATTTGAGACGAGTTTCTATTTATAACCATATTAAAAGTAGAGCCTCAGATGCATGGCAGACAGCTAACTAGAGTGCTCTCTTAAACAAGTAGAAACAATGAATAATTAATTAAAAAAATTTTTTGTCTAAGTAAATAGCAAAAAAAGAGATCGTACAATCAGTAATTACAATCAATAACCACGTTATTCAATAATACATGTGCAGTTTCAGACATATCTTATTGTATCCAATTTAATGTTTCTTAGTATAAACTGTGTGGTAGAATAAATCTATCAAAATTACTTAAGTTTTACACCAAAACAGCAAGTTAGTCATTTTGGTGAACTTATTCTTTAGGTGCATGATCTTCGTGAAGAGTTGGAGGCTCGTTTCACTGTCGACTAAAGGATTGAAATCTCAACTATCTGCTCGGTTGACAAAGGCTTTGAAGACTGAACAAGAAAAAGAAGAAGAGGCTAATGGTACAAAGAGTGACGGTAAATCAGACAAATCTGATAGTAAAAATGGAAAAGATGAAAAGGATGAAGAGAAGAACAAAAAAGAGGTTTGTGTCCACATTAATCCTTTATTAATGTCAAATTAAGTATGTGATCATTCTCTTTGAAAGTCGTGTTTTGAATATGATAAATACATTATTATCAAACTATTATGTAACAGGGTTACACATATTTGCCACCATTACAAATTTAAATGCTTACATGTATAAAAAGATTCGTTCAATAGCATTTAAAGGGAAAAACTGAAATATTGTAATTATAAAACAACTAGCGGGCCCGGCGCGCTTTGCTGCGCATTTCAATAATTTTTTGCAAAAGTTTGCCCGCGGCTTCGCACGCAATTTCCCGTTGAAAACAGTACACTATATTCACTTATTTCTTTTTCTATCACATTCTAAACATTGCTGAGATAATTGATAGTCGTTCCATCGTGAGCCTCTTGGGCGTATTATGAAGGTATGTACCATATTCCTGCCTCTATCTAGCTGTTACCCACGGCTTCGCACGCAAATCTTAAGAACCGAAGTCCTTATATTACTTAGTAAATTTTTTTTTTTACTATAATAAATTTTAGATTAAATTAGTTATATCTCCGATGCCACGATTGAGCTTGCTTTGTTGTCTCGATCGAGAGAATATGTACACACAGAGTTTTGAGAACCATACTTCTGTCAAAAAAAACAACTAAGGTTGATTTTAATAACATTCTTTATATTTGTAGCCAACGTAAGATAGTAATTATGATATCTGCATTACTCTTCTGATCAAGCATGAGCATGGTTTATATTAAATAAATATTGCAGTTAAAGGTGAATTTTTACGTCAAATTTGAATTGTATTATCTGGATAGTAAAGTCTATGTTTAACAGTGATTGCAAAAACAGTTTAAACAAAATTTGTCGTTTCTCTTAAGCTTACTCTATGCTTTAAAACTATAAGTGTAATATATGTTTACAAAGAACAGCTGATTAAAAATTTGAAAAGACGTTAACATATGTTTGCTGCAATGCATTTCTTATGGGTATTTCTGTAACCAGTGGGGCGGAATCCTGAATCGGGAAAGGGATGGGCATAGCTTATAAACCTTCTCCGTGGAAAAAATACATATACGTACAAATTTTCATCATGATCGGTCCAATAGTTCACGATTCCATAAAGGACAAACACACAAACATTCATTTTTATATATATAGATAACAGTAACAAATATTTTATTCATATTTATCAACATTAAGTTGTGTTATCAATGTCAATTGAATACAACCATTTTTTAACTAATGTTTTTCCTACTCATATATTACTATTACAAAATAAATAAATAAAATTTAAATGAGTGTAATCTTGAAGATATCAAAATAATTAAAGATAAACATGTTCAGAATTTTAAAATATTACTCTTAAATTTTGAATTTAGTTATTTATATATAATGGTTATGATTCCATAAATTTATCCACTGTGTGGAAATGTCCTAGAAAATAAAAAGTTTGTTAGGATATATTTTAATTTATTTGTCCATTGGTTTCTAATTTAATATATTCCAGCAATTTTGTTATAAAATCTGACTCCTGTGTGAGACATAAGGTTTTCTAAATAGATTTGTATTATAAAATTGTTATAACATACAAAAGGTAAAATAGCACATAAAATACAATAAAATGCACTCAAACTATGTTGTTCGTAGTAAACATTTGGAAAATTAGACTAATTATGGTTTATATACTTTTAGTAAAACGGATTCCATTCATTAATCCACACTTTCACTTGGATTATGAAGAATTATATTTTCACCCTCTTCATTGTCCACAGCATCAAAATCAATCGCACTTGACAATGAAATGGTTCATAATATTACTTACAAATTGATCAATAGTTGGATTGTCTGGATTAGCCATTATAACAAAACAACCATATTACAACTTCATAAAAAACAAACTAAAACACCAAAAAAAACCCCCACCCCCCCCCCCCCCCACCCCCCCCCCCCCCCACCCCCCCCCCCCCCCACCCCCCCCCCCCCCCACCCCCCCCCCCCCCCACCCCCCCCCCCCCCCATTTTTTGTTCAGGTTAAAAAAAAAACATTCTTTTAGTTGTGAAATAATATGATAATAACATTAGTTTTGAAACTGATGGTCTTAAGTGAGTGTTTTTTACAAGAGGACACAAAAAATTTAAGAAGAACAAACAATAGTGGTCTTGTGGTTAATGCTTCATTGAATTTTGGCATTTTCAAACCAGTGGTACATTCATGCGAGACTAAAGGTTGTATACAGTAATCTGATTATATTTACATTCAGTAAACAGTTTATTTTGTTATTAGTACAATGTACCTTAATACGATTTGAAGTAATTTAGTCCCTCATATACATTGAATCAAAACTTATTTACAATAATACAAAAAATATGAACCACATTTTACTATGGGTAACTGTCTTGTGTTTTAAATTATAAGCTACTCAAAATTATTTTTAACGTTTTTTGTGTGTAATCAATTTAATTTCTTCATAAAATCTACAGGCTATATGTACAGGTTGTCCCTGGATTGTACTGACAAATTAGGTGAGTGTGTTTCTAACATCTAAATAAATAAAAGTAAGCTTGAAAATAAACCGTATATCCTATCTAGCTTTGATTAAATCAAATCAAATCACGTTTATTTCCACACAAAAAAATGAAATGAAATACAAGATTAACTTTTGTGTGTTTATATTAGCTAGATAAAATTTAATAATTTCATAGGTGGTTTATTTTAACGGCATCATAATTTTATATGTTACTGTGTCTTTATTAAAATGTAATTTAGGTAAAAAATTTATCAAAAATAATTTATGTAAATTAGTACTAAAATGGTAGGCATTTTATAAATTATTGTAATACATGAAAATAGACCACGAAAAATATATGAATTTAAAAAAACAAAAAACACTTAAAATTGTCTGTACAATACATTTATTACAACTAGATGAAAAAAAGTTAGAAAATCCACATTTACTAATTTAATCATGTAACTAAATTTAAGACCAGCAGCAAAGCATCTATGTTTCATTCATTCAGTTTTGCTCTGACTTTTAATTTGATGTCAATATTAAAACAATTAATGTGTTTTGTAGTATTTTTATTTTTTTAGTTTAGTTTTGAAATTTGTTAAGAGTTGCAAAGATTAAATAAGCGAACACCACAAACTGACAATATAATCATCAAGCAAGATAACACATATACCCATATAATTATTTTTATCTATACGAAAACACACTCATAAAATTTGGCATATACAATTCAGATGTAACCTGTAAATAAAAAGGTACACCAATGAATGACAGAATAAAACACGAAATCTTGAAACCATATATGTTGGAGAGTTCACAGTTAGTACAATGATAATCTGGACCAAGGAAACTTAAGCCATTCATATTCTATTCTATCTAAGCTACATATTGTACAACTACTGTATCAGATTTATTTTCAATCTTGGTTGTGCTGAACATGTTTCTCCTTATTTCAAAAAACTATCTCTCTTGAAACTATGTGTTTATCATACTCTTACTCTTTTATATTTGAATCGAATCTTAGTTACCTGTCCGACAATTTTAGACATATCATATCTCTCATATCTGATATCAATGGACAATCCTCACACGTAGGGGAGCTTCTGTACTTGCTATTCCTGTCCACTGTTCATCAGTTTTTTAAAAGTTCATTCACTGTTCAAGCTTGCCGTTTGTGGAAATTGCAATTTAGAGCCGTGTCCTCATCAGACAATGGTAAAGGATTTATTGTGAGACCTGTAGGAATGGTGGTCATTGGTGCCTGTGGGTTGTGTGTTTCATGAATGGCAAATAATTGGAGTTTCTACATTATTATAAATATGATTTTTTGTCGTATTTTAATAATTCGATTGATCAACTGAATACGTTTATAAGTTTATTATGTTGTCTTTAATTTATTTTGTTTCATATTAATGTTGTTTCATATGCAATTCATATTAATCTCCTATTTTTTAGTATATTGTTCAGTTTGTAAGTTAGTAACTGATTATGAAGTTTTAAATTTTTAATGTATTTATTTATATTAATGCCATCCCATAAATAGTGTATTGCTCAGTTTTAATTTTACACTTGTCTACTATGTTCTTCAGTTTGGAAGTAAATATTAATATTATTGTTATTTATACAAGGTTGTATAATATCTTGAGGTTGAATGGAAGCCGTAACTCCACCTCAAAATAAAGATTAATTTCATTTCATTTAAGTTCAGGTCATATTAATAAAACTGTAATTTTGAGACATTTTTACAGTTGTAATATATATTTAATAGTGGTGTTCAGGAAAATACAAATGTGAACAAAACAATTCTAATTAGCTGAGCTTTAGCGTTAAGGTTTGTTCTGAGCGAGCTGGTAAAAATTTCTCTGATGTATGTCTGTCACCACGATATCTAGAGAACGAATTGACCTATAGATTTGGAAATTTTGCATGAAGATTCATTACTGTACAGGTAACATTTAGTTTGATGATTATACATGTTCCTTTATGGGATTTGTCTAAGCATTAGTGAAGTCTAACTTTCTGCAGAATACCTCAAGAAAAACATTGAACTATAGAACTGAAATATTTTACGTTTTTGCTATCACTAAGAGGGCTAGCAACATCCCTACTCAGTCTGTCTCCTTTCCACTAAGAATTTCAAGAACTAATTGAGTTATGGATTTCAAAGACTTGTATGTAATTTTGGTATTTTTAGCTATCAACAAGAGGGCTGGCAAACTCCCACTCAGTCTATCTGTTTTTGACTAAATACATTGAATACTAATTGCGTTATGAACTTGGAAATTTTCCATGCAACTTTATTTTTTAATAAACATTGAGTTTGATAATAGTGTATATCTCTCTATGGGATTTGGCTGAGCATAACTATAAGTCCTATAATTAAGGAAAATATACTGAAAAAGAATGGAACTACAGACTTGAAAGTTTGTATAATATTTTGCAATCACCCTGGAAAAACCCCCTCTTCTGTTTATCTGTCTGTCTATGTATCTAATTTTGACAGGATATCTTGAGATTGAGCTAAGGGCTTGAAATTTAGCATTTAACTTCATTTCTAAATAAGCAATGTAGTGTTTGATGATGGACAGTTTCATTACAGGATCTGTCTGAACATTTGAGTAGCCTAACTATTCATAGGATATCCCCCATCCACAGAATATTATTATCTGTGGACGTTATGCATGAAACTGCACTTGTACATAAACAAGATTTAGCTCAATAATGGTGCAAGCCACTACTGGTACTGGGAAAATTACTCTTTTAACTATCTGGGAACTGGACAAAATGTATGTTCTGTCCAACTGTCTGTTTATGTCTGTATCACGATATCTCGAGAATGAAATGAACTGTAGTCTAGAGTAGTACTAACTGGTAAATAAACATATACAGTTATATTATTAACTGAAGTAATGTTTACTCTTTCTATATTTGAATGACAATAAGGACAACTTAAACAAATACACAAAAATAAATCTAAATCATATACTTTTATACAGCAATTAAAAACCTGTAAAGTTTGTACAGGGTGGGGCAGCATAACTTCCATTTTTCAAAACTTAATAAAATGCATTGTATGAGCCAGAAAAACTGTATTTGGTTTTTTACAATGTAGGTGCATACATAAAGTTTTTTATGTAGTTTTTGAAGAGTAACTCAGGTAGGTCATGTCCCCCATTCTGTATACATAAGGTAATTCTGGTGTTTGTCATTACCCATTCAAGCATAGCAGGCGTTATGTTGGCAATTTATTTCTGGATGTTGTCCTTTAAATCTTGAAGGGTCTTTGTACGGTTCATATTAAAACATGGGATTTTAAAAAACCCCATAGAAAAAAATCACAAGGAGACAAATCAGGAGATTGAGCCAACCATTGAGATAAGGCATTCTGGGAAGTGTTCCCTCAAAACAACCATCGATGCTCTTGCCGGTGTGTGCCGTTGCACCATCCTGCTGGAACCAAATGTCCCCCAAATCCAACTCATCTAGCCGTGGGAAAAGAAATTCCTGTAACATGTGTACATACCAGCCCGAATTTACTTTCACTGTGACTTCACTTTCCTCAAAGAAACCAGGGACCAATAATTGCAGATGAGAAAATTGCACACCACACTGTCACTTTAGGTGAATGCAAAGGTCTTTCATGCAATTCCCGAGGATTGGTGTCAGCCCACTAGCGCATGTTTTGTTTATTCACGGACCCCACACAAATGAAAATGGGCTTCATCACTAAAAAATACAATAGCGTCCTCAGGAATGACATCCAGAAGAACCTAACACGAGTTCCTCTGATTATTATAGTCACGTTCTGACAGTTCCTGCACAATCACCATCTTGTATGGATGGAAATGTAGGTCTTCATGGAGAATTCTCCTCACAGAACGATTGGAAAGTTCAAGGGTAGATGCATGTTTGCGCGCTGAACATTGTGGTGATCGTAATCTCACTGCCTCAATGTTCTCAGGTGATCTAATGGGCTGTGGGACTCCAGTTCTTCGTTTTGTCGCACTTAAAGTTTGTCCACATAACAAATGATTTCCATTCCAGAACAGGGGTCAACGGGGCTAAATTAAAGCGATTCCGAATGGCGCGCTGGGTTGCGATTACTGAACATCCACTTGGAAAGTTGGCCTCAACGTCAAACGCAAGCTCCTCACTGTTCCACCACATGATGAACTGTGCCAAGGACAAAACTTTATAGCCCCACCTCTCGAACGAGAGCTAGTACTCCGCTATGACATTAACCAAATAAATGACGTGCATTTAAAAAAAGGAAGTTATGCTGCCCCATCCTGTATAACATAACAGCATTTTATGGTATGTGTTTTTATTACCTAATATTAAATTCTATTTCCTTATCAATGTTACTTTACACTATTAATATTGCTAATTTGTTTGAACTATTTTCCCTTATTAAAGTTTACTATGTTAAATAAAAATTCTGGCATAGAAAAAACCCTTAAAAACTAGGCCAATACTAATGAAAGAAACAGGATTTTAAACAACACTAATATTAAACCTTTCTATGTTATAATCCAAACATACCATGCATACATAGATGTTATTATCCTACTATGCCTTTTTAACATTAAATTTGAGTCATCACTACTATCTATAGCATACTGTGAAAATTACACTTTATATTTGTCACATAATTCATATCTCTATCATTTAATTATTGACATTTTTACTGCCTTACACAAATACTCGTTTTACAATTCTATCATTACAATTTTTTAAAAGGTAACATCTATGTTTCACAAAATGCTCACAATAAAGATCACTTTTGTTATTTACAGTCCTACATAATGCAGTTTTAAAAATTTCAAAACTGTTCTTCATGGTCACAAGATTCAAACCATGCTTTAAAAAGAAAGTATAAACAATAAATGCTGCATTCTCTAAAAGAAACATTTAATAAAGCCCTGCTTATTTTAATCAATGTGGAAAAATATCCAATTGTTAAAATATTTAATTAGCAAATGTCAGAGCTTATATTACGCTCTTAACTTAGTTGCCTTAATTTTGACTTATATATTTTCATTTCCAGGAACAACAACAAAAAATGGCATTCATCTTAGAAACATGGTACTTGGATGTGATCATAGTTTTGTCTCTTCTTTTAACCATTCTCTATTACTATCTTACACCTCTTTACCGCTATTGGGGAGATAGAAATGTCCCTTGTCTCAATTCATCTCTTGGTATGCGATTCAAACTATGATTTATTAGCAAGAAACAAAGCACATGCAGATGTCATTAGGGAGATTTATAAAATATTTCACAAGGAAAGATATTGTGGATTTTACCAGTTCAGACAGCCAATCTTCATGGTGAGAGACCTACAGCTCATAGAAAGGATTATGATAAAAGACTTTTCATACTTTGAGGACAGAGGTTTGCCATTAGATATGGAGAACGAACCACTAACAGTGAACTTGACAAATCTCAGAGGCAGTCAGTGGCGGTACCTTCGAAACAAGCTGACCCCAACCTTCACTACTGGCAAACTGAAGGGAATGCTAGAACAGATCTGCAACTGCGGAGCAGAGTTGGTGGAACAGCTTGAGAAATATGCTACGACCGGAGAGGAAGTTGATACCAAATCAGTGATGTTCTCGTTCTCCACAGATGTGATTGCTAGTTGTGCATTTGGGATGCAAATCAAATCTGAGAGTTCAGAATTACAAAAATTCAAAGAGATGGTCAACAAATCAATAGGAAACTCTGCTTTTACTCCACTTAGAATAGCTTTAAAACAATTTTATCCTAAATTGGCAAATTTCCTGGGTATAAAAGCCATCCCATCAGATGCTAACAATTACTTCATGAACATCACCAAAGCCACACTTCAACATCGTCTCAAGAACAATGTAAGAAGAGAAGACTTCTTCCAGATGCTGCTAACTTTGAAAGAGCAGGACGATACAAATAACACAACACTATCCAATGATAATGACATTGACACATCTGGTGAAGATATTCAACTTCAATATAAATACAATACTGATGCAAAGGACAGTAATTTGAGTGAGTTTAAAAATAATTTATTACTATTAGAAATTGGTAATTGAAGTTCAAATTAAAATACCTTGCATGATTATTGTAGGGTAGATGGAAATGAAAAATATGATTTCCACTGGCAACTAATATATGCAATGCTAGAAATCACTTTTATAAACCTATACGAATTCTTCGATTACCATTAATTATAAAATGACACTTTCTAAGAACTGTTGTTTTAGCTGATAACAAAGGAACTAAACCCATCTACTACACCCCGCCTCCCTAAATCTGCTTAGAAAGTAAACAATAAAGTACAAGATTTGTTAATTGCCAATCCTTTTATAAGCCGAATAACATTATAAATTCTGTGTCTGAAATTTGATGGATGATTTGAAAGTATAATAGTTATTCGAACATTTAACCATTGTCATATGTTAGGAAAACGTGGTTTCCTATTTTTGTAAAATATGACATAGACCAATGACATAACCAAAATTTATAGTAATTTTCACTTTTTTTCTAAACCTTTATTACTGATTTCCAGATGTTTGGAAGCCTGGAAACATAATCTATATTGAAGTTTTGAGCTATTTTGCACCAAAATCTCTTATCATTGATTAAGAGTTTTGCTTTTTCATAAGGTGCCAGATAAATAAAATGTAGATGTTCGGCACTAACAAATTTCTCCCATCAATGAATGACACTTTTCAGCTTGATTAAATTTTTTATTTCATTCCCTGACATTCCTTGTGCAACAATACATTTCTGTTATTAATAATTAAGCTTTTGATTTATATGTATTTAATGTAACTCCTATTTGTATAAAATTACAGTTTATATATCATTATTTATTGTTATTAATAACTGCTTTGATTGTTGTAAAAAGATTCAGATTTTCTATTCCTTATTTGGTATGAACTTAACAACAAACTTAATGTTTTATTGGTGTTCTATAGTATTGTTATAGTTAATGGCAAAAATAAAATCTTGGCTATTTTTGTTTCACCAGTGTACTATGAGATTGCACGAATAGGGTATGCTATAGAGATCACCTGTCTTTTGAACTGTTCAGTCCTGCTCTTATCCATCTTATTAATTGGACAATCTTATTCCTATTGTTGAACAATTACTTGGCTGGTTTTACTTTCTGCCTATCTTGAACTAGCAGACGTTGAAGAGTTATTAAAAAATCAACTGTTATTAAATTTTAAAATCAAATTTGATAAAGTTTATAATCAGCGCTTGTAATTAGCGATGATCTCATAACACAAGAAAACTGTGTGGAATTGTTAGGTTTAATCATGGATAAACATCTTTCTTGGAATAAATATATTGACAGTGCACTTATGGCGCATGTAAAAGTTATTCAATCAAAGTGCTTTAAAAAAATTAATTATGCACTCATTTATTCACATTTAACCTAATATGGAATAAGTATCTATGGAGCATCACTCAAACAAAATCCTGACAAGATAATAAAAATGCAAAAAAAAAACAGTTAGAATAATATTAAACCTAAACAATAGACAATAGACAAGTTCTTTATTTACATAATCTTGGAGATTAGTAATTCGTCATTTGGTTACAATAATGGTTAATTATTTAAAATATTGTCTTTTTTCTGTATTCTTTTTCATCTGTATTAAACAGACGAGATTAAGTAATAAGTTATTAAGATTACATGTTTAGTGAGCTCAAAACTCCAAAAATGTGTAGTGTTTATGTTAGAGAGGTCTTTAAATATTAAAGAGTAACAGTAATGCAATACTTTTTTTACAATACGTGTAAAAGAATCAGCACTAACAAACATAACTCGACATTCTATGAAATAAAAACAGAATATCTCGCTCGCTTACTCACTCAATAATAATTTTGGTTTGATTTTTGTCCAAGATTACTACTACAAGTATCTCCCACATAATATACGGTTATGCAGACACTGTAAGTATTTTGTGTTTCTTGGCAGCACATATTACTAAAATATTTTTTACTACCATAGTGCGTGATATTGTAATAAAGAATTACATTCTTGTAGGAAATTCAGTTGTTTATTTATTTAATTTCTATTGTAATAGTTTCAGCTAATTTTTTTATCCTAAATCAAAATGTTATCACAGCACAACGAGGAATTCAGTTTCAGACATCTTCTTTGACATTATTGTAGAATTGTAAGCTGGTGAAAATTCAAGAACAATGTCTCTTTTTTTAATGTAAAAATTGGACTGGATTTTTTAATATGTGTGGGGAATTTCATAAACATCAATCGTTCACTTGCTTTCTTTAAGCCTTTGAGTGCCAAGTATTTATTGAGTGGGTGTACTGAAAAGTGCCAGGTTTTTTCTTGTGGGTGCACCTAAGTGCCAGCCAGCCCTTTTGAAAGCATTTTACAAGATTTCAGTAAAAAATTCACAGTTTTGATTATTTAATAAGCTATCAACATTCTGGTTTTGTACATTTTCTTTGAAAACTCTGGCTAATTAACATAAAATAACAAAGTTACCATAAAATTAAATTTAGGAATATCAAATGAGGACTTACTTCAAAAAATTCCAGGATTTATTTAAATTTCATTTTTCAACCTAAATATCATTACCAAAAAAATCATATCCTTTTCTTTGTCCATATCACTGGAAAGGGCATTCAATTGTCTATAATTCTTGAAAAATGTAGTCATATCAACCAAAAATGTTTATATGTTAGTTCTAGGTTGATTTTCGTTAAAATCAATTGATCAGAAGTGTACTATAACACTGAAAAGAACAGTTTTTCACAAACAATTTAATATAATATTAGTTTAAAAATATAAAGTTTTCGATATGTAGTGGTTTTTTCCCGAACCTCCGGTAAATTTGGACATTGGCATTTTTTGGCCAATTTTCGACGTCCGGTAAAATCGGATGTTGCCACTTTTCGGCAGACTTTTGACATCTGGTAAAATCGGACATTGGCATTCAAAGGGTTAATGGTCTAAATAGTATAATTTTCATCCAAAATTAAATGTTGCATAACTTTAGAGTGTTAATATCTTGTACAATGCAATTTCCAAATGCAACTGTACATTTTAACTACATTTAGAAACAAATTAATCAAATTCATTACAACTATTTTTGGGTAAATGCTCTTAATAAGTAAAACATATTTAAATATTGTTTAGAAATTACATTTCAAAGTTAGTTCAGTATGCCACATTTAAAACTGAATCACCCATGAATCTTTGCCAGGGAACACAAATAGGAGGCGAAAACTCATACAAGGATCCACTTTTTTAGAGCCAAGATTTTACTCTGAATACCTCACATGAATATTGATTCTAAGCATCGTCACATATTTTCATGTATTACAATGAGAAAGTAACAATAACAATTTTACAGAATTCACAGAAAAACTACTAGCGGCTCAATTGTTTGCATTTCTTGCTGCTGGTTCAGAGGCTGTCTCAACTACAGCCAGCATCGTTCTACACTTCCTCGGCCACTACCCTGAGACACAAAAGAGACTACAAGCCGAAGTTGATGAAGTGTTGGCCAAGTACAACGGGCAGTGGTCCTACCAGGCCCTCAAAGAGATGACTTATTTGAATCAGGTCATACAAGGTGAAGTTCTGGATAAGCATTGTAACTTTCTTTATTTTATTTTCTTAAAAAAGACACAATATAAGGTTAGAAATAAACTGTTAAAATTCAATAATAAATAGTGATATTTGATTTAACAAATCGACTTAATAATTCTTGTTTTAAGAACTGTATAAAGGTAACTATAACTCTTAGAATAAATGCAGAAAAAAATTAAATGAGGTATGACTTAATATTAGAATCATAGGTTTTGGGCATTTTGGTAGAAGAAACAACATTTAATTTTGAAATTGGGAAGAAATCTAACAATTATTAAAATTTTAATAGTCAATGAATATTAACAAGCTCACAGATACTGATGACGTGGGAGAGCTGCTCTTAGTCGGGCAGTGATGGATCAATTACTCAGACAGTGATAACCAATAGGACATGTGTGACAAGGTTCAGATTCTGTGGAGGTATGGTGTGAAGATCAAAAGGGTATTGGGATCCGCTATGATGATGTGAAGATCTGGTCGATTTTATTTTGTAGTTTACTTAATGCCAAATAGACAAGTGACAAAATGGTATCAAAATAGAATTATGTCAACAAAGTTTTGATACGTTTAAAATATGCTAATTGGAGAAAAGGTAAGTTCAAGGATATATACTGAATAAATTGGGATTGAAAATTTATTTATGGTGATCTTCTGTAATCAATATGTTGAATAATTTGTGTCAGCTGGGTAACTGTTTATCAGTCAATTAAAAACAGAAAGAAGTATAATTCTGACATTCTATGGATAAGCTGGTAATGGTATAAATAATTATTATTGAAGGTGATTTCATATACATTATAAAATCTGGCCTAATCATTCAGTTATTAATATTTTGGGAATCACAAATCAATAATATAAAATAGTTCAACAATAATTTTAAATATATCTTCTATTATTGAACAACCATATGTTTTTGTTATTTTTTTATGAATGAGTTGAGTAGAAGTGAATTTGATATATGTTTTGTTCGTTATATTGAGAGTTGATTTGAATTTAGTCACTGCCTGTGACGAGAAGTATTGAATTCATTTGAGTTAGTCTACACGTATTCTGTTGAATAACGTAATTTGCTTATGTTTATAAATTTGAAAATTCAAATAAAGCAATATTAGAAAATAAGATGAAATTAATTTTTAAGAACTTTTTCATTAATTGAAACCAATTTAATGATTATTACTTGTACTTTTGTAATTGTATGCTAGTAGATAAAACGTTCCTTTGAATATAGTGAAAGCTTACGTGGAATTGTGATTTCTGGATGAACAGCATGTTTATGGATTCATTTTCATCACCATTAATTCTTAAAAGAACAGTGGTAATCAGAATTAAACATTATTTAAGAAATTTAAACAATACATACATCTAGGGCTGGAATTAAAACAAAAAAGGCTGGCATATTCAGTAATCAGTGATTTAATCATTTCCAAAAGATAACCAATATTATTTTAATATAATCAAGGCTATTTTTAACATGCATGGTGTCCTATGTTACCAAAAATATTCAGAGTAGTGTTAGGCTAGCCAATGATTAACCCAAATTAACTATTCATAACCGTAGTAAAAGTCGCTTAGTTATAAAACTATTGACATTTTTTTGGAAACCACAAAAACAGCTACTTTAGACGTATATTTCATGCACTACTGCTACAAAATTAGGACTTTTGTTACTATTTGTTTTCCATTTTAGGGTACTTATCATAATCAATCTTCAATAATTCAAGATTCAATAATTTGTTCTTTAAAAAAAATGTTAGTTACTAACATGTTTGTTTAAAAACATGTTCTTGTTGTGAGGATTTCAAAATGGTATAATAATAATACAATTTGCCACTTTAAAAAATAGGGTTTATAAAATGTTATTATAAAATAAACACTTAAAATTGTTATTCAAAATATTAAAGAGTCAATGTAGGGCTCAAAGGCGAAAGATTTTTGCTACTGCTATGTGGTTTATCCTGAAATTGTCCCTATAAATGTTCAAACTGTCATCCACCAATTGGTATCCAGGCATAGCATCTTCTTATAAAAGATCGCTTGAATCTTCACGCACTTCAGGAAGCACTGCATTCTGAAACAGCTTCTTGAATGCAATGCTGCTCACTCAGTAGCATTGCACATATATGTGCAATGCTATTAAATACGTTTTCGCAGTAGTGAATACATTTCCACAGCCTATCAATATCACATACACGTACAGTTTACACTTTTTCTTTAAGGTAACCCCAATAGTAAAAATCCAATGGATTTACTGAGGACCTGAGAGGCAAGTGAGACCTGGGAGGCCAGAGAATGGAACCTAATAAGGCAATGCCTCCCTGGGTACATTGCATTCTTTAAAATTAAAATTATCATTAGTTCAATGAGGTAATAGTGATGGCATTCACCTGTTTTTCAGTTGAACTGGATTTCCTGACATTATGGTTTTACGCTGAAAGAAAGATAATACAAAAGTCCTAGTTTTATAGTAGTAATACATGAAATGTAAATCGAAAGTATTTGTTTGTGAGGTTTCCAAAAAAGGTGTCAATATCTCATACACTACAAGAATGTTACTGGGATCAAGTTTTGTAACCTGGGTTAGTTATTGGCTGACCTATCTCCCATTTGAATGTTATTGTGACTTATGACACACCCGATATATAGTTCTAGTATATAATAGTGTATTCTGGGAATGAAGCTTTTAACCCATTGCGGATCAACGACGTGAGGGTGACGCGGAGCGAGGCGTGGACCAAAAGCACAATGACGTGACCCTCACGCGGATGACGTGGTACGGATGACTCATTTGTTTTGAACGCTTATCGCTGTTATAAGCCTCGGAGATATTTATAGTCAGTTTTCCTGGACTGGCTTCCTATCTTATCTCTGATACTCGTCCACAAATACTCCCCTCGTTATCGGTCAATAACGTTATTATTTGCGACAAATTGTTTGTCTGAGGCGTACAGTCGTGGCGTTCTATTTTCCTTTGCCTCGTGTGCGTGTACGTAAATAAAATGGGTGACAATTTACGATCATCTGAATTAGATAGACTATTATTAGAAAGTGGAAGTGATGAAAGTGATATCGATAGTGTTATTGAGGATGGAGACGGTTCTATCACGCGTATTTGTCCACGTTTTCATAATTACGCGGATACTAATGTTGACAGTGACGAGCGGGCTAGTGACCATGATTCAGATGTTCAGACTATTTCAGACATTGTTCCTGGGACACCACCGGATGTGGAAACTCTATTTCAACATCATTTCAATATCAATAAAAACGCTCAAAGTAGTGCTTCCGAGGATATTTATGAATATACTTCTAGTATAATATACTTGTCTAATATGATCTGTATAATGTTTATATAACATAAATAACAACATAAAACAAACAAACAAAACATGTATAATTAGCGAGCGCGCTAAGCAGGCAGGTAGGCGTGCAAACACTGCGGGTGCTGCGTTGCAATACGGATTAATTCGTACTCTAAGGCCCGCGCGCGCGCCGTTTTCACGATCCGCAATGGGTTAAATATTTCATGATATAATACTTCAATAAAAGTTTGACAGTGTAATTAAATTTTGTGTTATTAATATAACTGAATGGACTTAAAGGTTTCAAAACATGTTATAAAATTTTAATCTCATGACCTGCAGATTAATTATCACTGCATGATTATAAAATTATTTTACAACAGTTATTGATGATTATCAATTTTATTATCAAACATATGTTGAGTTTCAATTTACTTTGTAAAGTCATGACCAGGATAAAATTTACCTTAGTATTTCACTATCCAAAAACTACAACTTTTGATTGCAGAGGCCCAAAGGATCTTCCCCATAGCCCACATTCACCTCCGGAATTGCACTATTCCCTACAAGGTTCCAGACTCAGACCTAGTGATTGAGAAAGGAACAGTTGTTATAGTGCCCTTTCAGAGCATCCAATCAGATCCTACATATTATCCCAACCCAGAGGTCTTCGATCCTGACAGATTTACAGGGAAGAACTTCAAGCCATCGCCGATATTCTCACCATTTGGTGATGGACCAAGGATGTGCATTGGTAATCAAAATTCATTCTAATTACTTACTAATACATACCAAGTAATACATTACTACACATTATAAATGTCAATGATCTTGTATGGGAGTTATGAGGGCTGTCCCAAAAGTAACAGAGGTTTTGAAATAAAAAAATTATTAAAGTGAAAGAAAGAAGAATAATCCCTCATAATCAAAATCATAGTGTAACAAAAGTTTTTCAATGCCAACTTTTAAGAAATATACCACCTTAGATCTTAATCACTGGGTAACGCCATTGTAAAGGTTGGTGCCACTACTGTGAGCGTTGCATTGTAAGCCAGGTCTTCATCATGGAAAGAGGTGTCACTTGGCACTAGATCTGGGCTTTACAGAGGATGATCGAACTTCTATCAAAATCATCCAAGAGCTGTCGGGTAAGTTGGCTGGTTGTGTAATCGTCGTAAAAAAAAAAAACAACAAAATATTTGAGCTCAGTTTTCCATGACGCTTGCTTTGTATCACTTGCCATAGTTTCTTCAATGTTTTATAATACCTTTATGCATTAAATGCCTCATTCAACGACATCAACTAGAATCATACCTTTATTGTCCCAGAAAGCAGTTGCTAGGATCTTTCTGACTGACAAAGGTTGGGTACATGTTCTTAGTTTTTTTGAAAAAAACGCCCAAGTTCCAATTCCACAGACTGCCTTTTTGTCTCACAATTAACATATTTCATCACCAGTTATGATATAACTGTGAAGTTCACTACTATGTTCATCAGTCTTCAGGGAAATTTGGAGATGCAACAAGCCTTTGTTTTTTTTGGGATCTTCTGTAAGGATTTTTGGAACCCATCTGGCATGAAACTTACGAGAGCTAAGATTATCCACAACAATTTCAAAATTTTATCAACGTTCAGTGATTGAAAATAGTGATTTTCAAGAATTGTTGGGTCTTTATTTGAAGTCTTCAGTCCTCGTTGTGACATTGGTGGACCCATTTTTAAAATGAATTGTCCATGGTGGAGTGGAAATTGTCCATTATTAGAACACTTAAGTTTTTAAACCAACCACTTCCTTATATTTCTTAAATAGGTTGGTACTTTTTAATTAAATATGCAAGAAATACCAAGTGGTACAAAACTTATTAATCAAAATTTGTTATAATTTTTTCTAAAATAAATCTTTTTATTCATTTCACATCCTAAGAAATGGACTTTAAATCCAAATGAATAATTACTACGAGTGCCAGACAAATTACTTATTGAATATAATACTAACTTAAATAAAATAAATTTTACATTAATTAGTACAATGATCCATAAAACTTCATTATGGTATACATTTCACTGATAAAAATAATAAATCAGATGACTCATTTCGTAATATTGCTATTGCTACTAATAACTTGTCACAATGTCCTCCTCTATAGACTAGTGGATAAAGTCACAGCTCTCTAACAGAGATCAAGAGTTCAAATCGTGATATAAATAATAGCCACAGTGACCCAAAACAAACCAGCAATAGCCAAGAGCTGAGGCTTAAAATAGAATAAATAACAAAAACTTGTCACAATAATAACACAATTTATCGTTTATCTGTATTACAGAGTATTCTTTATTGTTACAAATGTGTAGCCTATAACAGAAATTATAGACACTTATGCTTAACACTAATCATCAGTTCCGTAAAAGTAAGCCTACAGTTTTCCTTTCTTGTGTAACATATAACGGTTGCAAATGGGCATAAAAATAGTGTGCTTTGTCATACACAATCTGTTTAAAAGCGCATAACCAACTATGTCCAAATTAATCTGTCCGCAGCTATGAGATTTGCTGTTTTGGAGCTGAAGATCTTGATCGCAGCGATAATGACTAAGTACTCTGTGAGCCCAAGCTCTAAGACTATAACTCCATTACGTTACGACCCTAGTGCATTCGCCAACAGACCTTTGGGAGGGGTATGGATCTCATTCCATTCCAGAGACAATTGAGTAGTTTATAAGTCAACTAAATTTTTAACATACTTATTGTTAGCATACTTTATATAATTAATAACACACTTTTCCTGATTTCAATTACTGACAAGGCTTAAATTTCACTTTTTGCAAACAATAATCATACTTACTTAATTTTTATAATTCATAATGTAAAGTGTTTCAGATTGTTGCAATTTAATTTTTTTTTAATGCAATGTTTTGCAATAATTAGTTTTATATTAATGTTTACTTTATGTTAATTATTCAAACTGTTCACTCAAGTACTTTATTATGGCTTAGAGTTAAACTTCCAAATTAGTTTCAATTATATGTGTTTAAGGTTGTTTTAACCTTTTTGTGATACCTGAGGAACTTAAGTTTCATGTGCTACAACATAGAAATCAATAGAAGCAATGTTAGGACTTTGTATAGTATTTGACCAAACCACAACAAAATCTTTATCAGCATATTGTATTGTATTGTCATTGTTCTAAACCATTATTGTAATCTGCTTATCAGGGTTGCATTTGAAACTTCTTTCGGCATTATAAACTTAACATATTTTCTGCACTTTGTTGTTTCCTAACATGTATACTAACTAACTTAATTGTTATCAAATAAAACAAAGAGATTTTCTGTCAATACAAAGAGTTGTCTCATATCATATCTGCCACAATCACTTTCACTGACTCGTCTAGTAAAACTAAAACCTTTCAAAACTTACAAAATTTTTGTTTAATTTGTACACACAAATTTGTTAATATAAAAATGGTACAATTCTTTATTTTGTGATAAATCACATTTTATACACAAAGTAGGAGTATGCCGCACCATGTGTTGCCATAACAGGCTTCACTGAGATTTAATATAAAATGTTACATCTTATTTCATTCTAACAGTTTGTGACTACATGTGTTACTATATCATTGTGTTAAAATCTCATATGATTGTATTTATATTGTTCATTCTGTGATTTTGTCATCGCCACCATGAAAATGGTTACACATAAGATCAATGTTCATTACCCTTAGCAAAATTCAGTGAACTGACATGTACCATCATCAAACTTTACGTTGCCTGTAAAGAAAGAGATGAAGCTTCATGTATAATTTTAAGTCTATAAGTCAATTAGTTCTCACATCGTGCGGACAGACAGACATAAAATTTGTCCAGCCCTCAAGTGACACACTTCGCTAATGCTAAGTCAATGAATAATTAATTAATGTATTATGACTTTTAAGACAGATAGAAATTGTCAGTTTGTACTCTGAAGTGATCAGCTCAGATTAGTAATACTTACTTTATAGTGTACATTGGACAGCAAGTAAGGTGCATGGTCGGTTTATAACAGTAACACCCACTTCGTCTCCATCCTCGATCTATCAAGTCCTGGTAGTCCTGAACAGTCAAGCCGTGTGCCCACATTCCTGTAACATTTTAGTATGGATTTACAACTTAAACCAAAATTTATTATTTCCATAAGAATGGTAAAAAATATTATTTACATTAAAACTGTCTTTTTGCAACAAAATAAAAACAAACGTTTAAGTCAGTAACCTTGCTAAGTCAATAATACATATGAATTTAGATTTGAGAAAGAATTTAGATAAGTGGAAACAGTAAAGAAAATGTACCATATCTATACATCTTAGTTTTCTAGTGAACATTATCTTCAGCTAACAAATGTTAAATCAAAACTGGCAGAGCTATTAGTGCAAACAGATGTTTGTAAAGGCAAGTGAGCAGCTGTATCGTGATTGGCTAAAGTTCGAAACTAATCAGCCATCAATATAACCTGTAAGCGATCAATATGGCTTGTTTATTTAGGCTGCCAGCTTTTGTATAATTTTGATGCAAATATTTGTTGTTGTTTTGTTGTTATAGAAGGAGGAAAATAACTCCAATCATGAAGGTACTTCCACCCTCCTCCACTTACCTAAGTTATAAGTGGATATGCATTACTGGCTCTGCCAGTTTTATTTAACATCTATTAACTGAAGATTGCTCTCTACACCTAGGCCACAAGGGAATAAAGTTGATCTATAATAATATTCTATTCTGTGCATGCTAGACTTCCGTCCGTATTCCACTTCTGGCCAATTTGGACAAAAGTGAAGGAGTTTCAGTGTGCAAAGTTTAGTTAACCCTACATCGGGCGCTAAACAGAGTTTTCCTCCGTGTATTTTTTATTATTAAAAATAGTACTACTTTTCTGATGTTGGCAGTCGTTTCCCGCAGTGTACTTCACGAGCATCTTTCGGGGAAGCGAAACAATAGCCTCCCGCTTATCTTTGTCAAAATCTGTCAGTATGAGGTCTACTTCCGTGCGAGACTGGACGATTCCTCCGTGAGCGCCCGATGTTGTGTTTGTAGTGCTTGGACGAAATCTCCGTGAGCGCCTTACAGTGTTTAGTTTTTATGGAGTAATAATCCGTGTGCGCCTAAATGTGTGACCTGTGATGGTTTCTTTTTAAGTTTTACAATATATTTTATTTGAATTTTGTGAAATGGAGAATGAAGACGAGAGACTTGTCAGTACAGTACCAGTGTGCTAGGGAACATTTCAGTACTGTTTATGGAGTGAACATCGGCGTTATAAGAACCAGAAGGAAAAATGTTTTGAAACTTTGTGTAGTGTTTAAAAAAATGTTTATTAAAGAATAAATTTTGATTTTAGAGTAATAATTGACATTACAATTGTATAATATCTCAAGATTTGAAGTAAGTTGTTTTTGTAAGAAGTTAAAAACTAAGTTAATTTCCATATATTATTACAGTAGGTTAAACATTTTTACAATTAATTGCATTATTCCTTAAAATAAATCATGTTGTTATTATACAATAACATTTTTTTAATTTTGAATTTCTTATTTGGAAAATTCATCACATAAGAGAGTAATTTTTATTTAATTTCTAAAAAATGAATATATTACATTGTAATTAAA
Organism: Homalodisca vitripennis; assembly: GCF_021130785.1. Taxonomy (NCBI): domain Eukaryota; kingdom Metazoa; phylum Arthropoda; class Insecta; order Hemiptera; family Cicadellidae; genus Homalodisca; species Homalodisca vitripennis. The sequence continues at coordinate 74,263,588 of NC_060211.1, forward strand.
TCAGTATGAATATTTAACCCTGGAACTGGCCATCATTTTTCCCAAAATGGCAGGCACTTTTTGGTGATTTTGTAAGGGTTTTGTATTTTAATCACTGCTCATCTATTTTTTAAGATAAAAACATTTTAAAAACATCAATGTCTTTAGAAATAAATGCAGTTTCCCAAAAAAATATTAAAGGTTGAATCATTTAATGTATTTTTATTTTTTTTACAGATTAACGTTAAAAATATTAGTAAAGAATAAATTTTTCTCAAAATGTATAGCACCCTCTCAGGTAATATGAAAGTTTTTAGAATAATTCTAAAATATACAAAAGTTTGCTTATATACCTCAATTACAAATTACAAAAAATATATTTAGGTAAAAGAAGTTTATTGGTACTTTTGAACAATATATCTATAAAAACTACAAAATCTGAAAAAAGTTTGTATAGCACTATTATGTATACCATTTTGACATTTTGGAATCTATTGGATGAACAAATATTTTTTTCTAAGAGATAAATATATTTAGAAGAGAAAAATATGACATTTATAGAAGTTTACATTGTATAAGATATTTTTATATGGGAACAAACTTTTTTTTTAAATTTTTACAAAAGTCAAAATTGTGAAATAAATGCCTAACTTTTTTAGCTAACAATTTTCTTTTCATCCAAATATTATTTATAAAGATAGTACGTTTATTGAAGTTTACAAAAATGTACAACAATGTATTTTTATTTATATTATTTTTTTGTTAAAAAAATAAAACAAGCGACGGTCATAGAAATAAAACGCTAATACCTTCAGAAAAAGTAAAAAAAAACTTTTTCACTTTTATAATAAATACCTTTGCATAAATTTAAATCAAAATTTAATTTTAATTAAAATTAAATTTTCTACAAAATTATAAAACACTGAACCTACGTGAACATAGGCTTATTTTCAGTTTCACAAAAATCCAACCTGTTCCCTAAAACTTAACCTAACCTCTACATTTTTCACTTCACTAATTAAAAAAAAAAAACAATAAACAAACTTTTATTTATACACACTAAATAACGAAATGTCTAAAATATCCTAATAAATAGCAAGCAATACACTAATACCGGCAATGGCGTAATAACAAACAAAGATATCAACATGGCAACCATGCGATGCGTTGTTCTTCTCTACTGGCTGAGTCGGTGATTGCGCAACAGAACAAAAATAAAATACTAGTTCATAGTCTTCGTTGTCTATTATACTGTTGCTTAGAGCATTTCTTCTTCTTTGTTTTGATATGATTTTCACTATTTCCAGACAACGATAAAGTAACAAAAATAACAAAATTTAATGAAGCTATTTTCGACGCATTAGGCATTTTGGGATTTTACAAAACACGAGCTTTTCAAACGCTTATTTTATAAACATTAATTTTCCTACTGGCTATTGAAAAGATGTTTCTGAAAGCCAAGAATACACTGTTTTCAATGACGACACTTACGATCGTGTAGAACGTAAACTCACGATAGGGAATTTTTACAAACATACGGTAATTTTAGCGTATTCGGAAATTACGCAAACAAATGGCAATCGGAAATGTGAACATCCAAGTTTAGAATTTTATAATGAAAGATTTAACTTAACTATAGAGCGTTTTATGGTATAATATGAAACCTTGAATCTTTATCTTTAGATTTACGTATGTTTTACTTCAAACAAAGTAAAAATAGACTTGCTGTGAGAGATAATATTACGACATAGTTAATGCGTCGAAAATAGCTTAGTGCCATTTTGAAACTGTAGTTAATGCGTCGATAATCGCTTAAAGCCAGTTGCAGGGTTTTAAACAAATGAAAACAGTTTAAACGACTATGATATCCATTTTTCGCTAACCTGGAGGAAACCTCCGTGAGCGCCTGATGGTGTTTTTAATTTTAAGCGCCTGATGGAGGGTTAAGGGGCAATTTTGGGCTTCAGGGAGGGTGAGAATCATTAAGAAAACTTCTTAATGACTTATGACTTATTAGTACGTAAGTGGTACAATAATGTAAGTATCCTTAACTTAGCTGATCATTGAGCTAATGATTGCAAGGATCCATCTTTAAATAGTAAAGGCTATCCAGATCACTTATACTCATTCTACACATCATTCAATTCAGTTAATTTTATGAATCAGATTAGTTTAAAATACCTAAAATGTAAGTGATACTAATCTACTTACATATTTTTTCATCTATCTTTTATATTAAATTTTAGAATTAATTGTATTTATAAATGTGTACTTTTTATTGCACTATTGTCATAAATACCGTACTATAACTGTCAAAGACAAATTAATTACCACAATAATTAAAACAATATTTGCCTCATTTTTTATTTCAATGTGCTATTGTGTATGTGTTAGTGTGTTTGTACCACCGATTGTACTGAAATTTTTCATGGACATTCTTACGGCTCCTGGGATGAATATAGGCCTATTCTTATTTCAAAAATCTCTCCGGGCTGAACCCCACTGGTCTTTAAAATAGTGAAAAATCCCTCTTGGTCACTAAAGTTGTGTAATATTAATTGAATGAGCCTGTTAAATGTAATCACCTGTTCTGTGTAAACCTATTTTATTATTTTAAATTTCTTTACATTTACAGTGAATACATTTTCTAAATAGTAACCATAACTTTCATGTAGTTCTAGATTTCAGCGATTAGGTAAGTACTATTCTACCGTACAAAAATCCTAAAACTTAAGATGGTCAGAATTTCAGTCTGAAGACTGCCTTTGAAGCGTCGATAAGAACTATGTTAGACGAAAGTTCCCTGGACTGTTCTTTTGAACTAATGTATCAATTCCAACTCTAAATGTTCTAAAATATTAAAAAACCTTCTAATATAAATTTAAAGACTGATATAAAACCCGTTTTACTTCTCTTTTGATAGAAATAGGCTTCTCTGTTCTGTGATATACTTTTTTTTGATCGGAAAACAAAACAAAACCAACTATGGAACAAAACCAACTATGGAACAAAACATACTAAGAACGAAATAAATTACAATGGGCATAGTTAAAGCATTTTGATGATATTTTGTTGATTGTGGCAACAAGGCAAACTAAACATTGGCGTCGGAAATATAATTTGTTGTATAACTTGTCATAAGACCACTGCTGGTAAGCATTGCATGTTTATACATGCAATGCTTACTAAATTTCGTCCAAACCTGTGGGTAACTTCCAGCAGTGCAGATATGAGGCAATGTAGTTTAACTTCTACCATACAATTAAAGACTTTTATGAACCCTATTTAAGTTGTCTTTAGACAAAAAATAGGCTTCTCAGAGCTGTTTTCTTGATCAGGAGAGAGGCTAAATCAGCTTTGAAACAAAAAAAGTGCCAAGACCCAAGTAAATTAAAATGACCATAAATATAAAACTAATAAGAATAAACTTTTGAACCCTTCTGTATTTTTTTATTAGTACAATGTATATTTCGGATTCTAAGAATCCATTTTCAGGTACTTGTAGAGGTCGAGGTAAATAAATGAAGTAAGTAAATAATTAGATCAAATTTATTGATGTTTTAACTACCTTGGTGGCTAAATTTCTGTTTAATTTATATACATGATCAATTTATATCGTTTAACAATTTATTTAAAATGTACATTGTACCAAAAAAAAAATACAAAAGTATTCAAAGGTGTATTCTTATTAGTTATATTAAATACTTTTCGAGGCTATATTTGTAACATAAATGTACACTTTTTAACATATATTCTTCATCATGGGAAGAAGGCAAACTCCATATTGGTGTCAGAAATATAATTCACTCCAACCAGAAGTTCTCATACAGGTGTAAAACGTACAAAATTCTATGCGAAGGGCGCGGGCAACTGCTAGTAGCATTTTAAAATTAAAACAAAGATATTCTTCAAACTTTATGCATATGAAAATTGTTCGTTAAACAATTTTTTTACACAGTTTTGTGCAGCAGTTGAACAACTTATCTACTTGTTTAAACAAAAAAATATTCCACCAATAAAGAAAGCCGTACCTACTCCATTGTGTGCATTGTCATCACATTGAAAGTGCTTACCAAGAAACTTGTGTTTCATGTGTAGGAAAAAACAAGTTTTAGTCAGAGGGATCAGGTCTGGGTTATATGGAATAAAGAACACTGCCAACAACTGTTTTGTTTCATACATGTCTGTATTTTCAGAACCTTGCAGGAAAAATCAGTTTGTGCTAACTCTTACAACAGTGCGTTGAAACTTAAAAGAAATTCATCTATTTCACTATCATTGTGAACTGTCTGCGATATTTAATTTTTCCATCCACTTTCCTAACCTAGTCATTCTTCACAGTGAAAGGTCTACCACTTTGTGGTGCTTGGACATTTGTTCTTCCTTCAATGTACTGCCTAACCCACTTCCGTACCCTTTTGTCATTAACTCCACTTTCACCATAAATCCCCATTATCATACAATGGATTTTAACTGCCTTGACATTCCGTGCATTCAAAAACAGAATAACGCTTCACAACAATGTACACATCTACGAGTATATTAGAATTTAATGAGGTCAAGTTAAACAATTAAAAGGTTCTATTTAGCTACTCTTTCAAACTACCGAGATATAACAGCTTTTAAAAACAAAGGACTGAGATTATATTGATTATTTTATCAATATAAATAAAGTATTTATTTCAAGTTTGCATCCAATAATATTGTATTAATCCTAAAAAGTCTATATTAGTACAAGAAACAATTGATCAATAAACAAAAAGTTGCAGGTCTATAGCATTCTATTTCCAGTTAACCACTGACAATGACATGATTTATTTTGTATACCTAATTTGCAAACAAGAATTAGAATAATCAAATTAATTTTGCTTTTTGCATAAGACAGTGAGTGATTGAGTGGAAATTTTAATATTAAAGTCAGTATGTCGAAATTATTACAGTTGGCCAACTGTATGGTTATTCAGTTTGTTGGATTAACATTTAAATTACAGATTAGGCACAATTACATTTCACCAAATCAGACACTAAACTAAAGATTGTTATTAGTCAACAAAATTTCTTACATGAAAAGTTAAGAAAAAATTTCCTAGCTGTTTGGAGTTAAGTTTAAAAAATGTATATACATGTTGAATGGATAACAACGCATATTTTGGAAAATCAAGTTTCTAAACCACAATGGTTACACCGTCTAAAGCACCATTTCTAAGGAAGCAGTCCCACATCTTACGTTGTAAACACCACTTCATACCTAGGATCTAGTAGCAAGTGATAACCTGCCTCGCACTTAACAGCTTGTCTGGCTGAACCACATACAACAGCTGTTAACTCAGTAAAATAAGGCAAAATAAGGATGCAACCTCGGAATGAAAGATAATAAGCTAAAAATTTGCATACGTCTTTATTTTGATGGTATAAAACTTACCTCAAAAGTCTTACATAATCACGTGCACGCGTCTTTAGATATTTAAGGTCAAAGTTCACGAAAATCAGTTTTTTTGAAAATATCTCGTTTCCCTTACGCTAAGTGACTTTGAAGGTGGTAAGAGAAATTGTAGAACGAAAAATTCTCTTCAACTTTTGTCTGAAGTAATTTTATGTACGCTCAACCCTTTTTGAGATACAGCGCAAAGAGTAGTGGACCGCTTACCTGTATATACGATAATGCGAGGTCAGCCAGTAGAATACAATAAATAAATGAGTTATATTGTTAATTATTCACTTACTATTATTATTATTACTTAATACTATTATTATTGTTAGCATTATTATCATTATTATTACATTTTTATTATTATCATTATTATTAAATTTTTATTATTATTTATTATTTAATATTCCATATTTATAGATATTAATTATAAAAATTATATATTCTCTAAATAATACTTATTTTATTTTTACCAAACATACAATATTAAAAGAAATACTTTTCTTCCATATTACTATATTACTATGAATATTATATCATATGAATATTATATCATCGATGGTTGATATCTCTTGCATCGCGTTGTATGGAATAAAGATGATACTATCTCTCATATTTTGAATAAATACGTCAAATATTTACAAACACATTATGGGTTAAGTATCGTTGTTGTATTTGATGGTTACTCAGACTACACTAAGAACATTAAAGCAATGGAACAATTAAGAAGAACTGCTGGTGTTTCAAAATCTTACGAACTCCGCTTTGATGAAACAATGGAGGTGCCAATTAGCCAAGAAAATTTTTTATCGAATTCATCTAATAAAAAAATATTTATAGACATGCTTATCAACAAATTAAAAACTGTTAATATCACTACAAAACAAGCCAGAGATAATAGTGATATTATCATTGTAGAAACAGCTATTGCAGAGTCTGTACTTTAAAAAAGTTACTTCTGTCAGTGTAGGAGAAGATATTGATTTGCTAGTTATCTTGATAGGACGTTTTCAATCACATCAACAAGAAATATTTTTCAAAAAAAATGGGTAAGAGTAATGTGGAGACAAAACTGTATTTATCGAAAAGTTTTGATAAATACCCTCATTCTAAGAAACACATATTATTTTTACACGCGTTTAGTGGATATGATACGACTTCTGCGCTTTATAAAAAAGATAAAATATCGTTTTTTTTAATGTTCGAAAAACATCACGATTTAAATCAATCAGCTGAACTATTTAAACAAAAAAAAACTGCTCTGTACAAGAATTATTTGAAAATGGAGTATTTTCTTAGCAACGTATAATGCTCCGAAATCAGAAGATGATATAGACTCTTTTCGATACACCCAGTTCATCAAATCAACAAGACGCAACAAACCAGTGCAGTTATCAAGTCTTCCACCTTCAAGTACAGCAGCTCGTCAGCATATCCTTCGTGTCTATTATCAGACCCAAATTTGGTTGGGAAATGATTTAGAACCCCAGGAATTCGGCTGAGTACTGCAAAATGGAACCAATAACATTATTACCACCAGCACCAGAAGAACTGCTGAATACAATATTTTGCAATTGCAAGAAAGGTTGTGGTTCTAATTGCGGATGCAGGAAATCAGGATTGCGATGCACTTTAATTTGTGGGTAGTGTAATGGACAATCATGCCTCAACGCTTCATCAACCAGATGGTTTCAATGAAGGAAGTGAATATGCACCTGATATTCTTGAATCTTTCTATTCTGATACTTTTGTAAACGAGAATGATGATAATGAATCCAATATTGAACAGCCAGAGGAAAAAGAAGAAGAAGAAGAAAATTAAAACACAAATATTAATCATTAATAATAAAAACAAATATTTTATATTTGCAATTTTAATAAATTGATTATTGGATCAATAAATAAATATATAATTAAAATTCATTTGAAATATTTCTTTTAATATTGTATGTTTGGTAAAAATAAAATAAGTATTATTTAGAGAATATATAATTTATAATTAATATCTATAAATATGGAATATTAAATAATAAATAATAATAAAAATTTAATAATAATAATGATAATAATAAAAATGTAATAATAATGATAATAATGCTAACAATAATAATAGTATTAAGTAATAATAATAATAGTAAGTGAATAATTAACAATATAACTCATTTATTTATTGTATTCTACTGGCTGACCTCGCATTATCGTATATACAGGTAAGCGGTCCACTACTCTTTGCGCTGTATCTCAAAAAGAGTTGAGCGTACATAAAATTACTTCAGACAAAAGTTGAAGAGAAATTTTTCGTTCTACAATTTCTCTTACCACCTTCAAAGTCATTTAGCGTAAGGGAAACGAGATATTTTCAAAAAACTGATTTTCGTGAACTTTGACCTTAAATATCTAAAGACGCGTACACGTGATTATGTGAGACTTTTGAGGTAAGTTTTATACCATCAAAATAAAGACGTATGCAAATTTTTAGCTTATTATCTTTCATTCCGAGGTTGCATCCTTATTTTACCGGACTATGTGTATTACACCAGCTTCAAGCCCACATCAAATATTATTTGACCACATGAAAAAATAAATTCAATCACTTTACTTATTTAGAAATGAAGATGACTGATTCTCACAATGGGAGAGAATTTTCCAAGGACGGTTTAAAAATTTCAAATAAATTAAAAAACCACCTTTTGACACTTAAAAACTAAACATCATTTAAGTTTAACATTTAAACTAGCAGAGTTAATACTTTTTATTTGGGTTTTGTGGCATTTAATTGAGTCAAAAAATTTAATTTGGTAACAATGATAAAATTCAGAAAAAAAAACAAAAAAGCCCTAATTAATGTGATGTTGACCGAAACTGTGCTTCAACAATTGAGTGGTCCAGTTTTTCAACATTTAAGAACATATTTTTAAATTTTAAGGTAAAATAAAGAAAACAATTACTCACTTTATACCAAATTTATTGCATAAATGAATAATCAACCAACAAAATTTCTTATTATTCTAGTAAAGGAATTGGATGATCAGCTATATTATTTTGGTGCAAGTATATTAATGTAAAACTACTAAAAATATCAAGTAGAATTATCTTTTACAAAACATATTTGTTTTATTGTGATAAACCTGAAAACTAACTATAGTTGAATTAAAGACAGAAGGGTATTGAGACCCGGCAGCGATGGCCGAAGTTCGGGGCTCTTCGGGACCGGTCGGCTACAGTGTTGCCAAGTTGTTCTGTCTGACTCGATCATCCACAGCGTTCACATCAACCGCTTCTAGGTAGGGGTGGTTCGCAGCGGAAACATGTGGACACATTTATCGAAGCGATAAATTAATAGCGTTCGTTGTTTTGAGAATTGTTATTTTATAAGTAATTGAGTCAGAAACCAAACCTTGTAAAGGATTTTTACTGAAACCACGAGTGTATTATTGAAAATATATACATAGGCCTAATAATAATAATTTGAATAAGGTACATTTTACTGTTATTAATAATTACCTTCTAAACACCAAGGAGTATAGTGAAAAGAATTAAAATTATATTCGTTAAGTAAATGCAAGTCTGCTAAGTTATAATTATTTACTCAGTCTTATCAGTCTTAGCAAATCCATTGAAATGACCACTGTGCCGCGGTCAAAAATCAACTTAAAAGAAATAAAGATACTGTAGTTTGAACCTGATAAAGCTCGTTTAGGATAGTATTTTTAACCAATAAAAGGTATCCTGTTAAAACCGTTATAGGATAATAATTGTTAATTGTTGAGTCTAAACTTAAATTGCTAGGGTGACCAAAATGCAAAATTTGCGACTAGGGCGTCAATCCGACTATGATATGAAATTTCCTTCAGTGTGACTTTTATCAATCAACTTAATGTAATCAAATTACTTGACAAAAAATCTGTAAAAATATTTCGAAACTTGTTATATTTTTAATTTTGTACTAAATGTTACTAACTTTAAACCACAGATTTGTGATGATGTATTTTTTTAAAAATTTTCTTATCATTCAATTTTGGAAATCAATTTGATATATAGAAAACGTGGATTTATTTACAAAATGTAAGATTTAGTGAGTCGATTATTTTTATTTAAGTCTTATAATTTTTTCATTTATTTTTCAATAGCGCCCATTTTTTAAAACCTCTGGAATTACTTCTATTTCTGAGTAAATTAAATACTAAACAGTACATATACAAAAAGCCAACTGACTTTGCTGCACAGTTTAACCAGGAAATAAGTAGTGCCATTAAAATGCATTTAACAAATTTTATTAGTAACATGTAAGGTGTAATATTTACCAATCATTACAAACTATCAATCAATACGGCTTTTTACAGTTCATCGAAGTCCAACACTCTTTCTGCCACCGGAGAGAGAGGGAAAATACCATTCACGTTACTGCCGCGTTCTTCCTCTTCATTGTCGCTGCTGTCACTGTCCGAATCCTCTTCACTGGAGCTGTCATTGCCGATGTTTATTACCATCTGCTCAACGGAGTCTTCCATCAACCATTCATTTTTCCAAGCATCTAGGATTATATTCTTCGTGTGGTCTACTACCTTCTTCCAATCAGACTCTGTTACACGTTCCAACCCCTCTTTCGTCAACTGTAATATTTCAGTTATGTTAAATTTCCTGTTGCTTCTTGCAACATATTCCTCTACTTGAGCCCAGATTAATTCTATAGGATTGAAGTGACAGTGGTATGGTGGCAGCCGAAGTACTCGGTGACCATGTTTCTTCGCAATTTCGTCGACTTCATATTTTGTCTGAGGTTTGTTTCTTTGAATAAGTTCTAACAATTCGGCTTTTAACATCGCCTTTTCATACTGTATGTCATGATTATTTAACCACTCTATTATTTCATCCTTTCTAGAACTGCTGTTAGGTGGTTTGTCAACTACTTTTGAGTGGTACTTTGCATTGTCCATTACAATGAGCGAGGGCCTCGTTAGGTTTGGAAGTAAAGCATCTTGAAACCATTTTGAAAATACTTTGTGGTTCATCTCTTCATGATACTCGTTGGTTTTCTTTGATGTAAAAAGTAATGCACAGTTAGGAATAAATCCAGCAGAGCTGCCAGCATGCAAAAGAATTATCCTCCCCCCTTTTCCAACGGGAACAGGAAACGTACCTTCAACAGAATCATCAGTCCGTCCAATTTTTTTACAGTGCCCAGAATTTACCCAAGTTTCATCAACCCAAACTATTTCCTCAAAATTTAAATCTTTTATTTCTCTAAGAAATCTGCACCTCCAAGCAATGATGTCTCCTCTTTCCATTAATATTTTACGGCTGCCAAATTTCTTGTGTTTGAAACCCAATCTCTTCAATATAATGGCAACAGATGATTTGCTTCCACGAAAAAGATCTGCTTCTGCAAGACTTACTTGTAGCTTCCTTACTGTGGGATACTCTCTTCTTACGAAGAATCCGTAGACATGGCGGCGAATGGCATCTTTCTGAAAGGTGTCCAGCTCCGTAACAGGCTTAAACCTTGAATATTTCTTATCGAGAGTGTTCAGTTTCAAGCCACTCTGTTCACTTTGTATTTTCTCTTTTCCAATTCTCACAACTGTATTTTTTCCTATCTCCAAAGCCGCAGCAGTTCTTTCGATAACTTTGTCTACTGGAAGTATCGGTCCTTTGTTAATTTTCTCTCGCTGGAAGTAGTCTCTCACTCGACAAACCAACTCCCGGGATTGGCCTCGCAATGGAACGCCTTTTTCTCCAACCTTGGTGTAAGGCACACTTATCACGCGAGTGCGAGGCCTACAGCGTTTTTTTATCACTGTTTCAGTGCACTGAGACATGGTACGGAATTAACAGTAATTAAATAATGTCTGTCACAAAAATGTAACACTAGAAAGTACGTGCGTACACTTGTCTTTCAAATAAGGTTTAGTCTTGAAAAAGACTGTTTAAACACTTGGCCACGAATACACAGAAGCGCAATATAACACCACACGAAACAACATACATAACCAACAACCAATGATGTTTGCTACTGCGCATCACTCAGCTGATACCTACCGGATGACAGCTACAACAGAGGAGACGTGACAACGCTGCCTCCGTCGAAAAGGAAAGTGCTCGGCTGTGATTGGTGGAGCGGTAGGGCGAGCCTTCGTGAGGCAGTTCGGCTGTCTTCGGTCGAGCTCGTCCCAATACCCTTCTGTCATTAATTCAACTATAGTAGGCATGAATAAGTCTGGCAGAGATCAGCATCCAGTCAATATGATAATTATGTTCAGTGAAATTTTGCCTTTATCATTATTACATTGGCTTCTTATTGTGATACATATAACTATTATCTTTGCATCTAATGACAATTTTGAATTTTGTCAAGCCACAAAAATTATAATCTGTAAAAACATTTATTAGTTGGTATTTTAAAAACCTTATCACTAAATAAGGTAGTAGTTATGCAGTATTAAAGATAAAGTTGTACTAACTGAAACTACTAACGCTATTATACAGTTGAACACTGTTTGTGACAAAGAATTTTGAGTTCTGTAACTGGAGAGGGAAAAATGTATATATATATATATATATATATATATATATATATATAAACATACAGAGTGAGTTTTATGTCCTGGCACACCTGGATATAATTTAAACGGCCTGAGATATATATGTGAAACCTTCATCCTACCTATTATAACAATTTTTTTTAATTTTTCAAGTTGTTGAAAATTTTGCCCCCCTTTTCAACAAAACTTTTTCAAATACAAACCCCTATCATGTGACCCCTCATTTTAAAGCGAATAAAAAAAGAAATCCAATAATGCAAACTAGAGGTCTCTACGTTTATTTTAACAGATTTTATGACAAATTTACAATTGAGTAAAGGGGGGCAACTAACACATTTTCAAATACAAATCCCTATACTTGTTGAAAGGGGGGCAACATTTTCAACAACTTGAATAATTAAAAAAATATGTTATAATAGGTAGGGTCAAGGTTTCACATAGATATCTCGGGCCGTTTAAATTATATCCAGGTGTGCCAGGACATAAAACTTACTCTGTATATATATACCAGATATATATCTGGTGTAGACTATATAAAAATGTGCATTACTAAGTGTTTATTAAAGTATATTTTGCTAATGTCTAAGAAGGATGTCTAGAGGTAATTTTGCACTATTACTGGATCAACTTCAATTCGGTTTGTGCTCTTATATCAAGAAAATTAAAAAAAAAACTACCTACATGCTACAAGCTTGAATTGATGTAAAAAGAAGATAGAATAAAAGTTCATGCCCCATGTCATACCAACTGCAACCACCTCACCTCTTATTAATACCCTTAAACATTTAAAAAATAACTTTAACTTGCATTGCAAAACCTCCCCATCACTCGAACGCCTTGAACATTCAGTTTCATGGAGCCAATTTGCAGATAAGATTACACAGTACCATATTGGCGTTAGACATTTAGCTTCTTATCGGTTGCTGTGGAATCAATTCTTGTTTTAGTACCTATTTTTATTTTCTTACCTTTCCGACATAGCTCTCTAATTCTCACAAACGGCTCTCCAACACTAGTCGTGACTCCACTTTCAAGAGTTCTTGAAACAGTTAGATTATAGTCATGGATTACGAAACATCATGACATAAGGCTCACCCCTTATACATGTTGGACTATTTGGTTTGAACAGCTCGAATCGTCTGACCAATCGTCACGTGTGCGGGGAAGTCGTTCAGGTAAATAGTTGATCGGAGAATTGACGGAATTTCCAACCAATCCTGCTGCGACGACGAAACAGACGTACGTGGTTCATTCGGTCGGCCGCCGTCTGTAGACTGGTCACAACATAAGCTACATTTACACTGGCAAGTAAAATTGCAAGAGAATTTGCACAATTACAGACGCATAATGTGAACAAGATAAACAATTTTACTCACGACAACTGTCGCAAGTACTTGCTACAGTTGTATCGCTGGTTGTTCCGAGTCAATACGAAGTGTTTATGCACGCAGTGATGTCTCGGCAATGTTTATAATTGAAATTTTAATAGTCGAGACTGATCTTCAGTTCTTGCAAACAACTGTTAGACAATGGTTGCGGCAGCGCTCACGAGAAGTCTTGCACCCGTTAAGATACAATTTTTACAGTCGGACACAAAACTTGCAATTTTTGTCAGTATAAATACAGTTTAGTCGAGGTTTGGATGTGACTGATATCAAAACAAAATATCACTTTGTTTTAACCTATATAATACATCACTTTGTTTTAATCTATGTAATATGATGACCAATCAGAACATGTGCGAGGAGCAATCATTCATAGACTAACCGATGTCTCTGCCGCGATACGAGTGGTAAGCAGTGGGCCGTGAGTGCTGGCGACTTAAACAAAGTGTAATGTTTGTGATGTACATATGGGTAACACTCACGACAGATGCAAGCAGCAGTTATCATTGCTGTGCAACATGTTGGATGCAAACGCGTCTTTCTTGGCGTTAATTGTTATAGCTTGCCCACTATTTTCTTTTTCAAAAGGTATATTATCAGGCCTGGTAAAAATTCAAATGAAATTCTGGTGTACTGAAAGACTGGGTATGTCAAACAATGAACCAAGCCTGTTTATAGCCCCACTTCGACGACTGAATAAAAACCCTTTTATATCGCAGCCATTAACGCTCTGCCTCTTTACTGTTACTAGTTCCAAAGACCGAAACTGTCGGCCGATTTTAAGTTGTCCAACAGATTGTTACATGTTTTTTTTTTGGGGAGGGGGAGTGTGCTTGCCGCAGCATAAGAGTAGAACTAAAATAAACCACTACACTAATTTAAGCAACCCATGAGATGAGGCTCACGAACATGTCAATCTTCATTCATAATTTCACAATCCATGTTGCGTATAATACAATGTTTTGAAATTAATAAATTCTTGATCCAAGAAGCTGTAAAATTATGTCTCGATTTTATAAGTTCTTGGAGACGAAAAATTGATTTTATCATTTTCCCAATTCTCATAAAAATTCCTAGCTTAACTTATTCCCGGTTTTCCGGTTGGGTGGTGGCCCTTCTACTTTTTATACTGTAATTTGAAATACAACTTAATTCAAATATAACGTAATTTGATTTAAGCAGTTGTCGCTGCAGTATAATAGGAGGCCACCACCAGAATAGAATCATATTTATGACTATCTAAACGTTAGAAAAAAAAATGTTGACACAAATTAAGTTATAGATATTTTCAATTAAGTTTATAGCCTAATATAATTCAGCTGTCTGAAATATAAAATATTAATAACTTATTGATGAATAAAAAACTATCTACGTTATGTGTATCAATAACATGTAACAAAACAAAACTGTTTTAACATTTAGTTACTTTTTACTGTAAGGATAAATGTTTTTGACAGCTAGTGACACAACATATATACTAGTGGTCATTACTTAAATACCATATAAGTGATTATCCTATTACTTTGTTTGAATTAATTTGGAACAATATTTTAATTTAGGCTAATACATTAAAAAGATCTGATAAACATTAATTGTAAATAACTGTAACTGAAATGTTTTTGTATTTGATAGTTTAAGTAACCTATTTCTAACTGATAATTTGGTACCCTAATATGATTGCAGTGGTGACCTCTTATAATATACTGCAGCCGCAGTTGTTGCGAGAATTCATTACTGAAGAATATTGATGATTCAATATTATCGATCATTTGAGTGTTTGGCACTTATTATTATACTGCAACCAAATAAACAATAATTTGGTTCACTTATTCAATTGTCATGGTAGCTATTATACTGCAAACTAACAACTCTCTTCCAATAATTTTTATTTTTGCCACAAGGCCTTTTGAAAGAAAAGGTGAGCCACCTGAAAATGAAATTATTTTGCTTTAAAAGGTCACAGTATACCAAAAATAATATTGGAAGAGTTGTTACTGACTAAAACTAATTTTAGGCTAGGTTTACAAATGAGAAGAGCAAATACCTAACCAGAGGCTAGGCCTGTGTTTACTAAAATTATGTAACTTCATCATAACCTAACAGATTTATGTACGATTAGTGTGGTACTTACCATCACTGTAATTAGTGTCAGAAGACTTACAATAACCACATCTATATCTTTCGTTTTCTCCATAAAATTCTAGTATGCTCACATCGTTAGTAAGCGGCATGATTTTGTTAGTAAATCTTGTCCAAAATATAAATAAATTTGAAGATTGTGTGTAGACGTATTAATTAATAACAAAACGATTTATATACTTGTAGTCGCTAAGAGAAAACAACTAATTTGATTACAGGCTATAAGTTTTGGAGGATTCAGGTTCAGGTATAATGTTTTACAACTAAACCTGAGAATTCCAAAACACTCAACCAGCAGACAAATAATCGACACCAACAGTCACACTATAGTATGAAAGTATCAATACAGCCTGAGTCAGAGAGTTGTGGCGCAGAGTTGCCAGCTGTAACAGAATAACTAGTGATGGGACAATCGATTGAATTCAACAATCGAGTGATCGTTAACTGCTTATCTTAACTTACTTAACTCAAATATCTCCCTCAATCCTTTACCTTCACGATTCACGATTTAAATTAACACGTGTTTACATTATGGCACAGAACGAGAGCTAATAATAATAGTACAGAAAAATTGATCGTTGAAGAACAAAACGGATGTAAACATCTGGAACGAAGCGAAACATCGTCGCGTCGCCTCAAACGGAGAATCAGCTGATATCAAAATGTGGCAACGCCGCAAGATGAGGAGGGAAGTGCATTATCTACCTATAAGGCAAGACATCATGCAAATGATGTGTCTTGTACTGTAGAATTCACTACTGCTGACAATACCATAGAGCAAAAAACTATATAGGCAACTAAATTTCCAGTTATAAGCTTTATTTTTCGATCCTCTCTAATGGTCCAGTTTACGCAAACACATGAGGCAAACTTACTGCTGAAAGAGTATTGTAATCCGTGACCATAGAATGACATAGATAGGGCGAGTGCGCCAATGATTGAAGCCGCCGTATGCGGCAGACCGAACAAAGATGGCGGCGGCAGAACGTGACTAATGTCAGTCCCTCACGCCGCACCCGGTGGCTTACACCCAGTGTTGCGAGGTAATTAATCCATTTTGGGTAAAATCAGGCAGAATGAAATATAAGATATCAACTCTTCTACATCAGGATGTAGAATATTAAACCAAGAAGAGCTAGCAATTTTAATAGCTAATAAAGATGACGAAGAAGCAGACTTTTTTATATTTTAGGGTAAACATCTAATATTAACTGTGATGTAATTTAGTACGTAACAGGTTACATAGAACTCTGAAATTCTGTATGAACAGATAGGATAACACTGCAAAATAGCGTCAACAATAATATGTAATAGTTAATTACATTAGGAGAGTGAAAATGACCTAATTGATTTAAATATAAAAACAAAGTCGGACTAATTAAAAAGGACTAAAGTTTCAGTTAATGCTCAAATAAACTAAAGCTTAAACATATGGCCTCATCTGAGCTTAAACTAGTTTTATCATAGCACTCAACAAAGTCCCTGATACTGTGATACCGGTGCACCACACAGGTAGGCCGCTGTATCAAATGCCGTGTGACCTACCTCTCAAAGAAAGGACTTGTTTTTATTTTCATAGGGTCTGGGAGAGCATTGTAGAGTTTAATGCGGCTAAGTAATAAATGTCTTTATAAAAGAAATTGTTCTATGGGTAGAAATGGTAATTATATTGGAGTGGCGTAAATGTAGGCGATGTTGGGGATTATGTGATTTGAAAAGTTTGAAATCTCTGTGAACATATGTGACGCTGTTTAAAATATAAATCGATGGTAATGTGTCTTTAGCCTCTCTAAAAAGCAGTCTACATGAAGTTCTATGAGGTTTCCCGAAAACCGCTCTCTTTTCTGAAGTTGAAAACGAATTTTGTGCGTACACTTTCACATCCCCAAACAATTACCTCTTTGGATGGCAGTTTGAATCCAACGTATTTTTGCTAGTGCTAATAATTAAGCTGATTTTCTTAGTTTCATTGGTGTTCAAGTGCTCTAATGTTGGAATCTATCTCTTCATTTTAATCGAGTGAGTGCAACAATATTATAATTTTTTAAATATGCTTTGCTAAATATTTCACTATTGATTAAATTAAAACAACCTATCTCACTAACATTGAATGTGCAGGATAGCAGACGATTACAAATTGTTTGCTTAAATTGTCTTCTTCTTTTATAGTCATAGACTGTGAAATATAGAGTGTATATTAGCCCAGCACGCCTTTTATGCATGATTGCCTACAGTTTGCAATTCGTATGAACTGTGCATGTAAGCTATTTAATCACCGTGTTGCCTGCATGTTGTCTTACATACTTTCTAGATTGTCAGGTGCGTGTGATCATTTGTAGATTAACTAAATATCAGCGTCTGCACGTGTCTGGCGGTGGATTGAGTAGCTGTCATTACACGTGTGGTCTGCTCTAGTGCAACCTGTATTTCTCAAATTTTTCTTCTGCATTGTTGTATACATTATCATACAATCTCTCATAATGGCTGCTTCGTGTCCAATCTGTGTGAGGGCCGTTCTTTGATGCTGAGGAGGGTATCGGCTGCAATGCTGATTGCCAGCGGTGGTTTCATAGGGATTGCGTAAGGATGACTAAACAGGAATATCAACGCATAAGCGGTAATTCTAATATAAAATGGTTTTTGCACAAGGACGGACTGTAAGGACCCACAAGACAGTTCGGCCACTCTTAACGGTAGCCTTCTGAATTCACTTGTCACTCAACTGACCACTCTTACCAAAAGTGTAACGGAGCTATCATTGAAAATTGATAAACTTATTGATGTTCCACAAAAGATAGATGGAGTTGAACTCTAAAATCACTCTGTTTGAAGACCAAGTTTTCGTGCCTAGAAAGCGGGTGTCAGCTATTGAGCAGTCACCTGCTACTAACATAACATCACCGGAGATGATAATCTCTGAGATGAATGACCGGACTCAACGTGCTCGCAATCTTTATGATTTTCAAGCTTCCTGAATCTAAGAGTCATGATACGGGTACCAAAAAGGACCATGATAAGAAACTTGTATCTCTTCTCTTTAATCACCTGTGTCCAGGGGCTTATCACATATAATTTTACTTACTTCAGAGTTGGCAAAGTGGTTTCCTGGGAAGAGTAGACCTATTAAGGTTATCCTTAATAATGTATCTGAAGTCAGTCAAATTACGGGGAGCTTCTCTACCGTTGACAGATCTGGCCTTGATGATGCACTTGCTGGTATTTTCCATTGCTAGGGATCGTACTCCTGGGGAGGCTAAGTATTTGAATGACCTACGGGATGACCTGAAGAGGAGGGCTGATGCTGGGGCCAAGAACCTGACAATCAAGTACCGAAATGGCGTCCCAACTATTGTCCAAAAAAACTAGCCTGTATCAACGGTAAACCAACTCTTTAATGTATATTTCCAAAATGTCAATGGACTTAGATCTAAGTTCTCTCTTTTAAAACAAGCCACGGCTACGTGTGTTCATGATGTACTAATTTTGGTCGAGACCAAACCTTACAATTGGAATTCATGACTCAGAATTGGGACTCCACAACTTTTCCACATTCAGGTGTGATAGATCCATAAGTAATAGCGATAAGGACAGTGGTGGTGGTGTCCTCATTGCTGTTGGTTCTTCTCTTCTTTGCGCCCAACTAACTACTTCTGTGACTGATGTTGAGTGCGTCTTCGTGAAGGTTCTTACTAAGGCATTCCCTCTCATTCTGTGTGCAGCCTATATTCCCCCTAACATGCCTATTTCCAAATATGAACGCTTTTTGTGATGCCGTAATAGATGTGGCCTCATCCAATCCTGCAATCGATAACTTTGTTATTCTTGGTGATTTCAATCAACCTGACACAAACTGGAAAGATACGTCTTCCTGTTCGCTCAGCAGCGCCTCTCAAAGTCTTGTTGGCTTGGCAGAACTGCTTCAGCTTTATCAGCACAACAGGATTGTAAATCTCCGAGGTGTTATTCTTGACCTAATTTTTACTCCTTTTACTGACACGATAGTAAGCCCAGCTGATGATGTGATAATCCCCGAGGAATTAAATCAACCCACCATTAAATTTTTCAATCAACCTCAATTGTGCGAAGACCAATTCGAACCCTTGCTCTCAAGTCACAACTTCAGACGATGCAACTTGGATGCCGTCTTTGCCTGGATCCAGGGATTGTCTTACCCAACGGTTGATTCCACTAAAGCTGAAGAAACACTTCACTATATTCTGTAGGAACCTTGCCGATGTTATCAAGCTTAACTCTCCCATTAGGAACTCCAAAAGATCAACCTTTCCCAAGTGGTTTACTGCTGAGCTCAGGCGCCTGGTGATCGAGAAGAAAACTGTCCATAGGCGTTTCAAAGAGACTGGTGATCTCTCCTTATGCGATTATTTTAGAAAACTAGAAATCGGTGCAGGCAGTTGGCTGGTGAGTGCTATCGTGACTATACAAACTATGTGTGGAGTCCGCCATTCCTAATAACATTAAGGTTTTTTGGGCACATATCAACAATCTGAAGAAAGCAAACAATCACATCGAACCTGGTGTATATTGATGTTGAAAGTGGATGAACCCTAGCGGCCAATGCGAGCTATTTGCTGATTACTTTTCGTCAGTCTATACCAACATGTCACTCCTCCCATCATCTGACTTTGACTTTAGAACTTCTGTCAACCTACATAGCCTCGTTTTAACTGCTCAACAAGTGGAATCAAAACTTAAAGCCCTTGATCCCTATAAGGGAATGGGTCCGGACTCTCTACCTCCTGCGGTGATCAAGTACTGCAGTCCAGTTTTGGCCCCACATCTCTCAATTTTTTTCAATACACTGCTCGCCAGTGGCACCTTCCCTGCAAATCTGAAGATTAGTTTCATCACCCCTATTTTCAAATCTGGTGAGCGATCCAATGTAACCAATTAATAGGCCGATAGCCATTCAGTCGGTGCTTGCAAAGGTTTTTGAGAGCCTTGTGGTGGATAAACTTGCATTTGATCTCAAGCATGTAATCGCCGAGGAACAGCATGGCTTTAGAAGTGGTCGATCGACCTCTACCAATCTCCTGGTGCTACATAACTATGTCACATCTGCATTTTCCAGGCGGAGGCAGGTCGATTGCATACTGCTCGACTTCTCAAAGGCGTTTGATAGAGTCAACCACAATCTTCTCATTTCTAAACTGAGAGGCTATGGTATAACGGGATTCTCTACTGGAGTGGCTGTCAAGTTACCTGACTATTCGGGAATGATTGTGAAGTTTGCCGGCTCTTACTCTGAAATGTTCCCAGCCCCGTCTGGTGTTCCGCAGGGCTCGCATTTGGCTCCTCTCCTTTTCAGTCTTTTCATTAATGATATTTGCGAAGTTATCTCTACGGGTTGTCTCATGTTCGCTGATGACATCAAGATATTTGTCGAAGTGAACTCTCCTGAGGACTGTCAGCGACTACAGGATACTTTAGATCATAATCGTAGCCTGGTGTCAGCGGAATGGGATGGACCTGAATGCTGATAAAAGTGCTGTACTCACGTACTCCCGGCTGGACTCACCCACTGTATTCAACTACACTCTCTTCGGCTCCTCACTAAATAAAAGTCTGCAGTTTTAAGGACCTTGGGGGTCGTTTATGTCTCATGATCTCAGTCCGTGGAATCATATCTCATGCATATGCAGCAAGGCCAATTCACTAATGGGATTCCTATGCAGAACATCGAAAGACTTTCAATCCCCAACTACATTGACAAACACTGTTTCAAAACCTTAGTGCGTCCGATCCTAGAATTTTCATCTGTTGTTTTGGTGTCCCTACCTGACAGGGCACATTGATACTCTTTGAGCGGGTGCAGATTCAGATTCTTGAGGCTCATCGGACTGCGTCTTGGCTATCAGTTCCTGGAGACGCCTGTTGACTGTTTGAGGATCTCCCTTGGCCTTCCACATTTGGCGACTAGAGAAGGATGGCGGACATCTTGATTCTTCATAAGATTGTTAACGGTGCTCTAGACTGCCCTCGTCTTCTCTCTCTTCTCGAGTTTCGAATTCCGACATCCACTCGTTCCGGGGACATCTTTTTCAAGAGGCACTTCCTTCTCTTTAACAGCTACCACAGCTGTATTCCCAGACTTATGAGAGAAGGTAATGAGGTTTCAGGTGGTGTGGAATTTTTTGGATCCTCTTATCAGTCATTTCGATCGTGCTTGGGGAAGCTACTATGACGGGGCAAACTAGTTCTTAATTTGTTGTTGTTTAGCTGTTTACTGTTATTATTATTGTGTTCATATTATATACGTGTTATTATTGTTGTCCAGATTTCCTATATATATGTATATATATATATATATATATATATATATATATATATATATTGACCCTAAAGTAACCCACCATTATTATTTTTATTATATAATTTTTGTTGTTTAGCTGTTTCTGTTGTTATTATTATTGGTGTGTCAGATTTATACATGTTATTACTGTTTGTTCAGATTATATAAATATCATCTCACTATAGACCATAATGTAACTCGCCATTATATTATATAACTTTTGTTGTTAGCTGTTTCCGTTGTTATTATTATTGTGTTCAGATTCTATACGTGTATTATTGTTATATAATTTTTGTTATTTAGCTGCTACTTTTATTATTATCTCGCCCAGACTCTTTACGTATATTATATTATTATTGTTGTTAACTTGCCAATAATTATTGTTGTTCAGATTCCATGGATATCATTACACCTCATCATAAACCTTATTTAAATCACCATAATCCTTTATGTTATTATTGTTTATTTTTCTCTGATTGGTGTTTTTGATTTTGTTGTTTTGATTAATGTTAAGTAAAAATGCTTGGTTATGGATAGCTGCCAACTTTGTTATAAGTTATGTTGTACAAAATGGTTTACCGTTGAAATAAATAAATAAATAAATTACCGCATATTTGAGAAAGGGGTAGATCAGCCCATAGTACGCAGCCAAGGTCACTCTGGTATCAGCAAACTTTGATGGGTTTCTTATAACGAAAATCCCCGAGCTTAGTTTCTTACAGTCAAGATCAATATAATCGTGGAAGCTTAAATTATTGTCAATCTGAATGTGAGAATGAAAGAAACTTTAGCGAGTTACCAGACGAAATCTCTTCGTTCCACAAACGGATGTAATATGCT
Organism: Homalodisca vitripennis; assembly: GCF_021130785.1. Classification (NCBI taxonomy): domain Eukaryota; kingdom Metazoa; phylum Arthropoda; class Insecta; order Hemiptera; family Cicadellidae; genus Homalodisca; species Homalodisca vitripennis. The sequence goes on from NC_060211.1 coordinate 74,286,211, forward strand.
CCAAATCATGAGATCTCCCAATAGAAAAATTGATCATTTGAGTTTTCTCATTATTTATTACAAGCTGGTTATGCTGAAACCACTGAGATATTTTGTGTGTTTTTCAGAAGTTAAAGTCATGAGATCCAAGCGATTTGGGGCTTTCGTTTTTGTAATGGACGTGTCGTCTACAAAAAGACAAACTCTGACATTGGCACAAGTAATTCAGTTTGGAAGGTCATTTACAAACAAGAGATACAGGATTGGTTCTAGTACAGAACCCTGCGGGACTCCTCTTATTACCTCACTTGATTTTGATAAGGCTGATCTTTGACAGCCAAGGTTGTCCAAAAACAGTAGCTAAACTAATTGCGTCTTCTCACGCAGGTAAGAAGAAATCCAACAGTACTTACACCTTTAATGCCATGAAGATATAATTTTTTAACAAAATATTGTAGAGTCAAGCCAGAGTTAACACGTTCGACTTCTTAAAGGATTCCTTTTAAGACTCTCTGTGTTTCAATTGTGCGATTATTTGAATTCCTTGTTTTTTTAAGTTTAAATGCTCTCATAAATTGATTGTTTACACAAGCTCCCCACAACACTAACCCGTATGTGAGGTGGGGGTAAACCAAGCCATAATGTACTGTCATCAGAACCAGAATAGGGCAGTATTTAGTTAAAGATCGCAAAATACATACGCCTGAGCACGGTTTGGAGCAAACAGATCATTTGGTCATTCCAGTTTAATCCTCAATCAATGTATATTCCCAGGAACTCCGAACAGTATATTTCTTATAGTATGGTATCTTCTACCATCACATTTGGACCGTTATTCCTGTTTACTGATCTCAAAGCAAAATTCAAAAATTGGATTTAGAATAATTTGTTTTAAGGTTGAGGCAGTTAAAATGCTGGATGCAGTTGTTGGCCTCAATAAAAGTCTGATGTTCCGTAATTGATTTCGGTTTGTTAGCGAAACAGAGGGTCGTGTCAGTGCTGCATATGCCTTCTGTTTTGAAGTGATGGTCCTATGTCATTTACATGTACAAGAAAAAGAACTGGACTTAGGATATCACCTCGGGTCTCCTTAGCTCAACTGAATTGGTTCACAGCATTTGTTTTAAGAACTTGTGTTCTGTGGTTTCGAAATGTTTTGAGCCACTGGGGAGGCACGCCTTGGATGCCACGGTATTCCAGTTTATCAAGCATTTCTGTTTTATCCCCAGGAAATACTCTGAAATTTACAATTTCAATATCATTCTCCCGAATAAGTGCATTAAACGTTTGATAATGTTGTGTATTTTCAAGTGTCTCAATGCAGATATAATTTGTTTTTATACATCCAAATAAGGTCAGTTTTCTTTGAATTACTTGGACATTGGATTTTCTTTGATAATGTGTCAGCCTCGATGCTTTCTCAATTAATATGTTTGGTGACTATAATAGTGTTTGAATAATGAGTTCTAGCCGTAATTCTCGACCCGCTTAGTGCAGCGTGTAAAACCTGACGTTATCACAGATTTGACTCATGGCATCTGGTGTCAACGTCCGCCTGAAAAGGTCCAAATAGTCGGTGACGAGGAACGTTTCGATATGAAAGACACCTAGAATACAACATCAAGTGTAATCTAAATGGATATTTATTCTCATCTCATCTCACAATTGAGCGCATTACGATTTTAGACACGATCCCAAATGACGGTGGAGTAACCGAGTTTTCTACATTTAGCCTCGTAGCTATGATGTGTAGGGTTGATTCAATGCAAATGATGATTTCAGCTCCAATTTACCTTCCGTCAATTTTATGTTTCCAAAGAGGTTTAAAATTAAGATTTGCTACAATGAAGTTTAGTATAAGTCAATAACTGGTACATCATTAACTACGTCGCAATCAAACAAATCCAATACAGTATACTCGATGGGACGAGATTTAAGGAAATTAATAAATTCCGGAACTGCTCCAAGGCTGTCACGAACTCGTACCTATAACCGTGCCTATAACGGTTTAGTACACTTCCAACCTATTCTCTTGAATAATTCAAGGAAAATTCCATTCCTACTCCCAGTTTAGTTAACTCGTTTGTTTAGTAGGCATGGATATGACTAAACTGGGTATATATTATTTATAATTATGTTTGGTTAGAGTAAGCTTTAATTTCATTATTTAGAATAGTTTGTTTTGGCATTTATACTTTCGGTGCACGATAACTCTGGTCTGATTAACTTTAATTCATGACATCCGATGAGGAGATCGTTCTCCTAATTGTTCGGTTGATATAGAGTAATATATGTTCGTCTCATATGGCCTAGCTTAAGAGGTCTCATTTTCTCTTCAATCAAGGTAAGGGTTATCTCATAACTCCCTTGCCCACTTGACTAACCTAATGACGTAACTCGTAAACAGTGTCGCATTAGTACTCCTCTCGGTATGAACTAGAGCATGTGCAGTCACTCATCAGAGTAAGGGCATTATTTCGATCACCCCTTTGTCCCCCTTAGTAGTGTGCGTAGACATTGTAATTCGTTAGTGTGTGATATACAGATGGAATCCCTTGAGCTCCGTGTCCAACCCCCGATGCCAGTGACTGTTTCAGTGGAGAGATAAAGGTGTTGCCAACGCGTGGGCATAGGTCGACCACCTGAAAGCCCTGAGGATGCAAGCTACATATGCCGCCTACTGTGCCTGGCACATCACCGAGAACAACTTCGGTTAGTTGATATCATTCCTTGTAAAAACCTTTTTATTGTTATTATTAAACCCATCTAATTGTTATTATTATGGGTAGAAACTCGTGTTTTAATTTGTTCTATATCAATTAACCATTCCTTATCCTACACCGGATGTAGATCTCTTTACTTTATTGTTAACTCGTTAATACCCCAATCATTCGCCGGGAATAAATCTTCAGTAATATTTGCAATAGATTCCGTTGAAGCTAGATAATGGTTACTAGAACTATTGGTGATGTGATAACCGACTAACCAGTCAGTTATTTCTGTCGTGAATCGGTTATTTTAGTCGAATTGATAACCGATTAATTTTTAAATTCAATCAAGTCATCAATTATTGTTTTGACATTTATTTCATGTACTTCTAACATTTTCAAACCATATCACAATAAATTCAGAGTACATTAGAAGAAAACAAAATGAGTAAGTTATAACTAAAATATTAATAAAATCTTAATATAATATACAAGTTTTAATATAATACAAATAAAATTAGTAATTCATAAATTAATATAAAACACTCATTATTTATATTAAATATACCAAAAGAGGTTGCCATAATTTTAGAAATAAAATTACTTTGAAATTCAAGGACAAACAATGGTTGAATTAGAAAATATATATGTATACGCACAAATTGACATTTAAATAATACTGGTATGTTCAAACACAGTTCAATAGGTTTTACTTCTTGTTACATTTTCTAAGGAACTTTAAAAACAAACACTTAACGAAGAAATAAAAAATGAACACACTATATTTACATTTAATTAAAACATATAAAACACACAAACATAATAAATTATACTACCGTGCATAAAGAATTTACAAATGGATTTAAATGCATGCTAAAAAATTTATAATTTGCGTTAAAATACCATTTTATCAGCTACTTTATCACCCACTTCAATGTCAATAACGCTATGAACAATAAGCTTAAATGCCATAATCACAATTTAGGTACCGTGTCCGTCCGCGTCCTGATAAATTGATATAGATGGAGAGTCAGTGGGATGGGTTGTAGAAAGGAACTTCCTGTTGTAAAAGGAACACAGCGCGGGCAATTTAGCGATTAGGAAATTCAAACTAACCCCGAACCGACTAAACCGATCAACTACAAATCACCAAAGTTAACCGAAATGTAATCGCTTGAGAACGAGACTGGCGTAACTAAAACAACTGGTTAGAATAAACGACTAATCTAAGTATAGACTACGTCTGCACAATTAGTTAACGTGTAGAAAAAATAGTCTTTAATATTTTAAATTTAACTGGTTACAGCAAAGATAGCCGTCTAATCCGTTAAATTAAAATAACCAAGCTAACCAGTTATTTTCATTCAGTTTATTTGGGGAAATTTAGAAAATTAGTTTTTTTATGGGAAATTAGCTATGTATAAGTTATTAGGCATCGTAGAGCAAATACAAAAATAGAATTCTCAGGTCTTTTGCAGCAATGTATACCTAAGACAGTAAGTGTACACAAGTAAATAAATTTTAGTCTTCAAAACTAAGAACCATTCACTGTAACACCCTGATGCTATTAGATGAAGGTGCATTGTACCTAGGAACAGTTTGTAGTTATTTTAAAGAACTTTATCATATATTTAAACTTAAATTGAATGTATATTCACAAAAGGATTCTTTACACACAATTTTACAAAATATAAAGTCTTCATCTTTGCAGGAAAGGGTGTAAAAATATAATTCAAAAGTTTTTTAATTGTGTCCCTTGGTACATCAGCCTGATGTATCTGGAGACAACTTTAGATGTACTTAGGGACAGTTTATAAATTGGTAAATAAACTACTTCTTAAGACAAAATGAATCTTTATTTCTACAAAATTTCAACTTAAATGTTAGACACAACTTTTAATTAATGTTGAACCCTAAAAAAAACACACCATTTTACTTGTTTCTGCAATCTTTCTGTGCCTTCATAAGAAAGAGGTTCTGGTTTAACTTTTATATCATTAACACTTAAATCAAATATTTCAGTGCTCTTTGCTCTAAACCTCTCACTGCCCATCCATTTTACAAGATATGACACGGAAAATGTTTCTTTAACTTGCCTTCTTGCCTATCAAGAATTTTGCAACAAAATGTTTTTTGATTTTTTTCTTGACATTGAACTAAAACAAAATCTTCAGTCTTCAACTCTTCAGGAATAAGATCTTTTTCCATATCCTTTGCCTCAGGATAACCATCATCAGTTATCTCATAAAAATCATCAGTCTGATCATTCATCAATTGTCAACTCTTCATTGTCACTTAAATACTAACCTTTCATGAACAAATGTTTGTAATTCAACCTTACTTTGTTCATTTTTCTCTTTTTATTCCCAAGGCAGTATTTTTTATCATGATTGGTTACCTTTCTCAGTTTTTCCTCCATCTATTTCTGCCTCGATGTCTCAATTTTATTTTTTTCTGGGGTATCAGTCATGATCTTTGATTTGCCTTTACGTTAGTTTTTCATGATTGTTGAGTTTGAAGGGCTCCTGCTTTAAGAAAATGACTTAACATATCTGGGGTAATAATAGTTGAAACTGGATTAATTTGGGGTGATGACTCAGGAGTTGGTGGATCAAGACAGATTCTGTAAACTTGGATGTCGATGGATTGTTAACTGGAGGCTGCGATGACAGTGATGGATGGAAATTCTGGGGTGTGGATGTATGTACATTTGGCTGCCAATGAGACGAGGTTATTGGTTGCTGCAACTCTGGCGGTACCTGACAGTCTTGATCCACAAGACAAGGATTACTGACGGGAGCAGAACGATTTGTGCATTAACAGGAAGAAATTCGTAATCCTTAAAAATGTTTTGATCAAGTGGGAGAATTCTTGCGATTCTGAATCCTTCAATTATGATAGCTGATGTAAACGCTTTGTTGTAGACCTTTCCTGCAATTTCAGCCACATCATAAATCGTGAGTGATTTTCCTTGATTGCCAGTTGATAACATCCTGTCAGACAGTCTTATGAAAGTAAGTGTTAAAAGTACCAAACACTGTGCGGTCTATAGAATGCATTTTGTGAGAGGTATGGGGGATAGAATGTGACCATATGCACGACCACTATTTTGGCAAAAGTAATTACTTTTACAGAAACGTGGCTCTCGTGGTTGTCCAGTAACAAAATAATTGGGCTCTCAATGGTAGGTTTTTTCCTGTTTCACAAAATGTTCAAAATATTAGTAAAAAATATCTTCATTTGACCAACCCGACAGTACCGATGCTCCTATTGAACCTTGTGGTTTAAACATATGATCCTTAAAATGAACAGGGAAAACTCAAAAGAGGGAGGAACAGTGTCCCCCATAGCATTTACTGCTACTATCATGATTACGTTTGCCCCCCGCTCAGCTGATGTCATGACTCGAATAGCTTTAACACCTTTAGGCGCAAATATTTTGGGTAGATTTTGAACTGTTGACAGTCCTGTTTCATCTAAATTAAATATTTTCTCTGGGCGAAATTCGCTGCGGCCAAGGACTTCAATATAATTTGAGAAAATAGACAAACTTTGTGTTTATTAAAAGATGTAGCCCTCGATAGACTAGTTGGCTCAGGTTTACGTAATGCTAGTTCGGATAAATGCTGTGTCCTCTTGCTAATTTATCATCTTCCAATTTTATAGGATATTTAACATGGTGTTCTTTCGCAAACTCATAAGAAGGTTTGCGTAGATCAAGTATACTGAGTCCGTAATGCATGTAAGCAACTTTTTCCATGTATTCCACACGTAGAACTTCATGAGCTTACCTTATTATTATTTCTAAATACCTTATTTGTATAATAATTTGGAGAGTTTTCATAGGACACTGCTCCTGATGCCTTGAATGAAGACACATGTCGAGCGAGCGCTGAATTGGAACTTTAGTAATTTTCAGCAGCCCTACAAATAGAATAATGGTTCTTCACATCTTTTACTGCAGAAGTGAAGGTTGCATTACTTGGCTGATCTATTTTCTTATTTTTTCACTCCGTGCCATATTTCAAGGTTTCTGAAAGAAAGAAAAAAATTGGATGTACGTGGGGACACCCCTTACACGTGTTCCTAGGTACAACATTTATTCTGTCCCTAGGTACATCAGGTCACATTTCTTTGTTTATGAAAAGGGACCTTTTTTAGTTAGGATTTAGTATGTAAAAGGTGCTTATAAAGTATATTATAAAGCGTGTATTTACTTTGATTGAATAACTGATGTAAATATTAGTATACTAAACCACAAACTAGTAACAAATATTTATTTTTGAGGTAGAAAAAGAAAGTTCAGGTATAATTTCACAACACAGTGTATTAGTCCAACCTGGAATGGACAATTAAGAGCAGAACTAAAAAGCCAGAGTGCCGCTGTAACACCGAAATGTACCTCTTATAAAAAAAATAGCTTCTTTCTCTAGGTACATCTGTCCTTACGTACAGCATCTACCCTATAAACTGACTGTCACCTGTCTGTGATGAATTTTAACATGAAATTCTTTAACAAGGATGTTAACTTTAAATGTTGACTTTGATCCTGCCTAAAATAACCCCAAATTAATTAGCTTTAAAGCGAACTTTAAAACAAAAAGGTAAGAACTAATTATTAATTTCTTTTATTCTTTACAGTTTAATACGTTAATATTAATATTTACAAGAAAATATTGGCTTAATAACTATATATTTGTTATATGCAAAGTTAATACTTTCGGACACAGCTAGCGGAAATTTGGTTTCGTGTCTGAGACAGCTAAGCCAATTTGTCTAATTATCACTACACATGCCGGAAGTGGGCGTTTAACTTAGCCTCGTAAAAAAGCGTTCTATTATGTTTCGTACTATCAATAATATCATAACTATTTCAAGTGCTAAAAATGTTTGTTTTGGATTTTTTTTTTTATATCTTGAAAAGTTTCAAGATATAATACATTTCGTAGGGCACTAATAAACCCCTATAAATAAATCCCGATATTCGTGTGTTTTTTATTTAAGAAATAATTTGGAACGCAATAATTGCCGTAATTTATACGCGAGTCAAATTAAATTTGGTAAAACATCGTAATTAAATAGTGGGAATAAATTTGTCAGACAATTTCAACTAGTAAAGAAATTTCAAAATGGCGCCTGTCAGCATTTGAGCAAATTGTAAATTTGTTTCAAAAACAAAAGGTACACTTTTTTTAGAAAGTTAAAGAAATATCAAGCAACTTTTATACAAACTTTATTTTTCATTATCTCAAGGTTTCAAGAAGGCTACCATTCCAAGTTGAGAAAAGCAATGGTTATATATAAGTTACTATGTAGAGCATTTCACAAATTTTAACGATTCAAGAAAATGGCCGTAAAATTGCATGTCGTTATATACAGATGCTTACATACATACTTTCTGATTGATTGCAGCTGAACCTAGTCCACGTGTTTAGAAATACATATATTTGCTTACAACGATTTCGTTTTGAAAGGTTTCCCTTTATCCGCAACTATAAAGCAGCTCTGTTTATTAGTATAAATCACCAACTCAGGAATGCACTATGTGAATTTGAGTAAAAGTTATTTTTATAATAGTTTCTTTAACAACTAAACAATTCTGTAACACCTTTCCAAATTGTTATACTAGGTTTATGGCATAATATAATCTTGGCCACGTAAATTAGTCGCAACCCCCACAGTGCGTCGCACAGTTTGCTCAGTTGCAGGAATCATCTACAAAGAATGGTTGCGTTTTGAAACTGATTTGCAAAAGGTTTAAGTAAAACTGAGAGTACTGTGTACCTCTGAGGTTTCATAATCAAGGGTAGTTAAGGGTAGCAACGTTTGTTAAATCCGGTTAAAGTAGTGGGTAAATTAGTTGCTAGTACCACTAAAACAAAGCCTAAATAATGACAGTACGGTACTAAATAAAAGTAAATAAATATTTTTTTGTTTTAGGTTCTGTAGTTAGGATTATTCTGCGAGTGTGTTCTCTAAAATATCCCAAATATTCAACTCATTGCTCAATAATACCTATGTCACTTGAACATCTTTTTTACATTAATTAGTATACATAATATTATATATATATATATATATGTAATATCATTGTTATCATGTTCTAAAATTGAAATTATGGGTTTATAATAACAGAAATAAGAAATATAAATTCTGGAATAAAATCTTGCTAACTATTTGTTGTACTTAATATGTTGTTCTTGTTCGAAATTGTTAAATTTAATTGATCTTTTATAAAGCCAATTAATGGTTTTGGTTTTCTTCAGCTGTTTATGTTCTTGGAGGTGACATGACCCTTAATATCAGTTCATATCATCTCGATAGGAATAGAGTTCGGGGTGATGGAGGTAGTCTTAAAATAGTCTAGCCATCGTTTTGTATAGTATAATCCAATAAATAGCGTATGAACCATTGAGCTTGCAACTGCAACTAACAATATCGGACAACGGTTGTGAGATCTGTCCAAAACAACAGTTCCGCGGCATTTCAACCATCCCTGTTTGGTGGTCGGTCTGTCCTGTCGAGTCGAGTTGTCTTTCGGCTTACGACGCCATCTTTTAATAATTTTCGGATGGTATAGTGGTCGTATTTATTGGGCGTGTTTCACATAGTTAAATTACTTTTCTGAAACTGATATTGAAAGTGTAATAATTAATGTAGGTGGAAGATTGACAAGGAAGAGGGAAGATTCTTACATCTTTTACCACTTGGGTATAATTTGTGCACTCATTCAGTAAGCCTACCTAGGCTACATGTAAGTAACCTTTTTTTTTTACATATTAAGTTTTTATAAGGTGGTAAAGTATAGTCTGAAATACCTGATTGTGTTTATTCAAATGAGGTTATTGGTAAAATCTAAACCAAATCTGAACATTATTATTTACTATTGTTTGCACAACAAACAAGGCTATTTCACACCATTACTTACATTATTAGGCTACATTCTGAGCAGTTCACAGTATCCTAATTCATTTAACAATGGTGAGACTTTAATAAGCGGCTTATACTTGTTATGTGATTGTCATTATTGAACGATTTTGTATATTACCTAACTTTGATAGCCTATTATATAATAATCATACAACAAGAATTATAGGTATTTATTTACAATACCGTGACCATGAAAAATGGACTTTTTTTCATGGGTTGGGCATTTATAGCCAAGTATTATTATCACAGGTGCATATAAACTGGGGGGAAAGTATATCATTGTATTATATTGATGCCTTTCGGCCATTATTGCATTAAGGATGGAAAATAACCGACAAAATTTTGTCGAACAACACTTGGAGGGTTAAGGATCAGGGGCATCACGTGATCTGGGATTCGACTTTTGCAAGCTCGAGTTAATTTTTTTTCTAAAAGAGCAAGCAGTGCGCAGCACTGCGCAGCGGGCAGGCATCGTTGACAGGATTAACGTCATCATTTCAGTAAAATTGCCAGAGGTACTGTCAAAAACAGAGTTTTCAGAGGATTTCAAAAAATCGTAACTCCTTTGATTTTCGTTGCCGACGAATTTTTTCTTCACTATTGTTTTCAGGAAAAATTGTAGTTTTCAGGAAAAAAAAATTAACATACCTTTCCATGGTCACGATTTTGTAAATTGATACCGAATTATACATTAAAAACATGAATAACACATTGTAACTAAAAAAATAACAACCAACTTTAATATGAACCACATATTAGAGATACTTACAGCTTACCGAATAGCTGTGAGCAACCGCTTTTTGTGAAATGGAGGAGAGGATTCTTACCCGACAGGCGCATTTTTCTGCGGTACAATTACAAAGATAGTTTGCTAGACAGTCTGCCGGTTACTGTGTAACCAGTAACAGCTGAGGCCATTTTGTGCAAACAATGAGTCTAGGAATTGAAATATTACACTTTTCAATGTTATTATGTGATATAAGTAGGTTTTTATTAGGTTATTGTATATGTTACTAGTACCGTAGCACTAAAGTAAACATAACCTTTACAAGTGCTCATGTAATCTGAACTTGAATATTGGTACTCATATCACATACAAATACAAAAGTAGACAACAAAAGGCAGGATTATTATATACATAGGCTAGTAAGAACAAATTTAAAAATGATAGATATTTTAATTTAATAGCAATATTCAGCACCTACCATCTCGACTAGATCAATTACAAATCAATTTAGTGGAAATTAAACCTGACATATTGGCATTAATAGAACATAATATGACGAAAACAGACTTATTATATCTCAACATAAAATATTACACAGTGAGGTTGTTTTCCCCGTAAAGGTGCTCTTAGTGGTGGGGTTATAATTTTGGCTCAAAAAAATATTACTAGCAAGATTGTCTTGATCCCTGAGATGCAGGAAACAGTAACAGAAAAAGAATTTAAATGTAAGAGTAATAGAATTTAATTTTGGGAATTATTTTTTTTTCTGTATATTTTGGTCTCCTGACTAAATTGTTATCTAAACTCTTTTCTGAACAAATTGGAAACCCTCGTTGATTCTTTGCAATAAATACATGAATGTCATCATTACAAGATATCTAACATAAATGTGTTAAAAAAAATAATATTTACAAAAGTTCTATTCTAAAATAATTCTAATCAATATTCTAAAAATGTACAGTATGGATTATAATAATATATAATATTAAATAGATTTTCTCAAAGCTGAAGAGTTGTTGGAAGTTTATCAGGCCCCTGTTGAAAACAAATATAGTTATTAGTCCTCAGTAAAGAGCAAAAAACCCAAACTGGCATGAATTTCCATTAACAAAATTTGGAGCTCTAGGGGAGACCGGGGCACTATTGGACTGGGGCACTATTGGACAATGCCTTTTATAGCTAGAGGGAAATTTTTGTCTCCCTTCAATTTCCCATTTTGGTATGCCTGAGACGGTCACATTTTCACTGTGGAAAGTAGCAGTGTGAAACTGGCCATAGATTCCATCCATAAAAAGAACTAATCCGCTGACTTGAATCCTAACCTGGTTCATGAACTACTCCTGACCTAGTTCCTGAACTACAACTAACCTAGTTCCTGAACCAGTTCAATCACTTCAGGATTAAATTATATTATTAAAATTAAATTTTATAATTTAAAAAAAGAACAAATACAAAAATATCTATAGATTATACTTAATACATTACTTTGAATACATGGTCTACTGTATTATATTACTACCCTCATTTTAGACCTCTTCTATTTTTGGACAAATACCAATCTATGGACGGCCATATCTCAAAAACTTACGAGCCAATTTTGATAAAACTTTCTGTACACATTCACTACATGGTCTAGTATTACTGAAATACAAGCCTCATTCTTAGGCCACGCCTATTTCCGGAGCTACATCGATTTTACAGACAAAGTGCTGACAAAAACCAATCTATGGACAGCCATATCTCAAAAACGTACGAGCCAATTTTGATACAACTTTCTGTACACATTCACTACATAGTCTAGTATACTAAAATATAAGCCTCATTCTTAGGCCACGCCTATTTCGGAGCCACATCGATTTTACAGGCCAAGTGCTGACAAAAACCAATCTATGGACGGCCATATCTCAAAAATGTACGAGCCAATTTTGATAAAACTTTCTGTACACATTCACTACATGGTCTAGTATACTAAAAATATAAGCCTCATTCTTAGGCCACGCCTATTTCCGGAGCTACATCGATTTTACAGGCCAAGTGCTGACAAAAACCAATCTATGGACGGCCATATCTCAAAAATGTACGAGCCAATTTTGATAAAACTTTCTGTACACATTCACTACATGGTCTAGTATACTAAAATATAAGCCTCATTCTTAGGCCACGCCTATTTCCGGAGCCACATCGATTTTTACAGGCCAAGTGCTGACAAAAACCAATCTATGGACGGCCATATCTCAAAAATGTACGAGCCAAATTTGATAAAACTTTCTGTACACATTCACTACATGGTCTAGTATACTAAAATATAAGCCTCATTCTTAGGCCACGCCTATTTCCGGAGCTACATCGATTTTACAGGCCAAGTGCTGACAAAAACCAATCTATGGACGGCCATAATCTCAAAAATGTACGCGCCAATTTTTGATAAAACTTTCTGTACACATTCACTACATGGTCTAGTATACTAAAATATAAAGCCTCATTCTTAGGCCACGCCTATTTCCGGAGCCACATCGATTTTACAGGCCAAGTGCTGACAAAAACCAATCTATGGACGGCCATATCTCAAAAATGTACGAGCCAATTTTGATAAAACTTTCTGTACACATTCACTACATGGTCTAGTATACTAAAATATAAGCCTCATTCTTAGGCCACGCCTATTTCCGGAGCCACATCGCTTTTAACAGGCCAAGTGCTGACAAAAACCAATCTATGGACGGCCATATCTCAAAAATGTACGAGCCAAATTTGATAAAACTTTCTGTACACATTCACTACATGGTCTAGTATACTAAAATATAAGCCTCATTCTTAGGCCACGCCTATTTCCGGAGCCACATCGATTTTACGGGCCAAGTGCTGACAAAAACCAATCTATGGACAGCCATATCTCAAAAAACGTACGAGCCAATTTTGATACAACTTTCTGTACACATTCACTACATGGTCTAGTATACTAAATACAAGCCTCATTCTTAGGCCACGCCTATTTCCGGAGCCACAATAACTTTATAGGCCAAGTGCTGACAAAAACCAAATCTATGGACAGCCATATCTCAAAAATTGTACGAGCCAATTTTGATAAAACTTTCTGTACACATTCACTACATGGTCTAGTATACTAAAATACAAGCCTCATTCTTAGGCCACGCTATTTCCGAGCTACATCGATTTTACAGGCCAAGTGCTGACAAAAACCAATCTATGGACAGCCATATCTCAAAAATGTACGAGCCAATTTTGATAAAACTTTCTGTACACATTCACTACATGGTCTAGTATACTAAAATATAAGCCTCATTCTTAGGCCACGCCTATTTCCGGAAGCCACATCGATTTTACAGGCCAAGTGCTGACAAAAAACCAATCTATGGACGGCCATATCTCAAAAATGTACGAGCCAATTTTGATAAAACTTTCAGTATACATTCACTACATGGTCTAGTATACTAAAATATAAGCCTCATTCTTAGGCCACGCCTATTTCCGGAGCTACATCGATTTTTTACAGGCCAAGTGCTGACAAAAACCAATCTATGGACGGCCATATCTCAAAAATGTACGAGCCAATTTTTGATAAAACTTTCAGTATACATTCACTACATGGTCTAGTATACTAAAATATAAGCCTCATTCTTAGGCCACGCCTATTTCCGAGCTACATCGATTTTACAGGCCAAGTGCTGACAAAAACCAATCTATGGACGGCCATATCTCAAAAATGTACGAGCCAATTTTGATAAAACTTTCTGTACACATTCACTACATGGTCTAGTATACTAAAATATAAGCCTCATTCTTAGGCCACGCCTATTTCCGGAGCCACATCGATTTTACAGGCCAAGTGCTGACAAAAACCAATCTATGGACGGCCATATCTCAAAAATGTACGAGCCAATTTTGATAAAACTTTCTGTACACATTTACTACATGGTCTAGTATACTAAAATACAAGCCTCATTCTTAGGCCACGCCTATTTCCGGAGCCACAATAACTTTATAGGCCAAATGCTGACAAAAACCAATATATCTAGGTTATGTGCTAAAAAAATGTAATCTATTAAATCAACTCACCTGGAAAATCGTAGAGCATATTTAGGTTATCATCCTCGCATACATATTGTAGCCACTTTATACATCTTACATTCATACTTTACATTCATTTGAAGTAACTGTAAGATAAACTTACTTTTAGGTAAACACTTTTTAACACTACTTTAACACACTAACTTTTACTTTTACTTTAACACACTACTTTTACACTTTTTTTTAAACACTACACTAAACAACTAATAACAACTATTCCATACGGTTTCTTCTGCCAGTTTTTCATTATAATATATTGAATGTGCAGAATAAATTGCATTTAACCTACGCCAGGGACGGTTCACTGCTAAATGCCGGAGCTACCGAACCACTGTCCACTAACGGTGAGACGGTATTTCAGTAATCAGTACTTTGTAACGGTTACTTTTCTACAGTATCTGTAAACGTATACTGAGAACTAAAAATACAGACAACAGGTACTTTGTATCTAGTACTCTGTTACAAGGTACAAATATTTTCTCGTTCGGTTTACTTTACTAGTCCTGAAGTATAAAATAGAATTTATTTTTGAAAATATTACAATAACACATTATATGCATTGGTATACACAATGTACAAACCTAATGAGCAAACTTAAATAAAAATGTAACATTCTTGTAAAATAAAATTAAAACAAAAAACACTCGTAAATTAAAAGAAATATTTTTCAAAAATAACTAAGGCCTCTAGATGGCAAGTGCCTGTGGAGGAGAGGTTCCTTTTATTACAAAAATATTTTTAGCTCAAAGAAAATTTCAATAAAACTTTAATTTTTTATAAGCTCCTAAAAAAAATTGATTAAAAGTGTGCTGCTGCAGTTACAAAGCAAATGAAAATCCACTTAAATAAATTCAAACTAAAATTTACTGTTACTTTCTTTAATTAACTAGGAATCTATGCAGAGAAGAAAATCTAATTTATCAAAAACCCAATAACCACTTCTTTAATGTTTTTGAAAATAACTTTATATTCTCACAACTAATAATTGAAGAAATTATACTAAACATTTTTTAGGTCCCAAAAAACAATAAAAACTATTTGAAAAAAAAATGCTAAGTTAGGCTTTGGAACTGGTATTGGTTTCTTGCTTTCTTAATTTGTTTTTGTAATTATTTTTTAATTCTGGTAAATTGCCACTTATGACATAAAATATTTTTTAAACTTTATAAAACAAACATATATTTAAGGGGAATAATATTTAAATCAAACAAAAAGAGGAAAAGATTTTCTCCATTCTTCGTTTTCGTTTAATCAACCTTATGAATTTCTTTTGTTGAGTTAGAAGTGGCTTTAGATTTGTTTCATAGGCTCCACCCCAACAAAATATTCCCATTTATTCCCATATCATCCCAATTATTTTTCACATACGATAAAGCTGTATCGTCTGCAAAAGATGTAATATTTCCATTTAAATTTGAATCACAAAGATCATTTATGTAGATTATAAAAAGTACTGGGCCTAAAACTGACCCTTGAGGTACGCCACATTGTATAAACCCGAAGTCACTAAAAGAATTATTAATTTTGACACATTGTTTTCTCTTTGTTAAATAGCTAACAAACCAATAATAAATATTCCCCCGAATACCACATCCGTATAACTTTTGTAAAAGAATTGTGTGATCTACAGTATCAAACGCTTTTTTTAATATCTAAAAATAAACCACTAACTTTCTGCCCTGAATTTATTCCTGTATACACATTATCTATGAAGCTTTTTAATGCTGCTTCAGTATTTAAACCTTTCCTAAAACCAAATTGATTGTTGCTGAAAAAATTAGTTTTTTTCTAGAAAATTTAATTAGCTTTTTCTTCATTAACTTTTCAAACACTTTAGCAAAGGTAGAAAGTAAAGAGATTGGTCTGTAGTTATTACAGTCGGTAATTAGGCCACTCTTATGTAAAGGAATCACTACAGCTGTTTACAGAAGTACTATAAACTGTGTTTAATTAAATAAACAGTGTTTTATTAGGGAATATACTACTCAGTATTTTCAGCGTTAAAAATACTGATTTAAAGTCTTCTAGTATTTAAAACGTTACAAATATGAAATACTGATTTAGAGTTCTAGTATTTAAAACGTGAACAGTAAGGAAATAATGCTGGTTTCAAGTATCCAGTGTTTGTACTCAGTATCGCCGAGTAAACTTGATTTGTTATGTAATACATCAAATGATAAATTCAAGAATATTGTCATAGCCGGAGATGTTAACATCAATGTTTTGAACAAAGACAGTACATATAGGAATTGTTTTAAGTATTTTAAATTCTTATAACTTAGTTTTATAAAGTAAATTTTTCCTACTAGAGTTACCTCCGAGTCAGAAACCAGCATAGATAACTTCCTTACTAATATTACAACTGAGAAATTAAAAACATCTGGCCTTATAACATGTATATCATTATGGCATTTGGCCTATAAAGTTATTGTGGCTCCGGAAATAGGCGTGGCCTAAGAATGAGGCTTGTATTTTAGTATAGTAGACATGTAGTGAATGTGTACAGAAAGTTTTATCAAAATTGGCTCGTACGTTTTTGAGATATGGCTGTCCATAGATTGGTTTTTTGTCAGCACTTGGCCTGTAAAATCGACGTGGCTCCGGAAATAGGCGCGTGGCCTAAGAATGAGGCTTATATTTTAGTATACTAGACCATGTAGTGAATGTGTACAGAAAAGTTTTATCAAAATTGGCTCGTACGTTTTTGAGATATGGCCGTCCATAGATTGGTTTTTGTCAGCACTTGGCCTGTAAAATCGATGTGGCTCCGGAAAATAGGCGTGGCCTAAGAATGAGGCTTATATTTTAGTATACTATACCATGTAGTGAATGTGTACAGAAAGTTTTATCAAAATTGGCTCGTACATTTTTGAGATATGGCCGTCCATAGATTGGTTTTTGTCAGCACTTGGCCTGTAAAATCGATGTGGCTCCGGAAATAGGCGTGGCCTAAGAAATGAGGCTTGTATTTTAGTATACTAGACCATGTATTGAATGTGTACAGAAAGTTTTTATCAAAATTGGCTCGTACATTTTTGAGATATGGCCGTCCATAGATTGGTTTTTGTCAGCACTTGGCCTGTAAAATCGATGTGGCTCCGGAAATAGGCGTGGCCTAAGAATGAGGCTTGTATTTTTAGTATACTAGACCATGTAGTGAATGTGTACAGAAAGTTTTATCAAAATTGGCTCGTACATTTTTGAGATATGGCCGTCCATAGATTGGTTTTTGTCAGCACTTGGCCTGTAAAATCGATGTAGCTCCGGAAATAGGCGTGGCCTAAGAATGATGCTTGTTTTTTAGTATAGTAGACCATGTAGTAGTGAGTGTGTGTAGAAAGTTTTATCAAAATTGGTTTGTACGTTTTTAAGGTATGGGCCCTTTTATAGGGTTTCTCAAAAACTTGCCTTTTAATTGAGTATAGTCTTGAAAATTGCGGCTATAAAAGGGGATTATTATCATAAAAGTACTGTTTGTTCATTTAAAATCTTTATTTGTAGTACTTATTCATCACGTTATTAAATAAATTTATATTTTTGTATGGTTTGAGTGATGAACTAGGTGATGAACTAAGTTAGGATTCATTTAGGAACTAGTTTCCCGGTACTCGTTCTTTTTATGGATGGAATCTATGGCCAGTTTCACGTCGGTGTGGAAAGTTTGGTTATTGTGGCACATCTTCTCTAGAAATTGAGTTCATATTTTATGTTTTTTACCCAAAATGAAGTGATTTTGCATATTCACAAACTTATCTCTTTCACAGTAAGTATTATCCTGAAACAATTGTGTCTATTATTTTGAAATTGTTAGTTTTAACTGACTATGCAATGAATTCATTCATTTTGAGGTTATGTCACTTCCTTTCTGTAATCTTCAATTTTTATATCTTAACCTACCTCGGGCAGTTTTGGACAAAAGTATGGGGCAACAATTGGACAAAACATTATTTTATGTTTTGTCATTGCTACATACTGTTTTTTTGTTTTTTCCAGGTTAAAGATGGTTAGGAGTATATAAAGAAAACAGACAGGGCTAATATTTCTGAAGAATCTATAGTAGCGGCATTAAATGACTATAGAAATGGTAACTACCGATCCATTAGAGAAGCTGCCGAAGCCCATGGGCTTTAAAAAGTCGACCCTACATTTCAGACTCAACAAAGTAAAGCAAAAGGGAAGTCAACAATGAAGAATATAGCTAATGAGCCTACAATGGTAATGGAGTTGATGAGCTTCACATTAGGACAATGAGGATAATGTCAATGAGCCTGTGGGCAATGAAAATGTAACTTTATTTCAAGAGGTTGAAGATGAGCACCAGCCAGTAAAAGAGGTTACTATAGAAGATATGGCCCCTGTTTATAACACTAAATACTCTCAAAGACAAGTATTTACACCTGAACAAGAACAAAAAATTGCAGACTATTGCATTGAAAGGTCCAGAATGAACTATGGCCTAACTTACATGATGGCCAGGGAATTAGCCTTCAAATATGCCTTGGCTTTGAATCTCGATCAACGCATACCTGCTAAATGGCGTACTACAGGCTTATCAGGAGAAGAATGGCTAAACCATTTTATGAAGAGACATCAAGGACTTTCACTTCGCCAAGCAGAAAAGACTAGTCTGTCCAGGAACACTAGCTTTAATAAACACAACGTGGGAACGTATTTTGACAACCTAGAAGCTTTGTTCGCAAAAGTAGAAGTTTCCTCCGTCAAGAATTTTAAATTTAGACGAGAGTGGAATAAGTACTGACTGATGCTGGAGGCGCCAAAAGTGATTGCAGCAAGGGGAACAAAACAGGTGGGCCAAGTCGTATCAGGAGAGAGGGGGGGGGGGAGCAAATAACTTTCTTGCCGTCATATGCGCCGATGGGACTTACTTGCCACCAATTTACATTTTCCCCAGAAAACGCACCAAACTTTGCCTACATGATTGGGGCACCTGAAGGAAGCAAAGCTCTTTATTGAACATTTGGTTGGATGACATCAGCTCTCTTTTTAGAGACGCTTTAAACATATCCAAAAGGCCACAAAATGTTCTAAAGAAAAACCCCGTGGTTTTAACCCTGGATAATCATGAGTCCCACATTGGCTTGGATGTGTGATGTACAGCAGAGATCATGGCATACATATGATCACTAGCCATCCACACACAACGCACAAAAGTCAGCCGCTGGATGTAGCAGTTTTTAGTCCGTTTAAAAGGCGCTTACGTTCTGAATTCAATCTCTGGCTATCTCTCAACATCCTGGTCATACGATTACAATTCGAGAAATTGCTCAGCTTACTGCTAAACCAATTTTGTTGAATCTTTCACTGCATCTAACATCAAAAGTGGATTCTCGTAAAGCTGGAATCTATCCACTCAGCCGCAGTGTGTTCACTGACAATGATTTCAAGGGTTGCCAGTGTGACTGACCGGTTATGTCATCGCAAGTAGAAGAAAAACCAACAACCATAATCCAGTGCCTGGTACGTCATGTGACTTTCCGTTTGATGGAAAAATAGCCAAAGCTCTGACGACCCACAAGGCTCACAATCATCAAAACAAGCCAACTATTGACCCGAATGTACCTGGCCCATCAACGCCACAACCAGTAAATGTTAAAAAGACCTACTACATTGACGCTTACTCCAGAGGATGTCATGCCTTACCCCAAATACGTTCCTAAGGGAAAGGAAAGGCGAGGCCGAAAAAAAGGTCGTTCGCGAATTCTGACTGATACTCCAGAGAAAGATGCTCTTGTAGCAGAGTTAAAAGAAAAAGAACATAAGAAAATGTTGGTGGAAAAAAGAAAACAAGAGAGGGCAGTAAAAAAGGAAAGTTAGAAGAAGAAAAAACTGAGGGGGCCTGTAGAAAGCTGTATCAAGATGACTCATCTAGCAACGAAGATGAGATACAAAATAAAACTAGACGATGGAGGCCTTAGTCCTGAAGACTTTTCTGAGGATGAAGAAGAACTGTTTGATTACCTTTATGATAAAAACTATGCCACAAATGACTTCATTACTGACAAAGTTTGCTTCTTAAGAAGGCCTTCTACCACTTTATTGGCCAAATAGAGTAGAGAGCATGTACTGATGTGACTGATGGTTTCAGTGTGAAATTTCTCAAAAAGAACCAAAACTCTTACAAGTTTTACTTCCCAGAAAAATGTTTGAAGTCAGCTTTGTCGAAAACCAAAGACATCGAGTTCAAGCTGCGACAACCAGATATATAATTGGTGGGACATCCAGAGCAGCAAAAAACTGCTTTGTTTTCAAGGAAAATTTGACTACTTTTAATTTTAAATAGGTTTTTTAGTTCTCTGTTTTTTTTAGTGTAATGTTCTGTATTTTTTCAGTTATAAAGTTTGTATATAGAATGATGTTTGAAACCTATAAATGAGTTATATTTTTATGTCAATTAAACCAATTTTTAGCACTGTCCAATTGTGCCCCAATAAAATCATTTTGTCCAAAAACTGCCCCGACGGGGCAAAATTTGGACAAAATGTAGAGGTTTATAAAAAAAAAATAATCCACACATAAAAGGTGCTCAAATTATCTAGAAAATTTGTTGTGGGGTTCTAGAAGACCAACTAAACACAAGGCAAAAAACTAAAATTTTTTAACTAACAGTTTTTCATAATTAGAAAAATGCATAAAGTGAAACATGAAATTACGTCCAATAGTGCCCCGGTCTCCCCTACTGTTAAAACATAATTTATGGAGTCGGCAGTTAACGTGTTTATTCTTGAATTTGTATGTTGATTGGAATTCATCACTATGCCTGCAATAGAAATTCCTTAATTTTGTTGTTTTTTATTTTTAATAATATGATGTTAGGTCCCCAAATATTTTTGTTTTGTAAATATATATTATCAGATTCTGTTGTGTCACTGTCAATTTTGTATCACTGCAGCTGTTTTACTATGGCTTTTCTGAAGCATCTTTTTCACTACTTTAGCAAATGTTTGGGTGTACTTATAAGTCCCAATTGGAGATTCAATTTACAAGCTGGATAACAAGTAAGTTTTCCTTTTATTTACGTTCTCAAACGTAAATAAGTTCTTGCTTTCTTTAGAATTTTGTCTTTCAAATCTTTATTAATAGTCATTACATGTAACCTTTCATTTCTCTTTACATATTTACCTTTTCAGGTTGGTCTCTTTTTTTCTGTTATGCTCTTCAGTTTTTTTTCTCTGTTCCTCATTCTGTCTAAGTTTGCTCATTATCCATAAAACCATAAAAGAAAACAAGGATATATTCTTATTTTATTGTAAAAGTATTTTTAGGCTAGTTGAAGCCCTGGAGTTGTAGAACTCCTTCATCCAAACTAAAACAGAAAATATATGTAGGTACATAATCTAGATTTTACTGACCACACAAGTCACAAACTTAAATTTTATAAATTTATTATTACATTCTTTAAAAATTTACCCAAATAAACACTGAATGATTACATGACTGATTTCAGAAAAATAAAAAAAAGAAAGTGCTTTACAGTTTACAAAATAATGGAGCAGTGATAAGATTATTAACATTTAAAGATATGAAAACTATTAAATATTTTGAAACGGCTAAAAATTGTTAATAGGTTGGATGGAATTAGCTATAAATACATTCTACTTAACAGCTTACCTTTATAAACACTGAAAATTATTTTACAGACGTTATTAATCAAACATAACACATGTAAAAGTATCTGGTACACATATAACACTAATTTAAGACAAAAAAAAAAAAAACTATTTAAAGCTCTTTTAGTTATAGCTCTGTACAATTATGATATTAGCACATTTAAATCCTGGCTTTTACCAATGGGTTTGGTTATATAAAATTTGGTTAGGTTACAACAATAACTTTTAAATCTTTTTTGTTATTGAGTGTTACAAGCTGCATGTGTCCAGTAAAAATTACAAATGAAAACCAATTCAAAGTTAGTACTATGTGTGAATTATACAGAGTCTGTGAGAGAGCCATTCATTCTATGTATTTTCTTCCAAACTACAGAATGATTAGTTGTTTATAAACTAGTTAAAATATATATGTTGTTGGAAATGGGAAAGAATTCTCTTACTTTTCATTACAGAATAATTCTTTGAAAACATTAAGATTTCCTGATCAAATTTGGTTTAACCCAACAAAAAAAATGTACTTTTAATGTACAAGATTAATGTTGTAAAATAAATATTTTAAAATAATTATGCTAATGCCAATTTTGGATGGAATGGCCCCAAAGTAAAATTATGAGGTTCATCGAAAATTTCAGTACTTTTATGGAATAGTTTAGTTCTTTGTGAACACTTAGATTTGATTTTTGTCTGGGTTAAAGTCCCTGTGATAGTTAAATATGTCATAGAAGCGGAGATAACATAGCAACTCAACATGAGTCGCTTGCCTTTACAGAGTGAACCTAGAGCAACTCAAAATGAGTCCATCAGGATGGTGAAATTATACTTCAAATCTGTTAACGGTTAAAAAAAAATTTCAAATAAATTATTATATTTGATAATGGATATTCTTTCACAGCATTTAATTTACTACTAGGCAAATAAAAACTAGTTTATTTATCTGTATAAGCAATTGAACATTGAATTTCCAAACACGAACCTCCAATATTGGCTAATTTCATCTTGGCAATTTTATGTAGGCCGCGGCATGATGTGGCTGGTGCTGAAAGGGTTAACTTTTTCTTATTTGTTTGTCTCAAGTTACGATTGAAACACTGTTTTTTCCATGTTTCAAGCCTACTAAATTTTGGCTGTTTATTTTCTTTTTTCAGAATAAATGTCACAATTTGGAGGAGGAGGATCTAAAAACCCACCATGGGTTCGTCAAGGTGAGTGTTATTAGATTAGGATACTTAGCCTAGGTGTTGAGTATATTAATTAATTACAAGGCTCAGTCCAATTTATGTGGTATCCGTAAGTGGCCCATATCTATCTTGCCAAATAAAACTAAGATACTCTTTTACATAACTTTCAAGACACCAAATCTGAAATTTTACTTTTTTAAGGTAAATTCCAAAATAAAAGGATATTTTTTTGAAGTAACACAGCTGCTCTCCAATTCCCGCTTTTTCCCAAATATAAAGTAAAAACAACAGAAAATAATTTGTTATAATAACCAAGTTGGTATATAGATAGGAGGCTAAGTGTATAATATTACAGTATGTATTTTTAGCCACTAATTTCAAAATATGTAACTATTTTTCATTCTACAGATTGTGTTATCTAATCACCTCCTAAAAGCAAACTAAATTTAAATTTACCAGGCATGTTTGCTTTACCAAAGGGCCTTGGAAATAAAATGTTTAGAGTCTACATAACAATGTTAGCTAAGATTTTAAAAATTAAATAAAACTGATACTATTTAGTAAAATTATGATCAATTACAAAATAGAAAGATAAAATGTTTATGTAACTCTATTTGTTTATAACATTTTTGACATTAATCTATTGTACACCTATTGATTTCATTCTGAGTTACATATAACCTGCTCAGTGAGTAACATGTAACTTGCTGAGTAAAATAAAGTTTTACAGGCGATTCTTTAAAAATGTACTGTATAGTTGTTTATAGAGATTTAAATACAATATTTTGATTTTATCGGCATGTTGAGTAGTTAAAAAGTTAAGGATAATGAGACTAGATGATCAATTAGAAATACACAATTCTAAAAACAAAAATTAATTATAGATATTTAAAAGTTTATTATAAGTTGTTTTGTTTTGTATTTATGTTTAAAATGAATTTAAAGATATTAAAATTATTTTTGGTGGTATTATATATATATAGTGATGAACATATGCGTTTTATGTGTCACAAGCTGTCAGATAGGTTTATTCTTCAAAATAGTAGGAAGTAAGTAAGATTTATACTGTTTGGTTTGTTACATGTAATAAATACACATAGAGTTTTTAATCCATCATTAAATTATAACTTTTTTATTTATGAAAACATAGCTAACTATACTATAATTTGAAATGCCTTTGAACATTATATGGACTGTCAAAGCTATGACGTAATTCGGTTCGACATTTTGGTTGTTTATTATTTGGTAGTTTAGATAATCAGAAATATCGATGGTTTGATTGTCGTGGTAGTCGCATATTGTATTGTAGCGAACACTTATTTTTTGTGCTGCAAGTGTGTTTGTCCTTGTTTAACAACTAAACTGTATGTGCAGGTCAGTCAATGGGTATGCAGCAGAACCAGATGCAGCCACAGATGATGACACAGATTGGAAACACTGCGGCGGCAGCCATGCTGCAGTACCCGCAGGCTCAGATGTTCCAACAGACCCAGATGGGGCAGTTGCAGCAGGTAGACCTTGCCTTGAGTTTGGGGATACTTTAAAAACTTAAAACTCGTAACAAATACTGTAATCACTGTATCTTTTGGTAGAGTTAAATCCTACAATACAGTTTAGTACCAAGTGTTTTATACAAACACATAAAATAAAAAATTATTTTTCATATGCAGCTGTGAATAAATATTTTATCTTCTGTAACTTAAGATTGATTGTTGGTAGGTTTTTTGTTGCCAACATAATAAAATAAAATAATTTTCTATCACTACCATTCCTGAAGTGTGTTGGATGTCCAAAAAGTAAATTATGTTTTGATGTAGGTGATTGTAATGTAGTGACAGGAGCTGTTTTGGCACCACTGTAGGTTAGTCTTGTCTCGATCTGCAGTGATGGGGAGGGTTGTAAATTTCTTTTGTTTACAGTAAGCTAGCATGAAAATGAGAAGTACAATTAAAATCCCCTCAATGTGTATAAGTTTGTTCATTATCATGGTTATTACTGGAAAATATCTCAAACTGCTGATATACATCTGGAACTTTGTGATTTATTCAAATGTGATTACTGAATGTAACCACTTTCTGCTCTTGGAGAGCACAAAATCTTGCTTTTAGAGCTCGGTAAGACGTTTTTCTTACAGTCCAGACTTAGCACTAACTGATAGTCATCTGTTGTGTATGAAAAAGTAGTTTTTACTACTTTCATTTCATCAAAGACCTTAATACTGTTATCTCTGGTGGCAGAATTCGGTATCACAATAATTTATAAAATAATTCAGAGAGGTGGTAAATGTTAAATTCAGTCAGAGCATGTAAAATAATAGTAGGAAAATGTAGTTTAGAGATAGTAATATAACTTATATATTTTAGTAAATGTTGTATTCTTAGATAAAAAATATAAACTTAGATAAACTGGATTATTCCATGTTAACACGTTCGCTGCTAAAAATTAAGTAATGTATGGTTGCTAGACGCTAATTTTTTTTTATTAGTATTCACTTACCAATTTAGTTGTTGTGACACAGGTTGGTACAGAAAGGTCATCAAACACCAAAGAGCCGAATTTCGCCATTTTGAAAACGTGCAGTAGATCTACCGCACACGCTCCTGGGGCCAGTCTCCTCTTCGAAGCGCGCACCGTTTTCCTTATTGTTTTTGAAAAACAGACCACTAACGATTGTTTATAATAATACTGGGAACAAATCACTTAGTATAACTAAAAATATAATTGATAAAAAACACTAAAAAACTACTATTTACAACCCAACCATCCTCCCCAAGGTACGCTTCATTAGTCATGGAATTGGTCAAAACAATGTGGGACACACAACCCAGGCTGTCCATCACATTCTAAACACTGCCACATCACGTATTTCTTTCTGCCATTTGCATAGCAAACTCTGCACCTCTTTTGTTTACTTCTCTTTCCACGAGCCACTTTTTCTGTAATCCGTGAGGGTACATGGGGGACGCGGGCGGCGCTTCAGAGGTCGAGGAGGCTCGGGAACGTCCGGGAGTAGCTTTGTCAATAACCTCCAGACGGAAGTCGTACAATGGCATTTTGTTTTCTCCACTTGATGTGCGAACTTCGTTATAGAGATAGTGTGCATTCACTAACATCATCTGAATTACGTGGACAAAAAATCTTTTTATACCACCACAGTGTTTTCCTTTCGCAAGGATAATATGACATCATTTGGTCACTGCGGTCCACGCCTTTCATAAAATGGTTGTATTGAACAATTGGTAGTGGTTTTAGTCTCTCCAAACCACCTCGATTAATTGAATTCACCATGTCATTTTTCAAATTCAGTGGATATGTAAGAGACAACGCGTTTGTCTTTTCCATTTGGCGACAACAACACACTTTCGGCGTAGCGGGCGATGGTTTCAACCCTTTTTCAGGGTTGCCGATTTGACTTCAGGAGATACGTATTTTCTGTCCAGCCGAAGAGTTCCAGTGCAAATATGTATTCCTACGGAGCAGGCTTGAGGCAAGAGTAAAACTATTATAATAAATTATCCATAAATAAACTGTGGCCACAATTGAGTTTCCCTTGCATCAGCTTCAATACAACATTGGCTGCATGCCCCTTACCACCGTAATCATCTAAAACTCCGCAATACCATAAAAAAAACGAAGTATTAGGCCATGGGGGTCACACAAACTGTACAGTTTTGATGCCGTACTTATGGCGTTTCCCTTTTATATATTGCCTAAAGTACAACCGTCCCCTCCATAAAACCATTCCCTCGTCAATGCACAACTTTTTTTTGAGGATAATAAATTGAGTCCATTTTATTGTTGAAGTAGTCAATTAGAAACTGTACTTTAGAAGCTCTGTTGTTTGGGTTAGGGTACCTTTCAAAATTAATGCATCGCAAAATAAGCATGAATTTGTCCCTGGCCATGAATTTGGGAAGCACGTTGAAAACAGCTTACAAGTTTTCCAATAGTCTTGTATTCGGGGTAATTGTAATATTCCCATGTGCAGCAATAGGCCAATAAAAACATTTGAGATCCTCCACGGTAATGTCTTTCCATTTATGGATTCGTGAGCCTGGGGTTGTAGTAGGTCCACAGAATAACTCCAACGCGTATCTATTCGTAGTAGCCACAATGCCCTCCAAAAAAATCACATCCACCAGCAACAAGAAAAAATTGATTGGGGTAATCTCATTAGGCAAAGGGACTAAAAACTTTTCCTCTTTTGTAAACGGTACATCTTTCATTACCTATAGTTTGAGGACTCCATTGTGGTGGTCTTACGTCATAGTCCTGGGTCTTCGACCTCTGACTCATCAGTCTCGTATTGTTCATCGTCGAGGTCCCGGAGCATAACCAGGGACACCAGGGTCGTCTTCATAATCAGAATCACTATTAGCCACAAACTGACGTCTATTCTGGATTCCACTAGTTCCAGGAGGCAAATCCATGTCTATTGTATTATAAGAATAACACTAAACACACAACAAAAACGGTAAAATTTGAAGTAGTCTAAAAACTAACCACAAAACCTAACTGAGAACGGTGACCACAAAAACGCGGGAAAAGTATATCCCCACGAGCGGCAAAACGGACAAACATACACGACGAGTGCTGAGAGCACACTGACTGGGTTTCTAAACAATGGCGCTGTGCAGTAGATCTACGTCATGCGCGCCTGGCGCGAGGCAGCCGTGCAGTAGATCTACCGCAACCGCATTGAACGTGTTAATGATTTATAGTGTAACAGAGGTTACATTCTGGACTGATCTCATGCATTTGTATGTATTGATATGTTTAAGTAAGTGCTCTGTGTTCTTTAACCTTTGCAAAGTTTTATGTAAAATATAAAAAAAATGTTGTGTGGATTATGTTTAAGCTCAGACTTTATTAGATATGAAAAATTTTCAGAGTGGAGTAGCAATGCAATCGATGGGTGGAATTGGATCCAATCAAATGGGAGGTGGTTTGGGTGCATCTATTCAACCTTCACCGAGTGCTATTCAACAACAGCAGGTATTTGGTTATAATTTCAGTTATATTGAGATAGGAAGAGTTTTGAGAATTTACGTTTCCAAAAGTAATGAAACATTACCGGTACGGTTAAAAAAATTATTTTTAATATGCAGCTCATACTTGCTATGTACATGTTCTTAAATAAAAATATGTTCCCAAAATGAAAATGATTCCAAATAGAATGAAAAAACCAATAGTTGATTAGAAGAGCCTTATATTAGACCTAGCACTATTTAGACCTTAGTGCATTAAATGTATTTGGATTAAATTCGTATTAAACGTAGTTCAATCAGTCATTACTAGTGGCAGGAATAATTTTAGTTTTGATACTGTCTGATCAATGCTTTCTCATGTTTAAGGTCTAGTCTTTTCCTTGAAAAAAAAAAAAAAAAAGTGCATTAAATGTATTTGGATTAAATTCGTATTAAACGTAGTTCAATCAGTCATTACTAGTGGCAGGAATAATTTTAGTTTTGATACTGTCTGATCAATGCTTTCTCATGTTTAAGGTCTAGTCTTTTCCTTGAAAAAAAAAAAAAAAAAAAAAAAAAAAAAAAAAAAAAAAAAAAAAAAAAAAAAAACTGAATATACATTATAAATAGAGGAGAAATATACTTTTATTTTCATGAAAGGAATGTTCCACAACCCTTTAACGCTCACTGGTCGATATTTCAACCACCTCATTATTTGCTCTGTGCACGCTTTATTTTTACTTGTAATCCCTAGACGCACGGTGGTTGAAATTTCAACCACACCAAAATTCTTTCTGTGCACACCCCTAAAATTTGCAAATTTAACATGTTTTATTGATTTAACTTAATACTGGGGTTGTATCTAGACTTGGAAAAAATAATTTTAAAAATCCTTTCTTTTATTTGATATATTTTAGGCTATGGTTGATATTTCGACCAGTGACCTTTCAGGTATATGCATAATACCTCATGCTCACTGGTTAAAATTTCAACCACTTATAGATAGGGTTAAAAACGTACAAATAATAATGAATAAACATTATTTATTTAAACCCAAAAAGTTAATCACATTAAACAGAAACTTAGTTTCATTTTAAACATAATTGTTATAAAAAAAAACATCAATTATTAAAGCAAAACAGTAATCCAAACCAATATAAACCAAGATTATCATAAAACCTTAATTATTTAAAGCAAAAAAAGTAATAACCACCCCCCTGTTTTATATATATATATATATAAAACAGCTTAATTCAAACTAACTATTATAACGAAAAGTATTTAATTCAATGGTAAAAATTATAAATTTTAAATGTAAACAATGTTACATTTAAACAATTTTTGCTAAGAGAAAATTACAAGTTAATAATAATATAAACTATCATAGAAAAAATTTAATCTACAACTCCAAATAATTATACTATACATATTAAATCAAAACATATTTTGATTTAGCAATATTCAGAAGAAAAACATATTTATAGGCCTAATCAATACGTAGTCATTTGGAAATGAAAAACACATTTAATCTAACCTAATTAAAAACTTAAATATCTTAATTAAAAAAGAAGTAATGCATATAAATTATAGTCCAGGGCTTGTGGAATGGGGCGAAGCAGGATAGACACAGGGCTGCATCACATTTCTCACAGGCAATACTTGTGCGCTTACATTTTTCCTTCGTATTACATCTTGCACATCTACGAGAAGAAGTGGGAATTGGAAAATGTTCTCTAACATTATTAAGGTCTAAATTCGTTACCTTTCTACCAGTTACTTTGTTTGCAGTTATTGAGGTATTAGCTTTTGGTGTTCTACTACGGAAATTCCCAATGAGTTCTGCTGCCAGCTTTTCACAAAAAAAAAGTAGTTGTGTCATTGGTTTTTTTTCTATTTTCAGTTGAAATATACTTATACAAAATAAATGAGTTGACTATGACAGATTCTAAAAGAAAATAAAAGATTTTTAACAACTATTTTCTTGATTTCTGGGCTATTCCATAACATGATTTGTTTATACTACAAAATTATCTCTAAAATGTCATGTAAACTTTCAAGCAAAGTCATTATTTTTTGTTTATAACTTGCATGCCCAAAGATATTCGTCTTATCTGATAATTTTGTCTTCTAGAGGAGAATATCCACATTAAAAGTGTATAACACCAATTCAAAATCTATAAAGATAAACTTTTTATAATTATTATAAAATTACCATAATTTAGGACAAAATTCTTTTAGTGTGATATTTAATTTGTTTTAAGAGCCTATATGGCTAATATAATTTAAAAACGAAGCATAATGTAAAGTCTCAAATATCACAACCAATGCTAAATAATTTAAATGTATTAAAATCTCACCTTTACTCAGCTGCAGTTAAAAACGTAATGACAAACAGGATTTTCTCTGATGTCACTATTCCTAGACGCACGCTGGTCGCAGAATGAGCCACTTTTTTTTGTTTATCTCGATAGAGTGCAGTACAAGTTCCGTTCACGTCTATTTCATATCCCAACATGTCAGGTGGAATTCCAAGAATGGCTAGTGCTGACAAGGACTATATTCGCCCATCCGTATGAGCCAAACTTACCTTAATTGAAAGTGGTTGAAATATCAACCACCGTGCGTAAACGAAACTGAATGCATTTTTGGGTGTGCACAAGGAAGTTTTCCAAGTGGTTGATATTTCGACCAGTGAGCGTTAAGGGAATTAAACATATTTTAGGCAACCTATAAAGGGTTAGAGTGTACCAAGAGTTATTGTTAAGTTGGATATTACACTGATTACTGTTTGTTGCACAGATGTATTCCCAGGTGGGTGCTGTCAGTTATCCGACCCGCAGCATCATCGCCTCACCGTTCTCCAATAGCTCAGCTGGCCAATCCTCTGCTGGTTCCACTGGCTCCCCCAACACTGCTGGCACACCAAAGCAGCGAGTCTTCACTGGCACCGTCACTAAAGTCCAGGACAATTTTGGCTTTGTGGATGAGGAAGTGTTCTTCCAATCTAGGTGAGAGATTGTGCGAAAACTGATCCACTATTCAAGGAACCTAGGATCATGGTTACGCCATAGTGGAAAGAGATAATTTTCCGTATTTTTAGCTTTTAAAATGAATTTCAATTTCTTTTTGCTGTCAGGGGAAAAGTATTTTATGCATTAAGCTTTTGTGTAGACACAAATGAACTTTTGAGTTTAATTTTGGGAATTTAAAGTAGTAAATTTAATCATGAATAATTGTTGTTTCCAGAAGTTTTAAGTTTCTATAGGACATGGAGCAAGTATTACTTTTCACTATATTCATCAACTCTCAATTATTCGGAGACAGTAATCTCGGATAATTCAATATCATAGTTAACTTCAGGTCATGTAGTTAATATTACAGAACCTATTGCTGTTAATACCAACGTAGATTAAATGCAAATATTTATTTTGGATCAAAGTACTAAATTGTTGATACTTTATTTTATTGAATTATGCTATATAAATTAATTAGTTGAGAACCTAAGTATATATTATAATTAATGTGTTGAGGGAAATAAAGCAGATTTAAGCTGCGATCACATTTTGTGAAATGATCCAAGAAAATGGGACGCTCTTAAGTAAAGTTCTTGCAAAATTGTAACGAAATATACCAAATACCAAATATACCAAATATAAATGCACAGCGTTAAAAATACTATTTTTCAATTATACTATAAGATAAAATATCAGACACCATGTCGTGCCAATAGCCGAAGAACAGTCTGGTTGGAAAGCGTCTGCCTACTCTCGGATTGATAAGTATAGAATCCTAAGTTTGAGCAATAACTGCAAATTAACTAATGTAGCTAAAATTACGGGAGTTCCAGTAAAATTTAGCTCGTTTGTTTTTGTGTGTAGATATATAAAGCAAATTCTTCACAAACAATAACTAAGTTTTTTGTCTGTAAGAATTAAAAGTACCGGTTTTTGGCACTTTAGTACTAAACTGTAATTTAAAATTTAATTAATCATTGTTAACCCTGACGTCCAAAGTACATGGATATTATAAAAATGGTGTCAACTTCCGACATCCATTTAGTGCTGACATACACTGTTTTTATTATTTTACTGTTCACTTTTTTTTTTTTTTAAATAAAGGAGAAGCCGACCCCCTTTTAAGCCTTATTCTGCCCGTTCTCATGGGCCACTGGTCTGTGCGAGGATCTTATCAAACAGAATAATGGAGAGAGAGTTGATACAGTACAAGGTCGATGGTACTGATAAAAAGCGCAACGGTCACGGACAGGATTCGAACTTGCGCGATCTCTAACTCAGACTCAAAGTCCAACGTATTAGACCGCTCGGCCATCGGCACTCCCAAATGCTTTGAAATTCCACAGACTTATGTACAAGGATTTATTGGATCAAAATATATTAGTTCGTAAAGCTTTGACTTTGTATTTTATAGAATTTGTAAGCATCTATCTAATAGACATGCAAGAGGTCGCACTCCTTGCAGTTTGCAGCAATTTTTGTAAATCTGTGGTATTATGATTATCAATATCAGCAGCTTGGGAACTCATTTTTACTTCTTATATACATCTTCACAGAACCTTGACATCTGTTAGACTTTTACTACCTTTATTCAAATTGATTTAAAATTTTTTTGTCTTCTGCACCCAATTTGGCAATATTCTCTGATGCAAACATTTAAATTTATGAGTGTAATCATTCATTTATTATTAAGTTTGCACGTTCTTATTTTATTAGATAAATTTTCTTTTGAAGTACAAACAAATTTTGTATTTACACGCTTATGCTCCAATTTTTTCATGTGAAACTTCTATTATAGTCTAAATTTTACAGCAAATTGTACAGTACTGGAAATATGTTTTTGATTGCACACCTTATTTGCAGATAATTGAAAGAAAGTACATTCTCAATATTTGAAATATGTTTTTGATTGACACACTTTTATTTGCAGATAATTCAAAGAAGTACATTCTGAGACACAGTTAATGAATCTAAAAAGAGGCTATTTTTGAGAAGATTCCTTTAGAAGGGAAATAATACATAATATAATAGGAAGTGTGAGAAAATTTCCTTAATGCAACTTTTCAAGTTAATATTATTGCAAAAACTATCAAAAAATGAATTGAAATACAAAATAAACACTAAATAACAATAATGTACTATGTAATATTGTACGCATACAAGTAAAAAAATATGAGCTATGTGTAAATACAAGGTTACTTATATAGAAGAAAAAAATATTTTGAATGTATTCTAAAAATATTAATACTAAGAAGCCTATATTTTCAAAATGCATACATAGGTAATATTTTGATATCATAACATAGCACATTTTCTTCAAATTACAAAAGTCTTCTTAATTTAAAATTTATCTTCTGTTTGTATTAAGTCATTTTGGAGATGAAAAGCCTACCTAAGTATTGAGTACACATATATAAACGTTACTCAGACTATGTGGTTAGTGGTGGTAGTAAGTGGTTTAGTAAGCCACTTGGAATCTTGCTATAATAAGAGACCACTTTTTCTATTACATATTACTGTTTTCTTTACATTGGGAAGGATTTTTTGGGGTGAAAAGTTAACCCTTGTGTTTGTAATGGACGGTTTTCAGATATACCCACAAAATTAGAACAAAACCATACCAATTGGTCTTTTATGTAAAAAAATTTTAAACCATATTTATCAGGACAGGTAAGTTATGAAAATATAAGTAACAACTCTCAAAAAAATAATTACATGATTTTTTGGAGAAAATTTGTTTTTTTGTCCTGGAAACATTGTTGATTATATCAGCTTGTCTTTTTTTACCTTAAAACTATAAATTAATGATTTGGTACGGATTAAATATCACACAACAAGTTTACATCAAAGTATCAGAAAAATGTCTGTTTATGAAACAAGTTTTTTGTCCTGAGTCTAAAACATTGTATTTTGCTGACTTTTGGTTGTTTATGAAGGTTTAAAACACTAAATATTTACAGTAGAAATGTATATGTATGGTATTGAAAAATAACAGCTTTATCTTATGACAAGATATCTCAGTTGAGCATTATATTTAGTTTAATCACATAAGGGACAAAAAAATAAACCATTCCTAAATCGTTCATATTTAGAAATAATACATGTAAAGTGCAGAGAAACAATGTTTGTGAACAGTTGCTGTGTAAAGGGGTCCAATCCTTCAGTGGGGGACAGAGTTCTAGTGGAGGCTATGTATAATGCAAGCATGCCATTCAAGTGGAACGCCACCAGGATACAAGTTCTGCCGATGGAAAGGGGTTCGGAATCTATGCACTCTGGTGGAGGTAGAGTGGGACGGTTCAGCTCATCGTACAACAGTGTTCCTCCTCCATGTAAGTTTCATTAATATTACATGTAGAGAAATATATTCAACCAATTGTTAATGGAGCAAGTTACAATTCCTGTGAAACCAATAAACTTAAATGTTTTTTCCTGAAATGTAAAAGCAAAATTGTAATGTTTTACTGCAATAAAATTGTTTGATATAAAAGACTGCATCAATAGCATGTAAATTGAACTTAATTACCTTATCTCAGATGTACAATAGTATTCATTAGTCAATAGTTAAGCATATAGAATTTTTTTATAGAAATCTTGCTACAAGAAACCAATTAGAATCTTAAGCCCTGTATATTTGCTATTGTTGGCTGCTGGTATGAGTGCTGAGCGGTTCTGCTAAAAAAGCATTTTCTTTTGTTTCAATATTGGGATATATCAATATCAATCAGCTTTCCTTAGGCTAAAAAATGAATAATGTATTTTATCTTTATATTAGAATTTTTAGATTAAAGTTGCAATATTCTTTTTGTGTTCTTTACCTTTTACATGTTTATTTCTACAATATTCATTCTTTCTAGTATTCATATGTATTCTGTTATTTATATACAACATTAATGCAATATGAACATGACAATAAAAATGGCTGAAGTAAAACTTTTTTATTACAACCTGTTAAAATTGTTTTAATATTGGTTTTTGCAGAAATTAATTTGTACGTGAAATATCAAGGGATTTGTTAATATCTAGAGGAGGTTATTTTTCAATAAAAAATAGTTTTTTAAAAAATATTAGAAAAATAGATTGAATTATTTAATTATTTTCACTTAATATTAGCTATTTTATGTGTAGGAAAGATTTTTATAAAATCATTTCTTATAAGTATAGCCATTCTTATTTACAAAAATTACAATTTTGTTTTCTTCATACAATTTGCTTCAAAAACCTGGTTAAAACAAATATTTTGATGTGCAAAAGTGGTGTTTAAAAAATATAATTTGTTTTACAAATATAGAAACAAATTTCATTTCTTAGATTTGAAATATATTTTGGACTAACCATGTTTTACTTTATAAAACATAAGAGTAATCAACATTATATCTCTAAAGAAGAACAATTGTCCATTTCACATAAAATTATAGACATTTATGATAGTAGGAAATTTGGGCAATTATGTAATCAGACCCAAATAAGAACGCCTGAAGATAAAAATTGTGAAACTTACTGTATGTACATGATTTATCGCTTCAGAGAGTGGTATGTTCTTAATAAAAAAATGTAATTTGCAAAAAAGTCATATTACAATTTTAAAAAATTATGTTGAATGTAAACAATATAATTTCCTTAAGCTATAAATTTAAGCAATAAACTTGTCACCCATTGAAGCAATAATACATGTACGAGGCCTGTTAAAAAAGTCACGATTTTTTTAAATTTCCACGTGTGATGTATAGTCTGTTTTTAATTTTATTGTGGCGTTACATGTGTACACATGTCTCTGACATATGCACAACAAGTTCGGCTATATTGAATGTTCATTTAATTGTTGACAGCTGATTTGCCTGCACGTGTCATAACTCGTCTTCGATTTGTGCCTACTCGAAAAAATGGATCAAATAATTTGTATACAATTTTTTAAAACTAAATTCTGAATGTTGACTGTGGTTTATAGAGAAGCTACCTTGGACCGAAGCATTGTTTAACGGTGGTGCAAAACATTCTCAGAGAGCTGAGAAGATGTGAACGACGAAGAGAGCGTGCCGGATGCCTGTGCACGTCTAGCACAGATGTAAACATTGATTAAGTGGAGAAAATAGAATTGGCCAATCGTCTAATCACTATTAGAGAAGTTGCAGAGGACCTAAACATATCAATTGGTTTTTGCCATTCGATTTTTACCAATGATTTGGGCATGTGGGGTTGCCGTGCCAAATTGATCAATTTCTACTAAAAAGAGCAGCGCTTTACCATTGCTAATGAGTTGTTGGATTCTGTCCGTGATGACCCCAATTTTGTCCGTAGGGTCTTAACCAGTGATGAATTATGGGTTTATGGTTACGATATAGAAAGCTCAATCATTCCAATGGAAGCTGCCAGACAAGCCAAGACCGAAAAAAGCGGGCCAAGTTCGATCAAATGTGAAAGTTATGCTTATAGTTTTTTTTCGATTGGATGGGTGTGGTGCTTCATGAGTTCTTGCCACAGGGTAAAATTGTAATAAGGAATATTATCTGCAAGTTATGCACAAAGCAATTCACCAGAAACGCACGGATTTGTGGAAGAACAAACATTGGGTTTCGCACTACGGTTATACCCCTGCTCACACATTGTTACTTGTGCATGATTTTTTTGGCTAAAACATAATGATGCCGCAGCCAACCGTATTTCCCAGATCTGGCCCCTTGTGACTTTTTCTTGTTCCTGAACTGAACTGAAGAGGATGTTACGCTATGCTTATTAGCCATAGCATCAAAGATAATGGAAGCTTTCGAGGCTGGCGAATCAATGGCTCTTGCGCTCTGTGATCTGAGCTGAGCATTCGATTGTGTGCCCCATAAGATACTACTTAGCAAGCTAAATTCCTATGGGATCGAAGGAACAGTTCACAAAACTATTTCCAGCTATCTCGAAAATAGACAACAGAGGGTATCGCTTGGTGGGGCTACTTCAGGAAGTAGAGAAGTCATGCATGGAGTACCACAAGGTTCCATCCTGGGACCTTTGCTCTTCTTAATTCTTGTGAATGATTTAAGACTGGGAGGCAGGGCAGTGCTGTTTGCAGATGACACTACGCTCCTGTCCAGAGGAAAGCTGATACATTCCGTGCTTCAGGAAGCCGAGGACTTGTTAGCAGATGCCAAGAGGTGGTTCACCACAAACAAACTAGAATTAAATGAAGAAAAAACACAACTGATATTCTGTACTCTAAAAAATGGAGATGTCATAGAGGACTGTGATGAGGCCGTTAAATTACTCGGTTTCTGGCTGGACCCGAAGTTAAATTGGAATTGTCACATAGACAAAGTGTGCACAAAACTCTCCAGGGTTATCTTCTTGCTGAGAAAACTGAGAAACGTGGTACCAGAGCGGTGCCTGGTAACGGTGTACCACGCACTTTTTCACAGCCACCTAGCCTATGGTATTCTGCTCTGGGGCCATGCATCAGCATGCAGCAGAATACTTGTTCTCCAAAAAAAGGCGCTACGCATCATTACATCTTCAGACCATCTGGAGCATTGTAGGCCTATTTTCAAACGCCTCAGAGTATTAACGGTTCAAGGCCAATATGTAATGAACTCACTTATATACGTAAAGGAGAATGAATCTCTGTTTGGGAGAAGACAAGATGTCCATGGCTACAACACCTGCCATGCAAAAGACCTAAACACCCTAAAATGTAGACTTTCAAAATCGTTGAACAGTTTTCCAATAGCAGCGGTCAAACTATACACCAGCCTACCGGAAAGCATCAGAAATATGAACACTATTAAGTTCAAGGAAGCCATATGGTCCAGACTTACAAGTAGGCCTATCTATGCACTCAAGGAACTTGAAGATGACCCACTGTTCTAGTCCTGCCACCATAAACCTTTGTAAATAGTGTATATAGTTTTAAATACTTGACAAAATTGTTGTGAACAAATTGCAAACAGTTTTTAAAACAAAATTGACACAGTCTATCTGGTTTTATCAGTCAAAGACGAAGACATCAAGTATCAAGTATCAAGTAAGTAAGTAAGCTACGATTGAAGAGTTAAAAAGACGGCATCGAAGGAGGAGCTGAACAAGATCACAAAAATCTTCTTTTTAAAGTGCTTTGATGATTGGAAGAAACGTTGGCACAAGTGTATAATATCTAATGGGGATTACTTTGAAGGGAAGAAAATTGAGATCGATGAATAAATAAATTATTAAAAAATAACAAAGGTTGCGATATTTTTTTGAACAGATATAGTGTACAAAATACACATTTTACCTTCAGCCATTTTTGTGTGGACCTGATTACAACATTGCCTAAATTATCTACGTCAGCATGTAATTTCATGTAGACTGAAATCATACTCAATTTTTTTCTGTATTCAGGGAAATTATCTTAGAGAGATTTGAATTTAATCTAAAGAAATATTTTCCAAACCCAAAATCAAGTGCACTATCTTAAATTTGCACTTATCTGGGGTTAAAAGTTATACATGATTCGGTTCCATTATTCATCGGCTGAAGGATCCGTTGTTTGTATTTTGAAAATAAATTAAATAATTACAATTTAATACAATACTGAGAGATTTTATTATTTTTTAGCTGATGATGTGATGAGTGGAGGAGGTGATTTTAGTAGAAGAAACAGAGGACAAGGATCTATGAAGAGAAACCGAAGAGATGATGATGACTTTGACAGGAAACGGCGAAGGGATGACCGAAGAAGTATTGATCGCCCTAGGTAATTCCTGATGTTTTAAATATTTAGAAACATTTTTTATTGAGATGTGGAAAATGTTTTTCTTTATAATACTTAATCCGTATTATTTCACTATGATATATTAAACTATCTGTACATGGTTCAGTTTTTAACTTTTTTTAATTCTGTGAAAACATAGGAAAGTTTTTTTCTATTTAGCTGGCCATGTTTAAGTATATAGTATATAAGACTTTCGTGAAGACAGGAAGATACAAACATGAGCTGCCTTTTTCTACTGGATTGAGATAGAAAGCTTTAGTTTCAACTGTTCTCCTTCTTTTATCAAGTCCTTTCAAATGAGGTGAATCTTAATGGGCCTTTACATTTAAAAATTTTGGAACAACCCCCCAAATCCCATTTTGGGGAAATGGGCATAGTTATAACATGGTACTAAAAAGTTCACTTCTATTTTCTAGAAAGGTGTCCCAAGTTCTATCACTCCATTTTTATCCATCAAAAACTAATAAGAGTTTATACTTTTAACTCACACTGTATATCAATATTTCATCATTGCATATAGTTTAAACCTATGAAACTAATTGACAACTACACAATTAACAATACAATTAATAATATTAAACAATGTTACAATCATATTAAAAAACACACAAAAATGCACAATGTCAATTTGTTGGATTGCCAGTTGATGTTTTGGTGTGCAATTTTCAGTAGTGATTTTCTGTCAGGTGTTTGGGTTTCTAGATAATTGAGTTTTAAGGGGGCCATACTGCATTCTAGAGTTGTATTTTGTGTCTTTCTTTGGATTGAGGTTGCTGGTCTAAAAAATTATGTTGTGGGATTTGGGTTGGGTGTGCACTGTTTTGATTTTCTTTTTGTTTGTAGCCATAGTGTTTTGTCATGTGCTCCAGGTAAAACGCAATGTGTTTCAGGAAGAAGTCCTCATAGTCTTCACCGTTTCTCCTCAGCTTTGAGTTTAGTGGTGGGGCGTTGCTTAGCTTCATTTTAGTCTCTAAGTTTGCAGGTTTTTGGGGTCCAAGGGCATTTGATCTTTTAGCAACGTTTGCTACTTGTAGAGAGAGACATTACTGTAAACATATAGCGATTGGCGGCTTTGGTGTGCGGTACTTAGGGCAATTGCATGCAAGTTGAATGAATGCGAGTGTGTGTCTTGCGATATTATTGTAAATTTGTATATAGTTACACTAATTATTGATGATTGTTTTAATATAGTTTGATTGTTTTAAGATTCATTTAATATATAGTGTAAATAAATAGACTAAGTTTTAGTTATAAATGTATTCATATATATGTTGGTTTAATTTTTATGAGGTTAAGTGGTAGAGAGGACTTTATAGTCCTAACTTCGCCTCTAATAAAGTCATTTTTCATTTCATTTCATTTCATATTTATCTTCCTTCTTCTGGTTGATTGAGGAGTGCATACTCTTTTCTAAGTAGTTGGGCTGCGTTCTTGTTTAGAGCACTTGGCATTCTGTATTGTTGGACGACCGGGAAAAGTTTTGTTGGCAGGTTTGGCTAGTTCTTGCAGACAGGTATGGGCTTTGTTCTTTCAAAATGTTATTTTCTTTTTTGATACAGGTTTAGTGATCATCTCCTGAAATCAGAATATTAATGGCCATCTCCATTTGGTCAAGTTTTGTTTTTATATGTGACATATCAAGTAGGAGAGATGTAGGGCTGTCTCTAATTACTTCAGTGCAAGGGGAAGTTTGTGTCATTTAGTTATTAAAAGATTTAGTTTTAGTTTCTTGGGTTTTCACTTTCTTTTGCAGAGCAGTGATAATTTTTTCAAGCTCTGTTATTCTTTTACGTGACCATCAATTAGTTGACTCAGTTTCAGGTCATGTTCTTCGTATATGGTTTGTGTTTCTTCTCTTTATTTAGTTGAGCTTCAACATTTGTATTTAGTTGCAATAGGTTTTCTATTTTCTCTAAATGTTTTTTTTTCTTTACCTTCCATTTCTTCAAGTTTTTCTTCCATACTTCACACAGTATTTGAATAAACATACAAACATAAACATGATTTATTAAATGGCCGTAAGCAAAAAAATATTATATTTCAGAATTTTACATAATCTTTTAAGACTACCTAGTTATAACAAACACCCTGTTTATACACACAAAAGTCAACTGTTTTGTAATAGTTACCGTGAATAAGAAAATTTAGTTAAACAATAATTATATATTTAAATAGGCACTATGTTAAACATACGATAGTTATCAATAAATTTTGATAATTTATAATTTATGAGTACTGATTACATTATATACTAGTTTAACCCTTTGAGTGCCACAGCGTTGCTAATTTTGACGGTATGAAAAGTGCATAAAGTGCCAGCGTCGCCAATTTAGACGTTTCATATTTTGATAATATTTTATATAGTACAAGATTATTTTGGCCAAATAACCAGACAGCTGTATTCAGTAGCTTCCAAACTATATAATAAATACGAATTTTATGTTGGTTCTCTACTATTTTATCTGTGAAACTTATGTTGTTTGGGTACTTATCAAGAGACCATTATTTTTGGATGAGTTTTCCTTATCGGGGACAAAATAAAATTACAGAATTTAAAAGAACAGACTTTCTTTAACCTATTTTGGAATTTACAAGTTATTATGACAATCAATGAAAACAAAAACTAAAAGAACAACATTTCATTATTCGAAAATGTCAGGTAATTTGTGTGTCTATTTTTATTTTGATCTCTGATAAGGAAAACTCGTCCAAAAATAGTGGGCTGCGATAATACCGAAATACTTGTACCTATGCGATGATTTTGTCTTCCAGTTACGCGATGTAGCGGACGAGTACTGTATTGCGTAATGGCCTTTCTTGTTGTTTATGTGCCGATAACCAAGCATTTGAGTA
Source organism: Homalodisca vitripennis (assembly GCF_021130785.1). NCBI lineage: Eukaryota > Metazoa > Arthropoda > Insecta > Hemiptera > Cicadellidae > Homalodisca > Homalodisca vitripennis. The sequence goes on from NC_060211.1 coordinate 74,328,016, forward strand.
AATACAAAATAAAATAGTAACTTATACAGTATTTTACCGTATTTCTTTACAAAAGTAATGTAGTGATTTGAGTTGTGTCCACGTGAAAAACGTGAATTTTCAGTGAAAATGTATTAGGATTGTTATTTAGTAAATGTAAACTTTTATGTAGATATGTTAGCAAGTATTTGCCTCTACATTTACTAATCATATTTATTTTTGTTCTATTGATGTTTTTATTAGAATTATTGTGAAAACTACACCATTACTATGTAATTTCTATACTCTGACAAATGAAGTACACCGGGCAGCATTTTGTTTATACATATAATGCCATGTTTTTTAAATTCTAAAATATTATTTTACACATGGGTTTTATTTAGAATTTATGGCTATCATCATGGTATAAAGAAAAAAACCTTAAAAATAATGTATACACTCAAATTAAGTCGAAACTTAACTTTTTCCAAAAAAGTAAAAAACTTTTTTTATAAATAGTGAAATTTTTATATTTTGATAAATAAAATTTTGTTTGTAACGATATGTATCATTCTACGTTTAATGAGAAAAAGAACAACAACAAAATTATGACAATCTGTTTGGTAGTTATTTTACAACTCAGCTTTTTTCCCAAAAGCTTACAAATATGCAAAAAAAACAGCGTGGCACTTTATGCATATGCCTTGGGAAAATGTGGCACTCAAAGCGTTAACTATACTGTTAAAAATGGCTAAAATATCAATCTTTAGCAGGCACTACTGTAGAGGGGTGGGGAAGTATAACATCTTATTTTTGGAATGGATAGTTTGAGTAATTCGCTCGAAATTACACCACTCCTCTACTCCCATGTGAACTCCTTACAGTAGTAGAAACTGCAGTGCTTGGAAATCAAAGTGATAATGAGTTTTAAAACTGAAATTGAGAACAAATTAACTCAACCCAAAAACCACCATCTCAAACTTAAGGGCAATAATTTAGTCAATTATGGCTTAGCAGAGTGTTGACGGCTTAGAAGCCCAAGATGTCAGATTTGGGTTCTGAGTTTGAGATCGTGCAGGTTCAAATCCTGTCTTTGACCATAGCACTTGTTGCTAGTACCATCCTTGTTTACTGTAGTGACACTCCTCCTTATTCTGTTTGATAAGATCCTTGCACAGGCCAATGTCCCATGGGGATGAACAGAATTAGACTTAAAAGGGCATTAGCCTGTCCTTAAAAAAAAAATAAACTATTATCAATCAAGGAAGGTTCTGCTTTGTAATTCACTATGCATATGTAATTTACTTTGTATATAAGTAGAGTGCAATGTGACAAAAATTAAATGTAGAACCACAATAAGAAAATTTAAATATTTACATATATAGAGAGGATTATTAATTTTAATTAAATGATTTGGAATGTAATACCTAGGGATTTCTGCAGGGAAGACAAAGAAAAGGAAAAGGAAAAAGAGAAGGAGAAAGAGAAGGAACGAATGAAAAGCCCTCCACTCCGCAAACGTAGTAAGACACCAACAAGAAGGAGGAAGACTAGAGTTGTCCCTCGCTACATGGTCCAGATACCTAAAATTGATCTTGATATGTGAGTAGTGTACATTTTAGTTTGATTCTTTTTAACTGTACATGAATAATAATAGTTTTTCAATTAATAGGCTAACAAACCAGTTTAGTTTTAGTACAGTATCTGCTTATTGTCATAAAATATTCTACTCTTAAACAAAATTTATTTAATATATCGATTTGAATGGCTAAACAGAAAAGTTTGTTTGATTTAAAATAGTTTAATCTTAATTTTTTATTATATCTACCTTTGAATAAAGCATTTTTTATTCAAAAAATACAGATGGGCTTTAAATAAAAGTAAAATATATTAGTCTACTTAAATTTATTTAAACAAATATGTTACTTCCTGGTTTATTCTTGGTCATTAACATGTGAAAATTTAGTAATAAAACTAACCTAAACCTAAATTTCCAGGCCAGAGGCTGATGTTATAGAGATAAAAAAGCGTTACACCAACATGTACATGCCGTCAGACTTTTTCTTGAGCACTTTCAAGTGGGTAGAGGTGTTCCCACCTCATAGACCTTTGATTCTGGATCATCCGTGCGCATTCCATGTGATGCACAAAGATGTTGACCCACTAATAGAGAATGATGCTGTTCTAGACCCTCCTGATGCTGATTATCTATTTTCTGCTAAGGTATGTTCAGTTGCTAATTATTATACTGAGTTTAATTAAGTTGCGATACAGGGTACAAGACCAAGGGGTGGGTGAAATGACAAATTGGGTGTGAGGGCAATGAGTGTGAGTGTTTTCAAGAGGGAAGATGTGTGGAAGAGACAAGGGAACAATATTTGGTGGAAAGGATATAGCCACCCAACAGATCAGGTAGAACACTGCTCACACATCAGATTAGGTGGAACTTGGTTGAGAAGGTACATTTTGATAAAATGTTTAAAGGATTTAAAATTTGAAACACAGCACAGAAAAAAATGACCCAATTTAAAAATGTTTGGTTCAGTATTTTATTACAATATTGTTATCTGTATTCTGATGTTTATGAAATTAAAATGTTCAAGTTGTTTATTATGCAATAGTAGCCTTTTAAAGATATTCAATAATAGAAACATTTACATTGAGAATGTTGAGTTTAGCCCCAGTTCACCTTTCACTTAGTGCAGTATTGCAATGCCTAAATAAAATCTTACGCAGTCACAGACTTAACTCCTGCAATCTGAAGTCATGTCCGTCTGAAGGGATACAAAAAAGTTGGTAACGGAGAAGCTCATAATGAACTTTTGACATCGTTTTGACATCAGAGACTCCTAGACTACAGAATACAAAATATAGTATAATCTAGGTGAAAAGGTATTCTCATTGTCTCATCAGGTGCACAATTGAGTGCACTACGATGTTTTAGACACGATCTCTAAGCATAGTGGAGTAACCAAGTTTTCTACACATAACGTAACTATGTTGGGAAGAGTTGATCAATGTGAATGATGAATTTAGTAGCTTCAGTTCACCTTCCGCTTAGTGCAGCGTCTGAAATCTTGAAATCTGAATTCAGATACCTGAAGCATGTGACAGAGTCACTATAGAGTGAATGAGTTTTTTGATTAATGTGTAAACTTGCTTATTGACTTACATTATATTTTATGTACTCAAATTAAAAAGTGAACAAGGTATTGTGTTTTATTTAATGATAGATCAGTAAAGGGTGGAAGGTGGAGAAATCTTATTTTTGAGAAACATGTAAATGAATACCAGGTGTATACCCTGGACTTAACCCTTTCCGGGCCAGGCGGCAATATATTGCCGCCACAGATCGCGTCTGAAAAGTGCCAGGCGGCAATACATTGCCGCCAGTGACATACGCCGTTTTCTTAACCCATTGCACGCCATAAGCGAGTTATTTCGCATGCATAAAAGTCCGTACAGCGGCCCATAGCGAGTTATATCGCGAACTACATTTTACAACATTAGATAGTTTAATAGTTGTCGAATTTGCCGCTAGATGGCAGAGAAAGTCACTTTGCTGCCTAGTGCATTAGCTAACGTGCCAACTGAACTGAACGTTTGAGGATTATCGATCGGTAACAGCTGTTTCTTTCTATTCATGTTTGCTTCCCGTACTTCTCGAAACGCCCAAAGCGATTATACTCGCCGCCATTTCGTGAAGTTCTATGTGTAGTGTTCCTGCTCACTGACAGTTTATGTTTTTACAGTTTTATTAGTTTATATTACGTTTAGTGCTTGTGAACTTTAAAATTATTACTATAGTAATAACTAATTATTTATTATTATTTTGACGTAACTTGTGAATATATTGCCAAAATTATAGCTAACGCAGACGATCCGGACTTTGACGATTTCGTTCTTTGGGGTTACATACTCTGGACGATTATTCGTAAAAAAAAACAGAAAACAGTTTTCTAAATGTGTATTTATTTACTTATCACACATCATATCTACTTCATGTACGGTATAGTTTGTAAAAATTAAACAGTTTTATCAAAATAACGTTTTTCGTTCATTTCATACCTACTGGTCCTTAAAATAGAAAAATATCTATATATTTCGTTTTAAAAAATTGCCCATAAAAAAGCATTTTATGGTTTTTATTCTTTAAATCAATTACTTAAACAAATAAAAAAAATGGCTTTAAAAGTTTTCAAAAAAATTAAATATTCAGTAATTTGGCGTTAGGGCAAAAACATATACGTAATTACTTGGTGTGCAAAGGGTTAAATAAATACGACGTCAAATGATTAAAGTATTTTATGTTTTTTTTATATTCCCTGGTATATTTGTAGATAATTTAATATGAATATAATTTTTATTTTGGAGGTCTATGCGTTTTTATTATCGTAATTGTCACGTGACATTATCAGCTGACTCGAACTATTGTTGTTAATTTCTTTATGCTTTTAGTGTAATTGTACTATTGTATGCTGGATTCTTCTTCATTATTTTTATTTGTGGTTGTAAATATTAGTAGTGTTAGTAGTTACCTGCTTTAGCTATTGTGTGTAGTAGTTTACAATGACTGACAATTTGCGATCTCACGGGAGTGAAATTGTAAGTAGCATATTTGTAAATAGAAAAAAGTGCAAATAAATTTCAAATAAAATTGTGTAAATATTTCTTGGTAAATAGTGTTTTTTACTATATTGAAAACTGTTTATAGATCCTACAATCATCTGTTTACCAGTTCATCCATAATGTGAATATTTATTTTAAGTTTCTTGCAGTGTAAGGAGTCAGTTGCTTTATCATTTATAAAATGTTGCGAAGTACAATTATGCGTATTTATACAAAATGTGTCATAATAAATTTATTTATGAGAGAAATAACACAAAATTTTGTATGGTTGTTCCTTTCTAAATGTATAATATAATAACATAGCTTCCCACAGTAAAAATTATTTTTCTTTTTTAGTTATTTACAAAAAAAAATAAAAAAAATAAAAAAGTTTTTATGTAATCCATTAAAACATCATTTATTCTAAATTTTAAAATTACTTAAAAACTACATCTATATATTTTTTTATTGATAGTATACATCTATACAAGTAATTTGGTGCAACTTTTAGGTCATTCTCTAATTTTTATGAAAAGGTATAAATTTTAATCTAAGAGACTGCAAAATCGCCAATTTTAGCCTGGCACTTTTGACTAGTCACAAGGGGATATGATATGTGAAAAAATTTTGCAACACCTCACATTTGGTCCTGGCCCTGAAAGGGTTAAAAGAATACCATATGGAAAAAGAAAATGTTGTATATATATTTGTTTTGTTCTTAAAAGTAAATGTAATGTAAATAAAACTGTAATAGACTATCCAGTTATACTTCTATCAACCCAAACTATAAAAACGACAATGTACCGTATACACTTCTATACCATTTATTTCATAATTTTATTCAGAGTGCTTTAGTATTCTAAATTTAAATCAATGGATTATAAATGGGTAATGAAACCATTGGTTCATTCTATCCAAGTTTCACATGAATAAGGCAGAACTATTATTTAACAAAAAATACTGGTTCTTCTGTGACTCGGACCTAGATTTTTAATTTTGTGGGAAGCTGTGTTACTCATAAACTATTACATAACAAAACTTGAAATTTTTATCTGATTTAATAATGGGGGTTTTCTGTTTTAATGCGCACTTAAAAGAAAATTACATCTTTTGAAAGAAGTATGATCAAAAGAAACCTATATCCATTGATTTATTCAGTGATGCCTCTTTAGGCAAAATAATTCTCATGAATTTGTGTGTGAAAAATAAACGAAAAATCTATACATTTCCTAGATTAATTATTACATTGAATAATTTCAGGTTATGTTGCTGAGTATGCCTGAATTGGATGAGATCTACCAGAAGTGTTGTCTACTAGCCGATGAGAAGGAAGGAAGTTATGATGACCGTGACAGAGGTTTTGTACATCCCACTCGTCTTGTCAACTTCCTCGTGGGTCTGAGAGGAAAGAATGAGACCATGGCCATCGGTGGTCCCTGGAGTCCTTCCCTGGATGGGCCAAATCCAGAGAAAGATCCTACAGTTCTTATCAAAACGGCAATTCGTAATTGCAAAGCTCTAACCGGAATTGATTTAACCAACTGTTCTCAGTGGTATGTGAATTCTTTTAAATATAACATAGTTGTAATTATTTTGATACTCAAGGAAATAAAAAAATAATAGTTTGTCAAATAAAAAAAAAAACAAAACAAAACATAAAAATGTTTAAGAAACTTAAATGGTTCAGGATGAAATCATGAAAAATATGACATGAAACATAAGTTCAAATTATTCTGTTTGTTGCAACAATTTAATTTTAATTTTATATTCTTGATTTTCATGAAGAAAATGGAATTTTACTATTGAAATTTTTTCTCTGAATAAGTTTACAACCTCTCGGGACAACACAACTAGTGGTGGAAGTCAGTTGTGCAGGTTCCTCAAGAAATTTGGAGACGTCTTCGGTAAGCCGAGATGTAATCAGGAATGTTGGAGAGGTCTTTGTCTGTTGACTGCAGCAATCGGGAAGTTGGTTAGTTGTTGACTTTGGTCCATTTAAGTAAAAAAAAAAGAATTTTGTGAGGGCTAGAACACTTTGTCACGAGAGCTGACACAGGTGGACTTCACCCTTCTTCAACCATTGCCACTGTACATTGAACTACTGAGGGTTTCCTACTGATTTCTATTTTCAGGTACCGCTTTGTGGAGATTTACTACCATCGGGCTGAGACCATTCATAAGGGGAAGACGGTGCCTGCTCGTGTTGAAACCGTGGTACTTTATCTTGCCAGATGTGTGGAACTGCCTGCCGACTCGTCTGGAGTGGGATGGTCTCCTCCTCGACTATAAGAAACAGCTGGAGCGTCTCCTCAACCCGGACGACGAGGCAGAGGGAGATGATAAGGCACTGCACTGCAATCTGCAGCTTATTTGTAATTTTAGATGTTAGATTAGGGGTGTAGCTGTAATGTGTCCGTGGTTGATCCGGATATCTTCACCGAAGAGCTTCAATCATAGTTCAGATCTACAATTTTACAACTTTAGCAATTTTTGACAGACTTTCAAAGGACTTCAAATATTTTTCTGTGGTTATTCAGTGATGCATTCACGTTTTTGGGTGTCTTAATTTAACAGTGTTGATTGTACGATATATTGAGCTGCTTACCTTATAACAGTGTATATTAATTGTGTTTTGTGCTTGATTTCGTTGTAGGACACCAGTGTTGGAGAGATTCAAAAGAGAGAACCGAGTCACTATTCTCAATTAGATCCCAAGATTATGAAGGTAAGATTGGAGGAATTACTTCAATTTTGTAATTACCTGAGCTACTTTGATTTTTCTTATATATATATATATCTGGGTAGGTACAAAAGATTATAAAGGTGGTTAATCTGAGATTAGAAACCAGTTATCTGGCATATCCCTCCAGGGCAAAAGAGGGTTCTCTTGGGAAGTACTTGAATTTTGATCATCTATACAAAAAAAATGCCAGAATTTTTGAATGGCAGTTATTTAACAAATATTAAAAATAAGTAAATGATTTAATTTGAAGTTGAAGTATCTATGTTTTGTTTTTCATATAGCATGCAAGGAAACGTTGACCTTGCGGTAGCAGTCTGCTATTGCGACTGACATGCCTGGTGCCAGTTGGGAGTACAATGTTTACGGCATTTCACACAAGTGGTGTTGTTAATTGTCACAGTTGTTGGGATATGGGGTTAACAATGTAGATTTTGTCATCACTTTCTTTTGGCCGCCCAGTCGAATATCCTTTCAGCACACTTTCTATTTCACGAAACTTGTTAAACCAGCGACTAATTGTTTGATCATCTGGCGAATTTGGACCTAACTAGAAACTGGCACTGCACACTAACAAGCTATAATTTCAATTGTATGTACCACAGAACAAACTTTGTCATCTGATGCATTGTAAACATCATACTGATGGCTGGCTCATCAGTCGCAGTAGTAGACTGTCACCGCGCAGCTGTTCTGTCAGCATGCCAAGGTCAATGTTCCTCCCATGCTGCATAGAAAACAAAAGTTAGTTATTTCAACTTCAATTTGATGTTTAAATGGTTTAGTTATCTTAAGGAAATTTATAATTTAGTGTTTTGTTATATATAAACAATTTTAAGATTTAGTTTTACATTTGAGAAATAAGAAAGCTTTGGGAAAAATATAGTTTAGGGGGATGGGCCAATATTAAAAAAGTTTGAATTTGATATCAAAGATACCAAAATTGTAGTGTTGATTCTCAATTCTGAATTCATTACGGATTCCTATGTTATTTGTAACTAAAAATATAGACTGGTTCTAAAAATGTTATCACTATTTGAAATATGAGTTACTCCAAACAATAGCTATGCATTGAGAAAATGAATAACTGGAAATTACTACTGTGTTAAACATATTGTCACCTGTAAAGCTCATCAATGGGTTTTCTGGCATAAGCTTCTTTATTTACCTCTTCCTGTCTTTCGTAAAAAAAACCTTTTTCAACTCCAACACTTGTCAGTCCAACAAGGAATCTTCCTTAAAGCTGCTTTGATCATTGGAACAGTTTCTGCCACGATTTTTCAGTTAATGCAAAATTTAATTGCCATCCAAAGGTTCTATTGAGTTCTGCATTTTTACTGGTACAAGGACACTAAACAGCTTCCAAAGAAACCTCTGTCCTGACTCTCAGGCTGGCAGGAGAAGGTTGATTGAGCCAGCATTTGTTGGCTGACTTCTTCCTATACCATTTACAACCAATCTAAGTATGCTGTTACATACAACTTAAAAGGAAAATATCACTGACATTATTTTCTAGACAAACTCTGTATTGTTAAAACCAAGAATTTTGTAGCACTGCTTGTGACAGGGCTAATTACAGTGAGCAGCACTGTTTTCATAAAAGGCATATTCCATTCAAATGGATATAAATTTGTCAATTTTCCGTCTCACATAATTTGTCACCACCGCAAAATTCACAATAAACTATATATTTCTCAATGCATAGCTATTGTGGACCTACTCATATTTGAAATAGTGATAACACTTTTAGAATCACCCTATATTTTTAGTTACAAATAACATCGGAATTCGTAATGAATTCAGAATCGAGAATCAAAGCTACAATTTTGGTTTAAAATTTAAACTTTTTGATGTATATATGTAACACATATTCCTGTGTCCCTGAAATAAATGCAGTTAAAATAACTATTCCTATCAACTTTATTCTAGTGTAAAAATAGAATTAGAATTGACATTAAAGTTGCTTATAATAAAATATCGTATAAATAAATTAAAAGTCGTATTTTCAACATTTAAGATAGAAGAAAAGCCTACAAATTAAGAGGCTCCCTAGATGTACATCAGATGCTTTGCCTTTAACATGGAGCTAAAGTTTAAAGCAGTGTTTGAAATAGAAACTTGTCTTAAATCCATAAATTTCACTTTAGAAATGAAAATTGTTTTAATTAACTAGCTGTTTCCCGCGGCTTCGCACGCTTTTCGTAAGTGTTACCCATGTATGTGCTCTTCTGGCTCGAGTAAATTACATTTCCAACGCCGATGTAGAGTTTGCTTTGTTGCCATTGTACACGTACATGTGTTTTATTATAAAGTGGTCTAACACTCAAGCTTTAAGTTCAACCAGAAATTTATCTTCAAGACAAAATATACATCATAACTTAGCGCCTTCAAATAGTGTTTGGCTATTAAATATTCGTAACTGTCTCGTAATTGCAGTTTATAATGTGCAGACGCTTTGAAAACTATTATCTTTGGCAATGCCACCTGGAGGCGAGTTACATCAATAGACAGCATAGAAACCTTCTTCGTGGGAAAATACATATACATACAAATTTTCGTAATCATCGGTCAAATAGTTTACGATTCCATAAAGGACAAACACACAAACATTCATTTTTATATATATAGATGATAGATGGTTTGAAAGGATAATAGGATTTCAGATATTTGTTATCAATGTATATTACAAAATTTGTATAAAACTACAGTCCGAGGATTGAAAACTACCCTCTTCCTCAGGTATAAAACAACCCTTAAAGCGTTAGTCTATATTGTGACTAAATGCTTAAGTTATAAAAATCTTTTTTTTTATTTTATCAATGTTTATTTATATTTTGGAATCTTCAGGTATAGTACTACAAGAAAACAAGTTTAACACATTCACTGCTGATGACAAAATTACCGGCGAAAATTATAACCCATTATTAACAGATAATTGTACTTTTTATAATTTGTTATAATTTGTGAAATATTAGAATCTAAGTTCCTGAAGAGAAATGTTTATGGATTTGAGACGAGTTTCTATTTATAACCATATTAAAAGTAGAGCCTCAGATGCATGGCAGGCAGCTAACTAGAGTGCTCTCTTAAACAAGTAGAAACAATGATATTAATTAAAAAAGTTTTTTTGTCTAAGTAAATAGCAAAAAAAGAGATCGTACAATCAGTAATTACAATCAATAACCACGTTATTCAATAATACATGTGCAGTTTCAGACATATCTTATTGTATCCAATTTAATGTTCTTAGTATAAACTGTGTGGTAGAATAAATCTATCAAAATTACTTAAGTTTTACACCAAAACAGCAAGTTAGTCATTTTGGTGAACTTATTCTTTAGGTGCATGATCTTCGTGAAGAGTTGGAGGCTCGTTCACTGTCGACTAAAGGATTGAAATCTCAACTATCTGCTCGGTTGGCAAAGGCTTTGAAGACTGAACAAGAAAAAGAAGAAGAGGCTAATGGTACAAAGAGTGACGGTAAATCAGACAAATCTGATAGTAAAAATGGAAAAGATGAAAAGGATGAAGAGAAGAACAAAAAAGAGGTTTGTGTCCACATTACAAATTAATACTTTATTAATGTCGAATTAAGTATGTGATCATTCTCTTTGAAAGTCGTGTTTGAATATGATAAATACATTATTATCAAACTATCATGTAACAGGGTTACAGATATTTGCCACCATTACAAATTTAAAGTCAAAGTCAAAGTCAAAGTGTTTATTTGTCAATTAACAATTAACATTGCATGGCAATGGTCAATAATTTACAATAATAATAAAAACAAAAGATAAAATAACTAAAACATCTTATTTGTACATTAGATAATCTCTTACAGAGTAAAACTCTCCCATCAATCAAAAAACACTTAAGTCTTTTTCTAAATTTGCTAACAACAGTTTCTGCTTTTATTTCCAGTGGGAGACTATTAAATAATTTGATTGCTGAAAAATATAACTGGTTTTCAAAAAATGAGGTACGGTGTTTTGGTACAGGTATACAGATGGAGTTTCTTAAGTTGTAATGAGTAGGAGAATCAGAGGTAAAAATGTGCATATTTTTCTTAAAGAAGGTTAAGGTTTCGAGTATGTATAGGCTTGGGAATGTAAGAATTTTGTTTGATCGGAAAAAAACCCCTGCATGATTGACTTCTTGCCAGCCCTAATACAATCCTTAGAGATTTCTTCTGCAAACGAAAGATGTATAGGGTCTTTGTGTTTTCAGAGCCCCATATTGGAAGTCCATAAGCAAGATGTGGGTAAATGCACCCATAATAGCCAGCCAGAAGAATTTCAGTACTAGAAAAAACTGGAGAGTCTACGTAATAAAAATATGCCGCTGCATAATTTCCCACACACCTTGTCCATGTGAAGGTGAAAGTTCAGGCTTGAGTCCAGAATCACACCCAAGAAGTTTGTAAATTGTGACGAGTTAATAACGGAATCGCCTAAAATAATGGATGAACTTCCACTATCACCATTCATGGGTGCTCTAATATTAAAATCCAGGAATGTCGTCTTTGCAGTGTTCACAGTAAGGTGATTTTCTTCCATCCATTGAAGAAGACAGCTGCCTTGTACAAAAATATCATATTCCAGGTTTTCCCTATTTTTATGTGACATATTGAAAGATGTGTCGTCAGCAAATAAGGACAGATTTCCTCCGCCCACACTAGATGAGATGTCATTAACAAATAATAGGAATAAGACTGGGCCAAGGACAGAGCCTTGGGGTACCCCTGACTTCACTGTTTTCACAGAGGATACTCGATGACTCAAGCAACCAGAGTGGTCAACAAAGGGAATTTCAACTACCTGGCTACGCCCCATCAAATATGAAGACACCCAGTCAAATGCGGCACCCCTAATTCCAAGGTTTTGTAGTTTGCATAACAAGAGCCCATGATTGACAACATCGAACGCTTTTCGGAGATCCAAGAAAACACCAAACGAATGCTGACGTTCATCCAAGGCAATAGAAAACATGATTGATGAAGTCAAAAACGGCATCAAGTGTCGAGAAGCCACGTCTGAAGCCAAATTGCTTTTCAAAAATGACATTATTATGCGATAAAAACGACAGTAAACGAACAAGATACAGCTTTTTCCAAGACTTTTGAAAACGTTGATAGGATAGATATGGGCCTATAGTTTTCGATGTCATATGGGCTTCCCTTTTTCAGTAGTGGTTTAACTATTGCTTGCTTTAGAATACATGGAAATACACCACTTTCGGAGGTAGCATTCGCAATGTGGGCCAAAGGCCAAGCCAGCTGCTCAGCAACATCCTTCAGAAGGCTAGAAGACATCCCATCAGCCCCTGAGGTGTGGCCGGGCTTTAAGGATTTTACTACTGCGATTACTTCCCGAACATCTGTTGGCCACAGGAAAAGTGAAGGTACAACTGTCCGCATCGCATGACACACTCGTTGTGGGTCGTCAACATTCCAAGAACCGCCTCCAAGACGTTCGCCCATCTGGGTGAAGAAAGAATTAAACTGACATGAGATAACAGTCGGATCGACCACTAAGGAACCACTTTCATTCTTAATGGAGTAACAGGTAAAATCCTTAGACTTTTTGTTGGGCTGAATGTCCTTAATGATGTTCCAAACGGCCCTGTTTTTGTTCTTGGCCTTTGTGATGTGTTTATAAAACCAACCCAGCCTTAGCAGAGCGAACTCTAGTCCGAAACTGTTTCTTAAGATCACGGTAAGATTTTCGCAAGGGATGTCCAGAACCAAGGTGTTTCGTCAGAGAATACATAGTGATCACCTTCTCTTGGAGCTGAAGCAAATCTTTATTGAAAACCACCTTCGTAAAAGATTTGGTTTTCTGGTATTTTACCTTCTTTATAGGAGCAATTAAATTAAAATAATATGAAAAAGTAGATAGGAAAAGTGAGAACTTGGAGTTCACATCTTGTGCACTAAGAACATTAGCCCACATTTCATTTGCCAACAAGTGTCTTAAAACATGGATGCTGTTATCTGAAATTTGACGTTTGAGTTTGAACTTAGGAGTATTTATCATAGGAGACACATTAACCTTGAGATCACCAACCTGAGCATGGTGGTCCGATACTGCCGTTATGACAACTTGAGTGACCAGCTCACTTGGATTGATGTTCATAAAGATGTTGTCAATTAGTGACGTAGACCCATTAAACTCTTACATTAAACTCTTACCTCATTAAATGCTTACATGTATAAAAAGATTCATTCAATAGCATTTAGAGGAAAAACTGAAATATTGTAATTATAAAACAATAACAGTAACAAATATTTTATTGATATTTACCAACATTAAGTTGTGTTATTAATGTCAATTGAATACAACCATTTTTTAACTAATGTTTTTTCCTACTCATATATTACTATTACAAAATAAATAAATAAAATTTAAATGAGTGTAATCTTGAAGATATCAAAATAATTAAAGATAAACATGTTCAGAATTTTAAAATATTACTCTTAAATTTTGAATTTAGTTATTTATATATAATGTTATGTTCCATAAATTTATCCACTGTGTGGAATGTCCTAGAAAATAAAAAGTTTGTTAGGATATATTTTAATTATTTGTCATTGGTTTCTAATTTAATATATTCCAGCAATTTGTTATAAAATCTGACTCCTGTGTGAGACAGAAGGTTTCTAAATAGATTTGTATTATAAAATTGTTATAACATACAAAAGGTAAAATTGCACATAAAAACACACTCAAACTATGTTGTTCGTAGTAAACATTTGGAAAATTAGACTAATTATGGTTTATTACTTTTAGTAAAACGGATCCATCATTAATCCACACTTTCACTTGGATTATGAAGAATTATATTTTCACCCTCTTCATTGTCCACAGCATCAAAATCAATCGCACTTGACAATGAAATGTTCATAATATTACTTACAAATTGATCAATAGTTGGATTGTCTGGATTAGCCATTATAACAAAACAACCATATTACAGCTTCATAAAAACAAACTAAAACACCATTAAATAACAACAGTTTACGTCAGAAGCAACAAATATTTGTTTACCAAAACACACATGATCTTGCCGTTGAATAAAACAAACTAATCTATATTTGCGTACTGCGTCTTTCCAACCGACTGTTGACCATTATACGTATCAAAACAGTGCTTTATCTGGTTCTGGCAGTCGAAAGGAACAACCAGCTCTCTTAACAGATGTTTTTAGAACTAATTCTTCGACATTTCAATAATGATTATTGCGTTTATAGATGCTACTGCGTTTAAATTATCGTCAGTTCTGTGTTTGTAGGCACTAGCCGTGCTAGAAGGATTAAAGTAAACATTAATGAGAAGTAGAACAACTTTTCAATCTGTTAAAATTAAGCCTATTCTTCATATCCTATCAAAACCCTTAGGTTAAAACCTGGCTATTTGCCTTCATTAATCCTGAAACCCTTTACAATAAAAATGTTATGTCACAAACATGTACTTGAAATTCACCAGTGGTAGGATAGAATCACAAGAAATACCACTTTTACACAGCTTCAACTCATATTGCAAGCGCTCCAGCAGTAAAATAGAACACATTTGTATCTTACCTCTCTCATTCATCTTTAGATCCACTTCTCCCTAGTCTGTGAAAGTAGGTTTCAACCTATTTCCACTCATGCCTTCTCACAAATTATATTCCGGCTGTTTCTCTCCAGGATAAAATAGGATTTTTCTTATATGGTGTAATGAAATTTGGTGTCCAATATGTTATTATTAATGAACTAGAAACTCAATACAAAATTCCAATTCTTTTAAGGTTTCTTGGATCAAGTTTTCTCAGTATCACAACGTTACAACCCTATAGTTATGCCGTGAACACCTTCACTGTCGCTCTATCCTGAGTTGTCGTACATAATCTAATAAGACAGCACTAGGGTGTCTGTCGCAGTCAACGTGTTAAGTAATTATTTTTGTGCTTCCATCCTCATTTGACAGAACAGTGTATCAGAGTGGTACAGCTACACTTGTGAAGCATGTTTCATTTGAACCAGTTTGTTGTCGGATCTGCCAACAACCTGCTTGATGCTTTTCTGTGCGATATTACAGCATACTGCGTCAGCTCTGGATAGCTATAGAGCAGTGTAGTTCCTATGTGGATGTCACATCCAAAAAAAATCACACAGTGGTGAAGTTACAGGCTTATAAAATAAAATAGTAGAGTATATTATTTTTACTTTTACCCCATGATCTGATGCCACAGTAAAAATTTGAAATTGTCACCCTATTTTCAGCACTTTTTGCAATCCTTTTTTTTAATTGCCAAAAATGTATGCTTTGCCCAAATAATATAGGTGCTTTCCGATATATAGTTCTTTGTCAAAAATTATAAATTATAGCAGTAAAGTGAGAAATAGTAAATGATAATCGTAAGAAAATTTGTTGAAATGAATAAATAAATTGCATACTAAATTTCCTAACTTACCATTTTAAGGAATAGTAAGATCCATCCACCTCAAATACTATTAAATATCAAATGCCTTTGACAAATCACTCACTATTATAAAGATCATTTCATGAATAGCATTGAAAAAGGCGCCTCTTCTCTTTCTAAACACAAGTTGCAAAGGATGCAAACATGAATTTTCTTTAACTGTTACATTTGTTGAGAAGTACAGCTTCCAACACTTTAGATACTGCAATATTGCGCTGACTTATTAGTTTTTATCCACTAGAATATCCACTGATTATTTTGCAGGAGGAAGAGAAAAAGAAGCTTGATGAGAAAGAGAAACAGTTGTTAGAGAAGCGATACACTTTGCCAGAGAAGAGCCACATCCTGGCACACACCCCTCTCGGATAGCTAAGTCTGGAAAATTCGACTGTACTGTCATGTCTCTGTCCTTGCTTCTAGACTACAGACCTGAGGATTCCAAGGTAATAATTCCTTTATTTTCTATGTTTTAAACAACCTGCAAATGTTTTATGTTTTAGCTTTTACACAGTTAGAGAAAGTCCTGTTGATTTATACGGAAAGCAACCATAGCCATCTCTAAATGAGCAGAAAAATGCATTGAGGTCAGCAGAGACACTTTTGAAAATTTACTGTAATTTGGTTGAATAGGTTTAGTTAGATTAATGTTTTCCGATTAATTAATTTTACCTTGTACTGTTATGAATAAGAATTCATTTAATAAAATATCTATTAGCTTTTTGTGAATTTTATTTACACATTTTTGTTCAGAATAAAATTTTATACAAGTTTATTCAAAGTTTTGATATGTTTCTTGGTGACATAACAAAGTTATTGCTGCCCATAGATAAAAAAATGTGTCTTTCACTCCATTTTTTTCATTTATTCAATTTATCAGGTCAAAAATCATAAGAAGTGATTGAATTCGTTCTTTAATCTACCTTACCAAAATTTCAGGAAGACCTCATTTTACATGGTGAGCTAAAATCTTTTGCTAGCCATAATTCGCTAATGAAGCATTCCCGACCCATGTTTATGCAAACCTTTTACATTATTTTTACATGTAGAATGAGCTCCCACAGTTTCACTGTATCTTCGTGAATAATCCTGTAATACAGTAGTGTCCTTTGTCCCATGTTTAGCTCTTGTTATATGCAACATCTGTATTCAAACTGTGTTGTACCATGTTTTAAATAATGTTAAAGTGGTATGCATATGTAGTTCTCTGAAGTACAAGATTAATTTAAAAGATATTTTAGGGTGTCCCTTGGGCTATATTAATTGTTTTTATAATTATGCAAACTGTGATTTAATATTGTATTTCTGTATATTTTTTTCAGGAACATTCCTTTGAAGTGTCGTTATTTGCAGAACTTTTCAATGAAATGCTCATGAGAGATTTTGGTTTTCAAATTTACAAGGCCCTAGTAGAAGTTCCTGAAAAGCCAAAGGAAGAAAAGGAAGACAAAGTAAGTCTATCAGTTTATTTTGTGATGGAGCATAAAATATATTTGTCTGTTGTAGTGGCTCAGTGGTAAACCCTTAGTGTTGTAGTCACCTGGGTTCTGTTCTAATAAACCTGTGATTAGAATAGTGAATGAATGTACTAATAAAGTTGTAATAAATGAATATTTTGTATTTAAGCAAATTGTAGTGAATCATTTAACATAAGGACTAAACTGGCTACATAAAGCAATCGTGTATTACAGTAGAACCCCTCATATCCGGCCTCGGTTTTACCGCACCTCGGTTTATCCGGCCACTTCCCGGAAGCCAATATCGAAATTTATTTACCACGGCTTGCAGACGCGCAGTTGCACGCACTAGTCTCCCACGACTCTTGCGTTATTTTGGTGTATCTATTTGTTTACATTTTCCTGTGTTGTCCTCAGTTGAGCTAATAGGTTTAACCTGTAAACAGTTCGTTGATTATTTCCAGTCCGGTTAGTACAGTACAGTACAATTGTTTTGTTTTGTCAAGTGCTGTGTACTGTAGGTTGGTTTATCCGGCCGAATCGTTATCCGGCCAGGGGCTCGGTCCCGTGGTGGCCGGATATGAGGGGTTCTACTGTAGTATATATTTATGAATATAAAATGTGTTATAGGACAAGAACAAGGACAAGGACAAGGAAAAAGAAAAAGACAAAGATAAAGAAAGAGAAAAAGAAAAAGATAAGAAATCAGACAGAGACAAGAGTGCTCACAGCGAGAAAAAGGAGGACAGAAAAGATGATAAGAGGGATGATAAAAACAGTATCGAGGATGATGATGGCAGTGGTGATGTAAGGAAACAAACAGATTTCTTATATTATATTAGTTTTTTTTAATGAACATGAGGAAATCTAAGTGTTACTGTCACATTCTTTTGGTTGAATATACCTAAACACTTTATATGTTTGGTTAGAATGTCAGATTGTTTATTTGTTTGGCGTGGCAGTATCTTTATGAATAATTATGTAAACGTTTTTATCATTGGCATAAATGTAACGTATTGTACATAATTTTTCCAGAACAACTTGTAGAGAAACTAAAACTTATCAATTTTGCAATCATTATTTGCAAATTTGTTATTTTTCAAAAACTTTGTGTCTAAATTTTATCCCATAAGTAAATTTAAGAGTTTATAGTAAAATATTTACTTTCTTAAAAATATTTTTTCAGAAATATTCATACTAGTTTGTAGCACTTTATTTTCAAAAAATAATACGTTTATTTATATATTATGTGCAGTTATTTTTTCCTACTTTTAAGGAACAAACAAACAATAAAAAAATTTAATTCTCTCAAAGCAAGAATCTATAACAAATTGTCTATCATTCTGTTTAAAAGTTAAATACATAATAATGTATTATAAACAAATTTATATAACTTGTATTTACAATATTTTGAAATACAGCAGGTATGAAGTGTGTTAATAACAACTACATAATTTAAAAATAATCAGAGAATGTTTATTCTTTCAAAAGTTGTATATACAACCACATACATGCATGCCGGATATCCAGCAATGCAACTTAAATGACTACCGTTTGCGATAGAAATCCTGAGCACGCCACTTCTAAGGTTAAATGATTTGACATAACCTCTTTAAGTACAATACCTCATAATGTAAAGAATCTTTCAAGTAAACGGAACTGGATTATCAAAAAACTCTTGTATTTTTTATTTTTGTTTAGATTCTGATATCTATCGTAATGAAGTAGGGTAAAATACATTTTACATATGTAATGTATTGTAATTGATTCACAGGAAGAAGATAGTAAAAAGGATAGGAGAGATTCAGATAGAAAGAAGAAGGAGAGGGTGAAGGTTGTAACAGTGGACCCTTACTTGCTTTTGTCTTTTGTCTACTTTGACCAGACACATTGTGGTTACATATTCGACAAGGACATCGAAGAGCTGCTTTTCACTCTTGGACTCAGTTTGTCTCGTGCTCAGGTCAGTAAACATACTTACTTACTTACTGCCGTGGCTCTTGGTACCCAAGGTGGTACTTTGCCTCGCCAACACATTGCCTCCAGATCTCTCTATCCATTGCCTCTTCTTCCCTTCTTCCCAGTTTTCTTATGTCTCTTCTGATCTGGTCTCGCCATCTCAACTTGGGCCTTCCTGGTGGTCTTCTGCCCTCCGGATTGTTTACAAGGACGTTCTTGACTAAGGAGTTGTCCTCCTTCCTTAGTAAATGGCCAGTAAACATACAATGATATTAACACATTAACTGTCACCGCATTACAATGCAAATATTATTAAAAAGTCATTAATTGAAAAATACTGAATAGTAAAGTATGGTGTTCCACTTGACTCCATTTTGCTCTTTTTCAAATTAAATGAGTTGCTATAAGTTGAGGCCTGTAAACTTCAGTAGTCTTTTTGTTAATGATGTAATTGTCCAGTATTCAGTAAAGAAGAAATCAAATATAACTTTTTTTATATTGAGTACATGTATGAAACAGTGCTTCATGGGAAATTATTGGTAAAAAACTACCTACTCTTCATTCAATTTCATTGATGTAATAAACTTGTTTTCTCTGTACCAGGTTGGAAAGGAAATGATCATGTGGAAATTAAATACTTTAATCAAATCTCTGTTTTTAGCATAAAAATGCTTGGACCCTTTCAGTGACACAGCATTGCTAATTTTGACAGTAGCAAAAGTGCGTAGTGCCGGTGTTGCTAATTTTGACGTTTTGTATTTCGATGATATTTTATGTAATACAAAGTTATTTTCGGCCAGATAACCGGATAACTGCATTCAATAGTTTCCAAACTATCAATAAATACGAATTTTACATTGTTTCCCTTATTCTTTGATCTGTGAAACATATGTAGTTTGGGTACTTTGATATTTTCCAGAGGCTACTAATTTTTGAAAAGTTTTCCTTATTGAAGACCAGAATAAATTACAGTATTAAAAAGAAAAGAATTTATTTAACGTTTATTGAGATTTACAAGTCATAACAAACATCACAAACCAACACTGAAAACAACAATGAATTATTGTTCATATAGAAATTTTTTTTTATATACAATAGTGTCCAATAAGTATCGGGACTGGTTTGCTCGCTGTATTCTCAATGGAACAGTGGAGGGGGATTGGACCAGTCGGCCTAGGTAGAGGGGTCTCCCCACCGCTCAGACGCACTTTAATTTAGTTGCCTGCGGGCATGCCTTGAGAGAGGAGGTGAATTTTTGTATGGTGTCATGACGCCAGCATAGAGGGGTCCGTTGAGCAACGCTACTCTGTGAAGTTTTGCTTTAAAGTCAGGAAATCTGTGTCCGACACCGTTAACAGGCTTATGGGGATGATTCCTTTAGCCCAGTGGTTCCCAACCTTTTGTGTTTGGCGACCCACTTCCGAATGTTTTTTCACATTCGCGACCCATCCCTCACCCGTGATTTTATATATACATATGTAAGTAGATAGTAATATGGGGTTCCTGGCGCACTTTCGGAGCCAACCGAAAAGCAATGTAAAATACTGTTCAATGTACCATAAAGGAAGCTGAGAAATAACACAGCAAATCTCAATGAAAAATTAACCGAATCTACAGTCGTTCGTCTCCCAAAGCGATCGGTACATTTACTATCTACTCTGTGGAATGAAAAATTAACCAAATCTGAGCTTCTACTTTCTTAAGCTGTGCTTTGTAAAATGTTGTCAAATCTGCTACGAATAAAGGAAAAATCTTAATAAAATTTAATCAATTTTAAAACATTTTTACTAAAAACATACTGTACTTTAATAAAAAACTTTTCTACTAAATAAACAACATGAACTCACCAAAGTCTCTACAATTTCTAGCATTAAAACAGTGCAAACAAAGATGAATTCAACGAATTACCAAAAACATTTTAAAGAACAGTTGATACTTTCCTTAAATGATACAGAATTCAAAGAAACTTGTAAAGTCTTTTGCAGAAAAAACGTCTAATGGAGTGTTTTACTATCGGCAAAAAACTAAAAAAGTAAGGGATTACATATTTAATATAATTACGAAAGATATTGAAAAGAAAGTAAAAAAATAAACAAACAGAGAGTTTTCATCGTTTTTTTATGACATTTTTCCCATATTATACGTTCTTTCAAGATAATCAAGACTTAATTGATGAATTTCTTAGGAATTTTTGTGAGTATCAAGATTTATCAACACAATTCATTAAAGAGCATTATAGAATTTTTCTTATAGAATATAGCCACATTTTGTGTGAAACAAAAGGTATTACTGTAGATAATATTCCATGTGATTCCTATGAAGAAAGACACCAACTATGGTTATCAAAAACAGTACTATGACGTGGGGAGGAGGACTGCAAGTTTTAGAGTTAAGACTATTCTACAAAGTTAATTGTTATAATTTCTTTATCTTTTATAGTCTTCTTTCCAGTAACAATCAAGTGTAATTTTTCATTTTTTGTTTAATTCTTTAATCTTTTTTTTTCATCCAAAACAGTCAAAAATCTGTTCGGCAAGTGTACTTTACAATCTTCCCAACTCGGCAATTATTGTAAACCCGAATTTATCTTTCATTTTCTCCAAATTCAAGATTCTATGTTTCTTCCTTTCTTCCAATTCATTTAACTTCTTATACTCTTTAAACTTACATTCTCCAATATCATTTAACTCTTTCAAGAACTCCATTTAAATAGAAAAAAATTCAAAGTCAAAAAGTGCAAAACCATTTCTCGGTCGACCTTTTCTCCTCCCTCTGTCTCTTTCTCTCTCCCCTCTCTTTTTATGCCTATGACACGATCACTTCTGCCATTTATAGGCTAGGATCTATATTCAGGCTAGAGAGAGAGAGAAGAGCGAGATGCGGATAGAGAAATGGTTCCGGAATACGATCTGAATACTTCTGAACTTGGTGTTTCTCCGCTATGGCCACTCGCATTGAAAACAGTTTCAGAAGTAAACTTCCTAACCGACCAAACCGAATTCGCGGACATATATACTCAGCAACACAATACAACAGCCCATCGAGAAGTAAAAATTTAAGAAATTAATTTAAAATATAATTTGAAAATTACAAGTAACAAAATGTACGCATATTTAAAATAGGTAAAATTATCTAACATTTTGAAAAAGAAAATGTTTATAATAGTAAACGGGAACACAATTTTTATTCTTAAAAGCAAATCTGCATTACCGACATTTTAGTTCCGAAAGATTGCGCTGTGTGTATCAATGACAGTCGAGGTGTGCTACTACAGACCGACCATCACGATAATCGCTTCGCCTGCGTCATATCCGTAGTGATATCACGCCCGTGAGAGGCGCAATCGTTGGTTTACAAGCACCATTTAGTTAAATATAATTTTTCTATCTAAATGGAGCGCGATAAAATATCATGTCCGTTCTGCAAAATAGAAATTTTAAGAAAAAAAACTATGATCGCCATTATAATTCTAAAAGTCATGAAAAAAACAAGCAAATTTACGATAATGAACTAAATTATTTAAGACAGTGGGCTAGAGAAAATAAAATTGCCGATCACGAAAACATGTTTAATATTGAGAAATTACGTGAATTAAAGAGAAAATTTCAAAGTTTGAAAAGAAAAATCTCGACCTATTTAATGATGAAAAACTTCATTCAATAGCTGAAAAGTTGGCTATCGTTACTAACGATAAAAACCAAGTCTGAAATGATCGAAGAAATTGATAAAACTCTTAAAGTAAAATCCGAAAATATCATTGATGTAGAAGTTTTATCCTCAATACACGGTCTTTTCAAGCAATACATTTTAACAAACTTGAACGACAATTCCATGTCAATTTACAAATATCTTTCAATTATGCGGTCAGAAATTAAAAGTTTAATCGAGAAATTTCAAGAAAATGTTAAAAATATGAAGGGCTATCTCTCTTTGGAATGTGAATACGAACGAACTTTAGTGAATGGTGAACCGCAAACATGTCTAATGTATTTTACTATCAAAGCAGACGAAATCTTTGACGTAAACGACTTTATTACTAAGCAAATTTAATAAATTAACACATCGAGAACAAACGAATAATCCAAATAAAGGTTCCGGATGGACATTTAAAAGTTGTAAACAACTAGTTTTGAGCCTTAACAAACACGAAATGATGAATGCAGGATCATACATCGATTTACCAAAGAATATCAAAGATAAAAAAAGCTTGTATAATATAAAAAATAGAGATGATTTTTGCTTTATTTACTCAATAAGATGTGCTATTGAAAAAACCAGAAAGAGACTGTGAACGTGTAAAGCAATACGAAAAAATTTGTGAATGACGAAATATTTTCAGGTATTTGAGTATCCAATGTCTCTGAAAGATATACAAATATTTGAAAAACGAAGCTACAATTCCAAGTATAAGTATCCAACAATGTCTATCAATGTCTACAGTTTTGATGAAAATTATTAACATTGTTCCGTTACAAATTTCTGAAAAATATGACGCTGAAACAAACATTGATTTATTGTATGTTAAACAAGATGATAAATCTCATTATGTTTTGATAACCGATTTAAATAAGCTTGTTTCTTCGCAGTTGTCTAAACATAAAGAAAGAAAATTTTTTGTGTAGAAGATGTTTAAGCCATTTTTACAAATCTGGAGATTTAACAGATCACTTAGAAATTTGTAAAAATCATGAAGTTTGTAAGCCAATTATGCCATTTTCCAGGTCAAACAACTAAATTTACTAATTATCAAAAGAAATTTAACCATCCGTACGTAATTTATATGGACTTTGAGAGCATATTAGAAAAAATTCCGACATGCAAGAACAATCCACAAAGATCGACTACAACCAAGATTCAGAGGCACATTCCTTATGGTTTTTACTCTATATTTAGTGTCGAATGTGACACAATCGCATGTACAAACCGATATGTTATCGTGCCAAAAATGAAGAAGATTTGAAAAACGTCCCGACAAAATTGTTTGAAGAACTCAATAAATTATCGAAATACATAGCGAAAAAAATATAATTCTAAGAACATGAAACCTATGAAAATTGACAGAAGAAGAAGAAATTTCGTATCAAAATTCAAACGTTTGTCATATCTGTGAATGGTCTGCTTATGATGTGTTGGGTCAATTCAGTATGGTTTTACTCCTGATAGTTGGAAAGATAAGAGTTATAATAAAGTGAGAGATCATTGTCATTTAACCGGCAAGTTTCGAGGCGCAGCTCATGCATGTTGCAATCTAAATTTGAAATTTCCTCAGAATATTCCGTTTTCTGCTGCCACAATATGTCAAATTACGATACTCATTTGTACATAAAAGAATTGGCTAAACAATATGGAAATGTTTGATTTGATTGCAAACACCGATGAAAAATATATAAATTATTCAGTAAATTCTGGATATGGCTATGAGTTTGACAATGATAAACCTAGAAAATTTATAAAGTTCTCTTTCGTAGACACATTTAGATTCATGGCCTCGTCTATTGAAAATTAGCTAAAAATCTAAAGAAAGAAGACTTCAAACATACAAATCATTTTATACAAGATAGTCTGAACGCAATTCTAGAAAGACAGCCAAATGACGACGACGAGATTTTTAAAATATTGTCTGGGAAAAGGAATATTTCCCTATGAATTTATCGACAGTATTGAAAAACTTGATTACAAAGAAGAGCTGAAAATTCAAGATTTCTATTCACTTTTGACAGTGACGAGAGCATATCTGAGAAAGATTTTCAACACTACTTAAATGTTTGGAACAAATTAAAAGAGAAAAATCTTGGAAATTACTCTGATTTGTACAATATCCAAGATGTTTTATTGCTTGCTGATATATTCGAAAATTTCAGAAATATTTGCTTAAATTGCTATAAACTTGATCCGGCACATTATCTAACAGCTCCAAGTCTCGCATGGGACGCAATGTCAAAATTAACGAAAATTGAGCTTCAGCTAATTAACGATTATAATATGTATTTGATGATTGAAAAAGGCAATTCGCGGGGGGCATTTCTCAGTGTATTAAACGTTATGTGAAAGCAAATAACAAATATTTAAAAGATTTTGATAAGACAAAGCCCGAAAACTATTTACTCTATCTCGATGCTAATAACCTTTATGGGTATGGCCTCATGCAAAGTTTACCATACGGCGATATCAAGTGGATGGATCCTAAAACGTATACAAAAGAAGAGTGGCAAGAAACAATTTTAGAACTCACTGTCGACGAAGATTATGGCTATATTCTCGAAGTCGATCTTGGATATCCAACAAATTTACACGAACATCACAAGGATTTACCTCTTGCTCCAGAACATTTTAAAAACAAACTTTGCACAACTCTACTGGATAAAACTGAATACGTTGTTCATTCGAGAAATTTGAAATTCTATCTGGAACAAGGAATGGTGTTAAACATGTGAATAGAGTTATCGCATTCGATCAGAAGCCTTTTATGAAAGAATACATTGATTTTAACACAAACATGAGAACCAAAGCTACACAGCGACTTTGAAAAGGACTTTTATAAGCTGATGAACAACTCAGTTTTTGGAAAATCTATGGAAAATGTGAGAAACAGATGTGATATTAAGCTTGGAAATGAAGAATTTTCAATGAAACAAGCTAAGAAAACAAATTTCAAATGCTTTAACATCTTTGACGACAAACTGTATAGCGAGTCACATGTACAAACAAAAGGTTAAATTTAACAAACCGATTTACATAGGATTTTTCAGTTCTCGACCTCTCAAAATTGCTAATGTACGAGTTTTATTACAACAAATTAAAGAATTTGATCCAGATTTGAATCTGTGTTACATGGATACAGACAGTTATTTTCTAGAATTGAAACGAGATCCTTTTAAAATTATTAAAGAAAATATAGATGACTTTTGATACAAGTGATTATCCAAAAGATCATGAATGTTTCACTACTAAAAAATAAGAAGGTAATAGGGAAATTCAAAGATGAGTTAAATAGCGAAGTTTTAGAAGAATTTTGTGGTTTAAGGTCTAAGATGTACTCGTAACAAATATCTAGATAAAAACCCAGTTAGGTGTAAAGGAATTAAGAGAAGCGTTGTAAATAAAACAATAAATATCGAAAACTTGAAGAGATGTTTGTTCGAAGATAAAGAAGAATTTAGGGAGATGACAGTCATCAAAAAGTTTATAAACATGAGTTGTACACTGTTACCATAAACAAGCTGGCACTGAACGCTAAAGATGATAAGAGAATTGTCCTAGAAAATAAGATCGATACAGTACCGTATGGCTATAAAAATGAAGCAAAATCTGATATATTAGACGAATTAAATAAACTTGGAAACTTTGATATATAAATGGAAGATGATTTAATTCACTGTCACAAGTGTAAAAAGAAAACGAAAAATATAGATTCTAAAATTGTTCAAACTCAAAACGGATTGTATAGAATTGCAGCAAAATGTTCAAAATGTAAGACAAATAAGAGTAAATTTATAAAGAATCCTTATGAAAAACAAGTAAAGAAAGAATCTAAGAATAAGGAAGAAATCGAGATTGAAGCTAGAGAAATTCATGCACCGGTACGAAAGAAGTTTTAAAAAGAGAAAAATTATAACATTAGGAATTGACGATTTATGGGCAGCAGATTTAGTTATAATGTCTAACTATTCAGATCAAAATGATGGATTTAAAGTATATGTTAAATGTTATTGATACTTTCTCAAAATATGCTTGGTCAAGAGCTATCAAAAGAAAAAACAGCAAGGATATTTCAAAAGCTTTCGAAGATATAGTAAAAGACGCGATAAAGATCAATCACAAACCGCCAAATCTACTTCATACAGATAAGGGTTTAGAGTTTAAAAATAAAGAATTTAACGAAGTTTTGAGGAAATACAACATTAAGATTTTATCATACTGAAAACGAAGAGAAATCAAGTATTGTAGAGAGATATAACAGAACTCAAAATGAGAGAATGAAAGTAATTTTTTGAGATTAATAAAAACTTTAAATGGATCGATATTCTTCAAAAAATCGTAAAAACAATTATAACGATACAGTTCACAGCACAATCAAAATGAAACCGAAAGACGTAGATAAGGATGCAGAAAAAGGGAGTTATTAGAGACCGTTTTCAAGTATGTTCCACCTGAAATTCACACACGAAAACTAAATTTAAAGTCAATGATCATGTAAGAAATTGTTAGTAAAAAACAAACATTTTCGAACAAATATAAGAACAATTGGTCAAGAGAAATCTTTGTGATTTATCAAATTAATAACATAGATCCTGTAACTTATAGTATAAAAGATTTAAATAATGAAGAAATAACCGGAAAGTTTTATGAATATGAATTGAAGAAGTCAAAAACTGTAATATAAATTTTCTATATATAAATGGCGCATCAAAAGAAATGTACAAAGTGCAAAGAATTTAAAGATTTAAATGAATTTTATAAAGATAAAAATAGGAAAGATGGAATGCATTATAATTGCAAAGATTGTGAAAGGGAATATCATAAAGAATTATATGATAAAATAGAAAAATTAACTTTGGAAGATAAAGAATGTCTTAAATGTAAAGAAACTAAAAAAAATTTCAGAGTTTAATAGTGATCACTATAGTAGAAATAAGAAAGACTCATATTGTAAAGATTGTGTAAAGAAGAATCACCATAGATTATATTATGAAGAGACTCAATGTGAATGTGGAAGAACTATAAAATGGTTTTAAATAATTATCAAAAACATTTTACAAACAAAAAATATCATAATTCAAGAGTTTAACATTTTCATCGTGTAATAATTTTTTCTATATAAATGGAGTCTCAAAAGAAATGTACAAAGTGTCAAGAAGAGAATAGAAAAGACTGTTATTGTAAGGAATTATATGATAAAATGAACAAATTAACTTTAGAAGAGAAAAAGTGTTACTTTTGTAAAGAAATTAAAAATATTTCTGAATTTAATAACTGGCAGTATAGTAAAGATAGAAAAGATGCTTTTTGCAAAGATTGTGCTAAAAAAATTTTCAGCGAAAGTTATAAAAACGAAATGCCTTGTGAATATGAAAAAAGAATTCTACAATGGTTACCTAGTTATGCTAAACATTTACAAACAAAATATAATAAATCGAGAGTTTTTAGTAAAATTTAGAAACATTTTCATCGTGTAATTTAGATATTCTATAAATCAGTCGAGATTCTGCCATATTTTGTAGTAAAATGATTTCCGTTGTATAAAATATTCAAAGATTCTTTCATTTGGTTATACAGATTGATAGAATTTGGTTCGTCATCAATGAACAAAATCTCTAATTCAGGATAATTTATTTTTAGATGTTTTAATCGGTTTGGTATTTCTCGTTTCTGAGCTCTGATAAACGTAATAAGGCCATTCCCACATGTGATTCTTCTTAATTAATTACAAAAACATGGTGTTTTTTCTTATCAAAATCTTTACATACCATATCTCTCATCATTAATTCCATTCGCAATTCTTGATTCTCTATTTTCAAGGATTTCATTTGAACCTGAAATTTGTAAACTGTTTATTTCATCTTTTAACTGCTTATTTTCGTTTTTGAGTTTGTACTCACCATATTTTCTAATGGAAGGTAATACTTCTTTCGTAACCCAATTTTTAAACAATTTCGCTTCTGGTTTATGCGATCTCAAAAATTAAAGAATAAAGTCCAGATTCATTAACGAAAACAGTGTTATTTTGGAAGTTTGAAGGTAAGCTATTTATAGCCCCCCTTATATTTAGATTAAAATAGAAGTTTTTTATCATCTTCGTCAACGTTTATTCTGATCGTTTGCATAGTATTTTCATATTCTAGAATTTTTGCTACGTCTTTAGCCTTAAACCAGATCACATTGTTTTCGTCAACAATCGTAAAGATATGTTTGTTATTGAATTTTAGTTGATTATTGAGTAGGTCTACAACTGACTCCATTTAGATAGAAAAAGAAATTTAACTAGTAATTTTTTATTTTTGAGAATAAAGGCCAGATTCATTAACGAAAAAACAGTGTTTTTTTTGAAAAGTTTGAAGGCGGGGGCGAATCACCCCTACCTTCAGAATGTATGTTTTCGAAGCTTTTTTTATATTTTTCTTTGACATGTTCTTTAATTGCTTTCTTCGTATCTTTATATTCTAACACCTCTGCAACATCTTTCGCCTTAAACCAAAATTCATTATTTTCGTCAACAAATGTTTAAAATTTCTTTATTATTGAATTTGAGTTAGATTCACAACTGACTCCATTTAGATAGAAAAAGAAATTTTAACATTTGTTGACGAAAATAAAGGCCAGATTCATTAACGAAAATAGTGTCAGGATGAAGATTTTGAAAGGGTCTATGGCATAGACTCTTGTAATTTATACATTCAAAAGTTGTTTTCCTTTCTTGAAAATTTGAAGGTAAGAACGATTCGTTCCCCCCTTGATTCATCATTCTTTCGACAATCTTAAATATATTGTTTGTTTTACTCTCATTATTTAATAAATTTCCCTCAGAGTCTTGAACAGTTAAGACGATTTTTTGAATTCTTTTCATATTTTTTCTAATTGGAATATAATCGATTTCATTCGGTTTTTCACTGATTTTTGATCCATAAGCAACATTTGGGAAAAATGTGTACAAAATTTCAGATTCTTTGTGTAAGTGTTCGGTATGATTTTCAAAACTAGGTTCAACGAGATTGCAGTGCACTTCAATTACATCAAACGGTCTAAATTTTGGCGTTTTATTTCCTAAATATACCTGATTTGGCTCAATAGTTTCTTGAACAAACCCTAACAAATCTACAATAATTGCTGAAAAACATTATTCTTACTGGTGATTTTATTTGAATTTTATTAGAGAGATAATGTTTTTTGCATTTCAAACTTTGTTTTCCGTCAAAGTTTTAAAGATTTATCTGATTGTTTTGAATGTTTTCAGATAATTTTTAAGGGAATTTTTTATTTGATCGAAAGTATAATATATCCTTTGTTTAAACCATAATATTTTGTTATGTTCTTCTCACTAAATCCTATACAATAAGGAGAACTTTCACTAATATTTATTACAAAATTGTCAGAAATAAAAACCGCTTAAAACCGATAAAATAATTTGATTCTTCCTCTAAGTGTATAGGATGTTCCAAGTTTAAAACTAATTTAGAGCTTTCTGAAGTCAACTTGAACAGCTTCATTTTCGCAAGCGTTGCTTCAAGATGAAAATCTTCTATTTAAATGGAGAAATTTTTAAAGCAAAAAGATCAGATAAAAAACTTCAAACGTTTGAAGAAAATAAGAAAGATTCAACCAATCAGATTGTTAATTGTTGGTTCAAGTGGATGTGGAAAAACAACTTTATTATTGAATTTTATCTACAATAGGTTGATTTCCTTATTCCAATTTGTATGTTTTTAGTAAATCTTTAGAACAAGACGCCTATAAAAAAATTACAAGAAAGATTTGAAAATATTGAGAAAAACTTAAACAAAAAAATATCACATTTTTATAATGCTTCCGAGGACATAGTTCCATTAAGCGAATGTAAACCGAATTCTTTAATCGTTTTTGATGATTGTATTTTTGGAAAATCAAGACGTTATTAAGGAATATTTCGTAATGTCCCGTCACAAAAATATCTCTTGTATCTATCTTTCTCAATGCTTTTCAAAGGTTGATAAACAAAGTTATAAGAAATAATCTGAATATTTTGTGTGTTTTTAAGCAAGATGATCACTATTCGAGAAAGATTTATAACAATTATGTGGGATCTGATATGAGTTTTAACCACTTTAATGAATTATGTGATAAAATTTGGAAGGAAGACTACGGATTTTTAACTATTAATCTAACTTTGAAGCCTAAAAATGGCAAATATTTGAATAAATTTTCCAATATAAACGTGTGATAACCTAGTTGTTTTCATGTTTTTACGTTCACGTTTACGTTTCGTGTTCTCGTTTTTACGTTCCACGTTCACGTTTTAAGTTTCACGTTCACGTTTTACGTTCCACGTTTCGTGTTCACGGTTCCACGTTCACGTTTTACGGTCCGTGTTCACGTTTCGTGTTCTCGTTTTCACGTTTCGTGTTCACGTTTCCACGTTCCACGTTTACGTTTCAAAATTTTCCTAAATAAATGGCGAACGTAACTTCAGAAGAAGCAAAAAAAAACTTGATCAAATAGAAAAGAAATTAATCAAAGAATTTAAAGAACAGATTCGAATTGATGAAAAAGAACAAGAATTTATTCAAAAAAATTAATCAACCTGTAAACTTCTGCAATAAAAAACGTTGAGGGCAAAATTGAAAAATGTTTTAAGTGATAATCAAAATTTGATGAATTTGGTTCCAGTTGTACGACAATTTGCTGATATTTCAATACCAGAATCTGAGTTTGAATTGCCAAAAATTACCATCTTCAACAACATTTAGACCTCGAATCATTGAAGACTCTACCATAGTTGAACCAATAAGTCCTGGAAAACAACGGATATAATAATTGGTGAAATTGGTAAAAAATTTCTTCCTAGAGCAAAGGATGATAAATTTGGTTTGTATTGGGACAGAAAAAAGAAAAGTTTTATGATTGGAAATTTGCCCGTGAATTTTGAGCATAATGATATCATTATTAATGAAAAAACATATGAAGGAACTCAAGGTTTATGGAGATTATTAACAGGCACTGATGTTCCAAAAGACGGTTTATATTCTGAAGAAGACTTGAAAAAGTATACTGAAATTTTATGGAAATCTGATTCAATTTACAAAATAATGATCCATCTACTAAGAAACCAAAGTCAAGTAAAGGTAAAAAAATATCTCAATTTGATTAAACCAATTTGGGAAAAACGAATCGAAGGATCAGGTGTGAGAAAATACAGTGATAATAAGATTGAATACAGATATATCGACGATTTGACAAAACTCGATGGAATTATTAATTATATTTATGCTCAAGAAAAGGCTGGAAAAACAACAATTTTTTGAACGAAAAGAAAGCAATTAAAGATTTTATTTCGAACAAAACTTGACGAAATGATTGAAAAACCTGATGGAATTAAATATTTAAAACGAGTTTTTGCCGGCAATAAGTTCATCTATGATTGAGGGTAGTGGACTTTTGAATGATTTTATCAACAATTTACCTTTTGAATTACACGTACCAACTTATCAGTATCTGGGGGCCCGGCACAAAACTCGAAAAAAAGACTAAAAAGAGGAGATCCTGGTATAAATAAATTAGATCAAGCTGCTATGGAACACGATATTTTTTATGCAAAACATAGAGACACAAATTCCAGACATATCGCAGATAAAGTTTTGCA
Source organism: Homalodisca vitripennis (assembly GCF_021130785.1). NCBI lineage: Eukaryota > Metazoa > Arthropoda > Insecta > Hemiptera > Cicadellidae > Homalodisca > Homalodisca vitripennis. Next base: position 74,360,531 of record NC_060211.1, read on the forward strand.
AGATAAGGCAATGGATAGATTTTTATCAAAAGATGCTAGTTTAGGTGAAAGATTTGTTGCGCTTCCAACAGCTGGAGCAATGTTTTTGAAGAGAAAACTAGGAATGGGAATCGAAGAGAACTTGAAATTTTAACTATATAAATGGAGGTGAACGTAAACTTCAGCAAAAATCAGAAAGAAAAATAAAAATCCGCTTTTAAGAAGAAAATACCCGTTAGTATTCAAATTTAAAATAGATCAACTAAAAAAATGGCGAAGATAAGATATTTTTAACAAATAGACAATACAATAAACTCGAAAAACATAAGAAAAACAATAAAGGAACCAGAATAGAATTTTCTTATAATCAGTTGAAAGAACTCAAAAATGGTGGACTTTTGAAAGATTTATTAGATTTTGGAGAAAATATTCCAGTTGTTAAAAATGTTGTTCCTTATGTTCGTAAAGCTGCTCCAATCGTTAAAAAAGGATGTGATTCCTATTGTTCGAAACATTTTAAATTGGTTAGATAAAGAGTTGGAAGATGTTACAGGATCTGGATTAGATGAAAAAAACTTTGAATTACGTGAAATCAAACATTGAAAAAAAAATTTAAACCTTTAACATTCGGGGAATTGGAAGAAATCTGCAAAAAAATATTAAACATTTTAGAGGAATCTTCATGAGAGATACATTACCTGAAAAAAGTTAAGAAATTTGAATGTGGAATTGTGAATTTAGACTCGATTATGGGAAGTGGAACGCATTGGATTTGTTATTATAAAAATGATAAGAATGCATGTTATTTTGATTCGTATGGGAAGAATTGAGGACAAACCACGAGAGAATTGATTAAAATATTTGAAAAAATCAAGCGTCTACTACAATGATTCTCAGATTCAAGACTACAAAAGATCCCCCAATTTGTGGTCATTTATGTGTTTTTTTGTTTTGAATGAACTGAGTACTGGTAAAGATTTTAAAGAAGTTGTTAACAAATTATTACTTAATAAATATGGATTCACAAAAATATTTTTGACGTATTTGGAACACAAAATTATTCAAAATGTAGATAATAGTTTGAATTTTGATAGTTTGAGAAATGAGTTTGATAACAAGTTAGAAAATTTATTACAAAACCTTCCAGATTCAGATATGTTTGCTGTCGAGATTGAAGATTTTAAAGCAGAATATGATAACAAACTTGCAAATTTCATGAGTTCAAATGAAGTTGCTGATAAAATAAAAACATTGGAAAAAGAAGTTGATGATGGTGTAAAAAAAAATTATTTACCAATTTAATGTCTCATATCGAAAAAGCTGATAAAATTACTGAAGCGATCAAAGTTGAAAAGAATTATGTTAGTTTAGCTAATAAAAAAAGAATTGTCGGTGTTCGACCTGGTATTGACAAACATGATGTTGTTGTTAAAGAACAAATTTTAAAACCTCTAAAATTATCAGAAAACATCGATATTGTTGATTTACATGATCCGAATGTTAAAAATGCCTTAGATTTTAAAGGAAAAAGAATTAGCGGTGTTAGTAAAGGAATTAATCCATTTGATGTTGTTGTAATGATTCAATTAGAAAGATCCTATTAAAATGTTTAATGAACTAAAACAAAATTATGAGAATCATAAACAGCATGTTAAAGATTTTTACAACAGAAGTCTATGAAAAACTTGAAGCGAGAAGTAAAAGATCTATAGAAAATTGTGATGAAAAATTTACAAATTTTGAGGAAAATTTCAATCTATATAAAGGCGATCTTTATGGAAAAATAACAAACTTTTTGGAACATTTCGCTAAATTTCAAGAGGGTTTTAATGAAACCGATAGAAAAAAAATGGTGAAGAGTTTTTAAAAGAGTAGTTACTAATCAATCTTTACTTCATGATAAATTAATTAAACTAGAAGAAAACTTTGGCGAAATTAATGAAAAAGTTATAAAAAATAAGCAGTCTTTTTTGATACGTTTAGTTTAGATGCCACAAAAAACTTTTTGAGAATATTGATCATAAACTCGTTGAATACAACGGATTTATATCTCGATAAAGTAAATAAACTAGAAGAAAACTTTAATAAATTTAAAGAAGATGTTAATAAATCTTTTGAAAACATTGATAACAGATTTAATGGATTAGGCGGCTATGATGACTAATTTTCCTTATATAAATGGCGCTCATATATTGTGTGAGATGTAAAGAAAAAACTGCAACAAATGATATAAAAATACTATGCAAACCATCAATGGAGTTAAGAGAATTTCTGGAAAATGTGCTGAATGTAACGCAAAAAAGAGCCAATTTATAAAAACTTGATTTTGAAATTTTTTCCTAATAAATAGAGATGGCGGGACATTACAGTGCTTTCGATCTTTTTATCATGCAACACGAAAGAGATTTGAAAAAAGAACATTGGATGACATTTCTCAAAAATATGAATTATCCGAAGATATGATGAGATTATACGTAAACAAATTGAATTGGTATAACATTGCTAAATATCAAACTTTATCATCAGAGTTCATTCAAGAAAATATACATTATCAATTAAAAGATCATATGTCTGTTCTTTGTCTCTATCAACACTTGAGTATAAAGTTTTTGGATGAAAAATAAAGATACAGTTGATTGGAACAATATTATAGATAGCGGTTTACTATCCTGTGCAGATTTTATTGAAATATGTGACCGAGATCGCAAAATTTAAGGAAGAGAATCCTGAATATGAACGAAGTAGATCATTAAAAATGACTCTAATCTTTTTAATTATTTTACTAAAATTTATATCTTTTCTTATAAAAACGTACATTAGATCGATGAAAAAATGATACACGATGTTTAAAATTTCTAAATTTTCTCTTATTAAATGGCGGACTACAGAAAATATGCTAGTGATATTGAAAGGGCGGAGTTTAAAATTTCTATCCCAATTAGTAAACAACATTTGAATGAACCGAATAAAAGAACTGAGTTTAATATTGATTTTGGAGATAACTTTTGCTCGTCTAACTTCCAGTTTTATATTTCTGGAACTTTAACAAAACAAGATGGTCAAGCATATCTTGGAACTGATAATGTTAGATTAATCGATAATTTTATACCATTTTTATTTTTCTAAGATTGAAGTAAGAAAACACAATTAAATTGATAGAAGAAGTCGAAAAACTGTGGCCAATTAAGCACAATTAAAGGAACTATTTCGTATTCAAAAAGTGATGTTATTTCTCAAAACTTCTAATGGCTTTGAATCAGATTTTTAAATTTGGTGTTTTTGAAGCAGCTGGAAATTTATCTCATTTTGGATTAGGATTTTTTGAAAAATGTTACTATTCCGATCTATAAAGGAGGAATTTTATCTAAGTTTTATAAGAGCAGAAGACGATGATGTGATTCTGAAGACTGCAACTGGAAATGTTTATGCCTGTTGATGGAAAAATAACAATTACAGATTTTTTTATTAGAGTTCCAATGATTGATTATAAAACCACGAGTAAAATTAGGTTGATTGATGAAATTACAAAAAGTCAAAACATTATGTTTAATTTTCTAGATTGGCAATGTATTGAACAAAAAGGTATTTCCGGAACAACTTATTCGTTCGATATCACAAATATTTATAGAAATATCTTCAATCCCAAGTTCGTTATCATCGGTTTTCAAAACAGATAGACAGAATAATCAAGAAAAAAATCCTTCAAAGTTTGATAGTTTGGATGTAAAAAAATATCAGAGTAAAATTGAAACGGTTCTTATTATCCAGATGAATTACAAAATTTAAACATTTCCGGAGGTCTTTTCAGAATCATGTATCAGATGTATCAAGATTTTAAGAAAGTTTACTGTAATAATAAGGAAATGTATTACAATCCTAAAGAATTTTTAGCGAATAGACCTATTTATGTCATTGATACAACAAAGAGTTTGACAAATATTTCTGGTTCAAAGAACGATATAATTATCAATATGGATTTTCAAAAAAGCTGTTACAAACGCGATTTGTTATGTGGTTGTGGTTTCTGAGAAATTTTTGGCCTATGATGTGATTAAGAACGATATTAGAGAAATTCAGTAGTTAATGATGTTCATATTATTCTCTTTCATTCCCTCTAAAACTTCAAAAATATACTCTTTCGCTGATGAAAAAATCTCGATTTCTTCCGGAATAATCTTTGTAATCATAGACAAAATATCCTAAATAGTTTGAATAATAAAATAAAGTCATTTCTTTTTATCTCGGTAGTTGAAATATAAACATAAACATTTGCGCTGAAAAATTTATATCTCGGCAGAGTTAGTTCCATAATCTCCATTTATAAAAAAATCTTTTTTGTTTAAATGGAAGAGTATAATGCCAACTGTTACAAGTGTTCTAATAGAGGAGAAATTATCGATAAAAATATTTAGTTTGTAGAGATTGTAATTTAATTTATGTACGAAAGACCTAAACCTAAGAAATTTCGAAATAAACTAACACATTTGAATAATCTGCTTATGAAATTGCAATATGGAGACAAGAAGCAAACAAAATTTGTTACAGAATTTAGAAAACAGAATAAAAATTTTTACTTATCTCTTGGAACCATTGACAAAATTATTTTCCTTTTCAAAGAATACATTAGGTTTGTAGGTATCGATACACACGTTTATTATGAAAAGATATTACCTGTATTTTTTTCATTATCTGGATGTTGAATTTGTCTACGATTTTAAGCCTGAAATCTTTGATGATTTTATAGTACATTTGGAGAAATTAAACGAAGAACCTCGTGAAAAGAATGCGGTTTTTTACTCACATTCTCCCCGACTTCTCGAGTGATTGTTAGCAAATTTCATTTTTTTTTCCGTCTTTGAATTTTTTCTATTTAAATGGAGTTCTTGAAAGAGTTAAATGATATTGGAGAATGTAAGTTTTAAAGAGTATAAGAAGTTAAATGAATTGGAAGAAAGGAAGAAACATAGAATCTTGAATTTGGAGAAAATGAAAGATAAATTCGGGTTTACAATTAATTGCCGAGTTGGAAGATTGTAAAGTACACTTGCCGAACAGATTTTTGACTGTTTTTGGATGAGAAAAAAGATTAAAGAATTAAACAAAAATGAAAAATTACACTTGATTGTTACTGGAAAGAAGACTATAAAAGATAAAGAAATTATAACAATTAACTTTGTAGAATAGTCTTAACTCTAAAACTTGCAGTCCCTCCCCACGTCATAGTACTGTTTTGATAACCATAGTTGGTGTCTTTCTTCATAGGAATCACATGGAATATTATCTACAGTAATACCTTTTGTTTCACACAAAATGTGGCTATATTCTATAAGAAAAATTCTATAATGCTCTTTAATGAATTGTGTTGATAAATCTTGATACTCACAAAAATTCCTTAAGAAATTCATCAATTAAGTCTTGATTATCTTGAAAGAACGTATAATATGGGAAAAAATGTCATAAAAAAAACGATGAAAACTCTCTGTTTGTTTATTTTTTACTTTCTTTTCAATATCTTTCGTAATTATATTAAATATGTAATCCCTTACTTTTTTAGTTTTTTGCCGATAGTAAAAACACTCCATTAGACGTTTTTTTCTGCAAAAGACTTTACAAGTTCTTTGAATTCTGTATCATTTAAGGAAAGTATCAACTGTTCTTTAAAATGTTTTGGTAATTCGTTGAACTCGTTAAAATTGTCTTTCTTTGTAAGTTTTTGAAATGCTAGAAACTGAAGAGAGCTTGGTGAGTTCATGTTGTTTATTTAGTAGAAAAGTTTTTTATTAAAGTACAGTATGTTTTTAGTAAAAATGTTTTAAATTGATTAAATTTTATTAAGATAAATCCTTTATTGTAGCAGATTTGACAATATTTTACAAAGCACAGCTTAAGAAAGTAGAAGCAAACAGCTGTAGATTTGGTTAATTTTTCATTCCACAGAGTAGATAGTAATGTACCGATCGCTATTGGAGACGAACGACTGTAGATTCGGTTAATTTTTCATTGAGATTTTGCTGTGTTATTTCTCAGCTTCCTTTATGGTACATTGAACAGTATTTTACATTGCTTTTCGGTTGGCTCCGAAAGTGCGCCAGGAACCCCATATTACTATCTACTTATGTATATTATGTATATATAACATTAATATAAAATACACATGATTTATATTTATATACGTGTATAGAAAAAAAATGTAAAATGAAAATAAATATGTACACAGCTTAGTATTGAAAACATAGAAATTTTCTATAATACTAGTGTGACTTCTGGCATTGTTTTGACTGAACAAGTAATTCAATGTCAGGATTAAAATTAGATATTTTGAGGTGTAAATCACTTTCAACGTCCACCAGTCTGTTTCTATACTTATTCTTGATGTGAACCAAAGTTGAAAAGGCACGCTCACAAAGATATGTTGTCGAAAAAACCATTAGGAATCTCATTGCCTTTTCATACAAAACTGGATAGCTTTGCTTAGCATTCAGCCAAAATGAGGTCAAACCTTTCTTCTTGAACATGGTTTTCATGGTGGAATCACAGGACAACTCAATTAAAGCATCTTCCTGAAAGAAGAAAAAATATATTTTTTAATAGAAGGTAATTTTGCAACACTTAAAAACTGAAGCTTGTAGGTCAACCAATTGTCACCTATTTCTGAAAGAGTAAATTTTTTCCCACAAGAACAAAAATAGCCACCATTGAAAATTCAGAAAAATATTGATATAGTGTGATACTTAATGACAATTAAAAAAATTATAATCGGCATTTAAAAATTCTGAATAAAAATAAAATTTAAGCAAAAAGTTTATGTAAAAATGTGTACATACCTCAAATGCTGCTAAGTTGACGTTCTTTAAATTATCCTTGTCGAATGGATTTTGTATCCACTTATTAGTAGCTGCTATTGGTGGAAAGTATTGCCTCAGTTCGGATGACAAGCCTTGTAAGTGTTCAATTATAATTTCTGAGGTTACTGAATCGACTGTCAGCTCATGGAAATCCACAAATTCGTTCATCAATGGGAATGCATCAAATTTATTTGCTTGTACCTTTTTATGCCATCTATCAATTTTCTTAATAGTAGCATCCACTTTATCTTGAACAAAGAATCGATGTACATCTTCTCCTTGTAATGTAAGATTAAGGATGTTTAGAGAGCTAAAAATGTCAGCTAGGTATGACAGTTTTATCAGCCAAGTCTCATCATTGAGGCAATCGCAAAGAAAACGTTTGGCCTTTTCTTTGCCATCGTGTTCAATTTGAACCAAAAACAATCTAACTTCGTCTCGAAGTTTGAACAATCTGGAAAGCACCTTTCCCCGTGACAACCAACGCACTTCACAATGTAGAAGTAACTGCTTATGGTCGCTTCCCATTTCATCACACATTACAGCGAACATCCGAGAGTTTTTTGATTGTGCTTTTATTAAGTTCACAATTTTTACGGCGTCATCAAGAGTGCTTTTGAGGTCTGGATTCATTCCCTTAACCGCCAAAGCGGAGCTATGGATGCTGCAGTGGGTCCATTCAACTAACGGAGCTACTTCCTTGACTTTACATACTAGGCCCGTATATTTTCCCGACATAGCACAAGCTCCATCGGTTGTAAGCCCGACACATTTCGACCAATTAATTCCATGTTCGCGAATAAAACTATCCAAGGAGTTGAAAATGTCTTGGCCAGTTGTACTGGTCTTTAGTGAGTGGCAAAATAAAAATGTCTTCTTCAACTGATCCATTGAGATTAAACCTTACAAAACATAACAAATTAGCATTGTCAGCAATATCTGTACTTTCGTCTAATTGTAAAGAATAAAAGTCACTTTCTTTCACAGCAGATATTAAAATCTCCTTTACGTTAGCAGACATTTCCTCAATTCTACGTTTCACTGTAGTGTTGGATAGGGGTATTTGACCTATCTGTTGACCTGATTTTTCATCAAGCAGAAGTGACGAAATTATTTTTGCTCCAGGCAAAATAAGGTTCTTGCCTGCTGTGTGCGGAGCGCCATTTTTTGCTATTAGCAAAGACAGCTGGTAAGAGGCCATAGTAATTTTTTTATTGCCTTGCCCAGATGACACATTCTCTATATTTGACCGAGTCGAAATAAGTTCTTTTTTCTTACTTTGAAAAAACATCAAAGGTTTATTCAAGCATTCTGGATGTTTTGTTGAAATGTGCCTCTGAAGTTTTGAAGGCTTCATACTTTCGTTAGCCAAGGTTTCGAAACAAAGTACGCATTGGGGTAAAGGTTCTTCTTCCGTACCTATGAACGTAAATCCATAATGAAGGTATTCAGGACAATATTTTCGAAACATTTTTTTCCCTTTCTTAACATTTGAAAATACTTGAGGCACTATAACGTCATTGCTAGTAGACGGACGATTAAGCTCACCTTCATCAGTAGATTCCAGTTTTCTCTTAACACAAAATTCAGTTTTCAGCCAATTCTCCATCGTAAATAGATGTAACAGTCACTACTTTAAAAAAAAAAAAACAAAGCTAGAACGAGTATCACGCCACTGACGTCTGTTCTTACTCTGGCAAATACCAGAGCCAGACTGACTAATGGAGCGAGACTGTGCGAGTGAGAGAGCGTGCGAGTGAAGTCTGGTGGAAGAAAAACGGTCGGACTGGCGGCACAGCCGCGGCGCGCCGTTGCCAGATTGTGCACGGTCACTACGCTACTCAGCTACTGTAAGAGTGACAGTCACGCCGCGACCCACCTTAAATCCGCCCGCGACCCACCGTTTGGGAAACTCTGCTTTAGCCCCATAAGAGTTTTTGAGTGGCATAAAATGTTTAAGGAAAGCCAGAGCTCGTCAAAAACAATCACTGCATTATACTGATGCTTAGGTGGCCAAATTGAAAACAGTTTTGGACTCTGACAGTGTTTTAACCATCCTCATTATTATTGAGGAGACCGGCCTTTCAGTCGGAACCGTCCATACCATTGTAACAGGGGATCATGCAATGAGAAAAGTTTGCGTGAAGCTGGTGCCGAATGTCTTAAGCAAAGAACAAAAACTATCACAGGGGGAAATATCTCCAGAAATTTTTGACTGCATCCAGGAAGTTAAAAATTTTCTTGACAATGGTATTAACGGTGATGAATCTTGGGTGTTCCAGTAAGATCCAGAAACAAAACGTCAAAATTCAGAATGGCACACAGGGGTCTGCGCATTCAAAAAAAGCTTGGATATCAAAACCATGCTGATTGTTTTTTCGACCGATGTAGCATTGTTTACAAGGAGTTTGTGCCTGCTGAAACGACCGTAAATACTGCATTTTACAACAAGTATTGGACAGGCCTGTAAAATCACGTAACATGTGCGACCAGCCATTGCAAAGAATTGGGAACTTCTCTTTGACAATGCGCTCAAAGGACATTGCTTCGACTCCATCGATGTGTTTCAAGAGGTTCTCAACGCGGAAACTAACATCCAGCAGGCATTTGACGAGTAGCAGATGTGCCGAACTTAGTTTATCGATGTAGGAGGAATGTATTTGAAGATTATTAAGTAATTGTAATGATACCTGCAATCAATTTTGAGTTTTGGAAACAGTCCGGAAATATATATATATATATATATATATATATATATGATTCAATGTTTATTGCAAGTACTTTTTGTGATTAAATGTTTATTGAAATTATATATATATATATATATATATATATATATATATATATATATATAGATGAAAATCCATGAAAATCTCTCTCTTGCTTTTTTTCATTTTATTCCTAACAAATTTATTTAAAATGTGTAATATATGAAATTTTTATGGCATTATTTCACATGGAATTACAACAAATCTTTAAAAAATACTGTATATACTAAAGTTAGGTTCAAACTTAATTTTTATAAAAAAAATTTAAAAAATCTAAACAATTAATGGTTCATATTTTGTGCTGCAGTTAAGGTGTAAACAACATAATAGCCTGAGAGGTATCATAGTTTAACACATTGACTGTGACATGTTTAACTAGCCACAATCCTGAGGTAAAGTTCTACATGTCTTGTACCATAGTAAATGTACCAAGATAAATAAATCAAAGTGGTTTAATAAATTTAATTTAGGAAATGCAAATTTTGAAAATGTTTTGAGAATCAAAATTTTGAAAGTGGAAATACAAACATTGATACATTTTATTTATAAAACGTTTTCATTTAGTGCTGCATCATTTTGTATAATAGTTAATTTATGTGCTAGAATATGTTTAAAATAAACAGTTGTTAATGATTCTTTGTTGTAAATGTATTTTTATATTTTTTTTTGTATAACAGAATCATTATACATGTACTGTAATAATAACATGATTATAGATAATGGCACAATCTGGTTAGATAATGTGTTTAAAGTTAGTTATATCATTAAAGGAAGAAACACAGGAATGCTAACATCTGCCATTTTTAAGAGTAACAAAAATAGTTACTCAAATGGTTAAACAATAGTTTTTGAAGGAAAAAAGTGTTTTAAGTTATTTTTGTTACAATTAAAGAATATAAAAATCCTGTTATCCTTTCAAATGACATAAAGAAATAAATGTAAACAAAGAAGCATAATAATATTACTTTTAAGATTTTCTTGGTATCCAGAATTGTTTGATCTTTATACAATAGTATTTTTATATCTTTTTAATATCTTCAGATCAAGAAACTAGTCCAGAAAGTCATATCCAGGGACTCGTTACACTACAGGAAACTTACAGATAAGCCTAAGGATGATCCTACTGCAAAACAAAATGGAGCCCAGACAACTGAGGATCTCATGACTTTAGCTCTTGGTAAGTCAATAACGTGATCATATATGGAAAATAGAACTACTTTACTTATAATATTTTAGAGTTTTTATGAAATAAGAAGAGCAGGCTTACCTTTACACCAGATTTGAAGGATAATCCTCTTCACTATTTAATTCTCTTTAACATGGGACATTTACTGCTTACGGACGTTTGTCGACCACATAGAGATTCAATTTGAAGTAGTCAGTGTTAAAGTGTTTTATATTTTGTAACTGTAAAGTTTTAAATTTAATTTGTCTTTAAAAATACAAATATTTTTTTGAACTGTAGGAGTATTGGTCTAAAAATATTAACAAATGAGTTTTTTACGAGTGGACATTCTGATCTTAATGTGGCTTTCGCAAAGGGTTAATAAAGGTTAAATGGATGGAGTTAGATCAAATACTGTAGTCAAAATTAAATTTCTCCTATCAATAAAAAAGCACTTTTCTCTTAATTTGGAGTGTTTTTAGCATTAATACAAATAATGTAATAATTTCTTTTAAGTTTACATTCTGTTTTTATTTTGAAACACAGAGTAAACTAGGCATTTAAATTGTTTTGAGAGGAATTCTTAAACATACGTTTTACACTGGTTTTTAGTGAGTTTAAATAATATTATATTATGAGCTTATAAGAAAATCAAAGAACAAAGTTGGGCTGATGTTAATTACAACCAAGCCTGCTATCTCTTATCAACTCTGTAATCTTATGTATTCTCTAATATAGAACTTTGTACTGTAAATAAGTTAAAACATATGTTCTCTTAGGTACTGAATATTCCTGTAAATGTTCCAGGCAACAAGCGTCTGTTCCCCATCTTTGAAGAAGCTGCTACTCCCAGCAAACGTAGCAAGAAAGGCTCTGACAAGAAAGCTGAAACCCCAGATCTTCCAAGTGGTTAGTTTATTTATATTCTGTCTTGCCAAAAATTCTCTATTATCAGTCAAATATTACAAGTCAAAATCTAACTGAAAAGCTGTTAAAAAAATTTAAGCTAATGTCAGTCAGTAATTTTCACAAATAATAGTGAAATAATCGGTTAACCTACGTTACTCTTTTTGTAACATTGTGCCAGTAGAGTAGCTGATGTTTAAAAATTATAAATTAATTGTTTGAACTTCCATAAATCATGTTAGCATACTCCAAAAGCAATTAATTGCAACAATCGAAGAAGAGTTTTAATTAGTGCTTAGTTAATTTATTTGTAATTTTGTAGGTTTTGTGATGTTCAATGGATCATTGCTGGATATTAATAAGCTACAATCACAGTTTAAACGCAGTGAGGAGACTCGTGTTAAGACTGAAAAATTGCTGGAGAAGCTTCGATCTGACAATGGTAAGTCTAAACATGTAAAACATTGTCGTAATAGTTAAACAGAAAAGCAAGAATGTACTGCATGAGGCAAGGGATGTCAGTTAAATATAATTATGAGAGAGAGCAAGTTTTTGGTGAAAATAGTGATGCGTCAAAGCTGAATTCGATTGTCCTTCTAAAAGATTCAGAAAATCAAAACTTTTGAAATTTGCTGTATCATTAATTGGACAGAAGTCATTTACATAGGTGATAATATTTTTGTCACTTCTATTGTAAGTTAACCAAGTCAGTTAAATTTTTGTTTGCATTATTTATTAACTAAAGATGTCTCTCCTCTTTGAGGCCGAAATATTTCAAGAATTTAACTGTGCAAATAATGTTTTGTCACGATGTGAATTGGAAAATTTAGATGATAGTTAAATCTGCTACTGTTTAAATAGTTTTTAATCATAAATCAGATATTAATTACAGTTTATTTTGTAAAAGGGGTTTATTCATTAGTGTTATTTTACACGTGTTTGTATGTAGTTTATGTAGACTTTTTGTTGTAAAAGCTCAATATAATGCTTTTATTTGGGAGGTTACAAACAAAATTATGGTAGATAAACTGTAATGTTTATAGTTTTATTGCTGAGGATAGTGCAATATAGAAATCAATTGTGAACTTTAACCATTTGCTCTCGGATGATAAACAGGACTGGCCGCATGAGTTTTGTTGTGTGCTTGGCCCTTATCCTGGCACATCAGTTCCACCAGCTTGGAATTAATGTCACTACACTGTGCATTATAATCATAGGGGATTTATTGCAAAAATAATATCAACAAAGAGATTTAGCTAAATTTAGTTGAGTTGGTTGATTTACTATGAAAGAGACAAACATAACAGTTACTATCCCACAATATATGTTTATTAGTTAGCTATCCAATTTGACTATTCTGTAAACATGTCCATATTTGTTATCGAGCGATTGAAAGTTTTATGCAACAATTTATCTTGAAACACACAAGATATTTTTAATAATTACCTTTCCGTAGGTTATTTCACTACCTAAAACAGTTTCCAAATTTACTCAGTATAACACTGTGATAAAGGTCTAAAATTAGCTACTTAATATAAAACTAGGAGAGGTATTCCTTGAAAACTATGAAAACGTGAAAAGTGAAACGAAAGACTTGGATAAGTTGTAATTAACAATTTAATTAGTTTCTCAGCCAAAATATAAATTACAGATTAATTGGTTCAGATACAGTTTAACAAAGAATTGAATTTGCTATAATAAAGCAATGTAAATTAAATTAATTATAAATATTATCCTCTTCTTAATAGTTTTGTTTCTTCTACTATATAACAAACTTAAGTACAGCTCATGTTTAGTTGAAGAATAATAGTAGAAAATTCACAATATATGGTATATAAGATATTAACAATTTATAATTGTTTTTCGTACTGAATTAATACTAACAAGAAACATACCTTAAAATTTACACCAGACAACAATTACTATTTAATTTGGCAACAATATTAAAATGTAGTGTTTATTTGAGTTTTATGTTATATTGAGTAACCTTAAAGAAGCAAATGTTTAGAAAAGGTTCAATAATTATGTAGAATAAATAAGAAAGAAAGGATGGACAATATTATACAATATTGTTTTAAATCACAAATTTCTGCTGTTATATTAATATGATCATTAATGTATTAAAGATTATGTATGCAATTTAAATTTGTTAAGTTTAATTTTGTGAAGAAAATGAAATTTATATCTACTTGCTAAACTCATCATTTTAAATATACTTAGTAAAAATTCACTAATTACATAATTATGACTAAATAGAGCTTACATAGTATTGATGATAATTATAAATATACAAATTTTTGCACTCTTGAATCACATCGCACTAAACTGTTTGAGCCAACAACACAACTGTTTAAGCCCCTTTACTTCTGACATGTACTATTTGAAGAAATTCCAGTAGTATGACCTTTTCCACATCATCCAGTATCATCATGTAGACTCCTTGACCACCAGAACCAACATAATATGATTGGTGATTGTAATAAAAGATGGAGAAATTCCAATAATAATGGTTTGTAAAATCATGCACATGGTGGTTAATGTGCAAGAAAATAAAGAGTGTGCAAAACTTGACATTCTAGGGTTGAAGATTATTTGAGGACTATCGGAAGTGTATGATCAGAAGATTAGTTAGCATAATATGAGATAGCGGATGTTTGTTTATAGTCAGTGGGAATGGTTTGTTCATGAAGAGATGGTGATATGAATTAAAGGAATGTGTAACAGTCAAGAATGTCTTTGTTGGTTTCCATAGGTTGTTATTCTAACCAAAACACTTGTTTTCAGCAAATCTGAAGGAGACAACCAACCGAAATGTGGCCACAATCAAGAAACTTAGTTCTGAACTGAAGGATTTCAAAGAAAGACTCACAAATACGAACTCTGAATTGTGCACTATGGATGTAAGTTCAAAATTCTGTATAAGTTTTGTTCTTTGTACTGAAAGTAAACTTTGTACTGAGCATTGTGAGCATTAAAGATATATTTAAAACCACAACTTAATATAAAAGTAATATCTCTCTGTCTAAATTTGTAACTGTTTCAATTAACTTGGAATTATTAAAACAGTCAAATATCAAATTAGACAAGTTTTCTTATGTGTATTTATATACTGTACAACATCATCAAGCGATCACATGAATAAACAATGTGAGATAAAAGTATGGATACACTCTGTTTAGTTTTTGATGGATAAAGATGCAGGGATGGATCTCGGGACACCTTTCTAGGAAATAGAAGTGAACTTTGTAGTCACTGTTACAACTTTGCCCATTTCCCTAAAATGGGAACTTTTTGCGACTACAAATTTTTAAATTTCAGAACACAAAGTGTATAACAACGTCATCAGTTAAAGGATAAAAATAATCCACATTAGCCTATAATTATTAAGTACAAATACATTTTCGTACATTCAAGAGTAAAGTTTTTGTCATTTTACAAGACATTGTCAAAACAGTGAATATTTTTGTTTAACACATTCGAGTCTACGCTCGAGCCAGACGCGAGCGCCATTGTTTAAACCCCCGGCCGGCGCTCGAGCGTGACTCGAGCACAGCTTTGCCGATTGATATACGGAGTTGCTCGAGTGATATTCGAGTGCCGTCTGCTGCATTAGAAAGCCAGCTTTGATGGTTAGTTCAGGAAAATTCCGCTAGGCGCTACTACGTCATACCCGCTTGAGGCTTTTGTTTATCCACTGACGTGGCCTGGCGCGTCGTCAGTCTGTCTACGACAACAATAATTTTTTTAGCATTTGAAATTTTTTTTGGCAATTAAAATAATTATTTGTAAATATGTATATAGTAAATGCCTTTAAAAAAATTGAAATTACTTGTTTTATTTATTCAAAAGTTAGTTTTCAAGTAACACAAGACATGCGGGAGTTTTTATTTTTCTTCAAAAAATGTAAGTTTTGAAATTTTTTTAAAAATTAATTACATTTTATAGGAATACAGTTTTACATACCATTTTAAAGAGGAAAGATAGAACTTTTAAGAAAATATAATATCTTATACATAATATTTAACATTTTTCTAAAAACAAAATGTGAAAACCAATTAATTTATGCAGACCAGGTTATAAAAACAGCAAATAGCGAGCCAGACTCCAATGTGTTAATAGGCCTAGGCCTAATTTCAAATTACAGTTTAGTGGTCCAGGTGTAAAGTTAACTAAAAATTTATAAAATACAGTGATGTATTTATAAATATACCTATATCAATTGAAAGGTCTTGATAAAGGAATAATGGTATAAACTAGATCTTTCTATCTCAACCCAGTGTAAAACGGAAGCTCATTGAAATTAATTAAGTTAAAAGCGTGGACAAAGATAGAAAAATGAAACTCGGGACACCCCTCTAAGAAACAAAAATGAACTGTTTTCCCAAAATTGGCTTTTTGGGGGAGAATTAAAAATTTTTAAATGTAAAGTTACAGTAGTACTAGTAATTACAATTACGTTAAACAATAAAACGGCTGAAACTTACTAAATTGTGTTTTTTATACTAGAAGTTCAAACTGCTGCCCCAGGACAGTTTGACAATGTCCAAGTAACTTGAAGTGTATTTATGGATTTACGTGGGATCTTTTGAATTTTTGATGCTATTCTGTCCCTGAGTTAGACATTGTTTTTAATGTGACCCCACACAAAGAAGTTAAGTGGAGATAGATCTGGCAATCTTAGTGGCCACTCTATATTTTCTCTTCTGCCTATTCAGTGATTTGGAAAAATATTGTTTAAATACTCGCGGACACGCAGGCCATAGTGTGGAGGTGCTCCATCCTGCTGGAACCAAACTTCATTACAGTTGTTGGTTGCTACTTGGATAGGTGGATAAACCTGATTTTGTAACATTTCCTGGTATACCTCAGAATTAAGGTTTCCATCAATAAAAAAGAGCCCAACAAATTGCTCCATCACAATGTTAAGCCAAACATTTAATTTTACAGGGTGCTGGATATTTTGCTCTCTCATTCAGTGAGGGTTAATATCAGCCCAATAACGAGCATTGTGTCTGTTAACTTTACCATTTAACATGAAAGTTGCTTTATCTGAGAAAGCAATTTTGTTTTCTGTAATTGTACTACTATCAATGTTCTGCATTATTATTCACAACAATCACTGACGATCAAAATCGCCCTCGCTTAGCTCATGAACTAAACGAATTTTGTATGCTTTATAACCACTGTCATGTAAAACTTTACAAACTGATGTTTGAGACATACCTAATATTTGAGAAACATTTCTTGTGGAGGCATGAAGATATTCTACAACAGACTGTAAAACATCAAGTGACAATCTTTCATTTTATCTGATTTTGGTCGGCTAGGTTTGGAACAGTCTTTAACGCTGCATGTTTCCTGGAAATGTTGGATTGTGTTTTGAACTCCTGATATAGATACAGGGTTTTGATTGGGATAAGTGTCATTTAGTAAATTCCTTACTTAATCATAAGATCTCACTCGGTTTCCGTAGCCTCGCATCATCATTATCATTAAACATTCCATTTCAATGTAAAATATCACAAAAACACGTCTTAACTTTGTTCCCATCATAAACTGAACATGACACTGGACTTCCTCAAAACTGATAAGAGAATGGAGACCTTCCTTGCAGTAGGAAATAACTGTAAAACAGGTTTGATTTTATAAGGAAAGTGGTAATCTATTGAAGTTATTTACCTACTTAATGTGGATGTTCATGTTTTGCCTCAATTAATTTCAATGAGTTGCAATTTTTACTGTGTTGAGACAGAAAGCTCTGTATTCTTAATTTGTATTTATATTTATAAAACTGATACTGTTTGGTCATATTTTCAGTACATAATAACAAAAAGAGATGAAAAACCCTTAATATCAGGGCTGCTATTTAAATTGTAACAAAAACACCCTGATATAGGTTTCAGTTGCAATTTCAAGAACAATAATTTTATAGTTGTAAAACAAACAGTTTTAAACTTTTATTTTTGTGATATTTTATTCTTAGTAGATAACGTTTTTCATTAACCATATACAAACTGTAGTAACACATGTAAATGTGGTTGGTTCAAATTTAGTTGTTTTACTTTCAACAAGAGCATGGAATTTATTAATTTTATAAGGAAGTTTAGTTATAAATATTTTAAAAGACATATAATATTATAGTGTTGAATTTCTTTTACAGAGTAAAACCAAGTTATACTTCGCAGCAATGAGTGAAATTTATGAAAAGCTGGGTCCGATTCTTGCTCAAAAACCAGTCGTTAAAGAGGAAATCATTGAAGATGTCGAAATGGAGGATGCTATGGAAAATGCAAATGCTGAAAATAAGCAAGCAGCAAAATTGGAAATGAAAAAGGAGGTTTTTGAAAAAAGTACCCGTAAGGTAGAAAAGGATGTAGAAACTAAATTATTACCTCAAGAAAACACAAACAATTCAAATGTTGAGGCACAGAAACTAGAAAGTAAAACTGAAGTAAATCATAAGAAAGAAAATGTGGTTACAGAGAAAACTGAAACTGATTTAGTTAAAGAAAATACAAATGTAAAAGAATCTAACCAGGAAGACAAGAACAAAAAACCTGTAGATGGGGAAACTGAAGAAAAACCAAATCAACCTGAGTCAAAAGCTGAAGTTGCTGTAGAAAACCCACCTTCTACTCCAGAACCGAAAATAGAGACAAAAGTAACAGCACAGCCTAGTAGATCTTCTCCTAGACAATTA
Organism: Homalodisca vitripennis; assembly: GCF_021130785.1. Classification (NCBI taxonomy): domain Eukaryota; kingdom Metazoa; phylum Arthropoda; class Insecta; order Hemiptera; family Cicadellidae; genus Homalodisca; species Homalodisca vitripennis. The sequence goes on from NC_060211.1 coordinate 74,378,894, forward strand.
GGTATGAAAGCAGAGAGCCAGACAACAGTTGCATCTCCAAATGAATCATCTCAGACGGGCAAAGAGTTTTCATCTGATTCCAAAGAACAACCTGCAGAAACCAAAGTAGATGAAAAATGTTCATCAGGAACAACAGTAGAACCTAAACTAGAAGAAAAGCCATCTCCATCGGTACGGAATACAAGGTCTCGAGAAATTAAGGTGGAAGATAAGAAAACGCCAGTTAAAAAGTAATGCTGTGTTTAGAAAATGTTATCATAAATATGTGTACTAATTTAATTTTAATAGGACATGTTAGAAAGATTGGACATTTATTTCTATGATTAAGGAATGACGAGTTATATTTAGTAAACTTATGTGTTATAAGTTATTTTGTATTAAATGCTGGTAAAAAAACCTAAAAACTTATGTTCTTCCTTGTGATCAACCTATTGTAAAAGTGGAAAACTCAATACATTTTTATTTTCAACTTCTAAAACTAAACATCAATTTGTTTGTGCAAAAGTAACTTTTACATTTTGAAATTTTACCTTCATTTCTTCAAAAATTATTTAAAAATTCAGGTACTATAACAACTAGACGCTTTATAATAGTGCAGACAAGAGACTCATATTTTAGTAACGTTTTCTTAAGGGGGAATCTGTATTGTGTAGTATTTGCTTTTTAAGTAAGCATAAAAGTATTCAAATATTTTAATTATATTTGATTCTAATATCTAGTCTTATCGTCAGGTAGTCTCTTTGCATATATGGACAGGTTATAGAATGTTATAGTCGGTCATTAAATTACATTCAAAACACATAAACCAATACTTAAAACTTTTATTTTTGTGAGGCCTTTCGATAGCAAGGCTATCCGTCAGACACATCACAAAAGTGTTTTTTATACTTTTGTGACGTGTTTGATGAAGATAGCCTTGCTATCGAAAGGTCTTACAAAAATACAAGTTTTAAGTATTGGTTTATGTGTTTTAAATGTAATTAAGTTAACAGTAGCCAATACAAGCTCCACCTTCAACATTAATTACTATTGAATAACAAAATGTGTTTAATAAATCTTTATTGGAATTGATTTATTGGTAAATTCATTTGTCAACAAAACTTCTATCATACAGGGGTCAATCCATTTCATTACCCAGTCAGTATTGCTCTACATTTTAAATTTTCCTGATTCCTTAATCAAGGATTCTCTATGAGTAGATGTTAACAAAACTCCAATTGGAAAAAACGTAAAAGCCATATTTTTATTAGGCAGCTACTTTAACATTTTAATATGACAGATTTAATAAAAAATGGGGTTTGCAGAAAATGTATTGCTGTCATTTATAAAGAGATCAGAATAATTTAAAAACTAGTGTATTCAGCAGGAAATGACTAATGCAAGAAAATCAGTCAAACTCTTTCTCTAATAACTACAGAAGGAAAAGTGACTCACTAATAACATTTTATTTCTGTGTTAAGTAGTCATAATACTACCAGCAGCATAAGTTTTTAGTCTTGAGAATAAACTAATTTTTATGCTACAACCTTTCAAAATTGGCCAAAAACACGTTGTTGTCAATTTTCATGGGTCAGTATCTGAAAAGGGACTGAGTGGAAACATGTGAACATTTTATAAAATTTTCTTTATATTAATAAAAATGTCTCAGAAAAAAATTATGACTGAGACTCATTTTACACTTATTAAGTTATAGAGCTGTGAGTTTCAGTAAAAACACTACCTTAAAACGATCTTAACTGACAAAGTTAAATTATATTTAAATCACTAAATTAACAATACACTTTATTACAAGAATGGACAGTAATAATAGTACAGCAGGTAAAATACTTTTAACGTAACTTACCCTTTTGTTTTATATACTGCATTGGCGTAAAGTATACTCACATTAATGTTTTTCTTAATAGTTTTATGTCAAACTTTACTTGTAACTACTTACCAGTTGTTATTTAAATTTTTTTAAAGGATTTGAACTAACATGATATTTCATTGTACAGTTTTATCAGCTATGTTGTGTGTTCTTCCAGACACTTGCCAGTAATTTACCTGAAGAAGAGATCAGATTGCAAATCTCGAAACTTGTGTTACTGATTTTTTGTTTGTTTCACTGAAGGATGACAAATTTTTTGAAAAATCCTGTTTCCTTCACAATCCTTCCTTTGTCAAAAACAAACTTCAATTAGCTGCCAAAAGTATGTTTACGTGGTATCATAAGATAAATAAAAAATAAAAAACAAAGAATTTAGACACTGTTGTGAATTCCAATTTCCAATATTATTTTCTTTGCAAGTATCCAAGCAATATCTTTTTTTGACAGATGAAAGGCAACTTTTGGTCCAGAAGGATGAAAGAAATTTACCAAAAAATCATTGTTATCATCACTTCAACTTTTTGAAGCCACCACTTCTCATTGTATACAGGGTGTATTATGAAAGTATGCACATCTTTTAAGAAAAATATATTTAGACAGTTCTGCCATGTCTGGAAAGCACCTTGGAACTCCTCAACTGGAATGCCTCTCAGGAACCTTGTAACATGACCTTGGATGTTCTCCACTGACTCCCAGTGCGTTTCCTTAATCTCTCTCTGCAATCTGGGGAACAAAAAAATTCATATGGACCCAAGTCAGGACTGTAAAGAGGCTGGGGCACACAAGGGTCTTGTTGTGGGCCAGGTAGTGGATAATGATGAAGGCCATGTGGCTGCATTATTGTGTTGGAGCTTAAAGACGTTTTTAATTTCAAGACGGACATGCACGACCCAGCGTTTCGATATCTTGAGCACCTCCAGGTAAAAGGCTGCATTGCCAGTTTGTCGTTATGGTACAAACTCAAAATTGATGATTTCTCGGTCGTAAAAGAAGACAATCAGCTTGGTTTTGATGCAAGATTTGCTCATGCACGCCTTTTTTGGGTTTGGGAGAAGATTTTGTGTGCCACCTTCCGTATTGAGATCTTAAAATACATTCCTCCTCAAAGGTCTTTTGAAGCATTTGATAAGTTTCTGTTGCATTCTTCTCAAACCGCACATAAAACATGACCGCGTACCGTAGTTACAGCAAGCGCTTTATCGTGGCGTGACAAAATAAAAAAACAGACTTCATACAAAGACACATCCTACCACTCTTACTGCCTTTTTTTTCCTTCCCGAGGGAAAAGGACAGTTTGTCCCCGCGCTTAGTCCTAAAAGGACCTTTGCACCTCCCTTACTTTAATTTTGTGCCTTCAAAGTCCGAGGCTTTTGCAAAAACCAATCAGATTTGTGGGCTCCTGTTCTCTGATATCCTTGGGGCTGAGGAGATATGCTCCCAGGTATCTTTTCCGAGTTTCTACGATGGCAGGACAATCTAACCAAATGTGCTCTGCTGACTCCTCCTCCTCTCCACAGAGTCTACACTCGTTAGTCTGGCTGAGGCCTACCTTCATAAGATGCTTCCTTAAGGTTGGGACACACATAACCGCACCGTGCCCGACACGTGAGTCGGCCGATTGTCGGTGCGGGCTCAGCTCGGTTACCGTGAGGCCACACATGTCCGTATGCAGTCCGAGCGCAACAATCTCACTGTTTGTACTAGAGCATGTTTTCTTTTTGAATTCGAAGTGACAGATACTTAAAAAATATTCGGAAGATTAAGTATTGCTTGAGATAATTGTTAATTTCATTGTTGTTATTTTTATTAATCGCTGTGCTGAATGAAACATTGTAATGCTACAGTAAAGCTTTGTACAATCAGCTAGTATGTAAAATTTGTAAATATCATTATCTTGGTTATATATTTTTTATCCCTATAATTCTTGTTCATTGTGTTTCATTGCAGTGAATTTCGGTCAAATACACTATAAACAGTATATTTAGTGTTTTTTGTATTAAACCCAAGAGCTATAGTGTGATGCCAGAGAGTTTACCATGTTGCAAGCCCTTTTATAATAATTTGTAAAACATAGTAAATATTTTGTAAAATATATACTGGAGAACTTAAAAAAAAAAAAAAAAACAGATTTTACAAAAATGTTTTCTTTTATAGCTCCGAGGACAAATAATTTATTTCCAGAATTAGTCAAAAATAGTAGAAACATAAATATATTTTCTAAAAAAAATTAGAGTATGGTTGATCGGTCAAAATGATATTGAGTATATGTTTAAGATAATACATTAGTGTATGGTTTAGTCCCCTTGTCTGCTAAGTTATAATAATATTTAATAGACACGTTATAGCATTATAAAATAATTATTTATAATATAATATATTTACTGTTACATGTGTAAAGCCTAATATTTAAATTGTAAATCATGTATAAATCATTTTTGTTTAATACAGCACACTAGTTATACTAAATTTAAACTTTTAAACGCAATAGTACATTATTTACTACATAAGCTACAATAACTCATTTTTATCATTTCATTCTTGCTTGATTCCGCTATTTTTATTTTTTACCCTTTTTTGTATATAGCACCCCCAACACAGGCACAGCAGCCTCTTATGAGGTATCTAAATTTCCCTTATTTTGTAAATCTATTGGCCTAATTATTAGTTAAAAAAAAAGAAAGAAAAATCTAGAAGGATGTAACCTACATTTATATTTTGTTACTCTAAGTACATAAATTAGAAATGAAGTAAGTAGAAAACATATTTTTGTTGCATTTGTTTATTTACTGCTATTGTAAATACGTTTATGTCATAGTATTATTTATTATTAAGCACTGGCAATAATATTTATTTGTAATATTCAGTTTGTTATTATGGGGAAATAAATGATTTATTATTATTATTATTTATTTTTAACATGGGTTTTTCTTGCTTGAAAATCTTATTTGTAAATAAAATATTTTTATTTTTACTTTATTGAAGTAAAAAGAATAAAAAAATAAAAAATGTCATAGAAAAATTCTAAAATATGACCCTTACAAAATACCGGAATAAATTTATCAAGTAACTTCAATATATCAAAGAAAAATAGATTTTTGCGCAAATAATTACATGCTTGTTATTTCTTAATTAATAAAAAATGTTTATAGATTTTTCATAATTCGAATTTTAGTTGTTTTAAAATCACTTGATGTACAACATGGTTTTCAAATTTGTTGTAATAAGATAATATTACTAGTTTTACTCTAAGGTAAGGAAAATGTAATACTTTTATCAATAAATATGATTTTGTACGCGAACACAGGATGTAGAGTTAGTAGGCTATACTAAATAATTCAATAAAATAGAAACGTGTAGACTACTTAAATAGTTTTAAAAAGAAGAACGCAACAGTAAAACAACATACGATGCCCCTCGTAGACCGCACCGTGCCCCGTCAAAATTCAAACTAAACATATCGGTGACGGTGCGGGCACGGTGCGGCGGCCACGACGGTCCTGGTGTCGGTGCGGACATGTGTGGACTTGCAGGTTGAAAAACAAAATATGGTATATATATTGTTTGTTGTAACAATATATATATATATTGTTCCAGTGATGTCCCGACAGTATTTAAATATGTTTTGTGGAGTCTTTTTGAAAATGTGGTAAGGTACCTTGATCCTTTACTAGCTGCCTAGTTAACTTTAAACTATGTATTCTGATGCACCAAAGTCCTCAACTATTTTTTCCTTGACAATGAATGAGCTTGGCAATAGCGTTGGTTTCCAGTTACATTCGAGGTTAAAATTCGCCAGATGATAAAGTATTTGTCGCTGGTTTCATGACAGGAAGTGTGATGAAGGGACATAAAACTGGCCGGTCAAAAAAAAGGGGTGGGAAAATCAAAGAAACCTGACAATCTTGCATCAGAAGCCCGAAAACATCTATTGTCTAACAAAGTCTTCAGTTAAACATACCTAAATCCACGATGTTATTCATAAAACATTTGAGTCTTTATGTCTACAAAATTCAGTTAAGACCAGATTAAACCCATCTATTGCCCTAAGTGTACAGACTTCACCAGTTTTATGCTCAATAAAATTGATGACAATCACAATTTTATGAAAGAGAGCTGTTCTCAGACAAAGCTGTTATTTCACACAAGTGCTGTTGTTAATCTCAATTGTCAGATATGGGATTCACAACATCCTAACATTGTGCAGGAACATTTGCGCGAACATGAGCAACAAATGGAGCTTACATCAATACGTATTAAGGTTAAATCTTTAATAACTATTAAAATTATCTTTAGCAGTTGTAATGGCAGTTCAAAATCCTCGCATTCTTTTTTGGAGACCCTGTAAAATATCTGAAAATTTGGTTTACCTAATTGAAACAGTCATAAAACTATCGTCACTACAAACAATTTTTTAGAAATTATTTTCTAACAAGCCATTTTAAAAACTTATTTATACTATTGAGTTTGTTATTTAATTATAACGTAACTTTCTAATTTATATAAATGTTATAGTTTCCCTTCACTCAGATATGAGTGGTGTCGACAGACTTGATATGGTTAGAAATATTTATATATAATGGATTGAGCCTCCTGAGCTGGTTGATAAAGTAAAAACGGTTTACTCAGCAATCTGTCTTCAACTCTTTTAATGCCAATGTATCACCGGTTTTGATCAGTGTTATACAAGGTTACTCAGTCATCATGATGTCAAAAGTAATTAAAAAACCTATAGGATTTCGACGATGGAGCGACCAACAAAACACTAAAGTTTAAGTTTATTAACCACCAAAATGTTCTTGTGGTTGGTTTTAAGTGGGCTTATTGTGTGTTTTATTATATCCCATTATGTTTTGGGTTCTATTAATCACTTTGACGACATTATGAAACATTTTCAGCCGGTAATGAAGGTCACACTTTGACTGAAACTGCTAATGCATCTGCATTAACAGAACTGCATGTGAGAAACTGTTCATCTTCTCTGATGATGCTATCTGTTACAGTCTTTATAATGTAGAATCTTGGAGCATTAGAAAAAAGGTTTATCGTACTATCACTAGTATAAACAAATTCAACATTTTCCAATATATAATTTTTATTTTGTGCAAGGCCTTTCTGAGTCAAAGATTCCATCATCAGGCACTTCACAAATTATCAAATGTTTACATTTTTAAATAATAATTAATTTTATAATAACATATGGTTAACAATTTGGATGTATGGTTAGCCAGTATAAAATATTTAATCAGAATTACATTTTTAATTTCTTTATAAATTGAGATGAGAGTAAAACCAATTCAAAATTCAGTTTTACTCTCATCTCAATTTATAAAGAAATTAAAAATGTAATTCTGATTAAATATTTTATACTGGCTAACCATACATCCAAATTGTTAACCATATGTTATTATAAAATTAATTATTATTTAAAAATGTAAACATTTGATAATTTGTGAAGTGCCTGATGATGGAATCTTTGATTCAGAAAGGCCTTGCACAAAATAAAAATTATATATTGGAAAATGTTGAATTTGTTTATACACTAGTGATAGTACGATAAAGTCTTTATAATGTCTAGATGTTGACGTTGCCAATCAATACCAGTTGTTTGTTGTGTGCTCCAGAAAATGTGATGATTTGTTTATACTTGATCATACATTTTAACTTGGTGATCTATATATTCCAAAAATATTTACAATATTATCCAGCAAGTTCTCTATTACAAGAAAGCTCTCGACTGAGGTGGAATATGTAATTTGTTTTAAAGTTAGGCACTAGTTCATAGTTTACATATACGCCATTCTGCCTTGCCTATAGTAAACTACTTTAAACCTTAAACTTTTGTCTTTTTAGACCACGTTCTGAAGGACCATGCATTTATGTCCTAACTTTTTTTCATAGCCAACAGATATTTTTGTGTAATATTATTAAAAATTATTCAGGAATGTGTTTAATATTTGTCTGAATCATTTTAGCTTTTTAATGTCCTATGGAATAATTTGGTTATTACTGATGAGGCATTAGGCGTAGATTATTGAAATCAGTGAGAATCTTCTGATTTGTGATTCCGTGTTATGTTTCGTCATGTCATCATAAAAAAGTGTGGACCTTGGAATAGCTAAGCTGATATCTTCAGTAATCATCTCCAGGATTTAATCATGGCACTGAGTTTATGACCAATCTTGCAATACTATTCTAAGCCCTGCCAAAATATAGAGATCCATATTGATAATTTACTTTAGCAGGTGAAACAGCAATCTCCTTAGAACAATTCCACTTGTGTTCTGCTATTGTATATTCGTTTATATAGGTTGCACAAACATTTTGGAATATATAGATTATATAATAATATTCAAATTCCAAATCTAATAGGTACATGATGGTAGCTAAAAGGACTGTTGCTTTAATTAAATGTCTTAATTAGTTTGGAAAAGGAGAACATTAATGTACAATACAGCAGTATTATTTTTATTATTTTGAACAAAATTATTTGTAGTCATATATAGAAGAAAAAGAACATTAAAAGATATATTAACAATTACATGGTATAGTATACAGTGTGATAATGAAAGTCCACCACTATCTGCTGGAAAATAAAAACTATTTCATATAAGAAATAAAATCATATAAATATTTCAAGGTTGAGTATAGTATTTTGTTACTTGTATTATTACAAGAGTTGACAATACTAGAGGCCTTTTTGATTTTAACTCCATAAGAATAATTTAAAATCCAAAACACATCTATTCCTTATTTATGGTCATCGGGTGAAGAAATGTTACTAATTTTAAAGCTATGAATGTGCATCCAGAAAAATATCTAAAACTTTGTATGTACTTTATCATTTAAATATTTAAAAAAATATAATTTAAAATAAATCTAAAAAGTGTTTGGACATTAATGACACCTTTAAAATGGACATGTCTCATGGACTCTACTACTAATAATTAGAAGTATTTGAGGTTTAACATTGGTCTTGTGGGGTAAAATTTAGTTGTTTCACAACAGCCAGCACTTAATATTTGGGTTTGAATATCATGAAAACAAAACATTAAAATCTTGTACATAAATGCCTATGATAGTTTATTTAAACAAACTATTGTTTACTTAGCAATGGCAAATCCAACTCTGTTTTGACCCATATCGAACTGAGTGTAGTATTTGCGCATAAACACATCTCCAAGGACGAAGAAAGGCAGCCCATTCTTTCCAATGAAACCACTGATGCAGATGATACTGTCTTCTTCATTTCTAATCTGAAATGGTTTATTATTTTCATTTAAATCAAGATCCTCTAGATAAAGCTAAATATTACATTATTTTTTAATTAATTGTACAGTAAAGTAAATGCCTTGCTAATAAAATATTTGAATTCTTATCTCTCTTACTTTTTATGACTTTCATAATTTGCAACTTACTTCAAAACAATTAAGAGCTTTTATTCTTAAAATGAGAACGAATAGATAAATCATTTACTGTGACATGAAGCATACACATTATTTACAAAATTATTAATTGTCACATACATTTAAATTGTTTAACATTATATGTATATATTATACCTTCACAACATAGTCCTTTGGATGAAGAACAAATTTTGTGTTGCTGATTGAGAAATATATATCAGGAAATGATTTGATTTTTGAACAGTCAACCTGAAACCAGCATGTAATAATTAATTGTAGAATTACGAGGGGTATTAGAAAAATAAGGTTCCCATGATTTTTAAAAATAGATAACTCTATATTTCTAATTAGTGTTATACATCAATTTAAAACTTAAAAGTTAAGCTATTTTTCCACATAATCACCGTTTCTATCCAAACACTTTTTAGACGATGCTCCAACTTTTCTATCCCCATGTTGTGTAGAATTCTACCGCCAATCCTTTGAGGAATCGAGTAACCTCTTCCTTGACTTCATCATCGGTACTGAAGCGTTGGCCACCCAAGTGTTCCTTTAATTTTGGGAATAAGTGGTAATCACTTGGGGCTAGGTCTGTGCTGTAGGGGGAATGGGGCACAATAGTCCAGCCAAAATTTGTCAGCAGTTCTTGAGTTTGACGTGAGACATGAGGTCGAGCATTGTCATGGAGAAGCCTCACACCACTGGACAATCTTCCTCTCCGGTGGTTCTGGATCGCGCGTCTCAGTTTTTTAATGTGTCGCAATATCTGTCGGAGTTTACTGTTGTTCCATGAGATAAAAAGTCGATCAAAAGCAGGCCCTTCCTGTCCCAAATGAAGGTTGTCATGACCTTCCCAGCAGACTGTGTTTGCTTGAACTTCTTCGGCTTAGGCGAAGTTGAGTGACGCCATTCACGTGATTGCTGCTTGGATATGCTTTTCCCCATAAATTTTCGATTAACTGACGATGAATTTCAATACGTTAAATCTGTTTTGCATTTCAAAAACGTATCACAGCACGAATTTCGCATCTGGCGGTAACAACGATAGAGAGCTCCATCTTCGAAGGCAGCTAGGCCGGCACTGTTGGACGTAGCGAGGTGCGAGTGGTATGGATAGAGAAGAGGACAGCTGATGAATAAGACAGTGTTGCCAGATTTCTCCCAACATATCGCATTCTGTCTCGGCGGCATAGGGAACCTTATTTTTCTAATACCCCTCGTATCTTTGTCACATACAGTATGGTTAACAATAAAAGTTTATCTTCATAGTATTTTAATATTGAAGTAACCTGAACATTTTTCTGAGGCTAGAAACTCTTTTTTTTCAGATTTGGAAAATTTTATTAGGAGGACAGAAATTTGGTAAAACATTGTTGCTAAACTAATATATTTGTTATTTTCTACTTTTTTGTTTCTAAAAGACTGTATTTATATAGTTTTTTGTATAAATATGAAAAATGGATGGAACATATAAAGTAGCTATGATGGGACGGTTTGATTCAATTTAAATGTTGAGTGTAGCTCCAGTCCAGGGTCTCTGATGTCGAAACCATAAAAAGCTTCTTTGTGACTTTTTTTTTGGATCTCTTCAGATGATCATAACTTAAGATTCCAGGAGTCAGGTCTGTGACAGCGTCAGATTATAGGCGCTGTACTAAGAGGAATGTGAACTGGAGCTACATTCAATATTTACATGAGTAGAGCATATGAATAAAACACATATTAGTTTTTTTGTTAATTATTCATATAAGTGTGTTAATTATTGTTAAGTGACTTAGAACTTGACACCAAAGATGTCATTAACAAACTTCACAAAATTTTCCTTACTCACGGTCTGTTGTTAAATCGAGACAAGACTAATACATTACGCTTTAAATTAAGAAATGATCATTTTTGTAAAGGGTTTAATAATAATACACACATAGTAAAATTTTTAGGCATACATTTAGACACTAAATTAAATTTTTCCAACCATATCAATATGTTAAATAAGAAACTTAATTCAACCAGGTATGTTTTGAGTATACTAGTTTGAATAACATCTTTGGAAGTTGGTTTAGCTGTATATTATGCCCATGTATACTCGATGTTGAGTTATGGTATTACTTTGTGGGTTAATTGCTCAGATGTGCAAAAACTCTTTATTAGTCAAAAGTCAATTATTAGAACAATAGGTCATTGCAACTCAAGAACAACATGTAAACCGTTATTTAAAAAAATGTAACATCCTTACTTTGGCATGTATATACATTTTTGAAATACTTAAATTAGTACTTAATAATCCTGATCAATTTGAAAAATAACAAATTTAATCATATATATCACACATGAAATTGTAATTTGTTTCAATATCCGGCACATAAACTAAACAATTTGAAACTAGTCCTCTTTATCTAGGTTTGAAATTATATAATAATATTCCACAGGCATATAAAAAACTTCCCTTATCTACATTTACAAAAAAAAAAAATAAATAAAAGAAGCACTTTGTTAAAAAACATATAGTGTAAATTAATTCTTTGAAGATAGTTGATGATGAAAACAAATAGTAAAAATATGTACAATGGGTTTAGCCTTGGATTTAATCAATGTTTTTATTTATGTTTTATAGATCAATGTATCAAAAAGTGATTTTTTATAAGTATGAAAGTAATGTTTTAAAATAAGATTAGTTATGTAGTTTTTAATCATTGACTATGTACCAGTTTTTATTACATTTTGATACCAGAAATTGTATTTTACAATAAATATTTATTTGTCTATTGTCTATAAATTATTTATTAAAAATATGTATTTATTGCTTTTGGTTAATATTATCAAGCTCTGAAATAGTGGAATCACCTCTTGGTAGCCAACCAATGAAGAAGAAAAAGTGTTCCCAGATTGGAGAGGACATGAAGGATTAAGCACTCCCTTTGTAATAATGTGATCACATCTTTCACCTCACGAGCTTCTCATAATAAATGGAAGGATTACTTGTACAGTCACTCAACTAATGACAAAAAGGCAGTATTCAAAGTTCAGTGGGATTATTGCATCTTGTGATTGGGTGTATGACATCACTAGAGAAACATTTAGTAGCTGCTTTACTACATCCTCCATAAAGAGAGTCTAGGGGTTTTTGTACCAACTTTGAGATTAATAGACCTTCAATCAAGTTATTTCTAGGGTAATTGAGACAATTATGTCCAGATGCTACTTTTTCTCTCTTCCTTTTGAGTGGCCTGAGGGCATTGCCCTTGTAAAGGATCAAAAGTGTATTAAAAACTATGCATTAGTGAAGGTAATTCTGCAGAACTTATAACTGTTTCCTGGGACTGTCAAGAAGAGTTGTTCCGAAGATCTGAATAGAAACGTGTAATTTATATTTTTAAAATATGTCCAAGAGGCTCTTCAATAATATTTACACATTTATGTAAATTGTAAAACAAAGCATAGTAAAATATTTTTGGTAATTTTTAGGAGTAGTAGAAACATATATTGTGATTATATAATGGTAGTTTGTGAAGTAAACGGCTTAACTCATATCTGCTGGGATACAGAGTCCTCTCGTAAGGTCTCCTATGGCCTAGGTTCAAGTTCAACAAGCTGATTAGTCTTAGAAGGAGTCTTCACTTCAACATTAAAAAAACCAATATATAAATCTAATGACCAAAACAAATTTGGTTGATTTACAGGAATGATTTTGCCTATTGTACTTAAACTTTTTCTGGGTAAAATCAGGAATGTACTTATACAATGTTTTCACCACAACAAGTGTTTATAAAAATCGTGATTGACATGCTAAACTCAGTCGATAATCCCTCAAGAAAAGTGATGCTGAAAGTTCACAATTTAGATTTTCCAAATAGAAAAAATACACAACTAACCATATGTTTTAAAACCACGGCCCACATGTATAGTAGTTCAGAAATTTTTGGAGCCAATATTAGAATTGTGAGAACATAATAGTTTATTTGCTAAGAAGTTTCCTGAAACACTTATTTTGGCACTGATACCTCACGAGACACAAACCAAATTTTGTGGAAGCATGAAAAGGTGTCATTTTAAAGAAAAAATTTAATTTATTCAACAAATTGAAGAGAAGAGTTTACTGAATAACATAACTTTTTCGATTTTCAATATATTTTATATTTAATTTTGTTTGTTATATTGTACAGTTAAGAGTACAATAACATGTTAACATTCTACATATTAGAATATGGATAGAAAATTAATTTTAGCTTAAACATTTAGAAAAGCACACACTTTACTCAGAAATGTAATCATACTTTTAAGTGCTTAATTATTGCATATTAAGTGTTTATAGAACATTAGTGTAGCTTTCTAAAAATTAAAAAAGGAATTTAACCAGAAATTTGATTATTTTTCAACTATTAATATCACTTATCAGATAGTTAAAAAGCTTCAGTTTTAGAGTTGTGATATTCTACTACAAAAATGCCTGAATTTGAACATCACACTGATTTTGACAAAATTAGTAAATAGAATTGTAACTATAGTGGAGTGAGGAAATAGGTATATTTTACTTATGCTTTCACAAATAAGAATTGTTCATGGATTTTCAAGACTTTGTTATGGAATAATATGTTTTGTCATATTTAAAAAATTAGGTTTTTGTGTACCTTGGTGTAACAGTGATTTTGTGAGAAGTGTAACAGTTCCAGCAGTGATGATGAAAATACAGTCCTACTGAATTCAGTTGGTACACAAAAACATTGGGTGCACCCCATTAATAGAAAAAGAAAAGTGTTTGATGAATTCTATGATTTGATAGCAGACTTTTAGGGGGACGAAGAGGGATTCAAACAGTATTTTAGACTAAGTAAAGAAAAATTCAAAGAGGTTATGACATTTATAGAGAATTATATAAAGAGGGAAGTCACGAATTACGGTAAATCAAATACAAGCAGAGAATGGCTAGCTGTAAGCTTAAGGTAGGCTTTTTTTACTAACCAAAATATTTTTTGGTTAATAGTAGTAAAACCATAATTTTGTACATTCATTTAAACTCAAAATTTATACTTTGGTTTCTAGAATAAAAGACAAGAAATGTATTATTATATATGTTTTTTATTGTTATTTCTTATATATTTTTCACCATGCACTAAAAAATTAAACATTGAATGGATTGAAAACCTTTTTTAAACGTTGTTACCAACAACAAAAATGCTGCTGCATATGCTAAGAAATATGCAAGGAAAAGAGTCGACAATCCGACAAGGAGCTTTAAACTAAGGAATTAGCTATAAAAAACTGATATTTAGGTTCAAATAACACGGATAATACGGTTCAATTCGAGAGCCGTTTCCTGGATAATTTTTTAAATATGAGGTGTGTAAAAGTGTTTTTATGCATTTCTGAAGTTCGAGTTAAAACATCCTTAATTTTTCAGAGGAGGTTATGAAATATTGTTTCTTTTTAGAAATAGTTACTTTAACATTTTAAACCATAATATTTAATTTTTTTATTGCTTTATACGGTTAGTATGCAGCTCTAACATCGTAATGAGGCTTGTATTTTGGCCTTAAATAATTATGTACATTATCTGTTAAAAATACTTACAATATATATACCGTGTTCTTCATGCCCATCGAGAGCTTCATTGATGAGGTCTATGACAGAAGAAGGCCCCCAGATGAGGCTGGTTCCTGAGTCTACGATGGCAGGGTACGACTGGCTGATTTGTTGCTGCTGCAGAACAACGCTGGAGGAAATATATAAAATATGTGTGTTAAATATTGCTTATCATCATATGGGTTTAAACAGTTTTATAAAAAAGTTTTAGAAATTAATAAATATTGAAAATGAACAGACTCCTATACATTAAATAACATTTTCAGCAAATACTGTACCAAAGTTTTATAGATAATTAATTATAATGCTGAGCTATTATTGTCATTATTTTTTATATTTGTAATAAATTAGTATCTTTAATGATCAGCAAAATGGAAATAATGATATATATGTTTGTATAATTAAGCAGTGATTATGTATAACGATGACATTTATTTGCCTCCTGTTAATTGCAATGTATAGCAAAAATACAATCAATTGTCATAAAAACATTCTTATTGATGTTGTCAGATATGGCACTATAACTATGATATGTAATATTTACATATATGGTTGTAGTTGTGATATAAGTGCTTCCCATTAGGCAAGTTTTTTGGGTAGAGAAGTTCTTAAGAGGTACAAAAAGAAAGTTGCACAAAAATGAATTAAGAACTAAACATTCACTGTAGGACTTTGTTTGATTCTTTTATCCGGGTAACAAACACTCAGTTAATGTTTGCAAAGATATTGAGAAAGTTCTGGAGAACCTTTTACATCCACTTTTGAGTTGATTACACTATTGAAAGCCCCAAATTACACTATCTTATTCCATACCTGGGAATGCAGATTGATAGAAGGTTGGAATGGCATTCCAACATATAGCTCAAAAGACTTCAGTTAAACAATAAATATTGAAACTGGTAAACGCTCTGTCTTTGGAAAATAAAATTCCCTTTACAAAGCTATTTTGAAACATGTTTGGACTTATGACTCTCACTATGGGGGTTTGACTCAAATGATAATATAGATATAATCCAATATAGATAAAAATCCTGCAAAACATGCACAAAGCTCCTTGGTATGTGAATAACATAATCCATCAAGACTTAAGTATTTTATTTGTCAAGGAGAAAATGACAAATTTAAACACCAAATTACAAATAAAAGTTGAATAACCATCCTAATCCATCTTGCCAACTTACTTGATGATAGTGGCAGTGTTTACAGACTAAATATACACAGTGTTCTTGATCTACTACTAAGATTTATTTGAGTGTTTGCTAAGCAGTGTTGTTAGCTGTAAACCGCTGCTAACCCATGCTTTTCTAATTAACCCTCACATTTACTTGCTGTTCAATTGTATTGAATAGATTGTAAATAAAGCTATGAACAAAACCTAGAGTTGACAACGTCAATTTGAAACATCGGGGGTTTTTATTGTGGGAATGCCACTGTTGACTGTTGCAAGTATTACTACACCAAACAGTCCATTAACATGTGAGTGATAGGCAAAAGTGCTTCAAAATTAAACAAAACTACAAATAAATCACATTAAAATGGATTCTGATAAAATCTTACCCATCGAGTTGAAATTGCCAGTACACCTGAGAATTGACGGGAGCAAAGGTAAACTGACCCTGGTAGTGCTTAGAATCTACACCTCCCAGAACCAACTCTGCACCTGTTTTCTTGCTGAGTTCTAACTGGTCCTGTATCTCCCTGTGCAATAAAGAGAAAGAAAGATAGAAATTGATTTCTTAAAGAAAGTAACACATTTGATTTTTTCTGTTTGACAGTCAAACCAAAAAATAATCCCCTTGAAAATATTCTTTTCAAATTTGAACAAAGTACAAAAACAAAGGATGTTGAAAACAAAACCGAGTATAATAAAGCCTTTCTCGTGCTCAGTCCGACCTTAAGACAAAACACACATAGCAATATTTAAAATATAACATATTATACTGTAACAAAATATAAACAATAATAGCATTTATACTAATAACATAAACATTAACTTTCTTTAAGAAAAATACAGGGCCTCCAAAGAAGATCTTGTAATGAGGTCCTATCCTTGATTTAAAATAAATATTTTATTATTTTACTTTCTCGATTAAAAGAAAAAAAAATCTTTTTTTTTTGAGACTGGGAAGAATTGTCCCTCCCATGATGGAGCAACACCTTTCACCACAAACTGTACAATATTTTTGTGTGTGCTTTGGATATGATTATTTACAATAAAATATATTAACTGAAGTGACTTTACACTTGTAGTAGTGTAACCAAAATTTTTCAAAACCTGCTCTTTGTTTTTTCTTGCTACTTGGGAAATAATATTCCTATAATTGAAAATATAATATGTATTGAAATAATAGGAAAAGGCCTTTGTAGTCACACTTTACTAGGTCCACTGTTCTTTGCTCCATATGAGAAGTGTTATTGTGTAGCAGCGACTGACATAGATTAACGGTTTTTTTGTTATTGACATACAATACAAGATAGATGAAAGTTTTCTGAAGTAAACAATATGTTGTTGCAGCAATAGGCCACATGTGAATACGTAATTTGTGTATTTACACGCATAATTTCTAGCTTATTGTAACCAAACTTAGCATTAGTGTTTTAATATGCCCTGTTTAATATTCATTCAGTTCTGAGTTTCAGTATAATTTTATTACATATTTATTGTGAGGATAAAATTAACTAAACCAGATATCAAGAACAACTCTGTCCAATAATTCAGCAAAAGTTGGTAGGTGCTAATATTTGTTTATTGATCTCTTCATTATTTAATTGTTATTGATTTTTATTTTCTTTCTAACATAGCACTACATTTTTTAGTTAATTTCCAGTTTGTTTGTAAAATAACGCTGTCCAAATTTAATAGAAGAGCGAAATTAAGAACTATATATGGGAGAAGATTAAGGTTTGAAAAAGTACAAAACCTTACTACTTTTAGGCTAGACAAGAAAGTATGAAAAGGTCGATAAGGCAGATTGTATACAGGCCGTCCACGTTACAAAACCATCACATATGTTTTTAAAACGATTCGATATCCTCCAGTGCTTAATCAATTTATATAAATCATCTGAATATACATTTAACGTAACTTGGGTAATAATACTTATTATTATTGATGACCGCCACAAAAGTAAGTTCTCGGTGGAGTGCGTGCGGGCATAGCTGGAGTTATATACCGCACGAGCACACGTGTCCACAGGGTTCAGTTGAGTTTGCCTATCGGAGCAACCGACAGAGTGCTCGTCACTCGCCGCTCTGAGGAAGTTCCCCGGACCGCCGACAGAGAGTGTCGTGGTGTAAGACCGCAGCCTGGCCCGGCGCGCCCGCTTGGTGGGACTCGGGACCTGGGTGCGGGTCCAGTGTATTGGTCATAGCAAAGTAATGGCAAATTAACAGAACGGGGGCTACTACAACTGAACCTTCATTTTTTGTTTTTTTTTTTGTTTTAAAATAAAATTGTAGTATTTAAGAAAATTCAGTTTTATTACGATTATATATTTTTAACCAGAAAGCGTAGCAAAAACATTTATTAATCAGTAACAGCAATAAGCCAGATATAAATAGTAACGGTGTTAATGATACCTGGGTGCGGGTCCAGTGTATTGGTCATAGCAAAGTAATGGCAAATTAACAGAACGGGGGCTACTACAACTGAACCTTCATTTTTTGTTTTTTTTTTTGTTTTAAAATAAAATTGTAGTATTTAAGAAAATTCAGTTTTATTACGATTATATATTTTTAACCAGAAAGCGTAGCAAAAACATTTATTAATCAGTAACAGCAATAAGCCAGATATAAATAGTAACGGTGTTAATGATGAATTATTTTCTAATATATTCGTGTGGTTCTGGTATACTTCCGGATCCATCATTGACTTTATTTTCTTATAACCAAATCTTTCAATAATTTGTTATATGACAAAAACAACGTGTATTTAATGTAATACGCCTAATATACATTATAGCAGGACATACAGGTTTGTACAGTTATTAATTAACTCAACGCATGAGTGAATTCAGAAATATGTATGTGGAAAAAAGTAAATATATGATGTACCGTACTATAGAGATAAATGTTAATGGATGGAATTTAACTGTTTAAACTGTTATTATTGACTTAGGTTATTGAAGAAGCTGTACTGAAACATTTAGAGGTTTATTTGAAAATGATGATTGTTATTACTATTATTATTCCGTTACGGATTACACGTATCTAACTGTTTTCTCTTTGTGAGTAGTAGGTACAAACTGATACAGCGGTGTAATAGTTTATTAATGTATAAATTCAACTAATATGTTACCGACGAGATGCCAATCTACGAAAAGTTAATCCATTATCTTTAAATACCACACTTGTATCAGTTTTCATTTGTTATCTTATCAATTTACAATTGGCTCGAGATGACATTACCTAATTTACTAGAAAATGTAGGCTAAAAAACACAGGAAGAATAACTTTTTGCCTTGGATTGTTTTATGTATAAATATTGATAATTACTATAAATAATTATATTGATAGATGTGTAAAGATTCTTGGCAGTTTTGGTTTCGCCGATACTTTGGTAACGGAAACTACTTCAATTGTATAAATCACATTTTGTTAAGCGGCCAAGGTCTAGCTGGGTAAGCAGAACATTTTGGCTGTCATAGACTCGTCAATAATTTAGGGACCATCGAACTGTCTTTCTGATCGTCTGTATTGGTGAAAACAAGTTTATTTGATGTAAGTAGATGTAATAATGACGTAACATGTGGAACGTAGTTTAAAGTTTGAATCTGCTGAGGACAAAGATTCAACGAGAATTATATGGATTTATGTAAATAGTGTGTCTAATATGTTTATTAATATAATGAATAATGCAGTTGCCCTTTTAAAAATTGAAAAAAGTCATTAAAAGTAATTAGAATTGAATATGTATGTATTGGAACACGATTTATTATTAAATAACAGGTACCTATTATAGCCATGCCCTGTTTCAATAGCTTAATAAATACTCCTAAAAATCAGCAATGGTCACTGAAAGGTATTTTCGAGGAGTAGTAGTATTTGCGTTGTTGTTCCGATCAAGGAAATAAATACATGTTTAGGTCTGAAAAGTCTTCTTTGTTAAAAAATCGTATACATACATTCAAAAAATGTGTTTATACACACACACACGTTTTGTAACGTGGACGGCCTGTATACAATCTGTCTTATCGACCTTTTCATACTTTCTTGTCTAGCCTAAAAGTAGTAAGGTTTTGTACTTTTTCAAACCTTAATCTTCTCCCATATATAGTTCTTAATTTCACTCTTCTATTAAATTTGGACAGCGTTATTTTACAAACAAACTGGAAATTAACTAAAAAATTTAATGCTATGTTAGATTGAAAATAAAAATCAATAACAATTAAATAATGAAGAGATCAATAAACAAATATTAGCACCTACCAACTTTTGTTGAATTATTGGACAGAGTTGTTCTTGATATCTGGTTTAGTTAATTTTATCCTCACAATAAATATGTACCGTAATAAAATTATACTGAAACTCAGAACTGAATGAATATAAACAGGGCATATTAAAACACTAATGCTAAGCTTGGTTACAATAAGCTAGAAATTATGCGTGTAAATACACAAATTAAGTATTCACATGTGGCCTATTGCTGCAACAACATATCGTTTACTTCAGAAAACTTTCATCTATCTTGTATTGTACGTCAATAACAAAAACAGTTAATCTATGTCAGTCGCTGCTACACAATAACACTTCTCATATGGAGCAAAGAACAGTGGACCTAGTAAAGTGTGACTGCAAAGGCCTGTTCCTATTATTCCAATACATATTATTTTTCGATTATAGGAATATTATTTCCCAAGTAGCAAGAAGAAACAAAGAGCAGGTTTTGAAAAATTTGGTTACACTACTACAAGTGTAAAGTCACTTTTCAGTTAATATATATATGTTATTGTAAATAATCATATCCAAAGCACACACAAAAATATTTTACAGTTTGTGGTGAAAGGTGTTGCTCCATCATGGGAGGGACAATTCAATTTCATCCCACTCTCAAAAAAAGATTTTTTTTTCCTTTTAATCGAGAAAGTAAAATAATACAATATTTATTTTAAACTCAAGGATGGGACCTCATTACAAGATCTTCTTTGGAGGCCCTGTATTTTTCTTAAAGAAAGTTAAAGTTTATGTTATTAGTATAAATGTTATTATTGTTTATATTTTGTTACAGTATAATATTTTATATTTTAAATATTGCTATGTGTGTTTTGTCTTAAGGTCAGACTGAGCACGAGAAAGGCTTTATTGTACTCTGTGGAACAAAATAATACGAAAACCACAGTAAATAACAATGACCATAAACATACAGTTTTTGACAGATTGTATTGGTTGAGACAACAAAGCAAATTCAACATTGGCGTCAGAAATATAATTAAATCAACCCAGCAGTGCAATACATGTGCAAAGCCTACGAATTTGCATGCGAAGCCGCGGATAACTGGTAGTAATTTATAATAATAATAAAAGCATCTACTTCAAATTATTTAATTAATTTACTTACGGTCAAACATATTGTAGTGCCTTAGAAGACTGCATTGTTGCCCTAATTAGGAAAATTATACGTACATAGTTCTGAAAAGCCTTCTTTGTGCAAGAGGGGTCCACTCCCATTCATAGAAATCTACTTTCGGTCTATGGTATTAAAGAGGCAGTAGTAGCTTTTGTTTTATTAACCCAATCAAGAAAGTATATAAATCCCAGAAATATTCTTCGGTCTAAAATCGTACACTTACACTCAAATAAATCGATTTTCGGTCTGAGGTATAATTTACGGCGCTATATCAGTGTTTGCCTTGTTTACCTGATGAAGAAAGTTGGTGTTTGTATCATATTACATCGATAAGTTAGCTGAAATGTCCACTATTGTCAAAGAGCGATTACTTCCAGCGTTGTAATCTAATTCCGGTTTAAATTATTTCCGGTGCCGGTAGTTTGTTTAAGAACATAATAAATATGTGTTTTAAATTTATCCTTTATAGGAGAGCGGAAAGTTAAAATACAAAAATATAGTTTTTCAAGTCGTTGCAACCACTGTAAGTATTCGATCTTCATGAAAATGTTTGTTTTTCTGTTTATGTGAAGAGGAACGCGTGTGTGAAATGTCATCTTTCTTGAACAATATGTTGAAAGACAAAATACAGTTCTTCTAGGGGTGCAATTCCATTTAAACCCTTATGGTTGATCTTTATAAAATGTTTTAATATTTCTATTTAATTTCTGATGCAACGTGTGCGAAATTTTATAGATATATGAGAAGTTGGAAATAGTGGTGAGTGACTAAGTGAGAGTTTTGCCTTTGTTTAAAATATTTAAGTTGTAATTGTTCTTGAAAAGGAGCAAAGTGCATTCGTAAAAACTACAGACCAATATCATTGCTTTCAGTATCGCCCAAGTTATAAAAAAACTGCAAAATATGTAAGTTTTAGATGTTACAATGTTACAGCTTCAACTCAATTTGAATTTAGCAACGAAATTAACCGATAGTCCTGCTAAAATGTGTAGAATAAAGCCAATTAAATATCAACAATCCAAAAAGTTCCAAACCAGAAGGTTTGTTCTTGGACATTAGACAAATCTTTGACAAAGACAAGGATAGTCATTAGCTGTTATTAAAAATTAAAGATGATATGAGTGACTGATTTGCTCATGAATGGTTCAGGCATTATATCCTCTGTTCTGTCGGTTTATAATTCAATATATTTGAGATTTGAATAATATTAAAACAAGTTTCACACGGGAAAGAAATTTATAGTAATCATTTTCCTGTAAAGATGTTAGTTAAAAAGAAATCACTACTGAGAAAATACGTGTTAGATACAGGTAGCTGAAATGAATAAACGATTTTGTTTACCGTTCCTCCCTTACTAAACACAGACATACATATTATATGCAACAGATTCTCACACCTCATACTTGATACCTTTACATATCGGTATTAATTTTTAATTATATTCGTCTCTCATGTCAGTCGCTCATAACTTAGAGAAAGTTGAGAGAGGAAAATAGTCTCACTGGGTCATCAGTTTCTACAAAACAATGAAAGAGAATGCGAATAATTTGCACCCAAGTAGCAGCGTGAAAAAAAATTGAATTAGTCAGGTATCTTAGAATAGGCTGAAAATGATTTAATGATTTAATGAAAATATTTGATAATAAAAAACCTTAGCACCAGTGCTGCTGTAGTCTTAGTTAGTATTGTTTGAACTGTGTATCTTAATACATTGACTGTACTTAACGTCATAATGTGCGCTGTAGGTTAGAATTACTGAAGATCGAGTAATACATAGTCTCCGTGAAGATGTTAATACACTGTAACAAGCAATAAGTGATGGGAAATTTAAAGGCAATCAGAAAATCATTACAACAGTTCCCTCAAGCTATAGCTGAATAAAGTCATTTTGAGAAGGGAGTTAAAGGACTCATACGCGGCTCCAGCCTGGCATCCACACACCTCCAAGATTACCAGGAAGGCACTAGAAGCCTTCCAGAACAGGACGCTCCGCCAACTGACGAACACACCATGGTTCGTCAGGAACACGGTCGTCCTACGGTCTGCAGGACTACCCAGCCTGCATGATTTCATCACAGGCCAGGCGAGAACCACGTATGCAGCAGCAGCTGAATCAAAGTGGGATCACATCCGTGAGTGGGCAACCAGGGAAGCCGTCCATCCGTGTAAAATCCCACATCTAAAGGTTATAATAAATGACCCACCCTAGAAGAATGAACGGACAACAACAAAAACCAACGACTCTCCACTTCACTACCCAACCAACTAGACTACTTTTAACCGACCGAAATTAAAACCACACATTTAACAATTCCTCACGACCCAACGCAACAATAGCCCCACTTGGGGCTGGACGTACAAATGACCAGTAGCCATTCTGCTTGTTGCAGAGACGCTACCTCAGAAGGGACAAGAGTCCCGGCCTACCCGCTGCCTGCCTGCCTACTAATACTCGTCGTAAAACTGTCGTGGCCATTTATTTACGACCTCCTCAGTGTCCGACGGTCACGGCCTCAGGTCCACCGTCCGACTCACGGATTACTTTTGACGGGGGATTGACAAGAAACCATACTCACATTGTAGTACTTCAACAGGAGTTTTGAAATGCAAACTACAGCTGAGAGAGAAAAGATAATAATATAAAATTACATGTTTTTAAGTACATTACTTTATACCAAAAGCAAAGTTCTTTAAAAACCTTGAAAATTTTATTTTACTTTAGGGATGTTTAACAGATTTTTCCGATTTTTAGTGAAGGTTAAGAAAAGAGATGCGGTTATGAAAATACCTATAAAAAAAGCCATTGCATGCACAATAGAACAGTTAGGTCTTTCCAAGAAATGCATATTTTTGGCAATATTAAAATTTTAGATTTTCTTACTTGTTAAGGTAGAAAGCAAAGACTGGATTGCTGACTACATTTTGCTTGATCATGTTGACGAATGGAGGATCAGTTCCGATGCTAGAGAGAGCAGGGTAAGCCATTCCGAGGATACCATCGAACTTCAGGGATGAAGTGTAGTTATCGATGCTAGTGGCCTCTCCAAAGACTTGCTGAGTCACCTTGAGTCTTCCAACCTGCATTAGAGTTGAGCTTTATTGCATGCTAACATTTCATATTTATTAAATTAAATTCATAAATTAATTATGGCTTGACAGATCCCTCTTACAATCGTGTCGATGCCAGTCTGTCCATATATGCAATAAGTCTTCATAGAAGTGTTCTAGAGGCTTGAAACTTGGTACAAAGTAACCCCTTGTGAAAGTAAGAACCCTATTGAGTCCAAAGGTAAAAGGGTAGCAAAATTGCAAGTATTCTCATAAAGAAATGCCATGAAGACGTTACGTTCTGTTCGACCTCATCTGCACTTCTTTGTATCGGGTGTTTTGCTTAGCTCTTATAAAAAAAAAACATATAAATGCAATTGAAATGTTTTTAAATAGATACTTGTCTCAGTATTTTAGAAAATTAAGTGTAAGTCGCATAGCTTTTTTCTGCACGAATTGCAGCAAACAGTCAAAATGTAGATGTTTGCATCACATCTGGAATAAAAATTTCCATTCATTCTGTGTTATGTATTTAATCTCTTAAAAAAATAAAGTAACAATATTATAAAAAACGTAATGCTTGCTTCTAATTTCAAACATTGAAATTATATGTGTGTGTGTGTATGTATGACGTTTTTACATTTATAGAGAATGCTATAAAGGAAGAAGACACTAATTACAGGAAACCAATCACAAGTAGAGAACGGCTAGCCGTGTGCTTGAGGTAAGCTTTTTTAAAACTATTGAGAACTTGCAAAATCCATTAGGTGTATTTTGGAATATCTCTAGCGGGACGGCGCCTGTTGAATGCGCATGCGCATGCGCAACTGGTAACGTCTACGGTGACTCCTGTAAAAATCGCTCGGCGAGCGACTCCAAAGCATTCATACGCTGGACGTAAATTTCTTCCAGCGGTTGGACGGCCGCCGCCGGTGTCCGATGTTCCAGTTAATACACAGGCGAACGATCTTTACCTAACATCCAATCCACCTGTCCAGTGTATGGATGGACTGCAGTGTGAAGCGCCCTGTAATCACTTGCTCTTGCACTTAAAGACATATACATAATAACTATTCTTTATGGCTTTCATTTAAAAATGTGCAAATAGTGAAAAAACTAAACAAATACATTCATTACAAAATGATCAAGTGATAAATAGTTGTAGCTGAAAGAGTTGTAAGATGCCAAACTCACCCTAATGTCGTCGTCTGACACAAAGCCGGAGACAGAACCAGGGCCATGCAGAATATGAAAAGGCTTGCCATCCTTTTTGTACGTCTTGCTCTTCATGTCATTGTACGTTTTGTGGTGGTCTAGAAATAAACAGTAAAGTTCAGTAAACAAAAGATATTACTAAAGAAATCTCGCCGTTTAGTGAAATAACAAAAAAATTGAAATTTCCAGTACTCGTCCAAGAAAAACTCTAGTAACAATACGATTTGTAAATATTTTAAAAATTACTGGTAGATTAAAAACACTAACTTAATTTGTAAAGTAACATACTTTCATATGATAGCAGATTTTATTTCATAAAACTATCGCAATCCAAATTTAAAACCTGACACATTACACTGGAATAAGACACCATTCATGAAATGTTAATGCTGAATTGTTATTTGAGTAAGTATGACGTATTTAGGATCGTTTATTAAATTTAAAAACAGTTCAACAGAGAAATTGAGTTCATATTGAGAAAATCTACTCGAAACATCTAACTGGTTAGTACAACGGGAACTCCAATCTCACGTACCGGAGTGAAATGTCGCTGTATCGACTATAGAGTAACGCATTATAACTATTGTATACAGTATAAGTAAAATGTCTGAAACACCTTAACATTTTTTGTAACAATAACAGATAATGTATATTTTGCAAACTTTGTATAATGTTATATGGTTATATAATGACCACTCCAATAGTTTAGGACCACTCCAATTAAATCAGGCTTGCATTTAATATTTCCACAATGCTCCCTATGGGACGTTCCACACTGCAGCGGCTGTATGAGGTGACTGAGCAAAACTATTATTCGTAATACGAGATTTACATACCTTAATGTAAATTTTAATACATCTTATTTTAGACAAAATAACTGTTTCATGAAAGTTTGAGGCAGAATATATATTACTCGTATATGCTGAACCATTTTTTGTTTATTTAAATGTAAACCTATTTACTTTGGATAGCAAATTATGGGGTTGGAGAAGCTGTATCTTAGCAGAAGGAGGTAACAAAGTTTATTCTTAGAATACAAATTCTTTTGAGACACAACCCATCAAAACAAATGATTGTGGAAAAAAATAAATTCAACATTCAATTAAACCTCACAATAACTGAGTTTCTCCCTAAGCGTAGAATCTTGAAAAAGAGTTAAGTGTGGAACAAATCCTATATTATTAAATATAAGTATGTACCATTTTCTTAACATAAATAATGTTTTAACCTACAACGTAAGTTCCTTGCTCAAAACACATGTTTATTACAAATATTAGCTATGTGCACAATCCACATTAGCCGAAATGTTATGAGCTAAGAACTATATATGTAGAAAAAGGCCAACATATTACTATTAATTAACTATATTTCGCATTACGCTTCTTCAGGTCAAAACAACATAACAAAACACATAAAATAATTAAAAACATACATGTAAACAGATAAATAAATTAATAAGCATATATTCTTGAAATGATAAACATATAAGGTAAAATAAGGTAATAAAAATCCAAATATTATAGCAACCACTGCCACCACAGCTTTAAACACAGCAATTAATTATTGTAAACAGAACAGCTTAGTTGTAAACCAATCAAAGACAAAACAATTAATTTTTGGAAACAAAAAACAAACAGTGACAAGACTGCCAGACCTGGAAACTACTGACAGCACCACCTACCTTGGCATCACACTCGACGAACATCTAAATTGGACACCTCATGTGGATAACCTCTGTAGGAAATTAAGCACAGGAATCTACGTCATAAGAAGAATTAAGACCATTAGTGATCTCAACACTGCCAAAATAGCCTACTACTCTCTTTTTGAGACGCATCTTCGATATGGGCTATTGGTCTGGGGAAACTCATCCAAGACAAATGTGCAACGTGTACTTATTCAACAAAAGAGAGCTATAAGGACACTTTGTGATCTATCACCCAGAGAATCCTGTAGGGAAAAGTTCAAGGAGCTCAAAATCCTAACTATAGTGAATTTGTACATACTTGAGACCATAACATATGCTAGAACAAAGACTCTGAACCCACTCAAGACTGGATCACAACTGCACACATACAACACCCGACATGCAACAAACTACTGCCTCCCTGTACACCGCCTGACTAAATATGAAGAGAAGCCAAGCTACATGGGGTCCAAGCTTTGAAACCATCTTCCAGCAGCAGTGAAGGGGACAGATGGCCAGCACCTGAGACAACGGCTTGGCAACTGGCTAAAAAAACATCCATTTTATTCTCTTGATGAGTTTTTTGTTCTTGATTCAAATCATGTTTAATCACTTGACAATGTACATTTTTATGAATTTATTCCATATGTTATATTTGACGCAAAACTGTTCTTGAAGAATATGTTAATAAAGAATATTGTCTATTGTCTATTGTCTATGTTCAAACTGTGGGTGTAAAGATGTGATGAGTGTTCAGATGATTTAAATTTATCGAAGATTTAATCCATAGGGAAATTTAGATTTTGTGACAATTTGACATGCTTGTTTTAAATTTCTTAATTTTGATGTATTTGAATTATTTTTTATTGATCGTATTGGTTTTACTGTATATAAATTTTCAAAAGATTCTTTGTGTATTTTACTATGAATGACTAATGGTTCTGATTCATCATTATGCTTAAAATCATAACGGTGACCTGTCATTCTTATTCTTAAATTATTTGTTGTAGAGCCAATGTAGTCTTTAGGACATTTTTTACACTGAATTTGATATACTACATTTTTTGTATCACATGTCAAATTTCCAATAATTTTGTATACTTTTTTAGTTGAACTACTTTCGAATTTTGATGACTCTTGTATTTGATTGCACACCATGCATCTTGATTTATTACATGGATGTGCTCCTTTAAATTTATTTTCCACATCAGAATCAGCTGGTAATTTTGGTTTCGATATAATGTCCTTTAAGATAGGAGGTCTTTTAAAACCAATACGTGGAATACTTTTTAGAAATGAGTCTGTCAGTGGAGAATTTTGAAGAATTTTGTAAGCTACTTTAAAAATGTTGTTAATTTTGTAGAGACCAGGATGATATTGTGTTATTAATTTAGGCTCATCATAATATTTCTTTTTGACATAATTATTATTAAGGTTACTTTCATTGAGCTGTAGCTTTTCATTCAATAGCTTCTCAGGATATCCTCGTTTTAAAAAAGCATCATATATGTTACTAAAGTAATTTTTAAGATCTTCACTCTCACTGCATAATTTAGTTGCTCGTGTAGCCAAGCTTTTGGGAATTGATCTTTTTACATATACAGGGTGACAACTGTTGTAGTGTAGATATTGAAAAGTGTTAGTAGGTTTTACATTAATTTTGTGTTTCAAGTAACCTTTTTTGATGTAAACGTCAATATCCAGAAATGTAACTGACTCTGTCGAAATTTTCCAAGTAAATTTTAAATTGTTATCGAAGGAGTTCAATGCGTTTAAGAAATCTAAAAGTTTTTCATTACTCTCTGTCCATAACATAAAAATGTCATCTATGTATCTAGTCCAGAATAAAGGTTTAAATGTTTGAGAATGTAAAAAATCTTGTTCAAATTTTGCCATAAAAAGATTTGCGTATGATGGGGCCATTCGGGTACCCATGGCTGTTCCTTTCTTTTGTAAATAAAATTTGTTTTGAAATCGAAAACAATAGGAAGATAATGTAAAATTTATGAGAGTAATGATGAAGTTAGTGCTAGGTTTTGAATTTCCAGGTCCTTTATTTAGAAAGTGTTTCACAGCTTCTATACCTTTATAAAGTGTTTCACAGCTTCCATACCTTTATTGTGGTCAATATTTAAGTTAACTGTAAATTGAAGTAGGCTAACAGCCATTGAACCTCTGTCTCAAAACCACCCATTGTGTCCAGCTACATGTACTCTCATGCACTATAACAAGGCATGGGACTTCGATTATTGAAAACATGAAATACTGGATTTAGAATATCGGTTGCTTCTCTAAGAATTCGCCAGAACTATTGAGGTAGACATGTGAACCTCATAAAGTGGAAAGGTAGAACTACAGCTAAAGCTGTTGTGCGGCTTCCGTTTACCTTTCGTAGGAGTCAGATGGAAGGGGTTATTATGGATATTATAGCCTTCCTGTGTTGCTTTTGAATTTGTCAAATTGGTCCTATAGTAGAGGATTATAGGGGATTTTTGCATCACTTAGAAATAGTAACATTATTTTACATAGTCCTACGGCATATCCGCATTTTTCTAGCTCTTCTTAGTTAATTATAAAAAAAATAGATAGTTACATTATTCATAGAAAACTAGAGAATCCTGCCCTTGTTCTAACACATTTGAATTACTGAAAGTTAACTTACGACAATACTTCTCGTCGGTCTTGCACATCTGACTGGAGGGCACCCAGAGGTCAGAAGAACCAGTGTCATAAAGTACCGTTAGTCTCTGTGGTGGAGTGCCAACGGCCATCGGCCCAACATAAAACATCTTGAAAACATCACAGTTTGTAAGGCAATAAGTAGTTGAACAAAATACAGCTTTAGTTTCAGAGGGGAGATACTGTTTGAATGCTGTAACATCAATAATTATATGAACTGTCCAAGAATTAATCATAAATGGATAAAAACTACCTATCAACTACCTATAATTTGTTTACTACGTGTTGTATTTACTAATAACTTATTTATGATTATAGTGCTAAATTTAATTTGTAATGAGCCCTTAAGTTAAAACTGCTTAGACGTTTTTGTATAAGCAAATCTGTTTAGAATTTGCTACACATTCAAAAATTATTTAAGCAACGTAGGAAATGTAGATGGGATTGTTATCAGACATTAAATCTAGAAGAAACGCGCTCTAATCAAGCCTAATCACTTTTTAGAGTTATACTACCATGGTTTAGAGAAATCAAACCAATCAAATCAAATATCAAAAAATTAAAAGAGCACACTTTTATACTTAAATAAAAGAGTACTGAAGTATCGAAGATGCTACAAATGTAATTTAAACACACTGTCTTTAATTTTTATTATAAGTTTAAGTAAGATATAATTTTTTACATAGTGAAAGCCCTGTTGATAAAGCTTTGCACAAAAATTCTTTCATAGACAATAGGGAAAGTTATAATTTTCTTTTTCTATAAATGGAAGTAACATATGATTATTGGAAATGTAAAGACACATGCAGTTCTGTATTACTAAAAGTTAAAGATTGTCTAGGATTTTTAATATGAAAATTACTCTTAATAATGATAATAGTATTCATTATAGTTTCATAAGTGGCAATTACATAATTCAATGTCAGTAAATATTGATGAACAAGTAAGAGGTCGGGTTTGATCCAAGCAAAGCGAGTTCTTTAATGGTAAGGTAACAATGGTCATGAGCACTAAAGACCAGAACCACATTTTATGTCACAACCAATCAGACATTCAACATGAGTAAATTCAAGGAAATCAACTGAGATGTGTCTATTCTTCAGTATCTACTCTAAGGTGGTTAGAAACATATACATAAACACTATACAGTATTTCAGTTTCTGACCAAGCAGCATGTATGAAGTAACTAAATAAAACTAAAAGTACATACGAGTATAGTAGTTTGTGGCCCACCAACTACGCACACATACCAAATTTCACAAAAATCTGTTTTTAATTCTGTTATAATCAATGCTTGTGCATTCACATATTATTAGCGGAAACCAAAATTAATATACTGATGACGTATTAGTACAGTTTTATATTTATACTAAGGCAAATACACTAAATGATAAAGTAACTAAAATAAGTTAATAGAATTACATAAAATGAATTTTCGGGTGGAAAATATGTACTACGAGTAGATCTAATCAGTAAAGATTTATACACCATAATTCTGTGTACAGAATAAAGAACAATACATTACTATTTAGTACTACACTTGACAACAGTTTTTCTAAGAATCTATATTTTGAATACTAATGTGTCCGTACATTATACACAGAAATTAACTAGTATTTATTATTATATAGCAATTATGCATTTATAATTATTTATTAACTTATACGATATATATAAACTATTTTACAACAAAATTCTTGGAAGTAATCTTATATGATATTGATTTCTATTGCTTTGATTATATTTTTCAACAATCAAGAATGATACATTTTCGTTTACTTGTTTGCTTTACTGAATTAATATTTTAGTGTTTATCAGGAATTGTATTTGGTCCTTCATTTATGATTAGTGTTGTAATGTTACTGTTTGAATTTGGTATTGTTGAAAGCTCGTTTACAAATTTTTAATCCGTGTTTTAAATCAGTTTAGATTGGCATAATTGTTCTTGTAAGTGTGGTAATCTAATTTATTGTACTTACATCTTGGATATCTTTCAGTTTTACATCTCCTCTGTTTTTCTTAAGGGCACTGGCGTGAGTTTTCAAATGGTTTAATCTGACTGGGTGTTTTTCACGGTTAATTTTTAAAATATCGTCTTGGTCCAGATTCCTGAAATTGAAACATTAACTGTATGACGGAATATATATACACAGCAACAGGCATTTAGTGATACTTAAATATGGCTCAATCATTGGCTTTTCGTTCATTGTCTAGTTGAAATTTAAATAGTATATGAATTAAATTTGAGTTTTCTTTTAGTTTTTGGAGGGTTTGTGTAAATAAAAAATAATTTACCTGATCGAGTTAAATACTGTTTGAAAAATTAGTAAAGTGTATAAAGTATTTGTTTGTTTTAAAATTAACTCAATAAATTAGTAACGAGAGTAAAAAGACTTTTCCACGGAAACGAAAAGAGATAGTTTAAAATTTTAATTTTTGTTTGTCTCCATGCACTTTGTATCTAGCGCCTTTATAGTCTTTTCTGAAATGAAATGAGAAATGTCTTTATTGGAGGCGAGTTAGGACTATAAAGTCCTCTCTATCACTTAACCTCGTTTAATGGTGACTACATAAACCACACAACTGTAAAGACTTGAACCTAAGATATCCTTGGTATCTCAATGCACATGTTTTCTAGATATGGTAATAGTTTATGACGAGATATATTTTGGAGAACTCACCCTTCCCTCTCTAGTGTAGATGAATGATTCTTTCAATAATCTCAACATAGTAATGATATGCGCAGGGACACCTTACTATTCATATAAAGTTGATGAACCTGGTGAAAGTTCTGTTGGAGTTCAAATTCTCCCAGGCACGGTATTGTGGAATAATTTGGTATACATAAATGAGTTTTCAACTAATAACAATTATTGAATTCATCTTGCCTGGGGAGATCTCGCGAGTTGACTGCTAACAAAAGCTTTAAGCAAATATTAAGCAATGCTTTATTTAGTTATAAATGAAGAGTAAACAGTGCAAATGATTTTCCTTTACAACCATTTTGCATGTTCACTTAGGACAAGCCACTGAAGAAACCTACTGCACTCAGCCCTAAAGAACCTTTGCGCTTGCTTCTGGAGTGACAGAATATTTAGGATGGGTAGGCTAGGGAATCGTCTCCTGTCGAGATCCAATTTTACTCGAACATTCACCATGAGGACTCTATATATAAGTCATGTCACCTTGGAAAAAGGGATCGTTTTAGTCTCTTCCAGTTAAAGTGAATGGCGGACAATACTCTCTCATGTTTAGGCTTCCAATAACGTTAACACAATTTCCACCACTCCAACTGGACCAAGCGATCAACCTTTCACCTCAATATCTAGAAATTTACGGTTAGTGACGTTCACTTACATCTTGGCAAGGGATTGCCAAGATGTAAGTGACAAGTTGGGTTTTACTGTACCCAGTGCAGTTTCAAATAGAAGGTATAAATCGTCCAGAAATGAGCCCTCCTGGGAATTTAAAAACTTACTTCGTGGGCACTGAGTTTATACTGAAGAACTCTCTAAGACTCCCCAATAGAGTTCACTTTTGGCTGGTTTAAATCTTCCAGTAGAACCTCCAATGAGTACAGCAAAATTGATATGTCACTTAAATCTGGACAGCCTTAAGGATATCCAGGCGTAATGCATCACTTACCGCAAATTTCAAGATAGCCTAGACATAAGAATGTACCACTCCCTGCCTGATTTGACTGGAGAGGCTGGTATAGAGCTGGCTTCCCCTATTCCTAGGAGACGTGACTGAGATTAATGCCCAAAAAATACTTCTTCACGGTTCTTGTCAGGAAACGGCCCCTACTCTAACCTCACCATCCAGAATATTCTGTCAACCCGGAAGCAGCGCAAAGGTCCTTTTCGGAGTAAATGTAATTTCTTAGCTTCTTGACCTAAGATAGAACAAACACATACTTTAAGACTAAAATGTAATAAAGAAACAAATATAGGTTTAATGTGCAACTTTACCTAAAACTGGCAGCACATAGTAGGCCAACAAGTTGAGCTGCTACCAGAGTTCTTGCAAGATACATCTTAGGCCTTCGTGTTGGACAGAGAGAATGCCTCCGGTTACAGTACAACTATACTGAAATTGATATCATTTAACGACCTCAGATATAGTTTTAATCAGTTGCTTTTGTATCTAATCAATTTACAGATATTAGTTGTTAATCACTTTTGACAGTTCCCTGAAACTTAGTTATGTTTACGTTTTTGTAGACACTGTTTTATAAATATCCATTATTGAAGTTATTTCAGTATCGATGTATCAATATTAAGAAAAATTCCTGGAATACCTCTTCAAGCTATCCACATTATAAAGTTTACCTATACAACTTTGCAATTATTTTTTTAAATTAAAAAATTTTTTTTTTTTTTAATAAATACAGTTTTTTTACTAGTCATATAAAAAGTTGAAAGGATGGATTCTTAGAATTCCTGCTTGTAGTAATAATCTACAATATGACGAAAGCTACTTAACGGGCTCTTGAAAACAGTTATCTTGATTTAATCACTACATTGAAAAATCACAATAAACAATATTGTATAATTTTTATATTGTGAGACCTTCCGATAGCAAAACTATCTTCTTCAGATACTTCGAAAAAAGATATGACTCGTGTGATGTGTCTGAAGAAGATAGCCTTGCTATGGAAGGTCTTTGCAAAATAAAAATTATACAATATTGAGTACTGTAATTTTTCAATGTAGTGATTAAATTACAAAACCTATATAAGCTCCATCTTACAACATTAGTTATCTTACTCTTGTAGTAAAATAATGTAAGTAGTTGGTTTATCCAAATATGTCTAATCTATTACTTAAACCATGTTTTTTTACTCGAGTAAAAATAATTTAGTTTAATAAACATTTTAGAATCGAGAATGTTAAGGTAGAGATCATTTTCTAAGAAAAAGAGAATTTTGCAACGTATACGTATACGCAATATTTATTTCATTTTTTGTCGTGTTGAAGTGGCACCATGGTTGGCACTTTTAAGTTCTTTAGTTTCATAAAGGAATGTATTTGAAGCTCATCGAGTAAATATTATCGCATGATTTTATTGTAATACTCAAACTAAGAGTGTTTAGTAAGCAATTAAACAATTTAAATATCCATGCTTCGGTCCTTTAAAAAAGTGAGTAAATTATTATTATATTATTATTAATTACAACTCCAACAGCTTTTAGGTTGGACTGTTGTAATACTAAAGCCAGGGAGAAAAAAGTTTTTCGTCACAATCAAAAAGGAAACATCCAAAATACATGAAATTCGGTAATTCATAAGATTATTATTAACTGCAACATAAATATTTAATAACACTGATGTCCAATTTAAACATCATAGCTAGTAGAAGCTCAATGGGATTACACGAATGTCTATACTAAGTTAAGAGGGGTTACAGGTTTAAAGCGTAATACGAGATTAAGAATTATCCTGAAATTGGATAGTACATCTATTCCTAAATAACAACTATGATGCATTATGAATTGTTGCATAGTATATATATATCCCCTTCCCTACCCCTCACCCCTTTCCCACTAAAAATATATGATATGGTTACATTACGCAGTATATTTGAGGAGGTGGTGAGTAAGAGTGAGGGAAGAAATTAAAAGAAAGAGGAGCTTTGTGAGTTTATTTTCATAAATGCTAAATTTTACAGCACTAGGTGGATTGATGCATGATATTTTAATAATTATTAATGATCTGCTGAATAATAAAATAACCGATGCAATTTTAATTCCACTCTAGAAATGCCCATTATATTTTTAACATTTAACATTTAAAATTTAAACATCATAATTTTTATTCTCTTTACGTATAGTATAAATAAAATTGACAGTGGTATAAATAAATACTGTGTTACTATAACTTTCTAAATGCAAATAATGTTTCATCAAATTTTACATTTTTAGCATCCTCATTAATTATACATTGAACAATTGAAAGCCTAAGACCAGCGGAACGAATACCTGAGGCGCAGCAGAGGGTTAATTAGGCATAAATGTTAATTCATTGTTTAAAGTTCTTGTAAAATTTCAACTCAGGCGATTCTGTTGTTTTTGCGTGATGGGGGTCCAGACGCATAAACAAACTTTTACATTTAAATGGTAGCAGAATACTTTACTTATCACAATAATTTATATAGCAGTAACTGTGTTGCTTTTATATCTACACATTTATATCTGGGATCCTTTATTGTTCTATTAAAAAAACAATGTTTATTAAATCCACGCCTTATAAAAACAGAAGTAACAATAATATTTATGCAAAAATTCTCTTAATTACGTTTAGCGCAGCTGTGGGCGGATCCTGAACTCTTGATAAGTGATGACGTAACATGAGTAACAGCTCAACGGTATTTATTTCAGTATAATGTGAGATTACATTTATTTCCAGATGTAAAGAATTGTGTAATGGAATTATGAAACTTGTAACTTAATCTGTTTAGGCAACGTAGTTTTGAAATTACACGTGTAATTGTCATATTGATTATTACTTCACTTGATATACAAAACATATACCACAACTTGTTAGGAAACATTTTGTGTTTAAGTTCTCCTTGTTAGGGAATTCTGCCTCTACAAGGGTAAAATTTTGTTTTTACTGTTATTTTTTTACATTTTTCTCGTTCTTTTAGTTTACCCACATAAAAATGAATGAAATATTTAGTTTTGGCTTATATGGAGTAAAAGGATACATGCGTTTTTTCGACAGAAAAAACAAATCGACATTCCACGGAAACCATGCAATAAAAACTCAAATTTTTTTAATTATTTTGTAACCAATGACTACTAGGCTACTAAAATCATGCGAATTTACAAAGTCTTAAAGTTTTTCCAAAAAAGTTAATCTATAATATTTGTAGTAGTACGTTATTTTCCATAGCATCGTGTGATTTTTATTGTAAAATAACGAATTGTGAGATTTTACATGCGCTATTGATTCATTTTATCTAGGAGTAGCTAAAAGAGAGTGGAATTTGAGGATTTGAAATATTTAAACAAAGACAAAATATACAAATAAAATCTGTAAACCTTACTGTGGTGTAATCATAACTCAATCCATAACACAATATAGAATTGCTAATATTAAAACATTGTTTTCTTACGACAAAAGTACTTTTTATCACAAACAATACCTTATCTCGTCATGGTATTATTCTAGAGAAGAATGAGCGCATTACTCAATCAGTGATTGTACTATAAGTGGATTAAATAGTAGCACATTTAATTGTACAACTGAATGATACTGTAAGGTAACAGTATTTAGTGCAATACATTTTTCAGGCAAACGTATATATTGAAAAACTTAACCAATATGGCAGTAGCTCTCATCAAACAAAGGCATGAAAGAATGTTATAAGATTTCACAGTGAGCAATATTTTGTTAATATAATTCATTACAGTTCTCATACCACAATGATAAACTATTTTACAAAACAATAAAAGTGCAGAAAACATTAAAAGAAATATGGTTTTTTGTCTTAATTTCCTTGTGTATGAGAAGTAGTATGTTACTTACGATCTCTTCAAACAAACATGACTCCAGTTTCCAGTAGACAAGTCTGAGACAGCGTCTGATACCAGACGTTATGATAAAACTAAAATGAACTGGAACCGAATTCAGCGTTCTAATTGAATCAACCGTTCCTGCCATGGCTGCGTTATGTGTATGTGATATGTTGGTAGAAAAAATTAAATAAATGCTACTCTGAAGGAAGTGATAAAAATATGCTAAATATCTTCTTATTGCCATAACGACTCGAATAAATCGTATTAACATACCGAATGAATGTAAATGTTGACAACTGTACTGTAGAATACTGAACATAGGGACTATATCGTGTGAAAACTGTAGAAGGACTAGCAAAAATGACGTTGGTAATTATTTTCGATCAAAGTTTATGTGTATGTATAATTTTTATAATATAATTTTCTAATTTGATGTTTTCATCTCGATCTAAAAATTCCAATAAATAGTGTGCATGTCGTGTTTACAATTGTTTCAATAAATATTGCGGCTCCAATTTTCTGATTAAAATAATATTGCGATATAACTTTGTGAACAGTGATATGATAATAATAAAAATAGTAGTATTGTAATTGCAATGATGCTATTTCAATTATGTTAATAAAATTGTGGCTAAAATAAGTGTGATATCTGGTGGGAAAAATTAAGTAATTAAATACTCTACTGAGGAAAGTTCTTTAAAATTTTATTGCTAACATTAAAAAGACTCACAGTGTCTATCTAGCGGTGATCAATTTTAATAAATAACAGTAAGCAGAAGAAATGTATGTAAACTACTAAAAAATCCACGAATTGTAATGTAATGCAAGACTAAATCTTGGTACTTAATTTGATAGCAGTGGTTTAAATTATAAAGAATCACTTGACAGTTTGAGAGGTAATACGTCCTTACTGATAGCGTGGATTGACAGAGTGTTCTCAGAGAAACGAGCTTCTATCGGACAAACATTGGTTTTCGTCGAACTTTCTTGAACTCAATCGATAGCTTCTAAATTGCAGAACTTGTAAATTATATGCTTACATTCAGTCATTTATTGGGCACACTTTTACACAAGAGAAACCACTCAAAAGGTAACTTGCAAAAAGGAAACCTAAGTTTAGACGATTTTTGAGTTTTGATAAGTGTTTACTGTTTATTTAGAATGCTATTTTATATTAAATAAATCTTATCAAATAAAAGCATGTAAAATAATAATGTCAGATAAACACGTTAGTTAAAGTGCTGCTACTGCTCGCCTTTCATTTCGAAACGAGAAATGTACAAGCTATTTTATATGCCGCTATTAAATATGTCTTGTTCCAGTGTCAGATCAACAATGTTTTACTTTCAGCCGAGATAACGGTGTTTCAAGGACAATATAATTTATTTAAAACATTTAAAAATGTCTATGGGTGGATAGATTTAAACCAAAATCGGCAAGAAGATTCTATGGAACAAATGTCGTCGAGAATATATCTCTAATTCCTTTGGAGCCAAGGAAAAAGAGATCCAGACAAAACAATATCTATTGTACAAACATAACTCTCGGAAATTTAGCTGTCTATAAATTTGAACTAAAATAAGTAAGATTTCTTTGAATTAAATGCCAGTTTCGCTTAATTAACCAGATTCCTTAAGGTCAAGAGGTTGGAGCTCATAGGTCAAGGATTTTAATTTGTATTTTTACAACTAATATATTTCTCTTACAGATACGTAGCTATGAACCAGTAGTAACGTAAACGTTATCCGAAGAGGTTTTTAAAGAAGAAAAAGCGTAGAGTGCAAGTTCAAAACATGTTATCCAGCGCAAAATACGTAAGCATTACTAATGGAATTTAATAAATTTCACTAACCAGTTATCAATATCAATTTTAATCAATAATTTTTTAATTTATGTAGCTTCTAGCGGTTGAATAAAATAGCTAAAAGGTAGCCAACCGGTCTGACATACTAGAGCCTCTTACTCTTGGAGGTATTAGAAGTCGAGAACTTCGAGATAACAGTTTCTCCAAATATTTTAGTATTGAACATCGCCTAGAATAGGCGAGCTAAGAGGCCGAAAGTCCCTATAAATCTGCTCCTGGATACTAAAAGGTTCTAAAGAACAACGTGGTTGCGAAATATTCTGATGCGTGGTTCTACCAGGATCAGGAAACTCCGGGTTGTGAGAGTTCTCGTAGGCCGATATATTCTAGATACTGTAAACAACCACAGGTCTGGAGAATCCACATTCTGGAAGCTCCCAGAGGCTCAAAGTTTGGTTCTAGAACCTAGGGCCTACCTGTCTGAAGTTACAATATTAAAATTCCCAAATTAGAGTTTCCCACAAACTGGGAGGCATCAGTATTGTCTATACCTATGTGTATATAAAAGGAGATCTCCTAACTCTCTGATTGATGAATGCCCAGCAAAAACTATTAAATTTGATACATATTTTAATCTGTGCCCTAGAAGCGTACTGCGGAAGGACTTTCTCTCTGACTATTGTAAACCGCCCCAATAGTATCTAAAGTTTCCATAAATCATACATTGCTACAAATAATGCATTGCAATTCCAATGGTTAATAATATACAATAAAAAAAAAGAAAAAAAAACTATTTAATCGGGGCAACAAAACAAGCTCAACCTTAGCGTCAAAAATAGAAATAATTTGAACCATAAATGCTTATACATGCGTAAAGGCGAAAATAAGAGCCTTGGGCAATTTCGCTTATTATCTGAAGCTATTAATAATGAACTCTGATAAAATATGTAATGAGTGCGTTAACTGAAATGCTAATGACTCCAAATTGGTCTACTGTTACTGAAATAGTTGGAGCTATTCAATTAAAAGTCATGGAATGTTTAAGATAATTTGAGTTATTTCACGGGCATTTATAAACACTGTTTCACTATCTGACTTAATGGTTCCAAAAACTGCTCTTGAAACTTAGGTCTAAATGGATCGGGAGATCGGAATATCTTTCAGAGATTCTTTATCACTTATTATGTCAGGAGCGTATAGAATGCCATTTAAAAGTAATATTGTAATATAGTTGTTTTTGAACAGGAAATTGCGTGCAAAGCCATGGGATAACTAAAAGCTTCCTGATGCCGATATCATAGTACTAGGATATATTTATCAGGAGTACCCGATGCTGGGAGTTTACAAGAGCTAACATTTTCTCTAGAAACGCCCAGAAAATAATTT
Organism: Homalodisca vitripennis; assembly: GCF_021130785.1. NCBI lineage: Eukaryota > Metazoa > Arthropoda > Insecta > Hemiptera > Cicadellidae > Homalodisca > Homalodisca vitripennis. Next base: position 74,419,647 of record NC_060211.1, read on the forward strand.
TTTCATTGTTAAATACATTCGCTAAGATATTTGAATCACTTCTCTATAACTATATTTTTATAACGTAAAATCTGATATATCTCCCCAGCAGCATGGCTTTCTTCCTTGTAAATCAACAGTCTCTAATCTAATGGAATTTTCTTTTGACGTAGCATCTGAATTGGATACTGGTGGCAGGGTTGATGTAGTGTATACAGATTTTTCAAAGGCGTTTGATAAAGTAGATCACGATATTATGTTAAGTAAATTATCTTGTTTTCATTTATCGCCGCCATTTATTAGTTTTGTTGAGACTTATTTAAAGCTTCGCAGTCAGTTTGTTATGGTGTCTAACACTATGTCTAAAAAGTACATTAGCACTTCAGGTGTTCCCCAGAGATCTAACTTAGACCCATTACTATTCTTGATATATATTAATGATCTTCCTAATTATTTAACACGGTCTAAATGCCTTTTGTTTGCCGATGATTTGAAAATATATAGAAAGATTCGAGACAATCACGACGTTGCTGAACTGCAATCAACGCTAAATTTACTTAGCCTTTGGTGCTTAGAGAACAACCTATTTTTAAATGTAAAGAAGTGTTTTGCGATGACTTATACTAGGAAAAAATATTTAACTCTACCAGAATACTCTATAAATGGCACTAAGCTACTACTAGTGACTCATGTTAAAGATCTTGGCGTAATTTTTGAATCGGCTCTTACGTTTGAAAATCACCTTAATTTTATCATTAATGGATGCCATAGGATGTTGGGTTTTGTAATTAGAAACACGATGTTTTTTCATTCAATTAATCCTATCATTAAACTATACAATGCATTCGTAAGAAGTAGGCTGGAGTATTGTGCAATAATTTGGACCCCTTATTCATTACATAGCATTGCTTCTCTGGAGCTAATTCAAAACAAGTTTCTAAGGTATTTATATTTTAAAAGATTTCATGTTTCTTGTGAGCGAAACCTGTCAACAACTGTCTTAAGAAGTATTTTTTTCTTTTGAAACTTTGTTAACAAGACGAAACCGATCTATTATTTTATACATTTATAAAATTTTACATAACTTAGTTGATAGTTCTTTTTTAGTTGATAAGGTTTTTCTGCATGTCCCAAGAAATAATCTGAGACCCTCTTTGGTTTTTTTTACACCACGTTGTAATACAGTGCAGTTTTAAAATTTTTCATTTTTTAAAGGTATTAGGTTGCTAAACATGTATAAAAATGAATTGGATATATTTAATAATAATTTTAATTCATTTGTAAATAAGCTAAATATTATTTTTTAAACTTAAGGTAGTAACCTAGTTTTGTTAAAGTTTTAAATTATTATTATGTATTGTATTATATTTTTATTTTTTCTCGTGCTGTAACAGAAACAGTTAATTTTTACTCAGCCTAATAATGATTTTGTAATTTAGTTTCTTCATATACGTACTTATAGTATATTATATTGTAAATAATTATTATTAACTTGTATTTTCAATATAGCTGTTTTGGGATAATATTCCTGTAGCTATTGTACAAAATAAATAAATAAATTTCACATAGAAACCGGTATCTGCTATGAGCAAAGGATTCAAGAGATTGGAAGCTTCCAAACAACCAAATCCAAACCAAACTCTTCAGAAGCATGTAAATTTACTATAAGATAAAAATAGCTCCTAAAGATTAGGTTAAGCCTGACTCCCCTCTAATTCGAAGAGACTGTAGGTTTGTGCTCCCTATATGCTAGATAGAACCGTTGTTATTTGGTTTTATTCCTAGTAGCAAGCAGGGAGTATAAACGATAATACCACGTTAATAAGAAACTTCAAAATGTTATAAGAAAGAAATGAAGCCAAATATTCATTAGAACAATACCATTACTTCTAAAGAACAATAAAAACTGATTAACTGGCCGACTAATACGTAACCGTTTTGCTTTGAAGTTACATTATTGTTTGAATTAAATACCTATTACACTGTGGGAATAATAATATCATTAATGAATGCTTATGAATGAGTGTGTACTGTAGTTTAATTATTAGAATTTCGCGTGGTGATGTTGATAATTTTAATTTAGAAGTTAAGTTTTCATTTTTAGTTTTTCAGGTGCTTTGTTTTATTGGAGAGGTATTAAAGAAATTTAAAGTGATATATTACCTATGATAAAAAACGTTGTTGAAGATATTGTTAAAAGTATTAGTTTTTCTAGTAACTAATACTAATCGTTCTAGTGAGTATTAATCGTTGGTAAAAGTTATCTTAACCAGCAATGGGGTGTCATTGATATAAGGTACATAGGATTCCTTGCAGCAGGAATAATCCTACTTCGATACGTTTACAAAATACATTTTTATAATCAGACTGATAACCGGTGACTGAAGAGCGTAATGTCCACACTCGAGGTGATGTGACAGCTGCTGTATATATAACCGCAGTAAGATAGATGATCCATCACAGTCTACAGCATGTACCGGACAGCGACCATTATAGCAGTCCAGCTGGTCGGCCTCCTCTGTGCTGCGAGTATCAGGTAACCACTAGGACCATTTGATAAAACATTATTTATAACAGAATATTGAAGTCTTTATATATTATCACACGTTATGTATTTTTATGTGATTACACGCGCGCGCGCACACACACACACACACACACACACACACACACACACACACACGCGCGCGCGCGCGCGCGCGCGCAAACACACACAAACACACATACATACACACATATATACACACTGAATTAAAACCTATTTTGCGTAGATTTTTTTTGTATTGCCTATAAATTTAACTAGATATTATATACTCGTTCAAAATTGTGTTATAAATAAAAGCAGTCACAATCAGTGTAAACAAATTGTTAAATATATATCTGTATTTCTAACTTTAGTGCAAAAGTTTTCAAGTAGGTAACAACATTTTCAGTGGAAGTGTAGAATGTATGTTAGAACTGTTTGAAAACTTAAACTGTTACACTTAATATGGTTTATTTTAAAGAGTATGAGAAAATACATCAATCAACTAACTTTAAACTGGTTGAGGAATATCATGAATTATTTTTAATGAAAAAATGGGTTGAGAAATTCTAGATAGGTAGCAGAGTCCGTAAAATATTATCTCAAATATTTAAAAAATCAAGCAGCCTTTAACTATGGTCATGTTTTTAATTTGGGCTATGCAATGTACTTGTATTCATATCTTGTATTGGTACAATCAGTGTTGTAATGTATATTGCTCTGTGTAATCCGATTGGTGGTTTCCCATCATGCACTTACGTAGATTTATGCCCGAACGTCCCTTTTTTCTGTTCCACCCGAAACCACGTTAGTCGGCCAGTGACTCCCGTACCTAGCACCGCCATGTGTTAAATTTTAAGCCATGAAATAAATAATGCGAGTCAAATTTAAATAAAACAATAAACAAAACAACATTACAAATCTAATTGTTCAACTGGTTTCCTAGCCCTATGAGGATAGCGTCTCAGAATAGTCTCAGGATAGCGCCTGACCGGTGTAGAGACAGCTGTGACTGTGACAGTTGGAGACAATGAGTGACTTTGGAGGGGTGAGTGTTCAAGGCGTGGATTGTTGTGACGTATGTCAGAGGGGTAGGGGGCTGTTCCGTTACCTGACCTAGACCTTGTGATGTTGGCATCCCTCAGTTGTGGCGGTGTACTGGGCGACTCTGCTGACTGTCTCATAGTGGGTATGGCCAAGGCCACACTAGAATCCCAGGCCTCGCTGCTGCCCTGCCGCTGGCTGCGTGACGTCACGGTAAGGGGCGGGCTCCGGCCAAGGCCGCACTATACACCAGGCCGGAGTCACCCCCCTCCACTTAGCGCGCTACGTCATCGCAGTGGCCGGCCGCATCAGCTGAAACAAGCCGCACGGCGCACTGGCTGATAGCTCAAGGCAACACCAACCATTCCACCCTGCGCTTGCACGTGATTAAGTGACTGTGGTTATGTATTCCTAGTTTGGATGATATGTGTAGTGTCGCAACTGTTGTATTATTTCGCTTGTTAAACCACATACACCTAGTGCTTATTAAGTTTGACAGTGTGTAAGTAATGAAAGTACAAATGTATCAAAATATCTAAATTGATCGTATCGTTAGATTTTATTACACAACTGTGAATATTAAATATGCCTACTTCCTGCTGTGTACCTGGATGTGACAGCAATTACAAAGATGACGGTAGGATTGCAGTTTTTAAATTCCCTAATGATGTTTAAGTTTAGGCAACAACGGCTTCGTTCCATTCATAGGAAAAACTTTGTACCAAGTAAGAGCTCGGTAGTATGCATCAAACACTTTGATGAACGTTATCTTGTAAGAGAAGACTCAGTAAACTAGGCCGGACGGAAGTGTATTGACAGTAAAAAGAGACCGAGTAAAACTTACGCCGGATGCTGTGCCAACTATTTTTAAGAATCAGCCTTCGTATTTGTCAGTAAACTTGCCCCAGCTAAGAAAACCCCCGGAAACAAGAGAAAAATGAAATTTTGAAACGTCAAGAGGGAAAAAAAGAAAAATTGGCAGCTTTAGATATTATTATTAGTATTAAGGAAATAATAAATAAATATGACAAAAGTTGTGATTTATTAAAAAACGATGTATTTTTATATCAATCTAAGGATAGCGTACAATTTTTCAATGTGTCTATAAAAAGCAAGGGTAACTTGGAAGTATCTAAGTGTATCAGTATTAGTGAATGTCTTTCTTGCACTGTTTATTGTAATAATATTGTGATAAATACTCATCCTAAGGTTGCAATAATTTTAGGTGGTTTAAATATTTTAAACTCTTGGGAAAAACTTACGTTTCTGTTGAATTGTGTATTTGAAGAAAATGTTGATTTTGTTACAGAAAATAGCACAACAGAAGAACACATTAAAATAATAAATAACTCAATTGACATTTTAATTACAGAACATGCTGACAACACAAAAACCACAACGAGACTGATGTTTTTTAAGGAACAGATTAATCTGACTTTTAAGGAAAAAGTTAGCTATTGTATAAATACTCTTCTGTGGTTTGCTACTGTATTGTTTGCTTATCCTGCTGCTTATAATTACATACGAGCGGCAAAGATATTTACTATGCCACACCCAAAATATCTTAGTAAGTACACGCTTAAGTTTGGGCTGAACAACACTGGATTAGAATCTGGGCACATAAATTACTTATGTAAGAAAGCAAGCCTTCTTAATGATAGTGAAAAAGTATGCTGTCTTTTACTTGATGAAATTTATGTAAAACCACAAGTTAAATACTGTGCAGGTAAAATAGAGGGGTTTGGTTCTAAACGACGATAAGCTTGAACTTGCGAGTACTATACAAGTTTTTATGATAACTTCTGTTTTGTCAAAATATAAAGAAATCGTAGGTCTGTTTCCTGTCAAAAACTTGAATACAGATACTTTGTTCAGCCTAACTAATCAAGTTATAAAAATTACTGACTGACTTAGGTTTTAGAATAACATGTTTAATATCCGATAACAATAAAGTAAACAGAAATATGTTTGTGCGATTTTGTAATGGCCAGTTGATGTCTAAATTTTCTAAACCCATACTGTGAGTCACAAAATATGTATACTCTTTTTGATCCCAGTCCATTTATTTTAAATGTATAAGGAACAATTGGCTGAATCAATGTGATAGCAAACAGACATTTACGTTTCCAAATTTCGACAATTATAATATTAAACAAACTGCATGTGTATCTGACTTGAAAATGTTACACAAGAAAGAACAAAATGAAAAATGTAAAATTAGCACCTGCTTTGTCTCTGAAAGTTCTCTATCCCCACTTCGATAGAAAGGCAAAATGTTTTACTTTGTTGTAAATTATTTGACGAAAAAAAACATTGCAGCTCTAAAAAATACCGATATAAACTCTAGTACTGCTTATTTCATGGACATCATTTTAAAATGGTGGAAAGTTGTGAATGTAAAACAAGCTTATAAATGGAGGTAAGATTTAATTATGAATATTACAAGCCAATTAACTCAATGACAGACAAAACCAGTTTATATTTAGAAAAATTTTGTTCATGGTTAGTTAAGTGGAATGAGATAGAGATTCAAGGAGAAAAAGTAGGTAGTAGGAATGGTAAATTATCTAAAGAAACTCAAGAAGCTTTGTTACATACGACAAAAACTCTGTTAGAAATAGTCGAATTCTTAACTAAGAACCTAAAATTGTCCTACATCTTACTAGGAATATTTAAAACAGATAGTTTGGAAGCTCGTTTTTGGCCAATTTAGGCAAATGAGTGGGGGCCTTCTATAACATTTCAGTAAATCAGGTAATACAATCTGAAAAAAAGTTGAAAATATTAAGTCTCATTAAATTATACTCTGCAAAACATTCTGAAATATGTATATCAGATATATTCTCTCAGAACGATGATTTAGAGAAATGTGAAAAAGAAAATTGTTAATCCAGTTTTTGACGAGTTTCAAGTAGATCTGAATGAATTTACTAGTTACAGAGAATGATATGCTAAGTTTAGTATATATTGGTGGTTATGTAAGCCATATTATTTTAAAGAATATATCATGTAAATCGTGCAAAGAATTGTTAACCCTTGGTTCTGACTCAAATTGTTCTATCGGTCCTTTACGGAAGGATAATGTTTACTTTAACTTAATTGATAGGGGGTGCCTTGAAATACCCCTCTGATTTCATTATGCAGGTTATTGTTATATCTTTTAAAGTTTTTAAAGTTTGTTTACCTGATAGATAATGAAAGTAAATTTCTTCTGAGAAATAATCAGAGAGCAGTATTAAAACAGACTATCTTGGAATTTTTGGCCTTAAATGAGAATGACAAGTGTAACAGTTGTAATGTAGAAAAAAGTAAACTTACAGTACAATTCATTTTTCATTTTGTAATATTATTTTGAATAATTACTCCAGATTAGCAACTGATTCAATGAAAAGAAAACAGTCTAAAAAGAAATTGTAGTTTAAAAACAAAATCTAACAAAAAGAGAAAAGTTTCTAAGTTAAGTTCAAACTAAAATGTGCAAAACACTAAACAAAATTGAATTTGTAAAATTTTATTCTAACAAGTAACAAGTATTGTTTATGTTTATTTGGTATTTATAATTCTTTTGTAATATCTGATGATACCTACATACACTGTTTTACTAATATGTCATTTTTACCTTTGCAACTTGTGAATACCTACTCAAAATAAGCATACTTTTATAAATTAAAATTAAGTTTTTGAACTCACTTTTAATCTTCATTTATACCCCAACTTCCCAATATTGAAACAAATTAATAAGTCTTTTCATAGTTTAAGCCATCAAGTAGCTTTATAAACAGCATGAAGTGAAATGTTCTAATTTTAGTACATGTCTTTCAAATCAATTATTATTATTTTATACGTGCCGAAATAAGACAATATTGCCACAGATTTAAAGAGGATGATGTAAGCTTTAATTTTGATATAACATACATAATTTTACTCCAGATTTTAAGCTGTCAAATGACAGGTTGTAAGTTGCGTATTTCGTATTGAATGTAACGGCTGCTCCAAGCCGGTACGGCTTCTACTGTGACGTCACAGCTGGATGGCTCCGGCCTGGTGTATAGTGCGGCCTTGCTCCGGCTCAACCATCTCGGCGTTTCGCACCCTCATACTTTTACTTACTTTCACTTGTCATTGACACCAGTCTATTGTGAACGTTTGTTGACTACAGGACACATCTGTTGGGGATACTGTGTGTGTGTGTTGGGGATTTTGTCGGAGCCTGGTTTAAATATGCCGAGTAAATGTTGAGTTCCAGAGTGTAAAACCAATTATGTTAAGCCATTTGTTGAATTGTCGGAATTGTCATTTCCGAAAGATCCTGAGACATTCCGTACGTGGCTAAGAGCGATTCACAGAGATAGTTATGAGGTTACGTCCAACTCCCGCGTGTGCATTAAACATTTTGACGAGCGATATATAATAAAGGTAGACACTGTAACTCGACCTGACGGCACCATTTTAACAGTTAAGCGGGGTCGGCTAAAGTTAAGGAACGATGCGGTTCCAACGATTTTTGAAAACTTGCCAAACTACATTGGAAAGTATCTGTCGGCTGAGAGGAAGGATCCAGAAGAAAGAAGAAGGGAAGCAGAAGAGCGACACCAAAAACAAACCCAAGAGGAAGAACGGCGGGACACAATTAATTGACTCATTCAGCTGTCTCACAAATAATTACAGTAAGATGTGTAACTTATATATTATCAACAGGACAACAACCAACTATTTTTATTTTTAGTTTCCATTAAAGACAATATTTACCCTACAGTTACATTGTCCTTAAACATTAAAGACGACTTGTCCTTTTATTTAGTTAAAAATAATAACTTGATCAAGAATAGTAGTTATTTGCGAACGTTTTCACGGAACTTACAAATTGACAGTTGGTCCAAGCTAAGAAATATAATTAAAAAGCTATCCTCTGAAGTAATAGACATACCAAAATCAGACAAAGTAGAATGTATAAGCAGTTTGTTGGATGGGATGTTAGAAGAAACAAGAAAAGTTAACTTTCTTTAAAGAACAAATTAAATTAGCAGCTTCAGTTAAAATTTCATATTGTACGTCTTCCTTAATTTGGTTTGCAACGTTATTCTTTTGTTTTCCAGCTGCATACAAAAAGATTAGAGATGCCAAAGTTTTGACTATGCCCCATCCACGATACTTGCAATCTTTTACCTCAAACTTAGGAACTGGTAGCTCTGGAATAGATACTACTCATATTAGATATCTAAAAAAAAGTTATCCTATATGAAAGAAAATGAAAATGTATGTAGCTTACTTAATGATGAAATTTATGTAAAACCAGAAATGAGCTGTACAGGTGGTAAATTGGAAGGACTAGCTCATAATCAAAACCAAAACTCTATTGGATTAGCAACAACCATTCAGTCATTTATGATAAGCTCACTACTTTCACGCAATAAAGATGTTGTAGGGTTATTTCCCTGTAGAGATTTAACCAGTGATTATTTGTATAGTCTAATTTTACAAGTATTGAAAATGTTAACTGATGTTGGGTATATAGTGTTAACAATTATTTCCGACAACAATGGTGTTAACAGAGCTATGTTTACAAAGCTTTGTGGTGGAACACTTAAGAGTAGTTTTTTCAATCCTTATAACAAACAACAGGAAATTTTTGTTATGTTTGACACTGTTCACCTTTTTAAATGTATAAGAAACAACTGGTGAACCAATCAGACAGTAATCAATCATTTATCTTCCCTGACTTTTATGATAGTAAAAATACTCATTTTGCAAGTGTTTCACATCTAAAAATTATTCAAAAATTAGAAGAAAATAATGTTGTTACAACAGCTCCATCATTAAAAAAAAAGTTTTATTTCCAACTAATATTGAGAGACAAAACGTAGATTTATGTGTGAAACTGTTTGATGTTAAGAACATAGCTGCTCTAAAGCACCATGCTACTCAAAATAACAGTAATGCATTTTTTGGCACAACAATGTTTTTAGAGATAATTCTTACGTGGTGGAAGATTGTTAACGTAAAGAACCCCTTCTAAGGTGTGAGGTTTAATGATAAGTTTTGTAATCTAGTGCAAACGTTGACGGGTGAAAGCGTGTTATATTTAATGAAGTTTGTTGAGTGGTTAGAAGCATGGGACAGCTTGCCAGTTCAAGGGGAGGAAACAGGTAATAGAAGGAAACGAAATGGCAAACTCACTTTGGACACTCAAACTGCCTTGGTTCACAGTGTAAAGACTATAATAGTCGTAATTAAGTACTTATTAAATAGTTTTAAGTATTGTATGTACTAATAGGTAAATTTCAAACATATAACTTAGAAGCGAGGTTTGGGCAGTACAGACAAATGTGTGGAGGATGCTACAATATTTTTGTTGTACAAGTTCTTGAGGCAGAAAAAAAACTGAAAGCTGTCAGCCTAATAAAGGTTGTATCAGACCTTGTTGAAGAAAGTGATAGCTTTGATTTTAATGATATTGATTTTGAAGATGTAATTAAAGCATTAAATGATGTTGCCATCTCAGAGAATGACTTAGTAGCCTTAGTTTACATAGGTGCAGGGCCGGATTTACCAGTTTGCCGCCTATAGGCTTAAGATAATTTGTCGCCCCAAAAAGGGGAGCACAACCCCCCCCCCCGCCAAAAGTGGGTCCGGCGGTCCGGCCCCCCCCCCGGGAAAATTTGCATTTTTCAAGAACAAAATAGTAATTTGGATGGCGTTTTTAAAGCATTTCGTAACAGTTTTAATGTATTATAAATTTTTTTAATGTTTAGTCAAATAACGGGGAAATATCGCGACGCGGTGGTTAGGTTAGGTTATTTCACGTTATTTACCGACCGAGAAACACAAAATAACGTGAAATAACCTAACCTAACGCCGCGGCACGATGTTTTAGCTTGATCAACAATCGATATGTTCGTATTCGATTGTGCCGGTGGAACTATATGGAACTGCAGCCCAAATAACACACATTTTAGAAAATGTGTATTTTTTGCAGACTTACACTTACTTGGAATGTTGTTAAATATTTTCAAATCTTAGAAAATTGTTTAATTTAAATCAATCAAATGGTTTTGCAAGGTGAAATTAAAGTTGACAAAATTATTTGAATAACTGGTTTATTATAAGCATGAGTTGAAATATTTAAAAATAACGTTTGTACATTCTAATACAAGTTCATTGTGTGATTAACAGAACTAATTTATTGTATATACAGTAGGCTATTTACATTTTACAGAGCTTTCTTACGAGCCTTTTTAATTGAGAAATCTTTAATTAAATCTTCATAAGAGAGCTTCTTTGTTAAATTTGCTTCTATACATAGGAGGGAAAGTGAATTGAGCCTGTTTTCAGAAATGCTTGTCCGTAAGTAGTTTTTAACTCTTCGAAGGCAGGAAAAGCTACGTTCTCCCGCGCAATTAGTTGCAGGTATGCACAAACTAATTCGTACTGCTATGTCCAAGTTAGGGTAAACATCATGCAACGAGTTCTTTCTCAAAAAGGAAGAAATTCCTTCCAACGTTTTATCTGAGGGATTGTCCATTCCCACCGCACAGTGTTTTTGGAAGTGAATGCACTCTTCAATAAAATCGGAATCTAAGTCATTTTGATAAATTTGATGAAGTTTCGTTGCCTTGTTTCTTAGTTCCTCTTCTGTGATGTTGATGTCTGTTTTGCTGTCACACAATTGAGTCAGGAAGTAGAATTTATCTACAAAGTCACTATAGGCCACTTTTCTTCTCTTAAATTCACAAATAAAGGAGTCTAGAATTGGAAGAAATGTGTTAATTCTCAAGTCATCTCTGCCAGTCAGGTTGACTTCTTCACTCCGGGTTTCGTCTGGCCAGACTTTTCGCTTGGTTTGTCTGCTTGTGTCTTTTTCGTATGAATCGTATGTTTCAGTTTTGGTTATCTTCATACCCAATTCCTCGAAATAAGAAAAGTTGTTTCTTTCTGACACAAAATATTCCTCTAGAGAACCATACAAATCCCTGACTAACAAAACGTCAACGGTTCCACTTTGTATAGTTTTACTGACTTTGTGAATTCTATGGAGGGCAGTGCTCCAGAAGCATACCATAAATGCAGTCTCAAAACGTTCTAGATTCCGAGCGATTCCTTGATCCTCACATCTGGTTGTAGCATTTTCTGTTGGGTCTTTTGAAATTGTTGTCAAAGCCTTGTACACTTCGTCCCAAGACTCTCGCAAGCTCTGACATGCATCATCCCTAGCCGACCATCGTGTAGGACACACCCTTTTTATAGTCTTATTATTCTGATAAGAATCTTCCATTACACCTATCAGGCACTCCCATCGTTTTGTAGAAGATGTAAAAAACACATAAAGTTCTTGAAGCAACATGAAGAATCTGCACGCTTCTTCACAAGATTCAGCAGCAGATGATCCGACCAGATTTAAAGAATGAGCCGCACACGGGATGAATAGAGCTAAAGGACTTTTGCTCTTTATCTTTGCCTGAAGACCATTGTAAGTCCCCGACATATTTGAGGCATTATCGTACGATTGGCCTCGGCAGTCATCAATGTTTATTTCCAGATTTCCTAGTTCTCTCATCACACTTTTAAACATACCCTCTGCGGTATGTCCAACTGACGGGATGAAGGTAAGAAATCGTTCACAGGGTACACCGTCATTTAAAACATACCTGACTGCAAGAACCAACTGGTCTACATGAGACATGTCTGGGGTTGAATCAACTATGAGAGAAAAATATTTTGACTGTTTCAATTCTTCACAAATTTCTTGTCTTACATTTTGAGCCATTAATTCAATGACTTCTTCACACGTTTGGGAAGAGAGATAGTTTGTATGACCACTTCCACAATTACCATATTTTTCAATGTGAGTAGCTAAAAAAGGGTCGAATTCGGAGATAAGCTCTAAAGCCATAAGAAAATTTCCATTTCTGTTTGATCCAAAGATTTCATCATCGCCTCTTAATGCAAGGCCTCTTGATGTCAAGGCCTTAACGGCCGCTATAACCCTGGCCAAAACCTTTTTCCAATAATTGGTTTCTTTGTCTAGCTGCTCAGTTAACATACTGCCAACACGTTTCAGAGCAATTTCTCGTGATTTTAGAGTAATGATTGCCGACTTGTGAATTGGTGAGTTTTCGTGATGACTGGCCCGACTTTCACCATTTTTCCAGTCTTTGAATCCGTCTTTACAATCAAACTGGGATTTCTCTTTGAAATTGAATGCCAAACAAGGGCCACAATAAACAGAACCCTTGCTTTTTGAGAATACCATCCACTTTCTGTCCTGAACCTCTCCATTTTTCAATGTTCGTTGAAACAGAGATTTGGATAAATATCGTTTTTGATCCTTGTATTCTCTGACGCTGTTTGAGAAATCCAGGTCGATATTTTGTTTGAACCCATTTTTTGCGATTGAATCTCGAGTTGCATCATTCAAAACCCAGAAAGCTGGATCTTCGCTGGAACAGCAGGGTGACAGCAGCTCCAACGAAAGGCTTTCAGTGGCGATCTCGTGAGGTATGATGATGTCTTCGTTTAAACTTGCTAGATTAGCTGGTGGATTTGAGCAGCTTGGCCCAGCTGAAACATTGTCGTCCAGCTGGCCGGCCTTCTCGTCAACGGAATCGTCAAGTGCAGGTCCTTCAAGTACTGGTGCAATCTCTTGTTCTCCTGGCGTCTTAAAGAACAAATCTAGCCTTTTGGTTTGTTTCAATACACGTTCTTGTTCTTCGAGTTTCTTCTTCGCCCGTTTCTTGTACTCCGCACCGCTAAGCCTCTTCCGTCCATCACTCATTGTAGTTGTAGAGAAGCTAGTATAGTAGCCTAAAATATAAAACTCTACGTTAGAACCGAATAGTCAGTTATTTGGGAGCGTAATCTGCGTAACTGCCATCCTAGGGGTCCTGGAGAAAACGAGATTTGAAAGCTCTTTTTATATGGGAAGAAGGAAGAAGGTCTGGAGGGCACACATATACCAGCCAAAAGGGGATCTGGAAAAATGTTGGACTTTTTTCTGTGAGAACGCAAGCAAATACATTGTATTACTTACATGAATTTTTATGAGATTTTTTCAATTTCTTTGAGTTTCACTCGCCAAAAAATTTTATTTTGTCTTAATAATGAGTTTTAGAGTACTTCTGTTCTTACTTATCTAAAACATATGTTAAATATGCCAAAATATCTGTAGTTTAAACAATTTTCCCTTAAAACTACCAAGTAACACTCATGATTTAGGGTACCTACCTAACATTCCATGATGTAGAGAGTAACACTCATGAGGTTTATAAGGAGTAATAAGTACAAGAGCAGCGGTAATAAGCAAGTAAAGTAATTATCCTAAATTTTAATTGGTTCATTGATAACACATACGACAATTGAGTATATTTTATTAAGGGGGTGCTCTAACACGCCGCTGACCATGAAAACAGGGCGTGGAATTCAAATGATCACTGCTCACAGAATTAAGTTATCCTAAATTTTAGAGTACAGTATTGGTGTATTCCTCAAATGGTGATCTAGGATTGCCGTTTTTTAAATGTTGAAAATATTAAATAATATAGTGTAGGGGACTTGGCAAAAAGTCCAAAAATTAGTGATTTTTAACCGCCCGTTGAAGGCTAAACAGATTTTTTGAGAGGAAATTAAAAAATCGAGAACCCTAGATTGATTAGTTGTCAATAGATTTCCGTAAAAAATATATTACTTTTTATGAGCACATTTTGTGAGCACTGTTGGAATATGATCATTTGAATTCGACAAGCCTGCAAGCGTGAAATTAACATTGCGCTTATGGGAGCCGACCGGCCAAAGGTTGCTAAAACCGCAATGGTGAATCGCCCCCTTAAAATTAAAGTTATTAAAAATTGTATATATTGGGACCTCGAAAGGACAGTTGATTTGACAACGACCCACATGTTATTGCAATGGTTACTTGTTAGCTAAAATTTTCCATTCACTCCACTCTTACATCTAAGTCTCATTCAGATTCAATCATACTTACAATTGATTGTTGACTTTAACATTGAACTAGCTGAATACAACGAGTCAACGACTTATATAACACCGTAACCGTGCCGCCGTGTGCACAACACTAACATCAACCACCAACTGACAGCGCAGTATAGTCACTGTAGACTGTAGTGTAGTGTAATCTGTGGATGTGTGAGTCGTGAGTCAGAGGGTGCGTCTGTCGGTCCGTGACAGCGTCAGGTGACTATCAGCTGAGCGCCAGTGTTGGAGTGGTGGGGAGGGGCAGGGGAGCGGAGAGCTGTCGCGCCAGCCACCCAGGGCTGCCGGCTGCCAGGGGGTGTTGCCAATGTAAATCGGCAGATCGCCGCTCGTTGCGCGAAGGAACAAGGCGTTCGTACATATTTTGTAGTAATACATACAACGAAATAGGAAATTAAAGTGTATGTGTTTCCTAAAAGCTCTATTTATATAACACAAACTTAAACTCGTATAAGGAAAATAATATTGTATTTCACAAATATTTCATTTTAATATTTTAATTTTTTTTCAAATCTGCCGCCCCTTAATTTTGCCGCTCTAGGCTGCAGCCTACTTAGCCTATTTAGAAATACAGCCCTGCATAGGTGGGTACATATGTTTCAAAATGCTAAAATCGAATACTTGTAAACAATTTGAAAAATGCTTTGTAGAATACAAAGAGCTAGTCTCTAGCAACAATGTGTACAGTTCTTATCTACAGGTCATTGACAGGGGAAGTTTGAAGTACCCATCTAGTTTAGTTGTAAATATTTTAACTGATTGTCTTAAACTCTTTAAACTTGTTGTAAGCGACAGGTATGAAAAAATGTGTCTAATGTTAAAACAACAGAGAAAAGTTTTAAGCAATTTAATGTTAGATCACCTTAGCGACTCATACATTTTTCCATGTAAAACTTGTTCTGTTAGTTCTTTGATTTATGTTAAAAAGTGCATAAATATCTTTACTAATATTCTTTTAAATAACTATAGCAAACAAACAAGGTAAAAAATTGTAAAAAAGGAGCGTGGCAAATGTAAAAAAAGAAAGGTTAATAAGTTAAGCCAATAAATAGTAACTTTTATAATAAGAATAACTTTTGTATTGCTTATTTCATTTACCTAATAATTCCAAATGAATTAAATATTTATGTACTATGATGAAGTATTTGTGCTAAAGGGATACTCCTGAGATAGGATAACTAACTTCACCGGTTATGCTGAAATATTGATAAGTTTCACGGTGAGTCCTGGCGGCCAATGCTATTCTTACGAGACGAGCGCTGCTCGCCCGCCCCTTACTGTGACGTCACAACATGAGCAGCGCGGCCTGGGCTGGGATTCTAGTGTGGCCTTGGTATGGCCACCATGCTGCAACGTCCTTGTCTGCTGCAAGGATAGGGGGATTGTCAACAGCTATCAGCTGATCAATGTGTCGCTTATACACAACACCAGATTGCAACAGACCTAAGACATTGTTGGACTAATTTTTTAGTAACACATCCTTCCATCCACTTATTTTTAGCTTTATGAGTCTCTAACATGTAGTAATTGATTAGAATACAATTTCCTAGTTGAACTACCTCTAGCATACACCTTTTGCTTTTCTTGTCTTTCCTGGACAAAATTTGGTAAATTGGTCTCAATAAATCAAAACGAGTTCTCAAAAATTTGTAGAAAATAAGTTTAGCTGGGGTTTCATTATTGTTGTGAGAGTTTCGGACTTTACATGATCACAAGTTACTGGGAACGAACTTTCCTTTATGCAATGAAAATAAGTGGCTATACATGACTCGTTATCTTCCTCCGTGTTTTCTTTTACTTTTAACGGTAACCTGGATAAGGCATAAGCACTATTAATGCTTGACTTCACGTATTGAATGTCAGAATCATAATCTGACAAAAATAACGCATAGCTCTGTAACCTACTTGCTGCAAATATCGGTAAATCTTTTTTGGACTAAAAATGCTAATTAGAGGTTTGTTGTCACTTTTTAAGGTAAAATGCCTACCGTACAAGTACTGATGGAACGTTCTTACTCCATGCACTACAGCTAAAGCCTCTCTGTCAATCTGGGAATAATTCATTTCTGCTAAAGACTGAGATCGCGAACTGGAGGATACTGGCTTTTCAACACCGTCTTTAGTAATAGTTCTCAAAACACAACCTAGCCCCGTGCTACTGGCATCCACAGTCAACACTACAGGGCCTTACTATCATAATGAGCTAGTACTGGAGCAGTACTTAACAATTGTTTCACATGATTAAAAGCATTCAGACAGTTCTTGTTGAAAACAAAAGGAACATCTTTCCTTAAAAGATTGTACATAGGACTAAGAACACTAGATAGGTTTTTTACACATTTACCATAGTAATCGACTAATTCGATAATGGACTTAACATCAGTTACATTCTTCGGGACTGGTGCATCAACAATCGCTTTAGCCTAGGACTGTGTGTGTTGTGGAGACCCTCTTTGTCAATTGTAAAGCACAAAAATTCAAGTTTAGTTTACTAAACTTTTTGCTGTGAACCTAGCGTCGCTGAGTAGCTTAAATACGTTCTCTGAGACGTACCACATGAGTCTCGTTATCACTAGCAGGCAAAAGAACATCGTACAGGAAGGTCACAACACCAGACAATCCTTGGAGTGTTTGTTATATTTTTCTTTGAAAAACACCCGGAAGCAATGCGTATGACATCCTTTTATGAAAATAATCCTTTATGATTGCTTATGGTACACAACTTCTAAGCATCGCAATCTAATCTTAATTACATATACGCGTGACTGAGATCACCTTTACTGAATAAATCGTGTTTCTTTAAATTCCTCAATTAAATCAGCCACTCTGGGGATCAATCACGAGGCGTGGATTCAAGGTAACTTTAATCTCTACAAATTCTTATACTACCATCTTTTTTCAAAATCGGTACGATTGGTGTGCCCCAATCAGAAGTTTTTATCGGACATAAAACATCTTCATCTACTAGACGTGCTAGTACTTTCTCCACCTTAGTTTTCAGAGCAAAGGGTAGAGCTCTAGGCTTAAAATAATTAGGAACACAAGTTCCTTTCAGATGTGGCTTAACTGGCTCACACTTGTATTCACCAAATTTTTCTGAGAATACTTAAGGAAAATCCTTAATTAATTCATATATTTGTTAAAAAAAAAAAAACTGGTTTGCAGTACCATTTACACTTTTTGCCACATAACAGATGTTACCTCAAAAGGATATTTGTACATTCAAGGCTGATAACCGATATCGGCTTATTAAAGGATGAGCTCCATTCTTAATGACGTATAGTTCTAAGTTTTTACTTATCCCTTGATGCTTAATATTAATATTTATTTAGCCAATAGGCTCAATCGGTACATTTGTGTAACAACTTAGAGACAATACTTGACTGGGCCTTCCTTTAGTAGCATGTTTTATTTCTTTAGGCCTAGTTGTTTCATTAAAATGAAAAAGAGCAGAAACATATCTCTGGCTTACTATTAATATGTACAGACTGTACATAGTTATGTTTAGGCTGTACCTTTTTAAAATCACTTTTAAATGTTGTTCAACTTACCTGATATTCGGGAACGACATACCTTAACTATGTGGGTTTTCTTACCACAATGATGACATACACATCTATAAAAACGACACTCTTTACTAACATGGCCATTTGACCCACAACAATAACACTGTACTTTTTTCTATCGCTGGTGTGGGTTTGCTGCTGAGAGCATGCTTATTGCAACTGCTGTGAAGATGCTACCGATGTGTAGCCTCTTGACTCGGTTCCAGCTCCTGCATTTGGTTGAGCTGCTATCCGCTGTACTCTCCCGCTCGGCTGGAAGTTTGCTCTACCCATCAGGTTTGCCGCGTTTTTCTCCGCTGCTTCAACTGATGAAATTACGCTAACAGCTTTCTCGAAGGTTAGGTTAGCCTCCGACAATAACTTCTGTTTAGTAGACTCACTTCTAATTCCACTAACTAAACGATCACGAAGATAATCGTTCAAATTTACACCAAAACACACAATGGGTTGAAAGTTTTTATGATTAGCTACATAATCTGCAACAGTCTCATGTTCAAATTGATTTCTGATACAGAATTTGTACATTTCAGCTATGAAATTAGGTTTTGGGTTCAAATGATCCTGTATGATTGTTACTAAGTGATCATACTTTTTATTTGTAGGTTTGTCTGGTGTGCTCAAGTCTCGCAACAACATGAATGTTTTAACTACTGTTAAAAACGTACTAACCTTTTCATCAGCAAAGCTATTGCATGAAAAAAGTAATTTAAATCGTTCTATATATGATTCCCACGAATGAGTAGAGTACTCAAACTCACTAATATGTCCAATTATCATAGTATGATTAATCACTGATTACACTAACAGAAGCAAGTGCATCTACTTCATGGAATATGTTTATCATAGGTGTGTGATATTTACGTTATTACTAAACATTTTAAAAAGGGGGGTATAATTTACTTCTATTAATATCTTGTATTGGTACAATCAGTGTCTTAATCTAATATATATACAGCCGCATGTGTAACTGACTGACTGACTGACTCACTCACTCACGTATATACTAATTCTAACCTACTTCCAGATGAGTTAGAGACTTGAAATTTGGTACACAGATAGCTTTCCACGTGTAACCACCAGGAAAATCCCGAAAAGTGAGAATTTTTCATTTTCAAACCCCTCAAAAAAAATTCCCAAAAAATCGCGCATCATTCTTCACCCCTGCAGGCATTTTTTTGTAAGCCCGATAGCGGGCGAACCGTTGGAGCTAGCTCGGATCTGACGGAAAATTCATGGTCAGGAATGAAGTGAACTACAAAAAAGGTCTAATGACTTTTTGCTCTATCTTCCATGGTTAAGCGACAAAACGCTCGAACATTTGAAATTCCAGAGATTTTTTCGATAAAAATAATGTTTCAAGCCCGATAGCGGCCGAACCGTTGGTCGTAGCTCAAATCTGATTGACCCATCAAATTAGCAAATTGCGCGATCTACAGAAAAGGACCAGTAATTCTTTTGCCCTATCTCGATTGGTTTTGGCCGAAAAACGTGATTATGTACAATTTTGTTGTAACTTTTACGCGAAACTTTTTGTTTTTGGGTCGATAAAAATAATGTTTCAAGCCCGATAGCGGCCGAACCGTTGGTCGTAGCTCAAATCTGATTGACCCATCAAATTAGCAAATTGCGCGATCTACAGAAAAGGTCCAGTAATCTTTTGCCCTATCTCGATTGGTTTGGCCGAAAAAACGTGATTATGTACAATTTTGTTGTAACTTTTACGCGAAACTTTTGTTTTTTTGGGGTCGATAGCGGCGAAACCCATTGGTCGGAGGTCAAAAACAAGACTAACGTTTTATTTAGGAAATAAGATGACCTACAAAAAAGGTCCAGTGACTTTTTACTATATTTCCCTTAGTTTGACCGCAAAACGCGATTAAGTGAAAATATTGGACATTTTCGCCTAAAAATTTACATTCCGGCTTGATAGCGGCTAAACGGTTGGTCGTAACTCAAAACAAATTTTAAACGGGATTTAGGAAAATCACGTGATCTACAGAAAAGGTTCAGTGACTTCGGGAGTTGGCTGAGCGTTAGCTAAGCGTCAATAGTAGATAGGGACAGAGGAATATTTATTATGTTCACAGACACAATACCCTCTAAAAAAGGCCCAAGTGTGTCATTAACCCCCGGTAATATTAACCCCCCCCCCCCGGGGATTTCCTGGTATGCACCTGATTAACCTCCTGTACATTCAACCCCCTGATGTGTTAACCCCCCTGGTAACATTAAACCCCCCCAGGGAATTTTTTTCTGCCATGACCTCATGTCCGAATTTTTACCAGTCACCAAATCTCTTAACCCCCCCCCCCCCTGGGAAGATCCTGGTATGACCAGATAACCCCCTGGAGACTTATCCCCCCGGTAACGTTTAACCCCCCCTGGGAATTTGTTCATATGACCAGACAATATCCTGACGAAATTAAACCCCCTCTTGTCTTAACCATCCTTAACATTAATCACCCACCCAGGGAATTTCTCGCCTTGACTAGATAGTCTCCTGGTGATATTAAACCCCCTGTTCGACTTAAAATACTGCCTTGAGGTCGGTTTTTATTATGTTATACTAAACAATTCAAGATAGCTGACCCGTGCAGACTTTTCTCCCGAGCTCATTTCTGGCTAAACCATAGGTCGTAGATCAGATCTGAGGGCACAATCGAAAGACAAAATTAAATTTCCAACAAGAAAGGTCCAGTCACTTTTTGTCGTATCTCTAACGGTTTAACCGCAAAAATGCCTCAAAGTCAAAAGTTTTTTACGAATCCGGAAAAAAAATCTATGAAAAGGTCAATTTTTAAATCCCTTGTCATTTACTTAATGTCCGGACTTAACCAGTCACCGAATTCCCGCTTATCCCCGAATTTGCAAGCGTTACTTTGGGGGCCTGGGGGCGTAGCCCCCAGCGAGCCGAAGGCGAGTATATATGTATTAAATCCGATTGGTGGTTTCCCATCATGCACTTATAGTCGAATAGATACAACTTCCGTATTGGAAGGGTGTGGAGGGGCAGCGAGCAGTGGGGAGACTGATGCCGCGGTGTTGCCGCGTTGGTGCGGGCACTGCCGTGAGCGGTCACTTTCTCACCGGACACTGAGAAGAGAACATCAGACGGTGCGCGCCAGCGTACTTACCAACAAACAACGCGACAGTGTGTGTTGTCTTTTGATTGTTTACACTAGTAATCAGAAACGAAATTTCTCTAATTTAACACAAATATGTGCGATATTAATATGTTACCATTATACTATATAATAATCTACAACTACTAAATAATTCGGATATCGTGAATAATTTGGGTACTCTGAAAACCTAATATTGCATTCACAGCACGAATATATTTATTGCGGGGGCTGTCAAAATACTTCAAACACCGCCCCCAGCTCCGCGCCACTCAGCGTCCGTCCGATATTCGCAGAAAAGTGCAATAAAACCTTTCTCCGAGTCTCCACTAGCCGCACGTTTCGTCATAACTGTACCGTTAGGAAATGAGTGACATTTCCTTCCGCCTCTAAACACACTAGAGTAACACGATAGTTTAAATTTGAGTAGGTATCAGGTGCATTTCTTGAAGTTCGTCGTATTAAAATAACCTAGTATTATCAGAAATTTTCGTAATTATTATTGAAATAAACATAATATAGCTGCAACAAGAATCTTACCTAATAACGAAAACTCTAGGACGTTTCCGTGCGTAGCTGGCAGTGGATTTATTCCATCCAAATCATCATCGTCAACATCTGCTTCGTCAGCATACGTTCTGTTGACGTATATTTACTGTGTTCCTTGGTCAGTTTGCACTCTATATTCGTCAGCAAAATCTTAAAGGTCACTAGTTTCACTGTCACTGTCATCTTCATTCACGTGAATTATCATTTCCTCTACTGCTGTTTCAATGAGACCTTCTTGTGCCCACGATTCTAAAATAGATTTTTTTGTGCTTATAGGTAGATTTCCGCCCAAACGTCTTTTTGCCCGGTTCCGCCCGAAACCACGTTGTTAGCCTGTGACTCCCGTACCTAGCACCACCATGTGTTAACGTACTATCGTCTTCTCATTTCTATTCCCCCTATTATGTATCCCTAACTATATATTATAGTGAAATACATAACAGGCCAGTAATTGCTTGTTCTAACAATATGTTTCAATATTATCGTTGAAAAACGGGGCACGATGATTATGCAATAAAAGATATTCAGGTATTTATGCAAAGTAAAAAAATAATTATATTAAAACAAATACATTATTTTTGCACTTTGCAAGAACTGCAGGATTGAAAAAAACCACATGTTTAACATTCAATTCTACAAATTATTTACCTCTAATAAATTTAAAAAGATTCTACTTGACCAATGGTCAAAAGTCCAACTGCAAGGTATAGTCAATTTGAGTCCTTATAAGATATTTAAAGAATAAACATGAGAAGTTAATGGAAATATGTAGGGATAAAAACAAATGTACTCAAATGAAAAGGATAAACATATAGTAGTCTACTTGAAAAAATCTAACCCATACAATTTATAAGCAGAACTTATTCAGTATAACCCAGAAATCAAAATGAGTGTTAGTTTTTGAAGAAGTTGGTTGTAACATTATCTGTGCACATTTAATTTACTATGTTATTTCTCTATACAATACAAATTTATTTTTAGAATTACTAAATTATTTTCTGATGTATATACCGTTACAACTTTTACTCTCCCATATTCAGTTTTTAACTAGAGAGCTAATGCAGTAGTTCATCTGCCCTATATAAATCGCTTGAATTAGAGATTGAAATCAGTTTAATGAGAATAATATCATAATGAAATCGTAAGAATCTGAAAAGATTGTAAAATAATTATTCACATACAAAGTAATATTCAACATTATTTTTCAGTTTTTAATGTGCTCTTGTGTTCTTTACAGTGGAATTCTGTGTGAATATTTAATTCAAGTATAATAGTATATGCCGATAATAACATTTTACTGAGATATTTTTGTCTGCATATGCTTTAAAGCTCCATATCAGGAGTATTATTTCAAATAAAGTCATGTCTTCTACAATTTTTTTATTGTTTTAGTGACTCGAGTAATGACGGTGTTCTAACAATAGGACTACAGAAAAATGCGTTAAATTTGGCAAACCTAACAGGCCATTTAAAGGGCCTCAGGAAGAAAAGTGGAGATATCAGTCTAAAGGATGCTCAGGATGTAAGTATATTTGTGCATTGATTGAAAATATTTAGTGTATTTACAGTTTAAACATTCATATAAACTTATAATTCACTGCGAAGTACTTGCACGTTTATATCATTATAATGCAGTACATATTATATTATAATGTTACGTATATTATACAAATATAGGCCTAGAGACATATAAACTAAACATTCTTGTAAGAACTAACTTTGTTCTTTGCATATCCTTTACAATGTACATTAAACATTGCTTTTGAAACTGTTATAGTAACTATGTTACTAAAGTCAGACAATGCATTTAAATTAAATTAAAACATTTAATTTTAATAATTATTCCACAAATTCTACACAGTTTGGGACATTGACAAACACTTATTTTTATATTCTAAACTTTTTATTAAATTTTATATAAAATTCATATAAACCCCAATTAAATATAATTAAAATTGCATATTCCATTTGGGTATGATTAATGCATAAGTAAAGTTTGTTTTGCTAAAACAAACTGTTATCTGGTACCTCATTTAATAAAATACTTAATAAATAAAACACTCTTGAATAAATATGTTAAGTTTTTTAAGTATCAAAAGAATTTCCAAGTTTATGAGTAAATCATTTTCAAATGAACACTCTGTTTTGTTGGATTTTAATAATAGTACATTGAATTTGTATTTTAATAATAAACAAATTTCAAACATTGTTGAATGCCGAACAATGGTGGACTCAGATTATAATACTTTAAAAAAATCACTTCTATTCTGTTAACTAAACAGAAAATAAAATATTGAACAATTAATTTTTAGATTAAGTGAAGTATGCAAAGTCAGCATGATGTTTGTGATTACTCTCTAAAAATTGGGAAAATTACTATTCATAAATTTGTCAAAGAGGCGAAGTGAAAAACCTTGTTTTCAGATGTACTACTATGGACCCATAACTGTTAGAACGCCTCCCCAGAAAGAGACGGTGGACTTTGACACCGGATCTGCTGACTTGTGGCTGGCTTCTAAACAAATACGCAAAAGTCAACCAAGTTATTGCAGTACGTATCAACTCATACAAATAATATGATTGGAAGATATTAGCCTACAAACTGTTGAAAAATGAGTTATTTTCTTAAAGAGTTTTAGAATTACTAAAGAACAAGTATCTTGTAGTTAGATTAGTTTAATTAATATTAGAAAAATTCGATTTTAAATATTGAAAAGAATCATATAATGGTTTGAAAATAAAGAACAATAAGAAACAATAAAGTTTTAGACATAAATTAAATAGTGCATGTTTTAGTTTACATTATTTGTAAACAAGGTGTATAAACAATTAGTTAGGAAACAACTATTGTATAATACTTTGCGTTTGGAACTTTACAGAGAAACATAGAACGTACAACGACAAGAAAAGTAAAACATATAAGAAAAATGGAGAGCCATTCAGTATCACTTATGGCAGTGGAGAAGTCTCGGGCTACGTGTCGCAGGATAATATTAAGGTGTGAATCAATTTTTTTGGGTCAATTAAATGTTTGTTCAGAAAATACAAAACAACGTACAGAAAGGTAATCCAAGCTGCGAAAACGTATGATCTTTCAAATTTAATTCTTTTCTCCAAAAACGTTTCCAAAACGACATGGGACATCATAAACAATAAAAATGAAGAATTAAAAAAATTACAGTAAAAATTGGGGACAGACTTGATGCTTCTGAGGTTGCTGACGAGTTTATCAGATGTTTCGCGTCTGTTGCTTGTGAGAAAAACTATCGTCTATCACAGCCACAAAGGAATCCTCCTCATAGGTTGAGTACTGTTGCCTCAATGGACGAATCGAGATCCATGTGGTTAATAAGAACAATATTCAAGGCATATTGTGAAATCAATTACTCAGTTAGTCAATTTGTCTTCAAACTCAAAAGGATGCAAAAGAGCATCCAATTTTTAAGATAGAAGATCCTTGTTCAATTACTAACTATCGGTCAGTCTCAATCTTGCCAGTGTTGAGCAAAATATTCGAAATTTTTTTAACATGAATGCTTTACTTTCTGAATAAACACAACCAGCGAACCCCAATTTGGATTCAGAAAAAGTAAATCGACAGTAGACGCAGTTTTGAGTCTGTTTGATATGGTTGTATAGGGGGTAGAACGTCAGGATCACATATTACTCGTATATGTGTTTCTCGACCTTTCTAAAGCATTCGACTGCGTTGACCATGACATACTGCTTGAAAAACTAGATTCTCATGGCATCCGAGGCGTACCGCTCTTATAGCTTAGATCAGTTTTAAGCCAAAGAGACCAAGTGGTCCAGATCTTAAACAAGTTAGCAAACCAATTAAATTGAGCTATGGAGTTCCACAAGGCTTTATACTCAGCCCAATCCTATTCCTGATATACGTCAACAACGTAAATTCATCGTTCTACAAGGTGAATTTGTATGCTGATGATACGACTCTCTGTTTCTGAGATACATTACAAGATTGTTTGGAGCAATAAACCTTTGTTAATCTCCAAATTTGTGTTCAACACATCAACAGCATCAATCTTCAAACAAACTCATCGAAATAAAACGTGTGAATTTCACATTGTGACCAGTGGAGTACCAATGTGGTCCGGCCGGTATGATGGCAGATTCCACATTGGAGAAAGTCTATTCTACACAATTCCTTGGAATACACCTTGATCGGGGGTTGACTTGGAACAATCACATTGACCACGTATGCGCCGAACTGTCCTCAATAATATAGGTCTTGATATCCTTGGCCCAATATTGCCCTCATCAGATAATGATTACAGAATATTATGTGTTGATTTATCCCCATAGTGTTTACGGAGTGGTTTTGTGCGGAGCTTGAGCCAAGTTAAACGTCAGAGAGTCATGCAGGACAGTATTTAGCAACTGTTGACTTTATCCAGTCTCTAGATTTTGGAAATAAATTTATTCTGTATGTCTAAATGTGTCCTAGTCAGGGGTCGGGACCTACATGGGTATAAGACAAGAGGGAGAGACAACTACCGTATTAAAAGACACAGAACGGTAGTGTATTACTTTCGCAGGCTGGTGTTAAATTCATCAACAGATTGGCAGATTTGATAAACATGCCCCTACACCAAATGCGTCAAAAACTCGTCTGAAACACTTCTAGCGTTAAACGCATTTAACATAGTTGACGAGTTTCTGGCATAAAAGTAGGAGATCGCAAAATTCGATAACTGACTCCAGAGCTGGAAATGGTTTGCAATTGGCGTGGGACAAAATAGATTTGAGTGTATGAATTCGTTGTAAGTCTGAATGTGACAGGATTGTGGTGTGAGTGTTCCATATCTTAGAATTCGTGCAGTGTTAATTGCAACGAGCACATAAACGATTTGATTTGATTCAAACGATAAAACAAGAAGCCTTACATTTCTTGACAAGATTATATGCTGTAACTTTTAGTTGTAGGCAAGTAAAAGTTTGACATGGCTCTTGACTTTGGATAAGATGCAATAAAGTCCAGACAAATCTCTGATTCATGATTTCCTGTTACAGTTAGGGGGTCTGCCAGTGAAAGGTCAGCTCTTTGGCGAGGCTACCGAAATAGACTCATATACAGCCTCTACCAAGATTGACGGCTTGCTGGGGATGGCGTTTACCTCCCTCTCTAGCATTGACACCGACCCTCCCTTCGTCAACATGGTCAAACAGAAGGTGGTCAACAAACCAGTGTTTCGCATTTTATCTGAACAAGTAGGAAATTGTGCATAACAATTTTAGCTGTATACTTAATTTAAATGTTGTTAGCCAACCATACGGTATAATTTTATTGAATTATGAAATATTTTTTTATATTTTAAATTATTTACTCATGAGTTAAAAAAAACTTTGATATTTTCACGTGTTTTTGTGATATAGGAATTACATGAGTGAGTTAACTGACCTTCAGTTTAATGGACTATGAATAAAAATGAAATAACATAAATAAACTTCGATTTTTGAAAACGAGTCCATTGTGCCCAACGATAAAAATATTACCTTTTAGCCTTTAAATGTGTTTATTGTATTGATTAACGGAGGCTATTTTTGTTCTTCGTATCTAGGAAGCTGGCCAGGAATATCTTTATCTTTTTCAATGGAATTCTTGGAGCCGTTACCCATTAGCTTTTTACAGAAAATTTTATCGTGTGGGAGCTCCAAGAACCTAAGATAAAGTTCTGAAAGCGTAGCCTCTGGGACTTAGTGTAAGAGATTCAAGTGTCTGGACCTCCTCTTTGAAGTTTATGTCCACTGGGTACCAATGTTTGGGTCTCCTTACCAATGGAAAATTTCGGCAAATGTTTTTCCCCCTTACCTTATGCTTACCAATCTTTAGAAATTTTCAGTAAAGGAAGGTTTCGTGAGCTCAAGACGTTCCAGGACTCTGGAGTACTGTAGCGTTTGGGGGTAAGATATAGGTTTCTGGGGGATTCTCTGGGGGAGTGGTCTGTATAACTGGAGGCATTAGCCCTCTACAATTAAGATTCAAGGTTTCAAGGGAGCCCCAAATCTCTAAGTGGTACCGCCCTTTTGGTGTTTCCGAATTTAAAAAATGCCGTCTTTTAAAAGTTTCCAAATTATTTTATGTTATTGGTTCTAGTAGGAAAATCTGTAGTAGTCTCTAGAAATTCTGCAATATTTAGGTTCTATGTCCCATATCCTATGGGAGATTCTTACCTCTGGTATCTACTGGATTCTGGAAGATATATCTCTAAGCTTCTGTCCTTTAGACTCTATAAATTTTGCAGAAGCGTTGCATGGAAGTCATTTTTGACCCATAGATTCGCCTCTTTAGCTCAAAGAATGTTGAACAAAGACCATAGATCAACAATAATTTGATATAATGTTCTTGCAGATTGAGTAAAGATAAATGGGTAAATTACATACATTAAGTTAGTTTTATGTTATTAATTACAGGGATGAGCCATCGTCAGACGCTAGCAACAAGCAAAGTGCAGAGTTGGTTCTTGGAGGCGTGGACCCTAAATATTACACTAGGGATTTCGTCTTCGCTCCTGTCGAGGTACCTTTGTATTGGAACATCACTGTTGATGGGTGAGGAACACATATTTGGCATATTACTTATTTATTTAAAGCTAACAATTTAACGCTCTAAAAACCTATAGAAGAATTATAAACGCGTTTGGTAACAGGTGTGCACGACAGAGAAATTATCGATAATAAACAAATGTTTAGTGAACGTAACATTGCATTGATTGTGTTTTTCGGTATACCAGTACATATTAACCATCTAAGAGTATGTAAAACATAATAAACGTCTCATAATAATCTTTACGTCTGCAGTGCTATTTATGAAGTATTGTCACTAATGTATTATTATTTGTATTCAGTGGCGTATTTTAAGTTTTGCCACCAATGGGCTAGTGGCTGCCGTCCCTTGTTTGTTTCATAGCCAAAGTTGTATTGAAACGTAGTAAGTATAAACAACATTTTAAGTTGAAACCAATTTAATCTTGTTGTCTTTATAATCATATCAATGTTAGTAGTTTATCAATGATAGTAATGTATTTTAGTTCACCAACCATGTAATATGAAGCAACTAATATATTTGAGTCGTAAGTTTATACACGTACATTTTAGGAAATATTAAAACAGTATCATTTTCATCTCTATGGTGATTATATCAAATTTCTTCTCGATTTAGAGACAGAATGAATTGATAAAATCATCGTAAGCTAATTTCTTGATCATCTCACACTTAATGGTTAAAAAAGCCGCATCCCCTAAACGTGCTTTAGTC
The DNA here is from genome assembly GCF_021130785.1 of Homalodisca vitripennis. Classification (NCBI taxonomy): domain Eukaryota; kingdom Metazoa; phylum Arthropoda; class Insecta; order Hemiptera; family Cicadellidae; genus Homalodisca; species Homalodisca vitripennis. The sequence continues at coordinate 74,448,696 of NC_060211.1, forward strand.
ATCGGCAATCTCGTGTAGGTTTTTGTCAGAAAATGATCTCCCTGCTGAGTAGTTTGATGCAAGGATCGTCAAAAATGTTTCAAATCATATGTTTTATGGGTATATATCTTGAACTCCGTAGACATGTAAGAGTTTATAGAGATTAACAAAATACTTTTTGGACGTTCTTGCTCTGTAAGTTCCTTAGAGAAACAAAATAAATGTAGACATTTTATAGCAAAATCTTCTGATGAAGAGAGAATTTTGTTATAAAGACTGGGGATTTTTACAATGGCCATTTAGTGTCTTTTTGACAGGTTTTCTTTTTCGTCTAAGACGCGAAATCTAAAAATCGAGCTCAGCTCATCGTATACAGATTTTCCCTTTTCCATTTCATTGGATATGATGTCTAATACAACATAAAAGGCGTTTATTTTAAAGTTATCTCTGCCTAGACGTTTTATTTCACCTTCTCCAGTCTCATTAGGTTGCAGCTATGAAGATAATGATAGAGTAGCCTACACACGTGATTCGTTTGTGCTCCGCTTAAATATTAAATTTTAGTGGTAAAAAGTTATTAGACTTTGTTGGACTTTTGACTAAGTGGTTGTGTCGACCTTTGGGTGTGTAAGGGTAAGACAATAGTGTGAACTTACTTATCAATTGATATTAATTACTTGATAAAGATTAAAAATGTCAGTAAACCATTCGCCTGTCAAGACGAGTAGTGGCAGTGGAGCAGGGTCCAAGGTCAAGCCACCTGCCCAGCGAGCTGTGTCCGACCCGGCCTTATCAGATAGCCCTGATAGCAGGCAGGCCGCCACAATAGCTGCCGTCCGAGTGGCCTTATCGGACGACAGCGTTGTTGCGCGCATTGTCCAGCTCGTGGCGACTCAGGTCTCTGAGATATTGTCTGCCACTCTCAACGCCACCGTCCAAAATGCGCTCGCAGAAATGGAATTATTAAAGGCAGAGGTGGCGGGACTTTGGCAACAGTTGTCACTTGTAAATCGGGGTTGGGCTCAGAGGGCTGATGAGCTCGAACAATATCAGCGGCGCGACAACTTGAGGGTGTTTGGCGTGAAGGAGGAACAGGGAGAGGACACAGATGAGATGATGGTAAAATTATTTACCGAGAGGTTGGGAGTCAGTGTTAGCCTGGCCGACATAGATCGCTCCCACCGCGTCGGAGCTGCTCGCCGGCCTGATGATCGCGGCCCGGCGAAACCACGGCCCATCATCGTCAGGTTTGTCAGCTACCGTGTACGGAGGGAGGTCTTCAATAACAAGAAGAAGTTGAAGGGGACTCCAGTTACAGTTAGGGAGGACTTGACGCTCCATCGGCGAGAGCTGCTCCAGCGGGCGATCGCCAAGCATGGGGCGCGAAATGTCTGGACCATAGACGGCCGCGTAAACTGGGTAACCTCTGAGAAGAAAAGGGGCTCGGCTACATGGTCATTGGACAATTAGTGTTTATCCCTCTCCTCATCTGCATAACGACATGGATTAAATTCTAAATGTAATGATTTAGTATAGTAGATTAATGTCTTATGTCTAATGTCTTAAAAATAATGGAATATTTTTTTTGAATTGTATGTGTGGGCGTAGAGCTGCGTGTGTGTATTTGTATGTTTGGGTTCAAGATTGTATTTAGCAGGCATTGTATATATATATATATATATATATATATATATATATATATATATATATATATATTGCGGGCATACATGTACCATGTTCTTGCGAGGTTGTATGCAGTATTAAATTTAGTAATTTAGTAGTGAGTGTGTGTATATGTGTGTATAATTAAGTTTTAGGACAACAATATAATAATATTTGTAGGAATTTTGAGTTTTATCTATGTTGTATACAGTATACGTAATAATTGATTTATTCATGTTTAACAAGTAGTATTTTGTTTCTGTTTGAAAAGTTTATTATTTAAATTTGTTTATTTACATACCATTTTACACTTAATACTATTTCAATTTTATCAGATATCAATTATTTAGATGATCATATTTTTTTCTCTCTCTCTCCTACTTTATTTTAGTAGCACTGTATATATTTATTAGTATTATCTATGGAGTGCAAGGCTGTGTGTATTTCGTTCTCTTCGCATCTAATATGGAATATTTGTTTATTTTTTTCATATTGATATATTGTGTTGAAATGAAAGAATTGTATGAATGTGTGTGTATGTGTGTCTGTAGCAGCGTGGTCTGGTGGCGGGGCGGCGCGCGGCGGTCGCGGCTCAGCTGTAGGGATGTCGGCGGCTGACAGTGACTCCGACCCGGCTTCTCCTACACCTCCCCCATCCACTCCTCCGCCTGATACCGCTCAAGTCCTGCTACATGAACTGTCCCCTTATCCCAAACAACTAAAAACTGCCCATATTAATGCTCAGTCATTGAGGGGGCACGTGGATGATATCAGTGCTATATTTCGGCAGCAAACTTTTGACATTATTTTAATATCAGAGTCATCGCTAAAGCCGAGTATTCCCAGTAGTGAAGTATCAATAAGTGGATACGTTCTCCACAGAAACGACAGAATCAATAAAGGGGGTGGAGGTGTTGCGGTATACACCAAACAAACTTTAAGGGTTAAATTACTGGATGCTTCACCTCAGGAGTACTCGGCTAGACCTGAATATCTGTTCTTAGAAATTGGATTTGTCTGGTTCGGATGCCCTACATCTGGGAGTTTGTTACCGCCCTCCTAAGATTGGACATCTGACTGACTTTGAGGATGTTCTCTGACGCCTGATGCCGTGCTACAGTCGTGTCCTAATCATGGGTGACATGAACACTGATTTACTCATGAAAACACAGAACAATGATTACAAACAACTGACTACTATGTTTAATTGTTGCAACATGACTATTGTACCACTGGACGCTACACACTACACTGCTGAATCCCACACCCTATTAGACATTATAGCAGTTAGCGATCTTAATAATATTGTGCTTTCCTATAAAACGCCTAAGCCTTTTGAATGATTCTTGAAATAGAGGGATTTTAGGCGTTTGAATGAGGATGTCTTCCTAGAAGATGTACTTCAAGCACCATGGCACTCTGTAGAAACTCTGTCGACCGTTAATGAAATGGTTGCCACATTAAACTCATTGATTCTGTCACTCTTCAACAAGCATGCTCCAATTGTTAAAAAACGAGTGAATAAAAGGCGCCCAGTGCCTTGGCTCACTCAAGACATTTTAAATTTAATGGCTCAACGAGACGCAGTCTGTCGGAAAGCCAGGAGGACTGGTGATGCGGTGGCCATGGATCAGTATCGCCAACTCCGAAACAGGGTTAAGCAGAGCCTTCGAAATTCTAGATTGAGATACATCAACACGTTATTTGCTAATAAGAAACAGACTTCAACGATCATGTGGCGTAATGTGAAAAAGCTGGGCTTTGGCAAGCAGCCCTCTTCAGTCCCAGTCCAAGTTCCCTTGAATGATTTAAATGATTACTTTCTCTTAATTTCTCGACCAAATAATAATGTTGCTCTGCAAAATTACATCAACCAACTACAAAGTCTGCCCCCCACGGAGCATGCATATCCTCTATTCAAATTTAAGCCAGTGATGCAGTTGGATGTCCTGCATGTAATCAACAGAATCACTACCAATACAACTGGTGCTGATGACATATAAATTCGACTGGTGAAACGTGTCTTGTTCGCTATACTTCCATCTCTTACTTTAATTGTTAATGAATCTTTGCGAACTGGTATTTTTCCTGATATATGGAAGATTGCCCAAATCCGTTCACTAAACAAGATCCCATCACCTGCTTTTCCTCAAGACTACAGGCCTATCAGCATCTTGCCTGCTTTATCTAAAGGTCTTGAGCGAATAGTGCATTGTCAAATTACTCAATTTCTACAATCGCAAAATATTCTTAACATTTATCAGTCTGGATTTCGACAGTACCACAGTACTGAAACTGCGTTATTGAGAATTACAGATGACATCCGGTTTGCCATGGATCAAAGGCAGTGCACTGTATTAGTACAGTTTGACTATTCTAAAGCTTTCGATACTGTTAATCACACTTTATTAGTAGAAAAATTGAGACATATAGGAACCACCGAGGTTCTTACATGGATGGGATCTTATCTAGGTGGAAGACAGCAGTGTGTTATAGTTGATGACATTAGATCTGACTGGAAGCCTGTTACGTGTGGTGTTCCACAAGGATCCATTCTTGGCCCTTTACTTTTTTCACTATATGTTAACGATATAAGCAAGGTACTGACACATACGAAGTTTCACTCTTATGCTGATGACTTACAGATATATGCTCACTGCAGTGTTAGTAACATTAACCAAACTATTGAAAACATTAACTTGGACATTCAACAGATACTTTGGACTGAAAAGCACGAACTGAAACTCAACTCGGACAAAACTAAACCCATAATAATTGGGCACTTTAGACTTTTGAATACAGTTGACTTTAACAATGTACGTGAAATATGGGTAAACGGAGAGTCTGTAGCATACTGTAGTAGTGTCAGAAGTTTGGGATTGACAATTACGAAAACGCTGGACTGGACCGACTACGTTGTAGATACCTGTAAAAAGGTATTTGCAGCAGTGCATACGCTGAAAAGAACGATTTCTACCACACCACATAAAGCTTTTACTGATTAAATCACTCGTATTTCCCCATTTCCTCTACTGTTTTGCCGTGGTTAATGACATGACTGTGGTTTTGAATAATAGATTGCAGAAAATCCAAAATCATTGTTTAAGATTTTTGTTTAGTTTAAAGCGAGATGAGCATATCTCACCTTATTATGTACTAATGTCAACGTTAAAATTGCAAGATCTAAGAGCTTTCCGAATCCTAATTTTACTTTTTTCTATCCTTAAAACCGGGTTTCCAAAATACTTTACAAACGATTTTGAGTTCATTGCTATTGAAGAAGGCGTAAAGAACACCCGCACTGGCTCGTCGACGTTGCGAATCCCCCACCACAGAACGACTGCCTTTAATAAATCATTTGTAGTGTCTGCTTGCCGTTTGTGGAATGCTCTTCCAGATCCTTTAAAATCTTTGGAGAGCCGGGATCGGTTTGCTTCGGCTGTTAAGTTGATTTTTTGCAGCGGATGTCCGCGGCCGTGGTGCCCGAGGATCGCTAGTCATGATTTGTTGCAGACAGAATGAATGAACGTGTGAGTGTAAGTAAATAATTTTAATAAAAATATAATGTTTTAATATTCTAATGTTGTATATTTTGACAAAATTTTTGTTTAAAATGTATCACCAATATTATTTTGTAATCAGATATTAATTTGTATAAATTTAAGAGTGCAATTTTGTTTTTGTTAAAAGATTTGTTGTTAGTTTTAGAATACATAGCAAATATTCATTTTATTTTTGAAACAATGTTGATTTGATTTTTATTTTGAAGATTACAAATGGCTTGTACTTACATATATTAATAATCAGGTTAAGTGTAAGAAAGGACTATGTAGTCCTAACTTCGCCTGAAAAAATAAAGAGAATTTTCATTTCATTTCAGCTTTAGTGGCCTCTTGTGTTGATTTAATTTTCATACATACATATTTTCGAATTTAGCAGAGCCCCATTTTCATAAATGTCGAACACTTTTCTTATGTTTCTAATTTAATCTGATAATGATCCATAGATTAGTGCTACTGTTGAAAAGTCGCTTTCAGATGATAGTAGCGTTTTTACTACTAATAATAAATCTGTTGAGTATATCATCCCACAGAATTGACAAAAATGCAGTTTCTAGTCTGAAACTTGCACAGGTAGTTACCGGCTTCAATTCGTGTAGTTGCCTTTTGTATTTCACCATTGCAAATAATTTGTAGTGCATCTGTTACTTCTGTCCTATGTTTATTCAATGCCTTGCAAGCGTCACATCTTGCTGACCAACGCGTGTTTGAGACTTCTTTTTGTTCTGTACCCGCGTATCGACGGAAACTACACTACTTCTGCCACCCTATACAGTACAGGCTACAGTTGACAGTCTAACTTCCTAATATTTTGTATAGAAAAGTTCAGTGCACCGGCATTGATTTACACAACCTCAATTTTCAAATATTCTCAATTAAATTGTTTCCATATGTTTATTAAAACCTTTGCCGCCCTGGCCTACAGCCCTAATAGTCTCCCCTAAATACGCCACTGTTTGTATTATATACCTACAAGTTCAATACTATTTTTGAATTTAAGTAGAATATTAAAATAAATTTATACCGTGTATGCATACTTTTACATGATAACTATTACAGATCTTACGGTTTCTTACAAGATATAAAACAATGGTTATAATATCAGACAAGTGTGAACATGAGAAAATGTTGCAGTGGCAATACAAATTTGTTTATATTCCATAAATTCTTTTTAGATTTAAGCTTTTTATACAGTCGGTTCTATTTTGTGAGTATTATTATCTCACATTGGCTAAAATTTCAGTTTTAATTAATTTACTCGTGTAGTAATAAATTTAAATATAATATAAGGGATACTCAAAATATACTTAAATTTAAACAAGAATTAATCATAGTGTAAACTTACAGTCTGTATTTGAAGAAGAAGAAATTGATTAGCAACTACCCCGCCATCGTTGACACAGGCACCTCCCTTATCTACGGTCCTCCCGATGCCATAAACCCCATCAACAAGGCCATAGGAGGCCAACCGGAACAAGGCATTTACGTGGTAACTATTCCATATCATACTTACAAATCTGTAAAACTGTGGCACTCTACTATGAGACCACTTTAAATTCACTGTAATTAAACAAAATCTAAGTTTTCTTAGATTATTATTTTGCTTAGGATATTCTGTAGGCGATTGTAATAATTCTATTATTCTTAGATCCTCATACTTTATTTTAATCACTGAGTTTAATAGTGTAAGTTAAAATATTGTTATCTTTGAATTGAATAATAGTCCTTTATGTGAAATAACATTCAAACTATTATATGTATTAGTGTGTATAAGAGACTTGCTTTGATGACCACAACTTATTACAAAAAGTTAAACGTGATGTCAAAATATAGGTTATACAAATTTTACAATATGTTTACGAGTTTAGTAATATTTACAGGTAGACTGTTCAAAAATAGACTCCTTCCCTGATGTCTACTGTACGTATCTATAAGTGGCCAGAAACTTGTTATGAATCCTCCGGACTACATTGTGAAGGTATTTGGATTATGTTCAAAATAATTTAGTACTTTATTATACAAGAAATGCTATTCAACGATTTCAATCTTTATAGATCATAAAATTATCAGAAATATATATTTTTGAAAAACACACAAAAATATATATGCCTTTCAGTTGAGAGGCATCAGCTGTTGGTCCCGGCTTGTTCAATCGTACCTTTAAGTGGTCGGGATCGCTTATGCGTTGACGGATTTCTTCGATAAACGTACCGTTGGAATTGTAATCAGAATTATAGTGTGATTTAATGAAAAAAAAAAAAAAAAAAAAAAAAAAAAAACAGTTTCTACGAAATGGAAAGCGACCAGAGGGGGAGGTGGTTGCCGTCGTCTAAGCGAATAGGCTGCCCGCATTCTGCAGGGCTGACAAAATTCTCTTCGTCCATCAGATTGTAGCTTTGATGGAGTGATTGTCTAGTGGTGTGTGCGCGTTGTGTTTATTCTGCTATCTGTCTGATTCCAACCAATAGTCTTTTTCAAGACTCACCTTTCTTTACATATAATATCTGAAAACGCTGTTAGTCGTAAGATATGAGGGCAATCTCGAAAAAGTCCTCCAAAACAATACAATTCGTCTTAAACTATCGGCCGGGGCGTTCCGTTACGGGCACAATCTCGATGCTTGTTTGTTCGGTAAAAGACTTTGAGATTTTGTTCCAGAGCGTGATAACAAAGGGACCTTACTTCCAGTGCATACAGTTGTGGTAAGGACTGCTATGGCGTTGGGTATTAACTAATTTCTTAGAGAGATACGGAAGCATCAGTTTGAGGATATAGTTTGATTAGACGAAACATGGGTAAATACTGGTCATACAAGACAACGGGGTTGGACTGCCGACACGAAAGAAGGGACATTTCCAGTGCCGATAGGACGAGTAGAGAGAATAATACTTCTGCACGCTAACAATCCCCTTGGATTTGTACAGAACTGTCTTCTGTTGTTCTCGTCTAAAAAACAAACCATTATTATCATGAAGAAATGAATAATCGTTTCAATGGTTTTTCAATGGTTAGATGAACAGTTACTAAATAATTTGGAGAAACCGTCGAAAATAATAATGAATAATGTTTCATAACATTAAAAATTATTAGATAAAGCTTCACCCATGTTTGAAAAAGTAATGTGAAACAATGGCTGAGGAATCAAAATATCCAGTTCGACTAAGACTTCAAGAAAGCATAATGTTTTCATATTATAACACAGCATAAGCCAAATCCACCTCTTTATACAATATATGAAATGGCCGCATCAAGAGGACACAAATAGTTAGAATCCAGTCATATCACTGCAATTTCAACACAACTGAACTGATTTGGGCACAAATTAAAGAATATGTAGCCGAACATAATAAAAAATTTACAATTACAGAAATAAAGAAAATGTGACATCAAATGATTGGGAATGGAATTTGGGATTGGGACAACGATGTTAAGCATACGAAACCCTAGGAAAGATGAAGGCATGATGGAAGAAAGCCTGATCATCACTCTTGATCCAGATGACTGTGAAGACGATGATGGCAAAGAAATGGACCTAAAGCTCGAGTGGCTTGGTGATTAAGAAGTTGAGTGTTTAATTTTGGAAGATTCTGGAGTAGCGAATGAAACTTACAATTACAGTTTTTTTTACTTGTGTGGAGTACTAGCCTTATTCCCCTGCAAGTAACAGAGAGAAATATATTTTTCAGAATTTTGTTATTTCTTAAATGTATCATATGGTAAATAAAAGCAAATTTTTATTCACCGTATGAACCTGTTCTTGGAATGACAACATTTGTTTTAAATTACAGGGTTAAACGTTAATATTAGTATTCTCTTTATTTGAACGCTCTTATATGAAAGATATTGTTTATAATAAAACATAGTAGTATTTAGACCTATTTTCTGAACACCCTGCATATATAATAATAATGTTTAAGATAATCTTATAACGCTGCATCTAAATCGAAACTACCAAAACTATCCAAAATACCTTGTGAAACTATCAACTATTTTTATAAATACACTGATATATTTTATCATTTGTCTTTTTAAATTTTCAACATGAGCCATTTTGTTAATATTAAAGCAAGTAACACGATGTTTTTAAGGTTTTCCTTTTATTATTTTTTTGTCATAGCATATTTGTAAAATTATCTGTAAATTTACTAGTTATAGAGATTATAATTTTTTATGTATAGTTAAAAATGCCCGCTAACAGCTAAAACAGCACACTTATCGACCTATGTTTATATGACAGTTTTTGTTTTAAATCATGAGTACTATCAGCTAAACTAGTTTGTGACACCCTTTTCTGAACACCCTGCATATATAATAATGTTTAAGATAATCTTTATGCTATGAAATATACGTTAAAAATCGTTGAATGCAATATAAACTTCGCTAATGATTATTGTGCATATAAGTGTTCTTTTACTATATATTTTAGTAGATTTTTAAATGAAGTTTGTCGAGACTGATAGTTGAAGTGTAGACTATGTTTTTAGAACAAAATAATGTCTATATTATATTGCATATCATATTCTAAGATTATTTGCATCATATATATTTTTCATCAGTCGATAAAGGATAACCAATTTTGAATTATACCAATTACTAAATTAAAACTAAATATACTGAAAGTTTGAATTCTATCAAGCTGAATTGTGGTGGTAATTAGTTACAAAAGTAGTTAAATACGTTTGTTAAACAGTTTACCGACCGTTAACTTACACCATGACATTAATTTATTGTAGCACATTGTGGATTTATCTTTCTATTTGATATAGCACGTACTTTATAAACTGTGATTTGATTGTTTATACGTTCTTAAAATTTTTTATGTATTCCAGTATAATTGATTTAAAAATGACTTATTTCAGACCAAGGACAGTTCAGGATTGACATGCATCAGCAGTTTTTGTACCTGCAAATTTGCCCTTCTACATCCTGGGAGATCCATTCCTGCGCAAATACTACTCTCAGTTTGACATGGGCAACAACCAGATTGGCTTTGCTCTTGCCAAGTGACAAGTCATCAAATTAACTTATATTTCTGTTATGGTTAACAATTAAACTAAATACATAACTAATATTACTCGTTCTTGACCAAAAATCTGCTTTCGACCCAAACATATTTTTTTTTTCTGTCACGAAGATTCAAAGTAATATCCTCTAGCACCATCAAACCACTCATGTTGAATAGTACTGAGAAATGATCACAACAGCTGAGGTTCGAGTTTCTATTTCACACATTCATGCTCGTTGATTGTATTACGTCGAATTTAAATTCTCCAGCATTGAGCGTTCACAATTATACAAACACTAAAAAGAACTTTTCATTGTTAAATCTTTCCGTGTGCTTTATAAATAGCTGAAACTTTTCTCAAGAAAAGCTCTGCATGAAGTGGTAAACAGCCTGTTAATATGGCATGCTATATTGCGTTTGAATAACCAACTTCAATTAGAAAATAGCGTAATTTGCACCAAATTAATAGATGATGAGTTAGATAAAGGTACCAAAGGCCTTTTATTTGAATTTAAAAAATTTTAAATGTAAGCTAAAAAAATTAATTAATGCTTTCAAAATTTGTACAAGTAAAAATATATATTTGGAAAAATAACCCAAAAATGTTAATGGACGGTTCAAGTAGTAATTCATTTTAATCGCCTGTGGAAATAATTTTGTTCACATATAGTTCGTAAGTTTTTGAATTAGAGCTCAAAGACTGTTTTAAACGTTGAGCATTAAAACATAGCCAGTATTATTGATAACTATGAAAACCATATCAGTATATTTTACCCAGCTATATTTTGCAATTTGCCCGCAAATAACAATTTTATTCTAGAATATTAATATATTACGATACGTAACGCATCTTTAAAAACATGGTGTGAACGTTCAAAAAGTAAATGGCAAACTCAGCTCCTTGATGGGGCCAGTCGAGTTCCAGTAGGATCAAAATATTCTTTCGTCATAACTACTATGAACATCTTGTGGTTGAATGGATTTTAAAAATTAGAATGATTATTTCATGTGATAAATGTAAACCCAGGATGCAGTTTTGGCGCTCATTTGAGACAGGCCCTAGTATCTAAACTATTCCATAAAAAATTTCTCTATATAACTTGTGGTTGGATAGGTTTTAATGAACGTTGATGTAAAATTAATATGGGGTAAGTTCTACGGAATCTTTAGAGTTAGAATTTCACTTAACATGTCACGATTAAAGAGCATCTACAGGCAGGAAGCTACCAAACGCCAAATTCAACAGAATTTCAGACAACATGAATATTTGAAGGTGGTATCTACTGGATTCAGTCAGAAGCCAGGAGCTCTCAAATGGGGGAGCAAATTTGAGGCATTGTTTCTCACTTGGATGTTTTATTTCCTGGATTAGCATGGTATATTTATAAGGAACAGTTTAGTTTCCGAAAATGAATATCAACAATTGATGCAGTCACCCAGTTAATTGACATTGTGGTACAGGGTCTTGCCAGGCGAATTCCTACGCTTTGCGTCTTTCTTGACCCGTCTAAGGCATTTGACTGCGTAGATTACCACATCCTTATTTCCACATATTTATTACCACATATTTATTCAAATTACATAAATAATGGCATACCACTCGTGTGGCTAGAGTCGTACCTCAGTAACCGTTAACAACAAGTTTATTTAATGCATTCCGCAGGGATCATTTCTTGGCCTTGTACTTTTTTTAGTTTATATAAATGACGTTAGGTCATATATAAACTAATATATATATATATATATATATATATATATATATATATATATATATATATATATATATATCATCTGGTGAAATGGTTCAGTACGCAGACGATAGTACCCTATGTTTCCAGTGCAAATGCAAAGAGTCTTTGGAAATCGATTGATTTGTAAATTCAAATTCATGTCTTCAATTTAGATGAAATGTGAATCTACAAACAAATGATTCAAAATCAAAATTCATCCTATTTTTTAGGCCACTGAGCGCCCCATGAATTCGGTCCATCAGTTGTACTGAATGACCTGGTCATTGATGAGTTTTCAGCACTAAGTTTCTAGGAATTCACATTGATAAAGGTTTGAACTGGGGAAAAATATGAAGAAGTTATTTGTACTAGTTATCAGACATCTGTGCTTTGAGGAAATTGTCAGAATTTTGTGGAATACACGTATTTAAAATGGCCTATTATAGCCTAGTGTACCCACATATGTCATACGGCATAACATTGTGGGAAGGGTGTGCTAATGTACATTTCCAGAGGTCTTTTGTCCTTCAGAAAAAAAACAATACGAATTATTATAAAAATAGAAATCAGAGAACCCTGTAGGAATTGGTTCAGAGAACTTGATTAGTTACCCTCCCAGCCCTTTCATATACGAGCCCGTCCTTTACTGTCGTTACAAATGCGAGGTGACGTGGGAGGGACGTTCATGAGTACAATACCAGAGGGCTGGATGCGTTTAGATTTGCGCAGCACAGGATCCAGGATTACGAAGCTCTGCCATCTGAGGTTGGAGTTAAACTGTTCAACAAGCAGCCCTTAGACTTACGTGATTAAAATAGGAAACCACTGTTTAAGAGGATGCTAAGGCGCCTACTGGTGTAAGGAACCTACTACTCCTGTCGGTGCGTTTGCGGATCATGAGGATTAATAAATTCAGTTGGGTTGAGGGTGCCGTTATGTGCAGCACTTTGTGTAGCAGGTTTTACCTTACAAACTTTTTACATTCTTTGTTTACAACTATAAGTATTATACAATTGAATTTTATATTTTTAAGGGTACTTGTTAATTGCATTATTTTGTTAATTTTACTTATATTCTTATATATTTTAATCGATATGACGCATGCCAAACAATATTGTAATTGCCTATGGAAATAAAGCTATTATTGTTATAATATAATAATTAATATTAAAACATTGTTTTATTAAGACAAAATTACTTTTAATCGCAGGAAATAACTTATCATCATGGTATAGTTCTCGAGAAGAATGAGCGCGCTACTCAATTAGTGATTGTAATATAAGTGGATTCAATAGTAGCACATGTAGTCATGTAACTGTATGACACTATGAGGTAACAAACTGTATTTAGTGCAATGATTGTTTCAGTCAAACGCATACATTAAAAGCTTGACTTCAATATGGCAGTAGCTCTCTTCAAACAAAAGTATAAAAGAATGTTATGAGATTTCACAGTGAGCAATATTTTTCTAATATAATTCATTCAAGTTCTCACAGGATATTGATAAACTGTTTTATAAAACAATAAAAGTGCAGAAATCACGGAAAGAAATTTTGTTTTCCTAATATCTTTGTATATGAAAAATAGTGTATTACTTATGTTCTGATAATCTGTAAGCGTGATGTTGGACGTCTGTTTCTTTCTGAGTGACCAGATATGCCGTTGAAAGTGTTTCAGTGTTACAGGATGCCGTTGCAGTATACTCAACGATTTAACCTTTTTCTCACTTGAACAACTTCAGAAATACAACGGTGATGAATCTTGGTAAATTTGGATAAATATATATCTTACCAATTAGACCTATATACAAATATTTGCTAACACTCAGCCAAATTCCATGGAGTGACATGCATATCATCGAAAACAGTGTTACTAATTTAAAAATGAAGCTAAGTTTCAAGTCCATAGGTCTGTTCGTATTCTTGATGTTGTCTGGACAGCAGACAGATTAAAGACAGGAAGACAGATTAATGTTTTAATACAACTTTCTACTGTATCCAATGCTTGTCACCCGTTAAAAGGAAAGGACCATTGATACAGTGAAACGATGTAGATTTTAGTGAAATGGAACAATAAAAAGTACTGTTTCACTTATTAGTCGATTATTATATATTTAGTGCTACTAACTTTTAGTTGCTTTATCAGTGGTTATAATTTAATTTTAATGTGCACTTCAATAAATCTCAACAACTGTATCCGTAACTGTATTAATTGGAAAATAGTTGTATCTGCAATACAGATTCAGGTTATATTTTACAATATAACTATCTATTTATATAACTTACATTTAAAGAAGCAAATACAAGTATATTGTTTTTTTAATCTACCCTTACTAGCATCTCATTCTTGAAGTTAGCTGAGGTATAATAGGAATAAAAATTGTAATAACCATAAATATAATGTATTACGTAAAAATTATACACCCGTAAACAGTATAATTAGGAGCAATACTACTATTATAAGGTGAAATACTTGTAAATACTTGATACACCATATATCTAATGTCACAACCAGTAATAATTTTCTAATAATTCACACAATTCTCTTATCTTTCTTCAAAATCTCTTAGTAAAATATGATTGTGTATCTTAGCCTGGTGGACTTACAAATTGACACACAATTTGTTTAGTAGTTCCAATTAAATAGGCAATTGATAGAAATTATTAAATCTCTTTGAAAAGTTACGATTGTTTTACAATGAGGCTACCATTGAGCAGTAATATAAGTTTAATTTAATGTCCAGTCTGTTAATACACACAAAAATTAACTTTGTCAAAATGTGCAATTATAAAAACTGTAATCAAAAAAGGAGGTAAAAAACAATTTTTACGGTTTTTAATAATTATTGAAGTATTATTTATGTGAGTATTACAGACACGTTTGATGAATTTACATAGAGTTTAATTCTGATATAAATCGTTATAGTTCTTGTTAAGTTCAAATGCTAGCTGCTGCTAAACAAGAGCTTAGATACAACACATTTGTCTCCTGTACGTTGTTCTTTTGTCCCCTTTACGATAAAAAGATGAAGAAATTTCACATTGCTCTTAGTCCTTTAAGGACCTTTACGTTGCTCCGAAATGGCAGAATAATCAGACTGGGTAATATTGGTAGTAAGGGCCCCTCCTGTCGAGATCCAATGGTAAGGAATAAATGGCACTACCTCAGTCATGTTATTCAGGGTGCGTAGGGTTAGAGATAAGGGCCATCTCCTGTCGAGATCAATTAGGAGGAATAGCGGGCACTATATTTCTGTCACGTCACCATTCTGTTAGAAAATGGGGAGGCCCGCTCTGTCCAGCCTCTCCAGTCAAAGCGGGCAAAATTAAATGAGACCTATCGACCCAAAAATTACCTACATTTCTCGACATTTGCAGTTATTCATGTGCCATTTATCCACTGCGTTGCCCTGATTTAAGTGGCACATCGATTTTTTGCTGTTCCTAAGTTCTACAGGCAGGCATAAGCCAACCAGAAGTGAACTCTCCTAAGAGTTATATGTAAATGAGTTTTCAGTTTGATTTGTTAATACAACTTAACTAACTGATTTTGTGTTCTCTTAGAAAAAGAATCTAAGAAACTTCTCGTTCCACTCAATCCTAAAAGAACCTTTGCTCTTCCTTCCGCTGTTAAAGATAGGCCGCTCCTGGACATGCATACAGCTGCCTGATTAAGGAACACATTGCTTTTCTTGTACCCAGTATAGGTAACCAGTGAAGGTATAAAGCAGCTGATGAATCCTTCTTGATAAAGTAACTGTTAATGGGGTTTAAAAAAAGAGACTTTGCTAAAATAATAATAATTTTTTATCTTTACCATATAAAAAAACCTACAAACTGCTAAAGACATATGTATACAACATATGTGAGCACTGAAAACATGGAGGCTATACAAATAATACAAATTAAATTAATCTATGCATTTCATTTATGAACTATAAGCAGTGTAATCGGATAGAAATTTGAGTGAATATAAGACGTATAAAAAGAGACGTATGTTAAAATGGACGGTAGTACCCACAATACCCACCCTTGTTTAATTCATGGGACAGTTCACACTTGGGATGTTCAACGAATTGAATAAACCCGCATAACCTCTGCTGCTCCAGTGACCATTTTATTATACAAAAAAGCACGGCGTTCGACTAACTCAGAGAGGTTGGAGTTCTGTGTTCGTATTCCACTTTTTTTGGGTCATTATTAAGTTGGCTGTATCTGCTCAGGCTCCTGAAAATAACCAATAACCAATCAGCTTGCAAACAGAAAGAAGGAGATATTCTAAAAATTTTAAAAGGAACTTATATTATAACTGGTTACTTGTTCTTCAATGTATGGTCAAGGGATGATACACTTTAGTTTGTATCACTGTCACGTAGGAAATGTGTGTTTAATTACCTTTTTAGAGTTCCAGCATAAACGTACAAGGCTGTTCAAGGTTTAAAATTACCATTGTAAAAAGGAAATTTATGACACCACGAACACACGATGCAAAATGTACAATTTATAAAATCAGATTGAGTTCTGTATAAATACTCTAGAATATGGAGGACCGGATCAATAAAGAGACACGATATGCTCTTCTAGAAGTGCTTTTACATTACTTAGAGTTGTTAGTCCTAGAACAGGTACGTTAGTAAATCTGAACGGGCTTCGGAATTAATCCTTTCCCAGAATATTATGGAAACTCCTCCAAAATGCTTGGGTTGATGTCCGGGATGAACGCTTGGGCATACGTCTCCCATCGTTTTCTCTAGACCTTGAAATCCCGTTTTTACAGTCACCTCTAGTTTAGCATGTTGGAGCAAACTGCTAGTCTGGCTTCACGGTGTATCCAGGTGAACGTTGGTCAGAACCTTGGCATTGTATTCAGCAAGCCGTCTCCTTACTGTTCTTCTTAAAACCCGTACATCTCTAACTTGTTATTCTTATCAATATTTTTAATCTCAAAAGTCGATCGTTTCTCCTCCTCGTAAATTTCGTGCAACTTGTCCACCTATTCTACTGTGTGTCTACGAGGCACGTCCAGAAAGTAAGTGTACTGGTACTCTTACAGCTGCAGGGATAACTTTTTCGACATGTTGGCAACACTGCCGCGTAGCCTGAATACTCCCCTTCAAAACGAGACCAATCCGAGGTTAGTGTGTTGAAAAATCATGTCACAGTAGCATCTCTCGCGAAAAATGTCGATCGTATCTCCCGCCAAGTGCTAAATTCGCGCCGTCATTCGCTACCTCGTTGTGAGGGGTTAAGCTCCGGTTGAAATTTGAGGTGAAAACTTTTTAGACTGCCTCTTAGTTCTAGGCGTTTAGTGGGCAACCCAAGTTACGTCTCTAGTGACAATAGAATAGAGAAAATGATCGCCGAGTTCCAAAAACTCTGGAGCTCTGCACTCGATTCAACTTGTGCTGTTCTGTCAGCTGTTTTGGGATCCACCTCGCAGACAATTTCCGATATCCGAGAGTTTCCGTGATTGTTTCGTGTATCAGAGATCTGGAGATTTGCGGAAACATCGCAGAAAGTTCATCTAACGTCAATCTACGATCGTCACCGACCGCATTCTCAATTTTTTCCACAAGTTCGTCAGTCACAGTTGAAGGTCTTCCGCTCCTCTGATCGTCATGCACGGAAGTACGGCCATTTTGAAACTCGTGACACCACTTGTACGCGCGTACGATTCAAAGCTCCATTACCGTAAACAGTGTTCACCTCATTATAAATTTCAACCTGAGCTTTTAACTTCACAACGAGGTAGCGAATGACGGCGCGAATTTCGCACTTGGCGGGAGATACGATCGACATTTTTCGCGAGAGATGCTACTGCGTCAAGAGTTTTCAACACACTAACCTCGGATTGGTCTCGTTTTGAAGGGGAGAATTCAGGCTACGCGGCAGTATTGCCAACATGTCAAAAATGTATTCCCTACAGCTGTGAGAGTGCCAGTACACTTACTTTCTGGACGTGCCTCGTATATTGACGAATCCTTAAACAACTTTCTCAATTAATTGTTTTGTACGAACTCTAAAGACTCTAGTACGTGTTTTTGAAGCAAATCTCACTGAATAAGATTTTTGATGTTGGCTGCATCTAATTCATTGACTATTAGTTCACTTATGCATTGACTTGCAAACTTAGAACGTCAGTACACTAGGAAAATGGGCACAATCGGAGGAAAATAAAACGTTGGCGAGGACCGGAGGCCAGCTCAATTGAGTGATGAAACAATTAAAATATGTCTTTTTAAACTCTGAGGTAGAGACGACAAGCCCGGACATGAAAGGTATGTTAGCGTTATAACCGATAATCGAAACAAACAACTTGGAAAAGCATATTGTAGAATACGGAATACGAGTACTTTTGTAAACCCAATATTTTGTAATGTTTTGTTCAAACAAGTTTAAAAAATGTTTCTTCAAAATTTGTTTATACAAGAGTATAAAGCTATTTATTATGTAAAACATATTTACTTTTGAAACTGTGGTAATTAATTATGAATGTGGTGTGATTTTATTAGAACCATCCTAGAGAATAAAAATATCTGATGGAAAAACGAGGACAAAATAAATTGGAGCAAAAGACAACTAAACTAACGTTAAGAATTTATTCGCTCATCATATTGTTTTGAAAATGTCTTAATCGGATTTAATAAATAAATGTTTAGTTTTCGAAACAGTAACTACTGTAAAGAGATCCGTAAGATTCACAACTCGCCTTACATAATTTAGTTAAACTGCACTTAATCTTCCAGTTTGCAAACTAATCACACTACACACACACACACACACACACACACACACACACACACACACACACACACACACACACACACACACACACACACACACACACACACACACACACACACACACACACACACACACACACACACACACACACACACACACACACACACACACACACACACACACACACACACACACACACACACACACACACACACACACACACACACACACACACACACACACACACACACACACACACACACACACACACACACACACACACACACACACACACACACACAAACACACACATATACATACATATATATATATATATATATATATATATATATATATATATATATATATATATATATATATACGAGATCAAAATTATTATTCTAACAGTTGTATATTACATGGTTATTACTAGTAACTTTTAAATAAACTTATAATTGAAGACTTTACTCTGAACTATTCTTGCAGCGACATGTAATCTCTTGAAAACTTGGGTTAGTTATTAAGTTAACTGAAATCTTATTATTTTCCCTTTATAACAAGTTCATACAATAATCCCTATAAAAGAAAGCTAACATTAGTTGAAAAAAGGCCTATCTGAAACTTGTTATTCGGCTATAAAAGAACTACTTACGCAATTTCCAGCGCAGACTGGTTGGGTAAAAAGTTAAACGCAAACCACAAACAATTAACCGCAAGAAGAAACTCAAAAAACAACGAGAAGCGCGTGTCAGAAGTTTTTTGTTTACCGAATCCTTCCGTCTAACCAGCTATCAATAAGCGACGCCTCTGATTGGCCTTCAACTATCCAATCACAAGGTCAGAGAGAATAAAAGTCAATTCTCATTGTAAATCCGTTAACAAAGAAAGAAGCCAAAATCTAACCTTTAAATAGTTTCACAATCAGAAACACCCATTGTCACTGAAATCTCATTGTCTCATCAGGTGCATATGATCTTCTTTGGATCTCTTAAAAAAAACAAGACACCATCTTCCAAGAGTCACCGTCAGGTACCAGACGCTGTAATAAAGGAAAGCGATCTGACGCCGGATTCAACGTTCTAATTGAATTAACCCTTCCTGCAATGGCTGCGTTATGTGAATGTGATATGTTGGTGGGAAATAAAGTAAAGAAATGGTACACTGAATGAAGTGATACTAAATATGCTATATATATTCTTATTGTCACAAAGACTCGAATAAATCGTACTGCCCATCTATCTGTTGACAACTATATTGCAGAATACTGAACGGAAGGACTGTATCGTGTGAAAATTATGGAAGGACTAGCAAAAATAATGTTGGAAACTATTTTTCCGTCAAAATTCATGAGTATGTGTAATTTTTCGTATTATAATTTACTAATTTGATGTTTTCATATCGATCTAAAACTTTCAATAAAGAAGGTTAATGTTGAGGCTACAATACTTGTCTAAATAAATTTTGCGATATATCTTTGTGAATGGTTATGTGATAACAATAACAATAACATTATTGAAACTTCACTGATGCTACTTCAATCATGTTAGTAACGTTGTGACTAAAATGAGTGTGATGTATTGGTAGAAACAATAAGAAAGTAAAGTCTCTACTAAAGGAAGTGACGTTAAATATAATTTTTAAAATTAAAAAGAACCGCAAGGTCTATCTATTGGTGATAAATTCTAATAAAGGACAGTAAGCAGAACTCATGTAAAGTACTCGAATTGTAATGTATCGCAAGACTTGTTGGGTAAATCTTGGCACTTAATTTGATAGCAGTGGTTTAAATTATATAGAACCACTTTAAAATTTGAGAGGTAGTGCATCCTTATTGATAACGTGGATTGACAGGGTGTTCTTAGAGAAACAAGTTTCGTTCGGGCAAACATTGGTTTCCATTGAACTTTTTTGAACTCAATGAAACGCTTCTAAATTGCAGAACTTGTGACGTATATGCTTACATACAGTCTTTCTATTCGTCACACTTCTACACAAAAGAAACCGATCATCAATGAGATTTGTTCAAAATGCAAGGATTTTGCACTATCTGTATTGTTTAAATATATATTAAACGAATAAAAAACTAACATTAACCTACTGGTATTTATATAGAAGTAGCAGTTACCCCCGTGTCTTTGTGCGCTATTTTCAAAATCAAAGGAAGTAACGCTATTACTGAAAGCTTTTATAATGTAAAATGATAGAGCCCAATTAACAGAATTTGGCACATGTCAGGTATGTGACGCATGACTGAGAAACAAACTTGTTGACAAGATTCTAACAAAAAATCATGTGAGTGGTATTATGACTGCAATAATGTAAATGGTGATGAGATTAGAATGGTGTGTGATTTTAGCATAAAAATAAATAAAAAAATAATTACTGCACTGAAGTAAGTGATATGCTGTCACATTGTTAGAATTACTCATGTCAAACTTTTTGTTTAGATATACATCTTGTTGAAAATTCTAATGAAGTACTGCACTCTAACTACCTATTCAAAAAATCCCCTAGTTCCAATGTAGTACAAGACTTGTCAGTTAAATCTTCGCACTTAAACTGATAGCAGTGATATTCTTTCATTATGTGGAACAACTTAACAATTTCAGAGCTGATAACCGATAACGTGGATTGTCAAACAGTTCGTAGATAACAGGATTCCTTTTGATAAGTATAATGGTTTTCCACTGAACGTTTATTATATTAAACTATGTGCAATGATTAGATTGCAGTACGTTGCCGTAATCTACATATAATGCATATTTACATTTATTGGCTGAGCGATAGTGAAGCATAGCATCCAAGAGGCTTGAAAAGTTTCATTCATGTCTGGCCCGTATACTTGAAATTTTGCATAAAGCTTCAATTCTATATCGACAACAATATGTTTGATGATAATGGAAACACGATAAAAACGAAAATATAGCAAAATAAATAAATTCTTAAATAAACT
Source organism: Homalodisca vitripennis (assembly GCF_021130785.1). Lineage (NCBI taxonomy): Eukaryota > Metazoa > Arthropoda > Insecta > Hemiptera > Cicadellidae > Homalodisca > Homalodisca vitripennis. The sequence goes on from NC_060211.1 coordinate 74,470,328, forward strand.
GAGCACAGTTGCATGATATTTTAGCATGTAAAATATTAACACACGTCGCTTAACTACACCAACACAAACCATATAATCTTTCAGTGACTTGGTGTGTAGACATTTATTATTCAAACAGTACTATACAACTCTTTAAAAATTGTGAATGTGTCATGTTCTAACCTATGGCGAGAAATATATTATCTCTAGAATTAAATTTGGGACAAAACTTCTTTCTACATAGCCAAGAATAAGTTCTATGATGATGAAAGTCCAACCACGAAACTTGGCTGAGCCTAATGACTCTGACACTTCAGTGGAAGTCTTCAGCATAGACTATACTCAGTAGGCTAACCCAATTTCCTTTCAGTATTCTGCCGGGAGGACGTATACATTATTTTCTGTACAGACCGTCTGTCCTATGCACATGCCGAGAATGATATTAGCTATAGAATTGAAATTGAAATCTCAGTGAAGCCTTATACGCGACATGTGGTGTAGCGTATTCTTGCCTTGTATGTAAAAGTTTGTTATATACATTGGCAACGCATCTACAATTTAGAAAATTTAAACCTTCTCTTTTATCTGTATAAAATCGAAACCGTATCGAGAAACAGTACACATTTTAAACTTAATCAATAGTTCAGTTTTAGTTTGCAAAAAGGAAACCTAAATTTAGCCGATTTTTTAGTTTTGATAAGTGTTTACTGTTTATTTAGAATGCTATTTTATATTAAATCTTATCAAATAAAAGTATGTAAAATAATAATGTCAGATAAACGCGTCAGTTAAAGTGCTGCTACTGCGCATCTTGCTTCGGGAAATGTACAAGCTATTTTATATACCAATATTAAATATGTCTTGTTCAAGTGTTAGATCAACAATGTTACTACTATATTATTTGAACTAATGGTTCCAATTCATTCATTAAAACTTTAAATTCCGAGTATTATCCCTTCGATACAGTTTTTGGATCCTCAAGAGAGTACTACAATAAAAAGAACAGTCGTGGGTGTAAAGTAATCCCTACTCACACAAACATGTAAACACCTAAAAATAGTATGTGTAATATCAGTTTTTCGGGCTTACAGGTATTATAGGGTTGGCTGCAAATGGACATCTATCCTAAAGCAATTCACGTGAGGAAATACGGGCCTTCACTTTCACATACATTTTGACTTGACTTACATAACGATTAACATATTTCGTAAATAATTATACATATTAACATAATTCATATAATCATTATGAAAAGTTTTGTCTGTACCACTTCTTACCATAATAGTGGCTTATATGGCATTCCAATACGAGGCTACTCCCTCTTGCTGGGCTCTTGTTGGGCTGATGAACGAAGTTCAGTTGTATTTGCCAAATTTATCGGAATTAGTAAAAATTATTGCCTTCTCGGCCACTGTCTACATGCTCTTCTTAACGATGTACATGTTCTTAATCAGGTTCATACATGTAATCTATATATAATAATGATCATGTCTACAATTCTGAACGATCCTAACGAATATTATTATAATCAATAAGTTCTTTGCTGGAACCAATTGGACTATAAGAGGAGAAGCCTCAGTGAAAACCGTATTTTCACGCCAATTCTAGAAGTCTACTGGTTGCATGAACTTTAAACAAACTTCATTTGGTAGTTTTATGTAATAATTATTTTTAACCGAAAATTGTGTCTTCACCAATAGAGTGGGCCTACTAAGGGGCTAAATATATTTCCAATAAAACTATTCTTGGCGTCCAATATGTCTAAAGCAGGATTTTAACCAATATCGTCACATATATTCTGTGAATAATTGCAATTGCCCTTTGCTCCAAGACAGCGTGTTACAAGGACAATATAATTTATTATAAATATTTTGTATGGTCTATGGTCTATGATATGATTTAAACCAAAATCGGCAAGACGATTCTATGAAAAAATGTATTCGAGAACAGAGCTCTAATTCCTTTGGAGCCAAGGAGAAAGAGTTCCAGGTACAATAAAATTTTTATACAAATATAACCCTTGGCTATTTAGCTGTCTATAAATTTGAACTAAAATTAGTAAGATTTCTTCGAATTAAATGCCAGTCCCGCTTAATTAATCAGATCATTTAAGGTTAAGAGGTTTGAGCTCAAAGGTCAGGAATGTTAATTTGTATTTTCCCAACTACTATGTTTCTCTTATAGATATATAGCTTTGGACCAGTAGTAACGTAAACGATTTCTGAAGAGGTTTATAAAAAAGAAAAGAGCGTAGAGCAAAAGTTCAAAACATTTTATCCAGCGCAAAATACATAAGCATTACTAATAGGATTTAATGAATTTCACTAACCAGTTATCAATATCAGTTTTAATTAATATTGTTTTTCGTTTATGTAGCTCCTAGCGGTTAAATAAGTTAGCTAAAAGGTAGCCAACCGGTCTGACATTCTAGGGCCTCTCACTCATGGAGGTCCCAGAAGTCGAGAACTTCCCGACAAAAGTTTCTCCAAATGCTTTAGTAGTTAAGAATTAGGTTAGCTAAGATGCCGAAAGTGCCAATAAATCTACCGCTCCTGGAGACTTAAAGGTTCTACAGAACGATATGTTTGCGAAATATTCTGAGGCATGGATCTACCTAGATAAGGAAACTCCTGGTTGTGAGAGCTCTCGTAGGCCGATATATTCTAGATGTTGTAAATAACCACAGCTCTGGAGAATACACGTTCTGGAAGCTCCCAGAGGCTTGGAGTTCTCATAGATTTGGAGACCTCAGATGCTCAGAGTTTGGTTCTAGAACCTAGGACCTACCTAAGTCTGGAGTTTCTATACAAAATTCCCCAATTTAGAATGTCTCACAGACAAGGAGGTATCAGGGAGTTGTCATGGTTGTTTATATCTATGTATATATACATATGCGGGAATAACTATGAAATTTTGTACATAGTTTTATCTTGTGCTCTAGAGGCGTACTACAGAAGGATGTTTCTCTCCGACCACAGGAAGCAGCCCCACTGATTTCTATAGTAATAAAACATACAGTGCTGCAAAAAATGCGTTGAAGTTACAACGTTCAATAATATACACTGTTTAACAAATTATATTGATCGGGGCAACAATGCAAAGTCAACCTTAGTGTAGAAAATAGTATTAATTCGAACCAGAAGTGATAATACATCTACAATGGCTAAAATTAGAGCCATCGAAAGTTGCTTTTACATCGCTTAATATTTAAAATTGTATGCAGACCCACTGGGTAACTAAAACTGCTGTAAGTTTAGAAAAGCCAAGCGTTTATCTGTATAGAATGCAATTTCTCTAGTAATTCCCAGAAGCCCATATCTGCTACGAGTAGAGCTCTCATAGACCAAATAATTCAAGAGATTGGAAGCTTCCAAAGACCCAGATCCAAACAAAACTCTCTAGAAGCATGTAACATTACTATAAGATAAAAATAGCTACTAAAGATTAGGTGAAGCCAGACTCCCCTCTAATTCGAAGAGGCTGCAGGTTTGACCCCTAGTAGTCCCTATACATGTATAATTAAAGGCTACAAGATGCTATATAAGAACCATTGTTATTTGGTTTTACTCCTAGTAGCAAGCAGGGAATGTAAGCCAAAGCCTTACAATTGTCAAATGCATCTTTAATGAGAAACTTCCAGTTGCTATAACAAAATAAAAGAAAGTCAAATATTCATTAGGACTATACAATTACTTCTAAAGAATAACGTAAACTGATTAATTGGCCGACTAATACGTAACCGACTGTACTCTCTGTAATAATATTATTTAATCAATGCTTACGAATGCGACGTATACTGAAGTTTGATTAATAGAACTTCCGCTTGATAATGTTGGTAACTTTAAATTCGAAGTTTTGTTTTGATCCTTGTAGTGTTTCAGGTGCTCTGTTTTATTGGAAAGATATTATAGAAATTCAAATTTATATATTCCCTATAATAATAATGTTAATATTATTATAATATAATTGTTGATATATTGATTAGACTATTAGACTAGTTACAAGATATTGTTAAAACTATTAGTTTTTCTAGTAATTATTTATTAATCGTTGGTATAAGTTATCTTAATCTATCTATCGATAAAGAGAACATGGGATTCCTTGAAGCGGGAGTCATCCCACTTGGATACGTCTAAAAAATACATTTTCATAATCAGACTGATAACCGGTGACTGAAGAGCGTAATGTCCACACTCGAGGTGATGTGACAGCTGCTGTATATATAACCGCAGTAAGATAGATGATCCATCACAGTCTACAGCATGTACCGGACAGCGACCATTGTAGCAGTCCAGCTGGTCGGCCTCCTCTATGCTGCGAGTATTAGGTAACCACTATTGGTATTTGATAAAAATTGTTTGTAACACAATATTAAAGCCTTTATATATTATCATATTTTATGCATTTCATGTAATTCTATATATCGGAACGATTCGGAATTGAAGCGTATTCTCTGTAGGTTTTAGTATGGCCTGTAAATTTAACTTAGAAACCTTATACTTCATTAAACGTTGTGTTCTAAATAAAATTAGTTATATTCAGTATTTAGAAATTGTGACGTACTTGCCTGCGTTTCCAAATGTAGTGCACAAGTTTTCAAGTAGGTAACACAATTTTCAGTGGAAGTGTAGAATGTGTGTTAGAAAGCCTGTTACACTTAATATTGGTAGTTTTAAAACTATATTCAGTTACATGAGAAAATACACTAATCAACTAACTTTGAACTAACTCACGAATATCATGAATTCATTTAAGTGGAAATTGAGTTTGAGAAATTCTAGTTAGATAGCAGAGTCCGTAAAATATTCTCTCCAATATTTAAAAATCTTAGTGACATTGACTATGGTTATAATATTTATTTGGGTCAGTGATTGTTTGATCAATATTACCGTAGAAAAACGGGGCACGGTGAATATGTAATAAAAGATATTCAAGTATTTATTGTAAAGTAAAAAATAAAAGTCTAAGGATTAGGTTACGAACAATATTTTTTTAACCTAAGAACTGCAGGATTGAAATAAAAACAAGTGCTAGGTGCTTATTGCCAATTTGAGTCCTGAAACGTCCTTGAAAGCTTCGAAAAATAAGATAACACTGAATATTCATGCCATTTTTATTTATAGAATAAATAAAATAAATAAATGGAAATATATAAGGGTGGAAACAAGTATACTCCAATGAAAAAGTTGAAAAAATTGTAATTAAAAAAACAAACTTATTAAGTGTAAGCCAGGGATGAAAATTAGTGTTAATTTTTGGAAGAGTTGGCTGTTACATACGCCTATACTGTGTTATTTGTTTATACTATACACATTTATTTATAACATTACTGGATTGATTTACGACGTAAAGGCCGTTTCCCCGTATTACTCTCCCAAATTCAGTGTTTAACTAGAGAGCTAATGCAGTTGTACCGTATGACGATAACACATGAGGGTGGTGACTTCTGAGGTCGTAGTAATAAATACTCGAATTGCAAAGTTTACTTATAAGTACATTTTAATTTGTGAACTTACAAGCAGCACTTTTAGGCTAGATGGTAATGGAAAAGTATGTAATGCCACGTTGCTGCCAATTAGAACATAAGAACTTAAAATGTATATCTTCTAGGTGGGCCTAAGATATCCAATGTTCTCTGAAATTATGCCTACGATGTTTTACTTTATAATACATTAAGATTTTACTTCCCATGTGTAGACTCAGAACCCGGGTGTCGGCGTCTTGGCACGAGACAATGGCGCTGTAGTCTAAGAAGGGTTATTTCTAGTTGGTGGTTACTAGAAGATGAGTAGAAGTTATGAAACTGGTAGCCATCTACTCAAATAATATGTGCCCAGTGAGCCGTGAGACACGTGGGACACGTAAACTCGCCTAAAACAAATTCGCGACGGTATTAGCCATTTAATGATACAAATTACTTATTATAACAACGTGGCCATAAGGACGACGCCACAACTTTTATCTATCTCAATCAGGCAAATAAAAGATCTTCAAGGGTACGTTACTTTAAAATTTACAACTTTACGTTACAATCATTTTTATACGTTTGGCATAAAAGGGCTAATTTAATAATACGAAAAGATAAATTTTACTTACGGACAAAGCGCGCGAGGTCTGCTCGGTCACATAGTTGGGCTGCTACAAAGGGTTAGATGAAAATATTCATACACGTGCCAATTAGGTAGTTACTCCACCCAATAATTTAGTTCCGTAACATTGGATAAAAATAATATTAAATTATACTGGCTGACTAGGTTGTGAATTTTACATTATATGAAAGTTAATTAACCAATTAACGGTACACAGTAGATCATCTTCTCCATATAAATTGCTTGAATCAGAGGATAAAATCAGTTTATTGAAAATAATCAGGAAAAAGGAAGAATCTAAAAAGGTTGTAATAATTATTTACATACCAAGTAACATTCAATATGTAATTTTTTCGTTTTAAATTTTCTCTGTTTATTTAAATTGGATTTTGTGAATATTTAATTCAGGTATAGTAGTATATGCTAATGTTACTGAGACACTTTGGCTGTATTTGCTTGAAAATTCCACATTATTAGTATTGTGACAAATGAAGTTACAGTATGTCTCATACAATTTCTTTATTGTTATAGTGACTCGAGTAATGATGATGTTCTAACAATAGGACTACAGAAAAATGCGTTAAATTTGGCACACCTAACAGGCCATTTAAAGGCCCTTAGCAAGAAAAGTGGAGAAATCAGTCTAAAGGATGTTCAAGATGTAAGTATATTACTACATAAATTAAAATATTTATTGTATTTACAGTCACAAGATTTAATCTAATTACTTTAAGATTAATTTAAATACTAATATACAGGCATTTAAACTAAACATTTTTGTAACAACTAACTTTGTTGTTTGCACATTCTTTACAATGTAGATTAAACTTTGCTTTTGTCAATGTTATAGCAAATATATCATACTCAGACAACGCATTGAAATTAAACAGAGACATTTAATTTTAATAATTACTACAAAATTCCTCACAGATTGGGACATTGGTAAACACTTATTTTTATAAACAAAACTATTTATAAGGTTTATATAAAATCACATTAATCCATAAGTAAAAAATGTATTTGGTAAACCAATGTTTTATCTGGTAGCATTTAATAAAATACTTACTATCCTAAACAATTTTATTCCATTGGTCATATTTTTGTGTGTTTCTGCACTCTTGAATACATGTTTAACTTTCTTTTTAGGTTGTAATAGGTGTTAGGTTGGAATAATAGTAAGATAAATTTGTATCTTAATATGAAATATATTTCGTTTTTGACTGTCAAACATTTGTGAATACATATTAAAATACTTTAAAAATCATTTCAATTTTGTTAAATTAAATAGTACATAAAATATTGAATCATTAATTTTTAGATTAAGTTAAGTATGCAAAGTTAGTGTGATGCTTGTGATGACTCTTTTATAAATTGAAAAAAGTAATAATACCTACGAAGTTGAGAAGGACGCAAATTTAATAATTATGTTTTCAGATGTACTACTACGGACCCATAACTGTTGGAACACCTCCCCAGAAAGAGCTGGTGGACTTTGACACCGGGTCTGCTGACTTGTGGGTGCCATCTAAACAAATATGCAAAAGTCAACCAAGTTATTGCAGTACGTACCAACTTATACAAGTAATAAGATTAGAACATTACGAGTAGGACTTTTTAATAGGCAAACTGTTGAAAAGTGGGAAATCTCAAAAGAATGTTAGAATTATAAAATAAGGAATATCATTTAGTTAGATTAGTATAATTAATTAATTAAATATAAGAAAAGACTCGTGTAATAATTTTAAAATAAATAAAATATGTAAAAATTAATTAGGAAACAGTTTTGTTTAATATTTTGTGTAACTTTACAGAGGTGCATAGAACGTATAACGACAAGAAAAGTAAAACATATAAGAAAAATGGGAAACCATTCAGTATCACTTATGGCAGTGGAGAAGTCTCGGGCTTCGTATCGCAGGATAATATTAAGGTGAGAATCATTATAGAATTTGGGATAGATATGCTTTTTTTTTCTTATGACATTCACCATTCTTACTTTCTCTCTTTGCATAATATATGGAAAAGTAATGTAATGATAAAAATAATGAAATTTAATTTTTAAGTTAAAATACGAATATTATTTTCATTTAGGCAGACCATGTTTTATAAATGTGCTAACAACACTTTAGTTTTTATTAGTTATCATACCAATGTAGGAAAAAAATTTTTTTGATTGGTTTGAGTTCAACAGAAAAATGAGAGGTATATATTTAATATGGTTATGGTTGAAGAACTTATGTGATTAAAGTTTCACCATTTACTTCAAACTATTTAATTTTTGTTTAATTTAGAAATACATTATAGATGTACAACAGTGTATTTACCTTAGAGATCTTCCAGAGATCCCTATATTTTGGATGTCTAAAAAAACTCTTGTTTACGTGAAGAAATTTGCTTGATTCAAGAACTATTTTTTTTAAAACAAGGATGAGTCAAAATCAGAAGTGTATTGAGCATGCCAATTTTTTTCTATCTTGTTAAACCAACGGAAACAAGAATTATATAGTGCTGATATATTATTTTTATTAATTAAAATGTTAAGTGATTAATACATCTTTCAAAAGTTAAAATATGCCTTCACTTTCTTAATACTATTATATGCTGTTACTTTTAGTAATAGGGAAGTAAAAGTTTAACATGTTGATAAGAAGGAATAAGGCCCAGACGATTTTCTGACACATGATTTCCTGTTACAGGTAGGAGGTCTGCCAGTGAAAGGTCAACTGTTTGGCGAGGCCACAGAAATAGACTCCAATACAGCCTCTGCCAAGTTTGACGGCTTGCTGGGGATGTCATTTACCTCACTCTCTAGCATTGGCACCGACCCTCCCTTCGTCAACATGGTCAAACAGAAGGTGGTAAAAAAACCAGTGTTTGCATTTTATCTCAACAAGTAAGAAAATTGAGCTTACAATTCTTAGCTGTATATTAAATTTAAATGTTGTTAAATAACCATTTTGTATAATTTTATTAAAATATTACATATTTTTTTTATATTTTAAATTAGTTACTCATATGTTGAAAAATAAAAAAACTTTCATACTTTTCATGTAGTTATGAGTTATAAGAATTAAATGAGTGAGTTAACCGAAATTTAGTTTAATAGTCATACCATATAACAACAATTAAGTAACATACATAAAATTTAAAAAAATGAAGCCTTTTGGCACTTTATTAAAACACAATATTAAACAGATTTCCATTATAGTTCATAAGAATTGGGTGTAAACTTCCGGGCAATAAACCACTTTTCTCTGAAAGCCCAACACATTTGAAATCAACACTAGAAAGACTATCTATCATCATTAGTATCTTTGAGATTACTGATATAGAATTTAGAACTATTAAGCATTTAATGATGTTTATTTTATTTATTAACGGAGGTTAATACTTGATACATGTATCTGGAATATATGCATCATTTGCAATTGAATTCTTGGAGCAGTTACCCATGAGATTTTTACAGCAACGTTTATTATGTGTATCACTCCAAAAAAATAAGAGTCAGATCTGAAAGCTCAGCCTCTGATAGTTGTGTAGTGTAAGAAAATTCATGTCTCCGGACGTCATCTTTGCAGTTTATGTCCACTGGATACTATTTTAGTCATTGGAACTTCTTGCTTATAGAAAATTTCATATAGCTGCTCATGATTTATGCTTACAAATTTTTTAAGAAACTTTCAGTACTGGAATATTTCATGAATTCAAGCAGTTCCAGGGCTCTGGAAGGTTATACCTATGGGGATAAGGTATAACCTCTGAGAGATTTCGTTTTTCGGATGGTCCGTATAACTGGAGGCATTATCACTATTTATGTTCTGCAACAAAAGTCCTGGAGTTTCTATCCTCTTGGAGAATTTTACCTGTGGTATCTACTGGATTCTGGTAGATTTATGTGTAAACATTTTCCCTTTATGCTCTATCAGTTGTGCAGAATCGTGTGGAAGCCAGTTTTGCCCTGTAGATTCGCCTCCTTGGCTCAAAGAATGTTGAACAATTTTCATGGATCAAAGCGAATTCGATAGAGTATTCTTACAGATTTTATAAAGATCCATGGGTGAAATAAATTATAGTACACTAGTTCACTACATTACATTAGTTTCATGTTCTTAATTACAGGGATGAGCCATCGTCAGACGCTAGCAAGAAGCAAAGTGCAGAGTTGGTTCTTGGAGGCGTGGACCCTAAACATTACACTGGGGATTTCGTCTTCGCTCCTGTCAAGGTACCGCTGTATTGGAACATCACCGTTGATGGGTAAGGAACATTTATTTGGTATGCTACTTATGTTTATTTTATTTAAAGCGAATAATTTAACGCTATAAAAACCTATAGAATAATAAAATTCTGAACGTGTTTTGGTAAATAGTAACATGTGAGCACAACAAAGAAATGAGCTGTAAGGAACAAACACATTTTTGTGTATTTAACATTGCATTGTTTGTGTTTTTCTGTATACCAGTAGGTACATATTAACAGTCTAAGTGAATTTAAAAACACCATAAACTCCATTTTTACGTTTAAAATGTTATTTATGAAGAATGGTTACTAAATCATTGTTGTTTGTATTACATGCAAGGTTAATACTATTTTTGAACTTAAGTGAATGTAAAAATCAATTTAATTTTTTCTACGGATAAATAATTTAATTTTTTTTGCGTGATAAATATTCCAGATCATACGGTTTCTTACAAAAATATACAACAATGGTTATACCATCCATTGTTAACATGAGTTAAAGTTGCAGTGGTAATATAAAATGGTGTCTTTTCTACATAATTTATTTATATTCAAGCTTGTTACAGTCGGTTCTATTTTGTGACTACTTTTATATGCTTTTGGCAGCAATTGCCGATGTTATTCATTGACTCATGTAGGTTAATGTAATAAATTTATAAGAAATATTGAAAATATTCTTAAATTTCAACAAAGTTATCCTAGTCTATACTTACAGCATGTATTTGAAAAAGAAGAAATTATTCGGAAGCTACCCCGCCATACCTGACACTGGCACCACCCTTATCTACGGGCCTCCCGACGCCATAAACCCCATCAACAAGGCAATTGGAGGCCAACCGGAACAAGGCATTTACGTGGTAACTATTCCATATTATAATTAAATAAAGCTGTGGCACTCTACTATGATAAAACTTTGAATTCACTGTAGTTAAACAAAGTTTTGGTTTCCTTAGATTATTATTTTGGTTAGGAGATTTTACAGGTGATTGTAATAATTATATTATTCCAGTTTGAATTCTCATGAATTAATTTTACCACTGATAGTGTAAGTTAAAATATTGTTACTTTTGAAGTGAATAATATTCCTGTATGTGAAACAAAATTCCAAACAGTATATGTATATCTTAAATTATATATATATATATATATATATATATATATATATATATATATATATATATATATATTAGTGCGTACAAGAAGTTTTTTAAATTTTGATAACCACAATTATTTATTAAAAGTTAATTATGATCCTAAAATATGATTTACGGAACTTTTACAATATGTTTACAAGTTAAATTATATTTCCAGGTCGACTGTTCTAAAATAGACTCCTTCCCTGATGTCTACGTGTCTATAAGCGGCCAGAAACTTGTTATGCATGGGCCCGACTACGTTATAAAGGTAATTGAATTAGGTTAACAATATAAAATTATTAGGAAATATATATTTTTGACTAACATAATTGTCAGTTGAGTGGATTAAGCTGTTTTGACATGCTTGTTGCTGCCTGTGTGCAACATACCCTTAAAGTTGTTGTGCTCGCTTATATGTTGACGCTTTCTTTGAAAACAGTACTATTGGAATAGTAATAAAATTTGAAAAACAGTGGAAATCTTTTAAAAGTGTTATAATTAGACTGTTTGTATGATATTTGACTGTAAACAATTTCAACAGGAGCCATTTTGTTAATATTCATGCAAAATACACAGTTCTTTTTAAGTTTTTCTGTTTTTGTCATAAGCTACGTACAAAGTTTTCTGTAGATTTTATAGTAATAAAGATAATAATTTTCTTATAACAAAATGAAAATGTCCTATACCATTGTGCGGTTTAAAATTCGATGACCTATGTTTATATTGTACTTTTCACTTTAAGTCATGAGTAATATCAGCTAAAGAAGTTGTGACTTTTCTGAACACCCTCCATATATACTAGGTATATAATCAATGTTTAACATGATATTTATGCAATGAAATGTGTGTTAAAATCGTTGAATACAATATAAAATTCGCAAATGAATATTGTGTTTTTTAAATTTTATATTTTAATAGATTTTTAAACGTAGTTTTTCAATATTGATAGTTGAGCTGTTGATTTTATTTGCAAAACAAAATTTTATATATATATATATATATATATGCATTAAATTGTATAAATGGCAATTGCCTTATTTAATTTCAATAAACATTGAATCGCAAAAAGTACTTGCTCCGCCGGGAGTCGAACCCGGATCTCTCACTTGCCGGGTGAATGTGCTACCATTACACCACAGAGCGCTTACTTTTTCAGATTCAATTATTTTATTATATATAATTATTATATATAATATATATATATATATATATAGTTTTGTGTTTTGTTATGTTATTATGTTATGTTATGTATTATATATATATATATATATATATATATATATATATATATATATATATATATATATATACGTATATATAATTATTTGAGAAAAAATAACCAATTTTGAATTAATACCAATTTCAAAATTAAATCAAATATCCTTAAATTTTATCATTCTGAATAGAGGTGGTAATTCGTTATTTTGTTAATTAAATATGTTTAGTAAATAGGTCATCGATAGTTAATTTACACTATGTCATTAATTGTAGCACATTGATGTATATTTCCATTTGATATAGCACGTACTTTATCAACTGTTATTTAATTGGTTAAGTTCTTACATTTTCTTATATCTTTCGGTATAATAGGTTTGAAAATAAATTATTTCAGTTAAAGGACAGTTCAGGATTGACATGCATCAGCAGTTTTGTACCTGCAAATTTGCCATTCTACATCCTGGGAGATCCATTCCTGCGCAAATACTACACTCAGTTTGACATGGGCAACAAACAGGTTGGCTTCGCTCTTGCCAAGTGATAAGTTATCAACTTGTCTTGTATATCTATTGTGTTTCACAATTAAACTAAATACATAATTAATAATTATAATATTCATTATTTACCCAAAATCTCTAGCACCCTGAAACCACGCATGTTGAATAGTACTGAGAAGTGATCACAACAGCTGAGGTTCGAGTTTCCATTTCGTACATTCATGCTCGTTGATTATATTACGTCAAAACTTACCTTCTCCAGCATTGAACGTTCAAAATAACAAACAGAAAAAAGAAATTTTCCGTTGAAAGTTTTTCTGTGTGCTTTATAAATAGCTGAAACTTTTCTCAGGGAAAGCCCTACATGAAGTTGTACTCAGCCTGTATATATGTCATGCTATGTAACCCATAAACGTAAATGGATGGTTCAAGTAATAATTCATTTTACTCACCTGTGAAAATAGTTTTTTTACATTTAGTTCGTAAGTTTTTGAATTAGAATTCAAAGACTGTTTTGAACGTTTAGCATTAGAATATGGCCAGTATTATTGATACATATGAACACCATATCAGTATATTTTACATACATATATTTCAAGCTATTTTTGCAATTTGCTCGCAGATAACAATTTTCAAGCATGCAAAGCATGTTTAAAAAAGGTGTGAATGTTGCCAAAAAATAAATGGCAAATTCAGCTCGTTGATGAGGCCTGTCGGTTGATGACTTTCGGTCGGTTTTTTACCGATGATAGGGGTAAGCCCCAGGGTAAAAATATTTATTTGTCATAACTACTATGAACACTATGTGGTTGGGTGGATTTTGACCAAAGTTAGATTGATCATTTCATGTGATAAATGCACACCCAGGATGCAGTTTTTGCGCACATTTGAGACACGCAGCGGAACCCTAGTATCTAAACTATTCCATACAAAATTTCTCTATATGACTTGTGGTTGGATAGGTTTTAATGAATTATTAAAATGTATGAAATTAATATGGAATATATTATACGGAATATTTATAGTTGGAATTTCACTTAACATATCAGAATTAAAGAGCATCTACAGATAGGAAGCTACCATACGCAAAATTCCACAGAATTTCAGTGAAGAAGAATATTTGAAGGTGGTACCTACTGGATTCAGTCAGGGACCTGGAGCTCACAAATGGGGGAGCAGATTTGAGTTACTGTTTCTCATTCGGATGTTTATTTCCTGGATTAGCATAGTATTATTTGTATGGAACAGTTTGGTTTCCAAAAAGGAATATTAACAATTGATGCAGTCTTGCAATTGATTGACATATTGTGGTAGAGGGTCTTGCCAGGCGAATTCCTATGCTTTGTTTATTTATTGACCTATCTACGGCATCTGACTGCTTATATTACCACATCCTTATTTCCAAATTACATAAATTTGGTATACGAGGCATACCATTCATGTGGCTAGAGTTGTACCTCAGCAACCGTTACCAATAAGTTTATTTAAATGGCGTCAACTAGTTCAGTACGCACACGATACTGCCCTGGGTTTCCAGTGCAAATGCAAAGAGTCTGGAAATCGATTGCTTTTTAAATTCAAAATTTATGTTTTAATTTTTATGAAATGTGAATCTACAAACAAATGATTCAAAATCAAACTTCATACTATTTTTCAGTGCGCAGAGTGCCCCATGAAGCCGGTCCATCAGTTGTACTGACTGACATTGCCATTGATGAAGTTTTCAGCACTAAGTTTCTAGGAAGTCGTATTGATAAGAATTTGCCCTGGGAAAAGAACATGCAGACGTTGTCTGTACTATAATTCCCTCAGACATCTGTGCTACGAGGAAATTGGCAGAATTTTGTGAAATACACCTATTTAAAATGACATATTATGGCCTAGTGTATCCACCTATGTCATACGTTATATAATTGTGGGGAGGGTGTACTAATGTCCATTTCCATAGGTATTTTGTCCTTCAGAAGAAAGCAATACGAATTATTGTTAAAATAGTAACCAGAGAATCCTATAGGAATTGTTTCAGAGAACTTGATTAGTTAATCCCACCATTCCTATACATATAAGAGACTGTCCTGCACTTTCGTTACAAATGTGAGGTGGCGTGGGGCAGGGACGATCATGAGTATAGTACCAGAGGGCGGGATGCGTTTAGATTTGCGCAGCACAGGCTCCAGACTTGTTGGAGCTAAACCGTTCAACAATCAGCCCTTAGACTTTCATGTTGAGAATAGGAAACCACTGTTTAAGAGGAAGCTAAGGCGCCTACTGGTGTAAGGTACCTTTACTACTTCTGACGGTGCGTTTCCGGATCGTGAGGATTAATACATTCAGTTTGGGTTGAGGGTGCCGTTATGTGTAGCACTTTGTGTAGCAGTCTTTTTACATTGCAAACTTTTTATATTCTTTGTTTACAATTATAAGTATTATAGGATTGAATTTTATGTTTTTAAGGGTACTTATTTGTTAATTGCATTATTTTGTTAATTTTACTTCTACATTTTAATTGATGTGATGCATGGCATACAATATTGTAATTGCCTACTGTAGTATAGCTATTATTGTTATAGTAGAATAATTAATATTAAATCATTGTTTTATTAAGATAAAAGTAATTTTGTTACAAGCAATAACTTATCTTCATGGTTCTCGAGAAGAATGAACGCAGTAGTCAATTAGTGATTGTACTGTACTATAAGTGGATTAAATAGAGCATGTAATTGTATATCTGAATGGTACTATAAGATAACATTATTTAGCGTAATGTTTTCAGGCAAACTTATTTATTAAAATACTTGACCAATACCGCAGTAGCTCTCACCAAACAAAGGTATAAAAGAATGTTATAAGATTTCACAGTGAGCAATATTTTGTTAATATAATTCATTAAATTTCTCACACCATAATGATTTATAAAACATTTGATAAAACATATAAAACTGTTTTATAAAACAATAGCAGTGCAGAAAACACGGAAAGAAATGTTTTCCTAATTTTTTTGTATATCAAAAGTAGTTTGTTTCTTTCGTCCTGATAATCTTTAAGCGTGATATTGGATGTCTGTTTCCTTCTAAGTGACCAGTTATACGGTTTAAAGTGTTCCAGTGTTAAAGGACGCCGTTCCAGTATACTCAACAATTTAACATTTTTCACTTGAACAACTTCAGAAATACAACGGTGATAAATCTTGGTACATTTGGATAAATATATAATCTTACCTATTAGATCAATATAAAAAAATTCGTTAACACTCAGCCAAATTCCATGGAGTGACATGCATTATAATCGAAAATAGTATTTCTAATTTAAAAATGAAGCTTCATGCGAAGTCTATAGGTTTGTTCGTTTTCTGGATGTTGTCCAGCAGACAGATGGAAAGACAGGCAGACAGATTAATGTTTATTACAGCTTTCTACTGTATCCAATGCTTGTCACCCGTTAAAAGGAAAGGACCATTGATACAGCGGAACGTTATAGATCTTAGTAAAATGAAACAATGAAAAGTACTGTATAACTGATTAGACGTTTATTATATATTTAGTGCAACTAAATTTTAGTTGCTTTATCAGTGGTTATAATTTAATTTTAATGTGCACTTCAATAAATCTCAACAATTGTATCCGTAACCGTAGTAATTGGAAAACAGTTGTACCTGAAATACAGATTCAGGTAATGTTTTACAATAAAACTATCTATTTATATAACTTAAATTTAAAGAAGCAATTACAAGTATATTGTTTTTTAATCTACACTAGCCTCTCATTCTTAAAGATAGCTAAGGTATAAACAGGAATAAAAATTGTAATAACCATAAATATAATATATTACGTAAAAATTATACACCCGTAAACAATATAGCCAGGAACAATACTACTTTTATAAGGTGTAATACATCTTAATCCTTCTGAAGGATATTATTTTCAAAACGGATATAAATATGTACAAATTAATGAACTACACCATATATCGAATATCACAACCAGTAATAATTTTATAATAATCCACACAATTCTATTCTCTTTCTTAAACATCTCTTCATAAAAAATGATTCTGTATCTTAGCCTGGTGGACAGTACGGAATGGCAGAATAATCAGACTGGGTAATATTGGGCCCTCCTGTCTAGATCCAATGATAAGGGATAACGGGCACTACCTCAGTAATGAGAAGAATGGGGAGCTTAGATATGTTCCATACGTTTCCGGTCAGAGCGGGCAGGGATGACCGCTGGAAAAATGCTCCTTCATGTTTAAGATTGAAACATTCTTTAATAGTAAGAGATCCCCACCCATTCCAACAGCCATTGTCTGCATTAAATGAGACCTATCGACCCAAAAATTACCTAAATTTCTTGACATATGGTTTAAGGTTAGTGATGTGCTATTTATTTACTGCGTTGCCCTGATTTAAGTGGCACATCGAGTTTTGCTGTCCCTAAGTTCTACAGGCAGGCATAAGCCAACCAGGAGTGAACTCTCTTAAGAGCTATATGCTGTTAGGTAAATACGTTTTCAGTTTGATTTGTTAATACGAATTTACCAACTAACTGATTTTTTTGTTCTCTTAGAACAAGAACCTCAGAAAACAGTCGTTCCACTTAATCCTAAAAGGACCTGTGCTCTTCCTTACGGAGTGAAATGATGTTCAGGGTGGGTAGGGTTAAGGGCCGCCTCCTGTCGAGGTCCATGAGGAGGATTAGTTGGTACTATATTTATTTATTTATTTACATACGGTATACATCATTTCACATTTGTTATAGGTATTGTGAAAATACAAGAGGCTTGATAAAAACAACTTACATAAATAGTTTACATGCATACATGCTAAAGCAAACAAAAGAAAAAATAAGCAAAAAAAGTGCCAAATAACATCAAAATCGTGAATAAAAAGAAAAATTACAACAGCAATATAGTTAATAAACAAGTGCAACATGAAAGTGGAACCGTAAAAAAGACTTAATTAAAGTAGCGTATAAATTATAGAGTGACTTGTATACTACTGAGACATACATATGCATATGAGCAAATACAATACGAAAGAAAAAATAAAGATTAGCGCAGCCTATGTTCATTGATATATATATATATATATATATATATATATATATATATATATATATATAAATCACAAGAAACCATTTCCACTTAGCAAAATATAAAAGATGCTACAATACATGCAAATTTTGATGCTATTATAATAATATATGAACAAAAGTGTTAAGAAAATAGCAAGCAATATATAACATTCACAAGAAACCATCTCTATTTTGCGAAATATAAAATACGCGACAATACATGCAGGGTTTGATGCCATTAAATATAAACAAAAGTGTTAACAAAAAAACAAAAACAAAAAACAGCAAGCATAATATAACGTTCAGTGTCAGCGTTTCACGTGTGGCCAGAGAGATATTTAGTGACCTCCCTCTTGAATGATGTGTCGGACATGCTGAACAAATCAATATGCGCAGGAAGACCATTTCCCAACCTGTGAATTCTCGGTATTGTACTGTTGTACGCATAGTTCGTATATTTTAGTCTCATCACCTTAGATTAAGGGGAGGACATCTCTGTCCAGCCTCTTCAGTCAAAGCGGACAGGGAAAGCACGTCCTTATGTCTAGGCAAAAAAACCATTCCCCGCAGAAGACCACATCTATCTATCTATTCTGTACTCCAATATCTACATTTGCAGCTAGAGATGGGCCACTCCTGAACATTCGTAAAGCTGACTGGTTTACCTAACACATTGGTTTTGCTGTACCTATTGTAGGTAACCAGTGAAGGCATAAACCAACTAGAAGTGAATCCTTATGTTGAAACTAACTATTAACGGGGTTTCACAAAAGAGGCTTTGCAACAATTTTAAAATGTTGTATCTTTACCATATTAAAATACTACAAATTACAAAAGAAATACGTATACAATATGTGAAAGCATTGTAAACAATAAGCATGGATGCTATACTAAAAGTGAGCCTTAAATTAATTTCGGTATTTTGTTTGTTAATTACAAGCAGTGTAATCGGATAGACATGTGAGTGAATATAATACATATAAAAAGAGATGAATGTTAAAACAGACGGTGGTACCCAGAATACCCACCCTTGTTTAATTCATGGGATCGTTCACACGTGGGGTGTTCAACGAATTGAATAAACCCGCATAACCCCTGCTGCTCCAGTGGCCATTTTATTATAGCAGAAAGCAGGTGTTCGGCTAACTGAGAGAGGTTGGAGTTCTGTTTGTATTCCACTATTTTTTGGGTCATTATTAAGCTGACTGTATCTGCTCGGGCTCCTGAAAATGAATAACCAATCAGCCTACAAGTAGAAAGAAGGAGATATTATAACAATGTTCAAAGGAACTTATATTATAAATGGATACTTGTTCTTCAATGTATGGTTAAGGGACGATAAACTTTAGTTTATAAGACTGTTGCCCAGCAAATATGGATTTAATTGCTTTCTTAGAGTACCAACATGTAGGTATAAGGATGTTCAAGAGTGGTTTCAAGATACCGTTGTGAAAAAAAAAAAATTACACCACGATCACACGATGCAGAATGTACAATTTATAAAAGCAGATTGAGCAGATCTGTATAAACACTGTAGAATATGAAAGAGAGGATCCATAAAGAGAGACAATGGCATGATTTGATCTTGTAGAAGTTCCTTTACATAACTTGAGTTGTTAGTCCTAGAACAGCCACGTTAGTAAATCTGAACGGGATTCGGAATTAATCCTTCCCCAGAAAACTATGGAACCTTCACAAAAATGCTTGGGTGAATATCCGGGATAAACACTTGGGCATACGTCTCCGGTCATTTTTCTCTAGACCTTTAAATCCTGTTTTTTACAGTCACCTGCAGTGTAGCATGTTGGAGCAAACTGCTACAGTCTGGCTACACGAGGTCTCCTGGTGAGACTTGGTCCAATAAAAGTCTTTCTACACCGACATTGCATTCAACAAGACTTCTCCTTACTGTTCACCTTAAAACTCGGATATCTCTAACTTGTTGCTATTCTGCTTAATATTTTTAACTTCAAAGTCGATTGTTTCTTTTCCTTGTAGATTTCGTGAAAGTTGTCCACGTTTTGTACTGTGTGTTCCTATACAGACGAATATTTAAACAACTTTCTCAATTAATTGTTAGGTTTGAACTCTGAAGACTCTAGTACGTTTTTTGAAGCAATTCTCATTGAATTAGATTTTTATTTTAGCTGCATCCAGTTAATTCACTATCAGTTCATTTATGCATTGACTTGCATACTTAAAATATTTACCTTTAAAAATTGGTTGTTAATTATAAATCTGCTCCACCTATAATCACCCTAGAGAATAAAAATATCTTAAAAGAAAAACTAGGACAACATGAATGGGAGCAGAAAACAACTTAACTTCAAAAATTTTTTTTGAGAGATCCGTAAGATTCGCAAAATTCCCTTACATATTTTTTTTGTTTAACTGCACTTAATCTTTACAATAAGTTAAATATAAATATATATATAAAAAAAACTATATATATATATATATATATATATATATATATATTATATTTCAATAAACATTGAATCACAAAAGTACTTGCTCCGCCGGGACTCGAACACGGATCTCTCACTTGCAGGGTGAATGTGCTACCATTACACCACAGAGCCCTTACTTTTTACGATTCAATTATTTTGTATTTGGCCGTTTCTTTCACATACGTGTTTAAATAAGCAAACTTACATATGATCGGACTAGCTGTTACCCGCGGCTTCGCACACAATCTTAGAACCAAAGTCCTTATATTACTTAGTAAAAGCAATTATGATGTAATATGAGTCCTATAAAAATTTTAAAAAACAAGTAGGCATACATCAGGTAGATATTATTTAAGTTCGTGGTAAATAGTATCAGAGTTCAACTGAATTATTACATCATGTTTGGCACGTGTAGGAGCATTTCTGGTTCTAATTAATTATATAATATAACGTCACAGCTGAATCTGCCTTGTCATCGCGATCAAGAAAACACAAATCTCAGATCACAAAGGTCTCGGAAACTTAATTCGGTCAAAAAGCGTGAATTTCCAGTCCTTTCCATATATTTCAGGTCTAAGATATTTCCAGTACTATAGTAGAGTTTGCCTTGTTCTGACGAAGAAGAAAAAGAAGAAATATATATATATATATATATATATATATATATGTTTATAGTATATATATACTTATATACTATATTTAAGTATATATATATATATATATATATATATATATATATATATATACTTTATATACTTACGTAGGACCGAGATGCATACTTCGGTTAAATAGTGTCTACTTAAGACCATTTAAATTCACTTACCTACTATGTCACAGTTTAGCTTGCCATATTGCCTTGATCAAATTATATACGTTCGATTATCTAGTTCTCGGAAATCTACTTTGGTCAAAATCGTGTTGACATAGTTGAGTCCTTGTCATGATGAAGAAAATACACACATAAGTAAGACTGAAAAGCCTATTACGACCTAGGGGAGAGTCCTACCTACTTACTATGTACTTCGGTATAAGAGGAAAATTCTTATTAAGGTTTTGCAACTTTCTAAAATAATCGTTATTCAAGTTTTGTGTTACACTTGTTTTTTGGACTGTAGCCAGGAAAAGAATGAATCGTTGAGGCATGTTAGTATTCATTTCTCTGTTTTTCCATTAGCCATTGTTAAAATTTAATATCATAATGTCAAGGAACCCCACCAGTTAAAAGTAACTTTTGTGAAAACATTCATACCTTTGTTCATTAAGGTTAGTTTTATAACAGTATTTAATGCATTAGATGATTTTAATTCGTCACTGGCGCAATCTGGAGTAAAATTATATATTAATGTTTTATTTACTATCTGCATTACACTACCGACCAAGCACTGTTTACTTATTATTGATAAAATTTAAATGTAAACAGATGTTTAAGAAAGTTTGTCGAACTATAGCTGTCAACAGCTGTCAAAATTCGTTTCGTTCTTATAATATTCGAATGTAAACAAACTAATTTTCCAATTTAAATTCGACTTTATTTGGTTAAATACATTTTTTATGGGTGGTAAAAAGCACTCTAAATGTTAATTCAGACCAAAAGCTATACCAGTTCCAAATTTCAGCAAAATCCCTATAGCAGTTTCAGTGTAATTCGAGGACAAACCTAGAAACATCCAATCATCCAAATATCCAAAAATTCGTTGGCATTTTTTATGATATTAGTGGGTAGACCAAATACCTGTCAAATGACTTTTATATTCATTAAATTTGTATAAGTGGCAACAGTCTAATTTAATTTAAATAAACATCGAATCACAAAAAGTACTTGCTCCACCGGGACTCGAACGCGGATATCTAACTTGCCGAGTGAATGTAATAACATTACACCACAGAGCCCTTACTTTTACGATTCCATTGTTTTGTATTTGGCCGTTTCTTTCACATATGTGTTTAAATAAGCAAACTAACATATGATCGGAAGACAAAATACCTGACAAATGACTTTTATATTCATAAAATTTGTATAATATATAAAATTGCCTAATATACATATATATATAGGAAAAGACTTCACTTAATTTTTTCTTTTATTGTTTAAAGAAGCCTCTGAGCATTTTCTTTTCTGTATATACAGTATATATAAAATTACGGTAGATAGACAGGAGAATACTTTCTCAAATCACTTTAAAGTTTGTTTATTTATTAACAGTTCATTAATTTCTAATGAAAGTAGACATAGGAGTACAGTCCTTGTGCTTGTTAGGTATTTAGATTTAACTCTCAAAAACTTACACAACCACCTTTGTTGTAAAAGTTTTCTCAATAAAAGGTTTTATCCTTTGAAATAAAATGAATTAAATTATTTCTGAAACAAGAAGTTACTTCTTGTTTAAAAATTAAACTTTCTTATAAAATACGGTTTATAATTTTACTTAAAATAAAATGTACCCTTTTCTATAATAAACGACGCTAAATAAAACTGAACTATAAACTTCCTGAAACATTCTTTGTACCACTTGTGTAACAGCCTGTTACTATTGGCTCAAAGTTCAACCTGTAATTTAATTATGAAACCGGGTGAAACCAAAAGTACTTAGTTAAAACTTAATATCTTGGTGTGTAAAAGTTAATCTTAATGTTGTATATTCAATGATTATTACAAGCAACTGTGAAATAATATCAAAATTGGAGCTCTTACTCTGAGCTTAACTTGCAACGACATGAACTCTTGAAAACTTGCTTTAATTATTAAGTTATTTTATCTTCTTATTTTCCTTTTTTATTAAGTTTTTACAATAATCTCTGTAAAAGAAAGCTAACATTAGTTGACAACAAAACCCCATCTGTAACTTGTTATTCGGTTATAAAAGAGCTACTTACGCAATATCTCGCGCAGACTGGTAAGGTAAAAAATAAAACGTAAACCACAAACAATTAACCGCAAAAAGAAACTCAAAAGACACCGAGAAGCACGTGTCGGAAGTTTTTCTTTACCGAATCCTTCCGTCTAACCAGCTATCAGTTCAACTATCCAATCACAAGGTCAGAGAGAATAAAAGTCAATTCTCATTGTAAATCCGTTAACAAAGGAAGAGGCCAAAAACTAACCTTTAAATCATTTCAACATCAGAAACACCCATTGTCATTGAGATCGCATTGTCTCATCAGGTGCATATGATCTTCTTTGGATCTTTTAAAACAAACATGACTCCATCTTCCAGGAGTCAAGTCTGAGACACCGTCAGATACCAGACGCTGTAATAAAGAAAAGTGATCTGACGCCGGATTCAGCGCTCTATTTGAATTAATCCTTCCTGCCATGGCTGCGTTATGTGTATGTAATGGGTTGGTAGGAAAAAAGTAAAGAAATGGTACACTGAATGAAGTGACACAAAATATGCTATATTATATTTTCTTATAGTCACAAAGACTCGAATAAATCGTACTGTCCATCTATCTGTTGACAACTATAATGCAGAATGCTGAACAAAAGGACTGTATCGTGTGAAAATTATGGAAGGACTAGCAAAAGTAATGTTGGAAATTATTTCCCGTCAAAATTCATGAGTATGTGTAATTTTCGTATTATAATTTACTAATTTGATGTTTTCATATAGATTTAAAGATTTCAATAAAGAAGGTGAATGTTGAGGCTACAACAATTGTCTGATTAAATATTGCGACGTATCTTTGTGAATGGTGATGTGATAACAATAACAATAACATTATTGAAACTTCACTGATGCTACTTCAATCATGTTAATAACGTTGTGGCTAAAATGAGTGTGATGTATTGGTTGAAAAAATAAGTAAGTAAAGTCTCTACTGAAGGAAGTGACGTTAAATCTAAATTTAAAAATAAAAAAGACCAAGGTCTATCTATTGGTGGTAAATTCTAATAAAGGACAGTAAGCAGAACTTATGTAAAGTACTCGAATTTTAATGTATCGCAAGACTTTTTGGGTAAATCTTGGCACTTAATTTCATAGCAGTGGTTTAAATTGTATAGAGCCACTTGAAAATTTAAGAGGTAGTGCATCCTTCTTGATAACGTGGATTGACAGTGCGTTTTTAAGTTCGGACAAACATTGGTTTCCGTTGAACATTTTTGAACTCAATGAAAAGCTTCTAATTTGCAGAACTTGTGACGTATATGCTTACATAGGGTCTTTCAATTGGTCACACCTATACACAAGAGAAACCGATCATCAATGACAGTTGTTCAAAATGCAAGGATTTTACACTACATGTATTGTTTTAAAAATACATTTAACGAATAAAAAAATTAACACTAACCTCCTGGTACTTATATAGAAATAGCAGTTACCCGAGTATTCATGCGCTATTTTCAAAATCGAAGGGCGTAACGCTCTTCGTGAAAGCTTTTATGATGTAAAATGATAGAGCCTAATTAACAGAATTTGTCACATGTTAGGTAATTACTTATTATTTGAGTGTCCTTGGTTAAGAGATTCAAAATTTAAACCCAATTTTTACTGGATTTCGTGTCCGGTTTGGCACATGCAACTGCTAAAGTTTCTTGTTCGAATCAATTACATTTGAGTTTGCTTGCCCTTATGTCCCGTTTAAGGAAATGTATACGTACACGTCTCGAAAACCCACTTCCGCCAAAAAGCGACTACCTTGTAATTTAATTCCAGTCTAAGATATTTCCAGTGATATGTTTTAGTTGCCCTGTTGTCATAGGAAGAAAATATATGTGCATACGCATGACTGAAAAACAAACTTTCTGACCAAATTCTAACAAACAATCATGTAGTAGTATTATGACTGCATTTATGTAAATAGTGATGTGAGTAACATGTGTGTGATTTTAGCATAAAAAGAAATAAATAAATACTTACTGCACTGACGTGAGTGATGCAAAATATAGTGTCATATTGTTAAAATTACTCATGTCAAACTTTTTGTCTAGCTATACATCATATTGAAAATTCTAATGAAGTACTGCACTCTAACTACCTACTCAAAAAATCCCCCAGTTCTAATGTAGTATAATACTTGTCAGTTAAATCTTCGCACTTAAACTGATAATAGTGATATTCTTTCATTATGTGGAACAACTTAACAATTTCAGAGCTGATAACCCATAACGTGGATTGTCAAACGGTTCGTAGATAACAGATTCCTTTTGATAAGTATAATGGTTTTCCATTGAACGTTTGTTATATGTTGTAACATAGTTTAGTTCAATGCTTAGATTTCAGTACGTCACCGTACAATAACGCATATTTACATTTATTGGCTGAGCGATAGTGAAGCATTAAATCCAAGAGGCTTGAAAATTGTCATTCATGTCTGGCCTGTATACTTGAAATTTTGCATAAAGCTTTAATTCTATATCGGCAACAATAAGTTTGATGATAACGGAAACATTATAAAAACGAAAAAATAGCAAAATAAAGTTCTTAAATAAACTGAGCACAGTTGCATGATATTTTAGCATGTAACATATTAACACACGTCACTTAACTACACCAACACAAACCATATCATCATCTTTCGGTGACTTGGTGTGTAGACTTTTATTATTCAAACAGTACTATACAACTCTTTAAAAACCGTGAATTTGCCATTTTCTAAGATATGTCGAGAAATATATCATCTGTAGAATTAAATTTGGGATAAAACTTCTTTCTTCATAGCTAAGAATGAGTTCTATGACGATGAGAGTCCAACCACGAAACTTGGCTGAGCGTAATGACTATACACTCAGCAGGCTACCCCAAGTTCCTTTCTGTTTTCTGCTGGGAGGACGCATACATTATTTTTTTGTATAGGCTGTATATCTGTCTACTGAACATCTGAAAAATGATATCAGCAACTGCAATTTCAGTGGTCTTATACGCGTCATGGGGTGCAGCGCTTTCTTGCCTTGTGTGTAAAAGTTTGTTATATACATTGGCAACGTATCTAAAATTTAGAAAATTTAAACCTTCTCTTTTATCTTTATGAAATCGAAACCGTATCGAGAAACAGTACCCATTTCTAACTTAATCAATAGTTCAGTTTTTTATATCTTTAGTGAACTACTTTCTACCTCAGCTTGCAAAAAGGAAACCTAAGTTTAGACGATTTTTGAGTTTTGATAATTGTTTACTGTTTATTTCGAATGCTATTTTGTATTAACTCTTATCAAATAAAAGCACGTAAAATAATAATGTCAGATAAACACGTCAGTTAAAGTGCTGCTACTGCGCATCTTGCATTGAGAAAATCTTGCAAAGCTATTTTATATACCATTATCAAATATGTTTTGTGCCGGTGTCAGATCAACAATGTTAGCATACTACTATATTATTTACACTAATGGTTTCAATTCATTCATTAACATTTTAAATTTAA
Organism: Homalodisca vitripennis; assembly: GCF_021130785.1. Classification (NCBI taxonomy): domain Eukaryota; kingdom Metazoa; phylum Arthropoda; class Insecta; order Hemiptera; family Cicadellidae; genus Homalodisca; species Homalodisca vitripennis. The sequence goes on from NC_060211.1 coordinate 74,497,368, forward strand.
AATTCCAACAATGATCTCTTATAGAAGTTTATTTAAATCAATAAAGTTTTTGAATCCTTGAGAAAGTACTAGAGTACGGTCGTGGATGTAAAGTAATCCCTACTCACACACAAACATGTAAACTGAAACAAAACACCTAAAAATAGTACGAGTATATGTAGAGGCTATGTTTGATCCAAATATCAGGGTTTGGGGCTTAGCATAAGGATGACTGCAAGCGCACATTTCTCCTAAAGCAGATTACGTGAGGAAATATGACTTTTACGTACATCTTAACTTGACTTTGCCTAATGATCAGCTCATATAATCATTATGTAAAGTTTTGTCAATATCACTTCTTAGCATAATAGTGGCTTATATGGCATTCTAATACGAAGCTAGTCCATCTTCCTTTATGTTGGGCTGATGAACAAAGTTCAGTTGTGTATTTGCCAAAATTATCGGAACTCGTAAAAATTATTTCCTCCTCCATTGAATACAGGCTCATGTAACTGTTGTACATGTTCTTAATCAGGTTTATAAGTGTAATATATGTATAATCATTATTAGGTCTAAAATTATGAAAGATCCTTACGAATATTGTCATAAACAATAATTTCTTTGCTAGAACCAAGTGGACTATAACAGGAGAAGCCCCAGAGAAAAAAATCGTATTTTCACACCAATTCTAGAAGTCTACTGTTTACATGAACTCACCGTTATTTTTAATCGAAATTTTTCGTTCAAAAAGCGTGGGCCTTCTAAGGGACAAAATATATTTTCATTAAAACTATTCTTGGCGTTTAAAATAACCAAAGGAGGATTTTAACTAGTATTGCCATAAATATATTCTGCGAATGCCATCCTGAATAATTGCAAGTAACCTTTGCTCCAAGACAACGTATTACAAGGACAATATAATGCATTATAAATATTTTATATGGTCTATAATATGATTTAAAACAAAATCGGCAAGAAGATTCTATGGAACAAATTTATTCGAGAATAGATCTCTAATTCCTTTGCCAAGGAGAAAAAGTTCCAGACACAAAAACATTTTTATCCTTGGCGATTTTGTTGTCTATAAATTTGAACTAAAATTACTAAGATTTCTTCGAATTAAATTCCAGTCCCGCTTAATTAATCAAATTCTTTAAGGTTAGAGCTCAAAAGTTAAGGATGTTATTTTGCATTTGAACCACTACTATGTTTCTCTCAATGGTTTAAGGTAGCTTTGAACCAATAGTAACGTAAACGTTATATTAACAGGTATTTAAACAAGACAAAGCGTAGAGCTCAAGGATCAAACATGTTATTAGGCCCAATGCACAAGCATTACTAATGAGCTCTTATAAATTTCACTAACCAGTTATCAATATCAGTTTTATTCAATGTTTGTTTAGTTTATGTAGCTCATAGCGGTTAAATAAGGTAGCTACAAAGTAGTCGGTCTCACATACTCGTGCCTCTCACTCTTGGAGGTCCCAGAATTCGAAAACCTCAACAGTTTCTCCAAATGCTTTAGTAAGCTCGCTAAGAATAGGCGATCTAAGAGGCCGAACTTTATCTTGTGCTCTAGAGGCATACTACGGAAGGATGTTTCTCTCCAACCACAGAAATCAGCCCCACTAATTTCTATACTTCCCATAAAACATACAGTGCTGCAAAAATGGTGTTTAATTACAATGATCAATAATATACACTTTTTAACAAATTATCTTGATCGGGCTACAAGAAAACTCACTCTTTGTGTATAAAATAGAATTAATTCGAACGAGAAGTGCCCATGGATGTACAATGTTTATAATTAGAGCTATTGGAAATTGCGCTTAACATTTTAATTTTTTTACCTTTAACACTGACATAATATGCAATACGTTTTTAAAAATAAAAAGCTAATGACTCCACACTGGTCTAAGTTGTCCAACTGTTGCTGAAATAGTTGGACCTATTCAATTAAATATCATACAATATTTTAGATTATATTTTGAATTATTTTATGGGTACTTATAAATATTGTTTCATCCTGCGACTTCAGGATTCCAAAACACTGCTATTTAAACTTAAATGTAAATTATAACTGGAAATTATAATATATTTCAGATAATCTCTATCACTTATTTAAGGAGGGCATTTATATGTAGTAGTATAGCTGTTTTTCAACAAGAAATTGTATGCAGAGCCAATGTGTAACTAAAACTGCTGTAAGTTTAGAAAAGCCAAGCGTTTATCTGTATAGAATGCAATTTCTCTAGTAACTCCCCCAGAAACCCATCTCTGCTACGAGTACAGAGCTCTCATAGAGCAAAGGATTTAAGAGATTGGGAGCTTCCAAAGACCCAGATCCAAACCAAACACTCCAGAATCATTTAACATTACTACAAGATAAAAATAGCTCCTAAAAATTAGGTGAAGCCATACTCCCCTCTAATTCGAAGAGGCTGTAGGTTAGGCCCCTATTACTACCTATACATGTATAATTAAAGGCTCCAAGATGCTATATAAGAACCATTGTTATTAGGTTTTACTTCTAGTAGCAAGCAGGGAATATAAGCCAAAGCCTTATAATGGGCTAATACCTCTTTAATGAGAAACTTCCAGTTGCCATAATAAAATAAAAGAAAGTCAAATATTCATTAGGACTATACCATTACTTCTAAAGAATTACAAAAACTGATTAATTGGCCGACTAATACGTAGTTAAATTATTGTTTAAATTAAATGCAGATTGCACTGTGTGAAAAATAATATCATTTAATGAAAATGCTTATGAATTAGATGGGTACTGTAGTTTAATTATTATAACGTTGATGAAGATATTTTTAAAGGTTTTAGTTTTTATAGTAACTATATATTAATCGTTGGTAAAAGTTATCTTAACCAGAGATAAGGTCCAATAAGGTCCATAGGATTCCTTGTAGCAGGAATGATCCTACTTCGATACGATTACTAAGTACAGTTTTATAATCAAACTCATAAAATAAACACATATATTCATTAGGACTACCTACTATAATATAGGATTACCTATAGGAATACCATTACTTGTAAAAAATAACAAAAACCGATTAATTAGCCGACTAATAAGTTACCGATTGTACTGTTTGTAATAATATTATTTAATCAATGCTTACGAATGTGATATGTACTGTAGTTTGATTAGTAGAACTTCCGCTTGATTATGTTGGTAACTTTAAATTCGAAGTTTTGTTCTTTTCCTTGTATAGAGTTTCAGGTGCTCTGTTTTATTGGAAAGGTATTGTCGAAATTCAAATGTATGTATTACTATAATAAAGTAACGTTGTTTAAGATATTGCTGGACTATTATTTTTCGAGTAATCTATTAATCGTTGGTAAAAGTTATCATAACGGGATTTCTATCGATAAAGGGTACATGCGATTTTTTGAAGCAGGAGTCATCCCACTTGGATACGTCTAAAAAATACATTTTCATAATCAGACTGATAACCGGTGACTGAAGAGCGTAATGTCCACACTCGAGGTGATGTGACAGCTGCTGTATATATAACCGCAGTAAGATAGATGATCCATCACAGTCTACAGCATGTACCGGACAGCGACCATTGTAGCAGTCCAGCTGGTCGGCCTTCTCTGTGCTGCGAGTATCAGGTAACCTCTAGGGGTATTTGATAAAAATTGCTTGTAACACAATATTGAACTCGTATATTATCACATTTTATGCATTCTGTGTAATTCCATATACCTATCGGAACGATTCTGAATTGAAGCGTATTCTCTGTAGGTTTTAGTATGGCCTGTAAATTTTACTTAGAAACCATATACTTCATTAAACATTGTGTTATAAATAATAGTCATATTCAGTATATAAAAATTGTGACGTTCTTGCCTGCGTTTCCAAATGTAGTGCACAAGTTTCCAAGTAGGTAACACAATTTTCAGTGGAAGTGTAGAATGTTTGTTAGAAAGCCTGTTACACTTAATATTGGTAGTTTTAAAATATATTCAGTTACATGAGAAAATACATTAATCACCTAATTTTGAACTAATTCACGAATATCAAGAATTCATTTAAGTGAAAAATGAGTTACGTATTCTAGTTAGATAGCAGAGTCCGTAAAATATTCTCTCCATTATTTAAAAATCTTAGCGACTTTGACTACGGTTTTAATATTTATTTAGGCCAGTGATTGGTTGATCTATTCAATATTACTGTTGAAAAACGGGGTACGGTGAATATGTAATAAAAGAATTTCAGGTATTTATTGTAAAGGAAAAAAAAATAGGCTGGTCAAAAGTCCAACTGCAAGGTGCTTATTGTCAATTTGAATTTTGAAACGCCTTTGAAAGCTTCGAAAAATAAGATGACACTGAATATTCATGCCATTTTTATTTGTAGAATAAATAAAATAAATAAATGGAAATATATAAGGATGTAAACAAGTATACTCAAATGAAAAAGTTGAAAAAATAGTAACTGAAAAAAACAAACTTATTCAGTGTAACCAAGGAATGAAAATGAGTGTTAATTTTTGGAAGAGTTGGCTATTACATTATATGTACCTACGACTATACTGTGTTATTTGTTTATACTATACACATTTATTTATAAAATTACTGGATTGATTTATGACGTAAGGGCCGTTTCCGTTTGGTTATAGTGACTCGAGTAATGATGGTGTTCTAACAATAGGACTACAGAAAAATGCATTAAATTTGGCACACCTAACAGGCCATTTAAAGGCCCTTAGCAAGAAAAGTGGAGAAATTAGTCTAAAGGATGTTCAAGATGTAAGTATAATACTATATTAATTAAAATATTTATTGCATTTACAGTCACAACATTGAATCTAATTACTTTAAGATTAATTTAAATACTAATATACAGGCATTTATTTTAAACTAAACATTTTTGTAACAACTAACTTTGTTGTTTGCACATACATTCTTTACAATGTAGATTAAACTTTGCTTTTGGCAATGTTATAGCAACTATATCTTACTATACTCAAACAACGCATTTAAATTTAAACAGAGACATTTAATTTTAATAATTACTACACAAATTCCTCACAGATTGGGACATTGGTAAACACTTATTTTTATAAACCAAACTATTTATAAGGTTTATATAAAATCACATAAACCAGAATTAAAAATGATTTAAACTGTGTATTTCATTTGAGTATGTTTAATGCATAAGTAAAAAATTTATTTGGCAAACCAATGTTTTATCTGGTAGCATTTAATAAAATACTTATTATCCTAAACAATTTTGTTCAGTTGGTCATATTTTTGTGTGTTTCTGCACTCTTGAATACATGTTTCAGTTTTCTTTTAATATAAAACGAATTTTCGTGTTCATATTTTTAAATTTAACAGCCAGTTTTAGATTATAATAATAGTAAGGTAACATTTTATTTTAAAATTAAATATGCTTAGTTCTTGAGCGTCAAACATTGGTGAACTCAAATTATAATATAAAAAAAAAAATAATTTCTATGTTATTAAATTAAAGAGAACATAAAATATTGAACAATAAATTTTTATATTAATTTAAGAATGCAAATTTTGTGTGATTACTCTTTTATAAAATGGGAAAATTAATATGCATGTAATTGAGAAGGACGCGAATTTAATAAAAATAACTTTGTTTTCAGATGTACTACTACGGACCCATAACTGTTGGAACACCTCCCCAGAAAGAGATGATAGACTTTGACACCGGGTCTGCTGACTTGTGGGTTCCTTCTAAACAAATATGCAAAAGTCAACCAAGTTATTGCAGTACGTACAAACTTATACAAGTAATAAAATTAGAACAGATTACTTGTAGGTTTTTTAAATAGGCAAACTGTTGAAAAGTGAGGAATATTAAAAGAATTTTAGAATTATAAAATAAGGCATATTATTTAGTTAGATTAATATAATTAATTATTAGTAAAATTCGAATTTAAATCTAGAAAAAACTCGTATAATAGTTTTAAAATAAAGAAAATAAATAACAATTAACTAGGAAATAGTTTTGTATGATATTTTGTGTAACTTTACAGAGGTGCATAGAACGTATAACGACAAGAAAAGTAAAACATATAAGAAAAATGGGAAACCATTCAGTATCTCTTATGGCAGTGGAGCAGTCTCTGGCTTCGTTTCGCAGGATAATATTAAGGTGAGAATCATTATAGAATTTGGGATAGATATGCTATTTGTTTCTTATGGCATTCACCATTCTTACTTTCTCTCTTTGCATAATACATGGAAAATTAATGTATTGATAAAAATAATGACATTCAATTTTTAAGTTAAAATACGAATATTATTTTCATTCAGGCAGACAATGTTTTGTAAATGTGCTAACAAAACTTTAGTTTTTATTGGGTGTCATAAAAATAAAGCGTATAAAATGCCTATTATAAACTGTTGGTTGGTTTGTGTTCAACGAAAAAATGAGAGGTTTGTATTTAATATGGTTATGGTTGAAGAACTTATGTGATTAAAGTTTCACCATTTACTTTAAACTATTTAATTTTTGTTTGATTTAGAAATAAATTATAGATGTAAAATAATGTATTTACCTTAGAGATCTTCCAGAGGTCCCTATATTTTGGATGTCTCAAAAAAGATTCGTGTTTACGTGAAAAAGTTTGTTTGATTCAAGAACTATTTCTTTTTTAAACAAGGATGAGTCAAAATCAAAAGTTTATTGAGCGTGCCAATTTTTGTATATCTTGTTAAACCAACGAAAACAAGAATTATATAGTGCTGATCTATTATTTTTAATTAATATATATTTCAAAAGTTAAAACATGCCTTCAATTTCTTAATAATACTATATGCTGTTACTTTTAGTAATAGGGAATTGAAAGTTTAACATGTTGATAAGAAAGAATAAGGTCCAGACGATTTTCTGACACATGATTTCCTGTTACAGGTAGGAGGTCTGCCAGTGAAAGGTCAACTGTTTGGCGAGGCCACAGATATAGACTCCAATATAGCTTCTACTAAGTTTGACGGCTTGCTGGGGATGTCATTTACCTCACTCTCTAGCATTGGCACCGACCCTCCCTTCGTCAACATGGTCAAACAGAAGGTGGTCAAAAAACCAGTGTTCGCATTTTATCTCAACAAGTAAGAAAATTGAGCTTACAATTCTTAGCTGTACATTAAATTTAAATGTTGTTAAATAACCATTTTGTATAATTTTATTAAAATATTAAATATTTTTTATATTGTAAATTAGTTACTTATAAGTTGAAAAATAAAAAAACTTTCATATTTTTCACGTAGTTATGAGTAATATGAATTAAATGAGTGAGTTAATCGACATTTTGTTTAATCATACCATATAATAAAAATTAAGTAACATACATAAAAAATGAAGCATTAAAAATACAATTTTTGCGGATTATAAACGTAAGACTTGGTTGTAAACTTCAACACATTTGAAATCAGCACTGGAAAGACTAACTATCATCATTAGAATTTCCAGATACTGATAGATCTAAAATTTAGAACTATTAAGCCTTTAGTGATGTTTATTTTATTTAGTAACGGATGTTATACTTGATCTATGTATCTGGGAAGCCGGTTAGGGATATATGCATCGTTTTTAATTGAATTATTGGAGCCGTCACCCATTAGCATTTTACAGTAACGTATATCATGTGGGCACTCCAAGAAAATAAGAGTCAGCTCTGAACTCACATAGCTGCTCATGACTTATGCTTAAACATTTTAAAACTTCCAGTACAGCAATATTTCATGAATTCAAGCAGTTCCAGGGCTCTGGAAGGTTATACCTATGGGGATAAGGAATAGCCTCTCAGAGATTTCGTTTTTCGGATGGTCCGTATAACTGGAGGCATTAGCACTATATCCGTTCTGCAACAAAAGTCCTGGAGTTTCTATCCTCTTGGAGATTCTTACCTCTGGTATCTACTGGATTCTGATAGATTTATCTGTAAACCTTCGCCCTTTAGGCTCTATCAGTTGTGCAGAATCGTTATGTGGAAGCCATTTTTGCCCTGTAGATTCGCCTCCTTGGCTTAAAGAATGTTGAACAATTCTCATGGATTAAAGATAATTCGATAGATTATTCTTACAGATTTTATAAAGATCCATGGGTGAAATAAAACATAGTACACTAGAGGAGTTCACTGCATTACATTAGTTTCATGTTCTTAATTACAGGGATGAGCCATCGTCAGACGCTAGCAAGAAACAAAGTGCAGAGTTGGTTCTTGGAGGCGTGGACCCTAAACATTATACTGGAGATTTCGTCTTCGCTCCTGTCAAGGTACCGCTGTATTGGAACATCACCGTTGATGGGTAAGGAACATTTATTTGGTATACTACTGATTTATTTATTTTATTTAAAGCTAATAGTTTAACGCTCTTAAAACCTGTAGAACAATTCTGAACGTATTTTGGTAAATAGTAATAGGTGTGTACGACAAAGAAAAGATCTGTAAGAAACAAATATTTTGTGTACGTAACATTTCATTGTTTGTGTTTTTCTGTATACCAGTACATATTGACCGTCTAAGTGAATTTCAAAACACCATAAACTCCATTTTTACGTTTCAAATGCTATTTATGAAGAATGGTTAATAAATAATGGTTATTTGTATTACATGCAAGTTTTATACTATTTTTTAACTTAAGTGAATGTAAAAATCAATTCAATCCTTTGTACGGATGCATTTACGTGATAAATATTCCGGATCGTACGGTTTCTTACAAACATATACAACAACGGTTATACCATACATTGTTAACACGAGTTAAAGTTGCAGTGGTAATATAAAATGGTGTCTTTTTCGACATAATTTATTTAGATTTAAGCTTGTTGCAGTCGGTTATATTTGTGACTACTTTTATATCCCTTTGGCTACATATGTCGATGTTACTCATTGACTCATGTAGGTTAATATAATAAATTTATGAGAAATATTGAAAATATTTTTAAATTTCAACAAGGTTATCCTAGTTTATACTTACAGCATGTATTTGAAAAAGAAGAAATTATTCGGAAGCTACCCCGCCATCCCTGACACTGGTACCAGCCTCATCTACGGGCCTCCCGATGCCATAATCCCCATCAACAAGGCCATTGGAGGCCAACCGGAACAAGACGTTTACGTGGTAACTATTTCATATCATAATTACAGAAAGCTGTGGCACTCTACTATGATAAAACTTTGAATTCACTGTAGTTGAACAAACTCTTTGGTTTCCTTAGATTATTATTTTGGTTAGGAGATTCTACAGGTGATTGTAATAGTTATATTATTCCAGTTTGAATTCTCATGATTTAATTTTACCACTGATAGTGTAAGTTAAAATATTGTTACCTTTGAAGTGAATAATATTCCTGTATGTGAAACAAAATTTCAAACATTATATATATATATATATATATATATATATATATATATATATATATATATATATATATATATATTGGTGCGTATAACAGTTTTTTAATTTTGATAACCACAATTATTAATTAAAAGTTAATTATGATCCTAAAATATGATTTACGGAACTTTTCCAACATGTTTACAAGTTAAATTATATTTCCAGGTCGACTGTTCTAAAATAGACTCCTTCCCTGATGTCTACATATCTATAAGCGGCCAGAAACTAGTTATGCACGGGCCGGACTATGTTATTAAGGTATTTGAATTAGGTTAATTATACAATTATTAGGAAATATATATTTTTGACTAACATTATTTTTAGTTGAGTGGATTAAGCTGTTTTGACATGCTCGTTGCTGCCTGTGTGCAACATACCTTTAAAGTGGTTGTGCTTGCTTATATGTTGACGTTTTCGTTGAAAACAGTACTATTGCATTAGTAGTAAACATTTTAAAAATAGTTATTATCTTTTAAAAATGTTATAAATATTTTGTTAATATTAATGCTAACCACTCAGTTCTTTCCTCTTTTTTGTCATTAGCTACGAATGTTTTTGTAGATTTTATAGTTATACGCAGAAATAATAATTTTCTTATAATAAAATCAAAATGTCCTATAACAGTGTGCGGTTTAAAATTTGATGACCTATGTTTATATGATACTTTTCACTTCAAATAGGAATAATATCAGCCAAAGAAGTTGTGACTTTTCTGAACACCCTCCATATATAATAGCTATATAAATGTGTGTTTTTTTAATTTTATATTTTAATAGATTTTAAATGTAGTTTTTCACTATTGATAGTTGAGCTATGAAGTTTATTTGCAGACCAATATATGGGATTTTACTAAGTAGTTCACCGACAGTTAATTAATACTATGTTATTAATTGTAGCACATTGTTGATTTATCTTTTCATTTTATATAGTACGTACTTTATCAACTGTTATTAATTATTTATGTACCTAAATTTTATTATTAAATTTCCAGTATAATAGGTTTGAAAATGAATTATTTCAGGTGAAGGACAGTTCAGGATTGACATGCATCAGTGGTTTTGTACCTGGATATTTGCCATTCTACATCCTGGGAGATCCATTCCTGCGCAAATACTACACTCAGTTTGACATGGGCAACAACCAGATTGGCTTCGCTCTTGCCAAGTGATAAGTTATCAACATGTCTTGTATATCTGTTGTGTTTCACAATTAAATTAAATACATAATTAATAATTATATTATTCATTATTTACCCAAACCTCTAGCACCCTAAAATCACTCACGTTGAATAGTACTGAGAAGTGATCACAACAGCTGAGGTTCGAGTTTCCATTTCATTCATTTATTCTCATTGCTTGTGCTACGCCAAACTTCAATCATTCAGCATTGAAGATTTTCTCAAGGAAAGCCCTGCATGAACTGGTACTCAACCTGTTGATATGTCATGCTATATTGAGTTTGAATAACCAACTTCAATTAGAAAAATAGCGTAATTTGCACCAAATTGATAGATGATGAGATAGATAAGGCATCAAAGGTATTTTATTAGAATGAAACAATTTTAAATCTAAGCTAAAATAATTAATTAATCCTTTCGAAATTTGTACAACTAAAAATATATATTTGGAAAATAACCCAAAAATGTTAATGTATGGTTCATGTAGTAACTCATTTCAAACTCCTGTGAAAATAAAATTTGTACGTATACCATACAGTTTTGAATTAGAACTCAAAGACTTTATTGGAATTAAAAATTTTAAATGTAAGCGAAATAATTAATTAATGCTTTTTAAATGTGTAAAACTAAAAATATATGTTTGGAAAAATAACCCAAATATGTTAATGGACGGTTCAAGTAGTAATTCATTTTAATCGCCTGTGAAAATAATTTTTTTCACATATAGTCCGTAAGTTTTTGAATTTCTCCGTGTGTTGTCCCGTATAATTTATAAATAGCTGACATTTTTTCTAAAGGAATGCCCTATATGAAATGGTCCACAGCCTGTTGAAATGTAATTCTATTTTGCGTTTGAATGACCAATTCTAAGTAAATGCTAGACTTGTACCTAATTTAGAAATGACGTGTAAGATAAGGTACCACTACCGGAGGTACTATATTTTAATTACAAAATTATCATTTGTTAATTTTTTAATTAATAAGTAAACTTAAGTAACTACATTATATTTTCTTAATACTATTTCCAAATTAGTGAAAAAAATGTTTGGAAAATATATCCAGTTTGGATACCTTATAAACCTATAGCTATAGTTTGTCGGTTGTAATAGCCACGTCGCGCTGATTTTTAATTACTAAAGTTTTCATTTCAGTATTTTAAATTTGAAATTGTGAACTTACACTATAATATAACAAATAACTGTTTAATATAATATTATTGTTAATTAGTAATCTTCTGTTGGAATGTTATTAGAACTTACTATTATAACGAGGTTTATAAAATACATAACACAAAAACATACATACATGGATACATAAATTTGCAAGAGTTTGGTTTTGTACTTCTTGAAATTGTTAAACATAACATTATATGCAAATAAAATACTTTTTCGTAATCAGTCTGATAACAAATGATTGTGAAGAGCTCACATGTTTACGACTGATAGGAAAGCTTTTGCATTTATAAACTCAGTAAGTTAGATGATCTATCACAGTCTGCAAGCATGTATTGGACGGGAACCATTGTGGCAGTCCAGCTGGTCGGTCTTCTCTGGGCTGCGAGTATCAGGTAATTACTATGGAAATTTATGTTTCTTATTTAGAAGATCCCCCATTTATATCTAGGAAACTACTATAAATCTGAAATAAAATTTAATATTTTTGTTTTAAAGATATTTTTAAATATATATTTCAAGACGATAGACATTTTCCCATATGACGGATATCTTTTGTTTTTTTTTATGAAACTCTATGTATTTCATTATTATTATTATTGCTGATAAACAAATTGATTGTAAGGCCTTTATTTATCTTCCAAACACTTTTAGAAATTACCATAATAATAAAAATACGAGAGCTCAAAGTTTTAAAATCCCTTATGATGTTTTATATTGAGGGAACACCCTTTTAAAATTGTAAAAATGTGTTAATTTAATATTTAAAACTGCAAATCTAATAATATTATCTTACTTTCTGGAAATTTCGGTTTTTTGCGGATTGGTTACTTATCAACCAATCCAATTCGCTTGGTTGATAAGTAAATAAAAACTGATTGATAAATAATAAAAAATATGTAAATAAATAAGAAAAATATCTCAGGAAGTATGTATGTCAAAGTTGGAAATCATTGGTAGAAAAATACAGCTTTTAAATTATCTAAAAGTTATATTTTTAGATAATCCCAGGTAACAAAAAATTAATAAGGTTTTGTAAGAAAACCCCATCAAGAATACTGTGAGAAAACACACAGGTTTGCATAAAAAGATTTTATATGCTAGATTAAAAAACTGTTTTATCTGTTCAAAAAGTCGAAATTTCTTCGGAATTTACAGTATAAATATATATTGTGAATATGGATTTTATTTCATAACTTAAAAAGGTCTTTTATAAATTATATAACGGATATGAAATGCATATTTATTTAGAAGAAGAAATTGTTTGAGTGCAGTAATAATAAGGAGCTGAAAGTAATATATGAAAAATAAAATACATTTTCTTTATGACAATGTATATTCATTGACTAATGCATCTTATGAGTCAATGAAAACACCTCTTCATCTAGGTAGAAACCTAGAAAGACGGCCGTTCGTTAAACCAGACAGGCCTCTCTCTTATTGTCTAGTACCTAGGTATCTCTGATGTAAAAAGTTCACATTTTGAATGTCTTCATCACCGACTCTTTTTTGAACCTCATTAGACGGACGCGGACTCTTGATTTTAAGATTCAATTCTATGACACTGCCCGATTATAGACGCTTCATTAAGCAGAAGGTGAAATGCAGCTAAACTCGCAGTAGACTATATTTTTTGTAAAGAATCACAAACACATTTTTAATGTTATAGCAACTCGAGTCAAGATGGAGTTCTAAAAATAGGACTACAGAAAAATGCGCTGAGTTTGGAGGAATTATCAATTCATTTAAAGGAATTCAACAAGAAGAGTGGATATATTGATTTAAAGGATGCTCAGGATGTAAGTGTTATTAAATTTAACTTTTTTGAAATTATTTTGTGTATTTATTAAATTATAAATATATTTTTCCAATTAAGTTAAAATTGGTATGAAAACAAACGTTTTTATTACGACGATCGTTGCTTGAATATTCTGTACTACATAGTTTAATACTAGGATTATGTTGCACAATAATTTGACTGTCCCTAAGAACGAAATATATTAAAATGTTTCACTTTCTATTATGGATTGTTTCAAATCGGTTACTTTTATGCACGTATGGGATTATGGGAGTATGTTTTAAAAATCCTTCTAAACGGTGGATAGTTAATTCTTGATTTATTCTAACGACTCTCGAACAAGGAACTCGTTAAGAAAGATTTTTTGACGTTTAAAAAAGACTGGTTTGTTGAATAAAAGAAAATCATACTTGGCTGAGTATGTTTTTTAGCTAAAACGGAGATCGACGAACTGCAAAAATAAGATTAATGTGTAACAAAATTTAAATCAGGATGTGCCGGTAACAAAGGGGGGGAGGACATTTATGCCGTTGTCGAGTTGGTTGCAAGGAGTAGTGTAGTAGTGTACAACAGGGGAGGAATCTCCATCGCTCATAGGCTCCCGGCTCCCAGAGACAGAAGATTTCATCCCGTCGTGGTCCAGTTTTTCTCTCGATCTATTCTGACTGCCGTGAGAAAAAATTTCATTGATACTACATACTTAGCACCTTCACATCTACGAGAGCCACCAAGGCATTCGTCAAACTTGGGGATCTGGCTTATGGTCCAGAGAGGGAAAGGTCGTGGAGAGGAAGGCGGCTGATTCTCCAGCCCAAAGGTCTCGTCGTTGAAAGATATCGAGAGAGCGTGTGTATCACCTTCACATGACACACATACGACACACGGGATAAGGTCATAGGAATTTATAGCGAGTTGTGCATTCAAAATGTTTGGCTTGTTTGTTTAGTTTAAAAATTTCACATATGTGTATTCCTGGGAAGTTAGAATATTCGCTTGGTTATCAATCGTCGTTTGAACCAAATTTTCAATTATGTAATAACAATATAAATATGAGAAAAATTCATAATGTGTAGAATACTACAGTTACCAAGTTTGGTGAAGATTTCTTTTTGGTTATTTGGCTAAAAAACCATGGCTCTATGCCAGTACCTTTCTAGTAAAAGACCCAATTGATAATTTCAGAATATCTTCCTAGTTTTTGAGAGACTAAACTGAATAGCATATAAAATACTTTATATAACATTTTTATCCAATTGTAATGTATAATGTGAGGATTTATGGATAACCCATGTAGTTCTTAACAATCAGTGTATTTTGAAAAAAGTCAAAACTAGTAAAGAAAATAAAGAAGATGCTGATATAAAGTATGGTAATTTTTGCAGATGTACTATTACGGTCCCATGACTGTTGGAACACCTCCCCAGAAAATTTTGGTAAACTTTGATACCGGATCTTCTGACTTGTGGGTGCCTTCTAAGCAAATATGCAAAATTAATCCAAGTTATTGCAGTACGTACTTATATTGCAATATAACTTATAACAGATAAGTATCCAGACCAGTTATATTTTTAATAAATAATCTTACATTAATATATTAAATTTATTAATTAATAATACGTTACACCATGTAGTACAAACTACGACTTCATGCAAACTTAAAATTCTACAGATAAAAATGAAATAAGTTTTCGGATAAGTTCTCGAATTATTCGAAATTCCAACCCCTGCGAGCTGAACCTTTCCTACCCTGGTCTGTGAGAGTTTTCTGGCTCAAGGATATTTTTTAGTTTCTGGACTGTACTGAAGTCTGTACTTTACTTGATTCAGGTAATTTACAGATCATAAATCTAATAATACTAAATAGACTTCATTAACAGATAAGTTTGAATTGAATAATATTTATTTTCTTTTATAGTATACTTTTGAACGAGTTGTATGTGAATGAATTGGGAATCCATCATTGTATTACATATTTCATGTTGAAATTTACAGAGCAACACAAAACATACAACGACCAGAAAAGTAAAACGTATAAGGAAAATGGAACGTCATTTAGTATCATTTATGGCAGTGGGCTAGTTTCAGGCTTCGTGTCACAGGATAATATCAAGGTAAGAGTTATTGAAGAATTTAGATATTATATTTAATTTTATTGTATATTTTTATATTTTATATTTATTTTCTCTCTATCCTATATTTTAATATGGAACAAATAAGATACAAAATCTGCTCAATATATTTGGATGTTTTGAGTAGTAAAATCTTTGGTATAAGTACCTGAAATTGGTTTTACTAGTCATTTGTGTCTGTAATTGTTTGAGGACCTAACATGTACGTGCAGAAGCGAATTTAGGAGAAAAGGAAGCAAAATATCCATCTGTTAACGTCATAAATTAAATTTACAAACACATCAGAAGACGCAATGAATAAATAAATTATGGAATACATAATATTTGATGGGAATACACACGAATATTTACCACTACAAAGCGGTCGGCAGAAGACAGGACAACTGATTCCAAAACTTGGTGCATCAAATAATGGGAGCTGAATTACAGGTTCTCATTTTAAACGAGTACACCTAATAGATTTCTTTAAAAATGCTTATAAATTTCGTACCTTAATCGTTTTGATATTGCTGCCTTTACGGCATTGATTGAAAACTTAAAAGTTTAATTTTTCCACTTATAGTTTGGTTATAACCAATAAAATATTGAGCTAACGATGGAATTTACGTTTGTAATGTACATTTTAGACAATGCTTTCTAATTATTTAATAAACGATATACCTGTCCGGCCGAAATAAAAAAAAGGAAAATCGAAATAAGTTAGTTTATAAATGTCAGGAAAATAATTCAGGATGAGTAAATCATCGTATTTAATACTTATTGACACCAGAAGATGACTTATTGAAAGTTGAACCTACAGTAGCGTTACGATTGCTGATTGAACTCACCTTATATTCTACAATTCCTTTAAGGGTAAATGTTATCTATCATCTTTTAAATAATGAAGTTCATCGCTATCATGCTTGTCTTGAGTATTTATCGGTGGAAGAATGTGACAGACTATTGGTCTACAGATCCTTCAATGTTATATTCTCTGATATTAAATATCATATAAGGAAATATTTACTAAGCTTATACAAAATTTCAAAATTATCATATATTATATGTTTTACGTTATAAAAGTCCTCCTGTTTTTGGACCTACAGTTCTGGATAGATTTTAGTTTATAAATCTCGGCTATAAACATTTATAAGCACTGTAATGTTACTGTTGACCTAGATTATATGGAAACAGTTGAAGAAGAATCTGTACTTGATTGACTGTGATTGATTGTACTTGGTGATGAGTCTCTGTTACAGTTAGGGGGTCTGCCAGTGAAAGGCCAACTATTTGGCGAGGCCACAGAAATAGCATCACTCATAGCGTCTGGCAAGTTTGACGGCGTGCTGGGGATGGCATTTACCTCCCTCTCTAGCATTGGCACCGATCCTCCCTTCGTCAACATGATCAAACAGAAGGTGGTCAAAAAACCAGTGTTCGCCTTTTATCTTAACAAGTAAGAATATTTCAGATAATTTAAAAATTTTACCTACCTACATCTTTTGGGGTCCGGATAAGTTCTCGAATTATTCGAAATTCCAACCCCTGCGAGCTGAACCTTTCGTACCCCGGCCTATGAGAGTTTTCTGGCTCAAGGATATTTTTTAGTTTCTGGACTGTACTAAAGTCTGTAATTTACTTGATTCAGGTAATTTACTTGATATTACATTAAAATTTCATTTTCTGTAGTGTTTTTATTAATTACAGGAATGAACCATCTTCAGACGCTAGCAAAAAGCAAAGTGCAGAGTTGGTTCTTGGAGGCGTGGACCCTAAACATTACACTGGGGATTTCGTCTTCACTCCTGTCACAACGCCGTTGTATTGGAACATCACCATAGACGGGTAAAAAATATTTATTTTAATAAACTATACATTTAGTAACGTAAAAGTAGAGCTAGCAATTTAAACAAATAATAATAATTTATTTGGCTTGAAAAATACATCTTTTAACCGTAGCTGAAGGAGTGTGTGACTAAGAAAATATTAAAACACAACAATTTAATGTATACAACATTGTAATGTTTGGCTGAATCTGTATAAAAGTTCATATGTAAATGTTCATAGTGAATCCCAAGATACCACAAATTCAATTCCTATAATGTAAGTGTTATATATCTAATAACATATAAATTAAAATTCATTTTGACAAATAAATAAAACATTTACGTTCTTGGTATCAAAGGGTAAAGTACCATAAATTGCAATAAAAAGTTAAGGACAGATTTGGAACATAAATAAAAATATTGAGAAAATATAAATATATAAATGTAAAAGTTTATAAATTTTCAAAATTATTAAATATTTTAAGAAAAACGAATACCTTGAAATTTAATGTAACGTTAAGATCGTATTGAATAGTTTTCGATATAAAAGTAAATATTAAAGCACTCATAACGTACTGAAAATATCTAATACCAGTTTAAATTTCCAGTATGTATTTGGAGAAGAAGCAGCTGATTGGCGATTATCCAGCTATCCCTGACACTGGTACCACAGTCATCTACGGGCCTCCCAGTGCTGTAGACCCCATCAATAAGGCCATTGGAGGCCTACTGGTACAAGGCATTTACTTGGTAACTATTTCACATACAACGTCATACAATTATAAATAAAGTAAAGTAAAAACTTATTCTCCAAAACAAAATAAAATTATTACTTTAGTAAAAATTATAAGTTATATAATAATAAAATAACATTTAGATAACTTATCTAGATTTTAGAATTTAGATAACTTTAGAAAACTCAGTTTGTTTCTCTAAATAATGTCGTTAACAGTGTAATTTTCACTTTTTTCATAATACATCTTTAATAATAATTTCTAATTCCATATATATTGGTGGAGATAATTCAAAAAAGGTCTTCCACTATTGCAACTGAAGTCCTTTAAATTACTGATTAAAGTACCTCCCCAACATAAAATTCCATATTGTAGTCTATTTTGTACTAGAGAAAAATACATTGATTTCAAAACAGAAAGAGGAGCAAGACTGCGTAAAAGAAAGAATAGCCTAGCAACTGCATTTATTTTGCTAATTTAATAAGTGCATTAAAAGAATAATTTTCTCTTAGACTAACATTTATGTAAGCTAGACCACTTTAGGAGCCAACAGTAAATAAATGTAAAATACTGTCTAATGAACCATAAATGAATCTGAGAAATCTAACAGTAAATCACGAATGAAAAATAACATAATCTATAGCTGTTTTACTGATAAATGAATCTGAGAAATCACGAATGAAAAAATAACCGAATCTATAGCTGTTTGCTTCTAATTTCTTAAGCAGTGTAAAATCTCCTTAGAATCAATGTAAAATATATTGGAAATGTTGCCAAATCTATTGGAAATGTTGTCAAATCTGCTACGAATAAACTATAAATCATCGAAATCTTTTTAAAAACTATAAACGGAAATTATGGAATTTGCTAACAATCACTCGAGAAGTCGAGCGAATTGTCAACATCTTCATTGTTTGACGAGGTTCATTACTTATCTTTTCCAAGTGTACTATAAAATCACCGAGGATTTCTGGCTTAAAATCGTAGACAAATTCAACATCCAGATAATGAAAAAATACAGGTAATATCTTTTCATAATAAATGTGTGTATTTAAACCAAAAAATCTGATATATTCATCAAATAACATATTGATTTTTTCAATATTTTCAATAGATAATTAGAATTTTTCATTCTTTTTTCTAAATTCTGTAACAAATTTTGTTTGCTTTTCACCTCCATTTTCCAATTTTATAATCAGATTATTCAAATGTGTTAATTTGTTTTTTCTTTTCTTAGGTTTAGGTTTTTCATACAATATCAGATGACAATCATTACAAACTAAATATCTTTTATCAATAACTTCTCCTTTATTATGGCATTTGTAACAGTTGGCAATATACACTTCATTCATTTATATAGAAAGATCTTTTATTATAAATGGAAATTATGGAACTAACTCTGCCGAGATATAAATTTTTCAGCACAAACGTTTATGTTTATATTTTAACTAGTGCGATAAAAAGAAATTATTTTATTATATTATTCAACTATTTAGGATATGTTGTCTATGATTACAAAGATTATTACGGAAGAAATCGAGATTTTTCATCAGCGAAAGAGTATATTTTTGAAGTTTTAGAAGGAATGAAAGAGAATAATATGAACATCATCAATTATTGTTAAAGACAAAATGAATGATTGTGTCTTTGGTGTAGTGTTGTTAGTGTGCGTGTTTGCGCTATGGGGATCACATCACATTCAACTTCTACGGTGTCTATTGTTTAGAGACTTGGCCCTGCACTGCTACTGTCCAACCAAGTTAATGGCTAAGAGCTTTAATTCGGGTCTTGGACTCTGGTTTTTTTTTCAAGTCTCAATTTTCTTTGGTAACTAGTGTGTAGAAGTTGATGGAGAGATACAATTAGGGAATTTGTGTCGGGTGTTTTGTAAGTGTAATGTTGTATTAATGAATGATGTGAATGATGAATGTAATGAACGAATCAAGGAAGAGAAGGAATTAAGGAATGAAGTGGAAAGGTGAGGAATCAAATGGCGTGCCAACCACAGTTGTCATTACTCGGTCTATAGTCATTACACTATGGCCACTCGTGTAAAGACTTGTCCCCAACCACTGAACGACAACCATGTCTTCCTCAATAAAAAGCGCGCCTGAAGCTCTGGGATTTGAACCCAGAACCTCAGGCTTTGAAGGCAAGCGTCTTACCAACTGAGCTACGGAGAGTCTCGAAAGTTATAAGCTAAATCTCTGCTATATAAGTTGTTCTCACTTTTACAATTAGGAGTGCTAGTTTACAAGTTTATTAATAATTTTATATTTCAAAAACCACTCAACCGATTTTAATGAAATTTGGTACACATATAGTAAATACTTAACTCTTTCGACTTAACTTATCCATAAGGGTGAAATCATCCCCTATTTCTTAATATTCATAAAAAAATAAAACATTTTATCAGAAAAATCTGAAACTTCAAAAACAAGCGAGTTCTACTTAAAATTTCATGAAAATAACAAAATTTTCAAAATCCACCCCAATCATCCCTTATCTTTAAACTCTTATATCTCGAGAACTATTGGAGCTTTTTTGATGAAATTTGGTACATAGGTTCAGTAAATATTAAAGTATTTTTTTAAATCATCACTTCCGGTCCAACCCTGAAGATGACCTTGACATAGAATTTTCCTTATATCATCCCTATTTTTCAATATTTCTTTATATAATTTAAATTCAATGTTTTTATCAATGTCTTTAACAATTCTGTAAAGTTGTAAAATTATCCAATGAATAATACAGAAAATAAGACGATTTTTTCTAAAATTGTACTGAATTTCTCTAATATCATTCTTAATCACGTCATATGATAAAAATTTCTCAGAAACAACAACAACATAACAAATCGCGTTTGTAACAGCATTTTTAAAATCCATATTGCTAATTATATCGTTCTTTGAACCAGAAATATTTGTCAAACTCTTTGTTGTATCAATGACATAAATGGGTCTATTTGCTATAAATTCTTTTGGATTGTAATACATTTCCATATTTTTGTAGTAAACTTTCTTAAAATCTTGATACATCTGATACATAATTCTGAAAAGACCTCCGGAAATGTTTAAATTCTGTAATTCATCTGGATAATAAGAACCATTCAATTTTACTCTGATATTTTTCACATTCAAACTATCGAACTTTGAAGGATTTTTTTTCTTGATTATTCTGTCTATCTGTTTGAAAACCAACAATAATGAACTTGGGATTGAATATATTTCTATAAATATTTGTGATATCGAACGAATAAGTTGTTCCAGTAATACCTTTTTGTTCAATACATTGCCAATCTAGAAAATTAAACATAATATTTTGAGTTTTAGTAATATCATTAATCAATTGAATTTTACTTGTAGTTTTTATAATAAATCATTGGAACTCTAATGAAAAACTCGTTAATTGTAATTTTGCCATCAACTGGCATATCATTTCCAGTTTTTGTTTTTAATATCGCATCATCTTCAGCTCTTATAAAAATAATGTAAAATCCACCTTTATAGATTGTAAAATTTACGTTTTCAAAGAATCATAAGCCAAAATGTGCTAAATCACTGACCGCTTCAAATTGTCCAAATTTAAAAGTTGATTCAAAACTGTTTGAAAATACATCACTTTTGGAATAAGATATGGTTCCTTTAATAGTACTTAATTGACCGCGATTTTCAATTTATTCTATCAATTTATTGTGTTTCCTTATTTCAATTTTAGAGAATAAAAATGGTACGAAATTATCAATCAATCTGACATCATTTGTTCCAAGATATGCTTGACCATCTTGTTTTGTTAAATTTCCAGAAATATAAAACTGGAAGTTAGATGAACAAAAATTATCTCCAAAATCAATATTAAACTCAGTTATTTTATTCGGTTCATTCAAATGTTGTTTACTAATTGGATAGAAATGTTTAAACTCCACCCTCTCAATATCGCCTGAATACTTTCTGTAGTCAACCATTTATATAGAAAAAATTTCAAAATTTTAATAAAATTTATTCATAGTTTTTAAAAGAAATGATACAAGTTTTAATAAAATAATGCATGGAATTAAAAATTCAATATATGCCATTTATTAGTGATCAATTTCATCATACTCAGGATTCTCTTCCTTAAATTTTGCAATTTCGGCCACATATTTCAATAAAATCTGCACAGGATAGTAACCACTGTCTATAATATTATTCAATCAACTATATCTTTATTTTCATCCAAAAACTTTATACTCAAGTGTTGATAGAGACAAAGAACACACATATGATCTTTTAATTGATAATGTGTATTTTCTTGAATGAACTCTGATGATAAAGTTTGATATTTAGCAATGTTATACCAATTCAATTTGTTTACGTATAATCTCATCATATCTTCGGATAATTCATATTTTTGAGAAATATCATCCCAATGTTCTTTTTTCAAATCTCTTTCGTGTTGCATTATAAAAAGATCGAAAGCACTGTAATGTCCCGCTATCTCTATTTATTAGGAAAAAAATTTCAAAATCAAGTTTTTATAAATTGGCTCTTTTTAGTGTTACATTCAGCACATTTTCCAGATATTCACTTAACTCCATTGATATTTGCGTAATATTTTATATAATTTGTTGCAGTTTTTTCTTTACATCTCACACAGTATATGAGTGCCATTTATAAAGGAAAAATTTAAAATTAATCATCATATCCATCTAATCCATTAAATCTGTTATCAATATTTTCAAAAGTTTTATTAACATCTTCTTTAAATTTAATAAAGTTTTCTTCCAGTTTATTTACTTTTTCAAGATTTAAAGATTCTTTATCGTATATTCTTTCAAGTAATTCACCATTACTTTTTAATTTTTCACGAACATTTTCTTGATATGTATGAAAATCTTCCTGCATTTTTTATAACGGTTTCACTAACATTATTTTGATATGCATTAAAATCTTGCGCAAGTTTTATAACTTTTTCATTAATTTCACCAACATCGGCTACTGATCTTTTACTTCTGGCTTCTAACTTGTCATAGACTTCTGTTGTAAAATCTTTAACATGTTGTTTATGATTCTCATAATTTTGGTTCAGTTCATTAAACATTTTAATATGATCTTCTAATTGAATCATTACAACAACATCAAACGGATAAATTCCCTTACTAACGATGCTATGTCTTTTTCCTTTAAAATCTAAGGCTTTTTTAACATTCGGATCATGTAAATCAACAATATCGATGTTTTCTGATAATTTTAGAGGTTTTAAAATTTGTTCTTTAACAAAAACATCATGTTTGTCAATACCAGGTCGAACACCGACAATTTTTTTTTATTAGCCAAACTAACATAATTCTTTTTAACTTTGATCGCTTCAGTAATTTTATCAGCTTTTTCGATATGAGACATTAAATTGGTACATAATATTTTTACACCATCATCAACTTCTTTTTCCAATGTTTTTATTTTATCAGCAACTTCATTTGAACTCATGAAATTTGCAAGTTTGTTATCATATTCTGCTTTAAAATCTTCAATCTCGACAGCAAACATATCTGAATCTGGAAGGTTTTGTAATAAATGTTCTAACTTGTAACTCAATTTTTGTAACTCATTTCTGAAACTATAAAAATTCAAACTATTATCTACATTTTGAATATTTTCAGATCTAATTTGTGTTCCAAAAACATCAAAAATATTTTGTGAATCCGTATTTATTAAGCAATAATTTGTTAACAACTTCTTTGAAATCTTTATTATTTGCCAGCTTATTTAATACAAATACACATAAATATCCGCAAATTGGAGGATCTTTGTAGTCTTGAATCTGAGAATTATTATAATATAAATCTGTTTTTCTTAAATATTTTATTAATTCTATTGGAGGTTTATCTTCAATTCTTCCATATGAATCAAAATAATATGCAAATTTATCATTCTTATACTAACAAATCCAATGAGTTCCATTTCCCAAAATTGAATCTAAATTTACAATTCCACATTCAAATTTTTTAACTCTTTGTGGTAAAGTATCTCGCATAAAAATTCCTCTAAAGTGTTTAATATTTTTACAAATGATTTCCAATTCTCCAAATGTTAACGGTTTTATTTCAAAATTTTTTAAATGTGTTTTTACATGATTTAAAGTATTTTCATCTAATTCAGATCCTACAACATCTTCAAATTCTTTATCTAGCCAATTCAAAATATTTCTAACTATAGGAATTACATCTTTTTTAACAATTGGAGCAGCTTTTCTTACATAAGGAACAACATTTTTTACAACTGGAATATCTTCTCCAAAATTTAATAAATATTTTAATAATCCACCATTTTTAAGTTCTTTCAACTGATTATAAGAAAATTCTATTCTAATTCCTTTATTATTTTTCTTATGTTTTTCAAGTTTATTATATTGTCTATTTGTTAAAAATATCTCATCACTTCCATTTTTTAATTGATCTAATTTTAATTGAATACTGACTGGAATTCTTTTCTTAAAAGCTGATTTTATTTTATCTTTTTGATTTTTACTGAAATTCACGTTCACAGATTTCTTCTCCATTTATATATTTAAAATTTTAAGTTCTCTCCAATATTCATTCCTAATTTTCTCTTCAAAAACATTGCTCCAGCTGTTGGAAGTGTAACAAATCTTTCACCAGCATGTTTTGATAAAAATCTATCCATTGCTTTATCTTGCAAAATCTTATCTGCTATATGTCTGGAATTTGTGTCTCTATGATTTGCATAAAATATATCGTGTTCCATTGCAGCATTATCTAATTTATTAATACCAGAATCTCCTCTTTTCATTATTTTAACAAGCTTCGTGCCTGGTCCCAGATATTGATAGCCTGGTACGTGTAATTCGAAAGGTAAATTGTTGATAAAATCATTCAAAAGTCCACTACTTTCAATCAAAATTGGAGAACTTATTTGAGGCAAAATTCGTTTTAAATATTTAATTCCATCAGGTTTTTCAATAAATTCATAAAGTTTGTTCGAAATAAAATCTTTAATTGCTTTCTTTTAGTTTAAAAAATTTTTATTTCCAGCCTTTTCTTGAGCATAAATATAATTAATAATTCCTTCAAGTTTTGTCAAATCGTCGATATATCTGTATTCAATCTTATTATCACTGTATTTTCTCACACCTGATCCATCGATTTGATCTTTATTTTTCCAAATTCCTTTAATTATATTCATATATTTTTTTACCTCTACTTGACTTAGGTTTTTTAGTGGATGGATCATTATTTTTGTAAATTGAATCAGACTTCCATAAAATTTCTGTATACTTTTTCAAATCTTCTTCAGAATATAAATCTTCTTTTGGAACATCATTGTCTGTTATTAATCTCCATAAACCTTGAGTTCCTTCATATTTTACATTATCAATAATTATATCATTAAGTTCAAAATTAACGGGTAAATTTCCAATCATAAAACTTTTCTTTTTTCTATCCCAATACAAACCAAATTTTATCTTTTGCTCTAGGAAGGAATTTTTTACCAATTTCACCAATTATTATATCCGTTGTCCCAGGACTTATTGGTTCAACTATTGTAGAATCTTCAATGATTCGGGGTCTAAATGGTGTAGAAGATGGTAGTTTTGGTAATTAAAAATTTTTCTACTTCAGATTCTGGAATCGAAATATCAGCAAATTGTCGTACAACTGGAACCAAATCCATCATATTTTTATTTTGATTTAAAACATTTTCAATTTTACCTTCAACATTTTTAATTGCAGAAGTTACAGGTTGATTAATGTTTTGAAGAAATTCTTTTTCTTTTTCATCAATTCTAATCTGTTCTTTAAATTCTTTGATTAATTTCTTTTCGATTTGATCAAGTTTTTTCGCTTCTTCAGAAGTTACGTTCACCAATTAATTAGAATAATTTTGAATCGTGGAACGTAAAACGTGAACGTGAAAACGTGAACGTGGAACGTAAAACGTGAACGTGGAACGTAAAACGTGAACAGATTTATCCCTTTTCAGTTATCTTCGTAATGTAAATAAAAAGTAAAGATAATGTAAAAATAATTATAACAAATATTTTATCGATTAAATTTGTCAGACCACAGAGTATCATTTATATTAGAAAATTTATTCAAATATTTACCATTTTTAGGCTTCAAAGTTAGATTAATAGTTAAAAATCCATAGTCTTCTTTCCAAATTTTATCACCTAATTCATTAAAGTGATTAAAACTCATATCAGATCCCACATAATTGTTGTAAATGTTTCTCGAATAGTGATCGTCTTGCTTAAAAACACACAACATATTCAAATTATTTCTTATAACTTGTTTATCAACCTTTGAAAAGCATTGAGAAAGATAGATACAAGATATGTTTTTGTGACGAGACATTACGAAATATTCCTTAATAACATCCTGATTTTCCAAAATACAATCATCAAAAACGATTAAAGAATTGGGTTTACATTCGCTTAATGGAATTATGTCCTCAGAAGCATTATAAAATGATATTTTTTTGCTTAAGTTTTTCTCAATATTTTCAAATCTTTGTTGTAATTTTTTGTATGCATCTTGTTCTAAAGATTTTCTAAAAACATATAAATTTGAATAGGGGATTAATCTATTGTAGTTGAAATTCAATAATAAATTTGTTTTTCCACATCCACTTGAACCAACAATTAACAATCTAATAGGTTGATCTTTCGTGTTTTCTTCAAACGTTTGTAGTTTTATCTGATCTTTGTGCTTTAAAAATTTCTCCATTTAAATAACAAAAATGAAGCTGTTCAAGATAACTTCTGAAAACTCTACATTAATTTTAAACTTAGAACATCCTATTCATTTAGAGGAAGGATCAAATTATTTTATCGGTTTAAGTGGTTTTTATTCTGATAATTTTGTAATAAATATTAGTGAAAGTTCTCCTTATTGTATAGGTTTTAGTGAAAAAAACATAACAAAATATTATGGTTTAAACAAAGGATATTATACCTTCGATCAAATAAAAAATTCCTTCAAAAATTATCTGAAAACATTCAAACAATCAGATAAATCTTTAAACTTTGACGAAAACAAGTTTGAAATGCAAAAAAATTATCTCTTATAAAAATTCAAATAAAATCACCTCAAGAATAATGTTATTCAGCAATTATAGTAGATTTATTAGGGTTTGTTCAAGACGCTATTGAGCCAAATCAGGTATATTTAGGAAATAAAACGCTAAAATTTAGACCGTTTAATGTAATTGAAGTACATTGTAATCTCGTTGAACCTAGTTTTGAAAATCATTCTGAACATCTTCACAAAGAATCTGAAATTTTATACACTTTTTTCCCAAATGTTGCTTATGGATCAAAAATCAGTGAAAAACCGAATGAAATCGATTATATTCCAATTAGAAAAAATATTAAAAGAATTCAAAAAATCGTTCTAATTATTCAAGACTCTGAAGAAAATTTATTGAATAATGAGAGTAAAACAACAATATATTTAAGATTGAAAAAGGAATAAAATGGACCTCAAAATATAAGAAAAGATTCGATAATATACATTTTCAAGGGGGCGTCGATTCGATGCTCCGTTCAAATATTAAAAAAATACTGTTTTTGTTAATGAATCTGGGCTTTATTCTTTAACATTAGAATATGAAAATACGAATAAAGCTATTATAAATAATGTCGAAAAAGACGAGAAAATTGCATTTAAATGTATAAATTACAAGAGTTTGTACCATAGACTCTTTCAAAAGCTTCATCCTGACACTATTTTCGTTAATGAATCTGGATTATATTCTTTGATTCTGAGATCATAAATAATGTCGATAATGACGATAAAACAACTTTTGAATGTATAAATTACAGGAGTCTATCCCATAGACCCTGAGAAAATATTCAAAAACATACTATTTTCGTTAATGAATCTGGATTATATTCTTTGATCCTGAGATCATAAATAATGTTGATAAATTATCATATTCTGAAATAAATAAGGTGGGTCATTCGATTGCCCTACCTTTTAACTTTCTAAAAAAAAATACAATTTTCATATGAAAATGTTAATAAATTTTATTAAACTCTCAAATTATGATATTTTGTTTCTAAATGTCTTTTAAGATTATAGAATTGTTGAATTTCTCTTCCGCATACGCAATGAACTGGTCTAGCAAAGATTTCTCTAATACATTCTTTACAATATGCTTGTTATTTATCTTTACTATAATGGTGATTATAAAATTCTGAAATATTCTTAACTTTTTTACACCGTGTGAATTCTTTCTCTTCCAAGGATAAGATTTCCATTTTATCATATAATTCTTTTCTATATTTATTATGACAATCCTTACAATAATAGTATAATCCATCTTCGGTATTCTTATTTTTAGAAAATTCTTCAAAATCTTTAAATTCTTGACACATTTTACATTTATTTTGAGACTCCATTTATATAGAAACAATTTTTTATAGCTTTGACTTTCTCAATTCATATTCGTAAAAACTTCCAGTTATTTCTTCATTATTTAAATCTTTTATACTATAAGTTACTGGATCTGTGTTATTAATCTGATAAATCACAAAGATTTCTCTTGACCAATTGTTCTTATATTTGTTTGAAAATGTTTGTTTTTTACTAACAATTCTTACATGATCATTGACTTTAAATTTAGTTTTCGTGTGAATTTCTGGTGGAATATACTTGAAAACAGTTTCCAATAATTCTTTTTCAGCTTCTTTATTTACACATTTGGTTTCATTTTAATAGTGCTATGAAAAGTATTATTATAATCTTTTACTATATTTTTAAGAATATCAATCCATTTAAAATTCTTATTAATCTCGAAAATTACTTTCATTCTCTCATTTTGAGTTCTGTTATATCTGTCAATAATGCTAGATTTTTCTTCATTTTCAGTATGATAAAGTTTTATGTTATATTTTCTTAAAACATCATTAAATTCTTTATTCTTAAATTCTAATCCCTTATCTGTATGGAGAAGATTTGGAGGTTTGTGATTGATTTTAATTGCATCTTGGATTATATCTTCAAATGCTTTAGAAACATCTTTTCCGTTTTTTCTCCTAATGGGTCTTGACCAAACATAAAAGTATCTATAACATTTAACATGTACTTGAATTCATTATTTTGATCTGAATAGTTAGACATTATTACTAAATCTGCTGCCCAAAAATCATCTATTCCTAAAGTTATAATTTTTCTCTTTATAAATTTCTTCCTAACAGGTGCATAAATTTCTTTAGCTTCAATCTCAATTTCTTTTTTATCTTTTAATTCTTTTTTAACTTGTTTTTCATAAGGATTCTTTATAAATTTTCTTTTATTAGTTTTGCATTTTGAAAATTTTGCTGCAATTCTATACAATCCATTTTGAGTTTGAACAATCCTAGAATCTATATTTTTAGTTTTCTTTTTACATTTGTGACAATGTATTAAATCATCTTCAATTTATATATCAAAATTTCCAAGTTTATTTAATTCATCTAATATATCAGATTTTGTTTCATTCTTATAACCATATAGTACTGTATCGATCTTATTTTCTAGGACAATTCTTTTATCATCTTTAGCGTTCAGTGCTAGCTTATTTATCGTAACGGTGTATAACTCATGTTTGTAACTTTTGATTACTGTCATCTCCCTAAATTCTTCTTTATCTTCGAACAAACATCTCTTCAAGTTTTCGATATTTATTGTTTTATTTACAACGCTTCTCTTAATTCCTTTACATCTTACTGGATTCTTATCTTGATATTTATATGAATACATTTTTACCCTTAAACCACAAAATTCTTCTAAAATTTCTCCATTAAGCTCATCTTTGAACTTACCAATAACTTTCTTATTTTTACCATCAAAACATTCATGATTTTTAGGATAATCACTTGTATCAAACTCATTTATATTTTCTTTAATACTTTTTTAAGGGTCACGTTTCATTTCTAGAAAATATGAATCAGTATCCATATAACACAGATTCAAATCTGGATCATATTTCTTTAATTTATCCTAATAGAACTTATACATTAATAATTTCGAAAGATCAAGAACTGAAAATCCTATGTAGATCGGCTTGTTATATTTTACTTTCTGTTTGTACATATGACTCGCTATACAGGTGTCATCAAAGATATTAAAGCATTTGAAGTTTGTTTTCTTAGCTTGTTTCATTGAAAATTCATCGTTTCCTAATTTAATGTCGCATCTATTTCTAACATTTTCCATAGATTTTCCAAAAACTGAGTTGTTCATTAACTTGTAAAAATCTTTCTCAAAGTCACTTGTAGCCTTAGTTCTCATATTTGTGTTAAAATCTATGAATTCTTTCATGAAAGGCTTCTGATCAAATGCAATAACTCTATTCACATGTTTCAAAATCATACCTTGTTCCAGATAGAATTTCAAATTTCTTGAATGAACAACGTATTCAGTTTTATTCAGTAAAGTTGTGCAAAGTTTGTTTTTATAATGTTCCGGAGCAAGAGGCAAATCCTTGTGATGTTCACGTAAATTTGTTGGATATCCTAGATCAACTTCGAGAATATAGCCATAATATTCGTCGCCAGTGAGTTCTAAAATTGTTTCTTTCCATTCTGCAGTTGTGTAAGTTTTAGGATCCATCCATTTGATTTCATTATAAGGTAATTTTTGAGATAATGCCCAACCATATAAATTATTTGCATCAACATATAATAAGAAGTTTTCAGGTTTCGATTCATCAAAATCTTTTAAATATTTGTTATTTGCTTTTACATATCTTTTAATACATTGAGAAATACCTCCGCGAATGCCTTTTTCAATCATCAAATACATATTATAATCACTAATTAATTGTAATTCTATTTTCGTTAATTTTAACATTGCGTCCCAAGCGAGACTTGGAGCAGTCAGATAATGAGCAGGGTCTAACTTATAACAATTTAAGCATATTTTCCGAAATCTTCAAATATATCAGCGAGCAATAGTAGATCTTGGATATTGTACAAATCAGAGTAATTTCCTAAATTTTTATCTTTTAATTTTTTCCATACACCTAAGTAATGTTGAAAATCTTTCTCAGATATGCTCTCATCTGTCAAAAGTGAATAGAAATCTTCAATTTTCAGCTCTTCTGTGTAATCAAGTTTTTCAATACTATCGATGAATTCATAAGGAAATATGCCTTTTCCTGACAATATTTTAAAAGTCTCATCTTCATCATTTGGCTGTCTTGCTAAAATTTCATTCAATATTCTTCCATCCTGTATAAAATGATTTGTATGTTTGAAGTCTTCTTTTTTTGAGGTTTTTAGCTAATTTTTCAATAGATGACGTCATGAACCTAAATGTATCTACGAACGAAAACTTAATAAATTTTCTAGGTTTATCATCTTCAAATTCATATCCATATCCTGAATTTACAGAATAATTTATGTATCGTCCATCGGTGTTTGCGATCAAATCAACATTTTCATATTGTTTAGCCATCTCTTTTATGTACAAATGAGTATCGTAATTTGACATATTATGACAGAAAACTGGAATATATTGTGGAAATTTCAAATTCAGATTACAGCATGAATGAGCTGCGCCTCGAAATTTACCTGTTAAATGACAATGATCTCTTACTTTTAATCTTTTTTCACCATCAAAACCTTCTGTTTCACAAATATGACAAACGTTTGAATTTTGATACAAAATTTCTTCTTCTTCAGTTAGTTTCATATTCTTCGAATTATATATTTTCGCTATGTATTTCGATAATTTATTGAGCTCTTCAAACAATTTTGTAGGAACGTTTGATAAATCCTTCTCATTTTTAGCACGAAAACATATAGGTTTATACATGCGATTGGTAACATTCGACACTAAATATAGAGTAAAACCATAAGGAATATGCTTCTGAATCTTGGTTGTAGTCGATCTTTGTGGATTGTTCTTGCATGTCGGAATTTTCTCTAATATGCTTTCAAAATCCATATAAATAACGTACGGATGATTAAACTTCTTTTGATAGTTAGTAAACTTAGTTGTTTGGCTTGGAAATGGTATAATTGGTTTACAAACTTCATGTTGCTTGCAAATTTCTAAATGATCTGTTAAATCTCCAGATTTGTAGAAATGTCTTAAACATCTTCGACACAAGAACATCTTGTGAGCATTTTTTGATAATTGAGAACTCGCTAATCTACTTAAATCTGTTATCAAAACAAAATGGGATTTATCATCTTGTTTAAAATACAATAAGTCAATGTTTAATTCATTATCATATTTTTCAGAAATTTGCATTGGAACAACCTTAATATTTTCATCAAAACTGTAGACATTGATTGACATTTTAGGGTACTTATACTTTGAATTGAAGCTTCGTTTCTCAAATAATTGTATATCTTTTAAGGACATTGGGTACTCAAAACCAGAAAATATTTCATCATTTACAAATTTTTCATATTGTTTTGATCTGTCAACATGAGTCTCGGGTTTTTCAATAGCGCATCGGATAGAATAAATAAAGCATAGTCATCTTTATTTTTGATATTTATACAAGCTTTTTTATCTTTAATTTTCTTAGGTAAATCGATATATGATCCTGAGTTCATCATTTCGTGTTTATTAAGGCTCAAAACTAGCTTTTAAATGTCCATCAAGAACCCTTATTTGGATGATTTGTTTGTTCACGATGCGTTAATTTATTAAATTGTTTAGTGATAAAATCATTTACATTGAAGATTTCATCAGCTTTCATTGTAAAATACATTGAACAAGTTTGTGGTTCACCGTTCATATCTAAAGCTCATTCATATTCACATTCCAAAGAGAGATAGCCCTTCATATTTTTAACATTCTCTTGAAATTTTTCTATTAAACTTTTAATTTATGGCCTCATAATTGATAGATATTTGTAAATTGACATAAAATTATCGTTTAAATTCGTTAAAATGTATTGCTTAAATAGCCCATGTATAGAGGATAAAACCTCGACATCAATGATGTTTTCAGTTTTTTCGTTAAGAGTTTTATCAATTTCTTCGATCATTTCAAGCTTAGTTTTATCGTTAGTTTCGATTGACAATTTTTCAGCGATTGAATTAATTTTTTCATCATTAAATACCTCGAAATTTTTCTTTTCCCTCTTAAAATTTTTCTTTAATTCTCGTAATTTTTCTACATTATACAGGGTGAGGCAGACCACCCGTACAGTACGTATAGCGGCCAAACCAAACGAGGTAGATTATTCGTAACAACTTAAACCCCCCTATTTCCACCCCAAAGAATTTGGAGAAATTATTTTGAAATCTCTAAAACTCCCCAAAAGGGTAGTTTTTGGGGGGTAGGGGTGGTTT
The DNA here is from genome assembly GCF_021130785.1 of Homalodisca vitripennis. Classification (NCBI taxonomy): domain Eukaryota; kingdom Metazoa; phylum Arthropoda; class Insecta; order Hemiptera; family Cicadellidae; genus Homalodisca; species Homalodisca vitripennis. Next base: position 74,530,861 of record NC_060211.1, read on the forward strand.
TTGGAAAATTTTCAAATGTAAAGGTATGTTGAGTTATACCTCATTTTAAAGGTATTTTTCACTGATTATTTTGATGCAAAAATTTTGAACCTATCTTGCCGCTTATGTACAGGGTACACCAAAACGTTAAAAAATCAGGGGTTTGTGGGTAAATTTATTGCAACTACCTGCACAAATGTAGAGAGACGATATTTTTATTCAAAACTAAAGATGAGACGGCTTATCGAAAAATATCATCAAATGCCACCCTACCCCAAAATTTACACATTTTAAAAATACATACAATTTTGAAATACTTAACAGCCCCAATCTAAAAAAACTCAAATAGCAACCTAGGTTGTGTTGTACATCATTAGAAAGGTCTTTAAAAATAAACATTTTCTACATTTAAAGTTTGTCTCTATCTCCAATGGTTTCAAAACTGTAGTACAAAAATAGATCTTTTAATAATTTTACTAAGTTAGTTTGAATTTTAATATCAAAACCCAATGAAAAAATGGAAAAAAGTTGGACTTTTAAGTTTAATTTGTTTTTAAATAATGTAATAAAAACAGGATTTCTATCAGTGTAACATGTTTCAAAAGCAATCTAACCGTGGTGTTCATGTTTTAATAATCCCAAATACACGAGTTGTCCCTGTAAGAATTTTGGAACCAATTCCTTGGTCTCTTATCTAATCTCTGTTATTATTGTCTCCCTATTCAGTTGTTATTGTGACCATGTGGTATGAGGTAGATATTAGTTTAATTTTTTTTTAAGTACGTAGTGTAAGTTTTGTTTGTTCTAATATGCCATTCTCAAATGAGGAGGAATTCCAGATGCTTATGGTATTAGGGGGATGTTTCCAAATTTACTCAGCTGCCGCTCTTCTTTATGCCCAACGTTACCCAGACCGCGAACATCACTCCAGGAACGTTTTTCAAAGACTTGCTAGTCGAGTTCGTGAAACAGGTCATGTTCAACCTGATCACAACAAAGGAAAGGAACTCGCTAGACCCGTGAGAAGTGATAGGGCACCCGAAGTTTTGGCAGCCTTTAAACTGAATCCGCATGATTCTACACGAAGAGTAGTTCTTGATTCTGGTATGAGTCAAAGCTCTGTTTTAAGAATTGTTCACGATCATAAAATGCACCCATATAGGATGTCATTACATCAAGAACTCCATGGAGATGACTACCTTCATAGAATGAACTTTTGTTTGTGGGCTCGAGAAAAACTACAACAAAATCAAAACTTTCACCGTAACATTCTGTGGTGTGACGAGGGTTACGTTTAGAAGTAATCGAGAAGTGAACCGACACAATATGAGATACTGGGTGTTTGAAAACCCACACTGGATGCAAGAGGTGGACAACCAAAGGTACTGGACCCTAAATACCTGGTGCGGTATTACCGGTGACAAAATTGTAGGGCCATTCTTCTTTGACGATCGCCTAGACCGAGTAGTTTATATCAACTTTCTAATTGAAATCCCTGAGAAAGTCTTACAACGTATGTGGTTTATGCACGATGGGGCACCAGCACACTACGCCGAAGATTCTCGATTGATTCTAAACGAGCAATACCATGACAGATGGATTGGAATAGGCGGCCCTGTGAACTACCCAGCGAGATCTCCTGATTTAACGTGTATGGACTTTTACTTGTGGGGTAGACTAAAAGACCTACTGTATAAATCAAGACCAACAACTAGAGAGGACATGATGTGGTGGATAAGGGAGGCTATAAACACGATCAGTAGAGAAGAGATATTGAGAGCTGTAGATAGCTTCACCTCAAGGATTGAACTCTGTCTGGAAAACAATAGGTTGCAGTTTGAGCACCGGTTTTAACTCTTCATGAGGTCAGTTACTAGGTTATTGTTAGTTTTAGTTTGATAATTGATAATTGTCATATTCATAATTTACCATGATGCTGCTGTAACATGGTAGATTTGTTTTCAAAACCAGTTTGAAGTTTTTATCTTTTTTAATATTGACAGGATACTCTTTCCTTCCATGGCACTTACATCAATGATTAAATAACAACAGGTTTTCTCCTATACATTTTGTGTAATTTAAGTGTAAAACTTTTTATAATTCAAAATTTACTAATTTAATAACTGGGTAATTTTCCTGTTTCATGAGAGAACTCAGCACTTATCGTAAGACATTGTAGTTTACGGTGTTCCAATACCTTTTTAAATTTTAAAAGACTTTTAAAAATTGGGTAGAGTATTTTTTTCAATCATAAACATAAGAGACCAGTTTACTGTTGGAACTTTTTTTTACTTGCACATTGCACTAATTTTTATAATAAATACTTGAGTAAAGTTATTAAAAAATCTATTTTTGTACCACAGTTTTGAAACCATTGGAGATAGAGACAAACTTTAAACGTAGAAAATGTTTATTTTTTAAAGACCTTTCTAATGATGTACAACACAACCTAGGTTGCTATTTGAGTTTTTTTTAGATTGGGGCTGTTAATTATTTCAAAATTCTATGTATTTTTAAAATGTGTAAATTTTGGGGTAGGGTGGCATTTGATGATATTTTTCGATAAGCCGTCTCATCGTTAGTTTTGAATAAAAATATCGTCTCTCTACATTTGTGCAGGTAGTTGCAATAAATTTACCCACAAACCCCTGATTTTTTAACGTTTTGGTGTACCCTGTACATAAGCGGCAAGATAGGTTCAAAATTTTTGCATCAAAATAATCAGTGAAAAATACCTTTAAAATGAGGTATAACTCAACATACCTTTACATTTGAAAATTTTCCAAAAACCACCCCTACCCCCCAAAAACTACCCTTTTGGGGAGTTTTAGAGATTTCAAAATAATTTCTCCAAATTCTTTGGGGTGGAAATAGGGGGGTTTAAGTTGTTACGAATAATCTACCTCGTTTGGTTTGGCCGCTACACGTACTGTACGGGTGGTCTGCCTCACCCTGTACATGTTTTGGTGATCATCAATTTGATTTTCTTAAGCCCAATTCCTCAAAAAATTCAATTCTTTCTCATAAAGTTCTTTGTTTTTTAGATGAGTTTTAGAATTATAATGGCGATCCTAGTTATGTTTTAGGACTTCTTTCTTACAAAATGGACATGTTATTTTTTCGCCCTTCATTTATATGGGAAAAATTTTATTTATAGATATTTTAAATTTCAATTTTATATTGAATTTTCGATAAATATCGTTCAAATTATCAACTTTAAAGCTAAAAATCTACAATAATTAGAGATAATTCAGTAGATTTTCAGCTTTAAAGTTGATAATTGGAACGATATTTATCGAAAATTCACTATAAAACTGGAATTTAGAAAATCACTAATAATTTTTTTTTCCTTTATAAATAGAGCTACTAAAGGAATTAAATGAAATTGGTGAACTAAGATTTAAAGAATATAAGAAATTAATTGATTTAGAAGAAAATAAGAAATACAAAATTGTGACATTGGAGAAAATCAAAGATAAATTCGGGCTTACAATCATAGCAGAATTGGAAGATTTCAAAGTACATTTACCAAATAGATTTTTGACTGATTTGGATGAAAAAAAGAATTGAATAAAAATGATAAATTACACTTGATTGTTACTGGGAAAAAGACAATAAAAGATAAAGAATGTGTTACAATTAACTTTGTAGAATAAATATTAAGAATTCGAAGATTTTACATTGATTCTAAGGAGATTTAACATTAGTAATATACATTAAAACAGCTTAAGAAATTAGAAGCAAACAGCTATAGATTCGGTTATTCGTGATTACTTGGATTCATTTATCAGTAACACAGCTATAGATTCGGTTATTTTTTCATTCGTGATTTCTCAGATTCATTTATGGTTTATTAGACCGTATTTTAAATTGATTTACTGTTTTCTTCTAAAGTGGTCTAGAACCGGCAGATATATATCTACTTATATAATATATATATATATATTATTTTTGTTGAACCACCATTTAAGTGACGTGAGATCTTTATATATCAACCACGCAGTATCATCCGCAAAAGCTGTTACTTTACCTTCAAATGTTCCATTGCAAAGGTCCATGATAAGTATAGTAAAGATAATGGCCCCCAATACAGATCCTTGTGGCACTTCCTATTTAATTATTCTTTATCCACTGATTTCATAATTTATTTTAAACATTTGTGTTCTATTTGATAAATAGCTTTCGAACCAGCCAAGCACCTATAGACGAATTCCAGAGGCTTCCAATTTTTGCAGTGGTACTGTATGGACTACAGTATCGAAGGCTCTCCTTATATCAAGAAATAGGGCCGTGAATCTTTCATTTTAAATAATTCCTGCCGGTACATATTTAATAAATAACACTAGAGCAGATTTTGTATTCTTTTACTTCTAAAACCAAACTGATTGTGACTGAAAATAATCTGTTCAGGTAGTCTATAGTTTTGTGTTTCATAATGGTTTCTTTTACTTTAGAGAAGTACGTGAGCACGTGATATAGGCCTGTAATTGTTGCACAACTGTTTAGAGCCACTTTTGTGGGTATGTATCACTAAAAAAGTTTCCAGTTGAAAGAATTTAAATTTACAATTAAATTAAATATACACGTATTTTAGGAAATGTTTCTTTTACTAGTTCAGAACTAATTTTATCTATTCCTGGACACTTATTCACTTATTAAACATTTCATGAAAATATCCTAAAAACATAGATGTCATTTAATTTTTCAATGAAAATTTGTCTTTAAATTCAGAATATTAAAATTATTTGGTATTGTTTCTATAATACAAATACCCTCTACAACGATAAGAAATACGTAATTAATTTCCCACATCCTTACTAATTAGATTACCATTTACTATGAGAGATTTGATTGGATCTTTATGTCTTGGTATTTGCCCAGTTATTTCATTAATTATCTTCCAGGTGTTCTTTGAGTCCCCATGACATTCCTCAAACATTTTAGAATAGTAGTGATTTTTTGCCTGTTCTTATTTCCAGTTGCAATTATTTCTATTAATTTAAAATCATTCTGCAACTGAAAATTGTTTTATACATCTACAAATAGAATGAGTAATCCATGGCCTTAACTTTCTCAACTTATTTTGCCCCCTTTTCTGACTTTTCAAAATTTATTTATTATATCACTAAATTTACCAACCACGACCTGGTATTAATATTTAATGGTATTTAATAATTTATGGTATATATAAATTTAATAATTTATCGTGTGCGTTAAAATTTTTTTAATGGTTAAGAGAATCGGCAATAACCGGAATGATTAACAGTTTTAATATGACAGTAGTTATATAATGTATAATGATGAAAATTCAAGAATTTCGGAATAACACTGAGTATGTTTTCATTATTAATTTTTTTAAATTTACAGGTTGACTGCTCTAAAGTAGACTCATTCCCTGATGTATTCTTATCTATAAGCGGCCAAAAACTTGTCATGAATGGTCCAGACTACATTTTGAAGGTAACAGTGCATTTTAAAAAAGTTAAAATAATTTGATACTAGAATACAAGAATTTTACAATGAATTATTGGAACTTTAAACAACAAAATGTATACAATAGCGTTAAAGAGTATAGACTAAAAAATAAATTTTCTGATTAAAATACGTAATTCGCAACAATGAAGATTTTCTGTAGCATTTCATTACAACTATTCAAAAACATTGTTTATGTACTTCACTTCTCAATGCCTATTTCTTGATTTATATATGAAAAGGAAGATAATAACAGTAAATCATCTTTGCATTCTGTTTCATGTTTTTACTGATATGACTGTGGAGTTAATATTTAAACATTTTGAATGCATACCTTTTAAAACTTTACAACTTCAACGACAATTATGTGCAGAATGAACACGGATATTATTTAGTAAGGAATTTGATTTAGTTTTTCTTTTCTCTAAGTTAAATTGAATATAATATTTTACCAAGTGGTATTTAGATTTTGAATTGTTTTTACACATTTTTGAAAGGAGATAGTGAGTCGAAGTAAACGTAAACATTAACAAGTCCATCAAACCTTTGAAAAACGATTTATTATGCTTCAGGCAGATTTAATGGAAATAGGCCAATTGATTTTCTCCGATCACCAGAGTCTAAAACTACGAAAGGATGACAACCTATGTACTGTATGTGCAACCTTGACACACATATACACACACGCACACAAACACACATTCATGTGCGTGTTTATTCTCTTTTTTGGAGAGAAAAGAAATTTCCTCCATATTACATAAAAGTTTAAAGATTGATTTGTAAGATTTTATCTTTGGAATTTTATAACACAAACCAAAATTTACTATTTTATTTAAATTTCATAACACTTAAGGTTTCAAGATGATCGCCATTTAGAAAAGTGTACAATTATTAAAACTCTGAAATTAAAATTTTACAGATATAATTTCGGATTAATTGTAACTTAATCAGGTAAAAATTTCTACGAGGAAATCATGTGTATTAAGAAAATTAAGTACAACGTACAGTTTAGAGTCCTTATAAAGTGATTCGAATTAAACATCTAAATTAATAATGCATCTTGAAATTGACGTTTTGAGAAAATGACCATATGAGAAATATATCTTATAACGGACTGGGCCGGATGGAATATTTCATTATTGAAACACTTCATAAGGACTATAAAGCGTACGTTATACTTAATTTTTGTAATATACATAGTTTAACACTCTAATGGAACATACATTGATATTATCTCGTATATGCATTGATACATAATTAAACAGAGTTGTTTCTGATGAGTATTGTGATTTTACCCATCACTATTTAGTCTATAAAGTATATTCTGAATTTTAGCGTTTAATAGGGATTTAATTGTTAAATTTGAGGAGTTATTTGAACTGTGTCCGCAGAACAAAATAATTGTTGTGCAGCCTTGGCTAAAATACATTGCATCATATCGATTGTCCTTGTTAGATCAAGAATAATCAATTTAGAAATAATACCAAATTAAAAATAAATTAAAACATCTTTGCAAGTTTTAATTGTATCATTCAGTGACTTGTGATACTTATTTACTCTAGCGAATAGTTATGTTCTAGAACAGTTCACTGCTACTGACTTCATATTCTGTAAGCTTAAGGTATTTTATTACCAGATATTTTGATCAATTCCAGCACAATATATTGAACAATAAACAACCTATTTCAGATAAAAGTTGGTTCAGGAGTGACGTGCATCAGCAGTTTTGTACCAGTAAATGCGCCCTTCTTCATCCTGGGAGATCCGTTCATGCGCAAATACTACACTCAGTTCAACATGGGCAACAACCAGGTTGGTTTTGCTCTTGCCAAGTGATTAATGTTTGATCTGTATTTTACCTCTGTTTCGGTTTAAAATTAAACTGTTCTACAGGTAATAGATATAGTACTCATTTTTGACCCAAAATCAGTTTATCAGCAAAAAAATAGAGATTGTATATTACCATCTATGTCTCTCACTTTCAGAATAATACTGTTTTATAAAATAAACAATTTGTGTTGAATAGAGTTCAGAAGCCAACACATCAGCTGAGACTGGAGTTGCCCATATTATTCACTACATTCATACTCGTTACTTATATTACTATAAGATTTCACCTCTTCAGTCTTAAACGTATAATGGCATTCTCTCTGTCAGAATTAGAACACTTGTTACCTTACCTTATTGTCAAAATCGTAACATTCATAACCAGAATTTACATGTGTTTAAATTCCTTATCCCTATATTTGGGCAGAAAAGTAATCTTTTGTATAACCTTGAAATATCACTTCTAGGCAATAATTTATAAGCCTCAAAATCAATACTGTGTATCACGTCTTAACGGTTTCTTTGTACTTCGCTGAGTCTATAAAAGGCCTACATAAAGTTGTAGCCAGCCTTATTTTGTAATGCATTTTTCTGTTGCACGTTATTAACCAACTCTAAGGCAGTGTTTGTACGCAGAAACTGTTTTCTAATATTTTGAGTAACTTGTAAACAGTTTATACAGGAAGAGTTAGATAAGTTGTCCTATACGGATAACGAAAGAACATTTCTGATAGTTTGTAGCGGTGAAAAAGAAATCCATACCCCTAAATCATGTGAAGGGATTTAATTTAATACGTTTTTGAGTAGTAGACAGTGTGTCAAAATCAGTGATCCTATATTCTAATCTAGAAATTTTAAAATGTAAACCCACACAACTATCTGTCTGAAAATAAGGGTTAAATTATAAAAATATGTGGGTTTTATAAACTCCCGGTACATTCTATGATTTAAAAGTAATATAATTATAATAGCTTAGCTCTTAACCTAAATGGAATTTAATTTAAAATTATATAGAGGGACGGGCAAAGTGGCCACTTAGAGTTTGTTGTTTGCTTATTTTTGCAATGTCTTATGAATCACCAAAATCATTGAACCTAATACCAACATGTACTAAAGCCATTATGTTTAAGATAATATAGTGTTTAATTTTAACTCTCATTTTAATTTAACTTTAAACAGTTTAAAAAAAAAATACAGAATGGCAATTTTTCCCTCACAGGTCGGGTAAAGTGGCCAGACCCTGAATGGGTGAGTGCACGAATTGACAACACTATTATCCTTTAAATAGTAAATGGAAAGAAAAGGTTTACACATTAGGCCTGCTTTATTTTAAAATAGTCACACTGGAAATCATCATCCTCTTCCTCGAACCCTGAACACTCATGGTGGGCCCATTGCTTACAGAAAGATCAGGCCTTCATTGTCTTTAGATCTGGAGAAAGGTTCATTGCAATAGAAACAAAGGCAATCTTCTTCATCTTTCTCTTTTCCTGATGCTTCTTGGACATCAAATTCGTTTCTTTGTTTTAGTAGAGTTTTCGTTTTTTGAGCTTGTTTCTTTCTTTTCTTTGACTGTTCATCCTGTAACTTTTTAGTTTCTTCTTCTAATTCGTTTTTGTAAAGACTGTCGGTGTTGATTACCATTCTCCCCCTTTTTCTATTCTATTGTCTTTTCTTTATCACAGTTTGTTTTGCAAAGGAGTAATATGTTTTGGATTTACTTTAAAGATACTTCGAACTAAGCCTACTCCACCGTGTCCGTGAACTGCCAAATATTCACTGCTAGGATCATTAGCTGTTTTTTTCCATTTACGTTTGTTCTGGTTGAAGAAATGCTGAGTAGCATTTTTTGTCTTTCTTCTTTCACTTCGAACTAATTTATTGGGTCAAATTTAATGTATTGACATGTTCTAAAAAGTATCAAACCATTTCAAGAAAATATTAGTTTGCATCCAGCCATTGGAAGTACATGTAAAGTTTGATCCTGAAGGAGCACCGTATGCAAGCTCAGCCTGGGGGAGGAATGAAAGTTCCCTCCGACATGCAAAATTCAAATGTCGAAAGTAAGTATCTTTCTGCCGAAGTTATCGCTCCGACTTGCCTCCTTCCCTTTAAAGCGAAAACCTTTGAGTGTCTACTTTGGAATGTTAGTAGACCTGTTTCGTCACAATTGTAAATTGTATGAGCTGGAAACTCTTGATTATCTAGAACTGCATTTTTAAAATATCAAAAAATCATCTTATCTCGTTTTACAGCTAGAATAGCTTCTTTAATCGCCTCTGCACTTCGAGATTTTTGGGTAAACTTTTATTATATATGTGTACGGCATCTTGATATGATCTGAAAATTACGAAATACAATATAACGTTATATTGAGACTATTAGCATATTAAGGGTTGGTAAATTAAATAAAACACAATATTCTTCTCCAACAAAAATTTAATTAGTGTACTGGCATATAAATATGTAGGGATTACACAGACATACTATTCAACACACCTTTACTTAAATATAAACAACTCATAGAGCAAAAGGACAATCGATTTCGGTAGACCATGCGACCATTATCAAGCCTCAATGAAAATTATTTCCATCTAATATTATATTTTTACAATAAAATACATTTAAAAAGTCGATTTAAATTTATAGTACATTAAGAATAAAAGTTAGTGAGCCATATTTATTTCAAAGATAATATTTATATGTAATAAGAAAATGTACTGCCACTTTGCCAGCTGAGAAAGAACCTAACCTGAGTGAAAAATCACATTCAAATAAATAAATATTATTTGAAATCTTTAATCATGACTACCAATCTCACCTTATTACTTTATTCCTAATTATTACTTAGTTAAAACTATTGAAATAATAAAATTATGAAATTTATTCCTTTAAAGTTCACAACATACAGTATAAAATATACAGTATAATGAGAAAAAATTAACAAACAGGTATATTAGTTGACCACAATTAAAAGTATGTGTGGCCAACTCTAACCTAAAAATCAACTAAAAACAAAATTCACTTAAAAAACAAGAGTCCAGTCAACTTAGAAAAAAAACTCGCTATCTGTGGCGCTTGCAAGAAACAATTATTTCACAGAGAAAAAAAATCGAAACTCTGTAAGTTATATACTTTATCACTACCAGCATTAATTACAATAGTTATAATTCAAATTAATAATATATTACAATAATAAGTATTTTTTGTAGTAAATTACTAACTCATCTTATAAATGTACAAAAAATGTAAACTGGCACTTTTAGCCTATTAGGCCTATATATTATATTAGCATATACTATTATATTATGTATTATTATTTAGCATATTATGAATACAAATTTGTAAAAAATAAAAACATGAACAATTACAGAAATAGGAAATAACTGAAATCCTAGCACAAAACTACATGGTAAACAGTTAATTTAAATTGCAATAGTAATGTTAATATATTCTGCTGACATTTGACAATTAATAATATCTTTACAATTTAAGTTTTAATAGATCCGTATCATCAATACAAAAAAGCCAAACTTTTAATAAAAAAATAATTTTAAATTTATACTATTTTTTATCTCAAAAGGCAAACAATTGAACAATTTTAGCCCAATGTATTGATATGAATGCTTAAATAACGATTTATTTACTTTAGGCACTCTAAAAACTCGTTTATAGCAACTTCTTGTTTTGTAGAAAAGGTAATTTGTTCCGGTATTTCCGCTTCTAATGTAAAATATCTTCAAGACTTTATAAATAAACATATGCTGGATTGGTAGTAATCTTAGTTCGCAAAATAGAAGATATGACCTGTCATGTTTATATTTCCGAAGGATAATTCTAATAATATGGTTTTGAGTGTAGTCTTAGTCTTTGAATGTAGCTTTTATAAGTTCCTCCCCAACAATGAACACCGTACTGCAAACGAGAATCGACCAGTGCAAAGTATAACATTCTTAATACTTGTACGTCACAAAAATTTCTTAAGAAGTAAAAAGTTCTTATGGTAAACTTTAATTTGTCATGTGTTGAAGAAATATGGGGTTCCCAATTTAAGTTTTGGTTTAAAATAACGCCTAGGTATTTAACATTATTACTTTTCTGTATTATTTCACACTTGCAATTTGTTCTTAAACATTCGTGCACATGGTAAACCAAACTTGTTAGGAAGTCAAAACTTTTAACCAAACTGAAATTTATAAAATTTGTTTTACTAACACTAACTCTCATTTTGTTACAAAAACACCATTTACTCAAAAGTTTTAGATCTTCATTTATGTAATGCCGGATATCATTAATATTGTTTTCAGAATAAAAAATCGCAGGCTAATCGGTCGTATGTTGTCCATTTTTCTTGAAGTAGATTTTTTTAAATCGGAACTACGTTAATAGTTTTTAGTATGTTTGGGAAGACGCCGTTTTGAAAGCTAAGATTAACAATATGAACAATCACAGGTGAAATAACTTCCGCAGATTTTTTAAACAATTTCGACAGTTATATTATCAAAACCGGATGATTTTTTATTTTTTAAATTTTTAATTGTTGTTAATACTTTGTTAACATCTGTGGGAGAAATAAAAAAGGACTGTGTTAAGTGTTGGCCCACATGCTCAGCAAGTGTGAGTGGTGTTACGCTAGAGGTAGGGTTCAGGTGTATGTCCTGACTTTGAAATGAAATGAAATGAAATGAAAAATGACTTTATTTAGAGGCGAAGTGATAAGATAAGAGTTTAACCTTTCAGCTATCTCTTTAGGATCACTGAAAATCTCACCGTTATCTAACACAATGTGTTCAATATTTTTGCTCCTTGACTGACCTGTTACCTCATTTATTACTTTCCAAATTTGCGTCGAGTCACCGTTGCAAAAATTTATTTTATTCATTATAAAAGAGTTTTTTTTGCACTATCTATGTCATGTTTTAGCCTATTACAATATGAGTCAAAATATATTTTAAAAGCCTAATCGTAAGGACGTTTCTTTCTTAATTTGTACAGCTTATTACGTTTTTGGAGCCTATACAAAATACTTGAATTTATCCATGGGCTAAGAGATTTTGCTTTAAGTAATTTATGCTTTTTAATAACTACCTGAGTGTCCTCAATCGTGTTTTTGAAAGTATAGTAAAAATTTTTGTAACTGATATTAACTTCACTTGAGTACAAACAATCATCCCATTTAACTGCCTTTAATTTTAAATGTAATAAATCAAAATCACATAGAGTTCTTTTTGTTAAAACTTTACTAAATACTGTATTTAACCTTTTAAATTTAGACCCGCAGTCCAGCTTAAGGCCAAGCAAACAGTGATCGGTGATTCCCATATCAAAAATAGCACTTTCAAAAGAATCTACATTAGTGTGACGAACGAAAATACGATCCAAAACTGAACGCGAATTGTGAGTAATTCTTGTTGGATTGTTAATTAGCGAAATTAAGCCGTTATTATTCAAGAAATTGCTATAGTATTGTACATATTTACAATTAGATAAAAATAAATTTATATTTATATCTCCAATTAATACAATATGATTATTAATATATTGAATTTTGTTCTCGAGTTCAGTAATAAAATCACTTTCAGAGTGGCTGTGCAAACGATATAAATAAAAAAGTTAAAAAAGCCCGTTCATAACTTATGTTTGGCAACAATACATCAGCTGTTATCATATTTATATCAATCTGATTAACAATAATACTATCACTAACATAACACATTACTCCACCGGCTCTGTAGTTGTTATTACAATTAAAAAGCATATTATAACCAGGTAGCTTATACAAACTCATGCCATCTTCATTTATCCAGATTTCGCATAGCACTAAAAAGTTTATTCTATTTTTAAGCTGGCTTATCTCAGCAAGAAAGCTAATGAAATTTGCTCTCATACTACTAATATTAGCGTATAATAGTGTCAAAAAACCATCATTACTTTCAGAATCATAAAAAGAATTTAGATTATATTTATATATTTGTGAATTCATGAAAATTAACTAAAAACGACCCTACAACATTTTATGTAAGAATTTATTTTAAGTATATATTATTTACCTAAATCCTAAAATTTAGAAAAAAATAAATTTTAAATTTTTACAAATACTATTTTGTGGAGTATAAAATATTTTTATTTAATGTTCTCGATGACAGCCAAGGTACTTACTTTTTGAACTTTAGAGTCAGCATTTTTCTTGATGAAAAATTTTCCGTCTCTGCACCACACAAACACGTAACCCACCTCCTGACACTTTTGTTTGAGCTTGGCAAGAAACTGCTTGTTCTCCGGAGCCAGATGATCATTCACATACACCTTGTTGGGAGGAAAAGCCTTGTTGATCTTGTCTGCTGTCAGGTGAGCGCTTCTACGTCGAGCTTCCCGGAACTTGGCGAGGAGATTTTCTTTTACAGCTCTGTCGTGGAACTTCACCACCACAGCGGGTGCACGGGCCTTGCTGAAGGATGGGATCCTGTGACCAGCTGCAATTTGAGCAGGTAGTATCTCCACTCCCAAAGCACTTCCCAGGTCCTTCACTATGTCGTTCACATGTTCATTCGGTGTGGTAGGAATTCCGCTGATCTCAATGTTATTTTTGCGGCTGTACTGCTCCAAGTTCCTCATTCTCTCTTGCATATCTACAACTTCTTTCTTCAGTGTTACATTTTGCTGAAGTAAACCCTCGTTCTCTTTCTTGGTCAAAGCCAGCTCCTTCCTGATCTCGTCCATCAACTTATTGGAAGCATCAACCTTGTCTGACAAAAACTGCATTGATGTTGTCATCTCACCCATTTCATTTCTAACAGATTTAAACTCGTTAAACATGTCATTCTTAAACTCCTCTAAAACACGGAGAAGGAAGTCCTGCGTTAGGGCTGTGCTCGTGGATGAGGATGATGTGTTACTGGAGGTCTTCTGACGACAGTCTGAACACTTCCAATTCTTCACAGACCTTGTTGTTACTCCATCACTCTCGGTCTTAACACATGCACCGTGGAAGAAACGATTACACCCTCCGGTACACTTAATATCATACCCTCATTAATTGGGGCACTACAAGCGCCACAGGTAGACATTTAGAAAAGAAAACGTAAAAGAAACTCTTTAAAAATTAAAAGTTTTCCTTGCAACAGTAACTCGTGCACGATACAACGATGCACGCACAATCACGTTAAACCTGTACACACGGAGCGATAAGCGAGTGGTCTTATCTGCTCGGCTGCCTGAGCTGGACTATTACAACTCCCTACTTACCAAAAGTCATACATGTAGAAAAACGTAAAAAATAACAAGAATTTAAGAACGATTGCTCACTTAGACACACAGAGAACACTAAAAGCCATCGGTGTGAACTAGTTGTGGCGATTTCCACTAGATAGCAGACATATCCAGCAGATTAACCTAGGGTAGCCACTTTACCCGCATTGACCATATTGCCCGTCTTTCCCTTACAACATCTACAGGATTTATGATATAATATATATTTAACTATATTTGAAAATTATATTTCGAAAAAGCTGTAATTGAAATTGTTTACGAGTATAAACTGACATATATAGTATAAAACCATTTTATAAAATAATTAGTTTTTGAAATAAAACAGTAGACTAGTTATAAGATAAATAATAATAAAATTTTTTGATGCAGTTGAAAAATATACTTTGTTTGAAAAACAGCAAGAAAAAGTATATTTATTCTAAATAGTAACAATATAAAAAAGACAAAATAGGGAGATTCAAAACTCAAAATACATCACAAATTAAGGAATTCTTTATTAATTAAAGAAAAAAATGTCTTTGGTCAATAATATCTTAACTGTTTACACATGTATATATGTTGGTATATACTGAAAGCCTCTTAAAAAACTAACTAAAGATAATTTGTGAAATAATTTACGTACGAGAAGTAAATTCCAGTAGCTTATAGGATAGTTAGCATGAATGTTTTAAATTGAACGTGAATGTTTTTATCTGCAGGTACGTTGTCATACCTCTCGTACATCTACTATAATATTCATATTTGTAATAGTTATCTTAACAAGTACACCGTTAGAACGATGCTCATTTGGTGATAATACGAGTTTCATATATATATTATAAATATATAAGGAAACTCGTATCATCATCAAATGAGCATATATATATATATATATATATATATACAGTATGTATATATATATATATATATATAATATATATATAATATATACATAATATTGTATTAAATACTTTAACTATGTGTAAGCATTAGTCAGGAAACGAAATAGATTTATAATTTTGTATCTAAATGTTGATACTCTATGAACTGCCTTCTGTATATGTTTGTACGACAATTAATATCACTTGTTTGTGTACTTTTTACACACAAAGTTTCGATAAGTGATATCTGCTCTCTTGTTCAGGTGAAAACCATGAAAGCATACAATTTCAAAAGAAAGGTAATTAAAAGTTAAAGAATTCCAAACAAAAATCCAGAGATGTTGCACTAAGTTTAAAATGAAACTCAAGACTTCGCTGATGGCCTTGATATCTAATTGCACTTCACTCCATTAATGAATGCATCAGCAATATTAATGATGGTGTTAAAAATAGTGCTACATGTTCCGAAAATCATGCCTTAAACTAAACCATGCAAAACCAAAACCAATCATAAAAAAAACAAATATCAGTCCTAGAGTCATTTGTTGTAAAAACAATCCATATTAATAATAAAAGTTTAAAAATTAGTATCTTATTATACAAGTTACTCTTAAATCTAATAACCTATAATTTAATATCATGTCCGTCACTGTTTTAAAGTTTTTATTGCAATTATTATTAATTAAAAATGTTTGTAATATTCAAGAACTCAAAATGGAATGCGGTTTTACAATCATTAAAATATTGAAAACAGTTGTTAGTAAACTATGTGCACAATCTTAATATTAAGTTGAGCATTAAGCTAAAGTTCAATATATGTAATGCGAGCAACAAATTATCAGTATGACTAACACATGTTTTATAACACTAATGTCTTGTAGTATAAAGGCACTATTACTAGAGTCGTCCGAATCGTGTTTTGCCGTCGAGGGATCCCCGATAGTTTTCGCTTTAGCGAAACCAACTTGGTTCTTTCCCATGTCAAACTTGGTATAATATTTGCGCATGAACACATCTCCAAGGATGAAGAATGGGAAGCTGGTTTCTCCTATGAAACCGCTGACACATACTCCAGAAATCTAAAAAAGAAAATCCACAAACAAGTTTAAATCCGTCTCCTGATGTCATTATATGACAGTAATTGTAGAGTTTTAAAGATTTATGTAAGAATAGACCATTTTAAATGCTTATTAATAAACACTAAAAACTCCTGCTACGAGACTCGAACTGGGATATCTCATTTACCTGTTGAAATACCTACCAAAGAACCATTACATTTTCCCATAACTAGTTTTCTCTTACATATATTTTTAGTAACTAATAGGCCTAAGAATTAATCGTTGATTTCCACTTCTAATACGCTACTGTTTAGAACGTTACTGTTAAAATGTTTAATAACTACAATGTTGTGCTATTTTACCATCTAAGGTTTTAAATAATATCTAAACATTCTCGTTCACACCGTTGGATACCAAAATTCAAAATTCAATTCTTTAAATACTTTTATTTCTCTGTTGAAGACGTGTAATATATCTACAAGTCATATTACTTATATTAATAATAAGCAAACGACTGTATATGTGTCAGGAGGACATTATACAACACATTACTGGAGAAAGTGTGTATGTGTACTACACACATTAAAAAGGTATTAAAAAACCAAATTATAAACGTTACATGCAAGAATGTACCACATTTATATAAATTTCAAAATGAAAATAATAACATTAGCATATTTGCCTTAGATTCAAGGAACGAGCGATAAAGCAGAGATGATACTAAGGAAACACAATGTTAAAACAGTATTCAAGACAGCTCAAAAGTGTAGGAACTGTTTGAAACCAGTGATAGAGACTGGACCTATGTGTACGCCGTGTGAATGTAGCTCACAATATATCATGGGAACGAAATGTTTTATACAAGTGTGAATAAATTCTTCAGTTAACAGAATTTTGCCTCAACTGCCAACAATGTTAATCATGCAAGTATTAGTAATTCTACTAATAACTATATCCTGTTTAGGTTTAACATCTGTTGACTGCTCTCCAAAGCGAGAACTAAATATTGCAAGAACTTACTCCAATGTGAGGTGGTACAAACATAAAAACTTAGACGTTGTTTATGAAATAAACACCGTTAT
Source organism: Homalodisca vitripennis (assembly GCF_021130785.1). Classification (NCBI taxonomy): domain Eukaryota; kingdom Metazoa; phylum Arthropoda; class Insecta; order Hemiptera; family Cicadellidae; genus Homalodisca; species Homalodisca vitripennis. The sequence continues at coordinate 74,548,408 of NC_060211.1, forward strand.
CCTAAGAACTAAGCTTGTTTTTACTGTCGAGTTTACCAAAACTTCATAAGTTTTAAATTAGTCTCGAATGTAGTGACAGAGGATTTATAACATTATATATGCGATAATGGACAAACTAATCATTGAACAAAACAGAATAATAAGGAATGTGTTTGTACACAATCAAATATCTTTTTCTTCCCTTAGGAACAGTCACCATATCTAATAATAGTAGTGTTATAGTCATAATACCTTAACAATGTAATCTTCTGGTAGTAATACAAACGGTGTGCTGTTGATAACAAAGGTCACACTGGGCAAACTTTCGGTCGAGGAACAGGGAACCTGGAACAATAGTAAAAGTATCCGCACAGTGTCAATGTTACCAAAATTGTTTCATTTGAAAAAATGGATGTTTGGAGTCCCCAAAATGTTATTTTAATCATAATTGCAAAGTAAACGTCCCCAATAAATCATCTGACGCATCAACATTTAAAGCACACTTCATACAGCATTATTAAAAACTTTGTTAAAGCCAAACTGTTCCTAACTATCGCACATCAGTTTATAATGTATACACTACAACATACATTATTATTGTTGTAGCTGACAAGTACAACTATTTTTTTTATAAATATGTATTGGTCTGAAACCAATTTTTTCCTTGGAAACATCTAGTACGCATTTAGATTTACATATAATAAATAAATATGGAAATTAATTATTAGCCTTTCAGTATAATAAGAATAATTGTTTATTTCCATATTATTTAAATTTAACTAGTACAATTAGGCACTGTTGAATTTACAGTGTTTAGACTATTACAAAAAATGCATTAAGATTTACCATTGAAAATTTTATTTCATTTCATTTTATTTTATTTCATAATCAACCGCACATAATTATATATAGAACATTACTATTTATTAGACGTTAAAGGTTCAATAGTCTGCTTCAATTTTGGTTTTTAATTACGTAACACTGATTTAAATAGCAGTGTAATACGAAACCTTCAATAAAATAGTTTTTTTTAACCGATTGTATAAATAAAGTATAATTGGTAGGGAAAAGTTATTTTTAAACTTTTGTTGTGTCTTATAAGTTTGTAAAATTCGTAAATAAAACAAAAAAGATACAATTGTTATAACAAAAAAGGCGAATAGCTGCAAAACGAAGTACAAATTGGGGAAAACAAATTATTCTTCAATTTTAGCTTAGAATCAAACACAGAATCTAAAAATGCCTAGCTATCCCAACCTTTTCGTTTTTTGTTCTCTTAGGATATGAACACAAAACAGTCTAGGCTATTAGGGGTATGGGTGGTTAAGGTTGGAGTTAGCGGCCGCAATAAAAATGAGTTTATAATCGTGTTGATCTGGTAAAAAATAAACTGTAGAATATGATATGAAATTTGATTATAAATCTCTTTTTGATTTTATAAAAATAACATCTGGAATTGTATAAGTATAAATAAATGAATGTTATCAAGTTGAAGTATTTACTTACAATATACAAACCGTTCTGATACTGGCCTCCAATAGCATTAATAATAACATTCATAACATCAGAAGGTCCATACATAAAACTTGTTCCGGAGTCTGGAATGGCTTGTTGTGAACCGCTCACTGCATTTGAATTGATCTGGACACTACAAAATAAAACAATTAATCAAAATATTCAACTATAATGCAATTATTTGAGGTCACCATGAAAAAATAAAATATGTCATAAATGTATGGTTCTAAAAGACAGTTAAAATTTCTGAGAATTAAATGTTTTACAAATCGATCGATGCTAATATAAAAGTGTATTTTACCTCAAAAATACTCTGAAATATAATTGAGAGTTAAATAAAAACACGAATATTAGTTAATATTCTAAAACTGATTATTACTAAAATTTCATACTTACAAATTCAGTAATATAGAAAAAACTATTAAGGTGTTGAATATAAACGCACTACTAAAAAGTACAATTCATATTTAACTTTTCGGAACGTTAATGTTTTAATTAAAAGTTGGGGTGATATTTTATTTTATCTACACATAACGCAGGTATGGCGAGAAGGGATGATTCAATGTAAATGTTTAGTTTGGATCCAATTCATTTTCCTCTTAGTGTAGCGTCTGAAATCTGATACTGTCACAGTCTTGACTCCTGTCATTCGTTTGAAGAGATAAAAAAATTGACAGTAAAGAAGTTCAAAATTTTTTATTTACATCTTTTCCACATGCACCCAGACTACAAAATATAGTGTAATATATGTAAAAGAGATATTCTCATTGGCTCATCGGGTGCTCAATTGAGTGCACAACGATGTTTATGACACGGTTTTTAAGCACGATGGAGCAACTGAGCTTTTTATACGTCTTGTAGCTATTCCCACCGTAGGTAATACAAATAAACATATTAATACACTTAGGCACTGTAATGTGGAAAAGCATTGCCAATTTGATCAGATATTAAGCAAATTTGATCAGATATTAGGTAAACAGTGCTTGACTAGTAGTGCAATGCAGATAGTAAATAAAATGTTAATATCAAAATTTTACTCCAGATCGCGCCAGTGACGAATTTAAATCATCTAATGCATGTGAAATATTATTTAAAATAGGTTTGTAACCAACCTTAATGAAAAAAGTTATGAATGTTTTCATATAAGTTACTTTAAACTGATGGGCTTCCTTGACATTGTGATATGGCATTTAACAGTGACTTTTGGAAAAACAAAGAAATGAACACTAAAATGCCTTAACGATTCATTCTTTCTATGGCTACAGTCCAAACAACAAGTGTAACGCAATACTTTAATAACGATTATTTTGGAATGTTGCATAGCCTTAATAAGGATTTCCCCCTTATACCGAAAGTACATAGGAAGTAGGTATTACTGCCCCTTGGCCTTAATAGGTCCTACGTATGAGTATATTTTCTTTATCAAGGCAGCAAAACAAACAACTATGTCCCTGGAAATATTTTAGACTGAAAACAGATTACAGAAGCCGATAGAAGACGATTTTGACCAAAGTAGATTTCTGAGAACTGCATAATCGAACGTATATAGAATTTGATTGAGGAAATATTGCAAGCTGAAATTTGACATAGTAAGTGAAGTTAAACGATCTAAAGTAGGTACTTTAAACCGAAGTAGGCTTCTCGGTTGTACGTAAGTATATATTTTTTCTTCGTCAGGACAAGGCAAACTCTACTATGGTTCTGGAAATATCTTAGACCTAAAATATGCAATAAAGGCTAGAAATAGACGCTTTTTGACCGAAGTAGGTTTCCGAGACCCGAGTATTGTATTTTCTTGATCAGGGTAACAATGCGGGCTCAGTTGTGACGTTGGAAATATAATTAATTTGAACCAGAAATGCTCTTCCACGTGCAGAACATGATATATCTATGAAATTAAACTCTGATAATATTTGCCATAAACTTAAATAATATCTACTTGATGTATGCCTACTTATGTTTTAACATTTTCATAGAACTCCATCATTTTACATCATAAGTGCTTTTACTAAGTAATATAAGGACTTCGGTTCTAAATATTGCGTGCGAAGCCGCGGGTAACAGCTAGTACAGTATTAAATTTAAGTACTTTTTTATTATCAAAACAAATTATCCTTATCTACAAAACTGTTTTCATAAGGGTTAAATTCAAGTAAAAAGGGGGAGAAACCGTGCATAGCACTACATTGAGAGGTACATGATTCCCCATATTTTGATACTGTGCTTGAAAACCATTGAATACAATTTTTGGTTGTGTAAACAATAAATTCGCTTAAAAGTACGTACAAATTTAAATTATGTTTCATTGTTAGTCAGTGATAGGCAAAAAATGGTTTACAGTCGCAAAGCCTAGAGGAAATTTGCACTGTATAAGAACACAAACTAAGGCATGACGATCGATTTATTTCTTAGTAAATATTCAACTTTCGCTGAAAAAGGACCAGGTCCTTCAATTGCAAAAACCATGTGTTAATTATTCTTAAAACTTGATTACTGAAAGTGTACACACTACTCTGAATAAAAACTACTAAGCACTCAGTATTTGGTAAGTGAACAAACTAGACCTTTCAAGCGAAATGTTAGACATTTGGGAAAACCTGTCATAAACTGATTAGATAAGTATAGCATTGCACAAGTTACGAATTAGATAAACAACAAGAGGTTATTGGTTTTCCGAACTACTTGTTTCCCCAATACCACAATCCTTATCTTAGTTAACTACCTAAATAAGATTTAACTTAATTGATTTTTCTTTACTTGTTAAATTTCATATTATTCTAAACTATATGCATCACGTTTAAGCTCATTTACGTTTAAGACTGCTTTAATTAAGTGTATTTTTATTGAATAATAAAGACCTATCAAATTATATGTTACAAGACATAAGTGCTACTTGAAGATTTTGAGTAACCCCACCCTCCTTTACACCGATGCTCAAAAATTTTAAAACTAGATTTATTAGTGTGACCCTTTGTAGCTTAGTAAGAGTGTCGGAAACATGTTTCACATATCTAAAATAATTAAAAAGTTTAAGGAGGGTGCAACTTACTATTCAATCACGTTGTATATCCTCAATGGGCGACTGGAGAAGTATTATTTTACCAAAGGTCTCTTCTTGGCTTGTACAAATTTAAGCGTTTAAAAAACCCATTACAATTTAATATTAGAATAGCATTTTAATTAGACAAATATCATAAAGGGTTAGTATTAAATGTCTTGTCCCTCCATTGTAGTCTAAATTTACTGAACTATTAAATTCGATTAATTTCACTCGTTGTGGTATGGTAAAGATTTTGTTTTAGGTCATAATACAACATGATAGAATTTAACAAAATAGAATTTGGCCGTTAAATTAAATTCGATATGTTGTAACTAACTTGTTCTGTTGTAAATACAGTGTTTTTGGTATACATTTTATATTTTTGATTATGATTAACTGCAAAACTTAGTTTGCATAATTTCATACTAAAAGTATTAAAACATAAAAAAATACGAAATGGAATATCCTAAATTTTTTACCTATTTATATTCAAAAGTGTATGCCAATAATCAAAGCTTTTCTAAATACAACATTGAACAATAGATCTTGTTGGCTTTATTAATACTTATATTGAAAATACCAAAGATAAAATAAAGTATATTGTAGTATTAAATTGTATAAAATAAATAAACTCATATTATTTACATGCATTTAAGCTCCTTAAGGTTCAAGAAGTAAACACAACATAGAAAGGAAAACTATGAATGAAATAAATAGAAACGCAATTATAGTTTCATTACTATTTTCTAAAATTAAATTAAATAGCCTTTAGAAAATAATAAACAGTAATGTCGGATTTTAAGTGTGTTTCCAATATCTTATATTCCAGTGTAGTGGTAACATGCTCCCTCGGCCAGTGATAAACTCGGGTTCGAGTCCCGATTGAGCAAGTTGATCGAAAATTAAACCACGTTATTGGCGATTAAACAAATTTAGTAATAAGTGTTAAAAGTTGCTTAACATATATTTGGTCTTTCGATTATATGTTACTTTGCTTATTTAAACAAAACACGTGTTCTTAGCTTGTATGTGACAGAAACGACCAAATACAAAATTATTAATTCGTAACAGAAAGGGCTCTATTGTTTAGTGGTAAAATAGACGAGGAAGAAGTATTTTTAGTGATAAAATGTTGGTTGAAAAGTGTGTATATATATATATATCTCTCTTGAGAATAAAACCACTTTATACAAGTTTTAGAATGAATATTTGGCATAGTATCATATTTTAATGAAAAGGATGGTTTCCTTTAAAATTTTAAAATTAATGCTACATAAGAGTAAAAACCAACGACTTTAAGCAATTGTTTTATGCTGTAGTCTTTTTAATGATTAGTAATGAAGAGAGAACCTTTTTAAAACTAATAGAGACAGGATTGCTTATTGAAATGCATTATTTAATCGAGAGGGATTTGGAAAAGTTGGGAATGCGTTTTTAAGTAAACTCTGTTGGTTGGAATGAGTTAGTGATGATTTGTTGTAACTTTCACTAGTATTAATGGGACCATGCATTGTTAAAGTCTCTGTACGAGTAAATACAAATGGTTATAGAATAAGAACTTACTGTAAATTACCCAAACATGGTAAAACCATTATCATTTAGGTTTAAGAGAGTTAATGCATGATTTATAAGTATATAATAACTTTAAAACTATTTATTCAATCCATATTATAAATTATATTTTACCCATGCGTTATATGCATTTTACAATATATTGAGTTTCTTAAGTTTACTGTAGTAAAACCAGATCAAGTAATGTGATATTTAAATTGAAAGTTAGAGATTTTATCTTCGTAATTAAAAAATGCAGCCTACAAGTGTACTTATTTATACGAAGCAACCAATTGGGAACGAAAACTATGAAGTCACCCTGTTAATGTTTAACGCTCCAGTTTGATATTATTTTTAGAATGTTATTAAATTTTGGCTGAGAAAGTCACCAACCATTATAATTCGAACGTCATTGGATTTGTTGTTGCTTTTGGTGTTGTCCTTAAACCGAGTACGGATTTTTAATTTTTCGATTTACATTTAATTTATATGTCTATGTAGTAAAATCTATTACTAAACACTTCAGCTGAAGGAGTACCTGTCCATTTTTATAATCCAGTAACTTGGAGACAGTACAGGTGTGTATGTGAAGCTACCACTGTAGTGGTCGGAACTTACGCCTCCTAGAACCAACTCCCCTCTGTCCTCAGACGAATCGTCTCTGAAAAAAAAAAAAACACACACACACACATTAGACATTATAAAAAGCGTGAAATTAGCTAAATGCATAATCCATGTTGTAAGGGAACTATAAAGCAAAAGCTGTAGAAAATGTTCAAAAAAACCATTATTACAGGATATTTTTAATACTAACAGCTCGTTACTATATGCAAGAAATAAGTTTTAAAGTCACATGGATTAAACTTTAAATATCCGTCATAACATAAAGAGATCACGTTGTACAACATTCTGAAACTTTCAACTGGTTTTCCAGTCTCTTTATTTAGTTTACTATAGACACCATGATCGTTGAAAAGGAAACACATATTTGGTATACAGGGTGACTATTAAAACCGGGTCACTGTTGTCATCTTAGAAAATATCGTACACACATATGCGCGCGCGAGTGTACATACACCACTTACAACTAATATTTGGTTGCGTTAAAAAAACATAAATTTTAAATTATATTTACAGGTTAAAGCATTCGAATGAACACCTATTTAAAAAAATGATTTTCAAGACGTTGAACACTATAAACTCATCATTTTTAGTAGTAAATAACTCTAAGGACGTCTTATATCTTCGTAATTAAGGCCAGTATAAAGTAGAATACCGAAAACATAGAGTCGTAAAATGACTTTTTCTATATAAAATATTATAAAAATGGCGCCAGTTTTAAGTTTTTGTAAAATAAAGGAAACATTTCACATTTTAAGTTTTTTTGTCAGATTCATGTTTTCTAAGATCACAATGGTGGCTTAAATAGGCTAAAATAAAAAGCCATCCTGTATTTCGTGTCCACAGCAAGTAGGATAGTTAAACTATCAGTTGTCCGAGGTTTAAATTAAGTTTAAGTAAGTAAGTAATTTAATTAATTGCTAAAATAACAATTCATAATAACCAATTTCAAAAACATTTCTCTTAATTGAATTTACCTTATTAAGGAACTAATCTAAAATAACTCATAAATGAAACATTAATCCAATTTTTAAGAAACGAAATTTTTTAATACTAAAAACACACTTATGAAGATCAATGGTTGGTTTAAATTACACCTTTTCAGTCATGGACGACAAAATAGGTTATATGTAGCCGTATATTGTTGCACGGATCACGGCAAATCGAAGAATGTGATAAAGTAAACACATTAGAAACATCTTACATTTTGTATCTACGTGTGTTTATTGTTTAGACGAACAAATCAGTTGCATTGTAACCTAATTTGTAGGAGTGCCTGCGAACGCTGATTATTAAAAATAAAATAAATTCTACTTTCATTGGTGATTATTACTTACTTATTCAAATAGAAAGCGAAAACAGGTTGCTCCAGAACGCCTTGCCGAATCATGTTCACAAAAGGAGGGTTAGTTCCAATGTTAGAGAGTTTCGGATAAGCCAGACCAAATATTCCATCGAAATATGAAGCCATACCTGCGCTATCAATTGATGTTGCCTCTCCAAACACTTGTCCTGTAACCTGTACTCCTGCCACCTATATCATATAATATCAATAAAGGTTAAGTGTACATTGTCAACTAATATCTAATTGCAAGGTAACAATATGATTTTGATCATTGCCTATTTTTATTCGATTGATACTTGGTTTTCTATTTTTAAAACATCTTCTGTTTAAACACGAATTCCACTTGAATCTTAGTTGGTTTATATTGTTTGGATTATTCTGTAAGTTTCTAATTTCCATGATAATTAGATGTAAGACCAAGGTAACATTTGAATGTTGAGTTTAGGATTTAGCTCACCTTCCTCCAGTGCAGCGCTGGAATCTAACGCTGTTACAGACTTGACTCCAGGAATCTGGAGCCATGTTCGTATGAAGAGATCCAAAAATGTCAACGATGAAAAGTTCATAACAAACAATTTACATCGTCTCGACATCAGAGACATCTAGATTACAAAATATAGTATAATCCAAGTGAATTGATATATTCATTGTCTCATCAGATGCACAATTGAATGAGCTTCGATTCTTCTGAGAAGACTTATAAGCATAATGGAACAACCGAGTATTTTGGATCTGTTCAGACGAACATGGTTCCAGATTCCAGGAATTAAGTCTGTAGCAGCATCAGATTCCTGTCTCTGCACTAAGAGGAAGGTCGAATGGAGCTAAACTCAATATTCATATTGAATAAACCCTTCCCACCATAGTTACGTTATGTGTAACTTTGAATGAATGTAAATTTGTTAGAGTTTTACTTTTACCTTTGACCCTTTTAATTTGGACCTAAAATCAATATAATTCTTTCTTGGACTAAGGGGAATATACTTTGGAACTGTTTAACAAGTTTCAAATCTCTAGGGCAAGAGTTTTCTCACGAACGGACAGAAACGATTTAGAAAAATATCTGTCAGTTCCGTAGTAATTTTAAGAGAGATGTCAGTATCAACTGTACCAGTAGTAATGAAGTGGTCTGTGTTAGCAAATTTGCCTCAAACAAATGCTTTTATGGCGGCAGTTTTTAAAAGCTGACTGTGATTACCATAATTTGACCATTAGAGGTTCATAAGAAAAATATTCAAATGCCCTGAATGGGCAGATATTGTGCGTTGTTAGCTTGTTATTAATATTTCTAAAAATGTGAGTAAAGTTTGTGCGACAATGCGAGCAAAACTTTAGACGATGAATTAACTGTTTTATTACTACCCACACGTATTTGGATTGAAAATTAATTCTTTTCCCGCCGAGAAGTGAGGACTTATTAAGAAAAAAACCAAAATCACTCAACGTCCATCTGGTTGTGGCAAAGACGCGAAGTAAGTTGTTGTCATAGATTTTTGATTATCCTTATTATGTATACAATATCCCTTACTTTTCTATCGAGTACCAATCCTTGACTTATGCTTATGTTTATCATTGTTACTGGACTTCTCAATGATCAGGTGGACTAAGAAAGTGATAAAATGCTACAAATAAATAGGAATCTTCCTATACCAAAATCATGTATGTATCCAAGATTTAAATACTTTAATTAGAACTCACCTCAATGTTATCCTGTGACACGAAACCTGAAGCTCCGCCTTTTCCGTAAGTTATACTAAACTGTTGTCCATCCTTTTTGTAGGTATTACTTGTGCTTGACTTATATACTTTGTGTCTTTCTGGTGAAAAAAGTTGTTGCTACATAAATAATACATAATGACACTGATTTCATAGTACATAATTAACTTCATTAACCAAACTTCAATAGTTGTAGCCTACTTTTATTTTAGCATTAAAAAACGTTAACTGAGAACATATGATTTAGTATCAACATATAGGTAAAACCTCCATCTCTAACCAAAGTCTTTACCATATTTGACCCCTGTCCATTTACAGTGTAACTTTTGTCCGGCCCTTGATTCGATTCTTCCAAAAGGCAACTCGTTTCCTTCAACTACTGTAACTTCTCACTTGCACCTCGTTACGTAGTCTCATATACCTCTTACTCTATTTTTAAACTTCCCATCCCTGTTAAATGTATCTTAACAGTTGGGTTTGTAGTCGTTTACTGAATTGCAGTTTAATTAAGAAATGGTTTGTTCTTATAACCCTAAAACAGATGAAGTAGTAAGATGAAGTGTCATGAAGTGTCAGTACAATTTGGAGACTCGAAGTCCCGTGAGATGTTTTTGTAATTTAAATTTGTCCCAATTCTTCTGACAGTTCTTCTGAGTTTTCAGAGGTTTTTACGGTCTGCACATATATCTCCCACTGTCCATAAGAGTTAGGATGGTACGGAACTGTGGTTTTGTGAATAATCCCATAAATGTCCAAAAAAGCTATTGAAGTAGTAGTCCCAGATTAGTGCCTGCTTTTGTTTTCTTTGCAGCAATACTGCTTTTAGACATAAAATATCTATTTGGCCCATCTGGAGCAGAAATTGAGCATCATTGATTCTTCTGTAGCAATTCTGTTCGTAAACGGAAAAGGTAATCAGCAATATCATGGTGATGTGTTGTTCTCTACTCAATATCATACTTGAACTCTGAAAGAAAGTGGGACAATTAAATATGCGTTTTACTGAGATAATAGGTAGATTGTTAGAATGACTGAAAATCCAAACCAAAGCTTTATTGTCTGCGATAATCGTGACGCGTCTTCCACAATATAAATATGTTGGACCCAATAAGTATGTAATGTTTATTTATCAGTTTGTGAATAATTCTGTTCTGTCTTAGTCAAGGTGCGAGGCGTTCATGCAATGGATTTGTAACTTTTCATTTACTGCAAATGTTGGACAGTGAACTTAATTACATTTTTGTATAAACGTTAAATAATGAATAATATAAAAGTTCATAAACTTGAGACGGAGGATGGAACGGATTTTGTTTTCATGATTTCTTTAACGCATGAATTAATTAATTTAAGGCCACTCAATATCAATATTAAAAGAATTATATTGATCACATATTAAAGAATAACTTTATTTTAAATTTTATTCAATCACTGGTAACTTAATTCATGGAATTGGATGGTATTTAAGTTTATGGAGTATGTATTCGTGCTAAAATATGTGAAATCTGGTGAATAATTAACTTACATAAGATTTCTAAATTATATAGACAATCTTTGATGATCGTTCTGAAAGAATAAAAATGCGAATACATATCATGTATACTTACCGCAAAAACTAGGATATGTGGAACATATCTGGATAGATGGTACCCACAAATCAGCTGATCCTGAATCAAAAATGACGTTAAATGTCTGGGGAGGCGTTCCCACATTCATTGTCCCATAGTAATATGTCTGAAATAAAAACAGTTCTAAACGTTAGTATTCACGTGACAATGTAAATAACGATGATGGCAACGTTAAAATAGCAGAAACAATAAGTTTTTAAACAACATGAATAATTTGTGATTTGATCATGTGTTATTTTCGTTCATAGAGGAGAAAAATAAATAAATAATACAATGGAAAGTCAATGTTGAAAGTAGGTGACAGGATGCAGTTTAAGCGCATTCTTGCCTTGTAGTACCCTCTCTAGCTCATCGAATCTGTTTTATTTTGAAAATTGCTATGCAAATAAATGAATAAATCACGTGGCAAGATATCTTGAGAATGATTTCATCCGTTGACCTTAAAATTTCCATTATTCTTTAACTTAACTTCTACGTAGACAGTAATATGTTCTATAATGGAGAAAGTACAGCCAAGAAATTTGGATGGTCGTAATTTTTTTGTCAATTTATTTTCTATACGATTGTTTTTATTTATGTCTGACCGAACGACATTTCGAGAATTAAATGAGTCTATAAATGATTTTTTTAATAACATTTTAGTCTCAACCTCAGTTAAGCTTGTTACGTGAAACGTGGTGTATTGTAATCTTTGATAAGAATTGTGTTACTTCCCGCATAGGTGAAACTGATTATTCGGAAAGTAGCCATAGCTGGTGATCAAATTCTGGCCTCTGTTAATCCAAGCTCAATGTACAGATCGATGTAGATAGTGCAAATTGACAAGGAACTTTCCAAAACATTAGCCGGGATTAATAAAACTTTAAATATATTATTTCTAACCATATTCTCGCTTTGAGACGATTCGTTAGTGATATAAACCAGACTTAAGCACCTTAATTGTGGGGGTTTTAGGAATAAACAATATATTCAGGTATATATAATATATGCAATTGACTGAGCGTTAGTAAAGGGATCTGAAAAATCACTTATTTATTTACAACTACGGCAATGCCATGTTTATATAAAAATATTTTTAAATTTTACTTAATGTAACAGCACTTAACGGTAATATATATTACGATAAATTAATTCCACAAGTTGGCTTAATGTAGAAAACAAAATATTAAATATAAATCAATGTCTAATACAAAGATCCTAACATCCTCTAAATAACTAATAACTAATTACAATTAAATAATACAGTTATAACAACAGCACTAACTATAATAAGATGAAAGTAATCATACATAATATGACAACAAAATAATAATAAACATATTGTAATAACATAAAGAAATATTAATATAACATTATTGTTTGTAATGAATAAATAACAGTGAGTAGTGCAAGAAAATGTATGAAGGTGTGTGCGAGAGAAGGCACGTGTGCGTATATATGCTTTATAAGGACATTATTAATTAGGTAATAATATAAATAACAATAACGATGTTAAAGTATAGAAAATATTATAATTAAAATATATAAATACGAGTATATATAAAGCATAAAGTATGTCCTTGTTTTCAAATAAACATGTGCGTGTGTGTTCAAATAAATTTTAATGTCTTCACGAAGAATCAGTTCTGCATAGTCAATATACAGTTCGATTATGATGAAAGTCACTCCATAGAATTTAGCTGACTGTGAACAGTAGTGAATTTTTTACGTTGGTATTATGGCAATAGAAAAGGGATTTAAATATGTGACTTATTAATAGATGTAGGTATATACTTCAAATCTTGTATACAATTTCAGTAAAGCGACACAATCCTTATTACGTGACACGTGGCGTGGCCTACTCCTATTTTGTATATAAGTAAAACAATCCTAGTGTACATACAGCAAGTGTACATACATGTTGGTCAATACATATAATACTCACATCTTGCACATCATACAAGGTTACGTTGGCACGACCTTGAAGTAGTCTTAGACCTTTCATATGGCTCCCAATGAGTTCCAGAGTTTCGTTAGTTTTTTGCTTCTTTAGGCTGATGGATATAATATTCTTTGAACTCACCACGCTGTAATATAACAGTATTTATAATATTGATGTTAAATCATGGATGTATTGATAAAGTTAGAAGAAGTAGAGGAAATATATATTTTATAAATGACCACGAAACAGAATTGTTTATTAGAGGAAATGTGGATTTGTGCAACCAGGACAGAATCAAAATTAGGTGGTACAGGATCAGGAGATATCAGTCTGCATCCTGGGCTAAAGATGAATACATTATAATAGACAGAATAGTAAGAAGCATACAAAGGTAGCTTTAGGGCCAATCAATTATTAAAATTAATTCAGGTAACAAATTTGATTTAACATGGCTGTATTGTTTCAGGGGCAGTACATTTAAGTTTTTCAATGGCTTATTAAAGATGGTCATCTCGAGATTTTTAAGGGTTTGCATGATCCTGTGATAAAACACGAACATAGCCTTTATAATATTAAAAACTTGTCTAGTTAGAGTAAGATTTAGCCTCATTAGTCAGAATAAGAGTATTTGTTGTCATTTTAATTAGTTCGGTGTATTCCACTACAAAAATAAATGAACTGGTTGATGAACTTTCGCTTGCGAAGGAAGGATCGCTCTCCTATTGGTGGGGTGATTTAGCGTGGTAATTGTTTATCTGTCCGAAAGCGTCGGTTGACTACCAGCCAGCATTGCCACCCTGACCGTCTTCTCGATATCATTTAGGGAATGAACGGTCTCTCAACAAATTCCGGGTCCGGCAAAGGCCCATTTGTACACCCTGTTAGCAGTCATTTTAGGGGCCCTCTCGATTGTAACCCCTTAGTATGCGACAGACTGATGGAATCCCTTGAACCACAAAAATGGCATTACACATGGGCTTGCTAATTTGCTTACGTAGCAAATACAACAACGAGATTTACTATTTTAAGTTATGGGATCTTTTTGCCGTTTGCCTTGGTTAAATGAAGCAACATTTTGTGAGTAACACATAGTTTCATGATCTGCAATCCACTTTCTTGCTCAGGTAGACATAATAAACACACTACAGATTAGGTTTAACGAAACGAATATCAAAGCGCTGTGAGATTTAGAAGTCTAAAATTATAAGACAAATTTTTTTATCTTGAAGTCTCAGATCTCAGAAAATTCTTCCAGACATAAAGGGAAAAATCTGTTATATAACCAAGGAAAAAATGATATTACGATCTATTTCAGATAAATAATTATTTTAATACTTCTTATACAAATAAAAATATTGAAATAGTTTGAATTTGTGAAACTAATCAATTTAAAAAAAAATATTCATAATTATTTTCATAACAGTATTCTGCTTATTGGCATAGAAATAGAAATTAGAAACCAACCCAATCGCAAATAATTATTTATTAAAATGTTTAGAATTAATCGGTTAGTTAATTTTCTTTCAAATAAAAAAGTTCAGTATTTACGTACCTAACGTTTTCTTATATCAGTGTTAGTACGATTTATTATAAATAAATTATGTTTAAACCTCAAACTATTCTTATCCATCTTAGATCATAATTCATTAACTGGTGTACTAATGTGCCAATAGAGTTAGACTTGCTGTGAATGAATCAGAGATAAGGTGTACAACACTAGACGGTAATGAGTAGAAAACGAGATAAAAAATTCACTGCTTAAGCAGGTTTTAGGTTAGAATATATTTGATATTTTGAAAATAAAGCCTCTTAAGATATATTTAAGACAAGAAAAATATACTAAGATTTTTATCACTACATCAGGAGCTGTAGACATTTAAATTGCGTTTTAGAGTCGTTTTATAATAAGGCCGAAAGAAATATTATAAAAGATAAGGAAATGAATTATTCACGGTATGTGTATAACAGACGACTAAAGGGAATGACATTTATAAACATCAAATTTTTAATAATGTTTTATATAGTCAAGCAAGATTTTAATTAAAGCACATGTAATTTTATTAAACAATATTGGTGTGAAAAATGTAATTTTCCTGTCACATATCTTTAACAAACACCTAACTTACTAAAATTCATGTACTGCTTGTACTGAAAAAATTCATATTTTAATATTAAGCCATTTTTATGTGTCTGGTTAAAACGTTCGCTAAATTTCTCACTTTATAGGTACGACTGAAAAGTTCCATAAAAACATCAGATATTTGTTTCCTTATAATTCATCAAATAACGTTATGAAAGGACAAAACTTCAAACCTCATGCCCATCATACTCTGATATAATTGGGTTTAACGTGTGTCATAATTCCATATACTTAGGAAACTGTATTTTTTTTGTTGGTTGGAAAATAGGTAAAACAGTTTTTCGAGAACAATTAGGATATGGTTAAAAAATAGCTCATCATATTATAATAAAAAAACAAATAAAAATTGTCACACGTATTCGTTTTGTGTTCCGTTCATGTACTTCTTTCTTAGTTTAACCTTAGTTGTTTTAATTAAACTTTCTGTGGCTCCTGTAGTATAGATATAGTTTTTGAAAACAATTTTGAATGTAAGTGTATTGGTAAATAACTGCTGATTGGATTTAAAATTCGTTGACATATTCTACAATCATACAATATTAAACCTACCTTAATGTGAACAGGCATGGCAGCAACAAAATTGTTAAAGATATATTGAAGTACATTATTGAAAGGTATGGGTGGTTATGAGCACTATATGTGACACTAGGTAGGTCTGCTGATTCATTTCTGATGTCTGATAGTTCATCTATTAATAATTGACGTAATGTGTACATTCTACGGAGAGATTAGATTGGTCGCGTTATCATCCTTTAGTCACTTTTTGATGTCAGTCAATCACAATAAATAGCACCATATAAACGACACTCACACTCTCTACTGTTTCTGGCACAATACAGCATTGTTCAATTTTTTCGACTTTTTTATACATACAAACAACTTAATTTTTCAATTTGCCTACTCCACTATCGATTTTTAACCTTAAGACTTAAATATAATACACTTACTTAGCGAAAAATATTTACTTTGTCTATCCCACCAATCCTATTATAATATTGGAAATACTGTTAAAACATCTGAAGAGGGTGTTCACAGGTATCACAGGGGAATCAATATCGAAATCCTCAAAGCGTGCTTAATGGAGTTACAGATAAGTCTGTCTACATTATTGAAAAGTCAAGGTTAACTTAAATCTAAGTGTAAAAATTAACTCGGAAAAACTTAAATGAAGGGTAGTATTGTTCGTGGCCTCATTCATATTTTCTTATTACCATCTTGCTTGTAAGTACATTTATATCTAATTTTTTACATCATTAACAATGAAGGCCCTAAATTTTAACTTAGCCTGCAGTATATAGGGTAAAACTAATTTAAAGATTAAGTTGAGATCATACATCATTACGAGTTATTCACCGATTATCAAGGTAATTGCGAATTTATAACACATGGTCTAACACATTTCCTAATAATTACTCAATTCCCTTTCTGCAATGAAATTAAAATTTTGGTCTTAATGCTTTGACACCAATTTCACGTGACATGCATTGATACTTCAATAGGGGCATCTTGAAAAGCTGTTATCTCTTATATCTAGTTTAATTCAAAGTTATTGCTGCTCTATCTTTGTGTTCTGCCCATCGAGTATTTTCTTTACCTCTGCCATCAGCCGACATATGTGTTTACTACTTTTAACTCCATTTCATCCAATATTCCACACGCAGTTCTTAGTTTTATCTTTAACAGTCTGAAATACCGACATGTTAACATGCATTTAAGGATAAATATAATAAAATGGACAAGTGTAGTAGAGGACGGATGAAAGCATTTGGTTTATTATTAGTTAAAATTGATGTTTTCTCAGGAATAGTTATATAATAGTAATAATGCGAAATAGTAATAATTGTAATACGCCTCAATTTACATAAATTGCTTAGGAAAGGATTGTAGATTTTAACAAACTCAAATCTCAACACTGCGTTATTATCCACTTATTGATAACGCATTTTCTAAGTAAACAACAATTCTTTTTATTTAAGTTTGTTTTTGGCAATAGAAGGATTGTGAAGAAAACAGGATTTTTCCTGCATTTGACATCGTTCAGTGATACAAAAAATCAGTAACATAATAAGGTCATCACCCCGAACTCAAAAGTGAACTCATTATCTTAAGGTAAAGGTTTAGTACGACAAGTTATGGTCATTGGGGATACTTGTATCTTTCACAATTACTTTGTTATACGTATATACGGTCCATACTACACAAGTTTTCGGCGGCTATTCAGTGGTTTTGTACACCCTAAAGGATTAAAATCAATGTTTTACTTCGTCATAGCACTGGATGGCGCACCATCCTGCTGCCAAATATAATCTCTTGCCCATCTTTTTCCAAAAATGGATAGAACTCCAATTTGATTAATATAAGAAACAACAGTTCTTTGCTTCCAGTTTGTTATTGACGATGTAAGTTTGAAAAGGATTTTGGAAATTTGCCGACATCGTTGTATGCTACAAAATGTGCAACACAATGTTCCGAAGGTTGAATTCCATCCTCTTCGTCAGGTAATAAGACAATTAGTACATGAGAGTCAGAAAGTGCGGCAATGGACTGTCACTAATAAAAGAAAGGAAATAAGAAAAATAGAAAGAAATTGGATTAAACACTACGAAGTTCAGAGAAGAGAAAATCAACCCAGGCGTTAAGAGGAAAAACACACGACATATCAGAACAGGGGAAAGTCTAAATTCCCAACTATAGAAAGTCTTATTCTAACACCTCGTAGTAATTTGCTTCCCCAATGAATATTTTGACTATTTATGATTTTTATTTGGTGAGTTGGTGAGTTGATGAGTTAATACGACTCTAACAAGAAAATTCCCATAGTCAATCGTAAAATGTCTCTGAAGGATGCAGAGCTTGTAAAAGCTGTAAACGATACGTGGTTGTAAGTACACCTGTACTTTTTCCGATAAAAACTTACGAGAATTGCCAAATCACGACCAGCCAAACAGACGACTCGACGACAGATTTCTTGAGACAACTCATGAAAAGTTCATTTATTCATAACGTTATTCAGTTACTATTGGACCTTCGGTTGCCTTCTCCAAAACAGAATATTTTTCATACAGAAGATACAGTTTAGGTATGATATTATCCATTTGACGATTTTAACAGAAGTGAGTGTGGAACACACGTTGAACTGATAATTTAATAATTTCAGAGGTAAGAAAGTTTCTATGACATTTTTACTATGCAAAATTTATTGTAAAATTTCGTCCTAAACAAAAGACAATATTTGAAAAATTAGAAACCTTCTATAAATTTCTTAAAAATATATACACAGTTTGAAAAATCAATGTTATCAACAATGTATTCATGTTGAAGATTCCGAATCCTCCGGAGGTGACGACGAGAGCTTCAGCGAATCCGACTTGATTGTTACCCATGTCGAACACTGTGTAGTACTTGCGCATGAACACATCTCCCAAGATGAAGAAACCCGGTGAGTCAGAACCAACAAAACCACTCACACATGCAACAGCACTGCCGTTTGAGACCTATAAAAATAGAAAATATTAGTTACAACGTCAACTCAAGTGTTATCCGACAGGGGGAGAGATTAAATGGTCGCACGGTTTTAAGCGTCGGACTTTGGATCTTATCTAGAGCCTGTACAAGTTCAAATAATGTCTGCATCCTTAGCAGTACTGTCGATCTTGTAAGTTGTCTGCATCCTTAGCAGTACTGTCGATCTTGTAAGTTGTCTGCATCCTTAGCAGTACTGTCGATCTTGTAAGTTGTCTGCATCCTTAGCAGTACTGTCGATCTTGTAAGTTGTCTGCATCCTTAGCAGTACTGTCGATCTTGTAAGTTGTCTGCATCCTTAGCAGTACTGTCGATCTTGTAAGTTGTCTGCATCCTTAGCAGTACTGTCGATCTTGTAAGTTGTCTGCATCCTTAGCAGTACTGTCGATCTTGTAAGTTGTCTGCATCCTTAGCAGTACTGTCGATCTTGTAAGTTGTCTGCAGCCTTAGCAGTACTGTCGATCTTGTAAGTTGTCTGCAGCCTTAGCAGTACTGTCGATCTTGTAAGTTGTCTGCAGCCTTAGCAGTACTGTCGTTCTTGTAAGTTGTCTGCAGCCTTAGCAGTACTGTCGATCTTTTAAGTTGTCTGCATCCTTAGCAGTACTGTCGATCTTGTAAGTTGTATTGTCCCCCCTTGTTCTCTATGATACGATTGTCTATTGCACGTCGAATACTAATACTAAAAAGAGATCGAAATATATATTTTTAATCAAGAAGTTTTATCAATCATCCATATTGAGGTCATTATCTATATGTTGAGCGATACCCGGGGGCTGCAACGCAACTCAATAGAGCACGCAATACTGAAAGAGGCTCCAAACCTCTAAAAATATTATTTAGAAATTGTTTAGTTATATTAATGAACAAGGAATGACGGACATACGGATATACTAAATACTGGCTGCTACAGTAAAGCTTTTATAAAAACAATATTTCACACTTTCAATGCCTTCGATTGATTCGTAAATTAGTAGACGTAAGTATAGTAATATTTTTCACCTATTTTTTTAACCGAGTAGGTAGTTTAAACAGATAAAGATATTAGAATAAAAACTACTATCGGACATAACCGTCTGACTTAAGAGACGAACTGGGCTTTTAATATTGATCGTGAAAAGGTTGCTACATACGCTAAGTGTGCAAATGTTATTATACTTTCAAATATAAACATAAATAGAAATGAGGTAAAAACTAATGTTGCTTGGCTTTAATTAAACATTGGAATTAATTCTATAGGTTTCTCATGTAAAGTTTAGAGAAATATTTCAAAGTGTGAAATCCGTTGATGTTCCTTGTATTCTCATTCGATCCTGTAATAAAAGTTATACATACATAAAAACGACACACACACACACACACACACACACACACACACACACACGCATGCACTCATAGCTTTAAGAAGTGATTCTTACCTTCAAAATGTAGTCTTTAGGTTCTAACACAAAGGATGTGTTGCTGATGACAAAAGTGACATTTGGCAAACTGTCAACAGCTGAGCAATCAACCTACGACACAAACCACTGTATTTATTAAAACACTAAAAACATAAAACATTCATTAACATATTATTATGTGTGCAATGACGTATGAAGAACATTAGTGTTAAATTAAGTACAAACAAACATACCAAGTTGGCCTTTACAAATTAGAATTCCCATCTTAGAAGCCCTTATTTAAAAATATCGTATCCGAAAATATAGTCATTTTAAAATGTACCCTCTCTGTCACCACCACCTAAAAACCAAATAAATTATTTCTCTAACAGTAAAATGGTTTAATTAATAATTTAAGTACTAAAGTTTATCATTATACTTTATTGAAAACGCCCAGATGTACAGATCTTTTAAAACTCATGTTTGGTATTGCGCAGCGTTATACCTTTTGTATAGCGATAGAAAATCCCAGAAACCCAACTATTCTTACAAACAATCTGCAATAATAAAATTAAAACAAATAAGCATATGCCTATATTTGTCTATTAGTATATGTGTTTTTGCATACAAAGGAACATGTAGTTTGTTATATCATATCGGACAATAACGCTCAAGCAATATTTCTTGTAACATTAATTTAACATTTAAAGGTGGTATTTGTATTATGATATGAGTTTTTCTTACCATAATCTCAAACACTTTAGCAGTGCTTTCTTTAAAAAAATGTAATCTAATCTTTTATTAATGATGCGAGAAACATTGATGCAACATGGCCACATTTAAATAATTAAATATAATAAATAATGTGCTTTCATATTTATTTTAAAGAAATCTAACAGACGAAAAAAATTAGGTATGAACCTAATAAAATTCATTCATTTAGTATTAGGAACATTGATATTAAATTAAATAAAAAGGTATCTATTCTCTATTATTATAGAGTACATCCTCATTGATATCCCAATAAAACTGTAATTAACTGAAATATTTAAATGTTATGGAATACTAATGAATTTTTTCATTAATACCAACACTGCTATCAGATTATGTGCAGTTGCAAAAGACGACTTAAGTTCTACCTGTGTTTTTTTTTGTGGCACATACAGGGTGATTACCGGGAAACGCATGTTTTTGTGTTGCGTAGTATACAAGGAATATCGGTCGGCGACGGCCGGAAGTTGTTGCGCTGTGGAGGGGGGAGTGTGCAGTTGTAGTAGTTGTGCAGTTTCAGTTGTAGCCGAGATGTGGAACCTTGAGCATCGTACGTTTGTCATACGACGGTTTTACGCAAATGGTGAATCAGTCACTCATACTCAGCGAGACTTTCGTGTACATTTTAACATTGCACGGCATGGTGCTATCCCTGGTCGTAACACAACTGGATCTTTGCTTAAGAAGAAACCTCCTGGACCAGCATTGACAGTTAGTACCCCTGACCCATTTGAAAGAGTGTGCCTTGCAACAGTCCTAGCCGCTCAAGTTGGAAGCGGACATCTGCTCTCGGACTTCGCCCATCCACAGTGAGGAAGATTTTGGTCACACATCTTAAATTTAATCTTTTCAAGCTGGCAGTATGTCATCAATTGAGTCAAGCATATAAGAGACAACGTGTAAATGTTTGTAACACAACGAGTGAAATTTTGGAAGAAAATGACGAAGCAGTTATCCTTATGAGTTATGAAGCGCATTTCAACTTGGACGTATCAGTCAATAAACAGAATTTATGATTTTGGTGTGCAGAAAATCCTTAAAACGTAGCTGAGAGACCTCTTCATAGCTTACGTGTGATTGTGTGGTGTGCGGTTAGTGAAAAGGGGATCATTGGTCCTTATTTTGTTGAAGACAACGATGGCAGAGCAGTGACAGTGAATGCACAACGGTACGTGGAAATGTCGGAAGAATATCTCTTGCCAGAACTGCGCCGTCAACGTATAGAGATACGTAATGTTTAGTTCCAACAAGATGGAGCAACAGCCCATACGGCTCGCATTAGTATGGAATTCCTTCGGGAACATTTCCTACAAGAGTGATCTCTCGTTTTGGTGATGCCACTTGGCATTCCCGCTCACCGGATCTTATAATTCCAGATTTCTTTCTGTGGGGATTTTTGAAATCTAGAGTTTACATAAACAAGCCATGAACAATAGAGGAACTTAAATAAGCTATTCGCTAGGAAATCAACGCCATTCCTAGAGATATGTTAGCAAAATCCATAGCAAGTTTTAAAGAACGCCTTCAACACTGTATCCAAGCAGAAGGCGGCCACCTTAGAGATGTAATTTTTAAACGCTAAATTGTAAGTAATTTTATTATGAAATTGCATATTGTATACACTGTTTTTTTCCACTCATAAATACATTTTTTGCTTTGAATTGCCTGATTACTCATTATTTGAAAAACATGCGTTTCTCGGTAAACACCCTGTATTAAATCAGTATGCGTTTACAAGAAAAATATAAATTACTCAACAAAAATATGTTTATTTATGCTTATTCATATTGAAACATATAATATTATTGTTAGTTATAGACAAATATACAAATTTATTTATAGTGAATGCACACTGAAAGTGTTGCACTACATGCACAGGCTTTTGAAAATCCCCAATAATCAGTTTGTAAGCTACTAATGTTGAAAAACTTAAAATAATTTCGTCTACCGTAATACTCTACGCATGAGATTATACCGTAAACTGACTTACTTGTCATGTGACCACTTTTAATAATTTTACATAAAAAGAAGATATTTTAAACAAAAAATTAATTTTGCATGCAACGGAGGGAATAAGAGTAAAAATCCCTTTCTCTAACTTAATGATATAAAAATATAAAAGCGAGGTAAGTAAGCATACAATGATAATTTATTTTATTATCTGTTTCAATTGTAACGAATATTGACTTTAACTTACGTGGGAGCAGGTATTTTTGAAACCCCATACTATTTAATATTTCAAATTCTTTTAAAACATGCCACTAAAGCTGTCTTTGTCATGGATTTCTGTGATGAGCTTCAATAAGCAGTACGATAGGTATGGAAATAAAGATATATTTTGTACCTTACCAAATCAGAAAAGTCATACAGATCACATAATATTTTCTCTTACTTACAAAATATAACCCTCCAGATTCCTGTCCTCCAATGAGAGTATTAACCTCATCCATATACTTGGTGGGTCCATACAGAAGACTCGTCCCTGAGTCGGGAACCGCTGTATTGTTTAATGAAATTACCTTGGAGTTGACATACATTCTGTAAAATAGTTTTGGAATTAAGGCATAAATATAAACATATTGTTTAAGGTCAATTTCAAGATACCCTCCAAAGTTCATAACGTTAATGTAAACTAAATTAAATTGAAATTATTAAAAAGTTTTGAAAAAATAGATGTTCGAAAATTAAAAATTAGTGTTATATCTGCTGATTTAAGAAACTGAGTTAAATGAAATGTAATAAAATAAAGGAGGATTACTAGTATTTCCTTACCGGGCATTTATTTTTCATATTAATTTTCAACGATTCTATGAATTAAAACGTATTTCCCCTCCAATTTATAAAATGAGGTCCCTAATATAACCTAGTTGTTATCTGCGTCACACTGTTAATAATTTTAATATCTATATTTCTTGGTATATTAAAATTATATAATAAATATATTAAAATATATAAACAAATAAATGTCTATAAAATCTGTAAATTGTTTCCAATTATAAGATTACAAATTATTTAAGCTTGTAAATATAATTTTACGTCGAAATCAGTAATATGTACTTATTTTACTGAGGCAGAAAAATTACGATTGTGTGCAATAAATCGAGCTAAGTAATCGGTAAAATAATTAAGTGTTTTTGAACTTATACTGAGCGAATGATGGTATGCATTTTCCCAAAGTCTAATACAAGAAAGTAATACGTACGTTTTTAGCATACGAAAATTGTTATAAGGCATCTCAAAATATCTCACGAGTTATTTTAAAACCATGGCTTACCCAAGGTTTTATGTTAGATCCACTACTATTGCTTAAATATATATTTTAGTAACAAATTAAATAGTGGAAACTAGTGTCTTTTTGATAGTAATAAATATGAACTAGAGAAAAAGACTGGGACAAAATAGTTACGTCGATTCAAATATTTTGATACCAATTACTTTTTATAAAATGTTTAGTAGCGTAAGCGTAATTGTCTTACAGTATAAATGTTTTGTGCAAAATAAACAAATAACTCAAATATTTATTTTAAAATACATGCAAGAAATCGGAACTAATATATTCTAGGTAATATTTAAGATTCTGAAATTTTTTAGCAAATAGTTTTTACAGCATTTTTACATTAATCCTTTACATCATCCTTTAATAAAACAAAAATACAGACGTTAAATAATGTAATAATTTATAGGATATTTTATTTATTTTTTGTTGGAGGATTTGAGGTTTGTTTTCATTGTTACACTAAGGAAGTTTATCAATAGAATGATTGGAAAAATCATATGATAAAAAGTATTTTACACTTAGTATCTGTAATGTTTACTGATGAACATGAACATAACGGATAAAATAATACATTAGACGAAAATTATGTGATTAGTCTACGTAGTATTTTTTTTATTTTAGTGTCAGAGAGCCTTTTAGGAAACTTTAATAAAAAATGACTTACAGACACAATATTTACTGAAAATTTTTACATAGTAAAGAATAACTCGCTTTTAAGAAGCTGACTTAGTTTCTCTTCAGTCCGCTTGAGAACTGTAAAACTTTGTTATCATTATGATTGTCTATCCGTCTTACTGTCCGTGCTCAGGATTTATCGGAAATGAGATGGGAATTTTTGCTATTACACGCTATGTGCTTAACGTACTGCTAATTTATCTTTAATAAAGATATAACTATAAAATTTATAAAATAATTATAAACTAATAAAATAAACTATAAAATAACTATAAACGATATATATATAGTCATAACCAATAAATGATGTTAATGTCAGGATAATAAGCTTTTGAGTTAAATAAGGAATATAAGGATAGGAGAAAAAAGATACTGTACCCGTCGATGTTTATCAACCAATAACTTTGTTCTACGACAGGAGTGTAGGTTATGTTTCCAGTGTAGTGACTGGGGTCTATTCCACCCAGAACAAGCTCTCCTTCAGTAGTTTCATCAACTCTGAAAAATGAATAAAATATAAAAGGAGGAACAATAAATAACGCTACATGAACTTGAGATTGAAAATACAGCAAATATAAGATGCTCATTTATCTTATCTGAATATATTATTTTGATGCATGTTGGCTTTTTGAAGGAGGGCCACTTTTATGCTGACACGACGGATATTCCTTTCCGCTGAAGATGGGGAGAAAGGTTCTTTTCATCTCTCTCCACGACTCCGGAAGGACAGTTGAGGCAAATAAAAACTTGCGTACGGAAACACCTCCAGACACCGGAAAGACGTGTGTGTGTGTAAAAATATTTGGAAATACAAATATCGATCGGGATCCATTCCAAGAGTCTGAGAGAGACCTGAAATCAAGTCTTCTGGCAATGCAACTAAGCAACGACATTGAACGTGAGTTCAAAGTGCTCTGAACCAGTGAATCTGATGGACTCTCCTGAAAGACGAATGCGATCTCCAGAGAGCAGATTCACAGGTAAGGCTTTCAGGTTCTCCTTGATAACTCTGTGCAATCCAAGCCGAAGTTCCACTTGCTTTCGTCCTGCCAAGGAACTAACTAGTCAAGCCAACAAGAGCAGATCTCACTTCAATAATAATAGCATAATACAAAATATGTTTATACGAACAAATTGTATTGGATTATAATCACTTGTTTCGTAATGGTGATGCGTATTTAAAAATAGTAGTGTAGTTAAGTGTGAAAAGTAGGTCAAATCCGTATTATATAAAACGGGTTATGTGTTAAATTAGTCCTAAAATTTACGTTGTAAAATATTTTATAATTCTTATTGTGTTAATCATTTATATCGTATATATTTAATAAATATAAACAAATCTTTATCATTGTAGTGGTTAATAAAAATAATTTGCTACAACAAATACTTTTAAATACCAGTTTTTTATACTTAAAATAAAACAAAAGGTTCATTGATTAAAGTAGTATCTGTAGACCTATTTCCTAAAAGTTAAATAATATACCTGTTTAGATAAAAGGCGAAGACTGATTCATTTACTACGTTTTGTATGATCATGTTAACGAACGGTGGTGCGGTACCTATAACCGAGAGTGCAGGGTAAGCCAGGCCGAAAATTCCGTCAAACTGCGTAGCGGCCGTATTGGTGTCAATACTTGTAGCTTCTCCAAAATACTGACCGGTGACTAGCAGCTGTCCTACCTTGAACAAACATTCTTGTTAGTGTATAATAGGATTCATATCTAATGCGAATTGTTGAGTTTAAAATTTCTTGAAAAATTTGTAAAACTTTTAAGGATCTTAAGTTGCATTTTTTAATCTATTATTATGGTATAAACTTTTATTTAAACAATTAAACAATAAAATATATTTGAGAAAAAAAATCATTTCTTCGGAATTATAGTTTTTATAAACATATGTCATGAATTGCAACAAAACTGTTATCAGTCAACTACATACGAGTATATAGTGCCTCTAACACATCTTCACCTCAGTTATCAGTAGTTGATAGGAGGCCAATCGTGATTTGTATTCTCTAGTTCAGTTTAAATAATTAATGTTTGTTTTATTAAGTGTATGTCTTATAGATAGTGTATGGAGCTGATACTCATGTTTGTTGTGATATCGAAATTTATGCGTGCTCACAACGCTTTGACATAGGTTGTTATGTTAATTATCCATCTGATGAAGAAACTATATGGCAGATGTCGAAATGTAGTGTTAATCATCTCTTGTATCACTGTTCAATGCTAATGCCTGAAAAACTCATGTTTACATTGCAATACATAATACTGTTATGGAATTTATTTTGACGTGACAACGTCTTAAATTAGGTTGCGGCTCGGAGTCACTCATGAAAAAGTGTAACGCCCGGTAACGTTACGATGCCCGTCCAGTGGGTCCGCCGCACGAGATCCGCACGGGATAAAGCAGATAACTGTGGGTCCGCCGCACGGGATAAAGCAGATAACTATGTTTATTCTTGAAAATGTGGAGTGCTTAGATTCGTCATTTACAACAACTACAACAATAAAGGTAAATAATTGTACACTGATATTTCATTATCGTAAACTATGATTGATTGATTAATTGTTAGATTGACACAAAAGTTGAGAAACTGAGTTTATAGGTTATGTCATACTATTGACAAATTTTGATAGTGTTAAGTAAATTATTAGTTTAAATCACTCTGCAATCAATCGTAATTCAGTCGATTGAGAAGAAACAGCGCGTATTGCTAGTCAAACATTTAAAATAACAAATTATAACCTCTAACCTGTCATAACAGTGCGACCAAACAAACGAACTAAAACGACCAATCACCACGCGCGGAGTTAGAATTTAACTGTGTTTAGCAAGAATTTCAAATTCCAATTTTAGTAAATGTTTTATTCAACTTTACCATTTACAATAACAAATTTTAATTAATTTCAAATTATGTACAATGTTTTAGTAAACAAAATATATTTCTATAGTTAAAATTTGTGCAATTCTTATTTTCATTCAATTCCTTGTTCCTATTGTGCAATTTAATAATATTCATATCAATAAATATTCTACCGAGAAAAAGACGTTGTCACGTAAAATCTTCGCCCGTAAAACCGACTTTACAGGCAACCATAATTTTTTTTGAATATTTTTGACTTCCATCGTCAAAAAAGAAAGAATAAATAAAGAATCATTTATTTCTGTACAAGAGTAGTTGTTGAAGTTTCACTTTTACAATCGGTATTACTTAATAATTATGATTACATTAGATTGGTAGGATATAATCATATAATTTCATAGCTTGAAATTATACAAAACATGCATGATAAGACTTTTAAGGGATTTTATAAAAGTTTACAGATCTGTTCTTGCCAGAATACAAAACGTTCTGCTATGTGGTTCTTAATAGTTGTTGGATAAATTTTAGTTAAACACTTACCTCAATGTTATCTATAGAAACGTAACCACTCGTTGAACCAATTCCATACTGTATGGCAAAAGTGGAACCATTTTTGTGGTAGGTTTGACTAACATTATGCGAGTATGTGCTATGAACCCCTGCAAACATACACAATAATTCACTATAAGTTCAACCCTTAAAATGATTTTATAATTATAAATGATAAAATAATTTGAATTTATGATTTTGTAATTATGTATATGAGACAGATCCCCAATCCCCTCTAAATCTGGTCTATGTAGACTGTGTTGGGGTTTCCTTAAGCACTAAAATGGGACCAGTTTATATTATAAATAGTAATAGTAAAGCAAACTATTAAGAACTGATGTTGTAGAGAACTGTTTTGTGTAAAAAATTCGCTCAAAACAACTGTATACCATAAACAGTATTAAAACTCACATTGAAATAAAAATTGCAATTTCTCATATAGTTCTTCCCAAACTTACTGTATGACATACAGTAAGTTGTAAAAAGTTATCACTTACTTTAATAATATTACTTCCACCAAAAAAAGTATATATAAAATAGTTTATGTATATAAATTAACAAAAACCTGCATTCTATTAGTACCCTATTCCATTTATCTTATCGATACTTACTACAGTAATCAGGGTATTTTGTACGCTTTTCTTTCATTTTAGTGTTTACTTAGCGTATCTTTGATTATTCTGGGTTGTTAGTGTCTACCCGAGGTACTATACTCAATAATCTTTATGTAAAAAAACTATCTAGTGAGGATAGACTAATCCGAAGTCTGATCAATTTAACACAAAGACTACACCGAATATTGATGTCAAACTTCTTTATGCGTTGTATCATTAACTGCAACTTAATTTGAATGATTGATTCATTATTGACTAAGTTTGAGTATGAAGACTATAGTTATTGGTTCCAATATGATTGGTGAGTAGGTTATATAATCTAATGGGAATTATTTTTGTTATAAATTTGAAATTATAAGTTGTGAAAAGGGTATTAATTAAGCTATAGGGGAATTTGGTGAGTGAATCGGGAGTGCGGATGGCCGAGAGGTCTAATACGTTAAACTTTGGGCTTGAGTTAGAGATAGAGCAGGTTCAAATCCTGTCTGTGACCGTTGAACTCTTTACCTCGACCTTGTACTGTATCGACTCTTTCCCTTATTCTGTTTGATAAGATCCGTGCCCATGCCAGTGGCCCATGAGGACGGACAAATAAGGCTTGAAAGGGGATCGGCCTCTCCTAAAAAAATAATAATTTGGTTATAATTAATAGCGTATCGGACCAGTGACTTCAGTCTTTGTGCAGTTGATTGGATTGCTTAAGTGTGTAGTTACTCTGGTGATTGGCCTATCCGTCTTTCATGGCTGTCCGTCATATCTTTCAGAGCTAGCCTCTGAATTAGTTATTTTTGTGATATAATGTAGTAAAGCTTAAATAATTTAGCAAACATTGCTGCAAGAAACAATAGTTTGATGAATGCCTTAATCTCATAATCTTAAATTAATACAAAACTTTCATTCTTTGTTTCAACATAAAAAACAATTTTCTATGTTACGACAGTAAAAAAATAAATATACTCACTACAGTATGTATTGTCATAGGTGCAAATGTCAATAGAGGCAACCCATAAGTCAGCGGATCCTGAATCAAAAAGTATATTCACCAACTGTTTAGGAGTGCCGAAGCTCATAATGCCATAATAGTATACCTGGAAAAGAAATGGAATACATAATAGATGTTTTAACAAAATTAACCTATAAAATAATGTTTCTTTTTAATTCTGTTTATAAAAATCAAGGCGAATGTATAGTAAGTGGAATTCTAGAAAAAACTTATTGTAGGAGAGACTATAATATGTACAATTCAAAATCACTATTCTTGTTTATATATTTCAGATGTATCTGAAATATATAAAGATTTAATATACAATGAAATATATAAAAAATATATATATGAAATATATAAAAAAATATATATATATATATATATGAAATATATAAAGATTTAAACAAGTTATGTATAACAGTCATAAAGTAATGCTCTCCTAGAATCTCTAATCAACTATTTTAGGTTACAGAAAGTTAAAAAATGTAGTATCAAGTTTAAAGAACTTATATAATGATATAGGAGGGTCGGTCATCATGAATCGTACATTTTATACCTGAATCAGTAAGTTGGTGAGTCAGTTACACATGTGAATGTACAGTATTTAAAATAGATTTTTTTATCTAAGTAAACATATTTTTATCTTCTACTGAAGTGTATGACTAATTTGTGATTAAACCGTAAGGATGCTCAACTATAAGCTTTGTTCTAGACTAGAAATATTACATTCAACATTAGCGAAATCATGAAAATTGGTGAGGGTTAGAATTTAGACTCTATTTGAGAAAAAGAGTTTACAACTGCTTTTGGTACCTGGTTGTGTGAAAGGTTGAGCCATTCTTTGTGGTAATTATAAAGTATCAGTATTAGTTGCAAATTATTTCCATGAACATGAATTCAGTAAAATCTGGTTAGATGAAATGTTGGAATCAACTAATATTTCCCATAATATTCTAGAGATTTAAACAAGTTTTTTATTTGTTACATATTTACATATCTGTAGAGAAAACGATTCACATCGAGCATATCGTGCTCTGAGCCTGAAACATTTGGGTGCCTAGCTTCGAAAGTTGTCAATTCAAAGACTTATCTTATTGAGCTATTAGTATTATGCGATTAAAAAGGCCCTGGCGCTTCTAAACACAAGTTTAACAGAATAATAGTAACTAAAAACAGTTTTTTAATACATTCCCAGTGTGAAAATATTTAGTATGTAAGAGTCAAAGCAGGCAATGTTCAAATAAACAAAATTCGTCGCGTTTGCCTATACGATCAGATATATATAAATACATATGTGTATATGTATATATATATACATATATATATATATTATATATATATATATATACATTCATTAAATTTGTATAAATGGCAATAGCCGAATTTAATTTATTTCAATAAACATTACATCACAAAAAGTACTTGCTCCGCCGGAACTCGAACCCGGATCTCTCACTTGCCGGGTGAATGTGCTACCATTACACAACAGAGCCCTCACTTTTTACGAATCAATGATTTTGTATTTGGCCGTATCTGTCACATATCCGTTAAAATAACAAAACCATTTCAATTACAAAAAATATTTTCGTTAAGATCTAAAATTTTAAAATAGACTTATTTGTCAATGGTGTCACCCTTTACTTGTATATTAACATTTGTAAATAGTGATGGGTTATTTTAGACGTCCATTGAGTTGCGCAGATAGTACATACGACATAACATGTTACAGTACCCTGGTACACAACCATCGATACATTAACTTTTCTGACGAATTTGTACTTTAATCTAAGCAAAAAAATATCAGTTTTAATTGGTATCAACTTACGTCTTGTACGTCCTTGAGAGTGACAGCCTGTTGATCGCCAAAGCTGTTGCTCTTGACTGCACGAGCTAGGGCAGATAACCTCTCTACATTGTGCTCGCGCTGCACCCTCTTTAAACCAACGGTGAGAACATTTTCCTTTCTCAAACTGAAACAGTTTTCAAATTAATTGACATCAGTTTTGTTCTGGAATTACTATGTGATTAAGTAAAATACCTCTTATGATTAATTAATGACTACATACCTTTAATAAGAGTACAAAATATTTACTTTCGTTTTTAATAATGAGTGTGCAAAGCTGTTTTGTTTAATACAAACAGCTTTGGATGAAATTAGAGAATCCTGACACTTAGGATAAGGCAATTAAGACTCCAAATGTGTTATACAATATCTTTGCAAGGGTAGAATGTACTTATATCTTGTATAAAGTAAAGGAACTCAAATAAAAAAAAGATGTAAATATTAACAAAATCTGACGATCTTGTTTAAACGGGTAAAATTGTTATACCTGTAATACGAAAATATTTGTTTATAAAATTATATTAAAAAATTTCCATTTTTTTAATAAAAATAGAGAAAAATAAGTAGTAAATATCATTTGGTGAAATGCCTAAAGATATTTTTATCCAAAAGTTATAGAAATGTTTGTACATTATGTGATATCTTTATCTAAGAGTCTAAGAACTTTACAACAGTTATATATCAAGCAGGTACAATAAGCAGATACAGTTATGATATGGTACTAACTAGTTTTTATAACATTCAATCATCACTGTTGCTTGGAGAACTTACGGTGATAAATCAATATAGTTAAATTATTATTACTGATTTGCGAACTTACTCTGATTACATTACTAGAACTCTTTTTCTGAGGACGCTTAAAACAAAGTTTGACTCCGCTTTGATCTAAAAATGAATGTTTAAAATTTAAGTAATGCCTAAGTTCGACGTGTATTAATCTAAAAATGTCATTTGAAAATGAAATAGCTTAAATAGTCCGACAGCAAATATTTACATTATAAAAGCACACAAACTGATTTTATTTGAATCGATAGAGGGCTTATCCGTAAGAAAGAAATCGATGGTTAGCCGTGTTAGGTTCGGGGGAAGGTCAAAATGGAAAGGGGTTAAAAATTTCAAAACTATAATTATTTTCTTCTGATTAAAATTTTTTTTCTTTGACACATTAAGACAAGTAAGCAAATGTTAAATCAACTTCAGATAACCATTTATAGACCCTGAAACTGGCGACTTTTAATGTATTCACTTAATTGTCTCAGGGTGACATTACTTTATGTATGCATAAACGATCGGGTTTAAGTGTAGCAATCAAGAAAAAAATCTTACCTGAGAAAAGTTATCTATTCAAGGTTTAAAACATTTTGATATACTTCAATTTCGACCACAACCAAAAATAGTAAGACAATACAATTTCTCTTTCAGAAAAAAATTCCTTTATCGAGTTTAAGAAAAAACTAAGTTGTTTGTTTATTCATGTAAATTGGCTCTTGGTTCTAAGATGTAATCATCAGATCATCTCATCTGAAACCAATTTCTTGTATCTTTAACTCTAACAGATTTCTATGTGGGCCTTCCATTATAATTCTAGATTCTAGGTAAGTACTTTTCAATACTAAGGATACAAAAACTTTACTCGTATAATATAAATCTGGCTATTACACACATTGACTTATATCGCAACTCTGTTTATTTTACGGTAATTTTATTTTATTGTTAATGAAGATAGTGGTTATCAATTTTGGTGTTGGGTTTTATGGTTTGTTTTTCCTAAAGCAAACGGAGTCAAATTCGACAATACTATTTATGTCATCAGTAGAAGTTATTTTAGTTGGTATTAAAAATAATGTATAGTTTAGTTTTAATAATGTAATTTAATACATACTGTGGTTTTGAAATGAACGGAATAAAATCTAAGGAGTAGAGTTAAATTTTCGACGTGTTACTTCATTACAGTAAACTAATTCTATAAATTTCAAATGTTCGTAAAGTTTTAGATTTCATTGCTGGTTTATGATAAAAGGAAGATAGGTTTTATGAAAATTGGTAGCTTTATTAAAAAAACAATTTTGAACATAAGGCTGATTTAAATAGGGTTGAACATATTAAAGTTGATAGTGCGTTACAATTAATTTAATGTTAAAATATATTTTAAATAGCTTAAACTATCACTGTTTCTTGAATACCCTTTAGGGAGTCACCACAAAAAAATTTTGCATAAAAGATATTAGTTCATTTATGGTAAACAGGTAAAGGTAAAACACGGTAAAAAAGTAAAAAAAAATGTTTTCACACTTTGTAATGGTTATTATGGTGAAATCACGAAGAAGCAGTGTGAATAAATTAACACTTTCTACAAAATTTTGTTATTTTGCCCATTGTCGAGCTGTTGTCCTGGTGAGAAGGAACTTAAAGTTGGTCAGCATATTCTATGTAAATTTGAAATAAGTAAATTATTTGCGATCAATTCAAAAATTTAAAGTCTCGTTGGATTTTATGATACACTTTCTACAAACACCTAGTTTTTATCACATTCGTATAAAATGAGTGCTTTTTACGATATTTAAACTTTTTAAATTATAGCTATTTTTAAATTTAAATTGCACATACAATCAAAAACGATTTATTAATTCATCCTGTCATCGCAAAGACTTTAAACATTGACATTCATTAGTAAAAATTGAAATATAATAATAATGAAGAGTGACACATATGAGATAATAATACGAAAGTAAAACCTCTGCTAGGCTTTATATGGATTGTCTTGGATCAGTGAACATGATGGAGTGCCGAGATTAGGGCAGATTTCTTCAAGTAATCTGCAAGTAACTTATTTCATATACTATGGGCGCAATCATTTTATTTAGTAGCCCAGATTTTAATACACTGTATAATTTTACTGAATACTATGCACTCGTATGTATTTATTTTTATTACGTTTGCAGTATAATATTTTCTGATATTTGCTCTTCATAAAAATATTTTGAAAGATTTACAATTACTAACTAAAACGAGTAAAGCTCGTTAAATAACGTCCAAGTTGTTATATTACTTTTAAATTAGACTTATTGTGGTATAATTTTGGTTCATATAATATTGTTCCATTGAAGTTGAAAAAC
Source organism: Homalodisca vitripennis (assembly GCF_021130785.1). NCBI lineage: Eukaryota > Metazoa > Arthropoda > Insecta > Hemiptera > Cicadellidae > Homalodisca > Homalodisca vitripennis. Next base: position 74,583,455 of record NC_060211.1, read on the forward strand.
AACTGAGAAAAATGCTTTAATTGTTGTTTCAAGATGCAAAATCTTGAAAACATGACAGTTTCGGATATTATCACTGTTTAATCACAAATTTTATTGAAATGTTACAAAAATATTTTAAAATAAACTGAACATGTTTGTTATTACGACGATTCGATGTTTTAACGAACAGACAATTGAAAATTATGTTAGAGTTTTTAATTGTTACAACACTTTGTAAATAGTTTTAACTGCATATTTAGCCATTAGATGTACTGTCGTATGTTAATGAGTATTAAGAACCGTCCCTTCAAAACCACATATTAGCAGATTTAACTGATAACTGGAATTTACACTTAACATGATCACCAGTTGGGCGACAAGCGTTTTTGCTGAGACGTTTGATGAAATATGAGATTTTAGTACGCTGTATAGACAACCAAACAGTTGTATTGTGTTCCGAAATAAATGTTTAAGCATTGATATATTAAGTTGATTCTGCGAACTAACTTAACTTCAACCACGTAGAGAAATAATCAAGTCTCGCCTTTACAACTTTTTTCTATTTTTAATATGCTTTATGATTTGGTTTTAATTAAGTAAACAGTATAACATAACTCAAAAACGCTCTTAATATTAATTTCGGGATGCTGTAAGGAAATATAATGAATTTTCCTTTTTGGTCATTATCTACATAATGATTACAGTAGATTATTGCTCAGCAACTATTTAGTTTAAATGAATAAAAGAATATTATAACAAGAGGTTTTATTTGATTTATTATATTTATGGCACTGTATTCATGGTTATTTTGGGTGGGATAAATCTCATATAAAGTTATGGATACTGAATAGTAAATAAATTAGTTTACCTAACATCGTCTATTTATATTTATCTGTCTATGTGTTTGTGTAGGTAAATTAAACAATATGTCATAAAATTAGTTGACAACTTAGTGTTGAAATTCAGCGTGATCGTTTAATTTAATGGAATATTAATTTTCGTTAAAGCTACAAAAGAAATAAATACAATTCATAATTATTGAAAATAATTGATTGACTCCACTCATGACTGTCTTAAAATGTACATGAATATTAATACGTCATGAAACTCATGGCTACAGAGAAAGATTTTAAGAATAAAATCACGGGTGAAAAGATTGAGAGGTTAACGAAATATTTTTAGAAATATAATTCAACTACACGGAGGTTAGTAACTAAAATTATTCCACAGAACTCTATAGTGTGGGTCTGCCTCACAGCTTTTCTACAGTAAACAGTTTTTCTAGTGAGACTTCTGAATTTAATGTATATAGAAGTCAATGTTAAATTGTCTTTGATGATTTTACTTTCACAATAAAAGTAAAAGTGCTGTATTAAGTAACATTTTGTTTATTCATATGAAGATAAAACATTCATAAACAATAATGTGTCTAATTTTATTACCTTTTAGCATTTTATTTTGAAGAAATTAGTAACGTTAGAGTGGGTAAATATATGTCAGGTTCTAGTGTAGGTTATAAGAAACAAAACACATTGCAGCATTGTGCCCAATTTATGTTTTAAGGGTTTTTTTAAAACAGACACTGATACAAAACACCACCAAAAGAATAATATAAATGTATTAATATAACCTTTTTGTAATAAATTTTCGAAATTTTCACTTAAACATAATTTCACCCTAAATTATACTGAAAGAATAGTACTAAATATAAAGAATATTAGTTATATTAGTACTAGTACCTTTCAACTGAGAAACAAGTAAAGAGAAGAAACAGCAAGGTACACCCAAGCAGCATTGAGAAACATCGTGTCGACAGGAACTAGAGTGATGTAGACAAGTATTATCTGTCGCCTGACGTTATCGGTTGGTACCTTATTGAATAGCAAGACTTGTCAGCCCATCAGAAGAAGATATCATAATCTCACTGTTCTCAAGTGGTTTGTTATTTCGTAAATCATGATTCAACCGAGGAGATCCGGGATTAGAAAGTATTAATTTTAGGACAGTAGAGGATTTTATTCCCCTTGTGCTAAAAATAAAATGCCTTTGTAGCTTTTGAACTGGCACTGGTGGTTTGATTCATGTAGTTGGATTTTAATGAATGTGAAAATGGTTTATTGATATTTTATACCTAAGGTATTCACGCATTAACAGTCCTGCAGTCGCCGACTATTAATGTTGTGTTGTTAAAAAAAAATTGTGTTGTTACACAATGATAATTGTTTTTCGTGTACAGGAATAGAGCGCTGTAGATGGTATTGAAGTTTGTAAGGATGTAGAGGTTAGTTTTAGGCTACGGAGAGATTAAATTGGAATTGAACGAAAAACTATATTAGCCTAAAGTTTAGCTAAGACCAAAACTTTAGTTTAAATACAAAATATCCTGCAGAATTTCTCTGTCTAGGATCGGAGATAGTGGTTTTTTTTGCTTTATCTAGTCAGGCTTTTAATGTGAAAAATAATTTTCAATGCGTAGTATACGTAACGATATGTTTTTAAATATGATCCACCTAAGAGCCATATACTCTTTTACAATTAATAAAAATACGATATTAACTGTAAATGCATTTTATTTGTAGACACCGCATTAAACCGCATATGATTATACTTTGTGAAGCTGTTGGAAAGCTATCGTATATTAAACAAACTGACATTTTGATATTTTCGTCCAGTAAATGAAGCTGTAGGCTCACGATAACTTCGGTTAAATTATGCTATATGCTATTAAATTAATCAGTTTTTTTTACTGATCGAGTTAAATTATATAGTATTAAAATACAAATATTAACCAGCGATCCAAAATAAATGTTGCAATTACGCGTTACGATGTTACAACATCGATGTAAAAAACGCGTAGGGTACGTGAAGACATTTAAATACTGATTATTTCAACCCAGGAGCTAAAACATTATTCTTGATTTAAAATAGTTCTCCATTTTAATTTAATCCAAATTTAAAAAGGCTATATATCTCTCTGTGTAACTGCACGACGTGTTTGGTACACTCATTAGTGAATGGGTTTGCTTAGATTAAGATGCCAAATTTTATAGCACTTAGCATTAGTCAATATTTCATGCTTAGCACAAAGTAATCAGATCATTTACATTATGATTTATTAAAAGTATATTCCATACTAATTTTTGTATAAAGAATAGTATCACAGTAAATATTTAATATCCAAGGGGTAAAGACTCAAAAGGTGACTTTAAAGTGTATTTATTTTACTTTAATCCATCCGACTACATTCTTTAACTTATATATAATATATCATAATAATGTAGATGCAAATTCAAGTACTGGGACGCAATCCATTGTTAATCCTCGACCATCTGAGCCACACAGTTGTGGACGGTTCTTGTCTACTGAGCAAGGGCAAACCCAACCTGGTTGTTCCCCATGTCGAACACCGTGTAGTACTTGCGCATAAACACATCTCCCAGAATAAAGAATGAGAGGTTGTCGGAGCCAATAAATGTGCTCACACAGACATCTTCTCCACTTTCTGTTGGCATCTGAAAAACAATCCATCCTAATTATTGAAATCATATTTGAATTAATTTCTCTCGCTAGAGAATATTAGTTTATGCATATTGTTTACATGCATACTCGATAATTTTTAAAGAGAGGACGATCTCCTTTTAAGCCTTTTTCTGCCCATCAAACTGAAACTTTCAAATCTAACTGTCTGTCAGTCTTTACACTCGGTATCTCCAAAACGAACTGAGCTTTAATTGTATTTGAGGGACGCTTAGTTCGATGATGTTCCATGTCACTTCATATGATTTGGCTAAGTGTTAGAGAGTATTTGTACATTTGTGTGTAACCATGATGGCAACGATGAAATAGCAGAATAAATAAATTGTTAAGCAAACAAAAATCAATGTATTACATATATATATATATATATATATATATATAAAATGAGAAAATTTTATGTATTACATATTAACACATGAAGCCTAACTATCCCAACACATTCAACTTGTTATTTTGATGACTTGGTGGTGCAACAAGTTTTGATGACCACAAATGTAAATGTATCACGTGTAAATGTCTCGAGAGTAGTTTTATTTCTATATTTGAAATGTTCCATGAAACTTTATTTCTACATAGAAAAGAATGAGTTCTATAATTGTGCATGTCCTATCATTGGAATTTAGCTAAGCATCGTCGAAGCTTATCATTCAGTAAGCTGACACAAGTTCTCTTTTGTTTATCAGGGGATGTACACATGTGTTTTTCGTACGATTGACAAAAAGAATTGACACGTTAGAATTGTTTGCTTATTTCTACTTTCTATAATTTTGGGTTGAAAAATTTGTTTTTGAATATTTACTTTACTACTATATCTATAGATTAAAGACTTGTATAAATAATCAACTATTGGCTGATAAAATCACTTTTGTACTATCAATATTCACTGAAATTAAGTTAGTTATTGATACTCATTCGAATTCCAAGATCCATGTTTGAGTACCAATGGAATTATAACTTTAATTAGGCAATTGCATATAATAAAAATTTAACGAAGTTACTCTGTTTAAAACACTCACACTTTATACATACGTTAACATGTTTTAAATGCACATTGAGATAAATTAGTCTAAGGGAAACATAATGTTGAATCATTAAAAAAACATTCACACAATATGTATAGTTAATATAGTTAGTACTTGTAACACTACAACAAGCAGAATACGTCTAAGTAATAAGTTCTTTAAAAAGACAAAACCTTATTATTTATTTTCGCCAAATAATTAAAGTGATTATAAATAAATAAATATATTGCTTTGTTATGTATACTTTTCTCCCTTTATTATTATGGTATTTATTCACGTTATGCGACAGGTTAGGAAATTCCGAATTGTTGCACTACCATGTAAGTGACACAAAACCATTATTTAATCATAAAGAAAAAAATTAAAATTAAATTAAAGTATAATTATGATAACAAAGGGGGTGTAGTACCGAGATAATGTAGTCCTGAGGGTGAAGTACGAAAGGCTTTCCACTAATGTAGATCGTAACATCTGGCAAGCTGTCTATTGTTGTGCAGTCCACCTGGGTAACATAAAGCATTTATGGTATATTGACTCAGTGTTTATATATTATATAAGCAAGAATATTAAGTAAAATTATCAAACAAGATAGGCTCCATTTAAATATACCTACTCTATTAAAAAAAAACCTATGGAATATTTACGGAATCTATTATTGAATCTTTACCGCTACATTACTGCTTTCTTAGTTAAGTTTTTAAAAATTTTTGTTTATGTACATTCGTAGGATATAGATTCTTTTGTACTTGAATATAAACTATAAGTTGAACCAATGATGCACTGTATAATTTTAGTGACCAACTATTTCTTAGTAGCCTTAAAATGAGTATTGAGTAGTTAATGTAAATGTTAAGTTTGTTCCAGTTCACACTACACTTAGTACAGCGTCTGAAATCTGTCGATGTCACAGCTTGATTTCTGGAATGTTCTTCTGAAGAGATCCAAAGATAGAATCAACCCCTACCACCATGTGCAAAAACTCGGTTGCCCAACCGTGCTTTTGGATTGTGTCTAACACGTATCAAATGCACATATGATGAGACAATGAGAATATTACTTAAAATAGATAGCATTATATTTTGTGTAGTATGTATATACCTTCCTCATTGCCAAATTATTTTTTTTCTTCAGACGAACATGACTAAGATAATAAGAAAAAGGTAAACAGGGCCAACTTAACATTCGCATTATTGAATAAATTTCTCCAACCGTAGGTACGTTATGAGTAGTTACTTTGGTTTTAGTGTAAATTTTCTTTCAAGTTATGCAATTTGAACTTACCTATGCTATCTTTCCATTCTATGTAAGACATTTCAAGCAGAACATACTCACTTAGATTTCAAGAGATCTTAAAGTAAATCTAACCGCAATGGCAATATATAAAAAGATTTAAAATATTAATTTCATCATGTACCATTATAATGGCCAATATAATTTGGGCTATATGTCATTAGGTAATCTTTCAAGAATGCAATAATTAAGATTGAGGTTTATTGAATATCCCGTATGAATCCCGTCTAGATCTACACATTTATCCACGTTATCCAAAAGAAACATTAGTAACAAGGTTGAAAACTTGCTTTGTAAAAAGTATAGTACACAACTCAATTTTATCGGTTTCGGGATGACAAAAGACGTAGCGAAGGTCATGGTGGATAATGGAATAAACAAGTTTTCCACATTCCATACCTCCTGAGAGTATGTATAAAGCTTCGGGTCTCAACAGAATTTTTTAAATTAATGCACCTATGAATGTATTTGTGATGATGTATTAGTGATCATATCTGTTTTATGGAACCATATCATCTGGTCAAAAATCTACATAAATTAAGTTTAAGCTTATTGAAACTAAATGAGAGTTACATAAATTACTGAAACACATTGTGTTAAATTTTAAATTTAATCAGTATGATATTGTTTCAATAGCTGCACCTCTTGAAAATCTTACAGCATCTTGCTGGTAAATCGAGTGTTTTAAAATTACGTTTGGATTTGCCTTAACGCAGTAAATTAAGCAACATCTATCAATTGACTAATTAATATTATATTTTAACTCTTTATTGCTTAGGTGCGCTAAATAAATACATTAAAAGTTACTTAAATTATGAATTATTTTACTTGAAACCGTAACAACCGCATGTCTAGATCTTCACTGAGTCTTGTAGACATCATAGAATTTAAATTTGATCGTTAGTATTAATTTTTAAACTTCTGTCAACATATTGTTTTTAAATATTCGTAATTTAAATATTGTATAATATATTTACTTGGGGGTTGTGTGAAAGTCTGAATCACCAAAGCGACGTATTCATTGTATTCAAAGATTGTTTTTGCCCAAAGCACTCCTTGTTGATGTTATTCTGTGTCCCTTGAACTTTAAATATATCGCATGTTTGAAAATGTTTACACTTTCGGGTAATTGCATTCCAAACTCCATTTTTAATGTAGTAAAACAAGAGATCATGAATAAATAAGTGGAATCACGTAACGGAAAATCTTATTTCAAAAAAAACGAACAGATATTCAATTGTCTAGCGTCAAACAGTGCATATGTTTTTGAGACACTGTATATAAGAGGCATATATATTTTTATATACTATATATAAATATAAATAAATAAATATATATATATATATATATATTATCATAGACAGAGTGGACCTAAACAGGTACAAAAGAAAATTTTGTTTTGTTTTTTTAAGTAAAAAAAGATTTTACTGTTGTAGTGGAATTTTGAACAATTATTTACAGGACATGGTTTTTAAGATCGAAGAAATTTTAGACACGGCAGAGTTGAAGTATTCGGCTGTTCAATCAAAGATACAATATAATTTAATTATCTTTTTATCAAGTTAATATGTGATATTTCTATTAGAAAAGATATCAATAGAAATGTAACGTGTTAAATCGCAAGAAAAACTAACAGTATTGAGATAACCAAAACGTTTCAATGTTATTTTACGAGTGTGAGCAACGTGTGAAGTCCACAACTCTAAGGCCTGGACAAATTTTGTTTCTGTGCGTCTGTCCGCACTAGATCTCGAGGAATCAGTTTGTTGATTGTGCATGTTACTCTATGTGATTTATCTGATCATTAGCAAAAATTTATATTGTGGTCTTATAGGTAACCATCATGGCAACGAGAAAATAGTGGAATAAATAAATTTTAAACCAAACTGAATACTCTGATATGAAATTTCAACGTGTTACATACTAGTCTAGTGAAATACGTACATGAATTGGTGCATGCAACCACAGAGAAGTCTATTACGCAACACATAATATACTCCTACCTTGCATAATAAATATTCTTTCCGAGTTTGTTAAAAACTAAAGAGTAATAATAATAAATTGTTAATTTTTATAGGTTTTTGACAATTTAAAATAGTATTTTAATAGACAAATCATAAACCTATACAAATCAAAGTACACATACACAAAAAAAACTTACATTGTATACATTCACTCCTGTCACAGACACACTACCTTAGATCCAGCATCTTTCAGAAATCCTAGAGGTTCATCATGAAGTCAAACGCTTTAGATACTAGCAGTTTGAGGCAAGTTTTTAAATAGTATTAGTTGTTGGAGTTTTTCAAATTTTGTAAGAGACACTTACGATATAAGTTCCGTCACTCTCTTCACCGCCTATAGCCTGGTTGATCTGATCGGTAAACTCTGAAGGCCCATACAACAGACTGGTCCCGGAGTCTGGGATGGCGGGATAGGTAGAGCAGATCTCGTTAGATCCCAACGTAATGCTATAATGTAAAACAGCTATTATATACAACATAATCTTATCAACTGCAAGAGTTTAAAAGTAATGTCTAACTAATTCTGCTTCTACGTTAAACAATTATTAAATGTCTAGATTTTATAGAAAAAATAATTACAAATCACAATTAAAGGAATAAATATACAACTCGAAAAAATCCTTGCTAAAATATAAAGTAAAATAAATATCTATTTGCAATACAAGCCTAAGAAAAATGATGAAGTATTGTATGTGGATTACGTTTTTAACAACTGTATTTAAAAATTGTATGTGACAAAGTAATGAAGCATACAGTAATAGTATAAAACCAATCAAACTATTATGAAATAAATGTAAATTAGGTCGAACTATTTTACAAACTGAATGAGATTGTTTATAAATATACAAAGTTTACTCCAGGGAAAATACCATTACATTAATCTATTATAGTCTATAGGCTTCCCAATATTTCCAAATTATGACTAATAAATAACAAAGATTTTAGTTACCTAGTTAAATAAATCTTAACACTAAATTGTCGATATAATATTTTTAAGCTACGAATAGCGTATAGGAATACAACTAAATTTTCATAAATGTAAATAACTGTGCATGTATTTTTGATGATGTTTGTAATACTTCAAAATAATAAAATACATACTGGTCGTAGTGTGTAATGAAAATTATAAGCCGTTAGTGGGAAACAAAGCAATTTTGTCATAATTTTCTAAACGCATTGTTATTCCTTAGATTTAACAAAATAAAAGATAAAAACTAAGAATAATAACCACAACTAAAATTACTACTTTCTATTGATAATTTTTTCTTGGTTTTCCATTTCAATACTTTGCTAGGTACTATGATAAGCTTCTCCAGCTGTTCTTAACCTTTCATGATTTAGTTATCTTTTGTGAAAATACATTGGAGGAAAATAGTTGTCACATTCAATATCCTTTTGGATCTAGATATTATTCGTTAATATTATGTTAAGGAAAACGTTAATAACGTACATTATTAGCAGGTTTCTGAACATGAGGCATGGTTAACTACGGTCAAAGTCGGGTACTCGAAACCTTCGAAAGAAAGATCGTCCAACATAGAAATAGATATAAATAATATTTAATCTTCATGAGCAACAGAACCAATAGAGCATATAATAGAGACATAATACTAGTTAGTGTAAATTAAAAGGTTATGTTCATAACCACGTTTAAGTTGAAGAAGACTTTTCTTGAAAACATTTTGTGAACAGGCAAAATAGAGAAGACAAATATATTTATATGTGTATGTAACTGAAATAATAAGAATAATAAGAATTCAATGTTAAAAAATTATGGACACCATGCAACGTCTTAATGTGTCTCCCTCAAGATACGGTTATACCCAGAATATAAGTCTTTTATTTCTATAACTTAAAGAGGATTGTAATCTACAACGTGAATGAACAATAATAAGGATAATTCTTTGGCTATTCTTTTGGTTTTTACAGATCTAATCTGGTAAGAGGTTTTTATCTTTACTGGTGTTAAGGTCTATAACTATAATTGATTACATTGAAAACAAGGAAATATTTTATTGAATCAGCTTTTAGTAAGTCTCTCACATCATTTGTTGATGACGTTTTCGATTTCTGTTTGCCTGTCTTCAAGATAATGGTTGAACTAGGTCACTTAGAGATTTAAGATTTGATGTAAAACTCTACCTCTACGTCGGCACAGAAAAGGGTTAAAATTGGTCTCTCTGGGCCAGGATGTTGTTGGGCTAACTTGGAACCTCATACGCTAACCCGAAGCCTGGCTTGCGACTAATCTTGATCTTATCTCACTGGATCATTATACTTATGTTCACTAAAATTTACTGAACGGTAAATAAACAAGTATCATTCATTGTATATAAATTTTATTATTTTATCTTTTTATAGAGTTGAGTTCTTACCCATCGATTTGTATCTTCCAGTATGTTTGCTCGATTACAGGAGTGTACGTGAAGTCTCCGGTATAGTGGTTAGGATCCACACCTCCAAGGACCAACTCAGCACCTTCACCAGATGACGAGTCACCCGATGACGAGTCACTTGCTCTGAAACAGAGTTTGAAAACACTAATTTAATAATTAACACAAAAATAATAATTTGTAGAGACGTTACACTTTTAGTAATTACCAGTTTAACTATTTAACAGTAAACCAGCTTCTTACCGAAGATAAACATTTAAATAAGCATTCGTTTTATATGAGTATTATAGAAGTGTTGCACATGTGTATTATAAAACCTCAAATGTCTTAAACTTACAATTGAGGTTTCAAAGGTCACCCCATTAAATTCCAACGGAAGTCTTTATTAAGAAACTGGTCTATGAAATATGTCTATACGAGCACTTTATTGTCTACCTCTACCATGATCTATATGTTAGCGTTTGAATTGTTGCCATGAAAGTAAAATATAAACATGTATAGTTCATAAAAGTCTTCTTCAACCAAAAAGTGTCACCTTCCAGCCATTGTAATATAATTTGGGTCTAAAGTATTCTTGGTGCTTTAGAGGTACCTTTCCTTAACAAGAAAGAATTTTCATATGTTGGTCTTAAATATCTGCTTATGTTAAAAAGCTACTACATACGGCCATTGCAATCTACCTCAAATCTAAGGCATTTCAAGTAGTGATAGTCTGTTGAGAGCATAATACACGTGTGTATCAAATTTAATATTTCTAGGAAAACAAAAAGTTGAAGAACATAATAGTGGTTGCAACTCCAATCGATGTTTGGACTTTATAAAAATGCTTTACTGCATACTCTTAATTTAGTAATAACATGTAATTGTGAAAAATTAACTTTCTGACATATAGGGAAATTTGAAAATTAGTAATAAATAAGTAAGTGAGTAAGGGCTTTGCCTTTTATATATATAGACATTAAATATATCGAATGAAAGATTACAAACATAATTTTAATCCTAGTTGTTTTAAAAAATTGAAAATGCAATATTAGTTAGGTAATACAATGTTAAACGTTTTTAAAACCCCCAAATCTGAGAGAGTACTGCGTCCTATCTACTTTGCTTTGACTGGAGAGGTTAAAACAGTTAGACTCCCTTTCCCCCAAGGTGATATGACAAACAGAGATAGTGTTCACTATCACTTCTATCATGGTGGATACAACATGGGGTCTCGACAGGAGGCGATACCTATTCACTATTTTTACATCTGGAATATTAAGTCACTCTGGAATTAGCTTAAAGGTATTTCAAGTGCAATGAGAGGTTTCCTCAACTTCTTATCCTGTGACGCACTGTGATTAATTCGCCGGATATCTATTTGGTTACAAGCTCTATAGTAGTCTCGTATTATCTCAAACCATATCTTCAGCTTGATTCATAAAAAAAACATTTTACATAACTAGTATGAATGGAAAACAACCTTATCTTTTCTTACTTTACTGTACAATACTATAGTATCCTAACTCTAGTAAAATATTTAAACATTTTTTCTAAATTATATTATAACTGCATACTTATTGAGATAGAATGCGAAGACGGGTTCATTAACGACTCCCTGTTTGATCATGTTCACAAAAGGAGGGTTAGTCTGCATTTCGGAAATAGCAGGGTAGGCGAGCCCGAAAATGCCATCGAACTGTGAATCAGCAGTTTGAGTATCGATGAACGTCGCCTCACCAAAAGTTTGATCTTGAACCTGAAGATTGGCTACCTGAAAAATTATGATGGTGATTTTATTAATAAGCTACCAGACTGCAAATCAAGAGCACATTAATTTATCGAATTCTGTGCTAGAGAACAATCAGATAGCTAAAGTCGTATCCACCGTGTTGTGACCATAATCTCTATGATGTCAACTCAGTATCATGTGTGAATCAGTTTCAGACTCTAGTAAATGATTTCGTAACTGAGCATTAAAATATGCCACCGGAGGTTTTGATATAAAGATGCATGCCTGTTTATTTTAATAGTTATTTATTTTAATAGTTTATTTTTTCGGAAAAGAAATAAATGAAACTACTCCTCACTAGAGAATTAGAATCCACCAATAATACAATGAAACGGTGAAATTAAGACTCTCTAATAAATAATCATTCATGGAATTTTGAAATATCCACTAGTACTTCCTTATGCTACTTTGAACAGGAAAAGTTTCCCACGATAGTGAGTAAGAGCACTCCGAGCCAGAGGGAATTTTCCAAGCATTCCAATCCTCGGACAAGCTTTTTAACTTTTCAGACGTTAAATTTATTATCGGAGTTGCTAGTTTTTTTGTCAACTGTATCTTTGTTGGAGTAGGCTACGTGACAAAATATCTTTTGGTTGCCAGCGAGGGATTTGGTCTTTTCTAATATCAACTTATTAGAGATGTTTTTTATAAAGAGGTAAACAAGCAATAAGCAAAAATAAAGCGTAAGTGTGGTTTAGCCTGGCAAAGGAGCCTTTTTTATCTAATTAATATATTATTACGTGTACCCTTCTTCAATTTCGTCTTGACATTATATACGGTTGTAAATTTTGTATTTTGACCTACAACTATTTAATTCGATGAGCCGAGAGTCAATTTGCATTGATTAAGCACATAATCTGATTTTATTTCAATAAAAAAGAAAAATTTCCATGAAAAAGAAATTTAACGTTAGCCGTGTTATTTTTGGTTTATAATTACATTTTACTGGATTTATATTTATAAATTGGGTCAGATATATAAATAATAGTTATAATAATGTCAGGCAACCAGGTAGAGGAGCTGAAAATCGCCATTTTAATGGTGTGTAAATTGTTAGCTGACACTGGTTTGACGTTTATTTATATAACTGATGGCTTGTTTTAAGGATTTTAAACTAAAACATTATCATTTAATATTTTAACTCTAGTTACTTACTCATTTCAATCTCTACAAAAGTCAGTAGCGTGACTGAAAATCGAGTTTTTCTTGTGCGAAATGTCTCTACCGATATCAAGAAAACCAGATTCGTGCACAACAATATAAATTGGTTCTCGGCTTGTGGACTATAAAAGGTGGAAATGATAAACGGTGATAATTCATAAATAATCATATTATACAACTTGTGGAAAGAGGCAAATCTGATGCCTTCATATTCTATATCTTTAATTAATTATGATATTGTGTAAAAACCGGTTCCTTATCAAGGATTACTAACCGCTATGTTATCTTGGGAGACGAAACCATACACTTCACCACTGCCATATTTCACATGGAACTTTTTCCCGCTAGTCTTGTACGTAGAACTCTTGTTGTGTGTGTAGGTGTTGTGGTTACCTTTAAAAATAGAAATGCACATATTAATGAAGCACTGAGAATTTGTAGCATAGCTAAAAGTATTATTTCTAATTATAGCACATCCAGTACGAGATGAATTTTATCTGGTTTAATCATTATTTGCTATTAACTCGTACATGGTACTAAGAATGCTACGGAAATATATATATTCCTAAATTAGATATATTTGATAAGAATTCACTTTCATACCTTATGTAACCAATATATATATTGGTTACATAAGGTATGAAAGTGAATTCTTTTATCAATATAATCATGTTTGAGATCCTGATAGAAAAACATTTTTTAAATATTTGATACTATGATAAAATAACTCATTATAGTGTATTAAAAGTTGATTTCTAAATCTTCTTGATATGGAATCTATTAAAAGTATTGAAAAATATATAAATAAATAAAAAATAAATTCCTTTGAAAAATCAAGTATGTTTTGGGTGAACCCTAGTTCACTACTATATAAACCTAGTACATATTTACCTAAATAGGGACGAGAAGGGCTTATAATATTTATTATCAAGAAGAGGACAGTTAAAGGCTCTCTCTCTCATGTTTAAGGACTGCAAAACTTTTAACTTAGATTTAAGGTTAAGTTAAGGTGTTCCATACACACAAACTACCATTAAATTGACCAACAGTATCAATTTACTGCAATTTCATGGAATTTGATGTTGGTGTTTTGGTTTTTTTTTATATAATACCAATTGGATTTTCCAGAAAATATGAGCGGGTAATTACTTTTGTTTTATCATATGTGTGTTCTAAATATGGGTATAAACCAACCAGATTTGAAACTTCTTTGTATTTAAAACCAGTTTTAACATTCTGGGCGGTCTAGAACGTATATTAGTGGATCTTGATGGTGATACCGTAGGTACAATTTGATTTGAACTGGTAAATAGTGACGAATTATACTCTTTGGTCTATAGAACCTTCACCTAATAATTTCAAACTGAAATAAAATAGCTTTAATTCGTGTTTTGATATCAATAATTTTTATCTTTTTTCTGTTATAAAACTGTTCTTGAGTTTTTTCCTTACATGGCAAATATTTATTGACACTTACTGCAGTAATTAGTATCATTGCTGCATATCTTGTTGGATGGAACCCACAAGTCTGAAGACCCAGTGTCGAAACAGCACTCGGATCGTCTGCGGAGGAGTGCCTACATCCATTGTCCCGTAGTAGTACAGCTGAAGAAATATTATAATCATTGAAATATGAAGGAATAGTTAACATTACTAAATTGTACCTGTTCACTTACTGCAGTAATTAGTATCATTGCTACATATCTTGTTGGATGGAACCCACAAGTCTGAAGACCCAGTATCGAACAGCACTCGGATCGTCTGCGGAGGAGTGCCTACATCCATTGTCCCGTAGTAGTACAGCTGAAGAAATATTATAATCATTGAAATATGAAGGAATAGTTAACATTACTAAATTGTACCTGTTCACTTATATGTGGTTCAATTAATTTATATAACAACACATTTTAAACCCCCCTATTTTGAAAGTAACATAGTGAACATTATGATAATACTAGTGTGTTAATGGGGGTTGTTGGTTATACCTAATTACTTAATCAGATGATTAATGTCAATGGTTTGAGTAAGGTTTCGATATGATGATACGGTGTTTTTATTATATCGTATCAATTCATGAGGGTCTTTTGAAGATAGTATGAAACAACATTGTTTGATCTATATTCTCGTATTCATCAATATACAAACCATGTACTTATGTACATATGAATATGTAAATTGTAGTCACTAGTTCCTATAATACATCTTTAAATTGGTGCAGGTGAAATAGTATAACCAATACGTTATGTAAAACCTCTTTACGGCACTAGAGCAACTACTGGAATTCGCCTTTCATTATTTGAAACTTCCCTTCCCGTTATGTAATAGACACAATTACCTATGTAATGTGTGATGTAAGAACTTACAAGAGGTTTAAGTCTTAATAGTATTTTGACCAATATGCAGAATAATTTCGGTACAAAAACTGCTTTAAACTATGATGCTTTATTCTGTACTAGTGAAATGTTCTTGAAGTACGGGTGTTTTACAAATAAATAGTACAGTTTTACTGCAGGAACGCTTGCTGTACTAAGTCAAGATTAGTACAATTAATACTTACATCCTGAACATCTCTAAGTGCAATATCTGCGGTGCCCTTGATACTTCGTACATGGCCAGTGTAATTTTCGATGGAATTTCGATGAATTCTATTGTATCTCCTCAGTCCAAGATGCACCATTGTCGGATCACTGGAATTAGAAAGGCAATTAAATTTAAATTTAGTTCGAAACGTTTCATATACATAACAATAATTAATACAACATACTATTTACTTTAGAAATTTAACTGAAAAGATATGTAAACGTTTAATCACTAGAAAGAAGAAAATACACGACAATACGAATTTTTGGGAGTTTAAGTTAATATAATTAACATAAAATAAATGATTTAAGTAAAGGGCAGTGCTAATAAGGTTATCCTTGAACTAAAGAGTTAAAATTTTAGAATGAAGGGACTCAGTCAATGATTTAAATAATGATTTATTTCCATTCTGTGATTTAACACGTATAAACATAATATTGAATTCGGAAATAAATGACCGCATTTACAAATATTTGTGGCATATATAAAATTTATAAAATAACAACTACAGGTTAACAACAAAATATTCCACTTAACAAAAGCAGATTATAAATAAATTTAATAATACAGCTTATAACCGTTGAAATATTATCACTCTCTATGGCGTTAGGATTACTTAGAAAATAGCAGCTTAAATTCTAAATATGAGTTTGTGGTTTATCTTAAATATTCATAATTTAATATATGAATACTTCTACAGTCAATTTTATATTAGGAATCAAATAACATTTCATTAAAAAATAACCAGAAGGATACTGTTGTCAAGTGTACAGTATTTAAACTGTATTATAAGTATTATAAGAAAATATTCATAAAAATTTACTTCTTAAGTGAATAGCTAGTCTTTTCGTTAAAAACCCTTATTTAGTTTTCTAGACCCTTTGCCATAGTGACTCAATTGTTTAAAATACTCAGATACAATGCATTGGAGGAAATGTTTAAAAGTCCTTTTGGTTATTTAAATGTTCTATTTGATCCACTTCATGTATTATGCAACATATTTGTAGTTCCAGTATTACCACTTTAAACGTAACATGATTTAAAAATTGTATATGTAAAAAGGTGTTCAATTGGAGGAAATTTTTAATATGCAGTATAATGGAAAAAGAACAATCTCTGATTTTGTACAAGTAATTATTCTTATAAGGTGATTTTGGATTTTACTCATTTTCAAAATATTAGTCTTGTTAGCAACTACCCAATATTGTGCTACGTACTTAAGTCTCGATTGTACAAGGGCAAAATAAAGAGATTTTATAATTAATTTAATTCAGCATACATTTCTAAAATGGTCAAATATCCTTATTATTGCTTTAGTTTTAGTACTCAAAGTTACAGTTACTCAACCGTTCGTCCAATACAACTCCCAGGTATTTTAAAATATTGTAAATTTTCTACAGTTTAACACTTTAAGTGATTTTGAATACAATTATACACATGGTATACAATGTCAGAAGGAAAATATAAAGGTAGATAACATAAATTTAAAAATTTAGTCTTAATGGCATTAACTTTTATTTTTTTTCAAAACATCAATCTTTTAAAGTATATAAGTCTTCTGACAGGCCTTACCAGTATATGTGAATGAATAAAATATCGCAATTTTATCAGGAAACGCACATATTTGACAGTTAAAACCCAATTTTAACAGGCCTTTTATTTAAATTAAAAGTAGAATTGAGGAGGTCATCCAACCTTGAGGTACACCAACCTTAACGAAGTTAATAAACTAAGTAGAAATCTTGAACTGTTAGATGTTATTGTTCTTCGAAGCCAATTAAGGGCGTTAACTCTTATTTTGCGAGTTATAATTTTTTAAATAAAGAGTTGTGGTCTACAAAAATCAAGATATTTTTTAAGAACAATAAAAAAACATGATTATTGTTCATTCTTATCTAAAATACAATGGGCTTTTTTCAGATATTGCGAATATAGTTTCTTTGGTTAATTTTCCTTTCATAGAAACAAACTGAAAGGGAAAAAAATCTTTCTATCATAAAATATTATTAGTGGAAGATTCATAATTTGATCAATTATTTTATAAACAGTTCGTAACAAGCTTATGGGGGGATTTACATGACAATTATTTTTTTAACGGAAAAAAGGAAATCTTTTTATACTTCCACATTAAATTTATTCAAAAAGCGCTTTCGCCGGTTTAACGCATCATCAGTTTGATATTGGCATCATATTAAGGCATCATAATACTGATGATGCCTTACCGGCGAAAGCGTTTTTTGAATAAATTTAATGTGGAAGTATAAACATGTCTTTTCCATTAAAACCTACTGACTTCCACCAAGAATGCAAAGCAGAAAATGACAATTATTTCTTGAATACTGGAAAAAAGGTATTTAGTTTAAGTCGTCTAGGTAAAAATTCCTTGTTACAAAAATTAGGTGTGTGAGTGGACAGGTGGGTTTGACCTTGGGTCGCGATAAGATAAAAATTAATCGTCTCCGCTACTTGCCATGCTTGGAACACAATTTCTCCGCTATCAAACTCAAATCTGTCTTCAGTAATATGGTTTCTCGACCCACTCAGGTTGTTTATAATTTTTCAGTTCTGAGCATAGTCACCAATGGAGTTATTTAATTTTGTACTGTAATAAGTTCGTTTAGTTAAATTAATATAACTTCTCTGTATATCTGTAAATGTTTTGTTAATGTTTAAATGTCAAGTCGTAGGGACATTTTTGCATAATTGATATAAGTTTCTTCTTATTTTTAATTCATTTAATAAATTCCCATTAATTAAAGCTGTTGATAGATTTTGCTTTACTTATTTACAAAGTACGGTAGAAGTATTATATGATTCAATACTTAATGATAATATCTGGACTATCGTATTTAACATAAATTAACATCATTTCATGTATAAATTAACACTTCAACCAATCAGTTTATCAGAGCTTATTTCTAAGCATATTGTAATTTAATTTAAAACTACTAATCGACGTGCTTTCTATTGACGCATCGATTCTGCCCATGGTTTTTGTTTACGTCGTCACATTTCAACCTCATCTTAGAACAACATTTATGACATGTAAAATACTTATAGTTTGAGTAGTTAGAATCCTTTGACTTGTGATTTTTGAATATACAGATTTTTTCGTAATCACACACACACACACACACACACACACACACACACACACACACACACACACACACACACACACACACAACACACACACACACACACACACACACACACACATGTAAATACAATACATAATGTATGTAATTACGAGATAAGATTGTATATACGTGTTGATAAAAATCGATAAATAAATTTTTGTAAATGTACAGACAAAGACATTCATATACGTATATGTTTGTAAAAAATGAAGTTATTCATCTACCAGCATCTATGTGTGTTTTAAATAAAGCCGTAATTTACAATCTGCCACACCAAAAGATTAAAAATATTTTGGTATGAATGTTGTAATTTACAATGGAATATTATAAAAAGATACAAAAATAATACCTCATTTCAATATGGTGGACATTACATTTTGAAATTCCTGGCCGATATAAAATTGCAGAAACTTAATAATATAGTGACAAGGTCTTCTAGTTCTAAAACTGAATCGATAGATTGGCACTTCGGAATCTCTCAGTGGAGAGCTGCTGAAATACATCTTTAATTTACGTTGCAGGATTGATTTTAGGAGTTAAGATCATTTGTTTCCTAAGGAAATATTATTTAGAATTCAAATTGTGCTTGGCGTGTAAATTTTAATATCTTGAACAAGAGATAATAAACAACGTGTAATTTACGTGAGTGTAATAGGAAAGCATACTGAATGGGAATAAAATTTAAAAGGTTTTTAAGGTAATGATAAAGGCAATAAGAAACTTGTAGCAAGTATTAAGTGTACAGTGAATGATCATTAGTGTAGTGCAGATATGAAAGACAAAACTATCTAATTCTTGTTGCAGATTTAACGCCTGTTATTAAGCACGTCTTGGTTGTTTTTTGCCTGAAGTAGTTATTTTAAACGCTCTAATAGGGCAACAAAATAAAATACTACAACATGAGTTAACTATAATGACCGTAAGTATACATTCTTGGACTGAAGTAGGCTTATTTGACCTGTGACCATGTATATATTTTTGATCAGAGCATCACCGTAAAATCAACTTTTGTTCCAAAATAAAATAAAGCCCTATTATTATTCCTTACATCATGAGTGTGTTAACTGAAAAGCTATAAACTTTCGACTTTAAGATTACTCTACGCTGAACATTGCCGAACACTGTTTAAATATTACTGAAATCGTTTAAAATGAAATATTATAGAGAAATTCGAATTATTTCCGGTACTTATACAAATTTTTTACTCTCCACATGAGGACCCCCCCAAAAACACAGCTTACATCTGGAGTAGATAAAAATCTTGGAATCATTTTAGTGATTCAGAATGCTTAAACTGGAACTTTATAATAATATATTCAGTTTTAAATAGTATTCTTAAAACTCCTTTTTCAGGAAATTTTGTGTAAAGTCGCGGGTAACTGCTAGTATTAAATAAATATAATATCCTAATCATTTGTATTAGAATGTAGAAATTTAAAATACGCAAATGAGTATAAGTCCAAACAACATAATATGGTTTATTACAAAATTATCTTCAAGAATTAATAGTTAAATGTGTTTACTTTGTATTTATTATTTAGTTTTTAAAATATAACATTGTTTTGCCCAAGTATCGGGTTTTCATTGCTGAATATGTGACCATACAAAACCTTAAAGTTACATTTCCTTACATTTATGTCTTATATGTTTCATGTATACATAACACTGTTAACATTCGCTAGAAATGTACAGTTTTTAAATCGTTGATTGAAACTATTTTAAGGACATTGATCTATTCAACAATAATATTTACTTACCCGGCACTAGATGTGACTAGTCCCATAAGATACAACAGACTAATGCCTAAGGCTAAGTAATACATATTGATAAGGAGAGTGCGAGATTTGCAGACGTATTATCGGCTTATATTGTGAAACGTTATCAAACTCTTAGACAAGGGAGGCGAGGCCTTTACTCATTTCAGATAAGAAGTTAGCTTAATTGATTTTTAGTTAAGGAAAATTCTGGGAAGATATTACGATATAAGTGCGTGGATGTTGCAAAAATTTAATTTTAAACTGGAAAAGTTTTTTATTTATTGACTATACGAACAAAAGTTTCTTATATTTACATTGGTAATCGTTCTTAAAGCGAATAATATTGTTTTAATGCAATGGTTTAGAATTACATTTAATGGTTTAAACAGGATAGGGAAAATATATACCAGAATAGATTTGAACCATTTAAGAAAATATTGAAAATATTTGGGAGAGCCATGTGCCACACAGTATTAGGCATCGTATTTTCCTTCTGATTTTAGAGACAGCACACATTCAAGTCCTATTTCTGTGTACTATCATTACACACGCCAGTGGCGCAAGAGGACAGACTAAGGATACAAGGATATTATTCTATGCTTTAACAATTTCACAAT
The DNA here is from genome assembly GCF_021130785.1 of Homalodisca vitripennis. Classification (NCBI taxonomy): domain Eukaryota; kingdom Metazoa; phylum Arthropoda; class Insecta; order Hemiptera; family Cicadellidae; genus Homalodisca; species Homalodisca vitripennis. The sequence continues at coordinate 74,604,726 of NC_060211.1, forward strand.
GTGTCTCCTATCTATATAGTAAGTTCAGATTTGGCTGACCGTTGGTCGTAACTCCTACAATGATTTGATTTCTTTATATACGTAGCGTACAGATTTTTCAGATAAGGCGAAATAAATTCTTAAAAATAATAAATGCAGTATAAATATTAGTACGAACGGAAGAATCAGATGTATGTATGTTCGAATTTAATGATTAAGCAAAGTTTTTTTTGTATATACAACAAGTATATAATAAGAATAATAAGTTTTAGAAGTATGGACACTACTTTTCTATGTATAATATTGAGATTCCTTTCGATTAATCGTGAGAGAGAACTATTAAATTCGAGTTTTCAGACTAAGGATATTCTTGATTTTAACATTCCAAGACAAAACAAGCTAGGTAGATAAATTTTGAAAATGGACGTATTTAAATGTAGGTATACAGGGTGAGGCGGACCACTCATCCGCGATGTATAGCGGCTAAGCCGAGGTAGGTTACCTTCTTATAAAAACATATTTTAACTACAAAGAATTCCGGAAAAACACCCGAAAATATCCTAATATGCCACTGAGAGGGGGGGGGAGGCGTATGAGGCATGTTTTATAGAGTTTCAAACGTAAACGTAGGTCGAACCATGCCTTAATTTACAGGTATCTACTCACTGTTCACTTAGGAAAATCGTTTTAATTTTATATCGCTTCTAGTATGCAGGGTGGTCCAAAATGTCAAAGTGGTACGGTTTCACAGATGTTTACTATCACGTCGTTAAAATTTTTAGCCAATCAAAATTTCTATATAAGGTTACCACCGCAGTACTCTTTCTAAAAATATGTTACAGTTGTCACTTTTCAGTACATTTCTAATTTTTTTAATAGTTCCAATTTAGGACATTTAATGTTCATAAAACCTATAAAGTTAACCTATAAAGTATGTTATGCGACACATGACTAAATTTTATATATACTTCTACAAACTTTGCCACAAAAAACTCTTTTATTATTAAGCAATCTATAATAACAAAATAAAATTATATTACAAAAAAATAAATTTGTTTACAGTCTGTGTGTAGCATTAGCTTTAAAAACAACTAATATTATTACTTAAAACAAATGTCTAAATGGAAGAATGGCCTAAAAATCTTAATATCTCAAGAACTTCCAATCACGTTATATAGGGCATTGATAGTAAAATAGTTTTCCCTTTTTTAAAGGAAATTTTGGAAAATGTACAACTATGCATAATGTTAAAGCAATGGGGATTCCAATGGAATATTTACTAAGAGTTTGTGTAATAAAACCTCAGTCTGTGTATCCATATGAGCTGCTATTAATATATTTAATAATTAAAAATAATTTGAGCATAGACACATTTTACTTTGTACTTTTTTGCAGACATATATTTAATTTGTACAAAACTTGTAAAATAAATACGAATTTCACAATACAGAATGTTCTAATCAAAGTCAATTCGTAAAACTTTAATTTATAATCTAATTGAAGTAGACAAGAGAGTTTTTAACTGATAAATCTTATATGTGGTGCTTGAAAATCCATTAGTATGACTCAGATGACACTTCAAAACTTTATTTTACTAAAATTTAAAATTGATATATCAGCAAGTAGAATTTTGTACGGTATAGGATTTTATACTGCAAAAACCCAATGGTTAAGGTTGTTTTTGACGAAAGTTTAACTTATTTAAGTTTAGTAATACTATAAGAAATATTCATTAAAGATTACTAAGGACCGTAATTCCACTAGATCGCGGTTTCTGTGACATTTAAAGTAATAGGGCGTTACTGCATTACAATATTACACGATTAATACGTTCTGTTCGGATGTTATTTATGTTAACAGTGTCAATTCATTAACTGTCAGAACACGTTTGTTCAATACGTAGGCTGTGTATTTAGTAAGCCTCTAACAAAGTGCTAGTAAACCGACATATGACTGGAACATAGATTATACAACATCTGGCCGAACATGTGCAGGCTGACACAGTATTAATGTATGCAACAAGATTCGTACAAGTCGGTCAAAATATTACGCTGCTCCAACAGTACATTCTAAAATGAACAAAAAAGTAACGTTTTCTTTAGCTCTGCAAGGTTATTTATTGATGGATTTTAAATATAAGTAATATAGACAAATTATTGAGAGTAAATATTTAAATCCCTTACAATTTTTATTTTTATCCGTCTACTTTCTTCAAACCATAGCATATAAAATTAAATCAGTTTTATTGTTATAATTCTACATAACAGTTCACTTAATTACTTCCCTTTCGTAGTAGGCTCAGGTACACAATTGAATGAGAGAATGACTCCAGGAGACGATGAGATTATCTCTCGACATATACTCACTATATTTTGTAGTCAGGTGTCTGTGATGTTAAAACGACGTAACGAGTTAATTTTTGCTTTTTTGCTACCGGATTTTCTTGGATCTCTTCAGACAAACAAGACTCCAGGAAGATCCAGGAATCAACTCTGTGACAGCATCAGATTGCAGACGCTGAACTAAGAGGAAGGAATGAACCCTTCCCAACGTAGCAATGTTATGCTTAAGTACAAGTTGTTACAGTAAAAGAAAAGTTATGTTTATGTTTGAACCATAAAGTGTTTCACTTCTAGTGGAACTTGTTCAATTATTTCAGGCCCACATGATAAATATTTGTTCCAACCTATAAGTTACACAATAAGAATTAATACAATACGCTGTCTGGCGAGCAGTAACCCCTACTACCTGCAAGCTGTAATAAAATTGATACCATGTTATCTCCCTGTAAAACTAAATAAATCGAATCCAAACATGGCTTAAATGTTATACTTATCGGAACAACGAGTTTAATAAAAATGTATACATTTAATTTCAATATTAGCTTTTTTTATTTTAAAAGTAAATAAAATTGTGTTTGTACTCTTTTTATTTACATTAGTATAAAGATTAAAAATTCAATACAATGAACTAACTTTAATAAAAATGACAAAACAGGTAAATAAACATTGGAAGCACAATTAATGAACGGGTGCGAAAAAGCGCGTGTGGCAGTGCTTGGGTTGGCGATGGTGCGTAATCTTTCTGGGGCCATAGTCTACTGACAGAGCATAAGGCAATAATCAGTCCATAAGCCGCCGACACAACACTTTGATCAATGTCATCGCCAAAAGTAAGGTACTTTGATACAAGATGTTCATACGACATTCATAACCTAACCTGTCTGTTGATGTTAAACATTTAACGTAGGCTCTTATAAGCTCAGTATTTAATTGTTTCGTTTCTGAAATCTTTATATAATTATCTGAATTTATTACTACTCTTATTATCATTATATATCTTAAATATTATTTTTTGGAGTAATTTTAAACGCTGAATTTAACATTTGGAATTGTTACGATAATGTTGTTGAAATGGAGTTACGTGAAATTTGATTGCTCAAACTAGCACTCAAGTGATAATTATGGCTCGGATTCGCCTGATTCAACAATCACCTCCTTCCAAAACACATAGCTTCAAACAATAAGAGGAACAATCATTAATATCAGTTAAATAAAATATGTATTACTAAGAAAAAAAGGTAATTGACGTTATAAATCGACAGAATACACTAATACTCGAGGAGCAGAGAACCAATTTAGATCGAATAAGCACGCAACCTGCTTTTTCTTGAAACCGATAAAAAACTTTATCTAAGAAAGAAACCGATCGTCAGCAGTTTTAATTTCGAGGGCACATTGGTAGGGTATCAAAAGGGATAAAAACATAAAAATTGTGAAGATTAATATTTTTTCCTAGCTCGTTACACATAAAACCGACTGTGAGACACCTATAAATAATAGGTATATCATCGTCACACTACTTTAATATAAATAGGCAAAGTTGATAATTTCAGGGTCTGTGCATGGTTAGCTGACTCTGATTTTATATTTATTTTTATGTCTGAAGGTTGGTTTTAAGTGTAAAGCCAAGAGAAATGTGAATTGAGAACAAATTTTTCTTTCGTTTCATATTTTTAGCTTTTTGATACCTTCACATTTTGACCCCCACTAAAATTATGATAACCGATTTTATTTCTTAGAATAAATTCTTTAATCGATCTTAAGAAGCAACTAGGTTATGTACTTAAAAAATAAAAATAGGCTCTAGAATCCTGGAAAATAAATTCAGTGTGGAATAGGGGTATTTTAATACATAACCCATCATCACAATACTAAAAGATTTTTTCATCATGAGAACAGATAAAATAATAATAATAAATGGTATGTATTCATTAGTATTTCTCGTAAGAGTCGTCAGTAAAATATATAATTTAAAGTTAATCATTGAAATACATTGTTATAATTAAAATTCATATTTATTTTTTCTATTCATTTCATTTGTATTGTGTTAAGTTTTATATGTTATTTTTGACATTAAACATAATAAAAAAATCTTTATTTTCTGTATGTCATGTAATTGTCATACTATGTTTTGTTATATATTAGTTACATTTAACTTATCCCCCCCCCCCCCCACCCCCCCCCCCCCCCACCCCCCCCCCCCCCCACCCCCCCCCCCCCCCACCCCCCCCCCCCCCCACCCCCCCCCCCCCCCACCCCAGCCATAAAAAAAAAAAAAAGGTGTTTTCCCTAAACATCTTTTTTTTTTTTTTTTTATATTAAAATGTGTTTATAAGGTTTTGGCAGTTTTTTCAATTTTTTTTTTTTACAATTTCGGCGAAAATTTTTTTAAAATTATTACATGAAAAACAAAATAATAAAAACAAAAAAAATGATTTGAAAAAAAAAAAAAAAAAGTTCTTTACGATATGACAACATATACTTTTAAAAATTTCCCCAATGCTTCCCCTCAAAAAAAAAAAGATTCCCCAACTTATTCACCCAAAACCCATCAAACACATTTTAAATTTTTTAAAATTGCACATATTCCCCTTTTTTCAACGCAACCCCAATATTTTGGGGGCCCAGATATATAAAAAAAACCCAAAATTTTTCCTGCTAGCTAAAAAAATTTTTCCCCCCCCCCACTAAATAAAAAATTTTGAAAAAAGGGGTTAATTGACGTTTAAAACCGAGCTTTAAACCCTTTTTCCCCGGCACATGACCCTCTCCAGAATTACAGGGAAAATTTTTTTTAAAAAAAATACCAAGGTGTAAAAACCCCTACAGTCTTGTGTTTTCTAATTCTTAATTTAACCCCTGCCTCTAATATCATGAGTGGTACGTCCTTGCTCTCGTATGAAACTCCCTATAATTATATAGATGAGAAGTTTCGAGTAAATAGCCCCCGGGTAACTAAAAACAGCCCCAGCTCCCCCGAAAGGGGCTTGTACAAAAAAATTGGGTTTTTTTCCCAAAATTTTTTTTTATTGACCTGAACAGCTTTTTTTTTCCAGTCAAAGGGGGCCCTTTTTGAGGATGCATTGCCCCTGAACACCCCCCCCAAAGTGGAATCCCTTTTAATGTAAAAAATAAAAAAAAACCCAAAAAAAAATTTTTTTACCTACGAAACTTGTCCCCCCCCCAAAAACTTGGATTTTTTTTCCCAAAAAAGAAAAAAAACCCGTAAAAAAAATTTTCACAAACATTTCCATGGGGTTTTTTCCCCCAAAGTAATACTTTTTATCCATTTAAAAAAAAAAGGGGGAAACTTGTTTTGAGTCGGTCTTCTTGAAATTTGGGGCCCCCCTTTTTTTTTTTTACGTTTCGGGCAAAAACAGAAAACACTTTTTAAAGGGGTTAAAATTTTAAAATTTTTTTAAAAATTTGTTTTTTTTAAAATTTTTAATTTTTTAAAAATTAATTAAAATTTTTTGGGGGAAAAGCAGCGGTTTCTTTAAAAAAAACCCCTTTTTTTATGTCAAAAAAATCAATCGATGGGTTAAAAATTTTTTTAAAAGTCAAGGTATCGGTATACGTATGACCCCCTCCGTTTTGGGGTAGCAAAGATCCAGCCTTTTCACATAAAATCAAAAAAAAATTTTACAAATAAATGATTATTTTTTTCCCCTGGAGGATCCCTTTTTTTTTCAGATTTTTTTGGGTTTTGAATTATTTCATTTTTAAATTTTTTTGACCAAAAAAATTTTTCTGCCGGGTACGAGTTAAGGCCATCCCGGGGGAGCTCTCGGCACCCCCCCAAAGAGTCCTGCTTGCTAAGAGACATATTTGTGATTTACCCCCCCCCCGGAAAAGGCCCCAAAAAGGTCAAATAAAACACAAAATATCACTTTGCTTTTTTCAAGGGCTTCCAAAACCCCCCCCCCAAATCAGAAAAAAATACACTCTTTTGTTTTTTTTTTACAGCCCTGCCCCCAAAAATTTTTTTCCCTTCGGGACCTTTTTTTTTTTTTAAAAAAAATTTTAAAAAAAGCTGACTCTAAATTTTTTTCTCACACCAGAAAAATTAAAAACTTGTCTTTTAAATAGAACAAAAAAATTTTTTTCTTTTTAACATATATTTTTTTTGAATTTTTTTTGTATACATTAAAAAAAATTTTAAATTTTTTCTAGTTTCTTTTTGGCCCCCCCGGGGGCCCGAAGTTTAAAATTTTTTTAAAAATTGTTAGATTTTTAAAAACAAAAAAAGTTTCTCCCCGAAAGGAAAATTCATATAAATTTATTCAAAAGGGGGTTTACAGTGATGGAAAATTTAGTTTTTTTTTAAAAGGGGAAAATAAATCTTTTTTTTTAAAACCTTTTAATACTAAAGATCGCCCTTTTGGGGTTTTCCCTAAAAAACTTGTACACACCCTTTTTTTAGCCCGTTTTTTTCTCAAACCCCGAAAAACCTTTGCGGGGTTAAAAAGGGGGTTTTTAGCACTTTTTAGATTCTTGCTAAAAATTTTTTCCTGGCAAAAAAAAGTAGGTAAAATAAGTGCATACACCACCCCCTTTTGGGCAAAAGTCCCAGAAGAAAATACCCTATTTTGGGGGGGTTTTTTGAAGAACGGGGGAACATGGAATTGGCTCCCCAAAAGGACTATTCATTTTTTTGGAAACGGGGCATTGGGGAAATTCCCGGACCCCAGTCAGATAGTTTGGGGTTTTCGCCACTTGCATAAAAAAAAAAAAATTTTGTTCTCAGTCATCCTAAAACGATCTTTGGAAAAAAGGGGGTTTCAAAACCAAAAAAAACCCCTTTTAAATTTTTCCCTTTTTGCTCAACACACAAAAAAACCTTTTTAGCTTGGGGGGACCAGGCTAAAAGTTGTAATGTTTCGTGGGGGTTTTTACTGTCCCCAAATCCTAAAGCTACTTAATTTTTTTCCCCCCTCAAAAAAAAATTTTTTTTTAAAAAAAAATAAAAAAAAAAAATCGTTTTAAAAAAAACCCCCCCACCCCGAAGAAAAAACCCCCTAGGGTTTTTAAAATTTTCAGAGGTTTTTTTTTAAAAAACCAAAAAAAACCCCTCGAAATTTGGAAAATTTTCAGCGCACAATATTTACGCTGTGCCGGGCCTTTTTTCCCTAGAGATTTTTATAAAACTTTGTTTTATAAACACCTGCTCAACTCCCAAAAACCCTTTCCCCCAACCCCACATCAAAAACATGTTTTGGGGGGGACCTGACGTTTCTTACTTTTTTAAAATGGGGAAAACCCCTTTTTTCCCCCAAAAAAAAAAGCAGCCACTCATCCCCCTTAAAACCTGCTAAAAGCATTTTTTTCCCTTCTTGGAAAAAAAAATTATTCGAATTTCCCCGTCGTAGGGGGTTTTATTTTTCAAACCAAAACACGCGCTTGGTTGCAAAAGGTCTAGAAAAAAAACAGCCATAATTAAGGAAACCCGGGGCCCTTACGCTTGTTGGGGGGATGTTTTTTTCATTTAGCGAGCTACGCGAGTAAAAACCCCTTTTTGTTTTTTTTTTAAAAAATGACAAAAAAAGCATTTTTTTTTTAAAAAATTTTTATCGTTTTTTTTCATTTTTCCTTTTTAATCATCCTGCATAGAAAGTATAAAAACAGAAAAAATTTTTTAAAACAAAAAATATATTTTTCTCGAAATAAATTAAAAAGGGCATTTTTAAAATTTAAAAAAATATAAGTTACAATCTTTTCGTTAAAAAAAAAAATTTAAGATAAGAACTCTCTTTAAAACCCAGTAAAAGAAATCTGCCCCCGGGGGATAAAATAGAGGTCAGTACACACTCTTTACACAAATATAATGAAAATTAAAAAAAAACCCCGTGTCAAAAGCAAAAAAATTTCACTGCCCCCCCCACAAGGGGGGGAAGTTGGGAAATAAGGGGCTCGGGGCCAGTTTTGGGTTTTTTTACAAAACCAAGGGTTTTCCCCCGTCCCCGGCGAGGTGGGGTTTTTGGGGTTTTAAACCTTTTATACATAAACAAAAACTTTTAAAAAACGGGTTTTTTAACTATTTTTTCAGACAATTAAGTTTTAAAATTTTCCCAAAAACAAAATGATATTTATTATCAAAAATTTTTAAAACTTTTTTGTTGACTAATTTTTAAAAAAATTTTATTACATCTATTTTTTAAACGTTTTAAAAAATTTTTTATTTTTTTTTTTTCGAAACTTAGAAAATTCCAGCAAAAGAAAAAAATCGATTTTTTTTTAAAAAATCTTTAAATTTTTTTTTAAATTTAAAAAAAGGGGAGATTTTGTTTGTTTAAAAAATTTTTAAAAAAACTTGAAAAAAAAAAAAAGGGGAAAAATTTTTATTTAAAAAAAATTTTTAAAATGTATGCTGTACCTTTAAAAAAAAAAAAACCGAAATCAAAAGGGGGGTTTTTTTTGCATTTTTTAAAAAAAAAACATTTTCACGTCCATTGTTTTTTTTTTTTAAATTTTTAAGGATACTTTTTTTGGGGCATAAATTAAGTTTTTTAATTTTTTTTAAGTTTTAACAAATCAAAAAAAAAACAACTTATTTTTTTTAAAACTACACCCCAAAAATCTAAAATGATAAATTTCCCAAAAAAGGGGGATACAAACTCAAAAAAACCCCCTTTAAAAAAAATTTAATAAAAATTAAAACCAACAAGTTTACACTACTCCAAAATTTTTTTTTTAAAACCAAAAACCCTAAAAAATTTATATATGAAACGAACAAAACAATAGCCCCCCCATTTTTAAAACGAAAGGGGTGATTAGAAAAAAAAAAAATTTGAATTTAAATACCCCACGGGGAAAAGAACCAAACGGGGAAAAATTTATCATCAGTGAATCTAATTATCACCTGCACACAAAAGAAAAAATTTTTAAATTTAATGTTTTTAAAACGGGGCTTTTTAAAAAAACCTTTTTCCCAAAGGGAAAAAAAAAATAAATAATTTTAAAATTTCATAAAAGAAATTTCAAATTTTAAAAAGTTTAAAAAAAACCAAATTTGGGGGGGGGGTTTTGTGGGGTTTTTTTAAAAAATTTTTTTTTTTTTTGGGAAATTTTGGGGTTTAAAAAAATTTTTTTGGGGGGGGGGTATTTTTTAAAGGGAAAGGGGGGGGGTTTTGGGGGGTTTTTTGGGTTTTTTTTTTTAAATATTTTTTTTAAAAATTTTAAAAATTTTTTGGGGGGGGTTGTTTAAAAAGGGGTTTTTAAAATTTTTTTTTGGGAAAAAGGTGCCCCTTTTTTTTTTTTAAAATTTGGAATTTTTTGGGGGGTTTTTAATTTTTTTTTTTTTTAAAAATTTTTTTGGGGGGGAAAAAGGGGGGGGTTTGGGTTTTTTGGGTTTGGGTTTTTTTAAAATAAAGGGGGAAAAGAGGGAAAAAAGGGGGGGAAAAAAAAATTTAAAAAATTTTTTTAAAAAATTTTTTGTTTTAAAATTTAAAAAATTTTTAAAAAAAGGGGGGGGGGTTTAAAAAATTTTTAAAATTTTTTTTTTTTAATTTTAAAAAAATTTAAATTTTTTTTATAGGGGAAAGGGGTTTTTTTAAAAATTTTGAAATTTGGGGGATTTTTTTGGGGGGGGGTTTTTAATTAAAAATTTGGGTTTTTTTTGGTGGGTTTGGGGGTGGGGGGGGGAAAGGGGGGGGGGGGGGGGGGGTTTTGGGGGGGGAAAGGGGGGGGGAAAAAAAATTTTTTTTTGGGGGGGAAGGGGTTGGGGGGTTTATTTTTGGTTTAATTAAAATTTAAATTTTTTAAAATTTTAAAAATTAGGGGGGGTTTTTAAAAAGGGTTGGGGGGGGGGGGGGATTTAAAAGGAAAAAAAAAAAATTTTTAAAAATTTTTTTTGGGGTTTTTTTGGGGGGGGGGGGGGGGGGGAGTTTTGGGAAAATTTTATGGGGGTTTTTTTGGGGGGGTTTTGGGGAAAAAGGGGGGGGGTTTTTTTAAAGGGTGGGGGGGGGGGGGGGGGTTGTTTTATTAATTTTATAAATTTTTGGGGGGGAAATAATGTGGATTTTATTAAAAGGGTTTTTTGGGGGAAAAATTTTTTATGTTTAAATTTTTGGGTTATTTTAAAAGATTGGTTTTTAAAATGATTGGGGGGTAAGATTTTAAAATTTTGGTATTTTAAAAATTTTGGGGGGGGGGTTTAAAGGGGGGGGGGGGGGGGGGGGGGGGGAAAAAATTTGGGAAATTTTGGGGGGTTTTTTTTTGGGGATAATTTTTAAAGTAATTTTTGGGGTTTTGGGGTTTTAAATGTAAAGGGGGGGGGAGGGGAAATTTGGGGGGGGGGGGGGGGTTGTTTTTTTTTGAGGGGTTTTTAAAGTGTTTTGGGGGGGGGGTTGGGGAAAAATTTTTGGTTGTTTTTTTGTTTTTTGTTTTTTTTTTTTAATTAATTATAATTATTAAAAAAAATTTTTATTTATTTTTTAAGGGGTATTCCCCCAATTTTTTTTTTTGTAAAATTTTTTTTGTGCTCGGACATGAATAATGAGGCAAGCTGATAATTATGATAATCAACAGCTTCATGGTTAATTAATTATAGTTTACATATATATCTAAATTCCACTGTCAGCTGTATCTATATGGTCCACGTTCATATTTTTATAACATAAGGATTTTAAGGTTGAAAACTATTTATCTAAAAACTATATATTTTACAAATAATAAAATCCAATTACATAAAGAACCTGTTTCAGGACTTTTATGTAAAGAAAATGTTATTTATGATACACCATAAACTACAATATTTTACTATACATTTTCTTACTTATCTTCTTACTTATCTTCTTACTTATCTAACTTACTATATCTTCCCGCACCATATTGAGACATTTTTTAACGCTATTAAAACCTTGAAATCTTTCGGCTCCATTATAAAGAGTGTTCTTTTATGAAAACTGTTTAGATTAAAACTGTCAAAACCAGTAATGCATATCCGCTTACGAATATGAGTGGATGTGATATAGCTGAAACTAAACCAATTAGACGTCAATATAACCTATAAAATATAACTTTTTGATTTGAGATTGCTAGTTTTTTGGTAATGTGATAAATACATCCAAAGATCAAGTTTAACATAAAAGTAGACAAAAATGATGTTGATATTTTTCCATAATATCAAGAAAATTAGAATCAATCTTAGTTTAATATCTTCTGTACTAAAATTGATTCCAATCTCGTTGCTGAAATATCTCAAGTTTACTGTTGTGTTACTAATGTTTTACGCTTGCTTGAACAGATATACACAAATTATTCTACTTCGCCATATTATAATCTTTAAAGTCAAATTTAAAATACAAACTGTCATAAATGACTAGTAAAATTCTGATTATAAAATATAGTTAAGACCTCTAAGTTTTAAGTTAAGAACAATACAAACAATGATCATTTTAATGATATCAGTGGATATTATCATGCTCTAAGGCCACAAAATTATGTGGAGATTGTTTATACACCCGTGGTAGAAATATAATCAAGTTGTTTAAATGTATATTTTTCACGTAGCAAGAACACCATTTTATGTTATAATATTTTATTTCAAAATAGTCAAATGTTATATAAAATATGTTATTATTTTAATATAATAGTACAAAAATATTGATTAAATAAATCAGTTCTCTGTCCTACGTATTTTAGATGTCTGAAATATTTGTGTGTAATTCATTAAAACTTTTAAAATGTAATACATACTTTACTTTTAATATACATACACTTTGTTTTGACCTGTAACTGCATAGCTTGAACAAAACTATTTTAACAAAACATGAAATATATAACATGATTTTGGCGACAGGTTTTAAAGTGTGGTGGACAAAATATTGGTCACATACTTGAAATACAAAATTACTATTACTGGCAAGAGCCCTCCAGTGGAAGTGGCTCACATTTACTACTAGACTAGCATTCATACTATTCTAATGTAATACATTACATTAAAAACCTAATATGTAAATTTATATAGGATTACTCAATGTTTAGATATTTTTTGTATTGAATTAACAATATTTGCAGATTGCAGTTGTTACAGAGCGAGAAAATCTGAGTTAGGACCTAGAATATCGAATACTCAGGGTTATAGATGATGTTCTCTGAGACAGATACATGAACGTTCTAAGGAAGCACATATGTACCCAAAAAAAGAGATTCCAATTTAAAACTAAAAATAAGTATAAAAACACAATCCCCCTTTTTTGCATGCCACTCTGGTGGGAGATAAGAAAAATTTGTTTTAGAGCCAAAATCTTCTCATTTTACAAAATTAACATACAAATCCCCATATCGGTATAAAGAAATTACTGTGATTTATTGTAAAGTTAATTATGTACTAAAAACAAACTTTGACAATTGTATTACAAATCTATTCAAAAACTAAAGGAAAATTAATATAATAAGCAAACCTTTTGTTACAAGTAACAAAATCTTTTACTAAAATAGTTTTGTGAACCCAAAGGCCAATAAATTAATCGAGTTCCAAATAATTATTGCAATTTGACAATATTAGTTACGGGTAATAGCTCCACTAGTGGTAGCAAGATACAAAAAACGTAAATTTTGTGTGAAAAATATTTTAAATTTTTTATGAATAGAATGTTACTATTTTAAAATTTTCAAAGAGCACAGGTTAACTTGCATTGGCAATAATTAATACGGAATAAATAAAAAATAACACATAGGTCCAGACCTAACATTAGGCTATAAACATAGACAAATAGGCTATTTAAATGTGGTAGAAGGGCAGAGTTAAAAAGCCAATTTAGCTGTTCAAGCTTTAGCCTTGATGGGTGCCTGGGAGCACAAGATCCACAGGTAACCACAAAGAAAATCGATTTCACTCGATCAAATAGTATTCCAAATAGAAAGGATAGGCACAGATGAAAAATGTTTGAGGCAGATACCTGATGTTCTAAGGAGAAATAAGATTGGCATATATTATTTAGATAGCTATTCTAACCACTCCACACCTGGTTCCGGAATAAAGTTTTGAGTCTTATATTTTTAACAGCATTTCCTGTAATTTCTGGGCTATCCTGTCTGAACCCCCTTTAGTTATTTCTTTGTTAAGTAATAAATGTTGTATTTGTACGAACAATCAAGATACAAGTATAAACATACGCAACAAAATGAGGATTGAGGAAAAGTTCAATTGTAGTTGCTTATCCCGAACTGCATGCTCAACTCTTTTGTGTTATTTCAAAGTTTCTGTTTCCTTTTGTGTGAGCAACACTACAGAAGAAAAATGTACACCGTTCGATGCTTATTGTTCTCAAAACAATGTTTTAAAACTTCAACTGTTTTCTTTCTTTTATGGACTAAAATATAATGGTAATACATAGTTCCTCTTGACCACTTCCTAAGAATCTCCGACCTTACTATTGAAGTAGGTAAGTATTAGGCTACATGTATGTAATATTCTATCAATGGTATTGCAAAAAAAACAACATTGTGTATACGTATCCAAAATGCACACTATTTACATATCTCAATAACCTAATTGTCAAACAATTGCCGTTTTTGCAATAATTTTAAACGCAAGCATCTTGAAACGTAAACTATGATCTTTATACTTTTTTAAGGAACACTTTCTAACTACGACCATTTCATGCCGTTGCCTGTATATGTGCAACGTATTGATAAGAAAGTTGTTTTGGCGATTATCAAGTTGTTAAATAAATAGTTATTTATTTTTATTAATAAATAGTTATTTATTAATAAATTAAATAGTTGTTCGCCTAATGCTCGTCAAGTATTTTAAAAACGTCGTATATATTGTATTTAATAATACACTAAAATAACAATGTAGAAGAACACCAGCCCATGTGTCTCGAAATAGGTTGTGTTAAGCTTCGAGATCATTGGCGTTTTCTCTCGACGCGCGATGGCACCCTGGTGGGATATGGTTTATCCTATAACCTGATATCTGCCTTTACCTAGTTTCCCCCAAAAACAAATAAAACTTTGCCTTTTAATATTGTTAGAAGATCTTCCGCCTCCCTGAATCCTATTCAGATGAAGAATATCCCATGAAGGGGCACGCACCATCATCGAACTCGATCTTGCCTGTGAAGAAATTAATTTACATGTAAGCCTTCTCATTAAGTTATTCAAAATCTGTAGATAAATTCGTCCTCTAGATTTCCTGAGGATAGGCAGACAAAAAAGTATACAGAAGGGCAATTTTTTTCCAGCGCATTTTGTTTACCTAGAGCTAGTAAGTAAGTGACGTATGTTTTATTTTGCTGAAAATACTCATTTACACCTCAATGTTTTGTAAGCAAAGACATGCTTAAATATGTTACATAAAAGACAATTTTTGTAAAATTTAATTTTTTGTATCAAAACATCTAAAAGAATATACTGAAACATTGACTATAATAAAGTTTAAGGTGTCAATTTCAATTCTATTCTGGCAAATTAAATCAGAACCTACAATTACTCAGTGAACAGTTGTTAAATAATTACAATCCTTATGTTAAAATTTCTGTAGAAGGGTATAAATTCTTGTCTTCTCAAATCAGTAATTTTACTTGTTCTTGAATTTTAAATAATATAATATGACCCAGTTTGCATTTATAAACGTATTATGTACACCTTACATTTTCTTTATGAAGTTTCATTTTGAGATTTGGGAACTGTGCAATTCAGTCAAACTCTTGTTATAGTAAATTATGAACTTCACACACGCTCATTGAGGTTATTTACTTAAGCAAAACACCAACTGACTTGGTTGCAAACATAAATGTACGCAAATATGTCTATAAACTCCAAATGGTAGTAATTTTAATCTCACCATGAGAGTAAAGCGTCTTTCAACAAGATAGTAAACAGCGGTGTTGTAGTTTAAGTGCTAGAAGCCCAATTACGTCCAGCTCCTGTTTACTGTTTTATGTGTGCCTGTGCCGCAAAGACTAATTTAGCACGTTTGGTGTAGCGGTAAGTAAACTTATTTGAACCTAATTGGGTCTCCATAAACCAGTAATAATTTTACAGTAAACCCTATTTTTTACACAACCCTACTTTTTAAACTACTCTCGATGAATACTTTAACTGATAAAATTTGATAGAAACTTAGTTTCAAAGAGGTTACATGCAAAACGTAATTTAAATCAACCTTTATGTTGAACTAAATAATATTTATATTGTATTATCCACCTTAAAATGCTGAAAACATTTTTCCTTAACATTGCTTCTGAGCATTTGTGTTAATATTTTTTAACATTAGTTAAAGAAAAAAAGTTTATAAAATTCTTTCATTTAAATTAACCATATAACAATCGAAATGAGTCTAAACAGTAGACCAGGTTTGGACAAACTATTCCATATGTGTTATATGTGCATCGTATTTCATACTCCACTGTCAGAGAAGTTAAAAATTAAAAATTTTGATTTCAATGTGACAGATTTCTAAAAAGAAAACAGTTAAAGCTAATTAAACATTGTATGTAGGCCTCCAAAACCCTATTCGGAATATACTCATAACGCATTTATTCAAAATTTAACAAAGAATTTATTGTATAAAAATTAGGACTTCGTTTAAAAACGAAAACACTATTACACATAACCAGTTTAAAAACACTCTCATACTCAAACCGGTTCAAATATAATGCTACACAAATGTCGTTAATTAATCTGCGCTTCACTTGTGCCTGACATTACACAAACCATTAACACGAGCTGGAAGCACGAGTAATTAGTCTCTTAGCGCAAGTAACCACAACACCTCTGTTTACTGCCTTCCTGGAGCTCGCTTTACTCGATGAGTTCAGTAAACATATACTGGATCGAGTAATATTTCTACCATATGCCGTTTCTATCAGTAAACTCTGACATTTACATCTACAACCAAAACATTCGATGCACGACTAAATACCGTGTTACGTTGCTGAGCGTGTGCGAAGCTACTGAGATCTTGGAACTGAATTTCTTTGTATAAGAACACAACGTTTTTATCAAAATCGATAGAGGAATTTCTCGAAACAAATAAATGCATCCTCAAATGCGTTAGTTTTTGTTGTGTTGGTCAAAATGGGAGGGTATATAATTGGTATAAAAAGTATATAAAAAGATATTGTTTTTAATCTTGCCCTTTAATCAATACCCTTAAAACAGACCGTTAGACAACTACATTAAGAAAATAAAAGTCACCATTTTAACAGTATGTAAAAAATATGAGTTCAGAAACAATTTGTATTTCATATATTTAACCCTTTTAATATCCTCCCATTTAAACATCCATATAAAAAAATAGTGCAGCTTAAGATTAATTTTCTTCTTAGAGATAGTTTTTCTACCAATTTTAAGACAATTTAAGCACTTTGATGCAACAAATTCAATTTAAGTATGCTCTACTCTCATGGGCTAAACTAACTTAATTACATATTAAATTTGCAGAACTATTAAATGTGTTATGTAAAATGTTTTAGTTTTCACCATAAGTTAAGTTATAACAAGTCGTATTCATGTCCCCGTATTACTCTTGGCAAAAAAGCACTTCCTTCATTAAAATAAATAAAAATTTATTCCAATTTAAGACACCAGTTGGTTTACATCTCGTTCATATCTCACACGAATTTCACATTGTACGCAAAATTACAAAAGGGATCAAATGAAAGTCAATAAATCATTTCCGTTCTCAGCAGTCTACTTATTTTCTAAAAGCCAATTCATTCAAGGATCGTCCAATATATAGTGCTCCTAGGTCACTGGCTCTTTATTTTTCAGATAGAAAATCACTTTTATGTGTATATTTGTTGGCCAAATGTAACCGAGACTCCAAGACGAAGAAGCGGGACCATTCACACACACGAAAGCAATATCGGTATAATTAGTATCGACCATTATACCTAGTAGATACTATTATCACCATTTAAAAATAAAGTTAAAATATTTTTAGAGCAAGCAGGATTCAAATATAAAATTTTCATCACTACACAACAAGCGGATAACTACCGAACAGTTCAGTTGTCGTTGTGCAGCTCTGTTGTGTCATTTGCAAAGTTTTCTCGCTCCTTTTGTGTGTTTGTGTGAAGAAAACTGCAGAAGAAAATGCGTGTCGTTCTTTGCCTATTATTACCGGAACAATGTTTCACAATTCCTACGGTTTTCTTTTCTTCGGTAGCCGTATTGATGAATCACAGTTTCCTTTTCACTGTATATAGAAATATGTTTTCTAAACATTTTATACTGTTATTTTTATGTTATTCTGAGAATCTGGAAAATAAAAAACAGTGTTTTATTCGTAAGTGGTAATGCGATATTTCATTTAAACGCCAAAATCAATGGAGGTTCAATTAACTCCTATCTTGATATTTAAGTTATCTTCAACCCCTGCTCCTTCGACTAGCTGACCAACATTACAAATAATATTCTCTATCTTCTTCAAATAATAAAAATACCCTTTAAATAAATATGTGTAGGCTATGAAATGTTATTTAGAGTTACTTTACTCCTAATTAAGAGACATGTTCATCAAGTCTTACTATCCGTTTACCCGTGATATTCCGTACACCATAGACAAGCATACTTCTCTTATTACGGTCCATATATTTATTTGACTAATACAGTTAAAATGAATTTGAAATGGATGAGTAAGGAGGCTTTTAATCAATGACATATATTTTATTGGGTTCATTGATTGAAGTATGAATAAAAGAGAAATAAAACTATTCATTATTTCTATTTCCTTCAATTAGTGGCATACAGCTCTATGATCTGTGTGCAAAATTATATTAATTCATTTCTAAAATAATCAGTTGAAAACATACTTCATTTTTACTCATAGTGGAATTTTAGAGAGTTAGACGTGCTGTTTATCGAAATATAACTACATTATTTTATATTGAGAAAATGTGTACGCAATTTGTTTTAAATTTCAAATATTTACAGTAATATTATATTTACATACACACAAAATTGGGAGAATGCCCGTGGGAAGTGTAATGAAACTCTTAAAGGAAAACCTAGATTAGAATATTATTTTAAAGGTCTTTATTACTAGAACATAACGCCGCAAACTACAAATCTTAAACTTTATTCATTAAAAACGACGATTGCCGAAATAAGATAAATATTGAATCACTAAATGGCCGTCAATTAGTTTACAATAAACGTTTTAGGAATCACTTTATTTTAAAATGGAACGCTTTGAGTACATACCGTTTAAGTTTCAAGATTACGTAACAAATCAAGATTGGATAACAACCATATGCGATTGTAATAATAAGGTCCTCACCAAGTTATTAGGGATTATGTAAATTTAGAACTATTGAGTGTTAGCTATCAAAGTTGATCTGATAAGTATCATCCAAGATATCCGTGTCACACGATATTGAAACATATTTAAACACTATAAAAATCTTGTCATACGATGTTAGTGACGTTTCAACGCGGTGTAAATGAGGTAAGATAGTCGTGACATTGTCTAAGTAATCTGAAGAATTCAATCTCAAGCGATTGGGCTTGTTGCTTTCAAATAGCAGCTATTTTAAATATTTGAAAAGAATTAT
This sequence comes from Homalodisca vitripennis, assembly GCF_021130785.1. Taxonomy (NCBI): domain Eukaryota; kingdom Metazoa; phylum Arthropoda; class Insecta; order Hemiptera; family Cicadellidae; genus Homalodisca; species Homalodisca vitripennis. Next base: position 74,623,555 of record NC_060211.1, read on the forward strand.
TAGCCAAGAGTCGTTGGAGAGCAGTAAAAATAAAAATAAGCACTAGTTGGACTTTATGTTCTTCATAAACTATAGAACGATAAGCTCTCCACTTTGCAGCTTTTTTCCCGCCAAATTCTTCGAAATAGAATGGTGTAGTAAATATCTGGAAGATCTAATGAAATTGCATGACTACTCTCATGACATTTTTGAATGAAATGTAAATTCTGAACAATTTCTACCCCTTTATTTTACTTTAAGAAGTGACTAAATTTCAGCTACTAGTGCACAAGTCTTTCATCTGACTTAAATTTTATTAGTTTTTCTTAAAAATTATAGGTCTGCCAATCATGGTACAGGGAAATCGTTTCAATGGTTATTGAGGACCGGTTAAAGGTAATCACATCGGAATGTATAAACTTTACGTCATTTAAAAGCCCTATAGCGAACCCTGCTCCAGAGAAATAAACATTCTTGCCAATACTGGAACAAAAAAGCGTAGTATGCTAAAGTCAAGATGTTTCTCCTAACGGTTTTGATATCCGTCCCAGGAGTCAGAGTAAAATAAGTCAATAAGTCAAACCTTGCCATTATGCTACTACCTTCTACTTCGAAGACCAAATTAATGTTATTATCAACGACCATCCAGCTACAGTTATACCAGTCTGTTCATCGTCAGTTGCTTATCACCATTCAAGTATATGGCAAGGTGGTTAGAAATGGTGAAACAGCATGGTGAACAGCTTTCAATATTAGGAAGCTTGCAATATGTTTTAGTTATGTATCACACATATAACTGTATTATATATCATCTACACTGTTTTTATAGATAACAAAATGCAATGTAAGCACTCCATACAGTTTTACTAATTTACAAAATTTCCTCCATAAGGGATCTTCTAATTTAGTGTATTAAAATACAAATACATATATTTACTTAGTGCCCCCCTTGCAGACCATCATAAAAATCGTTCTCTACACTTAGAGAAGCTGATAGAGTTCGGAAATCACAAACAAGTAACGGACGACCTCTCTAGAACTACTGCTTGATTAGAATCACTCGAAAGAATCATGGAGTTTTAATGGTGTTTTAACGGCAAACAATGTATGTCCCTCCCGGTGATGTACGAGATAATAATAGAAACATTGAGCTTTTTCAGGACATTCTCATAGTACCTTTAAGTGAACCTGTGAGTGATGTCAGAGAACTTCTGAACTACCAACTGTTTAGAATAAAAGCCGTCGTGTGGTGACGGAACTGTTGGAGCGCAACGGGATTACAAGCCGCCAACATGACAGGCGCAGATGTGCCATAAATACGGCTTAGTGTTGCCAACAATCCGGCTCTTTAATTATACAAGCGGCAGATAAAAGTAGGAGATGGAATGCCCGGATATACGTTTTCTTTGAAGAGGAAATGTGTATTTTAATTTGAATCATTTACCTGGCACACAGGAAGCTTTTTTACATTATTAAGTACGCTCTATTGCTCCACTTTGAAATTAACCGATTTTTTAACATCATTTTTAAGTCAGGGCTGTATTTAATAATTTACAGTGTCTAATGCGCGCTTCAAATTTGAATATTGTTTACAAAAAGAATAATATCAATTCTGTCTCAGCCAGAAGAAGTGGAAATTTCACTTTTTGACTGAGAGGTCAAACTAAAGAAGCTTCATTACTTGAAACGTTTAATTTGCACAATACTACTGAAACTATAACTGTAAATTTAAAAATTTTACTATAACTATAACTGCCTTATTTTAATGTTAGCTGTTTATATTCAGTCTAGAAGATTACCCGCGCGTTTGCACGCGATTTCCTATTAATTTCATTATACCAGGTAAGTCATATGCCCTATTTACGGGGAAACATTTTTGAGGCACTAAAAACTACATAGAGATATACAGGGTTGGGAAAAGTGTGGAAACGGCTCTATAACCGTGGAACGGTATACTCTACAAATACCAAATTCAGCACACTAAAACTACTAACAAATTTGATTTTTAATGACATTTGGGACTTTGTCCTTTTTTTCCAAAACGGGGGATATGGGAGGTAACACCAACATTTCATATGGCATGCTGCATCACGCGATCCCTCATTAGTAAGGTCTTGTTAAAAGAAGAGAAATGGTGAAAAGTAGAGTTGTCTATCTAATCCCATAACAAAAAGGCGCTTATTTGAATCGTTTGCATAGTACGCACATTTATCTTCTTAACCATTTCATCAGAAGATCTGAACTCTGCACATTTTTATAAATTATGTTGTCCTTATAATATTAGATTGCATTTGTTAAAATTACTAAAAAAATTAAATTGTTCGATTGAATTGCGTGCTTTTAGAAAACCGAAATACCTTGGGAGTCAAATAACCGTTAGCCTAATCTTACTTGTTTTGGGAAAATCCCGAATTAATCCTTATCAGTTGCCCTGATATTATACCTGACTGCCTTTTGACATGTATTTGAAACCCAGTAGTCCTTTAGTATTGTGCAAGTCTTCTTCAAGTCAAGAATTGTTTCCAGTGACAATGGAGCTAAGTGAAGGTGAGAGTATTATTTTGTTAATGATGCGATGTTTTGGAGATAGAATTAGATCTTACGAAGAGATAAAAACGCACCTTCCCAGATCACAACCCTATATCAAAATCTGTCGTTTATAAAATGGTTCAACGTTTTCAAGAAACTGGCAGTATTAATATAATAATTGTCCCAAACCTGGATGGCCAGGATCAGCTTTAAACGAGGATCTTTCTATGGATGTTTTACAATCTGTAGTAGATCCTAATTTTTCAACAACTTCGATCTCTCAAATTGCTGCTATATCTAAAAGAACGGTCCTTAGAGTTTTGCATTAGAACCATTACAAACCGTATTAAATTAATTTAGTCCAATAACTGTCAGAAGATGACTTTGATCGTAGGGTATAGCTCTGCAAACTTATGATGGCGAACACAGATAACACAAGTGTACTGAATAATATTGTTTTCTCTGACGAAGCGACTTTTATTTTAAACGGTAACGTCAACCGGCACAATTTTTCGTTATTGTTCTAATATCAATCCTCACCGGATGAGGGAACAACATACACAACACCCAGAAAAGTTGAATGTATAGCTTGAGATTGCAGGAGCTCAGATCTTAGAACCAATTTTCAGTAATGGAAATCTTTCTGCTGATGGATATCAAAGGATGCTTGAAGAACAGATTGTTCCGGCGATTCACCAAGTTTTTGACAATCTCGATCAAGTTTGGTTTAGCAAGATGGGGCACTTCCACATTACGGATTAAATGTCCGTGCTTATTAGAGTGAAAAATTTCCAAATCGATGGATTGGTGGAAGGAGTTAAATCGAGTGGACCGCAACATCCTCTGACTTGTTACCTCTTGATTTTTTCGCTTGGGGTCACATTAAAGAAAATGTCTACAAAACCAAACCTCAGAATATCTAAGATGTAAGAGAAAAATTGTACAAGTGGTCCAAAGTGTTTCCCACGAATCTATAGCACTTGCTGTTTCACATTTCTACGTCAGGCTGGGACACTGCCAGACAGGCCAAGGAGAGCAGTTGAATCAACTACTTTAATTATCAGGTAATCCCTACATGCTTTTTTACCTTATTCAAATAAGCGGTGTTTTTTTGTTATGAGACAAGATAGACACCTCTAGTTTTCACCATTTGTCTTCTTTTAATAAGACCTTTTTAATAAGGTATCGCGTGATGGTGCGTTCCATATGAAATTTTGGGGTTACCCCCCCCCCATGTCCTCAATTTTGGAAATAGGGACAGAGTCCCAAAGGCCATTGAAAAGCACATTTTTTAGTAGTTATAGTGTGCTAAATTTTTTATTTTTAGAGAATGCCGTTCCAGGTATAAACAGCCGTTTCCACATATTTGGCTAACCCTGTATTTCTCCACTCCATCGCTTAGAATGATGCAGTTTTTTACCTCATTACAAACCTCGACTGGAGCTTTTTCCCTTCCAAATGAGATGACGGATGAAACCGCGTATTTCTCACTTCGAGGGAAGTTGAAATGACGTTTTTTCACGAAACATATTGTCGTAGCCATGGTTCTCAAGGTACTGACCGAGAACCGGTTGCGGAAGAGGAGGAATCAGATTTCATGGCAGTGTAGCCAATATGTTTAAAAAATTCCCCCGGCCGTGAGAGCCTCAGTACACTTGCTTTTCTGGATATACCTGGTATTAATATCTTAAATGTTATAATATAATTGTTTGGATAAGCTTTACATCATCAGCTCCTAATTAGTCTCTTTCAAGAATGAAATATGAAATTTGTATGCATTTAACAATATTTAGAATTCATAATACCGTTCAAGCAGTGTGTTCGTCTTTAAGCCATTATTTGTCTATTTAAATAGTAGAAGGCCAAGGACATTAAGAAAACGTAAAAATAAAACCTAAGTATTGTAAGTTTTTATCAAAATAGTCGTGATATGATTTAACACAAACACTTTTGGGAACAGAAAACGGGATGGTGACGTCGTTGGGTGTAACTAATCTTCGGACACAGGGAGAGTAATGGTTGTACCAGCCTACCCCTCCACCTCTTCCTCTCACTCGCCACCACCTTCAGTGTCAGTGCCTCCATCTTAACATTACTAATAACAATATTAGTAAAAAGATGTTAATTTATAAATATACGATATCGTGTTTAAACTACTAATATAGCTAACATGTTTACGGTAGCTGAAACTATTTTACCCAACAAAAATAACTGGAAATGGAGAAAATTATTTAAGATTAAGTGTTTACAGTCTAAGTACTTCGAATAATAGAATTTTATGGGTGTTTAGAAGCGTTAACCAACCGTGAAATGGGAATTTGTTTTCTTCAATTAAACAAAATGTTCAAAAGGAGGATTTTTACTATAATTTATAGCTGATAGCATAGGATTGCTCTTAATGAGTACAACATAGGATTAAAGCTTTTCTGCCAAACATTACAAGCAAGAAAATAATTTTAAATCGTAATCAAATTAACTTTTTTCTTTATTACTCTAATAGAACAATTTTAATATATTTAACGATATTATTAATATTAGTATGCCTTCGGCTCTTTTAATTTAATTTATGTGTAGGATTTTTTAGTGCTATAACGATAGTTTCATTTTTGTCCCGATAAAGAGAATATATATTTCTTCCGTATGACTGAAAAGTAACTATGATCAAAAAGTCAGATAGGGCCATTTAAACTCACTTACGCTGTAGCTCATTTACGGTTACAAAGTTGATTTGAAATTTGTTTACGGTTAAAGTTGTTTGCACTGACCAAGAATATAAACACATATGTGAGTTTTTGGAATCCAACTTAGAATAAAAAGCGTTTATTTGCGGTCAGCGATGTTTCTGGTGATATAAGTAATATTGAAATTAATTCCCGATAAAGAAAATATCTACATACGTAAGATACTAAAAGACAACTTTAGTGAAAGTGCTTCTACTTCCATCACTAGTATTCTGGGAATGGTTTTACACCCCTTGGGTTTTTTTCTTTAACTACAGTAAAATTGTTAAGGGATAGAACCAGTTTCGATAACCTTATATGAGAAAGATTTACAGCTTTGTTCATCAAGGTGGATTTTAAAACACCGTTTAAATAGTATTTATAATAAATTAGATAGTTAATTCGGCACTGGTACAATCTAAAATAAAATTACGTAATACCTTTTTCATTGCAATCTAAATAACGCAACTGATCTTTTCAAAAATTAAAAGTGTAACCACATACTACAGTGGTGTACTTCAGTTTTAAAGTGTCAACAGCTGTTTAGAGTTGAGTTATTGAATATTCTGAGAAACCTGTCCAATGTTTCCTTCTAGAAACCTTCTAAAACCTTCGTTGGACTTTATGGTTGAAAATATTTTCAAACCATTCAACAAATATTTCAGCCATTATTTAACACTATTCCGGACATTAGTTTCCCTCGTTCACTCACATGCAGACCCGCGTTAGTTAAACAAGCTAGAATCATTCTTCTGCAATCTTACTTTTAGTTAAATACTCACGAACAACCACTCAGACCGGAGCAAAATCAGCCATTATTAAACCCTGGTCACTTTGTTATTATTTTATGACTTACAGTATATAGTACTTTATTATTTTTTAGCTATTATTAGTTTCACCGCGTTATAGTTCCTCTCGTTGGTTGTTAAAAAGGTTTTTAGTTAGAAGAATATTTTTGAGAGAACTTTTAAATGACTAAACCTTGTGACGATTACTCACGGACAGCCACTCAGACCGGAGCAAAATCAGCCATTATTAAACCCTGGTCACTTTATTATTATTTTATGACTTACAGTATATAATACTTTATTAGTTTTTAACAATTATTAGTTTCACCGCATTATAATTCCTCTCGTTGGTTGTTAAAAAGGTTTTTAGTTAGAAGAATATTTTTGAGAGAACTATTAAAAGACTAAACCTTGCGACGATTACTCACGGACAACCTCTCAAGGCCGAGCAAGTTCAGCCATTATTTAACCCTGGTCCACACATTAGTTTCACCCGTCACTCACAGCTCAGACCCGCGTTTATATTATCAAACTAGAATCATTCTTCTGCAATCTTACTTAGTTAAATACTCACGGACAGCCACTCAGGCCCGAGCAAGTTCAGCCATTATTTAACCCTGGTCCGCACATTAGTTTCACCCGTCACTCACAGTTCTGTCCCGCGTTTATATTATCAAACTGGAAACGTTCCTCAGCAATCTTACATATATTCCATGTATATGTATATGGGTAAACTATTACTCATTTAGTACATGTTCATAAACACATAAATTTAATGGCCAGTCATATTTATTATAAACATTGTGTTCCAAATTAAGACACACCTAAGGGATCTTGGAAAATACAGGTACAAGATATACAGCTAAGATAAAATGTACAAGGATTTGCTTGATACCAAGAGCAACGAATTAATGTGGTCATTTAATTATTAGTTGCGTCGTTCACTCGCTGGGCTCAAAAAAATGATTTTTGTTGTACATTTTAGACTCTCACAGCTCTTTTATTAATGCCTATGTTGAAACTTGTTTACATTATATCTGTGTGGAATTTCTTATAGTTCTTAAATACTATAATTACATATTTGTTTAACCAGCAAGCAGGAGATGTACGGTTTGAGTAATTCTTTTCATGCAAGAAATTAAATTTTTACCGATTTCAAAAATTCTATACATTATTTTTGTATTTTTCCTCTTGGATTTCGCCCAATTATTAATAAAACCCCGTTTTTGTATCGTTCTGAAGATAATTTTTATTCTAATATTCAGATAATTTGTAGACCTGACAGCTACACACAGAATTGGGTCAGCCGTTAAATATTAATTTTAAATATCCTTATTTATAAAAATGATTATTAGTGTAATTTTTTTAATTGATTAGCAAAATAGTATGTTAGTTTTATATCGTTTAATAACTTATAATTTCATAAATTGTAAAAATAGAGATCTTGCTTATACATCCTGTTTATACATCGTAGGACACTCAATTGTGCACCTGACGAGACTCTGATAATACCTCTTCACGAAGATTACACTATATTTTGTATTCTAGTTGTCTCTGATGTCGAAATGATGTAAAGTTTTCATTTGGAGGAGTGAAATATGTGAAAGCGTCGGATCTCAGACGCTGCACTAAGAGGAAGGTAAACTGAAGGTTCAACATTAACATTGATTCAACTCTTCCCACCATAGGTACGTCATGTGAAGGAAATTAAAGTATTTTTAAACGTTTCTTACTATTAAAAGACAAAAAAATTGAGCGATTTAACAGAATATTCTCGAGAAATTATGTCTGCGTATTTTTATGCCCTAAGCAATGGGGAGGTGTGTCCTTCCTTCTAGCCTAATGCTATTTGGCTAAATTTGGTAGAGACCCGTGATAAAATATTATCAGACAGAGTAAAGAGAAGATTTCAAACTGTAAAGTAAAGACGGACGCTACTGAAAAAAAAACTTCTACCGTAAAATGTGTAATTGCCTCCAAATTAGAATAGAGAAATTATCATGTGAGGATTCCATCTCTCAACAAATTACGTATTGTACTTATGAATGGAAATACACTGAGGGTTCAAGATCCTATTTCACTGACCTTTGTTATTAAAACGACATATATGTCAGACAAATCTGGAATAAATAGTATTATAGTTGGCAGGTAACTTATTCCACACTGTGGACTTCTAGCAAACACATACGTGCTTCACTCTTGTAGCATTAAGTTTATATAGCAACTAAAAAACAGAAACAGTTTTACTGCCTGATTTCAGTATTTCAACCCACTGGTTTCAATATTTCGTAGATATTTATACCTATCGTTCAACCATAGCGATGTGTCTCTAGGTTAACTATTGGGATTTATAAAAAAGAAATTAAAGCATAAGTGCAGTGCAATTTTGTTCAAACGTTCCTTTTACTTGATGAGTATATATAGTTTTACGACAACTTTTTTCTTAAAGAGATTACGAAGATATGGTGAAAATCTACTTCTTTTTTTAAATATACTATAAAAGAATTTTGTATTAAGAATATCCTATTTTTCATTACATTTTCGAAGTATTTAATACAAACATTAATGTAAAATATTTGAAGAAGCACGTTGTTCGTTCATAGGAAAGGTGTTTCTTGGAACAATCTAATGTAATGCGTCATTATTTTTAACCACCGGTATCCTTATTTGATTTTAAACACCATAATTGATCAATTATCTTTAAGTTGATAGTCCGTCGCATCATGCAATCCCAGAATCTATTCCATTCGATAGATAAATTAACGTTAAGAAGATACACATTTTTTGTAATCTGCTCTAATTTTGGTAGAGGTAAAAATGAGAAGGTATTAAAAGGTAAAAAATATGAAGCGAAAGCCTTTTATAGGGTTTATAGATTTTCCTTTCTCATAATATATGTGTACATTCCTTAACTGACTTTTTTTCAAAAGATGCACTTTTCTTTGTGTGTTATCATGTATCATTTCATGCATGTTTTCATGAAAGACTGGTCTGTGTGTGAATCACATCAATCTGAATAATAGGAAGTGTCAACAAATTTATATGGTCACAGACATGATTAGTAGCGGCAAAAATCTCTGAGACCCAAAGTCCAAACATGACAGTTCATCGCTCATCGGTGGATACACTGACTCTGTAATACTGACTCTTCTTGGGTGGAATACACCGTATCTATGTAAGACCAACGTTGACATCTTTGTAAACTACTTTTACTATAATGTATTACTGAAACTTTTAAAATCAAAAACTTAAACAGGTTGTATTTGTAATTACATTTCAGTAGTGTTTTATTAATGTAAAATAACATTTATGTTTTTTTTATGACAATATAATTATATTGGTTTATTACATAGGTTTCCAAAGCAGTAATCTCTGATTCCAGTTTGAAATGTAAAGAAAAGAAACAGCTACATCTGGAAGATGGATTAACTACGGAATTCAGCCAATGTAAGGTACCGGGATTGTTCAACAAATCACGGTCGCTTATTGTTTGGCTGCTCGCCTCACATCGACCTGCAGCAGAGATATGTTACACTGTGAGAGTTGCTGCTACTATTGCACGAATTCCGTTTGTAGAAACCAGAATGTAATTTCTCTCAAAAGTGTCTCACGGTATCAATATAAGTAATTCACAAGAGTAGCTTAGTAAATAAATGTTTGAAAATGTAGTTTTGAACGTGTGACATTTTAACACATTTAAAGTACATATTAACAGTAAAAAGTAAAAAACAGAGATACGCTTCTTTTATATGAAATCTAAACCGCATATATACGTGTGTATATATATTATATACAGGGTGTTTGAAAAGTATGGGTACGGCTTAATATTTTAAAGACCATAGGAGATAACATCTATAAACTTTGCACAGTGTCGTATGGCTATGTAAACTATTTCCCCTTGCTATTACCATGACATACCAACCATGGGGGGACGGCCCACTGAGGAAAACATGGAAATCTTAAATTGAAGCATGGGTCGAGTGATACCTCATTTGAAAGAGCTCATTTAGTAGAGTTGAATTCCGCAAACCGCATCTCAAAAGGTTTATCCAATCAGAAATGGCGGGTTGTTTTAGGTACACATTGTGAAGTACATTATGCGCTGCCATTTCTGACTGGATCGTCGTATTCTGATGCGGTAGGCGGCGTTTCACTCTAATAACCAATGTGTTTTCACTGACTTTTTTTAATTAGCAAATTATGTCATAAATTCATAACACAAAAAATAAAACACAATAAATACCGATGTTTTTTAGTTTTATTTATGAAACATAATGTACTTCACAATGTGTACCTAAAACAACCCGCCATTTCTGATTGGATAAACCTTTTGAGATGCGGTTTGCGGAATTCAACTCTACTAAGTGATCTCTTTCAAATGAGGTATCACTCGACCCATGCTTCAATTTAAGATTTCCATGTTTTCCTCTGTGGGCCGTCCCCCCATGGTTGGCATGTCATGGTAATAGCAAGGGGAAATAGTTTACATAGCCATACGACACTGTGCAAAGTTTATAGATGTTATCTCCTATGGTTTTTAAAATACTAAGCCGTACCCATTTTTTTTTTTTTTTTTTTTTTTCCTTTGGGATATTGGGGTGGATTCCTAGATCCTCACTCGTCAACCTGAGCTTATTGTGTGCCCCTTTGATGTTAGAGGGGTAAGCCTATCTTCGTGCCCTTAATTAGGCTAAGAAGCTTTTCCCCGATACTAGCATCTGGTTCGTCGCCTGGTTGTTTATCACCGAAAAGAGCCCTTCTCCTTGCTCCCAGTCTCTCACAGTCCAGTATTATGTGTTTTGCAGTCTCTTCAGACTTATTGCAGAGTCTACACTCCGAGTCCTCATTTCGTAAACCTAGAGTGTTTAGGTGTTTCCTGAAGTGGCCGTGTCCAGTGATCAAGGCAATCACTTGCTTAACCCGATCCCTCCCCAGCCCCATCAGCCATCTGGTGAATCCGGAGCTAGAATCGGCAAGCAGTCTTTTGCCGAGTGCTTGTCCTTGGTGACTCTGCCACCGCAAGCGGTGTGTCTTCCTGGACCATTTGTTTATACTTTGATAAGCGGCTGACTTGCTTATACCACAACTCGGTTCTGGACCGGTGTATGGCATGCTTGCTCCGCTTTTGGCAAGCCTGTCGGCGCATTCGTTGCCACCTATGCCTGTGTGGCCCGGTACCCAACCAAGACGCACACAGTTGCGTGATCCAAGCTTGCAGAGAGTGTTAAAGCACTCCCACACAAGCTTGGATGAAATGCTGTTGGAGTCAAGAGCTTTAAGAGCTGCCTGACTGTCTGACATTATACAGATGTTCATTTCCTGGTACCTTCTGGTGAGGCCTAGGTTGGCACAGGCTAGGATACCATAGATTTCGGTTTGAAATATGGAGCAGTTCCGACCAAACTGCCGCTAAGGGCAGTTCTAGGGGATTGACTAAACACTCCATATCCAGTTCTACCCTTAATAAGCGAGCCATCCGTGTACCAGACAAAGCTCTTTCTTATTGTTGGGATGTTATCTTGCGATTTCCACTCATCTCTGGAGTAGAAGTCAACAGAGAATGGCTTATTGAATACGAACTCCGTTCTCATTGTGTCGGAGACCATTTCGAGAATAGCGCTTGGGTTTACAGCTTCAGTGATGGCGCCATGGCTCGCGTTAGACGCGCCATTCCTCCACAAGCCAGCAACCATCAGCCGATAAGCTGACTTACGCGCTTCAGCTTTTATATGAACATCAAGAGGTAGAAGTCCTAAAGCCACCTCGAGGGTCGCTGAGGGACTGCTCCTGAATGCTCCGGTTACAAAGATTGTGCCAAGGCTTTGTAAGCTTTCAAGCTTGGCTTTGGCAGTTACCTGATTCACCTTTGTCCACCAGACTAATGAACCATAAGTGATTTGAGGCCTTACAACTGCTTTGTAAAGCCATAGTGCTATATGGGGTTTTACGCCCCATGAGATTCCTGCAAGTCTCCTGGACGTCATGAGCGCCCACTTTGCTTTGTGCAGGATATTATTAAGATGATCATTCCACGTAAGCTTATGGTCTAGAGTCAGTCCTAAATATTTGACTGTCTTTGACCACTCCAGCTGAGTGGATGCGAGTTTCAGCCTAGAAAGAGACTCTAGGTTCTTTTTTCTAGTGAATGGTACAACTACTGTCTTAGAGGGATTTACTTTCAGTCCCTCTCCCTGACACCAGTTGTGTACATGTTGAAGGTTGGTATTCATGATATCAACAACAACATTTGTGTATTTTCCCTGTACCATAAGGACTATGTCGTCTGCATATCCTTGGACATAGATTCCGTTGTTAGTAAGGTCCTCAAGTAGACCATCTACTACTAGGTTCCACAGTAGAGGTGACAGGATGCCTCCTTGAGGACATCCCCTTGTGGGTGCGATCACAAGCGATACTTCATTGAGATCGGCCCTGATCCGTCTGGAGCACAGCATGGCCCTAAGCCACCGGCACAGAGCTGGCTCGAGGCCACGTCGCTGTGCTCTACTTACCATTGCAGTGAATTTGGCATTGTCGAAAGCTCCTTCAATGTCTATGAAGGTGCACAATGCCAATTCCTTGGCGGACAGGCTATCCTCAATCCTACTGACTAATTGGTGCAGTGCTGATTCACAGGATTTGCCTTGCTGGTATGCATGTTGGTTGCGATGAAGGGGAGTGTCTGAGAGAACTCCCTTTCTCAGGTGCCTCTCCACCAGTCTTTCTAATGTTTTCAGTAGAAACGAAGATAAACTGATGGGACGAAAAGATTTAGGGACAGAGTAGTCCGCTCTCCCTTTTTTAGGGATGAAGACCACCCTGTTGAGACGCCAGACTTGTGGTATGTACCCATAGGCTAGGCTCGCCCTGAATAGTTCACATAGAAGGGTAAGGAGATTCTCCGGCCCTTGTTGAAGCAGGGCCGGAAAGATTCCATCCCCTCCTGCAGATTTGAAAGGGGCAAATTTAGAAATTGCCCATTTGGCTTTAGAGAGAGTGACAATCCTTCTGGCAATGGCCCAGCTACCACGACAAGCTCTTGGCCGTGAGCCTGCCTCGTGATTACCAGACGTTCCAGTGTCGTCATTCTCAAAGATACAATCAGGGAAGTGAGTCTCAAGGAGAAGTTTGAGGCTATCACTAGACCCGGAAGTGTGTTGACCTCCCTGGGACCTTAAAGATCCCAAGTGACCGGTTGGACTTGAGGCTAGCAAGCGTTGCAGTCTAGCTGCCGCGCTTAACTCATTTACCTTCTGTGTAAACTGCCTCCAGGAACTTTGTTTTGCTTTTTTTAATTGCTAGGCTGTATTCTGTTAGAGCTCTATGATAGGACTCCCAGATACGGCTCCTTTTGCATTGATTGTACAGCTTCCTGACATTAGCCCTTTTGCGAGCGAGGTCTGCAGTCCACCACTTACTATTGGTTCGACTCTTCCCCGTCGCAATGGGCAATTGTCATGGAAGCTATTGATTATAGCATTCTGCAGGTCAGAAGCTATCTGATCTATGTCTGTGAAGCATCGCACCCTTCCGCCTACCGATCCCAACTGTGACTGAAGGTCAGACTTATATCCCAACCAGTCAGTCCTCCTGGGATTACGATAGAGGACCTCTGCAGCCTCATCTTGCAAGTTAAAGAGGATATACCTGTGATCCGATAATGAGGCCTCTTCGCTTACGTGCCACTTATCAACCATTCCAAGTATTCCTTGTGTGCAGATTGTTATGTCAATAACTTCTTGTCTAATTCGTGTTGCGAACGTAGGGCGGTTACCTTTATTACATATAAATAGGTCCCTACTTAGAAGAAATTGTAAAAGTGCCTCACCTCTAGGGTTAGTGTTGGTGCTGCCCCATCCAGCAGAGTGATGGGTGTTGGCGTCACAACCTAGAAGAAGTTGTTGACGTCTGGCTTGTGCTTCTTCCACCAGGAGCTCTAGGTCTCTTGATGGAGGGAGTTCCCTGGCATCATATGGCAAGTATACGGAGCCTACAATTGTGCTCTGCACTATACCTCCATTCTTCCAGGTCAGTGTGCCCACAGTGAGATCTCTGGAGCAGAATTCGTTGAGGGTTAGAAAATCCAAGCCTCTCCTCAACAGGATGCAGGTTCTGACATTCCTTAGAGAGGTACAGTAAATTAACTTACCTTTGGTTTCATTTAGGCCCGCCACTCTCCCTTGGTGAAGCCATGGTTCTTGAATCAGTGCCAGATCAAATCCCTCCTGGAGGAAGAACTGGCAGAAGGCTGCCGAGGCAGCCCTACTGTGCTGGAGGTTGATTTGTAGAACTCGTGGCATTGTCCTTGACTGTCGAGGAGACAATTGAGACCTGCCAGAGTCCTAAGTTGGCTCTACAGTTGGAAGCCTTCACAGCCTTGTAGCAGACCTCGTCCAGGAAGCAGACGAATCCGTAACCTTTCGGGTCTGGCTTGGATGGAAGGATTTTCCACTCGTTTACATTCAGGTTGGGGTTCTGCTTATTGAACATCTCAAGTACCTTTTCAGGTGTCTTCTTCAGAAGCTTCGGGTGAGCTCTGAAAAACACCCTGGTGGACCTCAAGATGTCCTTACGCAGACCCACTTTCAGAGAGATATCATCTCCCAGAGGTTTTATTCTTTGGATAACTTCTTCCAGCCAACGTTTGGTGTGTTCGTTGATGCAGGAAGCAATTAAAACACCTTTCTCTAGGTATGTGCCCGCAAACGATGGAACGGAACCATCCTCCAGGGGTTGGATTTCTTCCATAATTGCGTCCTCGATGGCTTCTCCTTGCTCTGCACTAAGCTTCGCTTCCGGGTAGCCTTCGAGGGCTATGGCCATTTTAATCGCTGCGACCTCTCTGTAGGTAGCCTTGGGTGTGCTACCAGAGGCCTCGGGATCGTGGGCTTCGGGCTTTTGGGTTTCCCTCCTAGCCTTCTTTGCGGGTCCCTCAGCGGAGGGCGGGGTGACCAAGGTGCCTCTGGGGCGTTTGGCCGACCCCACCCCCGCCTTGGTACCCGCAGTTGGGCCCGGAGTTGAGACCTCCTGCCGTTCGGGATTCTTTTTCTTCTTCTTTTTCCCCCTCCTCCACTTGGAAGGGTCAAAAGCTTCACCCTTTTCAAGAAGTTTAGCCTTTAGTGCTTCTCTTCTTTGAGCAGTGGTGAGATTGGGCCTCTTCATTCTGAGGTTGCCGAGTTGCTCTGTGGCATCATCCAGCGTTTCCTGTAGACATGGGAGTGCTTGGGCTGTTGAGGAGCTGATCTTCTATATCTTGAAGGGATTTTGCTACCTCAGCGCTTGTACTGCCTTCCTCAGATAAAGCCTTGCCATGTATGGGAGCTTCAGTGTGCAATGGAACCTCCTGTGTTCCTAAGGCACTTTGTTGAGGAGAAGGTAGGGATGTTGGCATAACAACCTCTTGAGTTGTGTTGCCAGGTGGTGGTATGTGCGAGGTAGCTTCAGGAGCTACCTCAGCAGGAAGAGGTAGGTTAGAAACAGCTTCAGGAGCTGTTTCAAGGGTTGGTTTGTTTTGTTTTTTTGTTTTTGTTTCTTTCCATGTTGTTCCCACGAGAAGCTAGGGAATGGAAGGTCCGCCCAGACAGAGCCCCGCATGCCTGGGTAAGCTGCTTTTAAACTGGAGGGTCGCCGGTGTCCCAGAGTCCGCATAGTATAGACTGGTTTGCCACCAGCCATTCAGCCCTGGCCTACGCTGTTCCACCGTGGCTTGGCCCCTAGTGGGAGAAATGAAAGGGAAACTAGATCGAAGAGTTGAGGAACTTTACCTCAGATAGAAGAGAGTGAAGAAGAGAGATAGGCTGACACATAGAGAAGCCGTACCCATACTTTTCAAACACCTTGTATATATAATTCTTTTTACATTCAATCATTACCTACTGCAATGAAATCTCCTACACATCACATGTCTCGTATTAGGATCATACTATTCTTGAGATAGTATGTACAATGTCAAGTACATGTGTTATTTCATTCTCGAGATGATATGCGCGGAAATAAATTGAGAGTTAATAATATGTCATATGCTAAAACCTAGTGTGACTTTACTTACCTTGTTTACAAATTTATTTACTATGCTACTTTAATATTTGCTATTTACCTGTAAATACCTGTAAATATTTGCTATTTACTACAGGTATTACGAAAAACTACACATCAACTTGAAGCTAAACATCATTTAAGATTTATTCTTATAAAATATCGTCGAAGTAGCATTTTGAATTAATTTTGGTATGTTTAATTCGTATGTAATATCCCTTTAGCTCTAAACTTAAACATGATATAGCAATTATATGTATACATCACTATTATACATTCAGTTAAGAGAAAATGGGATAAAATTAGATTTCGATTCCAAAGAAACAAAGAGAGCAGCAAACTTGTATAGTTAGTTGTACGTTAATTGTGTCCAAGAAAATTAGTCAAATCGGGGAAAATTTAAATAAATTTTTTTAAAATTATTATTATTTTTTACTTTAAAATGGGTTAACCTTAGTAGAACCTTTCTGTCAAGTATTATCCTACAAACAGAAAGCCAGTGAGTAACTAAAATATAAACTTTATAGGGTGCTTCAAGTTTAATATGGTTCTTCCTTGGACGATACGAACCTCTATACCAAGTTTCAGTATAAGTTTGCATTGACACACAACCCAAAAGCGTGTTGGCCGTCAGCAAGTACCATGGCTACTTCGCCATGCTGATGAGTTCCTAAAATAGAACGAAAACAGGATCATACGCAAACTGGGTCATAAATCATTTCCTCATTTTGCAAGACACTTTTTCCAGGCGACAAGGCTTTGTCACAAAGAGATCGGTTACCCTTCTGTGATCCGTTACTCCGTGACGGCCAAAACGCTTTTGTATTGTGTGTCAATGCAAACGTATTCTTTGAGCTAACTCTCTTTACATATTAGTGGATTCTCTGTTTCGACTTCGATTCATCTCTTCAGATAAGGAGTTCGTGCGTAGAAGCAGCAGATGTTCGCTGCAACACACACGAACCTTAGGACAGGATGTGGATGGTAAGAAAATATATTTTACCTAAAATATTCATCTTGCTTCAAGGGCGTTGAAATATCAATCAAGAATATAAAATAGGTTTGAACTTACAGCGATATCTTGTAAATATCCTTATGAAAGATTGAATATGATCTTTAAGTATCAATAAATAAAAAATGATATAAAATATATACTGTTGGTCGATTCCAGGCTCCGAGCCAAAACAATAAGCGCTACCGGAGTTTGATTTACTGTACTGCTATATCTGGCACTAAGTAATTTTTGATAGCAAAAGGTAATGTATACGTCATAAAATCTAAACAGTTTTATATATATATATATATATATATATATATATATATATATATATATATATATATATATGTTATTTTCTTAATTTCAGATAAGCATTATGACAGCAACATCACATCTTTATGTAAAGTTTAATATATATATATATATATAATATATATATATATATGTATATATATATAAAAATATGTTATTTTCTTAATTTCAGATAAGCATTATGACAGCAACATCACATCTTTATGTAAAGTTTAAGTAATGTTTAGTAATTAACACAAAAAAGGTTAGAACTTTTTGTACTGTGTAGGCGATTCTTCAGAGTTTATATTCTAAGAATTTATTTGAGGTAAATTTTTTATATATAATAGCATTTTTAAGCATTTTTTGCAACTTCTTATTATATAACATTCCCTATTTTATATAAATTATTACATTTCAAAAGACATGTTGTTAACCAAACAAATGTTTGCATTTTAAAACTGTGTTTAATACCTGTTGTATATTCCCATTTATTTTTCTATATTTAACAATAAAAGATTGCGAAGGTAACAAAATATTTTTTTATTTATTATAAAACATTATTTTTCTATTTGTATCGTTGAATTATAGCAAAATTTATTAATATTTAAGCAAAATAATTAAGGCATTATTGATGTACTTTTTTGAATGACCCGAAAATATGCTGTAATAAGTCCTTATACTGATTGTTTTTTTCTCTTTTAACGTCACAAAATCCACAAAAGTCATATTTTTTTAGCATAATCAGGTGAATTATTTTATTCTCATACACGTGTCTGTCTATGTTAAAATATATTACTCCTTATATTCTTATAACCAGTCTTTAGGTCAAGAATGTGATTTCATCGAGCAATTATTTTAGAAGTTTTAGGTGGAAAACTATCCCTATTTCCAAAATAAAAACAAAAACTCTAAAAATACAATTAGCATTATCTTCAAACATTTTATATGGATTCAAAAATACAACAACGTAAAATAAAACTCGACATTCAAATTCAAAACATTTATTATATTGCTTGAGGAACAAAGAGCAATCAAATCATTTGTATAATCAAAAGGCACATTTAAGGTGTATAACATAAGAATTTTTACAGTTAAGGATGTTTTTCATTTTTAATAGGTTTATTAACGAAATACCTTACAAAATTTACTATACTATTCATTGACTGAAATCCAAAATACGTAGTACCTATGTAATATGAATTTGTAAAGATCTGAGTTTCTAAAAGTAAGAAAGAGAATATTCAAAGGGTCTAAAATTTACTTAAGGATATTGTACCATAATTACTGCTGGGTGCAGCATAACTAACAACATTCCTTATTGGTAAATTATAGTTTCTATCTGTTATTCTGTATTTAATACAACCATTTGAATCAAGCTTTATCATTAGCTATTTTATAAACATCTAGGTGTACAGTTTAATTGAAGAATTCCCTCCCCACCCCCCAAGTCATCATTTTTCGATCGTCTTGTTCTAGAATTTAGGTCCTGTGTCAAAATCTGGATAACAGTATTCTTTTGAAATTGTTACCTACCTTGTGGTATTAGATATAAAGTACATCACTAAAGAATTTAGAATATATTAATCCCTTTCGCTTGTTTTTCCTGTTGTTTTTTACTTGATTTCCAAACGTTTATCTGACAAATACAATAATAATCCTGCCACTTATAACCATTGAAGGTTAAATTGTTTACCATTGAAGGTTAAAATGATACAAGTAGGTAAAAGGTCGATTCACCAGGAAATTCCGCCATTATCTTAAACCTAGATTGAGGACTTGTCAACAAATCACCTGCTCGATGTTTGGCTACTCGACGATACGTGCACTAACACGTATTGATAAAAAACCCCTAACTCAGACTCAAAGTTTTATTATCTAAGTAGCACGGTCATTGGCTCTAGCAATAATTATCGGCTATCCTTATCACTTTGTTTACATATTACGAGGTAGATCATTGATGAACTACGTTAGAAAAATATAGACACTTTCTCTTATAAGTTATCTATGCATGAAAACATTGATTTAAAAAATTTTCTAAATTAAGTTTACGTTATTTTTATGTAATCTTTTAGATTTTCGTGACTGCATAGGGTCTCTACAACACCAGTTTTTACATTATATTATTTGTATTACATTATAATTTGCCATTCCTAATTTTGAGCTAGTTATACAACCTTTACAGTACAATTAATATTAAGTCTCAAGGAATAAAGTAAAGTTATTGGAAAGGAGGTTAGCAATTAAAGCTTGGTTTGAAGTTACAAGTAACTACTTAACATAGCCCTTTGGTTTCGGCAGTACACTGTAGGTTGCTTTGATAGCTTATTGACATACTTTGGATATTGACAGGTTCTATTCATCCTGCCTGTCATGGGTAATGGAAGTCTTAGGTAGCTCTTTCGAATATAGATGATACTTTTGCACAGATTTAAAATAATTAACTGCAGGTTAATTTATTCAGTTTTATATCAACATAACATCAGCGGAGAAGTGACTGTAATTAAATTAGTAATTAAAAGAAACTCCATGTCTAATTAATTCTGAACTTATTACCCTTCTCAATGTTCATATTTCGGCACACTTTAAAGTGTATAAGCGAACTTTAACAACCGTGATCAATTTACCTATTATGATTGGGGATTCCCTACGGAAAAATGACCTATTTTGACAAATAATTTGAAATTAACTTTTATATTTATTTTAATTCTATGGCTTATAAGAAACCATAAGAACATAACATTTACTATAATATAACTTTTCATCACTGTGGAAAAAAATATTAGAAGAGGAGCAGGCACACCTACTTTTGGTCCAGTCAGCCAGTACCAGAACCAGACTCCACCCATGCTTTTTTAGTGATAATATAGCAAATATAGTCTTTTCTCTTTCTTGTTGGTGGTTTATTAGGCCTACATATGTCTTAAATATATAAACATACCATTCAACGACTAAAAGTACCAGTATGGTAAGTTACTTTCATCTACAGCTACTAAATAGCTTGTGTAAACTTCAAACACTGATTCCCGCAGATTTAAAAATTTATATTTTTCTCAAAAAGGTTCTTATAACTTATTAACTATTAAAGCTAACGCAGTGATACTTTTACTACATATTATTTATAATGTTGTAAAACTTTTTGTATATGGATATTATTATATGTTAAACAAAAGTTTAAATAAAAAATAATTAAATTAATATTATTGAAAAATATTTTTATAAAGCCAAAAAATTAAAACTATTTGAGAAATAAACTTGAACATGGACAAAAACTTAGTACTTTCATGTTCTTAAAAATGAGATAATAATCAATAATATTGGTTTATTAATACAAAGTTATAAAACATTGAAAATCCCATATATTTTTCTTAAAAAAACTCAAAAATTCCAAAAAGGAGGTAAATATATATATATATATATATATATATATATATATATATATATATATATATATATATATATTATATATAATAGTGGCAATCATTATTTTAGGACCAAAGGAACCCAAATATATACATATTATAATCATTAAACATGTTTTTAAGAAAATCACTAGTTTCAGTATTTATTTATTTATTTACATTCCAAAGGCAATACACCAATTTACACTTTATAACACGTTGATGGCTCATGTTAAGAATAAAACAAAACAGCAAAACTTAACGAGTAAAACAAACAATTGGATATAACTCTAGCTATGCTACAAAATGCTTAACTGTCTATATGTACTGTTATGCACACATGTAATGCAATGCCTTACAACTAAATCTGACATTGAATACTTAAACACTTACACAACGAAGAAGTCCGACAACTCTGCCACAAATGCTAATAATACGGTGACTAGAAAGTACTACGAATTAGATAACGGAAAGAACAAGAACAACGGACTTAATAATAATTATAACAAGGCTAAAATCAGAGCAATGAATAACAAACGAATAAATAACAACACCATAGAATAACAAAACTATAGAGAATGTGATTAATAACAAAAAAGAAATTGCAATAAGACTATGATTATGACTAGAAGAGATGACTAATGCAGGTCTGGGCTGGAGTCCGCAGCAATGCATTTGATGGCTCGAAGGGATGTGGAGAAAAAAATCCACAGACGAGCTAATGTCGTTGCCGAGTCGCATCAATCGTGGGATGAGGCTATGTCGGAGGTAGTTCCTGGCTGCATGACTCAGCTCGAACAAATGCTGCTGCCTTGTTCCTGTGGGGATGCGAAACCGGATCATCTCAAGTAAGCTGAAGCAATTGATATGACAATTCATGAGCCTGTACAGGAAGGAGATATCAGCAACTCTTCGTCTGCACTCCAGACTCCGAAGACCGTACGCAGCCGACAGCTCGTCCACTGAGACTTCAAAGTACCTCATCCCAGAATGGCATCCCAGAAATCGCACAAAGCGTCTCTGCACTGACTGGAGCTGTTTGATATGTCCATGTTGGTATGGGGACCAGATCACAGAACAATACTCCAGCAGCGGGCGAGTAAGTGTCCTGAAACATAAGGGCAGCAGCGCCGGTACTCAGCCCGTGTTTAACTGTCCGGATAATCAAACCCAATGACCTTGAGGCTCTGGAGCAAATGTGGCTGATGTGGGAGCCAAATTCGAAAGACGAGTCGATTAAGACGCCAAGGTCCCTGATTACCTCACATCTCTCCACCCGGGATCCGTCCACGGAGTACTCAGCAACTATAACAGTCGTCCTCCAACTATAGGTGATAAGCTTGGTCTTCAAAGGGTTCACGGACATTTCGTTGGAGGTGCACCAATTAAGGAAATTGTCCAGGGCGCTCTGCAAAAACTTGGCAGTCGTGGATAGATGTTACCTCAATGAAAAGCTTAATGTCATCAGCGAATAGCAGGAAGGGAACACCAATGGCTTCCTTGATGTCATTTATGAATATCGAAAAGAGAAGAGGACCCAAATGGGAACCCTGGGGCACTCCAGAGCTTGCAACAAAGGAACAAGATAGGTGATTGGCAAACCGGACGAACAATCTACGATCAGAGAGGTAGCTCTTGAACCATCGCAGCATTACCCCGACGACCCCGTATCCCTCCAACTTAGCAAGAAGGTGCCGGTGACTTATTTTGTCAAAAGCCTTGCCAAAGTCTATGTAAACTGCATCTACTTGATTTCTGCGGCTAAGAGCGTCCATCACATAACACTGGAGTGAAAGGAGGTTTGTTTCTGTTGACCTTCCTGCGAGGAAACCGTGCTGCTCATCAATGATAACATGCTTGAAGAGAGGCTGCAGCATGTCCAGAATGAGGCTCTCAAATACCTTACTCAGGACAGATTGCATCACAATCGGTCTGTAGTTAGTAGCGTCACTGCAATCGCCAGACTTCATTATTGGGATCACGAATCCATCCTTGAGAGCATCAGGGAAAATTCCAGTGGACAAGCTGAGGTTGAACAGAAAGCAGAGCGGAGGGGCCAGTTCGGAGTGACAAAACTTGAGGACCCCCGGTGTAACCTCATCAGGACCACATCCCTTAGCAGAGTCAAGAGCAACGAGTTTTCCGTGAACGGCATCGAGCGAGACCGAGCAATCAGAGAAGACAAAGGAGGTATTGAAGGGCGGAACAGGCAGAGTTCCGGAAGATGCAGGTGTGTATACAGAGGAAAAGTAGGTGGCGAAGAGCTCGCACATCTCAAAAGGAGTAGATACTTCAACGTTGCCAAGTCCAAGTGAAGAAGGAGTGGTAGATGTGCGATTGAGGTCATTCACGAAGCTCCAGAACACCTTGACGTTCGAGGAGATAGTAGAGTTGACGTAACCCACGTAGCCAGCACGGCATTCCCTGGAGAGGGTCCGGCAACGCTCTCGGATTCTGCAGAACGAACGATAGTCCCTCTTATCGTGAGATCGTTTGAACCTCTTGTGAAGTATCTTCTTAAATATGACAAGCTCCTTCAATTCTTTAGAGAACCACCTAGGAAATACAGAGGAACCAACACGCTTCCAGGGAGAGTGGGATATAATGCAATCCCCAAGTTGTTTGCAGAAGCCGGAGAACAGCAGGTTAACATAATTGCAATTATAATCAACCCGAGCTATTCCACGCTGGAGGTCACATCTTACCGCTTCTAAGTTACACCTCCCAGTACTCCGAATATATGTGGGGTGGTCCGCACGAGAATTCATTGGGCAGGAAGCAACACTGGTAACGCCAAGGGCAGGGTGACAGGGTTCAGATACAAGAAGCGGATCGTCCTCCAAAGAGACAGTAAAAAGGTCAGACGGGCCAAATATAAAATCCAATTGGACTCCCCGAACATTGATGACATCACTGATCTGTGATAAATCCAACTGAGAAGCAAGGTCCAGAAGAACTCTCACAGGAGGAGAAGCAACGGGTAGGTCAGGGTTAATCCAGTTGAAGCCAGGCAAATTGAAATCACCGGTAATCAAAACCGCATCGAAGTTGTGGCAAGTGGAGATAGTTTCAGTGAGCGACTCAGCAAAAAGATAGTAGATCCCTGTCGGAGACCGTGGAGGTATGTAAACAGCACAGATCAGAATCTTCAACAAGGGGTTAATTCTGACAAGCACACACAGAGTCTCAACCGGCAGGTCAGGCTGCAAGATCTCTATCAGGACTCCACCACCACCCTGTTTACCGCTGACAAGGGCCGAGCGGTCCCTGCGATAGACAAAAAAGTCATCAAAGCAAATCTCCGTTGATGAAATAGATGAGTTCAAGTTTGTTTCAGTAAAGATAAACAACATTATATAAACAGTTAGGGATGACAGCATGCAGAGAACCCGGCTTAGATCGAATTCCATTGACGTTTTGATAGAGCAAATTGAGTTGTGTAGTGCCATTGGAGATTATCCGTTTTTTGTCTGTACAATCTTGGGATTGCCGTTGATGTACTTAATTGTGAGGTTACTTTCACCCGAGTCTGATCGACGAGCCAACTCAGCTCTAAGGTGCTTGAGACGCACTGCTTCGTTCTTGGTTCTATCACGTCCAACAGATACTTTGGAAAAGTCATCGCCCAGTCCCGACACTATATCTTTGGTGGCAGCCCTAGAAATTTTGTTAACAATATCCTCGTGCCCGACGACAACCTTGATGGGACGAGGTTTGATGCCAGAAGTTTTGCCCACTCGAAAGAACTTGAATTTATGGACATCAATACCAGGATCGATAGCTGCAACAATAGACTGAAATCTTGATTTTTCGTCCAAGATCTTGTCCTGCACAGACCCTTTCTTACTCTCGCTAAGGCCAAACACCATGACATTTTTAGCACGAAGGGTCCTCTCATTCATTTCCTCAATAGCCGAGTCCACATACAATTTCGCAGAGGGAGGGTTACTTTCCAGTTTACATAATCTGGTTTCTTGAGAGATGGCCTTTGTTTCGAGATCTGCCACGCGAGGCTCAAGTAGAGCCATACCGGTCTTGATAGCAGACACCTCAGATTTAATCTTAGCTACATCCCTAGAAATACTCTCAATCTGGTTGACTTTCACGATGAGCTCATCCAGCTTCGCGATGACGGAAGCCATTTGTGCGCTGAGCTGGGTAACAGGAGCAGCCGGGGATGCGGTGCAATCAGTCCGAGAACCAATCAACCAATCAATGAACCAATCAATGTTGTTGTCACCACTTAAGCGGTTATATTCGGCTTTAGATACTTTAACGCATTCACGATGAAACCAACGTTTACAGGGACCATCACAGCCTAAACCCTCTTCAGTATAAAGGACCAGCCTCCCACAAACAGGGCAGGTGGGTGACACTGTATAATATTGATGAATAAACAATGACGTATAGTGCTCAAGTGAATAATGGTGACAAAATCTAGAAGGCTGTGGCAAAAAAGTTGCGTAGGTCAATCTTTTGATACTCTATGCAGTTGACACAGGTGCGTGACGCAGGTTACTGGTAAGCATGCTAATCGAGTAGAAAGAAGTAGCCAGACTTAAATTGTTCGTTAAGATAGGTATGAAACAAATGGCACATTTAACTCACGGTTCAAAGGCGATAAAAGTCACATGCAACTAATGTCCAATAGGTTATTCATCCAACCAGGTAACTTATTTTAACGATAGCACTATCCATGTTACACCATAAAATCCGCTATAGTAGGGAATACCTTTAAAGTGTTTATATTATTATTATGTAAGCATTACACCTCGTAAAATTAAATTAGGGGCCGAACATATCGCCCACTATTTGGGAACTCTAAATAAACCAAACCATCCACATTTCTTGACGTACAGCTAGGTAGCGTATGACGACCCATAGCTCATTATGACGTATATTTGTCAAAATGTGGATTCTTTAAGTTTTATTATTGTGAATTACTCTTACGTAATCTTTAATTTTACGATGAAGCAGATAACACAAAACACACTAAAATGTTCTCAACGGATGTTCTGACAGCACTCCTATTCGTAAAAATTAATCGTATTAATCGTAATTAAAATTAATTGCAGGTTTTATTGAATCAGAACTGCTTACTATTCAGTTAAATTAATTGCAAATGCAGTTTCGTATTAGTTACTTGTTTCCTATATTATTCTTGACGTCACACCTTTGCAGCAAGTTTGTCTGATAACTTGTTTCCTATTTCTTTGTCTTCGTTTTCGACCGATATGTACCAAATTTGAGTTATGAGTTTTAATGTTTTACATTCTCATATCATACGAGGAATACACCACTCCATTTTGGTGACGTTGGCTTAGTGGTGAAAATGCGCTCTGTCAAAACCTAAGTCTACTATAAATAGTCGATAGGATAATTTCAACAGTTTACAAAATACTGTTCCACATAAAACATATATTTTTGATGTCATATCTTTGTGTTGAACCCCTGAAATCCTTCTTTTTCTTTTGTGTGTTCATGATCTTCGTAGAGTATGAGTATGGAAAATAATTGAAAATAAATTCAAATTAAGTAGTAAGACTAAAATTTAAAAAGATGAATTATTAGAATCCTGATGACACTAATAAAGATTTTTCAAATGAATTTGGATTTTGTTTACCCTAAAAAATTATAGATTATAGGTATAGATCCTATATTGTCACTAACGTAAGGAGGGATTGTAGCACCATCTAGGTCCCAATCAATTCATTTTGGAAGCAGCTGTTCCAGCTTCTTCTAGCCCATGCGTACAGAATATTATACCTCCTTTTACACACTTTCAAAACTTTTAACACTAAGGGAGGTGACAGGTGATACAGTACTCATTAGTATTTAACCATTTCTTACAAAATACGATAACAACTATCCTTAACTTAACAATGTAGACGGTAAAGGAAATTGTCTGATTTATTTTACGATAAAACAAATACATATTTTATCATTGAACTGTGATGTTAATGAAACTTCCTATCCGTTTTCTGATTTTTTTAAGGAAACATTAAACAAATACACTATTCTTTATTAAATTTACTTATGCTTCTTATAACACTAAATTCCAAATCTCCTCAATAAATCTGAATACTTTAAGGAGAGTCGCCTATAGTTAGAAACCTTTCTTGACTACTCTGCTTTAGTATTTCTTGCTCCATGATAACTTAATACTCTATCCCTTTAGAATATGGAAGTATTTGTTACGAAATAATACTATGTAACAAACTAAGAGTACACATTTTTTCTGAAATATTATCAGTTTAGAGTAGGCTTGCTTTACTCATTCTATTTCTGTCTGAGATTTTTTTACATTTATTCGGCAATGCTAGTTGTTGAAGGGAGTTAATTTTTTTACACTAAAGATAAATTACGGCTTCTTTTATTTAATACACAAAAACGTCGGTTTTCCTACGCAAAGACACGCACCAACAGAGCATATAATCTCGTCTTTTTTCTAAATATAACTTTCAACAAGACCGTTTTATAGTAAAGATGCAATGTGGCTGTGACGATTTATTATTCATTCCTCATTAACATCGAAATACCAATTCTCTAAAGAAAATGAAGATCTTTCCAGAAATTAGACAGACTAACATAGCAAACTGTTTTGTCTTCTAAATGTATAAATTTTGTTAATTTTTTCATAGCAAATGGGCCAATACAATAATTTATTATTCATTATTTTATAACGAGTTTTATACCGATTCTATAGAGACAATGTATATATTTTCATGTAATTGTACAGGTACGCACTAACAGAGCATACTATTTCGTTTTCACTCTAAAAATGTCAATTCAACACAACAGTTCAACAAAATCCAATTTCAGCCGTGATGATTTCATTGCTCAGTAACTATTTTATAATTATTCTCTAGAGAAATGGAAGTTTGTGTTTTAAACTCAGATCCTGCTGTCTGATTGTTGTCTGCTTATATAATCAGAGGTATGTAAACGTTTAGATCTGATTAGAGACTATAATCAAATCGGACTTTATTTATAAAACTTATAAGCCGCGTTTATTCTCGCCACTATTTTTGGTAATTTTGTATACTATAATTGTGTGTCTCTCTTTATATGTGTTTTATATAAAAACATATTTTATTAGCCTGATTTAAAATGTATGAATAAAAATACAAGTAACAAACTCTTCTAAAATAAAATCACTTTAAGATAAAAAATCTTCTTCACTAGAAGTTTCATCTGTCTCTCTAATCGATAGAGGTCAGTAACACACTCGTGACACAAGTATAAGTGACATTAATAAAAGTCAGTGTCACAGCGGAAATGTTTCACTGTCATCCACAATGTGGGGAATGTTGGGAAATAATAGTCGCAGTCCAGTATTGTTGTTGTAGCAAAACCAGTAGTTTCGCTGGCGAGGTAACTGTTGGGTTTTTAATACTATTATGGATATACATCGCTAAACAGTGATTTTATTTCAGAAAACGCTATTTCAAATTTAAATATTAATATGGATGTACATTGATGTATGCGTGTTGAACATATTAACATAGAATATATCATATTTACTTCTTTACTCTTGACTTATTTTATTAAAGTGTTGTGTGTGTATATATATATATAATAAGAAGTCTTCCAATGTATTAACAGTTTCTATATTTAGGCTTATAGGAAATTATAAACATATACATAGGGCTATAACAACATAATACAAATAAAACATCAAGACAGAAATGAAAATTAAGAATGAATTATGTAGAATGGTAAACATATGATTTAATTTTATAAATTCACTTTTTTGAATAAGTCACCTCAAATTTAATCCACTTGGAAATTTTGATTTAGTGACGTGTTGATGGGCTTGTTTCCATGGTTCTTAGACTGTTTGTACTTAAATTTTCTGATATGTTTCTAATTGGTTTCACTAAATACGTTTCTTCAAAATTTAAATTATGTATTAAACCATGTGCCACTAGAGGTTGCTCTGTCTTCTTATGTTTATATGCATACCTGTGCCCTGTCATCCTAAAATCATATATATATCGAGATTTTAATGATTTTTCCAATAACAACCAATATTGTATAACTTTATTGTGGGGCCTTTCGATAACAAACCTATCTTAGTGATACACAAATGAACATTCATATAATACTGATTGTTATAATATTTGAATATAATTATTAAAGAACCAGTATAATCCCCATCTTAAATTCTTAGAACTTCACTGGCTTCACAGCTCAAAATCTATATTTTTCAATCAAAGGTTGTTAAACGAAAACTAAACTAATATGATATAGATCTCTACAGCGTGGTTGAATAATTAAAAAAAATAATTATGTAAGCAAGGTTCCGAAGCGTTGTTATCCTCAGAAATTAGATGATAGTTATAAATATTAAAAGCTGACTGACTATGGTTAAGTTCATCTTTGTTTCTCTACAGGTTTACATTGTTTTGTCTAAAAAAATAAAATGTTTAATGTTATATATTACAAAGTAATGTGAATTGTTGTAAACTTTTTGTATGTTTCGAAAAACATGAATGGAACGTGTAAATGTCTGATGTATGTACTGTATGAGTATACATTTATTATCTCTATAGACTTTCATGAGTTTGTTTTACTATGACATAACTATCTCTGAAATATTGCTCTGTATTTTTCTGTCAATGTTACGTAGCTCATAAATTCCTTCTTGCGTTGATACTATATATTTAGAGCTAAACTTCCTAATACCATGAGTATGAAATATATACTTTCTTGCATGTGTGAATTTGGTATAAATCACATTTTATATCAAACTTATGAGTGATGGAACCACTAGTCAAAAATGTTCAAAACTACCATAGTAAATGCCAAGTTGTATAGTGTACTTTATGCGTGCGTATATAATATCATGTATTATATCTTAGATAAGGGCGATAAAATTTAATAAAATATAGTCTAGTATCCAATGTGCATATTGTAAGCACACAAGATGATTTTTATTAAAATTTTATAGAGGAATTTCCGATTGTGTCCAAATCCTAACTGTAACATAGTATTTGATCGAAGCAAGTTTCAAATATAAATGTACAACATGATGAGGACTAGAGAACAGAATTTCAATTGCAGTTGTTTATCCTAAACTGTTGTTCAACCCTTTTTTGTTATTTTTAAAGTGTTACATTCTTTTTGTATGAGGTACGCTACAGGTGAAAATCTGCTACATTTAACGCTTAATATTTTCAGAATAATGTTTCAAAACAACCACTAATCTCTTTTGTTTAGTGTCCTCAAAATAAAATAATTCACAGTTTATATTCACCACAGACGAATAATTACTTCCTAAGACTCAATGAACTCACTATTGAAGTAGAGAACTGTATTGATGTTATTTTATATTATAACAACATTAAAAAAACATCGTATATGTGTCGTGTGATTAATTTTATTACAATATAACCAAACAACTTCTATGTACATGTCTCAACAGCATAAATTCCTTACAAACATGGTTCTAGCAATAATTTTAATCAAGCATCCTAAAAAGTGTTCTATAGAAAACATGGCTTTCTGATTAAGTTTTATTGTAATCTCCATCCATCTGGTATGTGGAATACAAATCAAAAACGTTTCTCATATAAACTCAGCTAGTGGCAACGGCCAATTTGTTTTCATTGACACGGAAGATGGTCTGGTGATCATCAAGCTATTACTCTCCCTAATGCTTAGAGCATATCCAATAATTGTAAACAAAACACTTTTTATCATATATTTTATTGATTCATACACTACATACATGCATACTCATACACAATCTGGAAGACCACCAGCCCATGTGTTGTATATTAGGGTTCTTTAAGCTTCGAGACCATTGGCGTTTTCTCGACAATACCCTGGTTAGTAATTAAGGATCTTTGTGTTTAAATAATAAAAGAAGTGCATTTAATATCAAGCATATTATTATGTATTAAATTAAATTAAATTTGGCCCATAGAATTTAGAGGTTACAAATCACGATAACATTTCAAGTCAGCACAAAAAGAATGCGATATGAAGCCAATTTGTCAGAAGTCTAAAAACAAAAATCAGCAGTGATAATCAATCGCGTTGAAAGAACATTGTAAAATATGACAGCTGTCCATGTATCATAAACATAAACGGGAGTGTTCATGTGATTCATCACGTTTCATTTCTCCTGTTATGATTTCATGGTGGATATATTTACTTATACAATTAATTATTACGAATTGTTTTGTACAATATTTTCTTGTTTTTATGCACATTTACAATCCCCTAACATTCGTATACGAAAATCCTTTTATAGAATTCTATGGAGGATTTCATGAGATGAGAAAACATAGCGGTATTTTCAATATTTAAGAAATTTCCTCGTTAGTAAAATTCTAATTAGGATTTCTTGTGTGGGAAGCTTAGCTCGTATATAATATTTATACTCAAAGGACACAGCATGTTTAAACATAAAATATATTGTTAAATTTAAGGAAAATGGATCATACTGTATTAAGAAATTACATTGTTAAACCATTGATTCTGATAACTTAACTTAATATGTTTAGTATGACATTAAGTAAATGATCAAATTAGTTACAAAACTGTCATATACACTAATTATCTAACGTTTGAAACGGTAATAAGCAGTTGACCTTGTTTAGCTAAACATTTTCATCTGTTTAAAATTATAAGACTTCATTATCGGGGAAAGATAATGATTTTTTCAATAAGGGAAGGTTTTAGAATTAAAAAAATCAAATAGTTTGAAACTCTAATATAATTCTTTAAATATCAATGCACTTATTCAAATTCTTTCGCAGAGAGAGTTATTGTATAAAAATAAAAACTACCTTTAACAATAGTTACTCAAATTCACATACTTCAGGCACAATGTACTTAATTAATCTCCGCGTCACTTGTGCCTGACATGACATCAACCATTAACACGAGCTGGAAGCACGAGTAATTAGTCTCTTAGCGCAAGTAACCACAGCACCTCTGTTTACTGCCTTCCTGGACCTCATGTTAGTTCATGAGCTCAGTAACCATAAAGTGGATGGAGTAATATTTCTACCATATGCCGTGTCCATCAATGATTTGCGACATTTAACGTAATAGTTTACGGACGCCTAAGTTAAATTATTATTTTGCGGGAGGAAAGTGCGAAACTACTTAGACTCGGGAACTATATTGTACTGCATAATACGTAATCTGATTTCTCGAAATATCATTAGAAATATTTCTCCTAACAAATACATTCACCGTCAGCCAAGTTATGTTTGTTGGAGATTGAAATAGGAAGGTATCAAAATGGTTCAAAATATGAGACAATAATGTTTTTCAAATTCTATTTTTTTCTAGCTTCATAAACCTAAAACCAACCAGAGCTCAGTCTAGTCAGAATACTAGATAAAGAAAAATTATCTAAGGGTCTATATGGTTAGCTGAGTTATCGCATACGTTGAAGCTAAGAAATATTTGATTTAAAGAAGAAATATTATTTCATATGTTTACTATTCCATTTATACAACCACGAAAAATAGTGCAGCTTACCATAGATTTCCTTAAGTTTACTACAGATTTTAAGCAAAACCTATTCGTGTACTTATTTAATGTAAATTGATATTTGGCTCATGGACTATACCAACTTGAATCCGAAACCAATCCTGTCCGTCTACTCCTCCATACTAAATTTCGAGGAATGTTACATAAATTCTGTAAATTATCCTAGAGTGCAACTTAAATTCCATAGATTATAATCATTCTTATACCTCAAGGATCCAGCCTATGAAAGTGAGTTTTATATGAAATACACGTTTTTCTTAATGCATATTTGATCCAGGAAAAAATGAACCGATTTGTATATTAAATTATATTTTTAAATGTGTTCGATAAAAATAAAACTATTGAAATATAATATATAAAATATTGTGGATTACATATAAAATATATATGTAATCTTAGTTTTTATTGTTACAACCAGATGTTTTCACTTATTTCTCTTTGATAAAATTACTGAATTTTAAAATAAATAAATATTTATTACAATTAACTAACATACCAGTTGGTTTGTTCCTCGCAACCTCATATGTCATATAGTTTAACATTGATAGCAATATAATGAATAAAGGAATAATATTAAATTAAAGTCACCGATAGTCATCGGAGTCCCGCAATCCGTTTAAAGACTACAATACAATAATTTCTGCCCCTTAAGTCCTAGATGCCCTGTAAGTTACTGTCCTATTATGTTTCAGGAAAACGTTATTTATTTGTATATTTTGTACCCGCCTGTAATCTAGAGTCTAAGACAAAGATGCGGAGGACCCTTACACACAAGATCAGTAACGGTATAATTATTATCGATGACTATAACTAGAAGGCACTGTTATCACCATCTACAAAGGACTTTAATTAATATTATTTAGAGGAAAGCAGGATTGGAGTATAAAATAACACTTCACAAGTAGAGGGATACAGAACAGAAGTTCAATTGTAGTTGTTCAACTCTTTTGTGTAATTTGCAAAGTTTCCTGTTTCCCTTTGTGTGTTGATGTGAAGAAAGCTGCAGAATACAATGTGTGTTATTCTTTGCCCATTGTAAACAGAACAATGTTTTACAATCTCAACTATTTTCTTTTCGACGGTAACTATATTTATAGTTCACGGTTTCCTGGTCACCGTATACCAAAATACGTCTTCTACAAAGTAATTGATATTTCGTTTCGTTATCGTTGTTCTTATGATATTCTGAGGCGATGATCTGGTACTCAAACCACAGTATTTGTATACAAAATTGTTAATGAGATTTATCACTAAAACATCAAAACACGTCTATTCTGCCTTGTAAATTAGTATAAATAAACCTCACAATTTACGTATCAAAACCATATTTTGTGAAACAAAGCAGCTTTCATCTGTACACACATCCACCTTAAGCAAGCTCATTCCTGCTTTCTTTCTTTTATAGGCCCATAAATGTATTTGAATAAAAAAAATAGATAAATTAGAAATAGGTGAGTTATAAAAACTGCAAATTATTATATCAATTATATTTAGGTTACGATAAAAGTACTATGAGAATGGAAATAAAATTATTCATTCATTCTGTGTCATTCAAATAGTAGCATAGTACTCTATGACTTAATAAAAAATTATTTCGTGTCCAAAATAATTGTATTTTACTGGCACTTTAATTTTTACAATTAGACACGATGTTCAGTGCCAAATAACTATATTCTTTTATATAGAAAAACGCATATACAAGGTATTTAAAATATCATACTATTGCACTTAATTTATACACATACATTCATGCATGTAAATAGATGGACATTCCCGTTGGTAATGTTATGTACTCTCAAAGCAAGCTTTGGTCAGAATGAATTGTATTTAAATGTCTGTATTATAAGACTTAGTGCCGCAAACTACACATCATGAGATTTAATCATTAAAAAATTACGGTTGTTGAAATAAAATCAATACTTAACAATTAAATATCCATAATTTTGTATAAAATAAACGTTTTATGAATCACTTTATTTGGAAATATGGTAGTACCGTTTGGGTTGCATGATTACTTAACAGGTTACAATAAGATTGGGTAAAGAGCGAAATACGTTTGTAATGATTAGACCATCAGCCAACTCATGAGGGATAATATGAATTTAGAACGGGTATTGAGCGGTACATATAAAATTTGAACTGATAACTATCATCCAAGTTTTTCGTGTTAAAACCGCATTGAAATGTAACTAACACTGTACAAATCTTGACTTATTACGTTAGTAGTTTTTTCAATGCGGGGTAAACCTGAACATTAAGAAGATAGCCATGACACTGCCTGAGTAATTTGAAAAACTGTATTCTTTTGAACGGCTTATTTCTTTGAAACAGCAGCTACTTTAGATATTTGAATACTATTTATGGACAAGATACGTTGGAGAGTATTGTAAAAAAACCAAGCAACGATTTTGTTTTATATTATTGAGAAATTAAAGAAAGATATGGTCCCCCCTTGCAGCTTTTTTCATCAAGCTCTTCGAAATTAAATGGCTAATTGATTTACTAGAAGAGCTGGCACTCCATGACCAGCCTCACGAATTTTCGGGTAAAATATAAATTCTGTACAGTGTATACCCCCTTTTTGACTTTATAGAGTGGCTATACTTGCTTTGCCCCTCACCATGGAAATGAACATTCACGGCCAAAAAGTAATCAAAGATAAGATTAAGAACTTACATTGACAGTAAATTGAAGCCAAGAACTGTCTCCTAATGTTTTTAATATCCGTTCCAGGAGTATAAGTAAATGAGGTAAGGTTGCCATTGTGCTGAGAAGATTGCGCTGCTACCTATTACACAGAAGAAAAATAAATATTATTGATATCCTCCACTCCGCTACAGCTATGTTAGTTATGTTAATCATCAGAAACGTATTGTTACTCGGTGTAAGGGGTGTTACATTCACGTAGGATATAAATCAGGGTGGTCGGACTTGGTGGAACAGCATCAAATCATTTGCTATTGCGAAGCTATTAAA
The DNA here is from genome assembly GCF_021130785.1 of Homalodisca vitripennis. Taxonomy (NCBI): domain Eukaryota; kingdom Metazoa; phylum Arthropoda; class Insecta; order Hemiptera; family Cicadellidae; genus Homalodisca; species Homalodisca vitripennis. Next base: position 74,658,785 of record NC_060211.1, read on the forward strand.
TATGTTTTAATGATATTTGTAACGCACTAATTAAATGCTAGTACGAATATTCTCTTCAAAGTTTTCATGGATTACAAACAACGTCCATTACTCATGAAGCTAACCACTCAAGTACTGAGGCCGAATTTACCTACTAGATTACAAAATCTACTTATGTGACAATTTTTAAGGTTTTTTACTTTAGTATCCTAATATTAAAATACACCCTTTTGCTATTGTACCATCATTTAACCATCTATTTAAACATTGATCGTCTGTATGTGGTCTATTTGACCTGCTATTTAACAATAATAAGAACCGTTGTCTCCAAAAAGGGACGTACAACCTATAGATAAAACTGGTAGACCAAAATTGTTTAATTACAACCTAGTGGAGTTTTAATTAGTGCCTCGGGTCCAAACAACGCATGTCCCACTCACCCAGTGATGTACAGTAATCATACAAAAAACCAAAATATTTAGCTTTTTCGGGATTTTCTCATACGTAATATTCTAATTTAATCCTGTAAGTGATATAATGTCAGATATGCTCAAAACTACCAACTGTTTAGAATAAAAACCGTTCTGACGACGGAACTTGTGGAGAGCAACGGGATTACAAGCCGCCAACAAAACAGGAGCAGATGTGCCATAAATACGGCTCAGTGTTGCCAACATTCCAGCTCTTTAATTATACAAACAGTGAGATAAATGTAGCAGAAGGAATGCACTGATATACGTTATATCACAAATAATTCACCTGACACACAAGAAGCATTTTTGTTACATAATTCAAGTACACTCTATTTTCCATTTTTCCTTTGCCCAATTTGTAAAACAGGTTTGAATTACAATTTGTAAAAGGTATTTATTTAATGATATACTCTTTCTGATATCGCATCCAGCTTAGCTACAAGAAACCAGATTTAACATGTGGTTACCATTTCGTAAACTCAAAATAAAGTTGCATTATTACTTGAGACGTTTTATTGTAATTAATGTTTATGCATACTCCTAAATCTGTTGAACAACCCCTATCTTGAAATGTTTAAGAATTATAATATATTAATTTGAATAAACTTTGCGTGAAATTACCTGGTATTGTATATAAAACGTCAAATTTGATTTATTTTTTTAAGTAATGATTTATTAAATTGGAATGGTGAAATATTGATACATTTTATTGTTTCAGATTAGCTACAATACTTGTTCAAGCAATGAAAAGTACTGTCTTTTAAGGTCCCTAATTCGTTACATTTCCATGGTCACTGCCTGAAAACCGAACAAGTTATCAAAATCCTTTGAAAATTAATTGATAAATGATGAACTGTTAGTTTTTGCTAAAAATCCCTAATAACTGAGATATTGCCTTATTTCCCAATCTTTGAACCGGTACCATTTTGAAACCAATAAATGGTTCTTAATTATCTAATATTTATTTTTAATGTATAATTTTCATTCCTTATAAAGAATTTGAGGTATTAAAGTTTTCTTTTTAAGTAAATAGTCACCATATTCACAAATTTATAGATTAAGGCTCGGTCAATAGCTCATATAAGCAAGTACTGCCTAATAAGCATGGATTTATTTACAACTAAAGTTATATTTATCAAACTTATTTCGTATTTGTTTATAAAATTTAAATATAAGTTGGTATATAATGGAAGCATACTTGCAGAAAATATAAACTCTAAGATTTTTAAAGTAATCGTGGATTTATTAAGCGATAAACACAATATTAGCAATCATTATAAGTAACTTAGTAAAAAAGCAACACAAGTAACGAGTACATTTTACATTATAACCCAAGGATAGTAATACAATCACAGTAGCTTGGTCCTCAGGGAATCTGCATTAAAAAGTAATATGCAGATCACGTTTATATTAGTGAACTTCAATCCAATATATTTATACCGGTGTGAATATATGATTTTTATTTTAAAATATTTTCATATCATGAGAAAAACTACATATTGTACTTGAAGTTTCAATAATTAAATAATATCAATCATCATATTTAGATCGTTCTCTTGAAACTTACAATAGAAATCTCACCCATATCATAATTATACTCGCACTATTACATTCAACATTTTATTACTATCACATTATTCTACGAAAACTATCATTTATAGTAAAATATGCCGCCAAAATTATTGATTTTTGGTTTTTATTTGAAATTTTATGTAAAGTACAACTAGCCCAAACGTGTTAGGTATATATTGTAGGTAATATTGTATGAAACATAAGTAATATTATTAAAATATCTACACCTTTTTTATTCAGTACAATATTTTACCAAGCAGAATTTTTTAAGAGCCAATTCTTACGAGCGTTGCTATTAATCATAATGCTAGCCCTTTTAGTGTCTTTCATTAGTTAACAAGTCATACGGAATATTTCATAGCATGGAACTGACTGATTTTACCCAGTGAGGCTTTAACAGGCATGTCAAATAACCTGCTCAGATTTCCCTATGATGGGCATAAAAATCCTTCAATTCCCAAACCCTATCTCGCTTCACTACAATAAAATTGAATAATAAATTATCCCACAGCATTATATATATCTACTTATATATAACTTATTAATACTTAGGACTATGAATATTATAAAGCTTACTTTGAATTTTGTACGTTATTCTAGATGACGTTCAACGTTTATCCACCTAGAATCTATGCTGTTATTAAAAACATAAATTCACAGTATAAACTCTATAAATTATCTAAGAAGATATTGTAAAATAAACCATAGGTCTTAACTTTAAAAATTTAGTTTTCTAAATACAAATACATAAATTATCATTTCTAAAAATTATGGAAACTTTACTTTTTGTAATTGTCAATCCTACAGCTTCATAAACCAAACGAAATATCAACTGTCAGTTATATTAAAATTTAAATCGTTTGCTAAAAATGTAAGATTGTTAAAATAACAATAATTAGGTACTTAAGCCAATTTTTGTAGTAAAAACTCCAACTATTTTTACTATTTGGTGTTATAGGACAATCAATGTAATGAATTACGATATTTCCAGAACAAATACTATGAAATAATCTAGATCCGTAACATTATTCAACGTACACAAAACTGGCATAGCTGGTCAATTAATTTTTACTAGCAAAAGGTGAAAAATGGTTCTTTTTAATTACAATAAAACCAACAAATAACGTATTAAATTATAAGGGCTAATAAAAATATGAGACAAATATTTTCTTTATCACTAGAACAAGCTTGTTAAGTATTTATAATAAGACTTTAGCATAATGGGAAAATTACCTTTTGTCGAAATTATTATTGTCGATAAAGGATTATTATGAATAATTAATAATTAATTCAATTAGATCAAGTGCAATCCATTTCCACATAGTTAGATACAAGTCTGTATATAACATTGATGCTGTATCCATTAAGATGCATAATGGATTGTTACCTTGCTTTTATGTCAGCGGTTTACATTCAGCCTAGCAATTACGCATGGTTTAAAACGCAATTTCCTATTGAATTACAGGTGCGTCAAGAGAAAAGGAATACTAAGTCTCTTAGTATTCTTATTGGAAGCACATGTGATTTAATACGATGGAGCCTTATTCGGAATTAGACATATTTATGGTATATTAATTTCAGTGGTCATTATTAAAATGATAAAAGGTTAAAAGATGTTTTTTTTATGTTTTAATATTAACCAAAGGTTCTTATTAATATTAATTAATATTATAAAACACGACATAGTGAGGTATCCTTGGTTCCACAATGCAAAATATATACATATTTGATCTGAAAACCTTACTTAAAAAAAGATTTACTTACAACCCTTGTTATTTTTCTTCCGATCTTAGTATTTCCTGATCCCCTACTAGCGTTGCATTGTTATCCCGATCAAGAAAGTACATAGGCCTTCTTCGGTTAAAAATTAATCTCTTTTTGCCAATGTAACCTCCTTGCTGTTAATGATTCTTTGGTGGCATAGACGCATTTGCATTTTACACATACATAAAAAGGTCTGAAAAGGCTCCCTTGCAAAAAAAAGCATTTACTTCTATTCTTAATAACCTAATTCCAATGTAAGACATCGTACTAACACTAAAGTCACAGAAACGTTTCTATTTATCTTCCTCCCAAGAAAAATATACACACATTGGTCTGAAACGGCTTCTTCCCTAAAAATTATCTATTGTACTAATAATAATGTATTTTTTTAAGTATTTCCAGTGCCCTGTAAATATTAGCGTTTGCATTGTTGGCCCGGTTAAGATAATATACGTATAGGTTACATCTACACATGTGGGACCAATGTTTAAGGAAATAATTTATTATAGGCAGATATACATCTAAGCCTTAGATGAGAGATGCTCCAGGGATAATTATTATTTAATTTAAATTGTGATAGGATCTGTAATTTTAGCCTAGTAATATATTCCAAAACATAATATATTTCTTATTATTTAATATATTAAAGTTATTTATTATTATTATTATTATTATTATTATTATTATTATTATTACTTATTTATTATTATTTCTAAGTTCTTCAAAAGTGTATTAATTAGTGTGACGTATTTGATTTGACGTGCCTGTTGGCTTTTAACATAACAAGAAATAACTAATCTTATTTAAAACAAAAAAAATACGTTATGTTTTTTTTCCTTTTTTTGTTGAATAATATATATCATATTATGTCTTTTTAATACAGTACAACAGTTTTGTTTTAGTTATGGCTTTTTAAATTTAATTAGTTTAAGAGAAAACTTGTCAACATGGATGACGGACATTGCTGTAAAGTTAGTTTGTCTCGGTTTATTGCGTAATGGTAAAATGTATTTTTATTGTTTTATCAGGTCCACAATTGAGGACACTAATATGTTTTTGACTCTCTCTCTCTCTCTATATATATATATATAATGTTATTGTATATATAGTCTATTCTGTTTTATAGTATAATTATGGCATTTTTTATATAATTTTAACCATAATTAGACTTACTAATATCATTCAATTAACGTTAGTCCGGCTTTAAGACTATTATTGATATTTTTAACACTAGTCATTAGAGTATTTTATAGGAGAAAAAATTTAAACCTATTATCATTGGATTTTTGTAAATAAATAATGATATGATAAAACAGAAACACCAGTGAGGAACAGACGGCGGAGATAGTAATGGTGTTGTGTGTAACTAATACTCGGACACCAAGTGAGTAATCGTTGTGCCAGCCCTACCTACCCCTCCCTCTGCCCACCACCTCCCGTGCAGATATCTCAACATGACGGGAAGGTGACGATATTGTGTGTAACTAATCCTCGGACACCAAGTGAGTAATCGTTGTGCCAGCCTTACCTACCCCTCCCTCTGGCCACTACCCTCCCGTGCAGATATCTCAACATGACGGGAAGGTGACGATATTGTGTGTAAGTAATCCTCGGACACCAAGTGAGTAATCGTTGTGCCAGCCTTACCTACCCCTCCCTCTGCCCACCCACCTCCGTGCAGATAACTCAAAAATGACGGGAAGGTGACGATATTGTGTGTAACTAATCCTCGGACACCAAGTGAGTAATCGTTGTGCCAGCCTTACCTACCCCTCCCTCTGGCCACTACCTCCCGTGCAGATATCTCAACATGACGGGAAGGTGACGATATTGTGTGTAACTAATCCTCGGACACCAAGTGAGTAATCGTTGTGCCAGCCTTACCTACCCCTCCCTCTGGCCACCACCTCCCGTGCAGATATCTCTCAACATGACGGGAAGGTGACGATATTGTGTGTAACTAATCCTCGGACACCAAGTGAGAGTAATCGTTGTGCCAGCCTTACCTACCCCTCCCTCTGGCCACCACCTCCCGTGCAGATATCTCAACATGACGGGAAGGTGACGATATTGTGTGTAACTAATCCTCGGACACCAAGTGAGTAATCGTTTTGTGCCAGCCTTACCTACCCCTCCCTCTGGCCACCACCTCCCGTGCAGATATCTCAACATGACGGGAAGGTGACGATATTGTGTGTAACTAATCCTCGGACACCAAGTGAGTAATCGTTGTGCCAGCCTTCCCTAACCCCCTCCGTCTGGCCACCACCTTCAGTGCTGATACCTCAACATGACGGAAGGGTGACGCTGTTGTGTGTAACTAATCCTCGGACAACGGGTAAGTAATCGATATACCAGCCTACCCCACCCCACCACAACATGACTCGATTTCCAAAATAAAGTACTGTTATTTAAGAAATATATTATATCGTGTTTAACCTTCTAACATAATATTTTTCACTAAATGGCATTTTTACATCGCAAAACGAACACGAAATGGAGAAAAATATTTAATATTGAGTGTTTGCAGTATAAGTACACCAGTAGATAGTAATATGGGGTTCCTGGCGCACTTTCGGAGCCGACCGAAAAGCAATGTAAAATACTGTTCAATGTACCATAAAGGAAGCTGAGAAATAACACAGCAAATCTCAATGAAAAATTAACCGAATCTACAGTCGTTCGTCTCCAAAAGCGATCGGTACATTACTATCTACTCTGTGGAATGAAAAATTAACCAAATCTGAGCTTCTACTTTCTTAAGCTGTGCTTTGTAAAATGTTGTCAAATCTGCTACGAATAAAGGAAAAAATCTTCGAAATCTTAATAAAATTTAATCAATTTAAAACATTTTTACTAAAAAACATACTTTAATAAAAAACTTTTCTACTAAATAAACAACATGAACTCACCAAGCTCTCTTCAGTTTTCTAGCATTAAAACAGTGCAACAAAGATGAATTCAGTGAATTGCCGGTTTATTCTCAACAACAGTTGATACCGTCTTTAAATGAAACAGAATTAAAAGAACTTGTAGAGTCTTTTGCAGAAAAAACGTCTAATGGAGTGTTTTACTATCGGCAAAAAAACTAAAAAAGTAAGGGATTACATATTTAATATAATTACGAAAGATATTGAAAAGAAAGTAAAAAAATAAACAAACAGAGAGTTTTCATCGTTTTTTTATGACATTTTTTCCCATATTATACGTCCTTTCAAGATAATCAAGACTTAATTGATGAATTTTCTTAGGAATTTTTGTGAGTATCAAGATTTATCAACACAATTCATTAAAGAGCATTATAGAATTTTTCTTATAGAATATAGCCACATTTTGTGTGAAACAAAAGGTATTACTGTAGATAATATTCCATGTGATTCCTATGAAGAAAGACACCAACTATGGTTATCAAAACAGTACTATGACGTGGGGAGGGACTGCAAGTTTTAGAGTTAAGACTTTATTCTACAAAGTTAATTGTTATAATTTCTTTATCTTTTATAGTCTTCTTTCCAGTAACAACCAAGTGTAATTTTTCATTTTTGTTTAATTCTTTAAATCTTTTTTTCATCCAAAACAGTCAAAAATCTGTTCGGCAAGTGTACTTTACAATCTTCCAACTCGGCAATTATTGTAAACCCGAATTTATCTTTCATTTTCTCCAAATTCAAAATTTTGTATTTCTTATTTTCTTCCAAATTCATTTAACTTCTTATACTCTTTAAAACTTACATTCTCCAATATCATTTAACTCTTTCAAGAACTCCATTTAAATAGAAAAAATTTAAAGACGGAAAAAATGAAATTTGCTAACAAATCACTCGAGAAGTCGGGGAGAATGTGAGTAAAACCGCATTCTTTTCAAGAGGGTTTCCTCGTTTAATTTCTCCAAATGTACTATAAAATCATCGAGGATTTCTGGTTCAAAATCATAAACAAATTCTACATCTAGATAATAAAAAAATACAGGTAATATCTTTTCATAATAAACGTGTGTATCGATACCTACAAACCTAATGTATTCTTTGAAAAGGAAAATAATTTTGTCAATGGTTCCAAGAGATAAGTAAAAATTTTTATTCTGTTTTCTAAATTCTGTAACAAATTTTGTTTGCTTCTTGTCTCCATATTGCAATTTTGTAAGCAGGTTATTCAAATGTGTTAATTTATTTCGAAATTTCTTAGGTTTAGGTCTTTCTAAACAAAATTAAATTACAACCTCTACAAACTAAATATCTTTTATCGATAATTTCTCCTCTATTAGAACACTTGTAACAGTTGGCATTATACTCTTCCATTTAAACAAAAAGATTTTTTTATAAATGGAGATTATGGAACTAAGTCTGCCGAGATATAAATTTTTCAGCGCAAATGTTTGTGTTTACATTTCTACAACAGAGATAAATAGAAATAATTTCATTCTATTGTACAACTATTTAGGATATTTTGTCTATGACTACAAAGATTATTCCGGAAGAAATCGAGATTTTTTCATCAGCGAAAGAGTATATTTTTGAAGTTTTAGAAGGAATGAAAGAGAATAATATGAACATCATCAATTATTGTAAAAGACAAAATGAATGATTGTGTCTTTGGTGTAGTGTTGTTAGTGTGCGTGTTTGCGCTATGGGGAATCACATCACATTCAACTTCTACGGTGTCTATTGTTTAGAGACTTGGCCCTGCACTGCTACTGTCCAACCAAGTTAATGGCTAGGAGCTGTAATTCGGGTCTTAGACTCTGGAATTTTTTTGTTCCCAAGTCTCATTTTTCTTTGGTAACTACTGTGTAGAAGTTGATGGAGAGATACAATTAGGGAATTTGTGTCGGGTGTTTTGTAAGTGTAATGTTGTATTAATGAATGATGTGAATGATGAATGTAATGAACGAATTAAGGAAGAGAAGGAATTAAGGAATGAAGTGGAAAGGTGAGGAAGCAAATGGCGCGCCAACCACAGTTGTCATTACTCGGCTTGTTCTATAGTCATTACACTATGGCCACTCGTGTAAAGACTTGTCCCCAACCACTGAACGACAACCATGTCTTCCTCAATAAAAAGCGCGCCTGAAGCTCTGGGATTTGAACCCAGAACCTCAGGCTTTGAAGGCAAGCGTCTTACCAACTGAGCTACGGAGAGTCTCGAAAGTTATAAGCTATATCTCTGCTATATAAGTTGTTCAATTAGGAGTGCTAGTTTACAAGTTTATTAATAATTTTATATTTCAAAAACCACTCAACCGATTTTAATGAAATTTGGTACACATATAGTAAAATACTTAACTCTTTCGACTTAACTTATCCATAAGGGTGAAATCATCCCCTATTTCTTAATATTCATAAAAAAATTAAAAAAATTATCAGAAAAATCTGAAACTTCAAAAACAAGCGAGGGAGTTCAACTTAAAATTTCATGAAAATAACAAAATTTTCAAAAAACTACCCCAATCATCCCTTATCTTAAAACTCTTATATCTCGAGAACTATTGGAGCTTTTTTGCTGAAATTTGGTATATAGGATCAGTAAATATTAAAGTATTTTTTAAAATCATAACTTCCGGTCCAACCCTTAAGATGACCTTGGAATAGTTTTTTGTTAATATCATCCCATTTTTTAAGATATTCTTTTGAAATTAAAAATGAATACTTATATCAATGTCTTTAATAATTCTGTAAAGTTGTAGGAATTATCCAATGAATAATATAGACAATAAGACGATTTTTTTCAAAAATTTTACTGAATTTCTCTAATATCGTTCTTAATCACATCATAGGCTAAAAATTTCTCAGAGACAACAACAACATAACAAAATCGCGTTTGTAACAGCTTTTTGAAAATCCATATTGATAATTATATATCGTTCTTTGAACCAGAAATATTTGTCAAACTCTTTGTTGTATCAATGACATAAATAGGTCTATTCGCTAAAAATTCTTTAGGATTGTAATACATTTCCTTATTATTACAGTAAACTTTCTTAAAATCTTGATACATCTGATACATGATTCTGAAAAGACCTCCGGAAAATGTTTAAATTTTGTAATTCATCTGGATAATAAGAACCGTTCAATTTTACTCTGATATTTTTTACATCCAAACTATCAAACTTTGAAGGATTTTTCTCTTGATTATTCTGTCTATCTGTTTGAAAAACCTATGATAACGAACTTGGGATTGAAGATATTTCTATAAATATTTGTAATATCGAACGAATAAGTTGTTCCGGAAATACCTTTTTGTTCAATACATTGCCAATCTAGAAAATTAAAACATAATGTTTTGACTTTTTGTAATTTCATCAATCAACCTTATTTTACTCGTGATTTTATAATCAATCATTGGAACTCTAATAAAAAAATCTGTAATTGTTATTTTTCCATCAACAGGCATAACATTTCCAGTTGCAGTCTTCAGAATCACATCATCGTCTTCTGCTCTTATAAAACTTAGATAAAATCCTCCTTTATAGATCGGAATAGTAACATTTTCAAAAAATCCTAATCCAAAATGAGATAAATTTCCAGCTGCTTCAAAAACACCAAATTTAAAATCTGATTCAAAGCCATTAGAAGTTTGAGAGAATAAACATCACTTTTTGAATACGAAATAGTTCCTTTAATTGTGCTTAATTGGCCACAGTTTTCGACTTCTTCTATCCAATTTATTGTGTTTTCTTACTTCAATCTTAGAAAATAAAAACGGTATAAAATTATCGATTAATCTAACATTATCAGTTCCAAGATATGCTTGACCATCTTGTTTTGTTAAAGTTCCAGAAATATAAAACTGGAAGTTAGACGAGCAAAAGTTATCTCCAAAATCAATATTAAACTCAGTTCTTTTTATTCGGTTCATTCAAATGTTGTTTACTAATTGGATAGAAATTTTTTAAACTCCGCCCTTTCAATATCACTAGCATATTTTCTGTAGTCCGCCATTTAATAAGAGAAAATTTTTAAACATCGTGTATCATTTTTTCATCGATCTAATGTACGTTTTTATAAGAAAAGATATAAATTTTAGTAAAATAATTAAAAAGATTAGAGTCATTTTTAATGATCTACTTCGTCATATTCAGGATTCTCTTCCTTAAATTCTGCGATCTCGGTCACATATTTCAATAAAATTTGCACAGGATAGTAACCGCTATCTATAATATTGTTCCAATCAACTGTATCTTTATTTTCATCCAAAAACTTTATACTCAAGTGTTGATAGAGACAAAGAACAGACATATGATCTTTTAATTGATAATGTATATTTTCTTGAATGAACTCTGATGATAAAGTTTGATATTTAGCAATGTTATACCAATTCAATTTGTTTACGTATAATCTCATCATATCTTCGGATAATTCATATTTTTGAGAAATGTCCATCCCAATGTTCTTTTTTCAAATCTCTTTCGTGTTGCATGATAAAAAGATCGAAAGCACTGTAATGTCCCGCCATCTCTATTTATTAGGAAAAAATTTCAAAATCAAGTTTTTATAAATTGGCTCTTTTTTGCGTTACATTCAGCACATTTTCCAGAAATTCTCTTAACTCCATTGATGTTTGCATAGTATTTTATATCATTTGTTGCAGTTTTTTCTTTACATCTCACACAATATATGAGCGCCATTTATATAAGGAAAATTAGTCATCATAGCCGCCTACTCCATTAAATCTGTTGTCGATGTTTTCAAAAGTTTTATCGACAATCTTCTTTAAATTTATTAAAGTTTTCTTCTAGTTTATTTACTTTATCGAGATATAAAGAGTATCGATCTTCTATTCTTTTTAAGTAATTCATTATTATGTGTTATTTGCTCATTTAAACGTGTACCAAAATCTTTAAAAAAGTTTACTTTCTCATTGAAATGTGTATCAAAATCTTCCAGAATTTTGTTAATTACTTCACCAACTAATACATTAACAGTATTTTTATATATATCAAAGTTTTCTTCTAGTTTATTTACTTTATCAAGTAATTCACCAACATCGTCTACTGATCTTCTATTTCTGGCTTCTAACTTGTCATAGACTTCTGTTGTAAAATCTTTAAACATGCTGTTTATGATTCTCGTAATTTTTGTTTAGTTCATTAAACATTTTAATATGATCTTCTAATTGAATCATTACAACAACATCAAATGGATTAATTCCTTTACTAACACTGCTAATTCTTTTTCCTTTAAAATCTAAGGCATTTTTAACATTCGGATCATGTAAATCAACAATATCGATGTTTTCTGATAATTTTAGAGGTTTTAAAATTTGTTCTTTAACAACAACATCATGTTTGTCAATACCAGGTCGAACACACGACAATTCTTTTCTTATTAGCCAAACTAACATAATTCTTTTCAACTTTGATCGCTTCAGTAATTTCATCAGCTTTTTCGATATGAGACATTAAATTGGTAAATAATTTTTTTTACACCATCATCAACTTCTTTTTCCAATGTTTTTATTTTATCAGCAACTTCATTTGAACTCATGAAATTTGCAAGTTTGTTATCATATTCTGCTTTAAAATCTTCAATCTCGACAGCAAACATATCTGAATCTGGAAGGTTTTTGTAATACATTTTCTAACTTGTTATCAAACTCATTTCTCAAACTATCAAAATTCAAACTATTATCTACATTTTGAATAATTTTGTGTTCCAAATACGTCAAAAATATTTTGTGAATCCATATTTATTAAGCAATAATTTGTTAAACAACTTCTTTAAAATCTTTACCAGTACTCAGTTCATTCCAAAAACAAAAACACATAAATGACCACAAATTGGGGGATCTTTATAGTCTTGAATCTGAGAATCATTGTAGTAGACGCTTGATTTTTTTCAAATATTTAATCAATTCTATAGGTGGTTTGTCCTCAATTCTTCCATACGAATCAAAATAACATGCATTCTTATCATTTTTATAATAACAAATCCAATGCGTTCCACTTCCCATAATAGAGTCTAAATTCACAATTCCACATTCAAATTTCTTAACTTTTTCAGGTAATGTATCTCTCATGAAGATTCCTCTAAAATGTTTTAATATTTTTGCAGATTTCTTCCAATTCCCCGAATGTTAAAGGTTTAAATTTTTTTTTCAATGTTTGATTTCACGTAATTCAAAGTTTTTTCATCTAATCCAGATCCTGTAACATCTTCCAACTCTTTATCTAACCAATTTAAAATGTTTCGAACAATAGGAATCACATCTTTTTTAACGATTGGAGCAGCTTTACGAACATAAGGAACAACATTTTTAACAACTGGAATATTTTCTCCAAAATCTAATAAATCTTTCAAAAGTCCACCATTTTTAAGTTCTTTCAACTGATTATAAGAAAATTCTATTCTGGTTCCTTTATTGTTTTTCTTATGTTTTTCGAGTTTATTGTATTGTCTATTTGTTAAAAATATCTTATCTTCGCCATTTTTTAGTTGATCTATTTTAAATTGAATACTAACGGGTATTTTCTTCTTTAAAACCGGATTTTATTTTTTCTTTCTGATTTTTGCTGAAGTTTACGTTCACCTCCATTTATATAGTTAAAATTTCAAGTTCTCTTCGATTCCCATTCCTAGTTTTCTCTTCAAAAAACATTGCTCCAGCTGTTGGAAGCGCAACAAATCTTTCACCTAAACTAGCATCTTTTGATAAAAAATCTATCCATTGCCTTATCTTGCAAAACTTTATCTGCGATATGTCTGGAATTTGTGTCTCTATGTTTTGCATAAAAAATATCGTGTTCCATAGCAGCTTGATCTAATTTATTTATACCAGGATCTCCTCTTTTTAGTCTTTTTTCGAGTTTTGTGCCAGGCCCCAGATACTGATAAGTTGGTACGTGTAATTCAAAAGGTAAATTTTTTGATAAAATCATTCAAAAGTCCACTACCCTCAATCATAGATGAACTTATTGCCGGCAAAAACTCGTTTTAAATATTTAATTCCATCAGGTTTTTTCAATCATTTCATCAAGTTTGTTCGAAATAAAATCTTTAATCGCTTTCTTTTCGTTCAAAAAATTGTTGTTTCCAGCCTTCTCTTGAGCATAAATATAATTAATAATTCCATCGAGTTTTGTCAAATCGTCGATATTATCTGTACTCAATCTTATTATCACTGTATTTTCTTATACCAGATCCTTCGATTCTTTTTTCCCAAATTGGTTTAATCAAATTGAGATATTTTTTTACCTTTACTTGACTTTGGTTTCTTAGTTGATGGATCATTATTTTTGTAAATTGAATCAGATTTCCATAAAATTTCAGTATACTTTTTCAAGTCTTCTTCAGAATATAAACCGTCTTTTGGAACATCAGTGCCTGTTAATAATCTCCATAAACCTTGAGTTCCTTCATATGTTTTTTCATTAATAATGATATCATTATGCTCAAAATTCACGGGCAAATTTCCAATCATAAAACTTTTCTTTTTTCTGTCCCAATACAAACCAAAATTTATCATCCTTTGCTCTAGGAAGAAATTTTTTACCAATTTCACCAATTATTATATCCGTTGTTCCAGGACTTATTGGTTCAACTATGGTAGAGTCTTCAATGATTCGAGGTCTAAATGGTGTTGAAGATGGTAATTTTGGCAATTCAAACTCAGATTCTGGTATCGAAATATCAGCAAATTGTCGTACAACTGGAACCAAATTCATTAAATTTTGATTATCGCTTAAAACATTTTCAATTTTGCCCTCAACATTTTTTATTGCAGATGTTACAGGTTGATTAATTTTTTGAATAAATTCTTGTTCTTTTTCATCAATTCGAATCTGTTCTTTAAATTCTTTGATTAATTTCTTTTCTATTTGATCAAGTTTTTTGCTTCTTCTGAAGTTACGTTCGCCATTTATTTAGGAAAATTTTAAACGTGGAACGTAAAACGTGAACACGAAACGTGAACACGGAACGTAAAACGTGAACGTGGAACGTGAAACACGAACGTGGAACGTGAAACACGAACGTGAAAACACGAACGTAAAACATGAACGTGAAACGTAAACACGAACGTGAAACATGAACGTGAAACACGAACGTGAAACACGAACGTGAAACACGAACGTTAAAACATGAACGTGAAACGTAAAACACGAACGTGAAACATGAACGTGAAACATGAACGTGAAACATGAACGTGAACGTGGAACGTGAACGTGGAACGTAAAAATGAGAACACGAAACGTAAACGTGAACGTAAAATCATGAAAACAACTAGATTATCACACGTTTATATTGGAAAATTTATTCAAATATTTACCATTTTTAGGCTTCAAAGTTAGATTAATAGTTAAAAATCCATAGTCTTCTTTCCAAATTTTATCACACAATTCATTAAAGTGGTTAAAACTCATATCAGATCCCACATAATTGTTGTAAATCTTTCTCGAATAGTGATCATCTTGCTTAAAAATACACAACATATTCAGGTTATTTCTTATAACTTGTTTATCAACCTTTGAAAAGCATTGGGAAAGGTAGATACAAGATATGTTTTTGTGACGGGACATTACGAAATATTCCTTAATAACGTCTTGATTTTCTAAAATACAATCATCAAAAAACGATTAACGAATTGGGTTTACATTCGCTTAACGGAACTATGTCCTCAGAAGCATTATAAAAATATGATATTTTTCTTACTTAAGTTCTTCTCAATATTTTCAAATCTTTCTTGTAATTTTTTATAGGCGTCTTGTTCTAAAGATTTTACTAAAAAACATACAAATTGGAATAAGGAATCAACCTATTGTAGATAAAATTCAATAATAAAGTTGTTTTTCCACATCCACTTGAACCAACAATTAACAATCTGATTGGTTGATCTTTCTTATTTTCTTCAAACGTTTGAAGTTTTATCTGATCTTTTTGCTTTAAAAATTTCTCCATTTAAATAGAAGATTTTCATCTTGAAGCAACGCTTGCGAAAATGAAGCTGTTCAAGTTGACTTCAGAAAGCTCTAAATTAGTTTTAAAACTTGGAACATCCTATACACTTAGAGGAAGAATCAAATTATTTTATCGGTTTAAGCGGTTTTTATTCTGACAATTTTGTAATAAATATTAGTGAAAGTTTCTCCTTATTGCATAGGATTTAGTGAGAAGAACATAACAAAATACTATGGTTTAAACAAAGGATATTATACTTTCGATCAAATAAAAAATTCCCTTAAAAATTATCTGAAAACATTCAAAACAATCAGATAAATCTTTAAACTTTGACGAAAACAAGTTTGAAATGCAAAAAAATTATCTCTCTAATAAAATTCAAATAAAATCACCAGTAAGAATAATGTTTTCAGCAATTATTGTAGATTTGTTTAGGGTTTGTTCAAGAAACTATTGAGCCAAATCAGGTATATTTAGGAAATAAAACGCCAAAATTTAGACCGTTCGATGTAATTGAAGTGCACTGCAATCTCGTTGAACCTAGTTTTGAAAATCATACCGAACATTTACACAAAGAATCTGAAATTTTGTACACTTTTTTCCCAAATGTTGCTTATGGATCAAAAATCAGTGAAAAACCGAATGAAATCGATTATATTCCAATTAGAAAAAATATTAAAAGAATTCAAAAAATCGTTTCTGACTATTCAAGACTCTCAGGGAAATTTATTAAATAATGAGAGTAAAACAACAATATATTTAAGATTGAAAAAGGAATAAAAATGAGTTGATGATGATGACAAAATTCAATATTTTTACTTAAAAAACAAGGGGCTATTCGGAATGGCCCCTTAACAATCTTCATCCTGACACTGTTTTTTATCAATGAATCTGGCCTTCATTCTCAAAATAAAAATTACTAGTTAAATTTCTTTTCTATCTAAATGGAGTCAGTTGTAGACCTACTCAATAATCAACTTAGATTTAAAAGCAAACATATCTTTACAATTGTTGACGAAAATAATGAATTTTGGTTTAAGGCTAAAGATGTTGCAGAAATATTGGAATTTAAAAATACGAGACAAGCTATCATAGATCATGTTAAAGAAAAATACAAAAAAAGCTTTGAAAACATAGATTCTGACAAGGGTATCGAATCGCGACTCTTACAAAAATTACATCCAGACACTATTTTCATCAATGAACCAGGCATATATTCTTTAATACTGAAATCTAAAATGAAGATTGCAGAAAAAAACGTTTCAAAATTGGGTTTTAGAAGAAGTTTTACCGAGTATTAGAAAATATGGCGAGTACAAACTTGAAAACGAAAATAAGCAGTTAAAAGATAAAATAAAACAGTTACAAATTAAAGATGAAATGAAATCATTGAAAATAGAGAATCAAGAATTGCGAATGGAATTAATGAAGAGAGATATGGTATGTAAAGATTTTGATAAGAAAAAACACCATGTTTTTGTGTTAGTTAAGAAGAAATCACATGTGGGAATGGCCTTATTACGTTATCAGAGCTCAGAAAACGAGAAATACCAAACCGATTAAAACATCTAAAAATAAATTATCCTGAATTAGAGATTTTGTTTCATTGATGACGAACCAAATTCTATCAATCTCTACAACCAAATGAAAGAATCTTTGAATATTTTATACAACGGAAATCATTTTACTACAAATATGGCAGAATCTCGACTGATTTATAGAATATCTAAATTACACGATGAAAATGTTTCTAAATTTTACTAAAAACTCTGGATTTATTATATTTTTGTTTGTAAATGTTTAGCATAACTAGGTAACCATTGTAGAATTCTTTTTTCATATTCACAAGGCATTTCGTTTTTATAACTTTCGCTGAAAATTTTTTTTAGCACAATCTATGCAAAAAGCATCTTTTCTATCTTTACTATACTGCCAGTTATTAAATTCAGAAATATTTTTAATTTCTTTACAAAAGTAACACTTTTTCTCTTCTAAAGTTAATTTGTTCATTTTATCGTATAATTCCTTACAATAACAGTCTTTTCTATTCTCTTCTTGACACTTTGTACATTTCTTTTGAGACTCCATTTATATAGAAAAAATTATTACACGATGAAAATGTTAAACTCTTAACTTATGATATTTTGTTTGTAAATGTTTTTGATAATTATTTAACCATTTTATAGTTCTTCCACATTCACATTGAGTATCTTCATAATATAATCTATGGTGATTCTTCTTTACACAATCTTTACAATATGAGTCTTTCTTATCTCTACTATAGTGATTACTATTAAAACTCTGAAATTTTTTTAGTTTCTTTACATTTAAGACATTCTTTATCTTCCAAAGTTAATTTTTCTATTTTATCATATAATTCTTTATGATATTCCCTTTCACAATCTTTGCAATTATAATGCATTCCATCTTTCCTATTTTTATCTTTATAAAATTCATTTAAATCTTTAAATTCTTTGCACTTTGTACATTTCTTTTGATGCGCCATTTTATATATAGAAAATTTATATTACAGTTTTGACTTCTTCAATTCATATTCATAAAACTTTCCGGTTATTTCTTCATTATTTAAATCTTTTATACTATAAGTTACAGGATCTGTGTTATTAATTTGATAAATCACAAAGATTTCTCTTGACCAATTGTTCTTATATTTGCTCGAAAATGTTTGTTTTTTACTAACAATTCTTACATGATCATTGACTTTTAAATTTAGTTTTCGTGTGAATTTCAGGTGGAACATACTTGAAAACGGTCTCTAATAACTCCTTTTCTGCATCCTTATCTACGTCTTTCGGTTTCATTTTGATTGTGCTGTGAACTGTATCGTTATAATTGTTTACGATTTTTTGAAGAATATCGATCCATTTTAAAGTTTTTATTAATCTCAAAAATTACTTTCATTCTCTCATTTTGAGTTCTGTTATATCTCTCTACAATACTTGATTTCTCTTCGTTTTCAGTATGATAAATCTTAATGTTGTATTTCCTCAAAAACATCGTTAAATTCTTTATTTTTAAACTCTAAACCCTTATCTGTATGAAGTAGGTTAGGAGGTTTGTGATTGATCCTTATGGCATCTTTTACTATATCTTCGAAAGCTTTTGAAATATCCTTGCCGTTTTTTCTTTTGATAGCTCTTGACCAAGCATATTTTGAGAAAGTATCAATAACATTTAACATATACTTAAATCCATCATTTTGATCTGAATAGTTAGACATTATAACTAAATCTGCTGCCCATAAATCGTCAATTCCTAATGTTATAATTTTTCTCTTTTTAAACTTTTTTCGTACTGGTGCATGAATTTCTCGAGCTTCAATCTCTATCTCATCTTTAGTCTTCAATTCTTGCTTAACAGGTTTTGGATTTGGATTCTTTATAAACTTACTCTTGTTTGTCTTACATTTTGAACATTTTGCAGCAATTCTATACAATCCATTTTGAGTTTGAACGATTTTTGAATCTATATTTTTCGTTTTTCTTTTTACACTTGTGACAGTGAATTAAATCATCTTCCATTTACATATCAAAGTTTCCAAGTTTATTTAATTCGTCTAATATATCTGTTTTATAGCCATACGGTACTGGTATCGATCTTATTTTCTAGGACAATTCTCTTATCATCTTTAGCGTTCAGTGCCAGCTTGTTTATGGTAACAGTGTACAACTCATGTTTATAACTTTTGATGACTGTCATCTCCCTAAATTCTTCTTTATCTTTGAACAAACATCTCTTCAAGTTTTCGATATTTATTGTTTTATTTACAACGCTTCTCTTAATTCCTTTACACCTAACTGGGTTTTTATCTAGATATTTGTACGAGTACATCTTAGACCTTAAACCACAAAATTCTTCTAAAACTTCGCTATTTAACTCATCTTTGAATTTCCCTATTACCTTCTTATTTTTAGTAGTGAAACATTCGTGATCTTTTGGATAATCACTTGTATCAAAGTCATCTATATTTTCTTTAATAATTTTAAAAGGATCTCGTTTCAATTCTAGAAAATAACTGTCTGTATCCATGTAACACAGATTCAAATCTGGATCAAACTTCTTTAATTTGTTGTAATAAAACTCGTACATTAGCAATTTTGAGAGGTCGAGAACTGAAAATCCTATGTAAATCGGTTTGTTAAATTTAACCTTTTGTTTGTACATGTGACTCGCTATACAGTTGTCGTCAAAGATGTTTAAAGCATTTGAAATTTGTTTTCTTAGCTTGTTTCATTGAAAATTCTTCATTTCCAAGCTTAATATCACATCTGTTTCTCACATTTTCCATAGATTTTCCAAACACTGAGTTGTTCATCAGCTTATAAAAGTCCTTTTCAAAGTCGCTTGTAGCTTTGGTTCTCATGTTTGTGTTAAAATCAATGTATTCTTTCATAAAAGGCTTCTGATCGAATGCAATAACTCTATTCACATGTTTCAAAAATCATACCTTGTTCCAAATAGAACTTCAAATTTCTCGAATGAACAACGTATTCAGTTTTATCCAGTAGAGTTGTGCAAAGTTTGTTTTTAAAATGTTCTGGAGCAAGAGGTAAATCCTTGTGATGTTCGTGTAAATTCGTTGGATATCCAAGATCAACTTCGAGAATATAGCCATAATCTTCGTCGCCAGTGAGTTCCAAAATTGTTTCTTTCCATTCTGCAGTTGTGTAAGTTTTTGGATCCATCCACTTGATATCACTAAACGGCAGTTTTTGCATTAGGCCATACCCATAAAGGTTATTAGCATCAACGTATAACAAATAGTTTTCGGGCTTTGTCTTATCAAAATCTTTTAAATATTTGTTATTTGCTTTCACATATCGTTTAATACACTGAGAAATGCCTCCACGAATACCTTTTTCAATCATTAAATACATATCGTAATCGTGTATCAGTTGAAGCTCAATTTTCGTTAATTTTAACATAGCATCCCATGCGAGACTTGGAGCTGTTAGATAATGTGCCGGATCAAGTTTATAGCAATTCAAAACAAATATTCCTAAAATTTTCAAAGATATCAGCGACCAATAGAACATCTTGAATGTTATAGAGATCAGAGTAATTTCCTAGATTTTTCTCTTTTAATTTGTTCCAAACATTTAAGTAGTGTTGAAAATCTTTCTCAGATATGCTCTCATCTGTCAAAAGTGAATAGAAATCTTGAATTCTCAATTCTTCTGTGTAATCAAGTTTTTCAATACTGTCGATAAATTCATAGGGAAATATTCCTTTTCCAGATAGAATTTTAAAATCTCGTCGTCGTCATTTGGCTGTCTTTCTATTATCTCATTCAGTCCATCTTGTATAAAATGATTTGTATGTTTGAAGTCTTCTCTCTTTAGATTTTTAGCTAACTTTTCTATAGACGAGGCCATGAATCTGAACGTGTCTACAAACGAAAACTTGATGAATTTTCTTGGCTTATCACCTTCGAATTCATAGCCATATCCAGAATTTACAGAATAATTTATATATTTTTCATCGGTGTTTGCAATCAAATCAACATTACCGTACTGTTTAGCCAATTCTTTTATGTACAAATGAGTATCGTAATTTGACATATTGTGGCAGAAAACGGGAATATTCTGAGGAAATTTCAAATTTAGATTGCAACATGCATGAGCTGCGCCTTGAAACTTGCCGGTTAAATGACAATGATCTCTCACTTTATTATAACTCTTATCTTTCCAACTATCAGGAGTAAAACCATACTGAATTGACCCAACATCATAAGCAGACCATTCACAGATATGACAAACGTTTGAATTTTGATACGAAATTTCTTCTTCTTCTGTCAATTTCATAGGTTTCATGTTCTTAGAATTATATTTT
This sequence comes from Homalodisca vitripennis, assembly GCF_021130785.1. Classification (NCBI taxonomy): domain Eukaryota; kingdom Metazoa; phylum Arthropoda; class Insecta; order Hemiptera; family Cicadellidae; genus Homalodisca; species Homalodisca vitripennis. The sequence continues at coordinate 74,680,317 of NC_060211.1, forward strand.
TTTCGCTATGTATTTCGATAATTTATTGAGTTCTTCAAACAATTTTGTCGGGACGTTTTTCAAATCTTCTTCATTTTTGGCACGATAAACATATCGGTTTGTACATGCGATTGGTCACATTCGACACTAAATATAGAGTAAAACCATAAGGAATGTGCCTCTGAATCTTGGTTGTAGTTGATCTTTCTGGATTGTTCTTACATGTCGGAATCTTTTCCAATATGCTCTCAAAGTCCATATAAATTACGTACGGATGGTTAAATTTCTTTTGATAATTAGTAAATTTAGTTGTTTGACCTGGAAATGGCATAATTGGCTTACAAACCATGATTTTTACAAATTTCTAAGTGATCTGTTAAATCTCCAGATTTGTAAAAATGGCTTAAACATCTTCTACAAAGAAATTTTCTTTCCTTATGCTTGGATAACTGAGAACTCACGAGTTTATTTAAGGGGATTCTGCATCTAGATGGGTGTTTTTTTATATTTACTAACATTTTATTATTTTGATGTATTTTTTCAATTCCTACATGTAAAAACTAATATGTAAATACCTTTGGTGTCATATTTTAATTTTACTTGGATACAATAAAATAAATACTCGTTTTTATTTTGTAAAAACGTTAATTTTTAAAATTGATATTCCATAGCTGAATGACAATCAATTGTTATCCTGTTTATTTTATTTTGATGCTATTGACAGCTACTACATTCCTATGTATTTTCATTGTCATACCCCAATAGATTAAAATTCCATGGGCTTTTAAAAATTAAAAAAAATATTTTCTCATTTTATTTTATTTGTATAATTAAAAAAAATAGGTTAGGTAAGCTGTAGAGTTATGAAAATACATAGGAATTTTAGACATGATATGAATAATACCTGGAAAAAATTTCAGCTCTCTATGTATTATGGTTCTCAAGCAATATCAATTTTTATTCAAAGAAACCTAACTTTCGGAAAATCGCGATAAACTAAAATAGTTTCATTTCTTCAATGTAATCTACAAGTTTATATTAATACAACAATTTTTATATAACATAATATTACATTAATTTGTTATTTTACATAGGCCTATTAGAATAGTATCCATAAATATTTTTTGTTGGTCCAAAATCTAAGTTTTGAAGTCTTAAAAAAAAAAAAAAAAAATTAGACCTACCGTATCAAGTAGTGGTTCCAGCATTCATATCTTTACAGCCAATGTAGCCTACTAGGTTTTAGACCTAGAATTCTCCTGCACCATACACCAGCCCTTCTGTTGCTCTTAGTCTTTCTTCTTCTGCTATCTGTGCCACTTTCAGTCTCCTCCTATATTCTCCAATCTGTAACTCTTTGCGCCTTTTTGATAGTCGTAGCCTGCTTTTATCAAAGCGCTTAGCTATCCTATAACTGTGCCTCCCAGGACTAATACCTGCAGCCTCTTGATAGCTTGAACAAGTTTTCATATAGCCTGTGTTGTAAATGCTGATGGCTTCAAAAATACCCAGTTCAAGTTTTGTTTTAGATGTGTAAACAGTTTTGGGGCACTTTGACCAAATAACATTGTGGAGCGCCTCATTGGCATTTTGAGTCCGACCGGCTAAACACCTAGTCAACAAAGTTTCGGTGGAGAGCCTCTCATATAAAGGAAGCATTTCTTTCACTACATTAGGAGAGAGAGGTGTTTTGATTTTCAATGCATGTGGTTCAGGAGATCTTCCATCAGCAATGGCTCTTTGGTAAAAACACCAAGATTCCTTCCCTAGCGGACATAACTTATGATGTGGTGACTCATCAGTGGATTTACAGTGAAAGAGAGTGGCATATATTGCCTCTTTCATTTTGGTTACATTACCAAGGTTTTTATGTATACCATTGTGGTAATACCTTGTTAGTTTTTGTATAACTGGTTCACTTAGGTGACCTCGAGATCGACCTCCAACTGGGTTTTTTGATTTTGAACGATCCTTTACTAGTTTTCTCAATCCAGTGCCTAACCTCTTTGCAACATGATTGAGGCACTCCACTTTTTCAATCTGTTTGTCACCATAAATATTGCAATCATTTAGATGTGCAATTGTTTTTGCATCGCCATCCGACAACATGGTTGTATATCTAAATCCAATGCTTTCCGAACGCCGCCACAATCTTTCTGCTGCCTCCACCTCCATTCCTGGTGATGAACCTACATAGTTTTGGTTACATACACCTTTGTGATTGTTGTACCAAGTCTGAAAATGCTCAGGGTTGCTAATTTTTCGTTTTGCTACCTCACATATGTTACAAAATTTGGATATCACTTCAAAATCTATAACAAGACCTGTCAAAATTTCAATACAACAACCAATCCCATATTTGGATGTGAAACCACGTTTCTGCCATGATCCGTCATAACTCACAGTTATGTCAAACACCTCATTGTCAGCATCTAAAGTGCCCATAACACTTTTTTTACTTCGAATCGGGCTAATTCCAAAACATGTTCCATTTCTGTTTTTGAAGAAGCGTGTAGGCTACTTATATGTTTTTGAAACGTTCTATAATTCATTGGACTCATGTTCAAGGACATACAAAACATATCTAAAGCCCTATGCCCTTTGCCAATAGAAGCAATTGCTTTGACTACTCTGCGGTTTACGTCATAAGAACCTCTCGGAGTGTCGTTTGTATTCGTCGACTGGGACGTACAAAAGCTAGTCTCATAATCACAGTCATCACATTTTACATTCAGGGTAACAGCAAAACCTTTTATGCATTTGGTTATTACTTTTGACCTCTCAGAAAAACACATTTTACAAGGAAAAGAGCCTATAAAACTTTCAAGCTTCTTGGTTTCGACTAAAATGTATTCTGATGATTCGTTTTTTTTCTGGAATTATCTCATTATAACTAGAATATAATGCAAATCCAGTAGGCCTACTTACATTTTCCACAGTCTCTTCACTTACTTGTTGTTGGACAAATGGTGCATTTGTAACATGTTGCATACTAACACTAGGTTGTGGATCACAAGTTTGTAGGTTAGGCCTAGGCTCAACTGGAGCTCTATTTCCATTGTCACTTGTATCTTTCCATCTTAGCGAAATCGCTTGTCTATTTCTATCACTTAGTCTCTTTTTGGAGTTCTTTTTTCGACCCATATTTGACTAAAACTATTCACTTATTGTAGACACTAAAACACAAGAAACTGCACAATTACAATTGTAAACAAACAGAATATTTTGTGAATGTTTGTTTGTGATATGCTACCATATGACTCAAATACATTTGATCAGCTGTTTGAGCAAACAGTTGTTAGCTAACTAACATACAAGCTAGCCAGAAAGACAAACAAACAAAGATAAATAAACTATAGAAACAAAGAGTAAACAATAATGCTTATTACATGTAAAGTTTCTTTGAAACCAGAAAATGTCGAGTTCACACTCAGGACATGGCCGAATAAAATAAATATTATGAGATAAAATATTATTTTTTTAGTCATAAAGTTATGTTTTTCTGGTTCAGAATTAAACAGAGAACAAGAATATGTATAAATATTTTTTTTCAAATTTTTGTCATTTTTTGCCATTTCTAGATGCAGAATCCCCGGTTATCAAAACATAATGAGATTTTTCTTCTTGTTTAACATACAATAAATCGATTTCTAACTCGGCATCATAATTTTTCAGAAATTTGTAACGGAACAATATTGAGTTTCTCATCATAACTGTAGATATTTATAGACATTTTTGGATATTTGTACTTGGAATTGTAGCTTCGTTTTTCAAATATTTGTATATCTTTCAGAGACATTGGATACTCAAAACCTGAAAATATTTCGTCATTCACAAATTTTTCGTATTGCTTTACACGTTCACAGTCTCTTTCTGGTTTTTCAATAGCACATCTTATTGAGTAAATAAAGCAAAAATCATCTCTATTTTTTATATTTATACAAGCTTTTTTATCTTTGATATTCTTTTGGTAAATCGATGTATGATCCTGCATTCATCATTTCGTGTTTGTTAAGGCTCAAAACTAGTTGTTTACAACTTTTAAATGTCCATCCGGAACCTTTATTTGGATTATTCGTTTGTTCTCGATGTGTTAATTTATTAAATTGCTTAGTAATAAAGTCGTTTACGTCAAAGATTTCGTCTGCTTTGATAGTAAAATACATTAGACATGTTTGCGGTTCACCATTCACTAAAGTTCGTTCGTATTCACATTCCAAAGAGAGATAGCCCTTCATATTTTTAACATTTTCTTGAAATTTCTCGATTAAACTTTTAATTTCTGACCGCATAATTGAAAGATATTTGTAAATTGACATGGAATTGTCGTTCAAGTTTGTTAAAATGTATTGCTTGAAAAGACCGTGTATTGAGGATAAAACTTCTACATCAATGATATTTTCGGATTTTACTTTAAGAGTTTTATCAATTTCTTCGATCATTTCAGACTTGGTTTTATCGTTAGTACCGATAGCCAACTTTTCAGCTATTGAATGAAGTTTTTCATCATTAAATAGGTCGAGATTTTTCTTTTCAACTTTGAAATTTCTCTTTAATTCACGTAATTTCTCAATATTAAACATGTTTTCGTGATCGGCAATTTTATTTTCTCTAGCCCACTGTCTTACATAATTTAGTTCATTATTGTAAATTTGCTTGTTTTTTTCATGACTTTTAGAATTATAATGGCGATCATAGTTTTTTCTTAAAATTTCTATTTTGCAGAACGGACATGATATTTTATCGCGCTCCATTTAGATAGAAAAATTTATTTAACTAAATGGTGCTTGTAAACCAACGATTGCGCCTCTCACGGCGTGATATCACTACGGATATGACGCAGGCGAAGCGATTATCGTGATGGTCGGTCTGTAGTAGCACACCTCGACTGTCATTAAAGAATTAAACAAAAATGAAAAATTACACTTGGTTGTTACTGGAAAGAAGACTATAAAAGATAAAGAAATTATAACAATTATCTTTGTAGAATAAAGTCTTAACTCTAAAACTTGCAGTCCCTCCCCACGTCATAGTACTGTTTTGATAACCATAGTTGGTGTCTTTCTTCATAGGAATCACATGGAATATTATCTACAGTAATACCTTTTGTTTCACACAAAATGTGGCTATATTCTATAAGAAAAATTCTATAATGCTCTTTAATGAATTGTGTTGATAAATCTTGATACTCACAAAAATTCCTAAGAAATTCATCAATTAAGTCTTGATTATCTTGAAAGGACGTATAATATGGGAAAAAATGTCATAAAAAAAACGATGAAAACTCTCTGTTTGTTTATTTTTTACTTTCTTTTCAATATCTTTCGTAATTATATTAAATATGTAATCCCTTACTTTTTTAGTTTTTTGCCGATAGTAAAACACTCCATTAGACGTTTTTTCTGCAAAAGACTCTACAAGTTCTTTTAATTCTGTTTCATTTAAAGACGGTATCAACTGTTGTTGAGAATAAACCGGCAATTCACTGAATTCATCTTTGTTGCACTGTTTTAATGCTAGAAACTGAAGAGAGCTTGGTGAGTTCATGTTGTTTATTTAGTAGAAAAGTTTTTTATTAAAGTATGTTTTTAGTAAAAATGTTTTAAATTGATTAAATTTTATTAAGATTTCGAAGATTTTTCCTTTATTCGTAGCAGATTTGACAACATTTTACAAAGCACAGCTTAAGAAAGTAGAAGCTCAGATTTGGTTAATTTTTCATTCCACAGAGTAGATAGTAATGTACCGATCGCTTTTGGAGACGAACGACTGTAGATTCGGTTAATTTTTCATTGAGATTTGCTGTGTTATTTCTCAGCTTCCTTTATGGTACATTGAACAGTATTTTACATTGCTTTTCGGTCGGCTCCGAAAGTGCGCCAGGAACCCCATATTACTATCTACTTACACCGAATTGTTACATTTTACTGGATATTCAAAAACATTCTAATCGCAAAACAGAAATTTTCTGTTTATGTTACGTAACATATATTAATGAGTACAAAATAGGTTTAAAGCCTTCCGTCAAACAATATTAAGCAATCTGCGCCAAAGCCTCATGGGTGTAGTATCGACCAGTATTTGGATATGTTGTTATTTATTTATTTATGTCTTATTTTACTTTTATGGTAAGGCTATGTTCAGCCAAGGCTTCAGTCCAACGACGCTATTTGAGAATGCTAGGAAATAATTCAGTTTTTTTATTAATATCTGTACCTCAGAACTATATGGGCCTAAGTCACATTTAGTAGATTTTACAGGAGAGCATAAAAACTACGAACAGTTGTGTTTATTCTTTATTATAAAATTATGAACTGTGTTTAGTTTCTACTTCACAAGTTAACTTACTTATGTTTATAGAAGCATTAAACTGCTTTAGTATTTTTATGTAATTATTTTTTTGTTACATTAAAAATGGACTTACGATATTTTGGCTCTAATCAAAAACATATGTTATATTGCTACTTGGACTTAAGCAACCAAATTAAGTGTATCCATTAGCAGCCAATATACATGGTTTAGTCAATAAAAACACTATTACAATGCTAATAAAATATATTATCTAACAATGTTGTAATGGCATCTGGAAAGTTGTTTTTTCTAAAATCAAAAACATTTGTTTTAATGCTATTTGGACTTAAGCATTGTATTTCCATTAGCAACTAATATACATTGTTTCGTCAATAAAACACTATTACACTGCTTATAAAAACTATAAATATAAGGTAAGAATTAATCTAATAATGTTGAACTGATATCTGGAAAGTCATTTTCACTAGCCCCATGTGGAAGGTTCTCAAAGTAAGCCTTGTATTCTTCAGGGACCCACTGGAAGATTGTCATTAAATCTCTGAATTTTTCATTACTTATTTTCCTCTTCTCAGATCTTAGTTTCGGAACTGATTCAGGCATGATTGTTTCTTTTCTCTTATTTCTTCTCAAATCCACACTTTTAAAATCAAACATCATCAAAGCTTGTTTTATAGTACAGTATACCAAGTTCTTCTCTTCGAACCTGTAACCAAACTGTGTTGGAAATGAGGAAAGGTTCTCCAATAGTATTTTTTTTCCTGTTTATTAATGGTCCATCTTTATTAGTAAGCGAAAGAAAATCAAGAAAGTGTTCAAGAGACATTTTCTTTACAATGAATGGGTTTTTATTGCTACAAGATGCGATGAAGTTCGCCCAATCATTAGTAGTAAATATTGTGTTAGTTTTAAGATGCTTTTTTGCTCTTTCTATTAATCCATGTTTACCATCTACCTCCATATGTGTATGCCCAGCTAATAAAAATTTGTGGTTTATTTCATTAATGTTGGGTAGAGTTTTCAAAATCCAAATGTACATAAAAAATCATATTAATATTTCTATTTTGAACCGCTGCAGTTATCGGTCCAAACAGTCAGAGTGTCAATGCTGCTTTTATTGAGCTCTTCATTTGCCCAGGTAAACAAACAAGAAGCCATCTCACTTCCACCTCTACCTGCAGTGGTCTCATTCCAAATCATGCACCACGTTTTCTTTCCACTACTGTCGTCAATGGTGTAGTTTAGAGTCCAGAGCTTTCTCAAGTAGAAGCTTTGACAGTTTTGTGAGAGCTGGAGTAGGAAGACACTTCTGTAGGTCTGCCATAACAACTTTAAATTTTTCATTTCCTTGTCCCAAAAGCTTATCTTCTTTTTTCAAATGGTATCTACGTGCTGCTTCATCTAGATGCTTCTGCTTTTCTGCTTGAAGGTTTTCTTTTTGCTCACCGTTTGCATTCTTTAATTGGCAATCAATTCTGTCACAAAAATCACATGTGTCATTGTCTGGCAAATGAAATGACAAATTGTATTCTCTATTGAAAATTTCTGAAAATAACCATTTCTTTTCGGGTTTGATATTTTTTTCTTTACATTCATTTTCATACATGGTATACATTTATGGAAATGTTTAAATCATTACCCAAGTATTTTTTGTTTGTCCTTTCCCTACTATAGTGACTTTTATATGCTGGATATTTTGATATGTGGTTTCTTATGATATCCTTTGCTGTTCTCTGGTATTTTGTTTCCTGGTACATGTTTGCCACGATGGTCTGGTTCAACCATACCAGTACTTTGGGTTTTTAAGAGAGCAAACTTAACAAATGTTTCTGATATTACTAGTGTGTTCAAGAAAAATTGTTTGCAAACTTTTTCAAAATTGTTATCCCATTTGAGAAAATAAGTATGGCTGTTTTTTCTACTATTTCTAGAACCATCTCTTTGTCGTGACCTGGCTATTGGCTTGGTTGTAATACAAGAAACTATATACTGGCGTTTAGAACTTAAGTTTCTTTCACTATTATAATAGTCAGAATGAATGTGTACTCTTTGTGCATGACTTATGCGCTGAGAGCATTTCAAGCGACAAGTAGTTTTACAAGGAGGTCTTAAAGTTCTTTCTTTTACAATATCTCCTTTAGAGTTGACATGCTCTTTTCCAGAAATTCGTCCCTGCTTTCTAATGTTTTTTTTTCCACTTTTTTTCATTCCTTATTCTTTTTCTTCCTTTATTTTTAGGTTGAGTAACTATCGGTAACTCGCTCTCCGTGTCATCTGAATCGGTGTATGGTACCAGAGGTATTATATTATTATTATTTGCTGTAGTATTTGTACTTACAGATTGACTTTGTACTTGTTCTAAATCGTTACTTAAAGTTGAATCACTCTCTGAACCTGAAGGTGGAGTGTATGTTGGATCATCGATGTCATTCTCAAATAGGTCGCTCACAGAAGATAGCGCATCATCTAAATCTTCCAGTGTTGTCGATGCTCCAGATTCTTGTTCCATGTTTGTCACTTGTGTTATCGTCTCTAGCTCCCATTCATTTGACTCTGAAAAATAAATTGTTAAGATATTTTGAATATTTAATTTTATTTAAGTGTTTTGCTTTTAATAACATAGAGCTTTCTTTCCTACAAGTGTTCCCAGCCTTCAAGAAATAGAGAAATTCACTCGGTTTTTGTCCAATTTATTTTAATTTTTTAAATTGATGTTCCGCCAAAACATTGATTAGTTCATTATATAGATAGCCTACACAAAGAATGTGGATATAAAAAATATTATATCGTTAAAGTGGATTTCTATTGAATTTTTATCATGTATTTGGTAATTATGTGTAATTTACTCGTCACTCACGAAGTTTTTCATATTGAAGTATAATTTCTGTTAAACATGTAGAATGTTAAAATTAGGTAGAATAACAAGTCGGAAAGACAAAGAACCCCTAAGAATATAACTATTATCGTATGAAATTAATGCTCTCTGTCCCTACCGACTACAGCATTTACAGTCTAATGACAATGTACTAGGTCTAGGCCCAGCTTAACACGATTGAAATGGAACCTAAATTATTGCTAGGGTAGGCTAAAGCCCCCGAGTAAATACCTGCTACAATATGGTTAAATGGTTAAACATAACAGTAATTTACACAAAAAAGATTTTTATAACAACCATAAATTTTACTGAAATTTATTTAAACTGAGCCTAGAGTATTATGTACCTACTAATCTCACCTGGTTCTACTGGAGTTGAAATGAAATTAAGAAGATGTACGTCTTTACTAGTTTCTCTTTCAACTTGGATATTTTCACTTTCATGCATGTTAAAATTCCATTGGGTTGAGTCATTGTCAGGTTAAAACGAGGATGGATGTGCAATCTGGATTCAATACCTAGAAATAAAATTGAAAATCAAACATACACTTAGGCCTACTTCTCCTATTGGCACAACAATGTTCTAAACCTAGGCTAATAATAATAATAATAATAATAAAAATTGTTCCTTGAGGTCTGAGTATAAAATTCGAATTTTTACTTTAAGTTTTACATATTGTTAGCTTGTAAACATATTTAAAAAATACTTACTTTTAATTCGGTTTAAAGTCGGTGAAGGAGTGGAATTTCTTCGTGGAACTTCTACTGATTGATTGCTAGGACAATCATTAGTTTCAGGTTTCAGATTATCTTCAGTGAACGTATTAAGGTTTTTCAATTTGGAAAGTATAAACTTTCCCCTACTTTCCATATTAATACCAAAACGTTTTGTTAAAAGTAGAATAAAACTTTGATTAGTACAGCTCAGTCCTAACCTCAATTAATCTCTCTAATAGCAGGCAGCAGCAATATCAACAGTATTATTGACAGTCATCAGCTGTTCAGAAAACAGGACTTGAGACTAAATGAGTATAGTGGCTAGGGCCAGACAATGGCAAGTCCATTTTGTGGACTTAGGTTTTTGCTGAAATGCTCAATGTTCAGAACCATAACATCATAGGTGGAGTTAAGTTTGTCTGGTTCTGATATACCTCAGGACTTAGACTCATATAACCTTTGATAAATCATAAAAATAGAATTTTTAGCGGAGTTACGATGGTATGGCTGGATGTAAAATGAAATTTTAAGAACATAGGTGCAATAACCTAAAAAATAAGAAATTTTGGACTTAGGCTCATATGGTTCTGAGGTACAGATATATCAGTTCGTGTATTCTTTATCTATGTGTCTTAAAAATTAAAAAGAACGTAGTGCCTTATTCTTTATAATTATTAAGAATCAGAATTAAGCAAAGATTTATTTAAGCAAATCAAAAGGGCATTAATAATGAATAATGCCATTTCAGTTTTTAAAATTGTTTTCATTTAATATTCTTCAAAATAAAATGCCTCAAAAAACCTTTAATCATACAAAATATAGTCTAACCTTGTTTTTAAAATCTAGTAAACAATCTAACGGTATGCATTGAATGTCATTTGGTTGAAAAAATAGTTATAGCTATTTTGATAGGTGGGAGGTTACTTTCGCATGCATGGAATACTCGTGAGACAAGGGCTGAAATTTTTAAATGATTATTTGCATTATTAACAGATGATTTTAATTTAAATAAAACAATTTTATCCTTGAGTAACTTTTAATATATATAACAAATCAAGTACTAAAATTAATTTCCAACATGAAAATTCAAGGATAGCCACACGATAAGAGTATTTACCTTTTTTTTTAGGTATTATTGGTGTTGATCCAACATAATAAAGTGTAGTGATTTTATAAATAAAATATTTTTGTTTGAATGGAAATAAAATTCATTGTTATTAATACGTTTGTTGATGTGTAAATAGTTTTTAAAGGATATATTATGACTTATTTTAACCACATATCATAACGATTATGTATAAAGTTCAAAATTAGTTTAAAATTTAGTATCGAAAATTATTTAGAGCGACCTGATATTGTTGGTAAACTTACCGTTAATATGTATTTCCATTGAATAAATTACTTTATCCATTAGTAATTCATGTATTTCCATTGCTTAGCAAATGGCCCAGCAAAACAGCTGCAATTATACAGCTGGTATTGATAATCCGTCAAAATTGTGGCATGTTGCTTCTGACTTTAATTATATACTACGAATATCCCTTCAAATTGTTTATTATTTTACGGCTAAACTGCAATTATATGAAGTTTTCAGTAATATCCTGTGCCTGCTATAGTTAATTAAAAAATACTATGAAACTTTACTAATAAATTAAATTTTAAATATTAAGTATTTGTGATGACATCCAAAGTTTTTCGTACATTTTCAGTTTACTTCTATACATTTTAAATTTGACTTTTTAATATATATATATATATATATATATATATATATATATATATAACAGTGTGTTCAATCCTTGACTTAACTAGTATGTGCTCTGGTTATGGTTTGAATGAAAAGTACAATACTAATCAGGTAGCAGTATTATTTAAAAGAAATTAACACTGTTAACAATATTTCAATTACATCCCAAGATTGCCTATTGCAATCATAAAGTGGTTAGCTTCAGATTTGAGAGTAAATATTTACATTTACATTGTAATGTATCATTGTATCATGTGTATCATGTATCATTGTGGATTTCACATTAGATTAACTTTTATTTGAAACTCGTGATGTATAATCAATTTCAGGGAAAGTGGAGAGCACGGAATTCATTCTCCATCACATATTTCGTTGCAATCATATGATATGATTGGTTGTTAATATCATGCTCCGTCCTATTAATTCAAACTTTTGCATTGTGGCTTTTTTTAATATAATTGTATTCTGTATAGAGTTTTTTACGGAACAAACGTTAAAAGATAAAAAGCTATGAATTCAAAATAGAAAACAATATAAAGATCAAAATTTCTATATACAGCCACAAACTAATCTAGAATATCCAATCAGTTTCTTAATACTCCAACAACACAATAGAAACAAAACTATTGAAACATTGCAAAGCAGTTTACAATTTATCAGTAGTAGTTGTAAAATCAGATGTTCACCCACAGCCATAATAATAATAGTTGTAATAGATTCTTAAATATTCTTGAATAGGACTTGTCTAAAACTAAAAGCTTGTCAATCGCTACATTTTATACACACCAAGTAATGCAAAGGTAAAGGCCGAGTTTCTCAGTTGCCATGACTACGAATTAAACTTCAGTAGCAGGTCCGCATCATGTCATAGACATGTTCTTGAAACTTTCCCCTAGTTGTAAATGAGGCAAAAAGAGGAAAGTTGTGCCAACGCTGTGTCAACCACAGTTTTACATGGGGTGTACTGAATATTCTGTGCAAAGATTGTATGCAAAATATTAAATTTTATGTTAGAGAATTAACCTTTAAAAATGTTTTTAACAGTGTTCTGAGTGAGAAAATTTATTAACGAATCTAGAGACAGATCTGGTTAAATCTTCTCGTTCCCTGCACTCATAGTAGTGTATAATTAAATTACTTATTCAAAGTTTGTTTTTATACATTAATGATATCCTTAGCTGTCCAGCAGCCTAGTCCTCTTAATGAAGATTTAATCCAGTGCTTTACATTGAAAATGTAGCATATTGTCTCGCAAGACCTAATATTTTGTTATATTTATTTATTTATTTCTATATCACGTAATCATTTGTAGTGTCTGTTTCTGCCACAATGAATGACTTTTTGTTTAGTTTTGTTGTGTGAGTATGTCAAGAATGTAAAATTAGTTTAACTAACATACAAAGTTATGTCAATGTTTATCAAACATTTTATGTGGTAGAATATGATAAATTTTCATATTAAACCTGTTACTCTTAGTTTTGCGTATTTAAAAATATCTTCCTCTTCATAATAAGTTCTTGTATTTTACAGTTGTAAAAATTTGTAGTTTTATTGAAACATTCCATAGTTAAGACAAATTAACGTAAATTCTTATCTGTTGACAATAACATTATAACCAACTTAGCAGTTGCCTGTGGTTCAGCATTTTATAAGTTTTGCATGTGTATGAGCAATTATGGTGCATTACCGAAGAAAAATTTCGAGTTTACCTCGTTTGGCCGATTAAGAATATATATATATATATTCTTAATATATATATATATATATATATATATATATATATATCGGAAAAAAGTAAGCGCTCTGTGGTGTAATGGTAGCACATTTACCCGGCAAGTGAGAGATCCGGGTTCGACTCCCGGCGGAGCAACTACTTTTTGTGATTCAATGTTTATTGTAATTAAATAAGGCTCTTGCCATTTATACAGTTTAATGTAAATAAAAGTCGTTTGACAGGTATTTGGTCTTCCGATCATATGTTAGTTTGCTTATTTAAACGCATATGTGACAGGTACGGCCAAATACAAAATAATTGAAACGGAAAAAGTAAGCGCTCTGTGGTGTAATGGTAGCACATTCACCCGGCAAGTGAGAGATCCGGGTTCGACTCCCGGCGGAGCAACTACTTTTTGTGATTCAATGTTTATTGAAATTAAATAAGGCTCTTGCAATTATACAGTTTAATATATACAGGGTGTACATAAAGTCCTGCACGGGTATAATATTTTTTGAACGATAACAGATAAATAAACAAGATTTGGTACATCAATACTACACCTAAAAATCTACTTTTTGAAGGAACTATCAGGTTTTCCCCGTTATCAATATATTAGGACCAAATTTGTAACCCTTGAGGATAACTAAATGTCATAATTCACTTCTGTACAACTGACAAGCATAATGTAGTAGTTAGCTGCAGTATTCGTTTTGGTTTGCAGTTTTGCTTTACTGGGGTTATGGCTACTAATAAAATGTAACCAAGTAAAATCTTTGAACAGCCGCCATTTTGTACTGGATCAATCTTTTTGAGTGCGGTTTTGCGGCATTACACTCTGCTAGATAAGCCCTTTAAAATGAATGATGTCCATATTGACCTATGCTCCTATTTAAGATTTCCTTCTGACTCCTTGCGGGACGTCCCCATGATATTACAGAAAACTGATAGTTCCTTCAAAAAGTAGATTTTTAGGTGTAGTATTGATGTACCAAATCTTGTTTATTTATCTGTTATCGTTTCAAAAAATATTATACCCGTGCAGGACTTTATGTACACCCTGTATATTATATATATATATATATATATATATATATATTTATATATATATATATATATCTCCGCGCATTATGGATACACCTTGTATTACATAGACAGGTCTGAGAGATTCATTCGTGGTCTAAATCCAACTAAGATAGATTTTATAACAGACTTTAAATTTATAGAAAAAGTTAGGTAGTAATATTTCATATTACTTTGTTTTTAGTATCTGCATTATCTGATCAGCATACACCTATGACCATGCATACGATATTTTTTAAATTCTAAGACTGAAGTTCTCCTGTTTGATATAATAGTTTAAACAGATAGAGGTTAAAATGTGTATTGAGAAACATAAAAAACTCCAGTAGAAAAAATGTCATCAAATACGTTGGGATGTTACTGAGTATGTCCTGAATTTTAGATAATGTGAACTTTAAAGTTTCTTTAAATAACTTTTTATACAATAATAATAAGAGAACGTTCTTCTTTCATAATCTAGGTATTGACTTGACATTTCTTGACGAAAAACAACACATTGACATTGGTATCATATTGGTATCACTGGTAATTGAATAAAGTTAATCGATTTTATATAAAAAACGACTAGCCCAGTACGTACTTTCTGTTACCATTACGTTGCTATTTTTCACTTGTAATAGTGAATACATTTTATGTCTCTAATGTTTTTTTTTTAGGATGAATCTTTGGTACAAACATTTTAGAAATTAGTAAAGGCTTGGATATGTCGTATTTAACAAATAAAAATAAAAAATATAACAATTTTAATATAACGTAGGGATTTTAAAATGTGTATTTTTCATATACCATTAAGGGTTATAACGTCATTGAATGTAATTTGCAGAAAAGTGTTATACGAGTTAATGAAAATCTGTTGATTATTTTAAATTTATTTACATAATTGTATAATAAATATCCAAGTATTTTCATTCAAGCAATTGTGTTGAGTTCTTGAGATATTTTAAACTCCAACAGAATGTATGTAAAGTTACAGTGATGCTCAAGTGCTTGTGGTTTACTAGAGCTGGAAGTCTAATTCCCTTCAGTTCCTGGTGACTGCCTTTACATTACCCGCATAAAAGCTGAATTCCAGTTTAATAGGAGTTGTAAATCTGAGTTTAAATAGCCACGATTATGAAAAGTCATGCACAGCATCTTGATCTAAACATTTAAACCCTTACAGTGTTATAGTCTCGTTTAGGCAGTGAGATAGATTAATTTTACTTGGTGAACATTGTAACACATAAAAAAAATTTTTTTTTAAATTTTTTATTAACATGGAATTATATTAATGTTTTAAAATCAAATCAAATTCTTTCTTTTTGTCAAGAACTCATCATAAAATAATGTTATGTGTAGCAAGTCAGAAATTAATACATTTCAAAAATGATATTTATACTTTTTTCATTAATTAATTTAAAAAAAGTAAAACGCAAACATACAGTAATTATTTACCTCTAAACCGTATATAACTTTATTGCCTATGCGCTTTCCATAATTTATTGACTATATCTATTGACTAAAATACATATAACTTTCGCACGCTTTTTTATCTATAAATGTTCAAACGGTATGAGTATCCAAAAGGCAGATAAGAGCCAAAGAATCTAAAATGTATCTAATTGATGCTCCTGGAGGCATCAATACTAGCAGTATCCTTATTAGTAGTTTATAATTTCTATTATCTCATATATAAATACAAGTATCTGAGAGAGGCTTCATCATTAATCTTTTATGCAAAACCCTAATAGGCTAACATAAGTGTAGTTATTTAGAGAAATCCCTACCCCCACAAACCCCCATTTCTCGGTCCACTTGATGTGTAACTGTGGATCCTTCATTATAATCCTATGTTACAATCTGTATATTATTATTCATTAAGGTCATTACCACTATTGTGGTATTAGTGATAAAAGGTCAGATATTATCATGAAATACTGTTGGATATCTTGATCTCTTTCGAATTTATTACGTTGTTTCTAATCTGAACTCCAAATCTAACTAATAATTTCCATTTTGAAACTTATGACCATTGCAGTTCTTAACAGGAATTAACTAAACAAACAAATAGGAAAAATAAGTTTAAAGTACGAAATTCATCCAGTGTAAATTCATCCATTATTGAGGATTTTGAGGGTTTTTAAAAATCACCTGCCGCTTGTCTAATTGTTCGCCTCCACAGCGACCTGCAGCAATGTTATGTTACACTGTGAGAGTTATTGCCCATTCTATTAGATTTAAAACCGTCTTCAATTAATTATCATGCTTTAGTATACCTCACAATGGGCTCAGTAAGTGCTGTTGCCTGCAACCCTCAAGCACAAAGGGTGGAGTGACCCCGGGCCTGGAGAGACTGTCACTATCCCCGGTGAGCTGGGCAACGAGGTGGGCTTCCCCATGGGGATACTGCTCTGACCTGTTGCTAGAACCTTGTTGGCAGAGGGTGTGTACTGTACCTTAGGGAGTATACCGGTGAAAACTGGCTTTAGGTACCCTATCCCAGATTAGCTGAGTAACGGATCAGATGGTCAGAGTCTATAGAGGCAGGCGGGTCTTTGCTCAAGGTGGCCTGTATACCACGGTGCAGATCAAGGGGCTGGTCACCACGGTATATCTTGTATGTCTACAGGTATATTTATAGAACCGGTTTTCCGATACGCTATCCAGGTTCACCATAACCTAGGTAATGGATACTGAGGATAGATCCCATATAGGAAGGGGACTTGGGCCCCCGTGTATCTTTGGGTGCAGAATACGGACTGGTCAATCCATGCATGAGGTAAATGGAGAAGAGAACATTCTGATATGACAAAATGTACTTAAGAACTGCAGAGGGTCTGTAGGGAAGGGAACACAGCTTAGGATCACAGGTAGCCGATACTTTTTCCATTCAACTGGGGGCACCGAGTTGCAGGATGTGGCATCCTACAACAAAGGTCAGCGAGGGGCAAGCACCACCTACGTAAACTGGGGGAAGGATGGAGACAATGTCAGCTCGAGGAAGTAACTAAGAAGCCTATAGTCAGAGACGGGATCTCTGGGGGTAATCCCTTATAATCAGTGTACCTCACCATGGAGGCTTTTATATATACCCCTAAAAGGTGTACACTACTTATCCTTTTTTCTATAGTGATGTTTAATACATACCATCTGGAAAAATCCTAAGAGAAACTATTTTCGAAATATTTTTTTTCAGCCAAGTATTGAAAAACGGAAATATCTAAGAAAAATGTGTGTTTAATAACGTAATATTTTACATTAATGAAAGCTTTATTATCTGATTTAGAAAATAAATAAGGTCAAAAAGGAACAATTATAAAAAATGTTTGTAAAAGAATTATTATTAAACTGTTTCTTGCAATAGTGAAGTATTATATCATATTAAATAACCAATATTTTTGACAGAATATTGTAAGCTCTTTTGACAGTTTTCTGAACAGATCAGGGGTTGAATATTGTTTTAATCCCTATTACTTTGAAGGTTTTCTAGGAGAGGCCGATCCTGTTTATAGCCTTTTTCGGCCAGTCTTTATGGGGTTATTGGGCTGTGCGAACATATTTTAAACAGAATAAATGAAGTTTCATACAGTACAATAAAGCTTACTAATAAAGAGTACAACTGACACTAACAGGATTTCAACCTTTGCTGTCCCTACCTCAGATTCAAAAGATGTGTGTGTCTGTGTGTGTGTGTGTGTGTGTGTGTTTCCATGACAATCATAAAAGCATGGAGTGTTTACCACCACCAGTATTTTCAGTACGTTATTTTGGTCATCTCTAATTTGTTTATGTGGAACTAGTTTTACAACTTTCTTAGTAACAGTAAAGTTAACCTTCAAGTAAAAAAGTAAAGTTTTTGAAAAGGAAGCTTACAGTTGAGATTGGTTTGAAGTTTCAAGTAACTGACTAACTTGCCCTTTTGGTTTCGGTTACACTCAATAGATCGCTTTGACAGCATATTGACATGCCTTGTTTATTAACAGGATCTGTTCAACCTTCCTTTTATCGTTACTGAAAGTTGTGCTTAACTCTTACAAATATAGATTAAACTTCGGCACAGATTTAAAATAATTGACTGCAGCTTAGTTTATCGATTTTTGTCAGTATAATCAACTGAGTGATAGTAATTAAACTAATAGTTACAAGTCAAACTTCGTGTCTCATTAACTCTGAACTCATTTACTTGCTCTCAATGTTCATGTTTCAGCACGCTATCAAGAGTACACGATACTTTTAAAACAGCGACCCAGTTCCCTTATACTGTCATTGCTTTACTATATAAGACAATATATCACTTAAATTAGGAACCGATCACTTACTATTTGGGAACTTGAAATAAAAATTAATACAACACAAAGAACATATCTTGAAGAAGAGCTAGGTACCGTTTGATGATTGATGACTCATTATGAAGTGTATTTTTCAAAATTTGCATTCTTTACGTGTTTATAATCGAATTTTAAACTCCTCTTAGTAAGTTATGTTCTCTAATTCTCTAATTAAAGGTTCTCTTTTACACTCAGTTAAAACAGATAACACATACATACTTAAATTTGTTCAACAGATGTTATATTACTCCTATACGCCCTAATTAAAATTACATACAAGTTTTATTTAATCAGTTCAGTTTATACTCTGTTACGTTTTTTACAAATACAGTTTCCCGTACCTGAATTCCGTGTTAATAAATTGAAGTCCAAACTTTCCAGCAAGTGTCATATAAATTGTTTTCTATTCATTTGCCTTCGTTTCCACACGATAATGACCAAATGGAAGGAGCTTAAAGTTTTAATTTTTTATATTTTCTCATTATACTAGAAATACACCACTCGAATTTGGAGACTTGCCTATTGGAAAAGGCACTCTGTCTGTCAAACCTAAATTCCGCCATAAAAAGTCAATAGGGATACTTTCAAAGGTGTTAAAAGAATAAAATTTTGTATTTAACCCAAAACTTCTGCTTATAAACTATTGTTCCATAAAAAATAACGTATATTTTCTTTGAAGTACCTTTATTTTCAATTCTTATAACCTTGCTTTCGTTTTGTTTGTATATTATCTCCTCAAGGTATAAGTGTAGTAGAAAATTGAAAATAAATTAATTTGAAACAGGAAGGCGGTCGTCAATTTCAGGAGTTGTCATGTGTGACACGCTATCAGAATGTAAACGCTGCAATGAGAAGAAAGTAAGGAGTTAAACTCAACATTAGCACTGAAATAATTACTATATACTAAATGTATTAAAATTATTATTGATTTATTTATTTCGAGATTGAAGTCACGAGTGTAATACTGCACGAAAATATATTGCGATGTATAATTATTTTGTATTTTTACGAGAATAAAAATTATTTTAAAATTAAAAATGGATGGAAGTAACATGAATAAGATGTTTTTAAAGATCTGCAATAGTTTTGGTGTTATTGTGTGTAATTTAGATGTTACTACGACTCGAAGAAATTTGAGCATTCTTTTCATTACCAACCACGTTATTATAATAGTTGTTTAATAAAACATGTTAAATAAAATTGCCATAGAGAACATAAAATTGCAATAAAAGTTTATTTAAAAATCATTAATGCCTAACACATCACCAAAACATATGCCAAAGATCACATAGCAGTTAGTTTCTGCTTTTCATAGCATAATATTGCTGGTTTTTTGGGTTGTTAATATTTTTATAAGTATAAGTTTTCAATAAATAACTTGGCTTTAAATCATGGCTCTGGAAACTGTAGGATAATTTTTTAATCAAAATTAAAATCTGTAAATTTAAACTATTATATGGGACGAGATGGAAATGAGTTGAGATTATTAAACTTATAATGTGAGAAGTTACCGGTTGAAATGAATTTTCCTATATAGATCTACCTAGATAAATATAAATCTACTTCTACCAAAAGTCGATCTGTAGTACCAGTTACAGTATAAGTATTAATATAACGAGTAAAGCTCAATGCACAGCTTTAGTATCTGAACTAAAGATTTTACTACAGATAATAATTCCAGGTCACGGCTAAAAATAAGCAATATCAGGCAGTATGTATTGATTATTATTTATCATGCGAAATATATTTTAAGACAAATGCGTTCAATTTCTGCATTATGTAACACTCATCCATTCGTTTACAAAAAGTGTTTACATTTTTTTATTTGTTTAGTATGTCGACTAATGAATTTTTGTACATCAACCAAGTACAATATACAAGATCAAGAACTATATTATTTTATCTGTGTATTCGTGATATTCCATATTCAGTATGACGACTAATGAATTTTTGTACATCAACCAAATACAATATACAAGATCAAGAACTATATTATTTTATCTGTGTATCCGTGATATTCCATATCCAGTATGTCGACTAATGAATTTTTGTACATCAACCAAATACAATATACAAGATCAAGAACTATATTATTTTATCTGTGTATCCGTGATATTCCATATCCAGTATGACGACTAATGAATTTTTGTACATCAACCAAATACAATATACAAGATCAAGAACTATATTATTTTATCTGTGTATTCGTGATATTCCATATTCAGTATGACGACTAATGAATTTTTGTACATCAACCAAATACAATATACAAGATCAAGAACTATATTATTTTATCTGTGTATCCGTGATATTCCATATCCAGTATGACGACTAATGAATTTTTGTACATCAACCAAATACAATATACAAGATCAAGAACTATATTATTTTATCTGTGTATCCGTGATATTCCATATCCAGTATGACGACTAATGAATTTTTGTACATCAACCAAATATAATATACAAGATCAAGAACTATATTATTTTATCTGTGTATTCGTGATATTCCATATCAAGTATGACGACTAATGAATTTTTGTACATCAACCAAATGCAATATACAAGATCAAGAACTATATTATTTTATCTGTGTATCCGTGATATTCAATATCCAGTATGACGACTAATAAATTTTTGTACATCAACCAAATACAATATACAAGATCAAGAACTATTATTTTATCCCATTTCTAGTGTCTTATTTAAGGTTTCAATCTAGTGCTAAGTGTACAATATTAAAAATTTATTTAACTAAATCATAATTATGGAGAAGCGGAAGAAAAAGTAGTTTAGGGAGAAATTGTAGTTATAGATAATCTAAAACCACTTTTGCTTTTATACAATTTATTATGCCTTGTAATTTTTCCGTAAAAAGAAATTCAGAAAAGTATGAGGATAAAATCATAACAATTTATGAATTAGAAATTTATGCACAGACGTAATTATTTTTTATTTAGAACAAAACTATCATGATAATTTATAGTATCTCGTTAAGATTAACCTAGTGTTTTAAATAACTTAAAACAATTTCTATACATTTATATTTTTATATATATTCTGTATCGTGCGCTCTAACGTATTACGACTTACGTGAGTGATTTCTTATAAAAATGTACGTAATTTTTCTTTCAGAATAAAAATCTATTTTATACATGGGCTGATCGTTAATGAAACTTATCACTCGAGAAGAATACAAAGTGCGTTTCTACCTGTCTATATGTAGTCCGCACGATATCCCGAAAACGAACTAACATATAGACTTCTCATTTTGTATGAAGCTTCATTTCTATACAGGTAACACCGAGTTCAATAACGGTGTATGTCACTCCCTCGGGTTTGGGCTGAGTAGTTAAACATTAGTGACATGTTTAGCAAATACACTGACATATTCTATATTCTCCTGCAGCAAAGTAGCAGTACTAATAATTCCAGTAACAGTACTCAATTCAATCTCTAATATCATCAAGATAAAACACTTTCTGAATAGTTTATTAAGGTCATATAGAACAACTTTTGTGAAGGAAACACTTTATTTACATATTATATCTGCCTGAAAAGTTTATTTAATGGCTAATTATTAATAAGTATGATTTAATCATCGAGGAAAAACTCCTATTTCTTAACTTTTAATTCTAATATATACTTAAATGTACTTATAAATTTCGGTTATTCTGTTGGCTAACTATTTTAACGAGAACGAAGTATTTTAACCAGTTTGGTATTCATTATTAGTAGGTTTCTGGAAGATAAATAAAGTTGGATATCTTTGATCAGCAAGGTATTTTAAACTGATCAATGATCAATATCAATAACTAATCCTTCTTAATTACAGGTTGTTATCTGTTTAATAGTTACATGATGCCAATTTCTGTTTAATGTTCACTGTTGAGTAAAGACGGCTCTCCAAAATAATTCCGAAATTTCTCATTAATTTAACTGTGTTATCAACTTCTTGAAGTAGTGTAAATTGGAAAATAGAAGAACTTTGTTATAACATTGTTAAATTAAAACTCAAATAATATTCATGACAAATGAACTAAGACGACTTAAATATGAAACATAACTATGAACTTAAATGATTGGACTATAATTCATACAATAAACTTTTCAAAGGCAAAAATATTGGTTTACGTTATTGTAAACCAATGAATTATATTGAAAAATAATTTGTCCTCTTTGCTCGCATAGGGAATTTATAACTAGGATTTCTAATGAACAAAACATTAAGCAAGATATATGATAATTTCAGGCAAATTTAAATGTAAATTAACATGTTATAGTCAAATTTTATGAAATAGTCAATGTATCCATGTAGGAAATTTAATTTTAAACAAATTCATAATTTTGTATATTGAAATTCAATGTAATACGTAGTATAATATTAAGTTAATTCCAACAAAAAAGTGTTTTTACTCTTATTATACAGATTGCCAATAAGACTGATACACCAGTTTCTGTTGTGCTGGCAGGCAAAGGAAACCAGAAGTAAAACAACAGCGTCCTTACCAGACTTATATATGGTACGTCTAACACAAAAAGACATAAGTACCAGTGAGGTTGATATAAGCGTTCCTAACCCTTAGATAATCCTAGAGGATCAATACCTAAGTGATACAAATAACCATTACTTAGTTTTTCCATGGGCTATCATTTTAATGTAACTGTACACAGTTTTTCACATTCAATGTGTTTTACGAAGGAGTTCTTACTAAATACGACAAAATCCCCTTTAACTCTGTATACGATGAATGTATTTGTCTTCTTCGTTTCTTCATGCAATAATCACGTGTTTATAATTTAATGGAGATAGTTTATGGAATAGATGTTTTTTTTAACAAAAAAATTAAACATATACACACAATTATTCATAATAATTGTTTATGCTGCTTTATATATTTCTATTTTTGGAAGGACAGTTGTCTGCAGTAAGGTGAGATTCTCGGCTACACTGATTTGATGTTCAATGCTCCGTAGCAACATAATGTGGATTATCATAAAATTTGTCTTTACCAAATGAAATTAGCCTCTCAAGAGGGGTGTTAAAATTATTAGTAGTTAGTTGTTCGCTGCCGTCACGCGAACGCGGCGTGGGGGTTGGAAGCGGCAGCTGTTTTTAGGTTTGGTCGGGGTTTTTGTAGTTTGTTACCCTGTTAAAACCTACTTGGTGTGTAAGATGCGTCCGGGCGGCAGTTTTTAGTTTGTAGTTTGTGTCTATCGGAACCTACGCCTTTTCACATTTTATGACTGGCCATCTTGATTGTGCTGCAATTCACAGTGTAAGTAATTACTGTATAATATTATTGATTTTTATATTGTGTCTCACTTTTGATTATTTGTAGATGCCCCATTATTTGATGGAAAGTAGTTCAAAATTATTTATTTGCCTTTTTATACAAATCTGCTATAAATCTCGTACGATTGTCGTAGCTAATAAATTGTTGTTTTATCCGTAAAAAATTTAAAGAAAATAAGTAAATTTTACTAATTCTATTAATAACATTTAGTAACTCGTCAAAAAAAGAATAATCGATATACAATGAAGCCAAAACTTATATTAAGTTGAGGAGAGCACAAATGTATTCAAACCACAAGAATTGTGTGGGAGAGATTCATTTATATTCGTTATTTGGATTACTAATTTACTAATTTAGAAGTGTAAAACTGTAGTTTTGTTATGATGAATAAACTAGTTTGAAAATAAATTAACAAGTAATAAAATCCACGAATCCTTAAATATTATTTTGTATCCGAGCTTTCGGTATAAACGTAATGCCAGTTCCTCAGGGAATGGAAATTTTGTTATACAATCACTAATCAATATAAAGGAGATTCTTATTTTTTAAGAACGGTGTCTCAATAATGAAGTAGACTATTGTTTTTTCTAGCTAAATCTGAGCAATCTAAAGCTAGCTGTTCCACAGCAAAGTGCCAATTTCGGTTGCGCTGATTTAATATTCATTGCTCACTAACAACGTAACGCTGATTCTCTAGAGACAGCGGCAGTTTCTATTACGAGATTAGACTCTGCAACTAAATATTATTACTAACTTTTCTACATTTGTATGATTCAGAGTTGAGTGTTTTATAGTAAAGATCCGTTTACGTCTGCTATGACATAAAATTCATTGCTTTACAACAACGTACCAGTCTCGAAATGAGGTTTAAGTTTTTGTTAAAAGAAAGTCTGATTAATAGAGTATACTATATTCTCACCGTTAAAACATGCATATATTTTTTATTCTCTTTTGTTTATGTATTTATATAACTCTCCGTTACTACCATTATGATTGCTGGATTTTTATTCATTCGGCTCTCAAATTTAACTTTCTTGCCATACAAATCCTAAAAAAGGTGTTTTACTAAACATCATCTTTTTATATTAAAATGTGTTTATAAGGTTTTAGCAGTTCTTCTATTATTATTTTTACAATTTCAGGCGAAATATATTATTAGTTACATGTGCACAAAATAATCCTACTAAATAATGATTTGAAAAAACAAAGTCAAAGTTCTTTACTGATATGACAACATATACTGTTGTATTCAATGCTTCACTCAGTACAAAAAAGATTGCCACTTATTCACCCAATCAGTCAAACACATCTTAACGTTTATGCACATATTCCTCCTTTTTCAACGCTACCCCATATAGTTTGGGCCAGATATATGAGTATACCCATCTTTTAGCTGCTAGCTAATAAGTTCCCCCACTAAATAGAAGACTGCAGAAGTTAATTGACGTTACAACCGAGCTTTGAACGCATTCGGCACATGAGCCCTCTCCAGAATTACAGGGAGACAGTTGATTAAAAATACCAAGCGTGTAAAAACTACAGTCTTGTGTTTTCTAATTCTTAAGTTATCCCTGCCTCTAATATCATGAGTGTGTACGTCTTGCTCTCGTATGAAACTCCCTATAATTATATAGTATAGAGAAGTTTCGAGTATATAGAATCAGGGTAACTCAAACAGCCCCAGCTCTCCGAAAGTTGGCTTGTACGACTAGTTGGGTTTCAAATTATTTTTATTGACCTGAACAGCTCTTTTTTTCCAGTCTAAATGGCCTTGAGGATGCAGTGTCTGAACACCCTCCCCAAAGTGGAATCCCATATGAGATGTATGTATAAATAAGACCAAAATAAGTTACCTACGATACATGTCTCGTCCAGAACTTGGATAGCTTCCTCAAGACAATTATACCCGTCAAAAATGTTTCACAAACACTGTCCAAGTGGTTGTTCCAAAGTGATACTTCTATCCAGTTTAATTCTAAGCAACTTGACTGAGTCGGTCTCCCCGAAAGTTTTGTCGTCGATCTTTACGGCCATTCCACAGTAAAAACACCATCTAATTCGGAATTTAAGACACTTTACTTAATTTTGTTAATTTTAAAGTTTAATTCATTAATATGTTGTGGATGCAGCTGTCCAGTTAAATAAACTTCAGTATTTCTAAGAATCAATCGAAGGGTTAATAAAAACGTGAGTCAATGTCACCGGTATACCGCAAGAGATTTCCGTATTATAACGATGAACCAGCCTTGTTTACATGAATCAGAAAAAAAAATACAAATAAATGATTACTGATCTCTGGGGGATCCCATACTTCAGATATATTTTTGATGAATTATTTCATATTTAATATTTGGACCGACAGTTATCTGCAAGGTACGAGTTAATCCATGCCAGAGTAGCTCTCGGCACACCGCAAGATTCCTGCTTGTTAAGAGAAATATTGTGATTAACGCAGTCGAGAGCCTTCAAAAGGTCAAACAGATCACAAACACTAAATATCACTTTTCGACTTTCAATGGCTTCCAGTACCCCATCAATCAGATTAATTACCACGTTCGTTGTAGACTGTACAGCTCTGAAGCCAAATTGATCTTCAGACCTTTTTTATGTTTCCAAAAATATCTGAAACCTGACTCTGAAACGGTTTTCTCAGCACCAGAAGAATTGAAACTCTTTTTTCTTTTAAATAGAACTAAAGAATTCTATTTAAAACCTATATGTTAAGAAATTGTGTTTGTATATATTACATTAAACAATAGATTCTAGCTCTATTGGTCTCTCGGTCGATGATTATATTATAAATTATTAGTATGCTATACAGGGTGTTTCTAAAAGGACTTTACAAATTTGAACACTCATATAAATGTATCATGTATGTATGTATAAATGTATTTATGTCATAAGATACAGTTATGGATTTAGTATTGTTAAAGGAAAATATATCAAATTTCTTTACCTTATACTAAAGATGGTCTGTGTGGCTTCCGTTGGTTATCCTGTATAAATCTCATCGTTAGTCGATTTATTCCCAAATTTGCACTAGCTTTGCAGGTGTAACGTGGTTAGCAGCGGTTTAGATTCTTGCTATAAGTTCTAGTAGAGTAGTAGGTAAAAGGGGTAGATATACCATATCCTACCTAAGTCGCAGAACAAAATATCTAGCGGTGTTAGGATTGAGGAACGAGAGAGCCATGGAATTGGCGCACCACGGGACTATCCATCGGTCTGGAAAGCGGTCATTGAGAAATTTCCGAACGTCATTTAGATAGTTTGGTTGTGCCCCATCTTGCTTGAAGTAAACATTTCGTTTTAGGTCATCCTCATCGATCGGTGGTGTAAAGGTACATGTCCAGGTATATCATCCCGTTGATGGTTCACTATTGTACATTTAGAGATTTTTTTTCTAACCGTACGTTTTCTTCTTGATCAACACACAACACACGTTCAGATTAGGGGTACCACGAGCATGTTGTAATGTTTCGTGTCGATTTTCACTGTCCCAAATCCTACAGTTACTTAATTGTTTACTCGTCCGAAAATATTATGTTGTCAAAGAAATCATCATCCAATCGACTTAACATATCAGCACAGAGGGCTACAATCCGTACGGTTTAAAATGCAAAGGTTTTCTCAAAAAACGCCAAAAAAATGTGTATTTGGTACTTGCAGCTCAAAATATTTACTCTGTGCCGGGCCGATTTCGTAGAGATTTTTATAAAACTTTGTTTTATAAACATCTCTGCTCAACTGCCATCCTTGCTCAACGACATCATATCATGTGCTTGGATGACCTGACGATTTCTTATGTTTTACTGAGCACCCCGTTTTCACAATAAATGCAGCCACTCATACATTTCAAGCCCATTAGAAGCATCTTTGCCGTTCTTGGTACGAAAATTATTCTGAACTTCAGTCGTCGACTTTGATTCTTCAAACCAAAACACGCAGCTTGGTTTGCTACGGTCTAGCAAAGACAGCCATATTTAAGGTAACTGCCGCTAGCGCTTGTTGCGGCATGATTCTGCACTAGCGAACTACGCGAGTCAAAACTTTTTGTTTTCTTTTAAAACATGACTAAAACCAGCACTTTTTTGTAATAAATTTATATCGATTATTTGCAGTTCCTTTTCAATCATCCTGCATAGAAGAGTATATATTAGCACAACTTTATCAGCAAAAAATATAGTTGCTCTCGAAATAAGATTGAACAGGTGCATTATATTTTAAAATATAAGTTACAATCTCTTCGTTAATAAGGACATATTAAGATAAGAACTCTCTTTCACTAGTAAAAGAAATCTGTCGCTGTGATAGATAGAGTTCAGTACGCACTCGTGACACAAATATAAGTGACATTAATAAAATTCAGTGCCACAGCGAAAATATTTCACTGACATCCACAATGTGGGGAATATTTGGAAATAATGGTCTCAGTCCAGTATTGTTGTTGTAGCAAAACCAATGGTCCCTCGTCGCTGGCGAGGTGTGTGTTTGGTTTGTAACACTTTTATACATAAACATATACGATGAACGGTGATTTTACTAGTATTTCAGATAATTATATTTCAAATTTCAATATCGATATGGATATTTGTTTACTTGTTGAACTAAGTTTTAAATATTTATTACATCCAATTATTAACTTTTTACATAATTAATTTATATTTATCGATAATTAGATAGATTCTGCCAGCATTAGTAAATATCGACCTCTTTTTAAATCTTTTGAACATTTTAAGAAGTTGTAAAATGAGATTTTGTTTGTTAAATGAATTTAAAACTTTAAATAAATACAAGATCATTTACTTACGAATAATATATACAGGCTGTACCTTTAAAATAAGCAACCGAAATCAAAACTGGTTTATTGCATTTTTAACAACATTTTCACGTCCGTTGGTTATTCAATATTATGATACGCTATGGCATAATATTAGTATATTTATTTATTAGTATACAGATATAACTAAAAACAACTTACCATTTTGAAACTACAGCCAAATCTAAAATGACATATTTCCCAAGAAAATGGATACGATACGTCGATGATGTCTTTACAATAAATATTTAATAAAAATTAAAACCTACAAGATTACATTACTCTAAATTCGTTTTACACCACTATTTAATTTACATATGAAATTGAACAAAACAATAGTATCCCATTTTTAGATGTATTGGTGATTAAAAATGAAACAAAATTTTAATTTAATATCCACAGGAAACCAACTCATACAAGTATATTTATCATCAGCGAATCTAACTATCCACCTGCACAAAAAATAGCAACATTTAATTCAATGATTTACAGACTTAAATACACGATTTTCAACAGAAAACAACAATAAAGAACTAATTTACATAAAAATATTGCTATGTTCAATGATTACACTACACAACTTATTGACAAAATTTGGAAAAAAATCATTCAAAAGAAGAACTAAAAAAGATAAGAAATCATTAAGTCTACCTCAAGACACAAAACAAGAGTTTATTTGCACAACATTCTGCACTTTCTCGAACCAAATATGCAAAATTTACTTAAAAAACTTACAAATAAAAATCAACTCACAGAAGAAGCAACAAACTATCCCAAATTTTAGGAAATCCTAAAAAACAAAATTTCTAATTATAATAAATTGGGAATTTGTAAAATTGGATGCGATTACTGTGACAAAATTTATATTAAACAAACAAAAAGAACAATAAAAACACGATTTAAAGAGCATTTATTGCATATAAAATATGGAAGAGTTGAACAATCTGCTGCAGCCAAGCACTGCATCGAATCAGGACACAGAACATTAAGTAAACATCTAAAATTAATAAAATCAGTAACAAAAACATAGAACTGAAATGCTTGGGAAACACTACACATAAAACATAAATAAATAAAAATTCATAAACAATGATGAAGGCCCTATTGAAAATTCTATTCTTCTTTCTTCTCAGTTTATTCAAAAATTATACTTGATAGGCTACTTGTCTTATCTAATTTTTCATACCGGTTGAAAGATTTTTAAAATTTTTGTATTTGGATATTTTCACCATATGATATTTTAATTCAAATCAAAATTATGTAAATATTTATATACGGATTTGCTTGATGGTGAAATCTTTGGTTTCGAAAAACCTCGCCTGAAAATAAATAATTTTAAAAAGTATTGTATTATATACATTTAGTAATATTAAAATCTCAGTTCATATGTTTACAAAACATAAATACAACCTTCAGTCAACTAAGGTTAAACCAAAACTGACTGATGACGATACCTCTCTACAGCGATCCCAAAATAATTAAAAATTTAATTATCAAAAATATTTTTCTGCGTGTGGAACATTTAGATGACAGTTATAAACATTACAAAATATGACTGAGTAGATTTCTCAATCATGGTTGATATTGTTTATTTTCAAAAATATATAATAGTATTGATTTTTGGAATGTTTCTCAATAACTTTTAGCATTGTCTGATTGATGTAAGTAGGATTCTATCTGCTCTCGACTTTCACGAGTTTGTTTTATTATCATATAACTATCTCTGACATACTGCCCCGTATTTTGCTGCTCACGTTTCATAGCACATAAATTCTATCTTGTATAATTATATTTTGAGCTTCACTTCTTAATGTCATGAGTATGGATATAATCTCTCATATTAATATTCAGTCAGTGTGTACAATTTCATACTCCACATGTTTACAACACATTAGTGATTCAACCACTGATATATGGGGTATTTTATTGCGTGTGTATTTTTTTGTACATATATACGTAATGGCATTGGAGAACACTTAAACTAGTACAGCGCAGAAACCGAGAGCCAAATTTGCATGTAATAAGCACATGACGCAGTTTTTATCTGTGCAACATTTACATAGCCGCCATTATAATTTTTATATATATATATATATATATATATATATATATATATATATATATATAAACACGTAGATATATATATATATATATATAATATATATATATATATAAAATTGGGTAGCGACTCATCATAAAACATCTCAGCAAAAGACTATCAGAGGTCGTATGGTGGATCTTAACCAGTTAGCAGAAGAAATGGGCTGTAGCCAAGGCACAGTAAAAAAGTATTATTTGTAATTTTTTGATCATGCTGTATGTATCCCTTTTAGATTTTTCTTTGCTGAATAAGCCATAACCGCATGGCTAAATTAGCGCGGTTTATGGTCCATATCTTCGTTTGTAAAAACTCTCCCACAGATCTTGAGAACAACCTAGTTGTGTTCTTAGAGCAAATTGGTTCTCAGTTCCTAGACTAGTGGGCTCATACTATGCCTATCATATTAATACATACACACACACACACATATATTTATATATATATATATATATATATATATATATTATGTCAGACCAGCGTATATGTAAATTGTGCTCGGACATGAATAATGGGGCAAGCTGATAATTATGATAATCAATAGCTTCATGGTTAATTAATTATAGTTTACATATATATCTAAATTCCACTGTCAGCTGTATCTATATGGTCCACGTTCATATTTTTATAACATAAGGATTTTAAGGTTGAAAACAATTTATCTAAAAACTATGTATTTTACAAAAAATAAAATGAAATAACATAAAGAAACCGTTTCAGGACTTTTATGTAAAGAAAATGTTATTTATGATAAAACATAAACTCCAATTATGTTACTATATATTTTCTAACTCTATATATTCCCAAACCATTTTGAGACATTTTTAACGCTATTAAAACCTTGAAATCTTTGGGCTCCATTATAAAGAGTGTTCTTTTATGAAAATACCTTACAATATAACTGTCAAAACCAGTAATGCATCCATATCCGCTAACGAATATGAGTGGATGTGATATAGCTATATCATAATTTGCTGAAACTCAACCAATTAGACGTTAATATAACCTTTAAATATAAATTTTTGGTTTGAGATTGCTAGTTTTTTTGTAATGGGTAAATACATCCAAAGATCAAGTTTAGCGTAAAATAAGACAAAAATTATGTTGATATTTTTCTATAACAACGATAAAATTAGAATCAATCTTAGTTTAATATCTTCTCTAAAGAAAAATTTTCTTTTAGAGCCAAAATCTTCTCATTAAAAAAAATCAACATACAAATCCTCATAGCGGTATAAAAAATACTGCGATTGATTACAAAGTTAATTATGTACTAAAAAAATTACCCATTATTAGAAAACGTTTACAGCTGTATTACAAATCTATTCTACAAGAAAAGAAAAGTAATACAGTAAAAAAAAGGCCAATAAATTAACCTAGTTCCAAAGTATTAAAATTTGAATATATTAGTTACGGGTAATACCTCCACTTGTGTTAGCAAGACACAAAAATTTAAATTTTATGTGAAAAAGATTTTACATTTGATACGAATAGAATTTTACTACTTTAAAATTTTCAAAGAACACAGATTAACTTGCAGTGGCAATAATTTAAACTGAATAAATAAATAACACATAGGCCCAGACCTAACATTAGGCTATAAACATAGATAAATAGGCTATTTAAATGTGGTAGAAGGGCAAAGTTAAAAAGCCGATTTAGCTGTTCAAGCTTTAGTCTTGATGGGTGCCTGGGAGCACAAGATTCACAGATAACCACAAAGAAAATCGATTCCACTCGATCAAATAGTATTCCAAACAGTAAGGATACAGATGAAAAATCTCTGAGGCAGATACCTGATGTTCTAAGGAGGAATAGGATAATTACTGCATTGGCATATATTATTTAGATAGCTATTCTAACCACTCCACACCTGGTTCCGGAATAAAGTTTTGAGTCTTATATTTTTAACAGCATTTCCTGTAATTTCTGGGCTATCCTGTCTGAACCCCCTTTAGTTATTTCTTTGTTAAGTAATAAATGTTGTATTTGTACGAACAATCAAGATGCAAGTATAAACACTATGCAACAAAAGGAGGATTGAGGGAGAGTTCAATTGTAGTTGCTTATCCCGAACTGCATGCTCAACTCTTTTGTGTTATTTCCAAAGTTTCTGTTTCCTTTTGTGTGAGCAACACTACAGAAGAAAAATGTACACCATTCAATGCTTATTGTTTTCAAAACAATGTTTTAAAACTTCAACTGGTTTATTTACTTTATGGCCTAAAATAAAATGGTAATACATAGTTCCTCTTGACCACTTCCTAAGAATCCCCGACCTTACTACTGAAGTAAGTAAGTATTACATGTATGTAATATTCTATCAATGGTCTTGCAAAAACACAGCAATGTGTATACGTATCCAAAACACATAAACTTTACATGTAATGTAATAAAATTTACATGTAAGTCTTATTAAGTTATTAAAAATCTGTAGATAAATTCGTCCTCCAGATTTCCTGAGGATAGGCAGACAAAAACGTTTACAGAAGGTAATTTTTTTCCAGCGCTTTTTGTTTACGTAGAGCTAATAAGTAAGTGACGTATTTTTATTTTGCTGAAAATACTCGTTTACACCTCAATGCTTTGTAAGCAAAGACATGCTTAAATATGTTACATAAAAGACAGTTTTTTTGTAAAATTTAATTTTTATATAAAAACATCTAAAAACAATACACTGAAACATTGACTATAATAAAGCTTAAAATGTCAGTGTCAATTCTATTCTGGCAATTTAAATCAGAACCTACAATTACTCAGTGAACAGTTGTTAAATAATTACAACCCTTTTCATGAGTGTTTTAACACTTTAACTCCCATGTGTATTATTTATATACGCACTTAAGTTTATGGGCGGCCCATGTGTATTTGTTTTATACACAGTGAAATTATACTTTAAAAATGTTATAAATTTAAGTGCCTACCCAATATGGTCCAAGTGTCTCATTGTACTGGTAATGGGTACAGGAATATGTGAATACATGAAAAAATAGCCTAATGCCCATAGGGAGCTGTTTATGAAGTGTGTAAAAATATGATACACATGGGCCTGGGTAATAAAATCATGTACGCAAGATGGGACAAACAACCCCAAGAACCTGAATTTCTTTGTGCAATGAAGGAAAATAAGTAAACAATCTAATGTAAACACAAATGTAATTTTATAAGAGTAGTAAAAAAATATTACCGCACAAAATTTATCTTGAAAAAAACCCATTGGTAAAGGCCTAATGTGTATATTTGGGCACTGATTTATGAGTTTTGAAAAAACATTCCAAACACAGGTATTGACTGGAACAACCATTGCATTTCGTTTTCACTTGTGCAGATTTCATCACGAATTACATCTCGTATATCCGAATCCATTATGAACACAAATAAAATAAGCACTAAGTTACACAAACCAAACTTCACCTAACCTCTTTCTGTTGTTCTGTTGTAAACCAAAACATTGAATGACTAGTGCTACCCTGGTGGCCAATGCCCGGACCACTGCAACCAGTGGCAGTCTGGGCCCAGACTACAAAAAGAGCCATTAATTGTAATTATAGGTGTGCAGATAAGCTATACACAGCAGCAGAAACATGACCATTTCGTGTGTATAAATAAAATACACATGGGCTGAGTGAAAGTTATTGTGTGTATCAAATATATACATATGGTAGCGAACGCCTAAAATGATGAAAGCCACTTGGGCTGGAGGTAAAAGTAAACTTTAAATGCCTGGTAGTCAAAGTGTTAAAAGACGCATAATTAAAAAAATAGGAATTTTAACAAAATGTCTGTAAAAGGGTATAAATTCTTGTCTTCTAAAATCAATATTTTTACTTGTTCTTGAATTTTAAATAATATAATATGACCCAGTTTACATTTATAAACTTATTATGTACACCTCAAATTTTCTCTATGAAGTGTCATTTTGAGATTTTAGAAATGAGCAATTCAGTCAAACTCTTGTTATAGTAGATTAGTAACTTCACACACACTCAGTGAGGTTATTTACTTAAGCAAACACCAACTGATCTGATTGCAGACATGAATGAGTGCAAAGATTTCTAGATATTCCAAAAGGTAGTATTTTAATCTCACCATGAGAGTAAAGCGTCTTTCAACAAGATAGTAAACAGCGGTGTTGTAGTTTAAGTGCTAGAAGCCCAATTACGTCCAGTTCCTGTTCACTGTTTTATGTGTCCTTGTGCCACAAAGACAATTTAGTACGTTTGGTGGAGCGGTAAATAAACCTATTTGAACCTAAGTGGATCTCCATAAACCAGTAACAATTTTATAGTAAATCCTAATTTTACACAATCCTACTTTTTAAAGTATTTTTTATAAATTCGTTATCACGGAAAATTTTATAAAAACTTTGTTTTGAAGAGGTTAAATTAAAAACGTAATTTAAAACCACTTTTATGTTGAATTAAAACAATATTTATATTGTATTATCCACCGTAAAATGCTGAAAACCTTTTGTCAGATCATTTGGTTTAATATTTGTCTGAGATTAGGTAAAGCATTAAATTTGATCAAATTCTTTCATTAAAATTAACCATAAAAAATCGAATTGAATCTAAACAGTAGACCAAGTTTGGACAAACTATTCCTTATGTATTACATTATTTCATATCAGAGAAGTTAAAAATTAAAACGTTTTGATTTTGATGTGAGAGATTTCTAAGAAGAACACAGTTAATGCTAATCAAACATTGTACGTAGGCCTCCAAACCCCTATTCGGAATATACTCATAACGCATTTACTCAAAATTTCACCAAGAATTTATTCTATAAAAATTAGAAATTCCCTTAAAAACAAAAAAACTATTACAAATAACCGGTTTACAAACGGAATCTCATATTCAAACCGGTTCAAGTATAATGCTACACCAAAAGAACTAAATTAATCTGCGCGTCACTTGTGCCTGACATTAGATAAACCATTAACATGAGCTGGAGTACGAGTAATTAGTCTGCTAGCGCAAGTAACCACAGCACCTCTGTTTACTGCCTTCCTGGAGCTCGTTTTACTCCATGAGATTAGTAAACATATATGATCGAGTAATATTTCTACCATATGCCGTGTCTATCAGTAATCCCGGACATTTACGTCTACAACCAAACAATCGATGTATGCCTAAATAACCGTATTACTTTGCCGAGCGTGTATGAAGCTACTGAGATCCGAGAACTGAATTGCTCTGTATAAGAAGACAACGTTTTTATCAAAATCGATAGAGCAGGGGTTCTCAACCGGTGGGTCGAGACCCCAGGGGGGTCGCGGGACGGGTCTGGGGGAGTCGCGAGATAGGTGATAAATGAAAAAAAACTAAAAAACTCAGGCCATATATACCATGTTAGCGGCGAATATCAAATGAAGCGACCATGTACTTATTTAGAATCTGAGTTGAGTCCGCTTTTTAAATACAATAAATATATTTAATCAATTTACAATTAATCATTACTATTTTAAAATACAACTATAATTAAAAAAAAGGAACAAATGGAGCTCTAAATGACTCAACATCGCTGCTAAAAAATGATGGTGCCTGCCGCGCCGCTTGTATCGTAACGTAGGCCTTATTGTTGTGAGACAAAATTTGTATATTCTAAAAAAGGCACACTACACAAAATACAGTGCAAAAAAATACATTTTTTTAAAAGTCCAGCAGAATGACTTAATGAGAAACTTGAGCTTGCTTTGAATTAACTAACTGTAGAATGTCTGGGGTTGATTTTTGTCAAACACAAAATAATATCATTTTCCAGTGCCAAACGATTTCTTGATTTGGTTTTTTAAATTCACCATTGTGGAAAATCCTTTTTCACAATTGTAAGAAGTAGAAAAAGGTATCAAAATCTTCAATGCTACTTTGGTCAATTCTGGGTTCCTTCTTTATACTTAACCAAAACTTGTCGGGACAAACATCGTCAAAAGTTAGTTTCAATGACTGATCACTTGATATATCTATCAGTTCATCGTGGAGGCCAGCATTCAATTCAGCTTTTTGAACAGCTTTTTCGGAAAATGGTTTTGTTATCCACACAGATCCACTTGTATCTTTAACAGGAATATAATCATTCAACTGCTTTATCAAGGCTTCAAGGTGTGATGATATGAGTAATGAGAGAGATGATGTGTCAATGGGTGTGTCACCAATACTTGAGACATACTCCTTGAGTTCTTGTGTAAGATGGAAATTTTCAAAGTCTTCATCTTTTATTCTTGTATTCCAAAGAGTAAGTTTTCTTACAAATGCATTTACTCGGTCTTGAGCATACAAAATAGTTGTTTCTGGTCCTTGTAGGGATGAGTTCAAAATGTTGAGATGAGAAAAAATATCAGCTAAGTAAGCAAGCTTTATTAATCATTTTTCATCGCTGAAAAAAATGGGAAAGTTCATGTTTACTGTCCATTAAAAAAAGCAACATTTCTGATCTCAATGAAAACAGCCTACTCAACACGTTACCCCGGGACAGCCATATCACTTCGGTGTGGAATAGCAAATGTTTGTGCAGGGCTCCTACCTATTCACACAAGTTTTCAAGTAATTTACTCTGCAATCGTCGACTCTTGACGTAGTTAACAACTTTGATAGCCTCAGCCAAAACTTGACGCAAGTCATCCGGCATTCCTTTAGCTGCCAAAGCTTGTCTATGTAAAAAACAATGCACCCAGTTTGCATTTGGCATTAACGTTTTCTACCTGGCAATCAATCCGCTGTTGTTACCCGAAAGGGCTCTTGCACCATCACTACAAATTGAAACAAATTTGTTCCAATCAATTTCAAATGGTTCAGTTGCCTCAATGAACACTTTAAAAAGACTTTTACCTGTGGCATGGTCTGGCAAAGATTTGCAAAATAATACATTTTCCTTAATAGAGTGACCGCAATCATACCTATTAAAACGCAAAAACTGAGCACAGTTAGCAATGTCAGTTGATTCGTCGCATTGAATCGAAAAAAACGTGCTTTCTTTTATTTGCATCTTTAGCTGGTTCTGAACATCTTTCACCATGTCTGATATTCGTCGTGACACAGTGTCATTTGATAGTGGGAATTTTTTAGCTTGTCAGCGTCTTGAGGATTAATCATATTTGAAACCATATCGATTGCGGCAGGAAGAATTCATTCCTCAGCAATGGTATGTGTCTTCCCCACTTTAGCAATCTTTAGTGCTACCTCGTACGAAGCTTTGAGGGCATTTTTGCTAACATCAGTATGACTTTTAATATTTACCTGTTGACTGCGAAGGGACAGCAGTTTTCTCTGGAAAAACTCGACTGGTTTTGTCTTTCAGCGCAGAATGCTTAGTTTCAAGATGACGCTTCATTTTTGAAGGTTTCATGCTTTCAACTGATAAAACTTCACTACAAATAACACACTGAGGTTTGTTTTCAAGTTCAGTAAAACCAAACTGTAGATATGCATTATCATACTTTCGGCATTTTGGTTTTGAGACTTCGGAACTACTTTTGCTACATGAAGCTTCTCTTTTTAAAAACTTATCCATTATTAATACTAAAACTTTAGTGTTCAATTTGAAGATCAAAGTACGCACTATTTCTCAAGACGTCAGGCAGTCGACTGGCACAGTGGCTTGTCGGGGGACGAATTGCGCCGTGCGATGGCTGCGCGCGCAGCTCCATGTCAGGCTGTCTCCGCGGCTTTAAATACACCACGCGGCATTTCTGTAAATACACTGTGCAGTCTTTGCCTGCTTTGATATTGAAGAATTGAAAACGATTACAATTACTTTCGTTACATTTATTACCGGATCGTTTATTAATTATTAAGAAATTAGTGCTCACTAACGTGTTTATATCGTTTTGAATAGTGTTTTTTTAATGTTTTTTAAAACTAATTATTGCTGTCTTTTTGCATACAAAGGCTTACTTTACGATGAAGGGGGTCGCCAAAATTCTCAACCTAAAGAGGGGGTCGCAGCGTTGAAAAGGTTGAGAACCACTGCGATAGAGCAATTTCTCGAAACAAATAAATGCAACCTCAAATGCGTTAGTTTTGGTGTAGGTCAAAATGGAAGGGTATATAATCTGTAAAGTATATAAAAGGATATTGTTTTTAATCTTACCCTTTAATCAATACGCTTAAAACCAATTGTCAGACAACTATATAAGAAAAATGAGAGTCACCATTTTAACGGTCCGGATACGATTAGCTGAAAAGTACGATATGTGAAACAATTTGTATTTCATATATTTAACCCTTTTAATATCCTCCCATTTAAACATCCAAAAAAATAGTGCATGTTAAGATCAATTTTCTTCTTTGAGATAGTTATCTACGGATTGTAAGACAATTTAAGCACTTGACGCAAAAATATCAATTTAAATTTGCTGTAGGCTCATAGGC
Source organism: Homalodisca vitripennis (assembly GCF_021130785.1). Lineage (NCBI taxonomy): Eukaryota > Metazoa > Arthropoda > Insecta > Hemiptera > Cicadellidae > Homalodisca > Homalodisca vitripennis. Next base: position 74,719,629 of record NC_060211.1, read on the forward strand.
AAAACTGACTTAATTGCATATTAAATTTCCAGAACTATTAAATGTGTTATGTAAAATGTTTTAGTTTTTAACAACTTGTTAAGTTTTAACAAGCCATATTCATGTCCTCTTTTTACTGTTTGCATAAAATCATGAACGTCCATTAAAATAAATAAACATTTATTTCAAATTAAGATAGCAGTTTGTTTGTTCCTCGTTCTTCATATCTCACAGGAATTTTTCATTGAAAGCAAAATCACAAAAGAAATTAAATGAAAGTCACAAAATCATCACTTTCTTTCTCACCAGAGTCTACCAATTTTGTGAAAGCCAGTTAATTTTAGGCTCGTCCAATGTATACTGCTTCCAGGTCACTGGCCCTTTATTTTTCAGGAAAAACAATGTTACGTGTATATTTTGTTGGCCATCTGTAACCGAGAGTCAAGACAAAGTAGCGGAAGCATTCACACACACGAAAGCAATATCGGTATAATTAGTATCGACCATTCTACCTAGTAGACTCTATTATCACCATTTACAAATAATGTTAAAATATTCTTAGACCAAGCAGGATTCAAGTATAAAATTTGCATCACTTCACAACAAGTGGATAACTACCGAACAGTTCAATTGTAGTTGTGCAGTTCTGTTGTGTCATTTGCAAAGTTTTCTCGCTCCTTTTGTGTGTCTATGTGAAGAAAACTACAGAAGAAAATGTGTGTCGTTCTTTGCCTATTGTTACCAGAACAATGTTTCACAACTACGGTTTTCTTTTCTTCGGTAGCCGTATTGATGAATCACAGTTTCCTTTTCAATGTATATAGAAATATGTTTTCTAAACATTTTACAGTGTTATTGTGTTATTCTGAGAATCTGGAAAACAAACCCCAGTGTTGTATACGTAAGTGGTGATGCGATATTTCACTTAAACGCCAAAAAATCGTTTTCTTAAAAAAATAGCAAAAATAAACCTTCCAATTTACTTGTATAGTGGATCCAAACTAACCAAACAATATAAATCAAAGCAACATCCAAGGGAGTTTCTAATTACTCCTATCTTGCTTTTTAAGTTATCTTACAACTTCTATTCCTTCGGCTAGCTGACCAGCATCATAAATCATATTCTCTTTCTTCTTCAGATAGTAACAATTTCCTTTAAATAAACATGGGTAAGCAAAAAAATTTTATTTGGAGTTGCATATATATTGCAATATATTTATTTGACTCTTACAGTTGAAATAAATTTGAAATGGATCAGTAATGAGGCATTAAATCTATGACATCTATGTTATTGGGTTTATTGATTGAAGTACGAATAGGAGGGAAATAAAATTATCCATTCTTCATGTTTTACTAAATATTAGTGGCACACATATCTCTGATTTGTGTCTACAGTTATTCCAATTCATTTCTAAAATAATCAGTTGAAAACATAATTGATTTTCCCTCGTAGTGGAATTTTGGAGAGTGAGTAAGACAAGCTGTTTATTGAAATATAACTACATTGTTTTATATTTCGAAAACGTGTACGCAAATTGTTTAACAATTAAAACTTTTTACAATAATATAATATGTACATATACATAAAATTGGGGGAATGCCCGTGGGAAGTGTCATGAAACTCTTAAAGAAAATCCTAGGTCAAAATTCATATTATTCTAAAGGTCTTTATTATTAGAACATAATGCCGGAAACGCCACATCATAAGATTTGTACATTATAAATTACGATTGTTTAAAAGAAGATCAATATTGAAACATTAAATGACCACCAATTTGTTTAGAAACCACTTTATGTTAAAATAGAATCCTTTGAGTACACACCCTTTAAGTTCCATATTGGAATAAGATCGGAAAACAGCAATATTCGATTGTAATAATAAGGTCCTTACCAAGTTATTAGGGATATTATAAATGTATAACAACTATTTAGTGGTAGTTAACCAAATTTATCTGATAGGTATCGTCATATCGTCATAACCCTTGTCACTCGATAGATTTCCTTGTGCGGTGTAAACCGGAACAATAAGAAGATACTCGTGATACCGCCTGAGTACTCTGAAGAATTATAATCTATTGATCGGATTGTTGCTTTCAAATAGCAGCTGTTTTAAATAATATGTGAAAACCATTTTTGGCCAAGAGTCGTTAGAGAGTGGTGAAAATAAAAATAAGCATTAGTTGGACTTTAGGTTTTACATAAATTATAGAAAGATAACCTCGTATATTTGTAGCTTTTTTCCTCCAAATTCTTCCAAATAAAATGGCTCAGTGACTGGAAGGGCTAATGAAATTGCATGACTAGTCTTACGACGTTAGTGGGTAAAATGTAAATTCTGAACCGTTTCTACCTCTTTTTCTTTACTTTACGGAATGACTAAATTTCAGCCAACAGTGTACAAGTCTTTCATCTCACTCTATCAAGGTACAAAAGTCCTCATAAATCTTATATATTTGCTCGTTATATACAGATAATCTTTTCAATGGTTTTATGAATTGGTTAAAGGTAATCAAATCAGAATGTAAAACCTTTACGTCATTTAAAAGCTCTTTAGTGAATCTACTCCTCCCCGCTCTCCATAATTGGTTCAAATTAAATTCTTTCTACTTTGACCACATGAATAGAAATTCATATCCAATACGTAACCAAAAAAGATGTATGATCTATGCTGACAGTATACTAAACCTCGATCTTTCTCCTAACGGTATCTGTCCCATGAGTCAAAGTAAATGAAATCAATATTCTCCTTGCCATTGTGATGCAACCTTTTACATCGAAGATAAATAAATGCTATTGTTAACGACCCACTCAGCTACAGCTACACCATGTTCACACTCGTATCATCATTCAGGTATATGGCAAGATGATTACAAATGGTGGAACAGCTTCATGTATTTGAATATTAGGAAGCTTTTGATATGTTTTAATTATGTTTCACACACATAACTGTATTATACATCATCCACACTGTTTTCATGGATAACAAAATACAATGTAAGCACTCCATACAGTTTTACAAATTTACTAAAAGTTTACAAAATTTCCTCCATAAGGGATCTTCTAATTTAGCGCCTTAAAATGTAAATACATATATTTACTTAGTTCCCCCCTTGTTGATCATTATAAAAATCGCTATCTACACTTAAAGAAGCTGATATAGATGGAAAATCACGAACAAGTGAAATTATTCGAAAGAATCATGGAGTTTTAATGGTGTTTTAACGGCAAACAACGTATGTCCCTCCCAGTGACGTAATCATACTAAAATTTAGCTTTTTTTCAGGATATTCTCATAGTACCTTGAAGTGAACCTATGAGTGATGTCAGAGTACTTCTGAACTACCAACTGTTTACAAAAAAAGCTGTCGTGAGGACGGAACTGTTGGAGCGCTACAAGCCGGGGGTTACAAGCCGCCAACAACATTCCGGCTCTTTAATTATACAAGTGGCGGGATAAATGTAGTAGTAGAAGGAATACCTTGAAATACGTTTTATTTGAAAAGGTAAATGTGTATTTACTTTGAACCATTCACATTACACACATGAAGCATTATTTACATAATTAAGTACGCTCTATTACTCCATTTTGCCATTGCCGATTTTTAGTAACATTTTAAAATCATGAATATATTTAATCGTTTACAGTTTCTAATATGCGCTTCAAATGTGAATATTTTTTACAAAATAGAATTATGTCACTTCTGTCTCATCCAGAAGAAAGGTAAATTTCACTTGTGGCTATCACCTCGAAATGTCAAACCGAAGATGTGTCATTACTTAAAACTTTTAATTTCCACAATACTACTACAACTGTAACACTGTGAAGGTTGGCATTTTCATATACTTGTTTAATTCTACATTTTTAAAAACTCCCTCATCTTGAAACCTTAAAAGAAAACACACGTTATAAGAACATGCATTTTTTTGTAAAAATGTGGACTTTATTTACTTAGAATCACTTCAAATTACGAATTTAAAGGTTTTCATTGTAAAATATTTAATTGAATAGTGCTTAAAATATTAATATTAAAAATATTAATATTAAATTTTAATATTTAATATTAAATATTAAAATATTGAAATTTAGAATTTTTTAAGATTTAAAAAAATTTGTGTTAATCATTCATTTTCATTCATCAATGGTGGGATTTACTTAAAAGTTTTGGATTATGAAAGCATACTCGGCAAAAAATACAAAAAACTATAAAATTCTCAGATCAGATTTATATTAGTATTAGTTAATAAATGTCAATTTTTACTTATGTTGTTAATAAAATTTTATAAAATTAGAATGGTATAATCTAGATACATTTTAATGCTTCAGAATAGCTATAGAACTTGTTCAATCAATGAATAAGTAATGTCTAATAAGGTTACTAATGCGGCAAATTTTTATCTGAAAATCTCAAAAGATGTAAAACATCCTTTGTAAATGGCCTAATAATAACACTAAAATGTATTTTTCTTTTAACCGGCACTATTTTAAACCCGAAATATTGACATAAAGGCAAAAAACTAAAGTTTTTTGTATCATTTTGGGATTATATAGAGAATAAGTCAAAATCTGTTTCTATACAAATGGGAATAGTCGCCGTCTTAAAAAAAAGAAACAATGTTTTAGTATTAACTGGCTGAAGAACTCATCCAAGCTAAGTGCAGGTACTGTCTCTTTAGTATGGACTTACTAACAACGACAGTATTGTATTCACAAACTCGCGTTATAATTATGACCACAAAAATACATATATTTTATCATTCATCAATGGTGGGATTTACTTATAAGTTTTGGATTATGAGAGCATAGTCGGCAAAAAAAATACAAAAAAGCTATAAAATTCTCAGATCAGATTTATATCAGTATCCTTCACAATCCAGTACTTGTGTAAAAGTGCGACTATCAATTTTTATTTACAATTATTTCTCATATCATCGTGAAAGTATATGATATACTTCAATTTTCAAAAAAAAAATTAATAACATTGATCACTTTAATTAGATTGGAACGTACTCTTTAAACTTAATATAAAACAATCATCCAAGCTATAGATAGTTATTCTTGGGTTATTAGTCTAAATATTTCTTATTATCACATTATTAAGGGCATTAATATTTTACAACAAAATATGGAATCAATGTTTTTTATATTGTATTTCTTTAAGTAAAACTCATGTAAATTATAAGTAACCCAAACTTTTTGCATTAATATTGTACGGCAAATGAGTTATATTACAAACTAATTAATATTATTTCGAAATTTATTGTAGTAAAAACCTTTAATAGAGGGATTCTGTAGAAACTTTTAAAGAGCCAACTTTACTAACGTTCATATCTATAGTAGTTAAAGACATTAAGAGTTTTTCAGTTTCTTTTATTTGGTAAAAAGTTGTATAGAACTTTTCGTTAAAGACATTCATAAAAAATAATCGTTTTGTGAATCCGCCTAGTGAAGCTTTAATATGATTGTATGTCTATTTACAATCTCCTCAGATTCCCCTACGATGGCCATTAAGAAATATTTCTATTTTAAAACATCTCGCTTCACTACAGTAGGTTTAAACAATAAATTTAGCAAGTAGCCTGTAACTTATTAACTGATGCTGCTTATTTTTATAATAAAGTTACTTTACGGTTTGAATTACAAAAATTGTTCATTGCCAAAAATCTATTCCTCCTTACATAGATTCACCTTTTTATGACGAAAATGAATCTTAATAATGTAGTGAAAGTAAACCATAACAACTTCTTAAATGTTTAAAATGTATTTTTTGTATAATGTATTATTTTGAAATAAAAACTATAATTCTATAAATTAATGAAATCTTTTAAATTTTTGTAATCGTTTATCATAACCATAACACCATCCCTATGAAGCTACAATCGAATATTAGCTTCATAAAATAAAAGAAAGATGAGTAGTTATTGGTTAGTAAAAACAAAAGTCAACTAGCTAGCTCAAATTCAAGACTTTACTAACTTTAGCTACTTAAACTGCAACTTAAAAAAACACCAATTCTTTTTACTATTTTGTTTCCATCCATTAGTGCACATTTTTACTTAATTGTTTTTTAAAGTATTTAATAATGCTTTGAAGTATTTATGTAATAAATTACAACTATACAGATCAAAAACTTTAAGGTCATTGAAGTTAATAAAATTACACAAAATGCACAGAACTGCCATAACTGGTCAATTATTTTCTACTTGCAAAATATAGACAATGATAGCTTTTTAATCACAATAACAAGCAACATCTAAGGAATAAAATTATTCAATTAAATATACAACATTACACAAGTGTTTTAATGTAATCTATCAAAGGAACAAGATTCAGCATTGTTTAAAATCCCACATTAGTATAGTGGGGAAATGGACTAAATGGACCTATTAAATCATTGAAGTATTGTTATGAAATGCTTGAACAATTAATTCAACATGGTGAAACAACATCCATTTCTATATAATTAATTATTTATCTAATAATTTGAGAGGTGATGTAAGTTTCTTAATGGATTGTTACCTTGTTTTAATGTTAGCTGTATATATTCAGCTTAGCAGTTACCCGCGGCTTTGCACGCTATTTCTATTATTTCCTTGTAACAGGTACGTCATAGAAACGTATAATTTCCTTTTTTACGGGCAAACTTTTTTAGACGCTACAAGCTACAGAAGAATATATTTTTTCACTCCATAAAAATGTTTAGACTTAATAATACCATTCAAGCAGTGAGTTTGTCTCTAAGCCATTATTCATATATGTAAATATTGGTAGAAGGCCAAGGTCATTTATAAAACGAATGGAAAAATATAACCTAAATATTTTCAGATTTTAACTAAATATTTCTGATATTATTAAACACTAACACTTTTTTGGGAACAGCAAACGGGGAATGTAGCCGTTGTGTGTAGCCAATCCTCAGACACCGAGAGAGTGATGGTTGTACTAGCCTGCCCCTCACATCTCACTGGCCACCAACTTCATTGTCAGCTTAACATTACTAATAACAATATTAGGAAACAGGTATTAATTTATAAATATAGTATATCATGTTTAAGCTACTAATATAACATATTTATAATAGCTGAAACTATTTTACACCACAAAAATAACTAGAAATAGAGAAAACTAATTAAGATTAAGTGTTTACAGTAACTACTTCGAATAATTGAACTTTATTGGTGATTAGAAGGGTTATAAAAAACCATGAAAGGCGATTTTTTTTCATAAAAAAATTTTAAAAAGGGCGATTTCACTCTAAATCATTACTGATAGACCAGGATTTTTCTTAATGAGTATAAAATAGGATTAAAGCTTTTCTGTCAAACATTACAAGCAAGCAAATAATTTTAAATTGTAATCAAATTTATTTTTTTTCTATTACTGCAATAGTACACTTTTAATATACTTAACTATATTATTAATACTAGTCTGACTTTCCCTCTTTCAATTTAATTATATTATTTGTAAGTGTTTTAGCGATAGTTTACTTTTTTGTCCCGATAAAAAGAATATATAACTTCCGTAAAACTGACAAGTTACTGTAACCAAATATAGTCAGATTTAAATTCATTTACGCTGTAACTCATTTATGGTTCCACAGTTGAGTTTATGTTGTTGCACTGACCAAGAATATAAACACACAAGTGGGTTTTGGAATCCAGATTAGAATTAAAAGTTTTTTTGCGGTCAGCGAGGTTTCTGGTGCTATACGTAATGTTAAATTTAATCCAAATAAAGAAAATATATGCATACCTAAGCTTAAAGAGACAACTTTAAAAATGTCCAAATAATTCTACTTCCATCACTAGTATTCTGTTTCTAATACAAGGGGAAGAGTTTTCCATCCTTTTGGTATTTTCTTTAACTACAGTAAAATTTTTAAGGAACAGAAACAATTTCGGTAACCTTATATGAGAAAGATTTAGCCTACAGCTTTGTTCATCAGGGTGGGTTTTAGAACACCCCTAAAATAGTATTTTTAATAAATTAGATAGTTTATTCGGCACTGGTACAATCTATAATACCATTACATAATACCTTTTTCTTTGCAATCTACATAACACTACTGATCATGCACTTTATAATTATTTAGTATTTTCAAACGTAAAAAATGTAAACAAATGTTTCTCCCACTTTGATGGACTTCAGTTTAACGTGACAACACCTGTTTAGAATTGAATTATTAAATACTCTGAGAAACATGTTCATTGTTTCTTACCTTCTAAATCTTCTGCAATTATTTCTTAACCATTTAACAAATATTTCAGCCACTATTTAACACTATTCCGGACATTAGTTTCCCTCGTCACTCACAGTTCGACCCGCGATAGTTCAACAAACTAGAATCATTCTTCTACAATCTTACTTAGTTACATACTCACGAACATCCACTCAGGCCCGAGCAAAATCAACCCTTTTTTAACCCTGGTCACTTTATTGTATTATATTATATTAAACACATATATATATATATAATATCATATATATATATATATATATATATATATATATATATATATATATATATATATATATATAAAATATCATATATATATATATATATGATACTTTACTCTGTGTAACTTGTGGATAGCTGTCCTTCAAATATTTATTTAAAGCGGTAAAAATTTGTTGAGATGGAATATTAAATGCGATAAAGATGCGTATGGAACAACAGCTTCTTTCCGTAGTTCAAAGATTTTGATATTCAAGACTTGCAGTTAAATATTTGTGTTTATAAACTTTGGGCAAATGATTAATAGTTTACTCTCATAAATATAGATGGAATATATGTAAGAGTGCTGAGGAACGATTCCAGTTTGATAATATTGGCTGGTTAAATAATGGCTGAACTTGCTCGGGCCTGAGTGGCTGTCCGTGAGTAATCGTCGCAAGGTTTAGTCTCTTAAAAGTTCTCTCAATAATATTCTTCTAACTAAAAACCTTTTTAACAACCAACGAGAGGAATTATAATGCGGTGAAACTAATAATTGTTAAAAACTAATTAAGTATTATATACTGTAAGTCATAAAATAATAATAAAGTGACCAGGGTTTAATAATGGCTGATTTTGCTCCGGTCTGAGTGGCTGTCCGTGAGTAATCGTCACAAGGTTTAGTCTTTTAAAAGCTCGCTCAAAAATATTTTTGTAACTAGCAACGCTTTTCATAACCAAAGAGATGAAATAACGTGGGCCGGAACTGTGAGTGACGGATGAAACTGATAATAGCTAAAAGCTAATAAAGTTCTACGAGTAAAAACTGTAAGTAATAAAATGTATTTACGCGATACTTCACTCTGTGGAACTTTTAGGTAACTGTCCTTATATATATAGCATGTTCCAAAATTTCAGACACACCTAAGAGCTCTTGGAAACATCATGCAGGTACAAGAGATACAGCAAAGATAAAAATGTACAAAGTTTAGCTTAATAACAAGACCAACAAATTAATGTGATCAACTGATTAATGGTTGCGTCGTTCACTCGTGCTTCACAATTTCATATATTTAAGACTGTACATCTATCTTATTAGTACCTATATTTAAACTTGTTTACGTTAAGTCTGCATGATATTTGTCATAGTTCTTAAACATTATAATTAAATATTTTTGAAAACCAGCAAGCAAATATTTTTGAAAAAATATGAAACGAAAGCCTTTTCTAGGGTTATAGATTTCCTTTCTGATAACACACTATGTGTGTACATTCCTTAACTTACTCTTTTTCAAAAGAGGCACTTTTTTGTACCCATGCATGTTATCATGGAACACTGGTCTGTGTGTGAATCATATCAGTTTGAATAATAGGAAGTGTCGACAAATTTATATGGTCACAGACATGATTAGTAGCGGCAAAATCTCTGAGACCCAAAGTCCAAACATGACAGTTCATCAGTCGTTGGTGGATACTCTGACTCTATAATACATCTTCTAGGGTATAAGAAGATCTTTATAAGACAAACGTTGACATTTGCATATTTAATTTAATTAAGGCAGTGACTGATATATTTTTATAGTTAAACTAATTTTACTATATTATATTACTGAAACTTTTAAAATCAAAAACTTAAACAGGTTGTATTTATAATTACATTTCTGTAGTGTTTTATTAATGTAAAATAACATTTCTGTTTGTTTTATGAAAATATAATTATATTAGTTTATTACATGGGTTTTCCAAAGCAGTAATCTCTGATTCCAGTTTGAAATGTAAAAGAACAGAAACAGCTACATCTGGAAGATGGATTAACTACGGAATTCAGCCAATGTAAGGTACCGGGATTGTTCAACAAATCACCGGCCGCTTATTGTTTGGCTGCTCGCCTCACATCGACCTGCAACAGATATAGGTTACTGCTTCTACTGCATGGATTCCGATTGTAGAAACTAGAATGTAATTTCTCTTAAAAGTGCCTCACGGTATCAAAATAAATAACTCACAACATTAGCTTAGTAAATCAATTTTTGAAAATGTAATTTTGAAGGTGTGACATATTAATACATTTAAAATACATCGTACAATGTAAAAAAAAAAAAAAAAAAAAAAAAAAAAACAGAGATACGCTTTCTTTTTTATATATATATATATATATATATATATATATATATATATATATATACAATTATTTTTACATTCAAAGAATGTTATCATTACCTACTGCAACAAAACCTCCTACACATCACATGTCGCGTATTAGGATAATACTATTCTTGAGATAGTATGTACGAGTAAAGTACATGTGTTATTTCGTTCTCGAGATGATATGCGCGGAAATAAATTGAGAGTTAATAATAAAAGTACATAACACATACACACATTTTTACATTTTTCAAAAGACAACATTTTAATAATACATCCACATTTTTGTTCATTGAGTTAGGTTTCATATAATAGTAGTGACCGAAAAATAAAAGTCTCAGGAAAGTAGATAGAGCACTAAAAGCAAGAGTTAGTGCTCAAATCTAATCCTATCACCGACTTTTAACATTGAATTTTCACTCTATCTTTTTCTTTTTATTGTATAAATGTACTATTCTTGTGGTAATATGTCACATGCTAAAATCTATTGTGACTTTACTCACCTTGTTTACAAATTTATTTACTATGCTACTTTTTTATTTCCATCATGGTCATCCATAAGACCTGTAAATATTTGCTATTTTCTACAGGTATTAAGAACAACTACACATCAAATTTAAACTAAACATCATTTAAGATTTATTGTTATTTTAATATCGTCGAATTAGCATTTTGAATTAATTGTGGTATGTTTAATTTATATGTAATATCCCTTTAGCTCTAAACTTAAACGTGATGTAGCTATTATATGTACATGTCACTATTATACATTCAGTTAAGAAAAAATTGAGATAAATTAGATTTCGATTCCAAAGATACAAAGAGAGCAGCAAACTTCTATAGTTAGTTTTACGTTAATTGTGTCCATGAAAGGTAGTCTAATCGGGGAAATATTAAATCAATGTCTTCAAATAAGTATTATTTTTTACTTTAAAATAGGGTAACCTTAGTAGAACCTTTCTGTCAAGTATTATCCTACAAACAGAAAGCCAGTGAGTAACTAAAATATAACCTTTATAGGGTGCTTCAAGTTTAATATGGCTCTTCCTTGCACGAGACGAACCTCTATTTCAGTATAAGTTTGCATTGACACACAATCCAAAAGCAAATTGGCCGTCAGCAAGTTCCATGGCTACTTCGCCATGCTGATGAGTTCCGAAAATATAACGAAAACAGGATCATACGCAAACTGGGTCATAAATCATTTCCCCATTTTGCAAGACACTTTTTCCAGGCGACAAGGCTTTGTCACAAAGAGGTCGGTTACCCTTTTGGGATCCGTTACTCCGTGTCGGCCAAAACGCTTTTTGTTTGTGTGTCAATGCAAACTTATTCTTTCAGGTAACGCTCTTGACATATTAGTGGATTTTCGCTGCAACACACACCTTACGACAGGATGTGGATGGTAAGAAAATACCTTTCTCCTAAAATATCCATCTTGCTTCTAGGGCGTTGAAACATCAATCAAGAATATAAAATAGGTTTGAACTTACAGCGATATCTTGTAAATATCCTTATGAAAGATTTAATATGATCTTTAAGTAACAATAAATATAAAATGATATAAAATATATACTGTTGGTCGATTCCAGGCTCCGAGCCAAAACAATAAGCGCTACGGGAGTTTGATTTACTGTACTGCTATATCTGTGCCAGATATAAGTAATTTCCGATAGCAAAAAGTAATGTATACGTCATGTAATCTAACAGTTATATATGTTATGTTAAGATATTTTCCTAATTTCAGATAAGTATTTTGACAGCAACATCACATCTTTATGTAAAGTTTCAGTAATGTTTAGTAATTAACACAAAATAGGTTTGAATTTTTTGTACTGTGTAGGCAATTCTTTAGAGTTTATATTCTAAGAATTTATTTTAAGTTAATTTTTTATATATAATAGCATTCTAAGCAACTTTTTAAGCATTTTTTACTACTTCTTATTATACAACTCTTATTATACTATTCTTATTAACGTTCCCTGTGTTATATAAATTATTACATTTCACATAGACATGTTGTTAACCAAACAAAAGTTTGCATTTTAAAATTGTGTTGAATAACTGTTTATATATTCCCATTTATTTTTCTATATTTAACAATAGAAGATTGCAAAGTAATAACATAATTTTTTCTTTATTATAAAAAAAATGTTTTTTTATTTGTATCGTTGAATTATACCAAAATTTATTAATATTTAAGCAAAATAATTAAGGCATTGTTAATCTACATTTTTGAATGACGCGACGATACGCTATAATAATTCCTTATCCTGATTGTATTTTCTCTTTTAAACGTCACAAAATAGACCAAATTCATATTTTTTTTAGCATAATCAGGTGAATTATTGTATTCTCATGCACTTTTCTGTCTATGTGAAAATATATTACTGCTCATATTCTGATAACCAGTCTTAAGATCAAGAATGTAATTTCATCCAGCTATTATTTTAGAAGTGTTAGGTGGAAAATTCTCCTTATTTCCAAAATAAAATCAAAACCCAAAAAATACTTTTAGCATTATCTTCGAATATCTTATATGGATTCAAAAATACAAAACGTAAAATAAAACTCGATATTCAAATTCAAAACACATATTATATTGCTTGAGGAACTAGAGAGCGCATTTAAGGTGTAATAACATAAGAATTTTGACAGTTAAGGATGTTTTTTATTTTTAATAAGTTTATTAACGAAACATTACAAAATTTACTATACTATTCATTGACTGAAATCCAAAATACGTAGTACCTATGTAATATGAATGTGTAAAGATCTGAGTATCTAAATGTAAGAAAGAGAATATTCAAAGGGTCTAAAATTTATTTAAGGATATTGTACCATAATTACTGCTGGGTGCAGCATAACTAACAACATTCCTTATTGGTAAATTATAGTTTCTATCTGTTATTCTGTATTTAATACAACCATTTGAGTCAAGCTTTATCATTAGCTATTTTATAAACATCTAGGTGTACAGTTTAATTGAAGAATTCGCTTCCTACCCTCCCAAGTCATCATTTTTCGATCGTCTTGTTCTAGAATTTAGGTCCTGTGTCAAAATCTGGATAACAGTATTCTTTTGAAATCGTTACCTACCTTGTGGTATTAGATATAAAGTACATCACTAAAGAATTTAGAATATGTTAATCCCTTTCGCTTGTTTTTCCTGTTGTTTTTTTACTTGATTTCCAAACTTTTATCTGACAAATACAATAATAATCCTGCCACTTATAACCATTGAAGGTTAAATTGTTTACTGAACATTATGTTGTATGTACATACATGTTTAAAATCATACAAGTAGGTACAAAGTCGATTCACCAGGAAATTCCGCCATTATATTAAACCTAGATTGAGGACTTGTCAACAAATCACCGGCTCCATGTTTGGCTACTCGCCTCAAAACGACCTGCAGCAATGTTACGTTTCAATGTGAGAGTTATTGCTCGTTCTATAATAGTTATAACCAACTACTATTAATTTAAAAGTTTTACTTTTAAGCCATTTGTTGCTAGTACACATGGGCCATTGGCCTTTGTGAGATGTTATCAAGCAAAATGGAGGGAGAGTCGATGCAGTGCACTAACACCTACTGATAAAAAGTGCTTCAGAAGACACAGGGAGGGTTCAACTGCACTACCCCTAACTCAGACTCAAAGTTTTATTATCTAAGATGCAAGGTCATTGGCTCTAGCAATAATTATCGGCTATCCTTATCACTTTTTTTACATATTACGACGTAGATCAATGATGAATTGCGTTAAAAATGTAGGCACTTTCTCTTATAAGTTATCTATGCATGAAAACATTGATTTAAAAAATTTCTAAATTAAATTTACGTTATTTTTATGTAAGCTTTTAGATTTTTATGACAGCATAGGGTCTCTACAGCACCAGTTTTTTACATTATATATTTTTTTTATTACATTAGAATTTGTCATTCCTAATTTTGAACTACTTATACAACCTTTACAGTAAAATTAATATTAAGTCTCAAGGAATTAAGTAAAGTTATTGGAAAGGAGGTTAGCAATTAAAGCTTGGTTTGAAGTTACAAGTAACTACTTAACATAGCCCTTTGGCTTCGGCAGTACACTGTAGATTGCTTTGATAGCTTATTGACATACTTTGGATATTAGCAGGTTCTATTGAACCTTCCTGTCATGGGTAATGGAAGTCTTAGGTAGCTCTTTCGAATATAGATGACACTTCTGCACAGATAGAAAATAACTTACTTTAGGTTAATATATTCAGTTTTATATCAACATAATCAGCAGAGAAGTGACTGTAATTAAATTAATAATTAAAAGAAACTCTATGTCTCATTAATTCTGAACTCATTACTCTTCTCCATGTTCATATTTTGGTACACTTTAAAGTGTATAGGGAACTTTGACCACCGTGATCTATTTACCTTAAAGTGTTATATGATTATTATATAAGACGCTACACCTCGTCAAATTAAGTTAGGGGCCGAGCATAGCGCCCACTATTTAAGAACTCTAAAAAAACCAAACCAGTCATATTTCTTGACGTAAAGCTAGGTAGTGTATGATAACCCATAGCTCATTATGACGTATATTTGTCAAAATGTAGATTCTTTAAGTTTCATTAATTTGAATTCCTCTTCCGTACTCTTTAATATTACGATGAAGCAGAGAACACAAAACACACTAAAATGTTCTCGACAGATGTTCTGACAGCACTCCTATTCGTGTAATTAAAATTAATTGCAGGTTTTATTGAATCAGAA
The DNA here is from genome assembly GCF_021130785.1 of Homalodisca vitripennis. Lineage (NCBI taxonomy): Eukaryota > Metazoa > Arthropoda > Insecta > Hemiptera > Cicadellidae > Homalodisca > Homalodisca vitripennis. Next base: position 74,734,941 of record NC_060211.1, read on the forward strand.
CTGTTTAGTATTCAGTTAAATTAATTGCAAAATGCAGTTTCGCACTAATTTATTTGTTTCCTGTGTTATTACATTGACGTCAAATCTTTGCAGCAGGTATGTCGTATAACTTGTTTTCTATTTCTTTGTCTTCGTTTTCGCCCGATATTTACCAAATTTGAGTTATGAGTTTTAATGTTTTACATTCTTATATCATACCAGGAATACACCACTCTATTTTGGTGACTTTGGCTTAGTGGATAAAATGCGCTTTTTCAAAACCAAAGTCTACTATAAATAGTCAATAGGATACTTTCAAAACTGTTAGAATTTATAAATGTAAACACTCTAGTAACGCCTACTTAGAAAATATTGTTCCATATGAAACATATATTTTTGATGTTATATCTTTGTGAAGAACCCCTGAAATCCTTCTTTTTCTTTTTTGTGTTCATGATCTTCACAGAGTACGAGTGTAGAAAATAATAAATTCAACTTAAACAGTAAGGCTAAAGTTTAAAAAGATGAAGTTTCCCGAAGAGATTAATAAAGATTTTTCAAAAGAATTTGAATTTTGTTTAGCCTAAAAAATTATAGATTTGTAATTATAGATCCAATATTGTCACTACCGTAAGGAGGGATTATATCACCATCTACGTCCCAATCAATTCATTATGGAAACAGCTGACTGTTCCAGCTTCTTCTACGTCCATGCGTACATAATATTATACGTCCTTGTACACATTTGCAAAAGTTTTGACACTAAGGGAGGTGACAGGTGATACAGTACTCACCATGTCTTACAAAATACGATACCAACTATCCTTAACTTAACTATGTAGACGGTGAAGGAAACTGTCTGATTTATTTTACGATAAAATAAATACATATTTTATCAATAAACTGTAATGTTAATGAAAATTCCCTATCCATTTTCTGAATTTTGTAAGGAAATATTAAACAAATACGCTATTCTTTATTAAATTTACATATGCTTCTTATAATACTAAATTCCAAATCTCCTCAAGAAATCTGATAACTTTAAGGACAGTCGTCACAGTAAGAAACCATTCTTGACTACTCTGCTTTAGTATTTCTTGCTCCATGATAACTTAATACTCTATCCCTTTAGAATATGGAAGTATTTGTTACGAAATAATACTATGTAACAAAGTAAGCGTACACATTTTTTCTGAAATATTAGCAGTTTAGAGTAGGCTTGCTTTACAGTAACGTTCTATTTCTGTCTGTGATTTTTTTATTTATTCGGCAATGCTAGTTGTTGATGGGATTGACCTTTTTGTTATACGATATGATCATTACCAAGTTAAATTCAATTATCTTGCAATGTAAATTATCTTGCTTTCTTACTAAACTTGAACAACCAAAATTTAGCTGCTTTATATAGCTTAGATCCAATTCCGGTGAGCTGATTCAAAATATATTTATTAAAGTGAACATAAAACTTACTCTTTTGAGGAAGTGGAGGGTTTGTTGATAAATTAAGCTCAGTAAAAAGTTCAATTTTTTTTAATAGTAAAGATAAGTTACGGTTTCTTTTATTTAAAACGAAAAAACATCGGTTTTCCTACGCTATGACACGCACCAACAGAGCATACAATCTCGTCTTTATTCTAAATATAACCTTTAACAAGACCGTTTTATAGTAAAGATGCAGTGCGGCTGTGACGATTTATTATTAATTCCTCAATAACATCGAAATACCAATTCTCTAAAGAAAATGAAGATTTTTTCCCGAAATTACACAGACTAATTTAGCAGACTGTTATGTCTTTTAAATTTTTAAGTTTTGCTGGTTTGTTCATAGCAAATGGGCCAATGAAATAATTTATTATCCATTATTTTATAACAACGTTATACCGATTCTATAGAAACAATGTATATACTTTTTACGTAATTGTACGCACTAACAGAGCATACTATTTCGTTTTCACTCTAAAAATGTCAATTCAACACAACAGTTCAACAAAATCTAATTTGAGCCGTGATGATTTCATTGCTCAATAACTATTTTATAATTATTCTCTAGAGAAACAGAAGTTTGTGTTTTAAACTCAGATCCAGCTGTCTCATTGTTTTATGCTTATATAATCAGAGGTATGAAAAATGTTTAGATCTGATTAGAGACTATAATCAAATCGGACTTTATTTATAAAACTTACAAGCTGCGTTTATTCTAATAAACTCCTTTATGTTTTCGCCACTATTTTTGGTAACTTTTGTATACTATAATTGTGTGTGCCTCTGTTTATTTGTGTTTTATAAAAATATACATTGTATTAGCCTGATTTAAAATGTATGAATTAAAATACAACTAACAACCTCTTCTTAAATAAAATCACTTTAAGATAAAAAATCTTTTTCACTAGAAGTTCAATCTGTCGCTCTGATAGATAGAGGTCAGTACACAGTCGTGACACAAGTATAAGTGACATTAATAAAAGTTAGTGTCACAGCGGAAATATTTTACTGACATCCACAATGTGGGGAATGTTGGGAAATAATGGTCGCAGTCCAGTATTGTTGTAGTAGCAAAACCAATGGTTTCGCCGCTGGCGAGGTAAATGTGATACTTGTATGGATAAAGACATCGATAAACAGTGATTTTATTTCAGAAAATGATATTTACATATTGATATAAATATAAATGGCTGTATGCGTGTTGAACACATGAAATTATATATTACTTATTATTATGAAATATATCATATTTACTTATTTACTCTTGACATATTTTATTTTATTTATTTATATATATTTACATAAATATATATATTTATGTATATAAAGTATACATAATTATCTAAAATAACGAAAATAATTCATTAGTTTTTACACTGGATACTCAATTGCAGTTAAACTAATACAAAAATATGTAAAGTATTTTTATACGGATCTCTCTGCAAATTTGTCACATATTAAAAATGTCGTATGGCTCAGTTTTGTATTGTACTTATCATACAATTCTTTCGTTGAGATCATGGTTAACCATAATACCAATGTGAACATGTTTACCAACACTCAGCCAAATCAAATAGAACAGCTAAATCAACATGCATCATCATTTATTAAATGATTTATACTGTTATTCACAATCTTGCCCATTTTTTTCTTTAAGTATAAAAATGTATCCAAAATATATTATAACATTTACGTGACTTTTGATACTCTCCCAACCAAGTACGTTAAACCTTGCTTTTTTAAAACAGTGCATAAAGAATGTATAAGTAATGTAGAATCATACAAACATTTACGATAAAAGGCATAAACATAACTGTAATTTGTAACTCACTATTTCATCGAGATGGGGCGGATGATTTCAATATCAGATATGATATATTGTTTGATATTTGTGCTAGTGACTGTATCATATATCCATTTATTTTCAAAAACACTTTCGGTTGATTTACTTATTGCATAATGAAGATAGATAAATAATTTTGTTGTGACTTTATCTTCATCATCCAAACCACGTAATATTTCCGTTCTCTATGGTAGTTGGTGAAGGCTACTGAACAATGTATACTATACATATAGTATACTATGCGTTACTATAGTATAGTTATAGTATAGTATACTATAACTATAGTATACTAGTTTTACAAATAAAATACACTAAAATTGTTTCTGCATTAATGAATATGAATGTTGAAAATAAAACTTTGATACTGCCCACATCAATATAATGCATGTAACACCTTATGGTATTAGGAAACACGTACAACTAGGTCAATAACAGGAGTAATCGCTTAAGCTGATGATGTAGTTGTCTTTGACGTCGTGGACAGATGGTGCAAATTTAGTGCGTGGTTTACACTTGAACTATATTTTAGGTGCAAATGCTCAATAATGGCTGCTCCACTTATTATTAAGAGTCGGAATAAACCCCACATAAAACCTAAACAGCAGTTACAATTTCACAAGTAAAAGAATTTTTACATTTAAATACGATTATTGTATTTTATTCATCATAAAATGCTTTCTTTTCGATATCAAAGAATGGAAAAAATATAATTGACTATATACTTAAAATGGATGTTTTATGCCATTTTCATTATCGGTAATCATCTCTTACAATCATTAAATTAAGAAACCAGTACAATCCCCATCTTAAATTCTTAGAACTTCACAGGCTTCACAGCTCAAAATCTATATTTTTCAGTCAAAATGTGTTAAAAGAAAACTAACTGAATATAATTGATCTCCACAGCGAGGTCGAACAATTTATAATATTTTAAATGTGTAAGCTAAGTTCCGAAGTTGTGTAAACCCAGAGAATTTAAATGATAGTTATAAGTATTAAAAGCTGGCTTACCATGGTTAATTCATATTTGTTGCTCTACTGTTTGATATTGTTTTATCTTAAACAAGAATGTATAATGTTATATATTAAAATGTAAGATGAATTGTTGTAAACAATGTTTGAATGTTTTTAAAAACGTGGATGGAACGTGTGTAACTGTCTAATGGTGTACTGTATGAGTGTGTATGTATTATCTATATAGACTTTCACGAGTTTGTTTTACTATGATATAACTATCTCTGAAATATCGCTCCGTATTTTTCTGTTAATGTTACGTAGCTCATAAATTCCTTCTTGCGTTGATACTATATATTTAGAGCTAAACTTCCTAATACCATGAGGGATATACTTATGAAATATATACTTTTTTGCATGTGTGAATTTTGTATAAACTACATTTTACATGAAACTTAAGAGTGATTGAACCACTGGTCAAAAATTTCAAAACTACTATATTAAATACCAAGAATTATTTTGTGTTAATTTATGTGTTACTTTAAGCATGCATGTTTATATCATACATACGGGATCTTAAATTTCCAAAGTATGGTCTACGATCCAATGTGTATTTTGTAAGCACAAAGATACTTTTTCTTAAACTTTATAGAGGAATTTCCCGATTGAGTCCGATACTAAACTGTAACACTTAGTATTTTTTGGAAGCAATATTCAAGTATAAATGTACAACAATATACAGTATGATGAGGATAGAGAGCAGAATTTTAATTGCAGTTGTTTATCCCGAACTGTGTGCTCAACCCTTTTTTTGTTATTTTTTATCGTTTTTTCCTTCTTTTTGTGTGAGGGACACTACAGGAAAGATTTGCACCGTTGTTATGAAACGCCTAATATTGTCGGAATAATGGTTGAAAATATCTAATCACTCTTTTCTTTTAGTGTCCTCAAAGTAAAATAATAATTTACAGTTTATATTCACCACAGATAATAATTACTTCCTAAGAATCAATGAACTCACTATTGAAGTAGAGAACTGTATTGCTGTTATGTTTATATTATAACATTATTAATATAAACAGTGTATATGTGTAGTGTGATAAATTTTCTTACTATATACCCAAAAACATCCGTACAGGTCTCAAAAAGATAACTTTTTTACAATAATAGTTTGTGCTATAATTTTAAATCCAAGCATCATAAAACTGTTCTAAACAAAACACGTGGCTTTATGATTAAGTTTTAATCTCCATCCATCTGGTATGTGGAATACAGATCAAAACGTCGCCCATATAATTCAGCTAGTGGCAACGACCTATTTGTTTTCATTGACAAGGAAGATGGTCTGGTGATCATCAATGTATTAGTTCCCTTAATGCTCTAAGATATCCAATAATTGAAAACCAAGCACTTTGCATCATCTATTTTATAGATTCATACACTTCAATTACAATCTGGAAGGCCAACCAGCCCATGTGTCGCATAATAGGGTGCATTAAGCTTCCAGATCATTGGCGATTTCTCGACGGTATCTTGGTGATATATGATTCATAGTATTGTCCAAAATCTGCCTTGATCTAGCTTCCCCCAAAGGCATTAAACGTTTAAAATTTAATATTCCTAAAGGAGCTTTCCCCTCTCTGGATAGCAGCAGCCACACGAGAAACACTCCATGAAGGGGCGTGCACCATCAAACCCGATCTTACCTGTGAAGAAAGGAAGTTACATCTAAATTTGTATTCAGTTATTCAAAGGCTGTAGTTTAATTCTGTTCTCGGTATATCCTAGGGGTAAATCAGGCATAAAAAATATACAGAGAAAATATTTTGACAATGCAGCTTATTAACGCATAGTCAATAAGTAAATGACGTATTTTTATGTATTAAAAGTAGTAGTGTATACCTCAAAGATTCCTACACAAAATTGGAATTGTTTGTAAAAATTTTTATTTTTTAATATTAATATATTAATAGAAATATATTAAAATATAAGAGATAAGGTGTCCAATCTAATTTTCATATTGATGACGATATCACAATCCGGAGTTACTCAGTGAACAGTTGTTAAATAATTACAATCCTCTAAAACTGTAATTTAACCATTTTAAATTAATGATGTATGAAGTATAAAAGATGATACTTTCACTAAGAAGGTCAAAATTATTAACTTTTCATATAAAATATTTTTAACATATTCATGAAAATCTTAAACATCAAGTATGGAATAAATAATTGTTTTGTATAAAAATAATACAACATGACCCTGTTTGCATTTATAAATTTATAAAAGGCACATCGAAGTGTCCCTTATGAATTGTCTTTTTGTGAAGTATGATATGTGCAATTCAGTCCAATTTTGCTATGAAAAACATGTAATTCATGCTGAATATGAATGCTCTTTAAAATATCGTGCTGCGGAAAGAACAGACTAATATATTGTTTTTGTTTTATATTAGTAATTTCAAACTCTCTCAGCAAGGTAATATATTTACTTAAGCAAAAACTGTATTATCGCAGACATTCAAAATAGTAGTAACTGTAATCTAAACTAACCATGAGAGTATAGCAAACTAAAACAAGATAGTAAGCATGGTGTTGTGGTTTGAATGTTTTTAAGCTTATTGAGTCCAGCTGCTGTTGACTGTTTTATGCGTCATTAGCAGGCATACGCTAGCCAAAGATTTTTGTGTATCATTTTTATGAATACCTATTTGAATTCACGTGGATCTGTTTAAACCAGATCTATTAACAAAGGACAACCTTACACAATTCTACTTTTAAAAATTATTTTCAGAATTAATACATTGGCTGGGAAAATTAAATAAAGACTTAATTTATATGTAAAGGTTGTAGGTTATCTGATAGTTTTACGTTTAAAAGCACTCTTATAAATTAATAAGGATTAGATTTTTATGATCCTCTTTAAAAAGTTAAATTGAATAGAATTATCAAAAGACAAAAATCAATTTTTATAAGGAATCATCGTGATATGAAATAAAACCAGACTATATTATGTTAATGGTGTTGTATAATTATCAGTTAAAATACTTTCTTTACCAAAGCATTTTCAAGTGTTTATTTTTAGAACAAGATTTGTTACTCAAGTTTCCTTTAGGTTAGTTATTCACCTAAGGAGAAACTTACTGTTTTTTTTTCTTTTTTTTTAACTATAGCAAACGTCTAGAAAAATGCTGTTCCTTTCACACAATATTTGTTTTAAAAATAATAAAAGAAGGGAATTTAATATCAAGCATATTATTAAATGTATTAAATTTTAATTAAATTCTAACCCATAGAATTTAGAGGTTTGCAAATCATGATAACATTTCAAGTCAGCACAAAAAGAATGCGAGATGAAGCCAATTTGTCAGAAGTCTAAAAACTAAAATCAGCAGTGATAATCAATCCGCGTTTGAAGAAGAACATTGTAAAATATGACAGCTGTCCATTTATCATGAACATAAAACGGTGTTCATGTGATACAATACGTTTCATTTCTCCTGTTATGATTTCATGGTGGATATAATTTACTTATACAATTAATTATTACAAATTGTTTTGTATAATATTTTCTTCTTTTATGCACATTTTCAATCCCCTAAACGTTCGTATACGAAAATCCTTTTATAGAATTCCTATGGAGGATTTCATGAGAGGAGAAAACATAGCTGTATTTTCAAAATTTCAAGGACTTTCCTCGTTGGTAAAATTCTAATTTAGTATTTCTTTTGATGGGAAAGCTTAGCTCGTATATCATATTTATATACCCAAAGAACACAGAATTTTTAAACATAAAATATATTATTATATTTCAGAAAAATGGATCATACTTTATCAAGAAATCACTTTGTTAAAACCATTGATTCTGATAATTTAACTTAATATGTTTAGTAATGGCATTAAGTAAATTTATCAAATTAGATACAAACTGTCATATACACTAATTATCTAACGTGTGAAACATGAATAAGTAGTTGACCTTGTTTAGCTAAATATTTTTCACCTGTTTAAAATTATTAGACTTCATTATCGGGGAAAGATAATGATTTTTTCAATAAGGGGAGGTTTTAGAAATAAAACAATCAAATAGTTTGAAACTCTAATATAAACCTTTAAATATGCACTTATTCAAATTCTTTCGCAGAGAGTTATGGTATAAAAAATTAAGACTACCTTTACAATAGTTACTCAGATTCACATACTTCAGGCACAATGGCACACCAAATGTACCTAATTAATCTCCGCGTCACTTGTGCTTGACATGACACAAACCATTAACACGAGCTGGAAGCTCGAGTAAATAGTCCGCTAGCGCAAGAAACCACGCACCTCTGTTTACTGCCTGCCTTCCCTGAACCTCATGTCCGTTTCATGAGCTTTAGTAACCATAAAGTGGATGGAGTAATATTTCTACCATTACTTTGGCGGAAGAAGTGTGAAACTACTTTTACTCGGGAACAATTTTGTACTATATAATACGTAATCTGATTTTCTCGGGATATTATTAGAAATATTTCTCCTAACAATTACATTCACCGTCAGCCAAGTTATGTTTGTTGGAGATTGAAATAGGAAGGTATCAAAATGGTTCAAAATATGAGACAATAATGTTTTTTTCAAATTCATAGTTTTTTTTTTCTAGCTTTCGTAAACCTAAAACCGACCAGAGCTCAGTCTAGTCAGAATACTAGATAAAGAAAAATTATCCTAAGGGTCTATATGGTTAGCTGAGTCATCGCATACTTTTCCCCCCCCACCCCCCCCCCCCCCCACCCCCCCCCCCCCCCACCCCCCCCCCCCCCCACCCCCCCCCCCCCCCACCCCCCCCCCCCCCCACCCCCCCCCCAGCTGAATGCGAATTATACTCTTTGGTCTATAGAACCTTCACCTAATAATTTCAAAACTGAAATAAAATAGCTTTAACTCGTGTTTTGATATCAATAATTTGTATCTTTTTTTCTGTTATAAAACTGTTCTTGAGTTTTTTCCTTACATGGCAAATATTTATTGACACTTACTGCAGTAATTAGTATCATTGCTGCATATCTTGTTGGATGGAACCCACAAGTCTGAAGACCCAGTATCGAACAGCACTCGGATCGTCTGCGGAGGAGTGCCTACATCCATTGTCCCGTAGTAGTACAGCTGAAGAAATATTATAATCATTGAAATATGAAGGAATAAGTAACATTACTAAATTGTACCTGTTCACTTATATGTGGTTCAATTAATTTATATAACAACACATTTTAAACCCCCCTATTTTGAAAGTAACATAGTGAACATTATGATGACACTAATGTGTTAATGGGGGTTGTTGGTTATACCTAATTACTTAATCAGCTGATTAACGTCAATGGTTTCGAGTAAGGTTTCGATATGATGATACGGTGTTTTATTATACCGCATCAATTCATGAGGGTATTTTGAAGATAGTATGAAACAACATTGTTTGATCTATATTCTCGTATTCATCAATGTAAAAACTATGTACTTATGTACATATGAATATGAATATGTTGCAATATGAATATGAGTATGTAAATAGTAGTCACTAGTTCCTATAATACATCTTTAAATTGGTGCAAGTGAAATAGTATAACCAATACGTTATGTAAAACCTCTTTACGGCACTAGAGCAACTACTGGAATTCGCCTTTCATTATTTGAAACTTCCCTTCCCGTAATGTAATAGACACAATTACCTATGTAATGTGTGATGTAAGAATTTACAAGAGGTGTAAGTCTTAATAATATTTTGACCAATATACAGAATAATTTCGGTACAAAAACTGCTTTAAACTAAGATGCTTTATTCTGTACTAGTGAAATGTTCTTGAAGTACGAGTGTTTTACAAATAAATAGTACAGTTTTACTGCAGGAACGTTTGCTGTACTAAGTCAAGATTAGTACAATTAATACTTACATCCTGAACATCTCTAAGTGCAATATCTGCGGTGCCCTTGATACTTCGTACATGGCCAGTGTAATTTTCGATGGAATTTCGATGAATTCTATTGTATCTCCTCAGTCCAAGATGCACCATTGTCGGATCACTGGAATAAGAAAGGCAATGAAATATAAATTTAGTTCGAAACGTTTCATATACATAACAATAATTAATACAACATACTATTTACTTTAGAAATTTAACTGAAATAATATGTTAAACGTTTATCACTAGAAATAAGAAAATACACGACAATACGAATTTTTGGGAGTTTAAGTTAATATAATTAACATAAAATAAACGATTTAAGTAAAGGGCTGTACTAATAAGTTTATACTTTGAACTAAAGAGTTAAAATTTTAGAATAAAGGGACTTTAAAATAATAATTAATTATTTATTTTCATTCTGTGATTTAACAGGTATAAACATAATATTGACTTCGGAAATAAATGACCCCATTTACAAGTATTTGTGGCCAGTATAAAATGTATATAATAACAACTACAGGTTAACAACAAAATATTTAACTTAACAAAAGCAGATTATAAATAAATTAAATAAGTCCAGCTTATAACCGTTGAAAGATTATCACTCTCTATGGCGTTAGGATTACTTACAAAATAGCAGCTTAAATTCTAAATATGAGTTTGTGGTTTATCTTAAAAATTCCTAATTTAATATATAAATACTTCTACAGTCAATTTTATATTAGGAATCAATTAACGTTTCATTAAAAAAATAACCAGAAGGACACTGTTGTCAAGTGTACAGTATTTAAACTAAGAGAATATTCATACAATTTACTTCTTGAGTGAATAGCTTAGTCTTTTCGTTAAAAAAAGCTTATTTAGGTTTCTAAACCCTTTCCCATCGTGTCTCAATTGATTAAAATACTCAGATACAATGTATTGGAAGAGACGTTTAAAAATACTTTTGGGTATTTAAATGTTTTATTTGATCCACTTCTTGTATTATGCAACAGATTTGTAGTTCCAGTATTACCACTTTAGACGTAAAATGATTTAAAGATTTTATATGTAAAAGGGTGATGAATTGGAGGAAATTTTATATTGCAGTATAATCAAAAAGAACAATCTCTGATTTTAAACAAATAATTATTCTTATAAAGTGATTTTGGATTTTCCTTATTTTCAAAATATTAGTCTTGTTAGCAACCACCCAATATTGTACTGCGTACTTGCTTTGGTTGTACAAGGGCAAAATAAAGAGATTTTATAGTTTATTTATTTCAGCATACATTTCTAAAGTAGTCAAATATACTTATTATTGATTTAGTTTTACTATTCAAAGTTACAGTTACTCAACATTTCGTCCAATACAACTCCCAGGTATTTAAAATATTGCAACTTTTCTATAGTTTAATAATTCAAGTGATTTTGAATACAATTACAAACATGGTATACAATGTCAAAAGGAAAATCTAAATGTAGATAACAGAAATTATACATTTAGTCTTAATGACATTAACTTGCATTTTTTTTCAAAACACCAATCTTTTAAATTATTTGTCTTCTGACAGGCGTTACCAGTATACGTGAATGAATACAATAACACAATGCTATCAGGAAGCGCACATATTTGACAGTAAAAACCCAATTTTAACAGGCCATTTATTAAAATTAAAAGTAGAATTGAGGCGGTCACCCAACTTTGAGGTACACCAACCTTAACTAAGTTACTAAACTAGTCCGAAATCTTGAACTGTTGGATGTTATTGTTCTTCGAAGCCAATTCAGGGTGTTAACTCTTATTTTGCGAGTTATAATTTTTTTAATAAAAAGTTGTGGTCTACAAAATCAAAATCTTTTTTAAAAACAATAAACAAACCTGATTACTGCTCATTCTTATCTAAACTACAATGGACTTTTTCAGATATTGCTAATATTGTTTCTTTGGTTGATTTTCCCTTCCTAAAAACAAACTGAAAAGGAATAAAAAATTGTTCTATCAAAAAAGGTTATTAGTGGAAGATTCATAATTTGATCAATTATTTTAGAAACAATTCGCAACAAGCTTATAGGGGGATTTACATGGCAGTTATTTCTTAAATACTGGAAAAAAGGTATTTAGTGTATGTTGTTTAGGTATAAATTCCTTGTTGCAAAACTTAGATGAATCATATATATGAAAAAAGAGGATATTTCATTTGTAATCTTTTTCGCAAAATATTCAGAACATATATCGACACCACATCGTTTCTTATTTTTTAAGGTTTTCATTGTATTATTTCTGTAGGCTTTTTTAAAGATGGAGCAAGGGCTAGACTGGAAATGAGATGGTTGGGATGTGTGAGTGGGCAGATGGATGACCTTGGTTCGCGATAAGATAAAAATTAATCGTCTCCCCTACTTGTCATGCTTCGAACACAATTTCACCGCTATCAAACTCAAATCTGTGTCCTCCTCCGTAGCTAATGGTTATAGTCTCGGCTCTCTAACTGAGAGATCACGGGTTCTAATCCCGGGGAGGTCCAATCAGGCAAAGACACGAATGATAGAGTACTTTGCAAATAAAAAATACCAGTGTAATAATAAATTAGAATACTTTGCAAAAATAAATACCAGTGTAATAAATCAGTGTACATCGAAGTCAGCATAGCTTGAAAGCTGAGGCTTAAAAGAGATAAAAAAAATCTCAAATCTGTCTTCAGTAATATGGTTTCTCGACCCACTCAGGTTCTTTATAATTTTTCAGCTCTGGGCATAGTCACCAATGGAGTTATTTAATTTTGTAGTGTAATAAGTTCGTTTAGTTAAATTAATATAACTTCTCAGTATATCTTTAAATGTTTTGTTAACGTTTAAATGTCAAGTCGTAGGGACATTTGTGCATAATTCATAAAAGTTTCTTCTTATTTTTAATTAATTTAATAGATTCCCATTAATTAAAGGTGTTGATAGATTTTGCTTTACTTATTTACAAGGAGCGGTAGAAGTATTATATGATTCAATACTTAAATATATTATCTGGGCTATCGTGTTTTAACATAAATTAACATCATTTCATGTATAACATTTCAACCAATAAGTTTATCAGAGCTTGTTTCTAAGCATATTTTAGTTTAATTTAAAACTTCTAATCAACGTGCTTTCTACTGACGCATCGATTCTGCCCATGGTTTTGTTTACGTCGTCACATTTCAACCTCATCTTTATGACATGTAAAATACCTATAGTTTGAGTAGTAAGAATCCTTTTACTTGTGATGTTTTCGTAATCACACACACACACACACATGTACATACAATATATAATGTATGTAATTACGAGACAACCTGTATATTACAGGATCAGATGTAAAGGAACTCAATCCACTAAAGCTATAGGCTTTAAACACACACACACACACACACACACACACACACACACACACACACACACACACACACACACACACACACACACACACACACACACACACACACACACACACACACACACACACACACACACACACACACACACACACACACACACACACACACACACACACACACACACACACACACACACACACACACACACACACACACACACACACACACACACACACACACACACACACACACACACACACACACACACACACACACACACACACACACACACATACAGGGTGTAACTGAAATACACCGACAAACTTCAGGAGGTTGTTCCTGAGGTCAAAACGAACCAAAAAGTTCCTATAAATGTATGTCCTAAAATGCATCGTTTTCCGTCTGTCCTCTGTTTGTGTTTATTACATTAAATTTTTTTTTCTAAACAACCATTAAAGGTACAAAGTTAAACTTTTCAACATATGCTAATCTAGTAAAGATTGTTAATTTTAAAAAAAATTTAAAATTTTTACTCAACAAAATTCAAAATGGCGGCTAGTTAAAATCTTTGATGGTAAATTTCTCAAAAACTACTTCCTGTATAAAAAATTTACTAGAATATAAAAAATATAAATTTATTTATAAAACGAACGGTACCTCATTTTTTGAAATCGCTCAAGAAATAAAAAAGTTATGGCATTTTTCTTAACCTAGTAACATATCACATTTACAAGTTTTTTTTCTTGTTTCAAAAAGTTAATGTAAGTATTTAGGCAGTATAAAAATAAAACGATATTTTGGGTTAAAAAACTTTAAACATGATAATTAGTATTAAATTTTAAAAACGACATTGTAACAAGCAATCTACATGACTCAACTTTCATGGTTTAAACAGCTGAATATGTTGTCATGTTGAGACACAGCTGATTAGAACAACAATGAATTCAGATAAGTAAGTCATTTCCTTGTTTATTTTTGACAAGATATGATCTGTTACTTTCACTTGTAGAAACATTATTAGTCGATAGTGCTCTTATTCTATTGAAGATGGCAGGTTACCCATTTAGCCATCAAGCTGACATGAATATTTATGTATGGAAAAGCTAACGGTAATAGTCGCCTAGCATCCCGCCTGTATTACGATAATCATTTCCAAATCGACAACAACCTACTCATTCAACATTTGCTGCTGTTTTCAACCGACTTCATGAGACTGACACTTTGTTACCTTCTACTGCAGACCGAGGTGTACAGAGACAGCGTAGAACTCCTGATTTGGAAGAAAACATCTTACAGCGAGTAGAGGAAGATCCAGGCGTAAGTACTAGGCAGTTAGGAGCAATACTCAACGTAGACCACATGACAGTATGGCGAGTTCTACATGAGCAGATGTTATATCCGTACCATTATCAGCGTGTACAAGCCCTTGGTCCAGCTGACTTTCCATTACGTTTACAGTTTTGCCAATGGTTTTTATCAGAAAGCTAACAACCCTGGTTTTACATCATTAGTTGTGTATACAGATGAAGCTTGTTTTAATCGAGATGGAATAACCAACTACCACAATATGCATCAAAGGGCTGATGAAAACCCACAAGCCATTCATGAAGGGAGACATCAACAGCAGTTTTAAAATAAATGTTTGGGCAGGCATCTTTGGAGACTGTTTATTAGGTCCTTTTGTATTACCTGAAATATTAAATGGTGAAAACTACAGACATTTCTTACAACACGAATTGCCTGAAATTTTAGATGATGTTCCCTTGGGTGTGAGAGAGCACTGTTGGTTCATGGATGATGGAGCTCCCGCGCATTTCAGACTAGATGTCAGGCAATTTCTGGACCAAACTTATGGGGAAAGATGGATAGGCAGAGGGGGACCTGTATCATGGCCGCCTCGGTCGCCAGATCTAAATCCAATCGATTTCTTCCTTTGGGGCCATTTGAAAACTCTAGTTTATGAAAGACCAGTTAATACCAGGGATGACCTTTTACAGCGTATCACTGCAGCCTGTAACACTGTAAGGAATACACCAGAAATACTTGAAAGAACTCGGCAATCAATGACCAGACGTGTTAATGCATGCATCGCATCAAATGGAAGGCATATTGAACATTTGTTGTAAAGTGATCCCTAATATTTTGAAATAAATGTTGCTCTGTTAAATTATTCCGTATTTCTTAATAATGACAGCTTAAAACTCTTTTGTTTAATGTGAGATATTTTTGTTGAATGTTCTAAACAATTGTAGGCTACTGTAGTTTTTTGAAACAAGAAAAAAACTTGTAAATGTGATATGTTACTAGGTTAAGAAAAATGCCATAACTTTTTTATTTCTTGAGCGATTTCAAAAAAATGAGGTACCGTTTCGTTTTATAAATAAATTTATATTTTTTTTATTATTCTAGTAAATTTTTTATACAGGAAGTAGTTTTTGAGAAATTCACCATCAAAGATTTTAACTAGCCGCCATTTTGAATTTTGTTGAGTAAAAATTTTCAATTTTTTTTAAATTGACAATCTTTACTAGATTAGCATATGTTGAAAAGTTTAACTTTGTAACTTTAATGGTTGTTTAGAAAAAAAAATTTAATGTAATAAACACAAACAGACGGGACAGACGGAAAACGATGCATTTTAGGACATACATTTATAGGAACTTTTTGGTTCGTTTTGACCTCAGGAACAACCTCCTGAAGTTTGTCGGTGTATTTCAGTTTGAGGAATTTTTTTCGAGGAAAAGAAAAGATTGTATATACGTGTTGAAAAAAATCCCTTCAAGGATTTTTTATAATTTTTGTAAATGTAAAGACAAAAACGTTCATATACGTATATGTTTGTAATAAAAAGAAGTTATTCATCTACCAGCATCTATGTGTGTTTTAAATAAAGCCGTAATTTACAATCTGCCACACCAAAAGATTAAAAATATTTTGGTATGAATATTATAATTTCCAATGGGATATTGTTAACAGATACAAAGTTAATATCTCGTTTCAACATGGTGGACATTAAATTTTGAAATTCCTGGCCGATATAAAGTTGCAGAAACTTAATAATATAGGGAATAAGGTCTTCTAGTTCTACAACTGAATCAATAGATTGGCACTTCGGAATCTCAGTGGAGAGCTGCTGAAATACATCTTTAATGTACGTTGCAGGATTGATTTTAGGAGTTAAGATCATTTGCTTCCTAAGGAAATATTATTTAGAATTCAAATTGTGTTTGGCGTGTAAATTTTAATATCTTGAACAAGAGATAATAAACAACGTGTAATTTACGTGAGTGTAATAGGAAAGCATACTGAATGGAATAAAATTTAAAGGGTTTTTAAGGTAATGATAAAGGCAATAAGAAACTTGTAGCAAGTATTAAGTGTACAGTGAATGATCATTAGTGTAGTGCAGATATGAAAGACAAAGTACTATCTAATTCTTGTTGCAGATTTAACGCCTGTTATTAAGCACGTCTTGGTTGTTTTTTGCCTGAAGTAGTTATTTTAGAAAAACTCTAATAGGGCAACAAAATGAAATACTAATACAGTAGTTAACTATAATGACCGTAAGTATACAGCCTTGGACTGAAGTAGGCTTATTTGACTTGTGAACATGTATATATTTTTGATCAGAGCATCACCGTAAAATCAACTTTTGTTCCAAAATAAAATAAAGCCCTATTATTATTCCTTACATCATGAGTGCGTTAACTGAAAAGCTATAAACTTTCGACTTTAAGATTACTCCACGCTGAACATTGCCGAACACTGTTTAAATATTACTGAAATCGTTTAAAATGAAATATTATAGAGAAATTCGAATTATTTCCGGTACTTATACAAATTTTTTACTCTCCACATGAGGACCCCAAAACACAGCTTACATCTGGAGTAGATAAAAATCTTGGAATCATTTTAGTGATTCAGAATGCTTAAACTGGAACTTTAGAATAATATATTCAGTTTTAAATAGTATTCTTAAAACTCCTTTTTCAGTAGGAAATTTTGTGTAAAGTCGAGGGTAACTGCTAGTATTAAATAAATATAATATCCTAATCATTTGTATTAGAATGTAGAAATTTAAAATACGCAAATGAGTATAAGTCCAAACAACATAATATGGTTTATTACAAAATTATCTTCAAGAATTAATAGTTAAATGTGTTTACTTTGTATTTATTATTTAGTTTTTAAAATATAACATTGTTTTGCCCAAGTATCAGGTTTTCATTGCTGAATATGTGACCATAAAGTTAAATTAAACCTTAAAGTTACATTTCCTTACATTTATGTCTTATATGTTCATGTATACATAACACTGTTAACATTCGCTAGAAATGTACAGTTTTTAAATCGTTGAAACTATTTTAAGGACATTGATCTATTCAACAATAATATTTACTTACCCGGCACTAGATGTGACTAGTCCCATAAGATACAACAGACTAATGCCTAAGGCTAAGTAATACATATTGATAAGGAGAGTGCGAGATTTGCAGACGTATTATCGGCTTATATTGTGAAACGTTATCAAACTCTTAGACAAGGGAGGCGAGGCCTTTACTCATTTCAGATAAGAAGTTAGCTTAATTGATTTTTAGTTAAGGAAAATTCTGGGAAGATATTACGATATAAGTGCGTGGATGTTGCAAAAATTTAATTTTAAACTGGAAAGTTTTATTTATTGACTATACGAACAAAAGTTTCTTATATTTACATTGGTAATCGTTCTTAAAGCGAATAATATTGTTTTAATGCAATGGTTTAGAATTACATTTAATGGTTTAAACAGGATAGGGAAAATATATACCAGAATAGATTTGAACCATTTAAGAAAATATTGAAAATATTTGGGAGAGCCATGTGCCACACAGTATTAGGCATCGTATTTTCCTTCTGATTTAGAGACAGCACACATTCAAGTCCTATTTCTGTGTACTATCATTACACACGCCAGTGGCGCAAGAGGACAGACTAAGGATACAAGGATATTATTCTCTGCTTTAACAATTTCACAATGTGTCTCCTGTCTATAGTAAGTTCAGATTTGGCTGACCGTTGGTCGTAACTCCTACAATGATTTGATTTCTTTATATACGTAGCGTACAGATTTTTCAGATAAGGCGAAATAAATTCTTAAAAATAATAAATGCAGTATAAATATTAGTACGAACGGAAGAATCAGATGTATGTATGTTCGAATTTAATGATTAAGCAAAGTTTTTGTATATACAACAAGTATATAATAAGAATAATAAGTTTTAGAAGTATGGACACTACTTTTCTATGTATAATATTGAGATTCCTTTCGATTAATCGTGAGAGAGAACTATTAATTCGAGTTTTGAGACTAAGGATATTCTTGATTTTAACATTCCAAGACAAAACAAGCTAGGTAGATAAATTTTGAAATGGACGTATTTAAATGTAGGTATACAGGGTGAGGCGGACCACTCATCCGCGATGTATAGCGGCTAAGCCGAGGTAGGTTACCTTCTTACAAAATCATATTTTGACTACAAAGAATTCCGGAAAAACACCTAAAAATATCCTAATGTGCCACTGAGAGGGGGGGAGGCGTAGGAGGCATGATTTATAGAGTTTCAAACGTAAACGTAGGTCGAACCATGCCTTAATTTACAGGTATCTATTCACTGTTCACTTAGGAAAATCGTTTTAATTTATATCGCTTCTAGTATGCAGGGTGGTCCAAAATGTCAAAGTGGTACGGTTTCACAGATGTTTACTATCACGTCGTTAAAATTTTTAGCCAATCAAAATTTCTATATAAGGTTACCACCGCAGTACTCTTTCTAAAAATATGTTACAGTTGTCACTTTTCAGTACATTTCTAATTTTTTTAATAGTTCCAATTTAGGACATTTAATGTTCGTAAAACCTATAAAGTTAACCTATAAAGTATGTTATGCGACACATGACTAAATTTTATATATACTTCTACAAACTTTGCCACAAAAAACTCTTTTATTATTAAGCAATCTATAATAACAAAATAAAATTATATTACAAAAAAATAAATTTGTTACAGTCTGTGTGTAGCATTAGCTTTAAAAACAACTAATATTATTACTTAAAACAAATGTCTAAATGGAAGAATGGCCTAAAAATCTTAATATCTCAAGAACTTCCAATCACGTTATATAGGACATTGATAGTAAAATAGTTTTCCCTTTTTTAAAGGAAATTTTGGAAAATGTACAACTACGCATAATGTTAAAGCAATGGGGATTCCAATGGAATATTTACTAAGAGTTTGTGTAATAAAACCTCAGTCTGTGTATCCATATGAGCTGCTATTAATATATTTAATAATTAAAAATAATTTGAGCATAGACACATTTTACTTTGTACTTTTTTGCAGACATATATTTAATTTGTACAAAAATTGTAAAATAAATACGAATTTCACAATACAGAATGTTCTAATCAAAGTCAATTCGTAAAACTTTAATTTATAATCTAATTGAAGTAGACAAGAGAGTTTTAACTGATAAATCTTATATGTGGTGCTTGAAAATCCATTAGTATGACTCAGATGACACTTCAAAACTTTATTTTACTAAAATTTAAAATTGATATATCAGCAAGTAGAATTTTGTACGGTATAGGATTTTATACTGCAAAACCCAATGGTTAAGGTTGTTTTTGACGAAAGTTTAACTTATTTAAGTTTAGTAATACTATAAGAAATATTCATTAAAGATTACTAAGGACCGTAATTCCACTAGATCGCGGTTTCTGTGACATTTAAAGTAATAGGGCGTTACTGCATTACAATATTACACGATTAATACGTTCTGTTCGGATGTTATTTATGTTGACAGTGTCAATTCATTAACTGTCAGAACACGTTTGTTCAATACGTAGGCTGTGTATTTAGTAAGCCTCTAACAAAGTGCTAGTAAACCGACATATGACTGGAACATAGATTATACAACATCTGGCCGAACATGTGCAGGCTGACACAGTATTAATGTATGCAACAAGATTCGTACAAGTCGGTCAAAATATTACGCTGCTCCAACAGTACATTCTAAAATGAACAAAAAAGTAACGTTTCTTTAGCTCTGCAAGGTTATTTATTGATGGATTTTAAATGTAAGTAATATAGACAAATTATTGAGAGTAAATATTTAAATCCCTTACAATTTTTATTTTTATCCGTCTACTTTTTTCAAACCATAGCATATAAAATTAAATCAGTTTTATTGTTATAATTCTACATAACAGTTCACTTAATTACTTTCCTTTCGTAGTAGGCTCAGGTACACAATTGAATGAGAGAATGACTCCAGGAGACGATGAGATTATCTCTTGACATATACTCACTATATTTTGTAGTCAGGTGTCTGTGATGTTAAAACGACGTAACGAGTTCATTTTTAGCTTTTTTGCTACCGGATTTTCTTGGATCTCTTCAGACAAACAAGACTCCAGGAAGATCCAGGAATCAACTCTGTGACAGCATCAGATTCCAGACGCTGAACTAAAAGGAAAGAATGAACCCTTCCCAACGTAGCAATGTTATGCTTAAGTACAAGTTGTTGCAGTAAAAGAAAAGTTATGTTTATGTTTGAACCATAAAGTGTTTCACTTCTAGTGGAACTTGTTCAATTATTTCAGGCCCACATGATAAATATTTTCAACCTATAAGTTACACAATAAGAATTAATACAATACGCTGTCTGGCGAGCAGTAACCCCTACTACCTGCAAGCTGTAATAAAATTGATACCATGTTATCTCCCTGTAAAACTAAATAAATCGAATCCAAACATGGCTTAAATGTTATACTTATCGGAACAACGAGTTTAATAAAAATGTATACATTTAATTTCAATATTAGCTTTTTTTATTTTAAAAGTAAATAAAATTGTGTTTGTACTCTTTTTATTTACATTAGTATAAAGATTAAAAATTCAATACAATGAACTAACTTTAATAAAAATGACAAAACAGGTAAATAAACATTGGAAGCACAATTAATGAACGGGTGCGAAAAAGCGCGTGTGGCAGTGCTTGGGTTGGCGATGGTGCGTAATCTTTCAGAGGCCATAGTCTACTGACAGAGCATAAGGCAATAATCAGTCCATAAGCCGCCGACACAACACTTTGATCAATGTCATCGCCAAAAGTAAGGTACTTTGATACAAGATGTTCATACGACATTCATAACCTAACCTGTCTGTTGATGTTAAACATTTAACGTAGGCTCTTATAAGCTCAGTATTTAATTGTTTCGTTTCTCAAATCTTTATATAATTATCTGAATTTATTACTACTCTTATTATCATTATATATCTTAAATATTATTTTTTGGAGTAATTTAAACGCTGAATTTAACATTTGGAATTGTTACGATAATGTTGTTGAAATGGAGTTACGTGAAATTTGATTGCTCAAACTAGCACTCAAGTGATAATTATGGCTCGGATTCGCCTGATTCAACAATCCCCTCCTTCCAAAACACATAGCTTCAAACAATAAGAGGAACAATCATTAATATCAGTTAAATAAAATATGTATTACTAAGAAAAAAAAGGTAATTGACGTTATAAATCGACAGAATACACTAATACTCGAGGAGCAGAGAACCAATTTGGATCGAATAAGCACGCAACCTGCTTTTTCTTGAAATCGATAAAAACTTTATCTAAGAAAGAAACCGATCGTCAGCCGTTTTAATTTCGAGGGCACATTGGTAGGGTATCAAAAGGGATAAAAACATAAAAATTTTGAAGATTATATTTTTCCTAGCTCGTTACACATAAAACCGACTGTGAGACACCTATAAATAATAGGTATATCATCGTCACACTACTTTAATATAAATAGGCAAAGTTGATAATTTCAGGGTCTGTGCATGGTTAGCTGACTCTGATTTTATATTTATTTTTATGTCTGAAGGTTGGTTTTAAGTGTAAAGCCAAGAGAAATGTGAATTGAGAACAAATTTTCTTTCGTTTCATATTTTTAGCTTTTTGATACCTTCACATTTTGACCCCCACTAAAATTATGATAACCGATTTATTTCTTAGAATAAATTCTTTAATCGATCTTAAGAAGCAACTAGGTTATGTACTTAAAAAATAAAAATAGGCTCTAGAATCCTGGAAAATAAATTCAGTGTGGAATAGGGGTATTTTAATACATACCCATCATCACAATACTAAAGATTTTTTCATCATGAGAACAGATAAAATAATAATAATAAATGGTATGTATTCATTAGTATTTCTCGTAAGAGTCGTCAGTAAATATATAATTTAAAGTTAATCATTGAAATACATTGTTATAATTAAAATTCATATTTATTTTCTATTCATTTCATTTGTATTGTGTTAAGTTTTATATGTTATTTTTGACATTAAACATAATAAAAAATCTTTATTTTCTGTATGTCATGTAATTGTCATACTATGTTTTGTTATATATTAGTTACATTTATACTTATTGTTGTATTTTTAAATATTTTGATACTACTAAGTATGATTACCTACTAATTTAAATTTTATCATCATGTATCTATAATACATGTACATTTGTTAAAAGAATTGCAATTGGTAAAGAAATAAAACTGATTATTAATTACGTGAATTCTATTTAAATTTAAGTAAACTCGCGTTAATGTTGTGCAGTTATTCTTGTTAAACAACGTTAAAACTTTAGTTACCTGATGGTGCTTCCCTTCACTTC
This sequence comes from Homalodisca vitripennis, assembly GCF_021130785.1. NCBI lineage: Eukaryota > Metazoa > Arthropoda > Insecta > Hemiptera > Cicadellidae > Homalodisca > Homalodisca vitripennis. Next base: position 74,758,200 of record NC_060211.1, read on the forward strand.
GTACAAACGCAAAGAGTAAAATCCCTTTGAAGACATTGTCGTTTTAATAGGCCTTTTCAGTTTTAAAATAGTCTTATATAGAGAATCAGACATTACGAATTGATTATCTTTCTCGAACAATAGAACAAATAAATGAGTCCAACTCATCGGTTTGTTTCTACTAGTTCATTGTTAAAGAATATGTCACGGTCATAAAATCTAGTTTTACTGAGTGAAATTGTATTGAATAATTTCTCCTTCGTTTTGTATTAATACAAAGTGGGTTTGGTTTGCCAAATTAAAACTTTACCTAAACACAATAGAATATTTATTCATGCAAATGGTTTTAAATATTCTTCTGTTATATTTATGTAGATTATTGGGAATTAATTATTCAACACAAACAAGTAAATATTCTTTCGGCCGATACTAGTATTTTGGTCAATACCATTTTCATAAATGTAAATTTAATGTTATCCTTAGAAGGTAACCAAAATTTGTGTGGAAATGTTCAAAATGGGCAGGGTCGTAGTGCGTAAAAAGTCATTTCGAGTTCAATGAACACGAATGGCCTCACAAAAATAAAATTGTATAATCATTGGAATGTTTGTTTGTTTATGCATTAAGTATTCGATTCCAATAAGAATAATCTGGTAGAATGTATATTATTTTATGTTTAAATATAATGCTTCCATAATTGTGGTTTGGAATTGTGGAGTATAAAGTTTACAAACTGCGCTCATTTGCGGGTCTGAAGGTTTAATTTAAAAACTTTGTAACGCCTTCAATTTGGTGTCGTGTTTTACACACAGTTGTACACGACAGGTATTGCATACAACTTTTTACGGGCGCCATTGTTTGACGATAAATAACCTCCAATATCAGCCAAACAAACTTGTATTTAGTGACGACAAACGCATTCACTTTATTATTAGACTTCATACCGATTGTTTGCATTATAAAAGTGAGACATAAGAATCCATTTATTAAACTAATTCTGAACTCATAAATAAAGGAATTACGACACATTATTAAATGTGATAACGAAAATTGCATTTTACGTAGATGGAGGTAGGATTGTAAGCATCCAATCATTACAAGTAAATGTCATTACATAAAAGTGACTGTTATGTTTCAAGGGAATAAAGCTCGTTTAGTTACCATAATTTCGATACATTTTGACAGTTATTATACTGTTTCACTAATACTATTTGATAAATGAACAAGGACATATATATAAGCTATTTCATATTTGATTCAATTGTAGAAAATTTAACCATATATATCTATATCTGTACGAATCCGTAAATCCAGTTTAAGTATCTTGTTGATTGTTGATATATTTTTATTGATGTGTCAGAGAATCTGATTTTTATGTTATATTTGAGTTCGTTGCTTGTAAATTTAACTGTTTTAAGTTGAATATACTGTATACTAGCAGTTACCCGCGTCTTCGCACGCAATTTCGTACGTTTTGCAATCTGGTTCGATTGCGTTATATTTATGACGCCAATATTATGAGTTAGAAAATATGTCAAAAAATGTACATTTATAGCGATTTTAATGTAATCTGGCCTGAATAATTTTTGTGCTATCCTGTCAAAAGTCAACTATTATCTGTTTGTAATAGTATTTAGATTTATATTAAAATTGAGATAGTAACTTTGTCCTTTTTATCTGCATTATAGTATTGAACCAAGCACTGCAAACTTAATATATGCTAAAATGTACAGTTAGAACTATATTTGTAATGAAACTTTTCAGTTTCTTATCTGGACATTTTCTTATCCTGTGCTCAACAGCGGTTGCATAAAACGTTCAAATAAAAAGTGTTGTTACTATCAAGCTTACCCTGTGTTTTCAAGACTATAAATGTTACAAATTTATAATGATAGTTAAATTAATTAATCATAAGGTTGTGCTGACATAAAAAAATGTAGAGACCAGTGGAGCGTAGTCCGCAGGGATTTTCGAAATAATAAAAGCTTTATACTATATGTTAGCCAGGGACCCTAAGAACGTCCATCTAAAATTTCATGGTGATCGGTTCAAAAGTTTACTCATGAAAGCACAATAAAGCAAATTCACTTTTAAATTTATAATATTAATTAGGATTTTGAGAAAAATAATGTTTTGAATATGATTAGGTTATATTTTTCTTTTCTTTTTAACTGGATAGTTCATAAAATAGTTTAAAACTTACTTTATAATGAATCAGTTAATTCTAATTGAAGAAACAAAGAGTATTATATTTGGGTATGTAAAATGAAATATAAAAAAGCTTATAACAAGTTAAGCAACAGACCGACAGAGAAAATAAAACAAGTTTTCTGTTTATAGTTACTGTATTTTGGTGGAAACGTAGGAATAACTGAATGTAGATAGATTGAATTATTTGTTTAGTACGAAAGATGAAGGAACCTAATTTACATTTTTAAAGTACTATTATTTTTGTTCATTACTAAAAGAGGAAGCCATTTGAAAAAGGACACGTACAATAGGATATACATAATAATAAATTAATAATTAGTTAGGAAACCAGTATCTAGGCTAAATACAGTACTGACTTTTACTAATTTACTATTATCCTAGTGAACGTGTACCCTGTATTGTTCTTTATCTTAAAATTCATACAGCAACCATAGTTAATGCTGGGTCAGATTCGTAGAAAATTTAAGATATTATACCATTTCATGTATTCGAACTCGCAGCTTGTTGTGACTCATCAGGAAAGTATTGTATTGTTAGTACAATTTGGTATTTTTCGTAACTTTGGTACAGAAAATCCTAAGAAACAATTGCTCAAGATGGGAAGGGAACTGGAAGATCATAGTAAAAAACTCCTCTAGGTGTTTATAGCTTTGTGAGTGATCCGTCTAGAAATGTTTGTTAATGCCTTGTAAGTAGTGAAAACTAGAGCAGTGTGTGTAGGAAACAGTTATAACATGTAAAACCAATACAAAAAGTGAATACAAATATGTGAAAAGAGATAAAGCCAATTTGTCAGCTGTCTGAAAACAAACATCAGCAGTGAAAACCAATCGCGTGGAAACAACATTGTAAAAGGTAACAGCTTTCCATATATCATAAACATAAATTGGAGCGTTCGTGTCATTCATCATGTCTCCATTCCCCCCGGCATGATTTGCTTGCAGTTGTATAATTGTTAGACATTTGCCAATACTTCATTATTGCTTTATGTACAACAATGCTTATGAATACAATAATTTGGTTTGATTGTACAGAAATATTTTATAGTTCAGATTGCAAGGACATCTAGGAAAATGTCTCCTTCAATGAGGATGTATAATTTTCATTTCCTCTTTTAATTTCTCAACCCTTATTACTTATTTTAGAAGCAACGCTGCAAATTATTCTAAAATTCAGCGAACATAGAATGCAAACTCTATAAAATATATTATATAAATTATGAGCTGAGGATTACTACAGCCCAAAACTCGAGAAGCCCTAAAAATAATTGAACTCCGTTGAACTCAAGAATTAACCAACATACAGACGAAATTTTGCACTTGGATCCATTTATTCACACGAAACATTGAGTTCAATGATGGCGCATGTTACTTCATGGTATTTGGCTAAGCGCTATCACAAATATTTGAAATTGAACTTATGGGTAGCCACGATGGCAACGATAAAATGCAAGAATAAATAAACAAAACATTTTAACATGTTATAGGAATGCAAAAATACTAGCCAACCATAGAATATACCTATGGAGTGAACTTCATATTTTGCTTAAAATTGTATTTCTACATTGAAGTAATATGTTCTGATGGTGAATGATAGGCTGGCACATTATTTTTATACTGGAAATTTCTTCCGCGTTTTTGTCTGTTGACGCACAGAAGATCTGACGTGTGAAATAAGCTACAGAGTTGAAAATTTGCATCTGAGAATCCTATTAAAAGTGGTGTGGTGTACTTCTGTCTCAAATTATGCCTAATAAACTTACCAAAATCATACTCATAATTTTCTTACATAATAATCCTGATCACGCGTTTTTAAAGTTTTTCAAATATAAAAGTAAAACTCAATAATAACTTTGACATTTAAATAAAAATATATCATTCATAACGTGCCTAACCAGCTGACCAGGTTTATTATTATCGAAGATATTAGTCCTTGAACTATGAAAAATATGTAATATACCATCTTTCAGATAAATTAATAACGCTGTTAGTAGAAATAAACAAGGATACGTAATTAATCTAGTTTTAAATATGATTAGGTTTAGTTCGATATTGTTCCATAGTATAAATAATTAATTAATTACATCTTTAATAAAATTGTATTTTATGAACTTGAAGTCAATATTGTTAAGGAGATGCAATACAATCTGCAATGTTTTGATTTCAGTATAAGGGAATTCCTTTAAAGAACTCATCAAACCCTTCGTTTTAGTAGATTTTGCCAGTTCACGTATTAAACGAACATAATTCGCAAAGACATTTAAGCTAGGATTAACATCAACACAACAAATGCCGAATGAAGCCTCTCTATAATTTGTGCTTGACAGGGAAGCATAAAACAGTCGACAGGAGCTGAAATTATTAGGTTTGTAGCGCTAGTAAACCACGACACCACCATTACTGTCTTCTTGGACACCGCACCACCCTCTGCGTAACTTGTACCGGCCCTTGATGCATAAATCAGTCATCAGGTGCAAACTTTATTAGGGTTGTGGCACTAGTAAACCAGATTTTTGGACATTTATCATCGTTTATGATACAAAATTAGAGCACTATGTTTAGAATATTAGAATCTATAATCTTCATTAGTTGTCAAAAACCCTTAAGGCATAGGCTAAAACTTGTACATAAATAAAAGAATCTAGTATATATGTGGTGATTCCAAAGTAATTTTGGTAAACTCAACCTCAAAATCATGGATAACATTTTAAAGATTTACCTGCGTTAGACAGCTCAAACACATGTTTGACAGTCCAAAACGATCAGAGTAAACTCCGGCCATGTCACTGTACGGACCAATTTGCAGTGAATAACACGTCCCTCCAAACACCCACACACACGACATGTACTTACCTCACCAGCGATGACGATATACTGAGGGAAAATCAATGCGGGTACTTCCTGTGGCAGCATGGCTGCTTTGTACATAAATGACATTGTCAAGCTTGTTTCACATCTGATGAAGAGGGTGGATTCCAATTATCAAAACACAGTGTTTTAGTTTTTTAACATTAACGATGTAAAGTGTTCGAAAAACTGTTATCCTTGTATCCAATGTATATTCACGAACACTTACAAGCTCTCCCAAAACACTATCTCAAATTATTTATATGTTCATATTAATCTGCTGAGCTTAGAGGGTAATAAGTAGTACATTTTAAAAATAATTGTCTGTTGACATATGATATTTAGAGAATTCTCTGATTTAGAAATTAAAATTCTAAGTAAAATTGTGTCTTAACCGTAATAATATCTCAATAGTTTCTCAGTATTATTTAATTTTAATATAATAGTCTGCGAGGAGTATTTTAAAACAATCTTAAATGTAACTGTGTATCGAGCTATATACTATGTTATACCTGTATCTTAATATTATATAGCGACATTGATAAAAGCTAAAGATCTATTAAGATATATGTCTAAAAACACCAGAATAACCCAATTTCGGTATATAACTGTGGAATGAGTGTGAAAAAATCCTACAAATATATAAAACCATTTTTTATAGTTAGTAACACTACAAGTTTCAATCAAGCATATAAATTTCGTATAAAGTAAAAATAGACTACAAATCATAAAATTATAAAGTTTTGTTTCTTGGATTAATCAAATCTTTATATATTGTGTTAAAGATTTTATGGACACTAAAGTGATCTTGGAAACTATAAGAAATATAGCAAATATTAAAATTGACAAAGCTGTGCGTAATTACAAGACCATCAAATCGATCAAATCGACCAGTGACAGCTTTTATTTGTACACGTTGAACCGTTTTTTTTTACCTGAAATCTGCATGAACATTTTTCTAATCTTTAAATATTATATTTAACAGCTTTTCAAGGATAAAAGCAGGACGTGTTTGTTTACAGTAATTTATTTAATACAACGACCCATTTTTTTACTTAATTGAAATAAAGTAGATTGTTAATGACTTAAAACATGTTATATATGTTGTAATTTCCTTGGGGTTTTCATCAAACATTTATAAAAATCAGTTTTCGCATGTTTGTGTGAAGATAATTTTTATTGTATTATTCGTATAGTTGGTAAACCTGACTGATATTTCAATGCACATAGTATTAGAGGGAGCTGCCTAGTAAATCTGAAATTATCAGACAAATTCAGTATAAAAGTAACTATTTTTACATTTTTGTAATTGGTTACCAAAAAGCATGTTACTTTCATATTTTATCATATGTCATAATAAAACAACTAAATATCACCGTATAAAAGTAATGAAACAATTAATAAAATTGTAACGTACAGAGTTTATTCTAACTAAAAAAGAATATAATTCACCTTATTTTACTCTAACAAAAAGTACACTAGCCCGCATGTTAACAAGACTTGGTACCACTGGACATTTTTATTTAGGAATAAATCACCAACAAAGTTTAAATGCACAGAGTAACAGGCAGTGTTTCAATTGTTGTGGGATTTGCGTGATTGAACACATTTTGAAAAATAAAAGCGGCTTCAAAAAAAATTAAGTCTTTACGTTTACATTCATATTATGTAAATCAATTGAGCTATTTTATTACACTCTTTAATTCCCAGATCCCTTCAGTGTGCATACAATTTGGAACACACTGTATATAGAAGGGTATGCACTCACCCACATAATTAGTCTCTCGTCACTAACTTCTAGATATCACAGAAAGTTAAAATATAGCACATGTATACCTAAGGGCTTGAATAGAAAAACGCCATCATTTCCCTAAGATCAAACGTTTACAGGGGTTGGAATTCCCTAGAAGAACTATAGTTTGTTTTTCAACTTCCTAATGCCTTAGAAAGACGAATTTTGACGAGTCACCCTCTCTCAACAGACAGATAAAACGTTTTTATCTCGTAGGGGTTGAAATGAGTTTGTAATTCCTAGAAGAGCTATTGTTTTGTTTTTATACTTCCAAATATCCTACAACGATGAATTTTGACATGAATGTGCCTCTTCTTCTCAACAGGAAAATAAAACATGTTTTATAAAGATCAGCAACGTATAGGATTTGAAATGGAAATGAAACCCCTAAAATGTGTAAGGTTTTACAAATCCCAATGTCCTAGAAAAATGCATTTAACTTCTTAAACAAAAGGCTTATATAACTAAAACTTACTAACATAATATTCCATTCACTCTTCCATTCATACAGTCACGATTCAAAGCGTAACCCTGCCACCCACCACGATCCGGTCCAGGTATCTTCGTCTCAGCTCCACCACAAACCAATCCCGGCTCTCGATTTGTTTGACAGAGTCTGGAAAGGAGTTCCATAATCTACAGGTGGTCACGGTGAAGGATTGGTTATAGCTTGTGGATCTGTGTATTAGAATTCTGAGACTTGGCCCATCAGACCGAGTTTTCTGCCAAAACTGAAAGTTTTCAGATAAATATTATGGTGAATCTGTATTAATAATAGAGTATAATAATGACGATCTTAAATCGGATAATTTTAGAATTGATGACTGAATAAAAGATAGATTGGTTGTAGTGTCTAAAATTAGACACTTTTTGACTGAACAAGATTTTTCATATTATGTATTTATATGTTTTCTTGATTGGAATTATAATGCAAACGCTAATATTGTTCGGGAATATCTTGGACCTGATAAAGGTTGAAATAGCTGAAATTATAACCTTGTTGACTAATGTAGGCTCTAAGACCTATGTATATATTTTGTTATCTTGGCAATACGACATATTCGTCTATGGTGAAATATCATTAGTTCGAACCAGGAATAATCCTCACGTGATAAACCTGACATAAAAGCCACTGGCAAGTTAAATTCTTAACAATGAACACTGAAATAATATATACCTTAAACATGTCTACCTCCAATTCCTAATTATAATACTAACTTGTCATAGCTTGCCAGTGACTATTGTTGTGAACTATTTACTCTCTGTAAGTTTAACTTCAAACCCGTCTGTAATTGTGTCGAGCCTATAGAAGCTCTTCAGGAGGATGCGACGTCTCAGATTGTGTCTTGTTGCAGACTTCTGTGAGTGGCATTATTCCTCTGTTCAACACTTTTCTATCTACAACTCTTGGCCTTCTCAGCCACGTAAGTTATACTAGTTTTGGTTTACATTAAAGTAAAAATAACGTGATTATACAGTATAATCTCTAATTCATTAGTTCTCTGAGTTTAATTAGTGTTTACGTTATTCCTTTGTATAAACCATTCATTGACTTTATTTATTTATTTTATTCTCTTACTGTCAAATTGTACCGATTGTATTAAATAATAATCCTGGGGTAACTGGATTACCGGTGGAAGGAGTAGGCCCAGAAAAATGATAAGAACTGGACAGTACAAAAGAGGCTGCTATCAGCGAGGCGCGCATCGCAGATGGCAATGTTTGATAACGAAATTGAGAGGTGGGGTGAGGTAGACGTGCCGTACCTCCCGTCTCAGTTGATCGGAAGTTATAGTAACGAGTAGACTTTGAAAGTGCTTAGAGTTAATCTTTTGCTAATCGTCATCGAACCTGCTGGTAAGTGAACCTTTTAACTGGAGTCCAGTCAATATTCATTCTTAGTTATTTTGAATAGTTTTGGGGAAAGAAATATTGTAAAAATTAAATTTAATGGGAATTTAGGAACTTGTCCTTTTGATCTGTGCAATATAAAACGTGTTGGTGCAGTGAGCAGATGTATATAAAATTTTATGTAAAAATACTAAAAGAGTTTTGTGGTTGTTACAGATGCTTTCAGCAATATTTTAATCCTCTAACACTGAAGAATTTTTATAATAAAATGTCTAACACTGAAAAGAAGTAATATTTAAAGTAAAGTACAGAAAATTAGTAACAAAATAAAATTGAATTTTGATGATAAATTAAAGTGAAGAATTGACAGATCAGATTAGAGTGTGAAAGTTTTGAATTTTGAAAATTGAATAAAAGACAAGCTGTAAGAACTTTGTACATTTTTGGAGTGACAAATATATTACAAGTTTAAATTTAAAGCTATCAAGAAGTTTTTATTTTAATTTTAAATCCAGTAATTATTTTCAAGAAGAAGTTTTATTTTAGTTTGAACCTTATTTATTTCAGAAGATTTTCGTTTTACTTTTTTTTGAACCTTCACAAACATTTAAATTTCAAAGCTAACCCCTCATGTGCCAATAAAACGGTACAAAATGATTGAGTTTTATTATTTATTTTCGCTATAATAAATAAGGGAATAGTTGTGGCGAGCAGGTCCATGTCATATGATTTTAGATTACGTGCTTATCATTGGCGTACATAAAATTGTTTGACCCAAATGGGAACAATCGCCTGATTCTATGTAATCGTTTATAGTGCAGCTTATCGATTAGAGAGTACGAATATAAACGAAATTAATCTAAAAAATGAAAATAGATCTTATACTTAAACAATGTTGTAAACATTACACGAAAATTAAATGTTGAAAACATCTTTTTACCTATATTTTCCAAAATAGAAATATTATAAGGACATAATATAATGGAATTATGAAACAAATTATTTTTTTAATAATTTCATTTCATGTGTTTTATTTCATAATTGCTTATTATGTCATCGAACAATTCCTTATTAAAGGACAATTAAACTACAAATAGTAACACAAATAGTCTTATAATATTTGACACAATTCAATATAGAATAAATAATCGAAGGTAATCATTTGGATATTTGATTTTTAGAAATGTAATAATTCATTATAATTTTAAATATTTATTAGCAAGCACTAAACTACGTTTTACAGTGGTATACATTTTAAGTAGCCATTTACTGAGAGTTTAGAATTTTCGTATAAAAACCTTTGAATTGTTAAATTCTATGATCATGAAAATATATTTATCATATATATATATATATATATATATATATATATATATATATATACACACGCTACAGTTCAATATATTTTAAGTTCATTGAAACTACTAAATATATTATGAAGTTCTTGGTTGAAACTCATATGGCTGGAAAGAAATGCATTTATTTAAAAGTACACAGTGTTCTAAAATCCTATAATATCATTAGTATCAGAGATTTAAACATTAACCAAAGTATAACAAAGTAAAGATGTGATTAGTTTTATGCCTTACTAAGCTATTTACTTTATGAAACGCCACTGCATACATATGTATTAAAAAAAGTATATTTTAAAATACTTCATAATTAATAGAAAGTTTTGAATAATGGTGGTAATAAGGATTTTGCTGTCAAGGGAAGCAAAACCTTATGTCTCATGAAAGGTAAATTTGCTTTCAAATGCATATTCGAACATGTTGGCTGAATGGCAAGAAACCTCATTAAAATTGCATTGGCCCATATAGTATTGTTTAGATTCATAAATTGCAAAGCTTATTTTGATAATTAATTATTAAAAACAGAATGGATTTTGTTTACGTGTTTACAGTGATAAATATCACCAATACTTACATCACTGAAATTTGTTAGCAAGATAATTTGCCTTAGAATAATATAACAATAACAAAGCAATGTTTACATATTTTCAGAAAACTTACTTTCATATATGGTGTAATGGAAATTATGAATTATCAATATGATCTAAGACCACCGAAAAGAGGAAACACTGGAAATAGCTTTCCTTACATAAGCACACAAAGGGAGAGAGCTTAGCAAAAAAACATAAAAGAGCGGGACAACTATAATTGAACAATTGAACTTCTACTCTGTAGTTCCTTCCTTATAGTGTAGTGTTGTACTTTTATAATTGAATTCTGTTTCTTTTGAGAAATATAATAGTGATAAAAGTGCCTACTAGCCATAGTGATCTGTACTAAATATACCATTACTGTCCTCGTTGTCTTAGGATAATTCTGCTACAACTTCTAGGCCTCTGGGTTACTACACGTTACCAAATATACAGTTAAATTTTACTTGGCTGAAAAATAGAAGGCCATGACCTACAGGGTCACGTAAACTACGGCTAGTAATTATTAGACGTGTCTTAAACGCACTGGCTTGAAGGAGATTGCTGGATTCTGCAGAGAAAGGAAATAATTTTGTGGTTTTAATTTAATGTATTTGCTTTTACTGTGAATTTGTAAGAGATTTGAAGAGCAAAGAATAAACGAGCTGGTCATGTAAAGTGAAATAAATATTTCTTTCTATCAATGAACCGCAATGCTTATTTAATAAAAAGAGTCATGTAAAAACGTTTTTAAATGGAAAACAATACATTTAAGAACCTTGGTGATTTGAATCATGGTTTTTAGACGATCCCTTGATGTGTAACAAATGCTTATAATAATCAATGATGGTTATCTTATGGTTATAACTAGTAATTTATACTAAATAAAGTCTTGAAATGTTGTATGGAGTGACATACGGACAAGATTGTCTACGGAATTATGTTACAATGGTCCATGAGCCTAAAGCTAATTTAAATAAGCACTCAGTTTTGTTTTTCTTGAAATCGGCAGTACACTTTCTTTAAGAAGGAAACCAATACTAAGAGACACTATTTTTGGTGGATGTCTAAATAGGATGATATAAAAAGGGTTAAACATATGAAACATACACTCTTTAAAACATTTGTTTTTAGCTTGACACACTTAAAATATAAAATCATACGTAGAGAATGTTACTCAACGTTAAATAATCATTTAATTACTAAATGTCCCGACTTTAATCTTCTTTATCCAGTTGTCTGACGGTCGGTTTTAGGTGTATGAGATTAGTATGAAAAACTTTATAGTTTAGTATTTTTAACCATTGGGAGGGTATCAACTCCCATTCCGATCCACACCAAAATTAACAATTCTATCTTTAAACTTATTTATCATGGAAAATTCGTTTATCGTTTCTACAAAAAACCAGGTTGTATGCGTATACAGTACATATTTGATCTTGGCTCCTACAGTATTAATAATAATAATAATAATTCTTTATTGCAGTAAAACAATTAACAAAATTGCATTGCAAAGCGTCATTTCAACATTTTGATTTAAAAATCTATAAACTAAAACCTATCTTTTCATAGGAACAGTTAATTCCACATACTCATGTGTGAACCTAACAATATATTGTATTTTGCTTGTTTTGGATATCAGAAAAGGATAAATAGAATAATAATAATAAATATTAATTTCATTTTTTTAATTTTCATCCCAGCGGCCCATCGTAAACTCATCAACGGAAGTAAAATTCCTTTGACAACAAAAAGTGTCTTAATCGAGATTTGAATTTTTTGGGTTCATTAATTCGTTTGAGATCTCCAGGGAGCTTATTGATTAACTTGACACCCATTTGAGATGGCAAGTGTTCAAACATAGCCGTTCTATGCTGTTCTGTCCTGAAATTGTTCCTGCCTCTGGTTCTCGTACTGATGGACGTCCCTGCCCTGAACCAGTTCACATTTGAATCGGCAGTACAGGGTAACGTCGAGAATATAGAGGCTGGGTAAGGTTAGAAATCCAAGCTCCCTGAAGGCAATTTTACACGACTCTCTGGGTTTTTAATTTCGAAATTATTCGAACAGCTTTTTTTGTGTTCTAAATACTCTGTCAAATTTGTATTTAGAGCAGCTGCCCCATAGTCTCAAACCGAAGGTCAAATGTGGATGTACTATGCCAAAGTAGGCAGTTTTCAGTACATCAAACGAGCAGAATTTTGCTAGATTGCGTAAGACATAAGTGCCTGAGGCAACCTTGAGCAAACTCTGTCAATGTGATCGCTCCAGGTCAGTCCCCTGTCTAGGTTACATCCCCAGAAAATTGGTGGATTCGGCTTTCATCTAAGATAGCTTCATCCGCCATCACCATTGGTCTGTATTCGTCTTCTTGTTGACGGAGACAAAATTTTATTACGTTAGTTTTGGCATAGTTTAGTTTTTAGATTTATCTTTGAAAAGTGCTCGATGCATGCGTTTAGTTCAATAAAGGCTTTGATCTCAAGATCTTGTTTCGTACTTGATCTGATGCAGAGAGTCGTATCGTCCGCATATTGAATCACCTCTCCATTTTGAATTGATGAATTCAATCTGTTGACGTAAATGAGAAAAAGTATGGGCCCCAAAATTGAACCGCTGGGGAACACCGTACTGCATTTTTACTTTGCCTGACAGGGTGTTCGCGATCTGCACACACTGCTCTCTGCCACTGAGGTATGACGAAAGCCATTTATGCGGCTGACCTTGAACACCACATGTCCATAACTGATGCAACAATGTCCCATGATGCACACAGTCAAAGGCCTTTGAAAGGTCGAGAAATATGCTTAGCACTTGTTCTCGCCTCTCCAAGCCATCAACAACACAGTCAAATGAGTTTTGTTACAGCATCAATCGTCGATTTGTTTTTCCTGAATCCGTACTGCTCAGGGTTAAGAATTTCAAACTGTTCAAGAAAAACCTTCAAGCCTTCTAATGAAAACCTTTTCGAAAATTTTGCTCATGACAGGAAGAATGGATACAGGACGGTAATTACTTGCGATGCAAGGATCATCCTTTTTAAAGATCGGAAACCACTCTTGCTGTCTTCAAAGCTGAAGGGAAAACGCCTTGGGCGAAGGACAGATTTATCAGTTTAGTAAGTGGTGTCAAAATGTGCTTGAAGCAACGCTTGATCAGCCACACGGACATTCCGTTGATGTCGCTGGACTTCTTCGGCTTGAGGTCTCTCAAGACGACTGCCATCTCCACCTCCCCCACAGGAAACAGAACCATGGGAAGAGACCGGTCTCACTACTAAATTTTCTACAAGATTGTCACAACTGAAAGATGTGCTTGGTACAGCCACAGTCGAAAAAAAATTATTAAATTCGCTAGCCACTAGAAGTGGGTCGTCTGTTAATTTACCGTTAATTTTTAGTTTCGGATTTGATTGTTTTGAGTTATTTGTTTGTGATGTAACGCTTTTTATCACTTCCCACGCACTTTTTGAAAAATTTTCTGCGTTCTCCAATTTTTGTTTCAATATCTCGTGCTTTAGCGGCTTTTATTTCCTTGCTATAATTTTGTTTAAATGTTCTATAAAAATTTTTGAAGTTTTCGTTATTTGATTTTCAATAAATTGAATGGTAAAATTTGAGCCTTTCTCTCAAGTAGAGAATATTACTCAGGATCCAGGCATTACTCTTCCTATGAGATCGCTCCTTTATCTTTCTATATGGGCAAGTAATATTTAGGTAATAATTAAGGCAGTCATTGAATGCTTCCTCTTACGTGTTCAAAAACATCCACAAATGACCAAGATTCTCTTTGGAGGAATCTGTTGAGAATTTTAATGTTTTTCATTTTTAAATCTCTTTTAAATTTTGCTGAAGAGGGTTCGTATTTAGGATTGAATTGTTTGATTACAGTCTCCTGTGCGAAATGGTCAGAGATGGCCGCGTCGAGAACAGTAACAGAGACGCCCGGAAAGTTTGTGATGACGTTGTCGATGGCCGTACTCGACCTGGCAGTCACTCGAGGTTGGTGTGTTCACGGACCAGACTAAGTCAAAAGAAGTAAGAACATCGCGACACCGCTGGGTTTGAGGGTTGGTGTGGTCTAATACATCAATGTTGAAATCACCAGTAATTATGAATTTCAATGCCTTGGAACGTAAACAAATTGAGAAGGGACTCGAATTGTTCAAAAAAATGTTGTGAAGCATCCGTTCGGGGATCTATATACGCCAATAATTACAAGTTTTCCAGAAAAATTTAGACTGATTTGTATACCTTCCGCTTCAAAGTCCAACTCACTAGTGCGGCCAACTCTGAAAGGGTTGGAATATCAGTTTCGATTTGACAAAAATTGCCACACCTCCCGCTTTGTATTGCGTTCGATTAAATATCGTTGCCAATTGATAATTGTCAATTCTGAACAGAGCAGCATTTTCAGGTGTGAAACCATGCTCAGAGATAATGAAAATATCAGGTTGCAGTTCATCTGCCATGAGCGATAGCTCCTCAATTAACTTAGCACACGTAGAGCACAGTAATACATGTATTTACGCGTGTATCCATTATTTTGGAAATGTCCGGGATTACTGATAGACACGGCATATGGTAGAAATATTACTCGATCCAGTATATGTTTACTGAACTCATGGAGTAAAGCGAGCTCCAGGAAGGCAGTAAACAGAGGTGTTGTGGTGACTTGCACTAGCAGACTAATTACTCGTGCTCCAGCTGGTATGGTTTACGTATGTCATGTCAGGCACAAGTGACGTGGAGATTAATTTTGTTCATTTGTGAAGCATTTTACTTGAACCGGTTTGAATATGAGATTCCGTTTGTGAATCGGTTATTTGTAATAGTGTTTTTGTTGTTAAGGGAATTCCTAATTTTTATAGAATAAATTCTTTGTGAAATTTTGAATAAATGCGTTATGAGTATATTCCGAATAGGGTTTTGGAGGCCTACATACAATGTTTAATTAGCTTTAATTGTGTGCTTCTTAGAAATCTCACATCAAAATCAAAACGTTTTAGTTTTTAACTTCTGTGACAGTGGAGTATGAAATACATGTGACACATATAGTAAAAATAGTTTGGCCAAATTTGATCTACTGTTTAGATTAATTTCGATTGTTATATGGTTAATTAAAATGAAAGAATTTTATAAACATTTATACTTTAACTAATCTTACAAAAATATTAACACAAATGCTCAGAATCAATGTTATGAAAAAATGTTTTCAGCATTTTAAGGTGGATAATACAATATAAATATTATTTAATTCAACATAAAAGTGGGTTTAAATTACGTTTTGCATGTAACCTCTTTGAAACTATGTTTTTATCAAATTTTCCCAGTTAACGTATTCATCTAAAATAGTTTAAAAAAGTAGGGTTGTGTAAAAATTAGGGTTTAATGTAAAATTATTACTGGTTTATGGAGATCCACTTAGGTTCAAATAAGTTTAATTACCGCTCCACCAAACGTGCTAAATTAGTCTTTGCGGCACAGGCACACATAAAACAGTAAACAGGAGCTGGACGTAATTGGGCTTCTAGCACTTAAACTACAACACCGCTGTTTACTATCTTGTTGAAAGACGCTTTACTTTCATGGTGAGATTAAAATTACTACTACTTGGAGTTTATAGACATATCTGCGCATATTTATGTCTACAACCAAGTCAGTTGGTGTTTGCTTAAGTAAATAACCTCAATGAGCGTGTGTTAAGTTCATAATTTACTATAACAAGAGTTTGACTGAATTGCACAGTTCCCAAATCTCAAAATGAAACTTCATAAAAAAAATTTGAGATGTGTATAATACGTTCATAAATGCAAACTGGGTCATATTATATTATTTAAAATTCAAGAACAAGTAAAATTACTGATTTGAGAAGACAAGAATTTATACCCTTCTACAGACATTCTGTTAAAACTCCTATTTTTTTAATTATGCATCTTTTAAAAGTACTTATGAAAAGGATTATAATTATTTAACAACTGTTCACTGAGTAATTTGCTGATGTTCTGATTTAATTTTCCAGAATAGAATTGAAATTGACACCTTAAGCTTTATTTGTAGTCAATGTTTCAATATATTGTTTGAGATGTGTTGATATAAAAAAAATAAATTTTACAAAAAACTCTCTTTTATGTAACATATTTAAGCATGTATTTGCTTACAAAACATTGAGGTGTAAACGAATATTTTCAGCAAAAAAAACATACGTGACTTACTTATTAGCTCTAGGAAAACAAAATGCGCTGGAAAAAAATTGCCTTCTGTATACTTTTTTGTCTGCCTATCCTCAGGAAGTCTAGAGGACGAATTTATCTACAGATTTTGAATAACTTAATGAGAAGGCTTACATGTAAATTAATTCCTACACAGGCAAGATCGAGTTCGATGATGGTGCGTGCCCCTTCATGGGATGTTCTTCATCTGAATAGGATTCAGGGAGGCGGAAGATCTTCTAACAATATTAAAAGGCAAAGTTTTAGTTGTTTTGGGGGAAGCTAGGTCAAGGCAGATATCAGGTTATAGGATAAACCATATCCCACCAGGGTGCCGTCGCGCGTCGAGAAAACGCCAATGATCTCGAAGCTTAACACAACCTATTTCGAGACACATTGGCTGGTGTTCTTCTACATTGTTATTTTAGTGTATTATTAAATACAATATATACGACGTTTTTAAAATACTTGACGAGTATTAGGCGAACTATTAACTTGATAATCGCCAGAACAACTTTCTTATCAATACGTTGCACATATACAGGCAACGGCATGAAATGGTCGTAGTTAGAAAGTGTACCTTAAAAAAGTATAAAGATCATAGTTTACGTTTCAAGATGCTTGCGTTTAAAATTATTGCAAAAACGGCAATTGTTTGACAATTAGGTTATTGAGATATGTAAATAGTGTGCATTTTGGATACGGTACGTATACACAATTTTGTTTTTTTTTTTTGCAATACCATTGATAGAATATTACATACATGTAGCCTAATACTTACCTACTTCAATAGTAAGGTCGGAGATTCTTAGGAAGTGGTCAAGAGGAACTATGTATTACCATTTTATTTTAGTCCATAAAATAAAGAAAACAGTTGAAGTTTTGAAACATTGTTTTGAGAACAATAAGCATCGAATGGTGTACATTTTTCTTCTGTAGTGTTGCTCACACAAAAGGAAACAGAAACTTTGGAAATAACACAAAAGAGTTGAGCATGCAGTTCGGGATAAGCAACTACAATTGAACTTTTCCTCAATCCTCCTTTTGTTGCATATGTTTATACTTGCATCTTGATTGTTCGTACAAATTCAACATTTATTACTTAACAAAGAAATAAATAAAGGGGATTCAGACAGCATAGCCCAGAAATTACAGGAAATGCTGTTAAACTTATAACACTTAAAACTTTAATCCGGAACCAGATGTGAAGTAGTTAGAATAGCTATCTAAGTAATATATGCCAACATAGTAATTATCCTATTCCTCCTTAGAACATGAGGTATCTTCCGCAGAGATTTTTAATCTGTTATCCTTTCTGTTTGGAATACTATTTGATCGAGTGGAATCGATTTTCTTTGTGATTATCTGTGGATCCTGTGCTCCCAGACACCTATCAAGGCTAAAGCTTAAACAGCTAAATTAGCTTTTTAAATCCCCCCTACTAGCACATTTAAATAGCCTATTTATCTATGTTTATAGCCTAATGTTAGATCTGGACCTATGTGTTATTGATTTATTCCGTTTTAATTATTGCCATAGCAAGTTATTCTGTGTTCTTTGAAAATTTTATAGTAATAAACTTCTATTCGTAGCAAATTTAAAATATCTTTCACATTAAATTTACGTTTTTTTTATCTTGAAACCATTAGTGGAGTTATTACCCTAAATAATATTGTCAAATTTTAATACTTTGGAACTCGGTTAATTTATTGGCCTTTGGGTTTACAAAACTATTTTGGTAAAAGATTTTGTTCTTTTTTAAAAAAAGGTGTTTTATTATATTAATTTTTCTTTTGTTTTAGTATAGATTTGTAATCTTAACTATATTGTATGTATCACATTGCAAAAAAACTAGCAATCTGAAATCAAAAATATATATTTACAGGTCATACTAATCACTAATTTGGTTGAGTTTCAGCAAATTATGATATAGCTATACCACATCCATTCATATTCGTAAGCGGTTATGCGTCACTGGTTTTGCCGGTTATAGTTTAAGTATTTTAATTAAAGAACACTCTTTATAGTGGAGCCGAAAAATCTCAGGTTTTTACAGCGTTTAAATGTCTCAATATAGTATGAGAGGATCTAGTAAGTTAGAAAATGTATAGCATAATAATTGGAGTTTATCATAAATTAGACTTTCTTTGACATAAAAGTCCTGAAACAGTTTCTTTAAATTATTGGATTGTTTTATTTGTAAAATACATAATTGCTAGATAAACTATTTTCAACTTTAAAACATCTAATATTATAAAAATGTTAAGGTGGACCATATTGATGTACCTGACAGTGGAATTTAGATGTATATGTAAACTGTAATTAATTAACCAAGCTGTTGATTACCATAATTATCAGCTTGCCAAATTACTCATGTCTGAGCATAATTTACATATACGCTGGTCTGATATATATATATATATATATATATATATATATATATGTATTAATATGATAGGCATAGAATGAGCCCAATAGTCTAGGAACTGAGAACGAATTTGTTCAGAACACAACTTGGTTCTTCTCAAGATCGATGGGGGACTTTTTCCAAAAGAAAATATGGACCATAAACCGCGAAAATTTAGGTATAGGCAGATTTTGCTGTATTCAACAAAGAAACAACTAAAGGTGATTCAACGTGGTCAATAAAATTACATAAAATACTTATAAATTGTGCCATGGCTACAGCCCATTGCTTCTACTAACTGGTTAAGCTCCTCCGTATGACCTCTGACAGTCTTTGACTGAGATGTTTTATGATGATTCGGTACCAAGTTATATATATATATATATATATATATATATATATATATATATATATATATTTATTTATTGGGTTTATATATATATATATATATCTCAAACTGTGCAATTTGTATATTTGTTTTTATATTCAACAAATCCAATCGAAGATTATGAAAGCTTGTCTAGTTGTAAATGTGAGGCAGTGTATTATCTGACAATGACTCAAATTATAAATTTTATCTCGATACAATTAAAATCAACCGTCAGATACAGGAATAGTAGTTATATCATAAATATCCGCCAGGCAAATAGAAAGTATCACTTAACGGTTGTGCATATGGTTAGATGATGGTTTATCTTTTATTTACATGTCTGATCATTGGTTTTAAGTTTGTCTCAGAAAATATATTTAACCCTTTTGATACCTTCCACTTAGAACTCCGCCATAACTAGCGGGAACGACGATACATGTTTCTCAAGTGAAATTGTTCTCAAGAAAACTGCGTTGTATGCTTATAAAATGCATATATGGCTCTAGGCTCATGTGCTGTATTAGTTTAAGTGGTCATCACACTTAACAATATCCCCTTACAATATCCCCTATATCCCCTTACAATATAAATACACACGCAACAAAACACCACACGAACATCAGTGATTGAATCTCTAATAAGTGTCTTGTAAACATGTGGTATACACTGCCTGAGTATTAATATGAGAGAGTACGTTCATACTCATGACATTAAGAAGTGAAGCTCAAAATATAATTCTACAAGATAGAATTTATGCGCTATGAAACGTGAGCAGCAAAATACGAGGCAGTATGTCAGAGATAGTTATATGATAATAAAACAAACTCGTGAAAGTTGAGAGTAGATAGAACCCTACATCCTACATCAATCAGAAACTCCTGACATTTATTTAGAAAAAATTATAAAATTGATACCGCTACACATTTTTGAAAATAAACAATATTAACCAAGAAGGAAACATATACGAAGTAACAGTAAGTCATCTTTTAATGTTAATATCTGTCATCTAAATGTTCTACATGTCGAAAATTTTCTTGGATAATACAATTTTTAAATATTCCGGAATTGCTGTAGAGAGGTATCGTCAGTCAGTTTCGGCTTAAAATCAGTTGACTGAAGGTTGCACCTGTGTTGTGGAAACAGATTATAATGTTTACTTTGATCCAACTGTCTATTTTATTTGAAACGTTTTTTAGACATTAGTATTAAAACTACCCTAAAGAACATACAAGGGTTCTATTTCATTCAACAAGGGTAGTTTTTAGTTAATTTCAACAAATAAATAAACCAATATTATATATATGAAAAAGTATCCTAAAAGTTATAACACTAATTTAAATTTAAAAAATGTTCGTGAAAATGTTGTTTGAAATGAAGTATACCAGTTTTGATTTCGGGTGCTTGTGTTAAAGGTGCAGTCTTTATACATTACTCGTAAGTAAATAATCTTATTACAAAATTTACTTTTATTTAACAAACAAATCTCATCTTAAAATTTTTAAGAAAGTTAAAATATTTAAAAAGAGGTTTGCTATGATGAGGAAACAATCTTAATGACTAATATAATTCTTATGCAATACAAGTCAATGGTTACTTGGATCTTAACATTTATAAAAGAATCTAATACATACTTCAGAATTTCTCACTATAACAAACCAACGAATGACATCATATTAAGGACATGTTAGATTTTACTTTACAAAAACGGATATATTTTCATTCATCTCTAAGGTACTCATTCCCATTGCGATACCAAAGTACAGCTGATTGCATAGCGGCAAATGAAAAAGAAGTAACGTATATTACTGGCCTTGACGAAGAGACTGGGAGCTTTTGTCTATCTCTGTACATGCAAGATATCTCATGAAAGTATTGACTTATAGTCTTAACATTGGGTATAAAGCTTCATTTAATTATAGGCAGCACTTGACTTTGATTGTGGTGCATGCTATTCAACTTGATTTGTCAATGCACAGTTTTAAATTGCTCAATGGAATTCACAATATTGCACAATAAATAAATTTAAAAAAAATGTTCTACACTCATATATCATTGGCATACGTAGTAAAAATAGTAATATAGTAAAACATGATACCTATTACAATACAATTAAGCTAAAAGTTTTAAATTTTTGTATACAAACTCAGTTTTATACGTGTCACTTGGTGTAGTTTACTTCACTTTATTTTAGAGATATCATTAATTATTGTTGAAAACGTTTGAAATAGAGGGAACCCATTATTGTGAAGAGTTAAATTGAAAATACGGTAGCGTACTTATACATATTTTGTGTCGCCTTTGCAATTTTAACTAATCGCTGCTTGTGGTTCTTTGTGCAAATTATGTGTGTTTTAGTCCAACTTTTAATAAACATACATCAATGGGATTAGTTTAGATGTTGTGTTTGAAACATTGACAGCTCCTAGTTTAGCCTGCCTTTAAAAGTTAGTTTGCTGGGGAAATGGTAAATTCAATTTGTTTGGAAGTAGAATAACAACTATATTGAAAATTACCACCTAACTCATACGTTAATTAAAAATGTGAATTGTTTTGCCTCTTTCTTTCACCTACATATTCATCTGTCCTTTAAAAACGCAAGGGTTATAATTTTGGAGAAAATTGCAAACATGAATGTTTTTGTGATTAATGCTTTTAGCACATCTTGAATGCGAAATTGCCTTTCTTATTATATGAAAAATTTAACATAATTTACATTGGGGATATTCAGAACGGGAAACGAATAAAAATAATTAAGAATACTGCATTAAAGAATACTGCATTTTTTCCAATTTTCACTAATTCCTGTTTACTTGATTAGAATTGAAGACTAGATTGATTAGGTTGACTGTTTTCAATTATAATTGAAAATATTAACTATATTGGTCATGTAGTGAAGACAGATATGTACTGTGTATATTTTTGATTGAGAAATAAAAAATTGTTATATTTTTTAAGAATAATAAATACAGCTTAAAAAAATTCATGTGAGTTTATAAACAGTGCACTTATCCAATTAAATGTCTAAAGTTTTGTTCTCCTGTATTATTTTCAGTTATTGTTGATCGAAATATTTCTGATATAATTTGCATGATTGAACGTACATTTGGTTTAAAACATAATCAGAAATTCAATTAGAAGAAACAAATATCAAATACAAAAATGTGATAAGGATTGTTTTCAAGTTCATTATATACTTAGACGTTTTATATACAACAGCGGTCTAGACAACCATACACATGCAACCATGCAACTAGACACAATAAGTGTTCGCAAAAAAACATTTAAATCACAATTACAATATTTTTTATATTTCTGGAATCAAATTGAATATAAACAACTCATATCATATTTTGACAATCTTTATGATTGAATCTAGTAAATATTAAAAAAGGTAATTTTGGCAATGTATTGCATGAAATATATTATTTTTTAACACTATTTAGCTCAAATTCTTATCAGTTATTAAAGCGTTATGTAAAGACGGGATATAGTACGATATTTACTAATGCTGTCAGAGTCTATCTAAGTATCAAAAATGTTAATAAATTATGTAAAAAGTTAATAATTAGATGTAATAAATATTTATAACTTAGGTCAACAATCAAACAAATGTCCATATTGATATTGAAATTTGAAACGCAATTGTCTGAAATACTAGTAAAATCACCGTTTATGTATATGTTTACGTATACAAGTGTTAAAAACCAAACATATACCTCGCCATCGACGAGAGACCATTGGTTTTTGCTACAACAATACTCGGACTGAGACCATTATTTCCCAACATTTCCCACATTGTGGATGTCAGTGAAATATTTTCGCTGTGACACTGACTTTTATTAATGTCACTTACATGATTGTGTGGCACGAGTGCGTTCTGACCACTATCTATCAGAGCGACAGATTTCTTTTACTAGTGAAAGAGAGTTTTTATCTTAATGTGTCTTTATTAACGAAGAGATTGTAACTTATATTTTACTTAATTACACACTTGTTCTTAATTATATTATAATTAATTCTTAAATAGTATATCTTATTTCGAGAGAAACTACATTTTTTGCTGACAAAGTTGTACTAATATATACTCTAATATGCAGGACGATTCAATAAGAACTTTTATAATTAGTTTAAGTCTATTAAAAAATTAAAGTGTTGGTTTTAGTGTTGTTTTAAAAGGAAACACATCGCGTTATGCAGTTCGCTAGTGCAGAATCATGCCGCAACAAGCGCTAGCGGCAGTTACGTTAAAGACGTTGTGTTTGAAGAATCCCAGTCGGCCACAACGCTTCACGTACCAAGAACGCTAAAAATCCTCCTAATAGATTCAATTGTATGAGTGGCATACAGTTTTTGTGAAAACGGGGTGCTCAGTATAACATAAAAAATCGTCAGGTCGTCCAAATTCAGATGATGTCGTTGAGCAAGTGAGACAAAGTTTTATAAACATCCCTACGAAATCAACCCGGCGGCGTGGCGCAGCGTAAATATTGTGAGCTGCAATTACCAAATACGACGTTTTTGGCGTTTATTGAGAAAACCTCTGCATTTGAAACCGTACGGATTGTAGCTTCTGTGCGTATATTTTAAATCGATTGGATGATGGTTTCTTTGACAACATAATATTTTTTGACGAGTAAACTTTTAAATTAAGTGGCTGTAGGATTTGGGACAGTGAAAATTCACACGAAAAATTACAACATACTTCGATTACCCCTAATCTGAACGTGGGTGTGTTGTGTGTTGATCAAGAAGAAAATGTACGGTTTTTTCAATAGAGAACCATCAACGGGATAATATACCTGGATATGTACCTTTACACCACCGACCGATGAGGATCACCTAAAACGAAATGTTAACTTCAAGCAAGATGGCGCAACACCAAACTATCTGAATGACGTCCAGGAATTTCTCAATGACTGCTTTCCAGACAAAGAGATAGCCCGTGGTGTGCCAATTCCGTGGCTCCCTCGTTCCTCAAACCTGACACCGCTAGATATTTTGTTCTGCGACTTCATCAAGGATAAGTTGTATCTACCCCTTTTACCTACTACTCTACTAGAACTTATAGCAAGAAACTAAACCGCTGCTAACCACGTGACACCTGCAAGGCTAGTGCGAATTTGGGAAGAAATTGACTAACGATGAGATTTATACAGGATAACAAACGGAAGCCACACATACCATATTTAGTATAATTTAAAGAAACTTGATATTTTTTTCTTTAAAATAATACTAAATCCATAACTGTACCTTTTTTAAATAAATTTATATGAATTTTCAAGGTTGTAAACTCCTTTTAGAAACACCCTGTATAACATACTAACAATTTATAATATACTCTTCGACCGTAATAGGACTAGAATCTATTGTTTAATCTAATATATACAAATACAATTTTTTCAGACCTTATATAGGTTTTTAAATTCTTTAGTGCTTAAATAAAACACAGTTTCAATTCTTCTGGTGCTGAGAAAACCGTTTCTTAGTCAGGTGTCCATTAATCTGATTGATGGGGGTATTGGAAGCCACTGGAAGTCGAAAAGAGATTTTTTGGTGTCTGTGGTGCGTTTGACTTTTTGAAGGCTTTCGACTGCGTTAATCACAATATTTCTCTTAACAAGTAGGAATCTTACGGTGTGCGGGAGCTCCTCTGGCATGGATTAACTCGTACCTGGCAGATAACAGTCGGTCGAAATATTAAATATGACTTCATCGAAAAAATATCTGAAGTATGGGATCCCCCAGGGCTCAGGATTCGTTTCTTTGTTGTGTCCGATTCATGTAAATAAGGCTAGTTCATCGTTATAATACGGAAATCTCGTATACCGATGACGTGACTCCCTTTTTAATTAACCCATCGATTGATTCTTAGAAATGCTGCAGTTTATTTAACTGGACAGCTGCATCCAACATATTAATGAATTAAACTTTTAAAATGAACAAAATTTAAGTAAAGTTTCTTAAATTCCGAGTTAGATAGTGTTTCCCCTACTGTGGCAAGGCCGTAAAGATGGACGACAAAACTGTCGGGGAGACCGACTCAGACAAGTTCTTTGGAATTTACCTGGATAGAAATATCACTAGGAACAACCACGTGGACAGTGTTTGTGAAACATTTTTGACGGGTATAATTGTCTTGCGGAACCTATCCAAGTTCTGGACGAGACAAGTATTGTAGGTAACTTATTTTTATCTTAGTTATACATACATCTCAATGGGATTCCACTTTGGGGAGGGTGTTCAGACACTGCATTCTCAAGGCCATTTAGACTGGAAAAAAAGAGCTGTTCAGATCAATAAAAATAATTTGAAACCCAAAGAGTCGTACAAGCCAACTTTCAGAGAGCTGGGACAGTTGGACTTACCCTGATTCTATATACTCGAAGGTTCTCTATACTACACACACTCATGATATTAGAGGCAGGGATAACTTAAGAATTAGAAAACACAAAAATGTAGTTTTTACACGCTTGCCCTTTCAGGCCGGTATTTTTAATCAACTGTCTTCCTGTAATTCTGAAGAGGGCTCATACGCCGAATGCGTTCAAAACTCGGTAGTAACGTCAATTGGCTTTTGCAGTCTTCTACTCGGTGGGAGAACTTATTTACTAGCAACTAAAAGATGGGTGTACTCATATATCTGGCCCAAAATATATCGTTGAAAAAGGAGGAATATGTGCATAAACGTTAAGATATGTTTGACTGATTGGGTGAAGAAGTGGCAAACTTTTTTGTGCTGAGTGAAACATTGAATACAACATAAATGTTGTCTTATCAGTGAAGAACTTTGAATTTGACTTTTCAAATAATTTTTTAGTAGGATTATTTTGTGCACATGTAACTAATAATATAGTTTGGCTGAAATTGTAAACATAATATAAGATTTGCTAAAACATTATAAACAGATTTTTATATAAAAATGACGATGTTCAGTAAAACACTTTTTCTAGTATTTGTATGTCAAGAAAGTCAAATTTGCCAGCCGAATATAATAAACATCCAGCAATCATAATGGTAATAACGGAGAGTTATATAAATACATAAACAAAGGAGAATAAAAATATATATGCATGTTACAACAGTGAGGATGTAGTATACTGTATAATTCAGACTTCGTTCTTAACAAAAACTTAAATCTCATTTCGAGACTGGTACGTTGTTCTAAAACAATGAATTTTAAGTCATAGCAGACGTAAACGGATCTTTACTATTAAACACTCAACTCTGAATTATACAAATGTAGAAAAGTTAGTAATAATATTTAGTTGTTGAGTCTAATCTCGTAATAGAAACTTCCGTTGTCTCTAGAGAATCACCGTTACGTTGTTAGTGAGCAATGAATATTAAATCAGCGCAACCGAAATTGGCACTTTCCTGTGGAACAGCTAGCTTTAGATTGCTCAGATTTAGCTATAAGAAACAATAGTCTACTTCATTATTGAGAAACCGTTCCTTAAAAATAAGAATCTCCTTTATATTGATTACTAATTGTATAACAGAAATTTCCATTCTCTGAGGAACTGGCATTACGTTTACACCGAAAGTTCGGATACAATATAATATTTAAGGATTCGTGGATCTTATTAATTAATTTAAATTACAATTCACTTATTTAGAATAAAGTAGTTTATTCATAAAAATAAACTAAAATTTTACACTTCTCAATTAGTAGTTTAGTAATCAAAAATAACGAATATAAATTAAATATAATAAAACCACTCCCACACAATTTTTTCGGTTTCTAATAAATGTGTGCCCACCTCAATTTAATATACGTTTTGGATTAATTGTATATCGATTATTCTTTTTTAAGACTAGTCACTGAGTTTTATTAATAGAAGTTAATTATTTTCTTGAAAGTTCCTACGGAGGAAAAACAACAATTTATTAGCTACGACAATCGTACGAGGTTTATAGCAGATTTGTATAAAAGGGTAAATACAAATTTTGAACTACTTTCCATCAAATAATGGGGCGTCTACAAACAATCAAAAGTGAGACACAATATACAAATCGATAATATTGTTCAGTAATGACTTACTCTGTGAGTTGCAACACAATCAAGATGGCCAGTAATAAAATGGTAAAATGCGAAGATTCCGATAGACACAAGCTACAAATTCAAGACTTCCGCCCGGACGCGCAAGTTGTAACAGGGCAACAAACTACAAACTACCAAACCAGTTAAAAGCTGCCGCTTCCAACCCCCGCACCGCGGTCGCGGGACGGCCGAGATCACGACAGCGACCAACTAACTACTAATAGTTTAATTTGTACACTCCCTCACGAGAGGCTAGTTTCATTTAGTAAAGACAAATTTTAAGACACACCGCATTATGTTTATACTGTATAGAGTAAATCGGTGTAGTAGCCGAGGATCTCTCCTTACTGCAGACAACGGTCCTTGCAAAACTAGGCATATGTAAAAAAGCAGCTTAGACAATGATTATGGATAACTATGTGTGTGTTTAATTTTTTGTTTTAAAGAACATCAATTCCATCAACTACCTCCATTATATTACAATGGTTATTGTAATGTAATGTGTGTATTGCATGAAGAAACGAAGAAGACAAATTCATTCACCGTATACAGAGTGAAAGGGGATTTTTTTCGTATTTTGTAAGAACTCCTTCTTCGTAAAACACATTGAATCTGAAAAAACTGTGTACAGTTACATTAAAATGATAGCCCATGGAAAAACTAAGTAATGGTTATTTGTATCATTTAGGTATTGATCCTCTAGGATTATCTAAGGGCTAGGAACGCTTATGTCAACTCACTGGTAATTATCTTTTGTGTTAGACGTACCATATATAAGTCTGGTAAGGACGCTATTGTGTTTAATTCTGGTTTCCTTTACCTGCCAGTACAACAGAACTGGTGTATCAGTCTTATTGGTATCTGTATAATAAGAGTAAAAACACTTTCTTGTTGAATTAACTTAATATTATACTACGTATTAAATTCAATTTCATTATAAAAAAATTGTGGATTTATTTAAAATTAAATTTCCCACATGGATACATTGACTATTTTATCAAATTTAACTATAACAGTTTAATTATCAAGTTTAATGTGGCAGAATTTGTTTTTTTTTTATTAGAATGCTAGTTATAAATTCCCTATGCAATCAAGAGGACAGATAATTTTTCAATAAAATTCATTGGTTACAATAACGTAACCAATATTTTTGCCATTGTAAAGGTTATTGTATGAATTATAGTACAATCATTTAAGTTCAGTAGTGTTTATTTATTTACCTTGGACTAAGAATCAATCAGATCAGAATATCCAGTATATATCAGTCATCGGATAGCCATATCGGATGGTAAATAATATATTCTATCTAGAATATTTTTTTTGAAATTAAATTACTTGATTAAGGTTATAAAACAATTGAGTATTATCCTGGAAAGAATCACATTTTCTAGGTTTGCTGATCATAGTCGTGTTAATGTAAGTATAGAAGAACTATTGCATTTTAATTATATTAAGTATAAAAAGAACTTTAAATAACTCAATGAGGAATATGGTTCATAGATTATGGTACTGTTTCCTTATAGTCTCTTAATATAAAAAACAACTAAGAATAAATAATAATAATAATGCAAAACTTAATATATAACAATATAATAAAATATAAATAGCTCTAACTGTTTTATTTACCCACTTATCTAGATTTGCGGAGGACTTAAATATGCAAAAGAACTGATTTAAAGTTTCAGTGATGCTCCAGTACATAACTGCGGTTTACTGGAGCTGGAAATTTAATTACCTCCAGTTCCTTGTTTATATTACCCTGGTAGTCGCATAAAGGTTGGATTCCAGTTTAACTGGGAGCCTTAAACGACTCTACTCGACATCTTGAGATACATTCATTATTTCTAATGTAACTCTTGTGGGTTTAATTGTTGTTATTTGGAACACAAGTGTAAAAAGATTTATATAAGAAATTTATATTAGTGTCTTCGGAATATAAGTTCTAAACAGTAGCTAGCAAATTTTTAAACATCGAAGTTATAACCGTGCTGCAAAATACATTGAGGAATTGTGACGACAAAGAAATGTATAAATGAAAGCTTCCCATTAAGCTATTTTTCTATTTACTTTGGAATAGTAAAAAAATAATATATTTCCAAATTAAACAAAAATATTATACAGATAGAGAAACAATAATTAGTTTCTGGCGAAAGGGAAAATACCACATCTTTAGATCTTTTCTAACTTTGATGCACAAGAGCTCCGATGAGTTTTCATTTATTGTGCTTAATATATATCTGTAGTTTCTAGGATTTCATCATTAGTCAATCTGTCAGTAACTACTGCAATCTTTGTGAATACGACATAGTATCTCTGAATACTGTATCAGTGTATAGTGTATGATGGATAGTTATTTTTAGCCTAAATTTACATCTTAATATATTTTACTAGAATATACACTCTATTTCGATAGCTCATATTTAAATCGTCTTAGTTCTTTTACTTAAGTAACCAGTGTTATGAATATTATTTGAGTTGTAATTTAAAAATGTTATAACAAAGTTCTCCTATTTTCAAATTTACACTACTTCAAGAAGTTGATAACACAGTTAAATTAATGATAAATTTCGAAATTTAATTTGGAGAGCCGTCTTTACTCAACAGTGAAAATTAAACAGAAACTGGCATCATGTAATTTATTAAACAGGTAGCAACTTGTAATTAAGAAGAATTAGTTATTGATATGATCATTGATCAGTTTAAAATACCTTTGTGATCAAAGATATCCAACTATATTTATCTTCCAGAAACCTACTAATAATGAATACCCTACTGGTTAAAATGCTTCGTTGTCGTTATAAAATAGTTAGCCAACTGAATAACCGAAATTTATAAGTACCTTTAAGTATAAAGTAAAATTAAAATTTAAGAAATAGCAGTTTTTTCATCGATGATTAAATCATACTTATTAATAATTAGCAATTAAAAAAACTTTTCAGGCAGATATAATATGTAAATAAAGTGGTTTCCTTCACAAAAGATGTTATATATAACATTAATAAACGATTCAGAAAGTGTGTTTATCATTTTGGTATTAGAGACTGAATTGAGTCCTGTTACTGGAATTATTAGTATAGCTACTTTGCTCCAGGAGAATATAGAATGTGTCAGTGTATTTGCTAAACATTTCACTACGTCAACGTAAATGTTAACTATACTCAGCCCAATCCCAGGGAGTGACATGCACCGTCATTGAACTCAGTGTTTCCTGTATAGAAATGAAGCTTCATACAAAATATGAAGTCTATATGTTAGTTCGTTTTCGGGATATCGTACCGACAACAGAGAGAGACAGGTAGAAACGCACTTTGTATAATCCTCGAGTGATAAATTTCATTAACGCTCAGCCCATGAATAAAATAGATTTTTATTCTGAAAGAAAAATTATGTAAATTTTTAGAAGAAATAACTCACGTCAGTCGTATTAGAGCACACGATACAGAGTATATAATTTAAAAAAACAAAAAAATTGTATAAAATTTGTTTTAAGTTATTTAAAAAAACACTACGTTAATATTCATAAGGTATTATATATTATTATGATAGTCTTGTTCACAACAAAAAATAATTGTGCTTGCACATATTTTTAATTCATAAATTGTTATGATTTTATCCTCATACTTTTCTGAATTTATTTTTAAGGAAACATTACAAGGCATAAGGAAATGTTAAAAACGAAAGTGGTTTTAGATTACCTCTAACTGCAATTTCTCCCTAAACTACTTTTCCTTCTGCTTCTTCATAAGTATGATTTAGCTGAACACATTTTAAAATTGTACACTTAGCACTATATTGAAACCTTAAATGAGACACTAAAAAAGGGTATATAGTAAAATAAATTTTTGGAGGATTCCTTTAAAACACATTTCAATATCGGTGAATGTTATACAAACTGATGTAAATGTTTATACAATTGTGATCAGCTGTCATGTTGAAGTAATACATTTTACCTCAGTGCTATATTTGTGTATTTAAACGGGAAAGTTCCACTCCACAATCGAAGTATTTATTAAGCTACCGAAATAATTTAAATCTGTAAATCTCATATTTCATCTGAATTAATATAAATAAATTATTTAATATTATATCAGTGCTAAATTTTGAGTTTAACTCCTTACTTTCTTCTCATTGCAGCATTTACATTCTGATAGTGTTTTACATGACAACTCCTGAAATTGACGACCGTCTTCCTGTATCAAATTAATTTATTTTTAATTATTTTACTACTACACTTGATATGGTAATAATAAACAAACAAAAGGGAAACAAGGTTCTAAGAATTGAAAATAACGGTACTCCAAAGAAAATATTTGTTATTTTTTATGGAACAGTTGTTTATAAGCAGAAGTTTTGGGTTAAATACTAAATTTTCTTCTTTAAAACATCTTTGAAAGTATACCTATTGACTTTTTATGGCGGAATTTAGATTAGACAGACAGAGTGCCTTTTCCAATAGGCAAGTCTCCAAATTCGAGAGGTGTATTTCTAGTATAATAAAATATATAATATAATCTATCTGACTGTCTAAACGAGACTTTTATAGTGTTATCACTGAAAAGGTTCTAATGTTTAGATCAAGATGCTGTACATGACTTTTCATAATCTTAGCTTTTTCAACTCAGATTTACAACTCCTATTAAACCGGAATCCAGCGTTTATGCGGGTGATGTAAAGGTAGTCACGAGGAACTGAAGGTAATTAGACTTCCAGCTCCAGTAAACCACAAGCACTTGAGTATCATTGTAACTTTACATACATTCTGTTGGAGTTTAAAATATCTCAAGAACTCAACACAATTGCTTGAATGAAAATACTTGGATATTTATTATACTATTATGTAAATACATTTAAAATAAACAACAGATCCTCATTAACTCGTATAGTACTTTTCTACAAATTACACTCGATATATAAATCACTTGCACCATAATTGCTCATACACGGGCAAAGCCTATGAAATTGCGTGCTAAACCACGGGCAACTACTAGTTAATTATTATATTATTCTCAACAGATAAGAATGACGTTTGAGTTGTCTTAACTTTGCAATTTCTAAATACAAACTACAAATTTTAACAATAGTAAAATACCAGAACTTATTATGAATAGGAAGATATATTTTAAATGCGCAAAACTAACTTAATATGAAAACATATCACATTTTACCATATAAAAATGTTTGATAAACATTGAACAAACTTTGTATCTTAATTAAACGAAGTTTGTATTCTTGACATACTCACACAACAAAACTAAACAAAAACTCATTCATTGGGCAGAAACAGACACTATAAATGATTACGTGATATAGAAATAAATTAATAAAATGTAGCAAATTATTAGGTCTTGCGAGACAATGTGCTGCAGTTTCAATGTAAATCACAGGATTAAATTTTCATAAAAGGGGCTAGGCTGCTAGGACAGCTATGAATATCATTAATGTATAAAAGCAAACTGTGAATAAATCATTTTACCATTTAACTACTATGAGTGCAGGGAACAAGAAGATTTAACCAGATTTGTTTTTACATTCTTACGTTAATATATATATATATATAATTAATTATATATATAAAATAGGCTACACAACATTTTTAACGTAGATTGTTCGATTGAGTACGATATTTATGTAGTAACATATTTTTAGGCGAAAGCGATATGTTTTGAAAGATCAATATTTTTTATTTAGTTTTTCGCTATCAGCTTAAATTTATTTTTAAAAGAATCTAAATATTTACTCTCTAATCTTAAACTAAACACTTTATGAATGTAAAAGGCAATCTTGGGATTTCGTTAAAATATTATAAACAGTGTTAGTTTCTTTTAAATAACACTGCTACCTGATTATTATTGTATTTTTCATTCAAACCATGACCAGAGCACATACTAGTTAAGTAAAGGATTGAACACACTGTTTTATATATATTAAAAAGCCAAATTTAAAATGTATAGAAGTAAACTGGAAATGTATAAAGAACTTTGCGTGTCATCACAAATACCTAATATTTAAAATTTAATTTAATAGAAAATGTTTATAGTATTTTTTAATTAACTATAGAAGGCACAAGATATTACTGAAAACCTAATATTATTGTAGTTTAACCGTAAAATAACAAACTGTTTTGAAGGAATTTTCGTAGTAATTAATTAAAGTCAGAAGCAACATGCCGCAATATTTGACGAATTATCAATACCAGCTGCATAATTGCAGCTGTGTTGCAGTGCCATTTGCTAAGCAATGGAAATACATGAATTAATAATGGATAAATTAATTAATGCAATTGAAATACATATTAACGATATGTTTACTAACAGCATCACCTCTTAATCTTGTAAAAGAAAGAGGCTCGCTCTCCAAAACTTCAATATTAAATTTTAAACTAGTTTTGAACTTTGTACATAATCGTTATGATATGTGGTTAGAATAACTCATAATATAACCTTTAAACATCATTTATACATGAAAAGTATTTATAACAATGACTTTTATTTACATTCAAATAAAATATTTTCCTTATAAAGCCACTAGAGACACTTTATTATGTTGGACGAGGACCAATAAACTATATCCTTTTTTACCTAAAAGTAAGGTAAATACTCATATCTCTTGTGTGTCTATATCCTTGAATTGTCAAGCTGGAGATTCATTTTAGTACTTTATTTGTGAGGTATGTTAAAAATTCCATATGGAAACATTGTTTTATTTAAATCAAAATCATCTGTTAATAATGCAAATAATATGGTTAATGGCGTTTGAATGATTTTTTATTGAAGAATATTAAATGAAATAATTTTAAAACTGACATGATATTATTTATTATTAATATCTCTTTCATTGGTCTATGTAAATTTTTGGCCGAATTCTAACTATTAATAAGTATAAACACTAAGGAACTAAGTATTTCTTATTTTTAAGACACATATATAAAGAATACGCAAACTTATATATTAATACAAAATTAGATTATTGCATAGCATAACATAAAATGTAATGCTCATGCGATTCTTACGACGACATGTTACGAAGGCTTCATTCTCGGTCAGAAACCTTTGTTTGTGGATAGCTTTACTATAAATTTAAAATAAGGCATAAAAAAATAAATAACACAATAAAAAATACTGCTCGATGCCACATGCATGAGCCTTTGGCGCAGATTGTTTATATTGTTTGACGGAAGGCTTTAAAACTATTAAGGCATTAAAAATAATTGTGGACTATCACCGATGGCTTATAATGAAATCTTACTTTTTAGAACCTTCAATTTATTTAATATGGAAAGAAAATTTCTTTTTTCGATCAGGATGTTTTGGAATAATACCCGGTAAAATTTATCGATTCGGTGTACTTATACTGCAAAAAAAAAAACAATATTTAAATATTTTTTCTCCATTTCGTGTTCGTTTTGTGGTGTAAACAATGCCATTAAGTAAAAAAATATTCCTTTAGTAGATTAAACACGGTATAATATATTTCTAAATTAACAGCTGTTTATTTTTGGAAATCGAGTCATGTTGTGGTGGGGTGGGGAAGGTTGGTACGTCGATTACTTACCCGTTCTCCGAGGATTAGTTACATAAAACAGCGTCACCCTCCCGTCATGTTGAGGTATCAGCACTAAAGGTGGTGGCCAGAGGGAGGGGGTAGGGAAGGCTGGTACAACGATTCCTCACTTGGTGTCCGAAGGATTAGTCACACACAAATATCGTCACCTTCCCGTCATGTTAAGGAACCACCACTGAAGGTGGTAGCGGGTGGGCGGGGGTAGGGAAGTCTGGTACAACGATTACTCACATGGTGTCCGAAGGATTAGTTACCCACAATATCGTCACCTTCCCGTCATGTTGAGGAACCACCACTGAAGGTGGTAGCGGGTGGGCGGGTGTAGGGAAGTCTGGTACAACGATTACTCACATGGTGTCCGAAGGATTAGTTACCCACAATATCGTCACCTTTCCCGTCATGTTGAGATATCCGCATGGGAGGTGGTGGCCAGAGGGAGGGGGTAGGGAAGGCTGGTACAACGATTACTCACTTGGTGTCCGAAGGATTAGTCACACACAATATCGTCACCTTCCCGTCATGTTAAGGAACCACCACTGAAGGTGGTAGCGGGTGGGCGGGGGTAGGGAAGTCTGGTACAACGATTACTCACATGGTGTCCGGAAGGAGGATTAGTTACACACAATATCGTCACCTTCCCGTCATGTTAAGGAACCACCACTGAAGGTGGTAGTGGGTGGGCGGGGGTAGGGAAGTCTGGTACAAACGATTACTCACATGGTGTCCGAAGGATTAGTCACACACAATATCGTCACCTTCCCGTCATGTTAAGGAACCACCACTGAAGGTGGTAGCGGGTGGGCGGGGGTAGGGAAGTCTGGTACAAACGATTACTCACATGGTGTCCGAAGGATTAGTTACACACAATATCGTCACCTTCCCGTCATGTTGAGATATCCGCATGGGAGGTGGTGGCCAGAGGGAGGGGGTAGGGAAGGCTAGTACCAACGATTCCTCACTTGGTGTCCGAAGGATTAGTCACACACAATATCGTCCACCTTCCCGTCATGTTTAAGGAACCACCACTGAAGGTGGTAGCGGGGTGGGCGGGGGTAGGGAAGTCTGGTACAACGATTACTCACATGGTGTCCGAGGATTAGTTACACATTATCGTCACCTTCCCGTCATGTTGAGGTATCCGCACTGGTGGTGGCGGCCAGAGGGAGGGGGTGGTAGGGAAGGCTGGTACACAACGATTACTCACTTGGTGTCGGAAGGATTAGTCACACACAATATCGTCACCTTCCCGTCATGTTAAGGAACCACCACTGAAGGTGGTAGCGGGTGGGCGGGGGTAGGGAAATCTGGTACAACGATTACTCACATGGTGTCCGAAGGATTAGTTACCCACAATATCGTCACCTTCCCGTCATGTTGAGGAACCACCACTGAAGGTGGTAGCGGCTGTGGGCGGGTGGGGAAGTCTGGTACACGATTACTCACTTGGTGTCCGAGTATTAGTTACACACAACGGTGTCACCCTCCCGTCATGTTTAGGTATCCGCACTGAAGGTGGTGGCCAGTGGGAGGGGTGGGTAAGGCTGTCTCAACGATTACTCACTTGGTGTCCGAGTATTAGTTACACACAACAGCATTAATACCTCCGCCGTCTGTTCCCTACTGGTGTTTCAGTTTAATCATATCATTCTTAACTAAAATCCAATGATGATAGGTTTAACATTTTCTCCTATAAAATACTCTAATGACCAGTATTAAATATATCAGTAATAGTCTTAAAGCCGGGCTAAAGTTACTTGAATGATATTAGTAAGTCTAATTATGGTTAAAATTATGTAGAAATGCCATTCTTATACTATAAACAAAATAGATTATATATATATACTGAGTCGAAAAAATATTAGTGCATTCAATTGTGCACCTGATAAAGCAATGAAAATACATTTTACCACTACGCAATAAACCGAGACAAACTAACTTTACAGCAATGTCCGTCATCCATGTTGACAAGTTTTCCCTAAAACTAAATAAAGTTAAAAAGCCATAATTAAACAAAACTGTTATACTGTATTAATACAACATAATTAGATATCATATTATTCAACAAAAAAGGCAAAAGACATAACTTATTTTCTGAATTTTAAATAAGATTAGTGATTGTTTGTTATGTTACAAAAACTAACAGGCACATCAAATCAAATACGTTACACTAATTAATATACTTTTAAAGAACTTAAAAATAATAATGAATAAGTAATAATAATAATAAGAAATAACTTTAATATATTAAAAAATAAGTAATATATTATACTTTGGAATATATTACTAGGCTAAAACTACAGATCACATCATCCAAATTTAAATAAATACAAATTACCCTTGGAGCATCTCTCATTTATCAAAGGCTTAGAAGTACGGTATATAACTGCCTACTGCCAATTATTTCCTGAAAAATTGGTCCCATATGTCGAGATGTAACCTATACGTATATTATCTTAACCGGACCAACAATGCAAACGCTAATATTTACAGGGCACTGGAAATACCTTAAAAATACATTATTATAAGTACAATAGATCATTTGTGAAGGAAGAATCTGTTTCAGACCAACGTGTGTATATTTTCTTGGAAGGAAGATAAATGGAAACGTTACTGTGACTTTAGTGTTAGTACGATGTCTTACACTGGAATTAGGATATTGTGAATAGAAGTAAATGCATTTTTTACCGAGGGAGCCTTTTCAGACCTTTTTATGTATATTCAGACCTTTTTATGTATATGTATAATGCAAATGCTTCTATGGCACCAAAAAATCATTAACAGCAATGAGGTTTCATTGGAAAAAAGAGATTAAGTTTTGACCGAAGAAGGCCTTTTTCAAACCTATGTACTTTCTTGATCGGGACAACAATGCAACGCTAGTAGGGGATCAGGAAATACTAAGATCGGAAGAAAATAACAAGGGCTGTAAGTAAAAATTCCTTTTTAAGTAAGCTTTTCAGATCAAATATGTATATATTTTGAATTGTGGAACCAAGGATACCTCACTATGTCGTGTTTTATAATAATTAATTTGAACCAAAACGGGGGTTTTACATGCTAATCCTGAAATAAGCACCTATGGTAGTTATTTTTTTTTAACCTTTGATCATTTTAACAATGAATACTGAAAGTAACATACCATAAATATGTCTAATTCCGAATAAGGCTCCATCGTATTAAATCATATGTGCGTCCAATAAGAATACTAAGAGACTTAGTATTCCCTTTTCTATTGACGTACCTGTTATTCAATAAGACATTACGTACAAACCACGCGTAATTGCTAGGCTGAATGTAAACGGCTGACATAAAAACAAGGTAACAATCCATTATACATCTTAATGGATACAGCATCAATGTTATATACAGACTTGTATCTAATTATGTGGAAATAGATTGCACTTGATCTAATTGAATTAATCATTAGTTATTCATAATAATCCTTCAACGACTTTAATAATTTCGACTAAAGGCTATTACCCCATTATGCTAAAGTCTTATTATAAATACTTAACAAGCTTGTTCTAGTGATAAAGCAAACATTTGTCTCATATTTTATATTAACCCTTATAATTTAATTTGTTATTTTTTGGTTTTATTGTAATTAAAAAGATCCATTTTTCACCTTTTGCTAGTAAAAATTAATAGACCACTTATGGTAGTTTTGTGCACGTTGAAAAATGTTACGGATCTAGATTGTTTCAAAGTATTTGTTCCGAAATATCGTAATTCATTACATTGATTATCCTTTAGCACCAAATAATAAAAATAGTTGGAGTTTTACTACAAAAATTGGCTTAAGTACCTAATTATTATTATTTTAACAATCTTAAATTTTAGCAAACTATTTAAATTTTAATATAACTGACAGTTGATATTTCGTTTGGTTTATGAAGCTATAGGATTGACAATTACAAAAAGTAAAGATGGTTTCCATAATTTTTAGAAATGATAATTTTTTATTAGTATTTATAAACTTAATTTTTAAAATTAAGACCTATGGTGTATTTTAACAATATTTTCTTAGATATTTTATAGAGTAAATACTGTGAATTTATGTTTCAAACAAGAGCATAGATGGATAAACGTTGAACGTCATGTAGAATAACATACAACATTAAAGTAAGCTTTATAATAAGCATAGTCCTAAGTATTAATAAGTTATATATAAGTAGATATATATAATGCTGTGGGATAATTTATTATTCAATTTTATTGTAGTGAAGCGAGATAGGGTTTGGGAATTGAAGGATTTTTATGCCTTCCGATAGGGAAATCTGAGCAGGTTATTTGACATGCCTGTTAAAGCCTCACTGGGTAAAATCACAAAACAATAAGTCAGTTCCATGAAATGAAATATTCCGTATAATTTTTTAACTAATGAAAGACACTAAAAGGGCTAGCATTATGATTCATAGCAACGCACGTATGAATTGGCTCTTAAAAAATTCTGCTTGGTAAAATATTGTACTGAATAAATAAGGTGTACATAGATATTTTAATAATATTACTTATGTTTCATACAATATTACCTACAATATATACCTAACACGTTTGGGCTAGTTGTACTTTACATAAAATTTCAAATAAAAACCAAAATCAATAATTTTGACGGCATATTTTACTATAAATGATAGTTTCATAGAATAATGTGACAGTAATAAATGTTGAATGTAATAGTGCGAGTATAATTATGACACGGGTGAGATTTCTATTTTAAGTTTCAAGAGAACGATCTAAATATGGTGACTGATATTATTTAATTATTGAAACTTCAAGTACAATATGTAGTTTTTCTCATGATATGAAAATATTTTAAAATAAAAATCATATATTCACACCGGTATAAATATATTGGATTGAAGTTCACTAATATAAACGTGATCTGCATATTACTTTTTAATGCAGATTCCCTGAGGACCAAGCTACTGTGATTGTATTACTATCCTTGGGTTATAATGTAAAATGTACTCGTTACTTGTCTTGCTTTTTTACTAAGTTACTTATAATGATTGCTAATATTGTGTTATCGCTTAATAAATCCACGATTACTTTAAAAATCTTAGAGTTTATATTTTCTGCAAGTATGCTTCCATTATATACCAACTTATATTTAAATTTTATAAACAAATACGAAATAAGTTTGATAAATATAACTTTAGTTGTAAATAAATCCATGCTTATTAGGCAGTACTTGCTTATATGAGCTATTGACCGAGCCTTAATCTATAAATTTGTGAATATGGTGAATATTTACTTAAAAAGAAAACTTTAATACCTCAAATTCTTTATAAGGAATGAAAATTATACATTAAAAATAAATATTAGATAATTAAGAACCATTTATTGGTTTCAAAATGGTACCGGTTCAAAGATTGGGAAATAAGGCAATATCTCAGTTATTAGGGATTTTTAGCAAAAACTAACAGTTCATCATTTATCAATTAATTTTCAAAGGATTTTGATAACTTGTTCGGTTTTCAGGCAGTGACCATGGAAATGTAACGAATTAGGGACCTTAAAAGACAGTACTTTTCATTGCTTGAACAAGTATTGTAGCTAATCTGAAACAATAAAATGTATCAATATTTCACCATTCCAATTTAATAAATCATTACTTAAAAAAATAAATCAAATTTGACGTTTTATATACAATACCAGGTAATTTCACGAAAAGTTTATTCAAATTAATATATTATAATTCTTAACATTTCAAGATAGGGGGTTTTCAACAGATTTAGGAGTATGCATACACAGTAATTAGTGAATATGTTTACAAAACTGATATTGGATTAGTTGTAACGTGTTTAAAAACAAATTTATGTACTTATAACGACATTTGTCTTGTCAGGTTTCAAGATGGTGGAGTTTCTAAATATTTTAAATTGGTACAACTATCTAAACATACCAACCTTCACAGTTGTTTTTCAGTAGTGTTGTACAAATAAAACGTCTCAAGTAATAATGCAACTTTATTTTGAGTTTACGAAATGGTAACCACATGTTAAATCTGGTTTCTTGTAGCTAAGCTGGATGCGATATCAGAAAGAGTATATCATTAAATAAATACCTTTTACAAATTGTAATTCAAACCTGTTTTACAAATTGGGCAAAGGAAAAATGGAAAATAGATTGTACTTGAATTATGTAACAAAAATGCTTCTTGTGTGTCAGGTGAATTATTTGTGATATGACGTATATCAGTGCATTCCTTCTGCTACATTTATCTCACTGTTTGTATAATTAAAGAGCTGGAATGTTGGGAACACTGAGCCGTATTTATGGCACATCTGCTCCTGTTTTGTTGGCGGCTTGTAATCCCGTTGCTCTCCACAAGTTCCGTCGTCAGAACGGTTTTTATTCTAAACAGTTGGTAGTTTTGAGTATATCTGACATTATATCACTTACAGGATTCAATTAAAATATTACAGCATGAGAAAATCCTAAAAACCTAAATATTTTTGTTTTTGTATGATTACCGGACATCACTGGGTGAGTGGGACATGCGTTGTTTGCACCCGGGGCACCAACTAAAAATCAACTCGGTTCTAATTAAACAATTGTGCTAGATAGGTTTGCCGTCTCTTTTTTGGAGACAACGGTTCTTATTATTGTTAGCAGGTCAAATAGACCATATACAGACCATCAATGTTTAAATAGATGGTCAAATGATGGTACTCTCGCAGAATAGTGTATTTAAATATTAAGACAATAAAGTAGAAAACCTTTAAAATTGTCAAAAGTAGATTTGGCAATCGTGTAGGTAAATTAGGCCTCAGTATTGGAGTGGTTAGATTTATAAGTGGTCAAGGCATTGTTTGTAATCCATGAAAACTTTGCAGAGACGTATTCGTACTAGCACTTAATTTGTGTGTTACAAATAAAATTAAAACATATTTACTAGCTTCGCAATAGCAAATGATGTGATGCTGTTCCACCAAGTCCGATCACCCTGTTACATATCCTACGTGACTGTAATACCCTTTACACCGAGTAACAATACGTTTGTGATGATGAACATAACTAATGTAACTTTACCGGAGTGGAGGATTTCAATAATATATTTGTCTTCATTGCAAAAAGTAGTAGCATAATCTGCTCTGCACAATGCCAACCTTACTGTTTACCTCATTTACTTATATTGCTGGAACGAATAGTAAAACCATTAGGAAAAAGTTCTTGGCTTCAGTTTACTGTCAATGTAAATTCTTAATATTATCTTAGGATTACTTTTTGGATTACTGTGAATATTCATTTCCATGGAGAGGGGCCACTATAGAGCTTGTTTATGATGAGGTTATATACATTTTAGTTTGATCAAAGTTGACCCATTTATGACCAATTTTCAAACTGTTTATACCTGTATCAAGATTGGTAAATCTTTAAGTTTTAGGAAGACTTGTTTACATTGAAGGAGTGAAATAAAAAGCCTCGTAAACTGGCGGCTACAACTCAGCTTGTATATCCACTATATAAAGTCAGAAAGGGGGTATACACTGTACAGAATTTATATATTACCCGTAACATTCGTGAGGCTAGCTATGCAATGCCTGCTCTTCCAGTAAATCAGTTAGCCATTTTATTTCGAAGAGCTTGATTTGAGGAAAGATGAAAGGGGGGACCAAATATTTCTTTAATTTCTCAAAAACAAATAAGAATTGCTGCTTGTTTTTTTCAACACTCCCCAACGTATCTTGGCCAGAAATGGTTTTAAGATATCTAAAGTAGCTGCTATTTGAAAGAAATAAGCCAATCAAAAGAATATAGTCTTTCAAAATACTCAGGCAGTGTCATGGCTATTTTCTTAGTTTCAGGTTTACACCGCATTGAAAAACTATTAACATAATATTTCAAGATTTGTATTGTGTTAGTTATATTTCAGTACGGTTGTCGCACGAAAAACGATGATAGTTATCAGTTAATGTTTTATACATACCGCTCAATACCCGTTCTAAATTCATATTTTCCCTCATGTTTTGGCTGAGGGCATAATTATAACAATTGTATTTTTCTCTTACCCAATCTTATTCTAATCTGTTAAGTAATCATGCAACCCAAAGCGTATGTACTCAAAGTACCCTATTTTCAAGTAAAGTGAATCCTAAAATGTTTATCCTATACAACAGTATGGATATTTAATAGTTAAGTATTGATCTTGCTTCAACAACCGTAATTTGAATGATTAAATCTCATGATGTGTAGTTTGCGGCACTAAGTCTTATAATAAAGACATTTAAATACAATTCATTCTGACCAAAGCTTGCTTTGAGAGTAAATAACACTACTAACGGGAATGTCCACCTTTTTTATATAAATGAATAAAATGTATAAAATAGTGCAACAGTATGATATTTTATACACATTATATATGCATTTTCTATATAAAAGAATATAGTTATTTTGCACTAAACATCGTGTCTAATTGTAACGATTAAAGTGACATTCAAAATCAAAATAATTATTTTGGACACGAAATCATTTTTTAAACAATCATAGAGATGTATGATACTGATTGAACGAAACAGAACGAATGAATAATTTTATTTCTATTCTCTTAGTATTTTTATCGTAACCTCAATACAGTTGATAAAATAATTTATAGTTCTTATAACTCACATATTACTAATTTATTTATAAATTACATTTATATATTTTATTCAAATACATATATGGGCCTATAAAGGAAAGAAAGCAGGAATGAGCTTGCTTAAGGTGGATGTGTGTACAGATGAAAGTTGCTTTGTTTCACAAAATATGGTTTTGATACGTAAATTGTGAGGTTTATTTATACTAATTTACAAGGCAGAATAGACGTGTTTTGATGTTTTAGTGATAAATCTCATTAACAATTTTGTATACAATACTGTGGTTTGAGTACCAGATCATCGCCTCAGAATATCATAACAATAACAATAACGATTCCAAATATTAATTACTTTATAGAAGGCGTATTTTGATATACGGTGACCAGGAAACTGTGAACTATAAATATATAGTTACCGCCGAAAAGAAAATAGTGGAGATTGTGATACATTGTTCTGTTTACAATGGGCAAAGAATAACATACATTGCATTCTATAGCTGTCTTCACATCAACACACAAAGGGAAACAGGAACCTTAGCAAATTACACAAAAGAGTTGAACAACTACAATTGAACTTCTGTTCTGTATCCCTCCACTTGTGAAGTGTTATTTTATACTCCAATCTTG
Source organism: Homalodisca vitripennis (assembly GCF_021130785.1). Taxonomy (NCBI): domain Eukaryota; kingdom Metazoa; phylum Arthropoda; class Insecta; order Hemiptera; family Cicadellidae; genus Homalodisca; species Homalodisca vitripennis. The sequence goes on from NC_060211.1 coordinate 74,802,600, forward strand.
CTTTCTCTAAATAATATTAATTAAAGTATTAGTAGATGGTGATAATAGTGCCTTCTAGTTATAGTCATCGATAATAATTATACCGTTACTGATCTTGTGTGTAAGGGTCCTCCGCATCTTTGTCTTAGACCCTAGATTACAGGCGGGTACAAAATATACAAATAAATACGTTTTCCTGAAAAATAATAGGCCAGTAACTTACAGGGTATCTAGGACTTAGGGGCAGAAATTATTGTATTGTAGTCTTTAAACGGATTGCTGGACTCCGATGACTATCGGTGACTTTAATTTAATTTAATTCCTTTATTCATTATATTGCTATCAATGTTAAACTATATGACATATGAGGTTGCGAGGAACAAACCAACTGGTATGTTAGTTAATTGTAATAAATATTTATTTATTTCAAAATTCAGTAATTTTATCAAAGAGAAATAAGTGAAAACATCTGGTTGTAACAATAAAAACTAAGATTACATATATATTTTATATGTAATCCACAATATTTTATATATTATATTTCAATAGTTTTATTTTTATCGAACACATTTAAAATATAATTTAATATACAAATCGGTTCATTTTTTCCTGGATCAAATATGCATTAAGAAAAACGTGTATTTCATATAAAACTCACGTTCATAGGCTGGATCCTTGAGGTATAAGAATGATTATAATCTATGGAATTTAAGTTGAACTTTACATAATTCATGTAACATTCCTCGAAATTTAGTATGGAGGAATAGACGGACAGGATTGGTTTCGGATTCAAGTTCGTATAGTCCATGAGCCAAATATCAATTTACATTAAATAAGCACACGAATAGGTTTTGCTTAAAATCTGTAGTAAACTTAAGGAAATCTATGGTAAGCTGCACTATTTTTCGTGGTTGTCTAAATGGAATAGTAAACATATGAAATAATATTTCTTCTTTAAATCAAATATTTCTTAGCTTCAAACGTATGCGATGACTCAGCTAACCATATAGACCCTTAGATAATTTTCTTTATCTAGTATTCTGACTAGACTGAGCTCTGGTCGGTTTTAGGTTTATGAAGCTAGAAAAAAATAGAATTTGAAAAACATTATTGTCTCATATTTTGAACCATTTTGATACCTTCCTATTTCAATCTCCAACAAACATAACTTGGCTGACGGTGAATGTAATTGTTAGGAGAAATATTTCTAATAATATCCCGAGAAATCAGATTACGTATTATATAGTACAAAATTGTTCCCGAGTAAAAGTAGTTTCACACTTCTTCCGCAAAGTAATGGTAGAAATATTACTCCATCCACTTTATGGTTACTAAGCTCATGAACGGACATGAGGTTCAGGAAGGCAGTAAACAGAGGTGCGTGGTTTCTTGCGCTAGCGGACTATTTACTCGAGCTTCCAGCTCGTGTTAATAGTTCTATGCGTCATGTCAAGCACAAGTGACGCGGAGATTAATTAGGTACATTTGGTGTGCCATTGTGCCTGAAGTATGTGAATCTGAGTAACTATTGTAAAGGTAGTCTTAATTTTTATACCATAACTCTCTGCGAAAGAATTTGAATAAGTGCATATTTAAAGGTTTATATTAGAGTTTCAAACTATTTGATTGTTTTATTTCTAAAACCTCCCCTTATTGAAAAAATCATTATCTTTCCCCGATAATGAAGTCTAATAATTTTAAACAGGTGAAAATGTTTAGCTAAACAAGGTCAACTACTTATTCATGTTTCACACGTTAGATAATTAGTGTATATGACAGTTTGTATCTAATTTGATAATTTACTTAATGCCATACTAAACATATTAAGTTAAATTATCAGAATCAATGGTTTAACAAAGTGATTTCTTGATAAAGTATGATCCATTTTTCTGAAATATAATAATATATTTTATGTTTAAAAATTCTGTGTTCTTTGAGTATAAATATGATATACGAGCTAAGCTTCCCACAAAAGAAATACTAATTAGAATTTTACTAACGAGGAAAGTCCTTGAAATTTTGAAAATACAGCTATGTTTTCTCCTCTCATGAAATCCTCCATAGAATTCTATAAAAGGATTTTCGTATACGAACGTTAGGGGATTGAAAATGTGCATAAAAGAAGAAAATATTATACAAAACAATTTGTAATAATTAATTGTATAAGTAAATATATCCACCATGAAATCATAACAGGAGAAATGAAACGTATTGAATCACATGAACACCGTTTATGTTCATGATAAATGGACAGCTGTCATATTTTACAATGTTCTTTCAACGCGATTGATTATCACTGCTGATTTTAGTTTTTAGACTTCTGACAAATTGGCTTCATCTCGCATTCTTTTTGTGCTGACTTGAAATGTTATCATGTTTTGTAACCTCTAAATTCTATGGGTAGAATTTAATTAAATTTAATACATAATAATATGCTTGATATTAAATTCCCTTCTTTTATTATTTTTAAACAAATATTGTGTGAAAGGAACAGCATTTTTCTAGACGTTTGCTATAGTTAAAAAAAAGAAAAAAAAGAAAAAAAAACAGTAAGTTTCTCCTTAGGTGAATAACTAACCTAAAGGAAACTTGAGTAACAAATCTTGTTCTAAAAATAACACTTGACAAATGCTTTGGTTAAGAAAGTATTTTAACTGATAATTATACAACACCATTAACATAATATAGTCTGGTTTTATTTCATATCCGATGATTCCTTATCAAAATTGATTTTTGTCTATTGATAATTCTATTCAATTTAACTTTTTAAAGAGGATCATAAAATCAAATCCTTATTAATTTCAACATAAGAGCGCTTTTAAACGTAAAACTATCAGATAACCTAAAACCTTTACATATAAATTAAGTCTTTATTTAATTTTCCCAGCCAATGTATTAATCTGAAATAATTTTTAAAAGTAGAATTGTGTAAGGTTGTCCTTTGTTAATAGATCTGGTTTAAACAGATCCACGTGAATTCAAATAGGTATTCATAAAATGATACACAAAATCTTTGGCTAGCGTATGCCTGCTAATGACGCATAAAACATTCAACAGCAGCTGGACTCAATAAGCTTAAAACATTCAAACCACAACACCATGCTTACTATCTTGTTTTAGTTTGCTATACTCTCATGGTTAGATTACAGTTACTACTATTTGGAATGTCTGCGATAATACAGTTTTTGCTTAAGTAAATATATTACCTTGCTGAGAGAGTTTGAAATTACTAATATAAACAAAAACAATATATTAGTCTGTCTTTCCGCACGATATTTTAAAGAGCATTCATATTCAGCATGAATTACATGTTTTTCATAGCAAAATTGGACTGAATTGCACATATCATATTTCACAAAAAGACAATTCATAAGGACACTTCGATGTGCCTTTTATAAATTTATAAATGCAAACAGGGTCATGTTGTATTATTTTATACAAAACAATTATTTATTCCATACTTGATGTTTAAGATTTTCATGAATATGTAAAAATATTTATATGAAAAGTTAATAATTTTGACCTTCTTAGTGTAAGTATCATCTTTTATACTTCATACATCATTAATTTAAAATTGTTAAATTACAGTTTCAGAGGATTGTAATTATTTAACAACTGTTCACTGAGTAACTCCGGATTATGATATCGTCATCAATATGAAAATTAGATTGACACCTTATCTCTTATATTTTAATATATTTCTATTAATATATTAATATTAAAAATAAAATTTTACAAACAACTCCAATTTTGTGTAGAATCTTTGAGGTATACACTACTACTTTTAATACATAAAAATACGTCATTTACTTATTGACTATGCGTTAATAAGCTGCATTGTCAAAATATTTACTCTGTATATTTGTATGCCTGATTTACCCCTAGGATATACCGAGAACAGAATTAACTACAGCCTTTGAATAACTGAATAAAAATTTAGATGTAACTTCCTTTCTTTCACAGGTAAGATCGGGTTTGATGGTGCACGCCCCTTTCATGGAATGTTTCTCGTGTGGCTGCTATCCAGAGAGGGGAAAGCTCCTTTAGGAATATTAATTTTTAACGTTAATGCCTTTGGGGGAAGCTAGATCAAGGCAGATTTTGGACAATACTATGAATCATATATCACCAAGATACCGTCGAGAAATCGCCAATGATCTGGAAGCTTAATGCACCCTATTATGCGACACATGGGCTGGTGGTCTTCCAGATTGTAATTGAAGTGTATGAATCTATAAAATAGATGATTACAAAGTGCTTGGTTTTCAATTATTGGATATCTTAGAGCATTAGGGGAACTAATACATTGATGATCACCAGACCATCTTCCTTGTCAATGAAAACAAATAGGTTGTTGCCACTAGCTGAATTATATGGGCGACGTTTTGATCTGTATTCCACATACCAGATGGATGGAGATTAAAACTTAATCATAAAGCCACGTGTTTTGTTTAGAACAGTTTTATGATGCTTGGATTTAAAATTATAGCACAAACTATTATTGTAAAAAAGTTATCGTTTTAAGACCTGTACGGATGTTTTTGGGTATATAGTAAGAAAATTTATCACACTACACATATAAACTGTTTATATTAATAATGTTATAATATAACATAACAGCAATACAGTTCTCTACTTCAATAGTGAGTTCATTGATTCTTAGGAAGTAATTATTATCTGTGGTGAATATGAACTGTAAATTATTATTTTACTTTGAGGACACTAAAAGAAAAGAGTGATTAGATGTTTTCAACCATTATTCCGACAATATTAGGCGTCATACGGTGCAAATCTTTCCTGTAGTGTCCCTTACACAAAAGAAGGAAAAACGGTAAAAATAACAAAAAAGGGTTGAGCACACAGTTCGGGATAAACAACTGCAATTAAAATTCTGCTCTCTATCCTCATCATACTGTATATTGTTGTACATTTATACTTGAATATTGCTTCCAACAAATACTAAGTTACAGTTAGGATCGGACTCAATCGGAAATTCCTCTATAAAGTTTAAGAAAAAGTATCTTTGTGCTTACAAAATACACATTGGATCGTAGACCATACTTTGGAAATTTAAGATCCTGTATGTATGATATAAACATGCTTGCTTAAAGTACCCTACACATAAATTAACACAAATAATTCTTGGTATTTAATATAGTAGTTTTGAAATTTTTGACCAGTGGTTCAATCACTCTTAAGTTTGATGTAAAATGTAGTTTATACAAAATTCACACATGCAAAAAAGTATATATTTCATAAGTATATCCTCATGGTATTAGGAAGTTTAGCTCTAAATATATAGTATCAACGCAAGAAGGAATTTATGAGCTACGTAACATTAACAGAAAGATACGGAGCAATATTTCAGAGATAGCTATATCATAGTAAAACAAACTCGTGAAAGTCTATATAGATAATACATACACACTCATACAGTACACCATTAGACAGTTACACACGTTCCATCCAAGTTTTTTAAAAACATTCAAACATTGTTTACAACAATTCATCTTACATTTTAATATATAACATTATACATTCTTGTTTAAGATAAAACAATATCAAACAGTAGAGCAACAAATATGAATTAACTATGGTAAGCCAGCTTTTAATACTTATAACTATCATCTAAATTCTCTGGGTTTACACAACTTCGGAACTTAGCTTACACAATTAAATTTTATAAATTGTTCGACCTCGCTGTGGAGATCAATTATATTCAGTTAGTTTTCTTTTAACACATTTTGACTGAAAAATATAGATTTTGAGCTGTGAAGCCTGTGAAGTTCTAAGAATGTAAGATGGGGATTGTACTGGTTTCTTAATTTAATGATTGTAAGAGATGATTACCGATAATGAAAATGGCATAAAAATCCATTTTAAGTATATAGTCAATTATATTTTTTCCATTCTTTGATATCGAAAGAAAGCATTTTATGATGAATAAAATACAATAATCGTATTTAAATGTAAAAATTCTTTTACTTGTGAAATTGTAACTGCTGTTTAGGTTTTATGTGTGGTTTATTCCGACTCTTAATAATAAGTGGAGCAGCCATTATTGAGCATTTGCACCTAAAATATAGTTCAGGTGTAAACCACGCACTAAATTTGCACCATCTGTCCACGACGTCAAAGACAACTAAATCATCAGCTTAAGCGATACTCCTGTTATTGACCTAGTTGTACGTGTTTCTAATACCATAAGGTGTTACATGCATTATATTGATGTGGGTAGTATCAAATTTTTATTTTCAACATTCATATTCATTAAGGCAGAAACAATTTTAGTGTATTTTATTTGTAAAACTAGTATACTATAGTTATAGTATACTATACTATAACTATACTATACTATGCGTTACTATAGTAACGCATAGTATACTATATGTATAGTATACATTGTTCAGTAGCCTTCACCAACTACCATAGAGAACGGAAATATTACGTGGGTTTGGATGATGAAGATAAAGTCACAACAAAATTATTTATCTATCTTCATTATGCAATAAGTAAATCAACTGAAAGTGTTTTTGAAAATAAATGGATATATGATACAGTCACTAGCACAAATATCAAACAATATATCATATCTGATATTAAAATCATCCGCCCCTTCTCGATGAAATAGTGAGTTACAAATTACAGTTATGTTATGCCTTTTATCGTAAATGTTTATGATTCTACATTACTTATACATTCTTTATGCACTGTTTTAAAAAAACAAGGTTTAACGTACTTGGTAGGGAGAGTATCAAAAGTCACGTAAATGTTATAATATATTTTGGATACATTTTTATACTTAAAGGAAAAATGGGCAAGATTGTGAATAACAGTATAAATCATTTAATAAATGTATACGACAATTAACTTGTTTTACTCTTGTTATACAAACAAATCTTGCTTATCACAAAGTACAAACGAAGTGTAATTAAATGTAAAGAATATTTTCAAACATAAAATACTCATGATTTTGAAGCAATTTGCATTTGGTGAGAATTAGTACAGCCTATTACTTGATGAATAAAAATAATTCTTCGTAACTGTTTCTTCGTAACACAATAACTTGAGAACTAACTGACCTTTCAAACTTGAAATTTTGCCTGAAGCCTTCATGATGATGCATGTTGATTTAGCTGTTCTATTTGATTTGGCTGAGTGTTGGTAAACATGTTCACATTGGTATTATGGTTAACCATGATCTCAACGAAAGAATTGTATGATAAGTACAATACAAAACTGAGCCATACGACATTTTAATATGTGACAAATTTGCAGAGAGATCCGTATAAAAATACTTTACATATTTTTGTATTAGTTTAACTGCAATTGAGCATCCAGTGTAAAAACTAATGAATTATTTTCGCTACTTTAGATAATTATGTATACTTTATATACATATATATATATATATATATATATATATATATATATATATATATATATATTTATATAAATAAAGTAAAATATGTCAAGAGTAAATAAGTAAATATGATATATTCATAATAATAAGTAATATACAATTTCATGTGTTCAACACGCATACAGCCATGTATATTTATATCAATATTTAAATAATATCATTTTCTGAAATCAAATCACTGTTTATCGATGTCTTTATCCATACAAGTATCACATATACCTCGCCAGCGGCGAAACCATTGGTTTTGCTACAACAACAATACTGGACTGCGACCATTATTTCCCAACATTCCCCACATTGTGGATGTCAGTAAAATATTTCCGCTGTGACACTGACTTTTATTAATGTCACTTATACTTGTGTCACGAGTGTGTACTCACCTCTATCTATCAGAGCGACAGATTGAACTTCTAGTGAAAAAGATTTTTTATCTTAAAGTGATTTTATTTAAGAAGAGGTTGTTAGTTGTATTTTAATTCATACATTTTAAATCAGGCTAATAAAATGTATATTTTTATAAAACACAAATAAACAGAGGCACACAATTATAGTATACAAAGTTACCAAAAATAGTGGCGAAAACATAAAGGAGTTTATTAGAATAAACGCAGCTTGTAAGTTTTATAAATAAAGTCCGATTTGATTATAGTCTCTAATCAGATCTAAACATTTTTCATACCTCTGATTATATAAGCATAAAACAATGAGACAGCTGGATCTGAGTTTAAAACACAAACTTCTGTTTCTCTAGAGAATAATTATAAAATAGTTATTGAGCAATGAAATCATCACGGCTGAAATTGGATTTTGTTGAACTGTTGTGTTGAATTGACATTTTTAGAGTGAAAACGAAATAGTATGCTCTGTTAGTGCGTACAATTACGTAAAAGCATATACATTGTTTCTATAGAATCGGTATAACGTTGTTATAAAATAATGGATAATAAATTATTTCATTGGCCCATTTGCTATGAAAAAACCAGCAAAACTTAAAAATTTAAAAGACATAACAGTCTGCTAAATTAGTCTGTGTAATTTCGGGAAAAAAAATCTTCATTTTCTTTAGAGAATTGGTATTTCGATGTTATTGAGGAATTAATAATAAATCGTCACAGCCGCACTGCATCTTTACTATAAAACGGTCTTGTTAAAGGTTATATTTAGAATAAAGACGAGATTGTGTGCTCTGTTGGTGCGTGTCATAGCGTAGGAAAACCGATGTTTTTTCGTTTTAAATAAAAGAAACCGTAACTTATCTTTACTATTAAAAAATTGAACTTTTTACTGAGCTTCATTTATCAAAAAACCCTCCACTTCCTCAAAAGAGTAAGTTTTATGTTCACTTTAATAAATATATTTTAAATCAGCTCACCGGAATTGGATCTAAGCTATATAAAGCAGCTAAATTTTGGTTGTTCAAGTTTAGCAAGAAAGCAAGATAATTTACATTGCAAGATAATTCAATTTACCTTGGTAATGATTATATCATATAACAAAAAGGTCAATCCCATCAACAACTAGCATTGCCGAATAAATATAAAAAAAATCACCGACAGAAATAGAACGTTACTGTAAAGCAAGCCTACTCTAAACTGCTAATATTTCAGATAAAAATGTGTACGCTTACTTTGTTACAGAGTATTATTTCGTAACAAATACTTCCATATTCTAAAGGGATAGAGTATTAAGTTATCATGGAGCAAGAAATACTAAAGCAGAGTAGTCAAGAATGGTTTCTTACTGTAGGCGACTGTCCTTAAAGTAATCAGATTTCTCAAGGAGATTTGGAATTTAGTATTATAAGAAGCATATCAAAATGTAATAATGAATAGTGTGTTTGTTTAATTTTTCCTTAAAACATTCAGAAAATGGATAGGAAGTTTCATTAACATTACAGTTCAATGATAAAATATGTATTTATTTTGTCGTAAAATAAATCATACAGATTCCTTCACCGTCTACATACCTGTAGTTAAGTTAAGGATAGTTGTTATCGTATTTTGTAAGACATGGTTAAATACTTGTACTGTATCACCTGTCACCTCCCTTAGTGTCAAAACTTTTGCAAGTGTGTACAAGGACGTATAATATTATGTACGCATGGACGTAGAAGAAGCTGGAACAGTCAGCTGTTTCCATAATGAATTGATTGGGACGTAGATGGTGATATAATTCCTCCTTACAGTAGTGACAATATTGGATCTATAATTACAAATCTATAATTTTTTAGGCTAAACAAAATTCAAATTCTTTTGAAAAATCTGTATTAATCCCTTCGGGAAACTAATAATTCATCTTTTTAAACTTTAGCCTTACTGTTTAAGTTGAATTTATTATTTTCTACACTCGTACTCTGTGAAGATCATGAACACAAATAAGAAAAAGATGGATTTCAGGGGTTCTTCACAAAGATATAACATCAAAAATATATGTTTCATATGGAACAATATGTTCTAAGTAGGCGTTACTAGATTGTTTACATTTATAAATTCTAACAGTTTTGAAAGTATCCTATTGACTATTTTTATAGTAGACTTTGGTTTTGACAAAGCGCATTTTATCCACTAAGCCAAAGTCACCAAAATAGAGTGGTGTATTCCTGGTATGATATAAGAATGTAAAACTTTAAAACTCATAACTCAAATTTGGTAAATATCGGGCGAAAACGAAGACAAAGAAATAGCAAACAAGTTATACGACATACCTGCTGCAAAGATTTGACGTCAATGTAATAACAAGGGAAATAAATAATTAATACGAAACTGCATTTTGCAATTAATTTAAATAAATACTAAGCAGTTCTGATTCAATAAAACCTGCAATTAATTTTAATTACACGAATAGGAGTGCTCTCAGAACATCTGTCGAGAACATTTTAGTGTGTTTTGTGTTCTCTGCTTCATCGTAATATTAAAGAGTACGGAAGAGGAATTCAAATTAATGAAACTTAAAGAATCTACATTTTGACAAATATACGTCATAATGAGCTATGGGTTATCATACGCTACCTAGCTTTACGTCAAGACATATGACTGGTTTGGTTTATTTAGAGTTCTTAAATAGTGGGCGCTATTCTCGGCCCCTAATTTAATTGGACGAGGTGTAGTGTCTAATATAATAATCATATAACACTTTAAGGTAAATAGATCACGGTGGTTAAAGTTCCCTATACACTTTAAAGTGTGCCAAAATATGAACATGGAGAAGAGTAATGAGTTCAGAATTAATGAGACATGGAGTTTCCTTTATTTATTAATTTAATTACAGTCACTTCTCTGCTGATTATGTTGATATAAAATGAATATATTAACCTAAAGTAAATTATTTTCAATCTGTGCAGAAGTGTCATCTATATTCGAAAGAGCTACCTAAGACTTCCATTACCCATGATAGGAAGGATGAATAGAACCTGTCAATATCCAAAGTATGTCAATAAGCTATCCAAGCAATCTACAGTGTACTGCCGAAGCAAAGGGCCTTGTTAAGTAGTTACTTGTAACTTCAAACCAAGCTTTAATTGCTAACCTCCTTTCCAATAACTTTACTTTATTCCTTGAGACTTAATATTAATTTTACTGTAAAGGTTGTATAAGTAGTTCAAAATTAGGAATGACAAATTATAATGTAATAAAAATAATATAATGTAAAAAATGGTGTTGTAGAGACCCTATGCTGTCATAAAAATCTAAAAGCTTACATAAAAGTAACGTAAATTTAATTTAGAAAACTATTTAAATCAATGTTTTCATGCATAAATAACTTATAAGAGAAAATGCCTATATTTTTAACGTAATTCATCAATGATCTACGTCGTAATATGTAAACAAAGTGATAAGGATAGCCGATAATTATTGCTAGAGCCAATGACCGTGCATCTTAGGTAATAAAACTTTGAGTCTGAGTTAGGGGTAGTGCAGTTGAACCCTCCCTGTGTCTTCTGAATCACTTTTTATCAGTAGGTGTTAGTGCACTGAATCGACTCTCCCACTATTTTGCTTGATAACATCTCACACAGGCCAATGGCCCATGTGGACTAGCAACAAATGGCTTAAAAATAAAACTTGTAAATTAATAGTAGTGGGTTATAACGAAGCAACCCACTCGTGGGTTCCCTCAGGGGCAGTGGGCTTTCCACTGTACGGGTGTTTTGGCGACCCCGGGGTACCTGAGCCAAGCTGTGAGAACCTTCTCACAGTTCTTCCAGAGCTAGGGCCTTTCTTCCCATCTTTTAGGTCTTAGCTCACTGTCTTTATTCTTTTCTGAGCTAACTTTGCTCGCCTTCTTCTTTTTTTTCGACCCCGCATTACGGGTGTCCTTCCACCTTCTTTCGACCGGCGCATGCTGGGGAGTCCTGGGAGTGTCCCTGACTTGCTGCAGGGACTGATGTGTGCCTCGCACTGCCGATGGCCCTCTCCAGTGTGTTGTCAGAAGCCAGCTACTTCGGTCCTTGGTCAGGAAGTGCGGCATGGATGCAGGGATCGGACTCTGCATTGCCACGGGCGACCCCCAGCACGTACGGCACCTTGTGTGTATCGGTGCTGGGCAAACGGAGGTTCGGGCCCCGGGGAACTGGGGTAGGGGCGTCCACTCTCCTACGGGAGGAGGACCTCCAAGGGTACACCCGCTCTCGGCCAATGAACGGGCCGCTCCTTGCCGCACGATGCGCTGGTGACAAAAAAGCATGGACTGTCAAACTACATACAGGAGTAATGGAAAGGAGAAGGAGCAAGCCGCTTTCAAGCGCAGTTCAATTATGCAAAGGTCTCCGACCTTGACGACTGGGACGCCGACGAGGAGACTTAAAACCTCCCTCCGCCGGTGCCGTTCAAGGCTGTTAGTGACACCGGATCGTCGTCCGGATCCGGAAAGAGGAAAGAAGAGGTCGATCTGGCGATGGAGGTGACCAACCCGGAAACACCTCAAGGAATTCCTCCCAGCAACAGCTCTCTTCGTGCGGCATTCGGTCTGCAAATGCTTCAGCAGCAGCATGACGATGCCAGCGAAGAGGAGGACCTGTCACTGAAAAAAATGAAAGCTCTTTTGAAGGAGATGGCCAAGGCTCTCCTTACTCAGAGGAACGTGAACAAGGCGATTAAGGATGGAATTCCGAAACTCGATGATTTCCTTGGTGAAATCGAGGAATGCCGGAAGATCAGGCTGAAGGCGGTGAAGCAGGAGCGCGACATCATGAACCTTGTCATATCTGATTCACCTCAAGCTCAAGCTTATCTGGCTGAGTCTCAGACCCAAGCCAGAAAGCGAGTAAAGCGGCAGAGAGGTTCTTCGCCGGGAAGCCCTGAGCTTAGGGAATTGGATCCAGCGCCGAATCCAGTCTTCTTCTCTGCTTCCACACAGACTGAGGACGTTCCGGCTGCTGATTTAGTTCCTGCTCCGGTAGGGGTTCCTGCACCAGCAGCTGCTCTAATCCCAGCGTCAATCCCATCGACATCTCTCAACTCGCAGGGGCCCGCTCCGCATACACCTTTGGGGAACTGGGAGAGACGCCTGTCAAAAAAGGAGAGGAGACAGCTAAAGCGCGCCGAGGCTGCCTCAAAAAAGACGCCTGCAAAAGGGAAGAAGAAAGTCCAAGTCTCTGAACCGGTTAAGGAGACCCCTAGCAAAACTTCCAGGAAGCCTTCACGACCCAGGCTCAAGAAGCCTAGGCCTGAGGCGATTTTGATCAAACCCTTAGGGGGGCGATCTTTCGCCGATGTCCTAGGACAGATTAAAATCCAGGCGAAACCGGAAGAGACGGAGACTACAATCAAGTCCATCCGACGAACCCAGAACGGGGATGTTCTCCTCGAACTGGGAAAATCGAGGGACAAGGACGGTTTTGCTGCTTCCCTCAAAACCGCTCTTGGTGACAAAGGCTCTATTCGAACCCTTCAACCGAGATGTTCAGTGGAGATCCGAGACCTAGACGCTCTATCTACAGAGGACGAGGTGATCAAAGCGTTAAAGAAGGCGCTTCCAGAACTACCGGGAGAAGCGGGAGGTCTCAAGGTCTGGTTGACAAAACCAAATCGGAGCCAGCAGCGTATGGCAATTGCTGAATTGGGCGAAAAGCACGCTAATAAGCTGCTTAGCCTCCAGCACCTGAGAGTCGGATGGGTGAGTTGCAGGCTCAAACAAAGGGTCATCGTGCAAAAATGCTACCGGTGCCTAGCGTTCGGTCACTCTTCCCGTACCTGCAGAGGGCCCGACCGAAGTTTCAACTGCCTCCGGTGCGGAGACCAAGGCCACAAGAAGAAAGACTGCACCTCGAGCCTCTCCTGTTTCCTCTGTAAGGAGACAGGTTCTGCTGGGAATGCTCTTGGTCACTTACCTGGTTCTGGTCAGTGCGGTGTTTTTTAGATCCGCACTCGAACAGGCAAAAGGCAGAGGCCAATAATCCGTATCCTACAGGCCAATCTTCAAAGATCCTGGGGGGCTGATAATCTTCTAAATCAGCTCGCCCGAGAACTCGGTGTCGACGCGCTCCTAGTCAGCGAGCAGTATCGGGACAGGGACCCAGGCATTTGGATCCCAGACAGTCTAGGTACTGCAGCTTTCTGGGCCCGGAACTCACAAGAAGTTATGGTGCGGAGTCACGGACGTGGCCGAGGATTCGTCTGGATAAGGTGTAGGGATGTAACTTTCTTCAGTTGCTACCTCACCCCAAACGAGGCCATCCAAGACTTCCGCGACAAGATTGATCGTTTGGAGGAGAGCGTGCTCGGCACCACTGGGCACGTTGTCGTTGGCGGTGATTTCAACGCGAGGGCCGTCGAGTGGGGTATGCCCTCTACCAACTCCCGGGGGAAATACATCTTGGACTTCATCGCCAGGGCCGGGCTCGTCGTCCTCAACCAGGGCGACACGCCTACTTTCAGGCGCCCCGGGCAGAGAGGCACGATTCCTGACGTAACCTTCGCGTCTGAGTCTCTTCTTTCGAGGATCTCTGGCTGGAGGGTGGTAGAGGATTACACGGGTAGTGACCACCAGTACATTGTTTTTGATCTGCATGATTTAAACCGTAGAGTTTCCGCATCCCGGGATGGGCCACGCCGATGGAACACCAATAAACTGGACGTGGTCAAGTTCACCGAGGTTATATCTGGGGGAGCGCAGGCGAATCCTGGTGAGGCTGGCGCCGAGGCTTTAGTAACATCCACGATGGAACTTTTTGTCTCGGCCTGTGACCGGTCTATGCCGCGAAAGAAACTCCGCCGTGGCAAGCAGCCCGTCTACTGGTGGACTGAAGAGATTGCGGAGCTCAGAAGAACATGCCTTAGAGCAAAACGTGCCGCCACTAGAGCGAGAATTCCTGCAGATAGAGTTCGTAAGTCGGATGTCTACAAAACTGCGAGAAAGTCTCTCCGCCGAGCTATCAACAGGAGCAAGGCGAATAGCTGGAGGAAACTTCGGGACGACGTCGATTCCGATCCTTGGGGTTTGGGTTACAAAGTTGTGACCCAGAAAACTCGGCGCCCGCTCTCCACCCTCCATCATGGAGGGCGCCACCATGGAGAGGATCGTCACTGCCCTGTTTCCTGTACATCCACAGCGACCACTAGTTGACTTCGAACAGGTGGAGAGCGTTCCGCTTTTTACTATTGAGGAGTTGGAAACCTCCGTTCTCACCCTGAAAAGCAACAAGGCTCCCGGCCCGGACGGGATTCCCAGCGAGGCTCTGAAGAAGATTTTCACCATCAATCCCGGGTTGTTGCTGAGAATGTACAATGCCTGCTTGGTTGAAGGAGTGTTTCCATCTCCCTGGAAAACCGCCAGGCTGGTGCTTATTAGCAAGGGAAAAGGTGATCCAGAGCTGCCGTCGTACTACAGACCTCTCTGCATGCTGGACACGGCTGGAAAACTTTTTGAAAAATTAATCCGTTCCCGCCTGATTTCTGCCGTGGTAGCTGTCGGGGACCTATGCCCTCGTCAGTACGGTTTCAGAAAGGGACGATCAACAATCGACGCGATTACGGAAGTACATAAAGCAGTTGAAAGAGCCGAGAGCCACAACCATTTCTCCCGCCGAGTAGTGCTTCTTGTTACGCTTGATGTCAAGAATGCCTTCAACTCGGCGAGATGGGTCGATATGTTGGATGCACTTCGTGACACCTTCCGAATTCCAACGTATCTGTTGCGGCTCATCGAGGACTACCTCCGTTCTAGGCGTCTGATATATGACACTCGAGACGGAGCGCGGACGGTGGAAGTCACCTCTGGTGCCGCGCAGGGTTCAATACTCGGCCCGGATCTCTGGAATATCGCTTATGACAGCCTCCTGAGATCCGAGATGCCAGAGGAAACCGTCTTGGTTGGGTACGCCGATGACGTTGCGGCTCTCATCGCCGCACGCAACGTTGAGCTGGCCCAGCTAAAGTTGAACCAGGTCATGCGAGTGGTCAACGCCTGGATGTCCGATCACGGTCTTTCGCTTGCTCTGAGCAAGACGGAGATCGTGATTCTCACAAAGAAAAGAATTGACACCGTCGTCCCGCTGCGAGTGGGAAGGGAAGTGGTCCAGTCAACGCGTGCCGCCAAGTACCTCGGAGTCATGGTGGACAATAAGTTTAGCTGGAGAGACCAGATCTTCCGTTCGGCGGACAAGGCTGCTAAGGTGGTCTCTTATCTTAGTAAGCTGATGGCCAATATTGGGGGTCCTCGGTCCAGCAAAAGACGGTTATTGATGTCCGCAGTCCAGTCCGTACTCCTTTATGGGGCAGAGGTGTGGGCAGACGCTCTTACCAAGGAATGTTATAGGTTGCGACTCGCCCGGGTTTCAGCGTCAAGCTGCGCTCCGGGTGTGTTCCGCCTATCGGACAGTATCCGAGCCTGCCGTCCTGGTGGTTGCCGGAGTCATCCCTGTCAAGCTCTTGGCAGGGGAGAGGAAGGCGATTTATCAGAGACAAGGCGAGATCGGCAAGGACGCAGCAAGATCCGAAGAGCGTGCCCGAACCTTCCAGCAGTGGCAACACAGCTGGGAGCACGAAACCCGAGGACGATGGACTGCGCGACTCATCGAGCAGGTTCAACCATGGGTCGAAAGGCGGCATGGCGAGGTGGATTACTACCTCACGCAGTTCCTGACAGGTCACGGCTATTTCAAGTCGTACCTGAACCGGATGGGCAAGACCGATTCACCGGATTGCATCTACTGCCCGGGCGTTCCCGACGACGCGGAACACACCTTCTTCCGCTGTCCGCGTTGGGAAAGGCCCCGCCTGGAGGCCACAAGAAAACTCGGGGTTTTTTCGGTGGATACGGTCTGCGAAAAGATAATGGAGGATGAGGGGAACTGGGATTGTTTGTCACAGTTCGTCCGGGGCATCCTCCTGGAAAAGAGACCCGATCTGGACCGCGAAGTGGCCCAGATCCCTTGACCGAGCGGCTGGATAAGGAGCGAGCCCCACGGGCTTAAGCCAAATTTAGGCCTAGCCTGAAGTAATGTGATAAACAATCCCAGGTTAGAATCCTAAAGAGTAGAGGAGGTTTTTTAGTGGGTAAACCCGTTTTTAGGGGAGTCCCACACTACAGGCTGGCCACCTGTGTGCGTAATTGCATTTTTCCTGCCTCTCCTCAAAAAAAAAAAAAAAAAAAAAAAAAAAAAAAAAAAAAACCCACTCGTGGGTTATTGCTCGTTCGTGGCTATTATAGAACGAGCAATAACTCTCACATTGAAACATAACATTGCTGCAGGTCGTTTTGAGGCGAGTAGCCAAACATGGAGCAGGTGATTTGTTGACAAGTCATCAATCTAGGTTTAATATAATGGCGGAATTTCCTGGTGAATCGACTTTGTACCTACTTGTATGAATTTAAACATGTATGTACATACAACATAATGTTTAGTAAACAATTTAACCTTCAATGGTTGTAAGTGGCAGGATTATTAATGTATTTGTCAGATAAACGTTTGGAAATCAAGTACAAAAACAACAGGAAAAACAAGCGAAAGGGATTAACATATTCTA
This sequence comes from Homalodisca vitripennis, assembly GCF_021130785.1. Taxonomy (NCBI): domain Eukaryota; kingdom Metazoa; phylum Arthropoda; class Insecta; order Hemiptera; family Cicadellidae; genus Homalodisca; species Homalodisca vitripennis. The sequence goes on from NC_060211.1 coordinate 74,819,967, forward strand.
AATTCTTTAGTGATGTACTTTATATCTAATACCACAAGGTAGGTAACAATTTCAAAAGAATACTGTTATCCAGATTTTGACACAGGACCTAAATTCTAGAACAAGACGATCGAAAAATGATGACTTGGGGGGTAGGGAGGGAATTCTTCAATTAAACTGTACACCTAGATGTTTATAAAATAGCTAATGATAAAGCTTGACTCAAATGGTTGTATTAAATACAGAATAACAGATAGAAACTATAATTTACCAATAAGGAATGCTGTTAGTTATGCTGCACCCAGCAGTAATTACGGTACAATATCCTTGTTCAGTACTTATTTCTTAGTTAACGGCTGGTGTTGTTACTGGCCCGAGATGACGTCACCGACTCGCAGCCCCTTCTCCAACCCCTTCAAGATAAGAAGACGCGGCTCTTTATTCTCTCCGCAGGCGGCGTACTGGACACACGCTGCTGCCCGCATTCCACCCCAATACATGAACAGTTTCACGTTTATACAGCTCTATTTTGTTTTTATGTATTTCAAGTCAATATAGTTACTTTATTTACCCTCTCGGAGTGAATCATTCCCCTTGTTGTCCACCGCTCTCCATCTACAAGACCTACCCAAGACTTCTGGTGATCCTGGACTCCCCGCTGCCCTGGCCGAGGACCTCGACGACCCCGTACTACGAGACTCCCCCAAGGTACATCACCAGTCGTTTTTATTTCGGCTATACCGCGGTTACGGCTCTTCCTCAAAGACCGTACATTTGGTCCTCCGGGCCGGATCAGCTGGTCCTATACGAACGCTTCAGTTTCATGCAAAAAACAGTCCACTAAGTTTTAACATTTAATTTGAGTTCAAATCAAAACTCAACCGCCTCATGAAACAAACCTGATTAGCATTAAAAATAAAATTAGCATTTAAGCTAAGTTTCGTGAACTGAACTATAGAGCCAGACAGACAGGTACAGAACTGCAGGTTATGTTTATTGATTGCGCTGCTTATCGGCCGCTATGTGATTGTCGCTCAGCTGATCGAGTATTTCTGTCCGCCGACCGGACGCTCTTATCTATTTTGAGCAACTTATCTGTCAGCTGTTTCTATTTAAAACTAATAATTTTCTATCACTGAGGGAATCATTCTTATTTTCTTAATCACTCACTATCTAATATTATTTCTGTGTCAATGTTTTGTTTGAAGATTACTTGTTTTATTTTTGTCAAGGTTTACTAAATTAGTTTGTAAGCAGGTTAATTTAGTAAATAAGGATTCTGTCTTATGTAGGGTGTATTTCACATTTTGTATTTAATTAGTGTTTGAAAATATGGCTACTAAAAAACTAGAACAATGTGTGAAAAAGAGAGAAAGGTATTTTCAAAAGTTACAGCTGTGTTTTGATTTAATCAAGGAACTTCCAGGTGAAACTAATGATTTTGTCGCTAGGTATTCAAATTTAAAGTCTTTGTACTCAGACTTTGAAGCCCTTTCAGAACAGATGGATAATCTTAATCTTGAATTAGATGACCCCAAGGACACTGTAGATACTAGTTCCGCCTTCAAGCAGTTTGATACCATGTACTATAAATGTAAAGCCACCTATGATGTTATTGTAGCTACTAAGACTAAAACTGTCGATGTAGATCTCTCACAAACCTCACTTGTAAAACCTAAGCTTCCGCAAATAGATATAAGTAAGTTTGGTGGACAGTTAGAGCAGTTTAACTCCTTCAGATCTCTGTATGATAATTTAATCCACAATACCTCCATGGCCCCTATTGAAAAGTTTAGTTATTTAAAAAGCTTACTGGAAGGCCCTGCTCTGGGCATTGTTGAAGCCATACCCTTTGATCCAGCTAACTACACTCTAGCCTATGACACTCTAGTGGAACGCTACACTAATCCACGCCTCCTAGCTAGTTTTTATCTTAATAAAATACTTGATCAACAACCTGTAAAGACCCCTAGTCTAAGTAGCCTAAGACAGATCGTAGATGTGTTTCACATAAATGTTCAAGCATTGAAAAGTCTTAATATCAGTGACTTGTCTGGTTTTATGCTCTTGCAACTAGCTTTACGCCTCTTAGACAATAATACTAGAAAAGCGTTTGAACTAGAAGTGAAATCCAAACAGTTTCCTATATTGGAAGACCTTATGGAGTTTCTTCGCGCTCAGTGTACCGTCTATGAACTCACCAAAGAAACACACAAAGCTAGTGTAGTTACGTCAAGACCACCCGCACCCCTTCCCCGCAAGGCGTTGTTCTCAGCTCAACACGGTGTTTCACATTCAGAGAAGACTAACTCGTCGCCTTGTCGCCCTGCCTCTCAGTGTCCTATGTGTAAAAATAACCATCAACTTTACCGCTGTGACCAGTTTATTGCTTTGCCCTTACATGAACGTTATAATTCTGTGCGCTCATTTAAACGATGTTTTTCATGTCTTGGGTCACACCATGTGTCTGCGTGTACTTCAAATGCGAGTTGTAGATTTTGTAAAAGTAAGAAACATCACTCTCTACTCCATGACAAGCGGGTCTCCACTCCGCCGCCCGTCCACGCAGACGCACCTCACTCTCACATCTCTACACCTGCGTCACCCCCCTCAGTAGTCGGCGCTTCCGCCGCCGCGCCTACACCTCAGACAACCGCACCCGTTCAAACACTGTCCTGTCAGTCTCAGCGAACTAACACAAGAAATGTTGCTTTGTTAGGCACCGCTCAAGTACTCATTCAAGACGATTTAGGTCATTGGCAAACGTGCAGAGCTGTCATTGACGGAGGTAGTCAAATCAACTTTGTCACTCAATCATTAGCTCAGACTTTACGACTACCTATCAAAAGGTGTAATGTTAACATTTCAGGCATTGGTCATCAATGTGGCATAAACACAAAAGGCCTCGTTACTTGCAACATAGCCTCTCGCTACAACAGCGACGTCCAACTACAGTTGGATGCAGTTATCATTTCTAAGATAGCATCTAATCTTCCTACAGCCCCGCTTTCAGAATCTCTAAGGCAGAGATTCAATTCTTTGAATCTAGCAGACCCTGAATTTATTCATCCTGCTAAAGTTGACATTCTCTTTGGAGCTCAAGCTTTCACAGACATGCTTACCAATGAACTTTCCATCATCAAAGGGCAGCCTACCGCGCTGCACACAATATTTGGTTGGGTTCTCATGGGTGATGTCCCCATGGAATCACCTTCTCACCAACGAAACTCTCTCTTTGTTTCATCGTCTCCAAGCACTGATCGACTCCTTGAACAATTCTGGGAAATGGAAGAAATCAATTTTCCAAAACCCCTCAGTCCCGCTGATCAGTTCTGTGAAGATTATTATCAATCAACCATCTATAGAGACGAAACCGGACGATATGTAGCCTCATTACCCTTCAAAAATGGCGTCCCCTCTGACCTAGGCTCCACACGAGAAATAGCTCTTCGCAAGTATCTCCAACAGGAAAGACGGCTTGAAAGAAAGCCGGGAAATCTCGCTCATTATTCAGACAATTTACAAAACTATGTTGACCTAGGTCACATGTGTCTCGCCCCTCAGCCCTCTCCATATGTCCTCACACATCACGGAGTTGTAAAAGAATCATCTTCATCTTCACCTCTCCGAGTTGTCTTTAACGCCTCTGAAGTAAGTGACACGAATCAGTCTCTTAATAAATTGCTGTTGACGGGACCCAAGCTCCAAGCCGACATCGGAACTGTTATCTCTATGTTTCGATTGCACCCCATCGCTCTGACATGCGATATAAAACAAATGTATCGAGCCATAAAAGTTGCTCCTTCTGACCGCAAATACCAACATTTGTTTTGGCGTTCTGACCCTTCTGGCCCTGTCCAAGAATGGGAACTTCAACGATTAACTTTTGGTCTCTCATCAAGCCCTTTCATCGCCCTTCGAACTTTGAAGCAACTAGTTCTCGACGAAGGTCCTAACTACCCCAATGCTGCAGAAGTGCTAAACTCGTCCTGCTACATCGATGACATCGTCTGTGGTGCCTCTTCGGAACACGCAGCCCTTCAATTGTTTGATGAACTCAATCAACTCTGCGTATCTGGTGGTTTCGAACTTCACAAATGGGCTAGTTCAAGTGTTTCCGTTCTCAACACCATCCCTTCTGACCACAGAGAAAGACCACATCCCCTTGGATCCATTCACTCCATAAAAGTACTAGGACTTGAATGGGACCCTTCCACGGATTGTTTTCACTACGCTATTGCCCCTGTAAATAAAACTCCGACCAAACGAAATGTCTTATCTCAAGTTGCCCGAGTGTATGATGTCAACGGTTTCATCAGTCCAGTTATCTTCACACTAAAACACTTGCTTCAGCAAATATGGGTTGGAAAATTAGACTGGGACGATCCACTCCCAAAACATCTACACATTGTTTGGGATAAATTTGTCAAAGAACTTCCACTTATGTCACAAATAAATATCCCTCGCTATATCCTCAGTACGTACATATCCGTCCAACTCATAGGTTTTTCAGACTCTTCTCAGAAAGGCATGTGCTCGGTATTGTATCTAAGAGTCGAATGTGAAAACAAAACTACCGGATGTAGCCTATTGCATTCTAAAACCAAAGTTGCTCCACTCAAACCACTAACGATACCCCGCTTGGAATTATGCGCAGCGTTGCTCCTCTCCCAACTGGTCAAAGCTAACCAGAAGCTTATCACCAAACTACAGATATCAGATATCTTTTTATTCACAGACTCAATGAATGTTCTTGGTTGGATAAGAACACCTCCGCACCTTCTAGAAACTTTCGTCTCAAACCGAGTTTGTAAAGTAACGGAAAACACGTCTATTGATGTTTGGCGTCACATTTCAGGAGACAACAATCCCGCAGATTGTGGCACTAGAGGTCTGATGCCCTCTGGCTTACTTGATCACCCGCTTTGGTGGCATGGCCCCTCTTTTCTACTAAATGAAATTTCCTCTTGGCCTGTATCACCTGGAAAAAGCTCCTCTGAAGTAATTGAGATCAAGAAAACACCATTTAGCAATACACTAACAACTAACGTTATACCACCAAACGATCTGTACCAGTGGATAAATCGATTTTCTTCACTCACTAAACTACAAAATGCAATGAGTTATGTACTAAGATTCATTCATAACATCCGATCCAGACAGTCTGCTAAACGTTTTGGTCCTTTATCTGTAAATGAACGAACCGAAGCCCTTGCTCAATGTGTAAAACTCGTTCAAAAGCAACACTATTCTCCAGAAATAAAAGCAGTCAATCAAGGAAAGCCATGCTCTCCTTCGATAAGAAAACTCACACCATTTTTATCATCTGATACCCTCATGGTGGGGGGTAGACTGAAGTTTTCTCCCTTGCCTGAGTCTTCGAAGCACCCTGTTTTGATTCCTTCTCAAAGTCACTTCGCAACTCTATTGTGTGATCACTATCACCTGTACTCTCTTCATGGTGGTCCCAAAATAGTTCAATCTCTTATTCAACGCCGCTACTGGATTCCGGGTGCGAGAAATCTCATCCGAAAACGCATTTTTCGATGTCTCACTTGCTTTAGAATGAAAGCAAAACCCACACAACCCCTAATGGCAGACTTGCCCCCCTCTCGCTTCAAGCAAACGCGATGCTTCACCAACGTTGGATTGGATTTTGCTGGTCCCTTTCTTGTTAAAGAAAGTACTAGAAGAAACGCAAAATTGTCTAAATGCTACATTGCTCTTTTTGTATGCATGACAGTCAAGGCTGTTCATCTAGAACTAGTCCACTCTCTCAATACTGAATCTTGTCTAGCCGCAATCGACCGTTTTATTGCTAGAAGAGGTTTATGCCGCAACATATATTCTGATCAAGGCCGCAACTTCATTGGTGCTGCTCGTCAGCTTCAAGAAGTTTATTCTCTACTCAAGAACTCCACGCCACTGATCTCAGACCACTTAGCCAAGAACGAAATCCATTGGAACTTCAATCCACCCTGTGCTCCGAACTTTGGTGGTCTCTGGGAAGCTGCAGTGAAGTCTACCAAGCATCATCTGAAGAGAATAATACAAAACCACCACTTCACTTCAGAAGAATTCTCGACATTCTTATGCCGCATTGAAGCTGTTCTGAACTCCAGGCCGCTCTGCGCACTTCCATCATCACCTGACGACGACTTCAACTACTTGACTCCAGGCCATTTCCTCACTGGAGATCTTCTGCTGTCACGTCCAGAAGAGGACATCACTTCCGAGCCACTCAATCTTCTATCTCGTTGGCAACAAGTGTCTCGCGCCACTCAACACTTCTGGAAGAGCTGGAAGAAAGACTACCTCCACTCGCAAATCCAACGCCCAAAATGGACTGAACAAACTACAAATGTAAAGGAAAATGACCTAGTATTAATGTACTCTAGCAATAGTGATCCTCTAACTTGGCCCCTAGGTAGGATTATCAAAGTGTTACCTAGCTCTGACAACATTGTTCGTGTGGTCCAAGTGAAAACCCCGTCAGGTATTGTAACCCGTCCTGTAAATAAGTTGGTTGTTTTACCTAATGTTTAGTCATAATCTCCTTAGTGTACATATAACTCCATTTTCTATTCATATTTAGCTCTTAATTAATGATAAATTGACTCAGGTATGTTTCATGACGAATGGTAAATTTTCTTCAATCATAACGTTTTCTTTTTTCTTTTACTTGGGTCAAAAAATGTCCTTTTTTGGGGGGGGGGAATGTTCAGTACTTATTTCTTAGTTAACGGCTGGTGTTGTTACTGGCCCGAGATGACGTCACCGACTCGCAGCCCCTTCTCCAACCCCTTCAAGATAAGAAGACGCGGCTCTTTATTCTCTCCGCAGGCGGCGTACTGGACACACGCTGCTGCCCGCATTCCACCCCAATACATGAACAGTTTCACGTTTATACAGCTCTATTTTGTTTTTATGTATTTCAAGTCAATATAGTTACTTTATTTACCCTCTCGGAGTGAATCATTCCCCTTGTTGTCCACCGCTCTCCATCTACAAGACCTACCCAAGACTTCTGGTGATCCTGGACTCCCCGCTGCCCTGGCCGAGGACCTCGACGACCCCGTACTACGAGACTCCCCCAAGGTACATCACCAGTCGTTTTTATTTCGGCTATACCGCGGTTACGGCTCTTCCTCAAAGACCGTACAATCCTTAAATAAATTTTAAACCCTTTGAATATTCTCTTTCTTACTTTTAGATACTCAGATCTTTACAAATTCATATTACATAGGTACTACGTATTTTGGATTTCAGTCAATGAATAATATAGTAAATTTTGTAAGGTGATTCGTTAATAAACTTATTTAAAATGAAAAACTTCATTAACTGTCAAAATTCTTATGTTATACACCTTAAATGTGCCTTTTGATTATACAAATGATTTGATTAGGTGTGTATTGCTCTTTAGTTCCTCAAGCAATATAATAAATGTTTTGAATTTGAATATCGAGTTTTGTTACGTTGTTGTATTTTTGAATCCATATAAAATGTTTGAAGATAATGCTAATTGTATTTTTAGAGTTTTTGTTTTTATTTTGGAAATAGGGAGAGTTTTCTACCTAAAACTTCTAAAATAATTGCTGGATGAAATCACATTCTTGACCTAAAGACTGGTTATAAGAATATAAGGAGTAATATATTTTAACATAGACAGAACGTGTATGAGAATACAATAATTCACCTGATTATGCTAAAAAAATATGACTTTGGTGGATTTTGTGACGTTTAAAAGAGAAAAAACAATCAGTATAAGGACTTATTATAGCGGATCGTCGGGTCATTGAAAAAAGTACATCAATAATGCCTTAATTTTTTTGCTTAAATATTAATAAATTTTGTTATAATTCAACGATACAAATAGAAAAATAATGTTTTATAATAAATAAAAAAATATGTTGTTACCTTCGCAATCTTATATTGTTAAATATAGAAAAATAAATGGGAATATATAACAGGTATAAACACAACTTTGAAATGCAAACATTTGTTTGGTTAACAACATGTCTCTTGAAATGTAATAATTTATATAACACAGGGAACGTTATATGAAGTTGCAAAAAATACTTAAAAAGTTGCTTAAAAATGCTATTATATATAAAAAATTTACTTAAAATAAATTCTTAGAATATGAACTCTAAAGAATCGCCTACACAGTACAAAAAGTTCAAACCTTTTTTGTGTTAATTACTACACATTACTTAAACTTTACATAAAGATGTGATGTTGCTGTCATAATGCTTATCTGAAATTAAAAAAATGTCTTAACATAATATATATACAGTTATATCTTTATATATATATATATTTCTTGTGTGCGTGTGTATGTTAATGAACTCCTCCTAAACGGGTGGACCGATTTTAATGAAACTTTTTGTGTGTCTTCAGTTGGATCCGAGAATGGTTTAGATTCATAATTCGGTCCAATTTTAATAGTTTATTTAATTAATTTTTTAATAATAAATTGTTGTTGATGGTGGAGTGTTTTACATTGGATCCGCCAGACGGCGCCACGAACGACACGTAATACAAAGTGAACTGATACTTAACAGCTGTGAATATTTTCAGCTGAAGTTCATCGAAGAGGGAGATACATTTGTTCACATTTAAAATTTAGAAAGTTCATATTTTAAATTTGTAAAGTGCTTGATCAGTAGTGTAATGCAGATTGCAAAGATGAAGTTTCACCAATTGTTCTACGTAAACATTATAATATTACAACACAGCCATAATGTTTTTCTATTTTAATTCCAAGTTTTCCCGACATTTTGTGCTGCTATCAAATTTGTGTGTTGTTTTGTAACATTCTGTAATTATTGTGTGAGTGCTTATTGTTATAATACATTAATAGAGATTGAAGATGTTTTGAAGTGCATAAAAAACTATAGTTATTTATTAAAGTTATTAAACTCATTTTGCACATTTATTGAAGTGAGTATATTGGTCGCATACCTCAAATAACCTAAGTAGCATACAAATCAAAAAGGTTGTTTCTATGTGTGAATATTGTTAACAGTTTAGATAATCAAGTTTTAAACTAATTGGATTTAAAATAATTTTTTGTAATTTAAATTTTTTAATCTGCAGTCAGAATTGGTCACATCAGTTCAAATTAAGTAGCATACAAATCACATGTGTGAATAACTATTGTTAATAGTGTAGGAATTGGTTTTAAATTAAATTCTGTTGGCCAGTTCTGATACTATACTGTAATTTTAAATAACTATAATGAAATTCGGTAGTTTAGATAGGCTAATCAGGAATATCAATAGAGGTTATCCATATATAAATTGGAAGTTTTAGTAAAATACACTTTTAACTGAAATTCGTAAATATTAAGTGTGCAGTGATTGATCAGTTAATTTTTGGTTTATAAATAAATTGTTTTTTATCTTGGTATGTTTTAAATTGGATCAAGCAGAATGAGCTGCGATCGCAGTTTCAAATGTTTTTCTATTTTAATTCCAGGTTTTCCCGACAGTTTGTGCTGCTATCAAATTTGTGTGTTGTTTTGTATCATCGTGTAATTATTGTGTGAAACATGCTAATTGTAATATTAAATTAATAGAGAATCACATGTGTCAATAACTATTGTTAATAATGTAGGAATTGGTTTTAAATTAAATTTTGTTGGCCAGTTCTGATACTATACTGTAATTTTAAATAACTAAAATGAAATTCAGTAGTTTAGATAGGCTAATCAGAATAATTTCGATATCAATAATTCGATTAAGATGGTGGCTGCTTATTATACTTCAGCCTTTAAATAACTATAATTTGTATCGTCATTTTAGTAGTTTAGATAGGCTATTCAGATATATCAATAATTTGATTGTGATAGTGGCCACTTATTGTACTTCAGACCTATAGGGAAAACTTATTTAGTATATTAGATATATATATATATATATACTTCAGCCTTTAAATTACTATAAGCTAATTCGGATCGTCATTTTAGTAGTTTAGATAGGCTATTCAGAAATATCAATAATTCGATTGAGATGGTGGCCGCTTATTATACTTCAACCTTTAAATAACTATAATCTAATTTGGATCGTCATTTTAGTACTTTAGATAGGCTATTAAGATATATCATTAATTCGATTGTGATGGTGGCCACTTATTGTAATTCAGACCTATAGGGAATACTTATTTAGTATATTAGATAAATTAAATTCTGTTGGCCAGTTCCGATACTATACTGTAATTTTAAATAATTATAATGTAATTCGGTAGTTTAGATAGATTAATCAGAAATATTAATAATTTGATTGTGATGATGGCCACTTATTGTACTTCAGACCTATAGGGAATACTTCTTCAGTATTTTAGATACCGTAGTCTATGTTGTTATACATTTTTATCTAGAAGTTACTTAATTAAAATTACATATTCAATAAGTTACTCATATTCATTGTGTACATTTATACAGAATTTTATTTTTACAGAAAAATGCCACGTCTTCGTGGAAGAGGACGAATAGTTATTCAATCATGTGATTTATATGCTACTTAATTTTAACTTATGTGACCAAACTGTTAACAATAGTTATTCACACATAGAAACACAACCTTTTGATTTGTATGCTACTTAGGTTATGCGACCAATATACTCACTTTGTTCAATAAATTTTTCAAAATTAGTTCAATAACTTCAATGAATGACTATAGTTTTTTATGTACTTCAAACATCTTCAATCTCTATTAATGTAATATTACAATTAGCACTCACACAATAATTACACGATGTTACAAAACAACACACATATTTGATAGCAGCACAAACTGTCAGGAAAACCTGGAATTAAAATAGAAAACATTTTAAACTGTGATCGTAGCGCATTCTGCTGGATACAATGTAAAACATTCCAAGATGGTCCACCCATTTAGGAGGAGTTCAGCTCCATACACACGCACACAAGAAATATAAATATAATGAAATTCGGTAGTTTAGATAGGCTAATTAGAAATATCAATAATTTGATTGCGATGTTGGCCGCTTATTATAATTCAGCCTTTAAATAACTATAATCGAATTCAGTTCGTCATTTTAGTAGTTTAGATAGGCCATTCAGAAATATCTATAATTCGATTGTGATGGTGGCCGCTTTTTATGCTTTAGCCTTTACATAACTATAATCTAATTCGGATAGTAGTTATATAGGCTATTCAGAAATATCAATAATTCGATTGTGATGGAGGTCACTTATTATACTTCAGCCGTAATCGGAAAATCATCTAATTTGTTTGTGTATACTCCTGAAGGATTAACAAAAAATATTGTACATTGAATGGCATTACAATAAATTAAGTTGTAAATTGAAAAAATATACCTGTTATAAAATAGTTTGTTGCAACTTTTTTACCTTCAGATTAAGTAAGTTTTCATTTAAAAACATCCTCTACATTTCACATCACTCATGTTATTCTCACATACTATCGGTTGGTCGAAGTGTGATTAAATGTACATGTGATGAAGTTAGATATTGTAATAACTTTTTAATAGACATTTTTATCAAAACAGCCCAGATTGTTACAGATTAATCAAAGTTTAAAATTTTCGAATCAAAGACGTGTGTACAGGACAACGTCTGTCGGGTCTGCTAGTATATATATATATATATATATATATATATATATATATATATATATATATATAAGTAGATAGTAATATGGGGTTCCTGGCGCACTTTCGGAGCCAACCGAAAAGCAATGTAAAATACTGTTCAATGTACCATAAAGGAAGCTGAGAAATAACACAGCAAATCTCAATGAAAAATTAACCGAATCTACAGTCGTTCGTCTCCAAAAGCGATCGGTACATTACTATCTACTCTGTGGAATGAAAAATTAACCAAATCTGAGCTTCTACTTTCTTAAGCTGTGCTTTGTAAAATGTTGTCAAATCTGCTACGAATAAAGGATTTATCTTAATAAAATTTAATCAATTTAAAACATTTTTACTAAAAACATACTGTACTTTAATAAAAAACTTTTCTACTAAATAAACAACATGAACTCACCAAGCTCTCTTCAGTTTCTAGCATTAAAACAGTGCAACAAAGATGAATTCAGTGAATTGCCGGTTTATTCTCAACAACAGTTGATACCGTCTTTAAATGAAACAGAATTAAAAGAACTTGTAGAGTCTTTTGCAGAAAGAACGAAAACTGCACACGTGTACACACAAAAAACGAAAAAATAAGGGATTACATATTTAATATAATTACGAAAGATATTGAAAAGAAAGTAAAAATATAAACAAACAGAGAGTTTTCATCGTTTTTTTATGACATTTTTCCCATATTATACGTTCTTTCAAGATAATCAAGACTTAATTGATGAATTTCTTAGGAATTTTTTGTGAGTATCAAGATTTATCAACACAATTCATTAAAGAGCATTATAGAATTTTTCTTATAGAATATAGCCACATTTTGTGCGAAACAAAAGGTATTACTGTAGATAATATTCCATGTGATTCCTATGAAGAAAGACACCAACTATGGTTATCAAAACAGTACTATGACGTGGGGAGGGACTGCAAGTTTTAGAGTTAAGACTTTATTCTACAAAGTTAATTGTTATAATTTCTTTATCTTTAATAGTCTTCTTTCCAGTAACAACCAAGTGTAATTTTTCATTTTTGTTTAATTCTTTAATCTTTTTCTCATCCAAAACAGTCAAAAATCTGTTCGGCAAGTGTACTTTACAATCTTCCAACTCGGCAATTATTGTAAACCCGAATTTATCTTTCATTTTCTCCGAAAAAGAAAATGTTATAATAGTAAACGGGAACACAATTTTTATTCTTAAAAGCAAATCTGCATTACCGACATTTTAGTTCCGAAAGATTGCGCTGTGTGTATCAATGACAGTCGAGGTGTGCTACTACAGACCGACCATCACGATAACGCCTGCGTCATATCCGTAGTGATATCACGCCGTGAGAGGCGCAATCGTTGGTTTACAAGCACCATTTAGTTAAATAAATTTTTCTATCTAAATGGAGCGCGATAAAATATCATGTCCGTTCTGCAAAATAGAAATTTTAGGAAAAAACTATGATCGCCATTATAATTCTAAAAGTCATGAAAAAACAAGCAAATTTACAATAATGAACTAAATTATTTAAGACAGTGGGCTAGAGAAAATAAAATTGCCGATCACGAAAAACATGTTTAATATTGAGAAATTACGTGAATTAAAGAGAAATTTCAAAGTTGAAAAGAAAAATCTCGACCTATTTAATGATGAAAAACTTCATTCAATAGCTGAAAAGTTGGCTATCGGTACTAACGATAAAACCAAGTCTGAAATGATCGAAGAAATTGATAAAACTCTTAAAGTAAAATCCGAAAATATCATTGATGTAGAAGTTTTATCCTCAATACACGGTCTTTTCAAGCAATACATTTTAACAAACTTGAACGACAATTCCATGTCAATTTACAAATATCTTTCAATTATGCGGTCAGAAATTAAAAGTTTAATCGAGAAAATTTCAAGAAAATGTTAAAAATATGAAGGGCTATCTCTCTTTGGAATGTGAATACGAACGAACTTTAGTGAATGGTGAACCGCAAACATGTCTAATGTATTTTACTATCAAAGCAGACGAAATCTTTGACGTAAACGACTTTATTACTAAGCAATTTAATAAATTAACACATCGAGAACAAACGAATAATCCAAATAAAGGTTCCGGATGGACATTTAAAAGTTGTAAAACAACTAGTTTTGAGCCTTAACAAACACGAAATGATGAATGCAGGATCATACATCGATTTACCAAAGAATATCAAAGATAAAAAAGCTTGTATAAATATAAAAAATAGAGATGATTTTTGCTTTATTTACTCAATAAGATGTGCTATTGAAAAACCTAAAAGAGACTGTGAACGTGTGAAGCAATACGAGAAATTTTAAATGACGAAATATTTTCAGGTTTTGAGTATCCAATGTCTCTGAAAGATATACAAATATTTGAAAAACGAAGCTACAATTCCAAGTATAAGTATCCAACAATGTCTATCAATGTCTACAGTTTTGATGAAAATATTAACATTGTTCCGTTACAAATTTCTGAAAAAATATGACGCTGAAACAAACATTGATTTATTGTATGTTAAACAAGATGATAAATCTCATTATGTTTTGATAACCGATTTAAATAAGCTTGTTTCTTCGCAGTTGTCTAAACATAAAGAAAGAAAATTTTTGTGTAGAAGATGTTTAAGCCATTTTTACAAATCTGGAGATTTAACAGATCATTTAGAAATTTGTAAAAATCATGAAGTTTGTAAGCCAATTATGCCATTTCCAGGTCAAACAACTAAATTTACTAATTATCAAAAGAAATTTAACCATCCGTACGTAATTTATATGGACTTTGAGAGCATATTAGAAAAAATTCCGACATGCAAGAACAATCCACAAAGATCGACTACAACCAAGATTCAGAGGCACATTCCTTATGGTTTTACTCTATATTTAGTGTCGAATGTGACCAATCGCATGTACAAACCGATATGTTATCGTGCCAAAAATGAAGAAGATTTGAAAAAACGTCCCGACAAAATTGTTTGAAGAACTCAATAAATTATCGAAATACATAGCGAAAAAATATAATTCTAAGAACATGAAACCTATGAAATTGACAGAAGAAGAAGAAATTTCGTATCAAAATTCAAACGTTTGTCATATCTGTGAATGGTCTGCTTATGATGTTGGGTCAATTCAGTATGGTTTTACTCCTGATAGTTGGAAAGATAAGAGTTATAATAAAGTGAGAGATCATTGTCATTTAACCGGCAAGTTTCGAGGCGCAGCTCATGCATGTTGCAATCTAAATTTGAAATTTCCTCAGAATATTCCCGTTTTCTGCCACAATATGTCAAATTACGATACTCATTTGTACATAAAAGAATTGGCTAAACAATATGGAAATGTTGATTTGATTGCAAACACCGATGAAAAATATATAAATTATTCTGTAAATTCTGGATATGGCTATGAATTCGAAGGTGATAAGCCACGAAAATTCATCAAGTTTTCGTTTGTAGACACGTTCAGATTCATGGCCTCGTCTATAGAAAAGTTAGCGAAAAATTTAAAGAAAGAAGACTTCAAACATACAAATCATTTTATACAGGATGGACTGAATGAAATTATAGAAAGACAGCCAAATGACGACGACGAGATTTTTAAAATTCTATCTGGAAAAGGAATATTTCCCTATGAATTTATCGACAGTATTGAAAAACTTGATTACACAGAAGAATTGAGAATTCAAGATTTCTATTCACTTTTGACAGATGAGAGCATATCTGAGAAAGATTTTCAACACTACTTAAATGTTTGGAACAAATTAAAAGAGAAAAATCTTGGAAATTACTCTGATTTGTACAATATCCAAGATGTTTTATTGCTTGCTGATATATTCGAAAATTTCAGAAATATTTGCTTAAATTGCTATAAACTTGATCCGGCACATTATCTAACAGCTCCAAGTCTCGCATGGGATGCTATGTTAAAATTAACGAAAATTGAGCTTCAACTGATACACGATTACGATATGTATTTAATGATTGAAAAAAGGTATTCGTGGAGGTATTTCTCAATGTATTAAAGCGATATGTGAAAGCAAATAACAAATATTTGAAAGATTTCGATAAGACAAAGCCCGAAAACTATTTGTTATACGTTGATGCTAATAACCTTTATGGGTATGGCCTAATGCAAAAACTGCCGTTTAGTGATATCAAGTGGATGGATCCAAAAACTTACACAACTGCAGAATGGAAAGAAACAATTTTAGAACTCACTGGCGACGAAGATTATGGCTATATTCTCGAAGTCGATCTTGGATATCCAACAAATTTACACGAACATCACAAGGATTTACCTCTTGCTCCAGAACATTTTAAAAACAAACTTTGCACAAACTCTACTGGATAAAACTGAATACGTTGTTCATTCGAGAAATTTGAAGTTCTATTTGGAACAAGGTATGATTTTGAAACATGTGAATAGAGTTATTGCATTCGATCAGAAGCCTTTTATGAAAGAATACATTGATTTTAACACAAACATGAGAACCAAAGCTACAAGCGACTTTGAAAAGGACTTTTATAAGCTGATGAACAACTCAGTTTTTGGAAAATCTATGGAAAATGTGAGAAACAGATGTGATATTAAGCTTGGAAATGAAGAATTTTCAATGAAACAAGCTAAGAAAACAAATTTCAAATGCTTTAACATCTTTGACGACAACTGTATAGCGAGTCACATGTACAAACAAAAGGTTAAATTTAACAAACCGATTTACATAGGATTTTCAGTTCTCGACCTCTCAAAATTGCTAATGTACGAGTTTTATTACAACAAATTAAAGAAGTTTGATCCAGATTTGAATCTGTGTTACATGGATACAGACAGTTATTTCCTAGAATTGAAACGAGATCCTTTTAAAATTATTAAAGAAAATATAGATGACTTTGATACAAGTGATTATCCAAAAGATCACGAATGTTTCACTACTAAAAATAAGAAGGTAATAGGGAAATTCAAAGATGAGTTAAATAGCGAAGTTTTAGAAGAATTTTGTGGTTTAAGGTCTAAGATGTACTCGTACAAATATCTAGATAAAAACCCAGTTAGGTGTAAAGGAATTAAGAGAAGCGTTGTAAATAAAACAATAAATATCGAAAACTTGAAGAGATGTTTGTTCGAAGATAAAGAAGAATTTAGGGAGATGACAGTCATCAAAAGTTATAAACATGAGTTGTACACTGTTACCATAAACAAGCTGGCACTGAACGCTAAAGATGATAAGAGAATTGTCCTAGAAAATAAGATCGATACAGTACCGTATGGCTATGAAGCAAAATCTGATATATTAGACGAATTAAATAAACTTGGAAACTTTGATATGTAAATGGAAGATGATTTAATTCACTGTCACAAGTGTAAAAAGAAAACGAAAAATATAGATTCAAAAATCGTTCAAACTCAAAATGGATTGTATAGAATTGCTGCAAAATGTTCAAAATGTAAGACAAATAAGAGTAAATTTATAAAGAATCCTTATGAAAAACAAGTAAAGAAAGAATCTAAGAATAAGGAAGAAATCGAGATTGAAGCTAGAGAAATTCATGCACCGGTACGAAAGAAGTTTAAAAAGAGAAAAATTATAACATTAGGAATTGACGATTTATGGGCAGCAGATTTAGTTATAATGTCTAACTATTCAGATCAAAATGATGGATTTAAGTATATGTTAAATGTTATTGATACTTTCTCAAAATATGCTTGGTCAAGAGCTATCAAAAGAAAAAACGGCAAGGATATTTCAAAAGCTTTCGAAGATATAGTAAAAGATGCCATAAGGATCAATCACAAACCTCCTAACCTACTTCATACAGATAAGGGTTTAGAGTTTAAAAATAAAGAATTTAACGATGTTTTGAGGAAATACAACATTAATATTTATCATACTGAAAACGAAGAGAAATAAAGTATTGTAGAGAGATATAACAGAACTCAAAATGAGAGAATGAAAGTAATTTTTGAGATTAATAAAAACTTTAAATGGATCGATATTCTTCAAAAAATCGTAAACAATTATAACGATACAGTTCACAGCACAATCAAAATGAAACCGAAAGACGTAGATAAGGATGCAGAAAAGGAGTTATTAGAGACCGTTTTCAAGTATGTTCCACCTGAAATTCACACGAAAACTAAATTTAAAGTCAATGATCATGTAAGAATTGTTAGTAAAAAACAAACATTTTCGAGCAAATATAAGAACAATTGGTCAAGAGAAATCTTTGTGATTTATCAAATTAATAACACAGATCCTGTAACTTATAGTATAAAAGATTTAAATAATGAAGAAATAACCGGAAAGTTTTATGAATATGAATTGAAGAAGTCAAAACTGTAATATAAATTTTCTATATATAAATGGCGCATCAAAAGAAATGTACAAAGTGCAAAGAATTTAAAGATTTAAATGAATTTTATAAAGATAAAAATAGGAAAGATGGAATGCATTATAATTGCAAAGATTGTGAAAGGGAATATCATAAAGAATTATATGATAAAATAGAAAAATTAACTTTGGAAGATAAAGAATGTCTTAAATGTAAAGAAACTAAAAAAATTTCAGAGTTTAATAGTGATCACTATAGTAGAGATAAGAAAGACTCATATTGTAAAGATTGTGTAAAGAAGAATCACCATAGATTATATTATGAAGATACTCAATGTGAATGTGGAAGAACTATAAAATGGTTAAATAATTATCAAAAACATTTACAAACCAAATATCATAAGTTAAGAGTTTAACATTTTCATCGTGTAATAATTTTTTCTATTTAAATGGAGTCTCAAAAGAAATGTACAAAGTGTCAAGAAGAGAATAGAAAATACTGTTATTGTAAGGAATTATACGTTAAAATGAACAAATTAACTTTAGAAGAGAAAAAGTGTTACTTTTGTAAAGAAATTAAAAATATTTCTGAATTTAATAACTGGCAGTATAGTAAAGATAGAAAAGATGCTTTTTGCAAAGATTGTGCTAAAAAAATTTTCAGCGAAAGTTATAAAAACGAAACGCCTTGTGAATATGAAAAAAAGATTTTACAATGGTTACCTAGTTATGCTAAACATTTACAAACAAAATATAATAAATCGAGAGTTTTTAGTAAAATTTAGAAACATTTTCATCGTGTAATTTAGATATTCTATAAATCAGTCGAGATTCTGCCATATTTGTAGTAAAATGATTTCCGTTGTATAAAATATTCAAAGATTCTTTCATTTGGTTGTAGAGATTGATAGAATTTGGTTCGTCATCAATGAACAAAATCTCTAATTCAGGATAATTTATTTTTAGATGTTTTAATCGGTTTGGTATTTCTCGTTTCTGAGCTCTGATAACGTAATAAGGATATTCCCACATGTGATTCTTCTTAATAAACACAAAAACATGGTGTTTTTTCTTATCAAAATCTTTACATACCATATCTCTCTTCATTAATTCCATTCGCAATTCTTGATTCTCTATTTTCAATGATTTCATTTCATCTTTAATTTGTAACTGTTTTATTTCATCTTTTAACTGCTTATTTTCGTTTTTCAAGTTTGTACTCGCCATATTTTCTAATACTCGGTAAAACTTCTTCTAAAACCCAATTTTGAAACGTTTCTGCAATCTTCATTTTAGATTTCAGTATTAAAGAATATATGCCTGGTTCATTGATGAAAATAGTGTCTGGATGTAATTTTTGTAAGAGTCGCGATTCGATACCCTTGTCAGAATCTATGTTTTCAAAGCTTTTTTGTATTTTTCTTTAACATGATCTATGATAGCTTGTCTCGTATTTTTAAATTCCAATATTTCTGCAACATCTTTAGCCTTAAACCAAAATTCATTATTTTCGTCAACAATTGTAAAGATATGTTTGCTTTTAAATCTAAGTTGATTATTGAGTAGGTCTACAACTGACTCCATTTAGATAGAAAAGAAATTTAACTAGTAATTTTTATTTCAGTATAAAGTCCAGATTCATTGATAAAAACAGGGTCAGGATGAAGATTGTTAAGGGGCCATTCGAATAGCCCCTTGTTTTTTAAGTAAAAATATTGAATTTTGTCATCATCATCAACTCATTTTTATTCCTTTTTCAATCTTAAATATATTGTTGTTTTACTCTCATTATTTAATAAATTTCCCTCAGAGTCTTGAATAGTCAGAACGATTTTTTGAATTCTTTTCATATTTTTTCTAATTGGAATATAATCGATTTCATTCGGTTTTTCACTGATTTTTGATCCATAAGCAACATTTGGGAAAAAAGTGTACAAAATTTCAGATTCTTTGTGTAAATGTTCGGTATGATTTTCAAAACTAGGTTCAACGAGATTGCAGTGCACTTCAATTACATCGAACGGTCTAAATTTTGGCGTTTTATTTCCTAAATATACCTGATTTGACTCAATAGTTTCTTGAACAAACCCTAATAAATCTACAATAATTGCTGAAAACATTATTCTTACTGGTGATTTTATTTGAATTTTATTAGAGAGATAATTTTTTTGCATTTCAAACTTGTTTTCGTCAAAGTTTAAAGATTTATCTGATTGTTTGAATGTTTTCAGATAATTTTTAAGGGAATTTTTTATTTGATCGAAAGTATAATATCCTTTGTTTAAACCATAATATTTTGTTACGTTCTTCTCACTAAATCCTATACAATAAGGAGAACTTTCACTAATATTTATTACAAAATTATCAGAATAAAAGCCGCTTAAACCGATAAAATAATTTGATTCTTCCTCTAAGTGTATAGGATGTTCCAAGTTTAAAACTAATTTAGAGCTTTCTGAAGTCAACTTGAACAGCTTCATTTTCGCAAGCGTTGCTTCAAGATGAAAATCTTCTATTTAAATGGAGAAATTTTTAAAGCAAAAAGATCAGATAAAACTTCAAACGTTTGAAGAAAATAAGAAAGATCAACCAATCAGATTGTTAATTGTTGGTTCAAGTGGATGTGGAAAAAACAACTTTATTATTGAATTTTATCTACAATAGGTTGATTCCTTATTCCAATTTGTATGTTTTTAGTAAATCTTTAGAACAAGACGCCTATAAAAAATTACAAGAAAGATTTGAAAATATTGAGAAAAACTTAAACAAAAAAATATCACATTTTTATAATGCTTCTGAGGACATAGTTCCGTTAAGCGAATGTAAACCCAATTCGTTAATCGTTTTTGATGATTGTATTTTGGAAAATCAGGACGT
This sequence comes from Homalodisca vitripennis, assembly GCF_021130785.1. Lineage (NCBI taxonomy): Eukaryota > Metazoa > Arthropoda > Insecta > Hemiptera > Cicadellidae > Homalodisca > Homalodisca vitripennis. The sequence goes on from NC_060211.1 coordinate 74,840,772, forward strand.
TATTAAGGAATATTTCGTAATGTCTCGTCACAAAAACATATCTTGTATCTATCTTTCCCAATGCTTTTCAAAGGTTGATAAACAAGTTATAAGAAATAACCTGAATATGTTGTGTATTTTTAAGCAAGATGATCACTATTCGAGAAAGATTTATAACAATTATGTGGGATCTGATATGAGTTTTAACCACTTTATTGAGTTATGTGATAAAATTTGGAAGGAAGACTACGGATTTTTAACTATTAATCTAACTTTGAAGCCTAAAAATGGTAAATATCTGAATAAATTTTCTAATATAAATGCTGCTCAGTGGTCTGACAAATCTACTTGATAAAATATTTGTTACAATTATTTTTATATTATCTTTAATTTTTATTTACATTATGAAAATAACAGAAAAACGGTAAATCTGTTCACGTTCCACGTTCACGTTCCACGTTCACGTTCCACGTTCACGTTCATGTTTCACGTTCACGTTCCACGTTCACGTTCCACGTTCACGTTTTACGTTCCACGTTTCGTGTTCTCGTTTCGTGTTCACGTTTCCACGTTCCACGTTCACGTTTTACGTTCCGTGTTCACGTTTTACGTTCCACGTTTCGTGTTCTCGTTTCGTGTTCACGTTTCCACGTTCCACGTTTACGTTTCAAAATTTTCCTAAATAAATGGCGAACGTAACTTCAGAAGAAGCAAAAAAACTTGATCAAATAGAAAAGAAATTAATCAAAGAATTTAAAGAACAGATTCGAATTGATGAAAAAGAACAAGAATTTATTCAAAAAATTAATCAACCTGTAACATCTGCAATAAAAAATGTTGAGGGCAAAATTGAAAATGTTTTAAGCGATAATCAAAATTTGATGAATTTGGTTCCAGTTGTACGACAATTTGCTGATATTTCGATACCAGAATCTGAGTTTGAATTGCCAAAATTACCATCTTCAACACCATTTAGACCTCGAATCATTGAAGACTCTACCATAGTTGAACCAATAAGTCCTGGAACAACGGATATAATAATTGGTGAAATTGGTAAAAAATTTCTTCCTAGAGCAAAGGATGATAAATTTGGTTTGTATTGGGACAGAAAAAAGAAAAGTTTTATGATTGGAAATTTGCCCGTGAATTTTGAGCATAATGATATCATTATTAATGAAAAAAACATATGAAGGAACTCAAGGTTTATGGAGATTATTAACAGGCACTGATGTTCCAAAAGACGGTTTATATTCTGAAGAAGACTTGAAAAAGTATACTGAAAATTTTATGGAAATCTGATTCAATTTACAAAAATAATGATCCATCAACTAAGAAACCAAAGTCAAGTAAAGGTAAAAAATATCTCAATTTGATTAAACCAATTTGGGAAAAAAGAATCGAAGGATCAGGTGTGAGAAAATACAGTGATAATAAGATTGAATACAGATATATCGACGATTTGACAAAACTCGATGGAATTATTAATTATATTTATGCTCAAGAAAAGGCTGGAAACAACAATTTTTTGAACGAAAAGAAAGCGATTAAAGATTTTATTTCGAACAAACTTGATGAAATGATTGAAAAACCTGATGGAATTAAATATTTAAAACGAGTTTTGCCGGCAATAAGTTCATCTATGATTGAGGGTAGTGGACTTTTGAATGATTTTATCAACAATTTACCTTTTGAATTACACGTACCAACTTATCAGTATCTGGGGCCTGGCACAAAACTCGAAAAAAGACTAAAAAGAGGAGATCCTGGTATAAATAAATTAGATCAAGCTGCTATGGAACACGATATTTTTTATGCAAAACATAGAGACACAAATTCCAGACATATCGCAGATAAAGTTTTGCAAGATAAGGCAATGGATAGATTTTTATCAAAAGATGCTAGTTTAGGTGAAAGATTTGTTGCGCTTCCAACAGCTGGAGCAATGTTTTTGAAGAGAAAACTAGGAATGGGAATCGAAGAGAACTTGAAATTTTAACTATATAAATGGAGGTGAATGTAAATTTCAGCAAAAATCAGAAAGAAAAAATAAAATCCGCTTTTAAGAAGAAAATACCCGTTAGTATTCAATTTAAAATAGATCAACTAAAAAATGGCGAAGATAAGATATTTTTAACAAATAGACAATACAATAAACTCGAAAAACATAAGAAAAACAATAAAGGAACCAGAATATAATTTTCTTATAATCAGTTGAAAGAACTCAAAAATGGTGGACTTTTGAAAGATTTATTAGATTTTGGAGAAAATATTCCAGTTGTTAAAAATGTTGTTCCTTATGTTCGTAAAGCTGCTCCAATCGTTAAAAAGGATGTGATTCCTATTGTTCGAAACATTTTAAATTGGTAAGATAAAGAGTTGGAAGATGTTACAGGATCTGGATTAGATGAAAAAACTTTGAATTACGTGAAATCAAACATTGAAAAAAAAATTTAAACCTTTAACATTCGGAGAATTGGAAGAAATCTGCAAAAATATTAAACATTTTAGAGGAATCTTCATGAGAGATACATTACCTGAAAAAGTTAAGAAATTTGAATGTGGAATTGTGAATTTAGACTCGATTATGGGAAGTGGAACGCATTGGATTTGTTATTATAAAAATGATAAGAATGCATGTTATTTTGATTCGTATGGAAGAATTGAGGACAAACCACCTATAGAATTGATTAAATATTTGAAAAAATCAAGCGTCTACTACAATGATTCTCAGATTCAAGACTATAAAGATCCCCCAATTTGTGGTCATTTATGTGTTTTTGTGTTGAATGAACTGAGTGATGGTAAAGATTTTAAAGAAGTTGTTAACAAATTATTACTTAATAAATATGGATTCACAAAATATTTTTGACGTATTTGGAACACAAATTATTCAAAATGTAGATAATAGTTTGAATTTTGATAGTTTGAGAAATGAGTTTGATAACAAGTTAGAAAATTTATTACAAAACCTTCCAGATTCAGATATGTTTGCTGTCGAGATTGAAGATTTTAAAGCAGAATATGATAACAAACTTGCAAATTTCATGAGTTCAAATGAAGTTGCTGATAAAATAAAAACATTGGAAAAAGAAGTTGATGATGGTGTAAAAAAATTATTTACCAATTTAATGTCTCATATCGAAAAAGCTGATAAAATTACTGAAGCGATCAAAGTTGAAAAGAATTATGTTAGTTTGGCTAATAAAAAAAGAATTGTCGGTGTTCGACCTGGTATTGACAAACATGATGTTGTTGTTAAAGAACAAATTTTAAAACCTCTAAAATTATCAGAAAACATCGATATTGTTGATTTACATGATCCGAATGTTAAAAATGCCTTAGATTTTAAAGGAAAAAGAATTAGCGGTGTTAGTAAAGGAATTAATCCATTTGATGTTGTTGTAATGATTCAATTAGAAGATCCTATTAAAATGTTTAATGAACTAAAACAAAATTATGAGAATCATAAACAGCATGTTAAAGATTTTACAACAGAAGTCTATGACAAGTTAGAAGCCAGAAATAGAAGATCAGTAGACGAAGTTGGTGAATTACTTGATAAAGTAAATAAACTAGAAGAAAACTTTAATACATATAAAAATAATGTTAATGAATTAGTTGGTGTAACAATTAACAAAATTCTGGAAGATTTTGATACACATTTCAATGAGAAAGTAAACTTTTTTGAAAATTTTGGTACACGTTTCAATGAGAAAGTAACACATAATAATGAATTACTTAAAAGAATAGATGATCAATACTCTTTATATCTCGATAAAGTAAATAAACTAGAAGAAAACTTTAATAAATTTAAAGAAGATGTTAATAAATCTTTTGAAAACATTGATAACAGATTTAATGGATTAGGCGGCTATGATGACTAATTTTCCTTATATAAATGGCGCTCATATATTGTGTGAGATGTAAAGAAAAAACTGCAACAAATGATATAAAATACTATGCAAACATCAATGGAGTTAAGAGAATTTCGGGAAAATGTGCTGAATGTAACTCAAAAAAGAGTCAATTTATAAAAACTTGATTTTGAAATTTTTTCTTAATAAATAGAGATGGCGGGACATTACAGTGCTTTCGATCTTTTTATAATGCAACACGAAAGAGATTTGAAAAAAGAACATTGGGATGACATTTCTCAAAAATATGAATTATCCGAAGATATGATGAGATTATACGTAAACAAATTGAATTGGTATAACATTGCAAAATATCAAACTTTATCATCAGAGTTCATTCAAGAAAATATACATTATCAATTAAAAGATCATATGTCTGTTCTTTGTCTCTATCAACACTTGAGTATAAAGTTTTTGGATGAAAATAAAGATACAGTTGATTGGAACAATATTATAGATAGCGGTTACTATCCTGTGCAAATTTTATTGAAATATGTGACCGAGATCGCAAAATTTAAGGAAGAGAATCCTGAATATGACGAAGTAGATCATTAAAAATGACTCTAATCTTTTTAATTATTTTACTAAAATTTATATCTTTTCTTATAAAAACGTACATTAGATCGATGAAAAAATGATACATGATGTTTAAAATTTCTAAATTTTCTCTTATTAAATGGCGGACTACAGAAAATATGCTAGTGATATTGAAAGGGCGGAGTTTAAAAATTTCTATCCAATTAGTAAACAACATTTGAATGAACCGAATAAAAGAACTGAGTTTAATATTGATTTTGGAGATAACTTTTGCTCGTCTAACTTCCAGTTTTATATTTCTGGAACTTTAACAAAACAAGATGGTCAAGCATATCTTGGAACTGATAATGTTAGATTAATCGATAATTTTATACCGTTTTTATTTTCTAAGATTGAAGTAAGAAAACACAATAAATTGATAGAAGAAGTCGAAAACTGTGGCCAATTAAGCACAATTAAAGGAACTATTTCGTATTCAAAAAGTGATGTTATTTCTCAAACTTCTAATGGCTTTGAATCAGATTTTAAATTTGGTGTTTTTGAAGCAGCTGGAAATTTATCTCATTTTGGATTAGGATTTTTTGAAAATGTTACTATTCCGATCTATAAAGGAGGATTTTATCTAAGTTTTATAAGAGCAGAAGACGATGATGTGATTCTGAAGACTGCAACTGGAAATGTTATGCCTGTTGATGGAAAAATAACAATTACAGATTTTTTTATTAGAGTTCCAATGATTGATTATAAAATCACGAGTAAAATAAGGTTGATTGATGAAATTACAAAAAGTCAAAACATTATGTTTAATTTTCTAGATTGGCAGTGTATTGAACAAAAAGGTATTTCCGGAACAACTTATTCGTTCGATATTACAAACATTTATAGAAATATCTTCAATCCCAAGTTCGTTATTATAGGTTTTCAAACAGGTAGACAGAATAATCAAGAAAAAAAATCCTTCAAAGTTTGATAGTTTGGATGTAAAAAATATCAGAGTAAAATTGAACGGTTCTTATTATCCAGATGAATTACAAAATTTAAACATTTCAGGAGGTCTTTTCAGAATCATGTATCAGATGTATCAAGATTTTAAGAAAGTTTACTGTAATAATAAGGAAATGTATTACAATCCTAAAGAATTTTTAGCGAATAGACCTATTTATGTCATTGATACAACAAAGAGTTTGACAAATATTTCTGGTTCAAAGAACGATATAATTATCAATATGGATTTTCAAAAAGCTGTTACAAACGCGATTTGTTATGTTGTTGTTGTCTCTGAGAAATTTTTAGCCTATGATGTGATTAAGAACGATATTAGAGAAATTCAGTAAAAATCACGTTATTTTCACTATTATTCATCGGATAATTTTAAAACTTTACAGAATTGTTAAAGACATTGATATAAGTATTCATTTTTAATTTCAAAAGAATATCTTAAAAAATGGGGATGATATTAACAAAAAACTATTCCAAGGTCATCTTAAGGGTTGGACCGGAAGTTATGATTTTAAAAAATACTTTAATATTTACTGATCCTATATACCAAATTTCAGCAAAAAAGCTCCAATAGTTCTCGAGATATAAGAGTTTTAAGATAAGGGATGATTGGGGTAGTTTTTGAAAATTTTGTTATTTTCATGAAATTTTAAGTTGAACTCGCTTGTTTTTGAAGTTTCAGATTTTTCTGATAATTTTTTTTATTTTTTTATGAATATTAAGAAATAGGGGATGATTTCACCCTTATGGATAAGTTAAGTCGAAAGAGTTAAGTATTTACTATATGTGTACCAAATTTCATTAAAATCGGTTGAGTGGTTTTTGAAATATAAAATTATTAATAAATTTGTAAACTAGCAATCCTAATTGTACAAGTGAGAACAACTTATATAGCAGAGATATAGCTTATATCTTTCGAGACTCTCCGTAGCTCAGTTGGTAAGACGCTTGCCTTCAAAGCCTGAGGTTCTGGGTTCAAATCCCAGAGCTTCAGGCGCGCTTTTTATTGAGGAAGACATGGTTGTCGTTCAGTGGTTGGGGACAAGTCTTTACACGAGTGGCCATAGTGTAATGACTATAGAACAAGCCGAGTAATGACAACTGTGGTTGGCGCGCCATTTGCTTCCTCACCTTTCCACTTCATTCCTTAATTCCTTCTCTTCCTTAATTCGTACATTCCTTCTCTTCCTTAATTCGTTCATTACATTCATCATTCACATCATTCATTAATACAACATTACACTTACAAAACACCCGACACAAATTCCCTAATTGTATCTCTCTATCAACTTCTACACAGTAGTTACCAAAGAAAAATGAGACTTGGGAACAAAAAAATTCCAGAGTCTAAGACCCGAATTACAGCTCCTAGCCATTAACTTGGTTGGACAGTAGCAGTGCAGGGCCAAGTCTCTAAACAATAGACACCGTAGAAGTTGAATGTGATGTGATTCCCCATAGCGCAAACACGCACACTAACAACACTACACCAAAGACACAATCATTCATTTTGTCTTTTACAATAATTGATGATGTTCATATTATTCTCTTTCATTCCTTCTAATACTTCAAAAATATACTCTTTCGCCACTGAAAAATCTCGATTTCTTCCGGAATAATCTTTGTAGTCATAGACAAAATATCCTAAATAGTTGAATAATAAAATAAAATCATTTCTTTTTATCTCGGTAGTTGAAATATTAACATAAACATTTGCGTTGAAAAATTTATATCTCGGCAGAGTTAGTTCCATAATCTCCATTTATAACAAAAAATCTTTTTGTTTAAATGGAAGAGTATAATGCCAACTGTTACAAGTGTTCTAATAGAGGAGAAATTATCGATAAAAGATATTTAGTTTGTAGAGGTTGTAATTTAATTTTGTTAGAAAGACCTAAACCTAAGAAATTTCGAAATAAATTAACACATTTGAATAACCTGCTTACAAAATTGCAATATGGAGACAAGAAGCAAACAAAATTTGTTACAGAATTTAGAAAACAGAATAAAAATGTTTACTTATCTCTTGGAACCATTGACAAAATTATTTTCCTTTTCAAAGAATACATTAGGTTTGTAGGTATCGATACACACGTTTATTATGAAAAGATATTACCTGTATTTTTTCATTATCTGGATGTTGAATTTGTTTATGATTTTGAACCAGAAATCCTCGATGATTTTATAGTACATTTGGAGAAATTAAACGAAGAACCTCTTGAAAAGAATGCGGTTTTACTCACATTCTCCCCGACTTCTCGAGTGATTGTTAGCAAATTTCATTTTTTCCGTCTTTAAATTTTTTCTATTTAAATGGAGTTCTTGAAAGAGTTAAATGATATTGGAGAATGTAAGTTTAAAGAGTATAAGAAGTTAAATGAATTGGAAGAAAGGAAGAAACATAGAATCTTGAATTTGGAGAAAATGAAAGATAAATTCGGGTTTACAATAATTGCCGAGTTGGAAGATTGTAAAGTACACTTGCCGAACAGATTTTTGACTGTTTTGGATGAGAAAAAGATTAAAGAATTAAACAAAAATGAAAAATTACACTTGGTTGTTACTGGAAAGAAGACTATTAAAGATAAAGAAATTATAACAATTAACTTTGTAGAATAAAGTCTTAACTCTAAAACTTGCAGTCCCTCCCCACGTCATAGTACTGTTTTGATAACCATAGTTGGTGTCTTTCTTCATAGGAATCACATGGAATATTATCTACAGTAATACCTTTTGTTTCACACAAAATGTGGCTATATTCTATAAGAAAAATTCTATAATGCTCTTTAATGAATTGTGTTGATAAATCTTGATACTCACAAAAATTCCTAAGAAATTCATCAATTAAGTCTTGATTATCTTGAAAGAACGTATAATATGGGAAAAATGTCATAAAAAAACGATGAAAAACTCTCTGTTTGTTTATTTTTTACTTTCTTTTCAATATCTTTCGTAATTATATTAAATATGTAATCCCTTATTTTTTTCGATTTTTGTGTGTACACGTGTGCAGTTTTCGTTCTTTCTGCAAAAGACTCTACAAGTTCTTTTAATTCTGTTTCATTTAAAGACGGTATCAACTGTTGTTGAGAATAAACCGGCAATTCACTGAATTCATCTTTGTTGCACTGTTTTAATGCTAGAAACTGAAGAGAGCTTGGTGAGTTCATGTTGTTTATTTAGTAGAAAAGTTTTTTATTAAAGTACAGTATGTTTTTAGTAAAAATGTTTTAAATTGATTAAATTTTATTAAGATAAATCCTTTATTCGTAGCAGATTTGACAACATTTTACAAAGCACAGCTTAAGAAAGTAGAAGCTCAGATTTGGTTAATTTTTCATTCCACAGAGTAGATAGTAATGTACCGATCGCTTTTGGAGACGAACGACTGTAGATTCGGTTAATTTTTCATTGAGATTTGCTGTGTTATTTCTCAGCTTCCTTTATGGTACATTGAACAGTATTTTACATTGCTTTTCGGTTGGCTCCGAAAGTGCGCCAGGAACCCCATATTACTATCTACTTATATATATATATATATATATATTATATATATATATATATATATATAACTGTTAGATTTCATGACGTGTACATACCTTTTGCTATCGAAAAATTACTTAGTGCCAGATATAGCAGTACAGTAAATCAAACTCCGGTAGCGCTTATTGTTTTGGCTCGGAGCCTGGAATCGACCAACAGTATATATTTTATATAATTTTTTATTTATTGATACTTAAAGATCATATTCAATCTTTCATAAGGATATTTACAAGATATCGCTGTAAGTTCTAACCTATTTTATATTCTTGATTGTTATTTCAACGCCCTAGAAGCAAGATGGATATTTTAGGTAAAATATATTTTCTTACCATCCACATCCTGTCCTAAGGTTCGTGTGTGTTGCAGCGAACATCTGCTGCTTCTACGCACGAACTCCTTATCTGAAGAGATGAATTGAAGTCGAAACAGAGAATCCGCTAATATGTCAAGAGAGTTACCTCAAAGAATAAGTTTGCACTGACACACAATCCAAAAGCGTTTTGGCCGTCACGGAGTAACGGATCCCAAAAGGGTAACCGATCTCTTTGTGACAAAGCCTTGTCGCCTGGAAAAAGTGTCTTGCAAAATGGGGAAATGATTTATGACCCAGTTTGCGTATGATCCTGTTTTCGTTCTATTTTCGGAACTCATCAGCATGGCGAAGTAGCCATGGAACTTGCTGACGGCCAACACGCTTTTGGGTTGTGTGTCAATGCAAACTTACACTGAAACTTGGTATAGAGGTTCGTCTCGTCCAAGGAAGAACCATATTAAACTTGAAGCACCCTATAAAGGTTATATTTTAGTTACTCACTGGCTTTCTGTTTGTAGGATAATACTTGACAGAAAGGTTCTACTAAGGTTAACTTATTTTAAAATAAAAAATAATACTTATTTTAAGAAATTGATTTAATATTTCTCCGATTTGACTAACTTTCTTGGACACAATTAACGTACAACTAACTATACAAGTTTGCTGCTCTCTTTGTATCTTTGGAATCGAAATCTAATTTTATCCCAATTTTTTCTTAACTAAATGTTTAATAGTGACATTTACATATAACAGCTATATCACTTTTAAGTTTAGAGCTAAAGGGATAAAATACGAATAAAACATACCACAATTAATTCAAAATGCTACTTCGACGATATTTATATAAGAATAAATCTTAAATGATGTTTAGATTAAATTTGATGTGTAGTTTTTCGTAATACCTGTAGTAAATAGCAAATATTTACAGGACTTATGGATGACCATGATGGAAATAAAAAAGTAGCATAGTAAATAAATTTGTAAACAAGGTGAGTAAAGTCACACTAGGTTTTAGCATGTGACATATTACCACAAGAATGGTATATTTATACAATAAAAAGAAAAAGATAGAGTGAAAAGTAAATGTTAAAAATACAGGATTAGATTTGAGCACTAACTCTTGCTTTTAGTGCTCTATCTACTTTACTGAGACTTTTATTTTTCGGTCCCTACTATTATATGAAACCTAAGTCAATGAAAAAAAAAAATGTGGATGTATTATTTAAATTTGGTCTTCTGAAGAATGTAAAAATTTGTGTATGTGTTATGTACTTTTATTATTAACTCTCAATTTATTTCCGCGCATATCATCTCGAGAACGAAATAACACATGTACTTGACATTGTACATACAATCTCAAGAATAGTATGATCCTAATACGAGACATGTGATGTGTAGGAGGTTTCATTGCAGTAGGTAATGATAACATTCTTTGAATGTAAAAAGAATTATATATATATATATATATATATATATATATACACACGTATATATACGGTTTAGATTTCATATAAAAGAAGCGTATCTCTGTTTTTTTTACTTTTTACTGTTAATATGTACTTTAAATGTGTTAAAATGTCACACGTTCAAAATTACATTTTCAAAAATTTATTTACTAAGCTACTCTTGTGAATCACATATTAATACCGTGAGACATTTTTGAGAGAAATTACATTCTAGTTTCTACAAACGGAATTCGTGCAGTAGTAGCAGCAACTCTCACAGTGTAACATATCTCTGCTGCAGGTCGATGTGAGGCGAGCAGCCAAACAATAAGCGGCCCGTGATTTGTTGAACAATCCCGGTACCTTACATTGGCTGAATTCCGTAGTTAATCCATCTTCCAGATGTAGCTGTTTCTGTTCTTTACATTTCAAACTGGAATCACAGATTTCTGCTTTGGAAACCTATGTACTAAACTAATATAATTATATTGTCATAAAACAAACATAAATGTTATTTTAGAATAATAAAACAATACTGAAATGTAATTATAAATACATCCTGTTTAAGTTTTTGATGTTAAAAGTGTCAGTAATATAATATAGTAAAAGTAGTTTAATTATAAAAATATATCAATCACTGCCTTCATTAAATTAAATATACAAATGTCAACGTTGGTCTTATAAAGATACAGTGTATTCCACCCATGAAGATGTATTACAGAGTCAGTTTATCCACCGAAGACCGATGAACTGTCATGTTTGGACTTTGGGTCTCAGAGATTTTTCTACTAATAATCATGTCTGTGACCATGTAAATTTGTCGACACTTCCTATTATTCAGATTGATATGATTCACACACAGACCAGTGTTTCATGATAACATTCATGGGTACAAATGAAAAGTGCCTCTTTTGAAAAAGAGTCAGTTAAGGAATGTGCACATATATTATCAGGAAGGAAATCTATAACCCTATAAAAGGCTTTCGTTTCATATTTTTTTCCTTTTAATACCCTCTCATTTTTACTTTTTAACTCAATGTTTATCTTCTTAAGGTTAATTTATCTATCGAATGGAAACTATTCTGGGCTTGCATGATGCGATGGACTATCAGCTCAAATATAATTGATCAATTATGGTCTTTAAAATCAAATAAGGATAACGGTGGTTAAAATACTAACGCATTACATTAGATTGTTCCAAGAAACACCTTTCCTATGAATGAACAACGTGTTTCTTCAACTATTTTACATTAATGTCTGTATTAAATTCTTAGAAAATGTAATGAAAAATAGGATATTTTAAATATAACATTAATTTATAGTATATTTGAAAAAAGAAGTAAATTTTCACCATATCTTCGTAATATTTTTAAGGAAAGAGTTGTCGTAAAACTATATATACTCATCAAGTAAAAGGAATGTTTGAACAAAATTGCACTGCACTTATGCTTTAATTTCTTTTTTCGAAATCCCAATAGTTAGCCTAGAGACACATCGCTATGGTTGAACGATAGGTATAAATATCTACGAAATATTGAAACCAGTGGGTTGAAATACTGAAATCAGGCAGTAAAACGTGTTTCTGTTTTTTAGTTGCTATAGAAGCTTAATGCTACAAGAGTGAAGCACTTATGTGTATGCTAGAAGTCCACAGTGTGGAATAAGTTACCTGCCAACTATAATACTATTTATTCCAGATTAGTCTGAAATATATGTCGTTTTAATAACAATGGTCAGTGAAATAGGATCTTGAAGCCTTCGCGTATTTCCATTCATAAGTACAATACGTAATTTGTTGAGAGGTGGAATCCTCACATGATTATTTCTCTATTCTAATTTAGAGGCAATTACACATTCTACGGTAGAAGTTTTTTTCAGTAGCGTCCATCTTAACAGTTTGAAATCTTCTCTTTACTCTGTCTGATAATATATTATCACGGGTCTCTACCAAATTTAGCCAAATAGCATGATGCTAGAAGAAATACACACCTCTCCATTACTTTGGGCATAAAAATACGCAAAGACATAATTTATCGAGAATATTCAGTTAAATCGCAAATTTTGTTTGTCTTTTAATTGTAAGAAACGTTTAAAAATACTTTAATTCTCTACACATGACGTACCTATGGTGGGAAGAGTTGAATCAATGTTAATGTTGAATCTTCACATCTCCTTCCTCTTAGTGCACCGTCTGAAATCCGACGCTTTCACATATTTCACTCCTCCAAATGAAGACTTTACATCATTTCGACATCAGAGACACCTAGAATACAAAATATAGTGTAATCTTCGTGAAGACGTATTATCAGTGTCTCGTCAGGTGCACAATTGAGTGTTCTACGATGTATAAACAGGATGTCTAAGCAAGATCTCAATTTTTACAATTTATAAAATAATAAATTATTAAACGATTTAAAAATAACATACGATTTTGATAATAAATTTAAAAAATTACAGTAACAGTCATTTTTAGATATAAGGATATTTAAAATTAACATTTAACAGCTGACCCAACATTGTGTGTAGTGAACTATCAGTCAGGTCCAGAAATTATCCGAATATTAGAATAAAAATTATCTTCACACAACGACACAAAAACGAGGTTTTATGAATAATTTGACGAAATCCAAGAGGCAAAATACAAAAAATAATATGTATAGAATTTTTGAAATTAGTAAAAATTTAATTTCTTGAATAAAAAGAATTACTCAAACCCTACATCTCCTGCTTGCTGGTTTTCTAAAATATTTAGTTATAGTATTTAAGAACTATAAGAAATTCCACGCAGATTTAACGTAAACAAGTTTTAATATAGGAATTATTATGAGAGCTGTGACAGTCTAAAATGTATAACAGAAATCATTTTTTTGAGCGCAGCGAGTGAACGACGCAACCAATAATTAATTGACCACATTAATTTGTTGGTCTTGGTATCAAGCAAATCCTTGTACATTTTATCTTAGCTGTATATCGTGTATCTGTAGTTTTCAAGATCCCTTAGGTATGTCTTAAATTTGGAACACAGATATAATATATCTGACTGGCCATTAACTCTATGTGTTTATAAACTTTGACTAAATGATTAATAGTTTAGTTTACCCATATATACATGCGATATTTAACCTTTTAAGAGTGCTGAGGAACGATTCCAGTTTGATAATATAAACGCGGGACAGAACTGTGAGTGACGGGTGAAACTAATGTGCGGACCAGGGTTAAATAATGGCTGAACTTGCTCGGGCCTGAGTGGCTGTCCGTGAGTATTTAACCTTGTAAGATTGCTGAGGAACGATTCCAGTTTGATAATATAAACGCGGGTCTGAGCTGTGAGTGACGGGGTGAAACTAATGTGCGGACCAGGGTTAAATAATGGCTGAACTTGCTCGGGCCTGAGTGGCTGTCCGTGAGTATTTAACCTTGTAAGATTGCTGAGGAAACGATTCCAGTTTGATAATATAAACGCGGGTCTGAGCTGTGAGTGACGGGTGAAACTAATGTGCGGACCAGGGTTAAATAATGGCTGAACTTGCTCGGGCCTGAGTGGCTGTCCGTGAGTATTTAACCTTGTAAGATTGCTGAGGAACGATTCCAGTTTGATAATATAAACGCGGGTCTGAGCTGTGAGTGACGGGTGAAACTAATGTGCGGACCAGGGTTAAATAATGGCTGAACTTGCTCGGGCCTGAGTGGCTGTCCGTGAGTATTTAACCTTGTAAGATTGCTGAGAAACGATTCCAGTTTGATAATATAAACGCGGGACAGAACTGTGAGTGACGGGTGAAACTAATGTGCGGACCAGGGTTAAATAATGGCTGAACTTGCTCGGGCCTGAGTGGCTGTCCGTGAGTATTTAACCTTGTAAGATTGCTGAGGAACGATTCCAGTTTGATAATATAAATGCGGGACAGAACTGTGAGTGACGGGTGAAACTAATGTGCGGACCAGGGTTAAATAATGGCTGAACTTGCTCGGGCCTGAGTGGCTGTCCGTGAGTAATTGTCGCAAGGTTTAGTCTTTTAAAAGTTCTCTCAAAAATATTTTTCTAACTAAAATCCTTTTTAATAACCAACGAGAGGAACTATAACGCGGTGAAACTAATAATAGCTAAAAAATAATAAAGTACTAAATACTGTAAGTCATAAAATACTAATAAAGTGACCGGGGTTCAATAATGGCTGATTTTGCTCCGGTCTGAGTGGTTGTTCGTGAGTATTTAACTAAGGAAGATTGCAGAAGAATGATTCTAGTTTGTTTAACGAACGCGGGTCGGACTGTGAGTGACGAGGGAACCTAGTGTCCGGAATAGTATTAAATAATGGCTGAAATATTTTTTAAATGGTTTGGAAATTTTTTCAGAAGTCCAAGGAAGGTTTAGAAGGTGAGAAACATTGGAAAGGTTTCTCAGAATATTTAATAACTCAACTCTAAACAGCTGTTGACACGTTAAACTGAAGTTCATCACTGTAGTGTAAACATGTGTTTACACTTTTTATTTCTGATAATATTAAATAATTGTACAATGCTTGATAAGTAGTGTTATGTAGAATGCAATGAAAAAGGTATTACGTAATTTTTTTGACGTGACAACGTTTTAAATTAGGTTGCGGCTCGGAGTCACTCATGAAAAAGTGTAACGCCCGGTAACGTTACGATGCCCGTCCAGTGGGTCCGCCGCACGGGATCCGCACGGGATAAAGCAGATAACTGTGGGTCCGCCGCACGGGATAAAGCAGATAACTATGTTTATTCGTGAAAATGTGGAGTGCTTAGATTCGTCATTTACAACAACTACAACAATAAAGGTAAATGATTGTACACTGATATTTCATTATCGTAAACTATGATTGATTGATTAATTGTTAGATTGACACAAAAGTTGAGAAACTGAGTTTATAGGTTATGTCATATTATTGACAAATGTTGATAGTGTTAAGTAAATTATTAGTTTAAATCACTCTGCAATCAATCGTAATTCAGTCGATTGAGAAGAAACAGCGCGTATTGCTAGTCAAACATTTAAAATAACAAATTATAACCTCTAACCTGTCATAACAGTGCGACCAAACAAACGAACTAAACCGACCAATCACCACGCGCGGAGTTAGAATTTAACTGTGTGTTTAGCAAGAATTTCAAATCCAATTTTAGTAAATGTTTTATTCAACTTTACCATTTACAATAACAAATTTTAAGTAATTTCAAATTATGTACAATGTTTTAGTAAACAAAATATATTTCTATAGTTAAAATGTGTGCAATTCTTATTTTCATTCAATTCCTTGTTCCTATTGTGCAATTTAATAATATTCATATCAATAAATATTCTACCGAGAAAAAGACGTTGTCACGTAAAATCTTCGCCCGTAAAACCGACTTTACAGGCAACCATAATTTCTTTTTAGATTGTACCAGTGCCGAATGAACTATCTAATTTATCACAAATAATATTTAAACGGTGTTTTAGAATCCACCTTGATGAACAAAGCTGTAAATCTTTTTCATATAAGGTTATAGAAACTGTTCTATCCCTTAACAATTTTACTGTAGTTAAAGAAAAAACCCTAGGGGTGTAAAACCATTCCCCTTGTATTAGAAGCAGAATAATAGTGATGGAAGTAGAAGCATTTTGACTAAAGTTGTCTTTTAGTACCTTACGTATGCAGATATGTTCTTTATCGGGATTATATTCAATATTACGTATAGCACCAGAAACATCGCTGACCGCAAATTAACGCTTTTTATTCTAAGTTGGATTCCAAAACTCATATATGTGTTTATATTCTTGGTCAGTGCAACAACATAAACTCAACTTTGGAACCGTAAATGAGTTACAGCGTAAGTGAAGTTAAATGGTCGTATCTGACTTTTTCATCACAGTAACTTTTCAGTCATACGGTTATATATCCTCTTTATCGGGACAAAAAATTAAACTATCCTATTAGTCGAAGGCATACTAGTATTAGTAATATCGTTAAATATATTAAAATTTCTCTATTAGAGTAATAAAGAAAAAAATAATTTTGATTACAATTTAAAATTATTTTATTGCTTGTAATGTTTGGCAGAAAAGCTTAATCCTTTATTGTACTCATTAAGAGCAATCCTATGCTATCAGCTATAAATTATTGTAAAATCCTCCTTTTGAACATTTTGTTCAATTGATGAAAAGAAATTACCCTTTAACGGTTGGTTACCGCTCCTACACATCCATCAAATTATATTATTCGAAGTACTTAGATTGTAAACACTTATCAATCTTAAATAATTTTCTCCACTTCCAGTTATTTTTTTTCGGTAAAATAGTTTCAGCTACCATAAACATGTTAGCTATATTAGTAGTTTAAACACGATATAGTATATTTCTAAAGTAATACCTATTTACTAATATTGTTATTAGTAATGTTAAGATGGAGGCACTGACACTGAAGGTGGTGGCCAGTGAGAGGAAGAGGTGGTGGGGTAGGCTGGTACAACCATTACTCTCCCTGTGTCCGAAGATTAGTTACACCCAACGGCGTCACCATCCCGTTTTCTGTTCCCCAAAAAGTGTTTGTGTTAAATCATATCAGGCCTTTTTTTGTAACTGACAATACTTCGGTTCTATTTTTATGTTTTTTATGACCTTGGCCCTCTACTATTTAAATAGACGATTAATGGCTTAAAAACGAATTCACTGCTTGAACTGTAATGTGAAGTCTAAATTTTGTTAAATGCATATAGATGTTATATTTCGTTCTTGAAGGGACTACTTAGAAGCTGATGATGTAAAGCTAATCCAAACAATTATATTATAAAATTTAAGATATTAATACCAGGTATATCCAGAAAGCAAGTGTACTGAGGCTCTCACGGCCGGGAGATTTTTTTTAACATATTGGCTACACTGCCTTGAAACCTGATTCCTCCCCTTCCGCAACCGGTTCACGGTCAGTACGTTGAGAACCGTGGATACGACAGTGAACACGTCATTTCAACTTCTCTCGAAGTGAGAAATACGCGGTTTCATCCGTTATATCGTTTGGAAGGGAAAAGCTCCAGTTGTAATGAAGTAAAAACTGCATAAATCCAAACTATTAAGTGGAGAAATATATCTCTATGCAGTTTGTAGCGTCTCAAAAATGTTTCCCGTAAAAAGAGCCTATTACGTACTTGGTATAAAGAAATAATAGTAAATCGCGTGCAAAGCAGCGGGTAACTGCTAGGCTGAATATAAACAGCTAACATTAAAACAAGGTAACAATCCATTAAGCTACTTAGACCTCTCAAATTAATTACATAGATACAACATTAATTATATATAAATGGATTGCGTTTCATCCTGTTGAATTATTTTTTCATGACCATGCTTCAATGACTTTAATATGCCTATTTAGTCCATTTCTCCACTATACTAATGTGGTATTTTAAACAATACACAATCTTATTCCATTGATAGTCTAAAGTAAACACTTGTGTAATGTTGTATATTTAATCGAATAATTTATTCCTTAGTTGATGGTTGTTGTTTTGATTAACAACTATCATTCTTTATCTTTTGCCAGTAGAAAATAATTGACCAGTTACGGCAGTTCTGTGGATTTTGAGCCATTTTATAGACTTGAATGATATTAAAGTTTTTGATCTGTATGATCTTAATTTCTTTCATAAATAGTTTAAATGCTTTATTAAATATTTTAATAAATAGTTAAATGGGGAAATTTATAATTTTTGGAATTCACTCACATAGAGTAACTATATGATAAATATAAGCATTATCAATTAATAAGTTATAGGCTACGAAATGAATTTATTGTTCAAACCTACTTTAGTGAAGCGAAAATAGAAACATTTCTTTAATGGCCGTCATAGGGGAATCTGAAGGGATTGTTAATAGACTTCCGTATAAAAGCTTCACTGGGCGAATTCACAAAACAACTATTAATTTCTTTAAAATACAAAAAATCCGTGTTTCTTTTTACCAAATAAAAGAAACTTAACTACTCTCAATGTCTTGAATTATTATAGAGATGAACGCTAATAGAGTTGGCCCTTTAAAATTTTCAACCAATTCTCATCCCTCTACTAAAGGTTTGTACTACAAATAAATTTCTAAATGATATTAATTATATTTGAATATAACTCATTTATCAAACAATCTTAATGAAACACGTTTGAGTTAATTATAATTTACACGTGTTTAAATTAAAAATTAAAATATAAATCACATTGATTCCATATTTTGTTGTAAAATATTAATGCCCTAAATAATGTAATAGTATGAAATATTTAGAGTAATAATCCAAGAATAACAATAACGGATGATTTTTTTATATTAAGTTTAAAGATAACGTTAGAATCTAATTATGGTGATCAATGTTATTATTTTTATTGAAAATTTAAGAATATTATACACTTTTACCATGATATGAGAAATAGAAATTTGAAAGTCACAGTAGTACACAACTATTGGGTTATAGGTTACTAATATAAACATGACCTGCGAATATTAGAGGTTTTTGTATTTTTTTGTTGATTATACTCCCATGATAGAAAACTTATCATTAAGTCCCAAAATTATGAATGATTAAATCTATGTATTTTTGTAGTTATAAATATAACGCGAGCTTGCGAACACGATACCAAAGTTTTTAATAAATCCATACTACAGAGGCAGTACTTAGCTTGGATGTGTTCTTCACCCAGTCATAACCAATACAATGTTTTCGAGATGGTGACAATTCCCATTTGCTTAGGAACGTTAATAGAGCTTATTCTCTATATAAACCCAAAATGATACTCACAACTTTTGTTCTTGGACTTTTTGTCTATCTTTTCGGGTTCCAAATTGTGGTGGTTCAAAGAAAAATATTTTTTGTATTATTATGCTATTTGCAAAGGATTTTTATATATTTTAGGATTTTCAGATGCGGCGGTATAAAGTTACACCATTAGTGACCTTACCAGACATTAATTATTCATTGCTTGAAGAAGTTCTGTGGCGAGTCTTAAACAATAAAATGTATCTAGATTAAACCATTTGAATTTGATAAAAACATTTTTACAACATAAGTAAAACTTTACACTTATTAATGATTACTAATACATTTTTTTATAAAATTCTTAATTTAAATATTAATCAATATTAAATTTAATGAAATATGTTTAAGCTAAAATAAAGCAAGACAAGCCTAATTTGAAGCGATCGTAAATAAACCAAGGCCACGTTTTTACAAACAAATGTATATTCTTACAACGTTTCAAGTAATGAAGCATCTTTAGTTTGATCTCTCAGCCAGAAAGTGAAATTTACTTTTCTTCTGGCTGAGACAGAAGTATATATTATTCTTTTTGTAAACAACATTAAAATTTGAAGCGCGTATTAGAAGCTGTAGGCTACATTAGTAATTAAAACATCGGTAATGGTAAAGTGGAGCAATAGAGCGTATTTAATAATGTAAAAAAAATGCTTCCTGTGTGCCAGGTAAATGATTCAAAGTAAAATACACATTTCCCTCCTCAAATAAAACGTATGTCCGGGCATTCCTTCTACTACATTTATCCTGCCGCTTGTATAATTAAAGAGCCGGAATGTTGGCAACACTAAGCCGTATTTATGGCACATATGCGCCTGTTATGTTGGCGGCTTGTAATCCCGTTGCGCTCCAACAGTTCCGTCCCCTACGACAGCTTTTTTTAAGCAGTTGGTAGTTCAGAAGTACTCTGACACCACTCACAGGTTCACTGAAAGGTACTATGAGAATATCCTGAAAAAGCTAAATGTATGTATGATTACATCACTGGGAGGGACATACGTTGTTTGCCAGTTAAACACCATTAAAGCTCCATGATTCTTTTGAGTGGTTTTAACCACCCAATAGTTCTCGAGAGGTCGTCCGTCACTTGTTTGGAATTTCCCATCTCTATCAGCTTATGTAAATGTAGAGAACGATTTTTATGATGGTCAATAAGGGGGGCACTAAGTAAATATATTTGTATTTGCATTTTAAAACACTAAATTAGAAGATCCCTTATAGAGGAAATTTTGTATGCTTTTAAGCTACAGTATGGAGTGCTTACATTGTATTTTTTATCCATGAAACCGGTGTAGATGATATATTTCATAAAGTTCTGTGTGTGATACAGAAATAAAACATATTGCAAGCTTCCTAATAGTAAAATACGTGATGCTGTTCCACCATGTTCTAATCACCCTGCCATATACTTGAATGGCGATAAGCGTCTGACAATGAACAGAGTGGTGTAAAACTCCAAATAAAATTTCTTTGCTCACCCGTGTTTATTTAAAGAGAATTGTTACTATCTGAAGAAGATAGAGAATATGATTTGTGATGCTGGTCAGCTAGCCGAAGGAACAGAAGTTGTAAGATAACTTAAAAAGCAAGATAGGAGTTATTAGAAACTCCCTTGGATGTTACTTTGATTTATATTGTTTGGTTAGTTTGGATCCACTATACAAGTAAATTGGAAGGTTTATTTTTGCGATTTTTTTAAGAAAACGATTTTTTGGCGTTTAAGTGAAATATCGCATCACCACTTACGTATACAACACTGGGTTTGTTTTCCAGATGCTCAGAATAACATAACAATAACACTGTAAAATGTTTAGAAAACATATTTATATATACAGTGAAAAGGAAACTGTGAATCATCAATACGGCTACCGAAGAAAAGAAAACCGTAGGAATTGTGAAACATTGTTCTGGCAACAATAGGCAAAGAACGACACACATTTTCTTCTGCAGCTTTCCTCACATAAACACACAAAAGGAGCGAGAAAACTTTGCAAATGACACAACAGAGCTGCACAACTACAATTGAACTGTTCGGTAGTTATCCGCTTGTTGTGTAGTGATGCAAATTTTATACTTGAATCCTGCTTGCTTTAAAAATATTGTAACATTATTTTCAAATGGTAAAAATAGTATGTATTAGGTCAATGGTCTGTAATAATTATACCGATATTGCTTTCGTGTGTGTGAATGCTCCCGCTTCTTCGTCTTGGAGTCTCGGTTACAGATGGCCAACAAATATACACGTAAAATATTTTTTTTCTGAAAAATAAAGGGCCAGTGACTTAGGAGCAGTATATATTGGACGAGCCTTCAAACTAATGCACTTTTAGAAAATTGGTAGACTCTGCTGAGAACGGAAATGATTTATTGACTTTCATTTGATCCCTTTTTTATTTTGCGTTCGATGTGAAATTTGTATGAGATACGAGTAGTGAGGAACAAAAAAACTTTTATCTTAAATTGAAATAATTTTTTATTTATTTTAATGGAAGGTAATCCTTTTTTGCAAAGAGTAATACGAGGACAAGAATACGACTTGTTACAACCTATTTTATGTTGAAAACTAAAACATTTTACATAACACATTTAATACTTCTAGAAATTTAATATGTAATCAAATCAGTTTAGCCCATGAGCCTAGAGCAAATTTAAATTGCTCTCTTTGCGTCAAGTGCTTAAATTGTCTTAAAATTGGTATAGAACTTTCTTTAAGAAGAAAATTAATCTTAAGCGGCACCATTTTTATGGATGTTTAAACGGTAGAGTATTAAAAGGGTTAAATAAATGAAATACAAATTGTTTCTCATATCGCATTTTTCAGCTAATCGTATCCAGACCGTTAAAATGGTGACTCTCATTTTCTATAGTTGTCTGACAATTGGTTTTGACCAACAGAAAAACTAACGCATTTGAGGATGCATTTATTTGTTTCGAGAAATTCCTCTATCGATTTTCATAAAAAAGTTGTGTTATTCTACAAAGCAATTCAGTTCCAGGATCGCAGTAGCTTCGTACACGCTCAGTAAATAACGTAATAAAGTAATACTGTTATTGAGGCGTGCACCGAATGTTTGGTTGTAGACGTAAATGTCCGAGATTACTGATAGACACGGCATATGGTAGAAATATTACTCGATCATATATGTTTACTGAACTCATGGAGTAAAGCAAGTTCCAGGAAGGCAGTAAACAGAGGTGTTGTGGTTACTTGCGCTAAGAGACTAATTACTCGTGCTTCCAGCTCGTGTTAATGGTTTATGTCATGTCAGGCACAAGTGACGCGGAGATTAATTAAGTTCCTTTGGTGTAGCATTATATGTGAACCTATTGAGTGAGTGACTCTTTTCAAACTAGTCATGTTTTATAGGTAGTCCTCATTTTTATACGATAATTCAATAACTGAATAAGTCCGTTAGTGGTAAATCCGACTAGCTAGAGGTTTATTGGTTTACATAAAAAAATCCTCTGGTTTGAATTATGTTATTTCTAAAACTCATCCTAAAATTGTTTTATTTTTTCCCGATAACGAAGTTTGAACATTTTAAACAGATGAACATTTTTAATTCAATCTGGATTTTTGAATATTAAATTGTTATTTTTATTGAAAGTTTTTGTTATAATTTTATAATTTACTTAATATTAAATCTAATTTTTAAAATAAATAGTCAGGCAAACGGTTTTAATAGTCAGATTATGATATATTTTTATTGAATTTACTCTCAGGTTTAATGTGCACAAATTCTGTATTATCGAAGTATTTAAGATGATACACAAGCTAAGCTTCCAACACAACTAATACGGAGTTACAAATTTTTAACGATGAAAGGTCGTTAATATTGGTAGTTTCTCCTCGCAGGAAAACTTTCTTGAAGTTCCATAGTAGAAATTGATTCTATAACTAAGAGCAAATCATACCAGGGTAAATCGTGATGAATAACAAGAACGCCTCTGTTTACGTTTATGATACATAGAAGGCTTGTCACCTTTTACAATGTTGTTTCCACGTGATTGTTTTCACTGCTAATACAGTTTTTAGACTGCAGAAAATGAGTTTTATTTTCTTTCACACCCTTTTAGTATCGAATTAAAATGTTATAATGATTTTTACCTCCGTGTCTTATGGAAAAACTTCCCTTTCATAATACAGTATACATGATGGTATGCATTATAATAGAATGCACTTCTTGCACTTTTTACCAACTAATTTGTATGAAAGAAACAGGATTTTCTATCATTCAGTGATAAAAAACAGTAACACTTCGTTTCAAGATCTGCTATCTGATGGAAAATGTCCTAAAAATCCTGTTTCTGACACAATCCTTCCATTGTCAAAAACAATCTTCAAACAAATAAATATTGTATTATACACATATATGGGTTAGTACTTTAACTTTATAATTTACACAGGGTAGAATGCGAATTAGGGAACATACTTACATAACCTAGGAGCGAGGAATTTTATATATATATATATATATATATATATATATATATATTATATATATATATTTATATATACATTTTATATATATATATATATATATATATATATATATATAAACACACATTATACTACACATACAGGTATACATTATACTAACACAAATTATATTAGGCAATAGCAATGATTGTTAAAACACTAAAACACTTTTGACCATAGTTTGAATCTCATAAGTTTGATGTTCAAGTATGGTGTATACGGAACATATAACTGTAAGAGGATATATATTTCATTTTCTTAGTATTAAGAAGTTTAGCTCAAAATATATTGTCACTGAGACAGAATTTATGCGCTATGTAAGGTGGACTGCAAAATACAGGACAGTATTTCAGAGATAGTTATGTGACAGTAAACTATACGTACTCGTAAGAGTCTAAAGAAAGAATAAATATATAGTCCTATAATACATCAATCAGATAATGTTGAAAATTATTTAGAAACATTATGATCTCTAATATTATAAAATATTATTGGTAATATACAAATATTAATCAGTAAAGAAACATTTACGAACCAACCATTGTCAGTAATCTTTTAATATTTATACCAAACCATCATCCAAATGTTTTGGGTCACACCGCGTCAGAACTTTGTTAAAATAATTAAATTCTTTAAAAGTTTCTGCTTCACTGTTGGCTTGTCATTAATACTAGTGAATTCGGCCTAACTAACTAGGGTTTTTTAGATTTTCTTTGATTTTATTACTTTTTATGTACTTTATTTTTAAACTTTTGATTCTTTTCTAGAAATTTTGCCTGAATAAAAGTACAAACAAACTATAAAAAATTAGTAGACTACTTCTTGACTCATTATGAGGACATGATTATTGTCTGAGCATTAGGAGAGCCTGGTACTTGATGTATTGGAAAATATTAATTTCTGCCAGGTTGTTTCTACGCACGATAATCACTAGGCGACTTTATGTAGTAGACTTTTATAATTTATCAAACATTGCTATGAAACCCAATTTAATGAACACAAATGTGAATGTATCATAAGGCAGAAATGTATGAGGCAAGATATAATAAAAGTTTTATAAAAATCTGTGGTTAATCGTTGCATAAAACGTTAATTATAAATATTAAATAATGTTTTACATTGGTACATGTAGCCTATATCTATGAGATTTGTGAAGGCTATTACTGAATGACTTGGCATAATATCTCTTATGTCCGCCGGAGAATTAATGTAAATATTGCTGTTCTGTATAATTATCTGCACTCAGGACATCTCAACAATGATATAAATGATCCAAGATTGATATTATCCATACAATTTTATATCTTGTTTTAATTAACTAAGTTTTTAATTAAGCATATGAGTTTAATCAATTCCTTAACATAATATACAACTTAAAAAATACATTTTGAAAATCAATATCATAATAATAATCATGAATAAATTCACAAAAACCTCAAAATATTGGATGGAGCCAATAGATTTTATAAATAATAATGAAAAGTTACGCGAAGTTTAATTGCGTCCTAAAAATCATTACTGTACTGTATAAGATAATCTATAAAATTTTATACCTTGCTATTCAGAACTCTTGTCGGATATTTTAGTGAATCGTTCCTATCGCTATAAGACACTCAATTGAAACTAAAGTTGGATTTTTAAGTGTTTGGTATTCTATTTGCGTCAATGCGTGTTTATTTCAAGATACGTTTCTTTTAAACCATTACTGACATACTTACCACAGTTTTCATAATTTGAATAAACATGTCAAATGGGCATACATTTCAAGTTGGCAAGCATTTAAAACTTTTGACGTACATTACAAAAATATGATTTAAAAAAGTTTTTATTAAAAGTAAAATAGTTTTTAACATTTTTTTTATTAACAATGTATACGAGACTTATGTTGAGAAATGTCATTTTGATAACATAAGTCATTAAATAGTAAATTCATAGCATCAAAATTTTCAGCAGTATTTTTTAATACTATTCAGGTAAAATCTTTAAAATATAGACAAAAAATAAAAATTCCAGTTAGTTCCATGGAAGAGATATGCATTTTCAAATGTTTATAGTTAAAAATCTCTGTACGTCTCCAAAAATCCTACAGATGGCATGAAAAGAATTTTCGTCGTCACAGGTCCGTCTGATTTGGAAACGATGAATATTCGTCGCCAAAGTAGACATGTACAGTTATTTAAATTTTAGATACTTAATTTCATATAAATGATTTGTATTATCATCTATTGCGGCAGAGCATTTACAATAGTACCGATTTATTGTTCTTACTTCTATTAACGCATAACATCGAACATCGTTCTCAACGGAAAGCTGACGTAAACGTAATACACATCAGCTACATTGTTGCATCATCCATGTTCTTATTGTGAAACAGTAAACAAGCTTCGGGTTTTTTGTGTGGGTTACAAATACAGTAATATTTGTGGAAAAGTGTATTTTATAGTGTTTTAGTGTTGTTGTTACTGTGGATTACCTTTCTTAGGTTATAGTTTATATTATATTATAGTTATAGCCGCCAGTAGAGAGTGATAACATTGTCATTTTCTATAAAATATGTAAAAAGTGAATAAGAAAGGATAATACATTCTATAAATGAAGCAAAAAGCTATGTACATCCAGATATAATGAAATTTTAAATACAGTAGGACTATCTAAAAACAAGTAACTCTAATATTTGCTTAGGTATACAAGTATTAAAACCCAAACAGATATCTTACAAAGAGACGAGACCATTGCTTTTGCTACAACAATACTGGACTGCAACCATTATTTCCCAGCATTCCCCACATTGTGGATGTCAGTTAAAAATTTTCGCTGTGACACTGACTTTTATAATTGTCACTTATGTCTGTGTCGCGTTTGTACACTGATCTCTATCTATCAGAGGGACAGATAAAACTGCTAGTGAAAAAGATTTTATATCTTGAAGTGAAGAAGAGAGTTTTATTTTAATTCATGCACGTTTTCATCTTGTTTTGTAGGATGTATAGGCAACTACGTTGCATAGTTATAGTTAACTAATTAAATAACTTAAAATTAATCAGGCTAAACAACCATAAAATGAAGTCTCTAATCTATAATCAGATTAAAACGTCTTTCATATCTTTGGATATTTAAGCAAAAAACAAGAATGTCTACTTTATTACTTGGTCTTTTTTTTAAACACACACCTTTATTTCCTACAGAATCAGTATAACGTTGTTATTTAGCAATGAGTAATAAGAGAATGTAAAGGAAATAACCAATTTCCTGCGAAACAGCCAGCATTAAATTGATACATGTAGGAATAAACGAGGCAGATTGCTTTTTTTGTTTGATGTATTCAGCGAGAAAACTCTTTCTATTTTCTCTAAAGAATTTGCGTTTTACGAGGGTATTTTTAATGAACAATGAATAATAAATCATCGCTGCCAAAATTACATCTTTAATATGAAACAACACGCTCACTGCAGCGTTGCATTGATATAGTATACAAATGAAAACTAAAGAATTTGTTCTGTTAATGCACTTATTTGGTTATTATGATATAGCAACAGCAAATCGGTTTACCACACAACAGTTTTATATTTTACTGCACTTCATTTAGTAACAAACTCTTCATTTCCTCAGAATGAGTGTTATGTTCTTTTTTGGCAATACATTTGAAATATTATATTATATACTAATCAAAAATAGCGATCTACGAGCACCATGGCCGCGGTCATTCGCTTCAAACAATTGAAACAGAGACAAACAGTTTTACGAGCCGAGCATTGATCTCATTATTTAAGAGAATAATTTAATTAAGTTTAATTTAATATTATATTATTTTTAAATTTGATTTTAATTTAAGAAATTATGTATTTATTTTGTCAAACTTGCTACATATCTACTATTTATCCATATTTATCTTCAATGTGTTAACTGACTTCTAAGTTTGCCCACAATTATCATATCAGGTTCTGTTTGATATTTAAAATAGGATTCTTTGTACATTAAAGACATTTGAATCAGTCACAGTAAACGTTTCTGAGGAAAAATGATCCAAACCCACTTGTGAGTTTTAGATTGACCTCCGGAAATTGAGTCTTTGCTATTAAAGAGCTCTTTTAAAGAGCTTCAACCTTACCTTTACGCTAGGTCCATAATGAGATAAAGTATATACTTACTAGTACTTAAAGTATGCATTTACTATATTGGGACTTCCACTTGCAGTACGAACATTCACAATAGGTTTTACATGTTTATTCACGGTAAAATAAGTTACCAATGTATATTCTTTAACAAAGTTGTTAGTGACGGTGGGGGGAGAGGTGCGGGTATATATATATATATATATATATATATATATATATGTGTGTGTGTGTGTGTGTGTGGAATATTAACTCACCAGATTCAAGACTACAGGATGGCAGTTTGAGATTGGAATTGTTACGCATTCTGAGTCTACTTCATTGGACTTACTATGTATTCCTGAATACTTGAAATTTAATATAAAAAGACAATTTAAATTGATATAGTGTGTTTGATACATTGTGCCCATTTATACTAGCAGCACCATATACTGAAACAAAAAAGTTCAAATATATATCTAGAGTGCAAACTGAGATAAGTGTAATATGAGATTTTGGTGTAAATCCACAATCCCATATGTTTGGTTTTCGACAATCAATTGTTCAAATAGAAAAACATACAATTTTAAAGCTCATAATTTTAAATGTCTTTATAAGCCAAACAGTTCAATGTAAACAAAACTCCGTCTTAAATAAATTATCGTCTTAAGATGGCAATTAAAAATAAGGACTGCCAGATTTTAAAAAACAGTTTTAATAACATGTACAATTTTAAGTTGTAAAATAATGATTTTATTGATGTAATTGTACAGTAAAGTTATTGATATTTCATATTATTTTCTTTCATAGTAGTAAAACTATGTAAACAATGTTTATTGGAATAATTCAATTCAGTAACACAAGTTTTTAATTTCCCTTTATGTTGATTTTATAAATTTTTGCACTATAAATAAAATTTAATCAATTTCTGTCTTATCATTTAGTTATAAAATAAAACATGTCGAATTTGTGCTAAAACACATTCTTTCTCCAATTCTGAATTCTATTATAGGTAGACAAAAATTCAATTCAAAAGTATGTTTGATAATTGGCCATTGGTTAACATTTAGTCTTTTTTTATTTCGACTTTGATGCAAACAGAATTTAGGAAAAAATATCATGCTTACTTTCACAGGGTTTAAATTAAGTGACAAAATTTTATTATTTAATGCCAAGGAAAAATTTGTATTTATTTACCGTGTTTTTTCATTGTGTGAGTTTGTTAGTGCCATACTCAACACGTGAATATAACCTTATTGTTTAACGTCATGATACAAAATGTAAGTATAATACTAAGCAATATATATATATATATATATATATATATATATAATACATTGTATAGCTTTGGCATGTATGTACATTTTATTTTAAATTAAGAAAAGTTAGCGGATTCAAGTAAACTCTACTAGCAACAAAAAAATTATAAATAAATAATTATATATAGTTTATTTGTGACAAATGAATAAGAAAATATTATAAATAGAAATAATTAACCACTTGACTGGGTTTTTGGAGGACTGAAAATGCAAGAGAACAGATATAAAGTTACAGTAATGCTCCAGCATATGTTTACTGGAGCTTGAAATCTAATTACCTCCAGATTCGTTTGTTACCCTAGTAGCCACGTAAAGGATAGATTCCTGTTTTACTGGGATTTGACGTTGCTGATACAACAGTACATGACACATTTAGTTACTCGTTTATTACTAGAATTATATTTTCTTCTGGATCTGAATTTTATAATTCAGGAAAAAAATTGTTAAATTTTAAAGAAATGTATGTTAACCTAATTGGGAATATTTCACTAAAAATTCAGAAAAGTTGTTATCTAACTGTAAAAAATGTATGTTTTACGATGTAGTCTTACCGTATTTTAGCATTTAGCATAAAATTTACACGGCATTTAGAGATTCGTTTATGACTAAAATGATATTTTCAAAAATAAGTACACTTGCTGTTAAATTTCCAACAAAAAGGTAATATAAAGGAATTCCCAGGCCTAGCCTGATTGTACGAAGAAATCTAAACGCATTTTAACGGCTGACAGAATAATATACAAATGAAATACATAACCATCCAAAACTTGACTAAAGGTGAAATTTTCAAACTAAAACATTGAGAACCAAACTCAGTAATATGTGTACATTTAAACTATACTATAAATGTCAGTAAATCACGCAATTGACATGCAATATTACAAAAATAATAAAGACATTGATACATTGAGCTATGAATACAGATTGCAGCGACCTCCCCCCCGCGTCAACATACCGAACAGCTGATAGATAAGCTCAGGCTTGGCAGGGAGGGGAGGTCGGCAATCTAGATTAGTTGAGGAACAACAATACAAACCAATAAAAACTTCAGTCGGTTAACAGTCTTCAGTGCGTGCTTTTTCTTTGGTTTTTGTGTATTTGAGTGTTTATACCTCTACTGTGTTTATTGTGATCTATATGGCATGTAGTTGTGTAGGTGAGAATGAATCAAAGTTTGTGTAATTGGAATACTGCATCAAGGTACGTTACTATTTATAACTTAACCTAGAAACTTTTTATAGGTTTAAAACATCTTAATAACAATGAAAAGTTGGGAATTTATTATTTTTTTACATTGTATTTTCAACGCATTGTTTCAAGCCATAATTACAAAAATATAAGTTTAATTATAAGCACATGAAATATATGAAGCACTATGTGTAGGTTTAACATTCATGTACATTTTATTTTAAATTGGGAAATGTAACAGATTATTAATAAAACGCACTTGTATAAAACAATATAATAATACTTTAGTTAATTTATTTAATTTGAGACAAATTAATATGAAAACATGATAAATAACAGTCGTTTAAATTTTAACAATTTGTTTAGAATTTCAGAGAATTTACAAGGAAAAGAATTTATGTATTTTATTTAGTATTGATAGTTTTTGTGATTTAAAGTTAAATTCATACTTAAGTACATAGGGTTTAATAGAGCTGGTATTCTCATTACTTCCAGTTCCTAGTTTATATTACTTTATTACTTAGTGCCGCTTAAAGGCTGGATTTCAGTTTCACTGGATACTGTCGCTACTACGTTCGTAAAATGACAAGTACACGATAACTTGAAATATGTTTATCATTAGAATCGTATATTTCTTACGGGTCTAATTGATTTTATTTTGGAGAAAACTATAAAAGTTTTAGATGATTCATATTAGTGTCATCGGGAAAATTTCACTTAAATTTTAAACAGTAGCTAACAAATTGTAAAGAAATCGTAGTTATACTTGAACACCACAGTAAATTGAGGGATTGCCATGATGAATAAATGTAACGTGCTTTAGTTTAGTGCTCCTTATGAAACCTTTAAAAAAAGTGATTAGACGAAATAGAGACGAATAGTGAACTAATCCTAACTTGCTGGTCAAAGAAAAATGTCACATCTTCAGTTCTTGTACTATCTTATAACACGGTGGCGCCGGTATTCAAAAGGCATCAGATATAAAGAAATATTAGTATTATAGACCATAAAGGTTCTTTGAACTAAATTTCGTGTTATCTGTTTCTGTAGTTTATGATATTCCCTGATTATCAAATGACTTAGTGTACAGACGTGTTTAATGTGATTTAATCATATAAAAAAATTTAAGAGTTTTTTCCTTAAACTCACAGTTAATTAATGTTTATATACATAATATTGTTCCTTTAACTTATTAAATAGAACATATCCTTTTATAAGACAGTTAATAAAATATCCATGACATCTATATATCCCTAGGATATCTATCTAGGTATGACATGGTGTCAGGTACAAATGAAGAACAACGAGAATTTGAATTTCTCAAATACTTGCAAATAAGTCGCATGAAGAAACCCCATAACGGGAGGTGGAGGAGGTACAGGATGTTTACCAAAATTACCAAAACACATGAAGAATATAATTTTTATACGATTATAATGAAGCTGTAAATATTTTTAAAGGAGTTCATCCACCAAATTCGTTTTAATCGGTGACAATAAACTTTTATGATCGAAAAGGGAAGCCCACTTCGAACCCACTTGTCATACCCTTACGCTAGGTCAAATATGCCAATAAATGAGATAAATACATTACATGATTGAGCCTCTCTCATTCCTAATTATTGTTCTACATTTACAAATATTTACTAAAGTGTATATACTAAAGTAGCGATTTTACTTGCAGTACAAACAAATAAATTGTTTTATCACGTTTATTTATCGCCTAATAAGTTATAAATGTACATTCTGTAACAACGTCTGACGATGGTGGGGCAGAGTAACAAGAATGCTCGGAATGTCAACACACACCAGCCACAAGACTACAGGACTCCAGTTTGAGATTGGAATTGTCACGCATTCTGAGTCTACTACACTGGAATTTTTATGTTATCCTGAATACTTAAAAGTAAATACAAATGAAAAATCTAAGTTGGTAAAATATGTTCGATAAAATGTATATATTAATACTTACAGAACCGTATACTTTTATAAATAGCTGGGAATGTGATGATAATGACTCTGGTACACACAATATTTTAAATACAAATATTTAGACCCACAGAACCTGCTAGTGAGTTCAAGATCTCCTGTAGGTAAAGAGGCGCTCCTTATTATACATTGATGTATTATAAGACATCCCTTGATTTTTATAATGTTGTATACAATTATTATCTCTGGAAACAAATTGTAACAAACCCCACCACACCGGGCATAGGGGAATCTATGATATCCAGCACAGTTACAATCTACTAAAAAGATAATTTATAAAATCCAGCATAGTTACAATATACTAAACACAAAATCTATGAAATCCAGCACAGTTACAATATACTAAACACATAATCTATGATATCCAGCACAGTTACAATATACTAAACACATAATCTATGATATCCAGCACAGTTACAATATACTAAACACATAATCTATGATATCCAGCACAGTTACAATCTACTAAACAGATAATCTGTAAAATCCAGCACAGTTACAATATACTAAACACAAAATCTATGAAATCCAGCACAGTTACAATATACTAAACACATAATCTATGATGTCCAGCACAGTTACAATATACTAAACACAAAATCTATGAAATCCAGCACAGTTACAATATACTGAACACATAATCTATGATATCCAGCACAGTTACAATATACTAAACACATAATCTATGATATCCAGCACAGTTACAAATATACTAAACACATAATCTATGCAATCCAGCAAAGTTACAATCTACCAAACGCATGAATATGGGAATATATTTCGTCTCATCTTCGGTATCAAGATTATACCATTTCCTGAATTTTCTGTCCAAATTCAATAATTAATTAAACTCATAATCTTGTTGCCTTCTGGAGTTGTGTAATTGAATATCGTAATTATGTTTGAATGTCTCGAGACAACCGCTTGATCAGTAGTAGTCACTTTTGTGCACTGTTGTGCCTTAAAATGATTGCATTAATTATGAAAAGACATTGCTGATCTAAAGGGGTTTTTGTTAAAGTAAACCGCATATGAACACTTATATCACAATAACATTTATCGAAATACCGCATACTATCAATATAAAGAGAACAGGACCAAGGATTGATTGTATGAATTATGTATGTTACCTATGTGGGACAATAGTTTTGAATTAGAAGTTACTAGTTTGATAAGTTTAAATATTGTTAATTCTAAAGCTTTTGTATAGATCCTTATCAACAATAGTTGGTAAACTTTAGGTTAGACTAATTGCCTTTTCCATCAAGCCCATTTCCTTCGGAGGTTGTCAAGAGAGATATTGTAAACAAATTATAGCCTGTAGGTCCATGTAGTCGGGAGAGGTTTGACTTGAATTATTTTAAATGAGATTCAGGTAATTGACAGGAAACTGCAATTTTAATTAATTTAAGCGGGTAATAAGCAATTATTCTACACTCGACATCCAACCAAACCTGCAATTAATTTTAATTACGCATAAAGGAACTCCTGAAAACATATGTTGATAAAGTTTCAGTCTTCAAGAGTGCTAGAAAATCATACGCCACATAGATATTTGTAAAAATTATTCAGATTTGATATTAATGTTTATTTAAAGTTCCAAAATAGTCAATGATAATTATTATTGGTAGGTAAATTTACTTTGATAACCGATTTCGTATATAACAATAACATAACAGTACATGGAAAGTAGACCATGTTTATTAAAGTTCCGTATACACCTGATAGCTTGCTGAAAAATGAACATTGAGAGCAGTAAATGAGATCAGAGTTAATGAGACATAAAGTTTGACTCATAGTGTCAGTTTAGTTACAGTCACTTCCCAGTTGATAATATTAACACAAGACTTTATACACTATGCTTCAGCAAACTATTTTGCTCTGCACACAAGTGTCATCTATATTCGTAGGAGTTACGTAAGACTTTAAATTAACGATAAAATTTAGGTTGAATAGAGGTTGTCAATATCCAAAGGCATGTCAGTTGGCTACCAAGGTAATCTACCGTGTACCGCCAAAGCTAAAGCTCAAGTTAGACAGTTGCCTCTAACTTTAAACCAAAATTCAATTGCGAGCCTTCTTTCTAGCAATTATAATATCTTCCTTCAACCTTAATTATTATTATTTATTATTTCCTTATTCATCCTTGAAAGTGCCGATGGCCGAGCGGTCTAAGACGTTGGATTTTGGTTCTAAGTTAGAAATAGTGCAGGTTCGGATCGTGTCTGTGACCGTTGCACTTTTATCAGTAGGCCTACCATCGATCTTGTACTGTATCGACTCACCTCCTTATTCTGTTTGATAAGATCCTCGCTCAGGCCAGTGGCCCATGAGGACGGGCAGAGTAAGGCTTAAGAGGAGACCGGCTTCTCCTTTTTTTTTAAAAAAAAAAAAAAAGAAAGAATTTTACTACGGATAGTGTAGAACTTATTCTAAATCAAACAAAGTTAGGTATAGCAAAGAAATATTAACACAACGAAATACTGTGTAGGTAGACAGCCCATGGTGTTGCAATTGTCATAGAAACACCAAATAGCATGTATAAAACGAATTAAAAACATTTACAGTTTATTTAGAGAATTTTAAGAATGAATATTTCAATATTTCATAAGAGAATGTTTCTACATTTTAGGACGACTTCATCTCATAATTTACAAACATAAGGTATTTTACAAGAAAATATTACCACATATCCCATGCTAACCTACCGTTTATGGGAAACAGCAGTAAAGAAGAAGTTAGTGGAAGAAGTAATTTGTAGCAGATCTCTGCTCCATCGCTATTTTCTTATTTTATAGCATAAAAAACAGCAGTAAATTCATTTTATGTAAACATAGTTGTTTTATTTTTCATAAGCTTTGTTCATGAAAAATTAGTGCCTTACGGAATGTCTTGTTTAAGGTCTTCTTAAAACTTCACAAGCAAGCTGTGTTTTATATTCTCTAGACTGTGAATTATTAACGTTTTCTTTTAAAAGTTTCTGAACAACAGACATGATAACTTAGCGTATACAAACCTCCTTTCTATGAAGATTCTGCTTATGCCACTTTTTAAAGATATTTGTGTGACAGTATACAAATAATAGCAGCAAACGCGTAGTTTATAAAAGAAATATCTTATGTTTCCTTTTATACATAATTGATCTATAATATATGTTTAATATTTACATTCTAAACCATAAAACGTACTCTGATGTTGAAGTCGTATGGATTATAAAATTAATAACCTCAGATTATATTTATTTCATGTGTGACTCATGTAACCATTTGACAATTGTAATGAAAATGTTAAACTCGAATCTGAATCAGTCAGAAATTACGAAATTTATCGTGTTCACAAGCCTCGTTTATATTGCATTAGGTCATATATTATCAATTTAATTTGTACAATTTTATTCTTATTTTGAATCGCTTGCATATTATTTTAATTTATAAAAATATTGTCCTTGGACTACATAATTCCCTTAAAAACTATAATAGCATGGGCCTACCTAGAGCAATATTCACCGCCATGCAAATATTCCTCATTAAAAGTCTTACTTTTTTCTCATTATTTTAATTTAATTTTGTGCTATACATTAAAATCATTGAAAATAATGTCGGAATACCGTTTAAAAACCATAGTTAATTAGTGTAAAGGCCATTCATGCAACAAAAATGTAAAATCTATATTTTCTTTGTAAATTGAATCTATAAATAATTTTAATTTTTTAGAAGCCAAATTTGGTAAAAGTTAAATCTCTTGCAGCGCATCAATGAAAAGCTAAAATTGTGGAGAGTAATATCTTAACGATGAGTAAAATTAGGTAACTGAACAGACACACAAGAAATTGTTTTCCAAAACTAGTACAGTAAATAACAAACATTGAGTAACGCCTCAGTCTTGTCAGTATTTGTTACACACAGTCGTGGAACTCGTCACGGTGAATTATAACATGTAACCTAAGTCATGTGTAACCTTATAATGGAAGGAATCGTTAATCTACACGCGTATTAAGTCGATAATAAAGGTTTACAGTTTTAAAATTTTACCTATTTTGCTTTTAAGAATAGCCACATTAACAGTATTCAACTTCAATCTTTTTATCTGTTGAGAATAATTCTATAATTAGAATTTGAAACAAATATACTTGTATGTGTAGCTGTCTAAGGTATATTTCAACTTTTAATCTGTAATGCCGTTAGAATGTTTGAGATAATAGCTGAAATTTTTAAAAATCCATAGGATAAAATAATGTGGTGAAAACATAACAACTCATGCCGAATTAAAACGTGTCACCAAATATATTATATTGATTTTAGATATGAAGGAATGTCCATACGCTTTGTTTTTAGTCTTATAATTTAGAGAAGAAGAATGTTTCTAGTTCTATGCTTAACACACATATTTGATTAGCAACTGTCAAATGTAAATAAAATGTCGAACTTTTATATTGTATAACGTATCCATTACTTTATTTGCTATCGAAAACTTTAGTCTCGGTTACAGAAGCACATACAAATATTGTAGCTTAGGACATACGTTGTATTATCTCCGTGTTAGTTATTTTCACTTATATTAGTGAATACAGTAATTTCTAAAATTTGATTAGGAATGAAACTATGTTCTACTGTAAATGTTATTTAATAAGGGCAACAACAAAAAATGAAAAAATAACATATTCTGAAAAAGAGGTTTGGTTTTCACTTTTGTTAGATATCGAAATTCAAAATATAGTAAGTTTAAATTAATAATTATATTTAAAATTATTATAATTTCCATATACTACTAACAACCATTAGCCTAAATCATTAGGAACCATTGTAATACATTGATAATACAAGATCGAATTTTTAGAAATGTACAAAATCACATAATACATTTGAATAGATCAAAAGTGTTTTGTTCCATCACTTGTCTTGATTTTTGGAGATTTTTCAAAACGGACAGACTGTATGTAAAGTTTAAGTGATGCTCCAGTACTTGTGGTTTACTGGAGCTGGAAATCTAATTACCTCCAGTTCCTGGTGACTGCCTTTATATTACCCGCATAAAAGCTGGATTCCAGTTTTAATAGGAGTTGTAAATCTGTGTTGAAGTGGCTGCATTCACAAAAGGCCATAGACAACATCCTGAAATACTTTTATTGTTAAAAATATATACTGTGAATTAAAATTATTTTTTGGCATTTTTGAGCCAGAATCAGATAAATATCTTGTTCCAATTATTAATGTTTGATGTTTCCAGTTATTCATAGAAGTGCCATTTTGATTTTGTCAGAAATCGCTAGTGTTTATTTTTTTAATAACATAAATGCGTATTCTTATTTCTAGACGTGAAATATAGTACAATTACAGTTTTAGAATCAATTACAAGTTTAAGAATCTTGAAAATAATTATACGTATTTCCCCAATTGACATTAGACTATTAGTTAAACACAAATTTTGTAATTAGAAGAATGGGTGTACTTTAAAAATTGTTTAGAATAAAATAATAATCCTATTAAAAAAAATAGAAAAACAGTAATACTTCCATCCTATGTTTTATTATCACCAGATATGATCATTTTGATTTAAAGTTACCTAAATAATATTAACGAAACTCTTAGTTTAAAAATATTAAACTAGAGTAGGTTTTATAATTTTTTTTAAAGTGTTAATATCTATAAAACCAAGGTTTTTTAAGTCGCGTGTTTTATTATTTGGACTGGTTATTAACTAACCTATCACCTATTATATATTGTCGTTCGCGTATTAATCACTGCACATGACACATGGATCTAATTTTTACATAATTACAAACTAAACAATTTAAAACAAGTAAAATAAATATTTCCTAAATCTTTTAATGAATTAATTATTTAAATTATTTTAAATTGATTTTCATATGCTTAGGTTGACAACACTAGAATGCAAATTATTGTCTCAGTGTAGTTTAAAATATAAATTTATGATATCCATATTCAAAATAAAAACACCTGTTTAAAACTTAAACGTGCAAATCAAAATTTTAGTTTGCATACCTTTATTCAGATATATTTATGTTAAATATATTTTTTATAATATTAAAATACATATTTATAATATAACTGAGGTATCAACATGATGTACAGGCACATTATTAATAATATTCCAAGTTGGAAAAACTCTTATACTGAATAAATGTTTAACTAATTAAATATAGGATCATTAGAATTTATTAACTATTCAACATTTTGACAAACACATTTTGTCAAACTCCTACACAATGGAGCAAAGATATTGACGATACAATTACACAGTTTTTAACATTGACCTCCTTTACATTGGTTTGCTAGTGATTAATGCGACTCGTAAAAATAATCAGAAACCACGTTTACATTGCCAAATACCAATACGTATTATCTCAGATATTTTGTACGCTCAAGCAAGATAGCTTGTCTTCATCAGTCTCTAACAGGCTGTAACAGATTCATGGTGCATACAGAACCACATAGTCATCTTATATCTAACTTAAATATTTATATTTTTTGTTAACGGAATCCGTGCCAATGTAAATTGAGTCACATAACTCATTTAAAATCATACGTGACCCTTGATATGTGACACTGCCAATTAATTTGGTGAGACACGTAAACAAAACAATTAATATTAACAGCTTTTTATTAGTTAAATTCACTGCTCTGTGTGAGAAATTCAAATTAGGTTAATTGCGAGAGTAATAACTCTTTCAGCAAGAGCAATAACTCACACTGTCAAACATAACATTGCTACAGGCCGATGTGAGGCGAGCAGCCAAACAAGCGGCTGGTGATTTGTTGAACAATCCTGGTAACTTACAATGGCTGGACTCCGTAGTTAATCCACATTGTATCTACGACTGAAAATGTTTTGTGCCATTCACATTTTGCATATTTAAAAATATAAGTTTCATTGGTTAAGATGTTATGTCTACAACATTTAGTGCTAATTTCCTAGTACAAATTTTAATTGCGTGATGATTTTTGGGAATTACAAAGATTTAAATTCACATAATATATTAAAATGTTCATGGTTCCAAAAATTATTTAAAAATAACAGTGTGAAATCCTTTTTTTATTTTGTAATATCCATTGTTCCATTAAAAACGAACGATGAATGCTACAAATAAATAATCCGTATAACGCCCGTTAAACATAAGTGTTACAATAGTATACTTGATATCTCCAACTTGAAATATATATATTTATTACACAATTAATATGACTACGTAGGATTATATTGTTTTTAAAACTAAAATATGAAAATTATATAAAGAATCTCAAATAACGATCACAGTTAAATTACGTACTTTTAAAGTGAAGTATGAAATTAACACGTTCAATCCTGGTGACAACGAATGAATGACTAATTATTAAATAATCGTCATTATCGCTATATTAGATGTTTATTTAGACATCGAAGAATACCAAATCGACCTTGGTTTCCAGAAATCAGTCTTCAAAGTATTGATTAATTTTTTATAATGTTTACAACTTGAGTAACAGCTGATTTCTAGTCAGACGCGATTCCCGCCAGTTTCTCACATGTTTATATTATTTTTGATGTCTCGGCTTCCCGTTGTTTTCTCATTTTCACTGCTTTTATTCGGGAGATGAGTGAGTTTGAGGTTATGAAACGTAATTCTTACTTGGTTGTGTATTATTATTAGTAAAGTGAATAGTTTACGTTTTCTGTAACCATGGACCCTTCACCGTCTACACTATCTACTAGGAAAACCATTTCTGACGATACATTGAATAGTATATTGAATGGTAGCCTAAGCTCGGAGAGTACTGAAGACGAAAACATTGTGAGTGATTTTGACATTGACTTTCCCGACGATCAATTTCGTTCTTCAACACCACTGCCAGACAACGCCGGCGGGTCTGATTCTTCTAGGTCACCGTCGCTGCAAACTAAGTCAACTACGTCTGTGAGTACTGTTGCATCTACTTCCGGGTTACTCAGTGTAACCCCCCCCCCCAACACAGCTAAATGATATAGAACAACAGTTTGCTGCTTCACAGCCACATGATTTACCAAGCCCACAAAATACTGCACAAAGGCGTACTAGGCGCATGGTTGTCCCTGCTGTTCAGTGGACTAATGATAATTCCTCAATGAAAAACTTTGATTATGTTTCTAAACAAGCACTAAAAATACAAATGCAACATAATGCAGAACCTTTAGATTTTTTTAGACTTTTTATAAATGACAAGTTTCTTGACTTGCTTACAACTTAAATAAATGCTCAAGCTCAGTACATAATGGCAACTACCGATCAAAGACCTCACTCTTCAATAAAACTTTGGAGCGATGTTGACCAGGAGGAAGTAAAAATATTTTGGGGCCTATTTGTGACATTATGGGTGCTCTTCAAGTGCCCTAGAATGAGAGACTATTGGAAAGACTCATAGACTTTACAACATTCCATGTTTCAAGCAGTATATGAGCCGAAATAGGTTTTTGTTTATTATGCAATGCTTGCATTTTGCTCGCAATCCGTTTGGTGAAGAGTCAGTACGAAATTGACCGACTTTACAAAATTAGGCCGGTTGTAGATCACTTTAACAACACTATGAAAGCTATTTATGAACCAGGGCGGGAACTGTGCATTTATGAGTCTATGGTGTTATGGCGGGGAAGACTAATTTCCCGCCAGTACATCAAGAACAAAAGACATAAAATATGGTATAAAGCTATATGTACTGACAGAACCAAATGGACTTGTCATCAACTTTGCTGTGTATGCCGGAGTCAATGATTTTGACCTTGGAGGTGTCGGTCATTCAAAAACTGTGGTCTTTGCATTTATACAAGATAGGCTTGACTTAGGTCATACGGTGTACATGGACAATTATTATAATAGCTTTGAATTGTCTAAAGAGCTACTTGACCGGAAAAATCTTTACTACAGAAACTCTCAGAGCTAAACGCAAAAATACACCTACCGAGGTTGTAGAGACCAAGCTCGCACGTGGGGGAGGTAACATGCTACTACGCTGATTGAATTGCAATTGGTAAATGGCATGACAAAAGAGATGTACGTTTTTA
This sequence comes from Homalodisca vitripennis, assembly GCF_021130785.1. Classification (NCBI taxonomy): domain Eukaryota; kingdom Metazoa; phylum Arthropoda; class Insecta; order Hemiptera; family Cicadellidae; genus Homalodisca; species Homalodisca vitripennis. The sequence goes on from NC_060211.1 coordinate 74,882,393, forward strand.
TTTCAACAGAGCATGTTCTTGACATGGAAGAGTGTAAGAATAAACGAGGGTGAAACTACAATGAAGCGCCCACAGCTATAGTTGAATACAACAAGTACATGAAATAAGTTGATCGTCAAGATCAGATTCTGGCTTATTACCCCGTCACACGAAAAACCACACGATGGTACAAAAAAACTTGGCATTCACATCATTGAAATGATGGTGGTTGAATTCGTACATGATGTTCAAGGAGCCATTCTGGATTACAGCGTCTGTCTCTGTATGACTATCGCTTGTGTGTGGGTTGAACGACTATTACCACCTGATTATGTCTCTTCAAATCGAGGAATGAGAGTAGACATCCACCAACTCAGGAATGCATTTTGCATCTAAGATACCTGCTGCTCCTAGTGGAAGGACCCTTCGAAAAGAGATGGTGTTTGTGTCTACGAAAAGGAAAGAGGAAAGACACGATCTTCTACTGTACCAAATGTCCGGGACAGCCTGGTCTGTGCTTGGGAGCTTCTTTTGTGCAGTTTCACAGTTTGACGTGAACGAATACGTGAAACATTCTTTCTAAATAGCGCACAATACATAACATATTCACAAGATATTCCAATTGTGTGCTTTTAGAGTTATTACAAAATAGTGAATTGTAGCAATGCGCCTTTCATTCATCTCAAAATAATCTGTTATTGTAGGTATTTGAATTGATTTGATTGATTTCAGTCACCAAACAGTGGTATAAGCAGATATTTTATAAGTAATATATAAAACAGCAATAGTTATGTTTTACGCAATGTATTCTGCGTACTTGAAATATTGCCTAATAATTATACGTTTACTGCCAATCCTAAATCTTATTTCAGGTATTACTTTCATAACTTTTATGACGCCACTTTGGCATCATAAACTTTTAATGTAAAATAATGTTTTACCTATAAAAAACTGCGATATTTATTGATATTGTTAGTAAATAAAAGCCAGTACATATTATCACAAGTTTCAAACCACAAACTATTTGGTAAGTATGATGCAAGTCAGAAACCATTAGTTACCGATGACGTCACGGTGGCATCATAGTACATCTACAAAAATAATTGTTAAAAAAAATTTTATCAGAGTTACTATAATATAAAAAAAGCCTGTATGTATTGTATCAAGAATTTAAACGGAAATATTTTTGGTCAGTGTAACACGTGGCAACACCATTAGTACCGATGACGCCACAGTGGCGTCCAAAGCATTTGATACACCAAAAACACGTTTTTTTTTTTTTCTTTTAGTGATTATATTCAATATTTGTAATGCTACACGAATACAATAAGCTAAAAAAATAAGTTTGGGATTCCGGGTGCTATAACCCGGAAAAAGGGCTGGGCTTGAACGTGTTAATGTACCTTTGTTGCTTCTGTAGTTTACATCTGAAAGCTGGATTTTTTTTTTTTTTTATTTTTTTACTTATATTCTTAAAGTTTTGCTAACATAATGAGAATATCACTGCTTAGACTACTACTTGATTTTACTATAGCAAGGAAAAATGATTGAAGATTTTAAACTTAAAAACACATCTCTTCTGACTAATTTTTTCTACTGGTTAACGTCATAGATATATAATAAAGATCGTCAACTAATTAATGAATAGTAGTATGAAAATATTTAATTATGTATTCATTATCCATAGAGAGATTCAAGTTCATTGATGAATGTTCACATTAGTACATTCATAATACGATATACCATTACAAAAAAACTAACTATTCGTATTATTGGTTGATAAAAACGTGGTTATTTGGCTAATAGACCGTAAAGGTTTAAAGGTTTTTTTGAGCCATACAGTATGTAGTTTTATTTTTCGTAACTGTATTAGTAAGATATGTGAAGTTCCATTTTCCATTTTATTTATGAATTCATAATAAATTAAGAAATTGTTTGATTTAGTACATAAAGTCCTATGCAGTAAGATATATTAGTACATTTGGTGATATTAAAACGGTGCATATGATTTCTTCTAAATGTTGCGTTAGAATAGAATATAATATAAACAATTCTTTATAGAGGCGAGCTATACTCTTAACTGAGCTGTATATAACGTTTTAGCCTTTCACATAAAGACAATATTAGACTAATAATAACATGGTGTCCATTTTAACTGTGGCATCAAATTTATCTCAAAAGTGAAAATGTGTTCTCTCATACCGTATGTCTCCCATTTAAAATTTCTCTTAAACCTATTTGTTTTTAAGATACCAATAGTGGCACAGACGAAATGTTCAGATTGCGTACGGATAATGTATTTTGCAATGCAAAATGAGAAAACTATGTGATTTATAACAGTCTTTATTATAAATCTAATACTTTTGAGTGAGATGAATGAGACAATTCACAAAATTCCCTTTACTTCCAGTATTTTTAACAGTCTAATTTATGACAAGCGCATTTGTTATACAATAATGGCTACTCGTAAGGCCTTATCTTAATGTTGAATTCAAGCATAATATTATAACTATTATACAAATTTTAACACGTCACACGTCACATGTCACGTAGGACATGTTCACCTCTCAAAAATTATCATCACGGTCTCCACCAATTCTCGCAAAGCTAAAGGAAAAGTTGCGCAGTTGCCGTTACTAACGACATAACTCCAATAATTGCTGGTCCGCATCGCGTCATCTACATTTTCTTAAAACTTCCACAAGTGGCAACTAAGGCTAAGTGGAAAGTCGTGTTGTTACTTACTCCGTGCCATCTATAGTTTACATGTGATAATATTTCGTATAGTAAAAATCAATGAAATACGCTATATAAAAATAAGTGTAGCTCTTTTTTGATAATTACACACATTTTACAGTGATTGTATTTTAAAGGTAAATTTAGTTTTTTTAATAATTCAAGGTTAATATAAATAAAAAAATGATACTAAAATACCTCATCTGTTTTCTCAACCACAGTTCAATCTCAAAAGTATTAGATTTCTTGGGCCTTACTTTAAAGAACCGTGTAATTTTCAATATGCTACGGATAAGCCTGAATGAAATATAATAGAAACTTAATAATAAATTTTATTTCACACATACAAAAACAGAAAAAATAACGTGTAACTGACATAGGATTAGGTCAGCCACATACTCGTATACTATAATAAGCGGTAGAATTGAAAATAGAAAACACTTGGTAAACAACAAAGAAAACTACATGATTTAGAAATAAAAATTTGCAATTTTTTAGACAGATACCTTGAAAAACTATTGCTCCCCTTAGTGCCTGCAAACAAACATTGACTAACAAGTTTTAAAGCCATGAATTTAACAAAAATGAATGTGTAGTTTGATAGTTGTATTCATTAATTACTTTATGGACTTAACAGGGATTTTAAATTTTCTTGAATGCTAGAAAGGAGTTGGTTTTTTATGAAGCACGAAGGAACCTTTTTAGTTTATAATATTTTAAGATATATCATTACAGCATCAGGCATACTCACATATAATACTTTGTTCTTACCGCTCATTAGTTCTTAGAGACAGTTGAACTCGTCCTACTGTATTAAACGTCTGTTAGGGCCTTGGGTGGGGGGAGAGGGGTGGAAAAAATCCTGTCACCTCCTAAATTTTTCCTTTGTCAAGATTAAACTTTAAACAAAGATTAAAAAGTATTTTGAGCACTAAATATTTCGTTTTAGTAAATATTTCGTGGTAATTATACTCGTATAAGAATTTCTATAACGTAGTCAATGTAGTAGAATATATAATGGTATATTTTGAAAAATATGGAATAGCTTTATTTATAATGAATTCTTATGATATGTATTCATGACGCAATTGAGTTATTTTCTCGTTTCCCCTAATAAGTGAAATATGGCTAAACATGAGCAATGTTACTTGCTGCAGATACCTGAACTTCACATTAATCGCATAGTGCTTGTCTCAAGAGAACTAATGTTTAGAAATAACATAAATATATATTACATTCTATGTCGTATGCATCACCTTTTTCAATTGAAACATATTTAGTGTCAGATATGGAAGTACTATAAATAACACCCGATAGCGCTTATTGTTTTGGCTCGGAGCCGGGAATCGACCAACTTAGTCTATGTTTTATATAATTATAACGTTTCTTGTTTATTGATTCATAAAAATCTTATTTAATCAGTATTAAGGAGAAGAAAAGGTCAGTCTCTTTTCAAACCTAATTCTGCCTGTCCTCATCAACCACTGCCATGTGCGAGGAACTTAGTAAAAAGTAAGAGTCGATAGTAAGAGTACAAGGTCGATGGTACTTAATAAAAACTGAAATGATCACTGACAGGATGTGAAGATGTGCTTTCTCTAACTCAGATCCAAAAGCCTGTGTCTTAGGCTGCTCGGCAATTTTACTCCCATAAACTAATGCATTAGCAAGCTTCTTCTGCAGAGAACATCTGAAGTCTCACATTGATAGTATGAAGAATAATATAAATTTTGAGTACATTAATTCTACTAATTGATATACAGTATAATGTGTCGTCTGATAAAATGTGTGATCGGAACCGTAGCTATTACTTATATTTCTTTGATGCGTTATTTTGACGTGAAATTATTGTGTCAGCTGTATATTAGGCTTACTGAACTTTATTATTTAGGATTAAAACAAAATATATATCAGCAGAAATATTTTAGACTGTTTTTTGTTTTGTTTTAATATTACTTTGACAAAAAAGACGGGCAGTACTTTATATATACTGATGTTTAAACGATTGATTTGTCATTATTTTATTGTCTTGTAAGCTAAAAATAGTCAAACATGATGGACCTTCATGATTGAACTTTCTTAAAATTTCAATAAACTAATATTGATATAAAGTAATTAATGATTTAGTAAACACAATTCAATAGTAGTAACATAGAATTAAGAGAATAGTGTAGATAAGTATTTGTTAAATTTCAAATTATTGTGACAGTATGTTTACTACGTACGTATTATAGTTTATTACTAATAACATACTTACAAGATATTTGAATGAAATTAGTACTATCCACTACTATAACACTATAAATAATATTAATCGTGCTACTCACTGTAATAGGTTCCAAAAATAAATATACGAGGCATATTGCCAGATGTGTGTATTTTTATGTGTAACTTCCATTGTTTATATGTATGTCACCTCAAATAAAATTCCGAACTTTGGTTGGGGAGAAAATAATACCATCAAACCCTTTTATTGTTTAAATGATATTAATGCACATCTTTATGAATGAACTTAATGTGCAATAAAAGTATTGGATAAGTCCAATGGAAATGTTTATTTGGTGGCACAATGCAAATTTTAATTCTTACATGTTATCATAAGATCTTCCATTTACAGAACAAAGAATCTTATTTAAGATATTATGGAACAATACAATTTTTAAATACTACCCCACCTATTCTCTGCTTTTAGCTCCTATATCTCGCTTACATTTACAATGAAATTCGGTTTATTTGGTAAAATTTAATAATTTACACAACGGTATAGCATGTTTTGATAGATGTTTACTACAAGTATTATTTGTGATAATGTTTCGTTAGTCAGACTGGAATGTGTGCAGTTTAAGTGCTGAGCTAAATTCCTGCAGGTCTTTGAAACGGAAAAGTAGCTCTAAAAACTTAACATGCAGTTGTGGTTAAGTAGTTTATTGGAGATCTAATTACTTTTCATTTTATTTGGCTGTCGTTTTATAAACTCGGCAAACAGATTAGCGTTGTATTCCAGATTTACAGGGAGAAATGAATAGGAGTTAAACGTGTCTATATTATTGCAACATTGTACTTTAAGCTATACAGTTTTGGGTACTTAGGAACTACTATTATAGGTTAAGTGTTAACGAAACCTATCACTTGTGGGGTGGTAAAATTTTCATTTCTATTAATTTGTCTTTCAGGCAGACAAACTGACCTAGACACTTAATTATTAATGAAAATTCATTTGTACATTAGTAAAACTGATTTTATGGTGCATGTATTTTCGTGAATTTTGGCTGTGCATTAGTAAATAGTTTTACTAAACTTCTTATGGGTAATTATGATGGCAACGAGAAAATAGTAGGATAAATAAATTGTAAGCAAACCTCTTTTTAACTACTTATCACAAAGGTTTTGCAACTAATTTTCCGTACACGCCATCATTTTTTTAGGGTCACTTTATGGTGTTATTAAATGTATGACATTGTTATATTTAACAAATAAATGGCGAGATGGATACAACATACACTGCGGCATATATTGCAAGTGCAAGGCTACAAGGCTAGCTAGCTACATTAACGATGGGCGCTTAATACAATCTCTTTGCTTCCTATTAGTTCATCAAAATGCAAAAGGGCAAGTCAGGAAGTTGTTTGAAACTAAAGACCAAACTTTAATTACGGCTCCCCATCGCATCAATTTGTTTCTTTGACAATTTCCGCAATATAGAACTGAGGACAGAATGAAATTTCCGGTTTACTAGGAACCAATATCATTTTACACTATATCTAAATTCCTGGATATAAATTTATAATAAAGTTAAAATAAAACTCGTTTAATTCTGGTAGCCATATTGCTTGTGATTAATACCATAAATGTCTCCTAATTATTTCCTTAAAAACTTTCTCTTTCTATGTGTGTGTGTGTGTATATATATATATATATATATATATATATATATATATATATATATATATATATATATATACTCTTCGAAGTACTTCAAAGTGTACACAAAAACAGAAACAAAAATTCAGTGCTCATGTTTAATTTTCGAGTTGACACAACCCTTCTTCAGAACACACTGAATTAAAACATATAAACAGAACTCAAACCAAAAACAAAAGACATAACCAAAATAAAATTTTAACAAATAAATACCATAAACAACAAGATCCCAATCAGCTGTGTGTAGAATATTTGTAAATGTTTACATAGAACTAAAAATTTTTTGTTATAAAAAGGAAAAGAGAATCATCTTAGGTTCAACCCATCTGGTTGCCTTGATTTTAAAATTAATTGATGTGCGATTTCAACATTTCTTAAATTTATCAGATTGGTATTTTGATTGGGGTTTGGCTCTAAATGGTAAATTCCTTTTAGGCTGAAGCAATTTTCTAATTTATTTTGATTGTGTTGAATCGCATGAGCAGATAATGGTCTCTCATAATTTTGATGAACAACATCAAATCGATGATTGGTCATTCTCACTCTTAATGGAGTGATGGTTTTTCCAATATAGTCTTTGGGACAGAATTTACAGGTTAGTTGATAAATTATATTTTTTGTAGTGCAATCAATGTTACCTTTAATAGGATATTCTTTTTCAGTTGTGCTACTTTTAAACGATTTAGAATTTATTAACATCTTACAAATGCCGCATCTTGGCTTATTACAAGGATTGCACACGTTACATTTGATGTTATTACTTTTTGTATTGCCTTCATACTTTAATTTCGGTCTAGAGAGAATGTTTTGTAAACTTGGAGGTTTTTTAAAAATTACTTTGGGGGGCTTAGAAAATAAATTTCTAGTTTCAGGGGAAGATTCCAAAATAGGAAAAGAAACCTTTAGAATTTTGTTGATTTTATGAAGGCCAGGAAAATATTGGGTGATAAATTTAGGATCATTAGGATTAATGGCACTGGAAATATTTTTAGGTGCTCTAATTTGTCTATCAACAAGATTTTTTGGATACCCCCTTTCAAAAAGTACATGGGACAGTCTGTTTATGTAGTTATGGAAGTCAGATTGCTACAAAGATTTTTTGCTCTTATTGATAAACTCTTGGGTATAGATTTTTTTATGTGAACTGGATGGCAGCTGGTGAAATGCAAATATTGCATTTTGTTACTGTCTTTGACATGAATTTTTGTTTTCAAATTGTGATTTTCAATAAATACATCAGTATCCAAGAATGTTACTGAATCTGGTGAGATAGACCATGTAAATTTTAAAATGCTAAATTTATTGAGGTTAAAAAGAAAGTCGTTAAGTTCTTTGATACCATGCTGCCATATACACTATACAATACAACTATACAATATATATATATATATATATATATATATTGTAGTTAGAAAATTTAACTACCAACATATTGAATGTAAAAGTTTGTAATGGTAAGCCAAATTTCCCTCATTACATCTTTCATGTGAGCCAGAAAAAGGGTTTCCATTATTTTTGTGTGAACCGATAGTTAATAGATATTAGTTAAATAAGTATCCTTTGTCAATGGATTTTATTGCTATAGAAACTAATTATCGTACAAACAATTATTATATCAAGCAAATAAAATGTTACTTGAAGAAGTAACATAAGTTTTTACCATATACATTCATTTATTGAATTATATTGAGGGCAGCTCATCTCGAAGTACAGCAATTCTGTGTTTATGCTAAGATACTTTGTCAAAGTACAGATGTGGTAATAAGGATCGATAAAATACCTGAGTCTCTGGCAGGAGAACAGTATTTTATGGCAGATTTGGAATTCATTTTCCGATATTAAGAAGAGTCAAACATGTGAAACTGTTATAGCGTATTCCAAAATGAAACTAAAATTTTGATATACATACACTATTTAATAGTTACGTATAGTGTATGTTTTTTTGAATCAAAAGGACTGGAAAATATTCTATGAGTTGTTTAATTATATTGAAATTCCTATACAAAGTTGGGAGAAGTAATAAGGTCGTACATAAGCCAGTTATTTAGTAGCATCTTATCTTGAAACCTTTCAGGTATTTCGTCCAAGTATAACTATAAAAATGTATTCATAATTAACACACACATACATGTTTATATCGTTCAAGTAAGAACCATATTTAAAGATCTACCATCAGTGATGAACAATGTGGAACACCTCGGCCTTTATTCAGTATTCTAAGCAAAGGAGTCTGTAAAAGGACTTCAAATAAACAAACTGTACTTTAATAAAGACATACTGTATTCTAATATATTTAGATTTTTAGTTTCTCGGTTCTTCCACCGTATTTTCCCCCTGATAAACTGTATGATTGCCACTTTCTTTTACGTAATCCAATCATATCTGGATCAAAATGGATGCATTTGATCAAATTAGCAATTTATTTTATGAACAAAGTAACCTCTGTAAAAAAGGCTTTCGTAAATATGAAGGCACAAGAGAGATACGAATCATTATAATATAGAATTACTGTTAAAGTTGGTGACATAAAAGTATATTAGAGTATTTAACTTTATTGATGAGTGCGAAGCATATCAGTGAGAAATTTCATTCCAGATTCTACAATCGGAATCCATGCAGTAGAAGAAATAACTCTTACAGTGTAACATATCTCTGCTGCAGGTCGATGTGAGGCGAGCCGCCAAACAATAAGCGGCCGGTGATTTGTTGAACAATCCCGGTACCTTACATTAGCTGAATTCCGTAGTTAATCCATCTTCCAGATGTAGCTGTTTCTGTTCTTTTACATATCAAACTGGAATTATAGCGTACGGCTTTAAACTTATATTAGTAACACTATTATAATTATAATATAAAGTAATCAAATAAAAGTTATATTAGATTATAACAATATAAACTAGAAAGTAATGTAGAAAAAAAGCCGTCTGAGTTTTGATTGGAAAATAGTGTTGACTTGTAATAATTTTTCAACCGTTTACTTCAATAAAATAAAATTAAGATACAGTTTACCTCCCCGAAGATGTTTCAGACAGTTAGTGGTATACCAGCGTTAATTAGACAGTACTTATCCAATTCTTTAACAAGACCGTTCGCTAGTCTAAAACTTTAGAATGTATCTAGATTCGGTAATTTCAATGTAATAAATAATTATTTTACAACGAACATAAATTACATTTAACTTTTTATATACAATGTAGGCAATTTCACACAAAAAATTTATTTACACTAAGTTTATATAGTGTCTAGTACTTTAAGACGGCAGCCGTTCAGAAGGTTTAGTAATATAAATTTGAATCTATATTATTCATCATAAAATATATCTTCACAAAAATAATATTAGATTAGTTTTAACTAAATCGAGTCCACGTTTACAAACAGATTTATATGCTTATAAAGATTTTGTTGTTGTAAGATTTAAAGTTGATGGAGCTTCTAAATATGTGAACATAGTACAAGTATATTAATATGCCACCATTCACATTTATTGTGGTAGTAGTATTGTAAAAATTAAATGTGTCAATTAATAATGCATCTTTAGTTTTACATTTCAAAATGGTACCCACATGTAAAATATATTTTTATAGGGCTGTTATTATTTTTGGTAAGGAATATTCAAATTTGAAGAGAATATTATAAATTATAAGTTATTAAACAAGTAACAGATTAAAACATGGTAAAAAACTAACTATTAACTAAAATATTTCCTGTGTGCTAGGTAAATTATTTAATGTAAAGTATACATTTTCCTCTTAAATTATAACGTATATTTGGGCATTCCTTCTGCTGATGTTTGTATAACTAAAGAGCCGGAATGTTGGCAACAGTGAGCCGTATTTATTGGCACTTCGCGCTTGTTGTTGGCGGCTTGTAATCCCTTTGTACTCATCAATTCCGACCTCAGAACGGGTTTTATTCTAAACAGTTGGTAGTTCTGAGAATATCTGTCACTATAACTTAAAGGTTTAAATTAAAATGTTTCACTATGATAATATCCTGAAAGAAAAAAAATATCATTACGTCACTGGGTGGGAGGGTCATGCGTTGTGTTCACCCCGAGCATTAATTAAAACCCCACGTCTCTTTCGAGTGGTTCTAATTAAACAATTGTTCTAGACATGTCGACTGTCCTTTTTTTGAAGACAAGTGCCTTTTGGATTGTTATGCTAAATATCAGGTCACATAGACCACATGTGGACTATTTATGGTCAAGTAGATGGTCAAATGATGGGGAAATAGCTAAATATATGTATTTACATTTTAAAGCACTAAAGTAGAAGACGTTGCAAATTGTCACAAAAGTAGACTTTTTAATCTTGTAGATAAATTAGGCTACAGTAATGAAGTAGTTTTTTTATGTTCGTAACAGAAGACATTGTGTGTAATCGATGGACACTTTGTAGACACATATTCATACTAGCAGTTAATGTATGTGATACAAACATATTTGCAGGCTTTGCAATATTAAATGCCCTGATCCACCATATTGTAACTATTTTGCTATATAGCCTACTTGACCGTAATATATACTTTACTGCGAGTTACAATACACATATGACGATGAACACGGTGTAATTCTAGTTGAGGGTCGTTAATAATAACGATTTATTTGTCTTCCGATATGAAAGGTAGTAGCACAATCTGTTCGGAACAATGGCAACCTGATTAAAGACCTCATTTACTTATGCTCCTGGAACTAATATTAAAACCATTGGGAGAAAGTTCTTGGCTTCAATATACTGCCAGCGCCAAGTCCTTATTCATGTTTGGATTAGTACTTGTCATTAATATTAATTTCCTTCATTTAAGTAGAACTTAATTGAACAAATTTGGAAGGGGAAGTATGGATTCACTGGGTAAAATACAACATGTTTATAAATTCTAGTTAGATTATTTTAGACCGATTCAAAAACTGGTTCTACCTGTGCCAAGATGTGCAAACCTATATAAGTTTTAGAAAGACTTGCGTACATTGATGGAGTTAGATAGATGCTCCCGTAAACTGGTGGTTATAACTTAGCTTGGATACCCACTACACCAGTCGAAAAGGGTGTGGAAACTTTTCAGAATTTATATTTTATCCACAATAGGCTTGATGTTTGAAAAGAAATGTCATTAGTCCTTTCAGACAGTCAATAAACCACGTCATCTTGATGAATTTGGTATAAAAAAGCTGCAATTTTTTTGTTCTCAAAGTAAAGTCCTCCTTAGTAATATGTCACAATATCTAAGGTATATGCGTTCTGACGTAGGCTTACCCTCAAGATTTCCATGACACTCCCTATAGGTCTATTCCAATTCTGGCGTGTGATGGCTATTGCGTATAAAGGTTCTTCAGATAGCAGCGCAGCATATGCCATTTTTGAAATTTTACATACCTTGTATATGCGTTTTGTATATAAAATAATGTATTTATCTTTCAGTGAACATCGTATCTAAATGTCTCAGTTCCAGTGCTAGTGAAAATGAAGCATGTTATCAACTGATTATTTTGTACATGAATTGAGACAATTTTGTACAGAGATTATAAACATGTGTGCTACTTTTTAAATGAAACCTAATTAATATTTATATTCCCCTTCTTTTTGTACTTATACCAATAAACTCAATAAACCCATAAAGGTAATAAATAAGAAACGAGTTTACTTACTGTGCAATATTTTATTATAGAGGAGAGATAATATAACTATAATATAAATCTCAGAGAGCATGTCTGTAAATGAGGATATTTTAAGGTAACTGAAAATAAAACTTCGTTACCGAAGTTAAGTTACCATGTTTATGTAAGGAGATTTTTTTTCGTATAAGGAAAACTGAGGATATTACTTGAAGTGTTAGTTAGCAAGCCGAAGGGACAGAGGTTGTATTTTATTTTTAGAACGTCCTGAAAATTGGTGTGATTTATATAGTTTGGTTTGGATTCCTAAACCGTATTTTAGGTGTTTTATTAATAAATCTCATTGGGACGTACACTGCGATTTGTTTCCAGATCTTTGCCTCAGAGTAACATGAAAATATCAATATAAAATATTCATTACTTTTTAGAATGGAAATTGATATGTACGGTGAAAAGGAAACTGTAAACTACCAATATGAAAAATCAATTACCGAAGAGAAACATTGTGGGAATTGTGAAACATTCTTCTGGCGAATGTAGAAAAAGAATTATGCACATTTTCTTTTGCAGCTTTCCTCACATTATAACACAAAAGGAGAGAGAACACTTTGAAAATAACACAAAAGAGCGGGAAATCTACAATAGAACTTCTGATCTGTAACTATCCACCTATTGTGTAATGTTGCAAATCCTATACTTTCATCCTGTTTGATGTCAAAAAAATAGTAATATCGCTTGCAGACGGTGAGAATAGTGCTTACTAGTTATAAACTTCGGTACTAATTTTACCGTTAATGTCTTTTTGTGTAAGGGTAGTCCCGTCTTCGTCTCGACTTTAGGTTACAGGTATATACCAAATATAAACAGAAATATGATTTTTGTCTAAACATATATGCAAGTGACTAGACCTAGTCTTTTTAAAAGTAGACTAGAGTTTTTAATAGATTGGCTTGTAAGAGATAGCTGTACTCTATGGATTGATGGTGATTTTAATTTAATTTAATTTTTATGGTTTTTCTTACAAAATGAAATTTATGTGAAAAATGAGGATGAAAGAACAATTCAACAGAAATTTTAAAATGGGATAAGAATTTATTTGTATAGGAAATGAATATTTTTAGGAAAGAGAAAAATGTTAAAATAACTGGTTTTAACAATAAAAAGTGACAAACATTTAAAAATATAAAAATAAAAAATCCGATATACAACTTGAGTCATGATTCATGGACTGTGTTCTGGAGGTTTAATAATGATATTTATCAATAGAACTCATGTTATAGCGAGCACTAAAATTTATTACAGAATACATTATACGGTTCTCTAAATCTAGTATATAGAGACAGACAGATACGATTGTTTCCGGATACAAGTTAATTTAGTCCATGAGCCGAGAAATATTTCAATTCAATAATCACACAACTTGGTTTTTCCTAAAATTGTCTGAACACTTTTTCTAAGAAGAAATTTTGTCGTTAGCCGCATTAAAATTGACGGATCTTCTAAATGGGATAGTATCAAAAGGGTTATTAAAAATATTAAGTATATATTATTCCTAAAATAATATTTTTTTAGCTTGACTCTGTAAATGAATATTTTATAATGTCAGCTGACCATATATAGACCCTTAAAGTAGTGAATTTCTTTTTTATCTGGTTGTCTGACGGTTAGTTTTAGATGCATGAAGTTTGGGGAGTATAACAATTGAAAACAATACTTCCATATTTTTCACCATTTTTATAAGCTCCAATTTTACTAACACTAAAAAAACTAACACGACATTTGATTGTTATGAGAAAGTGTTCTTGTACAATGTAAAAAAAGATGCCAGGTCTTAGAAGTTTTGCAGTTGCTCAGCAAAGTAATAAATTTATCTAGGCGTATATCGAATGTTTGGCTTTATACATAAATGTCCAAAATCACAGATAGACATGGCATATGGTAGAAATATTACTCAATTCAGTATATGCATCGAATGTGTGGTTGTAGACGTAAATGTCCGGAATTACTGATATACACGGCGTATGGTAGAAATATTATTAGATCGTATATTTTTACTGAACTCATGGAGTAAACCGAGCTCCAGGAAGGCAGTAAACAGAGGTTTTGTGGTTACTTGAGCTAAGAGACTAATTACTCGTGCTTCCAGCTGCTGTTAACTGTTTTATGTATCGTGTCAGGCACAAGTGACGCGGAGATTAATTAAGAACATTTGGTGTAGCAGTACTGAATATAAAAATGCAGGAAGATGATAAATCTGATCTGAAAATATTAAAACTACTTCAACATAAATAGTGAAATATGTGATAGACATTAACATAGCTACCATTATAATTTAATTTAAAATTATTTAAACAGCATTAAACTGAGCCTAAGGCCATTTTTATTCAGCCTGAAAAACATCAGCAAGTAGACCCTTATTGTATAGAAACAAGAGTGGGATATCTAACAGCTTGTCACAGATAATAATCAGAAATCACAGAGTTAATGCCAATTTATTTAGTTTTCTCTAGAGATTTAATTTTGGTTTTATAGTTGTTACAAAATGTGTTATAAAATACTTACATTATTTTGTACAACTTAAAATTATCCACTATTCCTGTACAGACATCCTTTCACGATTGCCTTCTACGAGTATCACTATGAACGTTTCCTCTTAAAAGATTAGTACATTTAACAGATTGTCTATTATTTAGATAGATCTAGAATTTACCTGTTGAAGTGTGTAAATTTAAAATTCCCAATCTATGTATCATCAAGATTAGGTCAAAATATTTACGCATTTTACGTAATTGTGTATGAAAGCTGTCCATGTGAATCGCAAAGTCAAGTTCATTGTCAAGACAATTTGTAAAAAGGGGGTGTCCAGGGGTAACAAAATTTCCTTACAGAAATAATTTAATACCATGGTGTTGGATAGAATTTAGCAAAAGTTTGCATGAACGTTGTAAGTGATAAAGTTTTACCCTAGATTGGGTTTTTTACGTGTTTGAGACGAAGTGGTTAAGCCTTAGGGATAAAACTATTCTGTAAAAAACTGCGCATAACGGCTCGAAATTTGGGTTGTTTTAAACTGAATTCGACTTGAATGTTCTATAGTAATGTTCTCGTAGCTGGCTTTAAAACCAAGGAGCTGGAGCCCCACGGTGTTTTACACAAAACTATTATACTCGCCTTGGGATTTGATGTATTGCATGATAGTTCTATATGACACTTATTAACCAAAGGTGGTTTTTAATGCTCTTCGGAGCTTCCCTAGCAATATTAAAAGAGAAAGAGAATTATTTTGGTAGTAGATAGCTCAAGACAATTTTCGGATAGTAGGATGAATCATACCCCACTAGGATGCCATTAAGAGAACGTTTATGGTATCAAAACTTCCGGTACGTCACATGAGCTGGCGTTCTTCAAATTTGTTATTTTAGTGTGAAGCATACACTAAAATACATGATAAGAAGTGTTTAGTTTACGGTAATCAGTATATCATAAAGAATTAGGCAAACTAATTGATCACCAGACCAACTTTCCTCTCAATCAGTTGAAAGTGGTCACTGGCACCATCTGAATAATATGAGAAACTTTTCATTTGTGTATGCCTCAAACCAGATAGATAGAACTTACAAGAACAAGAAATAAAAAATCCATGTATTCCTTGTAGAATATCGTTTTATGATGTTTTATTCGAAGTTGTTACACAAATATTAATCTTTTGATAGTAATTTTTTATCCCATTGTAAGTTCGTTGATTTTTAGATAAATCTTTATCCGAAATATGGACTGTGAATTATAATTTTATTTTGAGGCCACTAAAGAAAAGAAAACATTGGAAGTTTAAAAAAACTTTCTTAACGGCAATGAGCATCATATATGGTGCACATTATTCTTTTATAGCATTTTTCACATAAAAAGAAGGAGAACCTTTGTAAATAACACAAAAGGGGAGAATACAGATCTGGATAAACTACTACAATTGAAATTCTGTTTTCTACTCATCTTCTTGTTTTATAGTGATGTACTTTTATATTTTAATGATGCTTGTGCTAACAAACGCTGTTTCCTTTAGGATTGGTCTATTTCCGAAATTTTCATATCGATCTCAAACTGGGTGCTTTTACAATGCAATTTCGCTCTTGGCAGATTGGTCTTGACCGTTCCAGTTAAATTTTAACGCCCGTATGTATGATATAAATACGCATACAATAAAATAAAAAGTAAAGTTTATCATATTTTACCAGGTGAGGTTAGGGTTAACTGCACACCAACCTGGGACTAACGGCTTACAGATGACTTCCGAACCACAACCTACGGCCGGGCAGGAGGGCTGTTTGCAAGGACAATATCACTCATTGGTTACCCAAGCAACAGCCACGCTTGACTTTGCATTATTTAGTTATCTTGCAATAACCCACTACCTGTGCCATTGAAAATATCCTATGTACGAACTAACGCAAATTATTCTTGTCAATGATAGTGATAGTTTCGATAGCTTTGGACCATTGGTTGAATTACTCAAATGGACGTTCATTGTGGTTTATAAAAAATGTCACAAGTAAGAGAGTATATATTTCATACTCATGGTTAGCTCGAAATATAGTATAAGACCTAGACAGCAAAATACACTGAGATTTTAGAGTTAGTTATTTGATAGTAAAACGAACTCGTGAACGTCTATAAAAGCTATACATTCATAGTCAACCAGGCAGTTTTTTACATTTATTTAGAAACCTTCGGAAAATATACCACGCATTATAATATTTAACGATATACATTGTTATAACAAGTAGAAAAAATATGACCAGTAAATAGACTTGCTATATTTATGTTGCAGTTTAAACTAAAATTAATTAATTTTAAAAGTCTTTATAACTGATACTTGTATTAAGAACGTTCACTATCCCAACATAGGACATAGAATAATAAATTTAAATAGCATATCTTTAAGATATATACACAACTTAACAATTCCAGTCAGTCATTAAAGAACTTTTTGGTCAATGGAAAAGTTAAGCCAATGATGGTGATGATGTTAGTGGCTAATGATAATAATCAATATCTCTGAATGTCTCTAACAACTTAAATAAAATATGTTGAGAGTAAATACGCAAAGTTAATTAATTTTATAATATTGTTTAAGAAGCAAAGAGCCTTGTATATCCATATTACTATTGAAAATTGTAACAGTACTGCAATCAGAAAACTATTGTATGTGTTTAGGTATAACATTTTTATAACAACTTAACAATTCCAGTCAGTCATTAAAGAAATTTTTGGTCAATGGAAATGTTAAGCCAATGATGGTGATGATGTTAGTGGCTAGTGATAATAATCAAAATCTCTGAATGTCTCTAACAACTTAAATAAAATATGTTGAGAGTAAATACGCAAAGTTAATTAATTTTACAATATTGTTTAAGAAGCAAAGAGCCTTGTATATCCATATTACTATTGAAAATTGTAACAGCACTGCAATTAGAAAACTATTGTATGTGTTTAGGTATAACATTTTTATAAACAAAACAGACATCTTGCCAAGAGATGAGACCATTATTTAGCTACAAAAACATACGGGGGCTATAACTATTATTTCATAACATTACAATACTTTTGGTTGTTCTTAAAATATCTTCAGTGTGACACAGTTTTATTAATGTCACACCAGTGTTACGATTGTATACTGACCTGTATCAGAGGAACAGAAAACCTGTCGTGAAGGAGAATTTTGTATTTAAGTCTTGTTTCGATCTTGTTTTGGCCGACACTACTATTCTTTTAGCCAATAACGTTGACTAGTTCCCAGTTATGAATACCCAATAAAATTAGTTAGTAAAATCAGGCTAAACAAACAATAAAATACTTCCACAAGAAACAGATTTTATGCTGCCTACACACTTGGTATTATACACGGTTGGTAACAAAGTGACGAAAACAGAAAGTTGTGAAAATAAATGCAACTTGTACCTTTCAATAAGGTACATTTTTAATAAGGCCAGATTTGGTTATAATCTCTAATAAGATTGACATGTTTTTCATGCCTCTGAATGCATTTGTTACTGGGTTTGAATTTGCAACATAGGTTTCATTTTACTATTAGAATCAGTATCACGTTGTTATTGAACAATGACTATTGAGCAAATCGTCATGGCCACAGTTTTATGTTTACTATGAAACAGCCAGTGTTCAATTGCATTTTTTAGAATGAAAAGAGGATAGTCTGTTCTGTTGAAGCGTATTACTTCACAATAAAACCCTCTATTTCTGAACACAACTGGTATTCTGTCATTATTGAACAATGTACAGGAAATTCCATCCTTACTATGAGAAATCTAGCGATGTATTGTGAAATGTAGAAAGAAAACTAGATACGCTGCTCTGTTAGCACGTATCATTTCACAAAGAAACCCCTGCATTTGTCGTAGAGAACTGGTATTTCGTTGTTATGGAACAATGAATTATAAATCATCGTACACGAAATTGCAACTACACTATGAAAAAACTAGCGTTTTAATGACAGGTGTAGAAAGAAAACTAGATACGCTGCTCTGTTAGTGCTTACCCTGCCGCAGCATTACTTTTACATGAGGTATTAATGAATGTCTCTCGTTCAGTATTTTTACTTTGCATTTTCAAAATATTCACCAAAGTGTGCTGTTGCTAAAGTAGCGCTTCTACTTGCACTACGAACAAACACAATTGTTTTATCAAGTTTAATAACAACCTTATAAGTAATAAATATATTTTATGTAAAACTCTGTTGATGGTTGAAGGGGAGGGGTGCTAAGAATGTATGGATGTTAACACACCATCCTCAAGACTACGGGACAATAGTTTGAGATTTGAATTTTAACACATTTCGAGACAACTAAATCTACTTTTTATATATTCCGAAATACTTGAAAATGAATAGAAGTAAAACATTTACATTGGTAAACATGTATTGGCTACATTGTGGCAATTTACATTTGAAAGGTGAAAATATGATGAGAATATGACTGGCACACATAACATAATATTGATATTTTACCATGCATATATTTTCATCAAGCAGAATTCATTTCTGAGTTTATAAGAACCATAGTAATGATTTACTATGTGGTCCAAAGGTGTAAATGTTGTACTAAATATATTGTCATGTGCATGGACTGTCAGTCCCAAGAGTTCGTTAATCAATACTTGTAGCTGTGATAATAGGTACTTTAGTGCATTAATGTTTCGGTAAGGTATCATAGATAGACTGTGAGAGAACGAGTTATAATAGAATAGTAAACTAAAAGGTGTTCCTCTAAAACAATATTTGAAAACAGTTTAAAATATTTTCATGGAGTATAATTGTGGAATATTACCAAATCCCATATGTATGGTTTTTGGTAGTCAAATTTTCAAATGTAAACGTATATAATGCTATATATTATCATTTTATAGGTTTGTGTTTAGACAAACATTTTGATGGTAACACAAAGTCGTTTTTAAGTAAGTTTGTAATTCACCGTATTACACCAATAAGAATAATAGCAAAAAACTGATTTTTAAAATTAAATTTTACGATAAAGTAATTAGGACAGTTATTTTGGTGAATAAATTGATAAAAAAATAGCAATAAAACAATAAAAAATTGTTTACGGTTGGTTTTAAAGAAGTAGATTATTACTATTCATAACACAGACATATAAACATAAATAAAGATAATTGTTTCATTTATATTGTTAGAATCATATAACCAATTTTATATTGAAATAATTCAATGGAATAAAATAATTGTTTTATTTAAACTTTATTTTTATTTTGAATAGTTTTGGACTTTTAACTAAAATGTAATTTTATTACAATATCAACACGTTAAAATTATGCTAAAATCTAAATCTTTATCCTGTTGTGGATACTACCTAAAATTACGAAAAAAATTCGTATGCTAAAAGTGTGTGTTTTACAATTCGCTGTATGTTATAATGATTTGAAATCTGGGTTTTGACTGTAAGAAGATTTTTGAGAAAATTATCATGCTTATTTTCTCAGGGATTACATTGTGTTATCACATTGGCACATTTAAGGACAACACGAAATTTCAATTTTATAATTGTGTTTTTATTTATTTAAGTGTTACTTTTTTAACGCTATATTCAACACGCTAATATAGGTCTAACGACTTGTTTCTCAACATAAGTAGAGAAACCATAAGTATCTTTAATTTTAAGGATATAAGATATATAAAGCACATTTTATAGTTTTAGCTTCCACGTGCGTTTTATTTTAAATTCAGATATACTATCAGATTTTAAGTACAATGTACTAAGAAAAAAACGTTACTGCATTGTAGTTTATTTTAAACAAATTAGTATGAAAATATAATATAGCTCATTTCAAGAGTTTTTAAATTACTTGTCTGGATTTCTGGAGAACTTATAGTGCCAGAGAACTGTTGTCAAGTTTCAGTGATGCGGTTTACTGGAGTTGGTAACCTAGTAACCTCCAGTTCCTCGTTGATATTACCCTGGTAGCCGCATAAAGGTTGGGTTCCAGTTTTACTGGTAGCTGTTGTCGCTACGTTCCTGAAGCAACTGTACTTTTGTACGTCATATTGATTTTATTCGGGAAACTAGTATTTAAGGATAGAGATTTTAGGAAATTTATATTAGTGTTACAGGGAAACTTTTACTTGCAAAATTATGAACAGTAGCTAACAAATTGTAAATAACACAAAGCTATTATACCCGAAAACCAATATACTCTGAGCGATTATCACGACGAAGAAATGTATAAATAAAAGCCTCTTATTAAAGAATTTAATTACTCACTTTCAAACCCTTTTAAGTAGGTGATATATTTTGAAACTCAACAGCAATATCACACGAATAGAAAAAAGCAATACTCACGCTGGTCATAGGAAAATACCACATCTTCAGATCTTTTCACATCTTATTTCAAGGGCACCGATATTCTTCAATTCAAAAGGCATCAGCAGACATCCGCAAATGCTGGTATTTTGTACCATAAAAGATCCTTGTACCAAATTTAGTTTCTGTAGTATCTGAGAATCCCTGGATAGTAATCACTAAGTGTACACAGGAGTAATTTAATTTATTTATATTACACGTTTATTGCCAACATATGTATTGTTTTGCTTTGACTACTATATAGTTGATTTAAAATGGTAAATGGAATATTATTTTTAAGAATTCTAGGAGACGACAAACCACTATGTAAATATTGTAATGCTTTTTCCAGAAAGATGCCTCTGAACAAAATCTCAGTACTTTAGGTAGTTCTTTACATACCATATCTAGGTAGGTACGGTAAGTATATTTCTTTAAAATATGAACTTTATTTAGAAAACATATTTAAAGTCACTCAGTTCATTGGCAGAAATAACCAGTGTGCTGACTATTATTTAACATTAATTTTTAATTCTTATAAAAAGATGTCACCTACAGAGCCTATATACAGTGCTGCAAAAAACCAATAACACACCTAAATATTTATAAGCATGGGAATCCTATTACATAAATCAAGCAAATACAGAAGATTTATTAAATGAAGAAGTTGGACCAATACAAAATTAAATATTTCTTTCACGAAGCTTACAAAAGTAACATTCAAAATGTATATGGTATAATTCTAGTAATAAGTTTATTTTTATTTTACACACTAAGCCACGCATGTCATATTAATATTAAAACCACATATGTCTAATTATTATTTAAAACAAATCTACTTTTTGTATTTACTTTCGTGAGGTGTCTGACGAAGATCACAGCGTGTGTAATTGTAAATATTCTATTCCTTTTAAAGTCACGATTACGGACGCAATTCATGAGGTAATCTTTACGAAATTTTGTACAAAAGTTCTTACGTATGAATGACAAGGTTATATTCAATGCTGGGCCCATCACACCGACGGGGTTTAGTCCCATGGCCAAACGTTTTCATAATCGACTACTATAGACATTGTTTGATAGATGTTATTATGTTTGATAAATAAACATTAGAATGAGCGATGTATGTGATAAAGTTTACGCTTGATTGAGTTACCGTACGTTTGCCAGTGAGTCCTTCCTCAACGTCATATAAATAATATACATGCACGTTTATGAAAATGTATTCCAACTCATATAATCTGTAATAATAACTTTTACAAGGGAAAGTAGCATTTCCTGCCTACAATTTTATTAATTAATCTCAATCATGATGCCGCACGGAGTTGCGTGTTTTAAGATCACTACGTGGAAGTTTCAATGTCAACGCAAACATTGATAAGTGTTTTTTTACTATTAATAATTATGTGTCATTTTTTAAAATTATTACATAGAAAAACATTGATCTAAAGGTGGCCTTGCAGTTTAAATCGAATCTTTCCAATTTATTTCGTATTCATCGAAGTACAGAAGAAAAAAAGGACCGGTCCAAAGATTTATCTAAAAGGAATATGTAAAACAATAATTAAAAAGTAGAAGTCACTGGTGTGATCGTTTTAAATCTTGTAAAAAGCTATTGTTACTGTTGTTTTCTTTTGAGTGCCAATCGACTTTGGGTTAGATAAGTTGCTTATTCCATGAATCTGGAGACACCAAAAGATAAAGAGGGACATTTTGAAAAAATAGTTTCTATGTCAGTCCATTTGGTCATTATCACGGAAACGAAACAAAATGAAACAAGTTTTCCAGTGGATTTTTGGATATTTTACTTTATTATATTTAAATAGTGTTCATGTAATTGATGGGAAACTAAATCGTTAATGACTTTTGTAGGTTATAAATCAGTTTTGCTACACTCGCGCTCCATTAAAACTGCGATTAACTTGTAAATTAACCGTGTAGGAATGCTGTATTACATCTGTTGATAAATTTTAAGTGTTTTGTGTTCCCGGATTCATCGATGTTGCAAATAAATAAATGACTAAGGATAGGTGTAAACCTCATTATAAACACTTAAATAATGCACATTTCCCTAAATATACCTCGTAATGAGTGCTGGAACATCTGACTCCCCGATATTCTTAAAACATGTTTAGGATTTGATATAAATGTTTAAATTTCCCAAATAGTTAGTGAATAAGAGGTTATAAATTTGTTTTTAAATGTAAAGTCATATAAAAAAAGAAGATGACAGCGTAAAAGAGCGTGTAACTGTTCCGTATACACTTTATAGCGTGCTAAAACATGAATATTGAAAACAGTAAACAAGATAAAATTTAATAAGATATGAAGTTCGGCTGAAGTTTGATTTATAGTTATCAGTTTATTTACAGTCACTTCTTAGTTGATAATGTTGAGATACAACTGAACAGTCTGTGAACAGTGTTATCTATATTCGTAAGAGCTCATAAAATTCAGTAAAATTAATTTAGCATCATGGCAAGTAGTATCTAATAATAAAATTAAAATGTTTGCGATGAGGATAACGGTAAAGGGTTTTCAAAGTTCCATGTACACTTGATAGGGTGCTGAAACATAAAACTCAAGAACAGTATATGAGTTCAGAGTTAATGAGACATGAAGTTAGGTTCCTAGTTCTCCGTTTAGTTAAAGTCACTTCTTAGTTGATTATGAAGACATAAAACTCAATAAAGTAAGCTGCAGCCAACTATATTAAACATGGGCACAGTGTCATCTTTATTCGTAACAGCTATGTAAGACTCATTATTAATTACAAGAAGGTTGGATAGAGCCTGCCAATATCCAAGGCATGTCAATAAGCTATCAAAACAATCTACCGTGTATCTCCGAAGATAAAAGACCAAACTTAAGTTGTTGGTTATAAATTTAAACCAAACTTTAGTTGCAAGCTTCCTTTCCACTAACTTTACTTTCTTCCTTGGTAAAGATACATACAAAAATATTGTAATATAAAGATTATACAATTTTATTAAAATAAGATAAAATTTAGTCTATGATTAATAGTTGTTTTACTGTGTATTTTTATATGTAACTCTCAATCAGCTAAATTACTTGGCTGTATACATAAATATATTTTCCTACAGTCAGCACTACAAAAAGCGAGTTATGGAGGCATGCAAACCGTGATAGTGTAAAACATTTATATTGTGTTTGTAATGAATGATATACTGAATTAACAACCACATTCAGACTATTTTCATACTAAATCTCGAATCTGGAGTTTTTCCGATATGTATATGATCTGCTGACGATCACTTGTCTCTAACTGACGATTTATTTTTTAATTAAACGATATATTAATAAAGTTTGTAATATACGGGATTTATAATCTCATATTTTTTATCTGTAATGTTTTAGTCCAAAATAGTTTATGGTATTATATTAATTTACGTTTGGAAACAGTTTGATGTCCTATATACTTTCAAATCTTAAGTTTAGCAAGGAACCAGACGACTTCAGTCATCTGTTATCATCTCGTTGGAGCTATATGCAGCACCAGAATAGAGCAGGGCTTTGAAACTGAAGATAGTCAGGAAGAGACTCGACAGGTTATAGTGCAAGGTTGCACTGAGGGTGTGCAGTGGATAAAGGACGATATCCACAGATGCGGCTTTCGTCGTGGCAGGAGACCCTCCAATGGAGCTGTTAGCTATAGAGAGGACGAGAAAAGTTAGAGAGGACTATTTATAGTTTGACGAGAAAAGAGGAGGCTAGAACACAACTCATGAGACGATGGCAGGAGAATCGGAGATCAGCAGAGAATGGAGAGTGGACCAGAAGAATTATCCCCATACTGAGCGTGGGCACGGACACACTGACCATGTCACCCAATCTTTTAGTGAACATGGTAGATTCAGCGACTACCTAAACAAGATAGGCAAAAGCCAAAGTGCAGAGTGTAGCACTGTCATGAGGCTGATGTCACAGCGGAACACACATTCTTTGTATGAAAACGGTGGCAGGCAGAGAGAAGAAATGGACTGCAGCAACTCACTGTGGACAACACTCTGGGGAAGATGTTGGAGAGTGAAGGGGCATATGAGGAAGTAGCTCAATGATTAAGAAAATCGTGACACGTACAAGCAAAGACGAGCCATGGGAATAAACCGACCTAAAATGAATCAATGAATTAACTGAAAGCTAAAAAAAACCCTGTAAGAGCTGAATTAATACTGATTGGTGGTCCCGACTCTTGCGGGATGGAGACCATAGGGCGGGGATTTTAGTGGGTGAGAGTCTCACATGCCTGGGGTAACCGTCATGGTTAGGCGGTACCCTCTAGGTATCTGGTAGAGATTTCCACCTCCCCTTGAAGCAAATAAAAAAGGTCAGTATATTTGAAAATAATAAAAGTGCGGTGAATCTTATTTTCACATTCTATCAAACCTGACAGAGTATTTACTAAACGCACCCTGACTAATATATTTAAATGATTTTAGAAAATTAGTTTTAAAATAAAATATACATATTTTGAAATTTTTGCTACATTAGTTGACAGTACAGTAACAAAGAACTTTTTAGCCGAAGCTCTGAAACAATGATAGAACTATTTTAATTTTAGCGCAGAATAAGTGAGATAATAGTGAAAATGGTGAATCTTAAGACTGGCAATATTGCTCCAGATAGGACCTAAGCTATTTAATATTTTGACACAATTAAATTTTCCAAGAACAATATAATTTTTTAATTTAAAATGTTTGTTTACACAATACGATTTTTGCAGAATTTTACAAATATAATATAATATAATGTAAGCTTGTTAACTCGATAACTGCCGTGAGCTCTGACTGATTCAGATTCGAGGTTTAGTCTGAAAATAGTCTGAATGTGACTGTTACTTCAGTATATCATGCATTACAAATATAATATAAAAATTTTACGCTATCGCTGTTTGCATGCCTCCAAAACCTTGCTTCTTTAAGATGATGACTATAGGAAAGTGTTTTTAAGGTTTGGCTAGCAAATAATATTTAGGTTTCAGAATAATCTTAAATAATATAAACATGTAAATTATATCTACATTATACCAATAACTAAAAAGATTGCATTTTGTATTTTAGTCAATAAACTCCTTCGCACATGATAAATGTTATGAATATTTTTTTACAATTTAAATAATAGATAATATGGTAGAAAAAATATATATAAAACACTTTACAGTATAAGTAGAACTGTTAACACATAGGAAAATAAAAAAATGTAATTTCTCAAATGAAGATCCGCGGAGGCAGGTTATGGTACAGATAGACACCTGATTCTCTGGAAGTCAACAACAATAACTGATCAAAACAGGGTAGAAGAGTTGACAATTATTTTCTTAATATTTATGATTGGGTAGTCGGAGCCAAATCAAAAACTTCATATAAGAAATGTAGACTCGAAAAGTGCTTAATATAAGTAAACAATAATAAACATTTCATTTCGGATTCGGAATTCGTCGTCAGGTACTTGTAGGTTAACCTTAACAGAAATGTACATTGTACAAATAAAATTACAAAAATGTTAAAAGGTTTGTTATTGTTTACTCAAAAACCCCATTTATGAGGTCATGTAGTTTGGCTGTATTTAAAGCTAGGCTATGACTCGCGATATGTTGTGGCATTTTTAGTATTTGGTGTATTATTTGGTTATGTTTCTTTTGTTAATGTCAAAAACCTTATTTTTGTAGTGGCAATTATTGTAAAATAAGGTTTTATTTTTACAGACAAATTTATACTATTGTAATACATTAGATAACATGAATGGAGACTTAACTAAACCATTATCTCCAGATTCCAGGATATTACCAGTCCTAGTGCCCAAAATTAGTTTAAGAACAGTTTTCAGTTTACATATTATTTAAAGGTTGTGTGCACCAGAAATTTAATATTCATCAGTAAGGATAAATTAATTCATCCTTGCAAGGTAAGAACTTAATAATGTTGGAAGGAAAACAGTTTTAATTTTGAATCTGTGAAACTGAAACAGGTTTTACACGTAGCGCGTACAAGTTTGCAACGAGATTGTTTATTATTATTTTATTCAGTTACGTTTAGAAGAAAGATTTATTTATTATTATTAAGTTTAAAAAGATTAAATTTTATTTGAGTTTTATAAGAAAATGGGATTGTAGTATTGTGTTTAGTTTAATTTATCTGAAGACCTTTCTTAAAAGAGACTAGTGGTTCTGTAACCAATTGATAGATAAAATATTTGGAATATAGGATGTTTTGAAAAAAGTGGGAAATGATAAACATTAAAAAAATATTTCTTCACCAATATTCAATATTAAATAATTTAAAACCTAGAAACAGAAGTGCAGATGAAATAATAAAAAATGTGTTGTACCGGTGATAGAAAAATAACCTTTTACTTTGGTGATGTAAAAATAATTCAGCCCATAATTTTAACTTTACTCTCTTTATATAGTCAAATTTGTTATGTCAATGCTTTTATGTTTTACAAATAGAAAAAATGATAAATAACTACGTTTTTTTATGGTTTTATATCAGTATGTACTGTTTCAAAGTAAAGATGCTGTATCTTCAGCATTGTTAACTTTTATTAGAAGCTTACGTATTTTTTTATGTGAAGTCAGAATCAATGTCTTTATGAGGCTTTTAAATGAAAGATTAAGGTATATGCTCACAGTACGGTTGCCCATGTTATTTTTACATATTTCACTTTTCCCTCATATTCATAATTGTATTATACATAACCTAAATGCGGCGCGATTAGGCACTAGCGGACTACCCAAATCAAAACTTGAACTGTTTTCCTTTAAAACAACACGAAAACC
Source organism: Homalodisca vitripennis (assembly GCF_021130785.1). Taxonomy (NCBI): domain Eukaryota; kingdom Metazoa; phylum Arthropoda; class Insecta; order Hemiptera; family Cicadellidae; genus Homalodisca; species Homalodisca vitripennis. The sequence goes on from NC_060211.1 coordinate 74,910,306, forward strand.
AGCTCTGTACCTTGTATAATAAAATTTATATGAATCTTCAAATTTGTACAGTCCTTTTTGAAACGCCCTGTACTACCTTTAACGTTTTTATTTTGTGTTCAAGCATTGCTTCATTAACAGCATACAACGTCAATCATTATATCTGTTAAGAATAATATTAAAATTAGAGTTTGTTACAAATATTCTTGTGCGTAGCTGTCTCAGGTATATTTTATCCCTCTCTAAGGCCGTTAGACTGTTAGAAATAGTCACTGAAATCGATTTAATCTTCTATTTTAGAGAAGAAGAATGTTTTCATTTATATTCTTAAACTAAAATTTGGAATATTTTTAACATTTATTTAATTTTACATTTGATCGTTAGTTCATATTTTACATTAATTCTATTAATTATCTATTATTGAATAAAACCGGCTATAATTGCAAATACTGCTCCTATAGATAGTACGTAGTGGGGATGTGCAACTACATAATAAGTGGCATGTAAAACTACATCAATAGATGGATTAGATAAAACAATTCCTGTTAATCCACCTATTGTAAATAAAAAAACAAAACCAGCTAATCATATTATTGAAAATGACATACCCTTTGATATTCCATAAGAGCAGTCAAATAATAAAGCAAAATTTCACTTTAAAATTTAGATCTGTTATATTTTATGATGAAATCATTATTTAGATGTCGAAAAATTTTTAGTTTAGAATGTAGTGGAACAGGAATTTTTTGTTATTGCTTATTATTTTATAGTCTGGAGTCGACCAGCTCAGAAAACCGATTGTATTACGGTTGCGTTACATATTTAAAATTGTAACAATAAATATAATAATGTCTAAATGGGTTTTGGAACAAAAATATGTTCCATGGAAAACATTCCTTGCATAAAGCTACATGTCAAATGTAGGAAACCAAGCTGAAAAATTGTACAAGTATAGATTTAATGTTTGTAGGTATACAAATTTACAATTATAATTTTAATATAGCACTAAGAATCATTAACTTCATTTTGAACCATCATAATTAGGAAACGTATCATGGGATGTAATGAAGATACGAAGTTTAATTTGTACATAATAGTATAATAAACATTAATATATCCAAAAAATTCTTTCGTTCAAACACTTGTTTTTTTTTTTAAACATTTGAATTCCAAAAGGATTTTTGTAAAGTTACAGTGATGCTCCAGTGCTTGTGGTTTACTGGAGTTGGAAATCTAATTACCTCCAGTTCCTCGTGACTGCCTTTATATTACCCGCATAAAAGTTGGATTCCTTTTTTATGGGTGTTATAAATTTGAGAAGTGGCTACATTCACAAAAAGTCATACATGGCATCATGAAATACTTTTGTTCGTACTATTATATACTACTGTTAGGTTCAGTTATTAAAATTGATGTAAAATATTTAAACATTAAGGAGATTAAAATGAGTTTGAATGAATTTACTAGGCGTTAATGATGAAAGATATAAACAAGTGCAACAAAAGTAATAGTTCTTCATCGACACCAAGACATGTTCAGAATCTCTGAAGGACAGGATGATTATAGATCGAAGTTTTACTGTGTTCTTTTACTTCTTCTGCAATCTTGAGAAGAGAGCTCGGATCCTTATAAACTCAATATTAACATTATTTAAGGGATGAAATACTCCTCTCCTGCTTCGACAACCATATAAGTCCTAGGACAATACTGCCTCGTAGATTATTTTTGATCTTGTTCCATTGGAGCCCCAGACTTTATGAATTCCAAAACGGTACGAATAGACTCCTAGATTTGATGTACATCATAATACAGTAGAACGTCAATAATTCAGATTAACTGAGACCGGACCCCATCCGGATTATTACATTATCCGGATTATCGAAATTACCTTAAAAAAAGGCCAGTTTACACTATTTAAGTGCACAAACATTTTACAATTTTATATTTTCTCTTATACAGTAAAGGGTTTAAAAGTAAAATTATCAAAAACATTATTATGTTCAAACACTGTATTGTAGTTTGTTAGTAGCAACTTGTGTGTAGTAAAAACACCAAACTCTATTTGAGCTTTTAAAAAAGTGTGTAATAGGTTTTTGAACTGCAGCAGTGGTTAGTTTTTTCGCAGCTACAAAATTGACAAATTTAACACTAATATTAGATATCCACGCAGTTCTCTTGTGGTTATCTCTGGAATGAAATATGTTTAAAAAAATAAATTCGTTTCAGTAGTTCCTCAAATTTCTTGATTGGCAAATCAGTCAACATTTTGGTCTCTTTAATATATAGACTGTACCTAAATTCTATTTCGATACGTTTGCAGTTTTTAATGGTTCTATTTACATCTAATTATACGAATAATATAACAATTTTTTATTATAATATATTTTCTGCTTTAATAAAATATATTAAATTCTTCTGAAAGATACTCATTGAACACAGTGCAATTACGAATATTAAAATGCCAATTATAATTTTAAAATAAACATTAATAGTTTAAAAATTTGGAAATTGTCTTTAAAACGTATAGCTTCTAAGGGTAAACATATTTTAAGTTACATATTATACAGGGTCTTTTTGGACATAACTGTTTGAAAACAATTAAACCATAACTTACCTATGGTAGGAAGATTTGATTTAATTAAACTTTGTGTTTAGCTCCTGTTCACCTTCCTTTATTTGCAGCTTCTGGTATCTGACGCTGTTGAAGGCTTGACACTTGGAATCTGGATTCATGTTCGTCTGAAGAGATAAAAAAATAGTTGATGACGATGAAGCTCAAAACGAAACATGTACATCGTTTCGACATCACAGTCACCTATAAATAGGTTAAATTTTAGTCTCAACAGGGACACAATTGAGTGAACTAAGATGTGATAGACACGATCTCTAAGCACGGTGGAGCAACTGTGTATTCTACACATAAAGTAACCTTGGCAGGAAGGGTTGATTTAATTGAATTTAGAGTATAGCTCCAGTTAACCACTCAGTGCACTCAATCGTGTACCTGATGAGACAATGAGACTACCACTTCACCTATTTATAGATATCTCTAATGTCAAAACGATGTAAATGTTTCGTTTTGAGTTTCTTCGTCGTCGATGTTCTTTGGATCTCTTCAGACGAACATGACTCCAGATTCCAGGAGTCAAGTCTGAGACAGCGTAAGATACCAGACGCTCCATTAAAAGGAAGGTGAAATAAATGTTACTATAAAATTTTAATATCCAAAATTGAATGCATTTGATATTTGCTCAATGAATCTCAAAAAATAAATACATAAAAAATACAATTTAAAACTATATACAATATCGTTACAATATATGATTATAATAACCCAAAAGAAAACCATTAAAAGATTTGAAATATTTTCTAAGTATTCATTTAAATGAGTGCTATTTTCATAATAAACTATTTATAACGTAAAAGCTATCATTGGACATGACTTAACAATACTATATCTGTTGTAACAAGAAGAAGTAATATAGATTCTCGTATCCTGTGAGGCAATACACTTTAATAATAAAATACAGTACTTGGTTCTACGAGTATCCTTTCCACCTTTAAGATAGACTACACATCCAACAACTAAATTGCTTTGCCCATTTTATTAAAGAAAATACCTTAATTGTATGCCTTAACATTCTATATTACTCGTAAATTAAAACACAGTTTGCTAATTTGTTAAAGTATTAATTATTCCAGGACAAGGACATTTTCATTATCAATTTCGAAAAATGTTTAATATAACCATTTGGCAACGTTTCCAGTTATTTGCAACAACCGTTGTTTATGACTTTAATTATGTTCTTAAATATTATCATTTCATAAAATTATAGCATCTTCATATGAAACACCACAAGTAGTACAGATAAGTAATTAATTAAACTCTGGTTGGGTTTATTGTTCTGTACTGATTACTGAATTATTTTGTTCCAACTTTATATTACTTGATTTATATTAATCGTTTAAATCCTGACTACATATAGGAAATTATTGCTAAATTATCTATGATCATATACAGTAAACAATATTCTATAGTTTAAAAACTCCATTCCTTATTTATCCAGAAAAAATAAAAGTTGCAGTTTGCATTTGGAAATAAAGGACAAATTTCAGGGAGAGGACACGGTCATGTAAATGATTAGAAACGAAGTTTGTTATACATTTTAACTTGTGATAGTCAGATTTTGCCACTCTCTACGCTTCAATAAACCAGTAATTAATGTTAATTATGCGAATCTGAGTGTTTATAAAACATGTTGACATCTCACATGTGTATCATGAGTTCACAGTTTCAAATATAAGACTCAGAAGTATGAATGGTTAATCTCCAGTCTCGTTAATTAACCAGGATACCCATACATGCATGCACAAACCACGGAAAACATGTACTGTATAATAGTCAGAGGGGAAATTACACAATATCATATCAAATGCAGTTAATATTACTGAGTAATTTCTCCATTAGGGTTAACGGTAATTATTTTTATTCAAGCAGAAACACTTGTTTAGAGTGGGGCCCGTTGTATGTTTGGGTAAATTAATGGGATTTAATAACACAGATATAAATGTCTTGCGTTTATAATTCAAAATTTGGCACACTGTAAAAGTGTTCAACACAGAGTAACCCATGTATGATGTGAAAGTGATGTAAAGTTTTCTTAAATGTTACTAAATAATACGTCAAAGAACAATACATACATTGAGAAAGAGAATAGGCGAACAGATTTACTTACACGTAGTGTTTCAGGAACCTTTACCAATATTTAAAGGCATTGTTTTTGAGCTAAAACATTTCTAAAATTCTTATTCCAATCACACGAAAGCCTCGAGTTACCTGTAGAGTAAAACTGCACATTATACAAATAATACTGTTTTTATTAAATAAAAAACTATAAATATATCCATCTTAAGTTTTAGTAACACCAGACTTGATTTAAATTCACATAAAAATTATGAATAATTTATTAGTTGTAGCATTAGGTTTTAGAGTAGTTTTACCGTAGAGTTTTGTTTTTGTTCTAAAAGTTTGTATATCTCGAAAATTAAGAAATTTTTTAAACTAATATTTTTTTATCGGAATGGTCATAGTTAACGTTTATATGACGTTTTGTATATCGTTGTCGTATTATGGAACACTGTGGATAAGACACTTAAATCCAAGTTCCATATCATTTCACAAAATAGTTCAAGCCAATTAAAATAAATATTTTAAAAATTTTAAGATCAATTTTTTTAATTTAATTATTTTCAAATATTTTTACATGCTTATATTGATAAAAAAAGAATGAAAGTTATTTTATTAGTTTGCAACTTAAAATATTAAACTATTTCTAAATGAAATTGACTTAAATCTGCATTAAAAATTATTTCACTTTTTATAAATAAAATAATAAAATCAAAAATTTATTTTACATACAGAATTATTAGACATATTAATGCTTAAATATTTGTTATATTATAAAAATGAATGTTTCTACTATGTCTAGGTTATCTACAAGAGTAGTAGAAACATATTATTAATACTTCAAAATTTGTACAACCCTTATACTGAATATTTATTTAACTATTTAAACATATTATCATTACAACTAATCAATTATTCAACTTTTACAAATTTGCCAAACTCCTGCGAAAAATAAAAGGTAATGACGGTACAATTAAACAGTTTATAATAATCAAAGCAGAAGAGTTTTTTTATCAATTTCACGAAAAACAGGCAGTGTTCATGCAGTGAAAACTAGTTCCCAGGTCTTAGTTTTTTACACTTGCTCAGCAAAGTACTTCATTTACTTAGGCGTACATCAATGTTCGGTTGTAGACATAGATGTCTGTGATGACTGATATACATGGCTAATGGTAGAAATATTACTCGATCCAGTATGTGTTTGTAGAACTCATGGAGTAAACCGAGCTCCAGGAAGGCAGTAAACAGAGGTGTTGTGGTTACTTGCACTAAGAGACTAATTACTCATGCTTCCAGCTCCTATTAACTGTTTTATGTGTAATGTCAGACACAAGTGACGTGGAGATTAATTAAGTACGTTTGGCGTAGCATTATAATTGAACCTATTTGAGTGAGTGACTTTTCTAAACTGGTCATGCTGATAGGTAGTCCTAATTATTATACAATAACTCTCTGCGAAATAATTAGAATAAGTGCGTTATTCATAAATCCAACTAGAGATTTATAAACGTTTCCAGTTGTTTGAATTGTTTTCTTTCTAAAACTCCCCTACACAGATATAAAAAAAATTTACCACGATAAAGATTTTTGAAATTTTTAAACGAGTGAACTAGTTTAGCTAAACTATGGACAAAGTTGCGATATTTCTGTTGCCATCTTTTTTGTATTGGTTTAAAATGTTACAACGATTTGTAAACTCTGAATCGTATGGCAAATATTTATTGAAAATTAAATAAATTGTAATATACCTCGTATTAAAATAAAAATTCTTGTACTTATTTGAAACAACTATTGTATTATAAGCATATTTTTGTCAGTCCATAACTCCAGTATGTGATCTGCCTTGATAAATGTAGAAATGAGTACACCGAGCAGGAAATGAATTGGACAACATACAGGCATAGCCTAGGAGCGAGGAAACTACTCTGGATGTAACATGTTAAAGAGAAGACAAGTCCGAAAAATTCAGTTCTGAAAATATTGTAGCTACTTAAAATTAATAGTAGAATGAGTGATAGTAATCCACGTAACTTAAATATACACTTAAATAAACTAAATAAAAAAACATTTAAACGGACGCTTAGGCAAGTTTTCATCACAATAAAAACGCATCAGCAGTGAGGAACTAATCGTGTAGATACAAAAATATAAAGAATGTAAACATTCTCTATTTATTTACTATCATGATTACGCCCAAAATTCTTAACCAATATTTATGAAGTTTGGTGTGGACGTTCTTTTATTTGAATGGAAAGGTTAAGTGCGTTGTTGAAGCAATTGACCCAGACCTGTTGGAGGTAAAGCTACAAAAGATCAAGAACTGCACATGTAGGGAGCTACTAAAGGCCAGAGGCTTCCGAAGACCGCGACTTACCAGGGAATTTTATAAAAAAGCCAGAAGGTGCAAGAGACCGTGAGCTCCAAAAAGCCAGAACTACAAGATTTTGGGAGAACCCAAAAGACCGGGGCACGTTAGACTCTGGGGCACGCTAGGGCCCGGGTTTTCCTAGAGAACAAGTTCTGCTATAGGCCGAAAGGTCTTAGAGGCCGAACGGTCACAAGAGGTTCCAGAAGCCAGGATCTTCTCGAGGCCACATCCTGCCAGACACTTGAAGTTTCAGAACGCTATGCCCTGCCTAGGCTTAAAATTTGAAAGCTCTGAAATGGTCTTCTTTACTCATTATTCCTTGTTTTAAAAGCAAAGCTAATATATATTACTGAATACCATATACCTGAAGTCTTGGACTACCTTAGTGAAAATTTGATATTACCGTTGACAGCGTATTAAACGTTGATTATTGAAGACATTTCATTAAACTATGATTTGATTCTTTGATGATACCTAAACTATGATGATACCTAATTCTTTTATCAAGATTGTATTTTATTTCATATTTTTACTACACTATTGACCCAATATAGTATGGTTTTATATATTTAACGATTTCTCATAAAACTTTTAATTGATTAACTTTAATTCAATGTTTCATAGAGGATAAAATAATCTAAATTTTCTTTATTTTGGCATAAAGGTGCTATTAAATAAAAATCCATCCGATAAACTGTTGGCATATAAAAATTTCGAAAATTGTTTTTCATCTAATGTTCAAGTAGGTTTTCGTAATAGACTGTCAACTATTCATGGACGCTTTTAGGCTGCTAGCGATCAAACCACAACTCCACTGTTTACTATCTTGTTCGAGGACACTTTACTCTCATGGTCAGATTACAATTACTACAATTTGGAATTTCCAGAAATGTTTGCGTACATTTGTGTATGTGATCAGTTGGAGTTCGCTTAAGTAACCATATTACCTTCACCCGGCATTCAGTAACATAACCATTAACTATGTATCTGTCTATATCACTACATGATATTTTGAGAAATATTTGTAGGGTATTGTATTCTGCATACGGTATATATTTACTGTAACAAGAGTTTTTTTAAGAATTGCACGTTTACCATATATATTAAAGACGTTGGATATAAATATGAAGAAATATTATATCCTTAATATTTAAATATATAGTTTTATGCATATAATGGTATCAAAACATGAAATTTTAAAAGAAAATGTATTTTATGCAATTCTTCGATCATGACTTGAGAATCTAAATTAAAGAAAATGTAGGTGTTCACTACTGTTTCCATTGCATAAAATATACGTAATTGACTCATTAGCTGTACGTTCTCAAAACGTAGTGGTTAATTTCTCTTCGGCATATTTGTCCGTTTGTGTATCCATAGGATATCAAGAACATATTTAGCTACAAAATTTAAGTAGCTGAATAACTTTATTTCTCCACAGGCAAGATCGAGTGTGATAATGGATAATGACCCTTTATGAAATGTTCATCTGGCCAAGATTTAGGGAGGCGGAATCCGTTTAGTAATATGAAAGAAGGCCGTTAATTATTTTGGTGAAAAAAGGTGAAATGTGTACAATGGAATGAATCATATCCCATCAGAATGATATGAACAATGGATAGCAATTTAGATGTATCATTTATAAATAAATAAGCTAGATCGAATTTAATGATAGTACGTGATCCTCTTTAGAGTGTTCCTCATCTGGCAGGATATAGGGAGGCAGAAGCTCCTGTATCAATATTAAAGGAACAAGGCAGTTCTTGTAGGAGAATAAGTAAATACTCCTTACAAAATACAATAAACAAAGATTATTTTTGACAATGAGAATGATAGTTACGACAATGTTTTAGGCTAGTGCTTGAATCACTCATACGTTTGATGTATAAATGTGGTATATAGCCTACCAAATGTAAATATGTTTAAGGGTGTATGTGTTTAACAGTCATGGTATTAAAAAGCGTAGTACGAAACATAGAGTCAAAACAAGAAGGTAATTATGTGCTACGTAATATGAAATACAGGGCTTTCTATGAAAGTTATGTGATAGTAAAAAAAACTCGTGGAAATCTACAGAACCACTACAAAGTGTTACAGTACATAAATCAGAAAGTATTGAAATTTATTTAGAAACATTAAAAAAATTACAAAATAAAATATTTTACCTTACAATATAATGTTTAACATTAAACATGTTTATTGAAAGTAAATAAATATTACCAAGTAAATAATCTTGCTGTATTAATTTAGCGAGTTTTTATTAATAATAGAGCGTCTTATCACAATCTATATAGTTGAAAATTGTATTAAGAAAGGTTATTTTTGCAACATAGCACATAATTCAAAGTATCTATATTTTTTGAAGTATTTTTAAAAAGTTAATGTATAATCATTTTAAGGAATACAATTACAGTGAGCTATTAAAAGAAATTTTGGGCAGTTTTGAGAGATAAACATGTAATAATGATACTACTTCAAAAACAGTGTATGTCTTAAATAAAATATTTTAAGACTGAATTAGCAAAAATAATTCAATTTTATAAATTAGTTCAATATGAAAACAGCCGTATATATCCATATAAATGTTGGAGTAAGAATATATTTAAAGGAAAAGTAAGTATTGTTTAAGAAGGGACTAGATTTTGCACAAGAAACCAAATGAAGGATGAACCGGTAGAAGCTTTCATATTGGCCTATGATTTACAAAGAATTTCAATAGATTTCCAATGATTTCATTTTGAAGAGGAAAAATAAAATAACTATTAATCATATGTATAAGGTATACGTGTATTAAAATCTAAACAGATAGTTTACCGAGATACGAGACCATTGGTTTTGCTACAATATCAATACGGGGGCTGTGATAATCATTTTGCAACATTCCCCACATTGTGGATTTCAGTGAAATATTTTGTGTGTGAAACTGACTGTTATTAATGTCACATATGTCTGAGTCACGAGTGTATACTGACCTCTATCTGACAGAGGGACAGATTAAACTTCTTGTGAAGGAGATGTTGTATCTTAAATTACTTATGTTAAAGAAATATTTCTCACGTATTTTAATTGTGTACTCTAACGTGTATGACGTTTACAATCTTCTTTCGGACACAACAATATGTTTAGGTTATAATGCTGTACAGTGTCAATGTATTATTACATCACAAGATTAGTTATAAAAATCAGACTAAACAGACATTAAAATATAATCACAGTTGTAAAGAGAACCATACAATACAGTATTAACAGTTGGTAAAATAGTGGCTAACATATTAAGGAACAAATACAAATATTTTACATTTTATAAAGATTTGATTCCCGAATACATTCTCTAACCAAATTAAAACGTTTCTCATACATTTGAATATAAAACCGGAAAAAATTTCTACTTCATAACTGGTGGTGAATTTGAAAAACAAACCTGAAATTTATTATTAAGAACACATTATTAGGTTGTTATTGCTCAATGAAAAATAAATCCTCAAACTCGAAATTGCAGCTTTACTATGAAAAATCCAGTATACAATTAAAGTGTTTATAATGAGAAAGAGATAGTCTGCTCTGTCAGTAATTATTATTTCGCAAGAAAAATCTCAATTTTCTCTAGAGAATCGGTATTACGTTGTTATTCAACAATGAGTAATAAATCATCTTTGGGGAAATTGCGCATTCACTACAGCCACCATTGAATTGACACTTTTACGATGAAAACGATATAGGCTGCTCTGTTAGTGCATAGAGGTAAATGTGCCAAAATGAGATAAATGTGAATTATTGAGCGTCTCTCATTAAGAATTTTTGCTTTACATTTTGAAAATATTTATTAAAATATGTACAATAAAGTAGCGCATCTACTTGAATTACGAACAAACCCAAATATCAAGATGTCGTGTACTGTCGTTTTAGGAATGCAGCAATGAAAGTTTTCAGTAAAACTTAAATATACTCTTGATGCAGCTACAAGGGTAGTATAAATGATCTGAAAGTAATTAGATTTCCAGCTTCATTAAAGCGCATGTATGGCAGCAAATCTTTAAAGCTTTACATAGATCAATAAATCTTTTAAAAATACATAAAATCTTGAATTAAAAATACAGACAAGTGGTTTTAAAAACCTTACAAACGATTTATATTCTTTATATAAATATTTATAGTCTTTCTCTTTCAGATTTCGTGTATTGTGATCAGTATGTTTAGAGATCAGTATGTTAGAATTTTATTTAAAATTATAGTATCAAGCAAATTATATATATATATATATGTGTGTGTGTGTGTGTGTGTGTGTGTGTGTGTGTGTGTGCGTGCGTGCGTGCGTGCGTGCGTGTGTGTGTGTGTGTGTGTGTGTGTGTGTGTGTTTGTGTGTGTGTGTGTAACACATATGTTTTGTTTTGTTTAGACTAAGAGTTGAATGGTTACGTAATGAGTATATTGTGTTGTTGCTTTACCATGTTAACTATAGTATTCTTATTAAGATAGTTACTAAAATACCTAGGAGACGAAAACAACTGTTATGTACAAATGAACAACAAGGACCATTCGATTTTACTCTTTTATACCAGCAGACTTTGGATTGAGAAAATATTAACTGAGTAGGTTGATACAGAAGGTGGGAGAGGTTCATAATGGTCACAAAGTTGGGGACTAAAAAATAAGTAAACACATTAATTTATACTTATATAGATGAATATGGTTATATTTAAAAAGGGTATTGCTTTTCTTAAAGTGATCTGATAATATATAAGAAGGCAGTAGAATGTTTGAGAAGTGATTTAAAAGGGAAATGAATGTTGTTTAAGAACAGACTAGATTTTGCAAAAGGAACCAAATAAAGGATGGACCGGTAGAGGCTTTCCTATAGGCCTATGATTAACAAAGAATGTCAATAGATTGCAAATTAGATCATTTAGAAGAAGAAAATATAACAAAAATTATTGAAAGAGTTCATGAAACTCTGAGAAAGAAAAATAAAAAGAAGCGAATTTAAGACTAGTGGAGAAAAATGTCCGTCAGATTAAGTTATTCCATCAAAAACAGTCAGTAGTTCAAGGATACATCATTGAGGTATGTATACCAAAGCGTGTTCCATTTTCTTAAGGTTAAAACAGAAAAGAAATAATTGGGAAGAAAAGGTTATACTACCAAAAGTATAAATGCCTACAGATTAGGTTGTCGATTTAAGGGGGTCCGGGTGTCCCTATCTCCGCTATGTTAATTTTATTAATTTTAAGATACCTTTTCAAAATAACTATAAGAGATATTAAAATGATTTTTGTTTTGCCTTATTTATGAAGATTTTAGCTATATTTTAAGATAATAAAATTTTGAAATCATAAAAAACAAATTTATAATGATTTTTTTAAAATAATAGATATGTTTTCAGTTTTTTCTGAATATTTTATTTATTTTCTCAAAAACTAAAATTGATATTAAAAACTCCTTAGCTTAAATCATAGAGCTGTTTAAGCTGTACAAAATAAAAAAGAAATCATTAAGATATTTTAAGCGGATCCCGAGAAAAGGTATTTGTCTAAAAAAATACAACTTTCGGAAAACGACAGATGAAAATAGGTACGTAAAGTATACAATCAAAATGCTTACTTTAATGCATTCCTGCTCCATATGAGGGTTTGTCTGGATCTTCTTCCATCTCATACTGGTCTTCTAGTCTCTTTTTCAGCATTGACCTCTTTTGGCAGCACTTTTTCAATTTCTTGAATCGCTTTGTCTGCTTTTTGAGCCCGTACTCATCAATGCGTTTCATTCGTTTTGCACAGTTTGCCCCCGGACGAATACCCAACCTATCAAGCACTTGGCATATAACAATATTTCCCTCATTATAGGTACCTATAGCATCAAACACTCCTAACTCCAATGTATTTCTCAAGACAAATGTTGACTTAGGCAGACGAGACCATATAACACTGTTCAATGATTCACTCGCATTTTGGGTACCGCCATGCAAACATTTCCGAAGTAATTCAGGGTTAGCCAAATCTTTAAATATAGGCTTAATTTTAGTCATAATCTATATTTAAAGATTAAACAAGGTATAAGTGGAGTGCAATTTGCACTATAACAAAAGTAAAAAACTCTGGCACGTTCAACAACCACGACACGAGAAAATAAAGTACAAGGGTTATTTCAAAAATTCATAAGTCAAAAACTATTGCTCGGATTGAAATAATTTGTTTACCATGTTAAACAGAAAAAAAACAAATAATTATAAAAAAAATAAAACTGAAAATCCATATTTTTGGCAATTTTGGTCACCTGACTCCCCTTAATAATAGTTAGAAAGTAAGATGAAGAAGTGAAGATTACTATAACTACATAAACTTTAAGAAAGCTATATAACGTGAGAGGCTTATTATATCGCCGTATATGATGTACTTAACAATAAAATGACAGTATAGGGATAGCAGGTCACGGTTGTCAAAGTTCCGTGTTCACTTGATAGCGTGCTGAAACATAGTTCAGAGTTAATGAGACATGAAGTTCGGCTCCTAGTTCTTAGTTTAGTTAAAGTTACTTTTCAGATAATTATATTGACATATAACTGGATACAATTTCAACTATTTTACATGATTGTCTAAACAGAGCCAAGTATATTTTTAGAGCAATGTAAGTCTTTCTTTAACTATTACTATGTATATATAATTTATATTTGGTTTTAAAAGAACATATAACCACATATCTGCCATTATAATAACAAATAGCAGTAAACATTATGAAAGAATTTGTGCTATTCTCTTCGTCCCTGTGTTCTTATATTTTAAGGTACACTACACTTATTTGATGGAAAAATGGTTGATCTATTTTTCATTAACGCATTTCATGGAAACTTAGTGCCGTACGGAAAGTCTTTTTTCACGACTTTAAACTTTACAAGCAAGATGTATTTTATATTCTGCTCTTTAGACTGTGAATTAATAACGTGGTCTTTGAAACGCTTTAGAGCAAATGAACGGATAACTTAGCGTATACAAGTCTCTTTTCTAGAAAGCTTCTGCATACGTAATTTCTTTCAAAATCTGTGGTTTCCTTTTTAAAACTCTAGCTCAATAACATTTGTTTGGTCCGACACATAAAATCATGAATTTTAATCAATAACACGTACACTGATGTCGAGCTTCTATGAGTTAATGGAACGGTGTATAGTATTTATAACACTGTTCCGTTATGATATAAAACTATAATTCACTCTAAGATTAATATTTACACGATTACGTGGTTTTATATGTGTAATTATTTATGACCTAAACTTCCTGGCTGACTGTTAAATACTGTATGATTAGCTACCTACCTCTTGTATATAATTGGTTCAAGCAATACGACATACTCCAGAATATGGCATCACGTCTGAACCGTCCCTTCATGTTCACTTCGTTCAGAGTATCTCTAGAGCTTGCCTCACGTTGTTTGGTGTCTTGAACTGCTATCTCGAAATTTCAGTTAAAATAATTAACTGAATTAGTCTCTAATCGAGGTGTGCGGCTATGTCCCACTTACCCCGCGTTTCAATGTAGTATTTTGGGTATTTACAAGTTCCACTCTCCTACCATTACGCTGCCAAGTGAAAGCTCTCTGCCATGTGACTATTGCTCAAGCTCAGCTGTTATGCAGTGGTTAGTTAGGATCCTGTGACTATCATTTCCTTATGAGGTTGAACAATTGCTGTGCCATGCTGTGTAGCGGACAACCCTTGAACATATCTTCATTTGTGTACGTTCTTCTCTCTTACTCACAAAGTGTTTCAATTTAGTACTGTGGCCTGGCCATCACGTCGTCCAGTCTGTCTGTTTTTCTCATTATAACTTTATGTCTGTAACTTTAATTCGTTTATATAATTTTTATTTACCGTCAAGTAATAATACGCTTGTAAAATACTTTCGTTTTGGCCCTTTACGAGATAGTATATTTTACTTAATACTTGTAATAATCTCATACTTACTATTTAGAATGGATTGAACACCCATAATATTACAACGTTAAGTTTTTATACAGTATCAATAATTATATAATATACAATTTTTTACATTTATGAACATTTGGTTCGTGTAATAGTGCATTTTTATGTAGACAGCATATGTATGTTTTTCAAATACGGGATTCAGACACTTATGTTTTTGTTTAGGTTATTTTCCAATAAAAATTAATAATAAATAATATTGTCTTATTATATTAATTTTGGTAGAAACTACTATAAGTCGTGTCTGTTTATTATATTTGAAAATACGAATAGTGAAAGGAATAGTACTTTCAGTTTCTAATTGAACTTGGAAGTGTAGTCATTGAACACACACTGAATCATTAATTTCGAAGGAATTAGTTTACAAAGAAAGTATGCAGACTTTGGTAAGTTTGCTACATGAATGGCCAGTATTGCACACTTATTAAGTATTGCTTTAGATGGAGCTACGAAATAATTTCGAAAGGTTTCAATGTTAGCATAGTAAATAAAAAACAAATAAATCCTATTGTATAATCTTTTTAAGTTTTATTTTATGTACCCTGAGCCACCATTATTATATACGCGCTATAACTAAAAAATGCAGGTCTTTGCAGCTTGGCATATCCTTTTATTTATAAGTACTTTTGAAATGGGTAGTATATTTAAGAACTTATATTAGATTTATCACAGCATATTTGATCTATGAACACCTTGAAGGCTAAAATACTAAAACTTTCTGCTCTAGCATCTTCATCCATGTGAATTAATTAATCTTCCTTATTAAAATTATAATTTATATACTTGTTCTTCAGATAATTTCACTAATGTTAGAACGGTAAAATAAATTGTGTCAAGCACAATTAGTATATAAATTATAATACTATAGATTTTTATGTTTTATTTTAGTTCATGTCATTTACTTAGTCTTAGCTAAAAAAAATAGGTTTTTCACCCGTTTTTATTTTAGGGACCTTCAGTTTCAAATTTTAGAAGAAGAATTTGTTAACACACTTCCAACAAGATTCATTATTGCTTATATTGTAATATATCGAAACTATTTGAAAATGCTACAGAAAAAGCAGTAGTATTGGTTATAAATCTGCTGACACTTTTCAGTGACAGTAACAAAAAAAGAATGGGTGGAATGGATAATCTTTATAGGTTATGAAGTGTTGTTAATAAACTTTTTACCGTCAGAAAATAAGGTTTAAGACCTTAGTACTTACTAACATGGATGGAGCAAACAGAGTGGACCACACTGTCCCTACAATTGACTACAAATCCTGAGTTTAAAATAAACTCCGTTAATATAACGGAAGTTAAATCCACAACACTTACTCCTCAATAAACAAGCTTTCAAGAAAGACAGTAAATTATGTATTCAACAAATTCCAAATTGAGATGTAAACATATGCCAGTATATTTTTTAAATTTCTCTTAAACAGTATTGCATATGGAAATAATATGTAATATTTCATAATTTAGTACATAGATTAATGAATTATTACGATTCATGTATTAACACATTTTTTAGGTACATAACAACAATACACTTGTAATTTATACATGTAAATAACCAATATGTTATATTTAAAGTTTTATTTATTTATTTGCTACTAGGACACATTTATATACTATAAATAACATAACAGTTTATACTAAAATATTAAAATAACTGCTTGATGATTGTAATGTTCAATGTTGAATTTTTGGAGACATAATATTCTCGGTGTTTATTTTTCTTAAATAAACCTGTTAACTTCATTCTGCTCAAACATCTTCAGCCGTGTAACTTCATAAAATATTCCTCATTACTGTAATATTTTATATAATTATTCTTCAATAATTTCTCCAATATTGAAAATATTATATAAAAGGCAGTCGTATTCGTTATCACCTTTCTGAAATATTACAATGACAGTTAGTTTAGAAAAAAGGAAGTTTGAAGACATCTCTCTATGAAAAATTATTTTATGTACACAACTACATCAGATTATAAACTTTAAAGTGGTTGCTATGGATCATTTACTGAAAGTCAATGAACAGGAATCTTTGTCGTTAGACCATTTTGTTGTCAGAAAACACTGTACCCGGAATTGAATACAAATCCTGAGTTTCAAATAAAAGTTAATCTAACGGAAATTTGACATCCACAACACTTAAGCCCTCATTAAAAAAACTTTAAAGAAATAAAGTAAATTATTTGTTCTTTGAATATCCCATATTAAGACGTAACCGATGCCAGTTTATTTTTGTAATGTTCCCTTAAACATATAGTTGCATATAAAAATAAAATGTACTATTTTATAATTTACTAAATATACTAATCAATTTAGTACGATCATTATGTGGTAACACATTCCTTAGGTACATAACGACGATACTCTTAACTTTATCTAGTTAAACAATCGATAAATTAAAAATAAATATTTAATTAATTTTTTGCTAGTAGGATACATTTATTTAAACAAATGCAAAGGTTTAGATTGCAATATTAAAACAATGATTGGGATATTCTATGTTGGCTTTTTAGAGAAATAATATTCTCAGTGTTTATTTGTATGAACAAACGTGTTATCTCCATTGGTTTTTACATACATTGTCTAGTCATTTAGAGTAAATATTAGTATACAATTTTAATATTTAAAATTAATTTATTTTGCTAAATGCTCAACGAATAAATTAAAACTGTTCCGTTTTGATTAACTGTAATAGAAAAAGTATCAGTGTCAACTTCATAAATTTTGGTTCTTATGCAAATTATTATAAAATATTAACCACTTGAACATCGATCTCAAAAGCTACACTGATAATCACAAAATCGAATGATACTTCTCGACTGAAGTATATTTGGCCTTGCGAGCGAGCAGTGATTTTCGTAGTAATTAATTAAAGTCAGAAGCAACATGCCACAATATATGACGGATTATCAATACCAGCTGTATAATTGCAGCTGTGTTGCAGTGTCATTTGCTAAATGCCATTAATTAGGAAATCATTATTATTGGAAGGAATACATTATGAAATATAATGATAACATATAAGAACAATTACTTTATCCAAATTTGAATCTAGTATTCTTGTAAAAGAAAGAATAAGTTAGCTTTTTCAAAAAATATAAAATTCAATAAATTAAAAAAGATATCAATATCGATAATAATAATCACCTATAGAAATAATTTAATAATACGCTTTTAAAAGGCATCGTTGGACGTGAACTAACAATACTGTATATATTACACCAGAAGAACAAAGGTAAACTCTCGTTTCTTGTGAGGCCATAAACTTTAATAATAAATTATAGTACTTGGTTCTACGAGTATCCTTTTCAGTTTTAAGAAGAAATATACACCCAACAACTAAATTGCTTTACCATTTTTATTTTTTAACAAACTTACAAATATTATATAATGGTTTGCGAATTTGCTGTAGGATTAATGATTTTCAGGTCAATTAATTTTGAAAACTATTGACTACAACCATTTTCAAATGGAAGAAAGGTATTATCTATTCAATTTATTGTTAACTTTCCTTAGATTTTCTTAATATAAAGTGTATGCAACGTTTCAAGTTATTCGCAATAACAGTTATTTAATTGGATTGCTAAATATTATTTACTTTGTATCTATTATCACTTCCTGCAGTTTACCAACATAACCTGAAACACCATAAGTAGCAGAGAAATATAATTAATGAAACTCCGGTTGGTTTATTGTTCTGTACCGATTATTGTATTATTTTGTTCTAACTTTCTGTATATTAATAGTTTTAATCCGGAATACTTACAGGAAATTACAGAAATTTTTTTGTAATTATATAACTAATATTCTCGTAGTTTTAATAATTCCATTCGTAATTTATCCCAGAAAAATAAAAGTAGAGTTAACATTTGAACATATCGACAGAGAGAAGGGATGAAAACTTTCTACGCCATTATAAAATGGAGAGGAGAAGTTCATACAGATTATGAGAAAATACGTTTGATATATTTCTTAAGTTGTAATAATCATGTTTACTACACTATACGCTTCCATAAACCAGTAATTATTGTTAATTATGCGAATATAAGTTTTTTTATAAACATGCTGACAACTTTCATGTATGATATGAGTTCACCGCTTCAAATACAAGACTCAGAGGGATGACTCTCTCGTTATTTAACCAGGGTATTCTCACGTACATACAGAAAAATACATAAAATATGTATAATATTCCGAAAAACATTCAGAGAACATTGATAGCTTCTTTGATTATAAAATAAAATACAGTTAATTTATTGAATTGTGGTTAACGGTAAAACTGTTTATTTGTGCAAAATAATTTTGTGGTAAGTGGGGCTCCTTGTACGTTTGGCTAAATTAAGGAACTTAATAGCGCTCTTCAAAATTTCTTGCATTCGCAAACTGTTAACATGTCCAACACAGAGAATCCACGTATTATGGAAATAAAGTTTTGTTAAAAGTTACTAAATAATAAGTAAAAGAAGTGGGAAAGAGAATAGGCCGAAATATTTAGTTACTCAGAGTGTTTCAGGATTCCTTACCAATATTTAAATCAATTGTTTTTAGTCTAAAAACATTTTTAAATATCTTACTCCAGTTAATGAAATGTTTAAATGTCCAGATATTGTCATAGAGACAACATTTTTGTCAGCAAATGCAAGTGTGTTTATTTTGTAACTAAATTGAATACATTTTCTTCTTTGAAAATTAGAAAAATAGAAATATTTTCCAATTTGAATTTCCTAAAAAATATTTTTTTCCAATTTGACAATATATCGTATATCATATTTCTCTAAATAACTAAATGTTTGGGATTATAATAATGATTAAAACTCAAAAATCGCTTAGCAAGAAATATAATTCCTATTAATGTAATTAAAAAGACTGTAATGTGTCTATCCTGTGTTTTTATTGGTTTATATGGATTCCATATAGTTTCGAATTACATTTCCATAAAAATTATAACTAACTATTACTTGTAGTAGTATGTTGTACAGTAGATTTTTGCTATTTTCTAAAATATTCGATATCTCAAAAATAAAGCAATTGTTATTAAAGTCATGTTTATATATTTGGACCGGCCATTTGCTAACCTATTACTTGCTTTATATCGTCGTCTGCATATGAGATACTCTGTATGACATTTGAATCCTAGTTCCATATAATTTAACTACATAATTCATGCCAAGTAAAATAAATATTTCCTACAGTACGAACCGATTAATGAATTTAAACTATTTTCAAACACGTTTTTTATGCTTAGATTGCATATACTACGATTCAAATTATTGTCCCAGTTTACAGTTTGAAATATGCAACAATGTCTAATAAAATGGTGTCAAATCTATATTCGATAAATAATTTCTATATAAATATAAAATAAAAAGTTCCAATAACTTAATTAGATCTATTTATGCTTAAATATATATTTTGTGTTATTTGAATCAATGTTTCTACTATGTCTGGGTTTTAAAAAAGAGTTCTAGAGGCTTATCATAAAAATTCCAAGTTTACAAAACCCGTATACTGAATATTTAGTTAACCATTTAAATATATTATCACACCAATTTACCAATTATTCAACTTAAAATTTTTTGAAACCCCTGAAAAGGAGCTAAGATACTGGTGATACAATTAAACGGGTTTTTAAATAAGCAAAACACGAAATATGTAATTTTTGGCTATTAACTACTACCCCCTTCTCCTCCATATATCTCAAGTCCTCATTGGTTTTCCAGTGACTAATACAACTAATCAGAAACCGTGTTGACATTTACAAATTACCGTAGGTATTATAGCAGGTCTTATACATGATCAAGCAGGGCAGCTTGTCTTGATCCATCCCTAACTGGTTTGACTTTGTCAAGGTGCTTACAGAGAAACGTAATTATCTTATATCTAACTTAAAATATTTAATTTTTGTATTAATTCGAACAGTTTTGGTAACCTAGCGATAGCACAGATATTGAATGTATACCTAGGTCCAATGTACGTTGAGCCGACAGAACCGGTGTTAAAATCAAATTAAATTATACGTGAGGTGGCTTGACATGTGACTCTGTCAATTTGGTGAGACTTATCAACAAAACTAATTAATATTAAAAGCTTTTTGTTATTTGTTAAACTTGCTGCTCTGTGAGAATGATTGATTTTAAATGTTTTATTTTATGTGTTATTTTTATAAGTGTTATTTCAATGAACAAATAAAAAAGGGAAATGGCACTAGGTGAATCCTTCTAATAAATGGACATCACATTTATCGTTATCACAATTTATCAGTAATCGTGATCTTGAAAGGAATACAACATTTTGTAATTCAGTTTATCTAAAATTACCTAAACCATGGATGATAAACTCAGATATAAATTTGATTTAATCAGAAGTATAGGTATAAAAAGAAGGTTTAAGCATATAAGGTCACGGTTTTCAAGGTTCCGTGTTAAAACATGAGAATCGAGAGCTGTAAATAAGATCAGAGCTAACGAACGTTAAGTATTTCTGCTAGTCGTCAGTTTAGCTATAGTCTCAGTTTATTATGGTATTTCTTTACATAGAAATGAATATATGAAACTAAATTCAGGCATTTTTAAATAACCGCACAAGTATCATCTACAGTAACAAAAGCCACGTAAGACTTTCATTAACGGTAACAGGAAGTTTGAATATCACCTGTCAACGCGATCTACCGTGTATCGCCAAAGTCGAAAGGCCAAGTTACACGGTATCCTGTAACTTGGTACCAAACTTCAAGTGTAGCTCTTCAAACTTTACCTCAAGTACTTGAACACATATGCTATGACATAGGTATAAAGATTTATCAATAATCATACATAAAATGTACTAAATATGTAAAAGAGTTCAAAACAAAGAATATCACTATATTGTAGCCATCAATATAGTGAGGTAAGCACATTTTTGTTTATTGTTAGCAAAGCCTAATCTATGCATAAGTGGCAACTTTTATATTTGTTACACATTCTTTGCTGAAGAAGCGTGACACCTTTAGACGTCCCGCCGAACTGATGAATCTGCGGCTGAAGCCATACGGCGTCTAGGAATTCTTATTTTGCTTTTTATATTTTTCGCAATTTCAAGATAAAACATGGCAGTTGTTTGAAACTAGTGATTCTGTCGTCTTTCTTTGGAAGTTTTGGTATATTTAGTACCGTTCTATTGACATTTCTCATGTGTGCATATATTGGTGATAAAGATAAATGAAACAACTTGCTCTCCCTACGTCAGCTGTAACTGAAATAAACTTTTCAGCCACCACCTTCGAATAATTTAACAGTGACAATAAAATTATCCACTAGCTTATGTGTTTTAATATCCCTGTTGATAAAAAATATCTCAAATCTATTATAAAAGAAACAACTTTTAATCTTCCTAACAGAAACTACATTAGAAATGCTACATACTGTTAAATTGTAACAGATAATATTGGTTTGATATGACAAAGATACCAAAAAACTTAATTTAAAAAGATTTAATTTTTAGTTCAAAGATCACAGTTTCTAAGGCATGTTAAATCTTTACCTTACATCAATCTTTTTTCATGAAGGTAATACCTTTGTGTAAGATAAAAGAGACAATGAACAAATTCACTTCTATTTGTAATATAGTATGTTATGTTTGTAGTGTGGTTATAACTATTTTGTGTGACAAGTGCTAATGCCTAATGAAAGGGTTTATATTAATTTAGCATTCAGACGTAGCTGTTACATTAATAAACATCTAACAATAGATGCTACGTAAGACATGTTGGTTTGTCAATAACCCATCATCACGTTCTCCACCGAGTCACTCAGCTAAAGGATAAGTAACGCATTGCCGTGTCCAGCAACCAAACTCCAATAATTGCAGCCTGCTTCGAGTCATCAAAATTTTCTTGAAAATTTCCATAAGTGTCAACTTAGGCTAAGTTAGGCTTAGGTTAGGGTTAGGTGGTTAGGTTACCACTTGCTCTGTGAATACTACAATTTTCCATGTGTTAAATATTCTGTATAGTACAAATTAATGGAAAATACAAAACTTTATGTATAACGGTGTTCTATTTGAACAATTAAGTAAATTTTATATGATCATATTTTGAAAGGTAAGTAAATCTGGAGAAATAAATAAAATTATACAAAAGGCTTCAACCGTTCTATAAACTACATTCCCGTCTAAAATTTATGTAGCGTTCTACAGTATGGTATGGGAACCCTTTATGCATTTTGGGTCTTATTTGTAAACATCTTACCTACCATGAATTACCCTTAAAACAAATGAAAGCCATACTGTGTAACGAAAATGTAAAAATGGAAACAATAACTTGTAACTGATGTATAATTGAATGAATTAAATAAATAAAAAAATTACACATATATTAGAATATTATTACGAAAACACACACATATATATGTACATACCTGTATATATATATATATATATATATATATATATATATATATATATATATTATATTTATATTTATATATATTCAAATGTATATAATGATAATTCAAGTTCTTAAATGAAATATTTCATCTTAACCAGTTAATTTGAGTTAATTGCGTAACTGTAACTGACATATCATTTTAAAAATATTCTTTAGGTTAATATTATCTCCAAATGGGTTCCATAGGTAATGATAGTATCAATGCATAAACTTAAGTAAAAACTAACAGTAAAAATTAATTTATTGAAGTACATTGGGATCAGCAATCTCGTCTCATACATAACTTATTCTATTGTTGTACTGGGATAATTTTTATGATTGCGTATATGATATTAAGTATCTCAAAATTAGTGCAAAGAATCCGTGAAACAGTTTAGCATTGCCTGGCAGGTTTTTGATTCTTCTTCCGAAATGAAGAAGTGAAAAACGTGTGAGACTATGCCAATGTATTCCTGCAACTTAATAGAATTAAATGTCTTGTCTTATACACATGTAATACTTATAAGTTACTATTCTTAGGCTTATGGTCAACAAGAAATGGTCTAAACAATAATCTAAGTATTTTAATTATCTTAACATTCCTATAACGAGTTCAAAGAAACCAACATGGGTGTGCGTAACCGAGTTGTTTATCAACATCATAAATAGTTTATCTCCAACTTTTACAGTATATTTTGTAGATATAACCTACGTGTGTTATATATTGCTTAGTTATATTACAGTTTATTCAATATTAACACATATGTTCATATATTTTATTCTTATTAAAATTATATGAGGATGTCTTTAAAAGAAATATTCCACTCTTAAGGGATTTGTGTTGGATTTAGAAATATACTACTCATATAAATTAATGCAATTTATACCGATTACTAGATAATTATAGCACGTAATCTATTTCAGTAAAATAGACATTTTCTAAATATGAATGTACAGGAGTGTTTTGAATAATTTTATTTTTTTATTGCTGAAATGAAAGGAATATTGTGTTACTTATCTTCATTGATGAGTTGGAAGCATTTCGGAGAGAAATTACATTCCAGTTTCTACAATCGGAATTCATGCAGTAGTAGCAATAACTCTCACAGTGTAACATATCTCTGCTGCAGGTCGATGTGAGGCGAGCAGCCAAACAATAAGCGGCCGGTGATTTGTTGAACAATCCCGGTACCTTACATTGGCTGAATTCCGTAGTTAATCCATCTTCGAGATGTAGCTGTTTCTGTTCTCTTTCATTAAAAACTGCAATCTGAGAAAACGGTTTTGGGAACTTACATTATAATACACATATAGTTATATAATCATATAAACGATATAAATGTTATTAGACTTCCAAAATGACAATGTACTTACGTTTAAATAAACTCCGTTGTGGGTTGTAAAAGGCGTAGTGCTATTGTTTAATTTAATCGGTATGCCTGTAATAAGTTTTAATAATTTAGCTGAGGAATATAAATAAAATAATAAAAATAAAAATGTAAATTTACCTCTCTCAATATGGTATATCATAAGCAGTCAGTAAAATAGCCGACCACCGACTGATTGCCTTGTTTCGACTTTGGATTTTAGAGATTTTGCCCGTTCTAATCCACACTAATCAGTTCTTCCACACTTCTATCATTAAGGTTGATATGATTCATACACAAACCTTTGGCTTATTATAACAGACAAAGCATGGACAAAATGAATACAGGCTTATCTTGAAAAACATATCATGTCCTACAATTTACACCCAGTTTACATAAAATGCATAGAATTTTCAATTCTGGAATATATAAGTATTAGGCTGATTTAATTAATTTTTGTTGGGTAGTAAATATAATAGTTCATTTTAATGATGTAATAGGATCTCAGAACCAATTCTCATCGTATTAAAAGACACCTTTTGAAGAATTAGCCACGTTAGATTTGGTAGAGACCGAAATAGGAAGGTATAAATAATGGGTTGTAAATAAGAAAAGATTGTTTTCGTTGATTTTTGTTTCCCTAGCTTCATAAATTTAAAACCGACAATCATATAAATCGATGACAGGTATATCACGGTTAGATAACTCGATAAAGACACTGGAAGCCACAACCTTACGGTACAGACCGTACATAGGTATGGTGGTGACGTTGATTTATTAACGTGTATTACAATTGGATTTACGTGTGTCAAGCTTCGGAAATAGTGTGTGCAAAGTATAAAATGTTATTTATATGTCTGACAGGTAGTGTTAAGTGTATCTAGATACAAAAAATATAATCTGAATAAAAAACTATAGTATTTTTCAGCTTTTTTTATTTAACGTGCACCACAACAAGTGAAGCTGATGATTGTACCATAAATTAGTTAATTAAATTTCATATAATGTAAATTTCGCAACCTAGTCAGCCAGTATAATATAATATTATTTTACATCCAATGTTCCGGAACTAAATTATTGGGCGGAGTAACTACCTAATTGGCACGCGTATGAATATTTTCTTCTAACCCTTTGTAGGAGCCCAACTACGTGACTGATCAGACCTCGCGCGCTTTGTCCGTAAGTAAAATTTATCTTTTCGTATTATTAAATTAGCCCTTTCATGCCAAACGTATAAAAATGAATGTAACGTAAAGTAAAGTTGTAAATAGTAAAGTAACGTACCCTTGAAGATCTTTTATTTGCTTGATTGAGATAGATAAAAGTTGTGGCGTCATCCTTATGGCGAACACGTTTTTATAATAAGTAATTTGTATCATTAAATGGCTAATACCGTCGCGAATTTGTTTTAGGCGAGTTCACGTAGCTCACGTAGCTGATGTATCTCACGTGTTGTTTGAGTAGATGGCTACCACTTTCCCAAGTTCTACTCCTCTTCTAGGAATAACCATTCTTAGACTACAGCTTCAAAGTCTCGTGCCAAGACGCCGACGCCCAGGTTGTGAGTCTACATATTGCGAAGGGAAGTGGAATCTTATTGTTTTATAAAGTAAAACATCGTAGGCATAATTCCACAGAACATTGGATATTTTAGGCCCACCTAGCAGATATACATTTTTAGTTCTATATTCTAATTGGCAGCAACGTGGCATTACATACTTTTCCTTTACCATCTAAAAGTGGTGCTTGTAAGTATTCATAATTAAACTGAACTTATAAGTAAACTTTGCAATTCGAGTATTTAATACTACGACCTCAGAAGTCACCACCCCCATGTGTTTATAGTCCAACGGTACATGATAAATCTCTTTCTTAAAGTACACTTCTTTATTAATTACAAGATAAACTATATTGTGTCCTTATAAAGTGAAAATTGGCTCTGTTTATGGAGTAATAAATGTATTATGGTCTTTAATATCAATTTAGAGACACGGTAGCTAAAATTTTATCATATTCAAATTTAAATATTCCAGCAATCTCCTATTTCCTAACATATTTTAGATTAATTTTCGTATCTAATTCATTGAAATTATATTAATTAATAAGATATAATTTTTATTTTTATTTAATTTCATAGTATATTGAAAATACGAATTAGATGTTAACAATATCTTCATATTCTCTTCAAACGCAAAGGAGCCATAGTCAGTAGTTTCTAGCCTGGAATGACTGAAATCAATATCATATAGGTTTGTGTCTGATTACACTTGATTAATATTCATCATTGTAAAATATTACAGTAATTGATTCGGAATTTTCTGTAATTTAATGGGATTTGACAGAAACTTTAATAGGGGATGGAATCCTGACATCAGAGAAGAAACACGTTTCCTGTGAACATCCAGTAACCAAGATGTAGGAGAAATACCTGTATAATTTATTTAGTTTTTAGTAGTTGCTATTGCCAAATACTTGAGTCGAACGGAGTATTAAACTCTTAAATTTATGTTGTTCGAATCATAATTGTACTTAATAACTCAATGTAATAAGTTGAATATCTGTGTGAACAGTTTGGTTCAGATTTGCCTGAAATTACAGTCGTTGATAATAGCACTATTTAGTGAGCAGAAGTCCTTAATTCGGAGTTTAATTTAATTTCTAAGTTAAAAATATTATTTATGGATGCTTTGAACTCTCATATTTTAAATGGTTGGTTGTAAGTTAGAGGCAGATTCAAATCCTACGTTATCACGTTTTGTCAATACCGTTCTTATTTTACAGAATACATTCACCCACTTATTCTGTTTGATAACATCTGTTCACAGGTCTATACTAACAGAATTAGTCTAAATTGCAAGGAGTCATTTCTTCTCTTTACGTACACATAAACACACATGCATACAAGCGCGTCATTATTTAATGTATTTTAACTGTAATTGACATTTGCAGGTATGTTTTTGTTGAGTTTGGTTCAAATGGGAGTTTCAAAGTACTTGCCTAATTACCAACTATTGTTCTAAGAGTACAAGAAAAACTATGTAAATAAATAAATAGTAAAATAAATTCACTACAGAATATAGCATACAATTATCGAAAAGTTGAAAACCTGTGATGGATGGCCAATGTTTGTCATTGTTTTTCGGATGCTGAAGCTAGAACTAACCGCTTTGAAGCACCTCTCATCTTTGGAGACGAATAATTATTATTGGGAGTTTCGGCTCAACATATAACTGATTTCAGCTCTCCATTTTACGGCCTAAATATTTCAAGAATTTCACTGTGGCACCGGCCTTGATACTCAGTACTAGCCACTAAGCTTACGTGTTTATAAATTTTGGACAAATGATTAATAGTTTACTCTAATAAATATACTTGGAATATATGTAAGATTGCTGAGGATCGATTCTAGTTTGATAATGTCAATGCGGATCGGAGCTGTGAGTGACGGGTGAAACTAATGTGCAGACCAGGGTTAAATAATGGCTGAACTTGCTCGGGCCTGAGTGGTTGTTCGTGAGTATTTAACTAAGTAAGATTGCAGAAGAATGATTCCAGTTTGATAATATAAACGCGGGACAGAACTGTGAGTGACGGGTGAAACTAATGTGCGGACCAGGGTTAAATAATGGCTGAACTTGCTCGGGCGTGAGTGGTTGTTCGTGAGTATTTAACTAAGTAAGATTGCAGAAGAATGATTCCAGTTTGATAATATAAACGCGGGACAGAACTGTGAGTGACGGGTGAAACTAATGTGCGGACCAGGGTTAAATAATGGCTGAACTTGCTCGGGCCTGAGTGGCTGTCCGTGAGTATTTAACTAAGTAAGATTGCAGAAGAATGATTCCAGTTTGATAATATAAACGCGGGACAGAACTGTGAGTGACGGGTGATACTAATGTGCGGACCAGGGTTAAATAATGGCTGAACTTGCTCGGGCCTGAGTGGCTGTCCGTGAGTAATTGTCGCAAGGTTTAGCCTTTTAAAAGTTCTCTCAAAAATATTCTGGTAACTAACAACGCCTTTCATAACCACATACAAAAGAGATAGCTGTCTTTTTATATGGTAGTGTTACATTACCGCCTTAAACCTACCAGATAGTGTCCAGATCAAGATTAAGACCTAATTTTGTATAGCCTTAGTTTTATAGAAGTTATAAACTTGAGTTTCTGTAATTCAATGCTGTCCATCACTCAGCTATTTAAAAAATATAAAAATAAAGCTCCATAATTTACACACAAATTCACTAATATTCACTCATACTTCAACCATGAATAATACAATCCTCTATAACTATAATTTTAACAATTTAAAATTAAGAATATATGAAGTATAACAGATGATACTTTCACTAAGATGGTCAAAATTATTACCTTTTCATATAAATATTTTTACATATTCATGAAAATCTTAGAAATCAAGTATGGAATAAATAATTGTTTTGTATAAAATAATATAATATGACCAAGTTTGCATTTATAAATTTATAAAAGACCCATCGAAGTGTCCTTATGTAATTGTCTTTCTAAGATGTAGGAAATGTGCAATTTAGTCCAATTTTGCTATTGAAAATATATAATTCGTACCCAGTATGAATAGTCTTCAAAATATCGTGGGGAAAGACAGACAAATATATTGTTTTTGTTTAGATTAGTAACTTAAAACCCTCTCAGCAAGGTAATGTATTTACTTAAGCAAACACTGTTTTATCGCAGACATGAATGTAGGCAAACGTTTCTAGAATTCTAAATGGTAGTAATTGTTAGTCTAACCATGAGCATCCTACAACAAGATACTAAGCCTTGATGTTTCGATTTGAATGTTTTAAGCTTAATTGCGTCCAGCTCCTGTTTTATGTGTCATTGACTCGTGAACAAAAGATTCTGTGTATCATTGTAAGAATACTTATTTGAATCCAAGCGGATCTGTTTAAACCAGTTCTATTTACAAAGGACAACCTAAAGCAATCGTATTTTTTAAAATTATTTCAGATCAATACATAACCTGAGAAAATTCGATAAAAACTTAGTATTATGTGCAAACATGTCAGGTTATCCGAAAAGTTTAATTTTGAAAGCGCCCTTATGTTGAAATTAATAAGATTTAGATTTCATTATCCTCTTTAAAAATTTGAATTAACTTGACAAAAATCAAGCTTTATAACGAAGTATCGGATATGAAACAAACCATACTATATTGGGTTAATGGCTTTTTATAATTGTTCTCAATTAAAATACACTCTTAACCAAAGCTTTGGTCGAGTATTATTTGTAGACCAAGGTTTGTTACCTAAGTTGTCTTTAGGTTAGTTTTTCACCTGAGAAAGAAATTAGATTGCAGATCATGAAATGTAGTGTTACTGTTTTTATCACTAAACGATAGCAAATGTCCAGAAAAATTATGTTTCCTTCACACAATATTTGTTTTTAATTAGTAAAAGAAATGAATGTTAATATCAAACACATTATTATACCGTATATTAAATTAAACTTTGGGAATAGGATTCAGATGTTACAAACCATTATAACATTTCAATTAGACACAAAAAGAATATGAGTGGATATAATACCAATTTGTCAGGATTATAAAAATAACAATCAGCAGTGAACATCGATCGCGTTGAAACAACATTGTAAAATATGACAGCTTTCCATGTATCATAAACATAAACGGGGGCGTTCATATCATTCATCACGTTTCATTTATTCTGCTATGATTTGTTATAGTCACGGTGGATATATTTGTATTGTATATGTATATTTAGTTATACAATTAATTGTTACAAATTGTGTTGTACAATATTTTCTTGTTTTTATGTACATTTACAATCTCCTAATGTTCATGTACGAAAATCATTTTATAGAATTCTAGGGAGAATTCCTTGTGAGGAGAAAAATAACGGTATTTTCAAAATTTAAAAAAACTTTCCTCGTTAGTAAAATTGTAATCAGTATTTCTTGTGTGGTAATCTTAACTCGTATATCATTACTCAGAGAACACAGAAATTTTTAACATAAAATATATTATTAAATTTAAGGAAATTGGTCATACTGTATTAAGAAATCGCTTCTTTAGACTATTTATTATTATTATTTAACTTAGTATGTTTTGCTTAACATTAAGTAAATTATCAAATTGGATCAAAAACTTTCATATAACTAATTATCTAACATATGAAACTTGATTAAGCATTTTATATTGTTTGGGTAAACATTTTCACGTGTTTAAGTTTATTAAACTTCATTATCGGGAAGGATAATTATTATATTTCAATAAGGCCAAGTATTAGAAACAAAACAATAAAAAAAATTGGAAAATCTTATGTAAACCTCTAAACATCTACTCGGATTTACCACGTACACACTTATTCAAATTCTTTCGCAGAGAGATATGACATAAAAATGAGGATTACCTTTAAATATAATAATTTAGATTCATATTTCAGGCACAATGTTACACTAAATGTACTTAAGTAATCTCCCCGTCACTTGTGCCAGACATGACGCATAGAACAGTTAACAGGAGATGGGAACTCGAGTAATTAGTCACTTAGCACAAGAAACCACGCACCTCTGTTTACTGCCTTCATGGACCTCATGTTCGTTCCTGAGTTCAGTAACCATATAATAGATGGAGTAATATTTCTACCATATGTCGTGTATATCAGTGATTCGTGACATTTGTGTATAAAACGAAACCGTTTATGTACGCCTAAGTTTAACTATTACTTTGCGGAAAAAAATTGTGAAACTACTTTTAATCGGGAACTATTTTGTACTCTATGATACACAATCTGATTTCTCGAGACATTATTTGAGTTATTTCTCCTAAGAAATAAATTCACCGGCAACCAAGTTATGTGTGTTGAAAATTGAAATAAGAAGGTATAAAAATGGTTCAAATATGAGACAATAATGTTTTTCAAATTATATTTTTGTCTTGCTTCATAAAACTAAAACCGACCAGAGCAGTCTAGTCAGAATACTAGATAGAATACTAGGTCCTCGGTGCCCTGTCAGTTACCGCCTATTATTTTTCACAAAAAAACATATTTATATGTATATTTTGTACCCGCCTATAATCTAGGTTCTAAGACAAAGAAGTGGAGGCCCCTTACACACAAGATCAGTAACTGTATAATTACTATCGAAGACTATAACTAGAAGGCACTATTATCACCATCTGCAAAGGACTTTAATTAATATTATTTGGAGAAAGCAGGACTGGAGTATAAAATAACACTGCACAAGTGGAGGGATACAGAACAGAAGTTCAATTGTAGTTGTTCAACTCTTTTGTGTAATTTGCAAAGTTTCCTGTTTCCCTTTGTGTGTTGATGTGAAGGCAGCTATAGAATACAATGTGTGTTATTCTTTGCTCATTGTAAACAGAACAATGTATCACAATCTCCACTATTTTCTTTTCGACGATAACTATATTTATAGTTCACGGTTTCCTGGTCACCGTATATCAAAATACGCCTTCTACAAAGTAATTAATATTTCGTATGGTTATCGTTATTATTATGATATTCTGAGGTGATGATCTGATACTCAAACCACAGTATTGTATACAAGAATGTTATAAACCTTACAATTTACGTATTTAAACCATATTTTGTGAAAAAAGCATCTTTATTCTGTACGCATATCGAACTTAAGCAAGCACATTTCTGGTTTCTTTCTTTTATAGGCACATATGTGTTTGAATAAAATAATATACATAAATTATAAATAGGTGAGTTATAAAATCTCTAAATTATTATATCAATTGGAAATAAAATTATTCATTCTTTCTGTTTCATTCAAATAGTAGCATACATCTCTATGACTTAGGTGAAAATTATTTCGTGTCCACAATAATTAGTTGGATTTTTACTGGCACTTTAATCGTAAAAATTAGACACGATGTATAGTGCAAGATAACTATCTTCTTTTATATAGAAAATGCATAAATAAGGTGTATAAAATATCATTAACTTTTGCACTATGTTATACACATACATACATGCATATAAATAAGTGATAAATCCCGTTGGAATTGTCATGTACTCTCTTAAAGCAAGCTTTGGTCATTATGAACTGTATTTAAATTTCTTTATTATAAGAACTTCATGCCGCAAACTACACATCATAAACTTTAATCATTAAAAATTGCGGTTTTTGAAACAAGATCAATATTTAACTATTAAATATTGATAATTTTGTATAAGATAACTATTTTAGGAATCATTTTATTTGGAAATAACTGTGTACTTTGGGTACATGCGCTTTGGGTTGCATGATTACTTAACATATTATAATAAGATTAGGTAAGAGCGAAATATGGTTGTAATAATCAGGCCCTCAGCCAACTCATGAGGGATGATATGAATATATAACGGGTATTGAGCGGTATATATATATATATATATATATATATATATATATATATAACTTTAACTGATAAACATCATCCAATTGTTTTGTGTGACAACCGCATTGACATATAACTAACGTAATACAAACCTAGAAATATTAAGTTTGTAGTTTTTCAATGCAGTGTAAACCTGAACACTAAGAAGATAGTCATGACACTGCCTGAGTAATTTGAAAAACTTTTGTATGGCTTATTTCTTTTAAATAGCAGCTACTTTAGACATTTTAAAACCATTTCTGGAAAAGATACGTTGGAGAGTGTTGAAAAAAACCAAGCAACAATTGTATTTTAGATTATTGAGAAATTAAAGAAAGATAAGGTCCCCCCCTTACAGCTTTTATAAAATCACTTATCAAAGCACTTTGAAATAAAATAGTTGAGTGACTTACTGGAAGAGCTAACATTTCAAGAGTAGCCTCACGAAAGTTTCGGGTGAAACATAAATTCTGCAGAGTGTATACCCTCTTTTTGACTTTATGGAGTGGCTACACAAGCAGAACTGTAGCCGCCAGTTTACAAGGCCATTAATCTGACTCCTTCAATGTAGACAAGTCTTCCTAAAACTTATAGATGTACACATATTGGCACAGGTATAAAAAGCTTGTAGATGGGTCAAAGTTGATCAAACTAAAATATATATAACCTCATCATAAACAAGCTCTATAGTGCCCCCTCTCCATGGAAATGAGCATTCACGGTAATCAAAAAAGTAATCCTAAGATAAGATTAAGAACTTAGATTGACAGTAAACTGAAGCCAAGAACATTCTCCTAATGGTTTTAATATCCGTTCCAGGAGTATAAGTAAATGAGATAAATGGTAAGGTTGCTATTGAGCTGAGCAGATTGTGCTGCTACCTATTGCACAAATAAATATTGTTGATATCCTCCTCTATACTTCAGCTACGTTAGTTATGTTAATCATCAGAAACGTATTGTTACTCGGTGTAAAGGGTATTACAGTCACGTAGGATATATAGCAGATTGATCGGACTTGGTGGAACAGCATCACATCATTTGCTATTGCGAAGCTAGTAAATATGTTTTAATGCTATTTGAAACACACAAATTAAATGCTAGTACGAATAGTCTCTTCAAAGTTTTCATGGATTACAAACAATGCCTTGACTCATGAATCTAACCACTCAAATACTGAGGCCTAATTTACCTACAAGATTACCAAATCTACTTTTGTGACAATTTTAAAGGTTTTCTACTTTAGTGTCTTAATATTTAAATACACCATTCTGCGAGAGTACCATCATTTGACCATCTATTTAACCATTGACCTCCGTATGTGGTCTATTTGACCTGCTATTTGACAGTAATAAGAACAGTTGTCTGCATACAAGGGACGGACAACCTATCTAGAACAATTGTTTAATTAGAACCACTAAAAATACGAGTGGAGTTTTAATTGGTGCCCCGGGTGCAAACAACGCATGTGTCCCATCCATCCAGTGATGTACGGTAATCATAAAAAAAAAATATAGCTTTTTCAGGATTCTCTCACTGTAATATTCTAATTTAATCCTGTAAGTGATATAATGTCAGATATGTTCAAAACTACCAACTGTTTAGAATAAAAAACCGTTCTGACGACGGAACTTGTGGAGAGCAACGGGATTACAAGCCGCCAACAAAACAGGAGCAGATGTGCCATAACTACGGCTCAGTGTTGCCAAAATTCCAGCTCTTTAATTATACAAACAGTGAGATAAATGTAGCAGAAGGAATGCACTGATATACGTTGTATCACAAATAATTCACCTGACACACAAGAATTATTTTTGTTACATAATTCAAGTACACTCTATTTTCCATATTTCCTTTGCCCAATTTGTAAAAACTGTTTTGAATCAGGTATTTATTTAATGATATACTCTTTCTGATATCGCACCCAGCTTAGCCACAAGAAACTAGATTTAACATGTGGCTACCATTTCGAAAACTCAAAATAAAATTGCATTATTACTTGAGACGTTTAATTTGTACAACATACTGAAAAACAACTGTGAAGGTTGGTATGTTTAGATAGTTGTACCAATTTAAAATATTTAGAAACTCCACCATCTTGAAACCTGACAAGACAAATGTCGTTATAAGTACATACATTTGTTTTTAAACACGTGGAATCCAATAAAATTTTTGTAAAGATATTCACTAATTAATGTGTATGCATAGTACTAAATCTGTTGACCAACCCCTATCTTGAAATGTTAAGAATTATAAACAATTAATGTGAATACATTTTCCGTGAAATTACCTGGTAGTGTATATAAAACGTCAAGTTTGATTTATTTTTTGAAATAATGATTTCTTAAAT
This sequence comes from Homalodisca vitripennis, assembly GCF_021130785.1. Classification (NCBI taxonomy): domain Eukaryota; kingdom Metazoa; phylum Arthropoda; class Insecta; order Hemiptera; family Cicadellidae; genus Homalodisca; species Homalodisca vitripennis. The sequence continues at coordinate 74,945,819 of NC_060211.1, forward strand.
GGGAATGGTTAATCTTGATACATTTTATTGTTTCAGATTAGCTACAATACTTGTTCAAGCAATGAAAAAGTACTGTCTAATAAGTTCCCTAATTCGGTATATTTGCATGGTCACTGCCTGAAAACTGAAAAAGTTATCAAAATCCTTTGAAAATGAATTGATAAATGATGAACTGTTAGTTTTTGCTTAAAATACATAATAACTGAGATATTGTCGTTTTCCCAATCATTGAACCGGTACCATTTTGAAACCAATAAATGGTTCCTAATTATTTCATATTTATTTTTAATGTGTAATTTTCATTCCTTATAAAGAATTTGAGGTATTAAAGTTTTCGATATAAGTAAATAGTCGCCATATTCAGACATTTATAGATTAAGGTTTGGTCAATAGCTCATATTAAATATGTGCAAGTACTGCCTAATAAGTATGGATTTATTTACAACTAAAGTTATATTTTACAAACTTGAAATATATTTGTTTATTTATAAAATTTAAATATAAGTTGGTAGATAAAGGAAGCATAGTTGCAGAAAATATAAAAAAAACTAACATTTTTAAAGTAATCGTGGATTTATTAAGCGATAACACAATATTAGCAATCATTATAAGTAACTTAGTAAAAAAGCAACACAAGTAACGAGTACATTTTACATTATAACCCAAGGCTAGTAATACAATCACAGTAGCTTGGTCCTCAGGGAATCTGCATTAAAACGTATTATGCAGATCATGTTTATATTAGTGACCTTCAATCCAATATATTTATACCGGTGTGACTATATGTTTTTTTATTTTCAACTATTTCTCCATCACGAGAAAAACAACGTAATTTACTTGAAATTTCAATAGATAAAATAATATTAATCACCATATTTAGATCGTACACTTTAAACGTAAAATGGAAATATCACCCGTGTCATAATTATACTCGCATTATTACAGTTAACATTTATTACTATCACAATATTCAAGGAAACTATCTTTTACAGTAAAATATGCTATCAAAATTATTGATATTGGTTCTTATTTTATATGTTATGTAAAGTACAACTAGCCCAAACGGGTTAGGTTAATAGTGTATGAAACATAAGTAATATTATTAAAATAACTATGTTCGCCTTTTTTATTTAGTACAATATTTTACAAAGCAGAAATTTTTACTACATTCTTTATTTAACAAGTTATACGGAATATTTAATTTCATGGAACTGACATTGTTTTGTGATTTTAACCAGTGAGGCTTTAACAGGCATGTCAAATAACCTGCTCAGATTTCCCGATGATGGGCATAAAAATCCTTTAATTCCCAAACCCTATCTGCTTCACTATAATAAAATTGTATAATAAATTATCCCACAGTCTGTAACTTATTATTACTTACGACTATACTTATTATAAAGCTTATTTTGAATGTTATACGTTATTCTAGATAACGTTCAACGTGTATCCACCTAAAATCTATGTTCTTGATATAAACATAAATTCACAGTATAAACTCTATAAAATATCTCAGAAAATATTGTAAAAATAAAGTACAGGTCTTAATTTTAAAAATTTAGTTTTATAAATACAAATACAAAAATTATCATTTTTAAAAATTAAGGAAATCATCTTTACTTTTTGTATATTCTATCCTATAGCTTCATAAACCAAAAGAAATATCAATTGTCAGTTATATTAAAATTTAAATCGTTTGCTAAAATTTAAGTCTGTTAAAATAATAATAATAATAATTACTCAAGCAAATGTTTTAAATAAAACCTCCAATTATTGTTACTATTTGGTGCTATAGGGTAATCAATGTAATGAATTACGATATTTAACAACAAATACTTAGATTTAACAACAAATAATATAGATCCGTAACATTATTCAACGTGCACAAAAATGCCATAACTGGTCAATTAATCTTTACTAGCAAAAGGTGAAAAATGGTTATTTGTAATTACAATAAAACCAATAAATAACGAATTAAATTATAAGGGTTAATATAAAATATGAGACAAATGTTTACTTTATCACTAGAACAAGCTTGTTAAGTATTTATAAGACTTTGGCATAATGGGGTAATGGCCTTTAGTCGAAATTATTAAAGTCGATGAAGGATTATTATGAATAACTAATGATTAATTCAATTGGATCAAGTGCAATCCATTTCCACATAATTAGATACAAGTCTGTATATAACATTGATGCTGTACACATTAAAACGGTAAGTGTTGTAATACGCATAATGGATTGTTACTTTGTTTTTTGTCAGCCGTTTACATTCAGCCTAGCAATTACCCGTGGTTTAAACGCAATTTCCTGAATAACGGGTACGTCAAGAGAAAAGGAATACTAAGTCTCTCAGTATTGCTATTGGAAGCACATATGATTTAATACGATGGAGCCTTATTCGGAATTAGACATATTTATGGTATACTACTTTCAGTTTTCATTGTTAAAATGGTCAAAGGTTAAAAAATAACTACCGTAGGATTTATTAGGATTAGCACGTGAAACCCCCGTTTTTGTTCAAATTAATTATTGTAAACACGACATAGTGATGTATCCTTGGTTCCACAACGCAAAATATATAGATATTCGATCTGAAAAGCTTACTTTAAAAAAGAAATTTTTAATTACAGCCCTTGTTATTTTCTTCCGATCTTAGTATTTCCTGATCCCCTACTAGAGTTGCATTGTTGTCACGATCAAGAAAGTACATAGGTCTGAAAAGGCCTTCTTCGGTCAAAAATTAATCTCTTTTTGCCAATGTAACCTCCTTGCTGTTAATGATTTTTTGGTGCCATAGAAGCATTTGCATTATACACATACATAAAAAGGTCTGAAAAGGCTCCCTTGTAAAAAAAGCATTTACTTCTATTCTCAATAACCTAATTCCAGTGTAAGACATCGTACTAACACTAAAGTCACAGAAACGTTTCCATTTATCTTCCTCCCAAGAATATATACACACATTGGCCTGAAACGGCTTCTTCCTAAAAAATTATCTATTGTACTTATAATAATATTTTTAAGGTATTTCCAGTGGCCTGTAAATATTAGTGTTTGCATTGTTGGCCCGGTTAAGATAATATACGTATAGGTTACATCAAGACATATGGGAGCAATTTTTCAGGAAATAATTGGTTGTAGGCAGTTATATACTTCTAAGCCTTAGATGAGAGATGCTTCAGGGATAATTTTTATTGATTTAAATTTAGATGATGTGATCTGAAATTTGATCCTGTAATATATCTCAAAGCATAAGAATGATTATTTTTAAGTTCTTCAAAAGTTTGATTAATTATTGTGTCGTATTTAATTTGATGTACCTGTTGGGCTTTCATAACATAACAAGCAATCACCAATCTTATTTAAAATGAAGAAAATGCGTTGTGTCTTTTTTCCTTTTACTGTTGAATAATATGATATCTAATTATGTTGTTTTAATACAGTGAAACAGTACACAATTGTTTAAGTGCATTGCTTATGTTTTCAACTCTCTCTCTCTCTCTCTCTCACTCTGAGTGCACTAATATGTTTTCAACTCTCTCTCTCTCTCTCTCTCTCTCTCGCATATATATATATATATATATATATATATATATATATATAATATATATATTATGCGTTAGTTTGCTTATTTAAACCCATATGTGACAGATACGGCCAAATACAAAATAATTGAATTGAAAAATCAATGTTTATTGAACTTAAATAAGAGGCTATTGCCATTTATACAATTTAATGTAAATAAAAGTCGTTTTGACAGGTATTTGGTCTTCCGATCATATGTTAGTTTGCTTATTTAAACCCATATATGACAGATACGGCCAAATACAAAATAATTCAATCGGGAAAAGTAAGCGCTCTGTGGTGTAATGGTAGCACATTCACCCGGCAAGTGAGAGATCCGGGTTCGACTCCCGGCGGAGCAAGTACTTTTTGTGTCAATGTTTATTGAAATTAAATAAGGCTATTGCCATTTATACAATTTAATGTATATATATATATATATATATATATATATATATATATATGTATGTATATATAATCTATTATGTTTATAGTATAAGTATGGCATTTTTATATAATTTTAACTATAATTAGACTTACTAATATCATTTAAGTAACTTTAGTCCGGCTTTAGGTCTATTATTGATATTTTTAACACTGGTCTTTAGAGTATTTTACAGGAGAAAAATATAAACCTATTATAATTGGATTTTAGTAAATAATGATATGATTAAACAGAAACACCAGTCGGGAACAGACGTCGGAGGTAGTGTTGCTGTTGTGTGTAACTAATACTCGGACACCAAGTGAGTAATCGTTGTACCAACCTTCCCTACCCTCCCTCTGGCCACCACCTCCCGTGCGGATATCTCAACATGACGGGAAGGTGACGATATTGTGTGTGACTAATACTCGGACACCAAGTGATTAATCGTTGTACCAGCCTTCCCTACCCCTCCCTCTGGCCACCAACCTCCCGTATGGATATCTCAACATGACGGGAAGGTGACGATATTGAGTGTAACTAATACTCGGACACCAAGTGATTAATCGTTGTACCAGCCTTCCCTACCCCCTCCCTCTGGCCACCAACTCCCGTATGGATATCTCAACATGACGGGAAGGTGACGATATTGTGTGTAACTAATCCTCGGACACCAAGTGAGTAATCGTTGTACCAGCCTTCCCTACCCCCTCCCTCTGGCCACCAACTCCCGTATGGATATCTCAACATGACGGGAAGGTGACGATATTGTGTGTAACTAATACTTTCGGACACCAAGTGAGTAATCGTTGTACCAGCCTTCCCTACCCCCTCCCTCTGGCCACCACCTCCCGTATGGATATCTCAACATGACGGGAAGGTGACGATATTTTAGGTACCTAATCCTCGGACACCAAGTGAGTAATCGTTGTACCTGCCTTCCCTACCCCCTCCCTCTGGCCACCAACCTCCCGTATGGATATCTCAACATGACGGGAAGGTGACGATATTGTGTGTGACTAATACTCGGACACCAAGTGAGTAATCGTTGTGCCAGCCTTCCCTACCCCCTCCCTCTGGCCACCACCTCCCGTATGGATATCTCAATAGGACGTGAAGGTGACGATATTGTGTGTAACTAATCCTCGGACACCAAGTGAGTAATCGTTGTACCAGCCTTCCCTACCCCCTCCCTCTGGCCACCAACTCCCGTATGGATATCTCAACAGGACGTGAAGGTGACGATATTGTGCGTAACTAATCCTCGGACACCAAGTGAGTAATCGTTGTACCAACCTTCCCTACCCCCTCCCTCTGGCCACCACCTCCCGTATGGATATCTCAACAGGACGTGAAGGTGACGATATTGTGTGTAACTAATCCTCGGTCACCAAGTGAGTAATCGTTGTGCCAGCCTTACCTACCCCTCCCTCTGGCCACCACCTCCCGTGTGGATATCTCAACATGACGGGAAGGTGACGATATTGTGTGTGACTAATACTCGGACACCAAGTGAGTAATCGTTGTGCCAGCCCTACCTACCCCTCCCTCTGGCCACCACCTTCAGTGCTGATACCTCACCATGACGGGAGGGTGACGATATTGTAGGTACCTAATCCTCGGAAACCAAGTGAGTAATCGCTGTAGCAGCCTTCCCTCTCCCCTCCAACTGGCCACCACCTTCAGTGCTGATACCTCAACATGACAGGAAGATGACGGTGTTGTGTGTAACTAATCCTCGGACAACGGGTAAGTAATCGATGTACCAGCCTACCCCACCCCACCACAATATGACTCGATTTCCAAACTAAACAGCTGTTAATTGAGAAATATATTATATCGTGTTCAACCTACTAACAGAATATGTTTTTCCTAAATGGCATTTTTCTACACCACAAAACTAGCACGAAACGGAGAAAAATATTTAATATTGTGTTTGCAGTATAAGTACACCGAATCGTTAAATTTTACCGGATATACAAAACATCCTCATCGAAAAAAGAAATGTTCTTTTCATATTACATAAATTTAAGGTTCTAAAAGTATGATTTCATTATAATCCATCCCCACCAGAATAATATTTACCAGAACTATTTGTAATGCCTTAATAGGTTTAAAGCCTTCCGTCAAACAATATAAGCAATCTGCGCCAAAGTCTCATGCGTGAGGTATCTAGCAGTATTTTTGATTGTTATTTATTTTTTATGTCTTATTTTAACTTTATGGTAAAGCTTTCCTTAACAAATACTTCGTGCCATATTGTTTATACTTTTATTTACTTATAATTAGAATTAGAGCAAAAATGTACATAGATCAATCAAAGGGATATTAATAATGAATAATATCATGTCAGTTTTAAAATTATTTCATTTAATATTCTTCAATAAAAAATCACTTAAAAACTATTAATCATAAAAAAATAGTCTAACCTTGTTTTTTAAACTTAGTAAAAAATCCAACGGTATTCACTTTATGTCATTTGGTTGAATAAACAGTTATAGCTATTTTGATGGCTGGGTGTTTACTTTCGCATGGAAGTAATACTCATGGGGCAAGGACTGAAATGTTTTTATGTTCATTTGCATTATTAACAGATGATGGTGATTTAAATAAAACAATTTTTTCCATATGGAATTTTTAATATACCTCACAAATAAAGTACTAAAATGAATTTCCAGCTTGACAATTTCAAGGGATATAGACACAAGATATGAGTATTTACTGTACCTTTCTTTTAGGCGAAAAGAGTATAGTATTATTGGTCCTGGTCCAACATAATAAAGTGTCTCTAGTGGCTTTATGAGTAAAATGTATTTATTTTAATGTAAATAAAAGTCCTTGTTATGAATACTTTTTTGATGTATAAATAATGTTTAAAGGTGATATTATGAGTTATTCTAACCACATATCATAATGATTATGTACAAAGTTCAAAACTAGTGTACAATTTAGTATTGAAGTGTTTGAGAGAGAGCTTCTTTCTTTTAAAAGATTAAGAGGTGATGCTGTTGGTAAACTTATCGTTAATATGTATTTCCATTACATTAATTAATTTATCCATCACTAATTCATGTATTTCCATTGCTTAGCAAATGACACTGCAACACAGCTGCAATTATGCAGCTGGTATTGATAATCCGTCAAATATTGCGGCGTGTTGCTTCTGACTTTAACTAATTACTACGAAAATCCCTTAAAATGTTTTGTTATTAACACGCTTTTATAAGCTTCGGTTGTATCTATGTAACGGAATCTTTGAGCATAATTTTCACCAATTTCCAGAAGTATGATTAATTTGAAACTTTGCATACGTATCAAGGACCGATGACAATGCAATAATTTAATCTTAGTTTTCCATTATCCTTATATGGACCGCCAGGATTAATAAATTCTTTTATAGGTCCTCTGTGATAGAGCTAGCGCGCGATCTACACTAACCCAGCGTTCAAGTCTCCATTCAATCTGATCTGCGCTAACCCAGCGTTTAAGTCTCCATTCGTCTCGGTATTCTCGGATATGCTTGACTCTCTTAATATAGTAATATTATAGTAATCATCCAGTCTCTGCCATTTCCAGTGGTTTTCCTTGACAGCCATATCTCTAAGTACACGATCCATGCATGTTCTTTGTTTAGTACACATTACATAATACTAATTTGAGTTGTTGCTTTACAGAAACATAAATAGTATTTTTATCAGACAAAGCCTTTAGTGTTTTTTATAACTAATTCCATTTCAACAATATTCCAAATTTTTCTTGCCTTTTCAATTTTATTTAGTATAAATAAAGTTGAACAAATACAGTTTAGTTATTTTAAACATTACCGAATATGTATAGCTAATAAATTAAATTATAATTGTACCAAAGTATGAGTATATTCAATTCTGAATTACAATAACCATTAGTTTTATTATGTATTTGTATGTTTGAATCGCAAAAAGTACTTGCTCCGCCGAGACTCGAACCCGGATCTCTCACTTACCGGGTGAATGTGCTACCATTACACCACAGAGCCCTCACTTTTATATATCAAAGAAAAAGTGAGAGCTCTGTGGTGTAATGTTAGCACATTCACCCGGCAAGTGAGAGATCCGGGTTCGAGTCTCGGCGGAGCAAGTACTTTTTGCGATTCAATGTTGATTAAAATTATATATATATATATATATATATATATATATATATATATATATATATAGTAATTATATGATAAAAATATAAAATGATTTACGATACGAAAAATTCAACTTAGTTAAGGGTGTAATATTTTATAATAGTACATCTCAAATAAGTAATAGCTTCAATACAGCTCAGTAAGAATGATAAATGATATATACTAGCCAACATTACGTTTATTAAATACTTCACATACCTAACCCTCAAGTCCGGCAAAGGTGTTTCAAACAGCCACAGTTCCTTGGTAGCTTAGATGCCAGCGCTTAGGTTTTTACGACGATAATTAATCTAAAGAGAACTGCGAAGTTCCGAGTCTCCAGGGATCAGAGCCGATATCTTAAGTGCAAGCTCGAGGAGTCATATTGAGGCGATGCAGGTTGTTATTTCCCCGTTGGTAGCTATTAATAGGACAGAACCTTTAATGGGGCACCGATTACAGAAACGCACCAAGCGGGCAAAAAACCTGTCCGACTCGACATCCTTGATCTAGGCTCGCGATTGTTTGCTCCTGGACAAGCCTATGTACCACTTAGTCGTGTAAGATCTTTAGACGGTATTCCGAATGAAGAACTTGATTGCTCTAAGTTAACAGGAAATACCCCATGCAATAGTGAAGCTTTAAATGAAATTATGAGATTGCGGAATGATTCGTAAGAAATACCACATTTCCACAAGAAACTAATAGATAAATCAAACTAAAAAATAAATAATAGTTTAAAAAACTAATAATACTCTTTTATAGCTAACCAAACTAAAAAATAGAAAATAATTTTTAATTACAAAGAGTTTATATTATGGTAGTAGGAGGCAAAACAATCATTCATAGTCAATCACCTGAAAACAAAATTATAATAAAATTTAAGTTATTAACAGAATAAATTAATTCAGAGTAAAAAGCGTGAGGTGCATTTTACTACATTTCATAAGTCTCCTCCCAATAATTAATAATAATTACCGATAGAATGATTGTAATATTTAATATATCAAGCAGCCCACACTTTTTACTCTGAATTAGTTTATTCTATTAATAACTTAAATTTTATTATAATTTTATTTTCAGGTGATTGACTATGAATGATAATATGACTATAATGACTATGCCTCCTACTACCATAGTATAAACTCTTTGTAATTAAAAATTATTTTCTATTTTTTAATTTGGTTAGCTATAAAAGCGTATTATTAGTTTTTTAAACTATTATTTATTTTTGGTTAAACTACAATTATTTTAAGTTTTCAGTAATTTATTGTGCCTTCTACAGTTAATTAAAAAATACTATGAAAATTTTCTATTGAATTAAATTTTAAATATTAGGTATTTGTGATGACATGTAAAGATTTTCGAACATTTTCATTTTACTTCTATACATTTTAAATTTGGCTTTTTTAATATATATAAAACAGTGTGTTCAATCCATTACTTAACATGAAACTTAACTAGTATGTGCTCTGGACATGGTTTGAATGAAAAATTAAATACTAATCAGGTAGCAGTATTATTTAAAAAAAAATTTAAAAGAAATGTTAATAATATTTCAATGAAATCCTAAGATTGCCTATTGAAATCATAAAGTGGTTAGCTTAAGATTTTGAGAGTAAATATGAACATTTTTTTTAAAAATTATGGTTGCCTGTAAAGTCGGTTTTTACGGGCGAAGATTTTACGTTACAACGTCTTTTTCTCGGTAGAATATTTATTGATATAAATATTATTAAATTGCACAATAGGAACAAGGAATTGAATGAAAATAAGAATTGCACAAATTTTAACTATAGAAATATATTTTGTTTACTAAAACATTGTACATAATTTGAAATTAATTAAAATTTGTTATTGTAAATGGTAAAGTTGAATAAAACATTTACTAAAATTGGAATTTGAAATTCTTGCTAAACACAGTTAAATTCTAACTCCGCGCGTGGTGATTGGTCGGTTTAGTTCGTTTGTTTGGTCGCACTGTTATGACAGGTTAGAGGTTATAATTTGTTATTTTAAATGTTTGACTAGCAATACGCGCTGTTTCTTCTTCTCAATCGACTGAATTACGATTGATTGCAGAGTGATTTAAACTAATAATTTACTTAACACTATCAACATTTGTCAATAGTATGACATAACCCATAAACTCAGTTTCTCTACTTTTGTGTCAATCTAACAATTAATCAATCAATCATAGTTTACGATAATGAAATATCAGTGTACAATTATTTACCTTTATTGTTGTAGTTGTTGTAAATGACGAATCTAAGCACTCCACATTTTCACGAATAAACATAGTTATCTGCTTTATCCCGTACGGCGGACCCACAGTTATCTGCTTTATCCCGTGCGGATCCCGTGCGGCGGACCCACTGGACGGGCATCGTAACGTTACCGGGCGTTACACTTTTTCATGAGTGACTCCGAGCCGCAACCTAATTTAAGACGTTGTCACGTCAAAAATAAATTTAAGCTGATAGCGAAAAGATAAATAACAAATATTGATTTTTCAAAATATTTCGCTTTTTCATAAAAATATGTTACTACATAAATATCGTACTCAATCGATCAATCTACATTAAAAAATGTTGTCTAGTGTATTATATATATATATATATATATATATATATATATATATATATATATATACAGTATAATATCAATAATGGAAGGGTACAAAATATACCGGCAACTGTTTACGTCAAAATTTTGTATATTTAAAAACATATTATGGGTTAAAAATAATCAATATATTACCATTATCTGAAATTACAGTTTGCGATTCCTATTTGAATTATTGAATGTAATATGAAGCAAATTTCTATATACCTTAAAAATACATATGAGATGCTGATTGCTGCTGCCCTACCCTGCATAATAAGTGGTATTAAAACTACTCACCTGTATCAATGTTCTGCAAGAAATCATTGTCTTCGAATATAATTTTTTATACAAATTTAACCAGTCCTTATTAAACAGTAATAATAATTCAATTGCATAAATATCTGATTTTATATAGTTATGCTAAAGAAGAAATACATTTTTATTATAATTTATAATTATGTTCTTTTAAAATGGAAAACATCTTGTCTTTTGTATAGACATCCTATATAATTAGTTTATAGTTACTGTTATTATTTAAATTATGATATATATTTTCAATTTGGTAAGATTTGTGACGTAATTTGCTTTTAATATAGTGAACCATTGAAAGAAATATAATATAAAATAAAAAGAAACGGGAGCAACGAGAGAGTTAATGCATAAATTAATTAGAACAATATATTAGTGGTAAAAGAAATAAATCCTGAAGTCACCTGTCTCTGGTAGTATTCATGGTATAGCAGGAATTTCCTCAACACCTGGAATGCAATATTTGATCAATTAATTTCTTTAATCATCAAGTATTTTTTTCACCTGGAGTAAATATACGCTATGTAGATTGCGTAAATTGGTTCATGAAGCATTAACTTATAAAATCATTATTATCATATATTAAGGGTTACTAGCATACTAATAGCTGAATTCTACCAAATTCTGGGAAATTAGGCATAAATATTGGCGTTTGTATAGATCGACAGAGAAGCAATGAAATGTTTTTGCTGCTTTTTGAGTGTTTCGCTGTACTAGGCTCTAAAAAGTAGGATACTATTTTAAATATTGCTAAAAAATAAAATAAAATATTATTAGTTTAAAAAATTTGAGTAAATAAGAATTTCTTGAGGGACATAACTGTACTTTTCAGAAGATAAACACAATATAACAATAGCTAAAAAGTACGTTACAGATAGTATTCATATTAGGTTTTTTTACCTCTTGTGTCTTGGGATTTTCCACTGTTTTCAATATAGTTAAGTGTAGGGTAATATTAATTGTTACGGCAACGAGAGAATCAATGCATAAATTAATTAGAACAATATATTAGTGGTAAAAGAAACAAATCCTGAAGTCACCTGTCTCTGGTAGTACTCATGGCATAGCAGAAATTTCCTCAACACCCGGAGTTAGAGGAAAATACTGAGGATTAGTACTATTTAGTCAATTAGTATTAATTCACGATTAGTACTGATTGTTCATTAATACTAATACTAAATTAATATTACAGTTATGTAATCAGTATGAATGAATTCTGTGAGACTAATCTCTTAGCAGTAATTTACAATCGGATACTAATAAATAAAAATTAATTTAATTAAGTTAATTTAATGTGTGCATGTTTTTGTTACTCTAAAAAGCTGTCAATAAGTAAATTAATTGATGTATACAAACGTTGTTTTAAAGTAACGTTTACAGATTTTTACCCAAAACATAGTTTTATTACACGGTTAGAACCATTTTTAACAACCTGCATTATAAATATTAATCATTATTTAACCATCACTAGATATGTTTGTTGAATAACATAATGCTTCTTAGCATAAATATGACTGTTAATTACAATAGTCTATTTAATACTAAATTATATAGTTAATTTCTTTTAGTTTTGAAATCTTGTCGTGTTTTAGTATTGAGACTGAATATGGTGACTTTTGAGTGGGCTTAGGAAGGCTGGTACAAAGATTACTCACCCGGTGTCCGAGGATTAGTTACACACAACAGCGTCACTTTCCCGTTGTCTGTTCTCCACAAGTGTTTGTGTTTAATCACATTACTTGGGGTACTTTTGTTGAAATTCATTAATATTTAGGTTCCAATTTATTCTTTTTAATTATTATTGACCTTGGGCTTCTACCTGTTTTAGGAATATGAATAATGGGTTAAAGGTAAACTAATGAGTTGAATGTTATTATTAAGTCTAATTAATTATTGCTCAGTATATAAAAACGATGTATTAATATTTGAAAGATACAACGGGCTTAATGACTAAGGTCAATACAAACATTAATATAAAATTTATGATACATTTATAAATTTTGAAAGGGTTATAGACAGATTGGTAATAAGTGGATAGATATGTTATTTATAGACTGAAAATACTCATAGAGGTTCTTGAGTTTACTTTAATACTGCCGATTGAATATCAAGTAGCATTTTGACATAACGACGTAACCAGTGGCTTTTCGATTCAGGATACACTTTTAAATTGTCTATAATTTTTAACATTCATCACAGTAATAACAGTAACTGTTATAAAAGTCAATGCAAGTTTTTACTAGTGTTAAGTGATATTTACAATTTACGATACTTAAAAAAGTATGGCTAATAATCATAGGCTCTTATATAAACAACCGTTTATATTTTAAATATTTTATTGAATAATACTGCAGACTACTGCTTTTATTGTTGAATGAAAGTTATTTCATTTAATTTTTATCTTCTCCCCATAGAAACTCCAATCCCACCAGAAGGTCTTTCTGCGGTAAGAAAGCTAGAGCGTTAATAGTACATAAAAAATATCTTATTTGAAGTTTGTAAATGTTCGTAAAACCAAGACGCTGTACTTTCCGTCATGTACTTGGCATAAATGGAAATAACTGCCTTTCACTGAAACACTGGGACCAAAAAACTCCGAAACAACTGAAATGTATGCTAATTACAAATCGGCCATCACGACTTGAGGTATTACCATGTTACCTAACTTCAAGATATTTATTAAAGCAATTTATAGTATATACATACTTAGGTCTGAGAAACCTAATTCTGTCAAAAGTCAACTAAGATGCATTTTATAACAGTCTTTAAAAGTACAGAAAATGTTATTCAGTAAATTTGTTTTTAATATGTGCATTAACGTACTCACTAAGCACTGCATAGGAAATATTTGCTAAAGTGCACAGTAAAAATTGGATTTTTACTAAAACTTGTAAGTTTATTATCTGAATATGTTCCTAAAAAGATTGAAATGAAATGAATAATGCTATTATTTATTGTGGCAAAATTAGGACTAAAAGTCCTCTCTTCCACTTAACCTCTATAGTGGGATGTTTTTGCCTTACTACAGTGGTTGCAGAAAAGTTTGAAATAGTGTTCTTACTATCAAGCTTACGTTATGATATCCAAGACCAAATGTAAACAAATTGAAAATAGTGGTTAAATTAATTACCCATACGATGATGCTGCCATAAAACAATGTTTACGCAGAAAACTAGACTAAAGGTAACAGATTGGAAGATCAAATACTATTATATGAAATACTTATTCTATTTACATGATTTTTTGCGTACATTTTTACGAAACTTTAATCGTTGTTCTCTAGGTTAGGGTAAACACGAATCCAACAGTGAACAATATTTAGCAGATATAAATTATAGATCTCAAAAAATTCGTTAAGTGTTGCAGTTTGAGTACGATTATCTCTTGTCAACCCCTAGTCAAAAGAAACCCGTGAGTCGGACAGTTCGTTCCAGACAGGAACTGTAGATCCACTGGCCACCTCTTAAGAAGTAGGTAAGAAATGATCCCGACAGTTCTAATACGTGGACCTACATTTTGTTTACACCAGGAAATTTGTGACGAGCCTACTATTATACTCACAGTATTCATGACCGGAGTCTACGAAATGTATTTGGGGGAATATGTTGTCTCCTGGAGTTAGTGTGTAAGTATCAAGGCAGCTCCTTGATGAGCGTCACTGCGAAATTCTTCCATACCCACCCCTACCCCTTATTTATGTCTGACAGTTTTCAAGATCAATAGTGTTCTTAACGTGTTTTCAAAATTTAAACGGAATGTTACAGCTTAATCTTGATAATATTTTTATTGAAGTACCGCACATACGGCACGAAAAATAACCGCTCCAGGAGTTGATATTTAAGGCATGCTAGGAAAATAATATGTAGCTAAATATGTGGAAAATGATTTACAATTAGAAGTTACTAGTGTGATTAGTTTAAATATTAACATTACATGGTAATTTTTGGGTTAGACATATTGTCTTTTCCACGAAGAATTTTTAATGGATTTGAGCAGATAACAAGCAGCTCTGCTACATTCTATGCGCCAATAAAACCCGTAATTAAATTTAAGTAAGCGTTTAGGTGTGCTGTAGAACACATGATTAGTACTTTTAAATGTATTATACGTTTCCCGCTTCATCGGCATAAGAAATGCGTGAGAATAAATTATAGAACAGAGCCGAAAACTCGATTCTAAATAATCGATAGAAACAATAAAAATTTCTCAAAATATATACGTTTCAGTTTTAATATCAATTATTATTTAAGTTCCCACATAGTCAGTCATACACTAGGTTCCAATTTAGCTTTTACAATTTTGTTCAACAGTAAAATGACAGTGTAAGAGAAGTAGGTCACGGTTATTAAGTTCCGTGTACACTAGATAGCGTGTTGAAATAGTAAAGAGTTTAAAGTTAATAATACATAAAGTTTTACTCATACTTGTTAGTCTTAGTTTAGTATATTCACTTCTCATATGAGTATGTTATTTATTGGCAAGGAAGATTATAAAATAAGCTAAAGCCTTTTATTTGCATCTGTATTCATTGTCATATATGTTATTAAGAGCTTCGTAAGACTAATTAACATTAACTTTGTTTCATGATAAGTAATGTTTTATTTAAAAATAACATGATAGTGTAAGGGAAGTAGGTTACGGTTATTAAAGTTCCGTGTACACTAGATAGCGTGCTGAAACAGTAAAGAGTTCAAGTTAATTAGATATAAAATTTGTCTCATACTTGTCAGTTTACTTATGTATATTCACTTTTCATATGATTATGTTATTTATTGACATGAAGCTTTATAAAATAAGCTAAAGCCCTTTATTTATATCTGTTCACAGTGTCATATATATTAATAAGAGCTTCATAAGACTAAGTAACATTAATTTAGTTTCCTGTTAAGTAATGTTGTATTTAACAATAGTGGAAGGAGGTCACGGTTGTAAAGACGCGTATTATTTATGTTAAAAAAGACCCGTTTCAATAATTCATAATATTGGATGCTATTTCCAGGCTCTATTTACATTTCATTATAATATAGTTGAACATTACTATGAGTTTAAATAATATAAGCTACATTCTTCTGATAGAATAATAATTTATTTTGAGCACAATAACAAGTACTTAAGCGTGAATAACAATGAATTAGCAGTTGAGTAACAAAAGAATTGTTTTGAAAAATTTTATAATTTATGAAAGGATAAACAGATTTTTAATTAAAAATTAACGTCTGCAAAATTTCCAAACATATTGAACCGTATTCCATGATGTCTGATATTAAGTTGAAATAACCTGAGGCCAACATTATAGTATACGCACTCTGCAGATTTTTGCAGTACGGTATATCCTTTTATTTATATTTGAAAGAGGTATAACAGTATTTTTGAGAACTAATATTATTTTATATCACATCCTTAATGATTAGACTTTCTCTGAAACGTGTATGTGTAAACCAAGTTTTCTTCAGGATAATATAGTAAAACTTTCTAATCAGATATGAAATACGAAAATAAAAGGTACTATTTCATAATTTACATACATAATCTCATCAATTGATAGCAATGTTTATTTGATAAAAGAAGTTTCTAAAATATGGTGAAATTTTTTATTTATATTTCTTTCGTCTTTGCTGTAATACGTACCTTTGTGTGACATAAAAGAGACAACTAAAAATTTCTATTCACTTCTAGTATATTTATAAGTCTAATTTTAGACAAGCGTGTGTACGATACGATATTGCCTATTGAAAGGGTTTACCTTAATTTGCATTTAGATACAGATTGTAACTGATATTTATGGTATTGGTACAGTAAATATTCATTTGCCTTGACTATAATGTATTCGTCGATAGATGTTACGTAGGAATTGTTAGCCCTTAAAAGTCTGTCATCACGTTCTGCACCAAGTCACGTAAGGTAAAAGGCCATGATACGCAGTTGCCGTGGCATTTTCTTAAAACTTTCCACAAGTTGTCTTAAAACTTTCCATAAGAGGCAACTAAGGCTAAGAGAAAGTCGTGTTTCCATTTACTCTGTGCCATCTAATTTTCAAGCGTTCAATATTATGTATAATACAAAGGAATGGAAAATATAAAACTACCAGTAGATTGGGTGTTCTATTTTAATATTTACATAATTTTATAGTGGTCGTATTTTGAGTATAATGAGTAGAGCGGGATAAATGAACAAAATTATACTTAAAGGCGTCAACCGCATAAAATGTATTCATGAAACAGTTAATATATACTTAGATTAAGGTTTCTCATACCAACAAACAAATGCCAACACTTGAGCTATGTTGCTTGGCAAATGAATATTTAGCAATACCATAAATATCAGTTACATTTTATTACGTATACATTATTTTCCATCGAAAAATATTTAGTGTCAGATATGGCAGTACAATAAATCACATTCCGGTAGCGCTTATTGTTTTGGCACGGAGCCTGGATTCGACCAACTCTATGTCTTATATCATTATATCGTTTGTTATTTATTGATACCTAAAATTCTTATTTAATCTATATTAAAGATATTTCTCCAAGTCCAAAGCAATATCACTGTATGTGCAAACCTATTATCGTTTTGTTATTGAGTTTACGACTTGGAAACGTTATAAGCATTTTATTATCTACAACTTTTAAAAGCAACCCAATTTATAATAGGGAGACTTACAAATTCGAATTGCAGTTTATAAGTGACATGATTGAATTGCCTACCATACACACAAAGTAATAAACCATATGCTCATAATATAATGGACAGCAAGAGATAAATAGTACCGTATATATGTTTGTTTAGGAGAGGTCAATTTCCTTTGAACCCTTATCCTGCTTGTCCTCAAGGACCAATGTCCTGGGCGAGGAACTTATTATACAGAATAAGGAGGTGAGTCGATACAGTAAATCGATGGTACTGTTAAAAGTGAAATGGTCACTGACAAGATTTGATGCCGCGTTGATTCTAACTCAGAAACTAAGTCCAAAGTCTTAGAACGCTCGGCCATCGATACGCCCAACTACCTGTTAACTTTTCATTGGCAAGTTAATTTTACAGAGAACATCTCAAGTGTAATTTTAGATTATATAAAGATTAATATGACTTTTTAGGACAATAATTTTACTAATTAATATTTTGAATAATAATGTAATAGTTTTTATACTACCGTCAATTCAATCCAAATCCATGTGGTCTTAATGGTTATGGTGACATGTTTCGAAGGATAACCTTTTCGTCAGACCTCAGTAGCCATGGTGGTGGATGGCTTTGTAATAAAATTAAAATTACACAACACAACACAGTATACATTGCTACAGTATACACTGTCTTTTTATATGCTATAAATATTCATCCATGATAAAATTTAATGGTTGATCTTTCTTAACTTTTCGTTGAACCAATATACAAAATATATATTTGGTAAATATAGTTTGTTCGATTTATTGGTAACATTGAATCACAAAAATCTTGTAGATTTATCTTGTTTATTATTTGTCTATTACAATTTTTTACTCATAAATACCATCGTGTGTACGTACGTATATTACCTAAAACGAAGTTCCCGTCTGTGGTTGGAAAGAAAATAAGATTAAAACACTGTTTAATATTTAAATAATTTAATGCACTATGATTTCAAATTGTAAGTATTTGTATAAATTATATTCTTTGAAACTTATTTATGTATTCTTTTTTCTATCACCTGACATTTTCAAAATAAGATACTTCCATGAACATAAGTATAAAAATATTAGATTTTAAGAGTCTATAAATTAATTGTACGTGTTAAAGAAATGTATTAGAGGAGTCCAATGTGAATGCGTATTAAGTGACACAATACAAATCTTTATTGTAAAACTTTATCATAAGATCTGAAATTTACAAAGCAAGCTAGTCTTCTCATTTTAACTACATTACATTCCCTCTGCTTTAAACTCATACCTCGATTACATTTACATTTAAATATAATCGTTGTTGGAAACAGTTTTATATTTTTAAACGATATAAAATATTTTAATAGTTGTCTCCTAATGTTTACGATAATTTTTCTTTATATAAAGACTGGAATGTGTACAGTTTAAGTTCTGGTCTGAATTCCTGGAATTCTTGTAAAATGGGAAATTACCTGTGGAAATGCAACATGCAGTTGTGGTTAAGTGCTTTACTGGAATTATAATAATTACCCATTGCTTTTTTTAGCAGGTACATTAGCGTTATATTCCAGATTTACTAAGTGTAGTGAATTGGAGTTAAATGTATCTATATTATTGTAACATTGTACTTTTGCCAGTTTTGAGCAAAATATTTGAAAAAAATATTTTTCAACACAACCAACTTTCGGAAGAACAGTTTGGATTCAGGAAAGGCAAATCGACTATTGACCCTATAGTAAATCTAGTCGACTTTGTTGTAGAGGGGTTTGATAATCGAAATACCACCCTAGGTGTGTTCCTCGACTTATTTAAAGCATTCGACTGTGTTGACCACAAAACTCTGCTTGAAAAACTGGAATCTCAAGGCATCCGAGCGTGCCACACCTGTGGCTTAAATCATTTCTAAGTGCCAGAACTCAAGTCGTTAAAATTTCAGATAATCTTTCAAAACCAATTCAATTGAGCTATGGGGTCCCCCAAGGATCAATTCTCAGTTGTTTGTGGTGTATGTCAACGACATTGGGTCTTCATTACTGCACGGAAAAGTCGTGCAGTATGCTGATGATATGACTCTGTATCAGTGGGAAATCAAAATATCTTGTGGAAGAACGCACTTTTGTTGAAATAAACAATTATGTACAACACTTCAACAGCCTCAAGCTCAAAACAAAAACATCTAAAACCAATGTCATTTACTCTGCGGCCTGTAGACTCTGAGTGTGGCCCTGCCGTCATGATAGCAGATTCCATACTAGAAGAAGTCTACAGCTCGAAATTTCTTGGAATACACCTTGATCGACAGTTGACATGGAACGATCACCTTGACCATGTTTGTGCCAAACTATCCTCAGGCATTTATGTTTTGAGGTCTCTAGCCAAATATTGCCCTACTCAGGTTCTGATGACGGCTTTTTATGGCTTGATTTACCCCCACCTCTGCTACGGATTGGTGTTGTGGGGTGCTTGTGGAAACAACCAGTTGCTGAGAGTGTACAAATTGCAAAAACAAGCGATTCGACTAATCGCACATTTGAATTTCAGTGAGTCTTGAAGAGAAACCTTCAAAAAGTTACAGCTGTTGACTCAGCCGGGTCTCTACATTTCCGAAAAATCTCTGTTTTGTATGTCTAAATGTGTCAAGACAAGTAGCCGAGACATACATTCGTATGAAAGTGAATTAAAAGAGCCGAAAGAAGACGCTATATGATCGAAGTGGAATTTAGTTGGTATATATTTTCTTGATTGGGGCACAAGGCATAACTCTACAATAAATAATGGAAATATTTTAGACAGGTGAATTTAAACAGACAGTATTTGATTCATTATAACTAAATTCGTGTATCAAGACAAATCTATATAAAGGAAGTGTCCTGAATTACTTTTCAATGGCTAGCAAAAAACGTGAAAGGTAGATACGTGAAATGTAATACATTTAGTATATTGCACCCTAGAAGCTCACGAAGGAATGAAACGTCATTCAAGAAGAAAACGTTCTACATCAGGGCTGGTAATAAAATTGGGAACATTTCCATAAGAAATGTAATGCAGCAAAGACACTTTCTCTATTAAAGGAACCTGTAAAAAAGTAATCAACTGTTCTATGTAAACATTATAATTATACAACAAAATCATATTTTTCATTAATTTAAGTACTAATTTAATTTATTGATATTTATTATCTTAAATCAAAGAATAAGCATAAAGACAATGTCACTTCTTATATCATTATCTTTGAAATCATTTTTTGGATCAAAGAGGTTATTCACATAATAAAAATTCTTAGTAAATATTAAGTATATTGCGCGTGATCAGTAGTGTAAAAATGAAATGAAATTTTAAAAAATAAAAAATTCTTTTATAAAAGAGACGTAGTTTCATACTACCCTCTACAACTCATCCTCATATTGTATACAATAATTATTACAAACAAGTAAAGCATATACACCCTATATTTACAATTGTGTAATGTATCAAATATAAATAAATCCGTTATACGAGTTAGTTATTTACTATTTTAGTATCAACCACATAATATTTTAACTAATATTACGGTATAATTATTGCATAATAAATCTGTTCTTGCTTGTTTGTTTGTAAAATAATTAGCAAAGACGGTACTTTTCGTTGATTAAACCGGAAACGCATATTACATAGTGGTCGGAAGTGCTTACCTTTGCAATTGACAGTTTTTATGTCTCAGTGACAGTGCTATATGTGGCATACCGATATACCGTTATAAAAAAATATCTATTTGAAGAACCGTGAAATATTATTAGACACGCTAAATTTTTCATATATCTCAGAAAAGTAGAATGTGATTCTAAATGTAAATATTCTATTAGTTAATAGAGTTCTAAAGTGACTGAAAAGAAGAGCTATTTTGTCACTTAACTTCATTGATGAGTTACAAGCGTTCCATTTTCTACAATCGGAATCCATGCTGTAGGAGCAATAACTCTCACAGTGTAACATATCTCTGCTGCAGGTCGATGTGAGGCGAGCAGCCAAACAATAAGCGGCCGGTGATTTGTTGAACAATCCCGGTACCTTACATTGGCTGAATTCCGTAGTTAATCCATCTTCCATATGTAGCTGTTTATGTTATTTTACATTTCAAACTGTATTAAGAGAACACCGGTTCGAGAACTTAGATTATTATACTCATATCGTTTATATAATCATACGATAGATGTAAATATAATTTTAGATTTATAAACTGTAGACAATGTACTTATGTTTAAATACACCTTGTGGATTGGAAAAGGCAATTTAATATTGTATGGTCAAAGTAGTAATCATTTATTGACATTTAACTCAGTATGTAAAAATATTAATGCAAATTTTGGACTTATAAAGATAAATTTACCTCTCTAAAAATTGTTATATTGAATGTCAGTTGAATAGTCGATCACTGAATGATTGCAAGGTTTGGACTTTCAGGTTTAGAAATTTTTTCAGTACTAATCTTGTTTGTGACCATAATAATTGTTTTACACCTTTTTTACTATAATGATTGATGATTCCCACACAACCTTCTAGCCTATGGTGATAGATATAGCGAGGAAAGAAAGAATACAGGCTTCTCTCAAAAAACAAGCTGGGTTCCAAAATATAAACACAGTTTACTTAGCACACAACATTTTTTAAATAAGCAATATTAAGGTGAAATTAATTATTTTAATTGTTTGATAGTTAATATACCAGTTCATTTTCATGATGTAATAGTCTATGGTTGGGAAGCCAATTTTTACTGCATAAGACAACGAGGTTATCCTTGAAATCGATATTTTTCACAAGAAGATACAGCCATATTAGGTTTGGGCGAAATATTTAAGTAAAAATGGGATAAAAACACGAAAATAAAATAAAATAGTTTCCAAACAAACGTGTGAGACTCAACTAGTGTTTTTCTGCAACGTAGTATTACTAAATGTCTTATACACTTATAGTATTAAATGTTTAGGCTAATTGTAGTAAAATAGTGTTAAAATTACTCTAATTATTTTTAGCATCTTCTTATAAAGAATACAAAGAAACCAACCTAGGTGAAGTGAGTTATTGCCCAACATCATACATCCTGTCTTTATGAATTATAAAGTATTTATTTGTGAATATAACCAACGTGTGTTATATGTTGTTTAGTTATGTTACAATTTATTAACACACATTTTGAAATATCCTAAAATTTTATTGTTATTAAATTTGTATGTGGATATTTTTAAAGAAATCTTTCACCCTTAAAGAATTCTTTTTGGAGTTCGATAAGTTTATTCTGATCAATTCATTAGTACACATTTTACCTACAAATAATGCACATAAATTCTAAATTTGCAACTTTTTAACGTACCAGGAATAAATAAATGTTATTTTAATAATAAAGAAATCTTAAATTTCGCGTGGGTATAATTTTTTATCATTACAAATTTAGTTTTCTCGTGTATATTAAAGCATAAATATCTTTACGAATCAACGAAAGAGTTACTGTATAATGTAATTATAAAGAAGATAATTTATGATTGTAAATCACACAAAACAGATCCTAAACGTTCTATTTTATATATATTATATATATATATATATATTATATATATATATTATATATATACTAAGTAGATATGGAATATGCCGATTCTGGCTCACTTTTGGGACAGTCAGAAAATCAATGTAAAATACTGTCCATTGAACAATTTAAAAAATCTAAGAAATCTAACAGGAAACCACGAATGGAAAATAAACCGAATCTATAGCTGTTTTACTGTTCATTGTAGGCTTCTACATTTATAAGCTGTTTTAATGAAAAAATCCAGAAATCTCAATGAAAAATCTATAAACGGAAATAATGAAAATTTGCTAACATTCGCTCAACAGAAATCTAGAATTTTACTGAATTTCTTTAATATCGTTCTTAATTCACATCATAGGCTAAAAATTTTCTCAGAAACCACAACAAACATAACAAATCGCGTTTGTAACAGCATTTTGAAAATCCATATTGATAATTATATCGTTCTTTGAAGCAGAAATATTTGTCAAACTCTTTGTTGTATCAATGACATAAATAGGTCTATTCGCTAAAAAATTCTTTTAGGATTATAATACATTTCCATATTTTTTGTAGTAAACTTTCTTAAAATCTTGATACATCTGATACATGATTCTGAAAAGACCTCCTGAAATGTTTAAATTTTGTAATTCATCTGGATAATAAGAACCGTTCAATTTTACTCTGATATTTTTTACATTCAAACTATCAAACTTTGAAGGATTTTTCTCTTGATTATTCTGTCTATCTGTTTGAAAACCTATGATAACGAACTTGGGATTGAAGATATTTCTATAAATATTTGTGATATCGAACGAATAAGTTGTTCCGGAAATACCTTTTTGCTCAATTACATTGCCCAATCTAGAAAATTAAACATAATGTTTTGAGATTTTGTAATTTCATCAATCAACTGAATTTTACTCGTGGTTTTGTAATAAATCATCGGAACTCTAATGAAAAACTCGTTTAATTGTAATTTTGCCATCAACAGGCATAACATTTCCAGTTGCAGTCTTCAGAATCACATCATCGTCTTCAGCTCTTATGAAAACTAATGTAAAATCCACCTTTATAGATCGGAATAGTAACATTTTCAAAGAATCCTAAGCCGAAATGTGCTAAATCACCGACCGCTTCAAATTGTCTAAATTTAAAAGTTGATTCAAAAAACTGTTTGAAAAATACATCACTTTTGGGAATAACAAATGGTTCCTTTAATAGTGCTTAATTGACCACAGTTTTCGACTTCTTCTATCAATTTATTGTGTTTTCTTACTTCAATCTTAGAAAATAAAAAACGGTATAAAAATTATCGATTAATCTAACATTATCAGTTCCAAGATATGCTTGACCATCTTGTTTTGTTAAAGTTCCAGAAATATAAAAAACTGGAAGTTAGACGAGCAAAAGTTATCTCCAAAATTCAATATTAAACTCAGTTCTTTTATTCGGTTCATTCAAATGTTGTTTACTAATTGGATAGAATTTTTAAACTCCCGCCCTTTCAATATCGCCTGAATACTTTTTGTAGTCCACCATTTAATAAGAGAAAATTTAGAAATTTTAAACATCATGTATAAGTCGATAAGAAAAGATTTTAGTCATTTTTTAATGATCTACTTCGTCATATTCAGGATTCTGTTCCTTAAATTTTGCGATCTCGGTCACATATTTCAATAAAATCTGCACAGGATAGTAACCGCTATCTATAATATTGTTCCAATCAACTGTATCTTTATTTTCATCCAAAAACTTTATACTAAGTGTTGATAGAGGCAAAGAACAGACATATGTTCTTTTAATTGATAATGTATATTTTCTTGAATGAACTCTGGGGACAGATTTTGATATTTTGCAATGTTATACCAATTCAATTTGTTTACGTATAATCTCATCATATCTTCGGATAATTCATATTTTTGAGAAATATCATCCCAATGTTCTTTTTTTCAAATCTCTTTCGTGTTGCATTTATAAAAAGATCGAAAGCACTGTAATGTCCCGCCATCTCTATTTATTAAGAAAAAATTACAAGTTTTTATAAATTGGCTCTTTTTAGCGTTACATTCAGCACATTTTCCAGAAATTCTCTTAACTCCATTGATGTTTGCATAGTATTTTATATCGTTTGTGGCAGTTTTCTCTTTACATCTCACACAATATATGAGCGCCATTTATTTAGGGAAAATTTATCGTGCATAAAACCCTACGCGAATACCTATTTCAGTAAGATCTTCCTCCATATTATTAAGTTTTTCTTCTAATTTTTGAAATTTGACCGCATAAGAATCATTGTATTCAACAAATTTTATTGACCACATATTCTCAAAAGTTTTCGTAGCATCTAAACTAAACTTATCAAAAGACTCTTTATAAAATTAGTAAGTTTTTCATTAATTTCACCAACATCGTCTACTGATCTTCTATTTCTGGCTTCTAACTTGTCATAGACTTCTGTTGTAAAATCTTTTAACATGCTGTTTATGATTCTCATAATTTTGTTTTAGTTCATTAAACATTTTAATAGGATCTTCTAATTTGAATCATTACAACAAATCAAATGGATTAATTCCTTTACTAACACGCTAATTCTTTTTCCTTTAAAATCTAAGGCATTTTTAACATTCGGATCATGTAAATCATCAACAATATCGATGTTTTCTGATAATTTTAGAGGTTTTAAAATTTGTTCTTTAACAACAACATCATGTTTGTCAATACCAGGTCGAACACCGACAATTCTTTTTTTATTAGCCAAACTAACATAATTCTTTTCAACTTTGATCGCTTCAGTAATTTTATCAGCTTTATCGATATGAGACATTAAATTGGTAAATAATTTTTTTTACACCATCATCAACTTCTTTTTCCAATGTTTTTATTTTATCAGCAACTTCATTTGAACTCATGAAATTTGCATGTTTGTTATCATATTTGCTTTAAAATCTTCAATCTCGACAGCAAACGTATCTGAATCTGGAAGGTTTTGTAATAAATTTTCTAACTTGTTATCAAACTCATTTCTCAAACTATCAAAATTCAAACTATTATCTACATTTTGAATAATTTGTGTTCCAAATACGTCAAAAAATATTTTGTGAATCATATTTATTAAGCAATAATTTGTTAACAACTTCTTTAAAATCTTTACCATTACTCAGTTCATTCAAAACAAAAATATACACAAAATGTCCACAAAATTGGGGGATCGTTTATAGTCTTGAATCTGAGAGTCATTGTAGTAGACGCTTGATTTTTTCAAATATTTGATCAATTCTATCGGCGGTTTGTCCTCAATTCTTCCATACGAATCAAAATAAACAGGCATTCTTATCATTCTTATAATAACAAACCCAATGCGTTCCACTTCCCATAATCGAGTCTAAAATTCACAATTCCACATTCAAATTTCTTAACTTTTTCAGGTAATGTATCGCGCATAAAAATTCCTCTAAAATGTTTAATGTTTTTGCAGATTTCTTCCAATTTCTCCGGATGTTAAGGGTTCAAATTTTTTTTCCGATGTTTGATTTCACGTAATTCAAAGTTTTTTCATCTAATCCAGATCCTGTAACACCTTCCAACTCTTTATCTAACCAATTTAAAATGTTTCGAACAATAGGAATCACATTCTTTTTTAACGATTGGAGCAGCTTTACGAAACATAAGGAACAAACATTTTTAACAACTGGAATATTTTCTCCAAAATCTAATAAATCTTTCAAAAAGTCCACCATTTTTAAGTTCTTTCAACTGATTATAAGAAAATTCTATTCTGGTTCCTTTATTATTTTTCTTATGTTTTTTCGAGTTTATTGTATTGTCTATTTGTTAAAAATATCTTATCTTCGCCATTTTTTAGTTGATCTATTTTAAATTGAATACTAACGGGGTATTTTCTTCTTTAAAAGCGGATTTTATTTTTTCTTTCTGATTTTTGCTGAAGTTTACGTTCACCTCATTTATATAGTTAAAATTTCAAGTTCTCTTCGATTTCCCATTCCTAGTTTTCTCTTCAAAAACATTGCTCCAACTGTTGGAAGTGCAACAAATCTTTCACCTAAGCTAGCATCTTTTGATAAAAATCTATCCATTGCCTTATCTTGCAAAAACTTTATCTGCTATATGTCTGGAATTTGTGTCTCTATGTTTTGCATAAAAAATATCGTGTTCCATAGCAGCTTGATCTAATTTATTTATACCAGGATCTCCTCTTTTTAGTCTTTTTTCGAGTTTTGTGCCAGGCCCCAGATACTGATAAGTTGGTACGTGTAATTCAAAAGGTAAATTGTTGATAAAATCATTCAAAAGTCCGCTACCTTCAATCATAGATGAACTTATTGCGGCAAAATTCGTTTTAAATATTTAATTCCATCAGGTTTTTCAATCATTTCGTCAAGTTTGTTCGAAATAAAATCTTTAATAGCTTTCTTTTCATTCAAAAAAATTGTTGTTTCCAGCCTTCTCTTGAGCATAAATATAATTTATAATTCCATCGAGTTTTGTCAAATCGTCGATATATCTGTACTCAATCTTATTATCATTGTATTTTCTTACACCTGATCCTTCGATTCGTTTTTCCCAAATTGGGTTTTAATCAAATTGATATATTTTTTACCTCTACTTGACTTAGGCTTCTTAGTAGATGGATCATTATTTTTGTAAATTGAGTCAGATTCCATAAAATTTCTGTATACTTTTTCAAATCTTTCTTCAGAATATATAAATTATCTTTTGGAACGTCATTGTCTGTTAATAATTCCATAAACCTTGAGTACCTTCGTACATTTTTTCATTAATAATTATATCATTTTGTTCAAAATTAACGGGTAAATTTCCAATCATAAAACTTTTCTTTTTTCTATCCCAATACAAACCAAATTTATCATCCTTCGCTCTAGGAAGGAATTTTTTACCAATTTCACCAATTATTATATCCGTTGTTCCAGGACTTATTGGTTCAACTATGGTAGAGTCTTCAATGATTCGAGGTCTAAATGGGTGTTGAAGATGGTAATTTTGGCAATTCAAACTCAGATTCTGGAATCGAAATATCGGCAAATTGTCGTTACAACTGGAACCAAATTCATTAAATTTTGATTATCGCTTAAAACATTTTCAATTTTGCCCTCAACATTTTTTATTGCAGAAGTTACAGGTTGATTAATTTTTTGAATAAGTTCTTGTTCTTCTTCATCAATTCGAATCTGTTCTTTAAATTCTTTGATTAATTTCTTTTCGATTTGATCAAGTTTTTTCGCTTCTTCAGAAGTTACGTTCACCATTTATTTAGGAAAATTTTGAAACGTGGAAACACGAAACGTGGAACGTAAAACGTGAACGTGGAACGTAAAAAACGTGAACGTGGAACGTAAAAACGTGAACAGATTTACCGTTTTTTCAGTTGTTTTCATAATGTAAAATAAAAAGTAAAGATAATGTAAAAATAATTGTAACAAATATTTTATCAAGTAGATTTGCCAGACACTGAGCAGCATTTATATTAGAAAATTTATTCAAATATTTACCATTTTTAGGCTTCAAAGTTAGATTAATAGTTAAAAAATTCGTAGTCTTCCTTCCAAAGTTTATCACACAGCTCATTAAATTGGTTAAAACTCATATCAGATCCCACATAATTGTTATTAAATCTTTCTCGAATAGTGATCATCTTGCTTAAAAATACACAACATATTCAGATTATTTCTTATAACTTGTTTATCAACCTTTGAAAAGCATTGGGAAAGATAGATTACAAGATATGTTTTTGTGACGAGACATTACGAAATATTCCTTAATAACGTCCTGATTTTCCAAAATACAATCACTTCAAAAACGATTAACGAATTGGGTTTACACTCGCTTAATGGAACTATGTCCTCAGAGGCATTTATAAAAATGTGATACCTTTTTGCTTAAGTTTTTCTCAATATTTTCAAATCTTTCTTGCAATTTTTTTATAAGCGTCTTGTTCTAAAGATTTACTAAAAACATACAAATTGGAATAAGGAATCAACCTATTGTAGATAAAATTCAATAATAGAGTTGTTTTTCCACATCCACTTGAACCAAACAATTAACAATCTGATTGGTTGATCTTTCTTATTTTCTTCAAACGTTTGAAGTTTTATCTGATCTTTTTGCTTTAAAAATTTCTCCATTTAAATAGAAGATTTTCATCTTGAAGCAACGCTTGCGAAAATGAAGCTGTTCAAGTTGACTTCAGAAAGCTCTAAATTAGTTTTAAAACTTGGAACATCCTATACACTTAGAGGAAGAATCAAATTATTTTATCGGTTTTAAGCGGTTTTTATTCTGACAATTTTGTAATAAATATTAGTGAAAGTTCTCCTTATTGTATAGGATTTAGTGAGAAGAACATAACAAAATATTATGGTTTAAAACAAAGGATATTATACTTTCGATCAAATAAAAAATTCCTTAAAAATTATCTGAAAACATTCAAACAATCAGATAAATCTTTAAACTTTGACGAAAACAAGTTTGAAATGCAAAAAAATTATCTCTCTAATAAAATTCAAATAAAATCACCAGTAAGAATAATGTTTTCAGCAATTATTGTAGATTTATTAGGGTTTGTTCAAGAAAACTATTGAGCCAAATCAGGTATATTTAGGAAATTAAAACGCCAAAATTTAGACCGTTCGATGTAATTGAAGTGCACTGCAATCTCGTTGAACCTAGTTTTGAAAATCATACCGAACATTTACACAAAGAATCTGAAATTTTGTACACTTTTTTCCCAAATGTTGCTTATGGATCAAAAATCAGTGAAAAACCGAATGAAATCGATTATATTCCAATTAGAAAAAAAAAATATTAAAAGAATTCAAAAAAATCATCTTAACTGTTCAAGACTCTGAGGGAAATTTATTAAATAATGAGAGTAAAACAACAATATATTTAAGATTGTCGAAAGAATGATGAATCAAGGGGAACGAATCGTTCTTACTTCAAATTTTCAAGAAAACAACTTTTGAATGTATAAATTACAGGAGTCTATCCCATAGACCCCTTAACCAATCTTTCATCCTGACCCTGTTTTTATCAATGAATCTGGACTTTATACTGAAATAAAAATTACTAGTTAAATTTCTTTTCTATCTAAAATGGGAGTCAGTTGTAGACCTACTGAATAATCAACTAAAATTCAATAACAAACATATCTTTACGATTGTTGACGAAAAACAATGTGATCTGGTTTAAGGCTAAAGACGTAGCAAAAAATTCTAGAATATGAAAATACTATGCAAACGATCAGAATAAACGTTGACGAAGATGATAAAAACTTCTATTTTAATCTAAATATAAGGGGGGCTATAATATAGCTTACCTTCAAAACTTCCAAAAATAACACTGTTTTCGTTAATGAATCTGGACTTTATTCTCAAAATAAAAATTACTTGTTAAATTTCTTTTCTATCTAAATGGAATCAGTTGTAGACCTGCTCAATAATCAACTCAAAATTCAATAAACACAAATATCTTAACGATTGTAGACGAAAACAATATGATCTGGTTTAAGGCTAAAGATGTTGCAGAAAATATTAGAATATGAAAACACTAGACAAGCAATCATATTAAACGTTGATGATGATGACAAAATTCAATATTTTTTACTTAAAAAAACAAGGGTCTATTCGAATGGCCCCTTAACAATCTTCATCCCTGTACTGTTTTTTATTAATGAACCAGGTCTCTCAAAATAAAATTGCTTGTTAAATTTTTTCTATCTAAATGGAGTCAGTCATAGATCTAAGAAATAATCAACTAAAATTCAATAATAAAGAAATTTTAAACAATTGTTGACGAAAAATAATGAATTTTGGTTTAAGGCTAAAGATGTTGCAGAAAATATTGGAATATAACAATACAGAAAAAAGCGATTTAGAAATAATGTCGATGAAGGGTGACAAATCTCAATACTTTTATCTAAAAGATAAGGTAGCCTCGAGGGCCACCTCGCAAATATTCACAAAGATACTATTTTCATTAATGAATCAGGACTTTATTCGTTAATTTTTTAAGATCTCATAAAATAGAAGCAAAAGCTTTCAACAATGGGTTACGAAAGAAGTATTACCTTCCATTAGAAAAATATGGTGAGTACAAAACTCAAAAACGAAAATAAGCAGTTAAAGATGAAATAAAACAGTTACAAATTAAAGATGAAATGAAATCCTTTGAAAATAGAGAATCAAGAATTGCGAATGGAATTAATGAAGAGAGATATGGTATGTAAAGATTTTGATAAGAAAAAAAACACCATGTTTTTGTATTAATAAGAAGAATCACATGTGGGAATGGCCCTTATTACGTTATCAGAGCTCAGAAACGAGAAATACCAAACCGATTAAAACATCTAAAAATAAATTATCCTGAAATTAGAGATTTTGTTCATTGATGACGAACAAATTCTATCAATCTCTACAACCAAATGAAAGAATCTTTGAATATTTTATACAACGGAAATCATTTTACTACAAAATATGGCAGAATCTCGACTGATTTATAGAATATCTAAATTACACGATGAAATGTTTCTAAATTTTACTAAAAACTCTCGATTTATGATATTTTGTTTGTAAATGTTTTTCATAGTTATTTAACCATTTTATAATTCTTCCACATTCACAATGAGTATCTTCTATAATATAATCTATGAAGATTTCTTCTTTACACAATCTTTACAATATGAGTCTTTCTTATCTCTACTATAGTGATCACTATTAAACTCTGAAATTTTTTTAGTTTCTTTACATTTAAGACATTCTTTATCTTCCAAAGTTAATTTTTCTATTTTATCATATAATTCTTTATGATATTCCCTTTCACAATCTTTGCAATAATAATGCATTCCATCTTTCCTATTTTTATCTTTATAAAAAGCTTCAAAACCTTTTATTTCTTTGCACATTGTTACATTTCTTTTGAGCCTCCATTTATATAGAAAAAATCTTTGACTTTCTCAATTCATATTCATAAAACTTTCCGGTTATTTCTTATTATTTAAATCTTTTATACTATAAGTTACAGGATCTGTGTTATTAATTTGATAAATCACAAAGATTTCTCTTGACCAATTGTTCTTATATTTGTTCGAAAATGTTTGTTTTTTTACTAACAATTCTTACATGATCATTGACTTTAAATTTAGTTTTCGTGTGGAATTTCTGGTGGAACATACTTGAAAACGGTCTCTAATAACTCCTTTTCTGCATCCTTATCTACGTTCTTTGGGCTTCATTTTGATTGTGCTGTGAACTGTATCGTTATAATTGTTTACGATTTTTTGAAGAATATCGATCCATTTAAAGTTTTTATTAATCTCAAAAAATTACTTTCATTCTCTCATTTTGAGTTTCTGTTATATCTCTCTACAATACTTGATTTCTCTTCGTTTTCAGTATGATAAATCTTAATGTTGTATTTTCTCAAAACTTCGTTAAATTCTTTATTTTTAAACTCTAAAAAAAACCTTATCTGTATGAAGTAGGTTAGGAGGTTTGTGATTGATCCTTATGGCATCTTTTACTATATCTTCGAAAGCTTTGAAACATCCTTGCCGTTTTTTCTTTTGATAGCTCTTGACCAAGCATATTTTGAGAAAAGTATCAATAAACATTTAACATATACTTGAATCATCATTTTGATCCGAATAGTTAGACATTTATAACTAAATCTGCTGCCCATAAATCGTCAATTCCTAATGTTATAATTTTTCTCTTTTTAAACTTTTTTTCGTACTGGTGCATGAATTTCTCTAGCTTCAATCTCGATTTCTTCCTTATTTCTTAGATTCTTTCTTTACTTGTTTTTCATAAGGATTCTTTATAAATTTACTCTTATTTGTCTTACATTTTGAACATTTTGCTGCAACTCTATACAATCCGTTTTGAGTTTGAACGATTTTTGAATCTATATTTTTCGTTTTTTCTTGCATTTGTGGCAGTGAATCAAATCATCTTCCATTTACATGTCAAAAGTTTCCAAGTTTATTTAACTCATCTAATATATTAGATTTTGCTTCGCCTTTATATCCATACGGTACTGTATCGATCTTATTTTCTAGGACATTTCTCTTATCATCTTTAGCGTTCAGTGCAGCTTGTTTATGGTTATGGTATACAAATCATGTTTATAGCTTTTGATTACTGTCAATCTCTCTAAATTCTTCTTTATCTTCAAACAAACATCTCTTCAAGTTTTCGATATTTATTGTTTTATTTACAACGCTTCTCTTAATTCCTTTACACCTAACTGGATTTTTGTCTAGATATTTGTACGAGTACATCTTTGACCTCAAACCACAAAATTTCTTCTAAGATTTCCCCATTTAGTTCGTCTTTGAATTTCCCTATTACCTTCTTGTTTTTAGTAGCGAAACATTCGTGATCTTTTGGATAATCGCTCGTATCGAAATCATCTATATTTTCTTTAATAATTTTGTAAGGATCACGTTTCAATTCTAGGAAGTAACTGTCTGTGTCCATGTAACACAGATTCAAATCTGGATCAAACTTCTTTAATTTGTTGTAATAAAACTCGTACATTAACAATTTTGAAAAGGTCAAGAACTGAAAAACCTATGTAGATTGGCTTGTTAAATTTAACTTTCTGCTTGTACATGTGACTCGCTATACAGTTGTCGTCAAAGATGTTAAAGCATTTGAAATTTGTTTTCTTAGCTTGTTTCATTGAAAAATTCTTCATTTCCTAGTCTAATATCACATCTGTTTCTCACATTTTCCATAGATTTTCCAAAAAAACAGAGTTGTTCATCAGCTTGTAAAAATCTTTCTCAAAGTCGCTTGTAGCTTTGGTTCTCATACTAGTATTAAAATCAATGTAATCTTTCATAAAAGGCTTCTGAATCGATGCAATAACTCTATTCACATGTTTTTTAACACCATTCCTTGTTCAGATAGAATTTCAAATTTCTCGACATGAACAACATATTCAGTTTTATCCAGTAGAGTTGTGCAAAGTTTGTTGTTATAATGTTCTGGAGCAAGAGGCAAATCTTTATGATTTTCATGTAAAATTCTTCGGATATTCTAGATCGACTTCGAGAATATAGCCATAATCTTCGTCGCCAGTGAGTTTCCAAATTGTTTCTCTCCATTCTGCAGTAGTGTAAGTTTTTGGATCCATCCACTTGATATCGTTGAATGGTAAATTTTGCATCAGACCATAGCCATAAAGGTTGTTTGCATCGACGTACAACAAATAGTTTTCGGGGTTTGTCTTATCAAAAATCTTTTAAATATTTGTTATTTGCTTTCACCATATCGTTTAATACACTGAGAAATGCCTCCGCGAATACCTTTTTCGATCATCAAATACATGTTATAATCACTAATTAATTGTAATTCTATCTGCGTTAATTTTAACATAGCATCCCAAGCAAGGACTGGGAGCTGTTAAATAGTGTGCTGGATCAAGCTTATAGCAATTCAAACAAATGTTTCTGAAATTTTCAAAGATATCAGCGAGCAATAGAACATCTTGAATGTTATAGAGATCGGAGTAATTTCCTAGATTTTTTACTTTTAATTTGTTCCATACATTTAAGTAGTGTTGAAAATCTTTCTCAGATATGCTCTCGTCTGTCAAAAGTGAATAGAAATCTTGAATTCTCAATTCTTCTGTGTAATCAAGTTTTTCAATACTATCGATAAATTCATAGGGAAATATTCCTTTTCCAGATAGAATTTTAAAGATTTCTTCTTCGTCATTTGGTTGTCTATCTAGAATTGCGTTCAGGACCATCTTGTATAAAATGATTTGTATGTTTGAAGTCTTCTCTCTTTAGATTTTTAGCTAACTTTTCAATAGACGATGCCATAAATCTGAACGTGTCTACGAAAGAAAACTTGATGAACTTTCTTGGTTTATCATCTTCAAACTTATACCCAATATCCTGAATTTACTGAATAATTTATATTATTTCTCATCGGTGTTTGCGATCAAATCAACATTACCATAATGTTTTGCCAACTCTTTTACGTACAAATGAGTATCATAACTTGACATATTGTGACAGAAAACTGGAATATTCTGAGGAAATTTGAGATTCAAGTTACAAGATAAATGAGCTGAACCTCTAAATTTTACCTGTTAAATGACCAATGATCTCGTACTTTTTTTTTCTGTTTGATTATCAAAACCCTCACATTCACAAATATGGCAAAGTTTTGAATTTTGATATGCAATTTCTTCTTCTTCGGTCAATTTCATACGTATTTTATTCTTAGAATTATACTTTTTAGCTATGTATTTCGATAATTTATTAAGTTCTTCAAACAATTTTGCAGGAACATTTGGCAAATCTTCTTCATTTTTTGCTCGATAACATATCGGCTCTGTACATACGAGTTGGTCACATTAGACACTATAAGTATAGAGTAAAACCATATGGAATGTGCTTCTGAATCTTGGTTGTGATCGATTTTTGCGGATTGTTTTTGCATGTGGGAATCTTCTCTAATATGCTTTCAAAAATCCATATAAATAACGTACGGATGGCTAAACTTCTTTTGATAATTAGTAAAATTTAGTTGTTTGACCTGGAAATGGCATAATTGGCTTACAAACTTCGTGATTTTTACAAATTTCTAAATGGTCTGCTAAATCTACAGATTTGTAGAAATGGCTTAAACATCTCCTACATAGAAAATTTTTATGTCCATGTTTGGATGTTTGAGAATCACTAACCTACTTAAATCGGTTATCAAAACAAAATGAGATTTGTCTTCTTGTTTTACATACAGTAGATCAATATTTAATTCTGCATCATATTTTTCAGAAATTTGCAACGGAAAAAATGTTAAATTTCTCATCATAACTGTAGATATTTATTGACATTTTCGGATACTTGTACTTAGAATTGTAACTTCGTTTTTCAAATGATTGTATATCTTTTAAGGACATTGGATACTCGAAACCTGAAAATATCTCGTCATTTACAAATTGTTTCGTATTGTTTTGCTCTATCAGCATTCTTTTCAGGTTTTTCAATAGCACATCGGATAGAATAAATAAAGCAATAATCATCTTTATTTTTTATATTTATACAAGCTTTTTTATCTTTGATTTTTCTTTGGTAAAATCGATATATGATTCTTGCGTTCATAAAATTCGTGTTTGTTAAGGCTCAAAACTAGTTGTTTGCAGCGTTTTTAATGTCCATCCAGAACCTTTATTTGGATGATTCGTTTGTTCTCGATGTGTTAATTTATTAAATTGCTTAGTAATAAAGTCGTTTATGTCAAAGATCTCGTCTGCTTTTTATAGTAAAGTACATTGGAACACGTTTGTGTTTCACCGTTCACTAAAGTTCTTTCGTATTCGCATTCCAAAGAGAGATATCCTTTACTATTTTTAACATTTTCTTGAAAATTTTTTCGATTAAACTTTTAATTTCCGGGCGCAAAATAGAAAGATATTTGTAAATTGACATGGAATTGTCGTTCAAGTTTGTTAAAATGTATTGCTTGAAAAGACCGTGTATTCACGATAAAACTTCTACTTCAATGATATTTTCGGGTTTCTCATTAAGAGTTTTGTCAATTTCTTCGATCATTTCAGACTTAGTTTTATCGTTTGTTTCAATGGACAATTTCTCAGCGATTGATTGAATTTTTTTCATCTTTAAATAGATTGAGATCTTTTTTAATTTCCTTAAAAATTTTTCTTTAGTTCACGCAATTTTTCTATATTGTACATCTTTTCATGATCGACAATTTGATTTTCTTTAGCCCAATTCCTCAAATAATTTAGTTCTTTCTCATAAGTTCTTTGTTTTTTTGACTTATAATGTCGGGTAAAATGATGTTCGAAAACATCTTTTTTGCAGTACGGGCAGGATATCTTTTTTCCTCTCCATTTAAATAGGGAAAAATTTGAATGTGCCAAGTTTTACTTATTTAGTGAAATATCTTTTTATTAAGCTGAAAAAATAGCATAATTCAGTAGATTTCTAAGGATTTTTATCAAAATTTGATATAAAATCAGCACAATTTATGGTTTAAACAGCCTTTGATTTCTTCTATTTAAAGAAGAAAAATTTGTTTAACTAACACTTTGAAAAGTGGAGAATTTTACTAGAATTTTACACAAATCAGCACAAATTGTAGTAAAAACAGCTGTAGATTCTTCTATTTATTATAGATAAATCTGTAAACTAAGACTTAAAATTATTGAAAAAAATAGTATAGTTATAGTAATAAAAGTACTTTTATTACTATATTGGGTTTGTAGGGGGTAATTTAAATTCTATAATACTATTTTTTCAATATTTTTTTCTTTAACTTTTCCAAGATTTTTCATTAAGATTTTAATATATTTACAACAGAATTTTCGAGAAATATCGTTCACATTATCAACTTTAAAGCTAAAAAATTCGCAATAATTAGAGAAATTCAGTAGATTTTCAGGATTTTCAAAAAACTCTAGTATATGCACCTTAAGAGCTGTGGTTTTGACCCTAAAAAAAAAAACCGTGTTTTTAGGGTTCAAAACCCCAGTTTTTTTGTGTATTTTGGAAAGTATAGTTTTGATTTTTCACCTTAAAAGTGTAGAAGTATTAATTTTTTTATATGTAAATGGCGCTGTTACAAGAGTTGAATAAGGTTGGTGATTTAAAGTTCAAAGAATACAAGAGATTAATAGAATTAGAAGAAAATAAGGAAATATCAAATTTGAATCTGGAGAAAATGAAAGATAAATTCGGGTTTACAATAATTGCCGAGTTGGGAAGATTATAATGTACACTTACCGAAACAGATTTTTGACTGTTTTGGATGAATAAAAAAGATTAAAGAATTGAATAAAAATGAAAAATTACACTTGGTTGTTACTGGAAAGAAAGACTATTAAAGATAAAGACTGTGTTACAATTAACTTTGTAGAATAAAGATTTCGAAGATTTTCTGGATTTTTTCATTAAAACAGCTTATAAATGTAGAAGCCTACAATGAACAGTTAAAAACAGCTATAGATTCGGTTATTTTCCATTCGTGGTTTCCTGTTAGATTTCTTAGATTTGTTTATGAGTTCAATGGACAGTATTTTACATTGATTTTCTGACTGTCCCAAAGTGAGCCAGAATCGGCCATATTCATATCTACTTATATATATATATATATATATATATTATATATATATATATATATATATATATATATATATATATATAACTATAACTAATTATAACTATAATAACTAACTAATAACTATTAAATAATTATATATATATAATAAGTAAATTGCATAAAAGGTAAAATGACGAATGGTTTCATATCATTCCTTTACCATTTAAATATTCGATGTTCATATAGTAAGATTCATAGCCTAATAATTGCTCAAAAACTTTATAGGCCTTCCTGCGTAGAGTCGAAACAAGAATTTGTAACAAATTCCAAAAATATAGACATAAATATTGCGTTTGTACAGATTGCAGACAAGCAATGCAGTTCATAATTATTTAATAGTTATGAAATTAGAGCTAAAAAAGTTCAAGAACCAGAATGGAACTTTACACAAGATAGATATAATTTAACAATAACTGTACTTACGTTTTTGCAATGAACTTATTTATGTAAATGTTATTGTAATATTGATTTTTTATACATAGAACAGTCTAATATCTTTCTCGTTTACTGTTAAACTCTGTAATAGTTATATAAATTTTCCATTATGTTGGCTAGAGTAAAATTCAACATTAAATTTTTATAATTCATTTAAATATGTCTTGCAAGTTTAATCTTCCCACAGTAAATCACACCTGGATATCAATAAATGAATACCGTGGAACAGTAAGTTAATTGATGTATGCATGTTTTGTTTTTTTTTAAACAGTCCCACTGTACATTAATTTGTATACACATAAGTCCTTTTACACTAACGCTTACATTTATTAAACTGAAATGAAGTTTCGTTCTGCAGTTAAAACAATTTTAACCAAAGTGTGCTTTTAATAATAAACCTTGTTTAATCATTCCCATTTTTCAGTCAGTGCACTTTAATAAACATGCTTGTTTATTATAGTAGCCTCTCTATTATTAAAGTGAATCATTAATTTATTTTTAGCTTTAAAACCGAGTAATTTTGAATTATTTAAACTGAAGATTGTGGCTAGCGGGAGGGGGTAGGGAACATAGGCTGCTGGTACATCGATTACTCACTTGGTGTCCGAGGATTAGTTACAAACAGCAAAGTCACCCTCCTGTCGTCTGTTCACTACAAGTGTTAGTGTTAGTCAAACTACGATTCTTTGTTCATGTGATCATATTTTAGATTAAATTCTTGTTTTTCAACTAACCCAAACCGAATTCCTCCAATACCGAAAGTATAAATATTGACTTAAAGCTGAATTCTCTTCTTTGTTGGTTATTATGTTGCCTAATTACATAGTCTATACAAATTTCAAATTTTGTGCTCTATATGCTACATTGTGAAGTTTCATAAAAAACACTAAAAGACTGAGTATTGCATTCATTATGAACATGTATAAGGCTAATATAAATTTAAATATATAACATTTAAAGTAATAACGTATGAAATTTGAACGAGTTGCATGGGTACCTAGACATATTTTAAATGTTAAACAGTAAAATAACTAATTTTATAGTAATTTATATAGTCGATAGTTAAAGTAAAGTGTCAACGGGTATTTTTAAGAGCTCTAAGTGATATCTGGAAGTATTTAAGAGATCACTATATAGTTCTTAAATAAAATTCTTATACAAACAATAGTTAACATTTCAAGCTTCCATTGATTAAAACTCTAAACAAATTGTGCTTATCAGAGTTTATAATACCATTTAAAACACATGTTTGTTTTGTGATGGTACTGAAAAATACTTCTTAGACTGTTGTTGAAACCACCATTTATAATCAGTTTATTATTTATTTATTTATTTATTATTACTTCCAACGGTACAACGCCATTTAACATATTTACAAAAATTACAGACTTCTAAGATGACTATATTAAATTAAAGCTATAAAAATAGAACATCACATTGTATACACAACAACAACACAGCAATCAGCATAACAGATAATCATAAGGCAAAGCAGTAACAACAATAGTTTAACGCCAAAAAATTATTCAACATTCATAGCAGGAATCAACATAAGTAACAAGTATCAATAATAAATAGGTCAAGAATAACAAAGATAACAATCAAATATAAGGTAACCATTGCAATAAACTGTCAGACAAAACGAACCACTTGAAAATCAACATGATAATAGAATATAAAATAATAACAGAATTATAATATGTAGAGGATAAAATATATATAACAGAACTATAATATGTAGGAAAATAATATACAATTATACATTACGAGGTAAAACAAACTATAAATTAAGGAAAAACAACATAAGAACAATAACAAGCACGTGCACTGATGAACTTATGTCAACACCCTGGAGCACCTCCACTTAAAGGACAACCAAGAGCCCCGGAAGAAATCCAACCCAGCGCAGACCAATCCCCCAGTACGCTGCATCCTCGCCAAGCAACAGTTGCTAGCATAACTAGTTGGCCGGTATACTCTTCCAAACACTGCCTTTGATCTAGTTCCTCTAGGAATGTAGAAGTTTACTTGACGAAGGAGGTCAGGACAATCCAACTTGCCATTAACAAACTTGTAAAGAAGCTGAAGATCTTGCAATTGACGTCTAGTGTGAAGAGGATGCAGGTTGAATCAGTTGTTGATTGCGCGATATGGTTTTGTATAAAGTTTAAGGTTAGAAGTTATATACCGTCCTTAACAGGTTTACATTATAAAATTGTATTATTTAATCCCAAACTTCTAATTTTGGTAAACCCCGTTCATAAAACTTGTGAATCTGTCAATTCCATGTTGGTGATTTTAGGGTTTTTGTATTTTTTGACTGGTTGAACATGGAGTGCAGAAATAGTGTTATTTATTCCCAAACCCCTATTTTGGAAACACAAACTTATACTTAGAATATATCATAATAGCAAAGCTATGATGAATTAAAAATAATTTTTAAAGCAGAAATTCACAAATGTTGGGGTTAAGAATAAATAAATGCCAGAACACTATTAAAACCCCCAGTTTGCTCGTATAGTTCACATCCACGAGCATAAATATTGACAATATTTTCCTTCTTATCTAAACAATTTCTGAAAAAAAGTGACGAAAATTTAAAGTTTTCTGTTTACACTGGAAAATTCTCAGTGTGCTCGTATAGTCCCTAAGCACGAGTATAACTGTATTGACAGTATTCTCCTGCAGGGCCAATAAAACTGCCATAAAATACATTCTTCTACTGTTGAAAACGGTTGATGGATTTACCAGACTGAAGGTTTTGAATATAAGTGAACTATTCGAATCTTACTAAAGAGCAATATTTAAGAATAGTGCTCTAATATCATATTTTTAAATATCAGAAACTAAAACATATATCTTAAAGAATTTAAAGGAACATTTCCCAACATTATGTGATAGATTAGGGTGCGTAAAGGAATCAAACCGAAGAGTTATGTTTAATTTATTCCACATCATTGTAAATATTGAAATAATATTCAAAATATACAACAAATTTTAAGTCTAGTCAAGTAGTATAACAAATTTAAACATCTTAGTAATATAAGGTAATACATTACGTCAGTAGTACTTCAAATTGTATCAGCTGATTTATCTGTTAAAAAGCATTGCAGATTGTATTAAATTAGTTGACTTTTTGAGTTATAGTATATTATTAATTCTGTATGAGATAAAATTTTTAATGATGCAATCCTTATAGATGAGATCTTGATTTACACTACCCGCAATAAACACATGTAATTAATTGTAAAGTTGTTTTAGTATAAAAATATTCTAAGGTATCTCCTTAATTAATTTAAACTCAGCAACAATTAATGTAAATAATTATGCGAATATTATATAGAATATTATATAATGGTAATGCTTAATGATTAAAAAAATTAAATGACTGTCAGTATTGGTTTTAATAAGAGCGTTACATTGACTCATATTGTTGATGTAACTGATAACAGTGAAACATGGAGATGTTGGAATAGATCATTTTAAACCGGTAACAGTATAATTATGTTTTTAATATGTTTACACCCGGCAAGAAGGTTTATATAATTTAGCATTGTGAGTAAACTACACTGTTCACCTGTGCTGTAACAGCATGTATATTATTAAAGTTTTAAATTTATTATTGCAAATACACTTGTAACACTTGTGCTAACTGTATTGGATAGTTAGAATTGAGCTCCGAGTGTGGGCACACCTGGGTTTTTATTGATCTAAAAAACGATGTGAATGTATTAAGGTTATTAGTTTAATTCGTGTAAAATATTGGTAAATCAGGTTGAATAACATTTGTACGCACCTGTTTATGTTATATTTAATTTATGATGTGTTATTATATGTAGTTACCGTATAGCACAGTAGATTCTAAGACAAATACAAATAAGAATTAAATGTTCTGAATTAAAGACTCAAAAGAATGAAATATGATTACTAACTATTTAGTAAATACAGTTTATTAGATTTATTTATAAAACAGAATGAAGAGAGTCTTGTAGAGAAGGGTTTGTTCAATTCCAAGTTATTGCAACAGTACTATTGCAACAGTTATTTATTATGTATCTATTAAAATGTATTATTAATAAAAAAACTTTCAATACGTTTCAATCGAAATAACAATAAACATTGCTAGGAAAATACAATGTTGCTCAATTTAATAGGGTATCTACAGTAAAGTAATATTTTAAGTATTTTACTATATGTGTGTTGTTAAAAAACATCCATTGCATGTACTTATGCTACCTGAAACAAATTTTGAAATTATAATAAGATGGAAATAATAAACTTTTCTAACATTTAATTATATAATAACCTAATATTTAAAATATAAGTATCTGTATACATTATTTTATTGCAGCTTACTTGTGTATTTGTTATCAAAATAACCGGCCATTTTCAAAATAATATACATTCATGCTCATAAACATAATTATTGTAGGATTTAGAGACCTATAAATTACTTATAACTTGTGATAAATAATTGTTCAAACAACATTATTTTTAAAAGTTTGGTAATATATTTCGGTAAAACCCGTCTTCAGGCGTCTAAATGGTATAAAATATAAAAGAACACAATAGAAACAAAAGTAAATACACATTGAATAAATAAATATACAGACGACATGAATATTTCTTCCATATATTGTTTTCAAAATTAGAAGTTTTTGGCTAAGTTACCTGATGTCGAATCCATGTGGAATTTTGATGCACTTGCCGAATAGGTTTGACGGAATATGTGTTTTCGAAAGTGTCATTGTGATTTAGACTATGAGTGACGACAGCTTTCTTTAAATCTTGGTGCTTATATTCGAATCAGTGCCCTGTGTTTTCCTCAAGGTATTTGTAGTTGAGCCAATATAATCTGCTGAAAATTTTGTACATTGAACTTGGTACATCACATTTTTAGATCCACAAGACAAGTTACCAACGATAGGATATGGCTTGCTTGTTTTTCTACTAGTGAATTTTGACAAATTTTGTAACATTTGACGTCTTTTAAAGATTTCTCTGGAAGTTGTTATGAAAATATCATTAGTTGAACTAATAACGTATTACATGCTATTTTAAGGATATTGTTAATTTTGAGAACCCCTGGATGTTATTGAACTATTAATTTGAGATATTTTCAAATTTAGAATGACATGTAATTTGTCTTTATATTTAGTTTTTCTTTGAGGAATTGCTTTGGATAACCTCTTCTCAAGAAGAATGCATTCATTACATAATTTTCCAAGTCGGTTGTGTTACTACATAGTTTTTGGTTTCTGAGCTAAACTTTTTGTTAAATTTTTCTCGATATTCACAAAATTATAAAATGGTAATAATTTAAGTATACTTCAATGTATTCCTGCAACATAATGAAATCAAATGTTATTTATATAAATATGATATTCATAGTTTAACACAATTCTTAGGCTACTTTTGATCAAAAGGTCTCAATAATACTACTAGTGTAGTTTAAATATCTTTAATTCCAATAAATAGTTCAGAGGAATCAGCATGAATCAACGTAATTGAGTTTTGTACCAAAATAATGCGTCCTTTTAATACAAAATTTCAAGCACGTTTTACAAATATAACGTAAACCTATGGATAGTGTTATTGAAATTATTAAACCTTAATACATTATCATGTATTAAAAAATGTTAATATTAGTTAATATAAATCTGCAAGGTTTTATGTTGGGATTAGATAATTTAAATCTATAAATTGTGTCAGTGTGAATATTAACTAAAAATAATGAATAAAGTTCTATATTTACACCCATTTAATCAATCGGATATAATTAAATCAGTCAGCTGAGTTAGTTAACATTTTAGCATCACTCCATCTAATCTTTCCTTATCATAATGCATAATACTCTATATTTGCATAATAAATCTGATACTGTTTGATGGTTTGCAAAATAATTATCAAGGAAGTTACTGTTAGTTGGTTTCGT
Source organism: Homalodisca vitripennis (assembly GCF_021130785.1). Classification (NCBI taxonomy): domain Eukaryota; kingdom Metazoa; phylum Arthropoda; class Insecta; order Hemiptera; family Cicadellidae; genus Homalodisca; species Homalodisca vitripennis. The sequence continues at coordinate 74,990,602 of NC_060211.1, forward strand.
CAGAAAAACATATTAAATGTTGATTGGTAGTTTTATGCAATACATACCTTACCATTGTAAAGAACAGTTATATTTTTCATTGTTAAACAACAGTAAATAACAGTTTTAGGATTCGGTGGTAGTCCGCATACTGAAATGTGGTTGTAAAAGCATATATGTTTGAAGTACCATTAAATATGATCGGACACGATAAATTTATTTGTATTTGTTACATCAAAGAAAGACACAAACAAAATTGACTAGACTATCTATAATAAATCCGGTATTTGTGACAAAAAGATCTTTGAGACTTGAAATTCGGTATACTAGTTCGTCTTGGTTTAAGAAAGGAATCTATCTATTGATTTTGAGGTCAAAAGGTCAAAGTATAACCTGCGTGCCCGTCTGTACGATAACGCTTTACAAGCACAGTCTCGGAGACTTAAAATTTATAGGTATACAGTTTTCTCTCGTCCAATTGAAACTCCATTAAAGATGACCAGTTTGAAAAATTACGGGCCTTTTTGAAGAATAAAAAGGATTAAAAATAGAAAATCTGTCCCTTCAATATGTAAATTTTTTATTCTAAAACTTTCCTGTTTGCAAATTCTTGGATTTTTCATCAACGTTTATTTTGAGAGAATGTTTATTTTTTCCGCTATCTTTTATGTAAACTACTCATATCAATCGATACAAGCAATATTGATTGCTAGATTATTATATAAAATAACCTATCTCAGTAAGGTTTACTGAGTTAGGTTACACAAGTATCACTCGTTTTCCAAAATATCAATATAAAAACAAGAGTGTTTTGAATAATGTTTTTAGTGATAAAGTGATATTAAAGTGACTGAAATGTAAGGACTGTAGGGTTACTAAATTTTATGAGCGCAGGGCAATTTGGACAGAAATTACATTCCAAGTTCTACAATCGGAATCCATGCAGTAGGAGCAGAAACTCTCACAGTGTAACATATCTCTGCTGCAGGTCGATGTGAGGCGAGCAGCCAAACAATAAGCGGCCGGTGATTTGTTGAACAATCCCGGTACATTACATTTGGCTTCTGTAGTAATTCCATCTTCCAGATGTAGCTGTTCATGTTCTTTTACATTTCAATAGAGTATTCCTCTCGAATAAAGGAATGCCACTTTGGGAACTTAGATTATTATACTCATATAATTATATCAACACACATAAATAATTCATGATTTTAAACTTTAGACAATGTGGGTGCAATATGTTGTAAATTGTAAAATTCATAGTAATATTGTATTATTAAAGTTGTATGCCTGTAATAATGTATTATTCATTAAACTTAGAACTGTAAAAGTAAAAAACTTAATATTTAACTTATAATGCTAAATTTACCTTTATTAAGATGGTATGTAATAAGAAACAAATTGAATAACCAATCACCGACGGATATGTTTTTACTTTGGGTTTTGGACCATTTACCAGTTCTAATCCTATCATTTCTTCGATACTTCTATTATTATGGTTGATATTCCCCACACAAGTCAGAGGTCCATCATGACATGCAGAACATGGACAAAAAGAAGACACGCCTCTCTAGAAAAGGAAATAGTTATGAAATAAACACACTAATTACATAACGTAGACAGACTTTTAAATTTAAAAATATATAAGTATAAGGTTATTTAGTTAAAATAATGTTGTAATACTCTAGGAGCCCAAAGCCGATTTGCAATGTAAGAGCACACAACCTTTGGTTTCCTAAAATCAACATTTATTTTAATAAGAATCAGCAACGATAGTTTTAGCAGATACTGAAATATGAAGGGGAATAAAATATGAAAAAATAGTAAAATTGTTTTCATTGATGCTAGCTCAACAATAACTTAAAACTCATCTTGATACACATACTCATACATGACAGGTATATCACGGTAAGGTAACTCGATAAAGGAACAGAAAGTCACCTTGACGGTATGCGTATGGTTAGCCGACACTGGTTTGTTAACGTGCCTGACAAGCTTTGTTATGGTGTCAAGCTTAGGAGAATACACTCATTTTAAAACCATACAAATATTTTTATGTCTGACAGTTGGCGTAAAGCGTATGTATACTACTATGTATTTGTTCTCATATACATATACATGTATTCATTCTGAGTAAGAAACTATAGTTTCTGATTTTTTACCCTTTTATATTTCGGTCTCCATCAAAACTATTGTAACTATTGTATATCACTTTAAAGTAAATGTCTTTATAAAGTTAATGTACTATAATTAATGTTTTACAGTCTTTAAGATCAATTCTTGTTCATTAAGATTCAATGAAGAACAATTGAGGCTAAAGTACCCTTGTATTCAAATGTCAGTGTTCAAGAAATCTTATTTCTTACGAAGACCTCATATTTTAGTGTTACATAGCCCAATTCAGTTCTTAAAAGTTTTATTTAACAATAGGATAATATTTAAAGTATAATTTTTATTCATAGTATATTTACAATACGAAATAGATATGGTCAATTTCTTCGTATTTATTTAACCAAAGAGAGCCGCCATAAAGCTATATGTAACTATGTTGTTACATGTATGTCTAAACAAGATTAAACTGTATTTTTTTAACTAATTTCTGAGATCTCAGTAATTTTTAAGCTGGAATGACAACGAAGCGGAGTGTTCCAATTCAAGATCAAATAGATATCATTCCTATACCATTCTGGATTAATATTAATTATTTTAAAGTAGTTCAGTAATTGGATCAGTATTTAATGAAATTCTAAATATTTCGCAGAAATTTTAATGTAGGATGGTATCCTGAACTCGGAGAGCAAAACATTTTCCAGCAAACACCCAGTCTGAAAAGATGTTGGAATAAAGCCTGTTTAATTTGTTTAAATTGTAGTTGCTATTAAACGAGGTAAAAAGTAGGAGTACTAAGGTAATGAATATACGTTATATAACTACTTCTATGGAATATAACTGTTTTTATGAACCCCAAAATGGAATGACATGAATAATAAATTGTGTAAACAGTTTCGTTCAGGAATTTCGTTTACTTCAGGAATTTTGTTTGGTTCATTTTGATTCAATATTTCATTAGTTTTATGACAATTTTCAGTGAGCCGGAGTCCTGAACTCATAATGTACCTTAACATCTAAGTAGACATTGTATGTTTTGGAGTATTGGAATCCTTTCATTCCCATTTGTTGGTTTTAAGTGAGAGGCAGGTTCTAATTTGACAGTACCGTTCCCCTTTACATTATCAAATCCCCTCTTTATTCTGTTTCATAATATATTATCTCAGGTCTTCCTATTTAAACAGACAAAATTTAAGTAGGAAGTTTTTCATATTCACAAAAACACACATGCATACAATCACGTAAGACTATCCAGCTAAATCGCCTTAATTATTAATTGTTTTAACTATAAAGAATGATTGCAAGATTTTTTGTTGAATTCGGTTTATGTTTCAAAATATTTGCTAAATGCTTAATTGTTATGGTGATTATAAGAGGAACCATATAAATAATGAAATAAAAAAATCACTCCAGCACAGAAGATAGCATGAAGTTATCAAAAAGCTGGAGAACTGTAATAAAGGAGCCATTGATTATCATGGGTCTTTAGATGTTGAAGCTAAAGCTAACCGCTAAAAGCTCCGTCTCATTCTACTAATCTTTACAGACGAATGCGTAATATTGGGATTTTCCGCTTAGTATCTAATTGAAGAATGGTCTTCATATTAAAACCTAAATATTTTAAACAGTTTATTTTATAAGAGTTTTTACAACTTACAATGAAGTGGAAAACCTAAATGATAGTAATATCACTGCGTGCAAATAATGCTTTCAATACAATTAAAAATAAAAATAATAAGAAATGTATATTTAAATGTGGGAATTTTGCATAATTACCCCTGAAATAGTTATATAGAGACATTATAAATATTGCAAGGGTATAGTATTGATTGCATAAAGACTCATAACAGCTTTTATCCTTAGTATAAAAATCCTAATACTCAATACTGGCCATTCAGCCTATTTGATTATTTATTTTTGAAAAATGATTAATAATTTAACTTTATAAATATACATACAATATTTAGCCTTCTAAGATTGCTGAGGAACGATTCCAGTTTGATAATATAAACGCGGGTCAGAGCTGTGAGTGACGGGTGAAAATAATGTGCGGACTAGGGTTAAATAATGGCTGAACTTGCTCGGCCTTGAGAGGTTGTCCGTGAGTAATTGTCGCAAGGTTTAGTCTCTTAAAAACTCTCTAAAAAATATTCCTGAAACTAAAAACTCTTTTCATAACCAACAATACGGCCTTTTTCTATATGCAGTGTTCATGATAGTGTCGCATCACTACGTGATAGTGTCCAGGTCAAGGCTAAGACATAAGTTGTTATAGAATTAATTTTAAATAAATTATGAAATTTTATGTGTGTATTTTAATATTTAACATCACTTAGCTGATAAAGAAATGAACATAAAGCCGACATTCGCATACGAGTTCACTAGATAATCTTACACAAGCCTCAATAATGGAATCGGGGTTACCTACTTTAAGTATCTAAAACTTCTGTCTTCCAAAAATTAGCTACCAAGGCAGCTTTGTCATATGCCTCTAAAATGGCTTTCATGTTGTTGAAAACAATAGGTGGCCGGTGTCCTGGCCAGCACTACATTCACACAAAGTGCTCTCATCCACCAGCAGGAAACACCATCTCTGCAAGATTTTTTTGATATTTGGTATTTGTACCCTCATTCTATTTAGTGTCTTCCACATTAAATAAGGTAGTTCACCACAAGATGCCAATTCTCCTTTGGTGTTATGGATGGGTTTGTAAGAGAGGAATCCATCTAGTTAAGCGATTGATTGCTGATGACCCTTCCAATATCTGGTAAGTCCTACCTAGAAAGCTCTTTCTGGATCGCAAGCGTTGTTCGGCAGGCTGGGGACCATGTAAGGCCTTACGGGTTTTCTCTGTCTCCAGCAAGCGTGACGCAAATTTGATGGAAGGGCGATCCCTATAATAAGATAAATGTAGGTGAAAAAAAAAAAACTAATAATATCTCCTTAATTATGTTATACCCATTTAAAATTCTCAATATAACATAAAGCAACATTCCTAATACCATAAAAGTATTTATAAAATATAGAATGGTGCTACCCGTGCCTCCATAGTTGTTAGTACCATCAAATAATATAGATGTATTATTCTTTTAATAAATTTATTGGCTTTGGTTTTAATATGTATTCACCTATAAAAATAACCTGATAAAAATAATAAAAATGTAGTTGCGTAATATATAAACATTTTGTACTAAAGTGCTAAAGAACAATTACATTTTGATCAAAAAGTGAAATTATGCTATTTTAACCTAAACAAGAAGACACGGATTTTATGTCAATATTCTGTATTAATAATTTATTTTTAGTGTTTTTATTTAAATCATGATATAAATGCCCTGCCTAATAAGATCTGTTACATAAATTAACTTTCGAATAGTGAACCATAGAAAGTAAAATGCTATGTAAGATAAACAAAATAATGTAAAATAAAGAGTAACGGGAGCACCGATATAGTTAATGTATAATGTAAATATACATTTTATTTATGATTGAAAAGCATAAAAACCGATCCTGAAATAAAATGTCTCAGTTATTAGTACTGATTTAAATTCCACACTTCTTAAATAATGATGAATTAATTTCTGTAGTAATTACAATTAATAATGTCGGGTAGATATACGCTAATTGAACTGCATGAAACGGGGAAATGAAGAAATGCCGAAACATTGCTTTGCTTTTGGCATTAACCTATAAGAGCATGATTTTGATGTACGTATAACAAGGTTCCTAGCATACTAATTGCTTTAAAAGGTTATTGGTCTTGTATAATTCAGTTTAGTTAAATATAATAAAGAACATAATATATGTACTTAAAAGTAAAATATTATTACCACATTGAAGACAATTACATATAAATACGGAGTTTGTAAATATCGGCAGACAAGCTATTTTTGATATTTAGATGTTTGGATTCAATAAATTCAACAGTGCAGAGCTGTATTTGACATATTACTGAAAAATAACAATATTGTATTGGTTTAAAACGGCGGCAAAATGAGAAATGTTCAAGAGACATGGTGAAAATTTACAGAAGATAGACACCAAGTAACAATGTTTGAAAAAATACGATTTTGCAGAGGACTTATTTGTGTAAACTTTATTATATTTTTCATATTTGGTTTATTTTGGACTGCATGTATTAAGTCTTGAGGGATTATACTAAATTAATTATCTTAAAACATAATATTAGTTTTATAATCTGTTTAAATACATTCTGTAACATTAGCCTATCAGCAGTAAATCATAGCTAGATACTAATAAATGGATATATAGTGAAAAACTAAGTTAATTTTCTTTGTGCCTTAATCTTAAAACTGTAAAATAGTATATTCGTTTATATGTATATAATATATACAGTAATATATATATATATATATACATTATATGTATATAGTATAGAGTATATATATATATATATATATATAGAGTATATATATATATATATATATATATATATATATATATATATAATATATATACATATAAACATGTCTCATTATTAAAGTTGTTTATTTCTTAATAACAACTGTATCATTCATATCTTTTGGAGGTATTGGCACGGAATATGGTGGCCAGTTGTTGGTGGTGGGTTACTCTGGTACACCGATTACTCACCCGGTGTCCAAGAATTAGTTACACACAACAGTGTCACACTCCCGTTGTGTTGAGTTATTGGCACTGAAGATGGTGGCCAGTTGGTGGTGGGGTAGGCTGGGACAAATGATCACTCACCTGGCGTCCGAGGATTAGTTACGGACAACAGCGTCACGCTCCCGTCATGTTTAGGTATTGGCACTGAAGATGGTGGCAGTTGGTGTTGGGGTAGGCTGGTACAAACGATTATTCACCCGGTGTCCGAGGATTAGTTACGGACAACAGCGTCACGCTCCCGTCATGTTTAGGTATTGGCACTGAAGGTGGTAGGTATTAGGAGGTGGTGGATTAGGCTGGGACAACGATTATTTACCTGGCGTCCGAGGATTAGTTACGGACAACAGTGTCACGCTCCCGTCATGTTTAGGTATTGGCACTGAAGATGGTGGGCAGTTGGTGGTGGGGTAGGCTGGTACAACGATTATTCACCCGGTGTCCGAGGATTAGTTACACACAACAGCGTCACTCTCTCGTGGTATTTTCGCCACAAGTGTTTGTGTTTAATCACATCACGACTCTTTACTATAATCTGATAATATTTTACTTGAATTAGTTTCTAATGTCGTAACTATGAATATTGGCTTACATTTCAATTAATTTATTTGATGGCCATTCCAAGTATAGTTTTTTTAGAGTCTATAAAAAATTATATGTAGAACTTAAAAGATACTATGTGTAACATGAAGTTTTATCCAAATATTATAAAAAACATTAAAGGACTGTGTATTGCATTACTTCGGAATATGTATAGGATTACTATAAAAATAAATATATAACATTCAGGGTACTAATAGTTTAAATGTTAAAGTTTTGATAGCATACCTGAAAATACATTAAACGATCCATAGTTTAAAAAAATTATCATTGCAACAGCAGTAATATAGTTATAAGTAGTTCAAGAGCGATTTAAAGACCTCTAATTGGTATCTGGGAAGGTTTAAAAGATCACTATATATTTAATAATTAACAAAACTTTTTAAATGTTTGGCGCTCATCAAAAGACAAATATTTGCTACTTCCGGCTTGTACAAGTGTTATAGTAGCTTTAAAGTGGTGAAGATAGTATGGAACTGTTCAAACAGTTGGTATCTAGCAACATTTTTAAAAAATATACGGGGGTTTTTATCTAAATATAAAAAGTTTAAAAAATACGCCAAGTTGTTAATATTCTAGAAAATAAACCAATTTTAAAAATATTCCTTTTATGTATTCAAACCTCTATGCCAAATTTGGTTTGTTTAGCTTAACTAGTCTTAGGCATAATAATTTTATAAAAAATAAAAAATAGCGGCTTGCGAATAAACGAGACATTGCTTGATTTATGTTTATATGACATTTGTGTTTGGAATACCCACATTTTAAGCCCAACATTTGTTTGGAATGGCCACAAAAATTTGGTAATATATTGTATATGTATATATTAAAGGTTTTAAGCCCAGGGTTTTAGGTAATGTTGAGTGATAATATAGACTACGTAAGGAGATCCAACCGAAGAGGTTAATTAAATTTCTTTGATACCATTGCAAATATTAATTATAATTTATATAGGTTTGAGACAGGAGTATAAAGTCTGGTCAATTAATATAGCAATTATAAATATGTTACAACCACAACCCAATAAAATACGTGAGTATTACTTTATATTATTTTTAACTGGTCATTTATCTATGTGCATAACAGCAGGCTTATCAACAATATTGCATATGGTACTTGACTAATTGATTTTTATTTGAATCGTAGTATGTTATTATCGCACTATGCGATACATATTATACTGACCCAATCCTTAGATCACCTGCTTAAACCACCCGCAATATATATATATATATATATATATATATATATATATATATATATATATATATATATATATATATATATATATATATATTGTTGTGTAGAATTTAGGTATAAACATATTTTCATTTATTTTCTTCCATTCTTCATGCTATGTAAATAACTGTACATTTTTGTAACACTAGTATTTAATGACTAAATAAATAAAATGAACTATATGGATTGGTTCAAATAAGACCACCAGTCCTGTTATTGCCTGATTTTGTTTTCTGAAATATACTATTGATACAATTAATAAACATCCTCAACAAAGGAGGTGGAGCAGGTATTATTAAATTGGTAATACTATAATAATATTTTCATTATTTTATACACAGAAAGAAGATGTATATAACTGGGTGCAAACTAGACAGGTTGGCTATTCTATACCATCATTTACGTTATTAAAATTTAAACTTTATGATTGTGAATATTGTAACACCTGTGCTCACTATATTGGATAGTTTGAATTTAGCTCCTAGTGTGGACACACCTTGGTTTTTATTTATCTCACAAACACGTTGTGCATTTACGCAGATTGTTAGTTTAATTCATTTGAATTTTTGGTAAAACATATTAAATTAACTTCTTATGCACCAACTCATGTTATAATTGATTTATTATGAGTTATGAAATTTAATTGATATAAACGATCCAGACATATATAATATATACAAGATTATTAAACATGTCATATCTAAATATTACTATATAAACTCTATTAAGATTAAAAGCAGTATGTAATTACACAATGATGCATTAAGTAGTAACAGCTTCCAATAGCGCTAACCATAGCAAAAAAACTAAAAAGGTACAATTCAACCGACTCTTTGAGAAGTTACAAAATAAAAGCTATTCATTTTATCTGAAATGGTAAATATTTTATTCAAATAATTTAAATTTTCAATGCCTCAATGGTATTCCTAAAGTTTGATGACACCAATGATAGTAAAGTCCAATCTCCACACTTTACACTATTTCATATCAACCAAACCAATAAGAAAATTGCTTCTAATAATAAAAACATGCCAGCTTACCACATCGTTTCATTGAAATGATCGTTAATTTATTAAAAAAATTAAAAGTTCTGTATTTTTACCTTGAAGAAAATGTACCCTTTCGAGAAAATTCAGACATAAAAGTGAGTAGAGAATTTGTTATTTTAAAGTAAATTCATGTATTGTATTGAACAATTAGAACGTTGTAACTCCAAATTAGTCTGGTGCATATAATTTTAAATAGGAAATGTGGGAAAAAGTTAAGAATTTTTTTATTATTATCATATAGAATTAAATTAAAGGCTACAAAACATTATTTTAAAGTGTTATGCCTTTGGTAGTTTTAACATATATACTTACTACAGTTACCTGTGGATTTGCACGTATATTAGTTTGCTATCCACGTGTTTAACCACTTCTGGTTCGTGTAAATTATATTTCCGAAACCAATATAGGCTTATCAAATATGCCAGAACTTGAATGTGAACTCCGGTAGTAGTATTTATATGTGGTAATTAATTTTATCTTGTTCCTACATAAGTCTGAGAAATTAGCTTTTGTGAAAATATGTCAAAGATGGGTTTCGTAGCAGTCTTTATGATTACAGGAAAAGTTAGATACACCTTTGTCTTACATTTCTGAACTACATTAATGACGAAGCATTGCACATTCAATATTTGTATAGCTTAAAGTGTAATTTAAACTTTTTACTATCTAGATATAATCTTACCCTATGCTCAAAAACTTGTGCAGAAAATGTTTAAATAAGACATTTCTTTACTATTGACATAAGTTATTAGTAATAAAATACATGCACTTGAAACAAAGAAGTAAAAAATGTCAATTAAAATAAATTGTTGTTTTATTTGTTATTTTAATAAATGTTTGGTAAAATTTTTAATTAATATTGTTTTGCTGTCATAAGACAATGTTTACACGATGCAGTAGATTATATATAAAATGCTCTTATAATTAATAATATTTGTTTCATGTAATGTAACTTTATAGACCAAAATGGCATTTTTCACCACTTTAGAGATCAGTTGGAATAAAAGTTGCCTTTCAGTAATTTTATAATTGTGTGATGTGACATATGAATGCTTATGTTTTACTCTAGAAGATATAAAATTAAGTACCTAATTTTAAAACAAATTGGTTCTTTCACTTGTCTTTAAAATTAGCAAATTAACCAATGTGTTTAATAAAACGACTTTTAGCTAATTCTTGTGGATATATCCACATAGAAACACCACATAGGTGTTATTAATGTACCTATTTTTCTTCATAATCAACTGAATCAATATATCTAAATATAAAATGCAAACATAACAAGGTAACAGTCCATTAAGCAGATTACAATGCTTCTCGTGTTAATGGATAAATCATTAACATTATAACACAGACTTGTATCTAATTTTGTGAAAATGGATTGCACTTGATCCCATTGAATTAATTATTAGTTCATAATTATCCTTTGATGACTTTAATGAATCTGCTTATTTCATTTCCCTAATATACTAATATGTTATTCTATACACTAAAAGTCAAAAATAAATATTTTTGTTATGTTTATATCTAACTAACTAATTTATTTGTAGTTGTTGATTGTTATTGTGGTTAAAAATTTTATTAAAAAGAATCTTAACTAGAACCTATCTAACGTTCACCAGCAGAAAATTGTTGACCAGTTATGGTAGTTTGTGCACTTAAAATTAGGTTTATTTTTTTGGATTTTCATTATCTCAAAGTATTTGCTCCTCTTTTAGTATAATTCATTAAATTAGTAACATAATATACAATTAAATATTTTGTTGAATATTTATCTAAAAATCCGTAAATTAAAATTTTAAGGCGTGACATAATAAAACAAATTGGTCGTTTTTTAATTGTAGCATGAGCAGCTCATATTATGACAGGTCTACTGTTTGAGGTGCATATATGATATTTCCAATTATTAACAAGTTATGTTTCATATATTTTTTTGCTGGGAGATTGATGATTAAAACTTAAATCTGACTACCTTAAGTTTAAGTAAGAGTAGTTTTTATTTTAATAAAATTATATTTTAAATATTAAAACCTATGATTTATTTTACTATAAGTTATGAGGCACGTTTCACAAATTTTACGAGGTGCACGATTTCTCTTAAGTGTTAAATGACAAAAGTACTCTGTCAACAATATATTCCTCTTGTTCAAAACATGTTTTGAACAAGAGGAATATATTGTTGACAGAGGAATTTTGTCATTTAGCACTTAAGAGAAATCGTATACTTTAAGTAGGCGTTATTATAGAATACTACCAATTTATAAGTGACAAGTTTAATATTGAAACCTAGTGTGGTGAAGTGAAAAATATTTGGGAGTTGGAATTTTTCCCAAAGCTTGTTTCCAACGCGATATCTGAGGAGATTAATATTAAACGTTCATCAGGCCGACTCATAAAACTATTTATTCTTTAATTTAAAACGAATTGTTCTTCATAACTGTCGTACCAAATGAAAAAAGTAAACTAGTTTCAAGGTATAGTATTATATTATTATCAAAAGATATCAACACCAGTGCAGCCGGATATTTAAAATACCTCATTGTTAAATGTTTTACAAAATATAAATGTTTACGTATTACTGTTAATATAACATTCTGAAACAAAATATTTCCAGCAGGTTAATTTTGCAATGTTTCATTTAAAAGTTTCTAAAGAACTAACATGATTCCTTCTATGAACAGAACAGAATGTTCTCCAGAATAACGGTATAGTATTTTATGTTATGAAAGTAATAATTCGAGCATCATTGTGACATGGGTATGTTTGTACAAAGCGTTCATAGTGTACGTTATCATCTAATATAGTGATTTGTAAGTAAGATATATCTATTTCCTATCGAAATAAATTCCAGTACACTATGTAGTTTATCTCGTGATATGGAGGTAGTTGCTAAAAATATCAATTATTCGGTTACACAAGAACACAACTATTATGTTAAAATTTATTAATAAAAACATGATACCGCATATAAATTAATACCATATTTTAATTAAGAGTCCCTGAGGACAAAGTTATTCTGGTATTGTACTATTGACTTTAAAGTATAATGTTTTGAATGTCGTTACTGGTCTTGTTTTTTTTTATCTTTACCATACGCTAGCTGTTGTGTAGTTCACTTAATAACGATATATACAATTGTTAAGTCTTAAATGTTAATCTTTTCTGCAGTTTTCAATAGATCCATACTAAATTTAATTCAAATGCAGTACTTACACATAGCATTGAGAGTTTGTTAGCCAATCTTAATGTTTTGGGATGACGCAATATAAAAAGTTCAGATCCAAAATGACACGTTTAACAAATATTAGACAAATTTTTAAATATATGTATTCTTTTGTAATATTTTTTAAGGTTTAAAATTTAATGGCTGTTCTAATTTTGGAACAGAAATAATGATATCTCAGTTGTCATGCATTATATAAAACACTTTTATAGGATTATCCGATCAATTGCTAAATGTTTAGTTTATGTTTGTTTTTAATATTTCATAATGCTTAAAAACGGCCTCACAAGGTTTTTTTAATCTTAACCTATACAAACAAGTTGGGGAAATGATGGTTAACACTAAAATTGGCATAATTTCTTGTCGATTCATACTAAACGTGGCATAAAGACAGCACTAACACATCGCTCGAATAATGTCGTTAGAAGTCGCAACAAATTAGAGGTTTTAAGATGGCGGCCATTCACCTTTGTGTCACACTGTTATTTTGGCATTTCAAATCATATATAGGAATTGAAACTTTCTTGAAAAATGTCAAGAAATTTCACGTAATATTTGTTAATACTTCTTTTTTATAACTCTTAAGGTTTTAAGACGGAGACCTATTTAGGAAGTCTAGAATGAAATCATTATAAGTGTATTTTTTTACAAATAAAGCGCGAATAAAAAACTTTAAAAAGTCACAAATGTCCTAAATAAAAAATGTTTTTACAAAATAGGAAATGAACAAATGGAAATTAGTGTTTACATAAATTATGTAACAAACATGCTTCCTGTGTGCCAGGTGAATTATATAAAGTAAAGTACACATTTCCCTCTTCAAATAAAATGTATATCCGGGCATTCCTTCTGCTACATTTATCCCGCTGTTTGTATAATTAAAGAGCCGGAATGTTGGCAACAGTGAGCCGTATTTATGGCACATCTGCGCCTGTTGGTGGCTCGTAATCCCGTTGCGCTCCACCAGTTCCGTCCTGAGAACGGTTTTTATGTCAAACCGTTTATGAATGAACATCTCTAATATTATTTCACTTACATGTTTAATGTACAAATTAAAATGTACCATAACAGTTTAATTTTTTTATGATAATATTAACATCATTGAGAGTGAAAATAACTTTGAATGAATTCACAATCTGCTTCAACCTGGGCCCAATAATACTTACATACCTGGGTAGATTCAGAAATTTAAGGTCTCGTACTTCGATTTTAACACATCTTTCCACTAATTGAGCTGTAAAACCCACTGAATATAACAAAGAAGGGTATATATTTGCTCAGAATCTATTTTTCACTTGTAATATTCGTAACGATATATCCCTTTTAAGAAAAAATTACACAGAAGTTCCCTTACAAAGGTTTCTAGCATATCCTAATTTCTTTTATATAGACGTAAGAGTTAACGTCTAATCGAAATCAGCATATCAACTATCTGGTAGCTTATTTTCGAAGGATATTTCCTGTAAAAGATTAACAATATGTCGTAAGACCTTCCAGGCAGTCACGAAGCTTTGTTATTCCGTAGTATTTGGCGCAACAATACAGAACAGTATCTTTTAATTGTTGATCAAGAACGTAAAACCTAATTGGGGGTTTCCCCCTTTCCAATACATTTTAACTAAATATGCTTTTAAAATATCAATTGTTGTATTTTGGAGCCAAGACAAACCATAACGTACTATAGAATAATAAGTCTTATTATTAAAACGGTATTTCGCTATTTAATAACGCTTGTACTCCTCCTCACTAAGATTATTTCAGATCTGGTGTTATTCTAATCTTTTTGATGGCTCTCCCCATATACTATTATATTTTTAAATATGTACTAGTGGCATTTCACGGCATAAAAACGGCCGATCACTGAACACTGAGGCGAGAGTTTTGGTTTATAATATTCAGTGATTAGTCAATTAGTCCAGACTTATTAGGCTAGTTATTACTTGTTAGTTCAGTTTACAAAGTTTAATTGATATTTTTTTTATATTGCATATTTTAAAGATAGTGGGAATTCAGTTGACACTCAATGTGTGTGTGTGTGTGGTGATTCATGGCTTTTAGCATCTCACAACGCTCCAATGTGATATTTTTACTTAAACATACATTGCAGTTATATGTTATATACCTAAGGAAAAGATCAGATTTACGATTTAGAAACGTTGTATAACTGATATATTAGATCTCTGAACTATGGACAATGTAGAGAAAAAAAGTTATATGAGATTAAACTGAAACGTAAAACTTGGTTAAATATTAAGATTAAACACAGTGAATTATATAAATACGCGCAAATATCTTACAATATGCAGCAGGTATTATGAAGGGAGGCAATGTAAAGGTCGTGCAAACCTAATGGGTTTTTTAATCAACTAAATAGTTTTTTTTTAATTTTATCTTCCTATGATTAGATAAAAGTAACGTTCGTAAAGAAGATGTAAGTGGTGTTACACAAACCAGGAGAATGATGGTGGTAAATGATACACTATATAAATGTATACACACGACTTCGGGGCTCCCCGTACAGCTTAACAGCTCTCTATTAGTGCCTTAAGACAAACGTTTATACCAGTTCTTTAAACGTGATGTTTGTCGTGTTTTATAGTTCACACACGCCATGAACGTCGTGTAGTGTGACTAATGATAATGGAAAATGTCCATTCCTAATGTAATCCTGTATTAAAATTGTGTTTTAGAAAAATCTTGAATTTTAACCTTCATGAAACTCTTGAGGGGGAAAACTTTTTAGAACATAGGGTGTTAAAACCTAGAATCAATAAAACAAGAAACTGTTTACTTTATACGGATCATTCAGTCTCTACGAATTTATCGTATAAAAGTATTATGTGTATGTCTTTTATACCACTGCGCCTATACAAAGCTTTGATTATACTCCCACACGTATTGTCTGGTGGATCATCACGCATTTTATTTCAGGAAAGGATATTTTTTTAACTAAATAGAGGTTATGGTATGGTGTGAAATAATTTTGTACCAAAATAAAACAAATTGTTAAGATTAACAATGTATACATAATTTGGAGTTATTCTATACAGCCGCTCAGGGTGGCGTATTTGGTCAATGTTTCTTTGTGATATTTATTAATGATATGTTAAATTTACCATAACATATTTATATAACTTACCTCATCATCCATATTTTCATTTTGTACGAAACGGCATTAATAGTACGTAGCAGAGTACGTTTAATAAGGATTCACTAATTACTAGGATAAGACAGAATATAAAAATCGTACAAAAGTAGCTAATTAATAATAACCATTTAATCAATATTTATAAATCGAAGTGACTCCTTTTGCTTGATTAAAATTGCAAATAAAAACCATTTGAGTTTTTATTTGGGTTTTCACACAAATCAATGTAAATATTCATGTTAATGCATCACTACACAATTGTAAAAACTTTTAAATACCTATGCTTTTATTTTGATCATTACCTAAAATGGGATCATCATATCCTTTCAAAACACAGGAATATAAATTAGTCTCTATTTCATATCAAGCATCATAATTATAAAATATATAAACATATGAAACAAGTTTATTTGTCTTGGTTTGAATCATACTAAGATTTGGAATAATTCTTTATGGAGGAAAGTTTTCAAGATTGCTGCAGACAATTATAATAGCACAGAGGCATGAATTTTGTATAGTATATTTCAAAAGAAAAGAAATATCAAATTTCTGTCACTTGTATAACATTTATTCGTTAATGAATATGCATGAAAATTTAAAACTATATCCACAAATAGAATAACCCACAAGGCTAATTTTTACAATGAGAAATACCTTTTTTCACTAATAGTACTTCCAAATGTCAGCTATGCTATCTGGGTCCTTTTTGACGATGGAAGAATTGTGAAGGAAACAGGATTTTTTTCGGACACATACCATCATTTAGTGATACAAAAAATCACACTAACACTGAGCTGTAACACTAACTTTTGATATCTGCAATCTGATCTCTTCTTCAGGTAAATAACTAACCTAACACATAATTACAAACAAGGTTAAAATAAGCAGATCAAACCAGAGCATTTTGACGCGCGTAAGTAAGGAATCACAACCACCATGATGTGTGTCAACTTCGCCAACTCTATGCACTTAATAAGAAAAAGTAGCCAAATGTAATTATTAAAAAAGTGTAAAAATGTAAAACGTAAAGTTTACAATATAGGTAAGTTAAAGTTATATTTATTAAGAAATGATGACAAGAAAATACCGAAAGTCAGAAGTTGTACCGAATAGACTAAACACATGGGGTTGGGTACCGCATCGTAATAATAAGTATTTGGTTTTCAAAGTTTACTTTTATGTTTAATCGTGGCAATTAAACATAAAAAGCACCACTTCTAGATGAAAATTAAATAATGCATTGCTATGTTATTGCCAAATAGAGTGATAAAGAACTAAATGATATCATTGGTGTGGACCTAATGGTTCCAATGTTCTATTGGAACTTTGCGTACGAACTTAATAATTATTTAAAACTAATTAAAATTGACTTCCCTTCACGTTGATGTCGACTCACAAACGCGGGCGTCAACATCCTTGGCTCGATATTGCAGCTGTAGTAGGAAAAAAGTAAGATTAGTAAACGAGAAGTCAAAAACATGAAAGTTGGAAGCACTCGAAATTAAAATCACAGACTCGAAGTTTAACTCACCTAAAACCAAAATCACGACTGTGTTAGCCATTTATCGAGACAGCGTATGATTCATGACAACGTGGTCTTGTCAAAAGAACATCACCACACTATTATCAATATTGATCTGCCAAATAAAACATCAACCAAGGTAAGTTACTTTACTATTTACAACTTTACTTTATAGTACATTCAAGAGTAGATGTCTCGCATGAAAGGACTAGTTTATAATACGAAAATATAAATTTTACTTACCCACAAGGCGCGCGAGATATTGCTCGGCAGCAACAAAGGCAGATACAATGTTCACGAGAGAAAGAATTAATAGGCGTGCCAATTATGTTATTAATCCGCCAAGAATTTAGTTCCAAGAACATCGGATATAACTTATATTAACTAGTAACGAGTAACAGGGTTACGAAAATATTTATTGTATAAATACAACTAAATAACGGTACAAAGTAATTATGTAGTTTTAGACCCCGCAGGCACCTTTCAGGGTTCATTGCGTCCGTGAATTGTGAACTCATACGTTAACGAATAAAGAGATTATGAATTGTGAACTGTGAATTATTGACTTTACCTACTCGTATTGTGTTTGATCTTGTAAATTGCTACAGTATGGATTAAAGTATGCTTAATTAACTTTTCAAAGAACGCCTATGTCCTGAAAGTGTGTAGTAATTAACGTTTTCATACTTAAACAGCTCTCTGTATAACGTGCGAGCTATAAAAAATGTATCTTCAGTCAAACTAAGCCTTTTTGTTCTGATAATGTATTCAGGATGTTGAATTCTTGCACTAATATTGTATTTACTGGCGTATTTCAATTTTATTATGTGACATACACGTATAATATAAAGTACAATTTGATGTGCATATAATTTATTGAATTCCTCCATATTTTATTTATGACATGATAAATAAAGTTTTATTATCAACTGTCACTAAGTCTCTTACAGATTTTCAACTTAAGCAGTACTTTGCCACAATAACAACATTCATACTATTTTAATAGCTCTATAAGACTTACTTGTCTAAAAACCTGTTGGAGAGGGTATTTTTATCATTGCACCGGATTGGTTAGTGTGTTGTATTGTATCTTTATACCGAGTATTTGAACGCTTTTCTAGGTATTTTTACGAGTATTACTAAACACAATTGCTTTGGGGTTAAAGTCGAAGACTAATCTGGAGCCACGGGGAGGGCGATAACGATTTTGAGGTAAAATTCAGCGTGAAAAATATTAACTAAATAGTGAAAAGTTAAATTTTTCGCTCTATAATACTGTTGTCATGAATTTTACAGTACGATATCAATAAAATTATGAGGTCTTAAAACTTAAACTTAACAAACTAAAGAGACCATGTTTAATAAAATATCGTATAATATTTCAGCATATTTGCTACAGTAATATGTGCATGATGAAAAGAAAAATAGTTCATACATCCAAAAATTTAAATTTATAATAACCTATAAATAGGATTAAACAATTTTATGTTGGGTTTGTGAAAATTTGATATTGTAAGGGTATACAGTAATACGGCTTACAATCTCTTCTACATTATTTTGTTTGTGTAGAATGTATGTGTTGACTTTTCAAACAGCTTTTACCAACATTTTCAAAGAAGGGAATGATTTTATTGAAACAATAATAAAACTACTGAACGTACCTGCTATTATGCTAGAAAAAGACAGATAATGCGTTTTTATATCACAAGAGTGTGCTTACATAATATACGAAACTTACACTTTTAATATTAAGGAATGTTTTTACACAAACGTAAATGTTTAGTATTTACTTTACGCAAAGAAATTAATGAGAATTCTAACATAAATAAATTTTACGATATTGAGATATATGTAAAAAATATGTCTTCTCAAGACAAAAAATCGGTCATCGACTTTCTCACCTGATAGGCGAAATGTCTGCAAGCTTATCTAAGAGCGACAATGGACATTGTTAGACATTCTCATGTTTGGAACTTCTTCACTGTACCAGAAGAATTGGGAGTTAAGAAGCTCAAACAGGATCTAACCTCGAAGCCTTGAGCATTTTTGACTAGACCGATAAAAGTTTGTTTCTTAGGTTTATAGAAAGCTCTAAAAATAAGTTGACTTAAATTCTGTACCTAACACACCATGTAAACAATATTTACAGCACCTGGAATTTGTTTCTGTTTACGTAGTAACTTCTCCTCACTGTAATATATGCTATTACATACTTTTAAGTAAATATTTATTACATAATTCACGTCCTCTGGAACATAATTTTCCATTAGGGTTTCAGCAAATACACAAATATCCTTAGAGTTGGATCCTTTGTAGCTAACTTGTGCAGGACTATAAGTCTGCTTACATGTAAGGTTACGTGCTGCCTTGACTGTATGAACACGTTTGTACAGGACGAGGTTTGTAACAGTAGGCAGTGTGACTTTATAATACATACAAACTTTTAATTAGACTGGTGTAATATTGTTGTAATATATAATGTTGTTATCGTATTAATAAAGTTTAAAAGTATGTTTTAATATGATTACTTACAACTTGGACAATTGAATTTTATTACGTTAGAAACCGTCATTATTAATAATATTTACGGACCTCCTCAAAACGTCTTTAAGGTGGAATTCCTGCAAGAGCTTGTTGCTTGGTTCATTAAAACAGTAACAACCAATGTGCCGACTCAACTAGAAGGCTGTTAACGTAAATAATCTTGTATTATTGGTATATTTCAAAATAATACTACAAAAGTCATCAGTTGTTTTTGCAATAACTAATGGATACACATTCACTCAAACATGCTACTGTAAAAGTGTTTGAAAATTTGAGAGAAAAATAAGTCTACAACTTGAAGTGTCCGTGTAATAGAATTGTTTTCAAAGTTAAACTGTTACAGTGAGGGATGAATAAGATCACATTACATTTGAAATCATTTTAGATAAATATAATTGATTTTTAAGAATTATAAAACATAAAGATAAAAATTTAAATTAGTATAACGTTTTTAAAAATTAAAACACTCCAGATAGAGCAGAAATACGTTTCATTGTAATTAGAATAATTAATGATAAACATGATATATTTTTAGGAATGCAAATTGCACAAGTATACATTTTCTTGCACTAAGATTGTTTTCAAAGCAAATAATGTCCCATATAGAGCAGACAGAGATCGCACTGTAACTAAAATAAATAGTGATAAAATAATATATTATAATTGATTTTGTTTATAAATAAGTTTAGTATAAAATACCAGTACATGAAAGCTTCGAAAGTTAAATCTGTGTCACGGAGGGCTGAAATAAACCTCATTATAATTAAGATATTATCATAATTAAGCTAATTTAATTTATTTGAAGGAATAATAAATATAAAACTAGTAATTTTCCTGAAATATTTTTAGAAGGGGCTGAAAGAGATCTAGTTTAATTAAAATAGTTGATTATAACTGAAATGTCAAGTGAAAAACACTAAAATCCTCCCCTGGGACGATCAAGTACTCGTACAAGACAGCTCTCAGTAGTTGACGAGGAGGAGCTGGTACCAGTTGAGGGGTAAGTAGTATGTAAGTGCCCTAGACACAAGCGGCGGGTGGAGTGTAGGGGGTGAAGTGCAGGTGCTCGGGGTGGCGAGGTACTGGGGGGTGAGGGATATGTCTCGCCCTCGCCTCAGTCGCCGGTCGACGCGCTTACAATCCGCAGTCTCCTCGTCACGCTGCCCCGCGAGAGTAAGTCGTCAACCTCACGTACTTTCAGGTTGGTCTACTGTTTCTTTGTAATCCCTGTCGTCCAACAGTATTATTATGAGAGATTTAAACACTTAAATTGTTTTTCAAAATAAAATCTAAAATCATTGACATACATTTTATACAAAATTATAAACCTGTCAAATAATTATTGTTTAAAAAATATTGTAAATCCTTAGAGACATTATTCAAGTTTAACATTTGGTAAAAAAAAGTGGAAATGATTCATTGACATCTCATAGAGGGCATGAAAACTTAAAGAATTAAGTAGTTTCTCACAGGTTTAAAAATCAAACTAAGGCATGTGTTTTTTGTGTTTGCAAGATTAGAGTACTTTTTGTTCTGAACATTGGTGTCACGATTAGAAACAGTAGTAGACTTTATATTACTTATATAGTGAAAGGTTACTCATAATTGTGTTGTTTAAATAAAATATTTATGTAAGGTGACATTTTTCACGACGGTTTATAATAATTTTAGATTGTCAGGTCGAATATATTATATATATATATATAAAACGTAAAACATTTTTTCGTTATTTTTTTTTCTCTTACCTGTCCTGTATTTTAAAGACGATATAGTGACAAATAGAAGAATGTTTTGCTCTGAAAATTATCTTAGCTAAATACTAAAGATAATACAATTTGTATTATTAACTTTAACTAGTTTAAAGTCACATGATACGGTTTGACGTTTTGAAAATATAAATTTATAAAAAGTGTTTATATAAAATACACAAATATATTATACTATCGTGTAGCATACAAAAGGGGTTCAATGAAGGAAATGATGGTTATTTTAACTATAATATAGGCCAGTTATAAAATAAAAAAAAACCATATGAAATATATCTATAACTTTCCAAATTTTAGCACAACTTGCTCGTTGGTTAAACCAGTAAGTCCATTGTCATACGCACGTACAAACATACCTTCATCATTTTTCGAGATGAAGATCTAAAACCAACTATTAGTGCAACTTTATACAGTTGTACGACATAACAATACTTTCGCCATCTAATACTTTTTTGTACCAATCACATAAAAAACGTTCATATTTCGAAATATACAAAAACTACTATCGTTTAGAGTTATTCATATATTCTGTACGTGTACGTATTCGTAAACAATATTGAAGTACAATATAAGGTAGAGATAGTTAAAACATTTAATACTACCAACTAAAGTTATATACTCTTGATGTAAATAATTTGTAGACTGCAGATTCACAAGAACCGACAGACATTTTATATTTTATTATTTAACTTACTCTTTTTGCTTACATAATTCTTCCGTTTAGAAATATCTGAGAGGTTTTTAATCCTGATTATAATATTGTAACTATATATTCCATAATTTTTCAATACGTAAACCACAATCGGAGATAAATCGATATGATTCAAATTGGCTGGGAGGATTGACAATCTAAAATATTGGTTTTGTAATCATCATGTGAAAAGCAATTTTACGAGATTGGGTCATTTTAATTAAGAACGGTACACACATTACCCAATATACTTATAATCCAATACGTAATGCATATAGTGGATTCCATGCACGAGCTTATTTCACTGATTCTATCTGTTTACCTCTGACAATCGTTAACCCTCATAGAGCGCACGTGATCCACTAATGTTCGCTCATTTATTATCAAAGCTATGCTAATTGTTATTTACCACTTTTAATTTTTTTTTATTTTACACTTATTTAAAATTTTAATCTGTTAAAATATCATTAGGTATATAACCGGTATCAAACTTTGTTATTACTAGGAGTTAAATCAGTATCTTTAAATAAAATACGTAAATATTCTTTTCATCAACGGAAAGCTCAATTAAAATGATTATCAAAAGTGGTAAGGTTTGAAAAATAAATTAATATTGAATGGTTTTATAGTATTACTATAATGTTATAAACTGTAGAAAAATTAACATTGTAAAAGACAAAAGGTATTAGAACCTAAGAAATTTTAAATCTACTTTTTAATGTACAAATTACGTAAACTAAATACAAATCATATATACAACTAATTTCGTAAACACACATATCAAAATAAAATATCATGAAAAAAAATTGGAGGTTACAATTTAATTTCATAATAATGCAGGACTAATATTTAATAAAATAAATTTAAAAAAGAGCAATCTTAGAATATCCTAATACTGCCAGTAATCGAACTGAATACTCTTTTTTCAGGTTCACAAAACTTTCAAATAAATATTTTCCTCCATATATAAGCCACTACTGATTCAATGTTATGTAATAAGTCGGTGAAGACCATTATTTAGGAATCAAGTACATATTCGTAATGCAAAGTGATAATAAGGAGTCTATCTAATTCTTTATTTCAAAAAGTTTTGAAAATAAATGATATATTTACAGAGTGTTTCTAAGAACATGTCTCAAATCAGGGTTATATCAACACATTACCTTAAAATAATGAAATAAATTTTCTGAAATAAGCTTTTGTAAACAGAACACTATGGTTTTTATTGATATTTAAAAAGAATCGAATATAGAACAGAATATACTTTATTCCAGAAAATATAATTAACAAAAATTGACATCAGTTCTGGTAGGAATTACTAGCCACAGTATCCAGTAAGCGTGGCTAGCTCAACTGAAAGTTGTACTTCATTGTATAATGATCAGTCGAGACTTAACAAGTACATCGTGCGGTTAATCTGCAGTGTGCACACCAGAAAGTTAACATTATTTTAAACATATCGTTTTTTAGTTGTAAATTTACAAAGTAAAATCTTTTAATATATAACTGTACAAATTCCTAAACTAAAATTTGAAAAAAGGCTATCAATATTAATAAAATTTAAAAGCCAACTTTTCAAGTTATTCTCAAATTTGCTTCTATTTTTCAATTTTTTATTTGTAAAGGCAAAAGATTAAAAAAATTTTCGACCCAAAAAAGAAAAACTTTTTTTGGAAATTGACTTATTTACCTTAGGTCTCATGAACAGCCCCAGTAAGTCACCTCTTGTTCTTTGGTTCCTGTTTCCACTTTTCTCATAGACAATTTTTAATACTTTTAATAAAAATAAATATTTTAGTGGCAATATTCTTAGATAATTATAAATAGGTAATGCAGATTCATATCTTTTTCTTTTTGCAATTATTCTTACGAAGTGGTTTTGTGTTACATTCAACGGTTGTATGGTTATATTGTCAGCAGCTCCCCAATTTTCTATACCATAATTCAATATTTAGAATGAATTAGTGCAAAATAAAGTGTTCTCATTAATTTATCATCAATAAATTTCCTTAAAAAATAAAAACTTCTGATAGTTCTTCTTAACCTACTTGAATGCTGTTTATATGCGGTTTCCAGCTCAGTTAAACATATTTGCCAATATTTAAGTTTAGGGTTATGTCAAATGTGAATAAACGTAGTATTTATATCATATTAAAGGTCTTTTAAACTCATAAACTATTGTAAACTAAACGACAGTCATGTATAAAACTAATATGATAACTTATGGGTGTATAGGTTTCTAAAAGTGAAATTAAAAAAATTTTATTTTGTTAAATATATTCCTTGAAAAATTTATCATTTTGCATACCGAAAAACTGTGTGTATTTTTTACATTTAAATATCAGAAGGAAGATTTTATCTTCACACCTGTATCAAATGTATATTGATACTTAAAGTTATACATTTAAAATTGTTGTCACAATCTTGAAATTTTACAATTTAATTTTGATTTTTGCGCTCAATAAAGAGTTTACTAACAAAGCATTTTCAGCCATGTTTAACATATAATTCCACATTGCATACGGTTACATTTGAAATACTCAAACTCGACCCAAGGCCTACGGATTTTGGAACTCTCTGTGTTTACAGAGAACAATATTTTGAGATCATCCGTTCTCTCATAATCGATTTGACAGATCGTATGTAAAACACCAACAAACTTATGGTATTTAATCAGTAAAATTAAGTGTACACATACAAACAGTACTTACCTCTCTTACTTATTAAGCTTTTATAGTTATTTAAATTGACAAAAAACGTAGTATTACATTACTAATAATTATACTAAAAGGATATTTTGAGAATGGCTACAGTTATTTTAATTTTTTCATTCTAGAATAGTCTACTAGGCGTTATCCCAATTATTTTATTCATACTGTTTATTTATTTATTAGAAATCTCACCAAAACAAAAGAAACTGTAAAAAATAAAGTTAAAACTGTAAAAAATCATTACTTGCCATTTTTTAATTGCAATATTTAATCTCACATGCTTTTCATTAAAACAAACTGTAGACTAAATATAATTGTTTCACAAATACGTTGATAAGATCGGATTGACGATGAAGAAGGCATATTCCTTTGTTATAAAGGTGTACTTGCTATTTTAGTTAGCCTACATTATTCCAAACTTTTCCATAGAGATATCAAAATGAGTTATCAAGGGAGACAATATATAACTAATTAGATCTTGAAACTAATACAATTTTTTATTCTACTGGTAACTACTTTAGGCTGGAGATGAAACTCACTGCCAAAATAAATAAATTGTTATGCAAAAATTAATTTTCTTTGTATTTTATATAAAATAAACCATTTAACCAAATAACCAATAACCGTAAACCAAGTTTAACCAGATTTCTAAAGTATAATTGGGAATTGCAAAATAGTATTTGATTTTTAAGTGAAGATATTACATTCTTAATGCTCACTATTTGTTAGCCAAATAGTTTCTGACGAAGCATATTTGTTGGTCTGAATGGTTTATGAAGGCAATGGTTATTACATAGGTGATGAAAGAATAGGTTGCTGTCAATCCACTGCGTTTTAAATAAGTCAAAGGAAATGAAGTAATATTGTTAATGATAAAGTTTATACCTCAAAATGTGGGATTGGATTTGTATATTTTATGGCAACTTATCCCAGAGACAAAACAAATCAGAGATACTTAGTATTATATATTATTATCAACCAGTGTTATTAAAGGCTTCAAAATTTTGGAGCTTTAACAACCTAGATGAAGACATAGTTGATTCTAGGAACAATAGGTCGATTAAGCCCATATCACTTACAGGACTGATAGTTGCATATCAAGTATGAGCTGAGAGATCAGAGGTTTTTAGAGACCACGTGGTTTATATGCTGGAGACTACAAATTTAGTGGACTAGTAGGGGAATGAAAGTTGGTTCCTTAAAGAATCTGTTCCGGTCAAATACCTCACTCGATGAATATTTTGTAATTTTTTGCCGGGTGTAGTGTTTTTCCTGATAAAATAAATATTGGAAATCAAGATGAACACAAATTTTGGTATTCTTGAAGAGAGTCTTTGCTATCCTGCATATTGTTTCAAATTGAGACTTGTGTTGCCACTATCAAATATTTATGTCGAAATGTTTAAGATTGTAGAAGTTCATACATTTAGCAGTTCTTATGACTCGTAATAAGTTAGTATAACCAAACACCTAATACAAAAATTCATTAAACAGGCTCATGCGAGTCGTGAATTTCTCCCTAAGACACTGCTTTAGTGCTTCACCACATAACTGAAACTCACATTTCATATGCAAAGTGAAGAAGCGGCGCTGTGTAACCCTGGAGCACATTTCACTCTATTTAGTGGGGTATTTTCTTGCACGCAATCTCCGTCTTTACTGCCAGATTTACTCATGTGCACGATTGTGGTTGCATAAATTTACAGCTTGAAATATTTTACTCAAAAGGACGAGATAAGCAAATAAAATGCTAAACAGTTACTCAAAAGTCGTGGTTTTGTAATACTGGCTTTCTGCACAGAATAGAGGAACAGTGCGTTAAATTGTTTATTTTTAATTTGGCCTGGTACTTTTACGGCACGAGTTGAGAAGGACGTCATTTCGTAACTCTATTTTACATTGGACACTACACTGTAATATACGAGTATAATACTGAAGAAAGTTGGATAGCAACCTATTATCAAATAAGGAGCGATCTGGATTTATTAATTTATTGATATTACTTTTTTTAAACAGCTTACAATATGCTCCTATTCCTGTTTAATTTTTTGTGTTATGTTAATTAAGAACTGTCTTTAATAACTTTACCATTGACAAAAAATAAATACATTCTGTGGAGAACTATGTTCTATGTGTATCTATGTTCTGTTCCTGTATAGTGGAAAACTATAATAAATAATTTTCAACTAAAAAAGAATACAAAAATGAAATACATTTCCATTGAGCAAATAACTAACTATAGATATATAAAATATATACACATATTTTAACATCTAATGAAAGAATATGATACTCTACATACAGGCAAAATACTCCAAGACATTTCTTGTTTTGGCAAAGTTTTGACTATGTGTGAACAGTAAAACAAAATTGATATGTCATCAGCCTCGCAAGCCTGAGAATTAAGATAATACTTCCGTAGTTATTTATTACTTGTAAAATTTAAGTATAGGGAGTTATTGGAATAGCGATTCTTTGGTGGATAACGAGAAAGTTTTAGGGCTCAAAAGCTATCTAAACCTGATGGCAGTCGGCTTTCAAGTATCCTCCGAATCACCACCAGTGACCGGGTTGCATACAAGGACAAGATTATTCAGCGGTCACCCATCCAAGGACCCCTCGGTCGTCGACGCTTGACTGGGTATTACTATCCGTTAGCAGTCTAAATTGTTTTACGATTACAGGTGTATTTCTAGAAAGTATTCTAGAATGTATTAATTTTAAACAGTAAGTATACTGTTTAAAATTAAAGTTGATTTATGCTCTTAGCGTTTAAATACAAAAACTAAAACGATAGAGGCAGAATATTATTTCAATCACAATATAAATCTGGATATATTTGAAATTCTAACCAAACTTGGGGGTTAACAAGCTTAGTACACAAAACGTTTGAAAATCTTGTAAAATTACTTTAATATGTACGAGTTTGATACGAAGTATCCCTTTTTAACAAGATGTTTATAAAACCCTTTCCCTGTTATGATGGTATATTATAAGCGTAAAGTATTTATATTTTAAATGCATTACTCAACTGAACAATATACAGTAATATGATGCACTATATTTATTATAGTATATTATAATTTTTAGTGTATATTTTATAAAATACCCTGTCAAGAAATGCTCTACACCTGTCTTATAAAACACTCAGGCTGCCTAATAATCCAACAATATGTGACTGTAGAATGTACTTCCAACGAATAATACAAAAATATCATTCGCCCTGCACACGTATAATACATTTGAGGTTTTACATACATTCCACTCCTAACTACATTTTCAAGTATTTGTAAAAACAGTGAGTGACTAGTTAATAGTAGTTGAAATAATGGATCAAACGTTTCACATCATTCCAATCTTAATTAAAGTAAAATATAAAGGCTCTAAAATATTTAGAATTATTTTCTTTTCGAAATCTAGCAATATAAAAATTGAAATTAAAAGTGCTTTATTTATTAGCTACAGTAAAAATACACAGTTTGAAAATAAATGTATAGATTAAACTCCTTTAAGCAACAGATTAAAGAACTAAATATACATATAACTAATTATCCTTAATTTTTTTGGATACTTATTTAGATTAAATGGTATATTGGCTCCAGTGAATATAATAATCAAAAACATATTTTAAATGCGTTTACGAGGAATTACACATTTTATTAGTCATTAATGTATAACTAAAAAAAAATGTTTTACCTCTCATGAGAGAGAAAGCTCTTTTACAATTTAACAAAATAATTTTAATTAGCTCAATATCGGAGTAAAACAACGGACTATTGACATTTGTTTTTCATAATTTATAAATTTAATTGCTATCAGTAAACATTTATTGTGATTTTTGCTAGTTGATAATAAACTGAAATTGATTAAATTAATAAATATAGAGACATATTTACGAATTTATTAAATCAATATTACTTATAATTTTATCGCTAAAACTTTAAACAGATATAAATATTTGCAGAATTTTTAGAAAAAGTACAATGCATGATACAAGGAGGAGAAACATCATCAAATCTAGACTACTGTTATCGGAGAGTATCGGCGGTGCGAAGGCGAGAGGGGTAGTTCCGGTGATTTACCGGATAAAGCTGGGGATGGAGCCAAATTGGATGGTTTTCATTTATGCTTAGCTGGCGTCTGATTTCACACACGCTAAATGGGATGCTGAAAGATTGATCTTCAACACTCTTTCATCCCAAGTGGACCTTTCTATATACTTTTATTTGAATGCGCTGTATTTTATCTGAAGTTGGTTTTTATCATTCACATAACATGGTAAATGTCATAATATTGTTGAATAATTATTTATTAAGATGACAAAGTAATTCGAGTAGCAATGCCAATTTATTGTTAATAAATT
The DNA here is from genome assembly GCF_021130785.1 of Homalodisca vitripennis. Lineage (NCBI taxonomy): Eukaryota > Metazoa > Arthropoda > Insecta > Hemiptera > Cicadellidae > Homalodisca > Homalodisca vitripennis. The sequence continues at coordinate 75,020,194 of NC_060211.1, forward strand.
GAAAATCTTATAACCTTTTTAAACATATGTTAAGAATTATTTTTAAATTCCACAATTTAGATTCTTTTTTAATTTAATCACATCTTAAATAAAAAAGAAGGAATTTTTATTTTAGTAGTACTTGTATATAAATGTTTGGATTTCTATATAAGAAACATCGAGTTCGATGAGAGTGCATGTCACTTCATGGGATTTGGCTGGGCGTTAGCGAAAATGTATAGATTGGTCTTGTGAGTGTCCATGCTGGCAACAAGAAGTCACAGGATAAGAAAATTTGTATACAAAGTGAATACAGTTATTTGCCGCTTTATAGTAACACGTGTAGCGTAGTGAAAAGAGCAATAATAGATTTGAAATTTTGCATGCATCCTTACGTGATGTGGAGTATTCCTATTTTGCGTTAAACAAATTATTAAAAATTATGAAAAGTTTATTGAAGACAAATTATATTTCGTAAGAAAAGTAAAGGCGTGTTTATTTTTTAATTTTGTACGCTCTTTAAGTTATTTGAAACTTACACATCACTCACATACATATATGTATTTTTACTGGTCCAGTAACTTATATGTTAATATTCTCAATGAATATTATTAATTAGTAAGCTAGTTGATCATTGGGTCACTTAACCTTTTTTGTAAATGATTGTCTTTATTTCATTTTATAACTATACTTGTGTGAATAATAAGAAATATTAATATTCGTATGCCTTGTTATGCTATAGAATATTTGAGGATGAAATTTTAAATGCTACAAATAAAATTTATTTTCAACAAAAAATTCGATAAAAATTCGCGCTCATTCAAATCAGCGTGTGATATTTTAGAAGACAAACCTTTTTAACTACTTGTTCGTATTCTCAACTGATTCAATATTATACTTGAAAAAACTGAGAAAACTACGTTTAGTAAAGACGGCTTCCTTGCCATTATTAGTTCTGCTACTTTTCGATATTTTTTCCTACCTTTTGAACTCCTTGTCCAGCACGGTTTTGAATTGAACGCTCTTCATGTCAAAATTGGTATTATTGTGTAGTATTCTAATTAAAAAAAAAAAAACACATCAAATTTATTTTCCGTTAAATAATGTTTTACAAAACGTTCCATTGATCAATAACATGTTCAGGTTTTACCGTTATACCTGATTTGTAAACCTCATACTTTTCTTACGTTTGAAATGACTTAATGGCATAGATACTCAAATATATAAGTCAAACAATTTAGAAGTAAAAGTGAGTTCATCGTCTCACTAATCATATTCACGTAGACATGCCTTCTTTTCCTTTAGCATATGAATTTATCAAATTTAAAGCAGATTACTGTTATAATAATCCCAAAATTATTATTTTTGGTCCCAATCACCAAAAAACTCTATTGAAAATGTTTTTCACTATTTTATCTGAAAATAGAGGCTTGAAGAGTATTGTATGATTTTAAATTTTATTTTGATTCATCTCATTCTTTATATTTTACTATAAATTAAATACAGCAACACTGCCTAAGAATGTTACTGACCGTGTTCTTTGATGGAAACTAATTAACACAGTATTAATTGCTTTTTACGGATCACAAAGTTTAATTTGTTCCCGCAGAAGAACATGAAAATCTTTCCTTAAAATTTTTATCAATCGTTATCAAGTAATTAAAAATTAGTGATAATGCCTTTTCAACAACTACTGTGAGGAATCCATTTAACTTCTAAACGAAAACCTCTTCATGCTACTAATCTCCTGCTCCTATTCAGTTTGTTGAAATATTTACTACGTTTCCCTACGGATTTATCACTTTCTTTGCTAGGAACTGTTATAATTAAATTATATATGTTCGTATAAAATGCTGTGCACAAAGGTAGTTTATATCTGGTTATCATACCTTCCCTATTTGATGCCTAGTTTATCCCAAAGTGTGTATGAGCTAAATTTACTTAAAAGTGTAATGAATAATAAGAACCTACCATAACGCGCGTAAAATATATATACACAATATAGATTAAATGCAATATTAATTTAAATATTTAAATATATACTATTTCGCATTTTTTCTATATTAAAATAAAAATTTATTACACAAATAATACTTTACCCTTTTGTCGTAAAACACTCAGGCTGCCTAGTAATCTAACTATATATGACTAGGACATATATCCAAAGCTTAGACAACGATTAGAATTCTCCCTGCACACGTACGATAGAGTTGAAGTTTTCCACACATATTCCTCTTATAGCTACAACAAACATTAACCCTCTACTCATGCTCTTTACAGTGCTTTATTTTATCCGGAAGTCACTATTTTTGAAGAGGTTTTCCTACCACCTCTAACACCTAAAAAATAAAGAATTAGAAGTAACAGATTTTATTTGACTTATTGTGAAAATTACATGCCATTATGACGATTTGTTTTTGTTTTCAGCCTCCCAAAAGTAACTGATGTCAACTATCTCGATGAGTCGGAGGTCACATTTTCCCTATTTATTAAATGTTATAAATACTAAATATATATAAACGTAAACGTAAACGTAAAATAAATAAACGTATTATAAATATCAAAATTTAACGAGCAATCAGATGATATGAACTTGAATCTAGGTACTATCTCTGTATTTGTGTGTATTTCGCACGAAGAGCGGGTTAACTAATGCACACGCTGGGGCTTTTCCAATCGATATTTTCCGAGTCTCAGACCACTTGGGAAGTCGACCAACGTGATCTGAGAAAGTACCGATCAGAAATGTCCCTGGCAATAGGTGAGGGCTTCGGTGGTGTCTTCGGCACCACCCCACACTTCTGCTAAGAACAGAAAAAATCCCTCGATATAGTACCCAAAGTCAAGGTCAAATCACTTGTGTGCTTTTAAAGATCATCTTTAATTTGTGTACTGCTAATAACATATTTGTGATAACCTAATTTAACAAATAGTAGATAGGGACAGTGTGACCTCCTTCTCGCCGACATCGCTTCCAATTGGATGGCATAAAACAGGAACTGATCGTTATAATGACATGTAATTCTAAGTAGTTAAATGACACAGTAAGTCTAATAAAGTATTTTTCTAATAATATAGTTTTTTCAGTCCTCCGTAAGAAAAACCAATTAAAAACAATGGCCTCCGCACAACACCAAAGTATACATTTACAGTAGTTTTCATTTACTGTTAATTATAACATTCCTTGGAGTGATAACATTCTAATCTGTTCACCAGGACTAACCGTAGAAATGTACACTAACTAAATGAAATTTTGCACACTGAAATATGACAGCTTGAATTTATAGTTTTGTGGTAATAAAAAGTCACGGGTCACTATTAATACTTTAAACACCTCTCAAAAACTTTGAACCCTTGATCAATTCAATCTTTTTTAATTACAGATTTGCAGGTTAGGCTTGATATTGAGGATATTTAAAATTTATTTAAAGATGTGTTTTTTCTCTTTCTTTTCATTATTTGCCTTTTAAATATGCGCTATTGCATTAGAAAAACATAAACTTAATAAAACCTAACCTACTGTATTATTTTATCTATGTACCTATCTAATTTCTTACCACGTACCAGGGATTAACACATTGTATGAAAGATTAATCCCTTTCGACATGACCTTGAAGAGATAGATTCTTGGCTTACAATTGTACAATTGTTTTATAGGTTACTTGCTTGTAAGAATTTGCTTATGTGCTTCTATTGCAAACATTCTTTCAACCTATATTCTTTATAGACCCTTATGTGATTTAGTAAACTTATCAGCAGATAACTAATTAATAAGCAAATCATGCCTTATCAATTTTTGCTTCTTGGACTAATGATTGACTATACATATATAAGATGGCTGATTTTGGGAACGATGGTCATTGTCAAATAAGTTCGTGAAATTGTTTTAAAGCTGAACATGTAGTCATGATTAACATTGCAAACCAAAACCAATAAATAAAAAGCGCATGGAAGTACTTAACACAACGAAAAATCCAAAATGTGATTTACTTTCGCTGATTTTGAAATCCAATGTACAGATTTAGCCTACGTGGTAGGTTTAGAAGTTGATTTATAATGCTCATGAGCCAAAAATAAAAGTTTTCCACACGCAAACCAGTGCCTTCTTCTTTTTCTTTCTGTTACTCCTTACGTAAGTTTTAGTATTAAAAAGTTTACGTACCGTGTAAACTTACACATATTACTTGTTTTATTTTAAGGTAGATCAATAAGGACTAAGTTAAGAAAATCATTTTTCTGTAACTGGAATTCTAACATAAGTGAATTTAAAATGGGGAAAAATTAAGCTATATAATTTCATACACACAAATTTTCATAATAATTTCAGAAGTTGGGTTCACTACTTAAAACAAACTCCTGTTAGTAAGTCAAAAAGTTTCATTGCTTTTATTATTCACAGCTTATTTTAGAATTGCGTCAAGTAATATTCATTTATGATACGGTACTTTATTATTCCATCGTTTTTCTTAAAATATTTACAAAAAATCTGCCTATTTTGCAATTGTCCTCCTGTTATCAATTTTCTACATAACTTAACCAATCATGACCCCCAGGTCTCAAAACTAGCCACCGTGATGATAATAGAGCTGTGCCAGTTTGAAATATTTCATCCAAACAGTTTGTTGAGCGCAGAAAGTGAACGACGTATTTATTAATTTATTTAATCATTCTAATTCATTAGACGTAACCACGCATAATTTAGTTCATTTAATTTTTGCAGCATCTCCTTTAGTTTCCAAGATATCTTCAGTTTGCATACAATTCGGAACCCAATGTGTATATAAGAGCCGTTCAAACTTAAAAAGTTACTAACTTCATTATTTATGAAATGAGAAAAAAACAACCTTGTTCTGGAATGCCTAAACATTTCTAAAAGTTAATGGCATAAAAGTATGTTTGTATCTCGGATATCTTTCAAGATATTAAATACATATAAATCACATGAGAATAAACTAATATTTCAGGTACTAAAAAAATCTACTTACTTCTTCCAACTGAGACGAAAAGACTATTTCCAGACCGTATAGTGGTTCATGTTCTTAAATATGTGCTTTGCATATTACTATTGCATACATGCAATATATAATATATATTCATAATAATGGATCTTAAATATTAATTGTTAGCTCTGTGAGTCAGCCTATATCCGGTAGTGATTTACATAAGGATAATAATGTCTAAGTTTAAATTTAGATCTGAGAGCACAGAGGAGGGTGAGACTGGTAAATGACTGGGGCGAGAGACAAATGTGATTCTCGCCATTATTGAACGGTGGTAGTGTAGAAATATATCACCTCGGTTTCAACTGAATTTTCATCGCACATTGAGTGAAAATGTGTGCTTGAACTTTACAGGCTCAGAGCTTCTTTTCCATTTGAACATTTTAACTTTATATGAAACACTGATGAACACTAAATATGGTTTTATGATTTTAATTTTAAATGAAACATACATTTGTTTAAACTTACATATTTAATCAGATCAGAAAGGGGAAGACGTCAGATAGTATATTAAGGTAATGTAAGTCGCCAACGGATATTTTACAACACAACTAACTGTGTTATTCTGTCATTGCCTATAAAATGAATTGCAGAAGCAATATAAAATTATTCATAACATTTTAAGGAAAATAATTAATAAAAGTGGGTGTTTAAAATATCCTACCTTAGCAAAAGTTTACGTTTCAGGTTTTATCATAATTAATTGGATTCATTTCGATATAATCTGATGTATACCTAAGGATATTGACTTTTACAGAACCATATTCTAAGGACTTTATATTAAGATTTACACTAGCAGTATTTTATAAAGTTCAGGGTTCAATCACGTTCTTGAAAATAGTACACATGCCTACATAGGAACTACATAGGAATTTAGCCTTTCTCAAATGGATTTATAGATTGCGGGACTACTAGTACACTAGTATAGTAACAGAGTTATATAACATCCAAATATGATTATGTATATTTAATATAAAATCCAGATCCGTAGTTTTGTGTATTATACAACTAGGATGTCGTATTTCATTTTAGTAAATTAAACGAATAGACATATCCATATTAGAAGTTTTTATATTATCCAGCAATGGTCTTGAACAACATAAACCAAGTGCTTGGATCTGTAAAATAACATAACTCTGTTTTTCGTCGTGTACTCTTAAAACCAAGATCAGACTCCTGATGTATTATCCAATTATTTTCTTGTATATCTATATTCTTATTACCAATATTATAATATCCTACTATGATCTATCTTCCACCTCTAATAAGAAAATAAATACCTGTAGATATTTGTAATATTTAAAATTCTATAAACCTCTAATGTTTATTATTATGCTAGCAATATTGGTGGTAATGTATACTGAAACATGGTCTAAGAGTTAAAACACTTAAATCTATGCCTTCAAATAAATTATATGTGTTAAAAAGAAAAGAATGATTTTAAATCCATTCATTTTATATCACTAATTTTATGGCAAACTTTATTTTATAGATGGAGAAATTATAAAGTTTTCAAAACTTTTAAAAACATATAGAAAAACCGTAAAATGTGCTTATTTCATAAGATTATTGGTTTACATGCTTAATGAGATTTAAATAAATACTGAAGTAGTAATTATTTAAATAATTAGTAACAGTACACATGAAAATATCAACTTTGGGTGCCAGAGAAAGTAAATTAAATTCCTCAATTTAGTAGTAAGTCTAGGCCAATGACCTTACGTACTCAATGTAAAGCTGAACGTGCAGTTACGTTCTTCATGACAAGAATAATGACCCTCCCTACCTAGGCTACAAGAGAAGCTCTCATCATACCTCTCTGTCTGTCTCATTACTACAGCGGTTGACACTCGCTCACCTCACAAGACACTTTCAGCGTTTGACCAAAATTAGTTTTTAACTACTTTAATTACATATAAATTCTTTTATAAAATTAATCACTCAAATTTATCGTAAATACGGAAAAAAATTCAAGATAATTTTAAGAACAAGCTGTAGTGAAACGGATTTAAGTTTTCTCTATGAAACTATGTTAAACTTGCACTTTTACAATATTAATTTTTAAAGTAGCGTTATAAGAGATGTGAAGCTTTTACATAAATACATTGTTTACATAAAGTTGTTTGAAAAGTGTTACGTTTTTAATATTTAAACAATGAAGTCGAAATTTATTGTAATTTTGGTATGGACAGCCAAAAATATCAACAATAATTAACAGAGGGGTGCACGTTAATTTTACACTATTATAATTATACATCTTCCATTATTCTACGACTAAAATGTAAAATAGCGTCAAAGTGCGAATCTATCGGACTACAATTGAGATGGCCGCCAGTACAGGCTAAGAATCCCTAGGCATAAAATTGAAATCATCGGTGGTAGGTGGATTTTTAGCCCTGATCTTTTATAACTTGAAGGTAAAAGTATATAAGAAATTTTCATATATTTCCATGTATGGTCAATTTTTATAGTTTAAATAATTAACATAACTCATAGATAAATACATAAGCTGAATTTTGAATTATGGTGAAATTGATCAAGAACATTTGCTTCCACCTTTCGTGTAAATTGAAAAATGAACTAAGAATGATTTTGGTTTCGGTGTATGAAAAGAAATGAGTACCATTACATTGTTTTTTAGTATAAATTATAAAATTTTATTATATCCTATACAAATGCCGAACATTTTAAAACTGTAAAGTATTAACTAACTTAAATAACCACTTTTTTTTATTGTAAGTAAAATTAAATTCAAGAAAATAGTCCATGACTTTCATAGGACACTCAAATATTATTTTAAATTTAATTAATATTTTACAGTTTTTAGTATTAACATATAATTCTGTATTTTTAAATAGTAACACTACTAAATTTACTTCAATACTGAAATTCTGTAGGCTTGTTTGGATGCTTATTGTATTCACCAATATATAGCTTTTAAATATCTTGTATCAATTGAATACATTGGGCATACCAGTGTTTATCAAAGACGATTATTTGAATTTGATTATAGGAACCTTTTACCTCTGTATATTTTAAGCATTTATAATTATAATTATAATTTACAATAGTTATATCAAAGTTTAAATTTGGATTTGTCTCGTAAGAGAGAGATAACAACTGAGAAGTTCCAAATGACCGTTGGACGAGAGATAAATGTTGTTTTCGCTGTTATAAAACGGCGGTAGTGTAGAAATATATCACCCAGTTTTCACTTTTAATCGCTTCTGAATGGGGATACGTTTTTTTTATACTTTACATTTACATTACAGTAGTTTTATATTATACTTTAATGTGTAAAATCTTCACTCTTATGTGTCTTTGTTTGAATCTGGAGCTTGACTAAAAATAATTTATTATTTAGTTTGCATGGTTAGATAACTTTACAGGTAATATATCTTTATGTAGTCGCGCTCCATTTAGCCAAAATTGAAGCAGTTATTTTGTTATTTAACATTAGAGATTATATTGCATTCCTTAAAAGCAATTATATCAAGTAATCCGGTAATTTTAAGAATTATTAAATGTTTTATCTCTCTTTAAAACAAAAAACTATTATAAGTCTGTTTATAAATAAGGTAAATATTTTTCATTCAAGAAATAAAAATGTATACTTTTACTTAACACGTGTTTCAATTAGATATATTTTTGTTTATTATTTTCTGCGTATTTTAAACATTATTTTCATTAATTAGTTAATGAATTATTACAAGCAGTAAGTTGTGTGTAAATTACTAGGAGCACTAAATTTACCCTAAATATTTTAAGCGTAAAACTGCATAAAACTGTAAGTTATAACTTTGACATTTAATTGTATATTGATTTAATACCAAAGTTCTAATAATGTCAAACGAGATAGTATTTTTATTGAGGAAATTGTCACGATCTTATTTTCTTTTAGGGCGGTAAAAATGCAATAACAGAAAGGTAAAAGCATTCCTGACACCTGTGCTTGGAATAAAGTCACGGCTGAAAGAGTGACTTGGCCTCTTCTGATCTATACTGTAGTAGATTACATTGTTGTATATATTATATTGGTTTCATTATGACAACAAAAAATTTAAAAAATTGCAGGCTATTACTCCATAACTCAATATACTCTCTCTTTTTCTATACTAATATAATTAAATATTAAACAAACATTTATGTGAATAAAACATTGTCGTCACATAACGTAGACTCCAACACGTGGAGCTTTCTGAGGGTGATAAAATACTGGATGAATTAGACTAAGTTTATCTTAGAAACGTATTAGGTATAAAAGCTATCTTCAGATAGAAATAAAAAAATATCCATCGAAGGACCTAAAAGGACATAACGAAATAGATATTGGAGGTTAGAAAAGACGGGTGGAAGGACTGTTTTTAGACATCCATTGACCTTGAAGAACTAATCTACCAAATTTTAAGCCTCTAGGAACCTCTGATCAAGACATCACAGATAGGACTGGCGGGTGGACATAAATGCAGACGAACTGCCTTTTTGACTTTTGACTCAATAAACCAATAAGGATCTTCCTTGGCCAAGAAGGAACCCATGTACTAAGGCTCAGGACTCCAGGATGTTGAGCTAAGAAAATGTCTTGGTAATTATTGAAGTGCTTATTTATCGACGTTATCGATATTACCGGCAGCGGACTTTTTAGACCGATCAGTGCGAAGTCCAGTATGCAGAGAGTCGGCTGAGTAATCTCTACAGAATTCAACTTCTTCAAATGATCTCTGCTTTTGAGAAAGTTATAACTGAGTTTTTCTCTTTTATAAAGTTTAAACAAAAATCAGAGGAACAACCATATGCACGCTTCATTGTTATAATTTCTTATTTATTTAATTATTTGTTTAGTTTTTTTTATTTATATGTTATATTTTTCTTTAACCTCGTAAAAATTAATACAAGTATTACTTTGTAAAACATAATCTTGTGGTATTGTTTAAATCAAAGTAATTTGTAATGGGTTGGGTAAAATGACAGGCTACAGGGTAAATTATATAACAGCCGCAATTTCCATACTATAAATAAAAGATTTTAAGTGTTATGTGTGCATTCCAATACATATGTTTTTTGTCCTGAATCTAGTTACATCACTTCAAAGTATACTTTATTTCAGGCAATCTTCCTACTAAGTGAATTAGGAAGTGGTAAAAGTTCCAAACGAAGCACTTGCTAACAATGAATATTCTGTAAGTTTAGTCCTGTCTCGCAGGAATTCATAAGTATGTTGAATAATTCCCTATGTTGAACATGGCCCACTACTGTTATATTCAGAGGCTTTACTTTGTTACTCGTAAAGAAACACTTTGTGTGTAATTATCTGAAGACAAAGGAGAGTTAACGCACCGGCTTAGTTAAGATATATGAAATGGTTTATCACTTGACATTTTAAATTATTAGCTGAAGGTCTAATTGAAAGTTGCTAGAGCAATATTCCACACGTAAAACAGGAAAGTAGAATTAAGGAATTATGATTTAGTATTGACTTGTTTCTATTACATTTGTGTGTTTATTCGTTTTCGTTATTCATTTTAATGAACGTAACATAAGTAAGTTTAGATTGTAAATGAACAAAGAATAAGTCTAATAGAGATGACCCCTACCACCAATTTTATCCATGCTAAATATCCTGGCTCTCCAGGGCAAGAGGATAGGCTATTTTTAGTACTAAGGACAATGTTGAGTTCCGCAGCATCTAGTTCTAATAGAACAAATCTTCTCGAGCTAAAGGGTCTTCGTTAATCGACATACTTCGGGGCCGCACGGGATAATTTTTAATCAATTAACCTGTTAATATAGACTGATCAATTATTTCATGGTCAGGCAGTTACTAATTTCATCTCATAATACGTAAAGTGAGTATAATGAAGCAGTGTTAAATTTCACTTTTATGAATATTAGTATATTGATGACAATCTTAAAATCACATTCAAAAGCTTTCAAGGTGTTCAGACATATTGAATATTATACTATATACAAGGGATAGTATTGAAGATAAATATGTCTGAATGTGAAATTTGATTTTTAATTTTGGACTTAAAAAAGCTGGCATATGGAATGCTAAGAGAACTGCCAACACTGGATCTGATTTTGGTGGTAATGTTTATCTCTTAAGATTATAGTAACACTTATCTCCGTTGATGCACAAAGAAAAATTCAGCGGGAAAGAGAAAGAGACTGATAAAATATTATGAGTTAGGCAGGTTTCCACAAAGTGTTAAGGGCTTTTTATATCGCGTGTCGTCCTCCTCTAAAAGAGATAAACTCCTACGTAAAGTAAAGACATTACTTAAACATTTTATAAATTCCTGCAATTTTATTTAGCCACAGCGACTTTTCAGTTGAGTGTTTTTAATGTATTATAAAGCTAACCGTAATTAAGGGCATGAAATAAATTAAATGCGTCATGCTTTTTAGGAAGGGCCAAAATTTCATTTTAGTTTACAATGTTTCTGTCACCAAATTTATTACACATAATTAAATTGACATACAACCTACATATTCAATATATTACCCACCGACAGCAGTGTGCTTTTTTCTTAAATAAAGTACAGGAGAGCTGTAACTCACTGAAAACATTTTTCTTGGTAAGGTATTATTAGAGAATGATTTGATTATTCTAACTGAACCGGTTTTCAAACAATCGGTCTTCAAACGGTCATTCAGACAAACACAATCAGACAGGAATGTTGTTTGGTGGGTATAGATTAACTATTGCTGATTGATGTACTATAAGTCTTAATACATGGCTATCAAATTTGATGGTAAATAAACTATTTTCAATTCTAATACGTCGCATTCCATCTATTGCAACAATTTTCCCCTACAACTTGTCTTGTTAAATTTTTCAATTTTTAAACCATAAAATTTCTATATACTACAATTTTTACAAATGTAAGTCAAATCTTTATTGGTTTCATACTTTTCTGTTTCTATACTTAAGTCCGGTATACCTTTATATGATTACTAAAAATTCAATACATACCAACGTTCTGTAATACTAAGCACACACCTGGGTTTTTATTACTGCTAGTAAACTGCATATAAATGTATTCTTAAATGAGAATCCACGTTTGAAATCGTAAATGGTTAACATAAATGGAACATAATGGTCGTGTTGAACAGAACGATCTTTTGTAAGCAATAGAAAAGCTTTTCGGTATTGTGTTACCAACATTAAGTACAGAGGAGGGTCAGTGGATTATTGCCAAATTGGTTCCAATTGGTAGTTTGTTGCAATTTATAGAACTCTGAAATAATCGGGAAGTTTTGATGGTTATTTAGTAAGCCATAACCCAATACCTATATTTGACTACTAACATTTGCAGGGTTATATTTAATAGAAGCTTCTTAGTTTTAAAGTCAATAAATATGGGTTTTCCTCACGAATTTGTTCTTGTGCAAGTTTTATTTATAATAACGTTTGGTAATAGTTAAAAAAACTCTAAAAAAAGAAAAATAGTTATTTTAATATCTCGGTGTAAGGCCTTTCGTTTTCAAAACAAATTTCATAAGACCCAGATAATTTTATGGTTTTTTTTCAATTAAAAAGGAAAGGGCTTAAGTATTTATAATAACGTTTAGTAATAGTTACACAAAAAAAAACTCTAAAAAAAAAAAAATAGTTATTTTAATATCTCGGTGTAAGGCCTTTCGTTTTCAAAACAAATTTCATAAGACCCAGATAATTTTATGCTTTTTTCAATTAAAAAGGAAAGGGCTTAAGTAAATAAAGCTGCATTACTATTCGAGTTTTTGTTTTCTAATTAACAATAATAACATCCAAAAAGACAAAAGATTATATAACGTTAGGTATAATATTTGTATATTTCTTATCATTAAATACTAAAACTTGATATACTGTAATTAGTAAGATATTCGTTTACATATTGAAGTACATTAAACTAATATATTAAAAATGTTAAGTTTTACACGGTATAACCGTGTAATAAAGACAACATTTATAACTTTAAGACAAGAGAGTTACAACAAGTTGCAAGCTATGGCTAGATAAATGAGATTACGATTTAAAAATGTGTTATTAACTTAGTGAATTCGTGTTAGTTAAATTGTAATATATATTTTATCTACATATAGCCTAAAGCCTTTATAAATAATGTAATGCCATTTTAATATATAATATGCTAACAATGCTTTCAAAAAGGTTTAGTCCCAAATATTCTTGCTTGGACCTCTGTATACATCTTAAATTAAATCATTGTTAAACTGCATCTTGCAGCAATATGTTATTTTCAAAAAAAGATAGTGTTGTCTCATAATGAAAAATATCAGAGTAGTTATGTTGTTTTATATAATATTCATAAAATAAGGATACATACTTGAAGATTCAAGCAGAACTCGGGTCAAAAGTTTTAGTTCTGTAATGTCATCATCGCACATTATTTCTACCACATAGTCCTCTTACGATTATGCAAGATATAAACACTTAAAATACAGAGGCTGAATATATAATCCCATACACTTTATTTAATATATGGAAATATGACACATGAGATAGTCTAATTAAGTTTATTCCTTTTCATAAGTATGTTTTTATAAGTTTTAAATTGAATTTTTTATTGAATTAAATTATTCTATAACAGTCCACACTGATAGGCTATTATAAAGTTCCACATATTCACTTTGCAATTACTTTGTTTGATTTTTAACCAAATGACATGCTTTTGGTGGCAGGAGCTTTTTAAACTGAAGGTTAATTTAATGAGGATTACCTTACCACTTAAAGTGATAATAAGGGTAATAAAATATATTATGTATTTATTCCAAAAAAGTATGAAAAATTAATAAACGCGGTTGTAGGTGGTTAAGGAAACATAAACAATTTATAAGAGAGATATTTAGAAAAATGTTATTCTTGTGTCGGTAATACAATAGTATACAATATCTGCTTCTGAAGACAAAACCCATTTCTGCAATTGAAAGATGTTAACTTTAAGTAAACACATTTAGTGATATCTAAATAAAGGCTTGAATAAATAGAAAAACACTCCTAAAATATTATTTGTCTTGGTTTCAATTAAATTAGTAGGATAGAACCTCTGTATTCCGTAGTGTGTTGGTGGAGTAATCAACACAATTAGATATGGAAGACATACTCTTGTGTCGGGAGTTACAAACATTGCGTTCTTAACAATGAATATTTATGGAGTTCCCTTTCTGCCTCACATGAATGCATAACTTTTTCGATGTTAAAACTTTCAGAAATAATATTAAAACAATGTTATAATTTTCATACTAAAACAAAACTATTAAACTTAAATTATGTATTAAAAGTTTCCTAATATCCGCCCTTCTAAAGATTTTAAAGTAATTCTTCTTATCGCTTAAACTATGTGCAAATTAGTCACGTTTAAAACATCGGTTCCTCAGTCAAACCATCAATTAAATATGTTTAACTCTTATTATGTTCAACATAAAAAAGTAAGGGGTTTACGGGTTGTTAAAAATAAAGCCTCTCAAAATTATGTTCACTATTACCCAAAGCTGGGATTCCGGAAAATCCTAAATCCTAACGGGCCTAACCATTAACAACTCAATTACACTTTTATGGAGATGAAAATCAAATGATTATCAGGTTCGAGTGCAGACACTAAAAGGCAGAATTTAAACCGGTTTATCTGACCTTTAGGAACATCACAGCCATCCCCAAACCCTTAAGTGCTTAAACATCAAAATGGTTTATATCTGTATATTCCTGCTCCATTCGTGTCCATATTCACCCTGCGTCACGTCGTAATCACTAAATTAAACAGCCGAAAACCGTAAGTCGCAACCTTTGAGCTCCAGCCAACCGAGCCTGGGAGTACAGCACCGTTATCAAGTACTAAATTACTTACGCATACCGCATAGCTCCCTAGAAACGTCAGGTTACTAAATTCATCCGTGTAACAATCAATAGCAAGGCAAGGATCAGAGTAATAAAACTATCAAATTAAGCCTCTGTACGAGCAATCTCTTTGGACAGCACAGCTTTGCAATATTTTATAATACATATATTTTTCCGATCAATTATAAACTTTGTGTTTTGTATCGTTTTAAAATTTCTACTACTTACGGATATTTACGGATATATAATGTCTTCTATCAAACGTCCGGTTGCTAAGTTGTAATAACAAAACTAATCGTAATAATGAAAACCGTATAGTGTCTTTTAAATCTTCACTCATTAAATTACAGTTTTATCAGTATCAGAATATGTCTTTGTCTAACCAAAACTCGATGTAGCGCTCAGTCTGGAAGTAACGGAATGCTTATGTGCACAGCACAGCTTCAGGAACTCTTAAATTCCATGTTTTAAAATGTTCACTCAACGTGCCAATCAGGATTAGGATAAACTTCACCCACCCTCGCGCACGCCCTATGTAGAACTCACCAGCGCCGTCATCAACCAAAGAGATGTATGTATGTCATAAATGTCTTTATTTGTATGGCCGCGTGTACGTACATTTCGTACGTACATTTACGCCAATGGCGCAGTGTAGTGGGTACGGCGGTTATCGCAAGATAACCAGATCAAGCAACGCCGAGCGTGGCTGCTGCTTGGACAGGTGACCGCTGAGCGATCCTGTCCTTGCAAGCGGCCCCACCTGCCCGGCCATTGGTGGTGGTTCGGAAGTCACCTTTAAGCCGTTGGTCCCCAGGTTAAGTGTTAGAGAGGGCTTCTTAGCCCTAAAATCGCCTGGTAAAATAAGACATTCTTTACTTTTTACTTTACTTTTACATTTCTATACGTACAGAGTCGTCAACAACACATGGAATAACTGACGAGTTATTCCACACTACTTCGGCTACAAACAAACTATTTCCTGAAGAGTACGTTCCTTTCACCTAATAACAACTGAAAATCATTTTGGGATTATTCAAGTAACCATTTCAAAACTTTACATTTTGAATCCTTGCTCGAATCTGAAATCTACCTCTGTCAACAAAAACTGATACTTATCTAATTTAATAATCATAAAACAGAATTAGTTTATAATCTGATAAATTCCAAAAAGGTTTTGAGTCTCATAAGAGAAATGAAATGAAGTTCAAGGAAGGATAATAATAGGTTAGCATTTCTCATAAATTGATAGTATGATTTATTTTTATAATTACTACAAAAAATATTCATATAAAATGTTCATTGTGTACACAGTAGAAGACTGTCCAATATTGTAAAATTAGAAGTACACTTAAATCTTTCTGTCAGTTGGAAATTTTATATATGAGTCTTATGTGTATAATATAACCTTATGTTATTTTGCATTGGATACGCCCAGTTTCTTAACACGCTTTAATAATTCCTCACCGTTAATCTTATTATTATCCTTACATCGTGGTAAGGGTCAAATAGGTGTATATACTTAAGAAA
This sequence comes from Homalodisca vitripennis, assembly GCF_021130785.1. Lineage (NCBI taxonomy): Eukaryota > Metazoa > Arthropoda > Insecta > Hemiptera > Cicadellidae > Homalodisca > Homalodisca vitripennis. The sequence goes on from NC_060211.1 coordinate 75,036,538, forward strand.
CAAATGTTGAGAATATGTTCCGACCCCAGGACTGCTAACCAAAATTTAAGAACATATTGAACAGTTGCTTGCTAACATATCAACATATTTTGGCTTTTTGTATAAAGATATTTGGATATTTTTACTACTTAACCAACAAAAAATGCTAAATTAAAAATCTAATATTCATATAACACTGCTAACACAAACATTCAACAGTTTTAACGTTATTGATTCAAATGTGTTTAATAGACGGATATGTCAAATAACTTACTTGAAATTTCATACAATTTTCATAAAGAAAATGTATTAACAGACTCATTATAGTTTGTCGTAGACTATATTGCTATGTTGCTCTTAGTAAAATGTATTAGTGTATTTATTTGTATTCCTGTCTATAATGATAATTTAAATGTTTAAGTTTGATAAGTTTCTAAGTTTTCTAAGTCGATGGAAATTCAGTATTTTATTTCGACATACAACTGCATTTAACATATTAAATATGTAAATCTCAGGTTTATATGGCAACAATGTAGGACTACACCACACTACGTGTCAAGTAACAACGTATAATAATTTGAACAAATTTAACGGGCAGAATTAAATTTACAATACCTAATGACTCAAAACGCACATATTTCCACACTGCTATAAACTTATATTGAGACAGGAAGAGAAATAAAATAGATGTAAGAAAGATAAGGTGAAAGAGAGAGACCGAGAGAGAGAGAGGAAGTACCCTAAAATACTGACATATATTCAACAATTTCCACACGTGTGACGAATCACTTGCGTACCTGAGGTTACGCATCCTTAACTTGTCTCAAAAGAATCTTATACCTACTTACTGTTTCTACTAATACTAACAGATATTCTTTAAGTAGGATGGATGAGAGCGCCATCAAATATAACTAAATCTTTTGACTATCAAGTCTGTTCAAGAAATGTATTTATTCTCAAAACATTTCTTCTAAAACTTGTTGACATTTATGTATCCGTTTCATAAATAAAATAAGCACAGCCATGGGTATATTTAGTTTAATTGTTAAAGAATTTTAGTTTATTCCGTAGACAATACTAGTCTAAACATTATTAGTTTTTAGTTTCGGTATAACTTTAAGTTCTGCAATACTCCATGGTAAAACATTTTAATAAGCTAAAAAATCTATTAAATTATCTAAAAATGTACCCTGTTTCAATTTATTATGATTTAAACAATTATATTTCAAACAAAACGTGATAAACACCATACATATAATATGGCTTAGCATCATTGAAATAATTACGTATAATTTAAACTAACTTAACACACTTTGCATGAAAAATGTATCTTTTATCAAAAATGTATAATTTAAAATTTAAACATTGCTTATTATTTTGTAAATTCCATAAATTATTAGTCAGTAAATTTAGTACATCAATTGTTATACATTTATACACATTAATTAGATAGTAAATGTTTAGAAAATTCAAATCACGAATATGTTTCAATTAATAAAACAGAGTAAAATGTTAACACACTAACTATAAGATGACATATTAAGCGTAATTATTGTCCTAAAACCCGTTATTAGTACCTTTAAGACTAGCTTAGCCCAAGATATTTCACCAGACTTAAGGGAACTCGTAAACCTAACATTTATGTAGAAACTTATGCACTACGCTCAGTTCACTTCTAAAGCTCCCCACACATTCACGCAAAGTGACAGAAGGATCAATAACATCGGCTTTGTATGAATGTCTGGTTTAGAGAATATATCACCGGAGTTCCCCACTGAATATCTATTGAGAACTTTGGGAAATATGTTCACTTTTAGCTACGTGCTTTATTGCATTTTCCACACCACCTTATACAACATCGTTTTTCAAACCTAAATATTTATTGGTCGACTAAGTCACTGTCAAGAAGCTGAAGAAATATTCATCGCAGCATTTTTTATGGAAAATTATTACCTAAAGAATACTGTAATAATACGTAATCAGTTGGAGGAGGTTAATAAATCGACTATAAGGTGCGCTCCGCGTCTTTAGAGCATACATGTTTTGTAATCATAATTACAAAACATAAAATATATTGTTAACAATTAAAGACTATTTCTAAGAGACTACACTTAATAGAAGTTTTTCACAGAATAGAAACAATAATATAAAAATACAACATAAAGTAATTTAATGAAGACACACACGGGCAGTGCTACTGCACTTTAATGTTTTCACACCAACGGTTTTGTTTATGGAGGCGTTATTTACATGGGTTATGTTCTCTCCGGGTGGTAAAAAACGCAATAACAGAAAGGTAAAAGCTCCACTGCCACCTGTGCCCGCCGCGCCATCACTGTGTACCAGCCCTCCTGTATTCTACGTTAATCCATCTGCCGGATTGCCAGAATTACAGGCATTCCATTTTTATATTTTTTCTTATAATTTAACTGTAAAATTCATACGGTAAGTTTTTGTTCATTTGCAATGCTTTTGTTTCTTTAGAACCAACCAAACGTGATTTCCAACTGTATGAGTTTTAAAAAAACTAATCCGTTATGCGGCATTTATAACCTGTAATACGTACCTTTTACACTAAATATAATTTCTTCCAAGAGTCTATTACTGAAATTTACTACCATTTTTATAAAAGTATTATGTCATAGTTAATGAATAATGGTAATTTTATGTTATCATAGCAAAAATTCATTTCAGTTCACATACTCAAATAATTACCTATAACTTATTCATTATCTTCTGCAGTTGTATGTTTTACCATCTTTATATTCTACTACAAAGATGGGTTTATATGGATAAATATTTCAGAAACTTGCACTTTAATATTACCAACAACTTGCGTATCCAGATTAGAGTATGGTATATTGTATACAGTGGTGTATATAATATTAACGGGATTTAGCATGGATGCAGAGTGGAATACGCGAACGTAAATTGAAATACATGTTATAGGCACGTTATTTAACAAGAATGTTACTACTGATAAGTGTCAGTCTGTAACGCGTGTATAAGTTTCATTTTTAGTCTTATATGTCTGGTTGTATTACGTAGATATATTCTATAATTGAACTCTAGCTGTAACCAGAACTGCTAGACTCCAATCAATCTAGTATGAATGTAAGTAGAACGGGCGCCACTTTGGCCGTAACATGGGCTCTTATGGAGTTATTCTGGACCAATGAGAAAGCAGCAATGGCGGCTAGGCCACGCCCCCTGCCCCCTCCCCTCCCCCCTCCCACACCCCCTGCCCCCTCCTAGACCCCCTGCGACGACCCCCCAGCCAATGGGAGAGCAGCAAGCCCCCCACCTTACGAGAGCGATGGCGGACGAGCGATGGCGGACGGTGTCATGGCGGATGAACAAAAATTTGTGTCTCCGGCGGCCGGTATCCGAACCCGGACCCCTACGAATGCGAGACTGTCGCGCTGACCACTGGACCACGGAGACGAGTTGTGCGTGGCGGCGCGATATGGCTGTACGTGCGGGCGCGGGGCGCCCGGCGATCAACGAGTCCAATAATAACTACACAGATGTGCATTCCAACGGCTCTTCTCCCTCTCTCGGTGACGGATGCAGGTGCACATTCCAACGACTCCAATAATAACTACACAGATGTGCATTCCACAGTAACCAACATGAAACATTAAATCATATTGCGTCAGCCTGGGAGCTACGTGAGCCACGTGCAGATCATTAGTCTTCAGTCCATACCGGTGAGTCAGCTATTTATAGGTGCTCAGGTTACCGAACATTACCGGAGCGCTATATAAATAGAGCGGCCGACCGATGGCCAGTCATTAACCGTGCTGCTCTTCACTGTGGTAAGCCTGCTTCTTACTTGTTCACTTAACACTATTCTGTCATTGTCATTGTGTATAGCTACATTGTACCATCTCAACGATAGCCGTTCATTTAAACAAATTTAAAATAACATTGTCATATTTGTTTAACATAAACCTCAACTACATTTCTCAATAAGCCATATATCATGTCGGTAAATATGCTAGAGCCTGTATATTTAGTAAACACCAGTGAAACGTATGTCAAAAAGTTTAGACTTTACGGTATGAGGACAACGTTTAAATTCAACAGTCCTCCTGAAGGAATATCTGAACTGGATTGGATTAAGCGGGGGTTCGGAGAAGTTGTAGAGCAAATGAAAGCTAAAGCTTCAGATACAGATTACCTAGGTTTCACTTTGAACAGTTTAAATTTCAAGAATAAAGATCCGGGATACGTAGCCTTTAGACCAGCTGATGAAGTTAACCTTGACGTGTTATGGAAAATCTTTGGAGGTATTGTACAGAGTAACGCTGAATCTGTCACTTCTAGTGATACGTTTCAAGTGTCTTGTACGGTTGTCAATCTGCCCGTAGGTAGAGGTAGAAATAGGCCCGGTAAATACAATAGCTTCAGCGAAGAGTGCAAAGGACGAAAAGGTATCGTAGTCATTAAGAATAGCGATAATCTGTGTCTGCCCCGAGCTATAGTGGTAGCAAAAGCCTATGCCAAAAAAGATCCTCAACTTAAAGCAATAAGGCAGGACATGGCTAAGAGACAAACATTTAGAGCACAGAAACTAATGGCAAAGGCAAGAGTTAATATTTCAGAAGAGGGGGCTGGTATAGCTGAACTTGAAAAGTTTCAAGACCACTTGAAGAAATATAACATAACAGTATTCAGCTATAATGCAAAAGGGCGGGACGTATACTTCAGTGGTAACAATACGGAAGCCTCATACAAAATAAACTTGTTGTTTCACAAAGGTCACTTTCAACGTGATAACTAATTTGACAGCAGCTTTCGCTTGCCATTTCTATTGTGAAGCTTGTCATGTGCCGTATGACCACAGAGGTGATCACCGATGTTCTAATGTCTGCTCTGCTTGTAGCACAATCTCACCTCCCTGCAAGCTCGAGCATTCAGGAATAACTTGCCCTGAGTGTAATCGTCACTTTAAAAACCAGCGCTGCTTTGCTGCTCACCAAGGTGATCTCTGCAAAAACGTACAGAAGTGTCTCGACTGTGAGAAAAACATATACAAGAAACATAGAAAAACACAACATGAATGCGGTGAAGTATATTGTAGCACTTGCGCAGAATTTAAACCCGCTAATCATCAATGTTACATGCGCCAAAACAAAGTACCCACTAAGAATGATAACTTTCTGTACATATTCTTTGACCTGGAGACTCGTCAGGACGAATGTTTAGAGAACGAGCCTGACATCAAGGTTCACAAAGCTAACTTGTGCGTCTCAGAACAGTTCTGTAGCCAATGTATAAATAATAACGAGTTTTGTGAAAACTGCCTCCAACGCAGAAAAATCTTTCAGGAAGACCCAATATCCAGTTTTATGAACTATGTAATGGAAATTCGCAAACCATACAAAGACGTGTGCGTCATAGCTCATAACGGACAAGGATTCGACTTCCAATTCATCTTGAGATATATTCTGGAAGAGACCAAATTCACACCGGAAGTCATTACTCGTGGGACAAAAGTAATTTTGCTGGAGTTTGACAACGTACGTTTCATTGACTCTCTCAACTACTTTCCCATGTCACTGTCCGCTCTTCCTAAAGCCTTTGATCTTGGTCCCGAAATGAAGAAAGGCTACTTCCCTCATCTGTTCAACACGATCGCAAACCAAAACTACGTGGGACCGATACCAGCAAAAGTATTCTATTGCCCAGAGTCAATGTTTGAAAAGAACTACAAAGACTTCGAGAAATGGCACAATGAACAGGTATGCAATAACTATGTGTTTGACTTTCAGAAGGAATTGATAGAATATTGCATCTCTGACGTTGACATACTGGCAAAGGCGTGTATTAAATTTAGATCCCTATTTTTAGCCGAATGCAATGTCGACCCGTTTCTGGAAGCTGTCACCATAGCTAGCGCATGTAACCTAGCGTTTAGGCGTAATTTCTTAAAGCCTGAAACAATCGGAATATTGCCAAAGAAAGGATACAGATTAGTGGACAATCATTCTGGCATTTCTTTACAATGGTTTGACGTGGGAAGAAGAGCGGCGAGGTGTTAGAATACAGCACGCAGGAAGAGAGCGAGAGGTCAAACATTGAGGGAATGAAGGTTGGATGGATTTGATGGAGACAGAATATATGAATTTCAAGGTTGTTAACTATCACGGATGTCCAAAGTGTTTCCCGTACAAAAGAGGTGAACCGTTGAAAGAAGATCCTTCTGACACCCTCGAAACTCAGATACGAGAGGACAAGAGCCAAAATCGAGAAGCTGTCACGTACACCTTATGAGGTGGTAGAGATGTGGCAGTGTGACTTTTAATAAACTAAAATCAGAAAAAGGAGCTAACATATTTGGAAAACCATCCCGTGTTGAACACCTTACCGCTCAATCCACGAGACGCATTTTTCGGAGGAAGAACCGGAAATGCCATGACGTATTACAAGTGTACGGAAGATGAGACAATACAGTATGTGGACGTATGCTCCCTATATCCCTACGTTTGTAAACACGGTAAATATCCGATATCCCATCCTACCATCTATATTGGTGACAAAGAGTGCAGAGAGAGGGGAATGCAGGTTGAGGGCTTGCTAAAGTGCAAAATGCTACCTCCAAAAGATCTTTATCATCCAGTGCTTCCAGCTAGAATGAATGACAAATTAATGTTTGTACTGTGCAATGTCTGTGGCGAAGAGCTCAACAACGATGACTGTCAACACAGTGACGAGGAAAGGGCGTTGATTGGCACATGGACGATGGATGAAGTACGGAAGGCAGTTGAAAAAGGCTATAGAGTTGTTGAAATGTACGAGCTGTGGGAGTACAACGTAGCCACTTTCGAAACGGGCGGATTTGTTTACAGACTTTATCGACAAATTTTCTAAAGATAAAACAAGAGGCGTCCGGCTATCCATCATGGTGTCAGACAGACGAAGAAAAGGAAAAATATGTGCAGGATTATTACGACCACGAGGGAGTAAAGCTTGATCCGTCAAAGATAGAGAAAAACGAAGGCCTCCGCTCTCTAGCAAAGTTAATGCTTAACTCGTTCTGGGGTAAGTTTGGGCAGAGAGAAAACCAGACAAAAACGCTCATCACCAGAGACCCTGAGGAAACTGTTTAAGCTGTGTATGGATTCTAGCGTTGCCGTAAACAGAATACAGGAAATCAACGATGACGTTGTCCTGGTAAGCTGGCAACATTTAGAAGAAGTGGGCGAGTCATTAGCCACTGTAAAACGTTGTCCTAGCTGCCTACACTACAAGTCAAGCCCGTTTAAAGCTTTATGATCATCTGGAGGCACTGGGTAAACAAGTATTGTACTACGATACAGACAGTGTTGTGTACGTATACAAAAATGGCTTGTACAGAGTAAATACCGGCGACTACCTAGGGCAGATGTCAGACGAGCTGGCTAAAGACTACGGTCCCGGATCTCATATTGTTAGAATTTGTTTCCGGTGGTCCAAAGACGTATGCTTATCGCGTTTTTTTTTTTCCACAAACAAAAACGATTTTGTATCTGTCTGCAAAATCAAGGGTCTCACTCTTAACCTAAAAACTTCAAAAAATCTAAATTTTGAAAAACTTAAAGAAATGGTTCTTAGTGAAACCTGGGTAACACTCGATATTGAAGAAAACAGAATTAGGAGAACAAAGTCCAGGCAAATAGTTACTGTCAAAAGAGACAAAGGTTTTCAAAATTACAGGTCCAAAACGCAGACGCGAAGGTGAGTATGGAACCCTGCCTTATGGTTATTGTAAAATGTCAAAAACCAGTTAGATGGTACCTTATGCTGACAATACAGAATTATGTTAACAAGTAATGAGTCTATTGTCACAGTCGAATTGAGTTTGGAGCGAAAATGAGAAAATAATGAATAAATTTACCTCTGTACTGTATTCCCTTTAGTCGTACTCCATCCACCATCACCACGACACCGGAAATATTCTGGTTCTTCATCTTCCTCACCCGAATATCCTGATTGCGAATTCCGCAAAAAACTACTAATCACTAGCACTGGAGACCACGGATGACGCAGAGGATGATCGTGATAGTGGTATTATTAAAAACGTATCAACGAGAAACGAGTATAGGTGATACGCACCAAGAATAATTGGTAGCACTCTGCACGGAGCCGAACTCAGTACTGAGAGCGGGATACGTGGCAGAACGGCGCCTCTACTAGCACATGTGGTCAACACATGTTGTGACGCACTTCCTGCGCTGTTGTATTCGCGGTTCCAGAGCCGGGGTGACGAGGAGGTTGGTCTAAACACCGTAGAAACAAACTTTTCCTTCGGTCGTTACGAGGTGATGTGACCATGTAAGGTGCGAGGACTCACGCATGTAGATGGGTGAAACCTTCACTGGACGGGCACCTCTAGCGTCCACCACCCTGTTAAAGCGCTCGGAAAACCCGTGTTTACGTCAGCAGGTGTATAATGATATGAAGTATGCAATAAGGCTAATTTCAGCCACTAATCCGATTTATGCCTCTGCAGACTCTAGATTATATAAACTCTTTCCACAATCCTACTACCACTACTAAAGGGAATATAGTATCATACTCTCGGTCTTTATCGCTGCTCGAGAGAATACCCTTGTTCAACGGACAAGGAAGGGAGGTGGGAACTCGTTGTCCCATCACAGCATACAGCGTTGGTTGGGGCTGTATGGGTATTCCCGGTCGGCGTGTTGACAGTCGATCAGAGTGTTGACAACCATCGGTAATGCCAGGGGGATAACGGAGGCATGAACTAGCGTCTTTTGGAGCATGCCACGGTCTACAGCGGTGGAGGGGCTGTAGAATTTAGGGGGTTAAATATAAAAGATTACTTAGATATTCATCATTTGCGTAATGGACAAGCGTCAAGCAATAGCTAACGAGCTACACAGACCGGCTCGTCGCAATTTCAAGAGGCGTGGCGTCACCTTGAAAGGTAAAGACGATTTGTACCAAGCGGATCTTGTAGAGATGCTACCGTACGCTGGTGAAAACAAAGGTATGAAATACATACTTACGATGATAAATTGCTTAACAAAGTTTGCTTTTGCTGTACCGCTAAAGAGTAAAAACCGGATTAGAGGTAGCGAGAGCGTTAGAAACCAATTTTGAAGAAGCATAAGATGAAGAACTTTCAGACCGATCAGGGTAAAGAATGGTTCAACATTCATGTTAACAAACTGATGACGGCGTACGAAATAAATCACTATAACACTTACTCAGAGCTTAAAGCAAGTATAGTAGAACGGCTCAATCGGACGCTAAAAGAAAAAATGTGGAAACTGTTTTACTGCTAGAGGTAATTACGAGTGGCTCTCCATGTTACCGAGAATAGTTAAGGAGTACAACGCGTCCGTTCACAGGAGCATCGGTATGAAACCGAAGGATGTGAGGGAAAAACACGTAAAGCTTATTCTGACGCGTATCGAAAAATCGAGAAGAAGAAATAAAGGGAAAAAAAAACAGATCGAGTCAAAGTTCAACGTGAACGATAAAGTAAGAATTAGCAAGTACAAGCGTGTTTTTAAAAAAGGTTACATGCCGAACTGGACGAATGAAATATTCACAGTGTTCGCCGTGAAACCGAGCAATCCAAAGACATACATTCTGATGGACTCTAGCGGGACTGTGTTAAAAGGTGGTTTTTACAAAGAGGAAACTAGCCAAAGCAAAAAACTGGTGACGTTTATCTAATTGAAAAAGTATTAAAAAGAAAAAAAGATAAAGTACTTGTTAGATGGACAGGTTTCGATAAAACAAGTGATACGTGGATAGACAAGAAGCATATTATCTGAGGACTTAATGTTCCGTCCAAGAGAGAGAGAGAGAGAGAGCGACTGCTGGTGCAAGCTATATTTAAACATAGATATTTACGATGCGCAGTCAGTAACAGCTGGAATGCGTGTCGTGAAGCAGTCTCTGGAGCTACCCGTGTCTAATTTTGACCGGTATGTGGGTGGAGGGGGAGATTTGGAAAAAAGCAAGCACGGTCTTCTCCTACCAAACTCTATACGCTGTATTATTGCAGGGCCTTCTAATTGCGGTAAAACCAACGTGCTGTTCAACCTCTTGTTTGATCCAAACGGGCCTTGTTTACGAGAACGTGTACGTTTTTTCTAAATCACTTTATCAACCCAAATACCAATTTCTTGCAAAGGTATTGCCTAAAGAGATTGGTTACTTTCCTTCAGATGACAATAACACCGTTATAAGTCCTAGCGAAGCCAAACCGCATTCCATTATGGTTTTCGACGACATAGCGTGTGAAAAGCATGACAACATCCGCGCTTATTTCACTATGGGCCGTCACAACAATATCGATGTTTTCTATCTTGGCCAAACGTACAGCAGGATCCCCAAACAACTGATACGAGACAATGCAAATTTTTTAATACTCTTTAAACAGGATGACATGAAATCTTAAACACGTGTACGCTGATCACATCAATACAGACATGCCGTATGACTCTTTGAAAAAACTATGCACTCTAGCGTGGAATGACAAGCATGGATTTCTTGTCATAGACAAGGATCGCGACCCTTTATAAGGGCAGATACCGCGTTGGGGTTGACACTTTCCTTGAGTCACTATGAGTACGCGGATCTATTACTACAACGACGTTAGAAGGTATGCAGATGCCGGTTGCGGTGGTATCAAGAGACTTACAAAGGTAAGCTCTAATCTTTGCACGTGGTATTACGCAGATAAGAAAAGGTTTTGCGGTAACTATTGCAGTAGACGTGGTGCACACGGTTCATGCGTATAATAGACTTTGTTTGGCGTCATAGAAGACCAGGTTGCTACAGCAGGAGCTTACCGCCAATAGTGCTGTTGATGATTTCATCTAGCCAGCGTAATATACAACAGAGATAGGTGGATAGCGTTTATAGCCGAGTGTCAGGAGAAGAATGTACCTATTGAATTGGTAATTTACCATGAGGACATGCTAAACGGTACGGTGCGTGAACCCATGAACCTACTGTCTCGGTTTAGACCGTTCCCCGACCTCTTTGGCAAGCCGATATTGAAACTCCAGTAACAGTCACGGTAGTTTGAACTTTACTCAGATATACTTAAGGATGTTGAAGTATGCTTGTGATATACCTTATGCCACTAAGTGTATAGTGTTGACTGAGCGCAGTATACCAGTTAGATCCCCCGTTTACACTCTATAGACGTGCACTGCGGTCGCGGTGTTACTTAAACATAAGTTACAATGTAAGTTACGGCCCAATGCCTAGTAGTGTAATGGAAAGGCGGGGTAAACCGTTTGCTGCAGTGAACAAACATATGTCAAGGACTGTACACAGCAGATTTCTTGAAAATTGCATTACCCACAGTACCACTGCAGTGCGAAAAATTCGGCATCTCTTTGGTAACGAAAACCGGTGAGTATAAAATAACGCAACCAAACCTGTTTAGAAGCTGGCATGAATTTACCGGCGCAAACTCGGATGAGTTTCTTCTTCTAAACTCATATCTGTTGCACAACACTAACGTTGATCGACCTATTCAACGTTTGAAGGAATATATGGACAGAACAGTGTGTCAAACGATCAGTATACGGTCGCTGAGATCCCTCAGTGGCGGCACGGTATTAAAAAGAACATTTATTTTTTAGAGATATGACGCTACGAGAACGCATACCCAGATTCAATCCTGAGACAGACAGATATTACTACGGCCTACCATTGACCTCTGGTGTTTCACTTAAAGAAGTGATTCGTTACATTAGAAAACACAAGAAGCGGGCATTGTTTTTTAGACAAGTAGAACTGCCATGAAGAGGGTAAGGTTTGACGATAGAGTGGAGGTAAGGCTAGTTTCGCGGTATGACGAGTGCAGATTATTCGATACTTCATCATTTTTCGAAACAGATGAGGAAATCCTATATAAATAAACAGATAGCAGGCTGTGGGTTCAGTGTCAATCATGACGCGAAACAAGAAGCAGCTTATGACGGAGATATCAAAATTAAAGAAAGCTATAAAACAAAAGTATAATCGGTTTTAAGCGGGGTGAATTGGAGTCCGAGGAGATGTTTGAAAAGCAATACCCAGCCGTTGATCAAGGAATTGCGTGACACCAAGGAGACCCGCACTTTACACACCGATGTCAAGAAGGAAATCAAGAAAGAGGAAGATGATGCAGATGATGACGATGATGAAAACTCAGAGTTTCTACCAAATGTATTTTCTTCGCCTAATCTTCCCCATTTAAAACCATCGGTCTCCACTAGACTTGATTCTGGAGCAGAAGAAGTGTTTGAGACAGACGACCAAGGTGATGGTGGAAACAACGAAAATTACAAAAATGCTCTCAACACCTACGGGTCTACAGACGGCGTCCCCAATATATCGCCGACAGCTTTGCTCATCCGTTGACCAGAAAGTACATGCAAGAGCTTATGAAGGATTTGGGTGGGCGTTCATCTAAAATTGACCATCTTTACGGTCCTCGTTACGAAAAAAATACTTTAATGGTTGGCAATAAGGAATTGCAGTTTGATGAGGACGGTAGTATTCGAATAGATGATGTGGCGTATAAGCCACAAGAGGGTCTGTACGAGTTGATTTTCAAGCGAATACCGGATGATGAAATCTACAATGACGAAGACAAAATCGCTTACAAAGATATACTGAAGAAAACTAGCGCTCATAAAAGAAACTATAACCCAAATGGAGTTATCAATCGCAACACGTCGCTCAAGTATAAGTATGTAATTTCAGACTTATTTCCAAAAGTAGTTAAGGGTTCTGGAGCTGACAGGAAAGCTCATAGTGTGACTAAATCACTATCAGATCCCGATACGGTTTACTGGAACGATCCAAATGAGTTGTGCGACCGTCTTAGGCTGTTGGTGGCATCCGCTGAAGCTGGAAACACGAACCACAAGAACGAGATTATAAATATCATTGAAGAATTGAAAGAATCAAAGACTATATCAGGTGATGGTAACGCGAGATTCAGATCATTGATGAGATGACCGTCAATAAGTTTGGTCAGAGGCCACAATCTCTGAAGAAGCAAGACATCCAGAGAGTTATGAATACTGTAAACAAAAAGCTAAAGAAAGATGTAAGAAGATTGTACTCTCAAATTGCAATCCTTCAGAATCAAGCGCTTTATTCAGCAGGATCAAATAAACAGCTTACAAAATACAAATGAAGAAGCTATAAGACGTCTAGCAGTTCAACTATTTCACTGGATCAACAAGATACACACTACCGTACCTCCAGCTCGCTTCCACGCCGTCTTAGATGCTGATGAAAACTCATATATTGACTGGGATAAGATATTTATAAAGAGCAATGTACAGGAGGAGTCTTCATCACTTGTAAAATGAGTGTGGACAAGTTTGGACGACGCTTCAAGCGTACAAAGGCTAAAACAAGGTCCGAAAGGCGAGGGATTCAATGTGACTGCCGAAGGTGACTATGACGTGCAGAGGAAAACGTCTGAGAAATCTAGGGAACCCTGAAGATGAACTAGACGCTGTTAATCTACAGACGTTGATCAGTAAGTTAGGAGATCTGCAGACCGAAATGATTACTTTAACCGACAAGTTAAAACAGCTTGAAAGATTCGCAAGAAAAATTCTATGAAGCTTTTAGCGGTTCAATTGTTCCATTGGATCAATAGAGTACACAGTACCGTAGCTGTTGGTAGGTTTCAAGCACACTTTAACGTTGATGCACATACATATATCGACTGGGATAAGATATTTATAAAGAGTAAAGTTCGTGACTCGCCATCACTTGCACAATGAGTGTTGACAAGTTTGGACGGCGATCCAGGCAGTTTGGAAAAGGCGGGTTAAGGGGACCAAAAGGAGATGGATTCAAGCTGACGGCCGAAGGTGACTACGACATTAACGGGAAACGTCTAAGACATGTAAAAAGTCCAGAAGATGATCTCGACGCCGTAAATCTACAAACGCTGACCAGTAAATCGGTGATAATCGGGAAAGATGGAATTGACTGTCGGAAACAGAGATTGAGCAATATAAGTAAAGCTACAAGACCATACGATGCTCTACCACTCGCTCAACTGGCCGAACACATACCGTCAAAAGATTTAAAGGATAAATCTTACAAGTTCCAGCGCTTTAGATTACATCAAATTGGGGAGCCTAAACAAAACGATGACGCGTTAACACTCGGTTACTTCAAAAATAACACTATCAAAAAAAAGGCAGGATGGTTGGGAGCTTGGAAACAAAAGGCTAAAGCTAGTGGCCGATCCTGTCGAGCTTCGTGACGCTGTGACGCTCAACTATTTCAACGCAAACACAGTTACAAAGAAGCAAGACGGTTGGGGAGTTTGCAAACAAAAAGTTAGGGTTAGTTGCAGACCCTACCGAAATGCAGGATGCTGTGACAATGAACTATCTCGTTCGTGTCTTAAGTGAAGTGTTTTACAGTTTCTATATACGTCTCGCTCCTCCTGGTGATAGTGTTAGATCGGTCGCTAAAGACCAGTGGATTCGTTCAAACGTTGTTGATCCGTTTTTCTTAAACGCCAAAACGAAAATAATGAGATCGGAAGACTAATTATATAAACTGTGATTGCAAGCCATACACTGCAGTCTGGTTTTGGCCACGGCGCGGATAAAATGGCAAAGCGCAAAGGGTCGTCCGTCAGACGAAAGCGAAACCATCGGAGGAGCAGGAGGTATTATCTCTAGTGTTATTAACAAGGCGATTGACCTTCTACCTTTTGAAGCACACATCCCTGGCTATTCTTTCTGCGGACCTGGCACATTTTTGAAAAAAAGAATCGCTAGGGGTGAGAAAGGGGGTGAATTTATTGGATGATGCCTGCCGTATTCACGATATAGCTTACGATAAATACAGTGACTCGGAGCATCGCAATCAAGCAGACAAAGAGTTGGCAAAGCGGGCTTGGGATAGAGTAAAAAGCGTCAGACGCGACTTTAGGTGAAAGAGCAGCTGCTTTAGCGGTAACTGGTGCGATGAAAGCTAAAACGGCTTTCGGTGGTGGTGGTGGTGGGAAGAGACGAAGGAAAGTTGTTAAGAAGAAGAGCGGAAAGACGAAAGGTAGGGGCCTTTACCTAAAACCTTATCCAAAGAGGGGAGCTGGTGTTAGAAAGAAGAAGAGGAGTTGTTGTAAAAAAAAATCTCGATCCGATAAGACCGTTGACAAATTTCGAGTTGATCCACTACGCTAAACAACTAAGCATTCCCAATTTTAGAGGGGTGTTTATGCGTGACACGTTACCTCAAACAGGGCCCAGAAAATACGAGTCAGCTATAGTTAATCTGGACTCAAGTTACGGTGACGGTACTCATTGGGTTTGCTACAGAAAACGCCGGCATAATGTAAGCTATTTTGACAGTTTCGGAAATCTTCGCCCTCCTTGGGAACTCATATACTATTTCGGACCCACCGCTGACATACAGTATAATTATCAAAGTCGTCAGGGGTTTGATTCAGTTGTATGTGGACATCTGTGCTTAGAGTTTCTCAGCGGAAAGAATGTTTTGCCTGAGCGGGAAAGGTTCAAGAATAACTTGTGACGTATTTCCTCCATACGACACCAGTGATGGCGATTACGTAATTGGATTGATAGATCTGAGCACGTTCAATTCTATTCCCAATATTGAAAAGAATGTAAACGATAAATTTTATTACGGAAACCATGATGAAGTGATAACGTTTGAGGAAGGTTCTTACGAAGTAGAAGACATTGCGAATTATATACAGGGGAGACTACCGGAGGGGATCACAGTCCGCTTGAATGCAAATAACAATACTCTTAAGACCGAGATTAAAAGCAACATGCAGATTGATTTCAGCAAGAAAGGCACAATTGCATCGATATTGGGCTTCAGCAAAAAAGGTGCTGCAAGCTAATAAAGTACACACTTCAGACCTGCCTGTGAATATTCTCAAGGTGAACAGCATAAGAGTTGAGTGCAACGTTGTTCGCGGCTCGTTTGATAACGGTGTAGAGAGTCACGTTATTCACGAGTTCTTTCCACAAGTAGAGCCGGGGTATAAAATAGTCGAGACACCTGGTACAGTGATTTATTTACCGCTCAACGTTCAGAAGGTGCACACCATAACTGTCGAGCTTAAAGATCAAGACAACAATCCTGTGAATCTCAGAGGTGAAACGTTATCTTTGAGGTTGCATATAAAGAAAGTGGGTGCTCATGGGTCTAGTATTTAAGGAGGGTGTGAACATAATTCAGGTCATTAGACCGTCGCGCCTGATAGTGGTAACTTCTGCTAACGCAAATTTCTTGCGCTCTCTTGGCTTTAAAGTTAACACCGGCGCAATTCGTGAAAATGCTCGATATAGAGAGTCCCGCTGAGTACAATGAAATCATTACCGGACTGGAATATCACACACATAATCCGTATGCTTCAACCACGTTTAATAATAACGATGAAATACGGATACCAATCAGTTATCAGGATTTAATAACAGCTCCTTTTGAAAGCACACTACACGTTGTGGGTACAGTAAGCGGTAAGAAAGCTGACGGTACAACAGATGCTAAAGTGTCTCTGGTTAACAACGCAATCGCTTTTCTCTTTGATGATATCCGATACGAGATTGGCGGTGTGGAAATTGATCGCACAAAGAATGTAGGTATAGCCAGTTCGTTAAAAAATATATTATCAGCTCGTGCGGAAGACGAAAATAATCTGGAAAATGCATGCTGGTTCGGCCCCGGTGGAAAGAAAGAAATGAACAAATTCTCATTTTCTGTGCCTTTAAGGTTGTTGTTGGGATTCGCAGAGGATTACAAGCGAATAATTGTGAATGTAAAACAAGAGTTGATACTGCTGCGGTCGGCGACAGATGCCAACGCTATTATTAGCGATGACGCAGCGACCCACACGTTGAAGATCACCAATCTGTACTGGCGGGTGCCTCACATCTCTGTATCCGACTTGTTTCGTGCTAAAATCCTACGTCTAGTTGAAAAAGATACTCCAATACATATACCGTTTAGATCGTGGGAGTTGCACGAATACCCTGTACTGCCGCAAACTGAACGTCAATCATGGACTATAAAAACTTCTTCTCAATTGGAGAAACCACGATACGTGATTGTAGCTTTCCAGACAGAAAGGAAAAACAACTTAAAGAAAGACATGTCATGTTTTGACAGTTGTAAGTTATCGAACATCCGCCTGTATTTAAATACACAATATTTCCCTTATGACAACATTCACGGAGACACCGCTATATTCTATGAAATGTTTGTAAGATTTCAAAACTCCTATTATGGCGATTTAGGCGGTCGTCGGTGGCCTGACGTCAGTCTGGACACGTTTTAAAAAATAAAACACCTCTGTATGTGATTGATTGTTCACGCCAAAATGATTCGGTCAAGTCTGGACCTGTCGATGTGCGGCTAGAATTTGAGGCTACGGGAAGCGTTCAAGGCCAACACCACAGCCTACTGTCTACTGCTTCATGACTCGTATTTCGTTTACACAATGCTCAAGGGCACGGTAAAGAAGATGATGTAACGTGAATAAAACACGATGCAAATGACAGAATCTTTCAGTTTCAAATTGGAGACGCCACGATGGAAGGTTCACGGAAGATAAATATTGTCCTTGATTTGGTCGGTGAAATCCGTAGATTAATCCGCAATCACCAGTTAACAACAATGAAAACGGACGAGTGATGGCTACATGCATTATTGCGAATGTGCGTATACCGCACCGGATTGTCAAGATGTACCAGACACTTGTGTATGTGTAATGATTGATAGGCGGAAAGATGAAATATTCAGACTGTTAAATGAAATTTACGATAACACTGTGCAAAACGACGACGACGATGTCATAGAAGATGATAGTGACTATACGATATCCTCTATGGAAGAAGGGGAGGAGGAGGAGGAGGAGGAGGTATGTAATTGTATAAGCCAGTGACTAATACGTCAGGTACTTAATGGTTTGCTCAAGGTGTACAGAGTCATTCGTGATCATGGAGCGAAAGAGTGAAGACATACTGGCTACAGTCGCTGATGCTGTGTTCAAGGAGGAGGAGGAGGACCAGCTGGTGAGTCAACCAATGGAAATAGACAAGGTTAAATCAGTCCGTAAAAGCTCAAAACGAAATCTCCCGAATCTAGTTACCGGTGTGTTTCTAAAGTCTCTTTACTTTTTGAATCCTGATTGTTCCAAATACTTGATTGTAGGATTGTTTGTTGATCACGACAATGGTGTCGGTATCTTGATGAAAGGTAAAAGGGGAACGTTTGCGTTTTGGAAACCTGAAATGTTCAACATTCTATTAGGGTGCGCGAACCAAATCACCGGACTCTTGGAATCGACAGGCGTGCATAGATTCAGTAGTTCTAAAAGCGAAAGTGGAGAGAATATGGTGGTACGTAGAGTATTTGGTCAGCAGTACGTTGTACTGTACGACGGAAAGAATACATTAACTCTGTCCGTAGACGAGTGGACTCAGTTCACCAACTGTCTGCCCTGCGTAACACGTCAAATCAACGAGTTGTTTTTTAACGGAGGATCTATTGAGATCTTACGTCGGTGATGTGTTAGCATTGCCTAACAACGGAAGTCCGGACGAGGGTTACGTTGATCCGCCTGAGGCTTTACCACGTCACCTTTGCGACAGACTTTTTGATGACGTCCAGTGCTACAAACGTTGGCCACATTCCAGCGGCGATGAATGTGGCAGTAGTTGAATTTCAAGCTTTTCAAGGTAACAAAAAAACCGTTTATAATCAAAGAGTTTGCCATTGTGGCTAATTCATTTCAATGTCAAATTGTTTTCAAACCTCCGTTTCCTAGGGAGAGATTAAACAAGAAAATGCGTACAACAGCTCTGTGGTTAGAGAAGAACTACCACAAGATCTTGTGGGAAGAAGGCGATTTCCCTTACAGTGGAAGTGTCATTCGCAACCTGTGCAAGCCGTTTACCATAATTTATACACGTGGTCATGAGAAAGCGAAATTTTTAAGACGGTTTCACTCTAAACGTTTGTGAGCTAGACAACCTGGCATGTTATGACAGTAGTACATTATGCAGTTTGTAAAGGATCGCATCGGTTTTCCTGCTCCCTACCGCAACACAGCGGGGCCGTGATGAAGATGTACGGTGTGCAATGCACGCTGCTAGATGTCGTTTTTGAAATCCTGAATAAACAGACTCACCAGTCCACTTAGTAGTCATTCTGTTCACGGTCACTGTTGAGATTACATCGTGTCAGCATGGCGAGTACAGCTGCTGCTGCTACCGCTGCTGTATGGGACCTCATTTCATTTCTCGAGAGCCCAAAGTGCCTGTCGGTGTGCTCACTGATGCGTTCATTTTGAAATTTAGTCGCTTTCTGAATTGGAAGCTTTTATCGGCAAATTATACTTTTTCGTTTGACATGTTGAGAATATTTCAGCATAAAGTAATTTGGACCACGATTTTGGAAAATGCTCGCCTTCCTGAATTCATTTTACGTGAAATGATGCCGAACTTTGACACTTACTGTTGGATAGTAATAAGTCGTCACCAGGTTCTATCGGAGCAGTTTATACACGATTTTGCTGAACAGCTGGACTGGGATTACATACTATTGTACCAAAAACCTTAGTGGAAAGTTTCTTCAGGACCATTGTAATTATTATAGTGATGAAGCGTAATGTGTTCCGTAGAAAAAACTCCAGTTTTACGATAGACCACATTGAAAGGCTTCACCGAGTAAAGTGGTCAACATCCGATTCTCTGCTTGTGTTTCACGAGTCACATTGAAAGGCCTCTCTGAGTAAAGTGACTTGTAGGAATCTTGCTGAGAATCGGATCTCGCTCATCCTCTGTAAGTTACAACGAGTCACATTGAAAGGCTTCTCCAAGTAAAGTGGCTTGTATGAAACCGACTGAGAGATGCTTCAGCTTCACCTGGATGAGGCAAGTCATATTGAAAGGCTTCACCAAGTAAAGTGACTTGTCGCGTCCACCTAGTAGTATAATGTAGATTAGTACAAAAATGTCCTTCTCGGAAGGAGGAGGAGGAGTTCGGCATTGAGTTGAGAACTACTCCTGGAAAAAATGTCTTTGCGAGAGCTAAGGAGTTTGGCATTAAGTTGAAAACTTCAAAGCTCACGTGGGGCAGAAAAAACACTTGCAAAATATAAAAGTTTTTGCGAGTACTTGACAGTGAGACGGAAAGGTTCGGCATTTAGTTGAGAACTTTAACGGACTCGCTAAACGGTCTCGCAAGGACACAAAAAAAAGTTTACTTTTTCGGAGGTGGCAAATTTGTTATGGAGTGGCCATCACGACAGAGTGGGCGATGGTTGGGGCCCACTCGCAAAGAGAGGTGACACGGAGAGGTTCGGCATTGAGTTGAGAACTTGAACGTGTTCAGTGTTCTTTGTTAAGTGAGATTAGGCCTCCTGGGGAAACTCACTATAATAAAAAACGCGCCGAGACCCCTACGGCCTGGCTCAAAGCCTACCGTGGTGATGGAAACGTGGGTCAACTACGCTGCATTCCTGTCTATATTCAGCTTGGCAGTTTGCCACGACCACAGCCGCGACTACCTCCACTTTCATTCCAAGGTATATATACTACCTGTGGCGAGCTGATCGTCACAGTCACTCTTCGTCTACGTGTCGACGCTCTCATTACAGGTAAGTGACTACACTACACATTTAAACTGTTTTCTTTAAGATATTCGACTGCGCTCTCTATTTGCGGTGTGTTGCTCACGCATAGTTATTCTCAATCCGCTAGCCAAGTTAACAGTTTTACGATGAACTCGTTGTTAAGATTATTCGCTATACAGATTGTCGGTTTTCCTTTACAGATTGAAAAATGGAACTTTCTACAAAGCTTTCGTCCCTGGAGAAGCATGGTGAACCCACACCAAAGATGGCGATAAAAGAGTTGACACGGAAAGCTGGCTACAGGATCCTGGAGGCAAAGAAGGTGGACACTAAATTTGACCGGAAGGCAGTGATGTTACTCGTAGAAGTGGACAGCACCAAAACAGCCGTCACATTTCTACCGGTGAGATTTGAAAAGACTTTAGATGACAGTGATCTACAAGAAATGACGTCGTCTAAAAGGTATAAAGTTAGATGTACGGGTGTTAACGGACTTTTGGTAGATGTTAAGATTTGGAAATGTATGTAATCAGAACGCTTTTAATAAACGTAGTACGGACGTAAACACGTGTGTTATTTCTGCAACGCCCCGGCTCCCTGCTATTTTTAGATAGTGCATCTATGCAGGAGATGTACCGTCACATGTGGTGACCACATGCAGTTGCTGGTGTTCATAATTGTGGGTCTTCTCACTCAGTACTGTGTTCGCGCCGACTCGGTTAAGATGATATCAGTAATTATTGCTGCTTATTCTTTGTATTTACGTGTTATTGACCTGTTGTCGACTCCATCACCACCACCGTGTCCCCTTTCGAGATCTTCCTCATTCACCTCTTCAACAGTCTCCTGGGGTAGTGTTAGTAGCGGTTGGGAGTTTTTTTGGGACTCAGAATCAGAAGAATCCGAGAGTGGATATTCAACACTAGAAGAAGAAGAAGAAGACGACGAATTCGATTTGCGTGGTGGTGGTGGTGGCTGGAACGGCTGGAGAGAGTACTAGGCTACTAGACTTCCAAAAAGGGTGAGTTATTTTTATTGTTGTCTCCGGTTATCATTAACAGATCACTACATTTCACTGTGATAATGTTTCCGTCTCTAGTTCACCAAATACCAATAGCTGAAGATTCCGACTCTAGCTGGTTTTAGATTTTTTTTTACAATAACCGTACGGTAAAGTACCATATTCACCTTCACGCTTGCGTTTTGGGTCAGTAATTGACAGAGTAAGACGTACAGATGGCCTGGTACACACATGTGCAGTTGTAGTCATTGGAATGCACAGCTGTATCCGCTCTGTCACCATGTGCTGTAATGAGATTATGCTCGCCTACACGAGAGAGAGCAGTCATCGCTCTTAAAGGTATGCCAACCGAGTGGTCTAAGCGCTCGTCTTACGTTCCGCGGGACCAGGGTTCAAATCCTGGGCGGCTTGGTATACTTTTTGCGTCCTCACTTGTCGCTACCAGAATGTTGTAAGCCGTCTCTACCAGATAGCAGCACCGCAGTCGCACACGTACGCTCAGAAAAATAGTGTTACAGTAGGCATACCTTTTGCGTCCTCACTTGCCGCTACCAGCATGTTGTAAGCCGTCTCTACCAGATAGCAGCACCGCAGTCGCAAAGCTAAGAAACTACAGCTGATATGGAAAAAAACCCGTTGATCGCCGGGCGCCCCGCGCCGCACGTACAGCCATATCGCGCCGCCACGCACAACTCGTCTCCGTGGTCCAGTGGTCAGCGCGACAGTCTCGCATTCGTAGGGGTCCGGGTTCGGATACCGGCCGCCGGAGACACAAATTTTTGTTCATCCGCCATGACACCGTCCGCCATCGCTCGTCCGCCATCGCTCTCGTAAGGTGGGGGGCTTGCTGCTCTCCCATTGGCTGGGGGGTCGTCGCAGGGGGTCTAGGAGGGGGCGGGGGGTTGTGGGAGGGGGGAGGGGAGGGGGGCAGGGGGCGTGGCCTAGCCGCCATTGCTGCTTTCTCATTGGTCCAGAATAACTCCATAAGAGCCCATGTTACGGCCAAAGTGGCGCCCGTTCTACTAATGTACCAATATATAGGGATGTGTAACTAAATAAAATGATTTAAAATAACAAAACTTAGAAAAGTAATTTACGTTTATTTACTTTACGCAGTGCTACAATTTTGTAAACCTATTTTTACAGCTGATTTTCTGTGTCTTGAATAAATTACGTAATTCTTTAGACATAAACATTCAACTGGAAAATTTAACTTGTACAGAAAGTAGAGATGGTTATTTTTAACATTTAAAATGAATGGAAAATTGAAGTTCTTACAGATTAATAAAATATATGTCATACTACACTCCTGAGTTACAATTTTCAGAAGTGTAACATAACGTGATAACTTCTCCTTGAACTGTTTGACAAAGGGATGTGTTAATAATTATTGTCTATTTGCAGTTCAGAGCTGAAATAATTTGGAAAACGATTAGATTTCAGGCATTCGTATGTATTTTGACTGTCATAAACACGATTAAAATCTTGTATATTCTAAATTCCCCATTATTTTCTACATTGAAGAACAAAAAGAATACTATACAGAATAAGAAAGATACACAAAATATCACTTACAAAATGGATCTCTAACAGTACATATGGTTTGGTTAAAAGTTAATTTTGTAAAACTAAAAATAAAACACACACAAAAATTCGGCCAAAAAAGTGCTGTACATGTGAACATTTGGTAATATACTCATATTTGTCATTATTGTTGTGGAGATATGGAACATTTATTCCAGTACTGCCCAGCTAAGGAAGAAGGCAGTATCTGAAAAATTTTCAATATTGAGTTAGATATGTTTTCTTATGTTTTCGCCCATGCTGAATCCAATAAGCTAAGCAAGAGAGCCGTATCTACAGTGGTTTCTGAGATATAGAATCCTTCTGAGCAGTAAACTGCACTAAAACTGTGTGCTTTGCTAAGCAAGTAAGCTGCTCGTACATTGGACTAAGCTAGAAGGCAGTATCTACATGCACTTACTGCCTTCTTACTTAGCACAATGTAGTTACGGCTGATTTGCTTAGCATTGGCCTCCAGCTGGTTACAGTTCCTGCTCTGATGTTAGTGTCTTATTGAGGTTATGTTACATTTAGAAGTGAGTTACTATGCAAACAAGTGAGTTTTTTCTAGGTGTGGTGTTTATTGTTTAACTGTACAAATGTCTAGATCAAAGAGAATTTTAAAGTTAGCTCTCGCTACTAATGGAATTGAAGATAAGGCACACATAACTGATAAAAAACGTGAACTACCAGTAATTATTGTCCCTAAGAAATAGGGGACCTACTGTAGGTTTAATAACCTATCCAAATTAGAGCGGGAGGGTCCAAAATTACCACAGGGTACATACTTCTATAGTAGATCAGTGGATTGGTAACCTTGAAGCACATGTAGTTGTGACGAAGTGTATTAAGTTCAGTGAACGGACTGGCCACAAGTGAGAAACAGCGGTTCGAAGGATACAGTGTTATAAAATATAAAATACAATGTTGACCTTGTTTGTGAATTACTGGGTGCTACATTCTTGTTAGATTGATATACAGAGTGGCTTAACCGATTGTAAGGCCAGCAATAACACATCATAGTAAAAAACATCATATTGTCATCTTATAGGTATATTTGAAGCTGAGGCAAATAATGAACTGTTATGAATATGGAGATAAATCATGAGAACCTGTTAAGTGTTTTATACCAGTATGATGCATCGAATACAATCCCACAGTTTTTAGATTATAACTTTATTATACTACTTAATGTTATTTTTATTGTTTTACTGTGGCAATATCCTTATGGTCCATCGTTTTAAAAATATTTTTAAATTTTAAATATTTATTCAGGCACTGAAAATAAGAAAATTGTAACTCACCTCAAATTTTGTAACGGATTTTTAGTGGTAGAGTTATTACAGTCTTTAAAAGTAGGACAAGATTTATATTTCGGCAAACTCAAACACATTTTAAAATATCGTGTCGTAATTATAAGTAAATATGGCGCAATACAAAATAAAAGGCACCTTAGTATTAATTATATACATAATTTTTAAGATGAGTAGCTGGTTATGAATGATTACTGAACGTAACATAGTTTTTTCAAACAGGCACATTACAAAGTGTAATTTTCTGATTGTAATATTTTATTATTTCACATAGTTAATCATTCTGTAGGTAGATAACATTCAATGAAACAAAGACCTGATTTATTTGCAATAAAAATTCTACGTGACACTATTGATGTAACAATATATTGGATATTTAAATTGTGTGAAACAAAACCTTTCGTGCCTGCAGAGCCCTGGCCAAATGTCCGATCGCCACGCCAACAAACACTTTAATACATTATTGACAGCTTCCATCAAAGCTATGTATGTGTCTTGTGGTTGTTTTATCACTGTTGTATTCTATCGCGTCTGTATTGCCAGATGCAGGCTTTTATGATTACATGATTATTAATAACGAACATAATATGAAAATATTTTAAACTAATTCGAATGACATTATTGTTTTTGTCACGACTTTCTATGAAATATTGCGGAAGAAACGACGAAATTGAAGACATTGCCTCACGGATCCATAACAGACTTACCAGGCTGCTCAAATCACATACTTATAATAGTTAAAAATTTATACTTTCTTACATTTGTTAAAACATAATAAACTTCACTAAAGTGTTTTATTTATATTAGTATTAGAAGAATGTCCTAATATTATACTAAATTTCTTGTTTTGTTATTTATTAAATTATTTTAAGTTATATAATAATTTAAAAGGTTATAAACAGCACTGAAAAATGATTAAATATATTTGAAGATAAATTTTGCTTTGACGATATACAATAAAATCTTATTCATCTGTATTGGTAACATGTATATATGCATTTAATGTTGGTATAATCGATAATATAATATTTTTTGAATTTTATATTAAGTGAAATTGACCTTCTTCATTCAACCTGATAAACTTACTGATGAATCCGAACTTAGAAAAAAGTCCATGAAATTGAACATATCTTTGTACACTATTATTACGAGTCTCCATATACCATCACATGATCAGAGTTTTGTAAGAAACACTAAGACAAGCACGTGAATACCTGTGTTAATGTATTGATTCATATAATTCTCAATTAATCAAACAGCGTAAGATGATTTTCCAGAAGTAATTTGAAATACTAAAAATGATCTGTTTAATCTTGAGTAGTTTACTGCCCGTGTCTTTAAAATTTACATTGTTTTATTTCAACTTTGGTTTCAGGATTCTTTCGAATTTATGACTATTTCAAATCTTTCTAGAGGTCTTTCCTGTTTTTTTGAATATGGGTTTGTTTGTTTTTTTATAATATTATGTTCCATTGTATCATAATTCCAATCCACATATTACTGTGGATTGTTATTCACATATTAACGCACCGAAATTGTGATAAATGACGCAATATTGTTTGACTCCATATCTGAGAAGTGTCATATACCACTTTCAGTTAAAATATGAGTTTAGTTTTCAGTACGCAGTACTACGTTTTTTTTAAACTACAATGTTAGCTATTATTTAAGGAATGGTAATAAGAGGACATATTTAATAAAGCGAGTGAAATATTTTCTTGGCGCACATGATAGTAAATGCACATGATATCGAAAGACCTAGTATTATTTAAAATACTTTATTAATTATTACATTTGTGTAAACGGAAATGATCTACTTTAACTATAATAAAGATTGATTGATAAAAGTCATTAATCTATAAGCAGTAAGGAGATTATTTGCAATACATTTGCAAAACTCCCTATTTTAAATTTGAAGGTTACATTAAAAAATATTATTGTAATGATTCTATCGTTTTTGTTTATAAACTAGTATAATGAAACGGAAACAAATTGATCCGTGATAAAATGTGAAAGACCTCTAGAAGTTCTTAAAATAAAGATCGCAAGAACTCTCAAAAAGTTTATTCCGAATAAAACGCCTGCAAATCAAATATCAAACTTTGTGCTAGGACTTTACTTATGTAAACTTCAGACTCAAGAGAAACTTTATTCTTTTAAACTACGGTATCGATACTTTCCCCAGAATTTGTTACAATTTCACGAACTCGTTTTACCAATGCCTACGGGATAGTTAAAATAACAGATGTTACATGTTATATTCTTCAACAATATGTTTGCAGTGATATTTATAATTATAGCTGCATTGTTTAGTTATAACTTCATGTAATATTCTTAGAGCATGAATGCGATCATAACATATTCAATATAATAGAGATACTGAGTTCATTAGACATTTTGAACAGAAATTTTTAATTTCTTTCAAGTTATGATGTTTAAAAGATGCTAATACACTACACTAGCACTTTAATTAGTATACGCCCACGTGTTCAATAGCGACCCTCTACTAATAAAACAATGCGCTATCTAACGCATTAGCCGCTAAAGGTGCATAGGTAAAACCAACTACAGCATGCTGAATGTTTATCTAATTCTCAAAAATTAAATGTAAATCCTGGAGTATAAATGTACGTCTTATAAAATAAATTAACGTTAATAGTCTAGCTGCACGTATTTTTCAATGGAAATTTATATTTATATGGACATTTCCATAGCTATAATATTTTAAATTATATTAAAACTTACGTAGCAAAATAAATTGAGTTATAATTTGCCTCTTAATTGTGGTTGATAGGTTTCGGAACATGTAAAAGTATTGCAATGCATTTCATTAGTATTAAGACCTAAAATTTTTAATTCGTATCTTAAAATCATAAAATTTAATTCATTTGATGATTAATTACGATGCCATTGCTTTATAATTAATCCTAAATTAAAAATGACAGTATTTTCAACTGTCACTAATCAAACTATCTAATTTATTCTAATTTGCGATTATTACAAATATTAGTTACAATATATATATATATATATATATATATATATATATATTGTATTGTATGTATATATATATATGAAACTTTATTTAATGACCAAACATATGAATTTATCATGTGACAAAATATTATGAAAAATTTATCATCCATTACTAGGTATTAGATTAAACATATACCTAGATACAAATGCCAAAAAGTGTCTGTGATGTCGTATGTTCAATTTTTTATGTCCAATTCTGTTTTTATATCTCTTTATCTGCCGGCATAACACCTTGAGAATAAATGTGATATAAGTATGAAATGTTGCTTGCAACCTTAGTGAAACTTGCCATACACCTTGTTATGTATAACTTGAGGGTAGCTTAACTTATTTAATCAAAATTTCATTGATATTAATATTGTTTTAAAATAATTTCAGTACTTTACTGTGTGTTAGCAATTGTGTTGTTGTTAGCTCTAATAAAGTTGTATTAATATGATTCTTAAGTAAAGTTAAACAAATAAGGCGTCTATTTGTGAGCGGATTTCAGTGTGCATAACTTGTTTACAAACCAATTGTACATAACATGTGTTCTACAATGTAATACACCTAATACAATATAACACTTGGTTTGTGCAATACCGTAAGCTTTGCTGCGTAAAATGGCTTTTTACATTCAATACAATTGGAACTAACGCTTGGAGACTTTTATAAATATTGGTGACCTTAAAATACTTTTAAATATGACTCCTAATGAAATATCAAAACACTATGTTCCAATACAAAATATTACTACAGTAACGTAATATGAGATATATATATATATATATATATATATATATATATATATATAAGTTATATTATATACAAATTCCGTCACCAATCGTATGGTTTAAATATCCACTCATAGATATAGGGTTCGCAGAATAGTATATAAAAAAATATTAACATAAATAATACAGTTATCCCTTTACTGTACAACCAAATTATTATGAGTTAACATGATTAGGGAAATACATAAACAATACAACACGTATTATTTATTGTAAAGTACGATTAGAAAGCCTTTGAACTGTATTTTTTTATGTTGTTTATGCGCATTATTCTGAAAGTTAATAAACTCAAACCATGTAGTTGCATTCGTACAGTCATATATTTAAAAAAAAAGCCGAAAGCGGTATGTAGTTGGATACTAAGCCGGTTACATAAATGGTTCATGAACCAGAAGGAATGTTTGGATTTTCCCGGAAATCTGGGGAATCCTCCTGTATTCCATAAAGCTGCTAATGATTAAACCACTCGTACCAAATGTATTCTGGGATAAAGTGATAAAGCTGTAACATTTGCTAAACGCTTATGCTTTGTGGGATGTGATACAATAGTAATTATTATAAACCTATTTACACCTACAATACAATTCGTCTCAACTTATATACCACATCATCGTATTCATAAGATAGCGACATTCTATTTTCAAACGATTAAAATTGTGCTATAATAACACTTTTTATATTCAAGCAAAAAATATATAAAACGCATTTATGATACATATTGGTTGAACATTGTTGATAGAACAAAAAAGTTCTTTTCGTTTTGAATCAAAATGAGCTCTTAAACAGTAATTAATCATAACCTTGGAACAATGGCACGTAAAATACTTTTGAGAAAATGTAGACTTAATTTTGCATACGGCCAGGAGTTATATCCAACAGTAATAAAAACTCAATAAATAAAATATATCTATTTTAATTTAAGAAAAGCAAAACTTATAAGCAACGATTTCCCATTTATTTACAATTAGGAAATGATATAAAACAATCTTTTTTATATCTGTATGGGATATTCAAATGTAAAGGCTATAAAAAATTATGTTAAACAATTTCCGATTAATTTTATAAGAGAAATATTAATTGCTATTTCAAGTAATAAGTAGTTTATGAAGCACTTCGATTGGGGATGTTTAATTCTATAGATTTTAATACTCGTAAATTGGAACTGACAAAGTAAATTTTTGTAAGAAGTAAATTAGCGTGTGCAAAAATTAAAAAAATACTTAATTAATCAAATCCTACAATTTTACGTATATAATATGGCTTAAGCTGATATAAAGAATTGACAACGCAACTACATACTTTAAACGTTGTGCTTTTCAGTAAGCATATTAAGGTGGGTTATCTTGCCCTATTTAATCTTTTAACTTATTTTAAAATAAAAAATATTGGAATAACACCTAATATTTGTACATACTAACAAGGTTTCAACAAGAAAAGAGAGCGAACAGTATAAGGTTCAAAGGAAAAATGATGAAGAAGTGTACGTGCAATATAACACCATTTCTGATAGCATAGAAAGAGAAGTGTTACTATTAGTAATCATTGTTCTGCAGTTGTAACAAGTCTAACAATAATTTATAAAGAAAAACCAGCCCTATTTTGCTTAAAATTGAGATATATTAAGCATTTTAAGTAAGAAGTAATTTAGATATTTTTAATATAAATGTGGAAAAACAGTAGCATATTGAAAATATGCTTAAATTCCACATACATACGCGTAAATTAAGAGTGCCAGAAGGTATGAAAAAATAAATGAAAAAGCATACTCAATCAGTAATAATGTAATATTGGATATAACATTATTCCAGCGCTGACGACCGAAGAATACCTAGCATAAAGATTCGGTCAGTTAAGCGGGGTTACATTTTCATAACCACTAGTTAGTCATTAAATATGTAAATGAGCTCCAATGATAACAGCCAGAAGAAAATAAGTATCCTGCTTTTGAGGAGTAATATTTAGATGTATGATTATGAAAACAAATTTGCATTCATTTGCAGGCCATACATATATTTTCCATTATCATTGTCTAACCATGAACAATTTGAGGTAAACGTATTTAAAAATAGTATAAAAGCTATATGTAATAAAAGTGGGAATAATTAATCAGGATATCGGTTAATACAAATGGCCCATTGGTCTGGTGAGTTTTAATTTCATCTGGATTAGAGATGCAGTAGTCGTTAAGTAGAGTTTAATTTTCAGCAATATTCAATTTGTACTGTGGGGATGATTTTGTTCATTATTTTAATATACTGTTCCCATACATCTCTGATACGCGAAATAGATAGATTAAAGAAGAAAATAACTAGAAGGAACTATAGAATAATATTTTATGAAAAAGTTGCATTTTAAAAGGAAAGTGTTGTAAAATCTCCAAGGTAGCAAAGATATCAAGGGATGAGAATTTACAATGATATCCCTGTACGGAGGCCAAATAGCATGCAACTTATATTGGTTTGTAGTTTTTAATTAGTAGTGATACTATTTTCATATAACACCCTACACTGCATATTACACAGAAAAGCGGACGACGGCCACACTTTTTCGGAATATGAGATACGTCAAGGAGCTTAACAGACAGATCAGTTGCGAAAGATTCGTATGTAAGGTTATTGTGGCGAATGCGTACAAGATTTAAACAACGTCCTTGCATGTGAAACTAATAACTAAGTAATCTTAGATTTATGAATTTTACAATATCTGCCTTGCAAAGCTGAAGTGTAAATTAATGTAAGCAAAACTGTGTTGGGGTTATTCAAGGCGTATACCGTGTCCTGATCACTTACATCCTATAAAGCAATAACGTTGTAAATAAAGCCATCCTTTGGGGTTTTAATGTCGACAGAATATATTTTCCTACACATATTTTCGCCTAGAATCTTTATAGAGATTCTATCAATTGAGAATAATGCCTTACAATAACTCTCAGTGGAACCCATTTTAGCTCAGCCCACAGATAATTATGTAACTTTATAAATAATCGCTCAGATATGTAAAAAATATAAGTGCAATAATTAATAAATGCGTCTTCCATCACAATAAAATAGTTGTTTACCTAAATGAGAATTATTTAGTTGAGCTCTATAAGTGAAAAGGGTAGGTAAAAAGGGTAGCCTGTTAATTGTTGCTAAGGATTTAAACACGAAATCTCGCTTTATTACTTTCATATAATCAAAAGCTTAGCTGAGAATCGACTAGGCTGATAATGGTTGTAAATCTCACAGAGCCGTAAATGTCGTTGATGTTTTTTAGATCGTAATATTTAACAAACAGATAATCAAACAGATTTAGCAATATATAGGTTCGGATAACCACCAAAAAATATTTTTAAATTCAGGGACCAAATTAATATAGGCTACGCCAGACCGTAGGACCTGACAGTTCACAAATAAACGAAATATTTAATCGTAATATAGGACTAGATGATTAAAAATTGAGACTGATAATTCAGAGATGCATAGATTTTAATCCCAAATTATCTTATGAAACGAATTATAGAACGAATTATAAAAATTGAAACCCAAAATATTTTACAACTATTATTAGTTTTATTTTAAAACACAAATTAAAATGTCTTACAATATGTTTAAAAACCAAAAATATACAATTAATTTATTTTAATATATAAAAAAAGAATTAAAAAGCCAAATCCGTTTTAAACCAAACACTTAATTTTGAAAACAAAACATTTATATTGTAGTTGCTCATGTCTTATTTGAAAGACTTGTTTTGAGTTTAAATTTGAACAAGCTAATATTTTTTTTAAATGTATTGTTATTCTTTTTAATCACATTGCATATAAAACTTCAATTTTAAATAAATATTAAGTATAATTTTCTATTTGTGGACGATCAAACGTTATCTCATTGAATCAAAATTTTTATTTGAAAATACAATTGTTGTGTTTATTTATAATAACCATATTTTCCTGAAACTTCAGTCAGAAGATATTTTCATAGCAAGGGCCACACTGTAGTGATGATTTTAAAAAATTATGGAATTATTTCATTTAAAGTTCCAAATTTATATACATTTTTAGTTTTTATGGAAAAACCCGATTTTTATAGTAATAAAAATAAATTTTATTTAATTGTAATACAGTATAATTAACCATTTTATAGCAAGTTACTAATTCGCATGCTTCACGGTTATATAATAACAATGATAATGTTATTATATCATATGATATTTTAAATTAGTCTTTAATGCACTTAATGGAGATTGTATCGATTTAGTTATGAAGTTTTATATAGTGATCAAAATACATTCATTCTATTCTGTCTAAGAAACTTAACCAGTCCGGAGTTTTTATTAAAATTCTCGTTTATCTATAGAAAAATGCAATGTTAAAAGTACAATGATATAACAAGAATCGGATACTGGGGTTGAATCCTATAAACTGAATAAATGTTATCTATCAATAAAGATCGCTTGCGGAATCTCTTTGTAAACTGCAGAATTCAATTATTCTTTTGAGATATTTCTAAAGCAAACATTATTAAGTTTCATCTCAGCCGTCCTCGGAGAGTCTAAAGTATAAATTGAACTTCTTTTCAATTGAGTTTATCTCTTGAAAAAGTTTTATTGAATGCCAGAGTTCATTTGTAACATTATTGTTACAGGAATGCACTAATCAGTTCATTAATTTGAGTAGTAATGATAAGGTGATTTTAAGTTTTTAACTTTTGCCTGCATCAACTGATATAAGTGAATGTTTTTGCAACACTTCACTCAATAAAACTAATTAAAAAAGGTTAACATAATTAACTAATACAAACAATCCAAATAATAATAGTTGCTTTAAATCATAAACTTGAAAGCAAACACGTTAAAGTAACAACAATAAGCAGGTTATATTTCTAAAAGAAAGTAAAATGTATCATGTAATTGAAGAAAGAATGTAAATGTAAATAAATATGAAACTATGCAATTTGAAAGGCCCATTTTGTCTACCCCATTCTTAGCCATCAAGGTGATTTGGAAATGCCTATGAAGCTAATGATATATGTAATTTAGAGTTAAGAGGCAAAGTATAATAGTCTAGTAATCATAATAGGTGCTATCAATATCAGTGCTGTTGCCAGGCATACTTATGGTCGTATAATATTAAAAAAGAATTTATTAGCGCAATTTTTAAGTTAAAATAAACAATAACAACTTTTAATTCTTCATCACATTGGTTTTAGAGGGTTAGTTACAATTGGATGAAGTCAAACGTTTGAAGGTGTGAAATATGAATTAATAAGCATTTCATTGTGGAGAAAAATCCCCAAAAGTTTTAAAATTAGGCGGTTTGCTCATAAAATTCTAATACTTTTACTATCGGAATATAATTTATTAGACTTTTAAGTGACACGAAAAGAGAAAAGTATCAATGTATGATATATTCTCTATTGTAAAATTTTCCCACTGTTTTATAGTATTCTACATGCCTAAATAATATTATCAACCAGCAAAATAGTGGAAAACTTCACTCTTTTAGACAATTTAATTTGATTGAGTTCTAGTATAGACTGTAAAGTACCTAAAATAATAATTAGAAGCTTCACAATATTTAGTACGTTTTTTATACATTCCATTCCTAATGTTGTAAGATACAAGTACGAATACTGAACTCAAAACTGGAGTGTCAGACCAGAATTGAACAAACTAAAGTATTATTTAAAAAATGTTAGCAATATTTATGAAATTCTAGTAAATGATACTGTAGTCTTATCGTATATTTCACATCAATCTCAGGTATCAGACAATGATAACTGACACGTGCCAATCGACAATCCATTGCAAGTAGATTCAGCAGGTGATTACTGTCAGCTTCTCTCAAGAGTGATAGGATAGAGTGATGTCACACAAGTTGACATTTCTACACGACTGTAAAAGTTTGTGATTGTAAAAAGAAATCGTATAATCTCCAAAGTAAAAATAGTGATGATTATACTACGATCTTATAAACAATTTTAATGTTCTAGTGATCTTGAATGAAATATTTATTTCATCTATAATTAATTCGTGACAGGTTAATTAGTTATTTATTAATAATTATTCGAGGAATATAGTCTGAATCAGGTAATATTCATAAAAAAACAGGATAAGTATTACATCATAGTAATATTACTGTATAAATTATTTTTATATTATGGTGGCGTAGCCTTGTTTATAAAAACAGTAGTAGTTAGCTGTAGTTCTAATTATATTTTAATGGTACAAATTCATTTATATTACTAATTTCCGAAATTAATTTAAAACAATTCAGATATATTAAACTTCCTATCCATGTAGCATTGTAACGCTGTCCGCAGGTATATAATACATTGTATCAACTGCAGTATACCTAAGCCAAAATATGTGTTTTACTAGTGGTAATTCTTTTAAGAATCACATTTAGAATTCACATAGGGTTAATTGTAAGACAGAGCCTTATGGCCCTAAATTTGCCCTTTTGTATATATGATAGGAATAAAGTCATTTGAATTTGAATTAGAATTTTAGCCACTTGTGAAATTTGTTGTTGAAATTAGTCACTTTAACTGAAGAATGTTGACAGGAATAAACAAATAGAAATATCAGAGAAACTGATTAATCATACGTTTTGTAATGTTTGTTCACCTAATATTGCATCACTTCAAGATATTTGATAGCCGAAATTTAGCCGACAGAGCTGGATGTCCTGGAAGATTTAATACAAGATATCGGCTGCAAGTTCATCGTTGACCGTAATTTAAACTCTAATTCTGTTCAATTGGATATGCTGCAAACTGGACTTCTCGTAGCAAATGTGGGAAAACACTTAGAATACCGGGATACAGGGAAATAAATCCCCGACATTACCCTTGTACTGGAGTCCCTTCTTCCGCCCATTTTGAGGTGAAGAACCGTCGAGGATTTAACTGTTCACCATAACAACATCCTTTTCAGTGTTGGTCAGGGACGTAAATCTTCCATCATGGCATGCCTTTCGCTCCGTGAAATTGAACGTCAAGAGAGAAGACGCTTCGAAATTGGCGATGGGTGTCGAGGAGGGAAAACTTCGTGTATTATTGCTCCATGACCGAGCTTGAATCGTTTCGACTCGTTATTACAGCTTATAAAGCGTGCCTTTGATTCTTCCATCCGAGTTTCAGAACTTCTGCCTGTTTAAAGATGTATAGTTGGTTAAGGCCGTTGTATTAACGAGAAGCTGCTCCTGGACCACAATCCCTGCGAAGGCTCTGACGTTTATTATTGATTCTTGTCTTCCCTTTTCATATTTAAAATTCTTATATATGTATAATGGATGGAGGCTAAAGCTTTTGATTTTATTTCTGAGGACAAAGAAATTAACAGACCTTTGTACATAGTGGGCACAGCTAGGGAACTTATGGAACCGCTAATCAAGCCTTGTTTTATGTCTGCGAGAGCTGAAACAACGTTGTTTTACCGAAGACCGCTATACCATCGGAGCCATACAAGACTTGAAAGCTCCCATAACTACAACTCTCGCTGTCTCACCTTACTTGTCACTTTTGGCGTGAGGAAATGTATTTAAGACCCCAAGCTGGATCTTTATGCTTAATTGTTTGGAGGAGCATTTCCATGTTCAAGAATATTTACCAGAATCTTTAGGAGCTATTTAAGTGATAGAGAGCTTCACTCGTCGGATGTTACTTGTAGGACTATTACCACAGGTGCCCTTCAGGACTCCATTCATGACCAGGACCTTTGGAACATCTTATTCGATGGCATTCTCAGAATTGCAAAAAACACTGCAAGGACTGCTTCCTCGTTGGATACGCTGAGGAAACCACAGGAATACTTAGTTAGGAGGCCAAAAAAACGTGAAATTTTCTAGTTCTTAAAGATATGAGACTCCATTTTGAATCTATAACTTAATAAGTTTTTTCCGAAGTGGGAATCAGCCTCCTTTTTATTATTGGGTCAAAATTTTACTCACCGTGGAATGTTTTGTTTCCTATTTTACAATGAATTGAAAGTATTTCCCCTCGAAATAGGAAAAAAATATAACACTAGGTTATAGATTAATCAAATCAAATCCAAATCACTTTATTCCACATACTTTAGAATATACAAGAAAAACAAAGCTTATTATTACTATGGAAATTCCCAGCAAGACTACAGGTCAGAGTGCTGAGAAGAGTTCTTTCTTATATTTACATATCGTTACATAAAAGCTATATTAATGACTTATAAAATAAAGTGTCTTTAAAAGTATAAACCTAAAATACTAACAACTTTGAAAAGAAAGGATTACAACTAATACAAATAACTTGTCTAACAAACAAAAGCAGGTCCACGTATGAAAATTAAATTACTACATTAATGACATTGAAATTGACAGGTACCAAGTTTTATGCAAAGATTAAATTAATAACAAATGGTCATACAACAATTAATTAACAGAGCTTTGGTCCGGTAATTTAGGTATAAGGTGACAACAACAGCGCCTCTGCAGCCCGCCATCCAACACGGAGCAACCATGCTGTCACCTTCCTCCGTTTATATACAATGACGCTGTCACTCTCTGCTTCCCTAATTTCGTTAGGTAAATTTCGATACAGTATTTGGGCCAGATAAAATGAATTACTAATTTCAGAACTATGAATTAATCTAGGAATGGAATAACCGTAATTATCTTTAAACCTTGTTGCATAACGATGATGAGTTTCAGTAAAAATCGTTTCTTTATTACTTCTTATGAATAATAACAATGTTTTGATAAAAAGCTGTCTTATATTAAGCACAGGAAATTCCGCAAAAAGTAATAAAGTAGGAAATCTATAGCTCTTTTTTTAAAATAGTTTTTACTATTGTTCTCTGTGTGATCGCCAGTGGTTGCAAGACAGCAGCGGAAGTACCACCCCATGCCCAGTATACCGTATTGTAACACCGACTGCACGTAGGCAAAGTACACAGTCCTGCACTGATCCACCGTCAAAACATGACCAAG
This sequence comes from Homalodisca vitripennis, assembly GCF_021130785.1. NCBI lineage: Eukaryota > Metazoa > Arthropoda > Insecta > Hemiptera > Cicadellidae > Homalodisca > Homalodisca vitripennis. The sequence goes on from NC_060211.1 coordinate 75,073,787, forward strand.
CTGTGAAAATGCGTATATAAGTTTCCTTAAGGCTTTATTCAAATACTGTGCGTGTGGGCCCCAGGAGAGTTTATAATCAATGATAACACCCAAATATTTGTACTGGTCCACACGCGCAATTGCTTCACACCCACACACATTCGACAGCGGATCACCGCAGGAATGCATCCTCAAAATCCGAAGGTCAGGATCGGCTTGATTTCTAGTAACGATGGGCAAATATTTAGTTTTTACTAACATTAACTGTAAGAGAGTTATGGTCAAACCACATTTTTAATTTTTGATAAATCCTCCGAAGCCTGTTTCAAAACTTCGTCCCACGTGCAGCCAGCAGAGACAACAGCCGTGTCATCAGCAAACAAAAATAATTTTTCCTTTGACATTTAATTTAGAGACATTATTGATATAAATTAAGAAAAAGTAGAGGCCCCAAAGTGCTTCCTTGGACAAACTCCAAAATCAACACCAGCATTGTCACTCTTGATTCCATTTATAGAAACTACCTGAAGCCGATTCTGGAAGTAACTCCTGAACCACTCTAATTCTTCTACTCCTTACACCAACTGCATCTAACTTTGCAATAAGCTTTGTCCTGTCAACAGAATCAAAGGCCTTTGCCAAATCTAAAAATGTAATCAGCACTCGCTTTTTCAACGCAATCTGACTTGAAATAAACTTTGTAATATCAAACAGAGCATGTGATGTATTTATGTTATCTCAAAATCCATACTGAACATCAGCAATTTATATTATGTTTGTGAGAGATAATTTGACAGTTGCTGTTTAACACTTTTCTCTATAAGCTTGGAGAGGGTCGAAAGTAATGAGATGGGCCTGTAATTAGAAAAGGAGGCTTTTAAACCAGACTTATATAAAGGAAACAACTTTGGCAATTTTAAGTGCATTCGGAAAACTGTCCAGTACGAATACTAAGATTAATAATATGTAAGAGAGGAGGCGATAAGGATTTAATAATTGTCTTTAATTATTTTTGAAGGAAATTGCGTCAAAACCAGGCGCCGATCCTCCCCTAATACCTTGAACTAAGTTACAAAGTTCTTCCTGAGTGACTGACTGCATTTGAAAAACTGACTCCACTCTATAGTTCAGCATCATTCACCTCCGCCTGTCCCCAAGGATGTATAGGCATTTGTTAACTGTAACCCCACAGAGGCAAAATATTTCCCCCCCCACCCCCCCCCCCCCCCACCCCCCCCCCCCCCCACCCCCCCCCCCCCCCACCCCCCCCCCCCCCCACCCCCCCCCCCCCCCACCCCCCCCCCACAATATTGGTGGGTAATGTATAATGAAACATGGTCTAAGAGTTTAAAAACACTTTAAATCCTATGGCCTTCAAATAAAGAATATGTGTTAAACAAAGAAAAGAATGATTTTAAAATCTATTCATTTTATTATCACTAATTTTTATGACAAACTTTATTTTATAGATGGAGAAATTATAAAGTATGTTCAAAACACTATTTAAAAAACATTATAGAAAAACCGTAACAATGTGCTTATTTCATAAGATTATTGGTTTAACATTGCTTAATGAGTTTAAATAATATACTGAAGTATGTAAATTATTTAAATAATTATAGTAACAGTAACACAATGAAAATATCAACTTTGGGTGCCAGAGAAATGCCAATGACCTTAGCGTACTCAATGTAAAGCTCAACGTGCAGTTACGTTCTTCAATGTCAAAGAATAATGACCCCATCGCCTACCTAGGCTACAAGTGAAGCTCTCCATCATACCTCTCTTGTCTGACCCTCAATTACTAACAGCGGTTGACACTCGCTCACCCTTCACAAGACCCACTTTTCAGCGTTTGACCAAAATTAGTTTTTTAACTACTTTAATTACATATAAATATCTTTTATAAAATTAATCGCTCAAATTTTATCGTAAATAATACGGAAAAAAATTGCAAGATAATTTTAAAGAACACGCTGTAGTGAAACGGAATTTAAGTTTTATCCTCTATGAAACTATGTTAAAACTTTGCACTTGATTACAATATTAAATTTTAAAGTAAGCGTTAGTAAGAGATGTGTAAGCTTTTGAACATAAATACATTGTATGTTTACATAAAGTGTTTTGAAAAGTGGTTACGTTTTTAATATTTAAACAATTAAGTGTCGAGATTTTATTGTAATTTTTGGTATGGAAAACAAAAAAAGCCAGCCAACATATCAACAATAGTTAACAGAGGGGGTGCACGTTTTAATTTTACACATATTATAAAATTATTATACATCTTTCCATTAATTCTACGACTAAAATGTAAATAGCGCTCAAAGTGTGCGAATCTATCGGACCTACCAATTGATATGGCCGCCAGTACAGGGCTAAGAAATCCCTAGACATAAAATTTCTAAATCATCCGGTTTTAGGTGGATTTTTAGCCCTGATCTTTTATAACGTTGAAAGTGTAAAAGTATATAAGAAATTTTTTCATATATTTACCATGTAATGGTCAATGTCTATAGTTTTAAATAATTAAAATACACACTCATAGATAATATAATAGATCTGAATTTAGAATTATGGTGAAATTGATCAACGAACATTTGCTATCCACCCTTTCGTGTAAATTGAAAAATGAACTAAGAGATGATTTTGGTTTCGGTGGTATATGAAAAGAAATGAGTACCCATTACACAGTTTTTTTAGGTATATAATATAAAATTTTATTATATACCTTATACAAAAGATGCCGAACATTTTATAAAAACTGTAAGTATTAAATAACTTAAACAAACCATTCTTTTATTGTAAGTAAAAATTAAATTCAAGAAAATAGTCCATGACTTTCAATAGGACACTCAAATATTATTTTTAAATATTAATTAATATTATTACAGTTTTGATTAGTATGTAACATAATAATTCCTGTATTTTTAAATATAGTAACGGTAAACTAAATTTACATTCCAATACTGAAATTCTGTAGGCTTGTTTGGATGCTATATTGTAGTTCACGAATATAATACGCTTTTAAATATCTTGTATCAATTTATGAATACATTGGGCATACCCAGTGGTTTAATCAAAGACGGTTTATTTGAGATTTTGATTATAGGAAACCTTTTATCCTCTGTAATATTTTAAACATTTTATTGTAATTTAGCAATAGTTATAATATCAAAGTTTAAATTTTGGATTTTGTCTCTTTAAGAGAGAAATAACAACTGAGAAGTTCCAAATGAACCGGTTGGACTGAGAGATAAATGTTGTTTTTCCGCTGTTATAAAACGGCGGTAGTGTAGGAAACTATAATCACCCCAGTTTTTTTCACTTTTAATCGCTTCTGAATGGGGATACACGTTCTTTCTTTTATACTTTACATTTAACATACATACAGTAGTTTTACTTGAGTAATTATAATTTAATGTGGTTAAAATCTTCACTATCTTCTTAATGTGTCTTTTGTTTAAAATCTTGATGCTTGACTAAAAATAATTTAAATTATTTTTAGGTTTTGCATGGTTAGATAACTTTACAGGTAATATACACCTTTATGTAGTCGCGCATGCCATTTAGGCCCAATAATTGAAAGCAGTTATTTTGTAATTTAACAATAGCGATTATATTACAAATTCCTTAAAAGGCAATTATATCAAGTAATCCGGTAATTTTAAAGAATTATTAAATGTTTATTATCTCTCCTATAAAACGAACAAAAATCTATTATAAGTCTAGTTTTATAAATAAGGGAAATACTTTTTCATTCAAGAAATAAAAATGAATACTTTTACTTAACACTTGTTTCAATTGATATATATTTTGTGGTATTATTATTATACTGTGTACTTGTTTAAATATTTTCTTGCGTATTTTAATACATATATTTTCATTAATTAGTTAATGAGTTTATTATTACAAGCAGTAAGTTGTGTGTAAAATTTACGTAGGAGCACTAAATTTTACCCTAAATATTTTTAAAGCGGTAAAACTGCATAAAACTTGTAAGTTATAACCTTTAGACATTTAATTGTATATTGATTTAATACTACAAAGTTTCTAAAATAATGTCAAACGAGATAGTATTTTTATTGAGAAATTGTACAACGATCTTTATTTTCTTTTAGGGCGGTAAAAATGCAATAACAGAAAGGTAAAAGCATTTCCCTGACAACCTGTGCTTGGAATAAAGTCACGGCTGAAAGAGTGAACTTGGGCCTCTTTCTGATCTAATACTGTAGTAGATTACATACTTTCTTGCATAATATTATATTGGTTTTCATTATGACAACAAAAAATTAAAAAATTGCAGGCATATTACATCCATAACTCAATATATACTCTCGTCTTTTCTATACTAATATAATTAAATATATTAAAACACACTTTATTATGTGAAATAAAAAATTGTTCCGTCACAACAGAAACTCCAACACCGTGGAGCTTTCTGAGGGTGATAAAATACTGGATGAATCAGACTAATTGTATCTTAGAAATTAAACGTGTTAGGTATACAAAAGCTTAATCTTTAGATGTAAAATTTTAAAAATCCATCGAAGGACCAAAAAGGACGTAACGAAATAGATATTGGAGGTTTAGAAAAGACGGGTGGGAAGTATTGTTTTTTTTAGATCATCCATTGACCTTGAAGAACTAATCTACCAAGTTTTTTAAGCCTCTAGGAAACCTCTGATCAAGACATCACAGATAGGACTGGCGGTGTGAACATAAATGTCAGACGAACTGCCTTTTTTGACAATTTGACTCTCAATAAATCAATAAAGGATCTATCCTTGGCTCAAGCAAGGAATCCATGTACTAAGGCTCAGGACTCCAGGATGTTGAAGCTAAGAAAAGAGGTCCTTGGTAATTGAAAGTATGCTTATTTTATCGACGCATGTTATCGATATTACCTGGCAGCGGACTTTTTTAAGACCGAATCAGTGCGAAAAGTCCAGTATGCAGAGAGTTCGGCTGAGTAATCTCAAGCTACAGAATTTCAACTTCTTCAAATGAAACCTCGCTGCTTTTGAGAAAGTTTATAACTGAGTTTTTCCTGCTTTATATAAGTTTAAACAAATAAATTCAGAGGAGAACAACCATATGCAACGCTTAATGTTGTTTTATCTAACTTTCTATATTTATTTTAATTATATTGTTTAGATTTTTTTATTTATATGTTTATATTTTTCTTTAACCTCGTGAAAAATTAATTACAAGTATTACACCTTTGTAAAAACATAATTCTTGTGGTTATTGTTTTACATCCAAAGTAAATTTGTAAAGGGTTGGTTTAAAATGACAGGCTACAGGGTAAATTATATAACAGCCCGCAATTTCCATACTATAAATAAAAAGATTTTTAAGTGTTGTGTGCATTCCAATGACATATGTTTTTTTTGTCCTGAAATCTAGTTACCATCAGTTTCAAAAGGTAATACTTTATTTCAGGCAATCTTTCCTAACTAAGTGAATTAGGAAGTGGTAAAAGTTCCAAACGAAGCACTTGCTAAGCAATGAATATTCTGTAAGTTTAGTCCTGTCTCGCAGGAATTCATAAGTATGTGTGAAATAATTCCCTAGTGTTGAAACATAGGCCCACCACTACTGTTATCATTCAGAGGCCTTTACTTTGTTAACTCGTAAAAGAAACACTTTGTGTGTGTAAATTATCTGAAGACATAAGGAGAGTTAACGCACACCGGCTTAGTTAGAGATATATTGAAAATGGTTTAGTCACTATTTTTAGTAACTAAGGACAATGTTGATTATTCCGCAGCATCTATGTTCTAATAGAACAAATCTTTCTCGAGCTAAAGGGTTCTTCGTTAAATCCGACATACTTTCGGGGCCGCTGAGGGATAATTTTTAATCAATTTCACCTGTTAAATATAGACTGATCAATTATTTCATGGTCAGAGCCAGTGTTACTAATTTCATCTCATAATACGTAAAGTGAGTTATAATGAAGCCAGTGATTTAAATTTCACTTTTAGGGAAATATTTAGTATATATGATGACAATCTTAAAATCACATTCAAAAGCTTTCAAGGTGAGTTCAGACATATTGAATATTTATACTATACTACAAGCGGATAGTAATTGAAGATAAAATATGGCCTGAATGGGAAATTTGATTTTTAATTTTGGACTTAAAAAAATGCTGGCATTCTGGAATGCTAAGAGAAACTGCCAACACTAGGATCTGAGTAAGAGTAACCCGGAGGATAGCCCCCCGCGCTCTGATTGGTCGAGAGCAGGTCCCACGTGGATACCAAGAGTGTGCGTGGCCTAACGCCCCCGCCCCCCACGGGAAAAATCCCTCAAATGTCGGGGAAAAATACCTCCCTCATCGAGAAAGGAGGTTCTGGAAGTCCCAACTCTCTATGGGTGCGCGCGGGAAAAAAAATCCCTCAAAATTGCGGGAAACCAAAAAAAAAGTGGCGGGAAAAATCAAAATACTTACATAGCAAAAAACCTTGTATTATTTTAAAAATTTTAAGAAAAAAACAATGGCAATCCTCTCCCGTGGATGATCACCCGACAGATTGGACAACGTAAGAGCCTATGGGCACAAATTGTGGGCACAGATGTGGTGTCCACAAGGCTCTCAACCCTACCGGTCCGGCAATCTGGTCCATACAGACACAGCAGCAGAACTGTGCCTAGCCGGGGGGCGACGGTTCCGGTTCCTCAGGGTCCCGATTGTCGTTAGGGAATCCCTCGAGTGCCGGCCGACTCCATGCCTTGCTCGCCGATGCCGATGAGACAGAACCCCTCCAACGAACGAGCGCAACTTCCCTCCAAAAGCGCGTACGCTATTCACGAGGCTCTGGTCCACGGGGCGTCTCGTCGAGAAGATGGTCGACGAGACAGAGCATATCCCTGGAGCTCGGCCCCTGCAGGGTGTGACCATCGCAAACTCAACTCCCTGGCCAAGGGGGCCCACATCAGTGCACGCCACGGAGCGTGCGCCCGGCGAAACAAAATACTTGAAAGGAAATGGGTCCAGCACGCATTTGTAACAGTTCCCGTAACCGCTCTGCCGTGCCTACAATTCTACTCCTGATGCAGCTGGTAAGGAGGCGAAAAAAGCAAGTAAGGTATGCACCACTAACACTTATACTAATACTAGCTATACTCACTACTGACTCACCACTAATTTTTCTACCCGGTGGAACCACTTAGAACCGCTTCTACAAGCGCACGGTTTCGACGCACGTTGGAGGTTGAGGGTTGGGTCGTTGGGCCCAGCAGAGGACCGGGGACTGTCGAGGGGTCCGGGGCGACGGTCGCTACGTTTGGACCCACCAGAGGGACCGGGACGTCGAGGGGGGCCTGGGCCGGGCGATACTTATCCTCGGAAGTTCGCCGCGGCCGAGGAAGCGGCAATCGTCTGGAGAGGGAGCCTGCGGGCTAGCGGCCCGGGCGGTGATGGAGTTAACGGTGGTAGAGGCATACCCGTGATGGCAGCCTCCACACTTCGCCGAAGCGTCCCCAGCAGAAAGGTCCTCAACCGCTGTGTCATTGAGAGGCCTCTGCCTTGGCGTCCTCGGTCCAAAAGCCCCACGGGTCAGGAGACTGCAAAAAAAACAAACGCAGTAGGAAAAATAGCAAAAAACACGAGAACGGACAAATTGTAAGGAAGCCAATTGTACTTACACCGGTATCAGCGTTCTCCCACGTGAGCCATCCGATGTCATACTCCTGGAAAGAAAACAACAATTCAGAACCCGTAACGCAAACAAACACGCCAACACAAACACAAAACCAACACAAAGCGCACACGTACCTCCACACACTGTCATCAGGGTCAGCGCAGACAATGGGAGAGTCCTGGACCTCTGGGGTGAGGATCGGGCCGGGGTCAGTCGTCGTTGCCCTTCAAAAAACAAAAACAAATTGATACCCAATCGGGAAAAACGGAATCTAATTATTAGTTTCTATAATAAGTAATAATAACATTACCACCAATACGAGGGGGCTTTTCCGCGGAGGCGGTCCGTCGTCTTCGTCACCAGCAACGAGAGGGTGCTGCAACGATAAGAAGGCCCACCAGTATCAGCATCAAGCGAGTGTAGCCGACTCCGGGAGGCAGGCGTGCTCTGCAGTGGAATCGCTATCAAGGCCGTAGACACAGTCATAACTCCCCCTACGCGGAAAACGGCCAACACAAGGTGCCTGCAACTGTACATGATTGCACAATGCTGGATACGATTCGCAGCAGTCGCTTATAATGCAAGCGCAGCGTACCCCCCACCCGAGCACAACAGGCGGATCAGGCCTAGTGCGTTTGTCCTTGTCTGCAGAACGATGACCCCAAAGTTTCCACACCACCCAAGGGGTAGGGTCCCGGCGCGTTAGGAGATATTTTACGTGGGCTCCTTCCCCAGTAGGCCTATCCATCATGTGTGTGATAAAAGAGCCCCAACCATACGCTCTTTACGGTGGTAGCCACTCCATAACAAATTTGCTACCATCCCAATCATATTTTTTTTTTTATTTTACAACTTTGTATTTTTTTTTTGTAATCCTTGCTATGTGTAACAAGGCCAGCTTTACTCGGAGAAGCCTTTCAATGCAAACCCGTAAAACACTCGGCAAAGAAACATTTTGTTTTTTTAGTATATTTTTTACATCTCTTCTTTTAGCAACTAGAGCGAGGCTCGTACCCCTTGGGACTTACGGAGGTTAGGCCTGCCATAGAGGTATCCAAACACACACACACAAACCGAGCCGCCCCCGGACTTACGGAGTTTTAGTAGCCTGCCGTAAGAGCATGTTTGAAAACCCCAGGACTTACAGGTTTTACGCCAGCCTTAGGGGGCTTGCCACTCCACTTCACCCCGCCCTCAGAGCCTTCGTTTTAAAAAGCACAAGCATATGTACAGTCACTTATTTATGTTGAGGTAAAATACATTGAGCATCCGGAAACAATAGCCTCCTTACATATCTACAATATTCCCTATCAACTACGGTTAGGTCGTGAAAACGAGACAAAAATCGAACCTTTTATTCTAACCCTGATAGTATATACAGTAGCGAAGGGTTTACAGAGAGCGCGGACGATATCTTCGCTCAAAAGGGATCCCAGTCCGTCATTCCAATTAATATGATGAAAGTGACTGCACCAACCAACGGGCGGTTTCTAGCCGCTTTTCGAATCTAATATCGGTTTACGCTGTACGCGGGGAATTTGAACACTATGTGTCGAGCGAAACAGATGACTGACCACAACAAACTCCTTCACAATAAACCGGTTCTCATTATCCTTGAATGCATGAAACTCCCGGCACTATCGCGCTTCCATTTGGCCAACGTTTAAAAAGGTCAACTTCCTGGACCAGTCTGCAAAGTACGGGACTAGGGATGTCGTTATACTCCACGTCCTCCTCCTCCTTCTCGCCAGCCAGTAGACACCGAACAACGCACTTCTTAGCTGACACCTCGATGGAAAAGAGATCCCGTAGTGCGATGTAGACCGACGGGAGGTTTGTTAACAGAAACTGAACCCACTCGGTCTTGTTAAGCGTTAAAGAACGTTCCCCGTCATAGAGATACGCATGCATTTGACCAAAAGACGTTCGAAACCCTGACATCCTCCCCACTGTCCACCTTGATATTCAACCTCTGCGAGGTCTCCAAAGCCTGAGTGATACAGTTGAAATTCGGGAGCAAACCTGATTAAATACATCGTGCGACCAGTAAACGCTCCCCTTCTTACCATGGAATAGCACCCCGAGAGAATCGCCTCTGTCTTGTAAACAACCCCACAATTACACACTTTGATAGATCGCTAACCTCTAAAAAGTAAACCGACTTTAGGAAAATATACCCGTATAACGAATTCTATGCGTTCCTTTACGCCTGGGAACCATTCGCAGGTTTCACGTCGCATCACTGAAGCCCTTGGCATGGTACCGTCTGACCGTACCCCTCACAACCTACACCCTTATATACCACCCAATTTAGACCATCGAATCAGCGACGTGCTTATTTCGACCAATGGAAAGCAGGCAAATTAACGAAGTAGTAAGGGGTTCCGTTTCCGCGTCTACCTCCTCTTCCTCCTCCTCCTCCTCTCTCTCGTCAGAGTCAAAGTCTGAATCGTATTCTGAGGAAAACCTAACCCTAATTTGGTCGTAGTCCTTCACATCGTATATATCGGCATTGGAAGAAAACTTGTAGCAATTTAATGTGGCCTTTTTTAATAATGTATCCCGTTTTTTGTAAAAGTAAACAGTTACTAAACGCTTCGACGCCCATTTTGAATGTCACCGAGTGGATGAGAGCTAATGAATTCCAGCACCCAACGAAGTCCCAGTCCGGTCCCCCGTCTGACCGTGTAGCCCCTCAACACTACTCCCCTTATATATACCCAAATTTTAGACCAAATCAGCGACGTGCTTATTTTGACCAATAAGAGGGCTAGGAAATACGCGTTAGATTTAAATTTTTTCTAATTGTAACGGACCTCGTTATAGTGTAATCGCTAACAATACATGCAGAACTCTAAATCATCCTCAACAGTGTGTTGGTAGATACGCCAACACGAAACCGTCAAAGGCGGGAAAATCCTTGACGTAAAATATTTTTAGAGTGGAAACAGATGCCACTCTTTCACATTAATGCTTAGTTCACCAACAGAGGTCTAACCCTCTCTTCTTGAATATTACATTAGCAAAATCCTCAAGAACAGTCTCGTCCTCGTATCCTTCGCTAACAGGTTCATATCTCTCAAATATGATTCTAAAATGCATCAAACTCTGGGTAGTTTGCTTACATCTGTAATCATCTCCGTAATTCAGACTCGCCCTCTTCTACATCTAATTTATTAGTGCTAACAGTTACGTTATTCTTTAAGCAGTTGAAGAGTTATGGTACACTGGTTAGGCCCCTCCGGTTCAGACATGATTGAGCTAATGAAGTCTAGCATGCAGGAACCCTCAATTTATACAATTACCCCCCACCCTAACAATACTGTGGTTGCGTTATCACGGAAGGGTTCAAGTAAGTAGAGCCTGTAATCTCGAAAGAAACGGGTCCGTACATACCAACTAACTGATCCAAAATCGTAATCGCACCTCCAATGTATGAATCCATATAGTAGCGCACCCACAAGTGTCAGGACCTGACGTAGCCTCGGGTCGTGATCGTGACCACACGCATTCCGTTGAAATGGTCGTAATTATAAGGGTCACTGGTTACTCTAACTGTAGGTCTAAATTGGAGCAAAGAGTCTTCGCATACCCTCGACCTTGCAGAGTAGTTCGGTCTTTAATTTTAGGTATCGGATCGCATCGAGCGAGTCAGGCTCGTTTAGAAAACTGTTTAGCTCCTCCATGACACAGAATGAGACACACGTACAAAATTCAGCTATTTATAAGAGTTTCCGTTGCCCCACCACCACCACCGCTCCTACATTATACGTTTTACCGAACCGGTGAGCACTGTGTACGCCATGTGGGAAGTCATGCAGTAGGAGACAGTATGCAGCTGTGTTTGGCGGGAAAATTCTCCTTAGCTTCAAATTCCAACCTAACATCTACAGGTCCCGACTTGATCGAATCGTTCTGCTTGGAACAATCAATCACGTACAGAGGCACATGAGACGTGAATGTTTTAAAGTCAACCAGCGGGAGACCCCTGGTTTTTGATAGTACGAACTTTGGAATCGTGTGTACATGTCGTAAAATATACAGAGATCGCCGTGGGACATTGTCGTAAGAGGTAGTACTGTGAATTCAGATAAAGTTTAACATTCGTAAGGGCACAACGGTCCAAAAGTAGAGGCGTCCTTTCTTAGGTCGTTCTTTTTCTAACCGGTCTGAAAGGCCAGCACCACGTTTACCGAGGCTTTTCAATTTGCGAACTCGTTTTTATTGTCCAGCTCTGTCGAGTCGTTTGCGGTAGTGAAGGATATTCGTGAAGTTCCCAGGACCGAAACGGTAGGTGAATCAAAGTGTCTTTCTCAATCACGCGCAATAATTTTAATAATTTGTAACTATCTGACACTGTAACATGTGTGGTACACGCCACTCGAGCGATGTAATCTGAAAGTCGAGGTTTTGACGCGTCCGGTGAGATAACGGCGTTGACATCCGTAGCTGACCCTCAAGAGAACAAGCTCTTGCTTAACAATTCGCAACAATTCTCTTTGTAATCCTCGGCCAAAAACCCATCAAAAGTTTCAGAGGCACCGAATATGTAAATTCACCGGCCTCACTTGTCGTATTGGGACCGAGCCAGCACGCGTTTACGAGACACTTTTGCTCTTCATCCCTAATGGAGAGTAGTCCTTTTATAGTACTCGTTATACCTACATTTTTCGTCCCTGTCAACCTCTATACCGCCTATCTCGTACCTTACATCGTCGAATAAAAATGCGATGGCATTGTTTATTAGTGAGATACTGGCTTCACTCCCGTCAGCTTTTCCTTAGCACTCACTTTACCAGTGATGTGTATACTGCTTTTCGAACGGTGCCGTAATTATATCCTGTTGACTTATCGGAATTCTGATTTCGTCCGTTGTTCTTCAGAGTTGACGAGGCGTAAGGCTTATGAGAGTGAAACTCCCAACCTGTAACAACTTCATCATACTCTCTGCGGCCGACTCTATTGCCAGTAGCGCCATATTTGGAACCCCAGTGGACGCTAGAAACCGAATGTTTCGCGATGTTAAACACTACCGTCTTCCGGTGTTTACTGGCCAATGCCTGAGCAGACACTTCTCTAAATACTAGACCCATTGCCGCTTCCTAATGTGCAAGCGTAACGAGAACGGGTTCGTTTCTAAAGTTGATTAAATCGCCGTTTTTGGTCTCTGAGAGAGACCTCTATATTTGTTCACCCTGCGGACGTTTCACCGGTAAATAGATGACAGTGCTCGGTTTCTCAACTATTTTATACCCGGGAGCCACATCGGGGTAGAACTCGTGCAACACGTGTCCTTCCATACCGTTTTGAAAGGAACCGCAGTGCAATGTTGCACTCGACACGTATCGTGTTTACCCGCCATAATACTGACGGGGAGGTCGGGACATGTGGGTCCTTATGAGGCTCCAGTTCCTTAGCGGTGAAACCAAGTACTGAGGCTACCGAATTCGGCTTTTCAAAATGTATCGCTTCACTGCACGATACTCTCGCGGACTTTAGCGTGTTATTGTTTGCCTTAAGACTGAACGTCACACTTCCGTCAATGTGCGACTTGATATATTCTTCTATGTTTTCAATTTCATCATACGACCCCTCGTCTATCACTATTTCTTTGTCGACTCTCCGTAGTGGAACATGTCATTCACACCTCTTTCAATGTTTGGTATCGTATAGTACGTCGAGAGATCAATTAGACCAATCTCGTACTCTCCATCGCTCAAATCCATTGGTGGAAAGACCTCGCAAGATACGTGCGGAGCAGCAGCTCCGTTAAGTGAAAACATTACGCGCCAGAAAACTTTAAACACAAGTGACCGCAGACTACTGAGTCCTCAGACTGTTTACGCTCATAGTTATACTGTACGCTCACCCCTGATCCAAAGTAGGATAACGAGTTCTACCGGCGGTCTCAGATTTCCAAAGCTGTCAAAGTAGTACACTCTGTCTCCGAGTTTTCTTATAACATACCCAGTGCGTACCTTCACCGTGGGAACTGTCCAGGTTAACTATGGCCGACTCGTACTGCCGCGGGGTCTTGGGCAGTGTGTCCCTCATGTAGACACCTCGAAAGCTTGGAATATTGAGAGTAGCCTCGCATAAACGGATCAATTCGTGGTTTGTTAGAGGTTTTATCGGTATCGAGATTGTTGTTTTTTTTTACAATACCTCTTCTTTTTCCTCACCCCACCACCTCCCCTCTTTGGATAACGGTTTCAGGTAGAGCCACTCTGCCCTTAGGTTTTAACCCCTCCCTCGCTTTGTCTTTGGTTTTTTTCTTTCTCACCACCCCCCAAACGCTGTTTTAGCTTTCATTGCTGCCGTCACTGCTAAGGCCGCGGCCCTTTTCTCCTACACTAGCGTCTCCCCGATTTCACCCTTTGCCAGCTCTTTCGGCCAATTCCTTGTCGGCCTCTCGCCGGTGTTCTAAATCCGTGTATTTTCGAGTACGCTATATCGTGGAGCTTACAGGCAGAATCGAGTTTGTTAATACCCCCTATCACCCCTTGCCAATCTCACCCACTAATCTCGTACCTGGCCCCACAGTACTGATAGCCGCCGGGAAGGTGTAATTCGACAGGTAACGCGTCAACAGCAACGGTTTATTATGGTGCCTACAGCGGGCAGTGCGTTGTTCAGGTACGCTGGTCACTATACCTCTACCCCGCTTGACAGCTCGTTTCACTCTGTTTGAATTACGTTTTGTGGTTCGCCATTTATATACCGTATCACTTTATACAACTGTTTGAGTAGCGGATTCACGCAACACAAGTAATCTGCAGTACGTCGAAGATGTCCGCCTCGGATTTTGTGACAGTACCCGGTAAACTCGTCAAACTCCAGCACGTAACTGTCTGTTATAAAATAAATACGACCGTTTTTATATCTGAAACCTCCCTTTATGGACCCCGGAACACCGGGGAGTACGCTTGAAGTCATCCCCAACATGGTGCCTGTGAGGGTGCATTCGTTTAACTCTACAACAAACTTGTCATCAACGAAGACGTAGGTTTTTACCCATATTACTGTTTAACGCTGCATTGACTTTCTTAACTCTGGTATGTACGATTCTGCTAATGGGTCTTTGATTGGACAGTCTAAGTGACGGGTAATCTATAACGTATAGAGTTCTGTCTACGATCATGACTACGTCCCCGTTCGGTCTCTGGTACACGGCCGAAACGTTAGTAAAGTCTGACGGTAAGAAAGTCAACCAACTTCTGTAATTATCATAGGATTGGTAAACTCTTCACGCGTTCTATGGGCTTCGTTCAGGCTTAGTATCCAAACGTATTTACCGTAAAACGCGTATAGTCTGTTTCTCACTACTAAGAACGTGTTGAGTTTGTGTCTTAAATTACAAATGTCCAAATCTGTAGGTGTAGGCGTAGGCGTGACCTCTATTGGTCTATTGGTAGCCGATGTTGTCGTCGTAGTTGATGTTGTTGTTGTTTTGTGGATGGTGTTGTAGATGTTGTAGTGGATGTTGAGGTGGAGGGGGCCGGTGGTCCGTAAATATACTGTATTGCCATTTGATCATCTCTGTCTAAATCATATTTGTGTAAAAGATTTGAAAATACCATGTGGTACAAAATAAAAAGGATACATTATAGACGACGAAAAGTGATGAATGTTGCAAGCCTAGAGCGTGTCCAATTTCGTGTAATAGAACCAAAAAGAAGGAAACTTTTTCCGGGCGCAGGTAGATCCATTGTATAATCCCAATCTTCTTCACCGTCCATATGAACATCTGTCTGGTTCATCCCCAATATAGGGAGAAAGGCGTGACCCACTGAACCGCCCCTACCATCAAACACACTCTACTGCAATTTTTCCGTAGATAATACGAAAGATGTTTCCTGGGAGTGATACTTAAAAATGATTGTGGGACTTATAGGGGTCCCGCCGGAAGGTCAGGTTTGGAATGTCTTGAGAATAGGGCGAACGCATCCCGACATAGTTGGTCATACTGATAATTACTAACCGTACATAAACCAGGTAATATCGTTTTTTCCGCCATCCGTAGTTTGGGCTTGCAGTGAAAGACGCTATTAACTCGTCTGAATTGTCGCATCTGGGCTGGTTCATTAAGTTAGTCGTCTCCTCATTTACATATCCGGTCACATTCAAGCCGAACGTCTCTTGAAACCTAACGATCGCCTGTGTAATGTCTGTGGAGAGCTCTGAGGTATTAGTATCGAGATATCCGTATCTCTCCAAGTACAGCAAAGTTTTATTAGCAGCAATCAGAGGAGCTACACATAGAATGAATACCAAGACCCACATCTCGCCAGGTTCTAAAGTAAACTGACGGTAAAAATGTCAGCAACTCACATATAAATAAAACCATCACGGTTTCGATCTAACCCTGCTCACTGGATCTCTAAAGTATGGGTTGACAATGTTGAAGCTGATCCACTCGTCTTTATCGGTTAAGTGTATAGCGTCCAGCGTCGGAGCCAGTAGTTTGTACATACCGTAATAGACCTCGCTCAGTACTCTCAACTAGGTAATTCATGGACACCGGCGTCACTCATTTCGGTAGGATCTCCCAGATTAGTGACTTTACCGGTTTGTGCGTTCCAATTTCGCCCCGCTCTGTTTCATGGCGTGTTTTTGAAAGTATTTCAGATTAACAGCTTCGCCCTCGTATAGAGGCTCTTCTATCTCGCTCAGACGCATACGTCCAAAACTCCAGTAGCCGTCTTTCATCTGAGGTAGAAGTGATAGTGCCCTATCTACATATCGTTTTAGTCGTAGCGTCCGTAGGCTCGACTGGCCATCCAACCAATGCAGAGTCTGAAATTATCGAATGTAACGGTAGAATCTGTAATACTCTTGATAGGTGTAAGGGTACGTAGTTGTGACAGAGTCACAGCATCGCCCAGTCCCTCACCATCGCTCAAGTTGATTATTCTTCTCTTTTTAGCGTCTATTATCTCAGTATCGAACTTTAGTGTTCTTTTGTTTAGCGTTCGCAAGTTGACGGCGTCCGCTTCGTTCGTGGGGTCAGCTACGTTAGGTAGTCTATTATTTCTGGCATCGAGTTTATTCGCATTTAGTGTCTTGAGCATAGACCGGGTCATATCTGTTTTGGTGTCTTTTAATTTCTTGTCCAAGGTCTGCAGGTTTACCCCGTCACCAGCGAGAAGAGGATCAGCCATCTCTCCGAGTCTTTTGTTATCACATTCCCAGACGTTACCATCACTACTTCTTTTTAGAGTGTTCGTTTTAAGATATTTTTAGCGTCACTGCATCTGTATCCCCAGTGGGATCACCTATCATGCGCAATCTGTAGTTGTCAAACCTGTAATATTTGCTGTCCGTGTCCTTATAGGGCACCTCACCTTCACTAGCAAGACGGCGAAGAGTCAGAGCATCGGTCCAGAGTATAGCATCACCTATGTTGCTAATCCTGTTACCTTTAGCGTCCATCACATTTTTCTTGGATACAAGCGAAACGTCAGACACAGTCTTGAGGACTGCGCTATCCACATTATTTTTCAAGGTCTGCAAGTTTACAACGTCTAGACTCTGCTGCGCATCGGCCACGTTACATAACCGTTTGCCTTTGATATCGTAGTTGCCGTCGACTGTCAGACTGAATCCTTGTCCAGGCGGACCTCTCTTACCGGCCTCACTACCGGTGCGACCAAACTTGTCCACGCTCATTTCGAAACTGTACATTACGGGGTTTTGTTTTATACATTTATACCAGAGCTCTGTATCTGGCGTTACCACTACCGCTTATGAGTTTTAGCTCCCTCAGCTCTTCTACGATGTTAATAATCTCGTTTTTATGCCCCGTATTACCGGCCTCAGCGGAGCTTACCAACACTCTTAGCCTCTCACACAATTCATTCGGGTCGTCATAGTACACAGGGTCAGGGACGTGACAGGTCCTTGAATCCCTTACCAGTGTGTGTTTTGGGGAATAACTTTGAAATTACGAGCTCATATTTTGTGGAGTTGTTACGGTTTATGTTGCTTTTATAATTGTAACCTCTTTTTGTGCGCCTGTGTCCGCTTCATTATATCCCTGTAAGCGTGTAAATCGTTTTCGTCGTACTCTTCCTTGAGTGGTGCACGTTTGAAGAGCAATTCATAAAGACCCTTTGTAGGCGTGTAGTGTACGTCATCTATGACTATACTGCCGTCATTATCGAAAGTTAACGGTTTGTTCCCCGACCATTAGTGTACTGTTTTCGTAGCGTGGACCGTATATGGAATCAATCTTTCTATTGCTGGGAATGTCCTTCATTAGTGCCTTCATGTAACTTGACAGTCAACGCGTTCTGGAATGAATCTTTGACCCACTGTGAGGCCTCCAGCTGACCTTCGGCCGTGGAGAGGGCCGTGCTTACGTCGGGTACCGTGGTTTCCAGCACTTTAATTGTGTACAGCTGGTACTGTCGGAGAAGACGTTACGGGTGGAGAAAACTTGGTTGGTTCGTCTTTTATACCGTCCTCGTCATGCTCTTCTTTTGGTTCCCCTTTAATATCGGGGTCCTTGGTTTGCTTTCGCAGTTCCGAGAGGAGGGGTTTGTACTGTTTTTTCCAGACGGACTTCGGAGGACAGGTTTCCTTGTTTGAACTCCTTGTACTTTCGTTTAATAGCCGTTCTTAACTTTGATATCTCGGCCTTTAGCTGTTTCTCGTTCCGCTCCATCTTTATCAATGATGACACCATCTGTCCGTTTAACACTTATATACACTCAATTTTTAAGGTAGTTCGACTTGTCTGAAGAACATTGCCCTTTTTTGGTTTTACGAAGGAAGTGAATGATTTCACAAAGTGACGCTTCCGTACCCAGTTTCTTGAAGTATACCGATCTCGGTATCTGTACTCGTCCCCGTGATCTGAACACAAAGGGTTCTCTTCCAGCCGTCCCTCCACTGGGGGATCTCGGCCACTGTATACTTGTCGTTCTCTACAGTCTTATCCATAAACCCTTTTAACTGTGCGATGGGGTTTCTCACTGTACCGTGTATGTGAATTAGGTAAGAGTTGAGTAGCCAGAACTCACTCGGATTGGCTCCTGTGAACCGCCTCCACGCCTCAAACTGCTTACGGTCTGTAATGCTATACACCCCGTCCCGCAGACTTTATTCCGAATCTGTCGCAATACATGGGCACCGT
This sequence comes from Homalodisca vitripennis, assembly GCF_021130785.1. Lineage (NCBI taxonomy): Eukaryota > Metazoa > Arthropoda > Insecta > Hemiptera > Cicadellidae > Homalodisca > Homalodisca vitripennis. The sequence continues at coordinate 75,092,552 of NC_060211.1, forward strand.
TGGTAGAGCCGCCTTGAGAAATTCGGATGTAAAGAGACTCTGACACAGATTGTTTACGCCTGCAAACACTTTGTTCCTCTCGCCTCTCGGCAGTCCGTCAGGGACCCGGCCGTACGCTACGTTGTAGCTGATGTCACTGTAACACTTTGATGCCAGTACGTGTCTATAGATTGTAACAGGTTTCCTAATAGGTATAGTTCGCTCCGTGAGAATGATGCAACGTGAGGCGTGTGGGAATTTTACAACCGTACTCTAACATTTTTATATACAGACTTGGGCAAACTGTATACCACCGTGCGCGTTTCTCAGCGGTACAAGCTTTCCGAATTGAATCTGGAAAATGGTCTGAATCTGGACAAGAAGTTCTGTGATTCCCGCACAGTACACTTTAACATGTCTTCGTGATACACAACTAGTTCAAATGGTACACCTTTCTCTTGGCTCTTTTTCAAAAAATTCTATCCAGATATCGCGGTTATAAAAGCGTTCGCTGGACGAGATCATTAGCAGAATTACAGGAGGAATGGTTGCACTGTACTGTCCTTGGCGTTTGTGTCTCCAACACCTTCTATTGAATAGAAAGCCGTGTGGTGGTCGTGCTGCTACAGTAATTACCGCAAAATTTTTTCTTGTTTGGGTAGTACCATGTACACAGATTTGAATTGACTTTGTGGAGTCTCTGGTTCGAGAACCCTCTAATGTCGTTATAAGTGTAGATCCTAACCATTATAGATCTTGAACAAAACTGTCGAGACCTACGCGGTACCTTCCATTATCAATGTCATCGTCCTTACTTATGACTATAAACCCGTGTCTGTCCTTCCAAGCCATACTGCACAACTGCTTGAATTTTTCCAGTCCATGTCGGTATTTACGTGATCGCTATAGGCGTAACGCAGGTTTATGTCGTCTTGTTTGAACAGTATTATAAAGTTGGCATTGTCCCTGATAAGCTGTTTAGGTATGTGCGTGTACGTTTTGCCCGAGATAAAACGTGTCTATGTTCTTGTGTCTGCCCATAGTGAAGTAGTTACGGATGTTATCGTGTTTTTCGCAAGCTATATCGTCAAAAAACCATAACTGAGTTCTCTTTGGCCTCGTCCCGTCGTAATGACCTGCGAGTTATCATCAAAGGCGAAATATCCAACTTCTTTCGGCATTACCTTTGACAGTAGTTGGTACTTTGGCTGATACAGAGATTTTGAAAATACGTACACATTCTCGAACCGTAATCCGTTCGGATCTACAAGTAGATTGAATAGTACGTTTGTCTTGCCACAGTTCGAGGGGCCTACAATCAGGCTCCTTATAGTGTCGGGTAGGAGCGGACCGTTCTTGTTTTTGCGACCTAATCCGCTACCTATAAACTCGTCCATATTGCAGACTTTAAACATTATACCTTGCTTTACGACCTTCATTTTGGTAATGGAGTTTCCAAGACACCGCGTCACCTTTTATATTTTACTGTGTTTGGGCGAATAATGTCTTTGGAGTTTACCCAGCTATCGTGGGTATGGTCAAAAGCCACGCCACCGCAACCAAGGCCTTGAGGCCTTTCCGCCTAAGAACTTTATCGACGAGATAGACGTTTCCTGTTGCGGTTCTTATCAGTTCCTGCTCATAGAATCCGCCTTGCAAAATGTTGCCTCGTATATCTTGTAAAATATATGTTACAGGTTTTGTAGGTTTTATTGCAAAGATTGTAAACGTCTCGTTTTGACCAATTGGGTAAATAACCCTTTTTGAAAACTCCTTTGTGTCTGCTTATCCCTAACCCGATCGTTTACATGGTATTTAGGTTTTGTATGGCTTGATGGGTCTACTTTTTGTTTATTCGGTCGAGAATCTGTTTTACATGTTTTCGTCTAACGTCTTTTGGTTTCATGCCGGTCGTCCTGTGTACAGTACTGTTGTACTCATTAACCTATAATAGGTAGGATGCTTAACCATTCGTAGCTACCGCGTGCCCGTAAACATTTTATAACATTTTTTCTTTAAGAGTTCTGTTTAGTTCGTTCTACAATGGAACTTTTCAAATGTGATTGGGTGGAGTACAGGTTAATGTTGTGTTTCCGTACGAGTTTTGTTGACGTGAATGTTGTACCACTCTTTACCTTGGTCCGTTTGCAAGTTTTTCATCTTATGTTTTAGCTAGTATGGACCCTAGTGCGGCTGCGACCTCTGCACCGGATTTGTTTTTTATGGGTATGGCGAATGCGAATTTTGTGACACAGTTGAGCATCGTTTAATATATACTTGTACCCTTTGTTCGCTCTTGCATGCGGAATCATCTCTAACAAGGTCGGCCTGATAGAGATCGTTAAGTCCTTTCAGCGTGACCTTGCGTCTAGGATAATTTCGTCTAGCCGGTTTGTGCAGTTCTCTCGCTATAGCGTCCATGTTGGGAAGTGATCCTTAGGTGGTAATACAAGTGTATTTATAAATGTCTAAGTGGTGTGGTTTTGGAAACATCCACGTCAGGCACGCGAGTGTCTGACGCCCAGGTTAAACATTATTGGATTTGGAAGTCCGTCCAGAAGTGACTGGTTGATACTCCTTGACCCAATAATGCCCCATCCCTTATTCTTAGACATTACACATACATTCACGGTCTCAGGGACTTATGGGGTTTAGCCCACCCCGAAGGACCACATTCGTACCGAACCGTTCGAGGGCCTAGTCTTGTTCATCTCCATGCCCAAGTCCAAACCCCTTACTGAGCTCCCACATTCATACATACCCATTTGCACAGGGACGGTTGGAAAGAAGGGTGATGAAGACGACTGGAAGTGTGCAGGACGAAGGATGGGTGTTTACAACTTGGCGATTTTTGGTTGTTCGGGACGCCGAGCAGGACCCTTTTCGTTTGAGGTGCTTTTTGAATTCTACCTCCCAGGCTAGGAGATAGTCTACCTCGTTCACCACACCTTCCCAGTATTCTCTTTCTATAGCATCGTGTAGAAGGGCCTCTTCCAATTGTTCATTGTGCAGTTCCCATTCTTCTTCGTCACGCGGTTGAGCCTGCCAAAAATTTAAAAACCTATACAGGCTATCCACAATGTCCCTGCGCTCACTGGCAAGAGTTTTAGGGATTTCGCGCATAGGGTCCACGCTGTAAGCGGGAATACCCCAGAGAGTTTCTAATACATCTCATCGCCCTATAACAGCGCTCACAGTCGTTACAAAACCCGTATTTTGGCATAATGTGGTATAACATGAACCCGTCGTCACAACTTATTTGCCAGATCTCGCATTCGTCCGGTGATCGGGTAGAAGCCATCTCTGCAGGTGACCGCACTGAGAGCGAGAGTGGACTGGATGTAGGAATGGTTGGAGCTATACTGGATACCTCCCAGGATGTAGGCTTGTGACATGACCGGTCATGTGACCTCCCCTCCACTTGGACGCTGAGCTCCCGTGCTCTGAAACACAGTTAGTTACAATGTTGACCTCACTTCTAACGATTCTGCAAGTGATTGTAAAATTGTCTAAGCTCCTGGCATGGACAGACCCGCCGCCACAGCAGCCATCCATCTCTGCCTGGGCATGGAGTCGGGCTCCACCCGTCAGCTGGAGCGGGATGCACGGCGCGAGTGGCGACTTTATTTTGGGAGGTCACGTCGAGGTAACCGCTCGCGCACCCGTCAGGTAGTGGAGTACGACTTCACCGTTTCTGAGTTGTGGAAGCCCCTACCTGACCCCTGTGTCACCCCGGCATGGCTCCCGTGGGACGAGGTCCCTACTCTCCAAGCCCTAGCCGCTCTTCAGGTATGCAGAAGATTCGAGAGTAGAGAGGGGTTGCTTCATCATTTTGAAGAGTCGGGACCACGTGGTTTGCTACCGATCCTCAAGGGTGTATGGGACGAGTCAGGTAAGTCTTGCTGTATGTAATGTGTTAGTTTTTATGCTTTTTTAAAGCCAAAAGGTAAAGTGTCATAGGGTCCTTCGAGTTTCCTTTTGGGTCCAGTAATTTTAAATAATTTGTGCTCCTCCACGGTAACAATGTTCTTTTCTTTAGTACGTCTTATTCTGTTTTCAACTATCTCCAAGCTTACATCGGTCTCACTCAGCACCATTTCTTTTAATTTGGAAAAGTTTAATGTTTGGCTAGTTTTTAAATTTAGAGTAAGGCCTTTTATTTTACAAACTTCAACTAGTGTGTTTTTATTTGTTGACCAGACAAGATAGGCGTAAGTCTTGGGGCCGCCTGAAACAAATTCAACGATGTGGAGAGCCGGGGCCGTAGTCAACCAGTTCATCGGTCATCTCGCCCAAGTAATCCCCTGTGGGGACCTTGTACATACCTTCCCTTTGTACGTAGAGGACACTGTCTGTGTCGTAATAGAGGACCTGGTTCTCCAGAGCTTCCAGATGTTCGTACAGCTTGAGTCTTGCTTGGGAGGTGGTGTAGGCAGCTAGTACGACGTTAACTGTTCTCAAGGATTCCCCGACTTCGTCAATATGTTGCCAATTAACAAGGAGTACATTTTCATTTATTTCTTGTAACGTGTTTACTTGGACCCCCGGACTTGTAAGTAATTTGTACAGGTCGCATGGTTCTCTAACAATTGATGTCTTTGTTTGGTTCTCTCTTTTGACCGAATTTACCCCAGAAAGAATTTAACATTAATTTAGCTAGGGAGCGAAGACCCCCGTTCTTCTCAATTTTGGTCGGGTCCAGGTGAATACCTTCGTGTTCGTGGTAACTATGAATGTACTTGGCCTTGTCTTCTTCAGTTAGGCACCAGGAGGGGTAACCTGATGCCTCTTGTTTGATTTTTAAAAATTTGTTTATGAAGTCTGTGAATAGACCCCCTGTCTCGTATCTTGCCACCTCGTACTCCCAGAGCTCATACATTTTCTACAATTTCGTATCCCTTTTCCACAGCCTTGCGTATTTCCTGCATTGTCCATGTCCCTGTCAATGCTCTTTTCCTCGATGTTGTGATTACACTCTGTGTTTGACGTTTCTAGACCACATGTACGGCATAAAACAAACATTAATTTATTGTTCATGCGCGTGCTGCTGGAAGGACGGGATGATACAAAATTTAGAGGAGGCAGGACTTTACACTTGAGGAGGCCTTCGGCCTTCAAGCCTCTTTCTCTACACTCCTTGTCCCCTACACAAAGATTTTTGGGTGCCCCCGAGGATACATTCCACGTTTACAGACGTACGGGTAGAGTGAGCATACGTCCACGTACTGGATAGTTTCCCCGTCCTCGCACTTGTGATATGATTTTGCATTTCCTGTCCTTCCCCCGAAGAAGGCATCTCTGGGGTTGAGCGGGAGTGTGTTTAGTATGGGGAGAAAATTTAGATAATCCAATTGTTGTTCTTCTCCTTCAGTTTTTGGAACTGACACTCCCACATTTCAACTACTTCATACCCTGCATTCTCAAGTCGAGAAGTTTTAGATTTGGTTCTCTCGAACCTTAAATGCAGAGTATCGGAAGGGTCATCTGTAAGGGGCTCTTCCCTTTTAAAAGGAAAGCAATTAGGACACCCGTGGAAGTAACAGCCCTGAAATTCATAGATTCGTTCTCCGTCAAAACCGTCTACTTTTAACCCCTCAATTTTGATTTCTCTCCCCCGCCCCGCGTGCTGAATTTGAACACCGCGCTTTTCTTCCTCCCAAGACAGCCATTGCAAAGCGATAGGCGACTGAATGTCCACAAGACGGTATCCGTTCTTAGGGATCAGACCGATGGTGTTTGGTTTTAGGAAGTTGCGTCTGAAAGCCAGATTGCATGCGCTGGCAATGGTGACCGCTTCCATGAAGGGGTCAACATTGCACTCTTTCAAGAAAATGTCTCTGAATTTAATGCACGCTTGCGCCAGTATGTCTACATCTGAAATACAGTACTCGATCAACTCTTTTTGAAAATGAAAAACTACATTGTTAGCGACTTGTTCGTTATACCAATTTTCAAAATCTCTGTGGGTTTTTTTCGAACATGGTTTCAGGGCTGTAGTACTCCTTGGATGGTATGGGGCCTACATAATTTTGGTTTGCCAATGTGTTGAAGAGGTGAGGGAAGTAGCCCTTCTTCTTCTCCGGGGGAAGGTCAAAGGCTTTGGGTAATGCAGAGAGGGCCATGGGGAAATAGTTTAGCGAATCGATAAATCGCACATTGTCCAACTCCATAAGTATGACTTTAGTGCCACGCATAATTAGCTCTGGAGTGAATTTGGTTTTTTTCGAGAACGTACTTTAGCAGAAATTGAAAATCGAAACCTTGGCCGTTATGAGCAATGACGCATAAATTTTTGAATTTTTTTCTCTCCTCCATTACGTACTCCATAAAATGATTGGTCGGGTCTTGTCTAAAGACCCTGGTGCGGTTGTTGCAATTTTGGCAATTTCCCTTATCAATGCATTTCCAACAAAATTGCTGCGATACACAGAGATTGACTTTATGAATTTTTGAGTTTTCGGTTAAAATTTCATCTTGGCGGGTCTCAAGGTCGAAGAAGATGAACAGGAAATCTTTAGTTTTGGGTTTGTTTGTGTCAACCCGCATGTAACATTGATGGTTTGGTAGCATATAATCGTTACAAGTTTTGCAAAACTCTTCACCGCACACGTGTTTTGACTTACGATTTTTGAAATATACGAGTTTTTGACAGTCTTTACATTTCTTTACTGACTTGCAAACGCTCACCCTTGTGGGCTGCGAAGCAAATTTGGTTTTTGAATTTGATGTTACAATTTGGACAAACTATTCCTCCATGCTCCTCTTTACATGGTGGAGATACAGTCTGACACGCAGGGCAGATATTGGAACACCTGTGTTCACACCTTGTGGTCATAAGGGGTATGGCAAGGCTCGCAGAAGTAGGTGCATACAAAAGCCGCAGTGAGAGATGTAATCACATTGTAGTGTCCATCGTGATAAAGCAGGTTGATTTTGTACTGAGCATCAGAGTTGTTACCATTAAAGTACACAATCCGGCCTTTGTTTCCATAGCTGTAGACTGTAATGTTGTAATCTTTCAGGTGGTCTTGGAATTTTGAAAGTTCGGGGATCCCCGCTCCCAGTTCTGGAATTTGGACACCGGCTTTGGTCATCAGTCTTTGGGCTCTACAAGTTTGTCGCTTACCCTTATCCTGCCTTATTGCTTTAATTTGAGGATCTTTCTTGGCGTAGGCTTCGGCCACAACCAACGCCCGCGGTAAACATAGGTTGTCGCGATTATTAATAACTACGATACCCTTACGGGACTTACACTCTTCGTAAAAAGTATTGTACAAGCCAGGTCTCACTCTACCCGTTCCTACCGGAATATTTACTCTAGTGCATTCTACTTGGAAATGTATCGCTGGAGGTGAGGGCTTCGGCATTGCTCTGGACGATCCCTCCGAATACGGTCCACAACACGTCACTGTCCAGCTCACTGGCGGGTCGGAATGCTACGTACCCCGGCTCTTTGAATTTTAAATTTAGGGACCTCAGAGTGAAACCGAGTTGGTCTGTGTCTTCGGCATTGGCCTTCATTCGGTCCATGATTTCGGCGAACCCCCGTCTTACCCAGTCGAGTTCCGTAACCCCTTCAGGGACAGAATTAAATTTAAAAGTCACTTTAGTACCCACGGACTCGAAACCTTGTAACATAGGTCTCGTCGGTACACACTACACGTACGGGCTCCATCTCTGTATATAACTGTATAAGTATAGTAACTGTATAACTGTAGTAACTGTATAAGTATAGTATAGTATAGTGTTAGGAATGCTTAGTACTACTTAGTTAGTGGGTTAGTCGGTTAGATTTCGATACTATCGACTATTACTTGGATGTGTTGCTGTGGTGTGCTGCAATCTAGCGTGCCTCTACCGCAACTGACTGGAAGGGGATAATTTCGGTCTCTTATAAAGCCCCGGTCACAAGGATCCAGGATATGGCAATGGCCTCGTTGACCCTGGGCGGACGGGTAATCTTGCCAAGCGGAACCGGAGCAGGATGAGGCGTTGGTTGCGAATTTGATTAGCGACTGCGCTTCCCGGACGCGGTGACCCTGGGTGGGCGGCATTCCCAGACAGACCGCATTCCCAGACAGGGCGGCATTCCCAGACGGGAGTGCTGTTGACCTTCGCGGATGTGGTGGGCTCGAGCCGGACGCGACTGCTTTACTGATTACTGTGTTTTGTTTCAGGTGGCTACGGGTACAGCTGACGGCTGACTCTTGTAGTGCAGTATACTCTTATAGTACAAAATAAACAAGTTTTTTTCTATGTAAGTATTTGATTTTTCCCGCCACTTTTTTTTTTGGTTCCCCGCAATTTGAGGGATTTTTTTCCCGCGCGTGAGGGATTTTTCCCGAATTTGAGGGATTTTTCCCGTGGGGGCGGGGCTTAGCCGCCATCTTGGATCACGTGACCTGCTCTCGACCAATCAGAGCGCGGGGCTATCCTCCGGGTTACTCTACTGATCTGATTTTGGTGGTAATGTTTATCTCTTAAGATTATAGTAACACTTATCTCCGTTGATGCACAAAGAAAAATTCAGCGGGAAAGAGAAAGAGTGATAAGATATTATGAGTTAGGCAGGTTTCCACAAAGTGTTAAGGGCTTTTTATATCGCGTGTCGTCCTCCTCTAAAAGAAATAAACTCCTACGTAAAGTAAAGACAATACTTAACATTTTATAAATTCCTGCAATTTTATTTAGCCACAGCGACTTTTCAGTTGAGTGTTTTTAATGTATTATAAAGCTAACCGTAATTAAGGGCATGAAATAAATTAAATGCGTCATGCTTTTTAGGAAGGGCCAAAATTTCATTTTAGTTTACAATGTTTCTGTCACCAAATTTATTACACATAATTAAATTGACATACAACCTACATATTCAATATATTACCCACCGACAGCAGTGTGCTTTTTTCTAAAATAAAGTACAGGAGAGCTGTAACTCACTGAAAACATTTTTCTTGGTAAGGTATTATTAGAGAATGATTTGATTATTCTAACTGAACCGGTTTTCAAACAATCGGTCTTCAAACGGTCATTCAGACAAACACAATCAGACAGGAATGTTGTTTGGTGGGTATAGATTAACTATTGCTGATTGATATACTATAAGTCTTAATACATGGCTATCAAATTTGATGGTAAATAAACTATATCAATTCTAATACGTCGCATTCCATCTATTGCAACAATTTTCCCCTACAACTTGTCTTGTTAAATTTTTCAATTTTTAAACCATAACATTTCTATATACTACAATTTTTACAAATGTAAGTCAAATATTTATTGGTTTCATACTTTTCTGTTTCTATACTTAAGTCCGGTATACCTTTATATGATTACTAAAAATTCAATACATACCAACGTTCTGTAATACTAAGCACACACCTGGGTTTTTATTACTGCTAGTAAACTGCATATAAATGTATTCTTAAATGAGAATCCACGTTTGAAATCGTAAATGGTTAACATAAATGGAACATAATGGTCGTGTTGAACAGAACGATCTTTTGTAAGCAATAGAAAAGCTTTTCGGTATTGTGTTACCAACATTAAGTACAGAGGAGGGTCAGTGGATTATTGCCAAATTGGTTCCAATTGGTAGTTTGTTGCAATTTATAGAACTCTGAAATAATCGGGAAGTTTTGATGGTTATTTAGTAAGCCATAACCCAATACCTATATTTGACTACTAACATTTGCAGGGTTATATTTAATAGAAGCTTCTTAGTTTTAAAGTCAATAAATATGGGTTTTCCTCACGAATTTCTTCTTTTGCAAGTTTTATTTATAATAAACGTTTGGTAATATTTAAGCACAAAAACTCTAAAAAAAGAAAAATAGTTATTTTAATATCTTGGTGTAAGGCCTTTCGTTTTCAAAACAAATTTCATAAGACCCAGATAATTTTATGGTTTTTTTTCAATTAAAAAGGAAAGGGCTTAAGTATTTATAATAACGTTTAGTAATAGTTAAACAAAAAAACTGTAAAAAAAGAAAAATAGTTATTTTAATATCTCGGTGTAAGGCCTTTCGTTTCCAAAAAAAATTTCATAAGACCCAGATAATTTTATGCTTTTTTCAATTAAAAAAGAAAGGGCTTAAGTAAATAAAGTTGTATTACTATTCGAGTTTTTGTTTTCTAATTAATAATAACATCCAAAAATACAAAAGATTATATAACGTTAGGTATAATATTTTTATATTTCTTATCATTGAATATTAAAACTTGATATACTGTAATTAGTAAGATATTCGTTTACATATTGAAGTACATTAAACTAATATATTAAAAATATTAAGCTCTACATTGTTATAAGTGTAATAAAGACAACATTTCTAACTTTAAGGCAAGGGAGTTACAACTAGTTGCAAGCTATGGCTAGATAAATGAGATTACGATTTAAAAATGTGTTATTAAATTCGTGTTAGTTAAATTGTAATATATATTTTATCTACATGTAGCCTAAAGCCTTTATAAATAATGTAATGCCATTTTAATATATAATATGCTAACAATGCTTTCAAAGAGGTTTAGTCCCAAATATTCTTGCTTGGACCTCTGTATACATCTTAAATTAAATCATTGTTAAACTGCATCTGGCAGCAATCTACTATTTTCAAAAAAGATAGTGTTGTCCCATAATGAAAAATATCAGAGTAGTTATATTGTTTTATATAATATTCATAAAATAAGGATACATACTTGACGATTCAAGCAGAAGTCGGGTCAAAAGTTTTAGTTCTGTAATGTCATCATCGCACATTATTTCTACCACATAGTCCTCGTACGATTATGCAAGATACAAACACTTAAAATACAGAGGCTGAATATAATCCCATACACTTTATTTAATATATGGAAATATGACACATGAGATAGTCTAATTAAGTATATTCCTTTTCATAAGTATAGTTTTAAATTGAATTTTTTATTAAATTCAATTATTTTATAACAGTCCACATTGATACGCTATTATAAAGTTCCACATATTGACTTTGCAATTACTTTGTTTGATTTTTAACCAAATGACATGCTTTTGGTGTCAGGAGCTTTTTAAACTGCAGGTTAATTTAATGAGGATTACCTTACCACTTAAAGCGATAATAAGAGTAAGAAAATATATGATGTATTTATTCCAAAAAAGTATGAACAATTAATTAAACGCGGTTGTAGGTAGTATAGGAAACATAAACAATTTATAAGAGTGATATATTTTAAAATGTTATTGTTGTGTCGGTAATACAATAGTATACAATATCTGCTTCTGAAGACAAAACACATTTCTGCAATTGAAAGATGTTAACTTTAAGTGAACACATTTAGTGATATCTAAATAAAGGCTTGAATAAATAGAAAAACACTCCTAAAATATTATTTGTCTTGGTTTCAATTAAATTAGTAGGATAGAACCTCTGTATTACGTAGTGTGTTGGTGGAGTAATCAACACAATTAGATATGGAAGACATACTCTTGTGTCGGGAGTTTCAAACATTGCGTTCTTAACAATGAATATTTATGGAGTTCCCTTTCTGCCTCACATGAATGCATAACCTTTTCGATGTTAAAACTTTCAGAAATAATATTAAAACAATGTTATAATTTTTATACTAAAACAAAACTATTAAACTTAAATTATGTATTAACATTTTCCTGATATCCTCCCTTCTAAAGATTTTAAAGTAATTCTTCTTATCGCTTAAACTATGTGCAAATTAGTCACGATTAAAACATCGGTTCCTCAGTCAAACCATCAATTAAATATGTTAACTCTTATTATGTTCAACATAAAAAAGTAAGGGGTTTACGGGTTGTTAAAAATACAGCCCGTCAAAATTATTTTCACTATTACTCAAAGCTGGGAATCTGGAAAATCCTAAATCCTAACGGGGCTAACCATTAACAACTCAATTACACTTTTATGGGGATGAAAATCAAATGATTATCAGGTTCGAGTTCAGACACTAAAAGGCAGAATTTAGACCGGTTCATCTGACATCACAGCCATTCCCCAAACCCTTAAGTGCTTAAATATCAAAATGGTTTATATCTGTATATTCCTGATCCATTCGTGTGCATATTCACCCTGAGAGTCACGTCATAATCACTAAATTAAACAGCCGAAAACCGTAAGTCGCAACCTTTGAGCTCCAGCCAACCGAGCCTGGGAGTACAGCACCGTTATCAAGTACTAAATTACTTACGCATACCGCATAGCTCCCTAGAAACGTCAGGTTACTAAACTCATCCGTGTAACAATCAATAGCAAGGCAAGGATCAGAGTAATAAAACTATCAAAGTAAGCTTCTTTACGAGCAATCCTTTTGGACAACACAGCTTTGCAATATTTTATAATACATATATTTTTTCCGATCTATTATAACTTTGTGTTTTGTATCGTTTTAAAAATTTCTACTACTTACGGATATTTACGGATATATAATGTCTTCTATCAAATGTCCGGTTGCTTAGATGGAATAACAAAACTAGTCTTAATAATGAAAACCGTATAGTGTCTTTTAAATCTTCACTCATTAAATTACAGTTCTATCAGTATCAGAATATGTCTTTGTCTAACCAAACCTAGATGTAGCGCTCAGTCTGGAAGTAACGGAATGCTTATGTGCACAGCACAGCTTCAGGGAACTCTTAAATTCCATGTTTTAAAATGTTCACTCAAACGTGCCAGTCAGGATCAGGATAAACTTCACCCACCCTCGCGTACGCCCTATGTAGAACTCACCAGCGCCGTCATCAACCAAAGAGATCTATATATGTCATAAATGTCTTTATTTGTATGGCCGCGTGTACGTACATTTCTATACGTACAGACTCGTCAACAACACATGGAATAACTGACGAGAGACTCCACTACTTCGGCTAGAAACAAACTATTTCCTGATGAGTACGTTCCTTTCACATAATAACAACTGAAAATCATTTTGGGATTATTCAAGTAATCATTTCAAAACTTTACATTTTGAATCCTTGCTCGAAACTGAAATCTACCTCTGTCAACAAAAACTGATACTTATCTAATTTAATAATCATAAAACAGAATTATTTTAGTTTTTCTGATAAATTCCAAAAAGGTTTTGAGTCTCATAAGAGAAATGCAATGAAGTTCAAGGAAGGATAATAATAGGTTTGCATTTCTTATAAATTGATAGTATGATTTATTTTTATAATTACTACAAAAAATATTCATATAAAATGTTCATTGTGTGTACAGTAGAAGACTGTCCAATATTGTAAAATTAGAAGTACACTTAAATCTTTGTCAGTTGTTTTTTTTTTTTTTTTTATTTATTTATTTTTTTTTTTTATTTTTTTTTTTTACTTTTTGTTGGAAATTTTATATATGAGTCTTCTGTGTATAATATAACCTTATGTTATTTTGCATTGGATACGCCCAGTTTCTTAACACGCTTTAATAATTCCTCACCGTTAATCTTATTATTATCCTTACATCATGGTAAGGGACCAATAGGTATATATACTTAAGAAACAAATGTTGAGAATAAGTCCTGACCCCAGGACTGCTAACCAAAATTTAAGAACATATTGAACAGTTGCTTATCAACATATTTTGGCTTTTTGTATAAAGATATTTGGATATTTTTACTACTTAACCAACAAAAAGTGCTAAATTAAAAATCTAATATTCATACAACACTTCTAACACAAACATTCAACAGTTTTAACGTTATTGATCCAAAAGTGTTTAATAGACGGATATGTCAAATAACTTACTTGAAATTTCATACAAATTTCATAAAGAAAATGTATTAACAGACTCATTATAGTTTGTCGTAGACTATATTGCTATGTTGCTCTCAGTAAAATGTATTAGTGTATTTATTTTTATTGCTTTCTATAATGATAATTTAAATGTTTAAGTCTGATAAGTTTCTAAGTTTTCAAAGTCGATGGAAAATTCAGTATTTTATTTCGACATACAACTGCATTTAACATATTAAATATGTAAATTTCAGGTTTATATGGCAACAATGTAGGAATACACCGCACTACGTGTCAAGTAACAACGTATAAGAATGTTAACAAATTTAAAGGGCAGAATTAAATTTACAATACCTAATGACTCAAAATGCACATATTTCCACACTGCTATAAACTTATATTGAGACAGGAAGAGAAATAGAATAGATGTAAGAAAAATAAGGTGAAAGAGAGAGAGAGAGAGAGAGAGAGAGAGAGAGAGAGAGAGAGAGAGAGAGAGAGAGAGAGAGAGAGAGAGAGAGGAAGTACCCTAAAATACTGACACATATTTCCACACGTGTGACGAATCACTTGCGTACCTGAAATATAATTAAATAAAAAAAAACCAATTATAATTAAATCTTGTGACTATCCAAGTCTGTGCAAGAAATGTATTTATTCTCAAAACATTTCTTCTGAAACTTTTTGACATTTAGGTGTATCCGTTTGAAAAATAAAATAAGCACAGCCATGGGTATATTTGGTTTAATTGTTAAAGAATTTTAGTTTATTCCGTAGACAATACTAGACTAAACATTATTAGTTTTAGTTTCGGTATAACTTTAAAGTTCTGCAATACGTTAAAACTGCATGGTAAAACATTTTAATAAACTAAAAAATATATTAAATTACCTAAAAATGTATCCTGTTTTAATTTATTATGATTTAAACAAATATATTTCAAACAAAACGTGATAAACACCATACATATAATATGGCTTAGCATCATTGAAATAATTACGTATAATTTAAACTAACTTAACACACTTTGCATGAAAAATGTATCTTTTATAAAAAATGTATACTTTAAAATTTAAACAATTATTTTGTAAATTCCATAAATTATTAGTCTGTAAATTTAGTACATCAATTGTTATCCATGTATACACATTTATGCACGTCAGTTAATTAGATAGTAAATGTTTAGAAAAGTCAAATCACGAATATGTTTCAATTAATAAAACAGAGTAAAATGTTAACACACTAACTATAAGATGGCATATTAAGCGTAATTATTGTCCTAAAAACCCGTTATTAGTACCTTTAAGACTAGCTTAGCCCAAGCTATTTCACCAGACTTAAGGGAACTCATAAACCTAACATTTATGTAGAAACTTATGCACTACGCTCAGTTCACTTCTAAAGCTCCCCACACATTCACGCAAAGTGACAGAAGGATCAATAACATCGGCTTTGTATGAATGTCTGGTTTAGAGAATATATCACCAGAGTTCCCCACTGAATATCTATTGAGAACTTTGGGAAATATGTTCACTTTTAGCTACGTGCTTTATTGCATTTTCCACACCACCTTATACAACATCGTTTTTCAAACCTAAATATTTATTGGTCGACTAAGTCACTGTCAAGGACCTGAAGAAATATTCCTCGCAGCATTTTTTATGGAAAGTGATTACCTAAAAATACTGTAATAATACGTAATCAGTTGGAGGAGGTTAATAAATCGACTATAAGGTGCGCTCCGCGTCTTTGGAGTCTGATTACAAAACATATAAAGTATATTGTTAACAATTAAAGAAATGTACAATAGAAGTTTTTATTTAGAATGGAAACAATAATAAAAAAATCTAAACAACTTTGTTAACAAAACTCAAAGGCACGGACGATAACTATGTATTCAAAGATTTTACTATTCATTTTTCAATATTTCAAACTATTTCTGGAAAATGATCTGCCACTGTTTTATTAAGTGATCATTATGTGCATAAATACATTAACATAGGTATTTACGTGCTTGCCTTAATGTTGCTTACAAAACATTATATAATATATAATGTATAATTTATACACAGATATTTAATTACTATCATCAAAAGAATATTGTTAACAATTAAAGACATTTACTTAATAGAAGTTTTTCACAGAATAGAAACAATAATATAAAAATACAACATAAAGTAATTTAATGAAGACACACATGGGCAGTGCTACTGCACTTTAATGTTTTCACACCAACGGTTTTGTTTATGGAGGCGTTATTTACATGGGTTATGTTCTCTCCGGGTGGTAAAAAACGCAATAACAGAAAGGTAAAAGCTCCACTGCCACCTGTGCCCGCCGCGCCATCACTGTGTACCAGCCCTCCTGTATTCTACGTTAATCCATCTGCCGGATTGCCAGAATTACAGGCATTCCATTTTTTATATTTTTTCTTATAATTTAACTGTAAATTCATACGGTAAGTTTTTGTTCATCTACAATGCTTTTGTTTCTTTAGAACCAACCAAACGTGATTTCAAACTGTATGAGTTTTAAAAAAACTAATCCGTTATCCGGCATTTATAACCTGTAATACGTACCTTTTACACTAAATATAATTTCTTCCAAGAGTCTATTACTGAAATTTACTACCATTTTTATAAAAGTATTATGTCATAGTTAATGAATAATGGTAATTTTATGTTATCATAGCAAAAATTCATTTCAGTTCACATACTCAAATAATTACCTATAACTTATTCATTATCTTCTGCAGTTGTATGTTTTACCATCTTTATATTCTACTACAAAGATGGGTTATATGGATAAAAATGTCAGAAACTTGCACTTTAATATTACCAACAACTTGCGTATCCAGATTAGAGTATAGTAATATTGTATACAGTGGTGTATATAATATTAACGGGGTTTAGCATGGATTCAGAGTGGAAAACGCGAACGTAAACTGAAATACATGTTATAGGCACGTTATTTAACAAGAATGTTTATTACTGATAAGTGTCAGTCTGTAACGCGTGTATAAGTTTCCTTTTTAGTCTTATATGTCTGGTTGTATTACGTAGATATATTGTATAATTGAACTCTAGCTGTAACCAGAACTGCTAGACTCCAATCAATCTAGTATGAATGTACCAATATATAGGGAAGTGTAACTAAATAAAATGATTTAAAATAACAAAACTTAGAAAAGTAATTTATGTTTATTTACTTTACGCAGTGCTACAATTTTGTAAACCTATTTTTACAGCTGATTTTCTGTGTCTTGAATAAATTACGTACTTCTTTAGACATAAACATTCAACTGGAAAATTTAACTTGTACAGAAAGTAGAGATGGTTATTTTTAAACGTTTAAAATGAACGGAAAATTGAAGTTCTTTCAGAGTAATAAATATATATGTCATACTACATTCCTGAGTTATAATTTTCAGAAGTGTAACATAACGTGATAACTTCTCCTTGAACTGTTTGACAAAGGGATGTGTTAATAATTATTGTCTATTTGCAGTTCAGAGCTGAAATAATTTGGAAAACGATTAGATTTCAGGCATTCGTATGCATTTTGACTGTCATAAACACGATTAAAATCTTGTATATTCTAAAATCCCCATTATTTTTCTACATTGAAGAACAAAACGAATACTATACAGAATAAGAAAGATACACAAAATATCACTTACAAAATGGATCTCTAACAGTACATATGGTTTGGTTAGAAGTTAATTTTGTATAACTAAAAATAAAACACACAAAAAAATTCGGCAAAAAGTGCTGTACATGTGAACATTTCAAATTGTACAGTAACAAAATGACATAGAAGATAGCGTCAGATTAGAGAAAAGCTAGCACTCTTTATTAAGGAAGCAGTATTGATAGCTGATCAAGTGATTTTCAGCCAACCACTATAAAGCTCCGTCCCATTTACTTACATTTATAAAAGAATGCAAATATATGCACTACTGGCTTTCGTAATGATGATTGATATACTTTTTGTTCAAACGTCTCCAGAGTCGTATTACACACACACACATATATATATTATATATATATATATATATATATATATATATATATTGTCTTCCACCTGTAGATGCTGAAGATATACATGTAAGAAAATGATGTATTCAATTTATTTTACCACTTACCAGGTAACCAAAAACTTCACATTTTAGTACTTGCAAATGCTTGGTAATATATACTCATATTTGTCATTATTGTTGTGGAGATATGGAACCTTTACTCCAGTACTGCCCAGCTAAGGAAGAAGGCAGTATCTGCAAAATTTTCAATATTGAGTTAGATATGTTTTCTTATGTTTTCGCCCATGCTGAATCCAATAAGCTAAGCAAGAGAGCCGTATCTACAGTGGTTTCTGAGATATAGAATCCTTCTGAGCAGTAACTGCACTAAAATTGTGTGCTTTGCTAAGCAAGTAAGCTGTATCTACATTGGACTAAGCTAGAAGGCAGTATCTACATGCACTTACTGCCTTCTTACTTAGCACAATGTAGTTACGGCTGATTTGCTTAGCATTGGCCTCCAGCTGGTTACAGTTCCTGCTCTGATGTTAGTGTCTTATTGAGGTTATGTTACATTTAGAAGTGAGTTACTATGCAAACAAGTGAGTTTTTTCTAGGTGTGGTGTTTAATGTTTAACTGTACAAATGTCTAGATCAAAGAGAATTTTAGAGTTAGCTCTCGCTACTAATGGAACTGAAGATAAGGCACACATAACTGATAAAAACGTGAACTACCAGTAATTATTGTCCCTGAATAAATAGGGGACCTACTGTAGGTTGAATAACCTATCCAAATTAGAGCGGGAGGGTCCAAAATTACCACAGGGTACATACTTCTATAGTAGATCAGTGGATTGGTAAACTTGAAGCACATGTAGTTGTGACGAAGTGTATTAAGTTCAGTGAACGGACTGGCCACAAGTGAGAAACAGCGGTTCGAAGGATAATGTGTTAATACAAAAAAAAAAAAATATTCTTACAATGTTGACCTTGTTTGTGAATTACTGGGTGCTACATTCTTGTTAGATTGATATACGGAGTGGCTTAACCGATTGTAAGGCCAGCAATAACACTATAATTTTTTATTTAAAATAATGTAAATAGTAAAAAACATATGCCATTTTATAGGTATGTTTGAAGCTGAGGCAAATAATAAACTGTTATGAATATGGAGATAAATCATGAGAACCTGTTAAGTGTTTATATACCAGTATGATGCAGCGAATACAATCCCACAATTTTTAGATTATAACTTTATTATACTAACTTAATGTTATTTTTATTGTTTTGACTGTGGCAATATCCTTATGGTCCATCGTTTTAAAATATTTTTAAATTTTAAATATTTATTCAGGCACTGGAAATAAGAAAATTGTAACTCACCTCAAATTTTGTAACGGATTTTTAGTGGTAGAGTTATTACAGTCTTTAAAAGTAGGACAAGATTTGATTTATATTTCGGCAAACTCAAACACATTTTAAAATATCGTGTCGTAATTATAAGTAAATATGGCGCAATACAAAATAAAAGGCACCTTAGTATCAATTATATAAATAATTTTAAGATGAGTAGCTGGTTATGAATGATTACTGAACTTAACATAGTTTTTCAAACAGGCACATTACAAAGTGTAATTTTCTGATTGTAATATTTTATTATTTCACATAGTTAATCATTCTGTAGGTAGGTAAAAATTCAATGAAACAAAGCCCTGATTTATTTGCAATAAAAAGTCTACGTGACACTATTGATGTAACAATATATTGGATATTTAAATTGTGTGAAACAAAACCTTTCGTGCCTGCAGAGCCCTGGCCAAATGTCCGATCGCCACGCCAACAAACACTTTAATACATTATTGACAGCTTCCATCAAAGCTATGTATGTGTCTTGTGGTTGTTTTATCACTGTTGTATTCTATCGCGTCTGTATTGCCAGATGCAGGCTTTTATGATTACATGATTATTAATAACGGACATAATATGAAAATGTTTTAAACTAACTCGAATGACATTATTGTTTTTGTCACGACTTTCTATGAATTATTACGGAAGAACGACGAAATTGAAGACGTTGCCTCACGAATACATAACAGACTTACCAGGCTGCTCAAATCACATACTTAGAATAGTTAAAAATTTATATTTTCTTACATTTGTTAAGACATAATAAACTTTACTAAAGTGTTTTATTTATATTAGTATTTGAAAAATGTCCTTATATTATACTAAATTTCTTGTTTTGTTATTTATTCAATTATTTTAAGTTATATAATAATTAAGGTTATAAACAGCACTGAAAAATGATTAAATATATTTGAAGATAAATTTGCTTTGACGATATACAATAAAATCTTATTCATCTGTATTGGTAACATGTATATATGCATTTTAATGTTGGTATAATCGATAATATAATATTTTTTGAATTTTATATTAAGTGAAATTGACCTTCTTCATTCAACCTGATAAACTTACTGATGAATCCGAACTTAGAAAAAAGTCCATGACATTGAACATATCTTTGTGCACTATTATTACGAGTCTCCAGATACCATCACATGATCAGAGTTTTGTAAGAAACACTAAGGCAAGCACGTGAATACCTGAGTTAATGTATTGATTCATATAATTCTCAATTGATTAAACAGCGTAAGATGATTTTCCAGAAGTAATTTGAAATACTAAAAATGATCAGTTTAATCTTGAGTAGTTTACTGCCCGTGTCTTTGAAATTTACAATGTTTTATTTCAACTTTGATTTCAGGATTCTTTCGAATTTATGACTATTTGAAATCCTTCTAGAGGTCTTTCCTGTTTTATTGAAGATGGGATTGTTTGTTTTTTTATAATATTATGTTCCATTGTACCATAATTCCAATCCACATATTACTGTGGATTGTTATTCACATATTACCGCACCGAAATTGTGATAAATGACGCAATATTGTTTGACCCCATATCTGAGAAGTGTGATACCACTTTCAGTTAAAATATGAGTTTAGTTTTCAATCCGAAGTATTACATTTTTTAACTACAATGTTAGCTATTATTTAAGGAATGGTAATAAGATGACATATTTAATAAAGTGAGTGAAATATTTTCTTGGCGCACATGATAGTAAATGGACATGGTATCGAAAGACCTAATATTATTTAAAATACTTTATTAATTATTACATTTGTGTAAACGGAAATGATCTACTACTTTAATTATAATAAATATTGATTGACAAAATTAATTTATCTATAAGCAGTAAGGAGGTTATTTGTAATACATTTGCAAAACTCCCTATTTTAGATTTGAAGGTTACATTGATTGAATATTAATGTAATGATTTTCTCGTTTTTGTTTATACGTAAACTAGAATAATGAAACGGAAACAAATTGATCCGTGATAAAATGTGAAAGACCTCTAGAAGTTCTTAAAATAAAGATCGCAAGAACTCTCAAAAAGTTTATTCCGAATAAAACGCCTGCAAATCAAATATCAAACTTTGTGCTAGGACTTTACTTATGTAAACTTCAGACTCAAGAGAAACTTTATTCTTTTAAACTAAAGTATCGATACTTTCCCCTGAATTTGTTACAATTTCACGAACTCGTTTTACCAAAGCCTACGGGATAGTTAAAATAACAAAGGTTACATTTTATATTCTTCATCAATATTTTTGCTGCAGTGATATTTATAATTATAGCTGCATTGTTTAGTTATAACTTCATGTAATATTCTTAGAGCATGAATGCGATCATAAAATATTCAATATAATAGAGATACTGAGTTCATTAGACATTTTGAACAGAAATTTTTAATTTCTTTGAAGTTATGATGTTTTAAAAGATGCTAATACACTACACTACCACTTTAATTAGTATACGCCCACGTGTTCAATAGCGACCCTCTACTAATAAAACAATATTGCTATCTAACGCATTAGCCGCTAAAGGTACATAGGTAAAACCAACTACAGCATGCTGAATGTTTATCTAATTCTCAAACATTAAATGTAAATCCTGGAGTATAAATGTACGTCTTATAATATAAATTAACGTTAATAGTCTAGCTGCACGTATTTTTCAATGGAAATTTATATGTATATGGACATTTCCATAGCTATAATATTATATTTATATTAAAACTTACGTAGCAAAACTGATTTGAGTTATAATTTGCCTCTTAATTGTGGTTGATAGGTTTCGGAACATGTAAAAGGATTGCAATGCATTTCATTAGTATTAAGACCTACAATTTTTAATTTGTATCTTAAAATCATAAAATTGAATTCATTTGATGATTAATTACGATGCCATTGCTTTATAATTAATCCTAAATTAAAAATGACAGTATGTTCAACTTTCACTAATCAAACTATCTAGTTTATTCTAATTTGCGATTATTACCAATATTAATTACAATATATATCATATTACGTTACTGAAGTAATATTTTGTATTGGGACATAGTATTTTGATATTTCATTAGGAGTCATATTTGAAAGTATTTTAAAGTCACCAATCTTTATAAAAGTGTCCAGTGTTAGTTCCAATTGTATTGAATATAAAAAGCCATTTTACGCAGCAAAGCTTACGGGATTGCAGAAACTAAGTGTCATATTGTATTAGGTGTATTACATTGTAGAACACATGTTATGTACAATTTGTTTGTAAAAAAGTTATGCACACTGAAATCCGCTCACAAATATACGCCTTATTTCTTTAACTTTACTTAAGAATCAGATTCATACAACTTTATTACAGCTAACAACAACACAATTAGTTAACACACTGTAAAATAACGGAACTATTTCAAAACAATATTAAAATCAATGAAATTTTTATGAAAGAACTTAAGCTTTGTAAGTTATACATAACAAGGTGTATGGCAAGTTTCACTAAGGTTGCATGCAACATTTCATACTTATAACACTTGTATTCACAAGATGTCGGCAGATAGAGAGATATACATAACAGAAATGGACACAAAAAGATTGAACATACGACATAACATACACCTTCTGGCATTTGTATCTAGGTATATGTTTGATCTAATACCTAGTATACGGATGATAAATTTTTTGCGATATTTAGTCACATGATGCATTCATATGTTTGGCCATTAAGTAAATTTTCATAGCAATGTTTAAAAGATAAAAGTTCTTATGAACTATAGAGGGTGCTACAACGCAAGAGTGCGCTGAAAACACGTATTGACCCCGATTTTAACATTTTACTCCACGAATAAAACTGTCACATGTTCAAATGTTATATAGTTTTACTTAGTACGTTTTTAAACTTATTAATTCCTCTACTTTTCATTGCCATCATAGCTACCAATATGATCGATGTAAAAATATTCGATAAACGGCAGCTAAATCCTATGGAGTAACATCTACCATTATCAAAATTAGTGTTGCTAATATTGAAACCATATAAAATCATGTACGAAATTCTATCCAATGTTACTTCATAAAAAATATATTTGTCAGTTAATTTGCGAGATATCGAGCGGAGAGCCTGACATATAGATAGTTAAACGGTCAGGTTGACAAATGATATGTTTTCAGCCTCTCACAGGATAGGCTTCTCTAAAGCTCAGCAAATGAAAAACTAAAAAAAAACACGCAAACTGAGTAAAGTGTCTGTCTTTTGGTGATAGCGTTTTAAAATTAAACATACACACAGACATACGATAAACTCAGCATTTATGAAGCACGGTTTTGTTATAGTTTTAAATTTTATGGACAAAAAGGAGGCATTTCAATCAAAAATATTTTCACATAATGCGTAGTATAAATATTTCTAAACATTTATTTACGTATACCAATTCGGTTCCTTTAGACAAAGAATGAGTTAGGAGAGGAGAGGACGGAACTGTGTACCTGAATACTGTAGTTTATGAAGTTAGTTGCATTATTTTATATTGTTAAAAACGTTATACCACACAGATATTTTCATATTTTATTATATTATTGTAATATATATATATATATATATATATATATATATATATATATATATATATATATATAAGTTATATTATATACAAATTCCGTCACCAATCGTATGGTTTAAATATCCACTCATAGATATAGGGTTCGCAGAATAGTATATAAAAAAATATTAACATAAATAATACAGTTATCCCTTTACTGTACAACCAAATTATTATGAGTTTACATGATTAGGGAAATACATAAACAATACAACACGTATTATTTATTGTAAAGTACGATGAGTAAGCCCTTGATCTGTATTTTTTATGTTGTTTATGCGCATTATTCTGAAAGTTAATAAACTCAAACCATGTAATTGCATTCGTACAGTCATATATTTAAAAAAAAAGCCGAAAGCGGTATGTAGTTGGATACTAAGCCGGTTACATAAATGGTTCATGAACCAGAAGGAATGTTTGGATTTTCCCGGAAATCTGGGGAATCCTCCTGTATTCCATAAAGCTGCTAATGATTAAACCACTCGTACCAAATGTATTCTGGGATAAAGTGATAAAGCTGTAACATTTGCTAAACGCTTATGCTTTATGGGATGTGATACAATAGTAATTTATAAACCTATTTACACCTACAATACAATTCGTCTCAACTTATATACCATATCATCGTATTCATAAGATAGGGGCATTCTATTTTCAAACGATTAAAATTGTGCTATAATAACACTTTTTATATTCAAGCAAAAATATAGTAAACGCATTCATGATACATATTGGTAGAGCATGGTTGATAGAACAAAAAAATTCTTTTCGTTTTGAATCAAAATGAGCTCTTAAACAGTAATTAATCATAACCTTGGAACAATGGCACGTAAAATACTTTTGAGAAAATGTAGACATTAATTTTTCATACGGCCAGGAGTTATCCAACAGTAATAAAAACTCAATAAATAAAATATATCTATATTAATTTAAGAAAAGCAAAACTTATAAGCAACGATTTCCCATTTATTTACAATTAGGAAATGATATAAAGACAATCTTTTTTATATCTGTATGGGATATTCAAATTTAAAGGCTATAAAAAATTATGTTAAACAATTTCCGATTAATTTTATAAGAGAAATATTTATTGCTGTTTCAAGTAATAAGTAGTTTATGAAACACTTCGATTGGGGATGTTTAATTCTATAGATTTTAATACTCGTAAATTGGAACTGACAAAGTAAATTTTGTAAGAAGTAAATTAGCGTGTGCAAAAATTAAAAAAATACTTAATTAATCAAATCCTACAATTTTACGTATATAATATGGCTTAAGCTGAAATAAAGAATTGACAACGCAACTACATACTTTAAACGTTGTGCTTTTCAGTAAGCATATTAAGGTGGGTTATCTTGCCCAATTTAATCTTTTAACTTATTTTAAAATAAAAAATATTGGAATAACACCTAATATTTGTACATACTAACAAGGTTTCAACAAGAAAAGAGAGCGAACAGTATAAGGTTCAAAGGAAAAATGATGAAGAAGTGTACGTGCAATATAACACCATTTCTGATAGCATAGAAAGAGAAGTGTTACTATTAGTAATCATTGCTCTGCAGTTGTAACAAGTCTAACAATAATTTATAAAGAAAAACCAGCCCTATTTTGCTTAAAATTGAGATATATTAAGCATTTTAAGTAAGAAGTAATTCAGATATTTTTAATATAAATGTGGAAAAACAGTAGCATATTAAAAATATGTTTAAATGCCACATACATACGCGTAAATTAAGAGTGCCAGTAGGTATGAAAAAATAAATGAAAAAGCATACTCAATCAGTAACAATGTAATATTGGATATAACATTATTCCAGCGCTGATGACCGAAGAATACCTAGCATAAAGATTCGGTCAGTTAAGCGGGGTTACATTTTCATAACCTCTAGTTAGTCACCAAATATGTAAATGAGCTCCAATGATAACAGCCAGAAGAAAATAAGTATCCTGCTTTTGAGGAGTAATATTTAGATGTATGATTATGAAAACAAATTTGCATTCATTTGCAGGCCATACATATATTTTCCATTATCATTGTGTAACCATGAACAATTTGAGGCTAAACGTATTTAAAAATAGTATAAAAGCTATATGTAATAAAAGTGGGAATAATTAATCATGTTAGGATATCGGTTAATACAAATGGCCCATTGGTCTGGTGAGTTTTAATTTCATCTGGATTAGAGATGCAGTAGTCGTTAAGTAGAGTTTAATTTTCAGCAATATTCAATTTGTACTGTGGGGATGATTTTGTTTCATTATTTTAATATACTGTTCCCATACATCTCTGATACGCGAAATAGATAGATTAAAGAAGAAAATAACTAAAAGGAACTATAGAATAATATTTTATGAAAAAGTTGCATTGTAAAAGGAAAGTGTTGTAAAATCTCCAAGGTAGCAAAGATATCAAGGGATGAGAATTTACAATGATATCCCTGGACGGAGGCCAAATAGCATGCAACTTATATTGGTTTGTAGTTTTTAATTAGTAGTGATACTATTTTCATATAACACCCTACACTGCATATTACACAGAAAAGCGGACGACGGCCACACTTTTTCGGAATATGAGATACGTCAAGGAGTTTAACAGACAGATCAGTTGCGAAAGATTCGTATGTAAGGTTATTGTGGCGAATGCGTACAAGATTTAAACAACGTCCTTGCATGTGAAACTAATAACTAAGTAATCTTAGATTTATGAATTTTACAATATCTGCCTTGCAAAGCTGAAGTGTAAATTAATGTAAGCAAAACTGTGTTGGGGTATTCAAGGCGTATACCGTGTCCTGATCACTTACATCCTATAAAGCAATAACGTTGTAAATAAAGCCATCCTTTGGAGTTTTAATGTCGACAGAATATATTTTCCTACACATATTTTCGCCTAGAATCTTTATAGAGATTCTATCAATTGAGAATAATGCCTTACAATAACTCTCAGTGGAACACATCTTAGCTCAGCCCACAGATAATTATGTAACTTTATAAATAATCGCTCAGATATGTAAAAATATAAAATAAATAATGTGCAATAATTAATAAATGCGTCTTCCATCACAATAAAATAGTTGTTTACCTAAATGAGAATTATTTAGTTGAGCTCTATAAGTGAAAGGGTAGGTAAAAAGGGTAGCCTGTTAATTGTTGCTAAGGATTTAAACACGAAATCTCGCTTTATTACTTTCATATAACTCAAAAGCTTAGCTGAGAATCGACTAGGCTGATAATGGTTGTAAATCTCACAGAGCCGTAAATGTCGTTGATGTTTTTTAGATCGTAATATTTAACAAACAGATAATCAAACAGATTTAGCAATATATAAGCTCGAATAACCACCAAAAAAGAGTTTTAAATTCAGGGACCAAATTAATATAGGCTACGCCAGACCGTAGGACCTGACAGTTCACAAATAAACGAAATATTTAATCGTAATATAGGACTAGACGATTAAAATTGAGACCGATAATTCAGAGATGCATAGATTTTAATCCCAAATTATCTTATGAAACGAATTATTATAGAAATTGAAACATATGTTCGTGTATAACTGAGTATGTTAAGTGGAACGACGTTCCGTATCTACGAACCAAAATATTTTACTAAGTTTAAGCCAAAATTTACTATTACTAGTTATATTGAAGGTTATATATATTTCACAACTATTATTAGTTTTATTTTTAACACAATTACGATGTCTTACAATACGTTTAAAAACCAAAAATATACAATTAATTTATTTTCCTATATAAAAAAGAATTGACAAGCCAAATCCGTTTTAAACCAAACATTTATTTTGAAAACAACATTTATATTGTAGTTGCTCATGTCTTATTCGAAACACTTCTTTTGAGTTTAAACTTGAACAAGCTAATAATTTTTTTAAATTTTCATTGTTATACTTTTTAAATCACATTGCTTATAAAACTTCAATTTTACATAAATATTAATTATAATTTTCTATTTATTGGACGATCAAACGTTATCTCATTGAATCGTAATTTTTATTTGATAATACAATTGTTGTGTTTATTTATAATTACCATGTTTTCCTGAAACTTAGGTCTGAATATATTTTCATAACAAAGACCACACGGTAGTGATAAAAAAAAAAAAATAGGGAATTATTTCATTTAAAGTTCCAAATTCATATACATTTTTAGTTTTTATGGAAAAACCCGATTTTTATAGTATTAAAAATAAATTTTATTCAATTGTAATACAATATAATTAACCATTTTATAGCAAGTTACTAATTCACCTCATGACATATGCTTCACGGTTATATAATAACAATGATAATGTTATTATATCATATGATATTTTAAATTAGTGTTTAATGCACTTAATGGAGATTATATCGATTTAGTTATGAAGTTTTATATAGTGATCAAAATACATTCATTCATTCTATTCTGTCTAAGAAACTTAACCAGTCCAGATTTTTATTAAAATTCTCGTTTATCTATAGAAAAATGCAATGTTAAAAGTACAATGATATAACAAGAATCGGATACTGGGGTTGAATCCTATAAACGGAATAAATGTTATCTATCAATAAAGATCGCTTGCGGAATCTCTTTGTAAACTGCAGAATTCAATTATTCTTTTCAGATATTTCTAAAGCAAACATTATTAAGTTTCATCTCAGCCGTCCTCGGAGAGTCTAAAGTATAAATTGAACTTCTTTTCAATTGAGTTTATCTCTTGTAAAAGTTTTATTGAATGCCAGAGTTCATTTGTAACATTATTATTACAGGAATGCACTAATCAGTTCATTTATTTGAATAGTAATGATAAGGTGATTTTAACTTTTTAACTTATGCCTGCATTAACTGATATAAGTGAATTTTTTTGGAACACTTCACTCAATAAAACTAATTAAAAAAGGTTAACATAACTAACTAATAAATGCAACCCGAATAATAATAGTTGCTTTAAATCATAAATTTGAAAGCAAACACATTAAAGTAAAAAAACTAAGTAGGTTATATTTCTAAAAGAAAGTAAAATGTATCTTGTAATTGAAGAAAGAATGTAAATGTAAATAAATAAGAAAGTTGCAATTTGGAAGGGCCCATTTTTGTCTACCCCATTCTGAGCCGTCAAGGTGATTTGGAAATGCCTATGAAGCTAATGATATGTAATTTAGAGTTATGAGGCAAAGTATAATAGTCTAGTAATCATAATAGGTCCTATCAATATCAGTGCTGTTGCCAGGCTTACTTATGGTCGTATAATATTAAAAAAGAATTTATTAGCGCAATTTTTAAGTTAAAATAAACAATAACAACTTTTAATTCTTCATCACATTGGTTTTAGAGGGTTAGTTACAATTGGATGAAGTCAAACGTTTGAACGTGTGAAATATGAACTAATATGCATTTCATTGTGGAGAAAAATCTCCAAAAGTTTTAAAATTAGGCGGTTTGCTCATAAAATTCTAATACTTTTATTATCGGAGTATAATTAATTAGATTTTTAAGTGACACGAAAATAGAATAGTATCAATGTATGATATATTCTTTATTGTTAAATTTCCCCACTGTTTTATAGTATTCTACATGCCTAAATAATATTATCAACCAGCAAAATAGTGGAAAACTTCACTCTTTAAGACAATTTAATTTGATTGAGTTCTAGTATAGACTGTAAAGTACCTAAAATAATAATTAGAAGCTTCACAATATTTAATATGTTTTTATACATTCCTTTCCTAATGTTGTAAGATACAAGTACGAATACTGAACTCAAAACTGGAGTGTCAATACCAGAATTGAATAAACTAAAGTATTATTTAAAAAAATTTTAACAATATTTATGAAATTCTAGTAAATTATACTGTAGTCTTATCGTATATTTCACATCAATCAGGTATCAGACAATGATAACTGACACGTGCCAATCGACAATCCATTGCAAGTAGATTCAGCAGGTGATTACTGTCAGCTTCTCTCAAGAGTGATAGGATAGAGTGATGTCACACAAGTTGACATTTCTACACGACTGTAAAAGGTTTGTGATTGTAAAAAGAAATCGTATAATCTCCAAAGTAAAAATAGTGATGATTATACTACGATCTTATAAACAATTTTATGTTCTAGTGATCTTGCAATGAAATATTTATTTCATCTATAATTAATTCGTGACAAGTTAATTAGTTATTTATTAATAATTATTCGCGGAATATTGTCTGAATCAGGTAATATTCATAAAAACAGGATAAGTATTACATCATAGTAACACTACTGTATAAATTATTTTTATATTATGGTGACATAGCAATGTTTATAAAAACAGTAGTAGTTAGCTGTAGTTCTAATTATATTTTAATGGAACAAATTCATGTATATTACTAATTTCCCAAATTAATTTAAAAGAACTCAGATATATTAAACTTCCTTTCCATGTAGCATTATAACGCTGTCCGCAGGTATATATAATACAGTGTATCAACTGCAGTATACCTAAGCCAAAATATGTGTTTTACTAGTGGTGATTCTTTTAAGATTCACATTTAGCATTCACATAGGGTTAACTGTAAGACAGAGCCTTATGGCTCTAAATTCGCCCTTTTGTATATATGATAGGAATAAAGTCATTTGAATTTGAATTAGAATTTTAGCCACTTGTGAAATTTGTTGTTGAAATTAGTCACTTTAACTGAAGAATGTTGACAGGAATAAATAAATATAAATATCAGAGAAACTAATTAATCATTCGTTTTGTAATGTTTGTTCACCTAATATTGCATCACCTCAAGATATTTGATAGCCGAAATTTAGCCGACAGAGCTGGATGTCCTGGAAGATTTAATACAAGATATCGGCTGCAAGTTCATCGTTGACCGTGATTTAAACTCCAATTCTGTTCAATTGGATATGCTGCAAACTGGACTTCTCGTAGCAAATGTGGGAAAAACTTAGAATACCGGGATACAGGGAAATAAATCCCCGACATTACCCTTGTACTAGAGTCCCTTCTTCCGCCGATTTTGAGGAGAAGAATCGTCGAGGATTTAACTGTTCACCATAACAACATCCTTTTCAGTGTTGGTCAGGGACGTAAATCTTCCATCATGGCATGCCTTTCGCTCCGTGAAATTGAACGTCAAGAGAGAAGACGCTTCGAAATTGGCGATGGGTGTCAAGGAGGGAAAACTTCGTGTATTATTGCTCCATGACCGAGCTTGAATCGTGTCGACTCGCTATTACAGCTTATAAAGCGTGCCTTCGATTCTTCCATCCGAGTTTCAGAACTTCTGCCTATTTAAAGATGTAAAGTTGGTTAAGGCCGTTGAATTAACGAGAAGCTGCTCGTGCACCACAATCACTGCGGAGGTTCTGACGGTTATTATTGATTCTTGTCTTCCCTTATCATATGTAAAATTCTTAAATATGTATAATGGATGGAGGCTCCAGCTTTTGATATTATTTCCGAGGACAAAGAAATTAACAGACCTTTGTGCATGCTGGGCACAGCTAGGGAACTTATGGAACCGCTAATCAAGCCTTGTTTTATGTCTGCGAGAGCTGAAACAACGTTGTTTTACCGAAGACCGCTATACCATCGGAGCCATACAAGACTTGAAAGCTCCCATAAACTACTACTCCTGCTGTCTCACCTTAATTGTCACTTTTGGCCTGAGGAATGCATTTAAGGCCCCGAGCTGGATCTTTATGCTTAATTTTTTGGAGGAGCATTTGCATGTTCAAGAATATTTACCCAGAATCTTTAGGAGCTATTTAAGTGATAGAGAGCTTCACTCGTCGGATGTTACTCGTAGGACTATTACCACAGGTGCCCCTCAGGGCTCCATCCTTGACCAGGATCTTTGGAATATCTCATTCGATGGCATTCTCATAATTGCAAAAACACTGCAAGGACTGCTTCCTCGTTGGATACGCTGAGGAAACCAAAGGAATACTTAGTTAGGAGGCTAAAAAAACGTGAAAGTTTCTTGTTCTTAAAGATATGATACTCCATTTTGAATGTATACCTTAATAAGTCTTTTCCGAAGTGGGAATCAGCCTCCTTTTTATTATTGGGTCAACATTTTACTCACCGTGGAATGTTTTGTTTCCTATTTTACAATAAATTGCAAGTATTTTCCCTCGAAATAGAAAACAAATATAACATGAGGTTATAGATTAAATAATTATAACTCCAACACTTGATTTAATATGGTCGTTTTAAGAATTTGGCCGAAATTTAAAGCTAATTTTCTGAAATTTGTATTACAAAGAAGCTGAAATGTTCTATTTTTCATTAATAAATAGTATATTTCATATTTTAGATTTAAAGTTACAGTTGCAGTACATTTTATGTAATATAGTTAGAGTGTATATATTTTATGTATATATATATATATATATATATATGAGTGTGTGTGTGTGTGTGTGTGTGTGTGTGTGTGTGTGTGTGTGTGTGTGTGTGTGTGTGTGTGTGTGTGTACTTTTATATATCGAAAGATCTTATACCGTTTATTAAATTTCTTTATTATATTTCGCAATGGCACCTTAGAACCGATTTAAAAAAGTAACTACTTCAAATCAAGCAGACAAGATCAGATTACAATAGAAAATCGGTACTAAGGAAACCATATTTATGGGCCATGTTAAATTCATATTAAAATCAATGAAAGGTTGAAAAGAGAAAGTGAGAATTTGTATTAAAAATGTCTGTCTGTTGCATTTAAAAGAGTAATAAAGGATGTAATTTGAAACTAGTTGTGGAATTCAGTTGAAACAGATATTACTAAAATGTTATGCATGAAATCTATTTGGACATCTTATTCTAAAATATATTGAGTTGGCTCGAATAACGAAAGCCAAGTACAAGGTCCTTATTTTCAATACATTACACAGAACAGGGCCAATCCTCTTACTGAAAGTAAGCAGATGCCGGAACCCCTACCACATAGCTTAACGCGCGAGCAGTATCGATATACGTATTATAAATGTAAATGGTTGGACGTTTTAGAAATTGAAGATAAATTGGCAATTAAGTATATAAAGAAATTTTCTTTAATTTTCAATTTGTTAAGCCACAATAAGCATGAGTGATAACAGTAATGGGTATGATGCTCACTCATATTACATTATTAATACTCGTTTTTTATCCAAACGGGCACTAAATTGTCCTATGGGTTATAGATACCAAAGAATATTACGTAATTATTCATTTACACAAGTTAATTGTTATTTACATTCGTACAAGGATTTTACTTAAGGTGTCAGTATACATTAGTACGTATTTTAGAGTTAATGCGAGTGAAATATGTGAGAAAATAGTAAATTTGAATGAGAATTGTGTGTGGTAATTTCTTATTGCTACCTAATACTCACTGGTTGCCAGGAACAACCGTTGGTTCGTAGTCCATTAAAACCAACGACTAGCTATAGATATATATCTGAAGTCAAAATAAGTCATTCATCCGTAGTTGGATGAATACATTTTTATTCACTACTTCGAAAATCGTAGTAGTTCAACTAAAAGTACACTTGTAGTTCATAAAAACGTAATTGTTTGGTGTGATTCCACTAAGCTCTATCTAAGTGGGCTGAAGTCTAATTAAAATAGTTTTATAATAATATCCCCCTATTTAATGTCCTTGATTACTTTAAAAATAATTTCCAATCAAGAAAATGTTAAATGTCACTCTCATATCATAGCGTGTGTGATAGAGAAAGCTTTCATATTTGCTATGAAACAAGTTAAGTTGATGAGTTCCAACTGAAACGGCAAACTTTATGGTTAAGATACTCTGCAAAAATTGTGACAGTTGAAAGTATTATTGTTCGTAAGAAAAATATTGTAATTTTATTGCTAATATTGTGTACATCGTAAACCAAAACCAGATTTTTTAAAATATAACATAAATTGTATTTTTATCGCTTGTGTGGACCGGATCCTTTTTGATGGTTGAAATAAAAAGCTCTTCCTACTAGCTACACTATCAAAAATTACATTGCGTGAAAATAGACAACACGTTTACCAATAGTAAACATAAATATGCTTCTGGCAATGATCAGATTGCCAATAAAACCTGGATCACGATAAACTGTACGTTTTTACTATGATAAACTTCAATACATATAATAAGGTATGTTACTTATAAATATTTTACGATTATAAAACAATTGATCATATTATCTTCAAGAATTTCTTCGATTACCAAACTTTTGTTTATTATTATACCACGCATACAGTTATATAATAAAATATAATGCAAAATGCACATTATATGCTTTGTGTGATTTATTGTAAAATTTTTTACATTAGTAAGAATTAATGTTATTTAGCGTTCATTAAAGCCAATAACATAATAGCGATTAAAATTTAAAGGCAACTTTAAAGTTTCATACATTTTTATTATATTTGTTTCTAAGTCCGATACTATTTAATATTGTATATTATAAACTCACGATTCATGAATCAATTTTCTATATTATTTATAGTTGTTCAATTTAAATTTACCATATTATAAACGCGTACTGTATAATCTTTATGAAAGATGTTCACTAACTATTAGCATACAGATAGAACCTGTCCCCGATGATTGTGTAGATAGACAGATATCTGAATGGTTGTCTCACAGTTCGCCTGTCAGCTGGGGTTTCCCGCGCGGCTCTCAGCTGTCAGACTGTCTCGCTCCCATTGATGTCGTAATCCCCGGATTATCTTGGTTTCTTGATAGCATATCGTTCTTCTTTACAAACCAACAGATTTCATTCTCACTACTTTTAAGACTTTCTTTTTCTTTTAAATAAGCGGGGCTTACTGCTGCCGAATAATATTTTTAAATTTATCTAAGTGTTTAAAAAAAAAAAAAAAAAAAAAAAAAAAAAAACATAACAGAACCTAGTTGTAATATATCTTTATAACAGATTTCGTTTTGCAGTTTTAAATTTTATAAATATTAGGAATTAGTGATCATTCTAATTTCTTTTTAATTGTATTATTTTTAATGAGCCTTTAGTTAATAGTGGGTTTTAAAAATAATACTCATATCAGTCAAAATATTCTAATGTGGAATATTATATAACTTGCTATTTTGTCTTAAGCAATGTTGTTTAAATGAGGTGTAGTAGCCCTTAGTGTGTTTCGATAATAATCTTAATCCCTTGATTCTATTGAATATTTAATAAACGTTACTCACACGATGGTAACAATATTCACTTGTGTGTAAACCCGTTCGATTTATAACTAATTATATACAAAGATTAAGAAATACTTTATTTTTATGTAAACGTGTTATAATAAAAATATATATATAAAACATTTACTTGGATATCTTACTTATAAAGTACAGTAAGATGTTTTCAAAAATTTCATTAGGAGTGGATAAAGAATGTTTTCAAGGAAATATTAATAATTTAATTCGATGCAATTATTTTATTTACATAGAACTTTACTTGGTATACGCATTATTATCGCTGTTTATAGATAAACAATAATATTGCATTTTCTGGCTCATACTGGATGAATATGTGAGCGTATAGATGACTCCAGGATGTAATGAAACTATCTTAAGTTTCGCTTCATAACCTCAAATGTTAAAACCTTAAACATATCACCTCGCTCATACAAGTATGTAGTCGTAGAATAATGGTGGATGCCTAATTTTAAGTTATAAATATGGTTATTACGCATCCTAAAGGTTTAACATAAATTTACTTTTGAATATTCACATGGTAAAGTCCATAAACGTTAAAATTTTTTGTAATATAGTACAATATCGATAATTCAAAAAATTGTATATTTAAAAAGCAAGCCTAGGGAGATTTAAAACTATTTATAAAAAAATGCATTGTTATTACTCGTAAGCTCACATTTACAAATTTTCAGGAACCTATATATTTAACGAACTTATACTTTTATTAATTTCTTATATATTTAAAATATTTATATATATATATATATATATATATATATATATATATATATATATATTGGTTGGTTCTTAGAGTAAATTTTGCTTTACTGGTCACATCTAAGATTGACGGTGTACACTTACCTAATATACTATATTTAAAAATGTATTCGAAAAATTTGAGTTCATTACTGATTTTTTACAAAGCACGCCTTTCAGATATCTCGTTAAGATTTTGTACCAGGTGCTTAAAATGTCGTCTACGCATCGTAGGAGGATTAGGAAGATTTTCGGTAACGAGGCCTCCATCAAACACTCGTCTGCGGGACGGTCGTCCAAACACCACCCGTCACATCGCATCGTTGCTGTATTTAATGTCCAACATCATATTTATATCAGTTTCAAAATTTTACAGTAATAAATGCTGATAATGAAGCGTTAATAGTTATTATTTAAAGTTTATTTCAATATATTAATTGTAAAAGTATCAAAACTAATTTAATACAGACATTTCTTAAAGAATAAGCTTCCCATACAATTACGGGTTTCAAATTCCGGATAGAATAACATGGAACATGAAGAAATTTGCACAAACCACTAATAAAGTGAACGTTTTGTACAATGTTACTAGATGTTGTGTGGGTTAAGTTCATAATAAATGGTATTTATATTTAGTTTTAATGTATACAAACATAGTTTAAACTAGCTAATAACTTTCTAAATTAGCTTCTATGCAATCGTATGATTGAAGATAAAGTGTTTAATATGAAATGAGTTATCGCTGATTTCAAAAATCGGTGTTTTCTCAAAATCTTTAGCCAATTACAGTTTAAAAGTATATGAATAAACGTATGAATAAATTTATATGAATAAATGATTTTGTAATGAAATTACTTTATATTTTTACATAGGTCAAACGAGAAAAACATTTAAAACCCGCTTTAAAGAGCACATTTCAACCCTTAATAAAACTTATAGACCGTCTAAATTCACTGTTCACTTGAATAATTGTAGCCATTGTTGTACAAGTATAGCAGATAACATGGAAATATTACATCACTACCCCAAAGGGCAAAGACTATTTAGATTAAATGACATAGAAAAAAATGGTATAAAAAACATACACTATAAAAGCATTGTGAGAACAATATTTGAAATAAAAGAATCGGCTCCAGGAACCATCCCATTTATGACAACTTTTCAATAATAGGGATAAAAACAAGGCGGTCGACTTTACAGACCGAGATGTAACTGATAACGAGAAAGATGCCTTGACCAGGGACATGTAGGCTACGCGAAAAAAACCAACTGGTCCGTACACGAAGTTGAACTAGGCCGTTCTGTTATATCTTCGTCTACATATTTAATTAAATTTGATGAGCCACCTATGCGAACTTGTGATTAATTTATTTCGTGTCATGTGTTTGTTTGTAAAAGCCTAAATTATGTTTTTTTATATATATATATATATTTGATTGTTCGTTTGAAAATCGTGTTAAACGCGTTACGCATAAGAATGAAATGGATTGTTTAAGCTGTAAGTACATTATATAAGGATACATCACCAGGATAAGTATGAGATCTCTACACAAATCATTAGTGAAGATAGATTATACTAAAAGTTCTAAATTCTTGCCCCTAATTAATTCCAAATTTTGAATTGATAACAATACAGGAGTGCGAGCAATGTGCCGTGGGTTTGTTTACAACCCCGTCAACATGAGGGGGGCCCGCATTACATCTCTCGTATGTGTTCTGTCGCTCTATAGGTATTTCCAGTATTGAACTGACCAACAATCGCTTAACCATTTATTTATGTATTTGGTTAATGTCATAAACGCCATGCAGTAAACCTAAACAAGTTACATTACCAAATTATTTGAAATATTATGATGCAGCCCTTCAGTAACGTTAAAATAATAGTTTAAACATAAAGAAAGGTTTCAGTCTTACTGGTGTTTATATTGATTGTACAGTACAAAATAAAAAGAAATTCTTTAAGGCGATTGACTAAACATTTTCAAACTGGGTTATCTAGGATAACGAGCAGACAGAAGGTGTTACCTCCGGGAACCAAGTCTTTAAAGACATTATGCTGATAAGCTCCCGCTTGAATACCTTTAACACAGTTATGAACCTTGTAACTGCTCTAAATCTGTTATAACTAATGTTGTACCTTATGTTTACAAAATAGCACCAAAACTGTGACATTGTAATTTTATTTCTTGAATTTTTACTAAAAACTATATGAAGTAACTCCAGCACGTTTTTTATTTTGATATACCATGATAGCCCAGTTAAATGGACACGTAGTATGCATTGGTGTGCTGTAAGGACGTACGTGGCTTAAACAAAAACTTTCTACAGTATATCCTCTTATAAGGCAAAACTAGTCCTGTGTTACCAGAATACAGTTAAATCAAGTTCCAAGATTCAATTAACAGAACTTGAGATTAACTTAAACTAATCTCAAAGTCGTGTTATGTTGGCCAACTCTTGGAGGAAAGCGGGGAGAGAGCAAAATGCAACCACTTGAGGATATCTTTGTGTTTGTTAAACAACATTTGTGGTCTTCCACGCAGTATATTAGTATAGATTAAATAAATGGGCTGTCTATTCAAAAATCCAAAATCTACAGTTTTGACCTATTTTATTAGATATTAAAAATGTAAATGAAATTACAATATGTAGATTTAACGTAAGGAAAGGTTGGTGAGTGGGAAACTTGTTGGCTGAGAGTTAGTTAGGCATATTGCTCAAGAGGATCGAAACTTAAAAAGGTTATGTCGATAAAGAACTAACCAAGTTTGATAACCATAGGATTGTGGATGACCAGAATACATAAATTTGTAAAAATCGCAAGTACAACCATATGATATTTTTAACATATGACACAATAATACTCGTAGACATAGTCTAACTTCCCCCAGAACATGCAACATTATAATGTGGTGACTAGGTGTGCTGGAATTTTATTATTTAAGGAATACTATGAAACCCAGTTAAATGAATAAACATGAATATATATATGCGAGTTTGATAAGATATCTCGAGTAAAATAATAATGTACTTTTAAAATATTTGCATGAAATATCATGTTTAAATTGAAAAGAATTTGTTATATGTTAGTGCATATATTTCCACTACCAACAGTACCGATATGATTTGGAGGAGCATAAATGAAACTTATCACTGAAAAGGCCTGAACAATTTGACTTTTTATTCCCCACGGAAGGGAAGTCAAAATGTACTTTCTGATTGATTGGTGTGCTGTTTATTGATTGATTGGTTGGAGTAGATCTCAAGAGTAAAATGAGCTATAGATTTTAAATGTTCATGCACGATCAGGTAAGCCGTTAAGTGACACAGTGTGGCCTAGCTTGTAATAGACAAAGGAATCGTTTTATAATATATTATATTTTTAATGTCCTGGAGACAGTGAACTGTAGGTAGTAAATCACTAGCAATATCATTCTTCTTATACTTGTTTTTAAGCAATGTCCTCCCAATTCATATGATGGTCTTCGGACGAACAATGATGTGTAATTTTTGACTTTTCTATTAGCCCCTTTCTAGAGATTTCTTTATTTATTTATTTATTCCAACGTTACATACCATTTTTTAAAACAAGGTTAAAGTTATATGGAAAAATTTAAATAGTACATAAACATCAGTGGTAAACTTAAGTAACAAACCACAACAGAGTATGATAACAAAATGCAATAACAGTACCAAGAGAAGTAAGAATACTTATAAAATTGCAAATTGTAACAGTAACAAGAAATAGTATGAATAATAATTTAATAACAGAACAGTAATGTAAGAAAATATGAACAACAGAAAATAAATGTATCTAGCAGAGTATACAACGAACAACATTTGTGCAAATCATTACATGATTGACAAGCCACATAACACTGCTCTTGAAAGAAGGAACAAACCCATGGAGATAATCAATACCCCCAGATATGTTGCCATCAAGCCTCTGAAACATTGCCAATCATCAGTTGCATGAATAGGGTGCAGGGAGGAGTCTCCGACTGAAAATTGACCGGGATTAAGTTTCATTAAAGTTTCATTCAATAATAAATATTTATGATTCGGAAGTTAAGCAATTTATCGATAGTTAGATTCAATTACTCGATCGATTTAGTGACCGCTCACTATACTGGAGCCAAGACGAACATATTGAAAAGTGCAACACTTCTTTCTAGATAGAAGGATGCGTATTGAAAGCACAGTTAGTGGGAAAAAAATATTCTACTTGTAGATAATAAATAAGTTAAGATGTTCAAACCTTAGTTTCAAATTGATAAATGGAGAAACACATGTTGAACTGCTTGAAAATACAGAACATTCCTGCACAGAAGGAGTAAAGCCTCTTACCAAGTACAAAATACGACAGGAGAAGGATCAATGTTAAACAGGCAATTGTTGACTTAATGTTTAAATACGTCGTCACTATCACTCTCTATTCTCTCGGTTGTATATCTCTCTCGATAGGGATGTTCCCCGAGCTAGCACCAACACTGTGTTCTCGTAACTTTGTTCTCAACATCAGATCGTCCATTGCAGCTAATTATTTGAATAATTGTTTTATTTTGCACTATTTTAGGGATGTTACCTACAAAATGTAACAAAGTAATGAATAGAAATAAAGATTTAAAAACATACACTATTTAGATCTAAAATGTGTAAATCAAATCAATGTTAGTGTATTCATGTATTTTGTGCCTTTGCAAGCCTTCCATTGTTAATATTTGTGACGATTTAAAACGCTTAAAAATGATTTAATTATATCAGACATCTTATTTTATACTAAGAGACAGGTTTTTACTAGTATAAGTTATATATTAGTTACTTAAACAAAAACTCAAGACGGTATCCACGATGTAAACAAAGTCTGTGCCTTCTTTCCGGGTCACGAATCTTACGCGGGTTCGAAGTGATGAAGTTTTCAATTTGCTGTAAATGCGAGTTTTTTAACTTGCCGAATGTTAGATATATTATAACATTAATGATATGTGAGAATCTTCGTAAAGAGTGAATATAGCTATTTGGTATTTTGGAATAGTTTACTAACTGTTCTGAAAAGTATATTTTATTGCATTTTCCTCATAAAATATATGCCTACTACTTTCTTGAATTGATTTCATGGATTTAGGAAAGCTTGATGTTATAAACGATATGTACCACTGTCAGATATATATATTTTTACTAATATGTTTTATTGGGTGGGTTTTAGCAAAGCCTATTTTACCCCAGGTGCTAGAAGAATTTCATATATGTCTTTTTCTCTATTGTCCTATTACTCGAATGAAAATAAAAATAAATTTTCTGTCTGTCCGCATGATATATCGAGACCGAACTAATCTATATATTTCACATTTTGCATTACGCTTCAAGGTTTCCATATAACCAATAACGAATTCCATGCCTGTGCATGACACTTGAGGAGGTTTGTCTGTTAAAACTATTTTAACGTTATTATTATGGTAAACATAATGGCTATGAGAAAAAAAACTGAATAAATAAATTTCTAAAGAATCGTATAGCATTAAATTATGGGACATATTAACACTTGTAATTTAATGAACTAAAGAGGAAACCTGTTACTTTTTAAGTTATATACATTTGTTAAGTTAAAACTAATAATGTAATGTAAACTACAAACGTCAATGATAACTTGCAAAGTCATCTTTTATTATCCAATTTCAGACTCAAAAAAGTAAT
Source organism: Homalodisca vitripennis (assembly GCF_021130785.1). NCBI lineage: Eukaryota > Metazoa > Arthropoda > Insecta > Hemiptera > Cicadellidae > Homalodisca > Homalodisca vitripennis. The sequence goes on from NC_060211.1 coordinate 75,133,887, forward strand.
ACTTAAATATTTCCTTTGTGTAATACCATTTCCTTTTAAACTGGTCAAATCTGTGATTCGTTTGAAAATGTTCATAGAATAAGTAGATTAAAATACGTAGAGCATGTCAGGAGATATAATTATATGACACAGACAATGATCACAATGATTGATGTTATGAGTGCAATTAACTGAATCCAAGTAACTGCGTGATAAATAATTTGGAGTGTTCTGATCTGCAAACAATATAAAACCGCACATACTAGTGAATACCTGATTGCCTTGTAAACGGTAATGATTCAAAACGATTTTACAACATTCACGTAAGTTTAAACAGTTAAAATATTTATTACATTAAAATAAATTTATTGTCACTTTTTAATTATCACTGCATTACGGACAGTTTGTTGTATTTTAGTAGTTATTCTAGAATTTAAATATTCTATAGTTCTGAGAATAATTTGTTTACATAAAAAATACAGAAATTCCAAACGCACGTCTACTATGAGAGTAACAAAAACTCACAATTATTATTCCAACCATGAACTCTGTGTATTTTACAGAGAGAATAAAGTAATTTGCTTTCAGCTGCCAAACAAAAAACGTATTGTTTAAATGCCTTACAGATACGTGTTTCAGAGCAACGTGCGTTTGCACTGGCTGACGAACTGTTTACATATGGAAATTGTAATAACGTGTATATTTTACTGCACATATATATTTTATTAGGTATGAAAGTTGTTTATTTAGGTGACTAACTCTCTATTTTACTTCAAAATATCCCTTTAATAATAATAATAATCTGTGTTTATTCATTAATTATATAGTCTTTTATTTTTCATATTTCTTGCACGCATCATACAGGTATTATTTCTGCCATATATTTCATCCATATGAAACATGTTTGTACCAAAAGAGACAAAGCTCCACGATAAAAACAATTAAAAAAATAATATTGTATAACATGCTGGTATTAAAGAGACCAAAATAACTAGACATGATCTTATAAGCCGACCTCGAGATGATGATGACATTTGAATGAAATATGAACATAGAGGCAAAAGCCATGGAATTAGTTTATTAAATTATTGGTATGGGTCTGTAATTGGATGATAACACAACCATGTGAATTGAGGATTATAATTTCAATTAGTACAGTTCTATCAAAATCCGTGCAATTTGATGATAAATGAACGGGCATTAACGACAAAACCTATTAGGTCCCTAAAACAAAAATTTATATCTCGAGCCTAATTATTTTGAGTTGTACACCTTAAGATATGCCACACAAGCAGTGAGTTTCGTATTCGATAACTGTATTTACACTTTAAATAGTAGTTTACGTTCTCTTCAACATTACCTTTGTTCAAATAAAACAATTCAACGGAATATTGAAGGTCTAAAAAATATGTTATGAGGTATCTCAAAACTTCACAGCATTTTTGTACTTGAAACACTACTACCTTTAAGACTAAGAATAAATTATGTACCAACTTTACATTGGCTTAAGCTAAGTTCATTTTAAATTTTGCATTAAGTTTTCATCGTTATGGAGGATATCCTGTTTGTTTATAACTCATTTTAATAGAAAAACATTATCGTGTAGATCTATCCCACGACACGGCTTTCAGATTTCAGAAAGCTTGGGTATGGCGTTAACGCTTATTAGTTTTCATTATAAGATAAATTTTAATTTTTATATAATTTTATACAATGTACATACAGTGTAAAAAGAAATTTTAATGTGGGACGTTTCTGCGGCACCCAAAATGGTAATATTTACTAATACAATAACTTTACAGGTTTTGAAAAATCAGTTTATTTTCTGTTACAGCATTACTGGTGTATGAGGAGTAAATATTTATATTTTGGATGAATTAAAATCCAAAGAAATATTTGAATTTTATTTTAGTGAACGTTTAGCGTCATTGAGCGGTGTATTTGAGAATATCTCCTTTAGTTTATGAACGTTAATATCCCTATATATTCCGCTATAACCACACTGTAAATGGTTTAAGGTACTGGGACAATATTTAGGTAAGATTTTGTAATTATTTTAGATAGCTAGGTACTAAATGGTACTGAGCAATAAATTAAATCTTTTTATGTACTTTAGCATAATCTAATTTCCTCACTTTGATGATTTTTGGTGTAATATATCATTTTTTTAGAGTCTTAAATGTCATCTGGTTTCTATTTGGGTTGGTAGATATTGGTGTAGATGTAAACATATGTATTTTTCAAGTTCTTTTATTAATAGTTTGCTGTTTTACAGGCTTGCTGATGGATAACTTCATACCAGACTAGATGCATTGACTGAGAAGTAAGTGCTAACTCATATTGTCAATAAAAAGTTACTTAGATTAGGTAGAAATTTATTGCAACAACATAACATTTATGGTTAAAGAATCCGTTCCTTGAAATATATTTGCTGTTTATTGATGTTGATTTAGTGGAATGTTTGTTAGTTGGATATGGTAGAAGTAATAGATTAAATAAATCAATAAAAGGCACCGGTTCATCATTAATTTTATTAATTTATTTAGGACCCGTTCATGATTTCTTAGTCGTGGTTTTCTTTTAAAATCTTACAATAAAATTTTTGAGACCAATTTGGTAACATATTACAATTTTACGTCTAAGAAAACAAAACTTTTAAGAATTATAAAAAATACATACAAATAATAATTTTGTTACTATACGATACGTCATTACAGTTTGTCTTTCAAAAAGTCGATAGCTATCATGTGTTTACAGTTAGATTTTCTTGCTCTTGTTCTTTAACGTAGAGTGAAAACTATAGCAACATGCAGTCCTTTCACGGAATTAGACTTATATATATATATATATATATATATATATATATGTAAGTCTATATAGGACTAACACAACTTATAGATTGACGAGAGTTAAATTCTCCAACTGCCTCTCAGAATACACTTCCCTTTCGACTCGTGAAACATGAGGTAGAAATATTGTTGACAATACCATACAGTTTTTTATGTTTAAAAGTATATTTTGATTTATATCTATGTCTTAGCTTAAGATGATTAGTTAGCTTAACGTATAAACAATGTAGTGAGAGTTTTATCTGGCATCCAAAAGCTGACGGAAGTTCTGGTGTATTTCTTTCCAGGGTTTTCAGACAAGAATTGTTCTACACGAGCACCTACACAAACACTGTCTCTCTTGCAAGGTGTTCAGTCATTTTATAATGACCGAACTATTTGCATGGTTTAAGGCTTTTTTAAAATTTTGAATGCTTAGTACTGAATTTGATATAACCTAAATTATTCATTTTTTGGTATGCTGAAAAGCTAAAAGTTAAATGATAGTTTTCTATGTTATCATAAAGTAACATTTAAATTTTTCTCAGTTCAGTAGTTTGTATTAAAACTTGTTTTATTCTCTTATACATGAGAGAATAAAACAATAAAATAACTCAATTCTCAATCACGATAATTATTAAATACAAAAATAGTTTTATAAAGTAAATTTGTATTTCGATTATATATATTTATTTATTATAGATTACTAAAAGATATATTCATTTATATTATGTTAATAAATTGTAATAAAATCCCGAGACTTTTTCAAATTTCGAAGATATTGAAACAGAAAAATGAATGTAAAACGACAAGACATTAAGAAGGACCCGTCGAGTCCTAAATAAATAAAGGGGGACGATTAAAAAATACTTAATTAATGTAACTAACTTAACATACTTTAACATTTCTTGCCTTTAACGTTTTATATTCTTTTAAGTATAGTATAAACTAGAGGAAGCTGGACCAATAAATAAAATACAGATACGTAAAACTTAATTATATTTTCCTTCTATGAAATTTTCTGCTGTGTTTGCTATACTATGTTACACATCCTCTCTAATTAAATACCTTGATGAAAGGTAGAGTACACCACTACACGTAGACAAAGCACCCAAAACCCCTTAAGCGAAACATTCTCTTCTTAACATCTGCAAGGAATATTATACCGATTTAATATTCTCCATAAAGTATAATTAGGTACATTATATCAGACCTTAACTTCATTTCTCAGCTTAAGTACACGACCATAAATTTTCTGATTTTATTGTTTTTGAGCTGATAAAATTTAAATTTTAAAGATTGCTTTAGTCATTACTACCGAGGACACTATCGTTATATAATTTTTATATAGAATGTATTATTAAAGTAGTATGTAGTAGAGAATGTTAGTTTCTAAAATATTGTTTGTCCAAAAGTTTGAGGATCTCCAAGTAATGTGCCGGGAATTTGTTTTGTTTTGAGTGACATTTGCTCCAATTTAACTTTTTTTAAATTTTGTAATAAGTATTTTCTTTGTAACAAACTTAATTCTACAACTACTTCAATTGTACGTTTAATATAACTAAAAGAAGAAAAATATATAACACCATTGGCTGTTCATGTCTCAGTAGGTTCTACAAACAGCAATGGTTTATTATAAATATAAAATTGTACTTCTTGATTAACAGTATTTCCATTGTTTATGTATAAAATTAAAGCATTCGTTAATTTACAAACTGCTAATAGTTTTAAAAAAATGTTTTCATTGATATGTAGAGCAATACTTTTCTATTTTAATTGATCATAAACGTTACTTACATGGCTGTACATTCAGGACAAACGTGATAAAAGGTAAATCTCATTACTGTAAAAAGTCTTAATGGAATGAATAAACGTTTATTTATTTACTTTATGTTTTAGAATATTGTCTTAATTTTTTCAGATACAAAACTTAAAAGAAGAGGTAACAATTTCATTATTCAGGGAAGAATTGTACTAAGTAGTTATTACTTGTACTTATTAACTTTTACAATGAAAATAAACAAATTGTATTATACCATAAGTTTACTTAAACGAAGATCTGGGCATATCATTCAAGTCAGATTCGAGGATCGTTTTGGTAATGCATTGATTACCATTAATTATGAACTATTTTTATATTTCCGATGATTCGATCATTTATTTAGAGAGTATAATGCAATATATTTCCTAAAGATCTTTATCTAAATTTGAATTATATTTTCTGAATGGCAAAAAGAATACATTCATTATTCACACTTTGTTTGTGGCAGTTTTTAGATGCAACATAACGTTTTCACGAAAAAAAAAAAAAAAAAAAACAAACGATATGGAACTCATTAATGTGCAACTAATACATGAATAAATTGTAAAACACTTCATTTTGTTTCTTAAATGACTATAAAGTTTATACGATTATAAAATAAATTATAAATTATAATTCCTCCTTAACTGTACCAAAGTTTGTAAGATATTGAAATTTAACAGTATTACCTAATGCAGTATAGAGAACATAATCGGTTTATAGTCTGCACTTCTGGAGGTGGGAGAAGTATCCTGAGGCAAGTATTGTTGATAACGGTAAAACTTTGCCATTATACTTTTACATAGTTTTGATAATCAATGTCGAGAAAACTTGCAATAAATTGCAGGATTTTGTTATTATTTTGTGGCGATATTTCACTCTATGTAACTTGTACGTGGTATAAAAACATTGAATGGTTTTAATATAAAGTATCATTTATATTTTCTACCCATCCTATAACCTTACAATTTGACTTTTACTAAAACTAACACAACTGACGATTAGTCAGTTTATTTTAGGGGACGTTTATTCTACCAAATTAAAGAAAAACTAGGTTTGGTGCTTATATTATGGCTCTTGGCTTTTGACTATAATATATACTATTATTTTAATTTTAACAATTTCATGTGCACGTATTCACCAAAGTGACTTATGTTATCATTGCTTACACATTGTTGAACATATTTCGAAGTATTTCGCGAGTACTTAAAAACGAAAGAGACGAAAACTTTGAATGAAAATACAGATTGCATATTAAATATTAAAATCATTCTTAAAATACTAACCAGAAGAAACAATTAATTTGATGAATCCAATGGAAGATAGTTCAAAGATCCGTTAAAAATTATTGTCAAAGCAGAATAATCCGGAAAGTCTTATTAACACTGCCAACATCATGTATGCCAACGTACAGGTAAAAGCTCAACTGTAATGATTTTTATTCATTAAAATTTAAATCCATTATGTTTTGATCCAAAATAGATAGTTTAAACCTATGAAGCTTATAATTGCCAAATAATTGAAAACTCCTGCATTCGTAGTAAATCTAGTAGTACGTTTCTGTATTTCAAGATTTCTAGGTATTATTTTGGACAAAACTAATAACTGTTTTGAAAGATTATCTCTCAGGGCCAAGACTAATAGAGTTAATCACTAAATTTATCCTAGTTCGGAATGGGGCACATTCCAATAAGTTCTACGATTGGCCTCTATTGTTTGAGATGGCAATTTTGGCAGTTCTCCGTATGATTGAGAGTTTGCTGACAAGTATATCAAGGAAGTCAAACTCCCGATTGGGACAATGGATCTAGAGCTGACCTTTTAATCTCCATAGTTATCGGAAAACCAGTCGGCCTCCTATTAACATATGTTTATATGGAAATTTCACAATGAAAATCGATTGTTATCAATGTGCTTTGTGTACCTGAAAAATGTTTTTGAACCGTTCATTTTCTGATTACTACAATATTACTAGATAAACACTTATAAGACCTGACTGAGCAGTAGGACCTGGAGAAGTAGTGGTTTCTACGTCGATGATTGGTTTGGTTTTTAAGAAAAATGGATTAACATTGAGCAATTTATGTCAGCGGTTCTTAACACGAAGATACCAAGCTCGGTATTGCTATGAATGGAGTTAGTACAAGAAATTAAGGTTCAAGGGATGTAACCAACCCCCCTGAAGGGAGAGATGATGTAGTTGTTTCAAGGGATATTGAACAGTGGTATGTGAAAAACTAAAATGGCTTTAAATTGCAGAGAAATTGTGGTTCGCAGATATACAAGGTATTCTGGAAGTGACTAAAACAAAGCGATAGATAGGTGAAAATAGTCAGCTTTTAACTTCAGTATTGAACGTTAGTGATATGTTATTTTTATTAAAATGACTACTTTTGTCAGTTCATAAGGTGGACGCTGAGCTGTTAGATTTTTAAAACCAATAGAGAAAAAATTGGATTTCCTGAGAAGGGATTACGTCCAGATCAATTAACATGCAATAAATAAATACATTAATAATAAAGTATTCGGTTTATTGACCGTTAGTTTCATTAATCGTTTGAAGATTGAATAATTGTTAAAAAGTAAATTTATTCACTCAAAATTAGTATAAGTAATTTATGCCACTTAAGTGCCATTACTTAACAGGTGTTTATCGGCGATCTCCTCGAGAAACCATAAGGGTGCCTCAGGAGCTGTCTGGTACTCATATTGTTCACTTTTTACAACCAAAATATAACCAGTTGAGTTCATAATAGCAACTTGAGTACAATTATCATTTATTATAAACTTATTATCGATAGCCATAGCAGTTGTCAATAAGACGTAGTTTCAAATTTAAACGTTGGAAAAGGAATTTTTCTCCATTTCACAGCATTTATTACAGTTAATAAATTTAAATAAAGAGAACAAAATAATTGACCAACACCTTTCTTTCTCTTTCAAATTGTTTTTCTTCTTAACTCTTTCCTTACAGGTACATCTACAAATAATATGTAAATACAGATCTAAGTTTATTGTGTCATGTTTTGGTTCTATCCATTCTACTACTTATTTAATAATACAATACAAAACTATATAATGTTATTATTAATACTTAGTATTTGGTACAGTATTGGGACAAGCCGTGGCCCAATTTTAACATTCCAGTGGAAATCTTCTAGTCTCAAAGTTAAAAGTTATTTGTACGTTTGGCACTGTATCTCGTTTACTTGGAAAAAACCCGATCTTGAATAAATCAGCTATCATCAGCCAAATATCACATATCTGAGAGTTGTCTGATAAAAAAAATTATTCTTAATTTAAAGTTTAATATTGACGGCAAATGAATTGATAGGATAATAATATGTTTTCGTTTTAATTTTCCTTCGTTAATGTTACAAAAATAGGACACTAAATTCCAAAAATTTAAATCAAACCCATTCGTCAAATAAAAAAAACCTTCATGTATAGTATTTTGCATACACAAACTTTAGGTCTTTCACCATCTTTGATAAATATTGTACGTTTTATTTTACTTAAATGATCATCCACATGAAAATATTATATCCACATTAAACCCATCATAACTACTGTCGCTGTAATTGTTTAGTAATAAAAAATTAATAATACTATTTACGTATACTGACCACTTTCTAGTGAGGAGTACAGCCTCTTATCAAAGTAAAAAATACGAAAGGATCAATGTTAAAAAACATGTGGAGAAAAGAACAACTATAACCATCTTGATTATGTCTTTATTGTACGGAATAACTCAGTCACTTTTTTCAACTTATAGTATTTGAGGTTTTATAAGATGTACTGATAAATAGTATAAAATGTATGAGATTAATTAGAAATTATAAAGGGTTTTAACCTTTAATATTCGTTCTTACAGTTATACGCAAAAAAATTATAAATAATTCTTGTTTGATCAGTAAGAGCATTATTTATACTATATTTCATTTCATTTTATTAGGCAAAATACATGTACATATTATACCAGAAGGAATTGTTAAACAGAATTAATATTCAAAAGCATTTAAACACAAATTTCTAACTAATCGTACGTATTAATAAACCTCAATATGCATATCAAATTAATTTGTATTGATTTTACTGAAGCACTTCCAACGGTTAACAATTTAGCTATAAATAACCTTTATGTAATATTTATGTTCATTAAAATACATGCATAGGTTCGTTGCAATAGCTGTAGTACACAATGTTAGTTCTGACACTACAAACGTAAGGTTCGCTCTTCGATTTGTGCAGTGTTGTTTATTTATAAATACGAATATAAAATATAGAATAGTATTAGTGTAATCAATTATAGCACAACGCATACAATATTAAATTTAACGTCATTTAATGGAAAAAATATTTGTACAAAATGTGTCAAATTGAACTTTTAACTATGAGTAATATTTTTTTAATGCTAGAGTGATTAAAGTACATACTAATAAAAATAAAAACTTCCCATTCGTACAGAAATACTGTTATTAATGTGAAGGATCCACTTAAAACGATTAAACATTCTTTTTTTCTCAGGCCTCAATATACCATATATGTTGTTTTCCCATTTAGATGCATAGGCTAGTTGAAATAGCTTTATTAAACAATGATATGTCCCATTAATTACCACTATATACAGGGTGATTCATAAAAAGTGTGCAATATTTCAGGACTTGATACAGGTCATCAAAACAAGGAAAAAACTCCATTGCACATGTGTCCGGAAACGTACCGTTTACTGTCTGCCTGTCTGTTTGTGTTTTTCTTGTATGGAGGATTTGTTACTATTTGTTATATGTGAAAGTTAATTAAAAATGTAAATTAAACATTTTTATTTCAATGCTAAATTGTGTAACTTGTAATAGGTTTAAAAAAAATCACAGTTTTGTTAATAAGTTTTGAATATTGAAACATACATGGTATCGTTGTTTTCTGAAGACAACAGCGCACATATTTTGAATTTAAAAGTTTTATTTTAAATAAAAGCCCTACAAGTTATAATTATTTAAAGAATTTATCTGTCCACCATTTTCTAACAAAATGAGCAAAATTAAGTTTATTTTGTTCCATTTTAGAAAAAGATACCTAAAGTAAGTGTACCAAATTTCAACTCGTTATCTCTTGCAGTTTCTTATTTATGATGGTTTACAAGAAAAACACAAACAGACAGACAGACAGTAAACGGTACGTTTCCGGACCCATGTGCAATGGAGTTTTTTTCCTTGTTTTGATGACCTGTATCAAGTCCTGAAATATTGCACACCTTTTATGAATCACCCTGTATCACCCTGTATGTATTTTTAATATATTTAGTAACAATCATGGGTTTGAAACGTTTGTACGTCTTCGAATTTTAAATATAATATATGGTTAAATATAATTTCAATGAGTATAATACTTTTTAAATGCCATTGAATCACATGTGCACAATATTTCTTGCAGGTGCTCCACTGGAACTCTTACATTGCACAAGACAACTGTAGAACTCTACAGTTGACTTTTTCTTTAAACAAAGAAACTTTTTATTCTGTTAATTAATCTTTTATAGGCTGTATATTGTATATAATAAAAATTGCAATACAGTTTTGATAATTAAAAGCCTTATGTTTAGAACGTCCCAGATACTGCAACGTTTAATACTAGTGAAGGATACTTATGAATAAGTTTTATTCTGTTTACTGATACGTACATACAATTTTTATATGAGTTTGAAAGTCTCACTGTTGACTAACATTTTTGTAAAGTATTTTTGTTATCTTAAAGATAATAGAGGTAATATTACTTTTCTCAGTCCTACATAATTTTTATTACACTTCTAAAATTATTTATTATAATAATTTTGAACAATGCTTTTAAAATTATAAAAACAAATTGATTGGATAAAGGCAGTCCGTATAGAGGTTCAGCTATAGAAAGACGTACTAAGTTCTCTTGAAATTAACTAGATGTGTAATGAAAAATAACAAAATCTAAGGTTAGCGCATTTAAAAGAAATCCTTGTAATAAAACCCATTAACCAACATATTAACTGTCAGACTATTTTATAAATAAATAAACTAATTTTATCGGAATGTTCCTAAATCTGAAGGATAAAGAAATTGACGTATAAAATATGCTTCACTCTTACGCAATAGCTTTATCAAGAATTTCAGGCAATCTTTGACTAAGGGTACATTTTTATGAATATATAATTGATGAAAGCCTTATATGAAAGTTTGCAACACAACTGTTATTCCGTGTACACTATAAACATGATTATGTATCCAATTGTCCCGAAGGTTTAGAGAAAAGTACTGTTAACTGCGTTCTCGCTATAAAATGTAAAACCAATTTTTTACTATTTCAAATTCATACGATTCGTGAACGAATTAAATATGTACACTGATATTTATAGGCCATTACAACAAAGAACTAGTTGATCTAACCAGTTCTATAGAACGACAGAGAATTGAGTACACCGAAAATAGGAAAAAATAAGGACTAAAATATAAAAAAAAGCAGACTAGAAAACACAAATGAACATTTTCCAAATCTACAAATAAATTATATATACGTACGTTAGCAACCATTATTAACCATTAAACATTATTAAATGGTTATTTTTTTACACTTCAAAATAATATGAAACACTAAAATTCTTTAACATAAAAATTCTTTATATTTTGTATTAATTTTCTACACATTTAAAAGATATTTTTTACATTTCATATATTTTAGTGATCACTGTCTTTCTGATTATTAAAGTAATAAAATAAATAAGTAAAGTAATTATTATCGGTATGTATTAGTTATATCCTTTGGTCAGTAATATTACACTACAATCTGGAATTTCCGAAAATTAATATTTCATTCATTTTAATTGTCATTATATTCTAAAATTTAATGAGATTACGGGTTTGTAATGACTGAAATAAGTAGTAAAAATTCCTGGAATGTCTTGCTAAATATTTTGTAAACAAGACATATATTGTTATTCCATATATCTTTGTACTTATGTTTTTATCGCTTGACATTCTTAAACTTAATTTATTTTTTACAAAGTCAATGAATGGTTTTTTTTAGAAATTCTTTTATTGAAAATCTGTTTTTACATAATTTATTTGTCAAGTGAATGTAAAGGTAAAGGAAAATATAATTTATCAAAGTTAATATCCTATGGAAAGACCAATTTTCTTTCTGGATTACTTTACACTACGGCTTTGTTAGCTAAAAAATATCTAATACATTTATTTTTTAATCCTTTTTTTAAATATCATCAGGACGAAACTAGTAGTGAAATGGAAAATGAAATAATATTAATTAGAATACGATGAGCTTCAAATATTTGCTTTTAAATGTTGCAGTCAGTTAATCAATTTTCCATTGGATTTGTTAATAAATAAATTAGTTCGTAGATTTATTCAAACCAGTATTTTCCCATATATTTGAGTCTCTTTGCATTGATTGTTTGGCTTTTGGAAGTTTCTTAGTGTGTTAAAGTCAAGTTAAGTTTTTGTAAATTTTGACAGCTTAAGTAACCTACAACTCAAAAATTTCATAACCAAAGTAAAAGTCTGCAGAAGCAGAGATAGATCCAGACGATACAATATTTAGGACAGCATTTTTGTTATCTTAAAGATAATAGAGGTAATATTACTTTTCTCAGTCCTACATAATTTTTATTACACTTCTAAAATTATTTATTATGATAATTTTGAACCAATGCTTTTAAAAATTATAAAAACAAATTGATTGGATAAAGGCAGTCCGTATAGAGGTTCAGCTATAGAAAGACGTACTAAGTTCTCTTGAAATTAACTAGATGTTAATGAAAAATAACAAAATCTAAGGTTAGCGCATTTAAAAGAAATCCTTTGTAATACAACCCATTAACCAACATATTAACTGTCAGACTATTTTATAAATAAATAAACTAATTTTATCGAGTGTTCCTAAATCTGAAGTATAAAGAAATTGACGTATAAAATATGCTTCACTCCTACGCAAGCTTTATCAAGAATTTCAGGCATTCTTTGACTAAAGAGTACATTTTTATGAATATATAATTGATGAAAGCCTTATTTGAAAGTTTTGCAACATAACTGTTATTCCGTGTACACTATAAACATGATTATTTATCCAATTGTCCCTAAGGTTTAGAGAAAAGTACTGTTAACCTGCGTTTCTCCGCTATAAAATGTAAAACCAATTTTTTAATATTTCAAATTCATACGATTCGTGAGCGAATTAAATATGTACACTGATATTTATAGGCCATTACAACAAAGAATCAGTTGATCTAACCAGTTCTATAGAATTGAGTACACCGAAAATAGGAAAGAATAAGGTACTTAAATATAAAAAAAAAAACAGACTAGCAAACACAAATGAACATTTTCCAAATCTACAAATAAATTATATACGTACGTTAGCAACCACTATTGACCATTAAACATTATTAAATGGTTATTTTTTACACTTCAAAATAATATGAAACACTAAATTCTTTAACATAAAAATTCTTTATATTTTGTATTAATTTTCTACACATTTAAAAGATATTTTTTACATTTCATATATTTTAGTGATCACTGTCTTCTGATTATTAAAGTAATAAATAAATAAGTAAGTAATTATTATCGGTTGTATTAGTTATATCCTTTGGTCAGTAATATTACACTACAATCTGGAAATTTCCGAAAATTAAATATTTCATTCATTTTAATTGTCATTATATTCTAAAATTTAATGAGATTACGGGTTTGTAAATGACTGAAATAAGTAGTAAAAATTCTGGAATGTCTTGCTAAATATTTTGTAAACAAGACATATATTGTTATTCCATATATCTTTGTACTTATGTTTTTATCGCTTGACATTCTTAAACTTAATTTATTTTTTTACAAAGTCAATGAATGGTTTTTTTTTAGAAATTCTTTTATTGAAATCTGTTTTTACATAATTTATTTGTCAAGTGAATGTAAGGTAAAGGAAAATATAATTTATCAAAGTTAATATCCTATGGAAAAGACCAATTTTCTTTCTGGATTACTTTACACTACGGCTTTGTTAGCTAAAAAATATCTAATACATTTATTTTTAATCCTTTTTTTAAATATCATCAGGACGAAACTAGTAGTGAAATGGAAAATGAAATAATATTAATTAGAATACGATGAGCTTCAAATATTGCTTTTAAATGATGCAGTCAGTTAATCAATTTTCCATTGGATTTGTTAATAAATAAATTAGTTCGTAGATTTATTCAAACCAGTATTTTCCCATATATTTGAGTCTCTTTGCATTGATTGTTTGGCTTTGGAAGTTTCTTAGTGTGTTAAAGTCAAGTATAACTTGGTTTTTGTAAATTTTGACAGCTTAAGTAACCTAAACTCAAAAATTTCATAACCAAAGTAAAAGTCTGCAGAAGCAGAGATAGATCCAGACGATACAATATTTAGGACAGCATTTATGTCATAAATAATGTGAGTAAACTGATCGATCATTTAGAAAACAAATCGTTGTAAAATATTACTAGGGTAGAGAGGCATTTAATTGTTTTTCTTATCATATATAATTTTCTATGTTATTGTGGTTCACATTTCCCTTTTAATCTATCCTAGCAGATTTTTCATTAACGTCTTTGGTAGTCTACATCAGATGTATATATAATTGTTTGTTTACGTTTCGGCGAAGCTGTCATTATACCTTGAAATCATGTGGAAAACGTACATCAATAGTCCGCCAAAAGAATTATTCTCTTTAATATTAAAGTGACATTTTTCAATGCCTTCCGTTTAAGCTAAAACATTCTGAACATTCCTAAAAATACAGTATTACAGTGAAATTGGCAGAAAAATAGATTTCACTTCTAATAAAAATGTGGTTTTATAATGTAGGTTATTTGTATTGATGTCGAAATGGAGTAATTATAGAACTGTTTAGGTATACTATTTACTTATACTGAACATTCTCTAGAGAGGAGTAAAGCCTCTTACCAAGTACCAAATACAACAGGAGAAGGATCAATGTTAAACAGACAATTGTTGACTTAATGTTTAAATACGTTGTCACTCTCTATTCTCTCGACTGTGTATCTACTAGCTTGTTCTCCGAGCAAGTAATAACACTGTGTTCCCACACTTTCCTCTGAACACCATTTCTTTTGTGCTTGCTGATTAGTAAAAAACTGATAATATTGAAAACTTAAAGCTAAATTAATTATAAACCTTTGCAAAGTTAGAAATAAAATAAAGCTCTAGTGATACATACTATTACAACATGAAATATAAAAGTTTATATTTTGTTGTTTAAATAAAATAAAAGTTATTCCTTGAAAGTTAATATAAATGGATGCTTTGGATAGTATTGTTGTATAATAAACCACAACACAGTTATAAGACTAATGCGACTTAATTCGTTACTAGAAATATCCCCAACTATGATTATTGTAAAACTTTACGAGAGTACCTAATTTTTTTATTATTAGTAATGATATATTTTCAGAAAATAAAGGTGTGTGCTCAAGTGAGATTCGTATATTTTATTTTATTTTCTGAGGTTCCATGGTTTAAATTGTGACTAAAATAAAATAGCAAGAAAACACAAACAATCAATAATGATAAAATTGAAGCTTTAGCCAATATAATGCATGTTGCTCCAAAGGATTTAGGTATCTGGAGAATTTATTGACCTACAGGCTTACAATTTTATATATTTTTTCCGTACTTCAGGACTTAAAGAGTTAATTTTCTGTTTGTCTGCCCGCTTTCCTGTCTACAGGTTATCAAGAGAACGAATTGAGCTTTGACTTGATATTTTATGTGTTCTCTTTATTTCTTCATAGGCAACATCAAGTTTTGTGAATGAGGTTTTTCCTCTACGGCTATTGTATGAGCATCTTCTAAGTCTATCACTCATAGTCTGCAGAAATGTATTTCCTGTTTGATTGTCTGTAGTAAAAACCGTTTATGCGACATGTGGTTTGGTGCACTTCTACTATGACATGACTTAAAAAAAGAATAATGTAAAGAATCACTGAAATGACCAAATCACTATGTGATTGAGATCATTCTTTTCTCAGGTGGAAGTAGCCGAAATAATTACACAGCCAAAACTTAAAAATCCTTGGCTGGAACGTAAAAAGGTAAATGCTAAAATGCTGAAATTGAATCGGTAAAATGTAAACTTATCATTTACGTACAGTTATAATCCTAAAACTATAAACACGTATGATTTTTTAAAACTTTATTTTAAAAGTTTAAAATTGTACTTAACGTGTTAAGCTAGTTTTTTATATTAGACTCTTACTTACCTTAACATTTCATAAACCCTGTAGAGTTTGAATAGGTAAAAAAGGGAAGAAAAACTTTCTTTGAATCTAGATCTTTTAAATATTGCCAAATGTTAATTTCTTTCTACATTTGATAAGAATGAAGTAGGTCATTAAATTAACCGTGCAGGAAGACTTACATAAATGAATCATTTACCGTAATATTTCACGTTACAGCTTAAATGCAATTTGTATACTTGATACTTATCGCAGTACAGTGCACGCTATAATAAACAATGGAGTGGTGATCTGATCTGGAAACTGCTACAATCCGCACATATTACTAAACAAGTGATATATTATTTACATGGACATGCAAAATTGTATTGGAGACAAGCTTTATGAACTATTTTATAATTCATAAATTCACAAAAGTTAAAACCATTTAAACACACCCTGCACATAAATGCAAACCTTACACTGTTTTTTGGTTCTCAATTGACAATTGTCTGCTCTATTTTACTTCACGTCCAGTCATTCTATATAGAGCAACACTTTGTTTCATTCCATTAAAATACAGATAATTTAAAAGAACGTCTAAAGAGAGTGTAACAAAAACCCTCAATTAGTATTCTCGCTGTGCTCTATATATAATTTTCAGAGCACATGAAGTATTTTGTTTGCAGCTGCCAAACAACAAAAGTATTGTTTAACTACATTACAGAGCCGTGTTTCAGAGCAGTGTACGTTTCCATTTGTTGATGAATGGTTTTACATATGGAGATTTTATAAATGTGTCTATTTTATGCCACGCTTTTACTAAGTCAAATGTGAATTGTATAGGTATGACTAGCAACACATTTTTGTTTACTTTTACATCTGTTGTTTATTAAATCGATTTGCCTTAGTAATTATTATAATGATTACATTTATTTATGAGCAATGATGTTATTACCACTTATATTGTCCAATTTAAAATATGAAACAAAGCAAAGCATAGGTTATACATGTTATGAAAACTGTAACCATGATGAATCATTGCGTTGGGGTATCCAAATGAAATACTATGTTTATAAATTTTCATGGACGTATACTTTAAAGTAATAAGCACGGTAGGAGCCCTCAAAATAACATTTTACTGTAAGATATATTAGTGTAAAGATCACCCACATGTTGAAATTCCGTGACATACTATGTAGAAGTAATGTGTTCTAATTTGTATTGCTTGTGTTATTACTTTGTTGACAGCTTTATACGAGGTGTGATCAAAAAGTTCCAGGACTTTTTATATACTATGGGAATGCAATGTCTCACAGCGATGCGGTTGGCAGCATTGTATTCCCTGACTCAACAGTAACACAGCTGTGTTTGCAGATCAATCATAACATCACTGAAAGTAACATAAGCACAGTTTGTTTGAGATTAGTTTTATAGAGTTTGGCTATTTTTTTGTTAAATGAAAATGAATATGAAAGAAGAGCCACGTGTTTGTGTGGAGTTTTGTGTAAAACTGAACAATATGTTTTCTGAAACCTTTTTGATATTACACGAGACTTTTGGTGAAGAATGTCTAAGCCGATCATGCTGCCATCAGTGATTCAAGAGGTTTAAAGATGGCCGAACATCCACAGACGACGATGCTCCTTCCGGACGTTTTTCAACGTAAATCAATGATGACAATGTTGCTAAAGTGAACGCTCTCGTACGATCAGACCGTCGACTAACAATCCATGAAATGGCAGAAGAGTGTGACATTTCATTTGGGTCATGTCAGGAAATTTTAACTGAAAAACTTCAAATGCGTCGTGTTGCAGCAAAGTTTGTGTCAAAACTGTTGACTGAAAACCAAAAACAACACCGAATTCATGTTTCTGAGGAACTTCTTCAAAGGGCAAATGACGACGAAAGCTTCTTGGATCATGTCATTACGGGAGACGAGACATGGGTTTTTGGTTACGATGTGGAAACAAAAGCCCAATCATCACAACGGACATCAAAAGGCTCTCCAAGACCCAAGAAAGCATGTCAAGTCAATTTAAATGTGAAGGTCATGCTTACGGTTTTCTTTGACTGTAAAGGTGTCATCTACTATGAATTCCTTCCACAAGGTCAAACAATTAATCGTTTTTTTTTTTATCTTGAAACCCTCAGAAAATTGCGTAATGCTGTGAGAAGAAAGAGACCTGAGTGGTGATTGGGTCCTTCACCATGACAATGCTCCTGTTCACTCTGCATTAGTTATCCGTGACTTTTGTGTAAAAAACACAATGACTATCATTCCTCAGCCCCCCTACTCACCTAACCTGGCTCCAGCAGACTTTTTTTCTCTTCCCGAAGCTCAAGAGACCCTTGAAAGGGCAAAAATTTCAAACAGTTGACGAAATTAAAGAAAAGACGACGGAGCTGCTAAACACCTTTACAAAAGAAGAGTTTTCTGGGGCCTTTGATCAGTGGAAACACCGGTGGCAAAAGTGTGTAGCTTCCCAAGGGGAGTACTTTGAAGGAGACAAATTCGAATAACCTTTATGTTGTATGAATAAATGTATAAAAATTCAGTCCTGGAACTTTTTGATCACACCTCGTATACTGATAAAATGCATAATACTTTGATTTAAATATATATCATCATAAGAGTAAAAGCATTGTAAATATACAATTTTTTCTATATTTTTAAGTACAAATAGCATTATTTTTACATCGATTTGTTTATCACAATGCGTCTGAAAAAACTTCTATGAGAAAGAAATAATCTTTCTCCTATTTTCTCATGTTTTCTAACTGGAAATATATATATATATATATATATATATATATATATATATATATACACACACACACACACACAATTCTTCTTTTATTTACTTTTGTTTACCCATTATATTTACATATGGATATAGGTTTTTGTTTAAATATATGGCTCAATAAATATATAGGTCAATATATGGCTTGTTTAAATAAGGATATTTAAAAACAAACTATATTCCTTCATTTCTTTTAAAAGTTGTGTAGAAAGAAAACTAAAAAACAAAACCTCATAAGTGTGTTTGTCGATACTCTTATTGTCTCTTTAACGTCACATAAATAATAAACGTATACGTAATAACTACACTAAGATCTGGTCTTTATTTATAAAACATAAGGAGATACGTTATTACAGTTATAAGTAGTAATATTTATGATAATAATGTAGTAACGATTCACTATATTAAAGAATAAATAAATTGAGCTCTTCCTTGGACCGAGAAGAATCTACATATTTACAAGTTTTAAGTCTATGTCGTCTCTTTTAAGATTACCGTACAGACAGGATGAAGGTCAGATCAATAAATGTGCAGGCATGTTAGCCAAAAATGAATAGCGTTTTTCCTGGACCTATGTTCCAAGTTTAAAATTTATTTTACGTTTCTCTGAAGGGTTATCGTACATAGGGCAGATGAAATTATATACAGACAGAAGGAAACTCTTTTGACCCTAAATTTAATTTAGATCTTTCTAGACCCACGTACCGTATTAATGCCTCTGGGACCTATAGAAATATCAAGAGATATTGCATAGACTGACAGATAGACGGATATACGGTTTTACAACACAAATTCCATAAGGGCCTGTTGGATCATCAATAACTTCACATAAATGGCATTTTCAAACGTTACAATGACCTTTTAACAATCGCGATGGTTGTTAATGTTGAACATTTGAACAGTCACCGCATAGTTAGCCTGACATCTGAGTTTTCCACCTTCTTGAGGCTCTCGGCTTGTCTACATCTCAGTGACATTGTGATACTTTGATTATTGGACAATCTTTAACGTCTATAATCCATAGCATTTGGCTTTTTGATAATTCTCTTCCTTATCTGTAATTTGCTTGTTTTAATTTTTGTAAAGTAGATAAAAATCTTCATGCACCTTTGATTGAATAATGATCTGATTATTTTGTTGGATGGATCGAAATTTTTCACTACTGTCAAAAAATGTATAATGAATTCAATTTGGTGCAAAAAAACACATTTTTAATATAACTGAAAAATATTTATAATGTTTTATTTAGAAGCAACTAATGAGACTTCGACGGTTAAATTTAAATACACTAATAACATTAAATAAATATTGGTGTATCTATTACTGTTATCCCATCGGCTTAGGTTCCACCTATAAGTTGTTTATTGTAATGTTGCTTTTTGATACTTGTTATAATATTTTATTAAATATAAAAATAAATGGTCAAAATCTCTTTATTTCCTACTTTTTAATAAATAAAGATCACATCTTATTGTTTTTTAAAGTTAAATGCAATTTTATATAGTTACTTGAATTATTTGTTTAAAACATACATAATTTAGTTTATTTTTATTATTTAATGTTAACTCTTATATTATTCATATAAGTGTATGAATTAAAAGTACTGTTTAGGATAACCATATAAGATTTGTCATATTTTTACAAATATTATCCTTATAGCGTATTAGTGAATCTGTGCATGACCTTTCTATAAACATTATTGTACTAAAACAGAATTTGTAATTTTTCACCATTTGAAAAAACTACTAGTAGTCTGTATTCACCATCAGTTTATAAAGTAACACAGATTAATCATTTTTAGCACTTATTTGAAATTTATTTTATATAGATTTGTATTTGAAAGTACTTATATTAAAATGGTTTAACACTCACAAAAGGTTAATTTGAGTAAACATACAAAATACGCACCTAAATCAAGCTTAATATACTTGACCTCTACTATTGAGTAGGGAACTTTACAACTCATTGAACCCAATAAATTACAATATTTTATTATAATGTAATTCTTTTTAGTAAAAGTTATTTTTTAAACCGTGTTTATTACAAGAAACATAGCCTATCAAATATCAAGAAAATCTATAACAAATTGTAATAAACATTCTCCATAAAAATCAATAGTTTTTTAATATTGAGCTGATTAAATGACTAGTAAACCGATATCACTCGTGAAACTAAAATTCCAAAATCCATAACTAGTTTTCCAAAGTCAAAATACGAATGTATAATATACTGGATTAAATATATTATACTAATACATTTTTACTATTTTATTTCAATTGCTTCATTTTTCTTATGTTAAGTTTTTATTCAAAGAAAGTAAGATAAGAGTACAATTCTTAATTTTACCCTTTGTAAAATTTAGTATTGTGATTTTACATTATTATACAAACATGTTTTTGTATGTAACTGTTTCAAAATTAAAAATATTGAACTAAAAATATTCTTAAAGATTGGTTTTACTTTGTTAAACGTTCATTCAGTGTACAAACTAATTTATATTTTCACGTAAGGCTTTCATTTATATTGAAATCCGTCATAGAACACAATATATTGTTTCTCATAAGTTTACGTATTTGTGTTTGTGTCGTACCCTTACGCTTCCATTAGAAAACATTCAAATTCTTTAACAGTAAATGGAATAACATACACATTAGTAAACATTATATAACAGAATGGTGAAGCGCAAATGTCATAATCGTTGTTATAATCACGTGTATAATCACTAAAAAAGATAGTTTTTAATTATGATTTCAGAACGTACGATACACATTCACTCAAGTAACAACATTGTGAGCGCGAAACTGTAAAATTACCAACCCTCCGGCTGACAGAGAGCGGCATGGCATGCCACTTTCATTATTCCACTTAAGCGAGTCCTTGCAACCTCGAGGACATTTTAAATTACAATTGCCTCATTTCTACTCTATACCTTATCTTGTAATTGCTCATGGCAAACTGGCATCCAGGATTAAAATTAAGCATTAGGTTATTCTCTTACAACGTTTTTCTTTTACCAATGAATATTTCATAAACTCATTTTACTCGAATTGTCGTTGATATTTTTTTTAAAGTTATATTTGTTGCACCAGAGGTCACATTGTCCTTCAACTCTCTCTTGACAGCCAATATGATGTATCATTGATATCCGAATAATAAATTTCTTAAATGTATTTTTGCATCATTAATTGCAACTCCGAGAAATGTTTCATCAGTGATTTATTTTGCGTGATAACATTTCTTTCTGTATATATGTAACTGAAAGCTTCCTTTGTTCGGTGTGGTAATGAAAATGTAGATTTTGGATGTACGGACTTTAATTAAGTGCCCGTCACATGGTTGAACAGCAGTTTTCAATTTAAATAAATTAAATTTTAATAGTATACATCCAGTTATAAACAAACAGAGTACGGGTTTTGAAAATAAATGACATTGGCTCCTTTTTCAAGTAGAATTAATCGTGGTGGATTAAATTTGTGTAAAGAACAGATTTTGCTTAAGTGTACTCCACCACTCTGTTACTTAAAAGGGCAATTGTGACAGATAATCGGATTTAGGATTTTTTCCCAACTAAAGGAAATTGCCATTTTGTTTAATTTTACGTTGCATATATGAGGTGGACTGAACTGGTTACGTTATGCTTTGTGTAACTTTATTTAGCGGTTAAGTGACAGTAAATACTAAGTGCAGTAGGATTGAAAAAATAACTGTAGTGGAGAAACCGAACAACATTTATTTATTGTTTTTATCAGAGTAATAAATTTATAATTTATAATAAAATGTAAATTATGCCTAAAACAGCCTGAAGTTTGTTACGGTGATTGGATATGTGGTAGTTGCTTTAATAAAATCTCGCACTGTTTATAAATCGTTCAAAACAAAACCATTATATTTCGTACGATACATTTACTACAAAATTACATTTGTATTGTATAGTGTATAGATTAATAATTATATACATTACAAATATGTCAGGTCAATTTATTTATACGTATCAGAATATTCCTTTTAAGAATGTTAGTACTCTATCTAGACTAGTTAAAAAAAAACAAATTCAACTTAATTTTTTTGAGTTTTCAATTTTATAAAATTATATTATTCTTACTTCCTATAAAAATTAAATCATAGGCAAAAGTGACCAAAATGACACCTCACTCTAAACTCGTCACAGCACTCATTAACACTTAGAAAGTCAGATAGGCTGCCAGGGTCAATGAGTGTGCAGAAAACCTGACTATTCCTGTTATAGGCAGTAATATTAACGAGCGCAGTGCCCAGGATTACAGAGGTATGGTGGAGGATCTTTATTCTGAGAGGTGCACGCCACGAGGTCGGGCTCTGCAGATGTTGGCCTAGATGCCTGCGAAGGAACACCTTTTGACCATTAGGGTCATTAGGTGTAAAATGAAGCAAAATGTGATGCCTTTTCTAACATGTGGCACAAGGCGTTAGAGTTAAATAGAGTTAAAACGTGTGTACCCAGACATGAAACACAACAGTTGTGGTACTCCACTACATTGTGACAGTCGTGAGAAGTATGTTTACTAAAAACGTCAGGTGTACACATGGTGTCCTGTTTGTTCAAAAAAACACCAGGGGCCAGCAGAGACTTCCGTCTTGCGACAGCTCTTTGGGGCGGAAGTGGCAAGCATTTTTCAATCTTAGAGGGAGAAATGGACCTTAAAGGGAGAGAGCGGTTCGGACTTAGAATGGAACCTTTGTTTTCGTAGCTGTAAAGATTAGCACCTTCAACGCAAGATCATTCAGTGTTCAGGAACTGTATAGATTCATTCAGTAGCTTTGGACCAAGAGAATTCAAGTTTGTTTATCAACCTGTGATCTGGTTTTTTAATCAGGTGTGCAGAAAGAAGAGGGTTATTTCCAACGACATCGCACAGCAGGGCTTTAAGACATTCAGTATGTTCATAGAAAGAGTTAACAATAGCACGGATTGTATTGAATATTTAGAGGCTTGCCCGATAAGACAGACAAGAGATACTGAAACTTAGTCACGATAGGTAAGAATTCTGGTGAATAGTAGAGTCAAATAAGTTAACAAGAGAGACCCATTGTATTTGGGATCCATCAAGGTGTTTTAAGTCAAATTTAGGATGTTTGAAGTTTGAATAGAAAGTAAAAGGCAGCTCGTGCTTACCATGGGAATGTAAATGGAGACTGAGTTATAGACTCTACAAGCACCAACACCTAGCTCGGAAATGACAAAAATGAATCGTTTTGAAATTTTAGAGTTATATAAAAAGAGCAATATATTACAGAGCAATATACGAAAATTAATTGGAGGGAAGAATAGCAATAAGAAAGTTTATAGAAGGAGTGATGCCAACTCACCAACGTTGTTCTAGCTCCGTGACTGGCTTCATATAGGATGGCACTTACAGCTCGTTCAGGGCCTCCAGGCCGTTGAAGTGGGGTCCACAGAACAACGCGTCACTTACTACACCTCTCTGTTGTAACTGTTAAGTCATCGGCATTGGAGCAGGACGCATGTTTGTAGGGAATCAATCTGTCTATCGCATAGGACACAAGTTCAAAGTGGCAGTTCTATTGCAACAGTAGAGTTTACAAAGGGCATCGGGACCCAAGACGGCAATCAATACTTCATCCAACAAGGAAATGGAGAGTTGGCTCATAGCTCATCACGAGAGGGGAGCCAACACAGCTCTGTTACTATCAAAGAGATATACGAAAAGGATTCCCTACCCCCGCACTTTAATAGAAAGACAAGAAAACCGATTCTGCTACTTCATAACGCGGTTTGTTAAAAGACGAGACTGGCACTACAAACGAGAAGACAAAGGGCGAGCGACATCTTTGCCGAGTTACTGGTACCGGAGCATGTCATACTCAGATCGAGTCCGACGGTAAAAATGCCTGCTCATGTGTCTAAGGAACGCTCTTAGACTGCAGACAGCAAACGGGACCACGCGATGATTACACCATTGAGAAAGGGTCGTTATATCGTAAGATAGGTCTAAAGTACTGAATCAGCATATCGATTTATACCCTGCTTGTAATGCCCTGAAATATTTTAGATTATAGCAAGGAGTTTGATTCTAAAAAATATAAAAGCCCACTCTTTCTATACCCATTGCAAATATAAGGCAGATAAGGTTGTAACCAAGTATACCAAAAATGCCTTATTTATACAATTGAGGCATTTTGTTATTCATAAATTTATGATAAATAGATATGTACAACTATATTTGTGGTCGGTAATTTTTATAAATTCCCCCAAAAATGTTCAAAGTAATAAATATATGTGCTTGATAACTATATTACCTACTTTAATAGTCCTTTCAGCGCTAAGTTGGGAAAAACATTTAAGAGTTGGATTTTGGAAAATATATATGTATATATAGGCCTATATATAATATATATATATACATATATATATATATATATATATATATATATATATACATATTATATATATATGTATATATAACTTTTTAAACGTTACCAATATTAATAGTACAACAATATAAATGACCAATACCTATCCGACCCATACTTATACAAATTTCAAATATTTCAAATACGTATATGAGTGGTTGACTGCGATTGATTAGTCTATATTTATTTTTATCGTAAATATTAACTGGTCTCACTTTAGGTGGTAAATACGACTGATCAAACAGTTTATAACATGTTTGTAACTTTTATTATGTGTTATATTTTATAACTGTTAAATACACTTATAGTTTCCTATTTTTCAGAATTGCTTTGCGATAATGTGATATATCGACCTGCAAGCTTCATATGAATAGTAAGTGCTTAATAACTATTTCAATAAATACAAATTTTGTTACAATTGATAAAAAATGCTACCCAGTTAGTAGATAAATTCATAATAGCATTGAAAATAATTCTCTTAAGGTTAAATAAGCATTGTGTCGACATCTCATTAGTGGGCTCATTAAACTAAACGTAGACGTTAGTAACTCATTTATATCTATTAACGATCTGCAAAGGAGTTTAAAACTACTCTCCCTGTTCCTGGACCACATAAGCCAAATTCTTGACCATGTTTTCTTTAAAAGTCTATCATTGAAAGGGAGAATAATAATCTAGCAATGACGAATTTTGCAAGTAACGAATTGAAGACAAATACAACGATACAATGAAGGATTTCCCTTTCTCAATTTCCTTCTCCTTTCTTGTATTTAACGCCACTTTTTATTCTACTTCTTTCCTGGCTTTATTTAGTTGCTTTCTCACTATTGTTTAAAACAATATTAGTTTAGAATTCGAAATTCCAATCTATTTTCCGTTATTATGTAATAAAATCAATTGATAGAATACAAGCTGTCCATCCGATGAGAGTGTAAAGCTTCGCTAACGCTTAGACATTGAATCCGTTAATATATCTATGCAGATCTACTTTAAATGTTACATAATTCATCTTTGTCTACATTTAAAGCAATAAGAAATTTATTACTCTAATATTTCATTCTAAATTTGTGCTTGAGAAAAATGTTAAATATAGTGTATATCTATCAGCTACAAAAGGATAGCTGGCCAAACATGTAAACAATATAATGAGAGTCTTATCTGACATCCTCCGAGCTGACGGAAGTTCTGGTGTATTTCCTTCCGGGTTGTTCAGACGAGAACTGTTTTACATGATCACAAAGTTCTTCAAACACTATCTGTTGTAGCCAAGTGTTTAGGGATATTCTGTAATCAGTAAAATACGTCGACAGTAAATGGCATTTACACTTTACTCTTGAAAAGTATACTGCAACATTTATTCCAGCCCATGATATTTATAATTATTTTGCTATTGTGTCGAATTTACTTAATAGTATTATTATTAACAGGACATTCTTAAATAATATATCTTCATTTTTAATGGCCTCCATATTTATCACCATGTCTAATCGAGTTTAAAACTAATTATAGTTATATATTCTCTAAAATTTAAGTGTTCACTCTATTTTGATTTCAAGAAACACAAGTTGCTAACTTTTTTTGTAGGTGATAATGCAACATAAATTTGACTGAAATACACAAAATTTAAAGTTTATATTACTCACAAACACAAATTTAGTTTAATTTATAATAAAATGTGATCATTTAGAATTTTTTATTTCATTTCCATGAATTTCGATACATTTCATGAACCTTATTACTACCATTGTATTATAAAATATATTTTGCGTAAATGTAGATAACTTTTAATGGATCCGAATCTCCAAAAATATTAATTAAATCGGATTAAACTGGAAAGTTCTCATTTAAAAATTCAAACAAAAACTGATATTCAGAGTTCTTTATAAAAAATACTAGATACTAGCAAATGTTATAAAACTGCTTCAAAACCTAAGCTTTCAGAAAACATGATACGCCGTTTTATTTTATACAATTTAAGGTACAGTTATGTGAGTTACAGTACTTTAAAGCAAAATATGATTAAAATTTCGCTAGCAAAACTCAACTGATTTTATATTTTAGACCCCTAAATATTGACAAAACAAAGTTATAAGTCAGACAAAGTTTTGTTTTATGAAATAAAACTACTTAACTAGTTTAGAGTTTCATTTCAGTTTATTTTCAAAATGTTGGCTCTCTTAAGCATTATTCCAACAGTCACTTTTTGGCTTAGGTTTTCCCTAAGTTTCTGTGCGGTACTTTTAAGACATACATTTTTTTATGAATATGTAAAACTTATGAATTACAAGAAAAATTCATTTCCATTTATATTTTTTACTCTAGGTGTTTATTTACAGAACAGGAGTAACTCGTTTCTCTCTTAAATCATCGAACAATAGATAGGTAATTTTTGAAGGGGTTTTAAGCGTTGACTTAACACATTAAAAAATGTTTTATTCTTCCAACTTTCAAACAGTAATATTTATTACTATTAAATTAAAACAAAGCGTACAGAAGCTTATTTATACTTTATGCAGTACAGTACAGCTGAAACAAATATTATTATCACAGAGTAATAAGGTATATATACCTTATTACTCTGTGATTATTATGTAAGAGCACATTATCGATCGGTTTATAGTCTCTGCTTCTGGAGGCGGGAGCAGTGTCCTGGGGGCAACTACTGCTGATAACTTTGTCATTATACTCTTACATACTCGCTTTTCTCTGGGAGCTATGAATATTGAGATAATATCCTATAAGACTATAAACCTATTTGAACGAAATTTTCTATTTATTTCCAGTGCGCAATAAGTCGACATAACTGTATTACTTTCAAAAACAGTGCATTTTGTATACTCCTCATTTTTGGCTGTGTGAAAATAAATTTTAATTCAGATCACATATTTAACCGTGTTTATTTGTATTTCCTCAGGATAACTCGAGACGCTTTTTAAAGTAGAAAATGTCATAATTTAGAGTTACAATTTTAATCTATATTAATTATTTTAGAGTAGTTTGTTTCGAAGCTACATTTATTTTATTGATATTTGAATAAAATATTAAAAGATGTTATGAGTGACGTAGATATTAAGACATTTTCTGACAGTCAATATTTATTTAATTAATATATCAACGTATTTATTGACAAAATTTACATTCTTATTGATTAGAAGCGTTAATGTAATACATGGAGTGGTTGAACCTACTTAACGGAATCGTAGATGAAATTGTATTATTACATTAATAAATGATCTGGTAAAAAATTATAGGAAGAAACAGTTAATTTTACCATGCTAGTTAAATAGTAAATACGCGTGTGTGTCCTGAATAAAATGTTTCTGAATTAGCTACTGCTTGACAAATCTTTATCATCTACCTAAAAACTTCTTAGAATAAACTGCCGTATTATAAACCCGAATCACAAATACAATATTTGATAACATAATAATAGTTAAAACGTTATTCTCTCACATTTAAGTGACGATATTAACTCATGTCAACGTAATTTAGAGTTTCGATATTCGAGCAGTGTAATCAAAATATAAACGTAGTTTGCATATTAATTTAAATATATATTATTAATGGACCAAAAATTCATTCTATGTGGCATTTTAATGGTTGTAAGAATACTATTAAGTTTAAGAATATTGCATTATGTTGCTGTATGTACTTAAGGTTACGACACATAGAAAGCCAGTTCTAAAATAAACAAAACTATTTCAGATAGTGAATATTAAGTCCGTGTGGTAGTAATGCAGACGCCTCTTCAGTTCATTTATTATGATTACACATTTGCTTAGGGAATTAATTATTAAAAACAGGTCTGTGACAATAAAACTATGGATTTATCTGTTTATGAAGATGTTCCAGAAGTTCCACATGAATATTTTTACTAGAGGTAACTCTGTAATGATTTAAAATTCAGGACGGGAACCCATGTTATGCTAGGTGAACTGTTGCTGACTTGACTTCGGAAGTTCGACCCCAGATTATATAAATATAGTCCTTTCATCTTACTTTAAAGAAGTGGTAGATTTTGTAACAGCTGAAACATTACTAATCTATATTTATGTAATTTATATGTCGTAGCACCCTGGAAACGATTTTGGATTCTTTATGTTGATAAATTACGAAGTTGTGATTTTTTTTCAAGTTTAAACAGCTACAAAGATGAAATCTCTCAGGAATACAAATAAACGTACTCAAGATATTTATAAAATCAATTATTCTACAAATTTTTTAATTTTTTCATCATTCTTTACGCATACTGTTATGGAATGTACATGTAAGCGATATCTCAAAACCATTAGAGATCAAACAAAATATTAATTCTTAAAAATATTTTTAGTAAACAATATAAGAATTCCAGAACATTTTGTGTTTTTTCTCTAGCTTCATAAATAACGGATATGCCATTTTTTATTTAAACGTCCACTATATTGAAATGCAATGCTGTATCAAGCTGGCCAACGAACCTACCCGACGTACTTATAATATGTTGGTTTGTACCAAGTTTAAACTTGTTTGGTATGTTTTGATAAATTTATCGTTTCCATTAGCCTGCGCCATATAGATATTGTAATGTGATATTATAATTATTCTCATGAACCTTTCAAGGGAGGGGAGAGTAGTGTTGGGCTCTGGGGGTCATGGTCAGTGAAGTTTTGCCAATATTATTGGTAAGTGCTACAATAGAAAATTGCAATATTTTGTATGATTTTTTATTTTACATAAGAATATATACTATATTCAACAAATTTCCCCCAACTGCCAATAACATTCAGATATTTCAAAGTTTTAACATTTATACAGAAAAATAAAAAATGATGATAAGAAAGTTTTAAAAGGAGTTTTTCTCGAGTAAAGTCAATCTACGCAGAATATTCTAAAGGATCTTGTTAATTCTGTCCAAATCATGTGTCCAACAAGGCTTAGCATTAATGTTTATTATTCATCAGGTTTAAGTGGTAGGACATGTCACAAGTTGCCCTTTGAAGCTTACAATTGAAGATTAATTGAGAATTCCTTTACTCGAAGTACAGTTATAACATTTCGGTCATCATAGTTTTATTTAACGTGCGATTAAATATTCTCATGTGTGCCTTTAACGCTTACCTTTAAAAGGTAAAACGACTTTTTATGATAAGATTAGATTAGCTGTGTTACGATATTGAATATAATATCATTATTTATCTCAAGTAATTAGCAGAGTTCTAGAAATAAGTGGCTTGCAACGCTTATGAGTAGTAAAATTCTAATTCTATATTGATCATTAACTGTTGGAAACACGTTAGATAAATATCTGAATTAAAACGAGTAATTTGTATGATCACCCCCGTTCATTTTATCTCACTATACTTTTCTTAGTTTCCTCTTTCTCTTTTGTTTTTTATTTGAAAAACAATACAAAATAATCTTTCCGTGAATTATGATTTATATAATCTTAATTTTGTGCTAAACTTTTTCACAAAAATGGTCGAATCCGGAAATTACAAAATCTAAATTATAGTTTTATACATATCTGTTACATTTTTTGTTTAGTTCCACATTAAATGTTTCAAAATTTAAAATACAATTTTTAATTAATCTGAGTAGATGTGTTCAATCCTTGTAACTAAAAAATAACTAATGCTTGATATTTAATAGGTTATGAATCTCACTCTTTTTGAGATACGTAGAAAACTTCTTATATTACGAAGACAGTATTTATGTTTTATACAGGGCGTTTCAAAAAGGACTTTACAACTTTGAAAATTCATATAAAATTTATTAAACAAGGTACAGAGCTGGTTTTTGTGTTGTTTTAAAGGAAAACAGTTCAAGTTTTGACTCGCGTAGTCCGCTAGTGACAGTTACGTTAAACATGGCTGCCTTCACTGGACCGGAGCGTGCTAGTTGTGTGTTTTGGTTTGAAGAATCGAAGTCTGCGACAACAGTTCAGCGTAATTTTCGTACCAAGTACTCTAAAGATCCTCCTAGTAGGCCTACAATTTATGAGTGGCATAGTTATTTTGTAGAAACAGGGTGCTCAGTGAAACATAAAAAAATCCCTTGGTCGTCCAAGCACATCTGACGAAGTCGTTGAGCAAGTGAGACAATGTTTTGTAAATAGCCCTACGAAATCAACCCGGCGTGCATCTCGTGAGCTGCAACTACCACATACGACGGTTTGGCGTGTGTTGATAAAACGTTTGCACTTGAAACCATACCGATATTCGGTTTTACAAGCAATTAATGACACTAATAAGATTGCCCGTAGGAACTTCTGTGTGATGTGTTAAATCGAGTGGATGATGATGAACATTTCTTGGACGACATAATCTTTTCTGACGAGTCCACTTTTCACTTAAGTGGCAAGGTAAACACACATAACTGTAGGATTTGGGACAGCGAAAATCCAGATGAAACATTACAACATGTTCGTGATAGCCCTAAAGTGAACGTCTTTTGTGCGTTGAGCAAGAGGAAAGAGTACGGTCTTTTTTTCCCCAAGAGAGAACCATCAATGGGATAGTGTACCTTGATATGTTGCAATAATTTTTAATACCACAGATCGATGAGGATGACCGAGAACGAAAGGTTTTCTTTATGCAAGTTGGCGCACCACCACGCTATCTGACTGACGTCCGGGATTTTCTAAATGACCGCTTCCCAGGTCAATGGATTGGCCGTGATGCGCCAATTTGCATGGCCCCCCGTTCCCCAGACCTGAAACCGCTAGACTTTTTCTTCTGGGGTTTCATAAAAGATATGGTGTACGTACCTCCTTTGCCGGCCACTTTACCTGAACTTAGAGCAAGAATTTACGCTGCTACTGAGCAAGTTACAGCTGAAATGCTAGTGCGAGTAGGGAAGAAATCGACCACCGATGGGATGTCTGCAGAATAAACAACGGAAGCCACATAGAAAATCTTCAGTTTAAGGTAAAAACACTTGAAGTTTTTTCCTTAAAAGTAATACCAAAACCAGCTCTGTACCTTGTTTAATAAAATTTATATGAATTTTAAAAGTTGTAAAGTCCTTTTTTAAATGCCCGGTATATGCGTATATTGTTCAAAATTCTTTTATACAAAGCTAAGTACATTTTAGCATTATTCTGCGTACTCATGGGCGAACAGCCTGTACGAAAGTCTTGTCAAAGAGAATTAGGAGGAGAATTGGCATAGTGGACAGATGAGAGTAGCAAGAAGAGATACTAGTAACACACGATGCGACCGTGGACCCACCGCATCCCGAAATATTTTCCTACTGTTGTGTTAGCGAAAGCTTAATCAGTTTGCAATAAACCTACACTTTGGGTTTCACAGTCATAGTTTTAGGGCAGAAGGTTTAAATATTCCTTATGTCACAATTTAAATACGATGAAGATAATTTTACTCAGGTTTTTAACTACCTTAAATAGGGTCTGTTTCAATACCTCAAGTATCATAACGTAAGTTATTATAATCAACAATATGCCAGTTTAAAACATAATGGTTCATAACGCTAAGGTTTCTTTAAGTTGAAAATAAAGTTAGAGGGAATTTCAAAAGCGCCTGGTTCGGATCGTTGATATTTGAAGCAAATTAGTTTAATAGAGTCCCAATAAACAATTATAAAAATTAATTTACTTAATAAATATTTTTTATAAAGCAAATATAATATAAGGAACTTAAGTGTATAAGGAAGTTTGACATGCTATCAAGGGCCCAAGATACGCCAGGGGTTACTATATCAGCGGGAAACAGCTGATGGTCATCTGGGAGTTAACCATTCAAAAGTCTGTACACTCGTGCACGTGCCAGCAAATAGTAATCATGACAGGTAGTTTTATAACAAATGAATGGTACAATACTCTATGACATATGGCTTTTGTGTAAGTAATATTAGGTAACCCAGGACAACATATGGATAGATGGTTCTACATTCGAGAACTAGGTTTTTTAAGACATTACATTAACAGATACCCACACGGACACCTTTTACCTTATTTAGAAACATTTTACTGTTCTAAATTATTTACAATTCCAATTAATTGTTTAAATTAGCATTACAAAGAAAAAAGTAATAATTGAATATACTGTTTGTATTATTTATGTGATTCACGGATATTGTGGTTTAAATACAACATTTAGTAAAATACGAACCCCATAACTTGTGAGAAATGCAATACAACAATTTGATTTTCTTTATAAATTCCTAAGATTTATTATGATTTCATATTGTACACGATCTTGTTAAATACACAAATAGCTAGTTAATAGAAACACAAATAGCTGTTAAATAGTAACACATTTTGCTATGAATTCTAACTCCTCCTCTCCACCGGAATACAGTTAAATCAAGTTGGAAGATTCAATTAACAGAACTTGGGATTAACATAAACTAATACTAAAGTCATGCTATGTTGGCCAACGGGGGGAGGAGGTGGCCAAATACAACTTGAGATGGAATCTTTGAGTTTGTTAGACAATATTGGTTTCTCCCTACACAGTATATTTGTTTTAAAAGTACTTTGAGGGTTGAAAATTGTATTAAGTAGAGAGTTTCTTCAACAAATGTGTGTTAATCAGATTTAAATACTTTGTTTAACTAATTTATTTTACGAAAAGCTATATTGAAATCCCAAAGTAGTTTTCCTTTAAAAGAGTTGCTCTGGTTCTATGCAACAGGGAAAGAATATTGGCAAAAAAAATTAAAATTGTAAATATTTAAAAATTTTAAAATACAAGTCGTATTTTTAAATTGAAAAATATGACTATTTTTTATAGTCTTATGTATAGTATCGACCCTACTTAGAAATTCCTGATGTAGGTAAATTTATGTTTGTTGTTGAGTACATTCAAGAGTATATAATTGTATATATCAATATTTGTTGTATACTTTTAGGTATATTTCATAGTATTCAGTCTATTGCAATGGTCCTCATGACGTAATTTATAGATAACACACACACACACACACACACACACACACACACATATATATATATTTATTTTTTTTAATTTATTTTAAAAGTTGTCTTAAATTTAGGCCAAATGCATTTTAGGTCTTCAACATGGTTTGATGAGCTTGCTCCATGTACTTTCAATTTATTGTGTTGTAATTTTTATCCGGACATAGTAGTAGTTGGTGTATTCTTTTTTATGTAAACGCTTCTCTATTCTGTTTCGTTTATGTTGTAAGCAATGTCTTGCCAATAGTTCTTCTTTATATTGATTTTAAAGCTTTTATATAAAGCCTATTGGGACACTTTTAATCGTAGAACACGTTCCAACTAAATTTTAGTCAATGAATTTTATATTTACATAAACAGATAAATTATTAAAATGTTGACAATTTTTTTAGTAACTGTTAGTTTAACTTAAAAAAGTAATAATTATAATAGATTTTTATAGGAAAAGGTATTTTATTAAAAGATTTTACTTCTTCATTACCACTGGCCAAAAGAAAATTTTAGACGGGTGCAGAGATATCCTAACGTCCAAAGACAGGGTGTAACGAGAAAATTATGATGACATTAAATATAAAATTTTTATTAACATATTAGTAAAAAATTGAATTGTTATAAATATTTATAATAAAAAGATTGTACAAGAATATTATTGTGTTTAGTTTAAAAACATAAATTATGTTTAACTCACTTTTAATCCAAGAACATCACCGACCTATCAAATCTGTTCTTAAGACTACAATTATTGGCGGACATTTTAATTATAGCCCCTAAAGGACAATGTTGAACTTCAACCGCTTCTACGTCTTAACGTCCTAAATTTAGGTGTATGATTTTGTGATATATCTCATTTTAAAGATATAATTATTAAGCATCCAAAGCTTCTTACATATGTTTTATTGTTCGCCAAGAGGCAAATAAAACTTGTTTATAATTCATTATGGTTTTTTTTAGTTTTATATTTTACAAAAAAAAAAAAAAAAAAAAAAAAAACTGAAAGGTGTTTACAATTTGAGATATCAATTGTCTACGATTTATTTTATTCTTGGCCACCCCAGGCTGCTACATTTTAATTGAATTTCAGTTCCTGCATTGTTCAGAGCATCATTTGTTTTCATTCAACAAACATACAGTAACTTTAAAAACACGTCCACAATGAGTGCAACAAAAACTCACAATTACTATTCATGTCATGCACTATGTGTATTTTACAGAGAGCATAAAGTATTTTGCTTCCAGCTGCCAAACAACAAACGTATTGTTTAATTGCCTTACAGATACGTGTTTCAGAGCAGTGTGCGTTTGCAACTGGCTGACGAAGGGTTTACATATGGTGATTGCAGCAACTTGTATAATTTATTCACATTTTTATCAAGTTGCATA
Source organism: Homalodisca vitripennis (assembly GCF_021130785.1). Lineage (NCBI taxonomy): Eukaryota > Metazoa > Arthropoda > Insecta > Hemiptera > Cicadellidae > Homalodisca > Homalodisca vitripennis. The sequence continues at coordinate 75,169,246 of NC_060211.1, forward strand.
TGAATATTTAGTTGACTTACGAACCTACCTTTAATTTTTTAATTATGGATATAAATACTGTTGCATGGGGTAACATTCAGAGAAAATACGTATATAGTAACCACTCGTACATAAATAACTAGAAAAGTACTTTCAAATTAGTCAAAAATGTATATTGTATGACAATTGAGATATTAGTATGGTTGAATGTAGAAACACAGATGTTTCAACAGTACAGTATTTGTGCATTAGTTTTACAACCGATATAATGTTGAACCCAAGTAAATTAGATCTGTATCGACAGACACGATTATGATCAGATGCTCCTAATGCGTTAGCGAAGCGTATCACTCGAGGGCTTGCAAACGTTTTCATTTCTGCCTGTCTGTCTGTCCGTATGACATCTAGAAAACATTGATGTAGGACTTGAAATGTTGCATGTTGCATTATTTCTATATAAGCAACACTGAGTTTTACGATAATACTTTTCACCCCTCGGGGATGTGTTAAGCGAAGACCAATTATTTTAGATTGTTCTTAAGGGTAACCATGGTAACATCGAGATAATATCTGAATATCTTTGTATCAGACTTCGTACAATCGTGCAATGTTTAACAAGGAAATTTTTAGTTATAGTTAGTTACAATATTTCTATGCACTCTTGTGTTTTAATACTATCGTTTGCATACCAGGCCATTTATAATTTGAACATTACTATCAAATATAAACGTGGAATTCGTGACAAGATATCTCAAGACATTTTAAGTCTTTACACTTTTAATCCTGAATTAAACCTTATGTCTACATAGACAATAGTGAATTATACGATGGTCCATGTAATTTGGCTCAGCACCAGTAAAGCATCTAACTCCGTAGACCGAAATAATTTCTCTTTTATCCGAAGAAGGGATGTAAAATTTTCTTTTCTCTACGATTTTAAATATATCTATATGTCAGCAGGACGTATAGAGAATAAATTCGAGTGGATTTTAAGCTCTGCATGCAACATGAGCGAAGCTGTTAAGCGATTTATATTGAAATTAGGAATTATATATTTAGGTAAAATTAAATTTTAAATTAACACAACTAATTACTGTTTATTTTAATTTTTAATGAACAAAAAAAGTAGCATTTTTAAGTTTCTAACATTTATATGTTATTATTCTTTGTTTTTGGTTATAAGGAATTCAAAACTACATTTAGAATAATTAAAACTTATAATTAGAGCCAGAACTTTAGTAAGAAACCTGGAAGAACTACTAGGTGCATATAAATAAAATTTTAGGAAAAGATTGCTATTTAAAGTAAAAAGGTCGATGATATCAGTACAAAATTTAATCGTAAAAGTTAAGGGCTTTGTGGTGTAATGGCGCACTTAGCCGGCAAGTGAAATATCCAGGTTCGAGTCGCGGCGGGGCATGTACTTTTGTGATTCAATGTTTATATATATATACATATTCTATATATATATATATTGTATATATATATATATATATATATATATATATATATATTATATAAAGTATTTTGCTTCCAGCTGCCGACACGAAGCTTTTCGTAATATATATATACTAGGTCAGAAATCCCAACCACCATGTTGTGTTCAGATGGAGATACCCTCAATTAGTAATAAGTATGTGGAAACGAGCCAGAAGAATCATTCCTGAATCAGAAAAACAGAATAGTGGTAGATTTGCGTTAATTTTAATCCCTTATGTACCGGGATTATCGATTATCGTAGAAAATTAGAAGCGGAGATAGAAAGTATGACATATACGCTTTTGAAACACAATACTCCTAAACAAGTTTTCTTAAATACAAAACAAAAAAATGGCACACATTATTACAAAAACTTTATTTACTGTATAAATTGTTGCTGCAATAAGGAATACGTAGGTGAGACAGAAATACCAGTCAGGATCAAAGACCATGAAGAAAACACGAGGAAGAGTCTAACATAAAAGTAAACAATTGCTCATCATTGTCCGAAGACCATCATATGAATTGGGAATAACCCAACATAATTTTCATAAAGAAAATTAAAATTATCTAGGCCTCATACTCTAAATTGCAGACCAAGCAATCAGTCAACCATCAGCCGATTTATGCCGCTTTGGTTGCCAGTTCTGAAAAATTAACTAAAAAGAAAACCTAAAGTATAAAAAGATTAGATATTTCAAATAATCCGATGCGGAGTCACAGCATGGTTTAAAGAAATTCGTCATCATGAACCAATAAAAACATGCCCAATCCCGTTCCCTCCTTTTTGCCATCATCATGTTTCCGCCGTGACTATGCCATTTATTATTAGCCTCTGGTAAGTCGTAGGTGCTTTGTCGGCGAATGCTGACCAATTTTGACCATTATTCTATAGTTTAGTTTCAATAATTAGTGTTGTGTTTTGTTTTTATTAAGCGCATGTTTTATAGAACTAGAGTTGTGTGTCACACAACATGGTGCTTGTGATTCCTGACTTATGCGTGTCGCAACGCTCTGGTAGTTAGTCTTTGCCTGTCTGTTAACATGAATTCTCGCTAACGAATTTACCTATACACTTGTAAATTCTTGAAGAAACTTTGTTTATATGCTGGCAACGTTGACGTTTATGATGCTGCATGTTACTAGATGGAATTTGGCTGAGCGAAAGCAAATATGCTTAAATTGGTCTTATGCATAACCGTGATGGTACGAGAAAGTCACATAAATAATTAGTGAAACAACTGAGTACAAACTCGACTACATTTCATGGACACGTGGTGTGGCGTACTCCTACCTTGTAACGTTTGATTACTTACTACTTTGGATATTAATTTTAATTAGTTCTATTTCATCTCTTGCTAAGATACAATAAAACAGATTAAATACCATGTCAAGGAATTGATTACAATCCATTAGCAGTGGAATTATTGGAGAACTGCAAAGTAACCCACTAAATAACTCCACCAGTTAGACTTCATGTGCTGCATGTTTTTATTTATAGGGTGAAAAGTCTCTTTTTATCCATGCAATGTTAGGCTAAACGACATCGCGCTCATTAAAAGGTTGTTTAGTGCAAGAAATTGTTTGTGTTTACTGAGTACTGTTATGAACTCAGTAAAAATGCCTGTTACTGTGCAAGATTTAATAACATATTTAAAAACAATATAGTTTCTTAGGATAATGTAGGGAACATTATCGGTTAATAGTTTGCGCTACTCAAGGCGGAAGTAGTATCCTGGGGCAAGTATTGCTGATAACGTTAAAACTTTGCCATTATACTTTTATACCGTTCTTTCAAAGTTCTAAATATTCATAAAATATGCTGTTGAAGGTTAAGTGCTCAAGCTCTTTTTTTATAATTTCTTTATGCATTTATATGAAGACGTGCATTACATACAGCTCACAGTATTTTGTACAGTAAATAGTTTATATTCTGAATGATCTGTTCTTCTTTTTTGTGCAAGTTTAAGAATGTGATAAATAAAATTGCAACAGCGTATATGTATTTCAATATGGTGACTGCATTATAAAGTTAACGACTTAATTTGATTTCTATTCGAAATTGAACATAGCAATCTTTCTCAATAATTTTCCATTCGTCTGTTTAAAATCAAAAGGCCCTCTTCTTATTATTGTGTATTGTATTGTAAAATTTAATGTGTAAAAAGAATATATCATCTACATTGTATTGGTACTGAATGGTATCCACTCTCCCCCAGTTTTTAAATAGAATATAAAGAACGCTTATATTTTAATATACGTAACAATATAGCCTAGGTTAAGCCACATTTCCCATATAACTAGAATGTTAAATGATCTAAATTTATATGCGGAGTTGTAAATGTAATAGCTGCTACGATACAGTTTCTAAAACGTTTTTAACGTTAAAAAATGTTTATAAATCATTTACTGCCAGTTAATAATTTACTGGCATAGATTATCTATTGAATAACATGTATTTTATAGGCATTTACTTTCTAAATGACATAATGAAAAAACCTTTAAAAAAAATTAGTGGTATCCAGGAAGATATTACAGGTCTAAGCATACATACATATGTCCAAAAAGTTTTCTTTGTTCAAAAAGCGGTCAACTGCCGGCCTTTTGTAATTTACTTTAGGTGTCATAGATTCGTTTACATTGTCGGCCGAGTCGAGAAAATGCACAGTATGGAGATCTGAAAAGACAATTTTTGTCAAAAATGTATTACTTTCAATCGTTGTAATCCAATGATAGTTTATTTTCGTAGTTTATTAACGTTTAAGTTGTTGCCCTGGTTAAGAAAATATACATATACATAGGCTTGTAAAGTTCTATATTTAAAAAAAAAGCGTATACTTTCATTCAAAGTTATCTAATTCTAAGGTATTTATGGTGTTTTATACGATCGAGAGTCCTTGCCAGGATTAAGAAAGTTGGTGTGAAATTTGTACTAAGGTCCTCTACTTACGGCCATTAGAATCTACTTCCGTATAGTTTTGTGATAAATCTCACATTAAGTAAATAATTAATATGCAAAAAAATAATTTTTCTGTTTTTTTTTATTGTTTGCTTGAGAAAAAATACAATTTTTTTATACTTCATTATTGAATTAAAAAAAAACTATTAACAGTTTTCTCGATTCGTACTAATGGAATATTTAAATGTGAGATATCACATAATTTCTCTAGCTCATTTTCTTCTTATGCAACTCAGAGTGCTATATTTAGTTAAAATTTCAGTTACTCAATAGTTCCGAGCATTAATTTGTTTTTTTTTTTTTTTTTTTTCATTACACAAAAATACAGTAACTTTTTTAAACACGTCCTCAATGAGTGCAAAAAGAGCCCACAATTACTATTCATGTCATGCACTCTGTGAAGTTTACAGAGAGCATAAAGTATTTCGCTTCCAGCTGCAAAACAACAAACGTATTGTTTAAATGCCTTCCAGATACGTGTTTCAGAGCAGCGTCCGTTTGCACTGGCTGACGAATGGTTTACATATGGAGATTGCAGTGCAGTAAATTGTATAATTTATTCACATTTTTATCAAGTTACGTATGAATTTGTTAGTTGACTTAGCAGCCATACCTTATTTACAATTTTACTTCTCTAATTTCATGTAAAAAATTAACTGATGAGCTTTTTGATTTTAACTTTACTAACCCAAAAACTGTTTACAATTAATTTGTTGTTGTTTAGAATAATAAGTTTCGTTATTTCTGAGAGGGATCGGAGTTTTGGGTTAGTAACGTTAAAGTCAAAAAGCTCATCAGTTAATTTTTTACATTAACCCAAGTTGCAAACTCAAGCCATCTTTGAACGGGCTGTTATTTTTGGACTCCGTTTATCCGTTTGAGTTTGGGTTTGTGGCTTTGTACTCTACTAATAAAGACCTTTTATTTGATATGCATTCCAACCTTTGCTTACATTTAAGATTTTCTTCTGACTCCTAGCGGGCCGCCCCCCTGAGGAAGTAGCGGATCACTGAATATGTGATAAAATAGATTTTTATGTCCCAGTAACTTTGTGTAAGGTTTTGTAGCTCTATTTTAAATATTTTGAAAAATATTTAACCGACCCGGGACTTTTTGGACACCCTGTATAACAAAACCGTAAGAAGATGTATAGCAGTGTCCATTTTTCAACTTTATTACTCTTGGAGCTTTCTTACTTAATCCTTTATATAACTGGACTTACTGAATTGTAATTGAATAAAACACAATTTGTTGCAAGTATATATTCGTACTTCTGGTCAATTATAAATAGCGAATCATATAGAGTATCACTACTTTATATTATTAACCATAAAATAAGATATAATCCTCATTATATGTTACAAACGTAACTGCATGATATGAGAATCCATTTATTCCAATCAGTCCAGTCATACAATTATAAGAAGGACCTAAAGTCCACATTCACAATACTCAGTACAAATTAGAATCAATACGAAAATGGATATTCATTATATGACTCAATTCACGTTATCGTGTATTAAAACAGAATTTAAATATCTCTTACACCATTGTACGTTCTACACCATAATACGTAACAGAGGTCAGTCAGTGGAATCAAGTTGTAATGGGGGTATAAATAAATCTGACGTAAAATATTCATATAAAAAAACTACTCCAATAACCCGGGAGAACTACTAGGTACACATAGATAAACTTTTGTAGAAGATTGCTGTTTAAGTAAAAAATTAAAAATATGCTGCACGGTAACATTTGCGAACACAAGACGGTTTTGTACACAAGTTAGTAAATCAATTACTGAAGACTTGAATTTTGCATTGTAATTGTGTGTATGAATTAAAAAATGTTGTTTATAATATAAGTACACTCAAAGTTTTGTTGCCAAAAACATTTAACAATGTAATGTGAGACTTTTATTTACTTTATATAGTATAAATGGCAATAGCCTTATTTAATTTCAATAAACATTGAATCGCAAAAAAGTACTTGCTCCACCGGGAGTCGAACCCGGATCTCTCACTTGCCGGGGTGAATGTGCTACCATTACACCACAGAGCGCTTACTTTTTATGATTTCAATTATTTTGTATTTGGCCTTATATGTCACATATGTGTTGAAATAAGCAAACTAACATATGATCCGAAGACCATATACCTGTCAAACGACTTTTATTTACGTTAAATAGTATAAATGTAATATACATATACTAGATCAGAAATCCCAACCACCATGTTGTGTTCTGATGGAGATACCCTTCAATTAGTAATAAGTATGTGGAAACGAGCCAAGAAGAATAATTCCTGAATCAGAAAAACAGAATAGTGGTAGATTTGCATTACTTGTAAATCCCTTATGTACCGGGATTATCGATTATCGTAGAAAGAAAATTAGAAGCGGAGATAGAAAGAATGACATTACAAACGCTTTTGAAACACAATACTCCTAAACAAGTTTTCTTAAATACAAAACAAAAAAATGGCACACATTATTACAAAAAACTTTATTTACTGTATAAAATTGTTGCTACAATAAGGAATACGTAGGTGAGACAGAAATACCAGTCAGGATCAAAGACCATGAAGAAAACACGAGGAAGAGTCTAACATAAAAGTAAACAATTTATTTGCTCATCATTGTCCGAAGACCATTATATGAATTGGGAATAAACCCATCATAATTTTCATAAAGAAAAAATTAAAATTATCTAGACCCCATACACTAAATTGCAGACCAAGCAATCAGTCAACCAACAGCCGATTTATGCCGCTTTGGTTGCCAGTTCTGAAAAATTAACTAAAAATGAAAACCAAAAGTATAAAAAAAGATTAGATATTTCAAATAATCCGATGAGGAGTCACATCATGGTTTAAAGAAATTCGTCATCATGAACACAATAAAAACATGCCCAATCGCGTTCCCTCCTTTTTTGCCATCATCATGTTTCCGCCGTGACTATGCCATTTATTGGCCTCCGGTAAGTCGTAGGTGCTTTGTCGGCGAATGCTGACCAATTTTGACCATTATTCTATAGTTTAGTTTCAATAATTAATGTTGTGTTTTGTTTTTTATTAAGCGCATGTTTTATAGAACTAGAGTTGTGTGTCACACAACATGGTTGCTTGTGATTCCTGACTTATGCGTGTCGCAACGCCTCTGGTAGTTAGCCTTGCCTGTCTGTTAACATGAATTCTCGCTAACGAATTTTACCTATACACTTGTAAATTCTTGAGGAAACTTTGTTTATATGCTGGCAACGTTGGCGTTTATGATGCTGCATGTTACTAGATGGAATTTGGCTGAGCGAAAGCAAATATGCTTAAATTGGTCTTATGCATAACCGTGATGGTACGAGAAAGTCACAAAATAAATAAATTAGTGAAACAACTGAGTACAAACTCGGTGACATTTCATGGATACGTGGTGTGGCGTACTCCTACCTTGTAACGTTTGATCACCTACTACTTTGGATATTAATTTTAATTAGTTCTATTTCATCTCTTGCTAAGATACAATAAAACAGATTAAATACCATGTCAAGGAATTGATTACGATCCATTAGCAGTGGAATTATTGGAGAACTACAAAGCAACCCACTAAATAACTCCACCAGTTAGACTTCTTGTGCTGCATGTTTTTATTTATAGGGTGAAAAAGTCTCTTTTTATCCATGCAATGTTAGGCTAAACGACATCGCGCTCATTTAAAAGGTTGTTTAGTGCAAGAAATTGTTTGTGTTTACTGAGTACTGTTATGAACTCAGTAAAAATCCCTGTTACTGTGCAAGATTTAATAACATATTTAAAAACAATATAGTTTCTTAGGATAATGTAGGGAACATTATCGGTTAATAGTTTGCGCTACTCAAGGCGGAAGTAGTATCCTGGGGCAAGTATTGCTGATAACGTTAAAACTTTGCCATTACACTTTTATACCGTTCTTTCGAAGTTCTAAATATTCATAAAATATGCTGTTGAAGGTTAAGTGCTCAAGCTCTTTTTTATAATTTCTTTATGCAATTATATGAAGACGTGCATTACATACAGCTCACAGTATTTTGTACAGTAAATAGTTTATATTCTGAATGATCTGTTCTTCTTTTTTATGCAAGTTTAAGAATATGATAAATAAAATTGCAACAGCGTATATTTATAACCAAAACAAAACAAAAAACACACACACACACACACATATTGAAGTGGTATTTCAATATAGCGACTGCATTATAAAGTTAACGACTTAATTTGATTTCTATTCGAAATTGAACATAGCAATCTTTCTCAATAATTTTCCATTCGTCTGTTTAAAATCAAAAGGCCCTCTTCTTATTATTGTGTATTGTATTGTAAAATTTAATCTGTAAAAGAATATATCATCTACATTGTATTGGTACTGAATAGTATCCACTCTCCCCCAGTTTTTAAATAGAATATAAAAACGCTTATATTTTAATATACGTAACAATATAGCCTAGGTTAAGCCACATTTCCCATATAACTAGAATGTTAAATGATCTAAATTTATATGCGGAGTTGTAAATGTAATAGCTGCTACGATACAGTTTCTAAAACGTTTTTAACGTTAAAAAATGTTTATAAATCATTTACTGCCAGTTAATAATTTACTGGCATAGATTATCTATTGAATAACATGTATTTTATAGGCATGTACTTTCTAAATGACATAATGAAAAACCTTTAAAAAATTAGTGGTATCAGGAAGATATTACAGGTCTAAGCATACATACATATGTCCAAAAAGTTTTCTTTGTTCAAAAAGCGTCAACTGCCGGCCTTTTGTAATTTACTTTAGGTGTCATAGATTCGTTTACATTGTCGGCCGAGTCGAGAAAATGCACAGTATGGAGATCTGAAAAGACAATTTTTGTCAAAAATGTATTACTTTCAATCGTTGTAATCCAATGATAGTTATTTTCGTAGTTTATTAACGTTTAAGTTGTTGCCCTGGTTAAGAAGAAAATATACATATACATAGGCTTGTAAAGTTCTATATTTAAAAAAAGCGTATACTTTCATTCAAAGTTATCTAATTCTAAGGTATTTATGGTGTTATACGATCGAGTCCTTGCCAGGATTAAGAAAGTTGGTGTGAAATTTGTACTAAGGTCCTCTACTTACGGCCATTAGAATCTACTTCCGTATAGTTTTGTGATAAATCTCACATTAAGTAAATAATTAATATGCAAAAAATAATTTTCTGTTTTTTTTATTGTTTGCTTGAGAAAAAAATACAATTTTTTTATACTTCATTATTGAATTAAAAAACTATTAACAGTTTTCTCGATTCGTACTAATGGAATATTTAAATGTGAGATATCACATAATTCTCTAGCTCATTTTCTTCTTATGCAACTCAGAGTGCTATATTTAGTTAAAATTTCAGTTACTCAATAGTTCCGAGCATTATTTGTTTTCATTACACAAAAATACAGTAACTTTTTAAACACGTCCACAATGAGTGCAAAAAGAGCCCACAATTACTATTCATGTCATGCACTCTGTGAAGTTTACAGAGAGCATAAAGTATTTCGCTTCCAGCTGCAAAACAACAAACGTATTGTTTAAATGCCTTCCAGATACGTGTTTCAGAGCAGCGTCCGTTTGCACTGGCTGACGAATGGTTTACATATGGAGATTGCAGTGCAGTAAATTGTATAATTTATTCACATTTTTATCAAGTTACGTATGAATTGTTAGTTGACTTAGCAGCCTACCTTTTACAATTTTACTTCTCTAATTTCATGTAAAAAATTAACTGATGAGCTTTTTGATTTTAACTTTACTAACCCAAAACTGTTTACAATTAATTGTTGTTGTAGAATAATAAGTTTCGTTATTTCTGAGAGGGATCGGAGTTTTGGGTCATATTTGAACGGCTGTCATTTTTGATTTGGTTATCCGTTTGAGTTTGGGTTTGCGGCTTTGTATTCTACTAATAAAGACCTTTTATTTGATATGCATTCCAACCTTTGCTTACATTTAAGATTTTCTTCTGACTCCTAGCGGGCCGCCCCCCTGAGGAAGTAGCGGATCACTGAATATGTGATAAAATAGATTTTTATGTCCAGTAACTTTGTGTAAGGTTTTGTAGCTCTATTTTAAATATTTTGAAAAATATTTAACCGACCCGGAACTTTTTGGACCCAAACTCTAGCCATCTTTGAACGGCTGTCATGTTTGACTCGGTTATCCGTTTGAGGTCGGGTTTGCGGCTCTGTACTCTACTAATAAAGACCTTTTATTTCATATGCACATTAATCTATGCTTACATTTAAAATTTTCTTCTGACTCCTAGCGGGCCGCCCCCCTGAGGAAGTAGCGGATCACTGAATATGTGATAAAATAGATTTTTATGTCCAGTAACTTTGTGTAAGGTTTTGTAGCTCTATTTTAAATATTTTGAAAAATATTTAACCGACCCGGGACTTTTTGGACACCCTGTATAACAAAACCGTAAGAAGATGTATAGCAGTGTCCATTTTCAACTTTATTACTCTTGGAGCTTTCTTACTTAATCCTTTATATAACTAGACTTACTGAATTGTAATTGAATAAAACACAATTTGATGCAATTATATATTCGTATTTCTGGCTCAATTATAAATAGCGAATCATAAAGTATCACTACTTTATATTATTAACCATAAAATAATAAATAATCCTCATTATACGTTACAAACGTAACTGCATGATATGAGAATCCATTTATTCCAATCAGTCTAGTCATACAACTATAAGACGACCTAAAGACCACATTCACAATACTAAGTACAAATTATAATCAATACGAAAATGGATATTCATTATATGACTCAATTCACGTTATCGTGTACTAAAACAGAATTTGAATATTTCTTACACCATTGCATATTCTACACCATAATACGTAACAGTGTCAGTGGAATCAAGTTGTAATGGGGGTATAAATAAATCTGACGTAAAATATTCATATAAAAAACTACTCCAATAATCCGGGAGAACTACTAGGTACACATAGTTAAACTTTTGTAGAAGATTGCTGTTTAAGTAAAAAATTAAAAATATGCTGCACGGTAACATTTTGCGAACACAAGACGGTTTTGAACTTACTTACACAAGTTAGTAAATCAATTACTGAAGACTTGAATTTTGCATTGTAATTGTGTGTATGAATTAAAAATTTTTGTTTATAATATCTACGCTAAAGTACACACAAAGTTTGTTGCCAAAAATATGTAAACAATGTAATGTGAGTCTTATCTGGTATCCACAAAGCTGGCGGAAGTTCTGGTGTATTTCCTTCCGGGTTGTTTAGACGGGAACTGTTCTACACGATCACAAACGCCAGACAAACACTGTCTTTTGCTGACGTGTGTTTAGTTCCTTGGTAATCAGTGAAGTATTAATTTTTTCTTGAAATACTGCGAAACCTATTACAACTTATTATTTATTAACAGTGTAAAGTTCGACTCCGCCATGTAAGGTCTAGCGTTGGATTATGTTATACAAAGTCTAATTTGGGGGTTCACCAAGTAAGGGCCTGGATGTGAATTATTAATCTTCGCTATTGTGAGAGGACACATTAGTAGGTTCGATCAGCAATACAACCCACTCAAATGAAATATCACACATTTTATTTTTATAAAAGCTCAATTACTTTGTGTTAATTTTAAATTACCTACGAAATCAGAACTATAAATTTAGCAAATAAAAATGTTGATACTAAGCACGAATAAAATTGATATTGTTTTCTATATTACAAGTTATATTTCATTGATTATAATGACAAGTTTTATATTTAAACATTTACTCCAAATTATTAATTTTAGTTTCATATAGAGTGAAGATTTATACTCATTATTAAGTAGCTCTCGGTTTCTCTAGAGTGCCTATAACATATGCATAATATACACTACTTATATTTATTAATATCAGAATAAATTGAAGTTTACAGCTGAAATTTCACAATATGCACCACACTTAATGTGGTTTTAAGGAAGTACCATGTGCAATTTTGTTTATTATAGGTATATTTTTCTAAATTTGTAATAATTGAAGAGAAAAAACTGTAAGTTTATTTTTGTTTTAATTGTAATTAAATTTAATACTCTTTTTCGTAACATCTGAAAAAAACTGTTTTTAAGTATAGAATGTTTCTTCTGTATTGAAAGATCATCGAACGTAGAACTTAAAATAAAGATATGTATCACACAGAAGTGAACATTGTTGTATTTACTAAGAATATATGCAAAGTTTTAGGCTGATTGTAGCGAAGGCCTTTTACTCAAGAGGCTGGAAATATTTATTCCAGTCTGTCTGTCAACAAGAATTCTCGATAATAAATAGACCTATAAAATTAATTTGTAATTCTTCAAGAAACTTCGTTTATATGCTAAATAATTCTACCAGTTAGACTTTATTTGCTGCATAGTTTATTTTTATAGGGTACCAATTTTCTTTTTATCAATGCAACGTTCAGCTAAATGCATTGATTATAAGGTCTTCAGTGTACAAAACCAATGTTTTATTACTATTAAGTACATTAATAAAATCAGTAGAAATGCCAGTTACGGTGCAAGATTTTATAATATATTTTAAACAAAGGTTCTAGAGACATATGTATATGTATTCTTAATTAGCGCAACAAGGCAAATGCAGCGTTACCTTCGGAAATATAATTTATTTGAACCAGAAATGTTTTGTATACGAGCGGCACCTGATATAAGAGTCAGTCGCAATTACCCTTACCATCTGATCCTCTTAATCAAGAACACTGATATAATATGTACATTTAGTATGCCTGCATACGTTTAAAAGATATTATATGGCTCCAAAATATTACATTTTCGTAATAATAATAACCGCAGTATTACTGAGTAATCCACGGCCTTCAAATTTATTAATTGCGTAAGAAGTTGCGAGTAACACATAGAATGCAATAACATGGAAAGTGCGCTTTTAACTCGAAATAAAAAATAATACAAGGCTACTTTCTTTAAAGCCTGTTACCTATAAAAACTTTGTTCCCATTGCATTTTGTTTTTATAATTTCATTAATTATAATTTTTACAAATCGTGTTCAGAATTGAGCATCAGAAACATGTTTTACTTTGATCTCTTATAATAAATAGATAAATACTCACACATATATAAACCGTAATTTTAAATATAATAAACAATATAAAACCTAAAAAATACTTTAAAAACACACACACGTTTTAAAACTGTTGGCCGGAGTGGCGCAGCTGCAGGAGACACCAGATTTTTTTCTGTGAAGTGTCGCTTAGTTAGCTGCCATTATCTAACTTGTATATTTCTTTCATTATAACGTGTTAGAGCAACCATTTTGTTAGTGCTATAATGATTAATAAATACAAGCAAAAAAATACAAATTGAAGTGATAAGTTTCTATTGAGAAGACAAAGCACTCCTGTGCACCTTGTGTGCTTAGTCCCTACGTTGAATACTTCAAGAGTACAGTTCACTTTACAGTTTATCTAAATGTGCTCTTAGCCCTTTTATTCATCAATTAATTATTACAAGCGCTTAATGGCTAAATCTCTTAGGATTAAGTCTCTCTCCAAGATAGCTAACGATGTTTATTTTTAATAACGAAGCTGATATATTGTATGATTTAGTAGTTTTTTCTTTTTACTCCGAATTTTTTGCAGTATTTTTTTCAAAAAGTTAGAACAGTTGCCATTAAGACTGCACATTAATGACTTTTTAATTTTATTATAATTAATGAGATTACAGTGTCTTTTGTCAGCATTAAAAAATGCGCATATCTAGTTTACTCTGACAAGTATGTTTCAAGATATGCTACCTGATCTCTATTTCAGGTGCATATCACAGATGTCAAATCTTAATGAATCTCTTTTTATTGTTTCGTACTACTATGGACAAATTCCAAAAAAACATTGAATTTTCACTAATCCTCCATTGTCAAAGTCTAACTTGAAAAACGAATTCATGTACTGAGTTTAGTTCTAAGGTTACGTAACAGACAAATAAAACTAGATTTTCAGAGTAATGATGGACTAATTTCTGAATGCAATATCTTAACATTATTTTATTTTATTTTAGCCATGATTAAACTAGTTTAAAAATCCAAACAAGTTATATAAGACAATTAATTATTATTAGGTTGCAATAGGACACTTCGATTTACAATCATTAAATATCGAGAGAGCAACCTTTGATTAATTTCATCAAAGAGAACTATATTAGTCTGACTGACTTTTAAATGGTATATTTCTTTTCTCTTTAATATAATATCTACTGTTTAAGTTCTATAAAAATCAATCGTTTATATCGAATTTCAACATGGGGAAGAATACAAATCTTCTAGTAACATAGTTCAACCATAAGTTCGTTTGATATAAACAACCATTCATAATCGTTGTACTTCCCTAAACTTGTATCCCTAACTGGTTTATACAGCTCAAGGTTTTAAAATAAATAATTAAGAATGTATTTAAAGACCTTTAAAGTTTAATTGTGCTGCAATCGCTAAGATCTAAAACAAAAGATTCCAAATACAAACATCTACTTTAATAGTTTTTTTCAGTAAATAATATTGCTATGAACATTCAACCGTAAGTCCATTTAAACGCATTCAAGTTGAAAAGCATCCTTCACGCCTGAAAAATAAATTTGAGTATTTTAGTATTTTCTTTTAGCACAATACGTATTTAATATATGTATGCATTATAGTTTACAGTTATCTGTTTCATCTTGTATTTAGGCCTGCATATTAATCTAAAAGCACCAATTATTTAGTGATTATTTTCTGAGACATGTGTAATTTACATAGTACACGATGGAATACTTAAATTAATATGTAAAACAAACGAAAGAACCATAAGAAAACAGTTACAAAATTATTGACCAGTTATTTTTATATCTCTAACCATTCTAGTTCAAATAATGGGTGGATTGTTTAATCTGAATTTTTTAATAGTTTTTGTTTATCTGTTATACAAAAGTTGTAACCCTGAGTCAGAGAAATTACCGAAATGGTTACAGATATTACATATTACAGTACTATCTACTTCACTCTAGACGCTCTCAATGATATAAATTCATTTTTCAAGGAACAGACAAAGTATACTAATTACTGCATCACTGTAGAATAGTAATTTTTGTGTTTTAATCCCGATTTATTATATAAGCCAAGACCTTCCTAAAAAGGTTTTATATCAATCCAAGCAGTTTAAAATGTAATATTTTGTTAGGAAAAAAACGATCCATAATTTATTAACCACAAGTAAATTGCTATTTAGGGAATATAAAAACATTTCAATAAGACTTTTTAAACCATACCGAACAGTTGCTGATATGGGGGAAGTGATGAGGATTGGATTGGGGTATATGTTTGCTAGTTTTTATTGAATTCATAAGTATTAAAATTCTTTAATTTTGTAAGTTAAATATTATATAGCGGTATGTAATGACCTGGGTCTACTACTATTATCATATTTCAAGCCATAATAACATACTACGACAATAACATTTTTATTGATTAGGTTTATTTGTATAAATTAATATGTTGAAGGTTAATATACTTTACTTTAAATAAACCGTTCTGTATTAGTGTCATATTATCCGAAGGGAGATTTTGTTGTCTATAGGAGAAGTGGGAACCTGGATTAAGGATTTTGTCACAAACACCACTAAGGCCGAAAAACCTATTGACTTTAAGCATAATAAATAGGAATTTTTACAACATTTTCTTTGGAGTGGACGAGAATATATTATGGGTCTAAGTTTCAAGAAAACTAAATCCACTGATTTCATACTATGGTTCTTTCTGGTCTGAATGATACTTGGAGGACTTTTTAATATGATAACGTCAACCTTCTTTAGTACTCAAGTATAGTTGAACAACTAGTTATTAATATTAAAACTAATATTAAAAACTTCAGGTGAGATAACATTCTCAAGACTACGTACATAAGAAAACAATTTCAATATGAACATGATATTACCACTATTAATTTTATGGAACACTTATATTATTGTAAGCTTAGTATCTCAGATTAATATATTTGTTCTTATACAATAAAAAAAAATTAATTAAACGAATTATTTCATTTTAGGTTCACGAATAGTATTAGATTGTTACTAACATAGTATTCAAAATTGAAAGAGACAGCAATTTACTTACAGAAAATCTGTGACCTTCACTTGATTGAGAAATAGTCTAAATTTATTGATCTACGTTAAACACACACATAGTTCGGTAGACGTTGTTGATATTCCCTGTGGTCTCTGTGAGTGACTGTCACTCTTGTGTAAGGACTGCTCTCCAAACCACATCAACCTCTCCCCGACATTTGCGTTACACGTGATTTACTGCTGTCGTGTGGCTTGGCCGTCAGCACGCTACCTGTTTTATGTGGCCAATTTGTATAAAAGGTGGCTAGATACCATGCATGGAAACGAATTTACACTTTTACTCTGGTAGATTTAATTTCATACATTTTATGTTTTGATATGTGTCATGTTTATTAATTTATTGCAATAGTAAAATAAATCTTCTTAGTATTACTGATTAAATCGTTTCTAATTAAATAATTCTTGGTTTGTTAATCATATATCTTTGAATGTACCGCAAGATTAGATCAATATATGTTTCTAATACATTTGAAATAAACATTGTATGACTTGTAACTGGTAGAATTTTAAAATAATAACTACAATCGTAGGGATTCTTATGGGTCCTTTCAGAAGGTGGGTTGGATAAGAGCACTCCAAGATTCCAAGGACAAGTTTGAGCTCAGAGAATAAATGAATGTCTCCACCTCATCTTACTAGATGGACATGACTTTTGAACTGCCTAGTTAATTTTATATTTATTTCATTCTCCTTCCATTTAAAACTTACCTCATGGTCAGACACATTTATATTTAGTCCATTAGCTGCGCTTATAGCATCTTTGCGTTTTTAGATTACAATTGACATGGAATCGGGTATTCGAGTCGTTGCGTTAAGCGTTGTAATACTGTAAATCAGCAATGTAACGCTTGCTTATAAGCAAGATTCCTCTACGCAGGTTGCAGTTTAATAATTTACACTAGCCGTTTTAGTTAAAACTGTCCACCATTTGTAGATATTTACTGACCACTACAGGAATCGAACCCGTGGCCTACGGTGAAGGTCATTAGGTACTAGTTGTTTGAAACTGATGAGTGACGTCATAAATCTGAAATAGTTTGCACAAAATGTGTGGTGAAATATGCGTCCTAAGTTACTAGGATTTGGGTAGTAAGGGAAGTGTTTTATTTCATAATTTGCATGCATGGAATATGGCTTATTGGAAGTAAAAGATTTGTTATAATTGACCACTAAGATCTCTATAGGAGAAACACATTCATTAAATGCACATTTTTATGAGAGAAACGTAAATCTGCAACTCATTAATCTGAAGCCTGTTAGTAACCACATTAATTAGAAAAAGATTAATAAGTAACAAATTAATTGCTAGTACAGTGTTTACGTTTATTATTTGATATTATCGTGCACTATCAAGCGATATGGACATCGGACTCCGCGTGCTTAGTCATAAAATTTAAAGTTTTGGATCAATTTCAGACTCACTGCTATGTTAGTTGTTTAAAGAAATTGCAAGAGTTTTCCAAATAAGCTTTATAAAATTAAAGGTGTATCAAGGTTACTACCCAAGTTGAGAGAACTGTCGGAGATGTTACTTCCACTATACTATCAAAGATTTTCACGTCTTTATTGCATTAATCACGTTATTCATATAATAAAAAAATCATCTTCATTTTGATATTCTACATGTTGTATATCAGTGAATCTGTCCATCTTCAAACGGGATGGTACAGAAGTTTTTAGAATAGGATAGAATAGATACATTTTTTATTTCCTAAACATATACACCAAGATATTAGATTTATTTACAGTTGGTAAATAGTAAATAACCCTTTTACTATACTTACTAAGTGGCGATAAATTAAAACAATTTAATTTTAAGTACAGTAATTGGATAAATATTATTTATATAATTTAAGTATGATTTATTTAACTAAATATTACAGATTAACATATATTCTACAATGGAAATAAGCCTACATGGGCAAGCAGCCTGTGCGTAGGCTATATATACGTTATCAGTTATCAGGATACCATTTCCATTTTTAGTATTATTATTTTGTTATCCAGTAAAAATAAAAATATTGTTGCACAGTATATCAAGTGTTCCTTATTATTTATTTCTAATTACAGGTAAATGTAGTAATATGGTTCTTACAGGTAAACCAAACTAACTAAGTATCAGTATTACTGTCACAATCCTTGGCTGTTCTCCACAAATAACAGCGTAAAGCTGGGCTCCATCTTTTGCACTTGTCATCGCTCTCACATAAAAGCCTCACTATGATATAATTTACATAATAATGATTTAATGTGTTAAATACAATAATATACAACTGTTATATTATAATGCAGTGTTAGTGGGTTATTGAAAATTTAACTTATTTAAAAATTTATATATGTGTATATGTATATATATTATATGTATGTAATTTGGTCAATAAAGCGCTTACTTTTTCCGATTCAATTATTTTGTATTTGGCCGTATCTGTCAAATATACGTTTAAATAAGCAAACTAACATATAATCAGAAGACCAAATACCTGTCAAACGACTTTTATTTACATTAAATTGTATAAATGGCAATAGCCTTATTTAATTTCAATAAACATTGAATCGCAAAAAGTACTTGCTCCGCCGGGAGTCGAACCCGGATCTCTCACTTGCCGGGTGAATGTGATACCATTACACCACAGAACGCTTACTTTTTCCGATTCAATTATTTTGTATTTGGCCGTATCTGTCACATATGCGTTTAAATAAGCAAACTAACATATAATCGGAAGACCAAATACCTGTCAAACGACTTTTATTTACATTAAATTGTATAAATGGCAATAGCCTTATTTAATTTCAATAAACATTGAATCGCAAAAAGTACTTGCTCCGCCGGGAGTCGAACCCGGATCTGAAACTTGCCGGGTGAGTTAATATTATATGTATGTGTATATATATATATATATATATATATATATATATATATATATATATCAATACAAAAAGGTTCAGTAACAGGAATTGCTGGGGATGGATGCCAATTTAAAGTTTAAAGCACCATAAGTTACTATTTCAATTATTTAAGTTTTATATAATTGTAAATCAGCTTGTTCCAAATTTTATTACTCATAGCGCAAATGTTAACATGTTTACTAAAGTTTAGCAAATGACATTAAGTGACATGCACCATCACTGGATTCAATGTTAATGATATAAAAGGAATCTTCATGCTGATAATTAAGACTATAGGTCTGCTCGTTCTCGAGATATCGTTCGGACAGACAGACAGACAGAGAGTTTTTTTTCCCTTGTGTAATAAGTTTTTATAATAATCAACAAGAACGTATTAACCAGTTAGTTATTAGTATGTTATAGAGTTTTACTCATGCTTTTCTTTGTTTTATTATTTCCCGCATCAATAAATCAGAATTTTAGGGAGGAATCTCGAGCTTTACTGTTATTAGATACTGTGACAATATGCGCTGATTTATTCGATACTAGTTTTATATATAGTTTGAAAAAACATTATGGTAGAAAGCTTGTAAAATTACGCCCTGATGTAAACCTGATTTAGGGGTGAAATAACACTTGAACAGGTATTTGTCTTCCCTGACAAAATCAGACTCTCCAAATACACCCTCTTCTATTTTAGAAGGATGAGACACAAAACACTAATAGTAACGTTTGTTGGAGTTAATGTACCACACTAGCTTATTATTTATTCAATTAAAAAACTTGATTGCTAATAGTTTTAAAAATAGCCTATACTAAAATCGTTAATGGATATACTGCTATTGTATTGTTTAGTGTAGAAATTTAATGGTTTCTTGTAAAATATATTCATTAAAATGTATAACAATGTTCGAAAACTAACAAATAACAGTTGTATAATAATACATGTACGATTTGGAAAATCTGGCGGCTGATTATTCTACAAAGCCTTTGAGTTAGAGTTAGCACCAATTCAAACCCTGTCTGTGACCATTGCATTTTTTATCAATACTATCGGCCTTTGTACTGTCCAGACTCTCTTCCTTGTTCTGTATAATAAGATCCTCGAACGGTCCGTAAGAAATGGGGAAGTAAGTCTGAAAAAGGAATCGGTCTCTCCTTTTGTTGAGAATAACATGTATTCTTAATCTGTATGAAAAATCCTTAATTTTTTTAAACTTTACAAACTGTTTATCAATAAGTTATAATAGGTTCATTCAGTGTTTTACCGTTAAAACTGACTCACTTCACCAACTGTTTTAATACTACTGCTTTCTTCAATATTAATATCATTAAGATTAAAACAATCCATGATTTATTAAAAAAAATCAAATTTAAGTATAAACTGTGTACAGTTTTAAAAGTAATTAACATTGTTTTTGGTACTTTGAAAGAACGGTTCAGTAAAAGTGTTTTATTTTAAATCTGATTTGCATTTGAATAAATCTAATTTCCATTTTGATTTGTCAGTATTAAACTTGCTAAATCAAATATAACAGTATTATATTCTGTCTGGATAAGATAAAAAGACAATAAAGCGGGAAGCCGATGTCCGGATCACGTGGTATTAAACAGCTGCTGGCCTTGTTTGTGTTCTTCCTGCTGCATCAGCTTTGTTTAATTACAGCCATCTGGTTCGAAACTGAACAAAATTTAATTTCATGTTTTAGTATAGGCTATTGTGCTTACCTTGATAGTTCGCTTGCTACACAAAAAAGTAAGAGTGGTGGTGTTTGTTTATTTGTTAGATTCGTTAGTGGCAGTGCTGATTTAATCGCTTGCAACTGTAGAACACTTTGGAACTGATCTTTGTTAATGCAATTGGTATTCACACAAATATAAACAATGTAAAACTTTTGATGAGTATTTTTTTATAACTATTGAATAGTCAACTTACGAAAGTTATAGTAAAAAAACTATTATTCGAACACGATATTAGATTAACTGTGTTTCTTTCCTTCTGAAGGGTATTACGAATAGTCAGATGAAGAAAATTTTAAACGGATGCAGAGATCATAGTGGTAAATTCTAAGGGCCGATGCAAAATCTTACAATTAAATTAAATATTAAATCCCTTGTTAAATATTTGTTACAAGTTGGCCAACGATTTCTATACATATTGAGTGTCGTATGAAAAGATAGGCCTAATATAAAATGCTTTTCTGTATACTATTATATACAGGGTGATTCACAAAAATATGCAGAAATTGTGAGGCTCATCTAAATGTAAAACTAATGAAAAAATTCATATAAACATGGAGTCGGAAATGCTTTGTTAGCGAGTTACGGCTATCGAAAGATTTCGCCCGGATTTCAGATCACCTTGTAAAACGAGGTCTTCCTGAAATTCTGGTAAGGCAGATTAAGGAAGTAATAGTTTATTATGATGTTTGACCTGATACATTGAATAAAAAATGTCCTAAAACTGTAAGTTAGGTAGTTTTTGAGAAAACCAAGCAATGCAAGCAATGGAGAGAAAAAACTAATTTTTCCTCTTTGGGTAAAAATAACTTTGTTATTTTACCAAGAATCATACCACAATTTTTAATATAAATGTACGCTGATAATATATTTTATGACTTGATTTAATTTTATTTAAAAGCACATAGTGGTGTTTATTGGAGAGATTTTTTTATTTATAAGCTGGAAATACAATAGCCAGTTGTTTCACAATGATATGATTTTAATTGTAGGATTAAAATAGTTTTTAGGGCTACTAACTGAGTTGCATTCCATGTAAGTATTGTTTTGTCCGTGGTAATTTTTAAATTATTGGAGTATTAATGCCACCCTTATTTACAAGTGAGGAATACGCCAATGTGGTGTTTATTTAATGTGTATGTGAAGGCAGAACTATGGCCGCTGTTAAAGAATTTAGAAAACGTTAAACTCTTACTGCAGAATTCAAAATGTTAGAAAAATTAATGCTACATTTTTACGCTACTTAAAAAAGGATTACACCTTAGTGCAAATTACCAGTATGGCTGATTTTGCCAATATGATGTTTAAGTAGAAGAAAGCATTTTTGCTGCTGTTGAACATAGTCCAGGTTCAGGTACAAGAAGTATTTCTAAAAAGGTTCAGGTTTACGCAAAGTAAAGTAGGGATAACACTCAATAATAACAAGCTCTATCCCTACTACAAACCAAAAATACAGAATTTAAGTCCAGGAGACAATAAGTACTGCATTTGGTTAAACACTCATCATCGACTCTTTAAGTATATTTTATTTACCAATAAAACACTCGAGATGGTATAAAACATTTCATGGGCAGAAGTGGACACTGTAATTAGCTTAATTTGCATAAAAATCCATTAACTTACGGTTTTGGGGTTTTTTTTATTAAATGTATTAGGTTAAAAACTATAAGAAACGATTGAATTTACCCCATAGTCTTATCTTCCCAGACTTTCAGGAAGAACTCGTTTTACATGGTAAGCTGAAATCTGGGCAAAATATTTCGCTAGCTGTAACTCGCTAATGAAGCATTTTCAGACACTTATTTACACAAACTTTTTTATTATTTTAACATTTAGAATGAGCTACCACCGTTTCTGCATATGTTTGGGACTCACTTTTTATTTGTGTATACTGTATATATATATATATATATATATATATATATATATATATATATATATATATATATATATATATATATATATATATGGGTTTTACTCGCGCCCATTTTTATTTAGACCTTTAAGAACAATGTTAATCTTCAAACAATTTTACGGTCTTATACCCTAATATTTGTGGCTATAATTATGAGAAATTTGTATAATTAATTAGCATCTAGTTTTTATGACTTTATCGATAATTTTATTTGTTGCTCAGAAACAAATCAATTGTTTAGACTTCATTATTGATATTTAATGTATGTGTTTTATAACAACTAATAAGCGTTTGAATTCATGGCAATCATATTTTAAATGTGAGTAATCCCGTAACTATATAGCCAAAAGTAATAGGCGTAAAAGTATTTCAACATTTAAGTTAATTTCACTAATCCACCTTATAAACAAACAACTGTGTATGTTTTAATTAACTTTTTATATTAAAGTTATCAATTTAATCATATAACAATTACAGTACTGAAGAAATACGACGGATTATCCATTAGATACATAATTATTTAGCCATATGAATGGTTATATTAATTATAAGAATATTACAGACTTATCCATGTAGGAATCGATATATACATATTTCCCGGCGGAGCAACTACTTTTTGTGATTCAATGTTTATTGATATATATATATATATATATATATATATATATATATATATATATATATATATATATATATATTAATCTCCTATTTTACATACTAGTAACAGAATTTTAAATGACACTTTTAGGCCGAAATAAATTAAACTCACTATGCAATTTATTTTCGAATTGGACAAAACATTACAATTTTAGTTTGTATATTGTACTTTAATTCACACATCTATACGAAGAAAAAAATCAAATGTTGTATATAAATAAACCAAAACACCCTAATAGTATGCTCTGCAAACATAGTTAAGTTAATTATAATGGAAGCGCACTTTGATAGTAACTGTGTAGATGTAACCCTGGAGCCTACTCCACATTCCAGACCACATAACTACCATCCCCCAGCATTCACGTCACACGTGAGCCATTATATCTATTGTGTATATAAACAACATAGACATCAACACGTTAAATTTGTAATATAGGGTTAATTTGTATTTCACACTTTATTTTCATGCAAATAAAAAAGAAGATGTACAGAATTAAAATGTTTATCAACGAATTTATTCATAGGTTTCAGTATTCAGTTATATATAGTGAAAAAGTATATATTCCCTAATATTTTCAAAACATAATTCATATTACCAACTTTTTAACTCTTGGCTGTAATTTTAAGTTCATTTCATATATAATTATCTTGAAATTCTCGAGTTAATTACAGGTAATTATTGTACATGGACAGGCACTTAAGTTAAGGATTATATGTATTTTATATTGTCAAGCCTAAATTTCTGAGGTACAGTAATTTGTTTGATTATTATAGCCTTATGTAATAGCTACAGACTGACATTTTAAGACACAATTCACGATTTTTAGGGAATTTGGATATACAACTCTTTTTGTAAATGTTTATATGCTTAGCAGCTTTCGTCTTAAGAAACTTACTCGTTGACCTAGACTGATGTTATTAAATTTATAAATTTTGAGATGTTTAAGAACCGTTGTGTGATACATTTCAAACGTGATAACATGGCGAAAACCATTATAGTTAAGTGGAACACTACTACTGGGTCGAGGTTCAAAAACTGAAACTTTAACGTAAATAATAGATTAGTAGAAATGAGTATAGCATTTATTAGTGTACGCAAATAATACCATCACAGTCAACAATCAATTCAGGTCGCTTTATTTATTTTGAACAATTTCCGATTAAGCAATATCCGGAATCGCAACAAAGTATAGATTAGAACAAAAAACTTTAAAGTGGACTAACAAATAGGAAAGTAGTGTAGAATTTTTAAATTCATAACTAATATTTTTAAATGTCACTAAAATGTAGAATACCCTTTAAACTTTCCAGTATTTTTAGTAATTATTTACATCTAAACAATGCAAGGTTACATGTATTCAGGATCACAACCTTTTACTTACTAATTATCCATTACAAAGGTGTCTACATGTTCACATTCTTAGATACCGAGTAATAGTAGACCTCTTTGTGATGTATGTACAATCAGTATAAGGTCGACATGTAAAGACAACCGTGAAAATGACAATAATTAAACACTGCAACTGAGTCACTTTGTTACATGTACAACTACATATGTTATTTGTCACAGAGAAGCGTTACAGTGGAAGCTGTTTGTTTGCAAGTCAAAGCATTGTATGTTTAGTGACCAGTGAACATCGTAATATCAAGTCTTTTGACAAAAGGTTTGTACTTTTAATGTGAAAATGTTTCCAAGCACTTTGTTCATTATATTTCTATTAAATCCTGAATATAAAAAGAGCGAGTTGCTGTCGATGTGGAAAGCGTAAAAACGTTATTATAGTTTGCATACAAACATAAAAATACAATTATATTTGCAGCCAAGTAGAGTAAACTAAATTGCAAATTTTAATACACATTTTGGTACAGTACGGATGTTAATACATTACATAAAAGGTAATTACAAAGTGTCTATAGAAAGACAGTCTTACTACAAAAGTTGGTCAAAGGATTTATCTGCGCCTCATGTTAAATTAAAGATATTGTTTAGGGTACTACATCAAAGATGCTATCAACCAAACCCTAATTAACTATGATTTATAAATGCTTCGTAACATTTGAGGAAATTACCATAGCAAGAAAGTGAGACTGCTGAAAGGATCTTTGAAACTCAGAAGACATCTATGTGTGCTTCTGAAGCTATAAGATAGTTGTTGAAAATATCATGTCATCTCCCTCGAAGTACATCATGCGAAATCTGATGGTGTCTTCGATATAACTCTTGAAATCTCATTGAAATGGAGTCATGATCGTTTAAAGAGATTTAAAAGATTTCAGATGCTGCAATAAGAGATATGTGAACTAAATCTATACTTAACATTCATAAGCATTAATAATTTCGATATTTAATTTCCACATCACCGATGGAACAATAATTGCAATACAATGCTAGTATGTAAACACAATGGTAGCACTTTCAAACTACATAATATTGAACCCTTACAAGACATAGATTGTTATAAACATATAAATTCTTTGTAAATTTGTAACTCGATTAAGTTACAATGAATCAGATATTATTTACTTACGAAAAATTAATTGTATACATCCATTAATTGAAACAACTACCACCTTAAAACCTTAAGAGTCACAGAAAAATAAAGTAAGAATAAATCTTTGGTTTACATTTCTTAAAAATGTTAAGAGATGTAATATCCATTGTAATGTAAGTTATAAAATACACGAGATAAAAATTTTCCCAATTGCTAATTACCGTCATCATAAAACATTTTTTGTTTAAGACTGGCTAACAAAGTAATTAAAGCTGTATTCAAATACTGCCTCTGTAGCAAGTTTAGCCTATATTTATTCAGAACTACGAAGTTACCGCGTTCAAAATTATTTACAAAATTTTCTATACTATTTAAAACTTCATACGACTGCAACCTGAAAATCTTATAATATCTTACGATATATAAAAAAAAACAGGTAACAACAAACTCATATATAACTCATATATATATATATATATATATATATATATATATATATATGTGTGTGTATGTGTGTGTGTGTGTGTGTGTGTGTGTGTGTTACTATGAATTATATCTAGAAAAAAGTCTAGAACTTTCATGTAATTTAAAATAATGTTTGTATATATATATATATATATATATATATATATATAAACCATTCATTTTGCAAAATTCTAATAGCCACAATAGATACCTGAAGAGATATGAAAAAATTATAAAAAAACAGAAAATGTATTTTTTATTACTTTATATATTTTAAAAAGGTCCGTTTTGAGTCTAGGTTGGGAATTAATCCAGGTAAAACTGTTGCAAGAATTCGGCCACGATTTTTATACTTTTTATTAATTAAGAGTGACTAATGAATTGATCGAAAGTAAGTGTTTATAGTGTTTACAAGCTCGCACCATATTATTGCATAAGCCAATAAATAATTACACACTCACAACACACACACACACACACACACATATACATTTATTTATTTATTATGGTAGTTTAAGAGTCTGGTGTTCTTAATTGGTGAAAATGTGAACATTCTGCAACTAACTCCGTCATGAGGGCGATTGTATTAAATCCACCTAAAAAAGAAAAGTGTTATCATAGTCAAATGTAGCTTTTTATTCAAGTCAAACAAAGCAAAAGCAAACTACTACTATTTCCTAGTAGTACTAATTGTGCTAAACAGACAATAAAGAGAAAATATAAACAATAACGTTCAGTACCCGATCACGTGGTTGCAGAACAGTTTTATTTGTCATCTTCCTACTTTTTTATTTTTTCTTTTTAAAGGAGAAGCCGATCTCCCTTTAAGCCTTATTCTGCCCGTCCTCATGGGCCACTGGCCTGTGCGAGGATCTTATAAAACAGAATAAGGGGGAGAGTCGATACAGTGCAAGGTCGACGGTACTTATAAAAAGTGCAACGGTCAAAGACAGGATTCGAACCTGCGCTATCTCTAACTCAAACTCAAAGTCCAACGTCTTAGACCACTCGAACATTGGCATTCCCGTTAAATTAAAACAAACTGGTTCATAACTTTTGTAATAGTGAAAATTGTATTTTTATATTTGCAATAGTTTGAACCGTATTAAAAATAATGATATATTTTAATAAACAAATACAATTAAAACATATTTATTTCTCAATTTCCGTACTACAATTCAGATGTTCTCAACACAGAATTCATGCGTATCAAACTTATATTTGAGATGAAACTCTATTTATATGGATCTGATGATTTACTTTTAATATGAAACAAACATTTTAAACTGAGTAGTACGGGGATTTGTCTCAAATCCACAAATATTTCATAACTAACTCACAGTGCTAATAAATTCTAAAAAAATACATTATCTGTAAATACTAATGGTTTATTGTTTCATTCAGTAAAGATTTTCTCATAAGGAACTCTGTTTTGAAACGGTTTTCTAACCAAAATTCTTAACAACCTTTGTATCATTTTATAAACTGTACGCTTTGCACATGCATTTATATGACTTACAAAACTCATCTGAGGTTTATTATTATTATGAAACAAAAATATTATCCTATTCCTATTTCAGTGGCGCAGTGTTATTGTATTATCATAAGGTAAATAAGATATTGTTACTTTCTAAAATCTTTTGTATTATACCTAGTACAATTCATTGTACACAAGTACGGAAGGCTGTTGCTTGTCCCCGATATAGACAGGTTGGTACCGTGACATGGACCATTTGAAATTTAATGCATGGTCATCTCATCTGGATAGTTTATTGAATATACTAAAATCATTGAATAATTTCGTTACAAAATGCCAAACACTCTTTTATTCAGCACATTATATATTATATCCAAATAAACTCCTGTGTCCATTTGTTTGGTAGTCTTTTTGCAGGAAAGATTGTGTTATTCATTGCGAACAAGAATATAAGTATGCGGATCGAACCATAAACAGTTGAAAATATTTGCAACAGTTCAAATAGTACTAAAATAATAATAAAAAGGAACAAAATTACTATTGTATAAACTGAAGGCTGATATACTTTGTAGTCTTATTATAGCTGTCTCAACGGTATTATATATACCGTTAGTTGTCTCAACGGTATATACATGTGTGAAAATACGCAATGAAACAAAGCAATATGTAAATTAGTACAGTTTAAGGTAAACAGAACTTTTATAAAAGAGTTTCGTTCTTAGACATAATTTGAACCTGATTTACTTGTCCTTTCTCAAAATCCATTTGATTGAACCGATTATAGGCTAACCATTAGCAAATCCTGTCATTGAAAAGGCTGGAAAAATTTAATCTTTTTCGGTCTTTACTGTATCTCGCATGCAAAACACCTATGAACATGGAATTTTGGATAAGCTTCTTCATTTGTATATAAGCAACACTGAAATCGATAATGGTGCATTGTACTCCGTGGGGTTTGGCTGAGCGTTAGAGAATATTTTTACGCTAGTCTTATGGATAAAATTTATGGCAACGATCAAATAACAGAATCAGTAAATTTGGAAGCAAACTGATTACATCCTTAAAATTTAAACGTTTAACATATTAACACAATGTAGCCTAACTATCCCAAAACATAAAACACAATTTTATAGTAACTTAATGTGGACTAATATGAAACCCAATTTAATGTGTAATGTGGCAAGATGTGTAAAGATATTTCATAGTAGACTTTAAATAAGTATGAAAATCCATTTGTATAAGAACGAGGCCTTTCCTTCGCCATTTGCATGTAAACATATATTTTATATAATTGCCTGGCTATCTGTCCGTAGAACCTGTCGTGATTGAAATGAGCTATGGATTTTACATTTAACATCCAATCTCAACGAGACTTGTTGCGAAACGTATGGTGGCATACCTTTTTTACATAGTAAAACGAAAAAATCAACAGAGGGAAAGTCAATGTTAAAAGTCGGTGACAATATTAAATTTCAGCACACTTCCACGATGTAGGACGGTCCGTACATTTCCAAATGTTTATTATTTTATCATTGCTATGCAATCTAAATTTAAGAACAAAATGTGTTTGCATCATGAGGCAAATCATCCCGAGAAACATATTTTCCGTAGACTTTAATTTTTGGAGGAAACTACATTTGTAGATAGACAAAAATGGTTTTTACTTTGGTGAATTTCCAACTACCAATTTTTTGGTGAGCGTAATTTTTGAGTCAGTTTATTTTTGAGTTGTTGTGTTTCTGTCTACTTGCCCACAGGAAAAATTTAGAATACAATTAGTTATAGATCTGAAATTGTGTATGCAACCTGTACAAAGTCTGTTTTGCCACACGTGTTGTAGCGTACCCCTACAGTGCCTTGTTTATTACCGGAATTATATTGAGGCAATATGTTTAGAGCTTGTTTTAGAAGCAGTCCTGGTATTAATATGACATACTAAAACGTAAACATTTAACATTTATGAGACCTTCTTCACCTCTTACTATTTCAATTTTAAATCCATAGGGGAATGGCTTACATTTGTTTTCAAACTTGACAATTATTCACATGATGTTTATTACTTCTCCGAGAGTTTTAATAGTATAAAAATTTTAAAATATTTAAATAGTACTAATACTAAGAAGTATTATTTTAGAAGTCTTTTTATATTTTTAATAAGTAAAGTGTCAAGGAAATAAAAATATTATGTCAGTTGAATAAAAGTATATCCACCCATGCGAGTATGTTTGTAAATTTTTACTGAATCCTATATAATAAACTAAACAAATGATTTAGATTTTCGAATTTTGTATCATTTGTCGTGATCCGTAATAAGAACCCAACAAATCAAAAAGATTCTGTAAATAAATGTTAAAAAATTGCCCACATAAGAAGCTCAAAGTGTCAGAAGCAGCAACTCAGCCATGAGACTAAGTCTCTTTTTGTTCGCAACTGTAAATCTTCTTTGTTGTAGGGAAGGATTACATTGCCCTTTTGTGCTCATATATGAGTTAAAACATTCCGTACTTAACACAAAAAGGAAATATAAATTTACTTTGCTAACGTAACAGGTATCATAATAATAGTTTGGTTCTTAAATAAATTGGGACAACACAAAGTACAAACGAAATACCACAACAGTTTATAAAATATAAATAATAATATTGATTTTATAAAAACGAAACTTTTGATCAACATAATGTTTTGTAACCCTTTGGTTAATACCATGTTATTATGAAACTCATTACAATTTACGGGCATGAGACTCTTTTGAAGGTTGTGTAACAGTTTTTAATACTAACAAATTATCAATATGTTGTAAAAGAAATTTTGATCAAAATATAGTTTAAGAAACTAACCTCTTGTTTTGTTGTAAGAAAATGTCTAATACTAATGCAATCAGGGAATGAAAAAATAACATCTTCTTATACACAGCGTTTAAAACACAATTATTTAATAAAAATATCACAATAAATAGAACAGAATACGTAATACTCGAGTACTAAAATTATTTATACTTGTTTAGAAGTGTTGTCTACATTTAAACCTATTTTGTAGCAAGTATATAGTCCTTATATGTATATAAAGCTATAAGCATCAATTATAAAATATCTTATTACGTTAAAGAATCTTTCACTAGTTCCACATTTAAATCCTCTTTCAAATGTAAGGTGCATTATTATGGCATATCTAAGTGCACAGACTACTTTTAAATTAATTTGTTCAAGTTGTTCTTCTATATATATATATACACACACACACACACACACCACTTAATATCGTCGACTAACTTATCACCTTTTCTCTATAACACTAAGGCTTTGGACCATAAAAATAGTCAGAAATATGCTTTATAGGCTTTAGATGTGTACTAGGATGTGATAGGAGTTTGGAAAATTTTAGCTAAAACCTAATTTAATGTAGTACAAATCAATTACAACATAGTTAAAACTAACACACCATAATTTATGATAAATTTGTTCGATTATGCTGTCTGTCTGGAATTCATTAATTTGTATTATTCTTATAAAAAATGGTTGTCCGTTGATAAATAAATAAATTTGACCAAGATGCTCGCTATCTCCTATTTGTATTCTATAGACCACTTACGATCCTTATGATCACATTAATTATTATTAGGCTCCCATAAAGTTGCTGGAATTAAATAATAAGCTATGATCGTTTGGTAGATATTTTATAACAAAACTGATCGGTTACTAAAAGAAGCAAGGTAAAAATAATATGTAATTTTGTGTAATATACGTAATTTAACTGCTATAAATTTATAATTTACTGTTAGTTAAAATATAACATCGCATATTCTATGTTAAAAAGGATGATGCTATTCCTGAGGCACAGCTTTGGTTACTCTCCTCCAGTAAAAGCGTTACAATGTTGGAGTCTGCTCCACTCACTTCAACAATCACACTCCACCTAAACTAGGCTTTCCATTACAAAAATCCTTCTAACCACATAATATCACAGTTTCTATTATTGAGGAAATCCCTAACATGTCAAACTCTCCGAATGATCCATGTGAAAATATGGTGTATACAATAAATTTGTAAATTAAAATATAAATGAATAGTTACCATGATTTGTATTGTATAATTTTTAAATATTGATTGCAGGTTATGATAAAAACCTACGAAATAATCCTGGGTATCTAACAATGTCTCATCCAGTCTGTCGTTCCACTTTAAGATCTTCAGAATTTATGCTCTAAGTATTGTGTTTCCTTATCGCACAAAGGCTCTTCGCTATAACCAAGGTCATTATATCAAACATCATGCACAAATTTTGCATTATAGAAAAATGCATTATATTTTATGTTTAAAATTTACGGAATTAATGTTGTAAGTAATGACACGTGGTTTAAGAAAGCCCAATAAAGATATCAAGGCAATAATATTTTTATAAAATGTAAACCAGATGCTCCTTCTTTTTTATTATTCATGTCGATTTTTTACCGGCTTACATAATCTCGTACATACTTTTTACAGAGTAATTTATCTTCTAGATCCCTGAATTTGAACCATATTTTAAAACGTATGCTATTGAAATTTTGCAAAATGTTAAGAACTACTTAAATGCTTGTTGCTATTTGACATAAGGTTTTTTCTCCGTGCGGGGTTATTCTATATTGGATTATTAAAACGTTTTAACTGCCTTTGGGCTTTAAGGGCACCTCAAACGCCAAATATTTTTTTAAAAATACATTTTCTGATTATTATTCTCTAGAAATTCCTCTTTCCAGTGATATATAACACTTCATATATATATAAAGCTCTAAATTAGATAGAAAAGTATTTGAATGTATGCTTGCCACGTAATTTTTAGCAGATATTTGCAACAAAATTTGTGTTTAGCATCATTTTACTTTTTATAGTGCTACTAGTTATTTTTTTCAGTTGCTACGTTTTGTAGTGTATAGTGCATATTCAAAAAAGAATGGGAACTCGATTACGTACACTGAAACAGAAATCAAAGAACACAAAGCTTGCTGATGGTAAGCCGCTTTCGGGAAAAAAATCGACTAACAGATTTAGCTGTTCAAAAGCTTCAGATTTTTTATGGCCTAGCCATAAGAAGGAATTGCCACAGCCTGAATGATATGAAAAACGCAGTCTGGGCCACTTACTTTCATGTCATGTCAAGTAACAATGAGCCACGTCATGAACTCTGTCCTAAAGAACCTGTTATGTGGTGTAAGTACAACATTGCAGTTATCGAGGACAAAGAATATGACCATGACAAGCACTTTCACCTTCCTGAAATCATAATTTCAGAAGTAAAGCCAATATTTAGAGATCTCTCTAACCCTGAATTGTTAAAAAAATGCTTAGCTGGTAAAACACAAAACCCAAACGAGGCCTTGAATAATCTTATTTGGACCCGTGTGCCTAAAAGGACCTTCGTAGGCCTACCAAAATTAAAATTTGGTGCCCAAGATGCTGTATTGTCTTTCAATGATGGCTATTCAAGCAAATGTAAAGTAATTGAGCACCTTGGGCTACAATTAGGTAAGCACTTCATTGACGCTATGCATCGCCTAGACAAATACCGAATACATAAAAGTGAAAAGGCCGCAGAAGAATTGGAAAAAAATATCAGACAGAGCAGGACCTTGCTTAAAAGGAGACTTGAGGACCAGTACCAAGATGCAGAAGACCCAGACAACCCAGCATATGCTGCTGGAGGGCACTAAATGTGAGTAAATAGCAAAAATATGATTTTATTTTAGTTTCTGTTGATTTTCCGAAAGTTGCATTATTAATATTTTGAAGACACATAAGTAAAAAAAGTATTAAAGGTAGACCAATGAAACTTTCAGGACATTTTTATATGGGCTTAGGCTAGTTCCCTGTGAGAGCATATTTGAATTGAGTCACTAACTTTTGAGATATTGATTTTTTTTATTAAATAAAATTTGTAAAAATAAAGTATAATTTAAAAAACATTAAAATAATATTATTATTGGTTGTATTCAAAAAAATCCTCTTACCAAGACCTAGCAAAAGGTGTCCTCTAAGTACTGTAAAAGTTTCATCTAGATATCTCTTTTAGTCTTTGAGTAATGTGTCCCACAGTTAACATTATGTTTAAATGGCGTTAAATGGCACTTCCCTTAAACTATTCAGAAGTGATTCAGGATATGATCATTATTCAATTCCGATTATAGTTTTCAATAAGTTACTACTTACTCTGTAATATTAACCCCAAAAGTCTTATGTTCATTGGTTTTTACCAAATTTAATCACACTCGTATTTCTCTATATTAGCGTTGTTGTTTGATGAATTGTAACATGTGTTACATATTACAAATGCATGTTTCTACAAATGGGGGGAGGTATTTGTAGCAGTTTCAATAAATATCGTCTGATTGGCACCTTCAACTAGCCATTACAAAAACACAAATGGAGAAATTAAGAAGGTCTGAAAGTAGAACACCTCTCCCAACAGGAATCCACAAAAAGTTGAGAAAGATACGGATAAAACCAAAACTCTGTATTGAAATATATGTTTATACGTGAGTTACTTTGAATTAGCCCTACATATTTTATTTAAATTTAGTAGGATTTAAATTTATTCGGTAACGTGTGGTGAGCACCCCAAAAACAATCATCCCTCAAAAGCCAAGCCCTAGTTACGCCACTGAAGGACACAGGAACTCTTTGATTGTAATCTCCTAAATTTATCTTTAGTTTAAAACGTAATTGCCTTTTCTGGTTCCAATAGGACTAGCTACCGTCGGCTACTACTTATTTCCAGTATGAATAATTTTTTTAAGTATTTATAATTAAACATGGTCTATTAAATATTATTATTTGAAAATGTTAGAAATAGTAAGTATGTAAATATAAGGTAAGTTTTACACACTGGAAGGAAGTACCAGTTGTACACCTGGTAACAAAGCGGAAGTTCTGACTTCAGTTCGCTTAGGTGTATCACATGTGGCGCGACAAGGTCCAAAATGATACAACTTTAACAACAGCCGAAAATGACAAAAAAGGTAGACCATATAAAATAAACTGTATGGATAACTGTATAAACATTATAGTCTCTAGACAAACAAATAAACATTATAACTTATTAAGTTTACATATGTAAACATATATATACATATAAATATATAGCATATAAACATATATACATATGTAAACATTCTTATGAATGTTGTGTAAAAATCTTTGTTTATGATGATCATACGATCTATTAATTTCAGAGATTTTTTATTTTATGAGGGAGATAAGTAATGCATGATCCTCCACAGATCACACTCTATTTTAAAAGAAATATGGACAAAGCCAAAATAAAACGAGTTTTGTAATACAGTAACTGTCATAATTTGAAACAGATTGAAGATAATAGCATTTTTATGGCTTTAAAAAGACGTACCGTTTAAATATAAACTTAATATTTTTACAACAATGTTTTTATTTACGTACTGGATTAAAATAACGAGTTTGAAATATTCTGTAGAAATTTTTATTTAGTAATGATCATAAATATATTTTTTCATCTTGAAGTTCATATTATAAAATGTAATGTTATTTAATATAACTCATGTATAAAGGAAAATATCTAAGATTCATTTCACATGGTATTAAACTGCTCAACTTCGTTTTTTTTCCCGCAGCGTCAGCTGGCTTTAATTAGCACCACCTGGTTGGAAACTTAAGAAAATAAACCAACTTAAACTTGTTAAGATATTGTTTCAGATGATGCATTGTTCTAATAATGATATACTTAAAAATCTTGTACTATTTTTTACAGGAAACTAACTGATTTAAATTTTTTAACAATGTGTATGGGAAAGGCAATGCGCTGCATTAGGATGTTTCCATTTTACCAAAATTATTGAGTGATTCCTGGAAAGAGAGATGAAAGATTAACAAGTTGTTAACAGTTCATACAAAACGAAGTCTAATGCCACGAACACCACATAGAATAAAAGAGCAAAAAGCAAAAGGAGTGAGACAAGAAATAATTATTATAATAAATCAATGCAGTAAAATAACAATTGTAAATTGTGTGTTTAGCTATTTTAATTAATATGTAATCGATAGTTTAGAGGTTATCTCGCTGAGATTCAAAGTTAGTCCAAAACCATGAAGTGGATTTGTATTTATATACCAAATTTGAAAGGTGCTTATAGTTTACGCGTAAACATAGTCAGTTAAATAAGATGGATGATAGATGAGTGAGATAAGATATTTCACTCGCACACTTGAAACTGATACTACACTACAAGCCTTTTGAAGTAAATACGTTAATTAAAAAAGTAGTATAAATAAAATGATTAGCCTCGTCACACACTCAAATCTTGTGAACGTATACAAGTCGAGTGATTCTGAAACATATCTACACATACTATACAAATCAAAAGATATCAAAACTAACGAAAAATGTAAGTGGTTTCCTAGGAAACGACAACTATTGTTTGAAAAAATAATTTATTCAGTTTTAATCAAAATAATAATAATTGATATTAAATTTTAATCACGTTTCAAAATATTAATATACAAAACGCCTAACACTAAATCTCAGCCTACTAGGATAGTCAGAAAACATTGCAATTCGCGAAAAAAATGCACATAGAAGGATAACATATATATCGAAAATTCCATGTGGTTTCCTAGGAAACGTTAATTATTCTTTGGAAAATTATTTTATTCATTTTTAGTCACATTGTACTATTTATGATATATTAAACGCCTAATACTAAATCTCAGCAAACTAATAGTAATACACTATAGTTAATACAAATCAAAAGATATCGAAACTAACGAACATTTTAAGTTTTGTTGTAGGAAACGAAAAGTATTCTTTTAAAAAATAATTAATTCAGTTTTAATCACATTTAAAAATATTAATATATAAAACGCCTAACACCAAATTTCAGCCCACTAGAATAGTAAGAAAACATTACTAATTCAAATCGAAGGATTACGAATATATCCAAATTTTTAAGTGGTTTCCTACGAAACATTCATTGTTCTATGGAAAATTAGTTTATTCAGTTTTATTTATATTGTACTATTTATGATATATTAAACGCCTAATACTGAATATCAGCAAACTAATAGTA
Organism: Homalodisca vitripennis; assembly: GCF_021130785.1. Taxonomy (NCBI): domain Eukaryota; kingdom Metazoa; phylum Arthropoda; class Insecta; order Hemiptera; family Cicadellidae; genus Homalodisca; species Homalodisca vitripennis. The sequence continues at coordinate 75,206,541 of NC_060211.1, forward strand.
ACACACTATAGTAAATACAAATCAAAAGATATCGAAACTCACGAAACATTAATTGGTTTCCTAGGAAACGACAACTATTCTTTAAAAAATAATATATTCAGTATCAATCACATTTCTAAATTATAATACACAAAACGCCTAATACTAAATCTCAGCCTACTAGGATAGTCAGAAAACATTACAAATGCAAATCGAAGGATAACAAATATATAGAAAATTTCAAGTGGTTTCCTAGGAAACGTTAAATATTCTTTGGAAAATTATTTTATTCAATTTTAGTCACTTTGTACTATTTTTATGATATATTAAACGCCTAATACCAAATCTCAGAAAACTAATAGTAACACACTATAGTTAATACAAATCATAAGATATTGAAACTAACGAAAATTTTAAGTGGTTTCCTAGGAAACGGCAAATATTCTTTGAACAAATATGTTTTTCAGTTTTAATCACATTTCAAAATATTAATATACAAAATGCCTAACAATAAATCTCAGCCAACTAGGATAGTAAGAAAACATTACTAATGCAATTTAAAGGATAACGAATATATCAAAAATATCAAGTTGTTTCCCAGGAAATGTTTATTAATTTTTCAAAGATTATTTTATTTTATTTTAGTCACATTGTACTATTTATGATATATTAAACGCCTAATACTAAATCTCAGGAAACCAATCGTAACACACTATAGTTAATACAAATCAAGAGATATCGAAACTAACGAAAAATTGAAGTGGTTTCCTAGGAAACGACAACTATTCTTTGAAAAAATAATTTATTCAGTTTTAATCAAAATAATAATAATTAATAATAAATTTTAATCACGTCTCAAAATATTAATATACAAAACGCCTAACACTAAATCTCAGCCTACTAGGATAGTCAGAAAACATTGCAATTCGCGAAAAAAATGCAAGATATCGAAACTAACGAAAATTTTAGGTTTTGTTGACGGGAACGAAAACTATTCTTTGAAAACATAATTTATTCAGTTTTAATCACATTTCAAATTATTAATATACTAAAACGCCTAACACTAAATCTCAGCCTACTAGGATAGTATGAAAACATTACTAATGCAAATTGAAGGATTACGAATATATTTGAAATTTTAAGTGGTTACCTACGAAACGTTAATTATTCTTTGGAAAATTAGTTTAATCAGTTTAAGTCACATTTTACTATTTATGAAATATTAAAAGTGTAACGCTTATTGTCAGGCTTTGAACCTCCGCTATCTTTAACTCATGTGCAAGTCCAACGTCCTAAAACGCTCGGCCATGAGCAGTCATGGCAAAATTTATAATGCCACGTTTAAAATTGATTGTTTAATATGAATGTGTTCAAATATTTACATCCTTATTAACTAAAATATTTAAATTTGATATGTTTTTGATATCATATATAACTGAATAATTATTGTCTGAGAACTATGTCAAATGTTCATTTATATTTATTGATTATGTGGCTTCCCACTAGCAGGCCTCAGCTGTGTTGAATTAGCAACATTTTGATACATCATCTGCAAATACTAATTTACTATTGAGTAACTAGTGAGTGAGTATTCCACTGAATACTGAATGATTAATATTAAGCTCCGAGTCGCTAGCGATTAGTCACTGATACATTTGAGCACTACGTAGCGAGTGATATACTAATATTAACGAACATGTTAAAACTTAACTAAATTCTGATTGCTTAGCTTCTGGCTGATTAAATCGCGCTTCATACCAGCGATTAATCACTGAGAGAGCTAAGCACTGTGTTACGAATAATTAATCACTGGTATATTTGAGCTTTACTTAATAAATTATTAGACTCTAAGAAACTGAAGAACTAAGTTAAACTCCACAGATCTCTGATATAGGCTTTTGCAGGACCGCATCATGAATGCTTAAGACAATATAATTATCACACTGACTAACAATTCATCATTCACGGAGGAATTACTGAACTGGCCGCAATTTATATATCCCTAAATTAGGGCTGTCTTTTTGATTAATTAACCTGGGATCGAATGAACAGTGAGATTGAATATTATAGCTCATCATCTTGAAAAGTTAATTCGCTTTCGTAATAAATCATTGGGTTGAAGATTGAAGAACTACATCGCGAGGTTTTAGTAATACTTGATGATATTAAAATTATCAGGGTATTAAAAAAAACACTAATGAATAGTATCTTCGAGATTTAAAAATCTATTTCATGAATAAGCGGTTATTCACTATAAATAATCTGTATTGTTAAATTATTTATGCATTAAATAACAACCACACATTCATAAAACCAATGTTATAAGAGATTAATACTAAGAATTCTTAATGGTTAGTTTATTCTATAAATTATACTCTATGTAGTAAGTATGTTACTAAAGTATTACTGTTCTTTATAATTCACTTAAACTTCTGGAATATTTATTTTGTTTCGATCAATTATTGACAAACGCATGGAAACGTGCTCTATCGACATATATGTTTGCTGCAAACAAATATTTCTACCTAAGAGTAATAGAACATAAATGTACTATTCGATCTTCTAAATAGGTACTAAAAGGCAAATATAAATTAGATTTTTTGGATAATTCATGCAAGGAGTTGCCAATACTTGCACTCCTCCATACGAGAATAAATATTAAAAGGAAATCGGTATTAATAACCTTTCCAACAACGTAGTTTGTACGAGAACAGTTTATATTCACTGTACTGGTAACGACATAGTTCTCACTCTAACACCAACTCCACATTCCAGACCACATAACTCACCTTTTTCCGGCATGCTTGTCACACGGGACTGTTACAGCTATCGTATTTAGCACTAAAAAGTATATAACGTGAAAATTAGCACGTGACATTCAATTTCATGCTCATTGTAGAATATTATATGCATTCTAAGTAATGTTTGAACATGTATTGAAATACAACCAAGAAGGATTGGGGGGAAGGTCAGTTCTTTTTACAAAAGAAAAACACAATTTATTTGTATAAGTGTTATAAATAGAAAGTAATGATTGTAAATTTTGAAATCTACATTTATAGAAGTTATAAACAAACTGTTACAAAATAATAAAACTCATACACGTATAAATATTAACTTATTTTAACACCTTTTATAGTAACTTTTGTTCAGAAAAGCAATAAGGTCTACATCAATACGCTAATTAATACTCACACGATTTTATCTGAAAATATATAATAAATAATTCCATATTAAAGATTTAAATCATGGGAACAAGATAAATCTGTTACAACAAAAGGGTGTATTTTATTTTATTCAAAACTAATATTTTGGCTCTTTAGCACAATATTGAAATTTCAATTATACTTTATATTTACATAGTAAATAAATTACAAAGTAAAAAAATAAAATTAAAAGTGTAAGTTATTATTAGAAATGGTGTATAACTTACATATCAATTATAGTTATCAAAGTGTTCGATATTTCTTTATTGCAATGAATTTATTTTGGTTAACGTAAGTATTATACAATGTGAATTAAAAGTATGGATACACTTTTGTTTAGCTTTTGATGGATAGGGATGGAGGGGTGGAACTCGGGACATCTTTCTAGGAAATAGAGGTAAACTATTTAGTCACTGTAACAACTTTTTCCATTTGCTCAAAATAGGATTTTGGGGGAGGTTCAAAACTTTTATATTGTAAAGACGCATAAAGTGACAACGTATTTGAAAGGTCTTGATTAAACAAGAAGAGCAGTGGAACTAGAGATTTCTATATCAACAGAGTACAACGAAATTGTATTTATTTGATTTTTTTAAGAAAGTTAAAGTTTGACTTCAATTTTAATTTTTAAACAAGAAGTTTACTTTAATTTAATTCATTCTATTTAAAAAAAAAATAACACTTTTCTTAACACAATTTTTAAAAGACAAGTGATCATGTAAGCGTTTGGGTATTATATAAAATTTTTCAAAACTAGTTAGAGTATCTTTATTCAATGCAGATTTAAATTTGTAATTTGTAAATAATCTATTTTTAAAGTAATTTGAGAAAGTGTTCTCCTGTTTGTGTGTGTGCGTGTATATATATATATATATATATATATATATATATATATATATATATATATATATACTATTTAAACTTGAAGAATTAGTGCAGCAAAAATTTATAAAAAAATGTTGTCTTTCTACAGGGATATTTTATCTTAAAATTTCAACACGCCTATTCGGAGTAAACGCCTATGCTATGCTTTTTTCATAATATTTAAAATAGAATTGTAATACCAAATCAATAGTAACCAAGATTTTTGCATTACAAAAAGCCGATAACAACTTGTATTTGGCTTGGAATGTATAAATTTGGAGAGTTTATACATTCTCTTTGTGTATTGACTTTATACAGAATTAACGTTTTGGAAGATTCGCATATTTTAACAACAAGACTGCCCTCTATTTTCCATTTCTGAAATGGACATTCAATATGAATTTATATAAATTTCAGTACTCAATAAAACTATAATGGTAAAAATAGTTCATACCTCACCATGTCTGAATTGTTGAAAACAATTGTTTAGAATATAGGTTTTTAAATCTTTCTAATACAAATAAACTCTTTCAAGTGTTTGTTTATTTCAGTGTTTTGCAATTTGGCAATATACACATGGATCAATTTATCTATGGTCGGTTTGGGATTATCATGAAATTTGATCTGCAAAATTTGTTAACGTTAAAAGGAAACAATACTATTCGTTTAATCAGTCGTACTTTTTCGTACTATGTCATACTATGTTAATTTTATGTTTTCCACAATAAGTTAGAGCATGACTTTATAATATTAAACCTCAGCTGTAGGGGATAAATATAACTGCAATAATGTCAATAAAACAATTGATTCCTGAAAAAAATAATTGTGGCCTTTGTAACAACGAAATTACTTTCTTATGGAATGTAAAATTGGATTATTGAACAAGGAGTTACTTAGAGGATTTAATAACGTCATCCGTAGTAAGCTTAAAAAGTAAATACTCAAGCCATTCATAAATCTGCAATGCAATGTTTAATATTTCATATAGATACAAAATTTAAAAGTTGTTTGAGTAGTCGCAATATTAGGTCCAATTTATTTCATTGTGAATAAAAAGAAGTCTATACATTGCCATTGTTTAATATTAATTCGTATTTACTAAATAAATATTAATATGTTAGCATTTAAAATCTTGCAAAGCGAAAATAATCTAGAAATTTTAATGTATAGTACATCGGTTTTGATTTCTTATTCAAGAAATAGTTGGATATCCAACTAAATAAACCAATAAATTAAATTGAGATTATAATGTTACATTTCTAGATAGAATAGAACGAAAAATGATCTTCATTACGCCTGCTACTGACATAAACAAATGAAAGTTAGAAGGCATTTCAGTATCATTTGACTAAAAGAGAAATTATAGTAATAAGCGTATTAATTTAAAAGAATGGGCATGCAACAGCTCACTACAGAAACTCTCAACACTGGAATTTAGTAGTAAATTAATTTCAAGGATAGGAAGTAACTTAGACAAGACTGTAAGTTTGGCTATTAAACCCCGACACCAACAGTAGCAGTGGCAGCACATAACTTGGCTCACCGCTTTATGTTATCCACGCCCTGTGAGCTACTGTGGTTGTTATACACATACACTGTACAGCAAAACCTCTTACCTGACCTCCCGTGACACTGTAAGATTGGCTATTAAACCCCGACACCAACAGTAGCAGTAGCAGCACATAACTTGGCTCACCGCTTTATGTTATCCACGCCCTGTGAGCTACTGTGAGCTACTGTGGTTGTTATACATATACACTGTCATATAGCGTGAACCTCACCATGTTACCTAACCTCCCGTGACACTGTAAGTTTGGCTATTAAAACCCCGACACCAACAGTATCAGTGGCAGCACATAACTTGGCTCACCGCTTTATGTTATCCACCCCCTGTGAGCTACTGTGGTTGTTATACATATACACTGTCATATAGCGTGAACCTCACCATGTTACCTGACCTCCCGTGACACTGTAAGATTGGCTATTAAACCCCGACACCAACAGTAGCAGTAGCAGCACATAACTTGGCTCACCGCTTTATGTTATCCACGCCCTGTGAGCTACTGTGGTTGTTATACATATACACTGTCATATAGCGTGAACCTCACCATGTTACCTAACCTCCCGTGACACTGTAAGTTTGGCTATTAAACCCCGACACCAACAGTATCAGTGGCAGCACATAACTTGGCTCACCGCTTTATGTTACCCACCCCCTGTGAGCTACTGTGGTTGCTATACATATACACTGTCATATAGCGTGAACCTCACCATGTTACCTAACCTCCCGTGACACTGTAAGTTTGGCTATTAAACCCCGACACCAACAGTAGCAGTGGCAGCACATAACTTGGCTCGCCGCTTTATGTTATCCACGCCCTGTGAGCTACTGTGGTTGTTATACATATACACTATCATATAGCGTGAACCTCACCATGTTACCTAACCTCCCGTGACACTGTAAGTTTGGCTATTAAACCCCGACACCAACAGTAGCAGTGGCAGCACATAACTTGGCTCACCGCTTTATGTTATCCACGCCCTGTGAGCTACTGTGGTTGTTATACCTACATATACACTGTCATATAGCGTGAACCTCACCATGTTACCTAACCTCCCGTGACACTGTAAGTTTGGCTATTAAACCCCGACACCAACAGTAGCAGTGGCAGCATATAACTTGGCTCACCGCTTTATGTTATCCACGCCCTGTGAGCTACTGTGGTTGTTATACATATACACTGTCATATAGCGTGAACCTCACCATGTTACCTAACCTCCCGTGACACTGTAAGTTTGGCTATTAAACCCCGACACCAACAGTAGCAGTGGCAGCACATAACTTGGCTCACCGCTTTATGTTATCCACCCCCTGTGAGCTACTGTGGTTGTTATACACATACACTATCACATAGCATAAACCTCTTACATGACCTCCGTTGTCACGGCAATGTTCGTGAGCACGGTACAAACAGAGTACGTCTAGAAATATAGTACAAGTCGGGGTTTATCGATTTATGTCTTTTACTATGTCTGAGCTACATAAATAGTTGAACAACTATGATTATATATTCTGTAGAACTAGGAGCCAGCACCGTACATCAGTGATCATTGAATTGCAAAAACCGGCGGCAAATCTGTGATTATGTGTTCTGTAGCTAGGAGCCAGAACCTTACGCAATAATTACTTTCAACATTTCACAATCGAAATAGTACTGAAGAACGCCAGTAGAGAAAGTAAACAGCCATAGTATATTATCTGAAAAAGACCTTGGGGGATAAAACGGCTGAAACCGTCAGTACCTTTTTTGAACCACTTTCAGCTACTCCTCAACATGTTTTTTTCTTGAACATTTATTTTACCACAAAACTAATGTAATCAATTATCTATTACACCGAAATTAACATATCCTTGATTAATTTTGGAAGTTCTTTAGGGACACCGCTGTACCAGTCTTACGTTTAACTTTGACTATTAATTTTTGAAGGCTGTGTTTGCAAGGTCAATACGTTATTCAATTTGGTTGTGGTATCAAAGACCAATTATTTTTATAATTTGACGCTGCATTCTCTAAATCGTAGCCTTTTAATATAGCACTTGGGCTATGGACATATACATATATACATACATACAATCATATATATATATATATATATATATATATATATATATTTCTACAAACAAACCGCAGAATGAAAGAGTGATTATCCTTTCACTCCTTGTAAGTATGGATATGATTATTATTGAAAAATTCTTGTTACACTGAATAATAATATAATTCTGAAAATATAATATTCTTCATTTAAATGTTATTTCTAAATTTATATTTGTTTGTAATTCAAATTTTGTTAGAAAATATAACATGTGTGGCATTAGTTATTCCAAATATACTAGTAAGTTTAATATTGTAAACGTGCATATTCGTAATTACAAACTATTCATTATTTTCCTTTTTTTAGTATCAGTATTAAAATCACCAAGAACATGTTTACCTTATGGTTTCATAAAATCTCCTTTTTATTTCTTTACATAAGTTCTCTTAATTGGATGCTGCTTTTTTATAAAGAAGCCTAATCAAAGCAGATTTCTTCAACTCAATTGTTATCACAATAGTTGTAAGTCTTAGCTTGAAAAGTTAAGGTTTTCTTTCAATTGATATTTAAATTGCTTTCTAAATTGTTTCAGATAGCAATTAAAATTTGGAATCAATAATGATAAAATTCTAGCAGGTAAGTAATATTCTATGTGCTTTTTCAACAATTAATAATTATTGTCAGTTATATGGCTAAGTTAATATATCAGAGCATCATCTGTTACAATCCACATAGAACATATAATATATATATATATATATATATATATATATATATATATATATATATATATATAAAATATAAATTTCAGTCAAAACCATCATACCGTAAGACGGCTTTGTGTACACCTATATCGTTCATGAACGGTTTTACTTTATTTATCAACAAGTACAATTTTGATTCAAAACTTCATCATCTAATGTCATATTTCTGGCTTTCCCTAAATAATGTCAGTAGTACACAGTGTTTATGTATAGAAAAAAAATACTGAAATAAAAATTATAAATAAGTACAAGTAGGAGAGCTATGTAAGCAAATTGAGGAAATGTAGGATGATCACACAATTTTTGAAAACTTAAATCCTTATTTTGAAATTGTTTTTGCTCTGATGTGGAACCATAACTTAGAATTGCAAAATAACACACTCATCAAATTTACATCGCATTGTTTACCATATTAAGATTATTATAGGTATAAATTCGATGTATTTATAAACATTTATTTTAAGTACACTAGAAAAGTTATTCTTAACAATGTTTGCAATTAAACCAATAAAGTGATAGGCCTAGTTCAGATATACAATTATGTTCTATCAATACATTCTTTTTATTCTGTTTTTACATTCCCTTTTGTATATTCACATTCCAGCTTTAGTTCATTTTTTTGTTCTTAAACATGTACAATAAAAGAATGAGGAGAATTAAATACTCTGATAGACAATATGGTATTTATTTTACACATTATTTCACTAATCTCCACAAATAATTATATCAATACCATTATCTTATATGTGCTAGTGAATCTCTTACAGAATGAATTTTATAGCTAGGGTACATTACTGTCATAGTACTTCCATCTGCTAAACAATTCCAAGGCCATAATAGGAATTCATGAAACAGTAATATTACATAAAACATTTAAAATTGTATTTCTAATAAAGTTAACCTGATTGTAATTAGTAAACTGAGAATTTATTAATATAATGGCTAAATACTTACCTAATATGTTTTTGGTTAGTAAAAAAGGAACTTAATTTTTGAAACGTGACAAATAAACAATAACATGTAAGGCATTATTTAAAGGTTTTCCAATTTTTTCCGCACATATAATAGTCAATACCGGTCTATGATATATAATAGTAGTAATATAAATGTGTTATATACAAATATTACTGTTTGATTAATTTAATGTACTTTCAAACACCATTTAAGTAGATAATATTGCTTTTAATAATGTAATAAATTGATCCATATAAAAAGATAGTGCATATTAGAAAAATTTTATAAGTTATGTTTCTAAAAATACAAAAATAACGATCAATTAGCTGAGAAAACTGGGAATTTAAAGCAGTTATGCAATAAACAAGTATTATTTGATTTTAAACCATTAAACTGTGGGCCCAGTTTAATTACTGTTTGAAAACGTCCACAGTACAATATGGGCCTGAGAAAGGAATCATTCACCGCAATTAATAGGGCGCGAGCGAAATATAAAATGGAGTCGATCCTACACTATTATTTACGAACTATTTTATACTAATACAATTTATGGGTTCTAATGGAAGTACGTTAGCGTTAAGGACAGGTGCTTTAATGTCCCAAATAAAAACATATAAAACCTTAGATGCACTGAAAATTATACAACTTTAACTTTCAACGTTTATGGATATCTCATTAAATTTATGAATATCTTGTTATGAATATCTTGTTTATCCAAGATAATAACAATAATTAATAATAATAATTAACTACAACCTATTACTCTTAAGGTTAGAAAGTGACAGTGATAGATAAATAATCTTTCAAATTACATTAATTTCAATTACGAAGCTTGTTACAGTTTTCATAGTATATGAATACATAAACATTTATTTATTCCAACACATTATAATGGTACATGGAAGAAGTTTCTGTAATCGCAACTCATTCATTGCACCTCAATAAAGCAAGTACGGAAAATCAGAACCTCTGAGATGGACAAGATCAGACATGTGCACCTTGTTCCAAGACGATTACAAGGTTTTGTGACGTTAAATACGTATATAGTCGAGGGTTAGTCCGCTAGAATCGAAATCAAGGGACTTCAAAAGAGTTGTCATTGCGAAACAGTCACTAGTTAAATTTACACAACCAGTCTGTGTTACCTCGAGAACATATGTGCAAAGTTTCGAATTTATGTACATGGGATTGTTTTTGAGATATTTTACTTACACAATAATGGTGTGTACTAAAAGTGATTGATAATTACTGGCAGCATAATAATAGTACCGAATTTAAGACAATTAGTTAGGTATTCTCTAATTAAATTAAAAAACAACCTTGATATGTTGTCAAAGTGACATGTTTTCGCATATCATTACATCATAACACTACAGGACAAAATATAATTCGCCAATAGCTTTGTTCTTGCAGTTAAAAGTCATACACCACGCATACAACAAACAATCATTAATTTAACAAAACCCGTATTATAAGTTTTTAGGTGTCGTACAAAATTAGATTTTTGTTTTCTATAGTGTGGTTCAGGTCTATGTTCCTTACACTGTGTGTTAATGTACCTATCAAGGAAAAAGTAGGCAAAATATGCGTAGATATTTAAACTGGATTTTCTATAATGTTCTGATAGATTTCTACAACACAATAAAACTTTATGCTATAATAAATGTGAATTAAATAAATATGTTGCCAAGACTAATTTTCCGATAAAATACTTAAACTTGTCTGTATTGCTAGTATTGCTCATATTGCTAGTACACCATCAAAGAGTATGAGGTCGAATGTATAGCAAGAAATTATACACCGATTCCATGTATATTGTTTGAGTGTAAGGATTTACATGATATAGTAAAGTTATTGTATACCCTTAACGTTTCTTAATCTTTTAGTGCATTGTTTATTACACGTTTAGAACTTTGAAATATATCATACATATAAACCATATAAACCGAATATCTTGATATTTCATTGTCATAGTTAAAATATTTGCTTTGCCTTATAAAATAAAAAAATATAGAATAAAAAGTAAATGTAGAAATAAATAAAATAAAGTATATATAAGTAACACATATTTAATACCAGTGTTACTTCAAAATCGGTGTTTCTTCACTTTAGAAACACAATATACTCTTTCAAAACTATTTACAAACGTATGATTTGATTATTATTTTGAATATCATTGGGTACACAAGATTAAATACATGCATATATATATATAAATATATGATGCGTTTCAAACTTTTAAGTCATCTAAAATTTATCCATCCAATGAATACTGAAATTATGGTTTAAAATAGCCTATATCCAGATATTCGCACACAAGAAAATGTCCTTTTGTTCCAAATACACTGTTATAAAAGTATAGTAAAGGAAATTACTTTTAAAACTTGTATTTGTGTTTTAAATTTACATTTTATTATTAGTTTTAAGTATTATTTTGTAATTTAAATACTTCTTTTGATGGTTATGCTATATTGAATAATAAAAGGTAGAGGAGTATGCCACACCACCTGTCACGCAACAGGCTTGGCTGAAGTTCAGTGAACATTTTTTAGTCAATAAGTAATTTCACCATTGACAGGAAGAACAAAAGACCATCGTTTGACCAAGAAATGTTTAAATCTCCCGGCAAATAAAAGAGAAATTGTGCTCCTGATGAGACAATAAAAATACCTCTTCACCTAGACTACACTATATTTTGTGCTCTAGGTGTCTCTCGTGTTGAAACGATGTAACGTTTTCATTTTGACCTTATTCGCCACCTACGTTTCCACCTGTCACATGATAAGTTCACACTGTATTCATGAAATTGGGTTTCATATTTGAAAGATGGCAAATGTTCGGAAAATCCTGCTTCTTTGACAATGCTTCCATCGTCAAAAGCAAACTTCAAACAACGAACAAAGTGGTTTTTTTAAGAATGAACAACTATTTAATGAAACATTTTGATTTTACGATACAAATGTTGAAAGTAATCATTAACACCTGATTGAAGTAAAAAATGTCATTAGTGTAGATGTAATGTAATTGGCTACTCGAGACTTGATTGATAAATTGTCTAAATTTATCTATCAAAGTTAATACACCGAAGTTTACGAAGACAGTGTAAACATCGTTGACATTCCTGTGGTCTCTGTGAGTGAATGTGACTCTTCTGTAAGGACTGCTCTCCAAACCACATCAACCTCTCCCCGACATTTGCGTTACACGTGATTTACTGCTGTCGTGTGGCTTGGCCATCAGCACGCTACCTGTTTCATGTGGCCAATTTGTATAAAAGGTGGCTAGATACCATGCATGGAAACGAATTTACACTTTTACTCCGGTAGATTTAATATGATACGTTTATGGTTTTATGTGTCCGTTTTATTAATTTAAGTTGTACAAGAAATCTTTTTAGTATTGACGATTTTATTTTTTCATTAAGAAACTTCTAATATGTTAAGTATATATATATATATATATATATATATATATATATATATATATATATATATATATATATATATATTTGAATATATCGTAAGACTAGGTTAACGGTTTTAAGATAAATCTACCTGTTTTTAATAAATTTGAAATATACATAATATCACTTGTATATGATAAAAACTAATCAACACATTTTCTGACAATTGTAGAAAACTTTCTGAGTCCCTTTGGATGGACGGGAGGTTGAAAATATTTCAAGTTTTAAAGTACGAGTTTGAGCTCAGAGACGAAATAAATATTATCGCCTTTTCAGACAAGATGAACATTTCTCCTGAACTTCCTAGATGAGCGTATGTTTGCTCGTTCACCTTCCATCGAAAACAAACACACATTTATATGTATATTATCTTACCTGAGCTTATAGTATTGGATATACTGCGCTTGCAAAACACAATTTTCATGTGAATGTTAGCTCTTGTTCATCTTAATCTTAGTGCAGTGTCTGGGATCTGCAACCGTTATTGACATGACTCCTAAAATCTGGAGTCATGTTCGTCTGAAGATATCCAAAAACTTAGGTAACGAATAAGATCAAAACAAAATCCTAGACCACAAAATGTAGTGTAATCTAGGTGAAGAGTATTATCATTGTCTCATCAGTTGCACAATTCAGAGCATTATGATGCGATAGACACGATATCTAAGAACGATGGAGAAAACTAATGTTAAGAATACAATTTATCTATGGTGGGAAGCGTTCATTAAATGTGAGTGTTGATTTAAGCTCCAGTTCGTTAAGTCGTAGCTTTAAGCGTCGATCGTGATTATGTTAATCAACAATGTAACGCGGTTTCCTTCTCTCCAGTTAATTCCTAATCATATAAACCAGAGGTTTTCGTGGGAAACCTTTCCCAAGACGTATCTCCTCAGGAATCAAACCCGCTTTCTTTCAGTTAGCAGGATTTACAAATAATGTAGCGGCGTGCGCATTCTGTGCCATTGGTATTTCAGTAATAAGAGAAGGTTTTCTGTAGTAATTTGCATGCCTAGAATGTGGCGTATTGGAAATGAAGAATTTTATATAATCAACCACTAAGATTGTCTCTAGATAAGAAATAAATTCAACGAAAATGCTTTCTACGAGATAAGCATAAATTGGGAGATCAGTACCTGGAAACTCATTTATCTGAAGCATATTATTCGGAATGTCTTTAATTGAATTCACAGTAATCAGAAGCAGGTCATTAAGAAACACATTATTGGAAGCCCAGTGTTGACGTTGAATATTTAGACTTATCGTGGATATGGACATCAGACTCATGCGTGCTAGTCATAATCGCTATTTTTTTTATTAAATTTGAGTCTCAATTTACATTTGTAACAGAATCGCAAAGAGTTTCTAAATTAGCCTCATAAACTTCACGAGATGTATCAAGAAGACAAAACTTCGTCGGGGCTATTAAATCCTGTATTCTATTGATATTTGTTGTTCCTTGTATTATCTACTTACACGTAGTAGTTGAACAAATATCATAGTAACTTTCTAACAAGCCATTAACATTTCTTTTACCTTCATTTTGATGTTTCAAAAAAAGAAAACCTGAATGGTATATTCCTTTTTTCATTTTTATATGCATATTTTTTTATATGCATGAATTAGTCTTTCTTCTGCCATTACGGTAAAAAAGACATATTATTGCTCAGAATACTACTTCTATTTTTAATAGAAATCTTTATCCAGCGGAATAAAAAATTATCATTATCACAACTTTTCCTTAGGGTTCCCTAGTACTTAATATTAGTTAAGGCTAGATATAGTAATATCATTCTTAAAGTAAAAGCAACCTGACTAGGTATAAATTTTCTTGTCAAGATCCTTGGCTGTTTCCCACAGTAAAAGCGTAACATTTGTCGTCACCGGTTTCTCATAAAAACCGGACTATAATAACATTCACACATTATTGATCTCTTTTATTTTGTTTCTGTACATAATAAAGAATACATATGTTCTCATTCCTTTTGTTTGATCTCTCGTTTTTTAAGAAAAAATATATACTTAATATTTCAAAAAAATTATGAAAATAAAACTGTAGCCCACGTACAGCATAATCTAGATAACTTACTCACCTTTTAGTATAATCCCAAAGCGGTAGATGGACAATGAATTGAGAGTTAATGTTACAACAAGCAATGCAAAAGCTAAGAAATTGTTACAATTGGGTCATTCTGAAAGTCGGTATTACGGTGAAATCAATTCAGGTTAAATGCTGTAATATCCATTATTTTTATAAACAACGTATTTAAATTGTGTGATATAAAGAAATAAATAAGAACGACAAACTGTTTGATACGAGGCAAAGTAAAATGAAAACGTATAGGCAGGAGAGTGCCAATGAATAATTACAGGTTATACTGTTTCCACGTTAAATAAAATAATTAATAGAACAATGTACGTGGTTGGAAAAGTGAAAGTTAGAGTGTGTGATAATGGGTTAAATAGAGGAATGATGCCACTCACCGAAGTCACTTCACAGGTGCCAATGAATAAAAACAGGTTATACTGTTTCCACGTTAAATAAAATAATTAATAGAACAATGTACGTGGTTGGAAAAGTGAAAGTTAGAGTGTGTGATAATGGGTTAAATAGAGGAATGATGCCACCACCGAAGTCACTTCACAGGTCAGGATCCCAAGCAAGGACACATATGATACTTCGATTCTCCCCGTGGGGGGGGGGGGTCACGCAGGGCCGGCACAGTCGGTACATAGGTAGACGGGCAAGTGGACCTACAGAGAGTATAGAAACATTTCACAATAATGTCACTTGCGTCAAGGGCGAGACAAGTGGTTATGAGGGAATCCAAATCTGTCGAGGGCAAACGACTAACTCCAAAAAAATCTTCAGCTGTGCAAGGAGGTATTCAAGAATAATACCAGCACCTTGTATTATTTCTTGATGAAATTCTATCGCAATTAAATTGAACCTAACGAAAAAATCACTTGGAAGAGAAACGAGATATATAGATGCACCCTATGAGGATTCATATTTCGAAATAGACTGCCTCAAGGGAGATACCCTCCATACAGGGAGTTACATTTTGGAGTACTACAATCCGGGCAGTGCATACGGGACGCTCTGCCGACCAATCAGGTAATGTCATGTGATCTCAGGTGATGTACCACGGGAGTACATAAAATTGTCTCGGCCAATAGAGAGCAATCACCTGATGCTACGTCATCCTCTCTAGTGCAGTGTTGATTGTTAGGCAGGGACTATGAACATAAACCAAATCAATTAAAAAATTAAATTGAATTTTATACTAACTAAACAGAGTGGTACGTATTATTCGTTTTTATTAAAAAGCCAGTTTGAAGTATAAAGTATGAACAGTTTAAAAAAGTAATTATAGTTTTAATACTGAGAATAGATGCCTGATTAAAAGTTTATTAATTGAAATTAGATTTGCATTTGTATAAAACTGATTTACATTTTCATTTGTAAGAATTAAATTTGCTAAATCAAACGTAACCCTATTATACTCATATTCCCTCTGGATGAGATAAAAAGACAATAAAACGGGAAGCCGATGTCCGGATCACGTGGTATTATACAGCTGCTGGCCTTGTTTGTGTTTTCCTGCCGTTTCGGCTTAGGTTAATTAAAACCATCTGCTTTGAAACTATACAAAATTTAATTTAATATTTTAATTTAGGAGAGTTTGCTTCTCTTGATGCTACGTTTGCCATATAAAACGAATGGGTGCTGCTTTTCGTCTGTCTTTCAATTAGGTTTATGAATGGTAAACCTTATCAGAACGGTCACAACCACAAAACATGTTCGACTAAACTTATCTGATGACTTTGATACTAAAAAAATATACAAAATATATAAGTATGTAATAGTTAACTTAAAAAAGTTATAAATAGAAACTGTTCGTAAGAGATGATATTAATCAGCAGTGTATATTTACTTGTTTAGGATGATGTATTACTATAGTCAGATGAAAAAGTCTAAGATGTTGTTGTGGACAAACATTCGGTGATATAAATCTACAGTTTTAGATTAGTTACAAAATAACCTATGTATTTTATAAATGTATATGTGTGTGTGTGTGTGTGTGTGTGTTTTACCGTGTAAAAGAATAGTACAATAGTAGTATTAGGTTTACTATAAATTATCTTTCACTAAGTTTCATCAAAAGATCACCACCAACCCATTAAATCTGTTCTTAAGGACTGGCGGCCATTTCGCTTTTAGCTCCTTCAGAACAATGTTAAACTCGAAACACTTTTTCACCTTTATACTAACATTTTTTTGTTTTATCGTTGTGTAACACATAAAATTAAAAAGACATATATGTATATACTCGTATATATATGTGTGTGTGTGTGTGTGTGTGTGTGTGTGTGTGTGTGTGTGTGTGTGTGTGTGTGTGTGTGTGTGTGTGTGTGTGTGTGTGTGTGTGTGTGTGTGTGTGTGTGTGTAAAATGTGAATAATCCCATAACTATACAACCAAAAGTAAAAGCGTAAAGTTCTTTAAACATTCAAATACATTTCATTATTCCACCTTATTAACAAATATTTGTGAATAGTTTATTGCTATTTTCTGAGTTTTAGAGTTTAGTCATATATTGTTACTAAAGGAAAATACAGTGGGCCTTTCATAAGGTACCTAAATATTTAATTATCTGAATTATAATATTATTTATATAAGTAATACAAATCCATCCATGTAGAAATAAGTACTTATATATTTACTTCCTCATATTTTACTTTTATGAATTATATTTTTACTATATAAACAAATATAAAAGAATTTTAAATTAAAATTTTTAGGCCAAAACAAACTAATCTGGTGTATAATTCGTTTTCTAAACAAACAAAACATTTTTATTAAAATTACAATCCAAGTTATAAATTATTTATTTTTCTATTTAATGCTATTTCATCCTTCAACGGACAACAAGAGAAAATACACTACACATCAACCAAGACAACCTCATAATATGCAAACATAGTTAAGATAATTATAATGGAAGCGCACTTTGATAGCAACTGTGGAGATGTAACCCTGGAGCCTACTCCACATTCCAGACCACATAACTACCCTTCCCCGGCATTCACGTCACACATGAACCATTATACCTAATATGTATGTAAACAACATAGACATCAACACGTTACATTTGTAATGAGTGGTTAATGTGCACTTCATACATCACTTCAGCAGTGTCTGTATGAGTGGAAAATAGCTTTTCATATTGTCAATTGATCTAGCCCACTATTTGTCAAATGAATTTATATCTGGAAAAATAAATTATTTATTAAATTGCTTAACAAATAATTTATTCCTGATCAGGTATTCAATTATTCAATAAAACATAATAAAAAAAGTAATCCATATTAGAACGTTCGTTTGGTTTTGTCACGTCCAAACGCCACATAAAAAAAACATATTTGGACAACTTATCCAGATCGTATGAGAGACGGTTTTATATATCTTGGAAAACTTCAGATGAAGCAATATCTGGAAGTACAGTTTTATATAGTTTGTTTCACACTAAACTCTCAAGTAGGTGACATATTGGGAAATGGTGCCAAATTTTAAAATTATAAAGTAATATTTTTAAGTAGGAGAAACGTTCCATTTTAATTTAATAGCTTTGATATGTAAACTGTGTACAGAACAGAGGATACCTTTAATCTGAAATTCATACTTACTAATTCTCCATTGTAAGTCTATCTATATGTTTTATAGCCATAAAGACTACAAATATGTTTAAAGACAACTTAAAAGTGCTTGGTCTGAATGTGATGTAAACAATCGTTATAAAGTCGACATATAAATACAACCGTGTATACGGCAGAAATTCAACATTGTAACTGTCACTTTGTTCTTTGTACAACTAAAAATGTTATTTGTCACAAAGAAGTGTTACAGTGGAACCTCTTTGTATGAAAGTCAAAACATTGCATGTTTAATGACCAGTGAACCTTGCAATATTCTAGCTTGTATGTGAAAAATTAACTAATCTTTTGACAAAAGAACACTATGGTAAATTTTGTTTACACTTTTTATGTCAGAATGTTTCAAGATACTTTGTTGAATACACGTACATAAAATGACGTGCCTTTTCAGTACGACTATTGCCTTTAAAAATTTATCACATTATTGCTATTATTGGCTGAGCTTTAGCAAAACCTAACACTTGAGAGAAAAATTTTATTATTTAAACACTGTGGAAAATCTAATCTAATGAACTAAAATTAGTATGTATCATATGGCAAGATATCTCGAGAAAAATGGTATTCGGAGACTTTAATTATTGGCTGAAACTTAATTTTGACACAGAAAAGAATGCGTTGTATGTTGGTGAATGTCCAAACATGGTATTTGGCCGGGCGTATTTTTTGTATTAATTTCTTTTCTGTATGACTGTAAGTGTCTGTCTATTCACCCTTAGAAAACCTTGAGAATAATATAAGTTAACCCATATGTTTTAGGTACATTTTGTACTAAAACCTATATGATATACGACAAATTGCTGAAGATTGTCTGTTTTATTCATATGTCATGGGTGAACCGCAACAAGAATCCAGTAAATCTAAAAGATTCTGTTATTTTATAAATAATTAAAAATTAATCTGGTGTCAGAAGCAGCAACTCGGCTATGAAACTCTACTTTTGTTCGCAGCTGTAAATATTCTTTGTTGTAAGGAAAGAATAATAAGGCCTTTTGTCCTAGTATATGAGTTAAAACAGTTCCTACTTAATCCGTAAACGAAATAAAACTTTACTCTGCTAACATAACGGGTTTATAAGAATGGTGTGATTGTTTATGGGTTGTTTAATAAAGCTCCGGCCTACAGTTATTTATTTATCAAATACATGCAAGGAATCAAAAAAGATTTTAAAATATTAACTTTTTATGATTGTCATGTAATTCACAAGCATGTGACTCTGTAGAAGACTATAAGAAATTTTTAATACTAACTCGAGCAAATAAAAACATTAAGATCAGAATATGATTAAATAACGATATAATTTTAAACAAAGTATAATATAATTATGTAAATAAATATTACATTTTTCATTAAGCTCCCATATAAATTTAAAATCAGTTAAACATGTTTATGTTTTGATCCCTTAGAAAGGGACGGTACATCAAGCTAGTTATTATATGTATGTATATACATTATATTATAATTATATAAACGTTGTATGTTTATAGTCTAAATCCATTAAAAGTACTAAGATCTTTGCATAGTCTGTTATATCTTACATAATACAATTATTGTGTCACCTTAGGGATAGATTGAAAATTGCTAGAGTTATACAAGTACAGTAAGCTAAGCTTTAGATAATATCAAACAGTGGTGGGATATTTTATAATAAAAAGGATCGGTTATACAAACCTTAAGTAAATGTAATTTGTAGTTCATTAGATCTTAAAACAATAGATTATAAATTTTTAATTTACTGCCAGTTAAATATAACATCGTATATTATATGCTAAAAAGGACCATGCTATTCCTGTGGCTCAGCAAACCTAACGAGATATCAATATCCACACCACGATCCTTGGCTGCTCTCCTCCAGTAACAGCGAGCGTTGTAATGTTGGATCCCACCCCACTAACACTCACGATCACACTCCACATAAACCAGGTTTGACATTACAAATATTTTTCTGGGCAAATAAAAGCGCAGCTTTTATTATTGAGGAGCTCAAAACAAATCTTATTGCCCGAATAACCTATTAAGATTTCAAAATATGGGCTGTATCTAACAATATTTGAAATTCATATATAAAAGAAGTGTTAAGAGAAATTTTTTTTAATAGTTATCAACCATTTATCATAGTGTATAATAAAAACGTAAGTACTAATACCGGAACCTTAACAATGCCTCCTTAGGTTTGTCATCCCGCATTAATATCTTTAAATGTTAGGCTCTAAATATTGCCTTTATAGGAAATCGCTCTTCGCTCTAATGAAGAGGGTTGATTAAATTAAATATAAAATACAAATTTTGCATTATATTATTGTTATTTGGGTACTTTAAAACATTAATGTTGTAATTAAATACAGACGGGTTAAGGTAGCTCAATAATGTATTATAAGAATAATATTTTTTATAAAGGTTGAAACTAATCGCATTTTATATTGTCCCTATCGATTTATTACTGCCCTAATTTGTCTTGTACGTACGTTTAAATCTTGCAAAATTTCAAAAAGAACTTAAATAAAATATTACAAAATTGTCCATACTAGAAGCTAATATGCATGGATATTTTGTTCTGGTATATGCATTATACAGTGGATTATTAAAAAAACTGTTTCTGATTTTGGCATTCAGAAGTGATTCAGGATATGGTAAATTCTTCACCGATTACTATTTTCTAGAAATTATAACTTAATTTGTAATATTAACCGCAAGTAAAGTAGGTTCATTTTTAACAAATTAAAATCATATTTCCCTATCTTAGTGTTTTTCTTTTGTCGTCTGTGACAGGTTGTTACGTAAGGAACATGCATGTTACTGCACATGGTAGTTTTGAGGAATATGCAGCAATTATCGTTTGACTGGCACCTTCAACTAGGCAATCTAAAAACACGAGTGGGAAAACTAAGGGGAGATGAAGAAGATAGAACAGCACTCCACACAAATATCCATAAAAGTTGCAAAATATACGGATAATATCAATTTTACTTATATAAAAATATATCGTATAGGTGTATTATTCTGAATTAGGCCTATCCTAAGTTATTACAAATTATAAATATTCATATTTTTTCCGAACTCCACGGTGTAGTATCAATCTCCCAAAGCCAATTCTTACTTACGTCACTGAAGGACACAGGTACTCCTGTTTAGTATTTTTTCTAAATTTACCTTTAGTTTACAACGTAACTTCTTTATTTGCTTCCAATAAGACTACCTGGTATCGGCTACCAATTATTTCCAATATGAATATTATTTTTAATTAGTTGTAATTTTAAGTTTTATACAAAATATCATTATTTGATTATTTGAAGATATTAAAAAATAATAAAACTTAATTGTGTTTTTCTTTTGAGAAATTACGTCTAGCACATTTGGATATATCTACCAGTAACAGATGTGCCAAAGATACCTCAACTATAAGGTGATTTGAGGTAAGAAGATATATTTGTGGCACGTACTGAGCGTTCCTCGCCGGAAGGAAGTACCGGAGAACACTTGGTAACAAAGCGGAAGTTCTGGCTTCAGTTCGTTTGGGTGTTTCGCTACTGTTGCGACAAGCTCTCAGAATATACAACCTTATCACATATGAAAGAAAATTTAAATAAAATAGTTTTATAGGAAAAGCTGACACAACATGTTAAGAAAATGTAAAATAAACTTTATGGGTTACAGATTACAGATTACAGGTTACAGATTTTACAGATTATACATATAAATAAAAAATTATTATTTTTTTTGGCAAACACGTATACATTATAGCAAATGTTTTATAGATGTTTATTGGATAAAAATCGTTGTTTATAATCGCCATACCATTGAATAATTTTGAGACAATTTTTGGTTATGAGGTACACATTATTGAGTAACGTATGATACAAATCACAAAAAATATGGACCAAGCCAATATAAAACAGGGTTAGTAAAACAGTAACTGTCAAATGTGAAACAGATTCAAGTAGTACAGTAGAATGCATTTATATTATGTTCTCATTTGAAATAAAATTAAAAAATTGCACTTTCTTCTGAGTTTAGATCTAAGATATATTTCAACTTTATAAGGTACGTCTTTTCAAAGCCATCAATTATTTACTTCTTTAAGTACTGTTTTATAATACTGAGTAATGCAATATTCTGTGAAATGATTATTTAGTAATGATCATAAATATTTTAGTTGCCCATTTCAATTCCAATCATAACATTAATTTGTTTTTAAGAATGTAACTAGTATGTAAAACAGAATACCTAAGGTTCAAATCTCAAGGTATTTAACTGATGAGCCTGTTTGTTTTTTCTTGAGGCCTCAGCTGTGTTTATTGAAATCACCTAGTTCAAAGCTTTAAAAATAAATCTAGTGAATTATGTGAAAATATTGTTTTATACGACGCATTGAAATAATAATTACATGTATGAAAGTATTTTAGTATTTTAAATTTTTAAAGGAAACTGATTTAACTCTTTTGGCGATGCGATGAGTAAACAACAGGCGACAATCTCTATTAGAATGTTTTAATTTTAAGAAAATTAAAGAGTGATTCCTGGAAATATTGATTAATGATTAACTAGTTGTTAACAATTCGTCCATAAAGAAGGATAATGCCACGTAAATCATGGAACGTGCATAAATACCACGATTGTGCGCGGCGCGCGCGCTCGCTCACTGAGAGATAGTCGTAATAAATTAAATACTGTTTTAATACGTTTAGCCATTTCCTAAAATCTTTTCTCATCAGAGATTTGGACCATTTTGTTTTTAGAAAAAACAGAGGCCAATCCTCTTTTAATCCTTATTCTGCTTGTCCTTATTGGCCACTGACCATGCGTGGATTTTATCAAACAGAATAAGAGGGAGTTCCGATACAGTGCGAGATAAATAGTACTATTTAAAGTGTATTGTTCAGACAGGATTCGATCCAGCACTATCTCTAACTCAGACCCAAATTTCCAAAGTCTTAGACAACTCGGCAATAGGCGCTCCCAAACTTTCAATGTCAGGGTTAAAGTGAATGGATTAGCATGAAGCTGTTCAAATATGTACAACATTATTAAATCATACATATATAATTATAAAACCTTTTAACACTTTTTAAAATGAATTCTCACCTGCATGAATTCATACCTGAAGATGAATTCCCAGAATTCGAAATGTACATAGTATGAAAATAAAAAGTTTTAAAAAGTGTTAAAAGGTTTTATAATTATATACATATTTATCAAACACTTTTCGAGGCTACATCTCTAATACAAATATTTGTATTTTATTTTTTATGGTAACATATTAAAAATATTACTTTTACAATTTCTAAAAGTTTCATTTCAATTTACACAATATTGCGGTTTACAAGTTCCATGAGCAGACGCCGGCCGTATTGAATTATCAAAATGTTGCACAACTAATCACACCACCTAACCACCCAAGGAAGTATATTTCGAGTAACTAAGTTACACTAATATTCCAAAAGCTATTATTGTTAAAATATTAAAGCTTGTATTTTGGCATATATTTTTTCGAAAGTAAAACGCCACGTATCTGTAGAATACTATCCTACATTATCGTTGCCTAACCACGGAGATATTTTTCCACTAAGTCACAAATGATAAGTCACTGATATGTTTGTGATTAGTCACTCGCACGTACGTGTAAATATAACAAATATTAGAATACAATTTTAAACATTTACTACATTATGTTGCTTAGTTACTAAATGAGTAATTTGCACTTCATTACCAATGATTTATTAACTGAGAGAACTTAGCACTATGTTATGAATAATTAATAACTGTCATATTTGTGCTCTTCGTAATAAATGATTAGAACCTGAGAAACTAAAGCAGTACGTCGAATTTCACAAATCGCTAAGATAGGCGATTGCAGGACTACATGATTAATATTTAATACAGTGAGATTACTTCACAAATGAACAATTCATTATTGACTGAGAAATTAACTAAATGGCCACGATTTATATATCCCTACACTGAAGCTCCAAGATTGATTAATTAATTTTGGATTAAAGCATTGCGTCAGGATTGAATAATTAGTGAGATGCACACGACCTTGAGTTGTTAATTCGCTATTTCACTTGCAATTAAAAGCTGGGTGATTGAAGAACTAAATTATAAGATTGCAATAATATTCGAAGGCTTTCCAATCATCAAAGTATTTACAAAAATTGGCATCTCTAAGGAATATTACCTCAAGACTTATGTAAAGATTATGTAAAGAATATATTTTAATATAAATGATAATCAATGTGTGACTACAGACGACGTTAGTGACTAGATGTTCTGAAGACGAGCTACGTCAGAAATAACGCTATAATATTTTTCAATACATATATCATTTGAGTAAAACCTCAAAATTATATTTAACCTAAAAATGCTTATTGTTTATTAAATTATTTTTTAAAATTAATAAGAAACACACGCTCCGGTGATGTATCTTAGTAATGGATTACGGAAAATCGTTGTTATAATAGGTTAAGACTACTTATTAATGTTTAATTTTATTCCATTTAATTAGACTTTATAAAATACATACTACGATGAAGCTCCCTATAATTCCCTTAAACTTCCATAGTATCTCTTTATTTATAAATTAATGACAAACGCATGCAAGCGTTATATCGATCTATATGTTTCCTCAAAACTGTATTGTTGTTTTAAACTAGGAGTAAGATAAAAAAATGTAAACTGTTCTTTAAATAAATTCTAAAAATTAGATATAAAATTTGGAACAAGCAGACAAATTGTGAAATCATGCATGAAATCGCTAATATTTGTACTTCTTCCACCGATAATAAATATGAAAAAGGCCGCATATTGTTGATCGGTTGTTAAATCAGATATACTAAATCGTAGTATATACGAGAACAGTTTATATTCAAGGTAGTGGAAACGGTAATACTCTCTAGAGTGAGTGTTGACTTTAAACACTACATTCCAGACCACATAACTAACTTCCCGTCCCGGTATGCTTGTCACACGGAGCTGTTACACCTATTATGTTTAGGGGGTGGGACCAGCACGCGATTTTCAATTTTGAGTTGTTTGTAGAACAGCATTTGCATTTTAAGTAGTATCTGAATAGGTTAATAGGTCATGAAACTCAAAAATAAATGGAAAGGGGAATGAGCCACGATTTTTTGACAAAAATATTTTGCTATATAACTTTGAAAATGTGCATTTATGAAAACCACGACTAAAACTATATATATATATATTTGTTTGGTCTTCCGATCATATGTTAGTTTGCTTATTTAAACGCATATGTGACAGATACGGCCAAATACAAAATAATTGAATCGGAAAAAGTAAGCGCTCTGTGGTTTAATGGTAGCATATTCACCCGGCAAGTGAGAGATCCGGGTTCGACTCCCGGCGGAGCAAGTACTTTTTGTGATTCAATGTTTATTGAAATTAAATAAGGCTATTGCCATTTATACAATTTAACGTAAATAAAAGTCGTTTGACAGGTGTTTGGTCTTCCGATCATATGTTAGTTTGCTTATTTAAACGCATATGTGACAGATACGGCCAAATACAAAATAATTGAATCGGAAAAAGTAAGCGCTCTGTGGTGTAATGGTAGCATATTCACCCGGCAAGTGAGAGATCCGGGTTCGACTCCCGGCGGAGCAAGTACTTTTTGTGATTCAATGTTTATTGAAATTATATATATATATATATATATATATATATATATATATATATATATATATATTATACATTAGTTTTAAATCATAATTATATTAGTTTTAAATCATACGCTATTTCTAACGAATCAGTTGTGTTACTTACAATTCAACTTTGCGTATGAGAATATTTCTATCTCTTAACACTAACACGATGTATTCTAGCAACAACAAGTACTTTTATTATTTGCTTTTATAATAATTAAATACTGTTTAAATAATAAAAATGTTTTGTTATTTATGAAACCAGTACCGATTTAATTAATGGAAGAAAAGGATGAGCATGCTGTGAACGAAGAAATGTCCATTAGTACCATCTATCTTTTACGGCACCGACTCTCCTTCTTAGATTGTTTGGTAGGACTCACGCACAGGGCAGTAGCCCATGATGGTGTGCAGAATAAGGGTTAATAGGGGATAAACCAGTCCTGAGCGACCAGTCAAACATATATGAGTAAAGTTTTGCTGGACAAGTTGGTTTAAACTTTTTTTTTTAATATAAAAGACACAAGTATAGTAAATGTAACAAATGAGCAGGGGTTTTGAGATATGGCATAAACATTAATTACCACGTTAGAAGAATTTTAGCAACACCCTATACACACATAATAAAAATAAATATTTACTTCTAATTAGAATAGTAAGTAAATTATGTCATATCGAGATAGTTTTAAACTAAACAGTAATTTTTCATTGTTATATTTAACTGATTATAGGAAATTAGATAAGGAACTTTTGCTTGTTTTGGTTTAGTATTGCATCTTTATATTTTAACTTTTGCTGTATGATATACAATTTTATGAAAATATTGCTACATCTATTTGCAGCTAAGAAAAATATATGTTATCATTTTAGTAAGTTATATCCTTAATATATAACGACTGGTAAAGATATGTGAATTATTTCTTAAATCATTCATAAATTATGGGTATCTAAGTATGAAACAAAGCCTTTATTCATAAAACTAGGCAAGATTGACATTAAGATGATAAGAAATGTGTTTAGTTAAACTGGTTAGTTAATGAAATCTACTAAATATTTTGCTCCGTTATCACGATAGCAAGTTATGAAGCGTAATGCAACTTTTTAACGATTTTTCTGCAAATATAAAATAGAATTGCTTGTCTACATAGTCCATAGTAGCCCGTATAAGCAGCAACAAGCTCAGCACATATCAACTCCCTAGCGATCTCCAAATCGTACTTTGCACAACTTTGTAAACCTCCCTTTGCCTACAAGTCACGCTTATACGAGACGTCTGTCAGTAAAGTGAGTGTATGTTACTGAGATTCTTCTGCGTTGCACTGATACTGGATTATTCTTAATTATTTAACACAGAAACCTTACATTTTATTATATAAACAGAATATAACATGATATTCGAAATATCAATAAATATGCACATGTTTTATATATATATATATATAAGACACACACACACATATATATATATATATATATATATATATATATATATATATATATTATATATATATATATAATATATAAGATATATATATATATATATATTCGTTGGTTTTTAAGAGAAAGTGTTGAAACTCTCTCATTCGAACTCCGCCGTAACACGTACGGATAAAAATAAAGTTTAAAGGATCTATATCGATTGGTAATATAGTGCGTATTTTAATGTCCTTACATCGACAGTGAACATACTAAACTTATGTCAATTTGTTTTGAAAGAAAATTACGTCTTCACACAAATTTTATTTGATTATAAATAGGCACTTCTTCGAGCGTTCGGCCTCCAAAATACTCATGAGGTTAAGTAATAATATATATATATATATATATATATATATATATATATATATATATATAGTATTTTAAGTTGTAGAAAAGTATTTTAAGTATTATACAATTAAGTATTACAATGGAAATCCATAGAATCATATACACTTTGATATGGGGACATTTTTTAATGACACTCAATGCAAGGAACTTGTGTGTTTCATTCATATTATAATACTTACGGAAGGTATCCTTCATTAATAAAAAAAAAACACCCCAAAGTTCATATACACGCAGTAAAGTCATATCCTTATCCTTAGCGTTTCCCCCCGGTCTTTTTAAGGGAAATACAAAATACTAATTCAAATATACCATTTAAAATGTTTCTTATCTTTAAAAAACTTACCTTAAAAGGCTATCTCTACATTATTTAATAAATAATAAAAGAAGTAACGAGCCAACAAATAAATGGTCACCATTCCATCAGTGATCTAAGCATTAACCATCAAAAATAATAATGTAGAATCATTTATAATTTGGTACTACTGTCACACTACAAATTATCTTCCGACTCTGTGACAACGGATATTTATCTCAGATTGTCAAACTATGTGATCTAAAATATTAATATTGAGAGAATGACAGCTGTCTTATAACACTTCAAGTATAATTATAATGCCACTTCAATAATAACAAAGATTAATCCATTACAAAAAACCAATCAATTAAACATAAGGGTTTAGCTACTGATTAATTTGTATTTAGTCCCGTGGTTTGGACAGTTTGTAAATCCTCTTTGTATGTATTGACTTTACACAGAATTAAAGTTTTAGAAGATTTGCATATTAACAACCAGACTACCCGCTATTTTCCAATTGTATGATGGAAATTCAATACCCATTTTTATGAATACACTTGAAATATTCCATAACATGATAAGGGTGTAAAATAATTATATACTTCACTGTATCTAACTGTTAAAAACAATTGCTTAGCATATGGGTTTTTTAATAATTTCAAGCCAATTATATACTGGAGTCGGTTTAACATTATCTTGAAATTTTAGTTATCTACTTTATTATCATTGAAATGTAGCAATACTATTCGTTTGATATCACAATTCCATACTGTATCACAATGTTTATGTTTGACAGAACGAGTTATACCAAAACTGTATAAGCCATAGGTACAACCTTATGTTTATCTCCTCCATATTCTGGGTATATATGGGTAATATGTACTAGTACACTGATACTTTAACCTGTATATGCCCAAGAGGTCAGTATTGGTTCTCTACTAGTACAACTGTATGTTAGAGTAACACTCTACCTGCTCAAAATTCTGGGTGTATGTGGGATAATTCTGATAATCTGATAGTGCAGCGTCTAAAACTTGAGTTGTTCGTAACCAATTTTTTTTGGATTTCTTCATTGATTCCAGATTCCAGGCGTCAGATTTGAGATTTGTGAAGTCATAGGACTTCAGACGTTGCACTAAGAGAAAGGTGAACTGGAGCTAAACATTTACACTGAATAAACCCTTCTCACCATTGCAAGTTACGTGTAGTGGCTAACTATTCTCACGCCAATACAGTTATTGATTCTTCAAAAGGGTAAAAAACAAATAATTGCGGCGTTTGGGATAGTCAAATTGCTATATCGTACAATGTGACTTGTGTTTGTAAAATATTGAAACTTAAATATTTCAATAAATAAAAATAACAACTTTTTGAATTTATACTTATCATCTAAATATCTATACCAATTATGCAACGCAACATTTACCAGTTACAAAATTATGATATTTTCTTTTAATAATTCGAATAATCTGCATTAATTCAAGTTTATTTCCTCATAAATAAGAATGCCATTCAATAAATTATCATAGGTATTTATAGATTCGAATATATCATATGTTTAAATGTACACATTGGTTTTTGCTAAAAGCAGTATACGTTCAATGATAAGGTACAAGGCAAACAAAAGTGAATTCTCCTGGGAATATTTCAATGTCATGTAGTAAAGTTCAAAACGTTGTGCAGTGGTGCGTGACTCGCAAGTTGGCTAAGTTAATTAATATGATACTATAATAAATTTGATGTGGTTAAATAAAATCAAAGAATAGAGTGTCAAAACAAGCCAATTGAATGGATTTTTCCATTTCACACATCGTATCTGAATCAGATAGGAGCGAATCTGAGCAATTTACCTATTATGATCACCTTTATTTGTTGCAATTATATTCCAGAAGAAATATATTTTGCTCCTTTCTCTTTGGCTAAGGTATTCTCTTCCATTTTTGTCTTGTTAAGAAATCTACAATTAAAAAAACCTTAGTAGTCTAAACAAATTATTAATAATATATATATATATATATATATATATATATATATAATTCTTGAAGGTCTGTTTATTTGCAGTCCAATTCATTGTGTTGGACATTAAAATCGTTATTATAAAATTGATAATAATTCAATATAATTGAAGGCCTATTTTAATGTTTTATGTATTAATAATAATAATATTTAAATTCATATATGAAGAGAAAAAAGTGATATATATATATATATATATATATATATATATATATATATATATATGATTCAATGTTTATTGAAATTATATATATATATATACATATATATATATATATATATATATATATATATATATATACACATACATATATATATACACACACAAAAGTGTATCTTTATAAAAAACTTCATAATACAATGTCAGTTAATTAAAACATTTATCTCCTTTGTACTCTAAAACGACCATTACAAATATATTTATATTATTTGATGATATTTTGTTGGGCTTTGGGGAGTCAAATATAACTTTATCTAATGCAGATATTGTCCACAGAAAGACGTTTTCAACAACTTGTATATATTTTAAAACGGTACTCGGTTGCACCTCTCGTAGATTAGCATAAATAAAACATAAACACGAGGGACAGACAACATTCTATATAATTTACTTACTTTTGTTCGGCCTGTTATTTATGAGGCTATCAGAGATCTAACTTTTAACCATTATACTTTAGTGTTCGTAAGATTAGCTTAAACATTGCTTGTAAAGTTATTGAAATGTGCGTCAAATTTTAATTTTGTTAATGGATAGTGAAGTTTAACTTTATTTGACCTACTTCTCAAAAATCCAACGTAAAATACAAAAAAATTTTAATCTCACGGTTTGATTAAAAAGAAATTATAGTAGCATAATAGTTTACAA
The DNA here is from genome assembly GCF_021130785.1 of Homalodisca vitripennis. NCBI lineage: Eukaryota > Metazoa > Arthropoda > Insecta > Hemiptera > Cicadellidae > Homalodisca > Homalodisca vitripennis. The sequence continues at coordinate 75,237,737 of NC_060211.1, forward strand.
GTATGTGTATGCTACATTTCACTTTAGAAACTCTCACTACAGGAATTTAAATGTAAATTAATTGCAAGTTAAGGAAGTAACTTAGACAAGACAGTAAGTTTGGCTATTAAACCCCGACACCAGCAGTAGCAGTGGCAGCACGTAACTTGGCTCACCGCTCTATGTTATACACCCCCTGTGACCTACTGTGGTTGTTATACATATACACATAGCGTGAACCTCACCATGTTACCTGACCTCCTGTGACACTAAGTTTCACTTTGCGTCACGAGTCAAGCAGTACCTCTATAGAGACAGCACGAGCAGGGGATTATCGATTTATGTCTTTCACTACATCTGAGCTATGTAGGAACTAATGTCAACCTGCTTAGGCCTCTCGCAGTAAACATCTTTGCTGTAAACCACATCATAGTTAGAATGCCTGCGATGCAAACAACTTGATGTAAGCCTAGTACCTACCTTAACTTCTGATTACTACTTTACATTTCATATCCCATGAGATCCTATCTAAAAACTAAAAAAAATATTTTAAAGCTATATAGAATTATAATTGAAAAGGTGGTACAATCTGTGTCCCTTTAGATGTATTTAAAAGATAAAAATATTAGGGTATACACACTTTTTGTTCCTAGTCCTTTATATAGGTTTCCTGAAGACAGTAAAACATTAATAAATTTGATGACAATTAATTGAAGATTATTAAATATTACTTCTGGGTATCTTGTAATCACGCCCAAAGAAAAATGGCAGAATATAATTGTGCTTATTTTTCACAGTGTTTACACGAAAGTACAATCTTATGGTTTCGAGAAATATTGCGTAATAACAATAGCAGTTTCTTTATCTACATAATGTTATAAAAGTAAATGTTACTTAAAACTAAATTTTATCTTTCACCAGTTTTCGTACCTTTTTCTGAAAATCATAATTTACATATCCATAAATCACGGTGAAATGATCAATTCCTTCTGTCTTGAATAATATTCTTAAAACCACAACGAAATAATAACCAATAATCGATTGCTCCCATTATAACGTGCCCTTGTTTAATTCTTTTAAGTTTTTCTGGAATCACAGCTTTTAAATTAACAATTGGACCATGTCAAAATATCTGTACAGAACACCAGCAGAATATAGGATTTATTTACAGTGGGAATATTATTATCATTGCAGTAAAATACGTGTTTATGTGCATGTATTTTATGTTACATATACAATTGAATGTACTTCATTAAAATTTAATAAAAAAATTTACTTTTCATCCATATTTCATATTTATGCTGAAGATATTATGTTTATACCATTATTCATTCTAAATATTTTATTACGTTTGTGATAAATTAGTTTAATACTGTAAAACTTTCAAATTCAAACTAATAATATTTTCAAGCATAGTTAAATCTCAAATAACCTTTCCCTACAACCAAAGCCTTGTGGGTTAATAAATTCTACTTTTTTCCTTTAGAGAAGATATCTTAAATAGCTGTGATTCTGAAACTAAAAATGTAAGTCGAGTCAAAACGTATTGCTCCACATAAATGTTATCAGTTATAACAATATTTTAAGTATTAATTAATATTACTTATATATTAAATATATTTCTAAATTTTTTTAGATCTAAAAAATAAATCTAGTTTCAAGAATCGGACACTAATACCTAATACTTTGCCAACTTTATAGTTTAGTTCGTCTCAAAGCATTATTATCTCCCTGATAAATTTCTCATAAAACATCAGTATAGATGACTTGTAGAGAACTCCATAATACTTAATGAAGGCTTTGGTTAAAAATATGATGTCGTTTCTTAAAAAGCTTTATGATTGTATATAAATTTATTTTAATTAAGCATTGCAACAAAAATTTATCGCACTAAAACCAGTAAAATTATATATCAGCTACAAACCTATTCCTCAATTACGTTCCTTTACCTCCGATTTAATATTCTGTTTTAGATATATCTCCCACTTAAGTATATTTTTATGGTGTTGAAAAAGTATATAAGAGGGATAAGAAATTGCGTACTTTAAAAAACTAACTTTTATGATTATTTATTATCTTACTAAACTCCACACACAAACTTATGTATATATATATATATATATATATGTATGTATATATATATATATATATATGTATGTATATGTATGTATATGTATATATATATATATGTATATATACATTATTAACCGTATAATATGCAAGTGAATCAATTTAATCAAGAACTTTATAGGTACACTTGTTTTATAATAGCAGCCACTTCCATCAGGTCAACAATTTCAAATGCCAGAAAAGTAATCTTTGAAAACAGTAATATTTTAGATAAATTTTATCTAATAAATTTTAAACTTTACCTAAGATAACTGTAATCATTGAACTTAGTAAGTAGTAAAAGTTTTGCTTTTTGTATATAGAGATAATAAGTTCAATGATTACAGACTTTAAATCGTAATATAAAGTGAATCAAGAGATTGGATACTAATCTGTGATTCTATTCTATTGATTCTGTGTAACTATTACACATTTCAGAAATATGATTAGAATGACGTTTTAAAAGAATATCTTCATGGTCTCCCTGTTTAAAAACTCTAAATTACGTGCGAGGTCGCAGGTAAATGCTAGTATTGAATATTGTAAATGATGTAATGCATGTGCATTTTTTAGCTTTTATTTAATTACCTTGTAAAATCTTTTGTGACAACGTGATATCCCACCGTAATTTAGTTTAATTGGTATTTCCTAAAACACGTTTTTATACCACTTTCCTGCATATGTTTTATCTTTTTATTAGAATATATTTTATGCATAAAGTATTGGAAGTACTATCGTTTTCCGAAATATTATATTTATTCATGATAAAGTCGAAAATCATTAACTTAAATTATTAATAAAGCGGTTTCCGAAACAAAGAGTATAGTTAATTATAAATGAAGTAAAGAATTTCATAAAGAAAACTAATATTATACCACAAAACAAAGAGCGTAGAGTAATTATCAAAGACGACGTAAAAAACTGATCAATGAAAGTACAGTATTTTGTTAAATCTGTCTCAAACTGTGTTTATTTATACAACACACGTGTTTTATTTTGGTTACACAAATGAAGGTAACTAACTGCAGGCGGGCGTCTAGCCACCAGTACAATGACACTTATTCTAACCTCGTTTTTTTCAAATGCCCCATGCACCTGGCGTACGAGTGGCTTATTACAGGACTCTACACCACGAATTTCCGCTGTGTATACCTACAACGAAACTCAATGACTCCAGGTATCCTAAAACATACAATTACGAGGTCATGTTAAAGGACCGTCAAGTTAAAGCTGCAGCTGTTGCACTGTTCTGTTGATGGACAGTTTTTCTGGCCTAAATTGTATGCAGGCTAGGCAAGCTTTTAATGCTGGCTATCGGAACTTTTAATCTTTACTGTGCTAGAATGTTACATTGTCGGACTCTATTAGAGTCACAACTAGTACCTAGTTATTGAATAATATTAATTATTAGGTTTATATATATTTAAAATCTTACCCTAATCACGGCATCATTTGTTGCGAGTAAAAATTAAGTATATCAGGTAGTAAATTCTTGATAAGAATTTTTATTTCCTTAACTTAAAATTTCTGTTAATAACTGTAAAATTGTAACCTCACCAAAAACTGTGTGTTCACTTTATCGTTTAATTTAAATTATTGTTTTTGTATAGTACATTAACTAATAGAAAGAAAGTTAATTTGCTTCAGATAAAATGCTAAAATCACTATGATGTTAGAAACGTCATGATTTTGAACCAGTGACTTGAATAAAACATAGCTGACGCGGCATCAAGAGTAGGTACAAGAGTGGCTGTTTATTGCCACGTTATCTGGATATCGGCTGTTGCGTTTTATTGTCATATTTTAAATCCATTTCGGAGAAATAAAAGTGAATAATAAATATATTGTCTATTTTTTGTGAATTAAATCTAAATTTAATTAAGCTGAATACGGATCATTAGCTTGTTTCAAACCCTTTTAATAATATTATCTACGTCTATGTGTTACACATTTTAACTTCTCACTATTTTCCTTTAAAGCCAATTTAATGTCTGCGACTGGTCAAAACAATTGAATATACCTTTCTTTTATACGCGCAGCCCCATAGTAAAACAATACAATACAAACCATTAAACTCAAGAAGTCGCGTCAACACGCTAATTGGTCTTCACTCACGGAATCTTACCATAAAACAGAATATTTATTTCATATTACGCAGAGTTAGAAATAATACTCTTATAATAACATTTTATAGGCTCTTACTCATTATTATGTAATGTTTTATACATAAGAATATATTTCAAAAATCTATATAATGCATTTCAACAAAGATAATGTGCCATTGATAAAGCAATACATGTTTTCTGTATTGTATTCTGTTAACACATTTAATAATATAATATGTTTGTTGGTTGTTAAATTAGTTTAATAACTTATAAAAATGTAACACTTATATTTCCTTTCAAGTCAAATTTCTGTACTTTGCGTGTCGTTTTGTAAAAACGTATATTATAAAGGTGTATTTGCTTACAATTAAAAGGAATATAAAAATATCATTAAAAATATAAATATGTTAAAACATGAAAATGTGTATACATTGGTGTTATAGCATTTAAAAATAAAATAAAATATTTTTTTAACTGATGGAATGTAAAAAATTATAAGAATGTTGAAAATATATACATGAAACGTTTTATTTTTCCATCTCTATGTATGTTTTTTTATATAAAATTATTTATGACATAAAAATCTTGTAGAGTGTTATATAAAATATGTGGTCAACTTTGGAGAGACATTACAAAATATTGATTACTAAGCCATTAACTGGCTATGAAGAAATTATAAATGTTTATTACATTAAAGAACAGGAAGAAGTTTTTATTTTCAGGCCAATTAGTAAACACTATTGTAACGCCGCGTATTCTTCATTGTGTGTTTGATGAAGTATATAATTAGGGATAACGTCATTGTTATTTTTATTTGATATTTCTTACCATTCCTTTCTTATGATTTTGTAAAGAAATTTAAATGTTTTTGCAGTAATTTGTTTTCAAAATTTATGATTTAACACATTATATATATATATATATATATATATATATATATATATATATATATATATATATCGAATTTCAAATATTCACCCAAGTTTCCTTATACAGAGACGTTAAGGGTAGAGACTAGATGTAGTCTGCCAGTAAATTGTTTGCTTGGTAATGTTTATAATATTCTATAGCTAATCTCAGCTTTTTCATATAAATACTTTGCTGTGTGAAAAATTAATTGACGTAGACTAGTGTGAATTGAAGATAGTCTTGGCTTCTTGAAGACAGAGCCGCTAAGGGGTTCCGTCCTCATTAATGTGTGCTCAATAGAAAATATCTAACACAATGCACTTGGATAATTTAGCGAACAGGATTGTTTATTGTAAAGTTACCTTGCTAACAATAAATAACTCAAGAAGATAAATTTAAACACAAATTCCTGTTTTATGGAAATTGCCATATCAAGTTTAGTAAAGTATTATTTTCACTCACTTTAACAATAATCTACTCATGGTATCTAATATAGAACGTAAACCGTCTCAAATACTTTAACAGTATAGTGCTATGTGATATCTTATTTATTATCTTATGTATATCAAATTTAATAAAATAAAACAATTTTAGTGGTAAAAACTGCTAAAACCCATTAGAAAGAACATTTTGGCTCCTAAATAAATCATTTAAATTCGTTTGATACCAAATACAAAGCTATATCATTTTATTCTTGTTACTGCCCATTCGGCTATGAGCAAAAATCTATTTTCTGGCAAGTTTAAATTACAAGATAATGTTAAAATATTTTATAAATATTTAAATATGAATTGCGCTAAATTATTTAAATAGTATGTTACAAACCTCAATTATTTCAGAATTTATAAATATTTAAACTTTATAATTCCCTTTTTATAATTTTATATAACAACAAATTATGAAACTGCAAGAAAGCAATTTTAATTTTTCTAATTTTCTTTTAATAGTTTTAGGAGAAGGCTAAATAGATGCTGCAGCTCTGTTTGGCAGATTACAGAGCGAGCTGTAGATGTTAAAGATTATAGTATTATTTACTCCACTCTCGATGCTCTAAATGATATAAAATCGTTTTACGAGGAATAACTGAAGTATCCATTAATTCCTGAGTTATAATCCCGGTTATTTATGGAATATAAAAGCTTCTTAAAAGCCTTTTATATCAATACAAGCAGTTCAAAATATAAAATGTTATTAGGAAAACAAAGCATTATAGTTCATTATACACGTGACTCGCTTTGCAGGGAATATAAAGCATTATATCGGTGGTTTTTAAAACCATCATCAAGATGTGCGGATAACGTGGGGATTGGCGGGGGGAGGGCATATTGGTCCAGAATGTGAAATTTTTATCGAGGGAATCCTCGCCGGAATATCACTACTGCAGACAACTCACATTTACGCCTCGCTTAGCCTTGATACTTGAAATAGACTGAGTAATAACATTGCAGAGAGTTTCTGCTCAGGAATTGATTGATAAATCGTCTAAATGTAATTATCAAAGTTGTCACACTGAAGTGTACGATGACAATACAGTCAGGTAACCGCTGTCGACATGTTTTGTGGTCTCTTTGGGGAATGGCACTCTTGTGCAAGGACTGCATTAATGCTTTTAATCACATTAAAAGAAGCTCATTATTTGGAAACAAATTAATTGGAAGCACATTGATTTTAAGATCATTCATTGGATACACTTTAATATATGGCATATTAATCGGAACAGTATTAATTAGAAGCTAACCACTTAACCAAAAGCACATTATTAGAATGACATTAACCGGAAACACAGTAATAGAAGTTAATCACATGATATAGTATTGATCGAGTATCCAATCTTATTAATCAGATGCACTTTAATATGTAGCATACTAACCAGAAGCAAATTAATAGGGAACAGACCAATTGGAAGCACTGTACCGGTATTTATTATTTCATCTCATCGGTCGCTTGATACAGACATTAGGTTCACCAGTGCCCGTCGTTAAACGCAACAGTTTTATTAAATTTGAGTCTGTCTGTAAATGTTAGTTGTTTAGAGGTGACGCAAGAATTCTCCAAAGTAACCTCATGGACTTCAAGATGAAAATCAAAGCTGAGAGAACTTCTACGGTGCTTTTATTCCGTCTTTGTCATCCATGTCTTTCCAACTATGTTTTTATTTGTGATGTTACATATAGTAATATTTTTAAAATACACTTTTCACTCTAAAATAAAAATCATTTCGTCATGATCGTTATATTTCTATGAAATATATGCTTGAATATGTCTTTGTTCTGACGCGGCGGTATGGAAGTAACATTATTATTCAGAATAATATCTTCATTTTAATGGTATTTGATCTCTAGTGGCATCTACATTATTGTTAGCACGGTATATTATGTCTTCCTTAATGCTTATTTTTAATTTCAGATAAATATAGTAAAATGATTCTAACAAGAAAAGCACCATAACTAGGCATCAGTATTCCTGTCACGATCCTTGGCTGTTCTCCACAAATAACAGCGTAAAGCTGGGTCCCATCTTTTGCACTTGTCGTCACTGGTTTCATTATATCACCTGTGATACAATAATTTATATAATGATAATAATCTAATTTCTTGTAATACACCACTGATTTAGTATAAGTATATTTAATAGTATACTAATTTGCAAATATTAAATATTTTTGTAAATAGTATTTAGAAACGATTGAGTAAAGACTCATGTATTTTATACAAAGTTTTCATATACAATTTTTATTGAGACGAGATCGGAAAATAAGGTGGCACGTAACAGCCTTTACCGAGTTTGAGTTTGTACGCAAATTAAAACTACATGTGTTTTTTAAATATTTGTGATGACTTTTATCATTGTTATCCTAAGAGTATTTTTAATGACTAAGGAAATTGGAAAACGTGAGCTGATATTTGAAAAAAGTAAATGTTGGTAATAAAGTTTCAAGAAATAAATACTACATTGCAAATATTTAAGAAACGTTTATATTTAACGTATTACGATAGAGCATATAATTAAAAAATCAACTCTTAGATATGAATAAAATCATACATTTGACAGGTGCTACCAATACATAAAATACTAAATTTTCTAATATACAGGACAAAAAATATTAAGACAATAATAACGCATTTATATGATCAAACTAAATTTAAAAGACAAAAATGGATTAATTCCAAACCACTTCTGAAATCACTTTAAAAATTTAAATAACAATAACCCTCTATAAAAATATATTGTACATGATTATGTAGGGACAAAAAAGTATGCACAGCTATTGCCTTCCTTAGCTTGATTTGACTCACCAAATACGGATTGTCTCTTTTGGATTAATTGAGATTCAAACCACAAAAGTAGCGTGCTGCTTCAGATACTTTGCCAAAATAGCTTATTGTTTTTCACTATGTCATCTTTCTAACCAATCAAACAACTTGACTTGATAGGCAATTTATTATTATTATTATTATTGGAACGAAAACCAGAAATATATTGAATATTTTTACAGCCTGCCATTGTATTGTTTAAGAAATTAATATACTTGTTCATTTGAAATAAATTTATTATATTTATAAAAGTGTTTCGAAACCAACAAAATCCTTTGTCTGACAATAGATTCGAAATTTCGGAAATCCGGTGGCTGAGTAGTCTTCTAAACCGTCAGACTTTTTATTAATACTGTTAACCTGTATAAATTATTCTTCTTACTCGGTATGATAAGATCCTAGGCCAGTAGTCTATAAGAATTCTCAGAGTAAGCCTAAAAAGGGAATCGGCCTCTGCATTTATAAGAATAGATGTATGCTTAATATTATCAACGTTCAAATATCAGCTCATTCTCAACATAATCCTGATTACCAATTTACACCTAAGTAAATACCAAAGCGGTTGGTGAACCATGAACACAAAGATAATTTTAAAACAATCAATGTTAATTTTAATAAATTGCTTACAAGTGCTTTAATAAATCTAGAATATCGGTTTTTGGGGGTAATCAATTTAGCATAAATGTTTTGATGTCCATTACTTATGATCAAACTACATTCTTCTTAAGCAATTCATAACAGGTTCATACATTTTTCGCGTTAAAATATTTATTCTGATCGTTTATACTGATTGTTTTAATACCTTATACACAGTTAAAAGTGTTGAGCAAAAAAACAGTCAGCACTACATTAAAAAAATTGGAAGTATACACGAGATGTAGTCTTAAAAGTAATCATCATTGTTTTAATATTGTGAAAGCTCCGCTGAGTAAAAGTTTTGAGTTTTGATATTAAAATATATGTTCAAGAATATTATCAACTGATTTAATACTGTTACTTAATACACAAAAACAACAATTGGTATAAAAATAATCAATACTTTATTACAAAAAATAACTGTAGGTTTAAACTCTGTAGAGTTTAAAAAGTACGTATAAATACTGTGAAAGCACTCTGAATAAAAGTGTTTTATATTAATCCGATTTAAATTTCGATTTGTCAGTATTAAACTTGCTAAATAAAACACAAAAATTTATATTCCCTCTCTATAAGATTAAAAAAGACAATAAAGCGGGAAGCCGATGTCCGGATCACGTGGTATTAACCAGCTGTTGGCCTTGTTTGTGTTTTTACTCCAGCGTCAGCTTTGTTTAATAACAGCCATCTGGTCTAAAACTAGACAAAATTTATTTAAATATGTTAGTTTAGGGGTTTAGTTCCCTTGGTGGTTAAAAAGTATATATAAATACTGTCGAAAGCACTCTGAATAAAAGTGTTTGATATTAATCCGATTTACATTTCGATTTGCCAGTAATAAACTTGCTAAATCAAATATAACAATATTATATTCCCTCTCTATAAGATTAAAAGAGACAATAAAGCGGGAAGCCGATGTCCGGATCACGTGGTATTAACCAGCTGTTGGCCTTGTTTGTGTTTTTCCTCCAGCGTCAGCTTTGTTTAATAACAGCCATCTGGTCTGAAACTAGACAAAATTTATTTAAATATTTTAGTTTAGGTGTTTAGTTCCCTTGGTGGTTCGTTGGCTACAAAAAAGTAGGTGTGCTGCTTTCAGTTGTCTTTCTGCTATCATTTCCAACCGCAATACTTGTTTGAACCAAGTTTATTTTATGGATTGCGTGTCTTCCAAATACATAAAAAATAAAAAATAAAAAAAACGATTTTACGGTCCAGTAACTGTTACATAGTTTTATATTTACCAATGGCGATTCTTAACTTCCCTAGGGTTATGCATTACCAATAATAAAGGGAAATAATTAACGAATCCGATACATTTTATTTACTGTTGCATTTAATATCAGCTTTCCCATCACGAAATTTAAAGTGGCATAGAAATATGAAATTTATAGTTGAATATTGGTAAAGAATATCGTAACTCGATTTGTACACATGGAATAAATTTGTATAGCGGCAGTAGTCTGATTTAATGTTCAATAAAGATTAAATCACAAATATTACTCCAACCCGGGTCTCTCACTTTCCGAGCGAGCATGTTACCAGTACATCACAGAATCCCAACTTTTTACCATTATATTATATTTGACCGTTTCTGTCATATATATGTTTAAATAAGTAAAGTAACATATGATTGTAAAACCAATCACCTGCAAAACGACTTTTTTAACATTGATTACATTTCTTATAAAAGTTAAATTGATACATATTACTTTCTGTATAATGATATAACTAATACGCATTTTTTATATTTCCATTGTTTATTCAGAAACTATTCAAATATTTTTATTCAAAAACTTAAAATGTTTACGTTTTATAAGAAGACTTAAATTTGTTTGGATACGTACTCAGTATATATTTATGATAAGATATCCCCTCTATTCTATAGCCAAAAAATAAGGGCATAAAAGTGTATGAAGCCTAAAGTTGTTCTTAAGGGGTAAACCTTTTAGGTAATTTGACTTTCCAGCTTAGCCTAAAAACATGCACCTCTATTTATTTCTGTCATTTTAATTTGCAGAGTAATAAAAAAAAAATAATGGTTATTATACTGACATATTAAAAACAGCATTTATGACTACGAAATAAAGTTTAAATATGAATTATTTTTGTATTACCACAATTTATTACTATTATATTAGTATACCATCAAAGTAAATATAATTTTCAATTAAACATGTGACAATTTGAATTAAATGTAAAAACTCTGTTTGAATATACAATAATTTTACTAAAATTGCAATAGTGTTTATAAATTCTATATAATTCACTCATTTATACTGTTTTATCATTCAACGGAAAGAAATAAAAAATGTAATATATTTATAAACTAAGACTATATATTGTTAGACAAATATATTTAGTAAACACGAAAAATATAATTATAATTGGAGGACACATTAATAGCAACTGTGGAGATGTAACCCTGGAGGCTACTCCACATTCTAGACCACATAACTACCCTCCCCGGCATTCACGTCCACACGTAAGCCATTATACCTATTGTGTATGTAGACAACATAAGCGTAAACAGCCCCCCCCCCCCCCCACCCCCCCCCCCCCCCACCCCCCCCCCCCCCCACCCCCCCCCCCCCCCACCCCCCCCCCCCCCCACCCCCCCCCCCCCCCACCCAGTTAGAAGAATATAACTCTGTGTTATACCTTTTGTAACATATAACTATAACAGTGATGGGCTACGTCCCCTCTATGATAATTCCTAGGACTAGCCATCAGATGGCACTTTGATCAATGTTTGAGTGAACTTCTGTATTATACCTGGTCATACTAGAAATATTTTTCCTATTTCATATTGCATTTCATACGTATTAACAATGCTCAATTTTGTGAATCGACTATTAGATATTGGTAGTAGCTTATCCTGGCCCGCACTATTATTACATTTAAAAATACAACAACAAAGACATTTTTCTTTGTCAAAACGATTTTTCGAATTCCATAGTAAGGTAAAGATAAATAAACTTCACCTTAATTAAACATCTCGGTTACTGCCCTATTATTATCTGAAAAGACATTTTCGTTTTTAGCGTTCTGGGAACTAAGATTTCTGTCAAAAGACTACTGGCTAACATTCTGTTTAAGACTTTCAACCTCATAAGTAAGAACTATCACCATATTTTTTGTTGGAATGTACATGCCTATGTTCTACGTGTATATTGCAAAACACTAAATCCAGGAGCTAATATTTACATGGGCCATATTTCCTGGCAGCCAAATACATTCTTAGGGATGCTTGTAACGTAAGGTAATAAAATAATGCCCACTTTCTTGTAGTACAGTAGTAAAGTTAAACAACAAATTAAATTGCAAAATTCACCAAGTATGTCAATGCAACGAATATTAATAACATGCAAAAGATGAATAAAATATGTATATGATAATAAAAGTACTAATCGCATTTAATGTTAAATTATTCTAGGCCTATTAACTATTATATAATATAAAAATTTCTTATTTCTAGTTAAAAACACTTTATTTCTAAGAAATATACGTTACGAATATTTTTAGGTCATTACTAAACCTTGATCTAAAATAGAAACATTTCAATAATGTAATTGTAGAGTATTTCTAATCATGACTTTATTAAAATTGTCTAAATTTATCTATCAAAATTAACACAACGAAGTGTACGAAGACAGTACAGTTGGGTAAACGTTGTTGATATTCCCTGTGGTCTCTGTGAGTGAATGTCACTCTTGTGCAAGGACTGCTCTCCAAACCACATCAACCTCTCCCCGACATTTGCGTTACACGTGATTTACTGCTATCGTGTGGCTTGGCCGTCAGCACGCTACCTGTTTCATGTGGCCAATTTGTATAAAAGGTGGCTAGATACCATGCATGGAAACAAAATTACACTTTTACTCTGGTAGATTTAATTTGATACATTTTATGTTTTGATATGTGTCGTGTTTATTAATTTATAGCAATAGTTAAATAAATCTCAGTATTGATGATTATATCGTTTACTATTAAGAAACTCCTGGTCTGTATATAGATTTGAACTTATAAGATTATATTAATGGTTTTGAAAAGTCTCTATCTGTGTGTAATAAATGTTTAATTCACACTACATGACTTGTATATGCTGGAATGTAATTAATAAATTGACTCACAATCGCGGGAAACTGTTTGAGAACCATCAGAAGGAGGGTTTGGTCGGAGAATTCCGTGATTCAAAAGACGAGATTGAGCTAATACAGCAAATAAGTAACCGCGTTAGTTGTTTATAGGAATTGCAAGGATTTTTCTAAGTAGCCTCGTAATCTTCAGGCCTATCAGCTATTAAAGCTGAGAGAACTGCGTCGGGTCTTTTTCGTCTATCCTTTGCATGTCTTTTCCTCCATCTTGATATTAGCGTTACTACTCGAAATAATATTAAAATAAAATGCAGTAGACATATGTATCCTAACATCATTTTTCATATTTACTTCGAAATTTCAAGATAATGCCTGCGCTTGAATTCTTCAAAACGGTGGTAGAGACGGATTAGTGTTATTCAGAAAAATATTTTGTATATATATATATATATATAATAATATTTTTTCTCTAGTGCTATTAAAAATTACTGTTAGCACGGTATATTATGTTTTTATTAGTATTTACTTTTGACTACAGTTACATATAGTTATATGATTCTAACAAGAAAAACAACCTACAATCCTTCTCCAAAAATGACACGTTTTTCACTTGTCGTCACCGCTCTCTCATAAAAGCAGCACTATGATACCATATACATAATAATGATGTAATGCGTTATAATTCGAGAATATAGCGATGTTATAGTTATATGGAACTTTTGAGGCATTGGATATTTTGGAGGGAGCAGCATTTAAAATATTTAAGTAAAGTAATACTTTAAACTATGTTTTTGTATCCGAATGTTTTTTTAGTTTAATTAAGGTAGGGATACGTCCCATGCAGTATTGCGTAACAAACCACCGATTATGTATGCAATTTTAAGCTGTTGTGTGTTAGATATGTTCAATAAAAATCACTACTAGCACGGGATATTAGGTTTTCGTTACTAATATTTACCTCTAAACAAATACTTAAGTAGTTGGTGAAACATACGTGGAGAGATAATTGGACATCCAATAAGGATGATGTTAAAATATTGTTACAACAGGTTTATCCAGAATACCGGTATTAAAGGGGAATTGTTTAAGCATAAATGTGTTGATGTCTGTTACTGTTTATGAAACAAAAATACTTTTCTTACACGATCAATATCAGTTCATACATAGTTTTACAGTAAAATTTCTATTCACGAATATTAGCAACTGTTTTAATAATATTAATTTATACACACGTAACAAACAAGTATAAAAGCAATCAATGTTTTGTGTTTTTTAAACTGCACTTATAAACTATGAAGAAGTTGAAAAAAATCATCATTGTTTAAATACTGCATTGGCACGGTTGAGTAAACGTCTTTTACTTTAAATTTAATTTGTTTTTGAATAAAACCGATTTAAATTTAGATTTTCACTATTAAACCTGCTAAATCAAACATAACACTCTTATATTCCCTCTGGGTGAGATAAAACGACAAAAAAGCGGGAAGCCGATGTCCGGATCACGTGGTATTAAACAGCTGCTGGCCTTGTTTGTGTTTTTCCAGCAGCGTCAGCTTTGTTTAATTACAGCCATCTGGTCTGAAACTATGCAAAATTTAATTTAATATTTTAGTTTAGGACAGTTTGCTTTCCTTGATTGTTCATTTGCTAATTAAAAAGTAAGGGTGCTGCTTTCCGTTTGTTTCCAGCTTGGTTCATTATTGACAAATATAATCAGATCGCTTCCAACAAAAGTACAAGTAAATTTTATACGAAAACCGAAAAGTGTTTGAATAGTTATTTGTGATAAATATAAAACGTCATAACTCTCATCATTCCAAGGCCAAAAATATGGGCGTTAGGGTATTTGAAGTTTAACATTGTTCTTAAGGGGTAAACCTTAAGATAATTTAAGCCTTCTTCCCAACTCTTTACTTTAACTTCCCAACACTATCGCTAATTTTCTTTGGACTTAAATATTTTCTAATACAATAGGTACGATTTTGAAATCTTTAAAATGATATTTCAAACACGCTACTTTACTTATAAACCATGTTTCTAATCATTAGATACATAAAATTAACAATACGAACTATTATGTGTATTATATGCGTACTAACTAACTACTAGCGTAAAAATTTGTTTTCATATTATTATTAACAAAAATTATTGCTTTCACATTAGTATATACTTGGTACTAGATATAACTTTTAAATAAAAAATTTTAATCCAAAGAAAGTAACTTAAGAATAAAATTTCTCTTTGAATAGAAATAAATATGTGTTTGTTAAAATTATAATATAATTTATAAATTGTATTTCGATTCTACTGTTTTATATTTAAAGGGAACGAAAGACAAAATGCAAAATATTATTATAATATATAATATATAAAAGACAACCTCAAAATATGTTGTACATGATCTATTCATGTAGAAATGAGCATTTCTGGACTTACTACCTCATATTTTACTATAATGAATTATTTTTAGTATATAAACAAATGAAAAAGAATTTGAAATTATTATTGTACTTTTCAGGCCAAAACAATATAACCTGTTGTACAATTTCCTTTCTAAATAAACAAAATATTTTTATTAAAATTAAAATTTCAGTTAATCAATTGTACTTTAATTTTCTCATCGCTACTATTTTATCCTCTAAAAGACAACAAGAGAAAATACATCAACCAAGACAACCTCATAATTCTCTGCAAACACAGTTAAGATAATTATAATGGAAGCGCACTTTGATAGCAACTGTGTAGATGTAACCCTGGAGCCTACTCCACATTCCAGACCACATAACTACCCTCCCCCAGCATTCACGTCACACATGAGCCATTATACCTATTATGTATGTAGACAACATAGACATCAACACGTTACATTTGTAATGTGTGGTTAATGTGCACTATACATGTTAATTAGTCATTGATTGAACGAGTAGAAACTAATTTTTCATGCACGGTTTTATACAACCTTATAACAGAAAATCGAATTCATATTATAATATGAATTCGATTTTCTGTTATTAAAAAGAAGACGTATAGATAATTGTATATAGAAATTTATAAACTATAAAATACTTACTCCACTATAAATATTAAAACAAATGGCTATGTAATATAATCGAAAAAAGATAGAAAACATTTAATCGTGTATTTAAAAACTAGAAAAGCAAAAAAAGCTTTAATTGCAGTTCATAACAAATTCCAATTCTTATACATAAATTAAACGTCTCATACTTGTACATTAGCAAGCCCCAAAACGAACGTGTTATTTTTATCATACTAAATTTAATGTTAAATTATTCAATAAGTGTTGTTATGTAATATATACTTACATACATTACAACACACAGGTTTTTGATTGATTGTTTCCACTTTTCAGATTCATTAAAGATAACAATTTTAAGGTATTTATAGAATTAGTTACAGAAAAAATCATATATTATCAGTAAATAAAGCTTGGGGATTGTGTATTTTATATAGTCGTATATACATTTGTAAGATACTGTGATTTGTCTTATTGTATTTATCCTTGCACAACCTTACAGTCCGGGAGACTATTGATACGCTATGACATAACCTACTCGATTGTTAGTTCTGCAAGTGGCAATATGGTAGAACCAATTATTTATATCACAACCCCATACTTAATAGTTATCCCTGTACTTGTAAGTATATGTACATGCTTGCTTAGAGTCCGGGAGACTACTCATATGTTAAGACTTACATTACTCTATTTCTAGTTTAGTATGTGATATATACAGTAGCGCAAATACATAAATATATATATATATATATAATTTATAAACACTAATGATCCATGTAGTTGTAGGTGTGTCTATAATGGAAGTGTCTATTGTAAGTGTCAGAAGCAGCAACTTAACAACGAGACTGTCTCTTTTTGTTCGCAGCTGTTAATCTTCTTTGTTTCAGTGCAGAATAACAGTGACCTTTTTTGCCACGAATATAAATTTAAAATGTTTCATATTTAAACCTAAAACGCTATATTACTTTAGTTTTATAACATAACGGTTTTCATAAGCATGAGGTTATTGTTTTCTGAAGTTAAATAGAGTACGATCAATAAACAGTGCCAAGGAAATCCTGTAATAGAATAAAAATATTTTAAAACTTTAGCTTAAGAAATATTTTGACATTCATTTGCAGGTAATTGTGAAACGCATTATTTTCACAGATATGTGGCTCTGGAAGAAATATGTGGAAAAATATCTAATACTAACACTGTCAAGTTCAACATTGAGAACAGGAAATGGAAAAATAACCATATCGTCCTATACATAGCTTTTAATATGTAAATAATTTATTAAGAAATCGCATTAAAACTCATACAACGTATTCAATACCCAAGTAAAAAATATCCAATTCCATTCTTTATGAAGTTATCTAAAGTTTACTACTGTGTTTTGAACATGTTTCTAGTCTTAATGATGGATGAAAAATTAACAGCTTCACGTTAAAGGTTTTTTAATCGTTTCGTATTTTTATATGCTCCTTTTTATGATAAAGTTATGAACAAAATCCACTTAAAAACTGATTTTCCAAGTTTTTGTCATTGTATATAAATTATATAAAAATTATATAGCCTACATAATTAAAATTTTGTGCTCTTTTCGTAAATAATAGCTAAATCAATAATAACTTATAGAGATAGATTATTGTAAAAAGTATAAAACATTTGAAATATTTGATATATTATAACTATTTAAGGTAAATTTGTAGTTTGCAGTTATATAAATATAAGATCTTGTGTATCGATTGGACTAGCACACCATAAATTACTTTTTATTTCCAATATTGTTCTTCTTAAATAATACGTTGTAACTTTGAATTTTCCCACTATATATTATCATTCAAATGGTAGATATAATATTAGATAATAAAGTTTTCTATTGAGAAATTATTATTGTATATCACATTTTGCTATCTAACTAACACAGGCGTCAATAACATCTCAAAAAGAGATTTCAGTTATCAGGTGAGGTAAAGAAGTCGGATATTTGGAGCACGTACGCTGCGTTTCTTACCGGAAATTTCTTGGTAACAAAGCGGAAGTTCTTACTTCAGTTTGTTTGGGTGTTTCGCAACTGTTATCACAAGCTTCGAAATTATAAACTTTACTAGATTGGAGGAAAAAGTGGAAAACATACTCTGACAAGGTTGCACCAAAAAGGCGAAAATAATAAAAGAGAACATTTGAAAACTCTAACTATAAATAACTCTAACTATGTAATATATATATATATACATATAGCTATATACATATAGCTTTAATTCTCTAGATAAAGTGGTGTGTTTATTGATTATTTATGAATTTAACATACGATTATTGTAAAATAACTCACTTTTTATGAGGGCCATACATTCGATTAAGTTTAATGTTAATCATCTTTTATTATAAAGATAGGTTTTATACTCGTACACTTATCAGCTATGATTTATATAAGTAAAACTATATTTTAAATACAAAATTGAGACATATTAATTGCTTGATTATACAGTAACTATTACAATGAAAAACATATTCTAGATAGTAGCAAGGCATGCGCACAAACGCCATGTTCTCGTTCGATAATAAATTCAAAGATCCAGCCTTTTAATAATTTTAGATCTGAAACATATTTTTAACATATAAATATTTATTTATTTTAAATACTGATTTATAATAATGAATGTAAAATTATCGGATGACATGTTTATTTAATAAGTAACATAATCGTTTATGTGGCCCATTAAGGTTCAGATCACAAAGTACACACTTTTTTGAATATTACTACAAATACAGCAGAATACATGAGGCTCAAATCATGGAGTATTATAAGTGCTGGGTTGTTTGTTTTTTATGCAGCGTCATCTATGCTTAATTAAAACCACATGGTTCGAAACTTTTGAAATGATATCTAATTAAATGTACCCAAAAATATTGTTTCTTGTTATGTATTTTTGAAATAATGACATGTATGAAATAGTTTTGTGGTTTTCTTGGATTTATATATCTCAAAGAAGTTAGTTTTCAGTTCATTAAGTAATGCGTAAGTAAGAGGAGACGCACTGCATTAGAATATTTACATTTTACGAGAAAATAATATGTCATTCCTAGACAGGGTGTATGGTATCTCAAAAGTCACTACTGATTATTCAATACGAAGGAGAATCCAACATAGACCGCATCGATTGTACCGAACAAAGTTCAAGATCGGAGTAAGTTAAGAAATAATTATCGGTGTATTGTTATAGCAAAGTATATAAAGGTATATATAACTGTTTTCTACCTAAAATACATAAAAATAAGGTATAATTTAATCTTCATAATATTAAAACTTAAAACATATTCATTGAAGTTCCACATATTCCTCTAGGCGTTTCAGTTCGTGCGATTGTCTATTCATCAGTGGAGATTAACGTGCTCTTTAATTATGAGTAATATTGGAGAAGTATTTATTCTAGTGCCAGCATTTCTTACCTTGGAAGAGGAAAAGTTGCGGTGACGTAAAAAATTATGTCTAGATAGGATAGATCTCTAGTAGAACAAATGGGGAAGAATTTCATATCTAGTTTGTTTCTACACTTCATTGAAGGCAATAAATTATTGCTTAAATTATTTGGAAGAGTTACTCGGAATTTTTTTTTTTATACATCAATTGCAAGAAATAATACCAACATTAGAAAAAGTATATCTGCACATGAAAGATTGGCAGTTACAGAAAGATAAATGTAATTATAAAAAAAATTGCAGATAACAATGTTAAATATAGTGCTATAGCAGCGTGTACACGAATTACCCGGTGCCCGAAAGCTTGACGGAATCCTAACGTACTTGATTATAGAACCTTCAGAAAGTTTTATAATCAATTTTTTTGCTTTCCAACCGAAGATCGGAGTCGACAGCGCCTGATACACCGCACTGGATGGACTCTGAGACTTCTATTGGGGTATATAGTTTTCAAAGGATTTCGGATTTTAAATGAGCCGGAATTTAATGTTTTATTTTGAAGAGGAAGTTTTTGACGACATTAAAAGTTAATTTTATAAAACATGTTACATTATAATAGTAACCATTTATGAAGAATAAGGATAACCATGTCGCGAATCTAATTATACACACCAACATAACAATGATTCAATAATATATCGTTTCAAGGTTTTAAATATATCCTCTTCGTCAGGTGGAAAGTTAATTAATACATAAAACTAGAAAAGAAAGAGGAAAAGAAGAGAAAGAAAGGGTGCTAACATACCCGAAAGCTGCTTGGAATTCAGTCCAGACGTTGCATACGATGCAATTAATTGTGAGCACAAGTCATGAGCATGAGAAGTCAAAGCATAATTACACGTCACAAGCGTACTTTATCTACTGTATTCAACTTTTTCTTGGACTACTTAGGCCAAATCATGAAATTTATGTATTTACATGTTCCAAAAATTAAAGCAGTTCACTATTCATGTTAAATAGTCAGTTAAACAAGATGTGATGTACATATTTCACTGACAGTAGGGTTTTACATAGAATGACTGTTCAAATAAAGACATTAATTTAAAAGCGTCAATACAGCGATTAGGCTCGTCATAAACTGCATTTCCACATACTCCTCCAGGCGCTTCAATTCCGGCGATCAGTTACAACAATCAGTTAAACACTGCTATATTTGGGCTCTTCGTAATTACATTTTTGGTGTTAAAGAGAGAGGAGGAGTACGTCAAATTCAACAAATCACTGAGATAGGCTATTGCAGGACGACATGACTAGTGATTAACCACAGTGAGATTATTACACTAACAAGCAATTCATCATCCTCTGAGATATTAATAACTGACCGTAATTGATTTAACCCTAAAGTAGAACTGAAATATTGATTAATTACCTTCGGATTGAAGCACTGCGTCAGAATTGAATAATCAGTTATATGAACTATCTTAGAAGTACTTCATCAGTTACTGAATATTATGAATTAGAGAATATATCAACATGCTGCATAAAAGTGACTTTTTGTTCTAAACTATGAGTTTATTTATAACTTGTTTGGGTCTATTTTATAATAAAACCAATAACTAAATGTAACGCATTAAGTTTTGGATGATAAACAAATTTTTCTTTAACTGCCCAAAAATTGCCAATGCATTAAAATACTAATACTGGCACTTCTTTCCACCAACAATAGAGGATAAATAACAAAAATCCTGCAGTTTTGTTGATCGGCTTTATAATTAGCGTAATAAGTACGATACATTTTATATGCACTGTAGAAGGAACGGCAAATGTATCACCCTAAAGTCAACTGCACATTCCAGACCACATAACTTCCCCTCCCGGCATGCATGTCACACGGGGCTGCTACAGCTATTGTGTTGTGGCGGGGTGGGCACCACGTGACGTTCAATTTTGTGCTGGTAGTAGAATAGTAGTTGCATTCTAAGTAGTGTCTGAACAGGTCATGAACTATAGAGGGGAAGGAAAAATAAACAACGATCTTTGTACGTAAATCACTATTACTAGATTAATTGTGTCAATTATAAATATAGAAGTTGCTGATATGAGATTGGTTTGTATAGTAAATTTTTATATCAATCAAAAATAAAACTAAAACTGATACAAAATAATAAAACGTATTTTAATTATATTCTAAAAAAACTCAACTGTGAGAGAAATAAATGTCTCAAGTAAAATTTATGCTAAATCGTTTGTTTTGCATTAGAATATATTTGTGTTAATATCCAAACAAATATTGTTTATAATACAATTTCTATAATTCTTATGGTTACGAAAATAAACTAATTATAACACAGCATTACCGAACATTTCAGAACTAAAACAATATAATATGCGTAAATCAATCACCATTACTAATAGATTTATTCTTTTATTTGAAACTTAGTTTTATATCAGAGTAATTTTTATTTCTAGACATTATGTATTTTATAATTGAGTCTAGATTTTTTAATTTTCTGAAAAGGGTGCTTTAGGTTATATAAATTTATGTTTTAAGGGAGTCAGGGGACAATGTCGATAAAAATTGACTTCAAACAAATTTTATTATATAATTATAAAAATCATCATTGTTATTTTGGTAATAAAATTATTATTTTTTGATGACAGTAACTATATAAAGAGGCATTTCTACCATAAATGTGACGACAGAAGTTCAATACGTGAGACTGGCAATACAAAGCAACATTTTGGGTGTAAATATTGAAAATCGTCCATTATTGAGGAGCCTTATGACCAAGCAAACATTTGCTGTAATGACTGTGATAAAGCCTATTTTCGAAGACCTATAAAGTTCAGACCTCCTTCGACAGTGCTTGCATGGTGGGACTCAAAATCCGTGTGAGTCACTGAACAATATAATTTCGTCGAGGATACCTAAGTGAACATTTGTGTTGAAAGCAATTTTAAAACCGGGTGTTTATGAGGCCATATCCCATTAAAAAAGGCAATATTTTTTATTGTGAAATCTGAAATAAATTATAATATCTCCAGAACGCAACAGTGACAATTCTGGATGAAATTCGTATCAAGAAAAAGGCGGAGAACTTTCAAGAGTATGAGACAAACGCAGAAACAGGTTGCTTTGGCTAGAAGACGATTGCAGGATGTACCTAAAGAGGAAGAAGACCCATACAACCATTCATATGCCACTATTAGGTCAGTTTAAAAATGTGAATGGAATGTTTAAAATCGATTCTCTAAAAATCGTGTTTTTCTACAAAAGATACATTATCACAAGACCAAAAAGATATTTTAATTTTGACCCTTACACTTATACCTTTAATATAAGCATAGGAATTACCCATAGGTTTATTCAATAAAATTTAGTTAAGTTGTAAAAGTTATATATAAGTATAAAAAGTTATTTTTTAATAAAATATCAATATTTGTATAAGTCCTATTTTTATATAAAAAAAGTAATTATAAGGAACACAACAAAAATAATTACGTAATTATCTTGTTTAAGTTACGGAGAATACGTACCTCAAACCACTACATTTTTACCATGGTGGAGATAGGGACCTCCGGTCACCCATAATTTCTTAGGAACATACTGACTATACTATTAGAATTAAAGGAAGACCCCGAAGCTCGCTAGACACTAGGCGTCGGACTTTGGTTCTGAGTTATAGTTCCAGGTTAAAAATCTTAGAGCGCAAATTTAAATCTGTTCGAGACCGTAGCACATTTTATAAGTATCGTTTGAAGTGATGATTGATGAGGAAAATAGTCCTCAAATGAAGAAATATGTAACATTATTTTGAGAGTAAAAATATTTTTTGAAACTGGTTAATTAATGATGTTCACAAGACAAGTGTTGTCATTCTGTTATCTCGGCATAATGTTACTTGTTATCGATTTTCATATCTTACTAGTGAAAAAGTCTATAGCTGCTCGCTTGAGAAGCAAGTACAGGAGCCCTACATAAAGTAGCAGCATGTGCAGCACACATCTACTCCCAAGCGAACACCAAATCTCAATTTGCACAACTTGGTAAACCTCTCTTTGCCTACAAATCATGCTTATACGAGACGTCTGTCAGTAAAGTAAGTTTATGTTATTCACAATAGATTCTTCTGTGTCACACTGATACAGAATTATTCTTTATGATTTGAGTATGTAAGTTCACGTTTTATTATATATAATAGAAATCAATAAGGAATGGTTAGCAGAAGTTGATGTAACTTTTATTTTCGTGCCTTAGGGGTGATTTTGAGAGTGTCATGCTATAAAATTATGTTTTTCAACCCTTTTTAAAACTCTCTACGTTCCAACTGTGAGAAAACTAGAACTAGAGCGGCTAACGATAAATTTCTTTCGGGAACGAACTTTTCCTATTGATACTAATAAAAAATCTGCTTGGATTCCAATAAAATTGGCTTTCAGATTCTGCTTTAACACAATATTTATGCAAAAAATGATTATAATGTAAGGTATTAATATTTCCTTTTATTCAATATATATCGCTGAGATAATAATTAAATCATTCGACACAGAATTAACTGGACGGTAAGATAGCCTAAAGTGTCTCTGATAAGCTGTCATATAGAATAATAAAACTCAATAATACTAGTATGACTTGACAGTTTTATTTTTCCAGTATTAAATAATTCTAATAAAGTACGTAATAATACACAGACACACAAACACACAGGGCAGTGAAAAATCTCAGACTTAAGGGAAATCCTGATAAGCCACGGATATACGATTACCATAGAAATCAATTCAACATAAATTCGGTTGCTTCAGAACTATAAGCAACTTCGTGGCTCCAACATCGTTTAAGTACTCTTAAGTGACTGGTGATGTGCTCGAAATACTACTGGACTCAGTAAAGGTTACTGTTTATTGTAGAGCCAAACAAAGATATGTTTTTAGAATTTCAGCTCATACACAGTAATGTTTGACTTAATTTTTTCGATATTACGTACTGTTTCTAAACAGTGGCCATGCAAATTTTTAGTAATACAGTATACAGGAACATCGCGGAAACAGAGTTAAACACTGTAAACGGCGTAATTCCTAGCTGGTTTAAACTGAATTTTACACTAAGATAACCCTTTACATCACAAGTTCGTTACCTAGTCTCAAACAATAAAAGATTTCAAGATGAAAGCATTTTCCTTTTGTCCAAAATTTTTGGCATTGTTACTAATACCCATTTATTATCCAATAAAAAGTCCATATCCAATCAGTGATCTAAGATTAACTTTTAAAAGTGCATATGACTTGATATTTTGTTTTGAATGTCCCATGTGAAATTGTATTCTTTCCAACTGTATTAAAAGGTATATTTTATTTTAGATTTTCAAACTATGTGGTCTACAACTATGCTGTTTTAAGATAAAACTTCTATTATAAATTTATTACCAGTTCCGTTATAGCCGAGATTCAAGTGTTACAGAAAGCCGATCAATTAAACATATGGATTTAGGAACTGAACAATTTGTTTTTAGACTTGTGATTTCAGCAGTTCGTAAATCCTCTTTGTTTGTTCTGAATTTACACTGAATCAACGTTTTAAAAGATTTGCATATTTTACCAACCAAACTTACCCTCTATTTTAAATTTGTGTGATGTGCAATCAATATATAGTTATTATAAAGAAGTTTCAAATATGCCATATGGCTAACGAAAAGGATACATCAATTACGTCTTGTTTATTAGGTTTAGCAAAATAAAGTAAACAAAATTCGATTATCAGCGTCCTTAATGTCTCATAGCGTGAACCTGACCATGTTACCTGACCTCCCGTGACACTGTAAGCTTGGCTATTAAACCCCGACACCAACAGTAGCAGTGGCAGCACATAAATTGGCTCACCGCTTTATGTTATCCACACTCTGTGAGCTACTGTGGTTGTTATACACATACACTGTCACAGCATAAACCTCTTACCTGACCTCCCGTGACACTGTAAGCTTGGCTATTAAACCCCGACACCAACAGTAGCAGTGGCAGCACACAACTTGGCTTCATGTTATCCTCCCCCTGTGAGCTACTGTGGTTGATATACACATACACTGTCACAGCCTAAACCTCTTACCTGACCTCCCGTGACACTGTAAGATTGGCTATTAAACCCCGACACCAAACAGTAGCAGTGGCAGCACATAAATTGGCTCACCGCTTTATATTATCTACCCCCTGTGAGCTACTGTGGTTGTTATACACATACACTGTCACAGCATAAACCTCTTACCTGACCTCCCGTGACACTGTAAGATTGGCTATTAAACCCCGACACCAACAGTAGCAGTGGCAGCACATAATTGGCTCACCGCTTTATGTTATCCACTCTATGTGAGCTACTGTGGTTGTTATACACATGCACTGTCACAGCCTAAACCTCTTATCTGACCTCCCGTGACACTGTAAGTTTGGCTATTAAACCCCGACACCAACAGTAGCAGTGGCAGCACATAGATTGGCTCACCGCTTTATGTTATCCACCCTCTGTGAGCTACTGTGGTTGTTATACACATACACTGTGACAGCATAAACCTCTTACCTGACCTCTCGTGACACTGTAAGATTGGATATTAAACCCCGACACCAACAGTAGCAGTGGCAGCACATAAATTGGCTTACCGCTTTATGTTATCCACCCTCTGTGAGCTACTGTGGTTGTTATACACACACACTGTTACATAGCGTGAACCTCACCAAGTTACCTGACCTCCCGTGACACTGTAAGATTCAGTGTGCATGACGACAGCTGATGCCTATTAAAGGACAAAATGTTTGCTTCTTCCGGCTTATGCAAACGTACCTGTAAAGTGATCCCTGGTAATTTTTATGACATGTACTAAACAGTTGTTATCACAGTAGAAAATTTGTAAAATTGTGTATATTTATTACTATTGTTATTACTCATGTCGTAGTATTTTTGTCTTGTTTACCTGATTAAGAATATATACTTTACGTACATATGCAGGTCTGAGAAGCCTATTTCAGACATACAGTACAGCGTCTACTATCAGTCTTTGTAATTTACTTCCAGTCTAAGCTATTTCTAGTACCTCAATTGAGTTTTACTTTCTTCCCCTGATGGAGAAGACATAGGCAGGTCTGATAAGTCTGCCAAAAAATAACTTATGTTTATAACTGCTCTACATTTATTGTAAAAATTAGATAGATATTTTGTATTTTAAATCTGCATTACAGTCCTGACCAAGCACTCACTGCATGCTTAATATTTGATAAGAAATACAGTATATTTTTCTTGAAACTGTTAATTTTCTTATTTTGAAATATCTTACTCTGTACTCAACAGCGGTTACAGAAAACTTTGAATAAGAAGTGTCATTATGAAGTTTACTATATGTTTTCAACACTATCAATGAAAAGGAATTTGAAATTTAAATATTTTAAATAATTAATAAATAAATTAAAACAGGGTTATAATAATTCAACATATTTTTACGCCATAGTAAAACAATGTTTATAAAGAACAGTTGATTACATTTGATATGTTCTTTAAATTAGTATTTGGCAACATTAGATATCGAGACATGATTTTTCGAACATGTAGATACCGTAACCCGGAAGGACTTCAGAAATGGGAATGGGCCTGTATGTTAACCAAGAAGCCAAAGAGTTTTCATGTAACATTTCAATAAAATCGGTCCAGTATTGTTATGATATTTAGTAAAACACACATATTATAGATAACTGGTGTGTACTTTTTAACATTATATTTGATTTAATAACTTCATATAAACATTTTAAATGCATATGTTTTATTAAATTAATTGTCAACCAACGTTAATTGGATAAAACGGTTTTATATGTGTAATTAATTAAACTCAATATCAATGGATAATTCACATTTTTTATCACGGAAACTAGGTTTCTGAGAGTAGAAATAATTAATGGTCCATTAGCTGAGGAAACTAAGAATTTATAGGAGTTATGCCATGAACTAGCACTATTTGATTTTAAACCATTCAACTGTAGACCCAGTTTAATTACTGTTTGAAAACGTCCACAGTACAATGTGGGCTCCGAGAAAGGAATCATTCACCACAATTAATAGGGCGTGGGCTAGATATAAATTGATTCTGATCCTACACTGTAATTTTTCTATTTATTTTAGACTCAAATAACTAGTGGGTGTAAATTAAACTACCAAAGTGATATGTGCAAATATGATTGCATGTACCATACAAACATATTAAAACGTAAGGTACTTAGAAATATATACAAGTTGTATAACCGTTTACTAATATCTCATTTAATTATCTTGTTTATAAACTTTTATATTATCCTAAATTACAGTTACCAATTACCTCCTATCACTTAGACGAATATGAAGTAGCCTTTTTAAATAAACTAAATTTTAAGTACAAACTTTGTACAATTTTCAAAATAAACAATATTTGGGGCCCTGTCAATACTGTGATTATTAATTTGTATTGAAGGAAATCCACCCCTTATCACTGTAAACCATTCCATCTCTAAACACCAAACATAAAGGTTCATGAACTTAGGTAAAAATTACAATTCGACACAATAATGGAAGAAATATTTCCCAGCTATTATTTATTACCACCTACCTCATTAAATTGAAATAATCTTAAACTCCAACATTGACGAGATCAGACTTCTTCCTTAAACCGAAACGACACCAAAAATTTGTGACGTTAAGTATCTAAGTCCCTACCTTCTCGGTGTGCTCGGAAATCAGGGGCCTCCATCGAGGTGCAATCGGCAAAATTTTACTGGATAAATTTACAAAACTAATTTGCCATACTTTTTGAGAACTTTTACCAATTTTGGAATTCATATCCTTGAGGTTGTTTAAAAACACCTGTAGTATGTGCATCGCACACTACTTTAAAACGTAGCAAAAATGGAAATACAATTTAAATACATAATTTACCACAGTAATAACTTGTATTTAAATTATTGAAAACTTTTATAATTAATGTCAAAAAAATTTTGGTACCGTATTTAAGGCCTTAAAAGATATTAATCGTAAGTTTTACAGTAATGAAAATCTTAAAGTAGAGGTAAATCCAATTTGTGGCTTTGGCGTCAGAGCTGTTGGGGAAAGATGTAAAAGTAATTAGAGGTTTAGGTGGTTACTGGATTATTGCTTGTGTTCAGTGGAGGCTTACCAACGTAAAATGTTAACGTTCTAACATGGCTACTTTTCGGAAATTAATTTAACAAACGGGTACGTAGTAAATATTCTTTTCATTTACAAATATATTTACATTTTTTATATTATACACCTAATCATGTAATTATATGTATGTATATAAGGCATATTATTTAATACTAAATTACATCGATACTTTGTACCAATAAAAACGTATTTATGAAAAGTTTTGTTATATACTTTACTTAGAAAGTTAATATTGACGAGTTTCAATAAACCTGTCTACCATTGCAATAATTCTCATATTGACAATGAAATATATGCAGCTATGCGTCTGCAATACCTCGTTGTGCTGGTGCATGAAATTAAAATAATGTAAATCAATGAGTTTATATTCAAGTTATATTCTAAAGAAAAACCACATATTTATTTTAATTATTAAAACGATTCAACTAATTCTCAGCATTCAACTTAATTAAAATGTTTTAATTTAAAAAAGATTTTAGCGTTGAAGATTTATTAGTTTGTTATACATTATCACCAGAACTAATTTCAAACCTTCAAGTTAGTTGTCTTGAGGTTATAATACGGGCATGATTTATATAATAACATTATATAAAATGTTATATAGCATGTTACTATATATCTGAATATATATATTTTATATACACAGATAATTATAAAATTTCTATATATAATTAATATTTATATATTATATATATATATATATATATATATATATTTATATATATATAAATGTAATTATTGACACGTTTTATATATATATATAAAACGTGTCAATAATTTCGTATAAAATGACAGGTTACCGTTAGCGTATTGTTCATCGAGATGACAAGCTTCTCGGTACATTCCAGAGAATACAATCAGGACAAAATATAAAACTGTTATCAATAAAAATACATGAATAATTTAACATTACTCGTCAACGAAAGTATCAATAATTTATATTTAATTTGAAAAGATGAAAAGAAGCAAAACTGCTCAATAACTTATATTATAATCAGAATTTCCTTTCGGTTCGAATGTTTGTTTATTTTATGAAAAATTTACATTTGTACTAATTGCCATTTCTTATAAAACATTAGCTGTGAGGTATTTTTTCACTGTTTATTTTGCAATTTTGTTATTTTTTATCTTTTCTACTTGATTAATTAATGATATATCTATAAATATATTTACCGTATCTTGTCTGGAGAAGTCCTACCTCAAGATGTACGAACATTCATAAATAGTTTACTAAAATTGTTTTTTTTTTATATTTTCTAGAAGAGATTTAATTATTATCGAGACATTTAAATTATTTCTCTTTAAACATAAACAAAATAGTAATAATAAACCAGGTAATAGTTAATAAATAAGAAATATTGATAAATGTTATTATAGTGTGAAGCTTGTAACTGAATTATTTCTAAAAAATGGCTCTATATTACAAATCAGCACAATTACTGTAAATTATGAGAAAAAAACAGTAAAAACTAAATGCAAATAACTACTGAGAAATTAAAATACAATTATGAACAATCTAAAGTTTTCGGTAACAATGTGGTTTTCCCAAAGGTGAACAAACTTGTTTACGTGAGAGGAGAAACTTCCAATGTAACAAGTAGGGTGTATTTTCTGGTTCCACTCTGTGGTTTATTTTCACTTAAATTGATTAAATTAACCCTTGCTAGTTCTCATTTTTACTTTACACCTGTATTTAATTTACGAGTATACTATATTTATTTTTAAGTGTACGATAAAGAAACAAGAGGAAACCATTATAAATTTACATTCCCGTCAAAATCATCTTTCCTGTGTAGGCAGAATTCTGTGTAGGTACTTGAACAAAATAACTAACGAATGCCTATAGATAAGTTAGAAAACGTTTGTCTCTAGTCATAGATGTATTGTAA
Source organism: Homalodisca vitripennis (assembly GCF_021130785.1). Classification (NCBI taxonomy): domain Eukaryota; kingdom Metazoa; phylum Arthropoda; class Insecta; order Hemiptera; family Cicadellidae; genus Homalodisca; species Homalodisca vitripennis. The sequence goes on from NC_060211.1 coordinate 75,268,401, forward strand.
GCTTTGCTTGAGAAAAATAAGTACAGTATGGGATATACGAGTTGGATTGGATGATAGTCTGTTCAATTCAGCCAATTAATGAACTTCAATTACAAATTACGCCTAAAGGTATTACAAATTAGCTGGCTAGGTATTGATTCAACTGACCACGTGTTTTTTTATTCCTGATTTACGCATGTCACAAAGTTTTATTAAGGTTTATTTACCATAACCTTTATTGTAGATATTGTTGGGCTAGATGTCCACCTGAAGAAGAGATCATATTGCAGTTCTAAAAACTTGTTACTGAATTATTTTATCACTGTACGCTGGTAAATGTGCAAAAAATCTCTGTGACCTTTACAATTATTAGAATCTTAAAGTATTTTTGCCCTACTGAGTACAGCCATTATTGATAAGCAGGTGCTTATACCAAAATGTCAACAAACTGAAGGAGATATTTTATTTTCACTCAGCCAAAACTTATAGGACTACGGCCTAATAAAGTGAAGGCAAATCTATAACATAAATGATTATAAAAATATAGGTTATGGAAGATGAAATGTAGGCGTGAATATACTACAGTTTAATACTGCACTACAAGGTACTTCATTCTGCCATCTTGTTTCGTACTAATCATGATATATAACCCCTGTAAGGATTTTGACATACAAACCAGGTTGGTTACAGGATAAAGGAGCAGAGAGGTATTAGCTGCCCTAGTGGAATTAAGTAAATCATTATGTTTTATAGTAAAATGTATTAACTATTATTTAATCCTGAATATAATATATTTCAATTTGAATAAATTAAATGTTATTGTGGTAATACACACATTACAGACAAATTTATTAATTCTTACGAATTTCTAAACCCATAAAATAAAGTTGAATTTCCTATGAATAAGATGATTGGCTGATACAACATACATTTTAATTTTATATAAAATCCACCTGGGAGACCCATTGTATCCAGTTTACGGGTCACCGACTGAAAGGATATCCTCTTTTGTTGATGATCAGTTGCAACCACATGTAAAATCTCTTCCATCATATGTAAAAAAATTCATTGCATTTCATCGATCAAATTTCCTCTATCAACCAACCATTACCTGATGACTCTATTTTAGTAACAGTGGATGTTAATTCCCTTTACACTAACATCCCACATGAAGATGGAGTAAAAGCAGCAGAATATTTTTTAAATTCACGACCAAATAATACTAAACCTACAACACAATTTATTATCACGTTAATCAGAATGATACTTACAATGAACAATTTTAAATTCAATAACCAAAATTATATACAAACTTCTGGTACTGCAATGGGAACTAGAATGGCCCCATCTTACGCAAGTCTATTTATGGGCTTATTTGAAAAAGAATTTTTAGATACACAACGCTTAATACCTTTGAAATGGCTACGTTATATAGACGATGTTTTTTTTCATCTGGGATCATGGAGTCGATTCATTGACACAATTTCTTAATGATCTTCAAGATTTCTCTTCTTTAAAATTTTTCATGGATATATTCTAAATCTAAAGTCACGTTTCTAGATTTAGATGTTTTTATTGAATCTGGATTTCTCCAAACTAAATTACACATAAAAGAGACTAACATCATGAATTACCTACATTTCTCCAGCTGTCACCCAATGTACGTCAAAAAATCCATTCCAAAAAGTTTGTCAGTAAGAGCAAAGAAACTATGCAGCAGCCAATCTGATTTCTTAAACTACATTGAAAAATTGGGTAAAACCTTCAAAGATTTGAATTATCCCGAAAAAATTGTCAAAAATCAAATTAATAAACCGAAATGTCCAAAAAATTCATATGATTATTCAAAAGAACCTAAATTTATTACTCAATTCTTCCCTGGTCTACACAAAATTAATTCTATTATAAAAATTGGATTTAATTTACTTCAAAGTTACCCTGACACTTCTAATTTTATTTCAAAAGCACCTCGAGTAATTTTTAGAAGACCTCCAAATTTGAAAAACAAGCTTGTTAACACACTAGTTCCAAAATCTATCAACTATACAAGAAATGGATGTGATCCATGTAAAAAAATCACGATGTGGAACATGTAAAATTATGACTTCTTCAAGAGAATTCAATAGCAGCAGTACCGGAATGACCTATCCTATAATTGGCAAAATTGACTGTAATTCAAAAAAATGTAATATACCAAATTAATTGTAAGTTTTGCTCCAAACAATATATTGGCCAAACATCGAACCATTTGAGAATCCGTATGACAGGGCATAGGTTTGACATATTCCATAAAGATGAAGATAAACCATTGGCAAGACATTGTCTAGAACACAAACAAGACAAAATTGAAGAGTGTTTTAAATTAAAAGGAATACACCAACTACCACAATGCCCTGATGAAAACTACAACAGATTAAAATTAAAGCACATGGAGCAAGCTCATCAAATTATGTTGAAGACAAAAAATCCATTTGGTCTAAATTTAAGGTAACTTTTTAAATAATTTTAAAACATTCAAAATTCGCCATAAATTACAAGTTGCATTCCACCCTTTATAAAAATCAACTGTTCCAACAAGATTGAATTAGAAAAATTTCACGTCAGCTGGACTTTGTCAAATGTTATGCACTGTGTTTACATTTATGTTTTATTAATTTTTGTTTACATGTTATAGTTCTGTATTCATTTTTATTTAAAACTTCCTGAATACGGGGGTATTAAATCCCCCGAAATATAGAAGTGAAAAATAGTTCTTTTCTTTTCTTCTATTCAACACAGTGATTAGTATATATATATATATATATATATATATATATATATATATATATATATATATATATATATATATATATATATATTATGATCTTAATCGTATTTGAATAGGATTTTGCAACTACAAAGGCAATGTTTTACTCTCTGATTTCATTTCCTGGGAAAGTCTATTGTGCAAACGAGTTAACTAAGCGTAATTTAATTTCTTTACACTCTCTTGAAACACGATGGTTTTTTTTTTATTTCACTGCTAACAAGCTACTCCCAAGAAAAGTTTCTTGCAAATGTGTTTTATGGTAATTTGTATTAATATTAAAGCAAATTTATGTTTAAGTACAAATATGTTCAGAATATTTTAGAACGTTTTTAATATTGTATTATGATATATATTTGTTCTACATAGTTTTACAATTTACTATTATATAATATAAAATGCTTTCGTAGTTAACAATCACGAAATATAATAACTTTAAGTAGCCTATGTTTACCACAGTGATGCAATAACAAATATGTTAACTGAGAAAAGCAATCTCTCAAAGGTATATTGTATAAAAACAAACTACATGCCTTATTGGAGACCCTACATGTTAATGTAAGACGACATGGAACACTAACAAGTGGCAGTGGAGTATTTTGTGAACCGTAACTCAAAGTGCATTAATATAAACCCAATCACGCAGATATATTTGTGTTTTCTTTTTGCTACACAAATTGACCACTAAATGTATGCGGGCATCTAGTCAGCACATTCTAACCGCTTCGTTTTGAATGTCCCAAGTACCTGGCGTATGAGTAGCTTGTTACAGGGCTACGTCACGAACGTCTGCTTTTTATTCTAGAAGTAAAACCCAATAACGGACGTTTTTGTCAGTTTCTCGCATAATATGCAACTTTGAGTAATAATTTACAGCTACAGCTATTATGAACTGTAATATAAATAGCCAGTATTTTGGGTCAGCTCAAAGTACGGGCGGTCAGAACCAAGGTTGCCTGGTCTTATCAGAACTTAATATATGTAAAAGTATATTAATGTAAAATATATTTTCCATTTGAAATTATTCCAAATGTTTTGCAAATCTTTTATACCTTTAAAATGTCTTTATTTTATTGAAGCCACTACTTCTTTTGACGGGTTATTGATGGATGTTACGCACGAGGAAAAAAACCTTCCTTTCGTGTCACAGAACGTCGCGTCTTGCTTGTTCGCTCTATAACCGGTAAGGGTGGGACTATCGCAGCCATTTTGAGTCAATGCGTTTCTTTATTCAGTTAATTGGCTATCCAGCCGCGCTAGTAAGACGTTTCTGCCGCTCTTTTTTTAAAGTAACTACTTCCTTTATCGAGCTATGGATTTATGTTTAAAGGATTAAAAATAAATTAATTAGGTATTTTCTAGCTGAAAATGACGTAGTGTTATTTAATCGTGGAAGACTTTTAGTCTTTCTGTTGATCATAGTTGTAAACATTACTCAATTTCTTTGGGCCTTACATTACATTCACTTAAAAAAATTAAGTAAAAGCTGACTTTAATGCAAACTTTGCTAAAGAAATGTCAAAACTATTAATTGACTGTGTAAAAGACAAATTATATTTAACAAATTTAACTGAATTTTTAATTTTTATTCAGTTATTATAAACAAATCTTTTCATTTTTAAATATAATGAAAATGGAAATTAAGTACATTTTTAAAATAAAAGATCATAATGAAAATAATACTGATCAAATTATAGAAAATAATAAAAACTATAACAATGAAAATTCATTAATATCTATAACTTTAATGTATGGAAAAATATGATCATTTTAATATATTAAATTAAACAAATGTTATAAAAATATGTTTAAAATTAATATAAAATATAAAACTTTTATGGTAAAGAATTAATTGTGTCCTATTATTTAAAAATATACAAAATAACCATTTAATAATTATCAAACGTACTTTTTCAAGATTTACATTCACGGCCAGTTGTAAGTAGTCACTTCTGTCGGTCATTCCCACGACTGCCTTTCCATTTTTTTAAATTAAGATTAGCACATAATAATATTTCAGTAACATATTCCGATTTGTAACTCTAATATTTGTACATATAACACGAAATTTGTTCCACCTTATGGATTAAAATAATTATCGGAATATAATCTATTAATTCAACGTATGACACTTCTTTTAAATATTAATATCAACTTATCGTACAATAAATGATAAAAGTAGTTCAATTCAAATTTATGTTTTTATTATGATTGAAGACATTAGTGCAATTGCATATTCTAAAATCTTCTGGTGCAGCAGTTTTTTATGTTGGTTTAACTAATGACTTGAAACTAATTAATTCAGGTTGTTTTTTTGGCAGGGTCTTGGTCTAAGTTCGAGGTCAAAGAGTTCGTGATCAACCTTCGTGGCAGCAATTATTTCGTGATCATGAAATAATATTTTTCAAGTTACCGGCTTGCATTATATTAGCATCCAGCGGAGTAAAGGTAAAAGAAATTATTTTAATATTTAGATGAACGGAGATTTATTTAGTAACTATGAGTTTATCCAAAGGGAACGTTCAGGGCTATAGTACTATGTTATGTGTAATTCATCTATTCGTCCCAGACACGTGTCAGTTCATAATATCCTAAGTGTTTACAATTAATAATTGTCAGCTTTGAAGGCTAAGAGTTATTTACTAGTGTACACCCCCTGTACTTCGGTATTAATTTACCATGAAGTTGGAAAATTACGGTTTCCAACCAGTGATTTGAATTAAACACAGCTGACGTGGCAGGAAGAATACGAAACAGAGCAGCTGTTTACTGCCACGTTATCTAGACATCGCATCGGCTGCTCCCTTTTATTGTCATTTTAAATCTGTCCCATGGGAAAAAAATGATCGATTCATATCTGTATTGTTCTTAGTGAATAAAAATTCAAATAAGGCTTATAAGTATATTTTTAAACAGCTTATGATATTAGTCTACTTCTCAACTAGAGACTATATTATACACTATAATCCCTCATTTCCCTGTAAAATAACTTTAATACCTGTAACCGGCTACATCAATTTACTATACACAGACTCATATCACAAGGTGATACATTAAAAACCATGAATTTTAAGCATACGCGTCTACACGCACGTTGGTCTGTTTCCTCACACGCAAACTTTCCATTTTGTATGAATCAAATAGAACAATTATTTCGTCTTAAACGGTACCCCCAACATGTATTTTAGTCAATGCTACTCCTTTATTAACACTTCTAAGGCATTTGATAGTATGTTATTTTTGTTTGGTTATAGTTTAATAATTTCGTTAAATCTTTATAAAGAATTTAAAATGGATAATATTCCTGAGAAGCTGTACATGTTCATTTCTGTATTTATGCCAAGTTTTACTGTTATTGTAATGATTCACTATTGGCATCAATGAAAGCTCGAGCATGAGCGTTCACACGCAAGTTCGTGGTATTCACGCACGAAAACACTTACCATTCTGTATATATAAGAAAATTTATTTTTTCGTTGTAAAAAAGCAGCTATTGTGGACAGGGATAAATGATACTCCTTTATTGACAATTATCAAATGTTTACTATGTTCTTCTTAGTTGTTAGTGAAATCAGTGCATTGTAAAATCTTCATTTTGTTATTCTTATAAACATATCATAAATTAAAGGCTATTGGATAATTGTTTCTCTATTTATGTAACTGTAATCAAGTTTTGTATCCTTCACTCTAATCGCAATAATTATCTACAACTCATTTATTAATGTAATATATCTCTTTTTTAAATTAAATAGAACAATTAATTTTAATAGACCAAATTTGTTATTTATTGTACTGAATGATAAATAGATTTTACAAGCTAGAACTGTAATTTTTATTAGTTTTTATTAGTTTAATAACTAATTAAATTAAACACATTTCTTTTTTGTAAAGAAGTGCATAACTATGGTTATGAGGTAAATAGGTTACTGTCTGAACTGTTATGGCCTTTTGTAATTGATGATGTATTCCAAATGATGTTTTGGAAAATATATTTCTTCACGAAACGTAGCTATTGCACAGTTAAATATTATGATGTTAGCATGGTATTTGAATAAAGGAGTAGAGACGAGACAATTCTTGCTTAAGACCCACTTGGGTCCATTGACTTATTACTTTTTTGAGTGATAAGTCAATGGACTTGGACTACTTATTTTTTTAACCAAACATAACCGAGTTATCTGTTACTTCTTGAACGAATATCCACTTTGCATATCCCTTTTTGCACGAATATTGTTCTTTTTATCCATTGGCGTTCAGCTGGTGAGCGTATAAAACGATACGTTTGAAGAAACTTTCAGTCACGATTTTTTATCAAAAATGTGTCTTGCTAATAAACTTGTATACAAAAAAGTCAAATGCACTATAGTAAAATTATGATCTTATGAGTTTTTTTTTCGTAACATTTAATAGAAGTATTAAAGCACCTTAAATAGTTAGATATTTGAAAAAAATTTACTACCCACATTAACCCTAAAAATGCTGCTATTGCGCTACGCAGTGACAGCGAGCCGCCCTTGCGCTAACATCGCGATACGCTAGGTTAGGTCCACGGTTCCTGCCAAAATGTATGATATGCCACAATATATTATTAATTAACTAATAAAACGGCATTGCTAATTTATCCACATGCCGTATTTATTTTGTACATCTTAAAAGACATCACTGTAGATGTCATTGTTCGACTTTGCCAGATTTTTTTGGCTTTTCAGTGGGCGAAAACAATATATTATCTGATCCTGTGCTTTTTTCTAAACATAAAATGTGCGCGTTTTATATATATATATTTACTTATTTATTATTATTTTTATTTATTTTTTATTATTATTTTTATATTTTTATTATATTATATTTTATATTATATTTATATTATAATTATTATTATAATAAATATTATTATTTATTATTAATTATATAATAATATTTATTATTAATTTCAATAAACATTGAATCGCAAAAAGTACTTGCTCCGCCGAGAGTCGAACCCGGATCACTTGCCGGGTGATATATATATATATATATATATATATATTTAAATTAAATAAGGCTATTGCCATTTATACAAATTAATGTATGTATATATATATATATATATATATATATATATATATATATATATATATATATATATTCACTTCGAGTGTATAAATGCAGAATTGCTCTATTATAACAATTATTATACTTCTCGGTATAAAATTTCCTTTAATATTTCGGCATTTTCCGTCTTCAAAAAGGTCTAATAAAAATAACACAGAAAACAAAATTAACATATGTAATATATATATATATATATATATATATATATATATATATATATATATATGTATTTATTTATTATGCGTATTTTGAATAGTCATGTGTGTGCGTTTAGTAAAGTGTTATGCTGGGAAAAATGCGAAAAAGTAAACATTACTAAACAAAAGTAACAATACAGATTTGTTATTCAGATCATAATAACTTGTACAGTATTAAAATATTAATGCCAAGTTTGTACCTGAAAAGTCAGATTACCTTTTCTTATCTAGAAAAAAATTGTTAAAAGAAGTCCTGTACTTAGGTACCTAAAGAAAAATCCGATTTCATTTATTTTTATCAAGATGCAAGACGTCTTAAATACTTTACTGTATAAATTTTTATCTGTTTTTAGGACCTGGCCTCTCTACTTGTATAATTTACAACTCAATTTTTAATTATACTGTATTTCATGGTTTTTGTAAGTAATTTATGTATGCAAATAAACTCATACTTCACCGTTGGTCTATTGTACCTAGCAACAAACAATAAGCTAGAAACTCGGTCTGAAGTGCGGACCATTGTTCTTTTATGTACACTTTTATCATGTTTATTTCTACTGGTCGTTATTTTGTTCTTTCTCTCAATTCCTTATTAAACACAAAGCACTCATTCTTTTTAACTAGTAATTAATTTTTTAATCATATATTACGAAATAATTTAATTATTTAATATATTAGCGATCTGTGTGTAAATTTTACCAAATCAACTTTTTCATACCCACGGTTTATACTTAGCCTATTTCTGCTACAACTCCAGCAACTGTTAAAATAATTAAATATTTAGAGTGAAGAAACACATCTTCTTCTCTAAACAAGTGTATATCCTTATTATTATATAAGTTTAATATACAACTTTCAAAGTTCGGTTAAGACTGACCAGAGACTTCCTGTTACATTCAATATGGTAGTTTATGGTAGCGAACATTTTTTATATAAATTTTGTAATTTTCATTATGTATAATATTATCAACTCGTTATTAAATTACATTAAAATTAATTAATTTAGGTTCCTTTATTATGTATACTTTTTAATACAAGATGAATTGGTAAAAATTTTTTAGCGACACATAAATACATTAGTATGCATATATCTTGTGTTCATCTAAATAATAATGTTTTTATAGTTATTATTAAGAAAAACATATTATGATATTAAATTCCAGTTAGAAAATTATGATTTCGCAATAAAATCAAAAGTTTTAGAGGAATTAATCAATAATTAATAAAACAACTGAACAAGTCTCAGAACAACTTAAACTGGGCAACAGTGGACAGTGTTTATCTCCAGTAATAGATATATTGTTGTAAACTTTTGTAACAGAAAAGAAAGTATTGGATGGCTACTCAATTACAAAGTTAGATGGTACTGATAATATACGACAATATACGTGCTTGGACTATGTTTCGATCTTTCTCTCCTTGCTGAGTTAAAACATTGGTAGCGTTATTACCTTGATATATCTTTTCCCTCACTGTGGTGATAAATCTTCAAAACCTAAGGATACAGGCGTTTCGAAAAAGACTTTATAATTCTGAAAATTCATATACATTTATTAAAAAAGGTACAGTGTTGGTTTTAGTGTTTGTTTTTTTATGGAACATGGATATGAAGTTCTTTTTACCTTAAACTCAAGGTAAAATGTTCTACGTGACTTTCTCGTTATCATGCAGACATTCAATCGGTAGTCGATTTCTTCCCAAACTAAAACTAGCATTGTAGGTGTAACTTTTACAGCGGCGGCGTATATTCTTGCTCTAAGCTCCGGTAGAGTGGTGGGCAAAGATGGTACATTCACAATTTCCTTGATGAAGTGCCAGAAGGAAACTTCTAGCGGTTTCAGGTCTGGAGAACGCGGGGGCAATTTCAGTCCACAGTACATCTCAAAAACAGAATGTGCCGTAGTTTTGCATGCAATCTTAGCAGAATCTGTCACGCAACACGTATTGTTGCGTACATTGTTTCTTACTTAGATACACCCTGAAAATACATTTTTCGTATATTTTAGAAAATATAACGCAGTGATTTTTTACAAATTTACTGGCGTAAGGGAATATTTTCACATTATTATTACGGGTAAACTTTATGGCAACGAACAAATTGCACAATAAAGCAAATTTCCAGAAAACTCACTACATTCATAAGATATTTTAACATGTGACATAGTAAAACACGTAGCCTAATGGAATGAGCTGTATGTGTAGTCTAACTATCCCATCATGTACAGTATCAAATTATTGTGACTATGTGTCAGCCTTTACTATTTAAACACTGATATGAAACCCAATTTTATGAAAAAATTAGTGAATGTATCATGAAGGAACATATAATGAGAAAATAAATATCTGTGAACTTTACATTTTGCAGATTTATGATAGTGCATGTTCAACTATAGAATTTAGCAGAGTGTTGTTAAATTAGCTGAACACCGTTTAAGGCTGAAAATTTTCTCGTTTGTTTATATCAATTTCTTTGTCGTATATTATATTATAACAATATCTGTCGTTCCCTACGTCAATAATAAAGTGGGATATTGGCTTGAAATTTTGCATAAACCCCACTGAAGCCTGTTCCGCGACGCATGGTGTGGTCTACTCCTACCTTGTTTTAAAAGTATTTAAGTATTTGTTTATTAGGAAGCTCATATTTCAAAATATACCAGTCCCTTTTTGTATGTCTTGTATTTTGTAAATAATTAATTCACGGAATAAACTCATATTAACAATTTTATTGTTCTCTAAACAACAACCAGTGCTTCCAGTGCTGATGCGAATTGAACGGAAAAATTAATTGATAACATAACTAAATTTACTGTATCAGACAAGTGTCTCGGTTTAAAAATCCAAACAATAACATTTTACTTAAATTATATTACAAATTTGTGGGTATTAAACTGGTAATTAAATAACAAGTTTAATAACATATTTAATTACATTTTATTATTCTATATGAAATTTTATTATATTTAAATATCGAATGAATGTTTAAAACTCAAACACCACACAGGAATGTCCACATATACATTGTATGAAATCCAAGTGTATATTGTTAAATTTTTGTACGTAACATACAATTTTACACAGATTTGGAAACAAAGTAATTTATAATCTTATTATAATAAGAAATTATTTATATTGGCGCATACTAATAATTGATACATTCTCAATTACATTTCCAATTAGCATATATGGTATAAAATAAACATATTTATATAAACCGTGAATGTATTTCCCAAAATGATATTGGTGAATGTAATATCACCCATTGACAATGTACGGTCTGCAGTGAGGACCATTGTGCTCTCATGTTCACTTTTATCACCTTTGTTTCTATTGCCTTTTGTTATCTTCTTTCTCATAATACGTTACATAATGTAATTTACAAATATGAAATTTTCATTTTTTTAGTTATATTATTTAGTATGAATTAATCAAATTATTAAAATATATATTGAGGCATTTCATACCTATTAAAAAGTCAGCTCTTTTCTCAGCCACATTCTACACTTAATCTAATTGTCCTGCTACACCAACTACTGATTAACCAATAATATATTACAAAAAAGCAATACATATTTATTAATACACTACTTAATATCACAAGAGTTTGGTCCAAACTGACCAAGAGACTCAATTTAGCCTCCAATGTGGTAGTTTACGTTAACGAAAATGATGTTTCATACAAACGTAGGTACTTAATTTAATATTTTTATATGTATGATAGTATTATACTATAATTATATTCCATCCCAAGTAATGTATTTATGTTACTCCATTATTGATACTGTATTTAGTGCAAGATGAATTCATAAAATCTATATAGCGACGTAAATAATGCATTGTTATCCGTGTATGTTGTATTTATCTTCATAATGATGTTTTTTTATAGTTAAAATACGACAAAAACATACTATAGTACTAAATTCCAGTAATAAAATTATACACATAACGTAGCACACATTGTGGGAATAATTCACCAATGGTTCACCTTTGTGTTCACCAATTATTCATCTAATGAGGCTATGGGATTACCTCTTCACCTATATTAAACTATATTTTGTAGCCTAAGTGTCTCTGATGTCAAAACTGTGTGAAGAGTTCACTTAAAAGCTTCATCGTCACAAACGTTTTTAACATCTCTTTAGATGAATATGCCACCAGACTTAATGAATAGTCTGTGACAGTGACAATGTCTAGACGCTGCACTAACAAGAAGATGAACTAAAGCTAAATTCAACATTCACATTGAAAATTATTATTTCTTAGAAGAATTCAGAACTTAAAGAATTGAACAAAACAACTGAATAAGACTCAGATAAAAGAACTGAGCTAGAGTTGACAGAGTTTATCTTCGGTGACAAATGTATTGTTGTTAACTCTTGTAATAGAAAAGAAAGTATCGGATGGCTAATCAATTGCAAAGTTAGACGGGACTGATAACATGTGAAAATATACGTGCTACTACAACACACCATCTTCCGAGTTTTCTTTCCGAGTTAAAATATTGGTAGCAACATTTTCTTGGCATATTGTTGCCTTAATTTGGAAACCCAGCTAAAAAGCCTAAAAAATATAGTTTTGACTCTAGCCAATTATAGTTATATATACCACAAAGAAGTTTTAAATACTTTCCTGCAGGCAAAATAGAAACTGTGTCAGCCTATTGAGCCTTCAGTAAGGCTCAGCCAAATTCCATGGTTGGACATGTACCATCATAGAACGTATTTTTGTCTATGCAGAAATGCAGGAAGAGTGTACTGAAATAAAATCTTGGTCCCGCGTTTTAACAATAAAATTCTCTTATCTTCCTTTTTGCTCTATGAATAAAAACAAATCTCAATAAAATCTTTAATGCAAGTTTAATCTGTTAATAGTACAAGGACTTAAAGTAAATAACTATAAATTATATTCCAGGCTCAATTATTTACAGTCCAAAATAAAACTAAATTGTATGATTCCTTGGACAAAAAGCCTGGTCAAGACCTACAGAAAAGTTAGACTTAACAAGAGGTAACAATGTTTGTCCCCAGTGACAGTTGTATTGTTGAAAACTTCTGTTTGAGGGCTAGAGATAAAGTATCGAATGGTCAAGTTGGATGTGATAGTAATGAAAACATACGTGTATAAATTTTCAGCATCACATATTTTGTGAAAGTAATACAATATTTTCTAATAAATATCTAATCAGTCATGTAAATAAGTTTAGCCTGTTCATTAGAATAGAATTGATTAATCCTCCAACAAATTGATATAACTCTTTTTCAAGTAACCGCAGTTACATAGTTTGAAATGTGGAAATAATATATTTGTTGATTTATTTTTCTTCAAAAAGATAAATTTAAACAATTTGATTCAAGAATCATTTTGCATCCTAATGAAAACATACGAATAAACAAACTATATGCCCAATTTGTTTTGTCTCCAAGACCATAATTTACAATCGGACAAACTAATAAGCCATACTATATATGAAGCCATTGCTAGTGAGTTGAAACATAAGTCATAACAAACCAGAAATATAAGTATTTATTTTAGCAGGAACATTTAGGAATAATTCTAAATTAGTTCTGAAGTCTCCAACTATGTGTTGAAAAATTATTTCTGTTCCGCTATGCACGTTTAAAATACATCAAAATTAATTTTTGAATTTTAAAAACGTAATGATTTAACTAGTATTAAGTTATATGAAATCTAAAGAAAGTACCGAACTTTATAGACTAATAACCCAACGTTATTATGAAACACATCAAACAAAAATAGTCTATTCATAATTAGGTTATAAACAGCAAAGACAACTATCATTTCCTGATTAAAACAGTTCATGATTCTGTATGAGTAATAACAGGTATATTAAATAGTTTGTGTAATTCAATGTGATTGTGCACACCAGACAGGAAATGTTTCAACTCGCAGATTTAATTTCCTGAGAAAGCCTTTTGTGCCAACGTGTTAACCAAGCGTAATTTAATTTCTTTACCCTCTCTTAAACACAATGGTTTTAAACCTGCTTCCACAAACATACCAGATTGAACATAAATCTCTTTTAAAACGTTCTTTACGACATTCTCTGTATCATTAAAGTGGCGATAAAATGGTAAATATATGCATACGTATAAAATAACTAAATAAATATTATGTCCGTGAACGAAATCATAACTGATTTTTGGGTTGGAAAACTAAAGCAATAAGCTTGTCAATAATTATATAAATCAATTAATATCGATTAATATCGATGACCTGTAAAATATATTTTCAGGCTTAAGATAGGAATAGATCAGAAGAAAAGAACATGACATTCGTCAATTTTGATAGTCCTGTATTAACGAATTCTAATACAAAAATATAGGATTTTGTAGGATATCATTATAGGAATTTTATTAAATATAGGATGATAACAAAATATGGTGACTTTCAAATAATGTTCTGTACTGTTATCCAAATTTCTGATGACAATATAAGCAATTATATGACGTACATTCGACAATGAACTGAACACTAATAATGTTCTGTCTACACGCTAAGGTGCTTCCTACTATTGATTGCCTGAATTTAATCCAGGGCCATATTACGAAACGCATATTTACATATAACTCGGTTGGAATAAGTGGGCAGAAGATTTACGAGTGATTTTTTTCCAAAATACTAGTAAAAACGGCAAAACTCGTTGACTGAGTAATGTTAACGAACATCGAATGTTGCTGTTTCATATAATTTCCCTTTGATACTGTAGCACATATACACACGGAATAAATCAATATATAATTGTAATACAAATTTGTCTTTCATACAATGCGTTTATATAAACCAAGGCATACTGACACCTGTTTAGTTTAGTCCAAATTACAATCTTGTGAGCCATCATTATAACATCTAGACTGAGCCCATCGTCTGAAATACCCCATGTATCCGGCGTAGCCGATTGCTGGAGTACATTATAACTTACTGTTTTAACCATCGAAATGAAAAATTGAGTAACAATCGGCTGTTGTCCTGCTTTGCAGGAGAACATTCAAGTCTCGCGTAGTAAGGTAAATCTCAAGCTGCTGAGCTCTACTGTTGATGTTTGGTCAACTGCTATCATGTTTGCTCAATATATTATAAAGGCTAAGTGATGGTTGGTGAACTGCCGATATACTTGGTCAATCTGTTATAGAGGCTAAGTGATTGTTGGTCAACTGCCATCATGCTTGGTTAATATATTATAGAATATAATTTTGGTTGTAAAACTGCTATCAAATTTGGACAATATATTATAACGACTATATGATGGTTGGTCAACTACTAATCATTCTTGGTCAATATAGTATAGAGTGTTGGTCAACCAGCACCATTCATTATATATATATATATATATATATATAGTGTGTGTGTGTATGTGTATATATATATATAAATTATATATATATATATATATATATATATATATATATATATATATATATATATATATATACTGCAGAAGCTTACGAAGCTAAAACTGCAGATAGTCAACTCTTTTGAACTCCTGTTTTGGAGAGAAATATATATAAATACTGAAAAACCCTATGTGGAAGACCATTAAAACATAATTCACAATTCATTTATCAATGGTGTCATAGGCTTATAAATGTTTGTGAGGTTGTAGAATTAATTTTTGCATTACTTTCAACTTAATTTCATATCACTGATTTATTTATGTAGTAAATGAGTGACTAATTAGGTCATTTATAGTGTACAGGAATTTAAATGTTCGGTTATAAATTTCTTGGTGCAATATTAATGTTTAGGATAGAAATAAATACGTGTTGAAATAATTAAAGTCAAATTAAAATTTATTTGTAAATGTTTTTTAATTTTGAAATGGAATACAGTCAATTAAATTAATGCTGAATTGCCGTTTGTTTGAAAAGTTAGTTATAGTTTCGAACCAGTGATTTAAATTAAACACAGCTGACGCGGATGGAAGAACACAAACAGGGGCAGTTGTTTGATGCCACGTGATCCGTACACCAACTGTTCCGCTTTATAATTATTTTCAAACACTTTGTAGGGTAATGAAAATAAATCATTTTATTTGTATTATTGTTTGTATATTAAAATGAAAATAGGGTTTATTTTATTGTTTTATACATGTCTTAACATCAATTATTAACTTACAATTATTTGTTTTACGAAGTGTATCCTCACGATTTTATCCCTAAATTATAGTGCGAAAACTTACTAGTATTTCTAGTTTCTAGTAGTCATTCTCGCGCAATTATATAATTTAACAGTAACTGTATGGATTTTGCCTAAGTAGCGTTTTCACATTTACAGAAAGAATGTCTAATTGGTTAAGTATTTTCGAAGTTGCTAACTACAATCATTTGTAGGATCATGTCAACTTCGATATTGGGAGTCTGACCATAAATTTCTTTTTAATATAATTTTTCAACAATTTTCAAATTATACGTTTCTTGTTATTAAAAAAGGGGTTTTTAGTTGTTTTGAGCATTATCCCAACTAAGTAGTAATAACTGACAAAACTTATTACATTTATATCTTGAATTTAAATGAAAAAGTTTTGAATAGTACAAAATTATACTAGAAAAATATAATATAATATTTTCTGTCTCACCTTTGTATAAAAATTCGTAATGATTTATAATTTTTTAGACCATTTTTTTAGAATGAATTCTCGTGGTTGTGGCATTGCTAACCTATTAAATCGATCAATTTCTAAATGAAAATTACTAATAATTCTTCTAACTCTTTATAATATTTGTTTAAATGATGTACAAAAAAAATTACTTTTACTTTAACTTTATTCCTGATACTATTGAAACTTTCAATAGTCGTACATTTCATTTAGTTATACTTTTTTCGACGAGTGATAGACATACTTCCAAAATTCCAGCTTCACTGAAACGGTTGTGTAGGCTACAATAGCAAACGTATTAATAATGGCAAATGTCTCTGTTGACAACGCTTAGCACAAACACTGTACTGTTTACCTCTCGGGCATTTCCCAGTACATTTCATAATAGAATTTTATATCATGATATTCTTCATTTGTGAAACTTACTATAGTAATAAAGGTTGTAAATATAGTTATATAGTAATTTTATTAACTCAAATAAGATTAACACTAAAATCAGTGTATCATCGCTAAACGATAAAAATAACAATTTAGTGGCGAATCAGTTGGGTAGTCCAACTATATTTTTTATATACGACTGTAATTTGTCATCAGGGCTTTTAAATCAGAATGCAGCTACCGATTCCAGCTGGTTATCGTTGAAATAATAACTATGATATTTAATATGCACCATTGTGGACAATGCTCATAACACTCGTCGTTTATTTCCGGTAAGTGTTAACATCATGTTTTATAAAGTAGAGATGTACAATTTTATGTAATATATATATATATATATATATATATATATATATATATATATATATATATATATATAAAATTGTTATTTTAAAATTAAAATATTTAGGAGTTTAATGTTTGCTTTGTTGTGGATAAACGATTGTATCGTGGCATTGCCAGCCGCCTCCCGTCGAGATCCATGAGGAAGAATTCACGGCACTAATAGGTCTTGTCCCCTTGGAAGAAGGGGAAGCCAGCTTTGAACCAGCCGCTCCAGTCAAAACTGGCAGGAGGCGGCACACCTTATGTTTAGGCTACCTAGAACCTTTGACTCCTAGGGAACCAATCCCACCACTCCGTCATCTCCCGCAGTAGACTACACCTATCGAGTTATTCTTCCTCCCCAGAATATCTTGCGGTTATTGATATGTCGCTCCTGGACATCCATAACGTTGCCCAGATTTAAGAGACATCGGCTTTTGCTGCGCCTAGTGTGGGTTCAACTGGAAGGTATAAACCAGCCATAAGTGAACCCTTCTGGGCACATTGTGTTGTCTGCTAGTATATTCGATAGCATTATGCTAATTTTAATTTTTTCAAAGCTATTGCATATGCATACTCAATAGCATAACATTCATAGCATATGTTATACTCCAATGGATTTATCAAGTTTGTTTAGTGCTTTCCTGTACATCATCAAGTTAGGGAATAACGATGGTCTATGCTGCGAGAAAGAGGTGACTGTTGAGAGATCCTGTCTTTTCAAGAAGCTCGCTTATCGAGTCAATAGTGTTCGGATACTATATCTAGTCATTGTTATTTTACTTAGATAATGACAATTGGTGCGACTCTGACAAGAAACAAAACATTCCTTTAGTGCAAACCTCATGGCTATGAATTCAAACAATAATTGGATTTTAATTGTACTTTCTATTGTGTTTTGAAACAACTAATTTGAAATACAGATGTACGAATATAAGTGTTTTTTTTTTCAAAAAACTGCTCTGTATAAGAATTGCATAATGGCTTAACTATCGTAAAAACTGTTACAATAAAAAAATGAACATTTTATCTCTTTTGCTAAAAATAACCCATTTTCAAAAAAATGTATTTAAATATATCTTAACGAAAAGTTATTTTAATAATCCTATTTCAAATTGAAATTTAAAAAATTTTTATTATTACATAATTTTATGGAGCGGAATACAGTGTGTAGCAATATGCGTTTATTATTTTATGTTTTATTGTGTAATTACCAACAATAAAGGATTATTTATAAATATTAACTATTTGAACACTTTTATCCTGTATGTGAAAAAAGGTCGTTGTAGTAAATATTAATTAAAATCAACTTCCAATTGTCTATAATTATAATAATTTATTCAATTGCTGTTACGTAGTAATTTTGTGTAAGAGGATTTACTATAAAATTTCCACATTCAAAATGAAACTAGTTTACAACCCTTAATAGTTGTTAAATTTTGGCTGATGCTTATATTTTATAGGTTAAACAACTCGCCGTTACAGATGTATCTGCAAACATTTACTAATACCAAAATGTCTTTACATGTAATTGCCTTAACATTGTCGCTGTATGAACCAGAATATTTCGATGATAGTCCAAGCGAGTATTTTGTTGTGTATCTCATATAACTTTAGAACTCAGTAGCCATCCGATACTTTTTCTTATGTTACAAAAGTTTACAACAATACATCTGTCAATGGAGATAAACACTGCTATCTCTTGCTCTGTTTAACATGTTTACCTAATTTGTTTGGGAAAGTTTAGTTTACTGCAGGAAACATTTTTGAAATTGGGTTCAATATTTATGACATTTCCATTCGGCTGTTTCAATATCAATACATTGATGTAATATAAAATGAGTACATTACAAAGAGGAAAACTAAATAAGGTGTTGTAATGAAAGTACACTTGTCACATTATACAATTTCTCCCTTCACATAAAATACGAGAATGTTGGAGAAAAAAAATCTTTTTCTATTTTAACTGAACTTTTTAGGTGATACATACTATAGATAGATTTATTTGTAAATTTAAAAGTAATATCTCGTTCACAGGTCTAGAAAAGAAAACTGAAAATGGCAGGTAAGAAAAAAGTTTAGCACTTTAAATATTTAGGTTAATAAGTGCGCATTAATTAATCTATAATTTCGTATTCAAATTTGTTCATACATAGTAACATTTTAAAGTGAACTGATAAGTGAAAATTAGTTAATTATATTTTTTTAAATGATAAGAGAAAAAATATAACAAGGGATAAAAGAAACATACGTGTATTAACAGTAAACACGAAAGCGCTATGGTCCGCACTGCAGATCGTGTTTACACTGCCAGTGCATGTTATCACTGACACCAATACCATCTTGGTAAATACGTGCGTAAAACGAGCCCTGCTTGGGGAATATTGTATTTCGAATGTTGTATTCCTTTATGCACATACTATTACCTTATACATTGCAAATATTTGTCGTTGGGTAAATATCGACAATGCGTGATATTAAACCTACAATGCATTGAGTTTGTCGAGTTTATTGACAATAAGTCCTTACTGACTACTTCATAGCGAAAAATATTTGTTTTAAATTAAAAAATAATAAATATAAAAATTAAAATTGAATCTTTTTACTGAACTAATTTTACTAACAAATTTAATAAATTTTAATTTAATTCTATGTACAAAGATAATGAAATTTTTTAAACTAAATTTACATCAAAATAAAGAGTTTACTTTTTTTAAATTATTTAATTGTTTTTATAACGTTATAAAATATTGTAAACCTAAATTAAATTCAATGAAATAATTTTCAAATTTGCCTTTAAAATAAATTTAAGTCTTATCAGTAATCATATTTAACATTTAATTGACAAATAGAAGGATTAAATAAAACTTAACTTTTAATCTCAAGTGCTAAGTAACCCCTCAGTTTAAAAATATATAATCGAATATGTATTTGTGATTCAATTCATATACCGGTGCTAACCAGTTGAAACCATTAAGTTTGTATGCTTCTATTGAGTGATATTCTACCTCAATAGTTTAAACATTTTATTGGAAATTTACTTACTTTATTAAATAGTTACCCACTTCAGAGCGTTTGCATAATATGTATTTATATTTCATTTATTATTTAATAACGCTTATATGTTCCTAGTATTTCAATATGCGTTGTATAGGGCTTGTAATCAGTTTAATAATATGATGTGGTATTGACTAAATGTTTTCATAGCTATTGTAAATTTAGTTCCCCGTACTGCAAGAGTTACCGTTACTACGCCATAAGAGTAAGAAACAGTTGTACCGTAGTCGAAGTGTTGCCAAATATTTAGACCTAACGGGCCTAGGTCCATAAATCTGTTGGTATACGACGTTATATACAATATTTCATTTTTGTTCAATTCTATTTCTATTAAATACAAACATGTTATTCTCTATGAAGAAATGTTTAAACTTATGATGAAACAGTTATAATAAGCTAATTCATAACTTTACCACAGTACGATGTAATTAAAAGGTAACAGATGTTGTTGCATACTACCCTATTCAACTCGATCCTCCGACAGTATTGTCTATTTACATATCTGTCGGTCCGCAATATATGTCGAGAACAAACTGGTCTATAACCTTGAAATTTTGTATAAAACATCATTACTAAAAAGTCTACTTGGGTGATGGGCATGTTACTCTGTGTGGGCTGAGCGTTAATGGACATGTTTATTGGTATTGTTGGTAACCGTGATGGTTATAAGAAAACCACTGAATAAATAAATTTGTAAAAAAATTGAGGACAGTGAAGTACAGATGACATTTTAAATGTGACATAGTAACACATGAAGCATAATGAAATGAGCTATAAACTTGAAAGTTTGCATGCAGCCTCATTAAGAGTTGTTACTCAAGACGGGTATGGCGTACTCGTATCTTGTTCAATAAATACAACAGTGATTTTAATATAATGTTATAACTATTTTATTTAGTGAATTAGTTAGTATAGTTATCAAATCTGATCCTAAATCAAATAACATCAAAACGTTTTCTTCGTTACGTTATTGTTCTAGATCAATGATCTATTAAAGATACGTATAAAAGGAATACAATTTTGAAGAGAAAAAATAAGATATTGTTGTGAAGAGAAAGGAGTGTTTAAGTGAATCTTAACCATACAGTGAAACGAGAAAATACACTCCACTTGTCCCATTGGAAAGTATTTCCTCTCACATAAACAACAGTGTATTTACATAAGAGTTTGTTCACCACTGGGAAACCGCATAGTGTTACCAAAAGCTTTGATTTGTTCAGGGTTGTTCCTTGAGCACTTAGTGTTATAAAATTGTCAAAGTGTTGTTTGCTATGCTGTAGTATTTAGTTGTATACGAATCTAAATCAAGGTTCAATCATTGAGACGTTATTCAGTTACATGCTTCAAAAATATATTTTAATTTATTTTACCGTCGGAAAAAACACAAACAATTTAAAAGGTAAAATTTCAACGAATTTGTGTGAGGTTGAAAAATAAAACTACATTTAATTTTGTATAATAAACTTTATTTTCATGTAAACATATTCGTGTTAATGTTCTGTTCTAGGTTTCGTTGGTAATGTATGCTTTGTACTCATGTTCTATTTGTTTTTACTAGTTCCCTCAGCATTTTTGGTGTTAAAGAAGTAAGCATTTGAAGCTACATAAATAATGCATGTGTAAGACATGATGCTATCCGATACCTTTCTCCTTGTTTTCGGACCGAAGTTTACTTTAATAAACTAATTGTCACTGGCGACAAACTTGGTTAACCCTTGTTGACTCTAACTTCTCTCTCGGACTTGGATACTTATTTCGGCCGAGACACTACACAATTTACTTTTACATAGGAAACACACTTGTGAATGGAATATCAAGTTGTATTTGTTTCCTCTTAGTTGTTTCTGGTAGTCTCTCGTCTTCTTACAGTCGATATGAAAGGATTCTTGAGAAAGTACTACAACTGAAATGTAGTCAAACATCTGGCATAAATTAGGGGCTAATTAAATAATTGCGGATTGGGGTAATTTAATACTATCAATTTTATAATACTGTCAATTTTATAAAGAGTATAATTCAAGTGATTTAACAACCTATTTATTTACATTAATCCATCAATAAGTATGTGAATGTCATTTATTGATAAAAGTGCAGAAATATAATAAAACACGTGTGTTACAGTATGATTTCGTCTTAATGTACTGAAAATTATACATAAAATATATTACTAAATTTGTGTAATGACGTATTTATAAAATTTGCGTTATTTAGGTACTGAAATCACATGAATAAATTCACTCTGTCCTCTTATCCACGTAAACAAAATGTGCATGTTTACTCATAAATACACTGTACCCTGCCAAATATTAATTGGTAGACCTTAGAGGTCTTGAAAGCCACAAACCGTGTAACTAAAAGTATTTTAGAAAGTACGTAGTCAAATATAAAATGTAGGCAAAATTGATGTCACATCCTAGAAATCACTTAAAATTACCTTTATTTTTTATTACTATTTATTTATGGCTTATAATCTTAAAAATTAGCTAAGTTTAATAAATTACTGATTTTAATACCAATACGAAATACAAAAAACCAATAAAATGTACTGCTATTAAAACAATAATCGTAAATACAACTAATTTATGAATATAATTAATCCATTTCCAGTTATCAATTACCTTTTAAAAGTTGGATGGCATTCAAAATTTTACGAACAAAATGTACGTTAATATTTTCTAGCATTACCTATAGCTATCGTATCAGCTTTTTTTCGCTGCGCTTGCTATACAAACTGTTGCAATGTCTATCCAACAATAACCGTAACTTTGTTTTATTAATTACAAATTATAATCTTTACAAGCTTAGAGATTTAAAACTTGAAAAAACTAAAGAATTTATTATGGTAACAATATTGTAGTGAGAAAAATTCTTTTACGAAAAAATAGTGTTTCATTACAACTGATGTTTCCTTTTGTACATAGTGTTACTTTCCATTAAACTTTATACAAGATAATTTCTCTATGTCTTTTATGACGGTCGCTTTTATTTAGATGTAAGATATATAGGTAATATTTAAGTTAATACAGACATACATAAATTTTGTTTCAAGTATGTACGGTGCTCTTCGAAAGTAATAATATTATTACAAAATATTTTAAGCGTTAACATTTGTTACAAATGACCGAAAGTACTGTAACTCAGCTGAGAAAATAATATAAATAGTAATACTAAACTTTTAGAGGAATTACAAAATAAATGGACAAGACCTAAATCCAAGTTAAACTGAGCAAGAATTGTCAGAGTTTATCTCCAGTGACAGATGTATTGTTGTAAACTTTTGTAACAGAAAGCAAAGTATCGGATGGCTACTCAATTCCAAAGTTATATGGGGGTGATAATATAGGACAACATACGTGCGCAGACTATCTTCCAACTTTTATAGTTCACACAGCGGCAATACTAAGATGGTATATTGAGATATCGGTATATGTACCGAAATGTTAAACCAAGAGGATTTAAACTGGCAAACCTATAAGATACTCACTTTATCGGGACCATAAAGCTAAAAAAATAATACTTTTTATTCGCAAAATTTTATTCATTAAAGTGTGGAAATATCATAATACAGAGTTAGTTAAGAATTGTGCATACAAGGTTAATTATTTTCATACGATGAGGAACTAAATTATGAAAACTCTATATAAAAATGTTTTATATTGAAACCTTAGAGTACACTAGACCATTTTTTAAAACACTACAGATGATCAGTGTTAGGTACTGTGCATATTTCCATGGAATATTTCTATTCCCCTAGCCACATACTATGCAACATTTCCCTGCGCTATATATAGTACTGCTTCAATAATGCGTTGTATTAAGACTTACTGGTTTAGACACATAGGAGGGTAGTAAAATTTTCACGAAACCCCAGAAAAACAGCATCACAAGAAGTTAAGCCAGTCGATCGTTGTAGCTAGCACAACATAGGTCTGTCATTTCCAGAACATCCAATTTTCGGTCTGGAAACTAACATATAAAAACTCGCGTACCTTAATTTTTCTGTGCAAGACACGTAATACATAAACTGTAGTTTCTGCAGCTCACTACTAGCTTTGTGAATTGATCTTTAGAAATACGTGCATATTTATCGTCAGTGAGCTCCACATCATCTTAAGGAGTCTGTGGATGACTTCCTTTCTTGGCACAAACTGCTTCATCCACCGAGCATTGCAGTTCCGAAGAGGAGGATTATTTTTTAAATGTTTTTTGAAAGTTCCGTTGAACTCTGATAACAGCAAGATTTTGCACGAACTCATAAACACACAACTATTGTTCTTGTTTAGCAGTAGCCGTCTCATAAATGGTTTCGCGTTAGTCAACGAAATAACTGAGACAAAAAATAAACTTATCAAAAAAACTATTAAACATTTTAATTTCCATAATCAGCATTCTTAATTCATGCAAGAATTAGTGAAAACTGTTTAGTTTCGCACTATTCTTCATTATCACTTGAACATATACAGAGTAGTGCTCAATAATGCATAGTAAAATGTTTTACGGACTTTAAAACTTGTTAATGTGATAAATATTTCTTATACATTTTTCATGTTTTTGTGACTCTTCGTCTGGAAATATGCACCTTGATATTGCATCTATCATTTTGAACAATCCTCAATTTACCTGTAGAAAAATTAAATTATTGGGTCTGGGTATTTTAACTATAAAAAAGAACAACAGCAAGGCAACATACATATGAAATCATTTAAATATTTTCAGTCATACAAATGTGTATACTGGAAAGAAAATGTATTAACTCGCTGATTTAATTTCCTGAGAATACATCCTCTGTTAGCGAAGAGTAATTTAATATCTTCATCCTCTCCAAAACCCAATGGAGTTTCACTCAGCTCCTGCAAACAGGGTAGGACGACAATAAATCCCATGTAATACGCTTTTTATGACTATTTCTGTTATTATCGAAAAACAAAGAACGTTATGAAAATATTCACATCACTACCTTTATATCACCAATATAATGCTTTTCACATTAAAAACACTAAAGTGAAAACTTTAGACATTTAAAATCAGTTATACAACACAATTAATAAATACATTTGTCGGTTTTACGTACTTCTACATTGTGTAATATAGGCTAGTCTATTTAATTATTTTTATATATGATGTCAATAAAAAAAGATTTTCTAGTTTTATATTCACAAAATTGTATAGTAAATCTAAGTATGTAAATTACTTTAAAGAACAACGTAACTAAATATCACAGCTTCTTAAAACTTCTTTTACTTTGTACCGGATTCTTAGTTAATACACAGTAGTTTGAATTTAATGAAGGTTTAATTTAAAAGGTAAAATTCAAAGTTAGAGTCACTTGAAAATAAGTTATTGTATGTCCAGATATTTTAGCAAAACAAAGATAGTTCACAAAGATTTCTTCTTGATTCGGAAATAAAATCCGTTCATACTATAACAATTAAATAAAGAGTCTGGCTATCTTCAAAAATTCCTTTTATGATCAAATTTAACTAAAACTGTTTCAAATAACATTTCTCAATCTTCTTTACACGGCTCGATCAAAAACTTTACTTGATCAATAGTTCAATTTACTTAAAAATTATTAATATTAACATTTAAATTGTTAGAAAATAAAAATAATTTTTTTTTAATTTCAACAAAAATCAAAATATATAAAAATGTCAAAATTACCAATAAATCTGAATGTATTAAAGTCGAAAATTTTAAAAAGTCAAAAGGTCAACAAATTAAAAAGCCAAAGTTTGCTCTCAAAGTCCCCTTGTAACCAAACAGTTACGTTACACATTGACAAAATTAAATAAAAAACTTTTTACTTTTATTTATTACATTGCCAGACTCTCGAATTACTAGGGAAAGTTACTTTATATTGCAATTAAAAGTATTTAAATTAAATTATTTAGTGGAACAGACGGCGACTTACAATTTACGACAATGAATTTACGTCCATGCAACTGACAACCAGTATTTGAGAAAAAGAAACAATCAGTTATCGTTTGCTAAGATCGGCCGCGGTTGCGTCCCAGTAAATGGCCTGCAGGCAGACACAAGACATAGGTTGGTGAAAATACGAGTATAAATCTAATAACTACACTGACTGTTATAACGGTGGACTCTATCATAAACCAATAGAGATGCGGTATTGTAACAATTTACAATGTTTCATAAAAGAAGTAAATTGAATTTTATAAAGATGATTAGTTGAAAGCGAATGATGTTTCCAATGTTTTTACACGTACTAGTAATTAACCACGATAACTACGTTATTAGTAGACAACTCGGTTACTCCACCGTGATTTTGGATCGTGTTTATAACATCGTAGTCCATTAAATTGAGCACCTGATGAGGTAATCAGAACATCTCTTGATATAGTTTATATTTTTTTGTGTTATAGATATTTCTGATGTAGACATAATGTAAAGAGTTTGCTTTGAGCTTCTTCGTCACTTTTTTAATTTTCTTCGGACGGTCTTTGATTCTAGACTCCAGCAGTCCATTCTGTGACAGAGTTATACTTCAGATAATGTAGTTTATACATACAACAATACAGAATTACAGTTTTAAATTGCTTTTATTTATTCTGTTAAGGAACGATTAGGAATTTTACTTAAACTGCGTTAAGATTTGCCTTCTGTGTTCTAGGGAAGACGAATACATGCGAAGAGGCAGTGTAATAACTTCAAGGTCCTAGGCGTCGGACTTTGAGTCTCAGATGGAGATAGCACTGTCTATGAACATTGCACAATTTATCAGTACCAGTAACCCCCCACGAGGATTATCAGAATAAAACTTAAAAGGGCGTCAGCTTCTCCTTAACAAATCTAAAATATTGTGTGACTGACGATAAACAACGGTTAGTTACTTGAAAACACTTCTCCTCTTCTTATTTTAGAAAAGTGGAAATGATAAAAAATGTATTGGTTTCAGTTTAAATATTCTGAGTGAAGACGTTAAAATCATGTATTTTATTCTTATTTTAGAGAAATTAAGAGGGAAATGTTTGTATTATATCTTTCCTTGCATAATACACTATGTTGAAACTCTAAGTATGTATTCAAAGTTCTCGGGCCATGTCATGACTATCTTTTAGTTTGCCTATTTCTTATCGATTGACTGATGATAGTTCTCCATAGTAATCCGGAGGTATAACAAGATTATTAAAATTGAGTTAGCAATGTTTTGACATACATGTGAACTGGAAAACTTGGAAGATAGTCTAAACACATATGTTGCCGTATATTATCAGCCCTATCTAACTTTGCCATGGAGTAGCCATCCGAAACTGTTCTCTCTTGTCACTAAAGTTTACAATACATTCGTCACTGGAGACTAACACTGTTACTATTGTTTTAGTAAAACTTGTATTTGGATCTTCAGTTATTTTGATCAATCCCTCTCACAGGTTTGTATCATTAAGAATCTGGAATGGATTATTATGGTGATCCCGCTAATACCCAAGGTTTCGCACGCAATTTACAATATCGAAGATCGCAGCTTACTTTATAAAATCAATTATGTTGTTATATGATGGAACATTACGATATTTTCAAACCTAGGTATGCATACCTCAGGCACATATGAGTACTATTCTAATGTTCATAGTCTAGAGGATCAGAGGGTAAGGGATTATATTTTATATATTTCCATATAAAAAAATAAGAAAGGAAATCGTTCTTGATTTATCTCTTCATAAAAGCTTTCCTGGAATACATCAAAATAATTAAATATATTTCTTCACCCCTTCCTAAGATTACAACACAATTAGAGTTTATTTTTTTAGATTTTAACATTTATTAAATTTTTTACGGTAGATCTCGATGAATACTCCTTTATATAATGTTATTTCTGTATACTTTCTTGTCTACGTCACTAAAATATGTTTCCCATTAATCTTAAATTAAAAGATAGCGCCTATCGTGAAATATAATAAAGAAATATCTTCAGGTGCAGTATAATACAAGGTGGCTCATCAAATACCATTATAAAGAGTAAAACAATTAGTCGCTCTTTGTAATATACTTTTCACGTAATCGTTTCATAAAGTAAACGGAAGCAGTAATATAAATATGAAGTCTATCCTTCTTAAATGCCTTATACATTAGAGAAATACTTTGATACGTATGATTATTTTATTCAGCATTAATCTTTGATTTAGAATCTTAAGGTATAAAAAATATTGTTTTGTAAATGGGTACTATGAAGATAGCTAATATTTAGATAAACGCTATTTATTAGTGCAAAACTTGTATGCGTGTATTTATAAATAAATTACATTGTGACATACCACGTTGTAACAATTAAAAGGTATGTTATTATTATTTAATGTTTGAGAATTGCACATTCTATAGAGGAAAACATTAAGAGTAAGAATATTACATGGATATTCAAACAAATGTCTAATAAAAGCGCACAATGAAAGTACAATGGTCCGCACTGCAGACCGTGTTTACATTGTTGGTGCGCGGTATCACCGACACCCGTATCTTGGTAGACGTAATATGTGTGACATATAAAAACCTGGCAAATATTCTGTTTTATATGCAAAAATTCATTTTATAAATCCCATTCACGGATAAATATTGTAAATACGTAATAATCAATTTAATAAATCCTTATTTCATTTTATGATTTTAGAATGAAACTAACGCATTAAAAATAAGTAAACGCAGTTAGTTGTATCATGTTATAAAATTAAAATATAATCGCATTTTAAATGTTTAAATTTCAATTATCCATTCAATATTTTAATACATAATTTAGAGCCATAGCAATTTGTTTGGTAATGATTTGGAACCCTATACAATTCAAAAATGTATGTATATATTATTATCTCTGTTATATATATTGCCTGTCTGATCTACTTAAACCCTTACAAAATATTTAAACAGCAGTCCTTTTTCTTAAAATTAGAATGTTGTAAAATATAAAAAATTTTAAACTAAAGTATTACATAATCTGTTAAACTTAGCATTTCGTGGTATATTATTAGAAAATAGTGGAAATATTAATAGTTAATTAAGTTTTAACATTGAAAATTATCATGTCTACTAAATTTACAAAAGTGTCAATAATATGTCAAAAATATTTTAAGTTATCAGATGAGGTAAGAAGTCGGATATTTGGATCACGTACGCTGAGGTCCTCACCGGAAATACTTGGTAACAAAGCGGAAGTTCTTACTTCAATTCGATGGATGTTCAGTAACTATTATCACATGATTTCAAAAAGTATAACTTTACTGTAGTACTTTACTGGAAAAGTAACTGTGTAGTCTTTATACAAAGTAGTATTTATGAATTTTACGTATCGATGGTTGGAAAAATAACTCATTGTTACGGTGGTCATAAATTCGATTAAGTTTAAGTATAATTTTATTTTGTTATAAGTGACATATTCTTATATATAATGATCTCCATAAGTAAAACTCTATTTAATATAAAATTTGAACCAAACTAATTTAAAGTGGGCTCGATTACATTGCAATTATTATATTTAAGTAGCGTGCCATTCGTATGGACTATGTTCTCATTTGATAAAAATATTATGGTTGCCTGTAAAGTCGGTTTTACGGGCGAAGATTTTACGTGACAACGTCTTTTTCTCGGTAGAATATTTATTGATATGAATATTATTAAATTGCACAATAGGAACAAGGAATTGAATGAAAATAAGAATTGCGTAAATTTTAACTATAGAAATATATTTTGTTTACTAAAACATTGTACATAATTTGAAAATAATTAAAATTTGTTATTTTAAATGGTAAAGTTGAATAAAACATTTACTAAAATTGGAATTTGAAATTCTTGCTAAACACAGTTAAATTCTAACTCCGCGCGTGGTGATTGGTCGGTTTAGTTCGTTTGTTTGGTCGCACTGTTATGACAGGTTAGAGGTTATAATTTGTTATTTTAAATGTTTGACTAGCAATACGCGCTGTTTCTTCTCAATCGACTGAATTACGATTGATTGCAGAGTGATTTAAACTAATAATTTACTTAACACTATCAACATTTGTCAATAGTATGACATAACCTATAAACTCAGTTTCTCAACTTTTGTGTCAATCTAACAATTAATCAATCAATCATAGTTTACGATAATGAAATATCAGTGTACAATTATTTACCTTTATTGTTGTAGTTGTTGTAAATGACGAATCTAAGCACTCCACATTTTCACGAATAAACATAGTTATCTGCTTTATCCCGTGCGGCGGACCCACAGTTATCTGCTTTATCCCGTGTGGCGGACCCACTGGACGGGCATCGTAACGTTACCGGGCGTTACTCTTTTTCATGAGTGACTCCGAGCCGCAACCTAATTTAAGACGTTGTCACGTCAAAAATCCCACGAAATGTATGGCAATGAATTAAAATACAAGATATATCTTTGACATGAAACTATTTATTTATTGGAAGTACTTATATGAAAGTAAATTAAAAATATTCTGATGAAATGATTATTTAATTAATATCATTTATGTGGCCCATTTATTTCCAGATCATAAAACACAATTTTTCGAATATAATTAACTAATAAGCAGAATACCTGAGTACCTGTATTAGAGAATTACAGAGTATTAAACTGCTGGGATGTTTGTTTTCCTGCAGCGTCATCTGTGTTTAATTAAAACCACCTGGTTGGAAACTTTAAAAATGATACCTAATTAAATGTATGAAAAACAAAGTTTCGTGCGCTGTATTGTTCTACAAATGAAATATATGGACATTTTTTGTTTTTCCTTGGAGTTGTTATTTAGCTAGTTAATTAATGCGTAACGATAACGCACTGTAATAGAATATTTAAATGTTACTCGAATTATTGAGTGATTCCTAGATAGAGTGATTGGTGTTTAAAAAGATGCTACTCTTTATTCCACCTCAAAGGAGAATTTAACGTAGACTGCATCGAGTAGATCAAGAATGGAGTAAATTGGAAATATTTATTATTGTATTTTTATAGTAAAATATAGAACTTTATATAATCATTCTTTACCTGCGGTAGATAAAAAATAAGGTTAATCTCCCTACGATTAAATCTCAGGCCAAAGCATTAATTTTATATATCTTGATATTCCGAAAAACAAAGCAGTTCACTATTCATGAACATAATCAATTGAATAAGATGTGATTTAAATATTTTACTGACAATATGATTATACATAAAATGAATTTTCAAATAAAGACAATAATTTTAAAGCATAAATACAAATACAACGATTAGACTTGTCACACACTGCATTTCCACATAATTCTACAGGCGATCCGCTCCAGCGATCACAAGTTATTCACTGGAATATTGAGCCCTATGTAAAGAACTATTAGTCCCTGAGAGACAAGAAGTGTACAACCAATTCAAAAAATCACTGAGATATGCTACTGCCGGTCTTCTTAACAAGTGCTTAACCATACCGAGATTATTATACTATCAAACAACGCATCATTCACTAAGATATTAATAGACTGGCTGCAATTAATTTATCCATACACTAGAGCTTCATCATTGAGGTATTAACTTGGGGTTGAAGCATATTGCATCAGGATTGAATAATCAATGAGCTGGATAATTACATCACTAAATCTTGAGTGGTTTATACAAGTAAACTGTCACTTCTAATGAATTGCTGGGGAATCGCAACACTACAACACAAGATTTTAGTCACGTGATAAATCATTAATTTAAAAACCGTCAAAATATTATTACAATACTTCAAAAGTCTGAATAGTACAATAGAGACCTTTACCCGTAACTAAGATAATTCACTGAGTGGATATTGAATTTACAAAGACCATGGCTTAATAAGGGAGTAATCACTGCTTTATCACAGACGTCGTCTCAGTATTTAATAATTACTGGGACTAAGAGCGTATCTATGACTGGAGTGCTGGTTTTTTTTATTAACTAGGTTTAACTTCTAAATCGGATATTTTGAAACCCTATGTTAAATTACTAGTAATATATATTTTCCTCTAAAAACGCCATTCCCATTCCAATATTTTTAGAATTAAATCAGAATCACTGCAGGAATATCTTTTTATATTTCATAAACTATTGACAAAACCATCAAAGCGAGTTATGGAATACATATAACCATATAATGCTCCTTAAAACTGCATTTTTGTTCTAAACTATAAGTTACATAACACCTTTTTGTGTCTATATGACAATAGGATTAATAACCAAATCTAACTCATACATTTATAGATATAGAACAGAATTTAGAAATCACCTTTTTCTTTAACTGCCCAGTGAAATACCAGTTGATTAAAACACGCCCATAGTTTTCCTATCGGCTTATCAAGAAGTATTTCTAAAACGGAGTGTGTACAAGTACAGTTTATTTGCACCGTAGATGTAAAGGCTAAGTTCTCACCCTAAAGCCAACACCACATTCCAGGCCACATAACTTCCCCTCCCGGCATGCATGTCACACGGGGCTGTTACACCTATTATGTTGGTGGAAGAGGGGTTGGGGCACCACGTGACATTCAATTTCGTGCTGATTGTAGAATAGTATTTGCATTCAAAGTAGTGTCTGAACAGGTCGTGAAACTCAACTAATAACGAGGGGGGGGGGCGTAGGGGAAGATAAACGATCTTTTTACAGAAATAACTATTACTACACTATTTGTGTCAATTTTTAAAAATACAATTTTTTATTTTGTTGACTAATTCTTAAATTAGTTGTTTAATAAAAAATAATAAAACGCATTTCAATTACCACAATTATGAGAGCAATACAATTCTTAAGTACAGTATTTTCATAAGAATATATTTGTATAACTGTCAAAAAAGATAATGTATACCATAGCATTTCTACAATTCTTACAGTTCAAAATATAAACTAATTATAACACAGTTACCAATCAATAGAAAATTGCAACTTGATATGCGTTAGACATACACCGATACTAATGGATTTATTCTTTATTTAACAAAATGTTTTCATCAGAGTATTTATTATTCATAAACATTATATATGTTTTAAATTTATACATTGTGTTTATTCCTTTTATTAAATAGGGTTTTTTAGGTTATGTAAACTTACAGATTGTAATTAATTTGGATATAAGGACAACTATTTCTTTAATTTCTTAAGACAATACTGAAGTAACAATTACACTAATAGAAAGGCCCGAAGCTTCGCATCCCAAGGCATCTGAATTTGGATCTGAATTAGAGAGATCCAGATTAAAAACCTGACAGCCCAGGTTCAAAATCTATCTGAGACCGTAGCAGTTTCTATCAATATAATTTGACCAGAAGAATAGTAAGAAAAATGAATCAAGTTGTAACATTATGATGATATGAAATCTTTGTTTAGTTAAACGGATTAATTATTAATATTTACAAAATTTGTCATTCTGGTAGTTTCACGTAGTTCTAAATAAATATTCTTACAAACATAATTTGTAATGGTTGTAAATGATTCATTCTACGCTTTATAAACAAACTTTTAGGCTTACAATAATTTTGTTTAGTAATATTTCAAGATGAAAGTGTTTTAAACATTTAAAAGTATTATGAATTAATTAACAAGGTGGCCTTTAGATTCATCCATAGTAATTTGAATAACATGTAACGTAAGTAAATTTTAATTTTTCACGATCTCGTGTTTCTCAAGAAAGCTACAAAAATAAAATCATCTCACTCCCTTTATTTAGTAATCTATCATATTACAGACAATAAATATTCCATACACTTATTCTCAGCTATCTTTCTCTGGCTTTCATTAACATACATCATCAAATACTACTTAAAAGTCTACCATTCTTCGTGTAATGACCCTTTTTATATATTTCTTTCAAAACTTTCTGTATATACTGATTAGCTTAATCTTAACAAGAAAACCTAGAAAGAGTCGCTATTCTATCAATGATATACATGTAACCATTATAAATAATAATGTACCTTCAATTTTACATTTTATACAAATACCCCTTATCAATCTCTCTTCCGCCGGCATTGAAAGAGATATCTTATCTTAGATTTTGAAAATATGTGCTCTACAATTAATACTCTTAGAAAATGTTCAAATAGACGCAATTTTATAATAAAACTTCCACTATAAATTTAATGCCAATTTAGTTATAGCCGACATTTAAGCGTAAAATGGTAAATATATGTATACGTATAAAATAACTATATAAATATTATGTCCGTAAACGAAATCATAAATAATTTTTGTTCGGAAAAACTAAAGTAATAAGCTTTAAAAAAACTATATAGATCAATTAATAAAGATGACATGTAAAATATATTTTTACGTTAAGATAGGAATACATCAAAGAAAAGAGCGTAACATTCAACAATTTTGATACTTCTCTATTAACTAATTCTTATACAAAAATATAAAATTTTTTTGGAAATTAATATAGTTATTAATATAGACGTTCAAATCATGTTCTGTACTATTATCGCAATTCTGATGACTATATAAGCAATAATATGACGTACCTTCGACAATGAACTGAACGCTAATCATTTTCTCTCTACACGCTAAGGTACTTCCTACTATTATTTGCCTGAATGTAGTCCAAGGTCATTATATTACGAAACGCATATTTATATATATCTCGGTTAGTATAAATGGCCAGAAGATTTGCGTGTGAAGTTTTTCAAAATACTCGTAAAAACGGCAAAACTCGTTGACTAAATAATGTTAACGAACCTCGAATGATGCTGTTTCATATAACTTCCCTTTGATACTGTAGCACATATACACACGGAATAATTCAAATTGTCTTTCATACAATGCGTTTATATAAACCATGGCAAACTGGCACCTGTTTAGTTTTGTCCAAATTACATTCTCGTGAGCGTCCAACCATCACTATAACATATAGCCTGAGCGCATCGTCTCAAATACACCATGTATCCGGCGTAGCCGATTGCTGGAGTACATTATAACTGTTTTAACCATCGAAATGAAAAATTGAGTAACAATCGGCTGTTGTCCTGCTTTGCAGGAGAACATTCAAATCTCGCGTAGTAAGGTAAATCTCAAGCTGCTGAGCTCTACTGTTGATGTTTGGTCAACTGCTATCATGTTTGCTCAATATATTATAAAGGCTAAGTGATGGTTGGTGAACTGCCGATATACTTGGTCAATCTGTTATAGAGGCTAAGTGATTGTTGGTCAACTGCCATCATGCTTGGTTAATATATTATAGAATATAATTTTGGTTGTAAAACTGCTATCAAATTTGGACAATATATTATAACGACTATATGATGGTTGGTCAACTACTAATCATTCTTGGTCAATATAGTATAGAGTGTTGGTCAACCAGCATCATTCATTATATACGAGTAATGAATATATATTTATATTACATATAGTGTGTGTGTGTGTGTGTGTGTGTGTGTGTGTGTGTGTGTGTGTGTGTGTGTGTGTGTGTGTACTGCAGAAGCTTACGAAGCTAAAACTGCAGATAGTCAACTCTTTTGAACTCCTGTTTTGGAGGGAAATATATATAAATACTGAAAAACTCTATGTGGAAGACCATTAAAACATTATTCACAATTCATTTATCAATGGTGTCACATATAAATGTTTGTGAGGTTGTAGAATTAATTTTTGCATTACTTTCAACTTAATTTCATATCACTGATTTATTTATGTAGTAAATGATTGACTAATTAGGTCATTTGTAGTGTACAGGAATTAAAATGTTCGGTTATAAATTTCTTGGTGCAATATTAAGGTTTTAGAATAGTAATAAATACGTGTTGAAATAATTAAAGTCAAATTAAAATGTATTTGTAAATGTTTTTTTAATTTTGAAATGGAATACAGTCAATTAAATTAATGCTGAATTGCCGTTTGTTTGAAAAGTTAGTTATAGTTTCGAACCAGTGATTTAAATTAAACACAGTTGACGCGGATGGAAGAACACAAACAGGGGCAGTTGTTTGATGCCACGTGATCCGTACACCAACTGTTCCGCTTTATATTTATTTTCAAACACTTTGTAGGGTAATGAAAATAAATCATTTTATTTGTGTATTATAATGAAAATAGGGTTTATTTTATTGTTTTATACACGTCTTAACATCAATTATTAACTTACAATTATTTGTTTTACGAAGTGTATCCTCACCATTTTATCCCTAAATTATAGTGCGAAAACTTACTAGTATTTCTAGTAGTCATTCTCGCGCAAATATATAATTTAACAGCAACTGTATGGATTTTGCCTAAGTAGCGTTTTCACATTTACAGAAAGAATGTCTAATTGGTTAAGTATTTTCGAAGTTGCTAACTACAATCATTTGTAGGATCATGTCAACTTCGATATTGGGAGTCTGACCATAAATTTCTTTTTAATATAATTTTTCAACAATTTTCAAATTATACGTTTCTTGTTATTAAAAAGGGGGTTTTTAGTTGTTTTGAGCATTATCCCAACTAAGTAGTAATAACTGACAAAACTTATTACATTTATATCTTGAATTTAAATGAAAAAGTTTTGTATAGTACAAAATTATACTAGAAAAATATAATATAATATTTTTTGTCTCGCCTTTGTATAAAAATTCGTAATGATTTATAATTTTTTAGACCATTTTGTTAGAATTAGTTCTCGTGGTTGTGGCATTGCTAACCTATTAAATCGATCAATTTCTAAATGAAAATTACTAATAATTCTTTTAACTCTTTATAATATTTGTTTAAATGATGTACAAAAAAAATTACTTTTACTTTAACTTTATTCCTGATACTATTGAAACTTTCAATAGTCGTACATTTCATTTAGTTATACGTTTTTCGACGAGTGATAGACATACTACCAAAATTCCAGCTTCACTGAAACGGTTGTGTAGGCTACAATAGCAAACGTATTAATAATGGCAAATGTCTCTGTTGACAACGCTTAGCACAAACACTGTACTGTTTACCTCTCGGGCATTTCCCAGTACATTTCATAATAGAATTTTATATCATGATAATCTTCATTTGTGAAACTTACTATAGTAATAAAGGTTGTAAATATAGTTATATAGTAATTTTATTAACTCAAATAAGATTAACAATAAAATCAGTGTATCATCACTAAACGATAAAAATAACAATGTAGTGGCGAATCAGGTGGGTAGTCCACCTATATTTTTTGTATACGACTGTAATTTGTCATCAGCGCTTTTAAATCAGAATGCAGCTATTTTAACACATTCCCGATTCCAGCTGGTTATCGTTGAAATAAAAACTATTATATTTAATATGCACCATTGTGGACAATCCTCATAACACTCGTCGTTTATTTCCGGTAAGTGTTAACATCATGTTTTATAAAGTAGAGATGTAGAAGTTTATGTAATATATATATATATATATATATATATATATATATATATATATATATATAATTTTTATTTTATAATTAAAACATTTAGGCGTTTAATGTTTGCTTTGTTGTGGATAAACGATTGTATCGTGGCATTGCCAGCCGCCTCCCGTCGAGATCCATGAGGAAGAATTCACGGCACTAATAGGTCTTGTCCCCTTGGAAGAAGGGGAAGCCAGCTTTGAACAAGCCGCTCCAGTCAAAACAGGCAGGAGGCGGCACACCTTATGCTTAGGCTACCTAGAACCTTTGACTCTTAGGGAACCAATCCCACCACTCCGTCATCTCCCGCAGTAGACTGCACCTATCGAGTTATTCTTCCTCACCAGAATATCTTGCGGTTATTGATGTGTCGCTCCTGGACATCCATAACGTTGCCCAGATTTAAGAGACATCGGCTTTTGCTGCGCCTAGTGTGGGTTCAACTGGAAGGTATAAACCAGCCATAAGTGAACCCTTCTGGGCACATTGTGTTGTCTGCTAGTATACTCGATAGCATTATGCTAATTTTTTCAAAGATATTGCATATGAATACTCAATAGCATAACATTCATAGCATATGTTATACTCCAATGGATTTATCAAGTTTGTTTAGTGCTTTCCTGTACGTCATCAAGTTAGGGAATAACGATGGTTATGCTGCGAGAAAGGGGTGACTGTTGAGAGATCCTGTCTTTTCAAGAAGCTCGCTTATCGAGTCAATAGTGTTCGGATACTATATCTAGTCATTGTTATTTTACTTAGATAATGACAATTGGTGCGACTCTGACAAGAAACAAAACATTCCTTTAGTGCAAACCTCATGGCTATGAATTCAAACAATAATTGGATTTTAATTGTACTTTCTATTGTGTTTTGAAACAACTAATTTGAAATACAGATTTACGAATATAAGTGTTTTTTTCAAAAAACTGCTCTGTATAAGAATTGCATAATGGCTTAACTATCGTAAAAACTGTTACAATAAAAAAATGAACATTTTATCTCTTTTGCTAAAAATAACCCATTTTCAAAAAAATTTATTTAAATATATCTTAAGGAAATGTTATTTTAATAATCGTATTTCAAATTGAAATTTTAAAAATTTTTATTAGTACATAATTTTATGGAGCGGAATACAGTGTGTAGCAATATGCGTTTATTATTTTATGTTTTATTGTGTAATTACCACCAATAAAGGATTATTTATAAATATTAACTATTTGAACACTTTTATCCTGTATGTGAAAAAAGGTCGTTGTAGTAAATATTAATTAAAATCAACTTCCAATTGTCTATAATTATAATAATTTATTCAATTGCTGTTACGTAGTAATTTTGTGTAAGAGGATTTACTATAAAATTTCCACATTCAAAATGAAACTAGTTTACAACCCTTAATAGTTGTTAAATTTTGGCTGATGCTTATATTTTATAGGTTAAACAACTCGCCGTTACAGATGTATCTGAAACATTTACTAATACCAAAATGTCTTTACATGTAATTGCCTTAACATTTTCGCTGTATGAACCAGAATATTTCGATGATAGTCCAAGCGAGTATTTTGTTGTGTATCTCATATAACTTTAGAACTCAGTAGCCATCCGATACTTTTTCTTATGTTACAAAAGTTCACAACAATACATCTGTCAATGGAGATAAACACTGCTACTCTTGCTCTGTTTAACCTGTTTACTACATTTGTTTGGGAAAAGTTTAGTTTACTGCAGGAAACATTTTTGAAATTGGGTTCAATATTTATGACATTTCCATACGGCTGTTTCAATATCAATACATTGATGTAATATAAAATGAGTACATTGCAAAGAGGAAAACTAAATAAGGTGTTGTAATGAAAGTACACTTGTCACATTTTACAATTTCTCCCTTCACATAAAATACGAGAATGTGGGAGAAAAAAAATCTTTTTCTATTTTAACTGAACTTCATAGACGATACATACTATAGATAGATTTATTTGTAAATTTAAAAGTAATATCTCGTTCACAGGTCTAAAAAAGAAAACTGAAAATGGCAGGTAAGAAAAAAGTTTAGCACTTTAAATATTTAGGCTAATAAGTGCGCATTAATCTATAATTTCGTACTCAAATTTGTTCATACATAGTAACATTTTAAAGTGAACTGATAAGTGAAAATTAGTTAATCGTGTTTACACTGCCAGTGCATGTTATCACTGACACCTATACCATCTTGGTAAATACGTGCGTAAAACGAGCGCTGCTTGGGGAATATTGTATTCCGAATATTGTATTCCTTTATGCACATACTATTACTTTATACATTGCAAATATTTGTCGTTGGGTAAATATCGACACAGCGTGATATTAAACCTACAATGCATTGAGTTTGTCGAGTTTATTGACAATAAGTCCTTACTGACTACTTCATAGCGAAAAATATTTGTTTTAAATTAAGAAATAATAAATATAAAAATTAAAATTGAATCTTTTTACTGAAATAATTTTACTGACAAATTTAATAAATTTTAATTTACTTATATGTACAAAGATAATGAAATTTTTTTAACTAAATTTACAAAAAAATAAAGAGTTTACTTTTTTTAAATTATTTAATTGTTTTTATAACGTTATAAAA
The DNA here is from genome assembly GCF_021130785.1 of Homalodisca vitripennis. Classification (NCBI taxonomy): domain Eukaryota; kingdom Metazoa; phylum Arthropoda; class Insecta; order Hemiptera; family Cicadellidae; genus Homalodisca; species Homalodisca vitripennis. The sequence continues at coordinate 75,308,846 of NC_060211.1, forward strand.
TATTGTAAACCTAAATTAAATTCTATCAAATAATTTTCAAATTTGCCTTTAAAATAAATTTAAGTCTTATCAGTAATCAAATTTAACATTTAATTGACAAATAGAAGGATTAAATAAAACTTAACTTTTAATCTCAAGTGCTAAGTAACCCCTCAGTTTAAAAATATATAATCGAATATGTATTTGTGATTCAATTCATATACCGGTGCTAGCCAGTTGAAACCATTAAGTTTGTATGCTTCTATTTAATGATATTCTACCTCAATAGTTTAAACATTTTATTGGAAATTTACTTACTTTATTAAATAGTTACCCACTTCAGAGCGTTTGCATAATATGTACTTATATTTCATTTATTATTTAATAACGCTTATATGTTCCTAGTATTTCAATATGCGTTGTATAGGGCTTGTAATCAGTTTAATAATATGATGTGGTATTGACTAAATGTTTTCATAGCTATTGTAAATTTAGTTCCCCGTACTGCAAGAGTTACCGTTACTACGCCATAAGAGTAAGAAACAGTTATACCGTAGTCGAAGTGTTGCCAAATATTTAGACCTACCGGGCCTAGGTCCATTAATCTGTTGGTATACGACGTTATATACAATATTTCATTTTTGCTCAATTCTATTTCTGCTAAATACAAACATGTTATTTCTATATGAAGAAATGTTTAAACTTATGATGAAACAGTTATAATAAGCTAATTCATAACTTTACCACAGTACGATGTAATTAAAAGGTAAAAGATGTTGTTGCATACTACCCTATGCAACTTGATCCTCCGATACTGTCTATTTACATATCTGAAGGTCCGCACTATATGTCGAGAACAAACTGGTCTATAACCTTGAAATTTTGTATAAACCGTCATTACTAAAAAGTCTGCTTGGGTGATGGGCATGTTACTCTATGTGGGCTGAGCGTTAATGGACATGTTTATTGGTATTGTTGGTAACCGTGATGGTTATAAGAAAACCACTGAATAAATAAATTTGTAAAAAAATTGAGGACAGTGAAGTACAGATGACATTTTAAATGTGACATAGTAACACATGAAGCATAATGAAATGAGCTATAAACTTGAAAGTTTGCATGCAGCCTCATTAAGAGTTGTTACTTAAGACGGGTATGGCGTACTCGTATCTTGTTCAATAAATACAACAGTGATTTTAATATAATGTTGTAACTATTTTCTTTAGTGAATTAGTTAGTATAGTTATCAAATCTGATCCTAAATCAAATAACATCAAAACGTTTTCTTCGTTACGTTATTGTTCTAGATCAGTGATCTATTAATCAATGATACGTATAAAAGGAATACAATTTTAAAGAGAAAATTAGATATTGTTGTGAAAAGAAAGGAGTGTTTAAGTGAATCTTAACCATACAGTGAAACGAGAAAATACACTCCACTTGTCCCATTGGAAAGAATTTTCTCTCACATAAACAACTGGTGTATTTACATAAGAGTTAGTTCACCACTGGGAAACCGCATAGTGTTACCAAAAGCTTTGATTTGTTACTGGTTGTTCCTTGAGCACTTAGTGTTATAAAATTGTCAAAGTGTTGTTTGCTATGTTATAGTATTTAGTTGTATACGAATCTAAATCAAGGTTCAATCATTGAGACGTTATTCAGTTACATGCTTCAAAAATATATTTTAATTTATTTTACCGTCGGAAAAAACACAAACAATTAAAAGGTAAAATTCAACGAATTTGTGGGAGGTTAAAAAATAAAACTACATTTAATTTGTATAATAAACTTTATTTTCATGTAAACATATTCATGTTAATGTTCTGTTTTAGGTTTCGTTGGTAATGTATGCTTTGTACTCATGTTTTATTTGTTTTTACTAGTTCCCTCAGCATTTTTTGTGTTAAAGAAGTAAGCATTGAAGCTACATAAATAATGCATGTGTAAGACATGATGCTATCCGATACCTTTCTCCTTGTTTTCGGACCGAAGTTTACTTTAATAAACTAATTGTCACTGGGGACAAACTTGGTTAACCCTTGTTGACTCTTCTCTCTCGGAATTGGATACTTATTTCGGCCGAGACACCACATAATTTACTTTTACATAGGAAACACACTTGTGAATGGAATATCAAGTTGTATTTGTTTCCTCTTAGTTGTTTCTGGTAGTCTCTCGTCTTCGTACAGTCGATATGAAAGGATTCTTGAGAAAGTACTAAAACTGAAATGTAGTCAACCATCTGGCATAAATTAGGGGCTAGTCAAATTATTGCGGATTTGGGTAATTTAATACTATCAATTTTATAAAGAGTATAATTCAAGTGATTTAACAACCTATTTATTTACATTAATCCATCAATAAGTATGTGGAAGTCATTTATTGATACATGTGCAGAAATATAATAAAACACGTGCGTTACAGTATGATTTCGTCTTAATGTACTGAAAATTATACATAAAATATATTACTAAATTTGTGTAATGACGTATTTATAAAATTTGCGTTATTTAGGTACTGAAATCACATGAATAAATTCACTCCGTCCTCTTATCCATGTAAACAAAATGTGCATGTTTACTCATAAATACACTGTGCCCTGCCAAATATTAATTGGTAGACCGTTGAGGTCTTGAAAGCCACAAACCGTGTAACTGAAAGTATTTTAGAAAGTACGTAGTCAAATATAATATGTAGGCAAGACTGATGTCACATCCTAGAAATCACTTATAATTACCTTAATTTTCTATTTATTTATTTATGGTTTATAATCTTAAAAATTACCTAAGTTTAATAAATTACTGATTACAATACCAATACAAAATACAAAAAAAAACCAATGCAAATGTACTGCTATTAAAACAATAATCGTAAATACAACTAATTTATGAATATGCTTAATCCATTTTCAGTTATCAATTACCTTTTAGAGGTTAGATGGCATAGAACATTTTACGAACAAAATGTACGTTAATTTTTCTAGCATTACCTATAGCTATCGTATCAGCTTTTTTTCGCTGCGCTTGCTATGCAAACTGTTGCAATGTCTATCCAACAATAACCGTAACTTTGTTTTATTAATTACAAATTATAATCTTTACAAGCTTAGAGATTTAAAACTTGAAAAAAACTAAAGAATTTATTATGGTAACAATATTGTAGTGAGAAAAATTCTTTTACGAAAAAATAGTGGTTCATTACAACTGATGTTTCCTTTTGTACATAGTGTTACTTTCCATTAAACTTTATACAAGATAATTTCTCTACGTCTTTTATGACGGTCGCTTTTATTTAGATTTAAGATATATAGGTAATATTTAAGTTAATACAGACATACATACATTTTGTTTCGAGTATGTACGGTGCTCTTCGAAAGTAATAATATTATTACAAAATATTTTAAGCGTTAACATTTGTTACAAATGACCGAAAGTACTGTAACTCAGCTGAGAAAATAATATAAATAGTAATACTAAACTTTTAGAAGAATTACAAAATAAATGAACAAGACCTAAATCCAAGTTAAACTGAGTAAGAATTGTCAGAGTTTATCTCCAGTGACATATGTATTGTTGTAAACTTTTATAACAGAAAGCAAAGTATCGGATGGCTACTCAATTCCAAAGTTATATGGGGGTGATAATATAGGACAACATACGTGCGCAGACACTCTTCCAACTTTTATAGTTTACACAACGGCAATATTAAGATAATATATTGAGTTGTCGACATATGTACCGAAACTTTAAACCAAGAGGATTTAAACTGGCAAACCTATAAGATACTTATTATATCGGGAGCATAAGGCTAAAAAAAATAAATTTTTTTTCGCGAAATTTTATTCATCAAAGTGTGGAAATATCATAATACAGAGTTAGTTGAGAAATGGGCAAACAAGGTTAATTATTTTCATACGTTGAGGAACTAAATTATGAAAACTCTATATAACAACGTTTTATATTGAAACCTTAGAGTGCACTAGACCATTTTTTAAAACACTACAGGTGATCAGTGTTAGGTACTGTGCATATTTCCATGGAATATTTCTATTCCCCTAGCCACATACTATGCAACATTTCCCTCCGCTATATATTGTACTACTTCAATAATGCGTTGTATTAAGACTTACTGGTTTAGACACATAGGAGGGTAGTAAAGTTTTCACGAAACTCCAGAAAATCAGCATCACAAGAAGTTAAGCCAGTCGATCGTTGTAGCTAGCACAACATAGGTCTGTCATTTCCAGAACATCCAATTTTCGGTCTGGAAACTAACATATAAAAACTCGCGTACCTTAATTTTTTTGTGCAAGAGACGTAATACATAAACTGTAGTTTCTGCAGCTCACTACTAGCTTTGTGAATTGATTTTTAGAAATACGTGAATATTTATGGTCAGTGAGCTCCACATCATCTTAAGGAGTCTGTGGATGACTTCTTTTCTTGGCACAAACTGCTTCATCCACCGAGCATTGCAGTTCCGAAGAGGAGTATTATTTTTAAAATGTTTTTTTAATGTTCCGTTGAACTCTGATAACAGCAAGATTTGCACGAACTCATAAACACACAACTATTGTTCTTGTTTAGCAGTAGCCGTCTCATAAATTTTTTTCGCGTTAGTCACCGAAATAACTGAGACAAAAAATAACCTTATCAAAAAAGTATTAAACATTTTAATTTCCGTAATCAGCATTCTTAATTCATGCAAGAATTAGTGAAAACTGTTTAGTTTCGCACTATTCTTCATTATCACTTGAACATATACAGAGTAGTGCTCAATAATGCATAGTAAAATGTTTTACGGACTTTAAAACTTGTTAATGTGACAAATATTTCTATACATTTTTCATGTTTTTGTGACTCTTCGTCTGGAAATATGCACCTTGATATTGCATCTATCATTTTGAATAATCCTGAATTTACCTGTAGAAAAATTAAATTATTGGGTCTGGGTATTTTAACTATAAAAAGAACAACAGCAAGGCAACATACATATGAAATCATTTAAATATTTTCAGTCACACAAATGTGTATACTGGAAAGAAAATTTAGTAACTCGCAGATTTAATTTCCTGAGAATACATCTTCTGTTAGCGAAGAGTAATTTAATATCTTCATCCTCTCCAAAACCCAATGGCGTTTCACTCAGCTCCTGCAAACAGGGTAGGCCGACAATAAATCCCATGTAATATGCTTTTTATGACTATTTCTGTTATTATCGAAAAACAAAGAACGTTCTGAAAATATTCAAATCACTACCTTTATATCACCAATATAATGCTTTTCACATTAAAAACACTAAAGTGAAAACTTTAGACATTTAAAATTAGTGTAATATAGACTTCTACATTGTGTAATATAGGCTAGTCTATTTAGTTATTTTTATTTATAATTTCAATAAAAAAAAAGATTTTTTAGTTTTAAACTAACAAAAGTGTATGATAAATCAAAGTATATAAATTACTTTAAAGAACAATGTAACTGAAGATCACAGCTTCTTAAAACTTATTTTACTTTGTCCCGGATTCTTAGGTAATACACAGTAGTTTGAATTTCATTAAGGTATCATTTAAAAGGTAAAATTTAAGGATAGAGTCACTTGAAAACAAGTGGATTTATTGTATGTCCAGATATTTTAGCAAACCAAAGATAGTTCAAAAGATTTCTTCCCTATACAATTCAAAAATGTATGTATATATTATTATCCCTGTTATATATATTGCCTGTCTGATCTACTTAAACCCTTACAAAATATTTAAACAGCAGTCCTTTTTCTTAAAATTAGAATGTTGTAAAATATTAAAAATTTAAACTAAAGTATTACATACTTTGTTAAACATTGCATTTCGTAGTATATTATTAGAAAATAGTGTAAATATTATTAGTTAATTAAGTTTTAACATTGAAAATTATCATGTCTACTAAATTTACAAAAGTGTCAATAATATGTCAAAAATATTTTAAGTTATCAGATGAGGTAAGAAGTCGGATATTTGGATCACGTACGCTGAGGTCCTCACCGGAAATACTTGGTAACAAAGCGGAAGTTCTTACTTCAATTCGATGGATGTTCAGTAACTATTATCACATGATTTCAAAAAGTATAACTTTACTGTAGTACTTTACTGGAAAAGTAACTGTGTAGTCTTTATACAAAGTAGTATTTATGAATTTTATGTATCGATGGTTGGAAAAATAACTCATTGTTTACGGTGGTCATAAATTCGATTAAGTTTAAGGATTATTTTATTTTGTTATAAGTGACATATTCTTAGAATTAATGATCTAAATAATTCAAACTCTATTTAATATAAAATTTGAACCAAACTAATTTAAAGTGGACTCGATTACATTGCAATTATTATATTTAAGTAGCGTGCCTTTCGTATGGACTGTGTTCTCATTTGATAAAAAATCCCACGAAATGTATTGCAATGAATTATAATATAAAATATATCTTTTACATATAACTATTTATTTATTGGAAGTACTTATATGAAAGTAAATTTAAAATATTCTGATGAAATGATTATTAAATTAATATCATTTATGTGGCCCATTTATGTCCAGATCATAAAACACAATTTTTCGAATATAATTAACTAATAAGCAGAATACCTGAGTACCTGTATTAGAGAATTACAGAGTATTAAACTGCTGGGATGTTTGTTTTCCTGCAGCGTCATCTGTGTTTAATTAAAACCACCTGGTTGGAAACTTTAAAAATGATACCTAATTAAATGTATGAAAAACAAAGTTTCGTGCGCTGTATTGTTCTAAAAATGAAATATATGGACATTTTTTGTTTTTCCTTGGAGTTGTTATTTAGCTCGTTAATTAATGCGTAACGATGACGCACTGTAATAGAATATTTAAATGTTACTCGAATTATTGAGTGATTCCTAGATAGAGTGATTGGTGTTTAAAAAGATGCTACTCTTTATTCCACCTCAAAGGAGAATTTAACGTAGACTGCATCGAGTAGATCAAGAATGGAGTAAATTGAAAATATTTATTAGTGTATTTTTATAGTAAAATATAGAACTGTATATAATCATTCTTTACCTGCGGTAGATAAAAAATAAGGTTAACCTCCCTACGATTAAATCTCAGGCCAAAGCATTAATTTTATATATCTTGATATTCCGAAAAACAAAGCAGTTCAACATTCTTGGAAATAATCAATTGAATAAGATGTGATTTAAATATTTTACTGACAATATGATTATACATAAAATGACTTTTCAAATAAAGACAATAATTACAAAGCTTAAATACAAATACAACGATTAGACTTGTCACACTCACTGCATTTCCACATAATTCTACAGGCGATCATTTCCGCTCAAGCGATCACAAGTCATTCACTGGAATATTTGAGCCCTATGTAAAGAACTATTAGTCCCTGAGAGACAGGAAGTGTACAACCAATTCAAAAAATCACTGAGATATACTACTGCCGGTCTTCTTAACAAGTGCTTCACCATACCGAGATTATTATACTATCAAACAATGCATCATTCACTAAGATATTAATGGACTGGCTGCAATTAATTTATCCATACACTAGAGCTCCATCATTGAGTTATTAACTTGGGGTTGAAGCATATTGCATCAGGGTTGAATAATCAGTGAGCTGGATAATTACATCACTAAATCTTAAGTGGTTTATACAAGTAAACCGTCACTTCTAATGAATTGCTGGGGAATCGAAACACTACAACACAAGATTTAAGTCACGTGATAGATCATTAATTTAAAAACCGTCAAAATATTATTACAATACTTCAAAAGTCTGAATAGTACAATAGAGACCTTAACCCGCAACTTCAAGATAATTCACTGAGTGGATATTGAATTTACAAAGACTAAGGCTTAATAAGGGAGTAATCACTGCTGTATCACAGACGTCGTCTCAGTAGTTAATAATTATTGGGACTAAGAGCGTATCTATGACTGGAGTGCTGTTTTTTTTTATTAACTAGGTTTAACTTCTAAATCAGATATTTTGAAACCCTATGTTAAATTACTAGTAATATATATTTTCCTCTAAAAACGCCATTCCCATTCCAATATTTTTAGAATTAAATCAGAATCACTGCAGGAATATCTCTTTATATTTCATAAACTATTGACAAAACCATCAAAGCGAGATATAGAATACATATAACCATATAATGCTCCTTAAACTGCATTTTTGTTCTAAACTATAAGTTACATAACACCTGTTTGTGTCTATATTACAATAGGATTAATAACCAAATCTAACTCATACATTTATAGATATAGAACAGAATTTAGAAATCACTTTTTTCTTTAACTGCCCAGTGAAATACTAATCAATTAAAACACGCCTATAGGTTGCCTATCGGCTTATCAAGAAGTATTTCTGAAACGGAATGTGTACAAGTACAGTTTATTTGCACCGTAGATGTAAAGGCTAAGTTCTCACCCTAAAGCCAACTCCACATTCCAGGCCACATAACTTCCCGTCCCGGTATGCTTGTCACACGGGGCTGTTACACCTATTATGTTGGTGGAAGAGGGGTTGGGGCACCACGTGACATTCAATTTCGTGCTGATTGTAGAATAGTATTTGCATTCAAAGTAGTGTCTGAACAGGTCGTGAAACTCAACTAATAACGAGGGGGGAAGCGTAGGGGAAGATAAACAATATTTTTACAGAAATAACTATTACTGCACTATTTGTGTCGATTTTTAAAAATACAATTTTTGATTTTGTTGACTAATTCTTAAATTTAATTGTTTAATAAAACATAATAAAACGCATTTCAATTACCACAATTATGAGAGCAATACAATTCTTAAGTACAGTATTTTCATAAGAATATATTTGTATAACTGTCAAAAAAGATAATGTATACCATAGCATTTCTATAATTTTATTCTTACAGTTAAAAATATAAACTAATTATAACACAGTTACCAATCAATGCAAAATTGCAACTTGATATGCGTTAGACATACACCGATACTAATGGATTTATTCTTTATTTAACTAAATTTTTTCATCAGAATATTTGTTATTCATAAATATTATATATGTTTTAAATTTATAAATTGTGTTTATTCCTATTTTTAAATAGGGTTTTTTAGGTTATGTAAACTTACAGATTGTAATTAATTTGAATATAAGGACAACTATTTCTTTAATTTCTTAAGATAATACTGAAGTAACCATTACACTAATAGAAAGGCCCGAAGCTTGCACGTCCCAAGGCATCAGATTTTGGATCTGAATTAGAGAGATCCAGATTAAAAACCTGACAACCCAGGTTCAAAATCTATCTGAGACCGTAGCAGTTTCTATCAATATAATTTGACCAGAAGAATAGTAAGAAAAATGAATCAAATTGTAACATTATTATGATATAAAATCTTTGTTTAGTTAAACGAATCGATTATTAATATTTACAAAATTTGTCATTCTGGTAGTTTCACGTAGTTCTAAATAAATATTCTTACAAACATAATTTGTATTGGTTGTAAATGATTCATTCTACGTTTTATAAACAAACTTTTAGGCTTACAATAATTTTGTTTAGTAATATTTCAAGATGAAAGTGTTTTAAACATTTAAAAGTATTATGAATTAATTAACAAGGTGGCATTTAGATTCATCCATAGTAATTTGAATAACATGTAACGTAAGTCAATTTTAATTTTTCACGATCTCGTGTTTCTCAAGAAAGCTACAAAAATAAAAACAACTCACTCCCTTTATTTAGTAATCTATTATATTACAGACAATAAATATTCCATACACTTATTCTCAGCTATCTTTCTCTGGCTTTCATTAAAATACATCATCAAATACTAACTAAAAGTCTACCATTCTTCGTGTAATGACCCTTTTTATATATTTCTTTCAAAACTTTCTCTAAATACTGATTAGCGTCATCTTAACAAGAAAACCTAGAAAGAGTCGCTATTCTATCAATGATATAAATGTAACCATTATAAATAATAATGTACCTTCAATTTTACATTTTATACAAATGCCCCTTATCAATCTCTCTTCCGCCGGCATTGAAAGAGATATCTTATCTTAGATTTTGAAAATATGTGCTCTACAATTAATACTTTTAGAAAATGTTCATATAGATATATACCAATTTAGTTACACCCAACATTTAAGCGTTAGAGAAAGCCGATCAATTAAACATATGGATTTAGCTACTGAACAATTTGTATGTGGTTCGGTGGTTTTGGCAGTCTGTTATCCTCTTTGTTTGTATTGACTTTACACAGAATTGAAGTGTTTAGAGATTTGCATATTTTAACAACCAATTAACCTGATTAACCAATAATATATTACAAAAAATCAATACATATTTATTAATACACTACTTAATATCACAAGAGTTTGGTCCAAACTGACCAAGAGACTCAATTTAGCCTCCAATGTGGTAGTTTTCGTTAACAAAAATGATGTTTCATACAAATGTAGGTACTTAATTTAATATTTTTATATGTATGATAGTATTATACTATAATTATATTCCATCCCAAGTAATGTATTACTCCATTATTATTACTGTATTTACTGCAAGATGTATTCATAAAATCTATATAGCGACGTAAATAATGCGTTGTTATCCGTGTATGTTGTATTTATCTTCATAATGATGTTTTTTTATAGTTAAACAACCACAAAAACATACTATAGTACTAAATTCCAGTAATAAAATTATACACATAACGTAGCACACATTGTGGGAATAATTCGCCAATGGTTCACCTTTGTGTTCACCAATTATTGATCTAATGAGGCTATGAGATTACCTCTTCACCTATATTAAACTATATTTTGTAGCCTAAGTGTCTCTGATGTCAAAACTGTGTGAAGAGTTCACTTAAAAGCTTCATCGTCACAAACGTTTTTAACATCTCTTTAGATGAATATGCCACCAGACTTAATGAATAGTCTGTGACAGTGACAATGTCTAGACGCTGCACTAACAAGAAGATGAACTAAAGCTAAATTCAACATTCACATTGAAAATTATTATTTCTTAGAAGAATTCAGAACTTAAAGAATTGAACAAATCAACTGAATAAGACTCAGATAAAAGAACTGAGCTAGAGTTGACAGAGTTTATCTTCAGTGACAAATGTATTGTTGTTAACTCTTGTAATAGAAAAGAAAGTATCGGATGGCTAATCAATTGCAAAGTTAGACGGGACTGATAACATGTGAAAATATACGTGCTACTACAACACACCATCTTCCGAGTTTTCTTTCCGAGTTAAAATATTGGTAGCAACATTTTCTTGGCATATTGTTGCCTTAATTTGGAAACCCAGCTAAAAAGCCTAAAAATATAGTTTTGACTCTAGACAATTATAGTTATATATACTACAAAGAAGTTTTAAATACTTTTCTGCAGGCAAAATAGAAACTGTGTCATCCTATTGAGCCTTCAATAAGGCTCAGCCAAATTCCATGGTTGGACATGTACCATCATAGAACGTATTTTTGTCTATGCAGAAATGTAGGAAGAGTGTACTGAAAGAAAATCTTGGTCCCGCGTTTTAACATTAAAATTATCTTATCTTCCTTTTTGCTCTATGAATAAAAACAAATCTCAATAAAATCTTTAATGCAAGTTTAATCTGTTAATAGTACAAGGACTTAAAGTAAATAACTATAAATTATATTCCAGGCTCAATTATTTACAGTCCAAAATAAAACTAAATTGTATGATTCCTTGGACAAAAAGCCTGGTCAAGACCTACAGAAAAGTTAGACTTAACTAGAGGTAACAATGTTTGTCCCCAGTGGCAGTAGTATTGTTGAAAACTTCTGTTTGAGGGCTAGAGATAAAGTATCGAATGGTCAAGTTGGATGTGATAGTAATGAAAACATACGTGTATAAATAATTTCAGCATCACATATTTTGTGAAAGTAATACAATATTTTCTAATAAACATCTAATCAGTCATGTAAATAAGTTTAGCCTGTTCATTAGAATAGAATTGATTAATCCTCCAACAAATTGATATAACTCTTTTTCAAGTAACCGCAGTTACATAGATTGAAATGTGGAAATAATATATTTGTTGATTTATTTTTCTTCAAAAAGAGAAATTTAAACAATTTGATTCAAGCATCATTTTGCATCCTAATGAAAACATACGAATAAACAAACTATATGCCCAATTTGTTTTGTCTTTAAGACCATAATTTACAATCGGACAAACTAATACGCCATACTATATATGAAGCAATTGCTAGTGAGTTGAAACATAAGTCATAACAAACCAGAAATATAAGTATTTATTTTAGCAGGAACATTTAGGAATAATTCTAAATTAGTTCTGAAGTCTCCAACTATGAGTTGAAAAATTATTTCTGTTCCGCTATGCACGTTTAAAACACATCAAAATTAATTTTTGAATTTTAAAAACGTAATGATTTAGCTAGTATTAAGTTATATGAAATCTAAGGAAAGTACCGAACTTTATGGACTAATAACCCAACGTTATTATGAAACACATCAAACAAAAATAGTCTATTCATAATTAGGTTATAAACAGCAAAGACAACTATCATTTCCTGATCAAAACAGTTCATGATTCTGTATGAGTAATAACAGGTATATTAAATAGTTTGTGTAATTCAATGTGATTGTGCACACCAGACAGGAAATGTTTCAACTCGCAGATTTAATTTCCTGAGAAAGCCTTTTGTGCCAACGTGTTAACCAAGCGTAATTTAATTTCTTTACCCTCTCTTAAACACAATGGTTTTAAACCTGCTTCTACAAAAATACCAAATTGAACATAAATCTCTTTTAAAACGTTCTTTACGACATTCTCTGTATCATTTAAGTGGCGATAAAATGGTAAATATATGCATACGTATAAAATAACTAAATAAATATTATGTCCGTGAACGAAATCATAACTGATTTTTGGGTTGGAAAACTAAAGCAATAAGCTTGTCAATAATTATATAAATCAATTACATTCGATCAATATCGATGACCTGTAAAATATATTTTCAGGCTTAAGATAGGAATAGATAAGAAGAAAAGAACATGACATTCGTCAATTTTGATAGTCCTGTATTAACGAATTCTAATACAAAAATATAGGATTTTTTAGGAGATTATTATAGGAATTTTATTAAATATAGGATGATAACAATATATGGTGACTTTCAAATAATGTTCTGTACTGTTATCCCAATTTCTGATGACAATATAAGCAATTATATGACATACCTTCGACAATGAACTAAACACTAATAATTTTCTGTCTACAAGCTAAGGTGCTTCCTACTATTGATTGCCTGAATTTAATCCAGGGCCATATTACGAAACGCATATTTACATATAACTCGGTTGGAATAAGTGGGCAGAAGATTTACGAGTGATTTTTTCAAAATACTAGTAAAAACGGCAAAACTCGTTGACTGAGTAATGTTAACGAACATCGAATGTTGCTGTTTCATATAATTTCCCTTTGATACTGTAGCACATATACACGCGGAATAATTCAATATATAATTGTAATACAAATTTGTCTTTCATACAATGCGTTTATATAAACCAAAGCATACTGACACCTGTTTAGTTTAGTCCAAATTACAATCTTGTGAGCCATCATTATAACATCTAGACTGAGCTCATCGTCTGAAACACCCCATGTATCCGGCGTAGCCGATTGCTGGAGTACATTATAACTGTTGTAACCATCGAAATGAAAAATTGAGTGACAATCGGCTGTTGTCCTGCTTTGCAGGAGAACATTCAAGTCTCGCGTAGTAAGGTAAATCTCAAGCTGCTGAGCTCTACTGTCGATGTTTGGTCAACTGCTATCATGTTTGCTCAATATATTATACAGGCTAAGTGATGGTTGGTGAACTGCCGACATACTTGGTCAATCTAGTATAGAGGCTAAGTGATTGTTGGTGAACTGCCGACATACTTGGTTAATATATTATAGACTATAATTTAGGTTGTAAAACTGCTATCAAATTTGGACAAAATATTATAACGACTATATGATGGTTGGTCATCTACTAATCATTCTTGGTCAATATAGTATAGAGTGTTGGTCAACCAGCATCATTCATTATATATATACTGCAGAAGCTTACGAAGCTAAAACTGCTGATAGTCAACTCTTTTGAACTCCTGTTTTGGAGGGAAATATATATAAATACTGAAAAACTCTATATGGAAGACCATTAAAACATAATTCACAATTCATTTATCAATGGTGTCATATATAAATGTTTGTGAGGTTGTAGAATTAATTTTTGCATTACTTTCAACTTAATTTCATATCACTGATTTATTTATGTTGTAAATGAGTGACTAATTAGGTCATTTATAGTGTACAGGAATTTAAATGTTCAGTTATAAATTTCTTGGTGCAATATTAATGTTTAGGATAGAAATATTTATTTCTATCCTAAACATACTGTATATAAATATTTATTTATTTCAACACGTATTTACGTGTTAAATAATTAAAGTCAAGTTAAAATTTATTTGTAAATGTTTTATAATTTTGAAATGGAATACAGTCAATTACTGTAAATTAATGCTGAATTGCCGTTTGTTTGAAAAGTTAGTTATAGTTTCGAACCAGTGATTTAAATTAAACACAGCTGACGCGGATGGAAGGACACAAACAGGGGCAGTTGTTTGATGCCACGTGATCCGTACACCAACTGTTCCGCTTTATAATTATTTTCAAACACTTTGTAGGGTAATGAAAATAAATCATTTTATTTGTATTATTGTTTGTATATTAAAATGAAAATAGGGTTTATTTTATTGTTTTATACATGTCTTAACATCAATTATTAACTTACAATTATTTGTTTTACGAAGTGTATCCTCACGATTTTATCCCTAAATTATAGTGCGAAAACTTACTAGTATTTCTAGTTTGTAGTAGTCATTCTCGTGCAATTATATAATTTAACAGTAACTGTATGGATTTTGCCTAATTAGCGTTTTCACATTTACAGAAAGAATGTGTAATTGGTTAAGTATTTTCGAAGTTGCTAACTGCAATCATTTGTAGGATCATGTCAACTTCGATATTGGGAGTCTGACCATAAATTTCTTTTTAATATAATTTTTCGACAATTTTCAAATTATACGTTTCTTGTTATTAAAAAAGGGGTTTTTATTTGTTTTGAGCATTATCCCAACTAAGTAGTAATAACTGACAAAACTTATTACATTTATATCTTGAATTTAAATGAAAAAGTTTTGAATAGTACAAAATTATACTAGAAAAATATAATATAATATTTTCTGTCTCGCCTTTGTATAAAAATTCGTAATGATTTATAATTTTTTAGACCATTTTGTTAGAATGAATTCTCGTGGTTGTGGCATTGCTAACCTATTAAATTGATCAATTTCTAAATGAAAATTACTAATAACTCTTCTAACTCTTTATGATATTTGTTTAAATGATGTCCAAAAAAATTACTTTTACTTTAACTTTATTCCTGATAGTATTGAAACTTTCAATAGTCGTACATTTCATTTAGTTATATGTTTTTCGACGAGTGATAGACATACTTCCAAAATTCCAGCTTCACTGAAACGGTTGTGTAGGCTACAATAGCAAACGTATTAATAATGGCAAATGTCTCTGTTGACAACGCTTAGCACAAACTCTGTACTGTTTACCTCTCGGGCATTTCCCAGTACATTTCATAATAGAATTTTATATCATGATATTCTTCATTTGTGAAACTTACTATAGTAATAAAGGTTGTAAATATAGTTATATAGTAATTTTATTAACTCAAATAAGATTAACACTAAAATCAGTGTATCATCGCTAAACGATAAAAATAACAATGTAGTGGCGAATCAGTTGGGTAGTCCAACTATATTTTTTATATACAAACTGTAATTTGTCATTAGCGCTTTTAAATCAGAATGCAGCTATTTTAACACATTCCCGATTCCAGCTGGTTATCGTTGAAATAATAACTATGATATTTAATATGCACCATTGTGGACAATACTCATAACACTCGTCGTTTATTTCCGGTGAATGTTAACATCATGTTTTATAAAGTAGAGATGTACAAGTTTATGTAATATATAAATATATATAATTTATATTTTAAAATTAAAACATTTAGGCGTTTAATGTTTGCTTTGTTGTGGATAAACGATTGTATCGTGGCATTGCCAGCCGCCTCCCGTCGAGATTCATGAGGAAGAATTCACGGCACTAATAGGACTTGTCCCCTTGGAAGAAGGGGAAGCCAGCTTTGAACCTGCCGCTCCAGTCAAAACAGGCAGGAGGCGGCACACCTTATGCTTAGGCTACCTAGAACCTTTGACTCTTAGGGAACCAATCCCACCACTCCGTCATCTCCCGCAGTAGACTACACCTATCGAGTTATTCTTCCTCCCCAGAATATCTTGCGGTTATTGATGTGTCGCTCCTGGACATCCATAACGTTGCCCAGATTTAAGAGACATCGGCTTTTGCTGCGCCTAGTGTGGGTTCAACTGGAAGGTATAAACCAGCCATAAGTGAACCCTTCTGGGCACATTGTGTTGTCTGCTAGTATACTCGATAGCATTATGCTAATTTTTTCAAAGCTATTGCATATGCATACTCAATAGCATAACATTCATAGCATATGTTATACTCCAATGGATTTATCAAGTTTGTTTAGTGCTTTCCTGTACGTCATCAAGTTAGGGAATAACGATGGTCTATGCTGCGAGAAAGAGGTGACTGTTGAGAGATCCTGTCTTTTCAAGAAGCTCGCTTATCGAGTCAATAGTGTTCGGATACTATATCTAGTCATTGTTATTGTACTTAGATAATGACAATTGGTGCGACTCTGACAAGAAACAATACATTCCTTTAGTGCAAACCTTCTTGGCTATGAATTCAAACAATAATTGGATTTTAATTGTACTTTCTATTGTGTTTTGAAACAACTAATTTGAAATACAGATGTACGAATATAAGTGTTTTTATTTCAAAAAACTGCTCTGTATAAGAATTGCATAATGGCTTAACTATCGTAAAAACTGTTACAATAAAGAAATGAACAATTTTATCTCTTTTGCAAAAAATAACCCATTTTCAAAAAAAATTATTTAAATATATCTTAACGAAAAGTTATTTTAATAATCCTATTTCAAATTGAAATTTTAAAAATTTTTATTAGTACATAATTTTATGGATCGGAATACAAAGTGTAGCAATATGCGTTTATTATTTTATGTTTTATTGTGTAATTACCACCAATAAAGGATTATTTATAAATATTAACTATTTGAACACTTTTATCCTGTATGTAAAAAAAGGTCGTTGTAGTAAATATTAATTAAAATCAACTTCCAATTGTCTATAATTATAATAATTTATTCAATTGCTCTTACGTAGTAATTTTGTGTAAGAGGATTTACTATAAAATTTCCACATTCAAAATGAAACTAGTTTACAACCCTTAATAGTTGTTAAATTTTGGCTGATGCTTATATTTTATAGGTTAAACAACTCGCCGTTACAGATGTATCTGCAAACATTTACTAATACCAAAATGTCTTTACATGTAATTGCCTTAACATTGTCGCTGTATGAACCAGAATATTTCGATGATAGTCCAAGCGAGTATTTTGTTGTGTATCTCATATAACTTTAGAACTCAGTAGCCATCCGATACTTTTTCTTATGTTACAAAAGTTTACAACAATACATCTGTCAATGGAGATAAACACTGCTATCTCTTGCTCTGTTTAACCTGTTTACTAAATTTGTTTGGGAAAAGTTTAGTTTACTGCAGGAAACATTTTTGAAATTGGGTTCAATATTTATGACATTTCCATACGGCTGTTTCAATATCAATACATTGATGTAATATAAAATGAGTACATTGCAAAGAGGAAAACTAAATAAGGTGTTGTAATGAAAGTACACTTGTCACATTATACAATTTCTCCCTTCACATAAAATACGAAAATGTTGGAGAAAAAAGATCTTTTTCTATTTTAACTGAACTTCCTAGACGATACATCCTATAGATAGATTTATTTGTAAATTTAAAAGTAATATCTCGTTCACAGGTCTAGAAAAGAAAACTGAAAATGGCAGGTAAGAAAAAAGTTTAGCACTTTAAATATTTAGGCTAATAAGTGCGCATTAATCTATAATTTCGTATTCAAATTTGTTCATACATAGTAACATTTTAAAGTGAACTGATAAGTGAAAATTAGTTAATTATATTTTTTTTAAATGATAAGAGAAAAAAGATAACAAGGGATAAAAGAAACAAACGTGTATTAACAGTGAACACGAAAGCGCTATGGTCCGCACTGCAGATCGTGTTTACACTGCCAGTGCATGTTATCACTGACACCAATACCATCTTGGTAAATACGTGCGTAAAACGAGCCCTGCTTGGGGAATATTGTATTCCGAATATTGTATTCCTTTATGCACATACTATTACTTTATACATTGCAAATATTTGTCGTTGGGTAAATATCGACACAGCGTGATATTAAACCTACAATGCATTGAGTTTGTCGAGTTTATTGACAATAAGTCCTTACTGACTACTTCATAGCGAAAAATATTTGTTTTAAATTAAGAAATAATAAATATAAAAAGTATAATTGAATCTTTTTACTAAACTAATTTTACTAACAAATTTAATAAATTTTAATTTAATTCTATGTACAAAGATAATGAAATTTTTTAAACTAAATTTACATCAAAATAAAGAATTTACTTTTTTTAATTATTTAATTGTTTTTATAACGTTATAAAATATTGTAAACCTAAATTAAATTCAATCAAATAATTTTCAAATTTGCCTTTAAAATAAATTTAAGTCTTATCAGTAATCATATTTAACATTTAATTGACAAAGAGAAGGATTAAATAAAACTTAACTTTTAATCTCAAGTGCTAAGTAACCCCTCAGTTTAAAAATATATAATCGAATATGTATTTGTGATTCAATTCATATACCGGTGCTAACCAGTTGAAACCATTAAGAGTGTATGCTTCTATTGAGTGATATTCTACCTCAATAGTTTAAACATTTTATTGGAAATTTACTTACTTTATTAAATAGTTACCCACTCCAGAGCGTTTGCATAATATGTATTTATATGTTTTTGATTATTTAATAACGTTTATATGTTCCTAGTATTTCAATATGCGTTGTATAGGGCTTGTAATCAGTTTAATAATATGATGTGGTATTGACTAAATGTTTTCATAGCTATTGTAAATTTAGTTCCCCGTACTGCAAGAGTTACCGTTACTACGCCATAAGAGTAAGAAACAGTTATACCGTAGTCGAAGTGTTGCCAAATATTTAGACCTAACGGGCCTAGGTCCATAAATCTGTTGGTATACGACGTTATATACAATATTTCATTTTTGCTCAATTCTATTTCTGCTAAATACAAACATGTTATTTCTCTATGAAGAAATGTTTAAACTTAAGATGAAACAGTTATAATAAGCTAATTCATAACTTTACCACAGTACGATGTAATTAAAAGGTAACAGATGTTGTTGCATACTACCCTATTCAACTTGATCCTCCGATACTGTCTATTTACATATCTGTCGGTCCGCACTATATGTCGAGAACAAACTGGTCTATAACCTTGAAATTTTGTACAAAGCGTCATTACTAAAAAGTCTGCTTGGGTGATGGGCATGTTACTCTATGTGGGCTGAGCGTTAATGGACATGTTTATTGGTATTGTTGGTAACCGTGATGGTTATAAGAAAACCACTGAATAAATAAATTTGTAAAAAAATTGAGGACAGTGAAGTACAGAAGACATTTTAAATGTGACATAGTAACACATGAAGCATAATGAAATGAGCTATAGACTTGAAAGTTTGCATGCAACCTCATTAAGAGTTGTTACTCAAGACGGGTTTGGCGTACTCGTATCTTGTTCAAAAAATACAACAGTGATTTTAATATAATGTTGTAACTATTTTCTTTAGTTTAGTTAGTACAGTTATCAAATCTGATCCTAAATCAAATAACATCAAAACGTTTTCTTCGTTACGTTATTGTTCTAAGATCAATGATCTATTAAAGATACGTATAAAAGGAATACAATTTTGAAGAGAAAAAATAAGATATTGTTGTGAAGAGAAAGGAGTGTTTAAGTGAATCTTAACCATACAGTGAAACGAGAAAATACGCTCCACTTGTCCCATTGGAAAGAATTTGCGCTCACGTAAACAACATTGTATTTAAATAAGAGTTTATTCACCACTGTGAAACCGCATAGTGTTACCAAAGGCATTTGTTCATGGTTGTTCCTTGAGCACTTAGTATTATAAAATTGTCAAAGTTTTGTTTGCTATGCTATAGTATTTAGTTGTATACGAATATAAATCTAAAGTTTGTATCAAAGTTTCTTCATTGACACGTTATTCAGTTACATGCCTCAAAAATATATTTTAATTTATTTTACTGTCGGAAAAAACACAAACAATTAAAAGGTAAAATTTACCTAATTTGTTGGAGGTTGATACAATAATAAAACTACAATTATCTTTTATAATAAACTTTATTTTCATGTAAACATATCCATGTTAATGTTCTGTTTTAGGTTTCGTTGGTAATGTATGCTTTGTACTCATGTTCTATTTGTTTTTACTAGTTCCCTCAGCATTTTTGGTGTTAAAGAAGTAAGCATTTAAGCTACATAAATAATGCATGTGTAAGACATGATGCTATCCGATACCTTTCTCCTTTTTTTCGGACCGAAGTTTACTTTAATAAACTAATTGTCACTGGGGACAAACTTGGTTAACCCTTGTTGACTCTTCTCTCTCGGAATTGGATACTTATTTCGGCCGAGACACTACATAATTTACTTTTACATAGGAAACACACTTTTGAATGGAATATCAAGTTGTATTTGTTTCCTCTTAGTTGTTTCTGGTAGTCTCTCGTCTTCGTACAGTCGATATGAAAGGATTCTTGAGAAAGTACTAAAACTGAAATGTAGTCAACCATCTGGCATAAATTAGGGGCTAGTTAAATTATTGCGGATTTGGGTAATTTAATACTATCAATTTTATAATACTATCAATTTTATAAAGAGTATAATTCAAGTGATTTAACAATCTATTTATTTACATTAATCCATCAATAAGTATGTGGAAGTCATTTATTGATACATGTGCAGAAATATAATAAAACACGTGCGTTACAGTATGATTTCGTCTTAATGTACTGAAAATTATACATAAAATATATTACTAAATTTGTGTACTGACGTATTTATAAAATTTGCGTTATTTAGGTACTGAAATCACATGAACAAATTCACTCTGTCCTCTTATCCATGTAAACAAAATGTGCATGTTTACTCATAAATACACTTTGCCCTGCCAAATATTAATTGGTAGACCTTTGAGGTCTTGAAAGCCACAAACCGTGTAACTGAAAGTATTTTAGAAAGTACGTAGTCAAATATAATATGTAGGCAAAATTGATGTCACATCCTAGATATCACTTAAAATTACCTTAATTTTCTATTTATTTATTTATGGTTTATAATCTTAAAAATTACCTAAGTTTAATAAATTACTGATTACAATACCAATACGAAATACAAAAATACCAATGCAAATGTACTGCTATTAAAACAATAATCGTAAATACAACTAATTTATGAATATGCTTAATCCATTTCCAGTTATCAATTACCTTTTAGAGGTTGGATGGCATAGAAAATTTTACGAACAAAATGTACGTTAATTTTTCTAGCATTACCTATAAGCTATCGTATCAGCTTTTTTTCGCTGCGCTTGCTATACAAACTGTTGCAATGTCTATCCAACAATAACCGTAACTTTGTTTTATTAATTACAAATTATAATCTTTACAAGCTTAGAGATTTAAAACTTGAAAAAAACTAAAGAATTTATTATGGTAACAATATTGTAGAGAGAAAAATTGTTTTACAGAAAAATAGTCGTTCATTACAACTGATGTTTCGTTTTGTACATAGTGTTACGTTCCATTAAACTTTATACAAGATAATTTCTCTATGTCTTTTATGACGGTCGCTTTTATTTAGATGTAATATATATAGGTAACATTTAAGTAAATACATACATACATAAATGTTGTTTCAAGTATGTACGGTGCTCTTCGAAAGTAATAATTTTATTACAAAATATTTTAAGCGTTAACATTTGTTACAAATGACCGAAAGTACTGTAACTCAGCTGAGAAAATAATATAAATAGTAATACTAAACTTTTAGAGGAATTACAAAATAAATGGACAAGACCTAAATCCAAGTTAAACTGAGCAAGAATTGTCAGAGTTTATCTCCAGTGACAGATGTATTGTTGTAAACTTTTGTAACAGAAAGCAAAGTATCGGATGGCTACTCAATTCCAAAGTTATATGGGGGTGATAATATAGGACAACATACGTGCGCAGACTATCTTCCAACTTTTATAGTTCACACAGCGGCAATACTAAGATGGTATATTGAGATGTCAGTATATGTACCGAAATGTTAAACCAAAAGGATTTAAACTGGCAAACCTATAAGATACTTATTATATCGGGAGCATAAAGCTAAAAAAAATAAATTTTTTTTCGCGAAATTTTATTCATCAAAGTGTGGAAATATCATAATACAGAGTTAGTTAAGAATTGGGCAAACAAGGTTAATTATTTTCATACGTTGAGGAACTAAATTATGAAAACTCTATATAACAACGTTTTATATTGAAACCTTAGAGTACACTAGACCATTTTTTTAAACACTACAGGTGATCAGTGTTAGGTACTGTGCATATTTCCATGGAATATTTCTATTCCCCTATCCACATACTATGCAACATTTCCCTGCGCTATATATAGTACTGCTTTAATAATGCGTTGTATTAAGACACTGGTTTAGACACATAGGAGGGTAGTAAAATTTTCACGAAACCCCAGAAAAACAGCATCACAAGAAGTTAAGCCAGTCGATCGTTGTAGCTAGCATAACATAGGTCTGTCATTTCCAGAACATCCAATTTTCGGTCTGGAAACTAACATATAAAAACTCGCGTACCTTAATTTTTCTGTGCAAGAGACATAATACGTAAACTTTAGTTTCTGCAGCTCACTACTAGCTTTGTGAATTGATCTTTAGAAATACGTGAATATTTATCGTCAGTGAGCTCCACATCATCTTAAGGAGTCTGTGGATGACTTCCTTTCTTGGCACAAACTGCTTCATCCACCGAGCATTGCAGTTCAGAAGAGGAGGATTATTTTTTTAATGTTTTTTGAAAGTTCCGTTGAACTCTGATAACAGCAAGATTTGCACGAACTCATAAACACACAACTATTGTTCTTGTTTAGCAGTAGCCGTCTCATAAATGGTTTCGCGTTAGTCAACGAAATAACTGAGACAAAAAATAACTTTATCAAAAAAACTATTAAACATTTTAATTTCCATAATCAGCATTCTTAATTCATGCAAGAATTAGTGAAAACTGTTTAGTTTCGCACTATTCTTCATTATCACTTGAACATATACAGAGTAGTGCTCAATAATGCATAGTAAAATGTTTTACGGACTTTAAAACTTGTTATTGTGACAAATATTTCTATACATTTTTCATGTTTTTGTGACTCTTCGTCTGGAAATATGCACCTTGATATTGCATCTATCATTTTGAATAATCCTGAATTTACCTGTAGAAAAATTAAATTATTGGTTCTGGGTATTTTAACTATAAAAAAGAACAACAGCAAGGCAACATACATATGAAATCATTTAAATATTTTCAGTCACACAAATGTGTATACTGGAAAGAAAATGTATTAACTCGCAGATTTAATTTCCTGAGAATACATCTTCGGTTAGCGAAGAGTAATTTAATATCTTCATCCTCTCCAAAACCCAATGGCGTTTCACTCAGCTCCTGCAAACAGGGTAGGCCGACAATAAATCCCATGCAATATGCTTTTTATGACTATTTCTGTTATTATCGAAAAACAAAGAACGTTCTGAAAATATTCACATCACTACCTTTATATAACCAATATAATGCTTTTCACATTAAAAACACTAAAGTGAAAACTTTAGACATTTAAAATCAGTTATACAACACAATTAATATAAAATCAAAATGCTTATAAGCTTACCTGTATACATTTGTCGGTTTTACGTACTTCTACATTGTGTAATATAGGCTAGTATATTTAATTATTTTTATATATGATGTCAATAAAAAAGATTTTCTAGTTTTACATTCACAAAATTGTATAATAAATTTAAGTATGTAAATTACTTTAAGGAACAACGTAACTAAATATCACAGCTTCTTAAAACTTCTTTTACTTTGTACCGGATTCTTAGTTAATACACAGTAGTTTGAATTTAATGAAGGTCTAATTTAAAAGGTAAAATTCAAAGTTAGAGTCACTTGAAAATAAGTTATTGTATGTCCAGATATTTTAGCAAAACAAAGATAGTTCACAAAGATTTCTTCTTGATTCGGAAATAAAATCCGTTCATACTATAACAATTAAATAAAGAGTCTGGCTATCTTCAAAAATTCCTTTTATGATAAAACTTAACTAAAACTTTTTCAAATAATATTTCTCAATCTTCTTTACACGGCTCGGTCAAAAACTTTACTTGATCAATAGTTCAATTTACTTAAAAAGTATTAATATTAACATTTAAATTGTTAGAAAATAAAAATAATTTTTTTTTATTTCAACAAAAATCAAAATATATAAAAATGTCAAAATTATCAATAAATCTGAATGTATTAAAATCGAAAATTTTAAAAAGTCAAAAGGTCAACAAATTAAAAAGCCAAAGTTTGCTCGCAAAGTCCCCTTGTAACCAAACAGTTCGTTACACATTGACAAAATTAAATAGAACACTTTTTACTTTTATTTATTACATTGCCAGACTCTCGAATTACTAGGGAAAGTTACTTTATATTGCAATTAAAAGCATTTAAATTAAATTATTTAGTGGAACAGACGGCGACTTACAATTTATGACAATGAATTTACGTCCATGCAACTGACAACCAGTATTTGAGAAAAAGAAACAATCAGTTATCGTTTGCTAAGATCGGCCGCGGTTGCGTCCTAGTAAATGGCCTGCAGACAGACACAAGACATAGGTTGGTGAAAATACGAGTATAAATCTAATAACTACACTGACTGTTATTAACGGTGGACTCTATCATAAACCAATAGAGATGCGGTATTGTAACAATTTACAATGTTTCATAAAAGAAGTAAATTGAATTTTATAAAGATGATTAGTTGAAAGCGAATGATGTTTCCAATGTTTTTACACGTACTAGTAATTAACCACGATAACTACGTTATTAGTAGACAACTCGGTTACTCCACCGTGATTTTGGATCGTGTTTATAACATCGTAGTCCATTAAATTGAGCACCTGATGAGGTAATCAGAACATCTCTTGATATAGTTTATATTTTTTTGTGTTATAGATATTTATGATGTAGAAATAATGTAAAGAGTTTGCTTTGAGCTTCTTCGTCACTTTTTTAATTTTCTTCGGACGGTCTTTGATTCTAGACTCCAGCAGTCCATTCTGTGACAGAGTTATACTTCAGATAAGGTAGTTTATACATATAACAATACAGAATTACAGTTTTAAATTGCTTTTATTTATTCTGTTAAGGAACGATTAGGAATTTTACTTAAACTGCGTTAAGATTTGCCTTCTGTGTTCTAGGGAAGACGAATACATGCGAAGAGGCAGTGTAATAACTTCAAGGTCCTAGGCGTCGGACTTTGAGTCTCAGTTGGAGATAGCACTGTCTATGAACATTGCACAATTTATCAGTACCAGTAACCAACGAGGATTATCAGAATAAAACTTAAAAGGGCGTCAGCTTCTCCTTAACAAATCTAAAATATTGTGTGACTGACGATAAACAACGGTTAGTTACTTGAAAACACTTCTCCTCTTCTTATTTTAGAAAACTGGAAATGATAAAAAATGTATTGGTTTCAGTTTAAATATTGTGACTGAAGACGTTAAAATCATGTATTTTATTCTTATTTTAGAGAAATTAAGAGGTTAAGGTTTGTATTATATCTTTCCTTGCATAATACACTATGTTGAAACTCTAAGTATGTATTCAAAGTTCTCGGGCCATGTCATGACTATCTTTTAGTTTGCCTCTTTCTTATCGATTGGCTGATGATAGTTCTCCATAGGAATTCCGATGTATAACAAGATTATTAAAATTGAGTTAGCAATGTTTTGACATATTGTGAACTGGAAAACTTGGAAGATAGTCTAAACACGTATGTTGCAATATATTATCAGCCTATCTAACTTTGCCATGGAGTAGCCATCCGAAACTTTTCTCTCTTGTCACTAAAGTTTACAATACATTCGTCACTGGAGACTAACACTGTTACTATTGTTTTAGTACAACTTGTATTTGGATCTTCAGTTATTTTGATCAATCCCTCTCACAGGTTTGTATCATTAAGAATCTGGAATGGATTATTATGGTGATCCCGCTAATACCCAAGGTTTCGCACGCAATTTACAATATCGAAGATCGCAGCTTACTTTATAAAATCAATTATGTTGTTATATGATGGAACCTTACGATATTTTCAAACCTAGGTATGCATACCTCAGGCACATATGAGTACTATTCTAATGTTCATAGTCTAGAGGATCAGAGGGTAAGGGATTATATTTTATATATTTCCATATAATAAAATAAGCAAGGAAATCGTTCTTGATTTATCTCTTCATAAAAGCTTTCCTGGAATACATCAAAATAATTAAATAAATTTCTTCACCCGTTCCTAAGATTACAACACAATTAGAGTTTATTTTTTTAGATTTTAACATTTATTAAATTTTTTACGGTAGATCTCGATGAATACTCCTTTATATAATGTTATTTCTGTATACTTTCTTGTCTACGTCACTAAAATATGTTTCCCATTAATCTTAAATTAAAAGATAGCGCCTATCGTGAAATATAATAAAGAAATATCTTCAGGTGAAGTATAATACATGGTGGCTCATCAAATACCATTATAAAGAGTAAAACAATTAGTCGCTCTTTGTAATATACTTTTCACGTAATCGTTTCATAAAGTAAACGGAAGCAGTAATATAAATATGAAGTCTATCCTTCTTAAATGCCTTAGACATTAGAGAAATACTTTGATACGTATGATTATTTTATTCAGCATTAATCTTTGATTTAGAATGTTAAGGTATAAAAAATATTGTTTTGTAAAAGGGTGCTATGAAGATAGCTAATATTTAGATAAACGCTATTTATTAGTGCAAAACTTGTATGCGTGTATTTATAAATAAATTACATTGTGACATACCACGTTGTAAACAGTAAAAAGGTATGTTATTATTATTTAATGTTTGAGAATTGCACATTCTATAGAGGAAAACATTAAGAGTAAGAATATTACATGGATATTCAAACAAATGTCTAATAAAAGCGCACAATGAAAGTACAATGGTCCGCACTGCAGACCGTGTTTACATTGTTGGTGCGCGGTATCACCGACACCCGTATCTTGGTAGACGTAATATGTGTGAAATATAGAAACCTGGCAAATATTCTGTTTTATATGCAAAAATTCATTTTATAAATCCCATGCACGGATAAATATTGTAAATACGTAATAATCAATTTAATAACTCCTTATTTCATTTTATGATTTTAGAATGAAATTAACGCATTAAAATTAAGTAAACGCGGTTAGTTGTATCATGTTATAAAATTAAAATATAATCGCATTTTAAATGTTTAAATTTCAATTATCTATTCAATATTTTAATACATAATTTAGAGCCATAGCAATTTTTTTGGTAATGATTTGGAACCCTATACAATTCAAAAATGTATATTACAATATTTAACTATTGCTTTATTTTTAATGCTGAGAGGTGGCCAACATAAGGACTATTCATTATATATTATACAAATATATATTTCCAGCTTCTTTGAGAAAACATGTTGTTCTATTTATAATTTAAGTATGGGTACCATGACAAAGGAAAATACTTTAAATGTGATTCATAAAAGTTATAAGATACATTGAAAGTACTTGCAATGGTTCAATGTTTTGAACTACCAGCATATTCAAATACGAGTGTTTTAGAAAGAATATTGTAGTAAATTCTTTGAAATTTTGATTTGAATATTCATTAATATTCATTTGAAGCCGATGGCATCAAAATCAATTCCAATTATTTCGGTAAAATAACAGTCATTGGGATGTACAGATCCCCCAATGGCTGTTATTAACTCCTTTTTTGAAAAACTAGAACAGCTCATGAATTTTATTTTTTTCAAACTCAATGAAGTTTCTCATAATCGGCGACCTCAAACATTAATGTAATGGACCTACCGACCCCCCCCACCAAGCGGCTGCGCGATATTCTGAACTCCTTCAACCTAAATTGGTCTGTGAATTCACCAACACGGGTGACCGCTACGACGAGCACAGCCATCGACCAATGTGATCACCAACATTCATGGCAGCAAGGTCTCTGTTTTAAACACTGCGATCTCTGACCACTTTGCGCAGGAGGTCCTGGTTCATGGATGCAAGCTGGAAAATCAAAACCCAAAATATAAAATTGCAAGATCTGTCAATTTTCAAAACATTTGCCGACTGAATAAATTGCTGGAGCGCGAGTCTTGGGCATTTTTAAATGAGTTTGAGAATGTTGAGGACAAGTTTCAAGCTTTCAGTAATAGTTTCAATTATTATTTGGATGTTGCTTGTCCGTTTAAAAAAAACTAAACAAAACCAAAAACCACGGAAAAAATGGCTGGTTGACTAAAGGAATTCTTATATCTCGAGACAAGGTTAAATTCTACCACAACATTTTTATTCGAACCAAAACGAAGATTTCAAAACTTTCTTTAGAAACATACCGCAGGATCTATAGAAAAGTCATACGAGCCGCCAAAGCCTATGACATCAATAGAGCCTTAGGTAATTGTGAAAATTTCTCAAAAACTGCTTGGAAGATTATTAACAACCTTTCTCGAGATATAAACTAAAAAAAAGTCTTCCCAACCGATTGCAATCAAAATTTGAAAACAAAATTTACGAAGATCAATTTCAAGTGGCTAACCAATTCAATAAATACTTCTCTACCGTGGCTACAATGAACTCGTCATTTAAAGAATCTCAGTCACACGGAAGAGAAGTCAGTGATCCGGTTGCATCCATGTCCTTGGCCCCTGTGTGGGAGGGGGAGGTAACAAAATGTCATACAGAGGCTGAACACAAAAAAAACCGGTGACGCCAATGGGATGTCAGTATGGCTACTCAAAACGTTGCTATAAGCACATTTTGAGACCGCTCACAAAATTGATCAATTTCTCATTTGAAACTGGAAAATTTTCCCATCTTCTTTAAAGGACTGCCAAAGTCATTCC
Source organism: Homalodisca vitripennis (assembly GCF_021130785.1). Classification (NCBI taxonomy): domain Eukaryota; kingdom Metazoa; phylum Arthropoda; class Insecta; order Hemiptera; family Cicadellidae; genus Homalodisca; species Homalodisca vitripennis. The sequence continues at coordinate 75,338,314 of NC_060211.1, forward strand.
GATTTTCAAAAAAGACGATCCTTGCTAGCAAGCAACTATCGTCCAATCTCAATTCTTTCCTGTGTTCAGCAAAATTTTTGAAAAATTATTCTATGAAAGACTGGAAAGCTTTCTAGAAAAAAACAAAAATTCTGAATCCAGAACAATTTGGATTCCGAAAAAACAAATCCACAATTGACGCGGTGAACAGCCTTCTGGACAATGTTGTCGATGGACTGGAAGGTCGTGAACATGTGCTAAGCATATTCCTCGATCTTTCCAAAGCCTTTGACTGTGTGCATCACGGGACACTGCTGCAACAGTTAGAAAAATGTGGCGTCCGGGGTCTCCCACGCTTATGGCTCACGTCTTATCTAAAAGATCGAGATCAGCGTGTGATGATCTCGAGCGTCGGTTTCCAGCAAAATAAAAATGGCTTATGGTGTCCCTCAGGGATCTATCCTTGGACCTCTTCCTTTTCCTGATTTATTTCTGTAGATTGAACTCAGTAATCCAACTTGGGGCACTGGTTCAATATGCTGACGACACGACTCTCTGTTTCAAAAGCAATTCAAAACAAGACCTGGAAATTCAAATCTTTTGTGGGATTGAAACGCATGCATTCAATATTTCACAGAATTGAACTTGACAACAAACCAGTCAAAATCAAGTGTCATCAATTTTTGTCTTCGTCAGCATGATCATGCGATGCGACCTTCTGTCTTTGCGGATGATGCCCTTTTAGAGGATACAGATTCCACAAAGTTTCTGGGGATGTTCCTTGACAGAGGACTGACCTGGAATGATCACGTTGATAGCATCTGTGCTAGAGTTACCACAGGCATATTTGCCCTACGGCACCTAGCAAAGATCTGTACCCTAGAGGTTCTAAAAAACGGCCTATTACGGCCTAATCCATCCACATCTTGTGTATGGATTAAGACTCTGAGGAGTATGTGCCAAAAACAAAATGGAGCGGGTTTTCAGGACTCCAAAAAAAAGCAGTCAGGATAATTTTAAAACTGAATTATAGAGAGTCGTGCAGGGCATCTTTCGGGGAGCTGGGATTGATGACATTGCCCTGCCTTTACGTTTTTGAGGTGATCGTGTACTGCAGATCGAGATGTGCCTTGATAAGTGACAGGGACGTTCACCAATATGAAACTAGAGGCAGGGACAAACTTGCGAACTCATCAACGCAGACTGGCATTATCGCAACACCTCCCTCAGCAGGTGGGTGTCAGACTAATCAACAAGCTCCCTGAGGATATCAAAAACTCCAACAACCTCAATCAATTTAAAACTCGTCTCAGACGCCTGTTGGTGTCTAAAGCGTTTTACTCGATTGATGAATTCATGACGAGCCATTGGGATGATTGAAAAATCATGGATCCGAAAGTCTGTGTGATTGTGACGTGAGAATGCTGAGATGTAAGTATGACTGTGAGTGAATGTGTAGTTAGGATATATTTTATGATGCATTTGACTATTGCAATACAATGTTACATATTGTCAAAACACGCAATAAAGAGATTATGAATTATTATGAATTAAAAAGTTTGGTCATCGCGGTGTTCTACTGGCATTTATTTTCAAATCATTAAATAGTCTTTTCTCGTTACTTGTTTCTCCAAATTACCATATTGTTGCAAGGCCTTTGGCCTAACTGCTTTAAAAATCGGTGCATTAAAACTATTTCTATATTAAAAATATTTTATTGTTTTAAAGACAAGCTTAATTTTAATTACTGACTTATTAAAACAAAACCGTGTGTTTTTAGGATTTTTAGCTATATCATATTGTTCGATTTAGGTTTTGGGGGTCTCCGTATAGGATATTTAAAGTGATACTAATTACAAAAAATTATAAATGTTTCCTTTAAGAAGGCTAATTATATGACAGCCGTGCATCTGAGACTCTGCTTTTAAAGTTTAAAAGTCCGTTATAAATTCGTCTCTCTTTCATAAAGGTTTTCCATAAAAAACATACAGTTTAATTTCTTTGTATTAATTAAGGTACTTATGGAAACCTGTTATGTTTATTTTCCTGTTTATTTGTAACGCTACATGACGTTTTAGATACATAATATTTAAAAAGTAAAAAAGTTATAACTACAATGAGCACATCCTAAGCCTAAGAATGGACGAAATTTCACTGGATCCGTTTTGGATGTCTTGCTATTTTTAACTTTTCATTGTTATACGAAATATGTTTTGTTCAGTATCATATCTGCCAAATGAAAAGATTGCGTGCGCAAGTGCGTGCGTGAGGACGAACGTGCGTGTGGAAGTGCGTGCTTAAACTTTAATGATTACTACAGTACCACCTTATGATATGATCTGCGTGTGGAACGAAACGGTCGAGTCAACTGTTTTGGTCAATTACGGGCATTAACATCCTTTTTACAGTGTAAAATAGTAGTGTTATGCTTTGTATAAGCTAGAGATGTAACGTTTCATTTGTTAAATAATGCCAAGAGCTGCCTAAAGCAATCAAATGTATCTTGTTTTTATTGTAACGCTAGATTTTCCCGTGCTTTAAGCTTTATCAAATACTTAATCTGGATAGCGTACACTTAGATTTTGATCAAAATACTGATATATAGTGATTTTCTTCTAAATAGTTGCAGTTACAGAAATATATAATATGAAACTTGTTTTCTAACACACACACACACACACACACACACACACACACACACACACACACACACACACACACACACACACACACACACACACACACACATATATATATTCAAGTGCACAATAAAAAATTAATATTATAGTGTAAAAACTTCAAAAGAGTAGTAAAAACATACATTTCTTCTTGTAAGAAAGCAACCTTAGTGTGTTGTTTCATTTAAAGTAGCATTATATTTCTTTCAAAGAAAAATTTAATGTTGTCAATTTAGCACAAAAAAAACTTATACAATTATTTTTAACATCTAAAAGTGCCTTTACAAACAGTTCGTCTGCTTTTATTCACAATATAAGTTACTATTAGAAAAGTATGAATTTTCTATAATGTTGTACAGTACGGACTAACCACTAAGTGACCACATAATTAATAATATTTTTGGAATAAAAAAACTAAGTAAGGTACATATTTATGGAAGTGTTAATAATTATTATTAATATAGCTTTGTAACTATCTATAAGTTAAAAGTATGCGGTCAAAAAGACTTCACGTGAAAATGAATATGTATTAATATTAGTAGATATGAATATGGCGGTTCTAGCTCACTTTTGGGACAGACAGAAATTCCATACAAAATACTGTTTAAAGGACAATAAACGAATCTGTAAAATCAAACAGTAAGGCGGTTCTAGCTCACTTTTGGGACAGTCAGAAAAATCAACGTAAAATACTGTTTAAAGGACAATAAACTAATCTGTAACTCACGAATGAAAAATTAACCGAATCTATAGCTGTTTTTACTGTTCATTGTAGGCTTCTAATTTCTTAAGCTGTTTTAATGAAAAAATCCAGAAATCTTCGAAATCTTTATTCCACGAAGTTAATTGTAACACAGTCTTTATCTTTAATAGTCTTCTTTCCAGTAACAACCAAGTGTAATTTTTCATTTTTGTTCAATTCTTTATCTTTTTTTCATCCAAAACAGTCAAAAATCTGTTTGGCAAGTGTACTTTACAATCTTCCAACTCGGCAATTATTGTAAACCCGAATTTATCTTTCATTTTCTCCAAATTCACAATTTTGTGTTTCTTATTTTCTTCTAATTCTATTAATTTCTTGTATTCTTTGAATGTTAAATCACCAACCTTATTCAATTCTTGTAACAGTGCCATTTACATAGAAAAAAATTAATAATTCTACACTTTTAAGGTGAAAAATCAACACTATACTTCCAAAATACACAAAAAAACCGGGGTTTTGACCCTAAAAAAACGTGTTTTTAGGGTCAAAACCACAGCTCTTAAGGTGCATATACTAGAGTTTTTGAAAAATCCTGAAAATCTACTGAATTTCTCTAATTATTGCGAATTTTTTAGCTTTAAAGTTGATAATGTGAACGATATTTCTCGAAAATTCTGTTGTAAATATATTTAAAATCTTAATGAAAAATCTTGGAAAAGTTAAAGAAAAAAAATATTGAAAAAATAGTATTATAGAATTTAAATTACCCCCTACAAACCAATATAGTAATAAAAGTACTTTTATTACTATAACTATACTATTTTTTCAATAATTTTAAGTCTTAGTTTACAGATTTTTCTATAATAAATAGAAGAAATCTACAGCTGTTTTACTACAATTTGTGCTGATTTGTGTCAAAAATCACCACTTCTCAAAATTTTAGTTTACAAATTTTTTGCTCTTTAAATATGGAGCGGAAAAAGATAGAGTGCCCATACTGCAAAAAAGATGTTTTTGAACATCATTTTACCCGACATTATAAGTCAAAGAATCATCTGAAAAATAAAGATATTTATGAAAAAGAATTAAATTATTTGAAGACTTGGGCTAAAGAGAATCAAATCGATGGTCAAGAGAAGATGTATAATATAGAAAAATTGCGTGAACTAAAGAAAAATTTTAAGGAAAGTAAAAAAGATCTCAATCTATTTAAAGATGAAAAAATTCAATCAATCGCTGAGAAATTGTCCATTGAAACAAACGATAAAAACTAAGTCTGAAATGATCGAAGAAATTGACAAAACTCTTAATGAGAAACCCAAAAAATATCATTGATGTAGAAGTTTTATCCTCAATACACGGTCTTTTCAAGCAATACATTTTAACAAACTTGAACGATAATTCCATGTCAATTTTACAAATATCTTTCTATTTTGCGCCCGGAAATTAAAAGTTTAATCGAAAAATTTCAAGAAAATGTTAAAAATAGTAAAGGATATCTCTCTTTGGAATGCGAATACGAAAGAACTTTAGTGAAACGGTGAAACACAAACGTGTCCAATGTACTTTACTATAAAAGCAGACGAGATCTTTGACATAAACGACTTTATTTACTAAGCAATTTAATAAATTAACACATCGAGAACAAACGAATCATCCAAATAAAGGTTCTGGATGGACATTAAAAACGCTGCAAACAACTAGTTTTGAGCCTTAACAAACACGAATTTATGAACGCAGGATCATATATCGATTTACCAAAGAAAATCAAAGATAAAAAAGCTTGTATAAATATAAAAAATAAAGATGATTATTGCTTTATTATTCTATACGATGCGCTATTGAAAAACCCGAAAAGAATGCTGACAGAGCAAAGCAATACGAGAAATTTGTAAATGACGAGATATTTTTCAGGTTTCGAGTATCCAATGTCCTTAAAAAGATATACAATTATTTGAAAAAACGAAGTCACAATTCCAAGTACAAATATCCAAAAATGTCTATAAATATCTACAGTTATGATGAGAAACTCAATATTGTTCCATTACAAATTTCTGAAAAATACGACGCTGAGTTAAACATTGACTTATTGTATGTTAAACAAGAAGGGGACAAATCTCATTATGTTTTGATAACAGATTTAAATAAGCTCGTTTTCTCTCAGTTATCTAAGCATGAACACAAAAAATTTCTATGCAGAAGATGTTTAAGCCATTTCTACAAATCTGGAGATTTAACCAGGACCATTTAGAAATTTGTAAAAATCACGAAGTTTGTAAGCCAATTATGCCGTTTCCAGGTCAAACAACATCATTTACTAATTATCAAAAGAAATTTCTCATCCTTACGTTATTTATATGGATTTTTGAAAGCATATTAGAGAAGATTCCCACATGCAAAAACAATCCGCAAAAATCGATCACAACCAAGATTCAGAAGCACATTCCATATTGGTTTTTACTCTATACTTAGTGTCTAATGTGACCAAATCGTATGTACAAGCCGATATGTTATCGAGCAAAAAATGAAGAAGATTTGCCAAATGTTCCTGCAAAATTGTTTGAAGAACTTAATAAATTATCGAAATACATAGCTAAAAAGTATAATTCTAAGAATAAAATACCTATGAAATTGACCGAAGAAGAAGAAATTGCATATCAAAATTCAAATCTTTGCCATATTTGTGAATGTGAGGGTTTTGATAATCAAACAAGAAAAAAAGTACGAGATCATTGTCATTTAACAGGTAAATTTCGAGGTGCTGCTCATTTATCTTGTAACTTGAATCTCAAATTTTCCTCAAAATATTCCCGTTTTCTGCCACAATATGTCATGTTACGACACTCATTTGTACATAAAAGAATTGGGCAAAACAGTATGGTAATGTGTTGATTTGATCGCAAACACAGATGAGAAATATATAAATTATTCTGTAAATTCTGGATATGGATATGAGTTTGAAGATGATAAACCAAGAAAGTTCATCAAGTTTTCTTTCGTAGACACGTTCAGATTTATGGCATCGTCTATTGAAAAGTTTAGCTAAAAATCTAAAGAGAGATGATTTCAAGCATACAAATCATTTTATACAAGATGGTCTGAACGCAATTCTAGATAGACAACCAAATGACGAAGAAGAAAATCTTTAAAATTCTATCTGGAAAAGGAATATTTCCCTATGAATTTATCGATAGTATTGAAAAACTTGATTACACAGAAGAATTGAGAATTCAAGATTTCTATTCCCTTTTGACAGACGAGAGCATATCTGAGAAAGATTTTCAACACTACTTAAATGTTTGGAACAAATTAAAAGAGAAAAATCTAGGAAATTACTCCGATCTCTATAACATTCAAGATGTTTCTATTGCTCGCTGATATCTTTGAAAATTTTTAGGAACATTTGTTTGAATTGCTATAAGCTTGATCCGGCACACTATCTAACAGCTCCCAGTCTCGCATGGGATGCTATGTTAAAATTAACGAATATAGAATTACAATTAATTAGTGATTATAATATGTATTTGATGATCGAAAAAGGTATTCGCGGAGGCATTTCTCAATGTATTAAACGATATGTGAAAGCAAATAACAAATATTTAAAAGATTTTGATAAGACAAAGCCTGAAAACTATTTGTTGTACGTCGATGCTAATAAACCTTTATGGGTATGGCCTAATGCAAAATTTACCATATAACGAAATCAAGTGGATGGATCCAAAAACTTACACAACTGAAGATGGAAAAGAAACAATTTTGGAACTCACTGGCGACGAAGATTATGGCTATATTCTCGAAGTCGATCTAGAATATCCGAAGAATTTACATGAAAATCATAAAGATTTGCCTCTTGCTCCAGAACATTATAACAACAAACTTTGCACAACTCTACTGGATAAAACTGAATATGTTGTTTCATTTCGAGAAATTTGAAATTCTATCTGGAACAAGGAATGGTGTTAAAAAACATGTGAATAGAGTTATTTCATTCGATCAGAAGCCTTTTATGAAAGATTACATTGATTTTAATACTAGTATGAGAACCAAAGCTACAAGCGACTTTGAGAAAGATTTTTACAAGCTGAAGAACAACTCTGTTTTTGGAAAATCTATGGAAAATGTGAGAAACAGATGTGATATTAGACTAGGAAATGAAGAATTTTCAATGAAACAAGCTAAGAAAAACAAATTTCAAACGCTTTAACATCTTTGACGACAACTGTATAGCGAGTCACATGTACAAGCAGAAAGTTAAATTTAACAAGCCGATCTACATAGGTTTTTCAGTTCTTGACCTTTTCAAATTGTTAATGTACGAGTTTTATTACAACAAATTAAAGAAGTTTGATCCAGATTTGAATCTGTGTTACATGGACACAGACAGTTATTTTCTAGAATTGAAACGAGATCCCTTTAAAATTATTAAAGAAAATATAGATGATTTCGATACGAGCGACTATCCAAAAGATCATGAAATGTTTCACTACTAAAAATAAGAAGGTAATAGGGAAATTCAAAGACGAATTGAACGGCGAGTATATTAGAAGAAGAATTTTGTGGTTTTAAGATCAAAGATGTACTCGTACAAATATCTAGACAAAAATCCAGTTAGGTGTAAAGGAATTAAGAGAAGCGTTGTAAATAAAAACAATAAATATCGAAAACTTAAAGAGATGTTTGTTCGAAGATAAAGAAGAATTTAGGGAGATGACTGTAATAAAAAGCTATAAACATGAATTTGTATACCATCACCATAAACAAACTGGCACTAAACGCTAAAGATGATAAGAGAAATGTCCTAGAAAATAAGATCGATACAGTACCGTATGGATATAAAGGCGGAAGCAAAATCTAATATATTAGATGAGTTAAATAAACTTGGAAACTTTGACATGTAAATGGAAGATTGATTTGATTCACTGCCACAAATGCAAGAAAAAAACGAAAAAATATAGATTCTAAAATCGTTCAAACTCAAAACGGGTTGTATAGAATTGCTGCAAAATGTTTTCAAATGTAAGACAAACAAGAGTAAGTTTATAAAGAATCCAAATCCAAAACCTGTTAAGCAAGAATTGAAGACTAAAGATGAGATAGAGATTGAAGCTCGAGAAATTCATGCACCAGTACGAAAAAAGTTTTAAAAAGAGAAAAATTATAACATTAGGAATTGACGATTTTATGGGCAGCAGATTTAGTTATAATGTCTAACTATTCAGATCAAAATGATGGATTTAAGTATATGTTAAATGTTATTGATACTTTCTCAAAATATGCTTGGTCAAGAGCTATCAAAGAAAAAACGGTAAAGATGTTTCAAAAGCCTTCGAAGATATAGTAAAAGACGCGATAAAGATCAATCACAAACCGCCAAATCTACTTCATACAGAATAAGGGTTTAGAGTTTAAAAAATAAAGAATTTAACGAAGTTTTGAGAAAATACAACATTAAGATTTATCATACTGAAAACGAAGAGAAATCAAGTATTGTAGAGAGATATAACAGAACTCAAAATGAGAGAATGAAAGTAATTTTTGAGATTAATAAAAACTTTAAATGGATCGATATTCTTCAAAAAATCGTAAACAATTAATAACGATACAGTTCACAGCACAATCAAATGAAGCCCAAAGACGTAGATAAGGATGCAGAAAAGGAGTTATTAGAGACCGTTTTCAAGTATGTTCCACCCAGAAATTCACACGAAAACTAAATTTAAAGTCAATGATCATGTAAGAATTGTTAGTAAAAAACAAACATTTTCGAACAAATATAAGAACAATATGGTCAAGAGAAATCTTTGTGATTTATCAAATTAATAACACAGAGATCCTGTAACTTATAGTATAAAAGATTTAAATAATGAAAGAAATAACCGGAAAGTTTTATGAATATGAATTGAGAAAGTCAAAGATTTTTTCTATATAAATGGAGGCCCAAAAGAAATGTTCAATGTGCAAAGAATTAAAAGGTTTTGAAGAATTTTATAAAGATAAGAGTAGAAAAGATGGAATTATTTATAATTGTAAAGATTGTTATAGGAAGTATCATAAAGAACTGTATGATAAAATAGAAAAATTAACTTTGGAAGAGAAAGAATGTCTTAAATGTAAAGAAACTAAAAAAAATTTCAGAGTTTTAATAGTGATCACTATAGTAGAGATAAGAAAGACTCCTATTGTAAAGATTGTGTAAAGAAGAATCACCATAGATTATATTATGAAGATACTCAATGTGAATGTGGAAGAACTATAAAATGGTTAAATAATTATCAAAAACATTTACAAACAAAATATCATAATTCAAGAGTTTAACATTTTCATCGTGTAATAATTTGTTCTATATAAATGGAGTCTCAAAAGAAATGTACAAAGTGTCAAGAAGAGAATAGAAAAGACTGTTATTGTAAGGAATTATATGATAAAAATGGACAAATTAACTTTAGAAGAGAAAAAGTGTTACTTTTGTAAAGAAATTAAAAAATATTTCTGAATTTAATAACTGGCAGTATAGTAAAGATAGAAAAGATGCTTGTTTGCAAAGATTGTGCTAAAAAAATTTTCAGCGGAAAGTTATAAAAAACGAAATGCCTTGTGAAATATGAAAAAAAGATTTTACAATGGTTACCTAGTTATGCTAAACATTTAACAAACAAAATATAATAAATCGAGAGTTTTTAGTAAAATTTAGAAACATTTTCATCGTGTAATTTAGATATTCTATAAATCAGTCGAGATTCTGCCATATTGTAGTAAAATGATTTCCGTTGTATAAAATATTCAAAGATTCTTTCATTTGGTTGTAGAGATTTATACTATTTGGATCTCCTTGTCTTAATAAAATTTCCATTTCTGGGTAATCAATTTCAAGTTCTTTCAATCTTCTCGGTATTTCTCTCTTTTGAGCTCTGATAACGTAATAAGGGATATTCCACATGTGATTCTTCTTAATTAATACAAAAACATGGTGTTTTTTTCTTAGCAAAAATCTTTACAAACAAGGTCTGGTTTCATTAAGTCAATTTTTTACACTTTGTTTTGCGATTATTTCCGTTTTTATTTCATCTTTAATTTGCAAGTGTTTAACTTCGTCCTCTAAATATTTAATCTTGTTTTCAAGTTTGTACACACCAAATTTACGAATACTTGGTAAAACTTCTTCTAAAACCCAATCTTGAAACATTTCTGCTATTTTCATTTTAGATTTCAAGATTAAAGAATATATGCCTGCTTCATTGATGAAAACAGTGTTTTTTTGAAAGTTTGAAGCGGGGGCGAATCACCCCTACCTTCAGAATGTATGTTTTTCGAAGCTTTTTTTATATTTTTCTTGTGACATGTTCTTTAATTGCTTTCTTCGTATCTTTATATTCTAACACCTCTGCAACATCTTTCGCCTTAAACCAAAATTCATTATTTTCGTCAACAAATGTTAAAATTTCTTTATTATTGAATTTGAGTAGATTCACAACTGACTCCATTTAGATAGAAAAAAAATTTAACTAGTAATTTTTATTTTGAGAATAAAGCCCAGATTCATTAACGAAAACAGTGTTATTTTGGAAGTTTGAAGGTAAGCTATTTATAGCCCCCCTTATATTTAGATTAAAATAGAAGTTTTTATCATCTTCGTCAAACGTTTATTCTGATCGTTTGCATAGTATTTTCATATTCTAGAATTTTTGCTACGTCTTTAGCCTTAAACCAGATCACATTGTTTTCGTCAACAATCGTAAAGATATGTTTGTTATTGAATTTTAGTTGATTATTAAGTAGGTCTACAACTGACTCCATTTAGATAGAAATAAAATTTAACAAGCAATTTTTATTTTGAGTATAAAGTCCTGATTCATTGATGAAAACAGGGTCAGGATGAAGATTTTGAAAGAGTCGCGATTCGATACCCTTGTCAGAATCTATGTTTTCAAAGCTTTTTTTGTATTTTTCTTTAACATTGTCTTTATTCGTATTTTTTGTGAATATTTGTGAGGTGGCCCTCGAGGGCTACCTTATCTTTTAGATAAAAGTATTGGTATTTATCATCATTATCAACTCGTTTTGAAAGTTTGAAGGTAAGAAACGATTCGTTCCCCCTTGATTCATCATTCTTTCGACAATCTTAAATAAATTGTTGTTTTACTCTCATTATTTATTAAATTTCCCTCAGAGTCTTGTATAGTTAGAACGATTTTTTGAATTCTTTTAATATTTTTTCTAATTGGAATATAATCGATTTCATTCGGTTTTTCACTGATTTTGATCCATAAAGCAACATTTGGGAAAAAAGTGTACAAAATTTCAGATTCTTGTGTAAATGTTCGGTATGAATTTCAAAATAGGTTCAACGAGATTACAATGTACTTCAATTACATCAAACGGTCTAAATTTTGGCGTTTTATTTCCTAAATACTACCTGATTTGGCTCAATAGTTTCTTGAACAAACCCTAACAAATCTACAATAATTGCTGAAAACATTATTCTTACTGGTGATTTTATTTGAATTTTATTAGAGAGATAATTTTTTTGCATTTCAAACTTGTTTTCGTCAAAGTTTAAAGATTTATCTGATTGTTTGAATGTTTTTTAGATAATTTTTAAGGGAATTTTTAATTTTGATCGAAAGTATAATATCCTTTTGTTTAAACCATAATATTTTGTTATGTTCTTCTCACTAAATCCTATACAATAAGGAGAACTTTCACTAATATTTATTACAAAATTGTCAGAATAAAAAACCGCTTAAAACCGATAAAATAATTTGATTCTTCCTCTAAGTGTATAGGATGTTCCAAGTTTAAAACTAATTTAGAGCTTTCTGAAGTCAACTTGAACAGCTTCATTTTCGCAAGCGTTGCTTCAAGATGAAAATCTTCTATTTAAATGGAGAAATTTTTAAAGCAAAAAGATCAGATAAAACTTCAAAACGTTTGAAGAAAATAAGAAAGATCAACCAATCAGATTGTTAATTGTTGGTTTCAAGTGGATGTGGAAAAACAACTTTATTATTGAATTTTATCTACAATAGGTTGAATTCCTTATTCCAATTTGTATGTTTTTAGTAAATCTTTAGAACAAGACGCTTATAAAAAATTGCAAGAGAGATTTGAAAATATTGAGAAAAACTTAAGCAAAAAGGTATCACATTTTTATAATGCCTCTGAGGACATAGTTCCATTAAGCGAGTGTAAACCCAATTCGTTAATCGTTTTTGATGATTGTGTTTTGGAAAAATCAGGACGTTATTAAGGAATATTTCGTTATGTCTCGTCACAAAAACATATCTTGTATCTATCTTTCCCAATGCTTTTCAAAGGTTGATAAACAAGTTATAAGAAATAATCTGAATATGTTGTGTATTTTTAAGCAAGATGATCACTATTCGAGAAAGATTTATAACAATTATGTGGGATCTGATATGAGTTTTAACCAATTTAATGAGCTGTGTGATAAAATTTGGAAGGAAGACTACGGATTTTTAACTATTAATCTAACTTTGAAGCCTAAAAAATGGTAAATATTTGAATAAAATTTTCTAATATAAATGCTGCTCAGTGGTCTGGCAAATCTACTTGATAAAATATTTGTTACAATTATTTTTACATTATCTTTACTTTTATTTACATTATGAAAAACAACTGAAAAACGGTAAATCTGTTCACGTTTTTACGTTCCACGTTCACGTTTTTACGTTCCACGTTTCACGTTTTTACGTTCCACGTTCACGTTTACGTTCCACGTTTCAAAATTTTCCTAAATAAATGGTGAACGTAACTTCTGAAGAAGCGAAAAAACTTGATCAAATCGAAAAAGAAATTAATCAAAGAATTTAAAGAACAGATTCGAATTGATGAAGAAGAACAAGAACTTATTCAAAAAATTAATCAACCTGTAAACTTCTGCAATAAAAAATGTTGAGGGCAAAAATTGAAAATGTTTTAAGCGATAATCAAAATTTAATGAATTTGGTTCCAGTTGTACGACAATTTGCCGATATTTCGATTCCAGAATCTGAGTTTGAATTGCCAAAATTACCATCTTCAACACCATTTAGACTCGAATCATTTGAAGACTCTACCATAGTTGAACCAATAAGTCCTGGAACAACGGATATAATAATTGGTGAAATTGGTAAAAAATTTCTTCCTAGAGCGAAGGATGATAAATTTGGTTTGTATTGGGATAGAAAAAAGAAAAGTTTTATGATTGGAAATTTACCCGTTAATTTTGAACAAAATGATATAATTATTAATGAAAAAATGTACGAAGGTACTCAAGGTTTATGGAGATTATTAACAGACAATGACGTTCCAAAAGATAATTTATATTCTGAAGAAGATTTGAAAAAGTATACAGAAATTTTATGGGAATCTGACTCAATTTACAAAAATAATGATCCATCTACTAAGAAGCCTAAGTCAAGTAGAGGTAAAAAATATATCAATTTGATTAAACCAATTTGGGAAAAACGAATCGAAGGATCAGGTGTAAGAAAATACAATGATAATAAGATTGAGTACAGATATATCGACGATTTGACAAAACTCGATGGAATTATAAATTATATTTATGCTCAAGAGAAGGCTGGAAACAACAATTTTTTGAACGAAAAAGAAAGCGATTAAAGATTTTATTTTCGAACAAACTTGATGAATTGATTGAAAAACCTGATGGAATTAAATATTTAAAGCGAGTTTTTGCCAGCAATAAGTTCATCTATGATTGAAGGTAGCGGACTTTTGAATGATTTTATCAACAATTTACCTTTTGAATTACACGTACCAACTTATCAGTATCTGGGGCCTGGCACAAAACTCGAAAAAAAGACTACAAAGAGGAGATCCTGGTATAAATAAATTAGATCAAGCTGCTATGGAACACGATATTTTTTATGCAAAACATAGTGACACAAATTTCCAGACATATAGCAGATAAAGTTTTGCAAGATAAGGCAATGGATAGATTTTTATCAAAAGATGCTAGTTTAGGTGAAAGATTTGTTGCACTTTCCAACAGTTGGAGCAATGTTTTTGAAGAGAAAACTAGGAATGGGAATTGAAGAGAGAACTTGAAATTTTAACTATATAAATGGAGGTGAACGTAAATTTCAGCAAAAAATCAGAAAGAAAAAATAAAATCCGCTTTTTAAGAAAAAAATACCCGTTAGTATTCAATTTAAAATAGATCAACTAAAAAAATGGCGAAGATAAGATATTTTTAACAAATAGACAATACAATAAACTCGAAAAACATAAGAAAAACAATAAAGGAACCAGAATAGAATTTTCTTATAATCAGTTGAAAGAACTTAAAAATGGTGGACTTTTGAAAGATTTATTAGATTTTGGAGAAAATATTCCAGTTGTTAAAAATGTTGTTCCTTATGTTCGTAAAGCTGCTCCAATCGTTAAAAAGGATGTGATTCTATTGTTCGAAACATTTTAAATTGGTTAGATAAAGAGTTGGAAGATGTTACAGGATCTGGATTAGATGAAAAAACTTTGAATTACGTGAAATCAAAACATCGGAAAAAAAAATTTGAACCCTTAACATTCGGGGAATTGGAAGAAATCTGCAAAAATATTAAAAATTTTAGAGGAATCTTCATGAGAGATACATTACCTGAAAAAGTTTAAGAAATTTGAATGTGGAATTGTGAATTTAGACTCGATTATGGGAAGTGGAACACATTGGATTTGCTATTTATAAAAATGATAAGATTGCGTTTTATTTTGATTCGTATGGAAGAATTGAGGACAAACCACCTATAGAATTGATTAAATATTTGAAAAAAATCAAGCGTCTACTACAATGATTCTCAGATTCAAGACTATAAAGATCCCCCAATTTGTGGTCATTTATGTGTTTTTGTTTTGAATGAACTGAGTAATGGTAAAGATTTTAAAGAAGTTGTTAACAAATTATTGCTTAATAAATATGGATTCACAACAAATATTTTTGACGTATTTGGTACACAAATTATTCCAAAATGTAGATAATAGTTTCAATTTTGATAGTTTGAGAAATGAGTTTGATAACAAGTTAGAAAATTTATTACAAAACCTTCCAGATTCAGATATGTTTGCTGTCGAGATTGAAGATTTTTAAAGCAGAATATGATAACAAACTTGCAAATTTCATGAGTTCAAATGAAGTTGCTGATAAAATAAAAACATTGGAAAAAGAAGTTGATGATGGTGTAAAAAAATTATTTACCAATTTAATGTCTCATATCGAAAAAGCTGAATGAAATTACTGAAGCGATCAAAGTTGAAAAGAATTATGTTAGTTTGGCTAATAAGAAAAGAATTGTCGGTGTTCGACCTGGTATTGACAAACATGATGTTGTTGTTAAAGAAACAAATTTTAAAACCTCTAAAATTATCAGAAAACATCGATATTGTTGATTTACATGATCCGAATGTTAAAAATGCCTTAGATTTTAAAGGAAAAAAGAAATTAGCGGTGTTAGTAAAGGAATTAATCCATTTGATGTTGTTGTAATGATTCAATTAGAAGATCCTATTAAAATGTTTAATGAACTAAAACAAAATTATGAGAATCATAAACAGCATGTTAAAGATTTTACGACAGAAGTCTATGATAAGTTAGAAGCCAGAAATAGAAGATCAGTAGACGATGTTGGTGAAATTAATGAAAAACTTACTAAATTTAAAGAGTCTTTTGATAAGTTTAGTTTAGATGCTACGAAAACTTTTGAGAATATTGGGTCATAAATTTGTTGAATACAATGATTCTTATTGCTGTCAAATTTCAAAAATTAGAAAAAAAACTTAATAATATGGAGGAAGATCTTACTGAAATAGGTATTCGTGTAGGGTTTTTATGCATGATAAAATTTCCTTATATAAATGGCGCTCATATACTGTGTGAGGTGTAAGGCAAAAACTGAAACAAATGATATAAAATACTATGCAAATATCAATGGAGTTTAAGAGAATTTCTGGAAAATGTGCTGAATGTAAACGCAAAAAAGAGTCAATTTATAAAAACTTGAAATTTTTTTCCTAATAAATAGAGATGGCGGGACATTACAGTGCTTTCGATCTTTTTATAATGCAACACGAAAGAGATTTTGAAAAAAGAACATTGGGATGACATTTCTCAAAAATATGAATTATCCGAAGATATGATGAGATTATACGTAAACAAATTGAGAAATTGGTATAACATTGCAAAATATCAAAATCTGTCCCCAGAGTTCATTCAAGAAAATATACATTATCAATTAAAAGATCATATGTCTGTTCTTTGTCTCTATCAACACTTGAGTATAAAATTTTTGGATGAAAATAAAGATACAGTTGATTGGAACAATAATATAGATAGCGGTTACTATCCTGTGCAGATTTTATTGAAATATGTGACCGAGATCGCAAAATTTAAGGAACAGAATCCTGAATATGACGAAGTAGATCATTTAAAAAATGACTAAAATCTTTTCTTATCGACTTATACATGATGTTTAAAATTTCTAAATTTTCTCTTATTAAATGGTGGACTACAAAAAGTATTCAGGCGATATTGAAAAAGGGCGGAGTTTAAAAATTTCTATCCAATTTAGTAAACAACATTTGAATGAACCGAATAAAAGAACTGAGTTTAATATTGATTTTGGAGATAACTTTTGCTCGTCTAACTTCCAGTTTTATATTTCTGGAACTTTAAAACAAAACAAGATGGTCAAGCCATATCTTGGAACAGATAATGTTAGATTAATCGATAAATTTTATACCGTTTTATTTTCTAAGATTGAAGTAAGAAAACACAATAAATTGATAGAAGAAGTCGAAAACTGTGGCCAATTAAGCACAATTAAAGGAAACCATTTGTTATTCCAAAAGTGATGTATTTTCAAACAGTTTTGAATCAACTTTTAAATTTGGACAATTTGAAGGCGGTCGGTGATTTAGCACATTTCGGCTTAGGATTTTTTGAAAATGTTACTATTCCGATCTATAAAGGAGGATTTTATCTAAGTTTTATAAGAGCTAGAAGACGATGATGTGATTCTGAAGACTGCAACTGGAAATGTTATGCCTGTTGATGGCAAAATTACAATTAACGAGTTTTTCATTAGAGTTCCGATGATTGATTACAAAACCACGAGTAAAATTAGGTTGATTGATGAAATTATAAAATCTCAAAACATCACGTTTAATTTTCTAGATTGGCAATGTATTGAAACAAAAAGGTATTTCCGGAACAACTTATTCGTTCGATATCACAAAATATTTATAGAAATATCTTCAATCCCAAGTTCGTTATCATCGGTTTTTCAAACAGATAGACAGAATAATCAAGAAAAAAAATCCTTCAAAGTTTGATAGTTTGGATGTAAAAAATATATCAGAGTAAAATTGAAACGGTTCTTATTATCCAGATGAATTACAAAATTTAAACATTTCCGGAGGTCTTTTCAGAATCATGTATCATATGTATCAAGATTTAAGAAAGTTTACTACAAAAATATGGAAATGTATTTACAACCCCAAAGAATTTATAGCAAATAGACCCATTTATGTCATTGATACAACAAAGAGTTTGACAAATATTTCTAGTTCAAAGAAACGATATAATTTATCAATATGGATTTTCAAAAATGCTGTTACAAACGCGATTTGTTATGTGGTTGTGGTTTCTGAGAAATTTTTATCATATGACGTGATTAAGAACGATATTTAGAGAAAATTCAGTAGTTAATGATGTTCATATTGTTCTCTTTCATTCCTTCTAAAACTTTAAAAATATACTCTTTCGCTGATGAAAAAAATCTCGATTTCTTCCGTAATAATCTTTGTAATCATAGACAAAATATCCTAAATAGTTGAATAATAAAATAAAATCATTTCTTTTTATCTCGGTAGTTGAAATATAAACATAAACATTTGCGCTGAAAAATTTATATCTCGGCAGACTTAGTTCCATAGCTTCCATTTATTCTTTTTGTAAATGGAAGAGTAAGAGTATAATGCCAACTGTTACAAGTGTTATAATAGAGGAGAAATTATTGATAAAAGATTAGTTTGTAGAGATTGTAATTTAATTTTGTATGAAAGACCTAAACCTAAGAAATTTCGAAATAAGCTAACACATTTGAATAATCTGCTTAGAAAAATTTACAATATGGAGATAAGAAGCCAACAAAATTTGTCTCAGAATTTAGAAAAAAGAAAAAAAATTTTTACTTATCTCTTGGAACCGTTGACAAAATTATTTTCCTTTTCAAAGAATACATTAGGTTTGTAGGTTTAAATACACACGTTTATTATGAGAAGATTTTTACCTATAATCTTTCACTATTTGGACATTGAATTTGACTACGATTTTTAAACCTGAAATCTTTGATGATTTTATAGTACATTTGGAGAAAAGTAAATGAAGAACCTCGTGAAAAGAATGCGGTTTTACTCACATTCTCCCCGACTTCTCGAGTGATTGTTAGCAAATTTCATTATTTCCGTTTATAGATTTTTTATTAAGATTTCTGGATTTTTTTCATTAAAACAGCTTAAGAAATTAGAAGCCTACAATGAACAGTAAAACAGCTATAGATTCGGTTAATTTTTCATTCGTGAGTTACAGATTAGTTTATTGTCCTTTAAAAACAGTATTTTACGTTGATTTTTCTGACTGTCCCAAAAGTGAGCTAGAACCGCCTTACTGTTTGATTTTACAGATTCGTTTATTGTCCTTTAAACAGTATTTTGTATGGAATTTCTGTCTGTCCCAAAAGTGAGCTAGAACCGCCATATTCATATCTACTAATATTCATATTATATTCATATGGACATATTTCGAGTAATATTTTTTTAGGTTGCGTGAAAAATAGATCAGTTACGTAACGCAATATAAAATTTGACATTTGGTTTCTCAGTATTTCCGGTACAATTATACACATTATTACATATAAAAGGTAAAAATCTGCGTTTATACAACTCATGAGTTAGAAAAATTTATCCTCCAAAACCCGTAAGATATATATATATATATATATATATATATTATATTATATACGAATATATATATATATATATATATATTCGTAAGAAACACTACATGCAAATATCATGAGCTTGCTTGAATTTTGAAGCATTCACGAAGGACAAAAATATAAAATACTTGCTTTTATTTCCATGAAGAGCAAAAAACAATAAAGTGCAGTGTATGTCAGTATCACGTGGCGTTACATTTGCACCTTTGTTTGTGTTCTTCCTGCCACGCCAGCTGTGTTTAATTTAAATCACTGGTTTAGAACAATAACTATTCAAGAATAAGTTTTAAAATTTTATTTGAGTAGTAAAAAAAGTTACGAGATACATTAACATGTTTGTTTGTTAAGTTATTTTTTATAGTGATGTTAAAAATAATAGTTCCGGTGAGCCACTAAGAGTACTACACCGCAGCAGTGCTTTTAAATCGAATGAATTGATATACGCCATCATCGAACACAGTTTTTCATGTATGTAAATGAAGCTTCATACAAATTTTCAGGTCTATAAGTTCAGTTAACTTTTGATATATCGTACGGACAGGAGGCTTTGAGAAAGCTGTCAATTAATAAATTGCAAATATAAATGAAATGAAAATAAATTCTTTGTTGAGCATATTCAATAAAACCTCAGTTGTTAGATTTAATAAAAGCTGAATGTTATGCCAAGACTTAGTGTTTTATTTTATAAACCAACATATTTATTTAAAATCTAACATTTTTCATAAATTTAAAATGTTAACTCAACAGCTAATAACTCAAATAATAAAATATACTTAAATCTTCTCACTACTTATTTTGCTGGTTTATTGATAATTCATCGTAGATATGTTTTGATTAATTATTCCAAAAACTTAAAACTTGACTTAATTTTAGTTATTGTAAGTATTTTAAATAATTGCTGTAATCTTGTATTTCAGTTACAAAACATATTTTGAAAAATCGGTCCATGGTATTTCGCTTGAAACACTATATATTTCGTTATATTCTGCCTTCTGCTTTTATTCTCTCCTCACTATCCAATCGCAGTGCACTAGGAATTGCATGTTTCGCAACGTCTAACTTTAATATGTAATTTGACTTAGGAGTACGCGACATTACGAGTAGCATGATAGGCTTCGCTGAGGTTGCATTCTTGAGATCTCCTGTGTGCAGATAGATAGGTAAAAATCATACGGACAATAAATATTCATGTCCCCCCGGCAGACAAAATATGAATCGTTTCAGCCTATAAGAGTGATATATAGCCTTCCATGACCCTCAGCCAAATTCAGTATCTGGAAATGCAACGTCCTAGAAGTCATTCTTGTTTATGCTCAATGAAGTGTCATTCAAAATTCAAAATTTACAGGTAAATTCTTTCTCCAGATATATTGCCATGATTTATTTACATTTGAGGTAGAAGCAATATTTGGTTAAAAGTTTCAAATAATGAAAGTTCCGGTTTCCGCGAGAGGTATCTATATTGTAAGAGTGTTTCTTTTATTCTTTATGAATAAAAATTGCGTATTATTGGAGAAAACATGGTGTTTGGATGATCGTTAGCAAAAACTTCTACATTATTATATGAAACCATGGAGGCAACAAAAACAATTTATAATAATTTGGAAACAAACTGAGTACAATCATGTGATATTTTACCATATGGCGTTGTATCATATGTAGTCTAACTACCACAACATATGATATCATCACTTGTTGAGTTTTGTATGTAGACTTGTGTTGTTTTTTTTAATGTATTATAGCCAGACGGTTTTTTTAAGTAGTTTAAACAACCACCCTTATAAAAGCAAACACCAAACAAAAATATTTTGTGTGTGTGTAGTTTTTATCTGTAAATATATACGTCCATCCATGGTATTTGGCTGAGCATCGTTGAAGCCTATCACTGTCTGGCTGTTCTGTTTGTCAAGAATGAAACGGGGTTCAGAGTAAAACTCTTTAATGAGCCTTCAAGATGACGAGGAAGTCAAAGTACTTGTTATTTTCAGGGCCTGGAAATGCACACGAGTGACAATGGGGATGATTTTCTGCTTCGTGATGTTGTGCCTTGAATAGATGACACCTAGCTCCTCATTAATTGAAACCTTTCAACGAAAATTGTTTTTTTCAGTTAAAACATTAAAATAATTATATTGGTTGAGGACGGTAAGATTTTTTTTACACAGAATGGTGTATTTAAATAGTTTTTTAATGTTATCGTCTTTACCAAAAATAAATTTTTTCAATACTTTGAATAAAAAGAATCATTTTAGTAGTCAGGTTTCAATTAATATTTTCAACTATATATTTTCCCGATAGTGTTATTTTAAGCTCCGTTAAACTCTTTAAATTGAATCGAACTCATATATCTCTGATAGTTGATATAGCACTGTTCTCCAGTACTCGGTAGCTTATGTACCTATACCTATATGGTTAGTGTGTACAGACACAGGCAATGTTAACACATTCCGCAGTGCGGACCATTGCGCTTCCATACTAGCTTATGTTACACCTTTGTTTCTTTTTTAGGCCTTGAGCTGAAACATTTTTTGCCTTAGTATCTAAAACTTAGTCAGTGTATATGATAGTGTTGGAATTGTATATGATAATAATAATAAATATTACTTGATATTTTTCACAACATGCAGTTTGTACCATAATGTAATACATTATTTAAATTCACTACATCACGTCACGTAGTTGGATTGGTTGATTAAATATCTCAGTTAAAAATTTCAACTTAACCTGTAATATCTTATATTCCATAAATTAGTTGATTTTAAAACCTAGCAGTTTAACGGCAAATGAACTCTTTTTTCTGTTTTATATTGACTGCAAGACAATTGAATAAACATTTATATTGTCCTCACGCACGGTACTTAAAACGTTATTAATTCACTTTCTTGTATGTCTTCTTGTCCTATTTTTAAATTTGGAACTTAGTTAAGAGCTAAAGCCAGTAAATTAATATATAATTTACTACTTTTCATACTTAAAACTGGCTTATAATCCTATCAGTGTTTGCAGATGCATAGTAAAATTCCCTTTAGAAAGAAAGAATATATTACACACAAAAAATATTTCTGTTCTTGAATAGTAAGAGCGTTGATCTGCATGGTTATCCAGATGCAAGTGTACTAGGCTTGTGTTTACGAGGAAATTTACAATAAACTTATTATTTGAAAATCTAGGTTTGGCTCTTAAAATTTATTTATATATGTTTTATAATTAGCCACTACGATGGTTGGTTGGTAGAACATGTGAAGTGAAGTCTACCTAATCAGTTTATTATTAAATTTCATCTGTCTATATAAACAACAATTTTCGAATGAGTGAACATTAAATGCTGGACATTTACTGTACATCTACACATCTACTACGTCTATAGAAATTGAAACTGGCAAACAATAATTAACTGGAGGATGCTCTGACACGCCTTTAATCTTATTAAACCGAAGAGAAAATTATATCACACTTTAAAATGTACAGAGAATATTTTACATTGAGTGTAAATTGTACTTGTAATTTTTAATTTTTCATTACATCATACAGAAAATTATTAATTATGCGTTTTATCCACACACTTGGGGCGAATATGTAATCACTAAAATAATGGTTTTCGCATTTTAAGTGATCAATGTAATCAAGCATTGGATCAAATGTTATGAAGTTATGTGCATCTTATGAAATTATAGTATTTTAAATAAAATTTTTGTTGCAGGTTTGAAGAAGAATAAGAGAAATTATGAAACTGGATGAAGAATACTAACTTGAGCAAGTGAGTAATACAATGTTAGATACAATATATATATATATATATATATATATATATATATATATATATATATATATATGAAGCAAAGCTGTTATTACCTTCAAACCTCATCAGGCTATTTGAATTGGAAATGTAAAAACAACCATCGATAGAATTACTGCCCTATTTCATCGAATGAACGGTCATCACCCACGCCATAACCGCTCATCAATCTATCTACGCCTGATTTACAACGCTAATGAAAAATTTGAACGTATTTGGGATCCAAGCTTACAGAGACCTCATTTCCTACTTAATATAAATTGATGGTTAAAACTTCCGATTATTAAACATGAAATTTCAATCAAAATTTAAATGAACAGATGATATATTTCTCGCGATGTAAAGCATTCCCATATATACTATGGTACTACTACTCAAGAGTGAGCTAATTTGTGACAGATACGGCCAAATACAAAATTATTGAATTGTAAAAAATAAGGGCTCTGTGGTGTAATGGTAGCACATTCACCCGGCAAGTGAGAGATACGGGTTCGAGTCCCGGTGGAGCAAGTACTTTTTGTGATTCAATGTTTATTTAAATTAGATATATATTATATACATTTGTCATCAGCTATTTTATTTTCGACAAAGAAATAAAATGTAAAAGTAAGTATACGGATTTATCTTTTATTTAGTCTGTCTGTTTGCATATATTTTAAATTAGCTGATGCTCAATAACAACATTCTTCAATTTTCTTTTATCTAAATTAAGTTGCAAATCAATCACTTCGAATACCTTGGTTAAGGTAATGGCGAAATTATTTTGGTGCATTATATCAAATTAATGAATAGTTTTTTTTATTATTAAAACAGCAAAAGTTGTTTATTATTTTACTGGTTGTACTAATCAAAGCAATGGACAAAAGGCTTGTTACCATTTTAACGCTTTTTGATTTTTCTAAGGCTTTAGACTGCGTTTAACACCCATTGCTTCTTTTGAAATTGTCTAAAATCGGATTCTCTGATGGCTGTGTGGAGTGGTTTGGTTCGTATCTGTCAGATCGTCACCAGTGTGGTAGGTCCAACGACAAAGACTCCTCCTGGAAACCTGTGGATCGAGGGGTGCCACAGCAGGGGCTCTGTCCTTGGCCCTCTTCTTTTTTTCAATTTACATCGACGATTTGACTGCTATGATCAAACACTCATGTTTCCACCTGTATGCCGACGATTTGCAAATTTACAGCCACTTTTCCGTTTCAAACTATCCAAACATTGTTGCTGACATGAACACTGACATTGACGCTATTGAAACGTGGGCCTTCAAACACGGACTGAAACTTAACGAAAGCAAGACTCAAACTATTCTCACTGGAACTTCCAGACTTCTGAGCGGTATCGACTTGAACAACTCTCCTACACTCATATTGAACGGTCGTCCTCTTTCATACAGTGACAAGGTCAAAAATCTTGGACTGACTATTACAAAAACTCTTAGTTGGTCCGATAATGTTACTGAGACTTGTGGCAGGGTATATGCTGGTATTCACTCACAGTCTTAAGCAATTTGCTATTTATTTAAACTTGAATTTGAAAGTAATGCTAGTGAAGACTGCCATTTCAATTTCTGTAGCGAAGTTATAAACGACATGACGGTTGAGCTTTCGGACAGATTACAAAGTGCTCAAAATTATTGTGTTCGCTTTATCTTCAACCTTAGGCGATATGACCATATAACACCCTTCATCAATCTGTTTAAGTTGAATCTAATCCGTCAGTTCCACATTTTTAGCATGTGAAATTCTATTTTGTTTAACGATTATTCCCCTTCCTATCTGTCGGAACGCTTTTCTTTCATTTCTGAAACAAGCAATTGGAATACTCGACGTGGAGCCTCTCTGTTACGTATTCCTGTTCATAGATCGTCTATTTACAGTAAATCATCAACAGTCTCTGCTTGTCGACTCTGTAATAATCTCCCGGATCATATCAGAGGTATTCGTAGTCGGGAACGGTTTCGGGGGGTGCTTAGGGACCTGTTTTGGGCCTCGTCGGGTTGACGATATCGAGGCATAGGGTATGGGACGATGGCTTTGTATGAATGGTGATGGATGAATGTCTGTTAATTTCCTTGTAGGTTTCATTCTATTTATTTATTTTTAGTTTCATATAAAACCTTTATTTCATTTTATTACCTTATATAAATAGAGATTATAATTTTTGAATGTAAAATAGTAATGTAAACTGTATTTTGGCTCTTGTTTTACAGTAATAACAGTAATAGTATAGTTTTATAGCTTCATCCTCTATAAAATGTAGCCGGAAAGTATAATTATTGTCTATAAAATAAATAATCTTTACGGGGCTGTGAATCTTCGTGTCAATTGAACGGTAAAATATAAGAATGGACAAAGAATTGAGAAACGAAAAAGACAATGACAGCCACGTTGACAATATGCCAGCAGCAGGTGCCTTTTATTAGCCGCTATATTGGATTATATTCATAACCCAACTCTAAGGTGACGAATTGGATCCTGACTTCTGAGGTAGAACTTATTCCAACTTACTGGGGATGACAATTGGACTGGCACCAGTTGCGGGCTTTTATAAAACTGATATTACTGATAACCTCTGCTGAAAGCCTTGCCTGTAAAATAAAAAATACCATTTTAGTTTTGATAATTATTTTTTATTCATAAAGATAAATATTATTTTTCAAATATGCCACGCAAAGACTATTCATACAACAATATTTTAATTATCAAGTCTCTGTTTAACTCGATACACTTTTTGTCTTGTTTTTTCACTCAGCAAGATACTCCAGAATTCTAATATAAGTAAATTATTTTTTTTTTTTTTTTTTACTTTCAGGATTACTAACCCAGATTGGTACCCAAAGAGATATATGGCATTAAGTAACATCTTTAGGATATTTATTTATATATAACGTAAACTGGTAATAACAGCGCATATATATGATTAGTTTATAAGTAGATTTTTTCCTGTTGTAGAATTCGGTTTATTTGTTGATTTTAATCTTCTCTTTCTAAAAATTATTTACAAAACCTGAAAAACTTTCTTAGTAAACGTTTTAAGTTTACTAACAAACTTTGAAATGTAATTTTTGTACTTAAATTTTAATTAGTTATGTTATGTGTCAAATATATAATAATGTTTGTATAATAGGAGAGTTATAAATACAGTATAATAGAAAATATTCTAATTATGTAATTAATTGTTACAAGTATTGATTGCAATTATTATTATTATAAGTTTTAGCTTTTGATGAGAGAGTACGACAAAGTTTCACTCAATCGTTCAGTTAAAAGAAGAGTTTTAAGCTAAATTATTAAAGCTAAGTTTATTAAAGGTATGTAATTCGTTTTTTTGTAAAAACTACAACAAAACATATTTATTCCACATTTTCTAACAATGTACCTTAATAAATTCAAAAAATCTTTACTAACTTTTTCGGAAAATCTAACTGAAAGTTGAATTTTCTATTTTTCTAGATCCTGATGTAACAGGTTTAATGAGAAGAATACATTTATTTAGTCAAATAAAACTCATAAACCTTAGTGTAACATATGTATGTCACAATTTTAATTTTGCGGGGTAGGTAGGATAGAGTATTATAAGAACACAGATATTTAGACATGAATATAGTGCATATTTTAACGTACAAAGTGCTCACGAATTTCTAACATTATAAGGAAAATTTTAACATAATAAAAACTAAATGATATATTTATTTTTAAATATGACTGTACACTTTTCAATACCTACAGTATTACTAAATATATTCCATACTTTTATTTACATGCTTTGTTGAACAGGACAAAACTATCTTAAAATTAACTTAAACTGCACTGGACGACAGATTTTGAGTCATGCAACACACACAGTTTTAATCAGTGCACTGATCTTTAAATATTACAAATAAAGAAAAATGTTCTTTCAGAAGAACGTTTTGATGCTTTGTATTAAGAAACATTTTGTTACTAATGTTAATATTTAAAACTTATAAAAATTAAAAGAAACTTACCATTCTAAAATGCTTATGACTATACCAATATATTCATATAAAATAATTTTGATATTGAGGATTATAAAATAACAGTCATCATGTTTTAAAGGCGGTATTATTGTAAATCAGCCAACCAAAACTGAGTAACAGTTTTGGACGTTTTTTCTCAATTTTATCACCAATATGGGAATGTAGTTCAGCTTCAACATCTGTTTTGGCCCTAATACGTCTATGCCCAATATATTCCTTTCTCAAGTCTTTGGTTTAGGAGATGCTTCGTTTACGCTCAGTCAACATATTTACATATTTTGTATGGATTAAATTTTTTCATGTGTAATTCACATTGTAATAGATATATAAATTATATAAAGCGTACAATTACTTTAAAATAAACCATTTAAAGTATTACATTTTACCGTGAAAATAATTGTTTTGCTGGTACCTACTTATTATACTAATTTTCTGTAGTGGCCACGTTAGAAAGTTAATATGTTACGTGGTTAATCCCACCTAAAGGTACAATCCAGTGATAAGAAATATGTTGACATACTTTTACATCTATCGTGAACAGCTTAAGAGCGTAATAAAATTGCGTTTTAATAAAGATGCTCAACGTCAATATCTCCTTGCTTAATGATCATATTTTCGATATTTAATGTTACTCTGAGGTAAAGTACCAATAATAATATATATTTTCAATAATACCATGCGATATCGTATTATTGACACATAAAATCGGTTTTTATGAGTAATGAAACTTCAAGTGACCCTTCAATGTTTTTTACATATTGATATTTTATTATTTTTCTTCTTGTAATAGTC
The DNA here is from genome assembly GCF_021130785.1 of Homalodisca vitripennis. NCBI lineage: Eukaryota > Metazoa > Arthropoda > Insecta > Hemiptera > Cicadellidae > Homalodisca > Homalodisca vitripennis. Next base: position 75,366,269 of record NC_060211.1, read on the forward strand.
ATACTTACAGACGTAAAGAAATTCTTTAAACATATAGCGAACATACAATTTTATTTCAAATGATTTCATATAAAATTAATTTATTTTTGGCTATATGTAATTGAATACTGTGATCGTAAGAGTAAATAAAGAATATATACACATACTAATTTAACTGTAAAGGAAAAACAGAGTACATAACATTTCCATTTGGTACACCGATAAATAAATACAAGTTTACAGTAACGAAACGAAGTTTCCCTTGAGGGAACGAGATTCTTTCTCGTACAAAGTGGTGGTTTATGTGAAGGGAAGCTAGTAATTCGATAAGCGATTTTTTTATTCCTTTCCACCTGTACTCATACATTCTTATTCTAATTGTATAAAAGTAGAATAAAATTTCCTTTGAAGGTAGTATAAAAATACTCCTCACTTGACTAAGCATTTAATTGCTTGCTACTATCATAAATAATAAAATATATTTTCAATAAAAGCAATTAATTGTACCATTTAGCTAAATTAGTTTTCTTCAAATTAACATCCATTCAAAAAATTATTCTTGCATGGCTACAAATTTTTGTAAATCTTTTCAATTAAACATAGGAATGGTAATTTTAACCAGGATAATAATCCATGAACTAATATAACCTAAAACCTAAATGCAACTAGTGGGCTATCGCTCTTTTTTAGCGGTTGCCTGTCGGTATATGCTTTTTAGTTTTTACTTCCTATTTCATGAACCAGTAAAAATAAACACTTCAAATGCGGTACGATAATTTTTATTGCAGCCTTAAACCAAAATTAAATTGCATTATCATCTCAAGTTTCAAGATTTCGGTTGTTTAAATTTTTTTAAGCTTAATACCATACAAAGTAATAAAATCATGAAACATTTAACGAATAGTAAAAGTTGCTCAATCCAATTGAAAATATCGTGACATCTATATAATATAAATCGATCAACAAATAATGCAGATTTAGCCTTAAAGTTTATTATTCGTAAACAAAAGTATAGACCATTAGTTGTATATAGATTTTGGCTCCCCTTAGTTTATCCTAAAATTTGTGTAGAGAGTTTTGTTACACACTAAATATTTCTACATAATAATATGTGTCATTTCAAAATTGTTTCAATTACTGTTTTAAGTAATTATGGCCTCGTGAAATTGTCACAATTTGATCATACATTTTGGAAAGATCATAAATGGCCAATACTAAAGGAATGTTAATAAAAAAACCATACCTAAGAAAATTAATAGCATTAATATTAAATATGTTAATATTTATTGAAAATCAGAAGATCATTCTGATTATAGTTTTATTTCGTGTTTACCCAATCTATCATACATCACAGTATTGACAAAAAAACAAAAACAACTGTAGGAAAAAGTAAAGTACGTTGTATTGCAGCTTATGTGTCTCACTTAACTTTCCTACACTGATAGCCTTTCGACACTGTGCCTCTTGTCAACGAACAAAAGTTTAGTAAGTACACCTGTCACACAGAATCGAAAATTGTTGTTGCAGTTTTCTTATGATTCTTAACTGGTATTCTCAAGAAGGTAATTTCAAAATATTAAATTAATCTAGCATTATTAACACTCAACTACTATGGCAATGTAATATCGATTCTACCGAAAAATTGAGTCATAGAATTCAATTGAGTAACGCGCAAATTTATAAAGGGATTATATTATTTTCTAACGCGTTTATTAGGTTTCTTTAGATTTTTCTTTGTTCTCTTTTAAACATCACTATGATTTAACTCTTGTGATCATGAAGGTCTGACCAAGAACAATATTCTTTTAGAAAGAAAGCTATTCATTTTGACAAAATATAAATATTTTTATTTTGTGTTAGTACATCAATAAGATCAATGTGTATTTAATCAATACTGATTCAAAACTTTATATCGATGAATAACAAGGATAATAATATTTACAATCATTAAGATTGTTGATTATCTAGTTCATAAACTCACCTATAAAACCATAAGGAATAAAACATTAAGAAAAATTTACTTCGAAAATAATTGATCAAATACAAATCTGATTAGACACGAAAGACTTATACTTCATAGGTTTTTTTCAGAGTTACTGGATAAATTTTAATAAAAAGTGCATAAATTATGCTTAGCACAAATAAACAAGCTATCAGTATTATTGTGTAAACGCATCCTTATATACCATAAAGGTATAATAAGGACTGGAACATGTGGCATATTTAACTACATTACAGTGGCTTAAATAATGCTCAGTGAAACACATGAAAGATCCAACTACAGTCAATCTAACAATAGTTTTCCAAATAATCCAAAAGAACTTATGAACAAAAAGACCCTAGGCAAGTGATCTTGTTAGTTTTTATTTGTACTTCCAGTAATAGGAGGCAGCTGTAGTGAAACTTAAAATTCGTTTCACCCAACAAGAACAAGGTTATACTTCGAGCACATTTACAATTGTGTAGTTGGTCGTAGGATTTTTTAATATCTCTCATTCCATAGTTTATGACGCATCCAACCGCTTTTCTTGTAAAGTATATGCTTTTCTTAAATACTTAAACAATTAAATAGGGCCATATTAATTTGAGATTTGTTTTTATGAATATCCCAAAGTATTCTCAAGAAAACTGAAAAGCGTTTGGAAAAGATTCACGTCCAAAATGTGCGGCGTAAAAGAGTTTAAATTGTAACCCGGATCATATAGGAGTAAACTTAAGAGGGCTGCTAATACAACCGGCTCTTAAAATACAACGGGAAAAAAGGAGTAAATGAAAATTCATCATTTGCAACCATTAAAATGATCCAATTGTATTTTCCTATTTATAGGATAGTGTGGATTGGGTAGAAAAAACTTGGCTCTCACAGCTCTGAAGTTCTTGTTCCACCAACTAGAGATTATGTGACTACTTACAGTAGTACAGTTTGAGATAACCTTAAAATTAGCAGGGATCCAGCAAAATACCTTTAAGTTTTACGATATTTAATCACTATATTTTTTCAATAGTCCATTTAAAATATGAAAATACAAAGTTATTAATTTCAAATCTGTAATATTTTAGATTCCAGAGATTGATATTTTGATTTCCTGCAGTCATAAAATATTACAATGTCCCGTTTTCATTTTAGTGAATGTTACTATTGGCATTCAGTTAATGGTAATACGATGACTATAACTCAGAACTCTTTAAGGAAGCCCTTATATTTCGAAGGTATTTAGAAAGTGGTTTTTCTTTCATTTCTCAAATAAAGGCATACAGAATCCAAGCTTCTTGACCCACATGGAATTATAATACACATTAACGTCCGTGTATAATCAATTGTCCAGACTCATCAATCCGAGCATCTACCGAGCAAGATCATCTACCATCATCAAATGTATTAGTTTTATTTTGAGAATATAAGTAAAAATATTTGTGGTTCTATGTACTCGATATCGAACTCCAAAAAGTCACTATCATAGTAATACACGATATCTGTCAGTAAAATTATAACCCCTTTCCTTCAAAAGAAGGATTTAAAAAAAAAATGTATTGTGGAAAAAATCCGATATGGCTAAAATGGTTTCTTTTTATATCTTATTTTATTAAGTCAAAATTAAAAAAAAAAAAAAAAAAAAAAAAAAAAAAAAAAACAAGTCATTCTGTAAAACTTATCAAACTGTTCAAGCAATAATTCAATTAAGATTGGCCAACTTGTTGAAAACTCTTTACATATAACTTGTTATAACAATGTTTCTTTCTGTACTTTCCTTTCTCTATATCTTAACATTCATTCTAAAATTACATTCACTTATGAGTATATTAGCTGTGATAGACACTGGCGAATACCACGTAAGAAGAATACAGACGATCTCCACCTTATGATCCAGACGCTAGACCTCAGCTGGTCTGTTTTATTGTTCATTTGTAATCCTCTCCAGTAAAACATAAACTAGCATAGTCTTGTTTTAATACTTTTATTGAAGTTCAAATAAAACAATTAAAACAAAAATAAGACTCATTCATTTGTGTATGACCTCTTATATGTTGTTATGTTCAATAGTAAAGCTTCATCTTCCTTTTATTAATATTGTTATCTTCAAACACTGAAGTAAAATTAGTAGTAAATATTGACTAGTCTATACCTCTCAACTTGTATACAATATATCGATGTTACATAGCTGTAGCAATCTTGTAGGACAATACCTATAGCACGCAAACTTCCCATTGTAAGAACATTGTATAGCTCACGGTTTATTTGTCTGAAACGTTGTTAGTTTATAGAAATAAGAGTTTATATTGATATGATATTATAGAGCTTCATTAAATTCGGTAATTTAATAGTTAAATTATTAAAATAATTATACTGTTTCGTCATTATTTTTTACTTCGTTACTTTTTTTTACAGTATGGTTTAGAATCATTATTATTTAAAAATTTTCACAAAGCATTAAAAACTTTCTTTATAAATAATATATATTAATAATTAATTATTATTTTAATATCTTTTAAAGTAATGCACACTTTATCAATAACGTAATTTAAAAGCCCATATCAAATATGATACTATAAATATATTAATTATAATCTAGACTGTACGAAAGGCAAAACTCTCCCTCACTCACTGATCACTAATTCTCAAACTTTTCGATAAATCAGATAGTTTAAATATGGCACGCGTATGCCTCAATGCAAATAATACAATTTAAGCGTTTTCATACGGATCAAACTTAGGGTTTTCCAACTTCTCGATATTCTACAAAGACGAAATTTTATAAACATAATCTTATTCTCTTTACATAAACATAAAATATGTATCATAACGATCAACCACCTAACCTACAGGCGTTTATATTGGGTTGCACAACCCCTTAAAGAACTATATTTTTGTCTTTCAACTTTTCAATGTTCTAAATAAATAAAATTCGACTTACACGTGCCTCATGACATCAATATATAAAAAGAAAATTGCTCTCGAGAATGTCTATCACAAATAAGGGTTGAAATGAGATTGTGTTTTTTCATAACCTAAAGGAATGTTTTTCAACTTCCCGACGTCCTAGGATGATAACATTTAACGCACACGTGCCTCATACTCTCAATTGACAAAATAAAGAACGTTAATGAAAATCAACCACCCATAGTGTACTAAATGGGGCTATATCCCTAAAAGTCAGCTATATGTTTTGTTTACTTCCCAATGTGATATATACATTAAATGTTACACACACGTGCCTCAAGACTTAAATAGAAACCACAATAGCATGTTCATGAATATATAGATTTATTCATATCCATGTGGGTTTAAATAGGGTTGAGACCCTAGAAGAACTATATTTCTTTTTTCAACCATCCCGTCTTCCATAGGTAAAATATGAGAAATATTTTAAATATTCTCTCAGCAAACTGCACAATGCCTTAACGGAAATAATCACTTTTTTATTTTCAGATTTGAGTATGTTTATACTTTAGCAAATATGCAAACGCTGCTATTGCGACCTGAAATCCCTAAACGGGAGTAGAATGGCAATGGATGTAAATGCTGTTTGACCAAAATTGACTTTACATGCAAACTTGTGTATAATTCATTTTATTTGGGACAACAAGTAAGAAGTCACAATATACCTTACACCGGAAGTATGGTTTGAATGGACTGCAAGAAACTCAAATTTTGCAATGTTTAAATTTTCTTCATGCGGTAAAAAACAAAATACGATTCACTTTTATGAAACTTTGTTTAAGTTTTGAACATCTTTACAATGAACACTGTATTAATATTTTCCTCATATATTGTACTTCTAATTAGAAATTATAATATGGGTCCATTATATTTCATCTTAATTGATATCACTACGTATGCCTCAGCTATAGTTTAAATATTTCGTGTCACTGCAATTTATTGGAACTATGCATTCTAATATTATTAAATGTTGCAAGGAGATTGTATTAATTATACTCATAAAAATTTAATCTCCAACTTCATGGTTTCAATATATTGTACATAGAATTTTTTTAAGTATTCTGAAATGGACAAGGAATTATAAATATATCCAGTGACCTCCACTTATTTTAAAAAGTAAGAAAACAGACCCATTTCTCCATTGATGGTTTTCTGCAATAAAAACTTGCACTTTGTGCCTCTTGTTTCGCTCTGTGATCCAATTAGCAATATACACGTGCTTACTGCGCTCTTTTGCTTTCTCAAACTTTAGTCACAATTCGAATGGTTCGTGGGATTGGCTTAGAGTTTATTAACTAAGTTTTGTTCGTTAGCTAGTAAATAAGTCCTGCAATGTCAGAGTACTAATTTCGAATATCCAAAATAGCCTGCATAGTTTAAATTCGTCACTGCTGCCATTTATCGCAAAATCAAAGATAATACTACTTAACTGCTATAAATAATTGCTATACATAACGAAACATGTATTTTGTTTATAAAAACAAAACATTCATAAATAAGTATCTATAGTACTGTACATTTTTTTTTTTGATAAAAATATGTTTATGTGTTATACCTATTATCTAAACAATGCGAAAACCAAATTTCATCTAAGCATGTCCACTATATTTTGTGTGATTGAGTGTCAATCAATCAAAACACCCAAACATGTACATATAACAAGTTAAACAACACCCTAAATCACAAATATTAATAATAGAAATTCATATTTTTGCTTATTCACAACGACTAATATACAGAAAATTTAGGATCGTGAGTAAAAGGGTGTGTAAAACAACTAGAATATTAATAGAAAAATATAAAAAGACAAAGACAAAAAAAACAAAGAAAATTGAGCAAGAATAATGTATTAAATTATGAAAAATATGTAAATTCTCACCTTTTTTATCCACGTAAAACTAAATAAATGATAAATTTATTTGATTTGAGTCACTAAAGGTACAAACTTTGATTATACTAGTAACTAAATGTACAACGCTGAACTGATGATTATAAGAAAACCGGTTTAGTTATAGCATTTGGAACCGGGACTTTTGGGAACAAAGACAAAGAAAGATAGAAACACACGATACCTAAAGAACTGAGCAACAAAAATTTTTAGCACTAAGTGCACAACATATAATATTAAATACAAAGATTTATAAAGTAAAAATATAGTATTATCCAAATTGTATGTTTCTTAATGAAAATATAAGACCACTTACGATTATATATCACATCTAATATATATTTATAATTACTCAATAGAACAAACTTTCAGTATAGGAAATAACAACTGAGTAATATGAGTGTTCTGAAAAGCTCACGGCCGACGCAAGTCTAATTGTCATCATTAATTGGAATAAGTAAGTAGTATTGTAATTTTTCAAAATGGTTATACCGTGGGAATGTAAACAAATAAATAAATAAGTTGCGCCTAAAAAATCTGAATGCAATTTGCCAGCTATAGCAGGCTTATGGACGTATTTAACTATGTTGACTCTCTTCCCAACACCCACTGTTGGTATATTAGTACCCTGAATGTCACTGGCTCTTTCGAGCCTAACAATTAGTTTTTCGTTTAGAATTACCTTCATCATTCGAATCTTTTAGAGCTAACACAGTGCAATATATTTACCCTCCAAATCAAAACAATAAATATATTTAATTTTACATTATGAAATTAAAGAGTCACTTCAGTAGTTGATTATAACATTTTTAAGAATATAATAGAGAAATAATCTATGACAGGTAAATTTATCATTCAAATTTTAATTGTCTATGCATTTTACAACTTATTTTAATATTAAAACTACTTTATACAGTTATTATAAATGTGTATATATATATATATATATATATATATATATATATATATATATATATTGCTTACTCTTGAGTTATTTAATTCTTAAAAACATTTTGAGTATATTTCAAAAAACTAATAATGTTTAACACGGCTAGTGGGAGGGAAGGCAGAACTTATAGAGTCTACACCTGGCGTGAAGACAGATGGGACAGAGCTATTGTGGTGTGAACATAATACAGTAGACGGCTGTCTACTATGCTAGCCTATCATTAGGACTAATAAAACTCACAAAACTTAAAGGTTCTTAGGTCTGCTTTCACTATCACGATGTTTCGTTTGTATTTTTTTATTTAAACACACTACACTTTAAAACTAAATTTGGTAAACCAACTAATAGGCTGCTGTTTTGCGTTAGAACTAGGAGTGAAAACACCAAGCGGATTTTGCTTCAAAAAAGGCATTATCCGAGGCCAAAGCCTAATAAATAGTAAATTATGTTATTCAAGGATTTAAAAAAAGCAAGGGAGGTTAACCTAAGATGTCCGAGATGCTTGTAGCTTGAGCAAGTAACTTTCAGGTTAATAAAAGCTAGCACAGGTTAGAATTTAATAATTTTGAATTACACCAAGCTGATGTGTAATGGACAGTGATCTGAGGCGAAGAACGCTGAAAGGAACGTATATAATTTTATTGGCTGTGTTGCTGATGTTCAAATCCAATTTATGTCTATTTGTACATACTATAACTCTCAAATGAGTTCATCTCGAGAGTTTAAATTTAGAGTGAAACTTTTTTTTGTGCATGAAAAATGCACTTGCCCAGTGGGAGTACCAATTTCTGTCTGTTAAAAACCTGGTTGCATTGGCCTTATTGGTAACCATATAGGCATCGATAAAAATAGTATATAAATATAATAAAGCAGTGAATATTGTAAATTTTAATACTATTAAATACCATACTATTAGTATTGCCAATTTATTTATAACACATGTGATTGTAGAATTGGATGATTATATATAACTCTTAAATATTTCAAATTAACCTGCAATGTCTTACATACAGTAAATTTGCTAATTTAAAAACCTAGCAATGTAACGGTAAAGGGCCTTGTTTACTGTTTATATTGACTGGGAATAAACAGACTATGGTCCTCACGCACGGTACTAAAATCGTTAATAATCCAATTTCTTGTATGACTTCTTGCCCTGTTTTCAAATATGACACTTTTTTCATAACTAAAAACAGTCCGTTAATATGTATTTTACTACTTTTATACTAAAACCTCGAATATATTCGTAAGACTTTTTGCATATACATGATAAAATTACCTTAAAACTGAAAGAATACGTAATGTTATAACAAAATAAATATATATTGGTCACTATATAATGAGTTTTTCAATATGCATCGTTATGCAGATGCAAGTGAACAAGGTTTATGACCCCGAGAAAATTTTACAAAAAACTTGTTATTGCAAAATACAGGTTTGGTCCTAAAAGTGTATTTATATATTATTATTATAGCCTCTACGATGATTGCTTGGTGCTTGGTTGAACGTTTAGTGAAGTCTGTCGTTTATTTAAATATGTTTATAACACATTTCATGATGAAATATGTTCTATCTATATACAAGGCAATTTTCGAATGAATACACTTAAATGGTGGACATGTAGTGTGTGTAACTACATCTCTACTACGTCTATGTCGAAATTGAAACTGGCAAACATAAGCTAACTGGTAGATGTTCTCTCATGCCTTTAATCGTGTTTAAACAAAAGAGAACTTTAAATCACACCTTACTCTGCACAGGTGGCGTTTTAAATTGAGTGAAGTCTGTACTTGTAATGTTTCATTACAGTATTTAGAGAATTATTAATGATGCGTTCTATTTCTAATTCTATTCTATTTTTAATCACTAAAATAATTGTTTTCTGAATACACATTTTAAGTGATTGATGTAATCAAGCATGGGATCAACTATTTTAAATTTATTTGTTGAAATTGTGTAATTTATATTATTTTCAATGCGTTTATTGTTGCAGGTTTTAAAAGGATATAACAAAATTTGAAAACTATATGAAGAATCCCATCTTTAGCAAGTGAGTAATATAATTTTAAATATTATGTGTGAAGTAAACTTGTTATAACCCTAAAAAATCATCAGGTTATTCGAACTGAAAATTTTAATACAACTATCGATAAACAACTATCGATAAAATTACTGCTCTATTTTATCGAATCTACGGTCAATACCCACGCCATAACCGCTCATCAATCTATCTACGCCTGATTTATAACGCTGATGAGAAATTTAAACAAATTTGGGATCCAACCATACAGAGACGTCATTTACTATTTAATATTAATTACTCGTGAAAACTTCCGATTCACTCTATCGACGTGGATTGTAAAAAAATTGCGAGCAAAGCTGCGGGTATTAGTTAAAATTTAATTTGTGAAATTTTTAACTACTGAAATAAATTATAATATGTTTATTTTTTTCTACATATATAAGATCTTACAATGTATAGTTCATTTTTCTGCACACAATTCGTAAATGTGTTTTTTTTTTTTATATATACATACAATTTTCAGATTTGATACAAACTAAATAATTCACCTAAATCTATGAAGAATACCTTTTATTGCAACGATACTATCTAAATAACAATAAATTATTATAAACTAAACATGTAGTTCTATTTCAACGGACTCTTTAAGGAAGTTTATTACTGTTGACTGTAACATTTTCAGAATCGAAATAATGTTTTGACAAGACTTGGATTTGGAGATTGTATTCTAAAGTGTACTTTTATGACTTGTTCGCTATTTGAATACTGTACATACATACTTATCTATTTTTATAGAATATTCAATATGATTTAATAGTTTTTTTAGTTTTCCTTACGTATATATTTTTGGAGAAAGTAGCCCATACTATAAAACTAAAATCAGTCAAATATCAAGAAACGTATACATTTTTCATATTAATATGATGTCTTTTGAATCAATAATTTAAAAACTTCATACAGATATCATTGGAAGGGCTCAGTGTAATTTGTAGGTTAGTGCTAATGTTGGAGAATTAGTTGATACAAAAGTGTTTCTGACTAAAAGAGCAAAGTATAGTTAATGTGAAGGGTACATTCCAACTATTTTTATTATCTTTTGACTCCCAGTGCATTGCATCAATTGCTTTTTTCGTTCCATTCCATTTACAAGCTGTCTCGGGGGGAAAGCCTACATTACAGATATCAATTACAGATACATTTACTTGGTTTATTTTATAACCTACTTAGACCACCTAACCTTCCCCTTTAAAGAGTGAAGACCGTTGTAAAGTGTAATCTGATTTTTATAATTTGGTATATAAAAATATCTGCAATTAGAGCATAATTTAAAAGAACAAATAATATATCAAATTTATAAAAAATAAACGATAGTCAATAACGTTATAAAACAGAAAAAATGAGTTTCGCATATTAGATGTACTAGACATGAACAAACATATATTTTCAATAATATAACATAATAGGCTATAAAGGATCATATTTGCTGTTTATTCAAGCGCATTATTATGTGAAAAGAAGGTTTGACAAGAGGTTGTAGATTTTATTTTGACTACTCATACTTTTTGCTATTAAATTTTCTCAATAGCGCACCAACAAGAGTGAGGTAAAATAATTGGAATAACTAACTATTGCAATTAATAAGGACAAATTTACGTATTTTCTAACGTATCACACTTAAAATTGAATACACGAATCTTTTCGTACTCTTGTGCTATAGAAAAATACAGGTATATTGTTTTCCTCTTTACTGCTTGTGAAACAAGCTTTAGTTCATAAAAGTATCTAAATTCAACCGATAATATATAAGAGAACCTAATTAGTTCAATTTTAATGCTTAAAAAAATGGTAAAACGACTTAATGCATGTTAAAATTATTTTATAGTTTTTTCCATGTGATGGCCGCCATACCAAATCTCGGGCAGTCCCTGTATATAGATTTACATGCCATAGCTCACAGTTTGATATGGTAACTACAAGCTGTACCATATTCCTTCTCTCCAGTAATCCTAAGTATTTGAAATTGTGTATCGGTATATGTTGACTGTAGTCTAATAAAAGAGTATATTTTGTATTGTTGTAGTGTAAATGTTTAATCAAATTTTTTTTATCAGATTTTATAATTAATTTAGTTATTTATAAAAGATCAACGTGTAGCATATTTGTAAAATTATATTTGAGAAATATTCTCATAAAACTAAAATATTGTTCTTTTACAGAAAAACCTTTCCAAACCAAAAAATTGCGCACAGAACTCAAAAAACTGTGTTTAGAGTATAAAATGTCCTTGTATAGGGAATACATAGGCGAGACAAAAAGACCACTAAATATCATTGTATTGTTAACTTTAAAATGTGTTGAAATAAATACATTTTTAACAAGAAATATACCAAATTTTATATTTAATATAGTGATAAACCAAGAGTAATTGTATGGCGGATTTGTTAAATAATATTTCCCTTTGCGAAAAGAAAATTCTCATAACTATAACTAAAACAGAGTTCTTCTACAGGATAGATTTTCAGCAGTGAGGTATTCAGTACCGTGAGTTTTATAAAAGCTTGCAGCTGGTGCCAGTCCAATTGTCATCCAAAATTGGAATAAGTTGCACCTCAGAAGTCAGAATCCAATTTGTCACCTTAGAGCCGGGTTATGAACATATTCCAATATAGCAGCTAATCCCAGACACCTGCCGCGGGCATATTGTCAACTTGGCTGTCATTGTGTCTGCGCGCTTCTCAATTCCTTATTTATTCGTATATTTCTCAGAATCGGCGTTGGAAATTTAATATACTCAAAGGTGAAGTCCTCATACGCGAGCATATCCTACGATGTTAAAAAACAATAACTCTTTTAAAAGTAAAAATAACCAATTATTGATTTCATACAATTCACCGAAATACTCAGACTATTATATGAAGATGAATTCAGCATTTTAAATGGCAAAATCATTTTGAAACTACCCCAATGAAACCGGAATCTTTCATTTTAAAATAAATTTAAATGTAATAAGAGTTTCCATCTTACATCAGCTAATTTGAAATCTAGGTGACCAGATGGTCTAAATTAAAAATAAATCCGTATAAATGTTTATTATTTGTTGAAACTTAAAAATATTCTACACAGATACTAATGAAACATTTATTGTTTACGATATATATATATATATATATATGTATATATATATATATATATATATATATATATATATATATATATATATATCCATCCCGTACTACGATGAAGAATATTATATTTAAAAAATTAACAATTGAATACTTCATTTTTAAAATATAATATTCTTCATCGTAGTATGGGGTAGATGACAGCTCTCACAAGTTTTGAAATGAGCAAGTATTATTGATGTTTATTTTTATTTTTTATTTAAAAAACACTATCCTTACAGCATAGATTTTCAAATACTACTACAACTATCGGTTTGAATCCAACTTCACTACAAAATGTTGTATAGGCCTATAAATGTTATTTCTCAGACCAAAATATCAAAATCTAATTCGGTGTCGGAAATATAATTATTGAAAACAACAAATTCCTTTAAACGGCCAATGCTAAAATAAGAATTACTCGCAATTTCGCCTAATTTCTGATTCTCTTACCAGGAAAACTGAAAAATAAGTACCTGATGCATGATATATGAGCGATTCCATTCCAAAAGATCATAGGACCCTACACAATTAAACCAAAAGCTGCGAAAGCTATGAAATTCCTTCACATCGGTCTAAAATAATTTAAGTAGAATTACTGAAATTATGGGAACTATTCAATGAACTAAACAGAATGTTGTGTAGAGATTGCGGACGAAGCCGCAGATGTGTGATAGTACATATTTACTTTTAATTACTAGCAATCAATAAAGATAATCTTTAACGTACTCATACTGTGTAAAATATTTGTTTAATTCCATAAGTAAGTTACCTTTTTTGAAGTTTGTAACATATTTTACAATCGAAATGCCTAAAACATTACGCAAGGCGAACGTAAAGATGTGTTTAATTTAATTATATCTCTCAATTAAATTTTTGGAAATTTCAATAATTTCAGTATTCAGTCTTTTATATTTAAGGAGAAGATATATAAAATGCTTTATAACAAAAACATTCGTTGGTAAAGTATTTTTAAATAACAAATAGTCACGAATATTCCTATAATTGCGTTAATGGCGTCGTTTGTTGACCTAAAAAGTGAAAAGTGAAATATTCTTGGAGGGAAATACTAAGAAGAAGAAAATCTTTGAGTTAAAAATAAATTACACACCATCCCCAAGAATTATTTGTCTTGGTCTGTTTTAATTGTCCAATTTATATTAAAGCAGTTAAAATCTAGTTAAATACTTGGTTTTACTAATTTTCGTCCAACTTTTGGTACAAAATGTTGTATAAAATATATATTTCGTTCCATTCTGACATAATTATACATAGAAAGAACAAGAAATGAAGGGCTGATGACGTGATGAGATGTAGTAATTTTAACCTTTACAGCTATTAGTTCTCTCATCAAACATTCATCTTGACATCATTACACAATAGGATGTCCTGTGTGGCTAAATGAATGAACAGCAGAAGAATTTATGTAATGACTTGCTATAATGATGAACCTGTAATGTCACCAGTACACTCATTAAATGCTCATCTTGACGTCATTACACACATATTTACTCTGCACAAACCTGATAAGGATATATACATTCAGCTTATATAATGCCTTTCATTAATGATGCATTAGTGTATCTAGTTATCTCAACGTCTTCTATGACATCTTTTTGACACATATTGAATTGTTTGGCTTGTTGCACTTAAAAAATACAAATGTTTAGTAAATGAATTTTATATTGAAGTATAATTAATAGTTATATGTTTATACACGTTATATATAGTTAATTACTATTATGGTTATATTACTGTAGTATATTTATCTAAGGTAACTAATTGGATCCTGAATTCTGAGGTGCTTACTCCTACAGTAGATGACAATTGGATTGGCAACAGCTGCAAGCTTTTTATAAAACTCATAGTACTGAATACCTTACTGCTGAAAATCTATCCTGTACAAGAACTTTGTTTTAGTTATAGTTATGAAAATTTTCTTTTCGCAAAGGGAAATATTATTTAACAAATCCGCCATACAATTACTCTTGTTTTATCACTATATTAAATACTGTATAAACTTTGGTATATTTCTTGTTAAAAATGTATTTATTTCAACACATTTTAAAGTTAAAAATACAATGATATTTAGTGGTATTTTTGTCTCGCCTATGTATTCCCTATACAAGGACATTTTATACTGTAAACACAGTTTTTTGAGTCCTGTGCGCAATTTTTTGATTTGGATTTTACGCGCCTGGACTAGACTCCAAGAAGCTTTTGGGTATATTTAAACCCTTATTTCCCTTCTTAACTTCTTTTTGTTCGTTATTTTTTATGTATTAATACCTCCCCCACCTGACGAAGAGGTAAGATTGCAATCCTCGAAACGTTATATTATACCTTTTATAACCTATAGCGATGGCAAATGTCCGTAATACTGTTATCCTCTCAAACCTTCCATCGACAGTAGCAAACTTTGATTAGCAAAGTAGGGAGTATTTTTATACTACATTAAAAGGAAATTGCATTCTACTTTTATACCATTAGAGTATGTACGAGTACGGGCGGAAAGGAATAAAAAAGTACACTCGCTTATCGCATTACTAGTTTCCCTTCACATAAACCACCACTTTGTGAGAAAGAATCTCGTTCCCTCTAGGGAAACTACGTTTCGTTACTGTAAACTTGTATTTATTGCTCGGTGTGCCAAATGGAAATGTTATGTACTCTGTTTTTCCTTCACAATTAAGTGTTGTGTTTTTATAAAAAAAATTTCTATTCTTATTTACACTTATAATCACTATAATCAATTACATATAGCCACCACTAAATTACTTTTATATGAAGTTATTTGATTACGCACGCTATACGTTAAAAGAATTTACCTAGATGCTAAAACATTATACTTCATAATACATACAGGTACAAAAGTTTTTGGTGTTTCTATTATAGAATTTCACAGAAATCTTACAGTTTTCATGAGACCAGTCTAACACGGTATCCTTAAAATCTCCCTCATCGTATTTGTAAGGCTTTCCATACAGTTTACAGGCCATGTTTAATTTTCATGAAAGAGTTTACTGTTATTTATCATACGAATAAGTTTAGCGAAATGAAAACAATCTTTCAATTAATATTAATATCTAATTTACAGTTTAGAGTTATTATGCTATCATCAGGTAACATGTTTGCAATATTTAAAAATAATGATAGTCAAATGCTTTGTAACAAAAATAATATTTACTCTTATTTTATATATCAACAATTTAAAATTGTCAAGGTTAATCTTATTTTGAGAGTTGCAATATAATTTTTGAATTGTTAAGAAATTATTATGTAAAATAAAATAAAATAATTAAATAATCTTTTACCTATAGTAATTTTTAAAGATAACATAGTTATCTAACTTTTAGAATCTAAAAATAAATTATTATTGCTTGGATAGTTTAGCTTAAATTCCTTGTTCGATTGAATGAAACTTTATTGTACCGTATAATCAATAGCTAAATTTATAATAATAATAGCTACTACCAATAACTATAATTAATTTCAACTTTAGCATATTTTACTTTTACACTTTAAAGGTAAATGTTCTAAAAAAATATTGTTGTATATTTTATAAATAACTTAATTAACATAAATAGCTTAAAATGTAACATATTTTAAGCACGAAAATATGTTCTATAGTTATCTAATTTCTTAATAAACATTTTAAATCTGTATGATTTATTAAATATTTTTAGAAGATCGAAAATGAACAAATAAACCAAATTCTAGTACAGAAAATAATCTATTTATAACCAATCACATATCTGCGCCGTTAATACAAATTTACACTTTACCGCATTAAAAACCACTTTAAAAGTACAAATTTGTGTTATTATTGGGTCTGAAAGTGAAAACATAATATCATTTGCATTAGTTACAATGCTGGCGTTTGTATTGTTTGAAACATAAAAGACGTAAAATGTGTTGAATTAAATAAATCAATTGGGGAAGGTATTAATACATACAAAAATAACGAACAGAAAGAAGTTAAGAAGGGAAAGAAAAGGGTTTAAATATACCCAAAAGCTGCTTGGAGTCCAGTCCAGGCGTTCTCGTAAAACCCAAACAAAAAAATTGCACACAGGTTTCAAAAAACTGGGTTTACAGTATAAGATGTCCTTGAATAGGGAATACATATTCGAGACAAAAAGACCACTAAATATGAGAATTATAGAGCATGAAGATAATACGAAAAAAGGACTAGTGGGGGAGTCTAGAATTGCTCACAATTGCTGGTCTGAAAATCATCACATGAAATGGGATTAAGCCAACATAATACACCGCAAGGAAAACTTTTTCTAACGTAAACGTATTGAGGTTCCATACATAAAGATTAGGAGACCAACCGCTAAGTCAACCTGCAGTTGAGGTACCAATATTACTTTGGGTACCAATATTTAAAAAAAGAAGATAAACAAGCATATTCATCAAGATCTTCCCATCAGGGGCTAAAATAAGGTTCTAACCCAAACAGAACTATATTTGTTTTCTAAATCTCCCGGCGACCTTGAAAGATGAAACTTGACACAGATTTTTAATATGCTCTTTAACAGAGGACTGGCACCGTTAAATGGCTTAGACCGGAAAGAATAAGAATAATAAAGAATAAAGAATTTATTTCTATCTTTTTACATCACAATATATACAATATACATATAGTTGACAATTTTTTATATATGTATAGTAGACAGTTTTACATATTTATGTCTTGCCAGGACTGACTTCAAAACTATAAGTTTATCTACAATATTTTAAATACAAAAACATGTCAAGCACAATGAAAAAGTTTACAAGGTTTTTTAACTTAAACAAATTTACTCGTAAGAATACATAAAAGTAAATAATATAAGTACAAGAATGAAAAAAAATATACTGAGATAACAAAAACATAAAGATAATTATCAACTACATCTTACTTTTTATATATAGAGAAATATAGGGCCTCCAAGGCTAGCCTGTTCGAAAGAGAATACAATTAACGGAATAGTCATATTTGAGCTTTTCAGAACTGTTTATGTACATATTTTATTGATAGGGTAAAAATACTAATGCTACTATGGCGCCGGAAGCACATGACAATTGATGGAAATAAAAACACTTTTTAACCAAAATTGACTTTTCGGACGAATGGTGTATATATTTTTTCCTCGGTTCAACAATGCAAGCGCTTCTACGGCATTAAAATAGTTTAGATTACAAGTAGATTAAAATGGCCGAAAAGAGCTTCTTGGTCGAGGAAGACTTTTATATTTTCTTAAACGGGACAACAGTAAAACTGCTCGGGAAGTAGTAGATGGCAATGACTGAAAGTATATCCGTTTCCCAAAAGTAGATTTTTCATACTGCGTATGTGTATATGTTTTATCGAAGGAAAAAGGTAAACATTAAATATGATCCAGTTTTGAACATAATTCAAAATTATCATAAGGCTCGATCATATTACATTTTAAGTCGTTTCACTAAGATTATTATATGAACTCCACTCGGGCTTAAAATAGTTCAAGTATTACTGGATGTTATTAGAGTTATTCATTCAAATATTATGGAATATTGCATGTAGATTTTTGTGTATTAATGGTACTCTGAAAGAAAATTCAATTCCTGACTTCAGGGTCTCAATTTTTCTTTAAATTTATAGTGCAATTTTCCAAAAATGCACTATGAAATAGGAATATCTTTAATTAATTTCAATTGTGTAAAAACGGACTCGCCCCTCCGTAGATGAATTCTGTAAAATGCACTTTTTGTCTGGTGCGTTGCACTGTTATTCAATTTGCAATGGTCAACGGCTCACTGGGCTCTTATTTGCTTCCTCAAAGTTGTCACGCCTCCTGCTCAGCTGGGGCGAAGGGGGGTGTACTCAGGAACCAAAACGCAGCTCAGATTACAGCAACTTTATTTAAACGACAACACTCCCGAACCCATGGACACCACGCGTCACGACCATCACTAGGCTAAGCCCTACACTAGATCGGCCCTCAGGGAGCTCGGACATCCGCTCGCGCCGGAGTCCTCTCACGTACACACCGCCTCGGGCGCTCACCTTGCTGACCTCCCCCTCAAGTACTTCCAGACGGTGGGAACATGGCCCCGACGTCACACACCCCCAGCCAAATTAAGGGTGGTTGTTGGGGTGGATTGCCTCTAGGAGTTTGTCTTCTTCATTCTTTCAGGCCCTGGCAGCTGGTCCCTTGGTTTGTGTTCAGCTGGGCGGCTGGGTCACGTGCACAAGTTTACCATGGCGTCTACCCTCACGTTTCGCCGCGTATCGCTAACAGTGTGGCTAGCGGTCGGGGTTCTCCAACATCAATAGTTGTCTTTAGATGTGGAGGAAAACACATGGGGGAACAACGACACTGCGGCAGCCACTTCTCAGGGACAGTCATTTACACTGGCACATAAAGTCTCTGGCGTTGGGACGGCTCGATCACACATAAAGTGTCTGAAGTTGGGACGGCTCGATTACACATAAAGTCTCTGGCGTTGGGACGGGCCCGACCACGAGCCTCAGTCGTTCGCTCCCATCGGTACCGCTTCACTAATACATTTCCAGGGAAAGTTTATTAATTTTAATGTTATTCCAGCAACAGGCAATGAATCGTTCCTCACAAAGGTTTGCCTTCTACAAAAACATGTTGTCCTACGAGAGCCTATCTACCTACTCTAGTTAGCAATGTTTGCTATTGGTGTAATCGCATTTATTTGACAGAAAACATTAGTTCATAGAAACTTTACTCTTAAATACCCGCGGTGGTGTCCATTCCCTTATATTATACATCTATCCTTACGTGTAGGTATATTCGACATTTTATATTAAAAATACATTAATCAACTTTACATGTCTTTATAATTACTTGAAGCGAGAAATTATAATTGTATATGAATAATAAATGAGTTCATGACACATTCCGGAACCATTCAGCTGTTCTGTGCGGGTCATACAAAACAAAATATATTAATCCTCTATATTGCCCTTTCTTATGATCTAGTACAATGACGATATTCCAATCCAAACATGATAATATTAGAACATGATAATATTATTAGAACTATTTACCAAATTACTAACTAGTACATTAATCCTTATTATCTACCC
This sequence comes from Homalodisca vitripennis, assembly GCF_021130785.1. Taxonomy (NCBI): domain Eukaryota; kingdom Metazoa; phylum Arthropoda; class Insecta; order Hemiptera; family Cicadellidae; genus Homalodisca; species Homalodisca vitripennis. Next base: position 75,386,295 of record NC_060211.1, read on the forward strand.
ATACTATAACTTACTATTGCAAAAAAACACTTTTTTTTGTTATAGATAATAACCTTACAAAGTGGATATTATTTTATAGGGACCCAAACTAAATAATTGTTATTATAAGTCCACGACAAGGCTTTTAGATATTTGACATCTTCCTACTCATTAACATAGACAAGTGAAACAAAACTATAGTAGGACATTATATAAGCGTAACCATGTACTACAGGATACAGATATTTTACACTGCAAGAGGTGGTACAAAGTTTTATAACTGAAGTTGTGCACAGCGGCAGTGTCTACGTGACAAAAGTAGCTGTGGTCAGCTGTAGCCGTCCGGCCCTCTCTGGTCACCTGACCACTCGGGTGCTCTAAGACTTAGCATGAAATGACTTCGTTTTTCAACAAAGCTCTTATCTCTTAAATTTTATTCTTTACATACATCTAACTACCTTTTTAACATAACTACCTCAATACCACACAAGAATATGTTAATAGCTAACTATACCCGAACAACTTATAAGTTACTTTGTATGCATTGACAAGTTAATACTTGATTATTTTTATTCCCAAATTACAAACAAATTACAAAAGTAATTACTTAGTTCTTAACACTGGTTAGCATAACCATATACAACATTTGGTTTTCGTATACGGTGTTACAATCTTAGAAACTAACTTGTCAACGCTTAATTCATAATTACGTTAATGACAACTGGAAGAACAACATAAATTATTATTAAATGTTTTACATCAGTGTTATAATACAATAGGCAATTATATTTTACAAACAAATTATTATGACATTGCGACGTACCAATCCTCTTAAACATTAAGTCTTAACCTAATCTAGGAATTCTAAAAACTATTTTCAAGGGTCCCCTGTATTTACAGAATAATTATGAGTTTACAATTTAATTATTATTAGTCAAAATCAACGTCTAACCATTCCACGCTGATATTGGCGTATGTATACGTACCGCTGAAAACAGAACATGTATTTCACCTAGTCAATCATAATAAAACAGTTTTTGAATATAAACTCTTATATTAGCTAATACTCATAATTCACTCACATTCACTCTGAGTGGCCACTCGGTTTTTTTTTCATTCCAACTTTCACACTCCCCCACATTTTCATTCACACACTGGACTTACATGTTTACGAATTCATGATAACAATAATCTCCTGAAATAATATATTTTATACATTTTATTAATCATACACTATAACGTTCACAGTTATACAGTTTTACCTCGAAGTTTACCTATGGTTACAACGATTACCTGGTATCCTTTATAACCTGATCACGAACTTGGTCCCACCATTCAAGAGTGATTCTCAGCTCCTTTCCATCGACCTCCGTGATAGGTAAGTTCTTTGGCAAGCCATCGTCTCTGACGTCACGTTTGGCGGTCATCGCTATGTCGTCGCCTCTTCGTCTCGATACCTTGGATCTCCAGTTTACCCATAATCCCCACGACGTACCGACAACCAATCATAACCAATATTATTATAATGCCACAAAATAAATTCCACAATAAATTGTTCCTGATTCGGGGAGAATATTTCATTTTCTGCTCTCACAAATGCTCCTATACCTAAGCCTACTAGATGGGGATTTCTCACAACAATTATGGTTAGTAAACAAAAATAAATGGAGTTGCAGCACGGCTGACAGTGATGTATACATGTCCCTCTCCACTGACAAAACCTTAAGCGTCGGGCTCTCTAACTTTCTATGTTCTGAAAAAGATAAATTCCAGTGCGGCAGCTGACTAGGCCATTCGTTGTCTAAGCATTTCGTCTAGTGTCTCGAAAGTGCTGGAAACATGATTATTTTTAGAGGTGATTTTCAAAGTTTTTTAATTTTGACCACGAAGCTGGAAGTATGTGTGCCACAGCTAACTTATCCGCTTCCTGCCTACACGGATTAGCTTTATGAAACCAAAATGTGAGAGTCAGCGACTAAGCTACAATCACACGGCACTCTCCACGTGTAGTGCACCCAGGCTCTTACGCTCTGTTATCTTAACTGTAGTGTTCGAAGTGTATCTGCACACAAACTCTAAATGCTCAACAATATGGGTTAGTACATAGGTGAAGTCGTCTATCTGGGTGATAAGTGGCACGTCACCTGACACACATGAAAATACACATAGTGAGGATCAGCTCTTGTATGGTCGCACCCATAAATGTTTTTCTAGGGCAACGTGATCCGGATACAGCATCACCGGCGTATCTAGGGACATAGCATAGTGGATTAATATTCGGCTGACAGTGCTGCAAGGCTGCTCCCTGTATCACTACCATACTGTCTTCACTGTTAACCAAAAATGACGTTTCCTGCTTAATGGTACAAGTCTGGTTATTCCACGCAAAAGGTATTATTAAAGGGGTATACAATCTCCATTGGAACGTAAGTTTCTTGATTGGAATCTGCAAAATTAATTAAGATTGAGTTACCAGAAATTACACAATCAGCTATTTCTAACTTATGGTATTTAGACACTTCCTCTAATGGTATCGCTAGGTCATAGCTGTCCGCTTTTAATGCAACTGTCAATTTTGTTTAAATCCTCTTTAGCTTATCTACAGTTATTATAGAATTCGGGATCTTCCCCTCTCGACATCTGACTCAATATCTCTAGGCGTGTAACAAGTTGTAACAATTGTAACTGACGTACTGTATGGTGCGCGTCTCACCTGTAACAAACTAAAACTCTTGTGATCATTTCTCTGTTCGTTTGTGAATTCCTGCTTCTGAAATCGATCGATTAACTTGGTTATGTTAACGCCAACATCCACGACACGTGCAAAGGTCCTCTCTACTTCTGCACTGTAATTCTTCATACCTAAATTGACATTCTCTATTTCTGAAAAGGCTTCAGTTACTTGCTCACTTAAGCTATTTTCAAATTTTGACATTAAATATTGATTAGTGAATAAAGGTTTTAACTGTCGTTTAGTCGTTACTCCACAGCACCAATGGGCGAAATCTCCTATCACACTTAAACTCCTCTGGACTCTAGCAGACATACTATTAGACTTTACATATACATCGGATTTCCCACTGAGGCTCGAGTTCAGCCATTTCACTTGCTGTCCTATTCTTTTATCGGCCTGAAGAATCCATGCGAACAACATACATTGAGGATCATTTAATACTCTGTTACAAAAACCATTATTCTGTGGCAGTGACAAATGAGCCATATCGACCTCTGGCAACACACTTTGATACACTAGAGGAACTGATGACTCGTACATCACCATCTCGGGTATCTCTTTCCAGTACACCCCTGTAGTTACAGATATCGGCACCCGAGTGTCGCTGTGCATCCCGGTAACTGCGACTGCAAACAAAATACACTTACACGTAACTAGATACATCACCGCTATCTGGTATTCCATAGCCGCTCACCTCGCTCCTGTCTCTGTCAGGACTTAGGTACACACACAAGTAACACAATTAAACAAGAAATAAAATGTTAAACACTGTACGATAAATAGCAATTATTTGAAAATTATTAAATCAGTTCTGAGAATAAACGTACATGAATATATATAATGAACCACGATTATGGGACTCAGGTTGTCTTCAGTTCACTTATGTCCACGCGACACCGACACTAACCGAACTAATTGTCCTCAGCAAGGTCGTCACACTCTCCCCTTCCGTTCGAACTTTGATCTTGCTGACGGCACGTTCATAGTTCATTCACCGGCTATTTATTGTCGTGAAGCACACCGTCATGAGTTCCTCATTTCGTACACTAATGTTAAGGTTTTACTACCACTCACTACAATTCACAATAAATTGGAAAGTCCAAAAATTGAACATGGTCCTACATTAATAATTATTAATCTACCTTTTACTAAATATTATTTACAACTACTTTTAGTCCACTTTGTTTTGTTTACCATAACCCTCTCACAGTGTCCTAGGGTAGTACCGCTTCAGCCGACTAACGTGAATTGTATCCTGGAACGGAGGCTTCTTTCCTTTGGTGACTATTATCACGTAGTTCACGTCCGATAGCTTAGCCTCGACCTGGTATGGTCCATACCATCTGTGTAGCAGCTTAGTCGACCTACCCTTCTTGCGGATGGGAGTCCACACCATTACTTGTTCCCCTGGTTCAAATTCCACATGTCGATGGGTCCTATCAAACCTCTGTTTCTGCTTCTTCTGTGTACCGCTGACTATCTTCTGTACGTCTTCACGGCACTTCTGAACTCTCTCCAGCACTTCCTCGACTTGTGGGTCCTCTGACGCATGTTGGCGTAGGGACACGTCTATGGGGAGTCGTGCTTCTCGACCATACATAAGGAAAAAGGGTGTGTGTCGAGTGGTCTATTGTACAGATGTGTTATAGCTAAAGCAAGTAAGGCTTACATACAAATCCCAGTCTCTCTGGTTAGTGCTGACATAATTCGACAGCATTTGGGCCAAAGTACCGTTAAAATGTTCTGTCAATCCATTACACATGGGGTGGTAGGCAGTTGTAAATACTGGTTGTATTCCCAATCCTTTTAACAATTCTTTCACCAAGGAGGATTTGAAATTCGTCCCCCTATCTGACAATATCTTCTTTGGGCATCCGAACTTACAGATTATCCTGTTTACTAGGAACCTCGCTGTTGTTTCAGCAGTCGTGGTTCTCGTTGCCTCGGCCTCTGCCCATTTTGTAGCGTAGTCTACTGCTACTATTATATACACATTCCCTTTCGCTGACCTCGGAAACGGTCCCAAGAAGTCCACTCCTATGGTATCTAATGGCTGTCCCACGGGAATAGGTTGTAAGAACCCTGCGGCTGCTCGTTTGGGTGTCTTGCGACTCTGGCAGTCCGGGCACGTTTTTACGTATCGTTCAACTTCCTTAACCATATTTGGCCAGTAGTATCTGCTTTTTATCTTGAAGAATGTTTTACTGAACCCCAGATGGCCGCCAGATAACGGACTGTCATGACATTCAAATAACACCTCATCTCTGATACTTTTTGGGATCACTAGTAACTTCTTGTGACCTACATGTGCGACATTCTTCTTATATAGTAACCCGTCTTCAACCATAAAGCTCTTAGCCAACCGTCGATCTGCGCTAGCTGCTCCGTCGGGGTCTTGAACTGCTTCTATTATCCTCTTGCAATCGGGATCTTCTCTCTGTAGACTGGTGAGATCTTTCAGGTTAATTGCTAACATTGGGATATCATTGGTCTTGTCCTGATCCTCCGGATCGTCTACCCCTCCGTGATTCCTGGATAGACAGTCTGGTACCACGTGCAATCTCCCTTGCTTGTGTTTAATCTTGTAGTCAAATTCCATAAGTTTGAGAGCCCAACGGCCCAGTCTGCCCGATAGGTCTCTGTTCTTATCTAACCAACATAGCGCGTGGTGGTCCACCACTATAGTAAACTTTCGGCCCCACAAGAACTGCCTAAAATGTTGCGCCGCCCAGACCACAGCGATGCACTCTTTCTCAGTTGTAGTGTATTTCTTCTCGGCGTCCGATAACCTTCGTGAACCATACGCTACTGGAAGCACTGTCTCTCCATCCTTTTGCATAAGGGCTGCGCCTACTCCTTGGTCACTCGCATCAGTGTGCAACTCAATGGGCAACTTTGGGTCAAAATGTCTCAGAATTGGAGCTGATGTCAGGCGCTCCTTCAGATCTACAAAGACTGCCTCCTATTCAGGACCCCAATGGAATCTTACATCCTTCCTGGTAAGATGGACTAAAGGACCAACTACCTTAGAGAAATTCGGCACAAAAGATCTGTAATAATTACACATACCAATAAAGGATCGCAGAGCTCTTAGTCGTCTTGGAGCCTCAAAGTCTTTTACTAATTGTATCTTGTCAGGGTTGGGACTTATACCTTGGGCGTTTACCGTATGTCCTAAGATCTTGACTTCGCTATACCCGAACGAACATTTGGTTGGATTAAGAGTCATAGAGGCTGATCTAAGCCTTTCCAAAACCTGCCTTAATCTGCTCAGCATGTCATCATATGATGGTGCCATGACCAATACGTCATCAAGGTAAACCAGACAGCTCCCCCATTTCAACCCTGCTAGTACCTGGTCCATACATCTCTGGAACACCGCTGGGCTAGTCTTGAGTCCAAAGGGGGTACATTCCCACTCCCAAAGGCCGTCTGCCGTTATAAAAGCAGTTTTGTGCTTATCCTCCTCCTTAATTGGTATTTGACAATAACCAGAGTTCATGTCGAGGGTGCAGAACCATTGACATCCGTTCAAGTATGTCAATATATCTCCAATTAATGGTAAGGGATACGCTAGATCTTGGATACATAGGTTCAATTTACGGTAATCTACACAGAACCTCCATGTGTCGTTCTTCTTCTTTACGAGTACAACTGGGGATGCGTAAGCGCTGTTACTTTTCCGGATGACTCCTTTCGTTAGCATTTCATCCACCTGCTCCCTGATAATCTCTCGCTCACGATGCGACACCCTATAGGGAGGTTGATGCACTGGGGTATCGTCAGTGAGCGGAATGGCCAGTTCACACACGTTTGTTCGTCCTATTTGAGATTTCTTCCAGGCAAAGCGGTCTCTAAACTCTGTCAGCAGTTTAAGTAGGGCTTTTCTTTTCTCTGGGGATAATTGCGGATTAATATCTATGTTCGCCTCCTCAAGCTCGCTCTTTTCTTGTCTTGCTCCCTCGACTTCGCTGGTCGGTTCTTCTCGCAGTTCACAGATTTCATATACCTCCGCTAACACTTCGCCTCTTTGTAGGCACCTTTTATCATCTGCCAGATTCATCACCAATACTTGGTTAGGTGGCTCGGCGTGAGTCAATCCGTAAGGCACTAGAACAGATTTTTCTCTAAATATTCCTTCCTTTGGTTCCATAACTCCTAAAGTGGGCAACAAACCTTCGTACTTAATTTTCAGGAGTCTCTGACTTCTTGGAGGGAGTTCAGTAGAATCATCACATATTACTCTCGCCTGTATCTGTTGTATGTGCTTCAACCACGAGGGGTCTGTAGGTGGACGTAAATACTTGGCGTCTTTTTCCGCGCTGAGGAAATCTACTGAGATTTTTCTTCCGTTGGCGATTATAAATTGGGCTCTTCTCCTCGAGAAATCTATTGTTGTACCAAACTTCAGGTGGAAATCGTTACCCAGGATACAACAGTCACCCACTCCTTTGGCCACAAACACTGGGAACAATATCACACAGTGGCTGATTTCTAAGATAATTTCTATTCTACCCAAAATCTGTACCGGCTCATCGGTGGCTGTCTTAACATTCATTCCTTGTACTGCTTTGATCCTGTCTCTCACGTTGGCTACCAGATTCTCATCAACACAACTCACACAGGCCCCAGTATCTAATATTATTGGCATTGTCCTCTGATTTAATTTTCCTTTTATTTCCAATACTCCCACGGTCCTAACAGTACTGGCCTCGGGACGAGGGAATTCCTTGGGTATAGCGTTGGTAAAATCCCCAAGGCGATACTCATGGCGTGGATTACGCTTGTATCTCCTCCATGTGTCATGCCATTCTCGGCGCTCATGTTCTTGGCACAAGACGCTCATCCTCTGTTGTCGGGAGCTCATTCTAGCGGAACCACTCGCTCCCTGATTTAGTGGTTCCCTCTGTCGTTTCCCTGATTTCCTGAGCGACAGGCAACAGCATAATGACCGGGTCTATTGCACTGGTAGCATATCACTCGACCGTCACTAGTTCTTCCACGATTCGAGGTGGAGTAGGCTCATCTTGCTCTCCCTCGGTTCCACCTTCCATACTGTTCACCATCTTGTGCTCTTCTTTCCCTCGGAACTTCGAACTGAACCCTTGGCTGTTGCTTATTGTTCTCAGTCATGCGGCCTCGTGTATCTCGATTCTTCTCCTGCTGTTCTAGAAGACGCATGCTTAACTTGGAAAATTCAGATGTTAAGTTTTCTAGTTTGCTTTCTAGCTCCTGTGTTCTTTCCGTCTTGGATGGCTGACTGGCGTTCCCTGTAGTTGTCGCCTTTGATGAGACTTCCCCCAGTAGGTGGTCTACCCGCTGTCCAGCCATGAAATGTGCGGTCTGGATCTTCCTTACGTTAGCCAGTAGGCTTTCTAGAGTGTCATTGGTCATCACCATCACTTTCTCCAATAGAGATGGCCTTAATCCTCTTAAAACATGTTTGATCTTAGTTCTCTCGTTCATTCCGGGGTCCACTTTTGAACATAAATTTAACACATCTTGTACATACGATTCTACGGACTCCTCCTCCCCTTGCATCCGCATCCGCAGTCGGAACTCCATCTGTTCATCCCAAGCGATTGCTTGAAACGTATCCTTCATTCCATTCTTTACCCGCTCCCAGGTGATATTGGCTCCTAAAGATTGCTCTAGGTTTTCGTACCATTTCAGAGCGGCCCCTTCCAGGTAACAGAGGAGAATAACCAACATCTTATCCTCGTTCCAGCCATTGGCCTTTGCCACTCTTCCAAATTGGGCTAGATACTCCTCCACGTTGTCCTCCATTCCGCCCCTGAACTTTCCTGGAATAATAACAGGCCCCCTGGCTTCAGCCATAGCTTCTACTTCCTCTTCACCGTCAGGACCACTACCAGGTAGGGGAATTAAATCGACTTCAGCTACGGTTCTTACTTCCTCAAGATGTCTTTGGAGTTGTCCTGGGTCTTCGGGAACCTCACTAACTGATGTCAGCCTTGACTGACTTCTTGTTTTTACACTAAACTTGATGATTGGGGACGACATACGATTGCTCCACCCTATCACGAATTAAGATTTAAATAAAAACCAAATCAGAACAAAATTTAAATCAAAACAAAATCAAAATCACAATCACAATCCAAATAAAATCAACAATTTAAATATACATATTCCCCTGAACACAAGGGTTATTCAAAACACCACAACATATCAATGCCGCGACAGTCGTCGTACCAATTGGGTTTGACCTGGCCTACCCATGGACAAGCTCTCTTTTTTTTCTTTTTTTTACCACTTTATAACAACACAAACTATTTCTCAAAATTATTCTATTCACCAATAAAAAGAAACAGCTTTGTTTACATCACGGGTAGGTTGCCTCCCTTACCGGTACCTTGGTTCGACGCATTGTGGCTGCTAAGTAGGCTACTCTTACAACAACTACAAAATTATGTTCGGCTTACAAGCTACGAGAAAACAAATAAAATTATTTACTCCAGATTACACTTTGCTTTCAAACGGTAACTACAATTATTTGGATCAAAAACTAACTTTCTCTCTTGTTCTTTCAATCTACATTTCTTTTTCAACTTAATCAATGTACTTAAAAAAAAAAAACAATCCGAATTTTAAAAAGAAATATTCACTATTATATTATATTACTATTAAATATATTATATTACTAACCTGGGATCGTTAATCCGTCTTTGGTTCTGGATCACCTCAGGATACCCGGCTGCCTCCACCAATTTGTCACGCCTCCTGCTCAGCTGGGGCGAAGGGGGTGTACTCAGGAACCAAACGCAGCTCAGATTACAGCAACTTTATTTAAACGACAACACTCCCGAACCCATGGACACCACGCGTCACGACCATCACTAGGCTAAGCCCTACACTAGATCGGCCCTCAGGGAGCTCGGACATCCGCTCGCGCCGGAGTCCTCTCACGTACACACCGCCTCGGGCGCTCACCTTGCTGACCTCCCCCTCCAGTACTTCCAGACGGCGGGAACATGGGCCCCGACGTCACAAAGTGTAGTCACAGATCGAATGGTTTGTTGAATCTTGTTAAGAGTTCGGTCTCTCACTGTTGTTCGTATTGTTTTGTTTATATTTAGCTAGTAAATATGCCATCCTGCAATGTCACAGAAAACTATTTTCGAATAACAAAAACTAACCGAACAGTTTAAATTTATTTTTGCTGCCATCAGTCACGAAAGTTAGATAGCACTAGTTTCAGAACTATTTGCTACACACATCTAGAGATATATTTTTCTTATAAAAATGCAATATCCTAGGAGTATTTAATAATCAATTGTATTTTAGAATAAAAATATGTCTATGTCTTATTATGATGCCCAAGCAATTCATACTTATTCTTAGTTTGAATTTTATTTTTGACGATGGAAGGATTATGAAGGAAACATGATTATTCCGTACATTTTCCATCGTTCAATGAAACAAAAAATCAGCAACACGACGTTTCGAGATATTTTTTCCTTCACAATCCTTCCATCGTCAAAAAGAAACTTCAAACAAATAATAGATTCTCGGTACGGACCCGAAACCAGTAAACAAATCAAAGACCTTGAGAGCTTGCATCTTAAGTTAACTAAACACACTAATCATTTATCTTTTTTTGCATAAATCCAAGATGGAAATCCTTATGCCTATAGGGTGAACTCTAAAAACTCCTTTTCATGGTAGGAAAGCCTGAAAACTTTTGTCTTCTGCTTCTAAACCTTTACTTAAAGAAAGAATTGCATATCATCATCGTGAAAGATGCTTCCTCCAAAATATAATTGCGTGTAAAAAACTGAATTAAAAACCCTGATAGGTTACAAAATTCAACAACAACATTCTCAAAACCATCCAAAATAGATGTAAAAAAGTTTCTGAAATAGACAAGAAAAATAAAATCTCCAAACTTGAAAAAGTTAGGTCCAAACAATATGATTTACCTAAAGATGGCAAGGTGAATACGGATGCAAATGATAAAAATGTGATCAACCTTCCCTTCGAAAATCCTCAATGAAGCGGAAATATCAGTTTTATCTAAGGGTTTAAACTTTTCTGAAGCACCAAATACGGTGAAGGCACTGGATTTTGTAACTGGAATCGAGTCGGCTGTTTCACAGTTATCCGAGGAACAAGGTGACCGGTTTCGTTGTGAGGCCTGTATTTAGCTCGGGAATATTCCTCCCAGTTTGAAAATAGAGAAGAAAAGGCCATATCGATCCTTGGGAAAGACGAAACGGTCAAAATCCTACCAGTCGATAAAGGTAACGCTACTGTTGTACTTGACTCAGTAGCGTATAAAGAAAAGATTGCAAAATCTTTAAATACTGGCAAATATGCACTTTTAAATAAAGCCCCGACGGATTCATTTGAACGCAAAGTAGCAAAAAACTTAAGAAATCACAAAGCAAACTTTTCAGATAAATTTAGATCTAAATTAACTCCTCACTACTCCAAAATCCCTATATGTGTGGCCTTCCCAAAATCTACAAACCTACCATCCCTTTACGAACCATTAAAATGATTTGTTTATCTTAAACTAGTTTGCAATTATATATGAGGTTAGTTATTAACCTGAAGAAGAGATAAGATTGCAGATCTCGAAACGCAGTGTTACTGGTTTTTTGTTTCACTGAGCGATGCCAAATTTCCGGAAAATCCTGTTTCCTTCATTCGTACCTAATTTCATCTAAGCCTGTTCACTAGATTTTGTGTGATTGAGTAATAAACAATCAAAAACCAAAAAAATTCAAATATTTAAACTTACAAATATCATACTTTATAAATATTAAAACAGTTTCATACTATTGCTTGTTCACAACGGTTTATATAAACAAATTTAGAATCGTGTATAAAATGTTTATAAAATACCTGAACATCAATTCACGGATATTATATTTTCAGTAATAAGAGATCAAAATAAACAAAATTTGGCAAGAAATTAACGATATATTTAATGTTTAAAATTATATTAGTCTCAATGTAAACATGCATAAATGACAAAACTACTTTAATTTAAAACATTGAAGGTACACCTTTTTATTATACTGATAACTAGTACAATGAAAGATACAACGCTGCACTGATAGTTCAGAAAATAGTACGAAAAACTGTTTAGTTACGCTTTTGGAAGCAGAACTTTTGGGAGCAAAGAGAAAGAGGTTGGAACACACAATTTCTAAAGCACTTATCTACACACATTTTTAGCAGTAATTATACAATATATTAAAAACAATGATTTATGAAGTAAAATTATAGTATTTATAAAACTACTTATTTATTGGTGAAAATATATATTCACTAAACGATTTATAACATTGCCCTACAGATAGAACGTTCAGTGGAGAAAATTACTGCGTAATATGAATTTTCTCAAAAGGTCACAGGGGAACCTGTCTAATTGTCAACACCAGTTGGAATAAGTTGCGCCTCAGAAGTCAGAGTCCAATTTGCCACCTATAGCGGGCTTCTGAACGTATTTCATTACGGTGACTCCTCTCAACGCCTGCTGCTGTCATATTGGTATCTTGATTCTTCATCATTCAATTTTAAAGTGCCTTTTCAAGCTAACATAGTGCAATATATTTATCTCCAAATGAAAACGATAAGTACACTGACGTGTTGATTATGATATTAAAGAATCATTGCTGTAGAGTTCTTTATACTCAGTGTCAGTTATAAAGTGTACAATACACATGTTTAAAATAAAATAAAATAATTCAAACAAAACGTCGTGACGTAACAACTGCGAATCCATATATGAATAATTCTATGCAAAACTTAATTTGTGACTTAAATTAACCATATATTAGTTTTAAAATTATTATATTATTTCGTAATTTTTGCCTAACCGGTACATAATAATACATTTTTAAGCATATATTACAGTTATTATGTATAACAGACTATTTTATCATGTAAACTTTCACTTTATGCGGGATATTTATTACAGTTCCATCTATATTTTTTATTCTTAAAATATATAGAATTTCTTATTCTTAAAATAACTGGAGTACATTTCAATAAACCTATAATGTTGAACAAGGCTAGAAGGTGAGATGGCAGAACGGACAGAGTCTACACCTGGCGTGAAGACAGATGGGACAGAGCTATTGTGGTGTGAACATAATACAGTAGACTGAGCTTCAGATCCCTGTTGTGCCTACAGGCGTGAAATCTGCCAGTGAATTGCTCAACGTCCTAGTTGGTTAATACTATATTACCGTAACAATCTGTTATGCGTCTTAAAATATATTCTCTCTTTTATTATTGTACACATAACATCCTCAAACTATGTGTTAACTATGGTGAAGAGATATGTATGAATCCCCGCCATTAATCACCTTCAGAATTAAATTGGGAATGATAACGTTGATCACATTTGCTGTCTGCAAAGTTGAAATGAAATATTCCAAATGAGCAGTAACTTTCATGTTCCACACTGTTTTTTTCCTTTCTACTGCGATGTGTTATAAACATTTCTTAATCCTTATAATTATTTAACTACATTGTAGTATATTTAATATGCCATGAGTGGAAACATAATTACCGTATATATGTCTTATTTTACCTGGATTAAGATATAGATAAGTAGCCTTCTTTAACACTTGACCTGTGGACCAAACGCTTAAAGATTACTTAAGAAAGACAACCAATGGCAGAACAGGCGGACTGCTTGCAAAAAGTAGAAACTCGCTGAGCGACCTCTCCCCCTCCCTACCAACCTTAAGCCACTCTCGGCGTCGTTTAAATCAGGCAACAGGTCAACGGAAGGAGAAACAGATCACTTAACGGGTTCACATTAAAATCACCTAAAATGATTCTGTTGAGTAACATAATCAGTTCAGGTTTTAAAAAAGCTTAACGTCCTCAACCAGTATCGCGTAGTTGATACTGATTTAACTTTTTGAATGAAAAGAATTTTAAGGTTCATTTTAGTTGTCAAGTTTCAATTAATCTTTCTAATAATCAATTTCCAGATAGTGTTATATTAAGCTCCATTAAGCTATTTAAAATTGAATCACACCTCTAAAATATCAATATCTCCAATGGTAAATATGACACTGATGTTCAGTTCTCGGTAGCTATGATGTTAGTGTTTACAGACGCAGGCAATGTTAACACATTCCGCAGTGCGGACCATTGTGCTTCCATGTTAGCTTATGTTACACCTTTTTTTCTTCTTGTGCTCTTTTCAGGTCTTTAGCCGAAACATTTTCGTCTTATTATCTAAATATTATTCACTGTACATATGATAGTGTTAAAAATGTATAGCATAACAACAAATAACTTCATATCTCCTGAATATGCAGTTTTTAAAACAGAGTGTAAGAACTAAAATCCACTACTTATGTGTTTGCTACCTTATCGAAGTTTACTATTGTTTATTGTTGTCACACCTCTGATTGATGGTTCTTAATGAGTAGTAAAATATTTTACTATGAACATTGGCCTGATTTGTGGGCTGTTCCCAAATTCTAACCACTTAAAATAGTTTTAATCCTGTTTTAAGTAACATGGCAAAACTATAGCTTAGTCTTAAATAGATATTTATATTTATAATAACTTATGATTGACCACAGAACTATCGTCATGTATTGTAACATATTTAGGTCTAACGGAGTCGCTGCATACCTCGACTTTACTGATCGCATTGAGAGCGCCCATCGCTTAATATAAAACTACCTATTCTTCAAGACGGCTGTCTACTATGCCAGCCCGTAATTAGGACTAATAAAACATTAAAAACCGAAGAGGTAGTTTTGTCTCCTTAACTATCACAATGTGTTGTTTGTAATTTATTGTTTATTTAAACATACTACGGTTTAAAACTAAACTTGGTAAAATAACTAATACGGGTGCTGTTTCTCAAAAACTAGGCGTGAAAATACTACGCGGATGTTCCTTTAAAGGAGATTATATCCGAGGCCAAAGCCTACGATACAGTATATTATGCTATTGAAGAAATCTGGACGAGACGTATATAATTTTATCGGCTGATTTATTGATATCCAAACACGATTTCCCGTCTGTCTGTCTGTCTATAGTACTGTCCAATAATTTGACATCGTGAGTTTAAACTTGTAGTAAAACCCTATTCTACTTGAAAATAAAATTATATATATATATATATATATATATATATATATATATATATATACAGGGTGATTCATAAAGTTCTCCCCCCCACTTCTACAGCACATTGTACTAGTAAAAATAATGAAAAAATGTTATATAAACATAGGTCCGAAAACGCTTCGTTAGCGAGTTACAGCTAGCGAAAGATTTCGCCTGAATTCCTGGGTAACAGAGTAAAATAAAGCCATACTGAACTTTTGGAAAGGTTAATTAAGTAAGAAATATCGTGGATTCTTATGTATTTTTACCTGATAAAGCTAATAAAATAGGTTTCAGAACTGTACCTGTAGTAGTAGTTTTTAGAGGGATTCTGGGTTAAATGCAAAAAAAATGGGGCACGAAACAATTAAGTTTGATGTACAATAACTTTGTTAAATTGGTAATAAATACATAAAAATCAACAAACATTAATTGTAGAGAATTTAATTCTGAGAAAATTTATATAATCAAAGTCTAAAAATAAAACAGAAATAAGTACTAAAATATCGATTTTATTCAGTATAATACGCGTACGGTATTTAGTTAAAATAAAACAAAAAAAAAATGTTTGTTCCTTAATGATGAGATAAATTGAGAAAACAAGATTAACTGTTAAATAAATTTGTTTGTAAATAAAAATATCATGTTTTATTACGTTGTATTGTTTTTTAAATAAAAATTACATCAAATGTTCGAAAATAAATGAAGCAAACATTTTCCCATTATTGTTTACTAATCATCGAAATGCAGTTTTTTGTTTTATTAATTTCTAAGTTGGTAACGCACGAATAACAGCTGATCAACAATGGTATTCTGTACTGTTACGTTAGAACTGTTGTATTAGTGGTGTTTTGCAAGCTACAGCAGGAGATCGGGTTCTGTGAATCGTGTTATTAAATGCAATTTTTCTGTTGAGTTATAATTCGATTTTTTTATTCAGCGAAAAAATGCCTTACTTATTTACATCAGAGGAATACGCTGATATGGTTTTTATTTTGGGTTACTGTAATGGTAATGCTAGAGCTGCTGTAGAAGAATATCAACTACGTTACCCTAATAGGAGGATTCCAGATACCAAAAAAAATTTCAGCAACTTTTCGTACTCTTCGGGAAACAGGATCACTACCAAAGTACTAGAACCAATTATGAACGAGTTGTTCAACTTGATGATGATATTGTTATTAATGCTTGTTCATCGCAGTCCAGGTGTAAGTACACGACGTATTTCTAGGCGGATAGGAGTTTCGCAGTCAACGGTGTGGAGGTCACTTAATCGAAAACAAATTGTATCCGTGTCATAAACAAAAGGTTCAACATCTACAGCTAGGGGATGGTCCGCTTCGCTTGGAGTTTTGCAACTTTTTGAATATTAATAATCAACTCTACAAGCGTATTTTGTTTACGGATGAGGCACAATTCACTCGGATGGTGTCAATAACTTGCACAATGAACACTCATGGGCAGAAGAAAATCCACATGAGGTAGTGGAACAGAACTTTCAACACCGATTTAGCGTCAATGTCTGGTGTGGCCTTTTGCACAATCGGCTGATTGGACCTTTCATATTACCTGGACGCCTAAATGCTGAGTTATATTTGCATTTCCTTCAAGAAGAGTTGCCGCAGCTGTTAGAGAATGTTCCTTTACATCTCAGACAAAAATTTGTACTTCCAGCATGACGGAGCACCTCCCCACTTTTCACGTGCCGTTTCTGCTTACTTAAATCATCAATTTCCTGGACACTGGATTGGTCGTGGAGGGCCTCACCCTTGGCCACCAAGATCACCAGATCTATCTCCATTGAATTATTGCATCTGGGGATGGATGAAAGTCATTGTATACAAGACAAAAGTGAAATTCTCGTGATGAATTAATTGCCCGTATTATGGATTTGGCTGTGCAGATACAGGGAAGTCCTGAAAAATTAAGAAACGCAACAAAAGCAATACACAAACGTACTGCAAAATGTATTGATAATGATGGCCTCATTTTCGAACACCTATTATAAAAAGGTGCGTACGGTTGGCCCAACCTGATTAATTTTGCTTAAAACTAGTAATGTATTATACTGAATAAAATCGATTTTTTGGTACTTATTTTTGTTTTATTTTAGACTTTGATTATATAAATTTTTCTCAGAATTAAATTCTCTACAATTAATGTTTGTTGATTTTTATGTATTTATTACCAATTTAACAAAGTTATTGTACATCAAACTTAAAAAAAAACATTGTTTCGTGCCCCAATTTTTTGCATTTAACCCTGAATCCCTCAAAAACTACTACAGGTACAGTTCTGAAACCTATTTTTATTAGCTTTATCAGGTAAAAAAATACATAAGAATCCACGATATTTCTTACTTAATTAACCTTTCCAAAAGTTCAGTATGGCTTTATTTTACTCTTTACCCAGGAATTCAGGCGAAATCTTTCGCTAGCTGTAACTCGCTAACGAAGCGTTTTCGGACCTATGTTTATATAACATTTTTTCATTATTTTTACTAGTACAATGTGCTGTAGAAGTGGGGGGAGAACTTCATGAATCACCCTGTATATATATAATATATTTGTCAACGAAAACTTTATGCTGATTACATTAATATTACGGATAATCCTATTAGCTACGATAAGAAAACTGAATATAAATATTAGGAAACACGTGTGATGAAGTCACGTAGTTAGATTGGTTGATTATATATAATACTTAAAAATTTCAACTTAACCTGAAATATCTTATATTCAGTAAATGTTTTGATTAAAAACCTAGCAATTTTAACGGTAAAGGACTTTTTTATTGTTTATATTGACTGAGAGACAAGGGAATAGATAGACTATGGTCCTCACGCACGGTACTTAAATCGTTAATAATCCACTTTCTTGTATGTCTTCTTGTACTATTTTGAAAAAATATGGAACTTATTGCAGAACTCAAAACAGTGCATTATTATGCAATTTGCTACTAAAAGCTCGCACATAGCCTTGTGAGTGTTTGCATATACATAGGAAAATTACCTTGAAACAAAAATAATACGTTCTGCCATAAACAAATAAATAGATAATGTAAATATATAATGAGGCTTTTTCAATATGCGTGGTTATGCAGATGCAAGTAAACTAGTTTAATGTTTTCGAGAAAAGGTTACAATACACCTATTATTTTAAAATGGTTTGGCCCTGAAAATATATTTATATATGTTTACCATTGGCCACTACGGTAGTTTGTTGGTTGAACGTGTAGGGAAGTCTCCAATCAATTAATGATTGAATGTGCTCCATCTACAGTATATACATGACAATTTCCAAATGAGTAAACTTAAAAGGTGGAAATTTAGTATGAAACTTGACCTCTATTACGTATTTGTCGAAATTGAAACTGGCTAACATAAGTTAACTGGTAGATGCTCTGTCACGCCTTTAATCCCTGTTTGAACAAAAGAGAATATTTTATCACACCTTATTCTGTAAAGAAGGTTTTTTCATTGAGGGAAAAATTAAAGAGAAATATTCTCACAGCACACAGGGAATTATTAATGATACTTTATATCCACACAGGTGTGGCGGTGATGTGATCACTAAAACAATTTTTCTTAATTGTTTCTTAAAAACACATTTTAACTTGTCCATTAACATCCATGTAATCAATGCATTGGGTAAACTATTTGTAAGTCTTATGTTGAAATTGTATAAGATTATAGTATTTTAAATGTGTTTATTGTTGCAGGTTTTAAGGTGAATAAAAGATATTAGAAAACTATATGAAGAATCTAATCTTTAGCAAGTGAGTAATATAATTTTAGATACTATGTGTGAATTAAACCTGATATAACCCTCATAAATCATCAGGTTATTCGAACTGGAAATTTAAAGACAGCCATCGATAGAATTATTGCTCTATTTCATCGAATCTACGGTCATCACCCACGCAATAACCGCCCATCAATCTATCTACGCCTGATTTACAACATTGATGAGGATTTTAAACGTATTTGTGATCCAACCATACAGAGATCTCATTTCCTGTTTGATATTAATTACTCGAAAAAACGTCCCATTTACATTTTAAACCTGGTTAATTTTGTTACTACTTAGTATATATTTAGTATATACTATATATATTTAGTATATAGTATATATTTCTGTTCCATCATATGAATATATTTCAACCTTTTATAACCTTCAGTGTCAGCCATTGGAATGTAAACGGACCGATTACATTGAGACTAGTCGATTACCAGTAAACAAATTAATGAAGTAAATTACATTTTTAAATAAACAGATTTGAAGTTAGGGAACTAAATCCATGTGAGAGAAGTAAATTCCAATTGTATCTTTAGGGCTCGAAATCTTTTAGAGAATATAAAAGTAATTAAAGTCTTCGCATCCCTTGGATGATGTCTTAACACGAATATAATTGACACTCACATACATTACTTATGCTGGAACATAGCTACTTAGATAATTATTCATTACATAGTATTTTATATCATTCCTTTTTACAAAATATTTAAAACAAAGGTGTTCTTACGGAATAGTGATTTTTATTTTAATATTGCCTTGAACTTAAAATCTGCTATTTTTAAAATGAGTCTGTTACTATATATGACAGACAAGAAATACGTATTTAAAGGAAAGTATACTTTTAAAAAACAAGTAAACAAGTCTATTTATAAGAATTTAAATTTCTTTCTTGGCTGGCCTACCTCCAAAACAAACATAAAAATTTAATATACATCCAAGAAGCAGAAGGATAATTAGTTTGGAATACATTAACATGTCTATTGTCATATATTATTGAAAAGGATAACAGTTTTTCGGACAATTACAGGCATCATTTAAAACGAATTAATATGTAGCAGTGTTGTAGGGCTTGAGAGAACTGATTGAATTTAACACATTTTTGCGTTTGCTTTGCGTAGTATTTTTTACATTTAGATCTTAGTGTTTTAAAATATTTTGCAAACTTCAGAAAAGAAAACTTCTAAGAGAATTAAAAAGTATTGTATGCAATATTAGTATGGTAAAGATATCTTTATTGAGATAGTTTTTGCGTTTTTAAAAGCATATCTGGATCGAATTAATTATATTTCCGACGCCAAATTGGATTTTGTTATTGTGCCCTGAGAAACAATGTTTATAGACTTATATAAGATTTTGTAGTTAAGTTGGATTTCAAAACAATACAGTTTAGAACATTTGATTGACATAGATATTGCTATTAAATAACCATAATCCACATAAATAATATTTACACATTTAAAAACTTACATTATGAGAATTTTCATCCATCTCATACCTCTTTGGCTACTATAATATTTTTTAAATAAAGTATTTCATTGTTCAAGGTTAAGAGAAATGATAATGATAATAAACTAATGGATATTATATACTCGTAGAGATTAAATTTGACATTAGCTGTTATGTAGAAAATCTTTAAATCTCGGAAATAAATAAAATCTATAAAGGTAAAATATAGATTTAACTTAGACGGCCTAGTTAATAATATTTTTAATTAGCTTATGTATGGTAGTATCATTTTAGAAATGTATTTAATTTAATTCAATTAAATAATGTATTTAATTTAATCCTTTCTGGTTGAGACTATTCCAAAACTATTTTGGTTATGTTGAATTTAATGACCAGATCATTGTCTCAGAATTCCAGTGAACGATTTCAACAATGACTAGTTACAGTATTATAAAAAGTTATTATTATTATTTTGAGAGAGTGACTTGTTTTCAAAATTTTGTATAGCTGTGCACGACTTCTAATTGGAGTATATACATTTTTTTTAAGGAGAGACCGATCCCCTTTTAAGCCTTATTCTGACCGTCCTCGTGGGCCACTGGCCTGTGCGAGGATCTTATCAAACAGAATAAGGGGGAGAGAGTCGATACAGTACAAGGTTGATGGTACTGATAAAAAGTGCAAAGGTCACAGACAGGATTTAAACCTGCGCTATCTCTAACTCAGACTCAAAGTCTAACGACTTAGACCGCTCGGCCATCGGCACTCCAAATATGCATATTATATTTCTAATGACAATGATGAGATTGCCTTATTGTTACGATAGATAAAATCTATCAAAAAGTGTATATTTATGGCCATTTTAGTTTACTCCAGTCTTATTATATTTGTTGCATTGTAGATCTTTCCTTGTTTCCCGATCAAGAAAATATAATTACATACACAGGCCTAAGAAGCCTATTTCTGTCAAAAGCCAACTAACATTGGTTATAAAACAGTCTTTAAATTTATAGTAAATGTTAAATTGTAACTTTATCTATGTTACCTGCATTACAGTTCTGACCAAGCACGGCATACATAATATGTGCACCCAGTTAAAAGTGTATATTTGTACTACCTTTTAACTTTCATATATATATATATATATATATATATATATATATATATATATATATTCTTACTCTGTTCTCAACAACGGTTGCAGAAAATGTTGAAATAAGGAGTATTGGTACTATCAAGCCTACTATGTACTTTCACAATATGAATGCAAACAAATTTAAAATATTGGTTACATTAATTAAACATATGATTGCGTTGTCAAAAAACACTATTTACAGAGAATAGTTGATTACATTTTACAGGCTCTTTCAACTAATAATTCACAACTTTACAGACTAAGGTGGGATCTTTCGCTACTGTAAGACCAGTGAGGCGCATTCCGAAGGGACTTTCGAAATAAGAATAGGCCTATATTTATAGCAGAGATCCAAAGAGTTTCCATGTTAAATTCAATCAAAATCGGTTCAATAGTTTTCCGTGAAAGCAGACCAAACAAATTCACATTCGTATTTATAAATATGACTGCATTTAAAGTTACAAACGACTATCCGTAAAAACATTAATTTCTTAAATACAAGCAGATATAAAATTTGCATGAAATCTTGAGAATATCACTGCCCAGAAGCATATTTATTCCTACAGCCACCAGTATATCATTCAATATAGCTATGAATAAAGAAGAACTAGATTTATAGAATAATAAAAATAAAAACCTCATTAGATTGTGAATTAGATATTATACATATATTAATCTTAGTCTTAATCCTTTATAAATGTGCCTGAAAAATATTATTCTTGTCTTTAAAATAAATCATCTTTACAGGCTGTAATATTTGTGGGATTGAACGGTAAAATATACGAATAGATAATGAATTGAGAAGCGCAAAAGGTGCAATGACAGCCAAGTTGACAATATGCCAGCAGCAGGTGTCTGATATTAGCCGCCATATTGTAATATGTTCATAACCCAGCTCTAAGGAGACAAATTGGATTCTGGCTTCTGAGGTAGAACTTATTCCAACTGGGGATGAAAATTGGACTGGCACCAGTTGCGGGCTTTTATAAAACTCAAATTACTGAATACCTCTGCTGAAAACCTTCCCTGTAAAAGAACTGTATTTAGTTTTAATAATAAGAATTCCGTTTATAAAGATAAATATTATTTTAAAAATACGCTGCGCGATGACCCTTAATAAATTGCTATATTGTTTATAAATTCTGATAGATTTCTTACTAAACATTTGTTTCGTTCAATTCATCTTCGTTTTGTTTTTAACACACCAAAAATTCCAAATTTCTAATATAGTTCATTATTTTAATTTTTCACTTTCAGAAATACTAACCCAAATTTGTACCAGAAGAGTGATATAATATTAAATAACGTTTGTAGGATATTTATTTCCAAAAAGTGTAAATTCATAATAACAGCGAAGATATATGGTTGGTTTATAAATATTTTTTTTCTTCTTCTAGATTACTTTTTATTTGTTCATTTTGATCTATTTCTAAAGCATATTTACAAAAGTTTTCATAGTTAAAATATTTATTATGAAACTGTTGAATATCTATTTTGTACTTACATTTTTAATAAATTAAGTTATTCTTCAAGATCATAATAATGGACTGCTTGAAGATTTACCAATTAAAGTGTAAAATTAAAATATGGCAATGTTGAAATTAATTATTAGTTATCGATAGCAATTACTATTATCAAAGATTTGAGTTATAGATCAAAGAGTGTAAAGCTTCCATCAATTTAGCTCTGTTAAATAAGGAATTTGAACTAAATTATCGAAACAATACTTATTTATGTTCAGTTTCTAAAAGCTAAATACTTATGTTTTGTCTAACAATTACTATGGGTAAATAAAAATGTCAATAAAGTTTTACTTTTACTTAGTAATTTTTTTACAATACAAAATTATATTGCACCTCTCAAAATAAGATTGATCTTGCAAATTTTAAATTGTTAACATACAGAATAAGAGTAAAGATTATTTTTATTATAAAACATTTGACTATCATTTCCAATATTGGAAACATGTTACCTAATAGTTAAGAAAATTCTAATTAACACTTATAGCTACTATTTCACTTTACTTTTTTTACTTTTGTGTGACCGGGAATCAAACTGCAATATATGGGTTTCATTTTGCAATTTTATAAAATATATCTTATCTAGCTCACCGTAATAGATAGTGAAAATAATCCCGAAAATCTTTCAAAATGTGAGATACCGTTTGCAAGGAGAGACGACATTATGTTTACGGGAAATCTACCTACGAATAACCTGTATTTTTTCAAAATTTGCTTATACATTACACTTTAAAAAAATAAATTTTATTCAGACCTTTATGAAAGTTGTCACACACCATTTTGGGGCTGGCTATAAAAAGAGTCACGCAATTTAATTTTTTATAGAATTCTAATACCTAAATTGAGTTTTTATTCGTTATATATCAAAAGCTATGGAGTAATGTGATGTTAATGATGAATTAGTGATGATGAAAATATTATTAATAATATATTTAAATTAACAGAAGATGAAATCTTATATTACCACTTTAAATTCCTGGCATCATTTAAGTTTGTATAAGTAATATATAAGGGAAAAGTACCTATTCCACAGAAAACAAGCCAGGGCGTAACTCCTCTTAATTAATGTTTGGCTCTTGGAAACGAGAGGTAAACATCTTTAAGTTTAAAAGATATCACAGCCGTTTATAATTTGAAGTTTCCTTTTCCCTCTAAAATCTCAGGCAGTTTAGAAATGAAAAGTACTTTAAGTTTACTTTTTAAAGAAATTCATACTAATAGTGTTTTATGTAAGATAATTCTAAAAAAATTAAGAGGAGTTTCTTCATCTATTGATCATTATATTTAATACATTATGAAATGTGGGTTGAATTAATGTATAGTAATGTAAGTAAGGAAAAGTAACGGTCCTTAACTTATTTAAAAAATGAAAATTCTAGCTTAGGATAAATATAATATATTTACAACAAACAATTAAGTATAAACTCGTGTTTTGCTACCAGACACGTGTTACGTTTAATTTTTCCACAACGACGAGGCAAACAATGTCATCCCAACAATCACAGACTCCATCAGTGCACTAAGAATGTACAGACATTCTTACATGGCAATGGTAGTTTTATAAAAATATTGACCTGTTTAATTCTTTTTTCAAAGAATTTATATTTTTAATGGACAATTACTAACAGAATTATTTAAAAATGAATACATGATCCTTTAATAGTGTGTGGTTTGGATGTACAAAATACATACAGAGGCTTAACTTAAAAACTAAATTGATTTTCATTTTACTATTAAAGGTTGTTATTCTATTTAGAAAGCCGAAAACATTATAAAGTATCTTTCCCTGTCAGTATCTCTGGCGTTGATATTTTTGTTTACGCGTAATTTATATTTTCTGCACACTTATTCTTCTTCTGTTACTCATGGTTAGTGTAGTACTTTAACTTACGTGAAACAGTTTTTTTTAAGTTTTTGAATTGTCATAATTTTAATGTACCGTAAAAGAATACATTCTGTCCTTACTTAGATTTAGATATCAATAATATCGTATGATGTTTTTATTATATAAAAAGATGCATATGTTAGTCTGAAAGGTTGTTCAATCCGGTTACTCGCTTTAATATCGATATATAATAGTCATAGAATTTACCGACAATTTTTCAAGCACATGACGAACAAAGAAATAGACCAAGGCAAGTGGAAAGTAAAGACAGGACCGAGAGTTTTCATCAATAAGGAGTGGGGAGGAGGAGATGCCATCAACTACCCGGAGTCAGACTTACATTATGCCAGTGTTATAATATTATGTAAGTTTTAACAACACTCATTTAGTTTTTACTACTGTTAAATAAAGAACAATAATTACAGGTTTTTTTAATTAGAATACTTTCATATATAACAACTAAAAGTTCTATAATTTTTAATGTAGTTTCATGCGTTTTTATATGCATCATCAAACTATTAAATTATATATACACTTGGTTTTTATCTGCCTTTATACATCAGTAAAACAAATAATCACTGTAATATTATTTACAGTGTTTTCTACGATAATTACAACAAGTTTACTACGACACTGCTATTGATTCAAAGCCCAAATATCACCATTCATTTTTCGCCTTGGCATAGCCAGGGCGGGCATTTTACGTTTGGTAACGCTATGGCCGACTTCCGATATTATTGTGGGCAAAAATATACAGTTAAAACAAAATTGATGCTAATTAGTGTTCAGGTCCAACAGTTCTTCACTGACGAATCGTATAACCGAATCAAGAAAAATGATCCCTCAGAAGGACTTTTAGACTTTTTGCATTGAAAAAGTGTTGATACTAATGGTAATAGTTTTACCAAATAAAAATAAAAATTAAGATTCTAAAACGCTTAGCACCTTACATATATATATATATATATATATATATATATATATATATATATATATATATATATATATATATATATATATATATATATATGTATATATATATATATATACATATTACATATAAATTATCTTATATTATATCTATATATATATATATATCGGAAGGATTAAATTTATTCATATGTAATTCATATTGTTATAGTTATATCAGTGATATCAAGCTTAAGATAAGTTAAAATAATTTAAATTATTATATTTTACGTTAAAAGAATTATTCTGTTGATGTCCATAAATTAAACTAATTTTCTTGAAATACCCACGCTATAAAGTTTATATTTTACGGGGTTAATCTCACCTAAAAGCACAGCCCAGTGAACTTCAAAATATCTATTTACTTTTACATGTTTCTTGAACAGCTTAAGAGTATAAAAGATTGCGTTTTAATAAAGATCTTCTACGTCAATATCTTCTTGCTTATTGATCATATATTTTATATTGCTCTGAGGTAAGTGCCAATAGCTATATATATTTTCAGTTATACCATCCCATATCGTATTAAAGTCACACAAAATTTTTAATTATAAATAATGACACTTCAAGGGCCCCTCCAATGATTTTAATATAGTAATATTGTATTATTTTTCTTTTTTTGATGCACAGACATAAAGGATGTAAAGAAATCTTTGTAACATAGATTACATACTTATAATAAATTCATATATCTTAATATTCAATACAGTGATCATAAGAGTAAATAAAGAATAGAAATGTTTTTTTTATATAAACAGAACACTCAATTGTGAAGGAAACACATACTACATAACATTTCCATTTGGTACAACGATAAATAAATAAAAGTTTACAGTAACGAAACGAAGTTTCCCTTGAGGGAACGAGATTCTTTCTCGTACAAAGTGGTGGTTTATGTGAAGAGAAGCTAGTAATGCGATAAGCGAGTGTATTTGTTTATTCTTCTCCGCCTGAACTACATTTTATATTTTATATTACATTGCCATAAAAGGTAGAATGTACTTTCTTATGTTGTATAAAAATACTCCCTACTTTATAAGCAACTCACCGTTTGCTCCTATCATAAACAAGAAAAATAGGTTTTCAAGAAAAGTGCTAAGGTATCAAGATTTTCATCTAAAACAGATATTTTAAACTTCAAAGGCGCAGCCATTTTAAAAAGCATTCGTGCAGGGTTGAAAAATGTTTAAATCTACTCTTTCTTCGAGTATATATAAGAATGGTAGTTTTGGTCAAATCTGGTTTGTCTTAATGGATAACAACTTAACATAAAGGTGTTATTCGTGAAGTATGTACATTTTATCTTATAATATAATTTAAGAGAACTATCAGCATTTTATTGAATAATTCAAGAAAATTGAATTTATTATAAATAATATAATTTTATAAAATAATTTATATTATTTATATATGGTGTGTAGCAACATTCTCTACGCAGGATATTGCTCAATGAACCAAGAAGAATCAAAAGTAAATGCATCCAGTGAATTTTGGTTTCACGTCTGTCAGTATATAATGTTTAGTCATTATTTTATATTTCATAAACCAGTAAAAAAGAATACTTTAAATTTGGTAAAATAAACTTCATTTCAGTCTCAAACAAAAAGAAAATTCATATTGTACTATCTTATCCAGTTTTAACATAACGGATTGTTAATATTTGAAAAGCCGATACCATAAACAATAATAAAATCTGTAAAATGTTTAACGAATAGTGAATGTTGCTAAATCTAATTACAAACAATGTGACACGTAGATTATTAAAATTGGTCAAAAAATTATATTATATTATAATATAGATATAGGCTTAAAATCTTATTCATTAATAAAAAGATAGGCCAGGTTGTATATAGTTTTTAGCACCTCTTAGTCTACCCATTAAATTTGTGTAGAGAGATCTGTTACACCCAAAATACTCGAACATAATAATATATATGATTGCAAAATGGCCTCAATTACTATTTTAAGTAATTAAAATTCCTAATAGTTGTTGAAAATTTATCGTACTCTCTGGAAAGACACCATAAACGCCTAATACTAAAAGAATTTTAATTAGTAACCATCTCACTCAAGTTGTTACAATCATTATAAATCTGTAAATACTTATTGAATATCAGAGGAATATTCTGTTTATAGAAGTATAATATAGTTTATTTTTACCCAATCCATCATACATAACTATATTGACTAGACACAAAAGCAAAGGTAGGAAATCGTAAACCACGTTATATTGCACTTTTTATGTGCCTTACTCAACTTTGCTACACTGATAGCCTTCCGATACTTTATCTCATGTTACTCAACAAATATTTACGAAGTGCACCTATAAAGAAAACATTTTTAAAGCAGTTTTCTTATAATTCATACTCTAATATTTTAACCTATTATTTGTAAGGAACTTTTAAAAATCACTGCGGTGATTAACTCTTTGGAACATGAAGGACTGTTCAAAATTAATGTTCTTGCAGAAAGGAAGCTATTATTTCCAGTTAAGTTCAACACAATAAAAATATGTTTATTTTGTATCGGTACATAATACTAACAGTATAAAATATAAACCTAACTATAACTCATTAAAGATTGTACATCAATGAATAACAAGGATAATTATATTTACAATAACATAGAAATAAAAGCTACTTAAACAAATACTAACCTTAAAGAAAATACCATAAAACTTATGCTTCAAAGATTTTTGTAGACGATACTGGATCAGTCTTAATCAAAACTACATAACTTGTAAAAATTATACTTAATTGAAATAAACAATGTATCATTATTCTTGTATGAACGAGTTTAAATGTGACATGAATATATAGATAGGATTAGCATAATGTGGCTTAAGTAACCCGGCGCCTCCACCATGTAAGGTTTGTAAGGTTGGTTTAGATTAAGGTTGTGAAATATATAATATATTATGATCAAGGGCTGCTGTGAGAGGATATAATAATAGGTTAGATTGGCAATTCAACACCCTCAAATGAACCAACACATATTTTATTTTTAATGGCATCTCCTTAGAGCATTATAGGAGCATCTCATAAAGAGCGTTTTATTGTTTAAAATTTTATATTAACAATGGATAACGTCAACCGACATATTGAGCACAAATTTTAATACCTTAATACTTTGAACACATGTTTAATATTAAATTATTCATTACAATTTATGTTTAATTTAATTAACTATAACATTTACTAGTAATTTTGTAGTGTAGCAATAAATATTTGATCATGGACTAACGTGAGAAACTTTCTTTTAAAATATCTAAAAATTTACATAAATTTACATGATTAAAACAAATGAGTGACCTTTTGACATTTAAATTAAATATATGAAATAAGAAAATATGAATTCCAATATTAAACTATTCATTTGATTTCTACACATTATAATCCTTTCTTTTCATTATTTAGGTTGGAATTGTAAATGATTAATGAACCCTAATATATATAATACTACGTTCCTAAAATTACTTTCATTTTATTGCACTTCACACTTATTACGCCTAAAAGATTTTTCCCGCACACGAACACAAGCACTGGCACTCCCGAACTTCGTTTTTCGAATCCCGTCCTCGACTTCTCCCTCTCGTTGTGGTGGTTTTTGATTTTGTTGCCCCCGCCAGCTCTCCAATGACCACGCCTATGCCTAATCTCTCCATCATAATTGGTGAGTACCATTTTTTCATATCAGGACGGCTGTCCCTTACATCGTCGCACGGTTTTTTTTATAAATAAGCATTTCCGCTGCTTAAACAAGCATTTCCTGTTTGTTCATCATCGGTGTCTGGGCGCATGTGCGTATCCACATACATCCGGAGGATGTTTGTATCGAATTGTAATACAAGATTTCCTTTCCAGCTATCTGTCCATTGATTCTATGAATTTTATTTTACTAATAATTACGTATGTCTTACAAGAGGCTTAAATAATAGTCAGTCAGTCACTTAAAAGATCCAAATACAGTTAATTTAATGATAGTTTTCAAATATGCGGAAAGCATTTATGAACGAGTAGACCCTCTGCAAGTGATATAATTATTTTTTGATTGTCTTGTACTTCTAGTAATACAGAAGGAGTCAGCGGTAGAGATACCTTTTAAGCAGCAGAGATACGGCAACATTACTCAATATAATACTATCTGAAACCAGATTCCTCATCAGCGCATTTGCATGACAATTTTATCAACAAAATTGTATTACATTTTATATTTTAATATTTTAGTTCCTAGAAATTCGATTTTCTGCAGGTTTAGAACACTGCAATATTTAATTTTCTTTATAGTTAATTTTACTGTTGACAATCGGTTAATGTTCGTTCGATAACTATAAATGAATCAAGACTCCATAATGAAGTCACTTGTTCCGCAGGTAACTTAAGAAGTAGTTTTTCTTTACTGTCACAAGTAAGAATATATTATAATGAACCCTTATACGAGTATATTATGGATGATAGGAATTGACGAATACCACGTATGAAGATGGGAACTCAGCAGATTAATACCACGTGATCCGGTAGACGGACCTCAGCTGGTCTGTTTTATTGTTACTTTTGTAATCCTTTCCAGGGAAACATAAACCAGCTTTGTCTTGCTTTTTTTACTTTAATCAAAGCTGAAGTAAATAAGACTCATTCATTTGTGTCTGATCTCTCCTATGTAGTTATGTTAAGTTATAGTAAAGCTTCATTTTTCTTGAAATATTACTATTGTCCTCAAACAACTGAAGTAAAATTAGTAATAAATGTTGACTAGGCTGTACCTCTCAACTTATATAGATTATATCGATCCTATATAGCTGTAGTAATCTTTTAGGACAATACCTACATGTTAGCACGCAACTTTCCATTCGGAAAATTCTATAGCTAGCATGAGAATAATATTACCATGCGTCGTGACATTTTTTAACCTAGAAGTTATAATATATTGTTTCACCATAAAAACATTTTTTTGTGTAGTATACATTTTTACAAAGGATTACATTGTTCTTAAAATATATTATTAATTTTTAATATCTTTTAAAATAATGGACACTTTGTAAAATATATAATTTAAAAGCCCATTAAAATATGAGATTATAAATAAAAGAATTAAAATGTAGAACATACAAAAGGCAAAACTCTCACTCACTCACTCATCACTAATTCTCAAACTTTTCGATATCCCAGAAAGTTAAAAGTAGTCACACGTATTCCTCAAGGAATGATATAATTTAAGCATTGTCATTGTCTTATTTTTTTAGAATAAATATACATTTGTCATGAATTTCAACCATATTTGTTGAAATTTTGTTACACGACATCAAGAAGAACTTTTTACAGCCTTCAAAACCCCTAGAAAAATAACATTTTACATACCCCTACCTGATTACATAAAATCAATCACAAATAGGGATTTAAATTTGTTTTTGACTGCCTAAAAGAATGTCTTTCAACTTCCCGATGTCCTAGGACGATGAAACTTGCCATTTTTGGGCTTCGTGCTCTCAAAATACAAAATAAAGAATGTTCATGAAAATCAATTACTCATAGGGGATGAAATGGGGTTGCAGCCCTAAAAGAACTATGTTTTTGGTTGGTTAACCTCCCAATGTCCTATATACATGAAACTTTACACACATGTACTTCAAGACTTAAATAGAAACAAAAACTAATGTTCATGAACATATATAGGGGTTTAAATTGGATTGCTGCTCTAGAAGAGTTTTATTTATCTTCCTAACCCCCCCTGTCCAGGTGAAATTTTACACATTTTTATATTTTCTCAAAAGACTACATTGAATTTTCGTAGGAACATGTGTATATATTTTCTTATTTGGGACAAGTTACGAACTGAAATATCTACTTTGATTTTCTGCAATTGAGAATCTATCAATCATTAAAAAAGTTAAAAACATCATACATAACAAACAATAGTAGAACTTCATACGAGTGCTTATTTAAAATGGCTTGTATATAAAATTTTTAATCGTATATAAAAGATATGGAGGATAATAGAACATTAACAAACTGCTATTATATTTTCAACAATATGAGATAAAAATAATTAAAATTTAACAAGAAATTAACGATATATTCAATGATGAAACATATGTCTCACTGTTTTTGTCCAATGTGAATAAATGTAAAATGTGTTTGATCATTACAGGTACAACGTTTGATTATACTAGTATTTAGTATAATCAAACATACAACGCTGAATTAATGCTTTTAATAAACGTTTAATTTATGGCTTTTGAACCAAGACATTTGGAAATAAAGAAAAAAAGGTACGAACACACGATATCTAAAGTACTGAGCTACACATATTTTTAGCGGTAAGTATGCAATATCCAATATTAAATACAAAGATTCCCAAAGTAAAACTATAGTGTTTTTAAAATTGTACATTGTTTATGAAAATGTATAATCACTTACGATTACACACCATGATAATATTTACTCAAGAGAATAAGGTAATCACTGAGTAGTATTAATTTTCTAAAAAGCTCACGGCTGGCGCCAGTATAATTCTTCTCACCAATTGGAATAAGTCGCACGTCAGAAGTCGGAATCCAATTTTTTACCTATAGTGGCTTATGAAAGTATTTTATTATGTTGACTCTCTTCCCAACATCTGCTGTTGGCATATTGGCATCTTGAATGTCACTGACTCCTTTGTCGCTGCGCTTCTCTTAAAATTATCTTCATCATTCGAATTTCGAGTACCTTTTAGAGCTATGAGACATTAAAGTGTAGGTTATGAATTTAAAGACTCATTGCTGTAGTTTTTTTATAAATTCTGTGTATAATTAAATTTACAATACACATTTTCTAAACAAAGTGAAATAATTGAACTAAAATGTGACTTGCAAAGTCACATATGAATAGTTCCATGCAAAAATTGACCAGTAAAATATTAAACTATTTTAAATTATTGTATTATTTAACAGCTTTTGTTTGACGTGTACAGAATGAAACTTTTTCAAGCATATAACTCAGAAATAATCCTTGGTTTATTTTATCAATTAAACCTTAATTGTCTATGAGTTTTTAATTTTACTGAAAGTTTAAAATTACTTTACGTGTATTATAATTCCATCTAAATTTTTATTGATTACTTTCGAGATTTTTAATTCTTCAAATTATCTCAAGTATATTTAAATGAACCAATAATATTTAACAAGGCTAGTGGGAAGGAAGGCAGAACTGACAGAGTCTACACCTGGCGTGAAGACAGATGGGACAGAGCTATTGTGGTGTGAACATAATACAGTAGACTGAGCTTTAGATCCCTGATGTGCCACAGGCGTGAAATCTGCCAGTGAAGTATTCAACGTCCTAGTTGGTTAATACTATATTACCGCAATAATGTGTTCCGCATCTTAAACAATATTGTCTCTCTACTATCATTTCGGTACTTATAGCATTCCCAAACTATCTGTTAACTATTGTTAAGTGTTACGTACGAATACATGACAATTTTCAACTACATCATGGCTTATTCCTTCAAAATTAAATTGGGAATGATAACGTCATTTACTGTCTGCAAAGTTGAAATAAAATACCAGTGTGCGGTTACTCTATATAAACACACTTCTCTCTCACTTTCTGTTATGGCGTCTATAAGCTTTTTTTATCCTTTGTAATTATTTAATAACATTTTAGGGTATTTGATATGCCAAGTGTGTGAACATAAAAACTCTATAGCATGTTTTATCTTGTCTGGCGTAAGTTAGAAGTGAGAAGCCTTCTTTAAGGTTAAGTACCTTGGGGCCAACTGCTTAAAGGTAACTTCCGAAAGACAACCAACGGCCGAGCAGACGGATTGATTTCAAGTACAGCCCCCCCCCCCCATCAACAGCCACGATCGACTATGTTTTACAGTTCAACGGATGCAGAAGCAGATCACTTACCACGTTTATTTTGAAATATTGTTCAATTCTTACAAATTTATTTGTCTTCATTTTAGTCCAACCAAACTGATGGAGATCCCATGCTAGCAATGTTACTTATTATTACTAACATTTTTATAAAAATAACTAGGGTAAATGTTTGTAAATGAAGAAACAGAAAATTGATTAGAATACTTAGAATATATAGATTCTAAACACATGGCTTTGCACGCGACTTAATTTTCAATAACGTATACGTCATAGGGATATGAATTTTAATTGACGTACATTTCTATCCAAATCATGAGATAACAAAAATAAAACAAATCTCTAGAACTCTGTATATCCTTATAAATTTATAGTTAACTTGTAACGTTTAAAAAATTAAGTACATCATTACAAATTCCATACAAATTAATAAATGCATCATTCCCACTATTTAGACGTGTCAAAACTGTTAATGTATCTTTGATTTGATATATCAATATAACGTTTTTAAATATAATGAAACTGTTCCGGACGAGATGAAACTGTTCCGGACGAGACAGTACCCTACTTACTACTAGAGATCCTGCTTTAATAACTTGTTTCTACTGTAATATTTATGAATGAGAATTTGTTGTTGTCTGCCTGCAACTAGAGGAAAACTAAGGTAATAATTCTTTAAACTTAGGTTTGACACTTACAAACCAGAGGTAATAATAAATCTTAAAAGATAAAACGAACATTTCTAATTTAAAGTTTGCCTCTCCTTATAAGAGCCTCAACGGTTTAGAGATGAAAATGATTTTTACTTTACTTCTTTTAAATTATTGCAGAACAATTTTTTTGTTCAGAAATTCAAGGGCAAATGAAAAATCAAAAGGTTGTTCACCTTATTGTAATATTTACAAACGTTTTAACTGTATTTCATACTTGTTTAGAATATTGTGAATATGCATTTATCATTGCTAGATATTAATTCAATAAAATATTTTTCAACTTACTTCATGATTTTATTTATTAAATACGTATGAAAACATGCTTTACACGTACTTCAGCAAAGTTATGACAAATTCAATTAAGATGAGAATTTATTTGTTATTGTTCCTCTTTTGGATTAAATTTACAATTAATTGAGTATCTTTAACACCACTAAATTCTAAAAACAACCAGTTAGTTGTATAAAATTACAAGCTTTGTTGCGGTCTGTTGCTGTGTCGTGTAGAAGTAGGGTTACAAAACATTCATGTGTCTGTGTAAACTGGCGTTTTTTATGATATTTTAGCCACATTAAAATCTATTTGTCAGATTAATTGTTTTGCTGTAATATGATAGAGTGAAATCTAAGTAAAATGCAGCTTATGACTACATTTCAACATTTGTTTATGGATTTGTTAGAGTCTGTCTGTATTTTCCTTCAGAAACTAAAGATAAAGAATCCAAAGTATGCACAGATATTGCTTTTACAGCTTCAAACCAGAGACTGATTAATCAGTCTTTCTATTAATATGACCGTATCACGTTCCAATATAGCAGACAGTAACATTTAAAAACTTAGTAACATAACATCTGAAAGAATTATAAAAAGTACGAGTAGAATAATAGTAAAAGTTAATAGTTTTAATTAAAACGTTATGACATCCAAAACATAACAATCAGCCAATAAATAACGTAGCTGTAAGAGTTTGACAAACAGATTTAAATAAAAAAATATTCAGCTCATCGAGTGATAGGCTTCGCCATCACTCAACGTATACATTTGCAATACGGTAGCTGCTGTGTTATCGTCGCCGGGACCAATGATGTCGCCTCCGGTCAGCAATGCAAATGTCTACCGACACACCTTGAACAGCGCATTGTGACTAGGCTACTGACCTCCGGCGTTGTTGTCTCCACCCTGCCTCACAGACACGACTTACCACCGTGTCATCAAATTAATAAAGAGGTCGCACTATTAAACGCATATATTTGAGGAACTATGCGCAAGATACCGTGGGGCGGTGGTGTTGGATTTCAACCAAATAAGCAGAAGTGGCTTTCACGTCTCATGGGATGCACTTGAAGCAGAGCAGCAAGCATCTTCTGGCGGACCTGCTGATTGATTGTCTGCGGAGGTTGAATCGCTCCAATCCTCGAACTTCGTCCCGGATTCCTGTCACCGCTGCCGAGCCACTACCGACACGGCCACAGAGGTCTTCAACTACCCCAATGCCGACTACCTTGGAACTGCCAGTCGCTGCTTATCCCCACGTGCTTCCCTATGACTCATTCGCAGAGGCACTAAAAAGCGGATCATCGATAAGAAAGCCTGATTCAACCTTTATTAATGCCATGGATCAGCAAAAAAACTGTCCGCCTTTCAGTTGTGTGAATCTGACATAAAAATATCAGAATCGGGGGAATTACCCAACCAAACAGTCTCAAGAAAACCCAAATCAAATTCAAAAAATTCAAAATTCAATTCAAGCATTTTCTGTTGTGCACCAGAAATGCACAGTCTGCCACAAATAAAGTCGACGAGCTGATGCTCATGGCAGAAGAGCTGCATCCTGACATATTTGTTGTTTCTGAGCATGGCTTCACGGCTGATACTGTTGCAATGTTCAGAATCAATAATTACGAATTGGCTAGCGTTTATAACCGAACTAACTACAAAGGGGGTGGCGTGGCAATCTTTGTCAAATACCGACTAAATTACCAGCCATTAAAAGTGGATTATAGTAGTGATCTAAACTTTGAAGTGGCTGGGGTAAAAATTTGATCAAAAATCCATTGGAAAAATCACAGTAATTGGCTTATATAGATCTCCAAATGGGTGCCAGCACCACATTTTTTGAAAACTTTAAAACACTTCTAAATTTTTTTCATTCAAAATTATTGAAGTTCATCATCATTGGTGACTTCAACATCGACGTTCTGGACCACGCTAACCCCCTGGCCCAGCGGCTTCGCGATATCTTTATCTTCTTTCGGTTTAACATGGTCCGTGAACTCACCAACACGAGGTCTCTGCGCGTCGAGTACGGCCATCGTCAACGTCATCACAAACATCCCAGACGTTTCGGTCTCTGTTCTGAACGCGGCCATCTCGGATCACTTCGCCCAGGAAGCCATAATTACCCACTCCAAACCAAAATTTAAACCTCCCTCCGTGAAAATAAAACGAGATGTAAAGTCTGCAAACGTTTGATCTTTTCAACAATTGTCTCAGGAAGGAGTCGTGGTCATTCCTGGATTCTTTAGATCAAGTGGAGGAAGCCTTCAATGCATTTTTAAAGCGAGTAATTTTTCATTTAAATGTCACTTGTCCATTCAAAAATTTCAAAGAACGTTTTCAAAGGAGAAGAGATACCTGGATTACTCAGGATATTCTCAAATCAAGAGAAAGGCTTAAGTTTTATCATTCGATATATGTAGGGACCGAAAACGAACAATTGAAAACTTTTTTTTCGAAATTTCAAGCAAAATTATCGAAAAGAAATAAGGATGGCCAAGGCACGAGATGTCGAAACCAAACTGAGATAATCAGACAATTTTTCAAAAAGCGCTTGGAACATTATAAAAAACAGCACAAAACAACAAAACTTTTCCAAATTTTCAACTCCGACACTTAAAACAACAAATAAAATAATTGAATGATCCGTTTGAAGTGGCAAGCGAATTTAACAAATTTTTTTCAACTGTGGCTGAACCAGACGACTCATTTTCGGATAGCCCTCGCGATGATCCATTGACGAGACCGATCTCGTCTATGGTTCTTATTCCTATGAGTGAGGTGGAGGTGGCCCGTATCGTCGTGCGGGATTTGAGACCGACAAAATCCAGTGACACCAATGGCATGTCTGTGTGGTTGCTCAGGGGGTGCTTCAAATACCTCTTGACTCCAATCACCCGACTGATCAATCTTTCATTTGCTCAAGGCGTATTCCCGTCGGCAATTGAAGATTACTAAAGTTATACCAATTTTCAAAAGGACGATGCTTGCATTTCAAGCAACTATCGTCCAATTTCTATACTCCCAGTTTTCAGCAAAATTTTCGAAAAAGCTTTTCTCAAAACAATTTGAAAAATTTCTTGATCGTTACGAGATTCTATGTCCCGAACAATTTGGGTTCAGGAAAAACAAGTTCGACAATCGACGCTGTAACGAATTTAATTTACAATGTTGTCGAGGCCTAGAGAGGCGAGAGCACGTGCTAAGCATATTTCTCGACCTCTCTAAAGCTTTTTGACTGTGTGCATCATGCAACACTGTTACACCAGTTGTGGTCAAGTGGTATTCGGGGACTGCCGCACGATTGGATCTCGTCTTATTTAAAAGATAGAGAGCAGTGCGTGCAGATTGCGAGTGTCTTGTCAGACAAAGTCAAAATGCCCTACGGTGTCCCACAGGGATCAATATTAGGACCAGCCCTTTTTCTAATTTACGTCAACAGATTGAATTCTACAATCCAGAATGGAAAATTAATTCAAATATGCTGGAAAAATCAATAAACGAACTTGAAATGGAGTCATTCATTGAATTGAATTCATGCATCGAATATTTCTCCAGAATCAATCTGAAAACAAACAGTTCCAAATCAAACGTCATACATTTTTTCCTTCGTCAACAAGGACAAGAGCTCCGACCCGCGGTGATGGTGGACGATTTCCTTCTGGAAGAAACAGACTCCATTAAGTTCCTTGGAATGTACCTTGATCGGGGGCTGACATGGGACGATCACATTGAAAACGTTTGCTCTAAGATTGCTTTCGGGAATTTATGTCCTGCGCAATCTTGCAAAATTTTGTTTCGGTGGATGTATTAAAAATGGCCTATTTCGGTCTGATACATCCACATTTGACATATGGCTTGAGATTGTGGGGAAGCTGTTCCAAGTACAGATTTGAAAGAGTTTTCAGATCTCAAAAGAAAGCCGTAAGAATTCTTTCAAAATTAAACCCCAGAGAGTCGTGCAAATATGCCTTTAGGGAGCTTGGATTGCTGACCCTTCCCTGTCTCTATATTCTCGAGGTGGCCTTGTACTGCCGACTTAAATGCGAGTTGGTACGGGGCAGGGATGTCCACCATATGGGACTAGAGGCAGGAATAACTTTCGAGTCGAACAGCACAGAACGGCAGCTTTCGAACACTTACCATCTCAAGTTGGAGTCAGACTAATCAATAGGCTCCCTGAGGGCATCAAAAAAACTCAATGAAACAAAACAATTCAAAACTCGACTAAAACATTTTCTTATGTCAAAGGCATTTTACTCAAACTGATGAGTTCATGATGGGCCGCTGGGATGAAAATTTTTGAAATTAACAATAACCACGAAATCCCCGGTTCTGATACATGCAATGTAATATAATTCTTGTATGTATTTACCTTGACCAACATCATTTATCTGATGTACTTATTTACTTTATATAGTTATGTTGACGCATGCCATGCAATATTTTAATTGTTTCACGCAATAAAGAATATTATTATTATTATTATTATTATTATTATTATTATTATTATTACACTCCACATGTACAACATCAACATATTTTTCTACATACAGTGATGTAATTGATATTGTTTGTACCCAATATCATTGACTTTAAGAAAATTAGAACACTAACAGACATTAAACAAAATGTCTTGTTTTTGATTCAGGAAAAAATATAACCATCATAATTTAAATACTTCAATCTTTAAATATTACATGCTCAAACTTAATGGCTAGATTTGTTTGTAAATAATTCATTGGTTGATTTTTTAATTAGTTTAATAACAATATTTTATTTTGAATTTTGAAATGAAGTTATGATTAAAGGCAATAGGTATAGACGACAGTTTAATAAATTCATTTCACTGTCTAATTAATAACTTACGAATACCGTGTCTAAGAAAATTAATATCCTAATATTATACCGGAAACTTAAAATAAATAAAATGTGAAGAATCAGAAAACCATTTGACTTAAGTACGCAAATAAATTGTGAAGGACAGTACACACAATATTTCCATTTGGTAGACTGAGCAATAAATACAAGTTTGCAGGAACGAAACGTGGTTTCCCTCGAGGGAAGGAGATTCTTTCCCGAACAAAGTTGTTTATGTGAACAAAAGATACAATGCAATGAGAGAGTATTCTTTTCATGTAATTTATTTTTTACTTACATTCTCAATTTGATAATTTATACGTTGAAAGTAATTTCGTTTATACGGAGCATTAAATTACTTTAGCCATTATTTATACCTTAGTAGAATAATTTCTTTCTTGTATAGAACAATTTTCTTCTTGATTACTTATATAAATCGTTAAGTAGAATATTTTTTGTTACTATTTGTTTCTCTTAAAGTGTCCTGTCTATCACAGTTTAATTAAACTCAATCCAAATTTAATATTTATCATGAGTAATACCGGGAAACTAAACAACAAGATAAAAGTATCTTGCAATGCGTTTGTATTTAACCTATTGAATATAATTATTAAATAAAAATTACTTAACTTTATGTAGTCATTTCTGTCTCGCTCAATGTTTCTGCACTAAAACATCCCGATTCTTCATTTCCCGTTATTGGAGAAAGCTTTACAAAGCAGACAATTCGCGTAGTTGAGGAATATACATAGACAATCCCTTTTCCTAAATAAGATAAAAGCTGGATCTCAAAATCAACTGAAATCATATTCTTGCAGCACTAAGATTTTGATTTTAGCATAAAACATTATGAGTCAAAGAGCGCTGATTAACTTCCTATCCAAGTATATGTATCTTGGAATAGTCAGTTATCGAACATAATGTGTGATAAAAACTGCTTTAAAATTTAAAACTCCTCGGTCACAAGTATTCGCCTTTTGATTTTAAATTAGATAAATTTTAATATAAGGTTATATGCTGAACTACCTTTTAAAAACTTTGCAGTTTTCAGTGAGAAAGCATTATAATTGCTGCAGAGTTTTCATAATATTATAACTTGTACATATTTTAATTCGTTGTAAATTATTATTTTTTTTTTCTTACAAATGATTTGCTTGACGTGAGGCAATGTGAAAATTCAAAACAGGCGTTCCGAGGACTTTTAGAATTTCATAGTTGCTAACATAGTTAATGTCTAGGGACCGAATCAACACCGTGTCGAAACGTTGCGAACACAATAACTTTTTTGAAATTTGTAACTTTTTTCAAGAATATTTTTAGCATAAAAATATATTTATAATATATATTAGCACAAACTTTTATTTATGTATTTTCTAAGGCACTCATAATAGTTTAAATAGGCAATAGTTAATAGTTTCTTTTAAACATTTTTCATGTGGTCAGAAAAAAACTGTTACTTAAATTTTGCAAGTCATGTGCTAGTTATAATAAATCCAGAAACTATGTTCTATTTATATCCTTTCGGTAGTATCTTTGAGAGAAATAATATGAGATGGTATTCCAGAGAGATTCAGAGTGGGAAGAAACTTCACTGAATAGTGAACAGGGTCTCTCTGTCTTAAACCAGGTTCACTGATCCATTCCTCACAAAAGCAGAGGGTAATTTTTCCAATATAGAAAGGTCATAATTTATTTCTTACACAATCAATATTTGGGATAAGAATTTTTCTCTCCTCCAATCATGTTGGACTTAATTACACATTGCCATTTAAATTAGGATATATCTTGTCAAGCAGTGAATTCATATCACTAACAATATGACAACGAGGTATTGCCCTTTTACCTTCATTATTTTCTAACAGTTTACCAACTCCTACTTGTAAAACTAATGTAGAACACACGTCTACTTTTAAATACCCATTAAATAACATGTTAAAGCTCAAGAACAAGATTTTAAAATGTTCCCATTAGAAGGATGACTTTAGACACCGTGAGAGAGCTTTTTATTTGTCAAACACCAACACGATGGCGAGTTTTTCGCGAATCTTGGTTGGAGAAGCTTCTTATGTTCAATTCAATGTGCGTCGTTCTGGAGCAACTCAAGAGCTCTAAAAGCCGTCTGAAACTCCATTTAAATTCTTAAAATAGGCAAATTGCGTAGACCCTTTAACATCATGTAGGAAAAGGCGTATAAAGTACCACTCAGAGGTGTTACGGTGGAAAGCTTACACCCTGCCCAAAACCTGATCATTCTCCCCCCCCTCGCATAGCCTGGCACTGGTTCTTCTTCTGTGTAGGTATAATTTTTCAATACAAAATATGAAGAAAATCATATTAAAGGAAATTATTTGCAAATCACTGACTTTAGAGAGATCACAAAAGCCAAAAAGTGTAGTTAAAGGGTGTTATAGCCTTTAAATGACATTTTCTTAGTAAAAATACACTCTCTCTTTTTGAATATGAACTTCAAGATACATGACTGGAGAATAGCGTTTGGGCATTACCTCATAAATGAGGAAATTCCATTTCTGCATAGTTTTTTTCTACATCTACAAGTTTTTTGACAAGTTAAACGATCTGAAAATGTCTGCAATGTAAATTTATAATTCCTAGTACGTCTGCATGGTAAATTTATCATTTATAATACGTGTTGACTTTTTTAGGTTCGAGAATGGATTACTCATTTTTATCTGCACTGTGAAATGTTCGAGTTATTCTTTATCACCCTCAATTGCATTCATGATCGATCATTAACATAAAACCCCATATGTGCAATATAATGCATCTCGTTGCTGCATGTTATTTTCTAAATTATTCTTAGTGGACTATCATATAAAACACTGATATGAACAGAGAAAATGTGCGTAGAATGTAATATGAGGCAAGTCATGAAATATCAAAAACAACTTGTTTCTCTTAAACTTGTACTCAACATCAACCTCACCTGGGGCGTCAACCCGATACACAACAAAATTAAAAGTTCCCTACTATGACTTCCAAAAGGAAACGACAAATTTTAACTCTGATATAAAGAACAAAACATCCTCCAGCATCACTGAAATGTGACATGGAAGATTTATAAATTATATTCTCTTCATATATTATCTTGCTGCTTCAGGGGATTCTCTTAACAAGGACGTGTCACGGAGCCATATTAAGACTATTAAGTTCGAACGGAGTTTATGAAACAAATAAATTTTAACTGGATAAATCTTAATCTCGGCTCAGTTAGATTAAATAGGTAGTTAGATTGTCTTTTCAAGACGAAAATTCCACAAGAACCCCTAACTGCCCAGATAATGCTAAAATCAAACAGAAATATATATTTTACATTAGCTTAATTTATATAATATCCCATTTACTTTGAGGAAATGACCACAAAATTATTAACTTGCAGAAGTAGGCAAGATTACCAGATGCTTTAGGTATACTACTAGGTAGGACCACGTTTTGTGTAACAGGCTTCGCTGAGGTTGTATGCAAAAGTTCATGTCTACAGTTCATTTCATTATTAGGATCCCTATGGACAAACAGACGGATTAAAACAGAGAAAACATTTGTTTAATCCTCTCGGCCTACTACAGATAAATTAAATCAGCCTACTGAGAGATAAGCTTCAATGACGCTCAGTAAAATTCCGTGGACACAAAGTCCATTCGACTCCATATATACAAGATATCCTACAGATAGTTAGGTTGCACTAGTTACTACGTCACATGTTAATAATATTTAACAAGATTTTACTCAGTTTGTTTGGAAATTTAATTATCCCACAACTTTCTTAATCTCATCATGGTTACAAACTAGACAAATGTTCGCTGTCGCTCTGCCAAATCCCATGGAGTGACGTATCATTATCGAAATCAATGCTGCATTCATAGAAATTAAGCTTTAAGCAAAAAGAGTTCATAAGTTACTTCGTTTTCGAAGTGAAATAACCTTGCGATAAAACAGAGAGAAATAGTTCTCCTATAATTTCTATATTTTAACACGAGGCCTTTCGACATCGAAGATGCCATCTTTTCTTTAGTTTTCTTTTCTATTTAATAAACTAATAGAAAATTGATATTTCCAATAAGAAGAGCTCCTCCTCCTTCAGAGATAAATAGGTTTTCCAGCCCCTCGAGCTATAGGTTTCGCTAAAGTTCAGCTAAAAATGATGAAACACATCTCTGAAGGTGGACTCCATATTGTCATATCTAAAAATACAAAGCGAGATTTTTTTACCAGAGATACAGAGAGCTATATTAGACCTTTAAGTGGACAAAAATCTTTAAATATGTTAAAATTCAAGTTTAATGAGCTGTCAATCTTTTCCCGAACTCAACCAATTTAAGTGACCAATAACTAAATTATAAAAGGTTGGTTCATTGAGTGATTTTAGTCTAAGACAAACTTCATACTTTGTTTACAACTGCTTCATAAATCCAAACCTTCAGAATATCAGAATAACTTGATAAAATTCAGACGATAAATCTAGTTGTTTATAACGTAATTTAAGTTGAAATTAACGATGAAATTTGGTGACTTCTTTTCATTGATTATGTGTTTGTGCCTCAATATTTTCAATTAAAAATATTGTTGGTGATGTTAATCTTATCGATGAAAGTTACTTTAGTTCTTTATGAGTTCTTAATAGCATAAAAAACAAAGTTTGGGATTATGACGCGATAAACATAATTGTGGACAGAAAATATTCCAGTTAAGGAAATGTGTAACAGATTATTATGGTAACGTATAAACCAACTAGCACGATATACACTTCACTGATAGATTTCACACCCTATAGACACAGTAGAGGAACTGAAGCTCAGCCTACTGTATTATATGTCCACACACAATAGCTCTGCCCTATCTGTCTTTACACCAGGTGTACACTCGATTAATTATGCCTTCTCTCCTCTAGGCTCGTTAAACCTTGTCTACCCCACCTGTATCAGTATTACAAAATGCATACAGGAATAATGTATGCATTTAGACACACTTTCTGTCTATATCTATTCCCAGTTGTGTGAAACTATACACTCTCATTATACAATGACGAGTAAAGAGAAATTTTTAGACAGTCTAAAGGATTGAGTAAATTTTAAAACTGGTAACCATAAGTAGCTTGTAAGTTTATTTGAATTCCATATTTGGAATGGTTTTAAATGAGATATTTTCTGTATTTTAATAGTATTTGTGTGTCCACGAAAGTAAGCGAACACACATTGAAACTGCTAAATAGTGCATTATTTCTATAAAGTGTAAAATTATACTAGACAACAACTATTACATACGAAATTTAGTGTATTTATCGTGAAACTACAGTAACGCAAACATATCAAGTTTAATTTTCCAAACGC
The DNA here is from genome assembly GCF_021130785.1 of Homalodisca vitripennis. Classification (NCBI taxonomy): domain Eukaryota; kingdom Metazoa; phylum Arthropoda; class Insecta; order Hemiptera; family Cicadellidae; genus Homalodisca; species Homalodisca vitripennis. Next base: position 75,430,928 of record NC_060211.1, read on the forward strand.
AATATAGTCACTTAGTAAATAGTGTATTTTAGAACAGTTATACTTAATGAATTATGTTTTAAATACATTTGTTATAACTTCCAGTATTTCATTCCTTATAATTTGGTATTTTAATAGTGAATAGACCTTAAAATTACAACATAAATTTATTTATTAAATAATTTACAATGTTATAGTATGAAATGACTACTATACAATAACTTCTTATTTATACATGAACGACACAGACATGGGCACACTCCAAACAATAGGTCATCTTTGAATTAAGTATAATTTTATAAAAAAGTTTGTTAAAACATTCTTTTCTGATTGAGAATTATCTTTAATTAGCAGTAAGCAACTATTATAATGAATTTAAGTTACTTTGCTTTACAAAAAAAACTGCTGCTTCATCATTAGATATTTTAATTCTACAACGTACTCGTGTATGCGATACGAACAACGGAAAACTAATAACAAAGAATGAATTGGGAAGCGCACAAGACTCAATGACAACCAAGATTAGGATTTAGCAAGAGCAGGTGTTTGAGAGAAGCCACCATATTGAAATATCTTCATAACACCTCTGTAGGTGACAAATTGGATTCTGGCTTCTGAGGTGCTACTTATTCCTACTGGGAATGACAATTGGACTGGCACCAGCTGCAAACTTTTAAGAAAACTAATATCACTCTGTGATTTCCTCTACTCGATGCCTTTTCTGTTGAAAATTGTATAGCACTATTAAAAGCGACATTCTTTTCACACATAAATATATTATTTTGAAATTACCGTAAGTTGATTTCGAAAATACTTGATAAATGTAGTTGTCATATTAAGTAATTAGGTTGGTATATTTACTAATACAAACGTGTGTGCCCAAATCTTCTAACCCACAGTTCGTATTTTGGTTCATATTTATGATGCAGTATAATTAACGCCCACCAACACAATCGAATTATGATTATCGATTATACATATCGATACTATTTAATATAACATTTGACCTATGTTCGTTATTAATCATGCTAGCTGTTTTATTTAGTTTACGTACTGAATAGGCTAGTGGCATCGACAATAACAATGGCGATAAACATGCAATTATTGTCTCAAAATATATTCTTAAGCATTGAAAAATGTTTTAAATGCTTATAAAATAATGACCTTGTTCATTTAAATCCAAATTATTCAGTTTGCATTAAGGAGATGAAAACTAGAATTTAAAGGTAGAAATCAAAATGTTTAGCTGCAAGAAAAGTCAGAACAAACACGACGTTACAAAAAACACTTACTGTTTCAAATATATTCACCTGTCTAATCGTTTTATTTAACACTATTGAAAGATTATCAGTAAACAGAGAACTAATGAAAATCTTAAATTTATTATTAATTTTAAATAGCTAAAAGTTATTCTGAAAAAAGGTTTCTAGTAAAAGTATTGTAAATATAATTATTTTTTGTAATTGGATTTCGTTTTCAAGTCTCACAGTATTTTTTAGGACTTGTCGCTGCCACTATAATTAACAGTAATGGACTAAAATTTTGTATTTTATCATTGATTCTACTCATGTCTGTTTTTCCTCGGATCACTAAACGAACTTCTGTATTTATTTTAGAGCATAATTAAAATTAATATTTCATTAAATGATTTACTTCTAGTCATTGTAAATTTTTAGCGCGACACTAATTTTTAAATATGACGTAGCAATGACATATATTATTTCAATTATGCAAACTTAAGCCATTCTTTTAATAAAATTAAGTTTAAAAAAGTATATTTAAGAAAAAACATTACTTTTTTCGCTATGAGACAAGGGCCGTCTATCGATGTTTTCAAACTTGTAACTCAATTCTCTCGACCGTTATCTTTGATGTTGACATGTAGTCAAATAGACGTTGAAGTTTCCACTACTGTGTGTCTCCATTCCATTCACTATAAAAAATGTTGGTAGAAATGAAATTGGTGCTGCATATTTAATTATCATATTTAATTTATAATATTAAGGGGCTTTAAATATTTTACGATAATTAGAAAAAAAAATTCGAAGGTAAAGGAAAGGTTCATTAAATATCCATTTACTAAAGTAATCTCCCCTAAGTGGCCATGCTAGAACGTTAATATTTTACGTGGTTAATCCCGTTCTGAATTCCAGACATAATCCAGTGAACAGTGAAACGTCTAATTACTTTTACATCCTTCCCCAACAGCTTAAGAGCATAATAGATGCAGGTAGGTTTTTACCATTCTTATACGCATTTCAGTTTCAATGGTAAAAGTTAAATATGATCCGTTAATTAGATATTTTTCCTCGGGAAATGTGTTTGATTCTGTAATGTGTATTTAATGTTTTATGTTAAAAGTATTAAACGTGGAAATGCAATACTTTGCTAAAAACGAGGAAGTAAAAATGTACCATATTGTTTGTAAGATACCTAAATATTTATAAAATAGATCAATTGTGTGTTTTACTGCGCATAATATTAGGCATTTAAATGTATCGATAAAATATGCCGAACAACACCTTGTCTCAACACTTTTTTTAAACACACCACTCCACATCATAATTCATTATATTAGTATGTTTTAACTATATATATTTCCCTTACATACATTTAAAATTTGCTAAATGAAATAGTTTAAATAAACTCTTATCGTTTTATGTTGAATATAGTTACTACATTTTTTTACACACAAATTTTTAAACCTGAAAATATTTGAATCTCTACCTAGTATAATCGAATTCAAAATCACATAATGAATTATAACATTGTCTTTAGTTATGTTTATTTTTAGGAGTCATGTTCCAAAAAGAGAAAAAATATTCAATATTACTTTTGGAAAGATCCAAATTTAAAATTGTGTCCGAACGATGTATCAAAATTTTAGGTTTAAGGGAATACGAAGTAAAACTGTTAATTTGGTAAAAATCAATATATTTATTTGTCCATACAACAAAAAATACAAAAACATGATCATGATTAAGGTTTCCTTAATGTAAAGGAAAACACTACTTCGATTTTTGCATAACCTGTTAATAAATGACCACTGCAGTTTAAAAATATTTTTAATCTCTGTGGATAAATAAAATAAATATTTATTAAAAATATAACTATTATTCTTATATAGATTAAAATCTGGTACTGATTGTCAAAACTACTACATATTGTAATATTATAATGCACATTATGATACTTAATGTAATCCATCTGTTTATCTACCTTTTCAAGCTAACATGGGCGAGGCTTTAGATTCTTGTTGAATGGTATTCCGATATGTGTAGTCACACTAATTATGGCTACCTCATTTAGGTCAGCTAGAATCGTAGCAAAACTTCTAATTCAGATTCTCTAAAACAAGATAACTGTGCCTCTGCATGTACCAATTTGAATGCCATTTGATATAGCATCTCAGTACGATTCTACCATGGGATGACGGCAAATTATTTCATAATCCTTCCATCTCAATTCTCATAATGATATAGTGAAAAAGTGTTACCCTAATATTATATTACATTAATGTCTTCATAAGACGAGAGAAATCTTTGTTCTGAACACTATTTAAATGGTAGATACAAGTTATACGTTAAACGTTAAAAAATTTATTGCACGTTTATAAATATTATGATAGTAATTATTTTATTAATTTCTATTGGTATATTCACAAAGATTGATAGTCAGGACGCGTTTCTGATAGCAAAAGAGTTACCAGAATGATGTTTTTGTAACCATTTAATGGTAACCATCGTAACGAAGTGTACGGAGGTTTGTCACCAGGCAATACATTATAGCCATTTCAAAGCTCACAACATAATTTATTTACGCTTATTAAAGTATCAATTAGGTTTCAAGGTTTATTTAGCTTCATTAGGTTCGAGAATTATTTTGGTCAATATATGCCACCCAATAAAAAGTTACAAGTAATCTTCTTATATTTCCTTGGTTTTGGATACCAATACTTAAACAGTTCGATTAACGTCAATAGTAACCATAAATCCATTGGGAAAACAGTTTTTTAGTTATATTTTTGTTTATATTGCAGAAACTAAAATATAATCACTTAATTTCTAGTTGTATATAACGGAAGGTCACCGTGAAAAAGTAAAAGAGATGTAAAATATAAATTATTTAGTAATCTTTGATAACTAAACTGTTTCCCGAACTATCCTAAGCAAAACAAAAATATTCTTTAACTGTTAAAAAACCATTTCAAACCATAAAAAATCAATTCTATTTTTCGAATCAGCTTTTAAAACATTGTGAATATGTATAATTTGTCATGGATCCTAGCTTACACACGTAAATACTATCATTTCCAACGTAATGACAAGAGTAATAATTCCCGGGTTGGAAACAAAGTCTCCTGCTCTTGGGGGTGGATAATCCACGTAAAACATTACCGTCACCACAAGACTACTTAGAGAAGATTAATTTACAAACCGTTATCCCCACCCTCTACCACTCAAACTGCCTCCCCTCTCGTCACCCCGTAATTAGTCATATTGTTAAACCTACGTTAGCCTTGTAACCAAGAATGTTCTTTTTCACTACATGGCCAAATGCTTTGCAAAACCTCGTGGATGCATCTTGATATGTATTTGCTAGGCTTAAAAATGGTTTTAATAAATTATAACTCTAATTAGCTAATGTGCAGCTCGAACGACGGATAACCTCAAGAGCATTTATAGTGATATTTTAACATAACAGAAACTTTCAAACAAAGAAATGTATTTGAACTATGTGAATCAACCATTTCCGGATTTTGTCAAGGGGTAGTAAAGTCTCTTGCAATATCAATACAGTGTTATAAATCAATTTAAACCGAGGTTCTTAATATAAATAATTAACAACGCAATTAATAGTTAAGGCAAGTTTTTAACGAGCTGATATTTACAACAAAAAACAATCACTTTATAATGATTTTTACTCAACTACGGGTGCAAGTGAACCTGAATGACATTAATGCTGTAAATACGTAATTCCAAGAACCAAAGTGCAATTTGATTTTAATTGTAAACTTGTTTCCACATCATATTGTGTTGGACAAAATTTAATTTATTATTTAATATCATTTCATATTTAAGTCTATTAGATTCAAAATATCAAACTATGATCATTTTAACTTATTAGTTAATGTCCAGTTCCCATTAGGAATAGGAAGTTCCACAAAATGATATTTCTGGAAGACTGTTACTACTCTTTACCATCAGCCATTCTAAACAAAGCAAAAATAATTAATTGTTTAGTATATACTTATACTTTTATCTTTTTATATCCTGTATTCGTTTTGTAGCTATTTGAATTTCCAATATCTTTGCACACACTAATGTAACTCGGTTATAATCTAAGGGTCCTTAAGATTTAAATGGCTACTATATCTTCCAATATCGCCCACTCTTACCAACGTATCTCTTCATGAATCTCAATCAGTATTCTATATTCACAGACATTTCACATAAATGCTACTGACTTATACTTATGCTGTACCTAACCTTTAACTCATTCTCTGTTCCCTAATGAAGCAAAGAGACAATTATGGGTATAAAATAGTACTCTTAAATTCATACTCTCCAAGATGATTTTATATGAAATAAAATTAATAAACCTAAACTTTATTATGAAAATAAAAAGCACTGGGAAAAGTGTGAAAGCCCCATAACATCTTACCGCTTCCTTCCTATTTCACGGATTTAATATAGGAAAAGGTTAGACTACAAAGACTGATATCTCCATATGTCAAACCTATCAAATATCAAGATTTTCTTTTAAGAAGTAATTATAAATATTTAAAGTTTAATTTCAACTTCATTACTGAATTCTTTACTTTTACTAACATTTGTAATTGATGAACACCATCAGTAACTAATTAAAACTAATAAATCATAAAAACGAGATTAATAATTATCAATGAATAATGAGAGGCGTTGCAGGAGTTTAAACTAAAAATTCGTTACAAGCCCGAATTAGGAGTTTTTTCCGCTATATCCTAAAAATATTCCTACAGTTTTCCTGTTCATCGAAATTTGTTAAAAACTTCACAGAGAGGGTAGACTTGTTTCGTTTACATATAAAACGCATATATTTTAACTAAATATATGTATAAACTATACCCTGAATTATATTTACAGTAAATTTATGATTGTCATAAGCTTGATAGTATATAAAATTGGAATTTCCGTATGCGTATTTCCGTACGTAAGTGTGTTTGTGTGGTCGTATGCAAAATAAACCGAGATTTTGATTAAATACCGGGTATCTTTAAAATATAAAGAATGCACTAAGTAAAAATGCAGTACGTTCACATAGCTTGTATTTGTTTTATGCTTTTTTCAGTGTTAAAGAATGAAAATCTTTAAGATAATGGATATTCACATTCCAGTAAACCTTTTAATTCGAATATTGCCTGACAGTGAACCTAAACATAAAATGTCTCGAGAATACTAAGTTATTATAATCATTTTAGTTCTTTCAGTTTTTAGATATATCTTACGTTAGGAAAAGAAATGATTATATATTAGTTTTTATGCAGTATAGTCCAAATTAAAAGTTTTGTTATAATTCTCAGGTCAAGTAGAATACTGTTTGTTTTTAGTAGATTTATACTATTCTTTGTGCAGAGACAGTATATACACATACTTTGCTAGCCAGTCTTAAGACATTCAGACTTTGGTGTAACTTATAACATATATCAAAACTGGCACTTTTCTTAAAATTGTTAAGGAATTTCTCTAGATGTATAAGTACTAGCAGTTTACCCACGGCTTCGCATGCAATTTCCTGCAGAAGAACCGAAAATTTGATGTTAGATAAATTATTGGATCATACCTTAACCCTTTCGCTACCCTCATATTTCGACTTACACAAAAATAGGGTTGGTGATTATCGGCTACATGTGTAACTCCTTAGTTGGATGAAATTTGGGCTATATGGCCCTCTCTACCATATTTCCTCCATATCAGTCATCTGAAAATTATATTAAGCTTGGTTTCATGTATTTGATATTTGGTTCCATACATACCTTACATGCATGCTATAGATGTATTTTTATTTCACAAATATTATTTCTTGACCCCATTTTCATTACATCCCTATGCTAATTTGTTGCTTTATTATCATACATTATCTGTTGCTTTATGCAATAAATCAATAATCTAACAAACGTTTTGTTATCAAAGGTTTGTAAAGTACAACAAAACCACTCAAACTTCGCTAATTGTTAATTTCAAGTTTTCCTAATTGAATCTGTGTTTCCTTCCATTAAACTTTCTTTTCCACTTAAACTTGGTGCATATTTATCCGGAAGGCTGCATTCTAAACAGCCCATACGCTTCTGCTACTTCTCCTTATAAGTACGCAAGAAACTTTAATACAATATTTATAGCAAAAAGAAAATTCCCTAAGCTCTTCAGTTTGGTTACTTGCATTTAATGTAATTTTAATTACATCTACTTCTACTGATAGTTTGATCATAAGGGGACAAGGATATTTTAAAAATTGAATTAGATATATTGATAATGGCATTTTGGTTTAATTTCTTATTCTTTAAGTTATTAGCAATATTAATTTTTGTTCGTAATTTACAATGAATAATGTGAAAAAAGAGAAATAAATGCACTAAATTTAAATAAAAAGTAGATATTTAGTTAAGTTTTTAACCCTATTTTAACCATACAAATTTAATTACTTTGTAACAAATAGCTATACTCACACACATGCACGCACACAAGTTCAACTTCATAGTTATGTATGCATTTCTCCATAGAAGACAACAGCGTTAGAAATATCAAACTGTGATTATTTTTTCAATGATATTTTAATCTTGACACAGTCACAAACCAACTATTAAACATGGAAATAATAAGATGATTGCTGTCATCGAACAAGATAAAGATTCTTCATATATAGCCAAACACATTTATTACATTTATTGACATATATTTTATGACAAAATACAGTTGATAATAAGTGTATCCCCGAAAATTTGATGTCAGATAAATTATTGGATCATACCTTAACTCTGTCGCTACCCTCATATTTCGACTTACACTAAAATAGGGTTGGTGATTATCGGTTTCCTTTTTAGGAACACTTTCTCTACGATTTTACGAAAAATCTAGATTCTACGTTTATACTATGCAAATGTTACGCAACTCCATTGAACTTACAACCCTCATATTTACGAGTAGTATAATATAAATTAGGAGTACGCCACACCACGGGTCAAGTAAAAGGCTTCCATGAGGACGCTTGCCACATATCAAATATATAGCTCATTTCACTCTCAAGGTTTGCTGCGAGCAGACAGAGAAGCAGAAAATTATACAAAAAATACATTTTTACGAATGAGAACTAGCCAGCCTCGTTAGTGAAAAGCTTCAATAACGTCTAGGAAAATTCCATTTTTGGACATGTTCTATCACATTATTATTCTTGCAGAAATGCAGATTCATGCAAAACACAGTGACTGTAGATGAAACGCTTCTCGAGATATCGTAAAAAATCATACATGAAATCATTCCCATTTTTGTTTATTAAGTTTGGTTTCATAGGAATATTGGTATAAATGTTGAAATAAAAAATACTCTAGGCTAGGGAGGGTACTACAATGCTTGAGTGCATTGAAATCAAATCTTGTCACGGACTTTAAACATTCTATTGTTTTATTTTTACTATTTGCATCAAAATTTCAACACTCAATTTGTATACAAATTATTTATTCGGTTATTTTATCGTTTCCACATGGTTAGCAAAAAGACCAATGCTTAAAAGTATTTGCTAGCACTTAGCTAAATCTTATAGAGTAAAATGTGCCATCATTGAATTTAATGATGCCTGTAACTCTCATATAAGCTTTCGAGTATAGACTATAGAGGTGAATTCATGTTCGAGATACAGTTAATCCTCAAGAGATATTCTTCACTAAAGTTCAGCTTATTCTCTTTTTAAATACTTCGTAAGGCAATTGGAACACATCTATATATATAAAAATGAATGTTTGTATGTTTGTCCTTTATGGAATCGTGAACTATTGGACCGATCATGATGAAAAATTTGTACGTATATGTATTTTTCCCACGGAGAAGGTTTATAAGCTATGCCCATCCCTTTCCCGATTCAGGATTCCGCCTCACTGGTTACAGAAATACCCATAAGAAATGCATTGCAGCAAACATATGTTAACGTCTTTTCAAATTTTTAATCAGCTGTTCTTTGTAAACATATATTACACTTATAGTTTTAAAGCATAGAGTAAGCTTAAGAGAAACGACAAAATTTTGTTTAAACTGTTTTTGCAATCACTGTTAAACATAGACTTTACTATCCAGATAATACAATTCAAATTTGACGTAAAAATTCACCTTTAACTGCAATATTTATTTAATATAAACCAATGCTCATGCTTGATCAGAAGAGTAATGCAGATATCATAATTACTATCTTACGTTGGCTACAAATATAAAGAATGTTATAAAAATCAACCTTAGTTGTTTTTTTTTTGACAGAAGTATGGTTCTCAAAAACTCCGTGTGTACATATTCTCTCGATCGAGACAACAAAGCAAGCTCAATCGTGGCATCGGAGATATAAACTAATTTAATCTAAAATTTATTATAGTAAAAAAAAAAATTTACTAAGTAATATAAGGACTTCGGTTCTTAAGATTTGCGTGCGAAGCCGTGGGTAACAGCTAGATAGAGGCAGGAATATGGTAACATACCTTCATAATACGCCCAAGAGGCTCACGATGGAACGACTATCAATTATCTCAGCAATGTTTTAGAATGTGATAGAAAAAGAATAAGTGAATATAGTGTTACTGTTTTCAACGGGAAATTGCGTGCGAAGCCGCGGGCAACTTTTGCAAAAAATTATTGAAATGCGCAGCAAAGCGCGCCGGGCCCGCTAGTCTATATATATAAAAAATGAATGTTTGTATGTTTGTCCTTTATGGAAATCGTGAACTATTGGACCGATCATGATGAAAATTTGTACGTATATGTATTTTTTCCACGAGAAGGTTTATAAGCTATGCCCATCCCTTTCCCGATTCAGGATTCCGCCCCACTGGTTACAGAAATACCCATAAGAAATGCATTGCAGCAAACATATGTTAACGTCTTTCAAATTTTTAATCAGCTGTTCTTTGTAAACATATATTACACTTATAGTTTTAAAGCATAGAGTAAGCTTAAGAGAAACGACAAATTTTGTTTAAACTGTTTTTGCAATCACTGTTAAACATAGACTTTACTATCCAGATAATACAATTCAAATTTGACGTAAAAATTCACCTTTAACTGCAATATTTATTTAATATAAACCATGCTCATGCTTGATCAGAAGAGTAATGCAGATATCATAATTACTATCTTACGTTGGCTACAAATATAAAGAATGTTATAAAATCAAACCCTTAGTTGTTTTTTTTGACAGAAGTATGGTTCTCAAAACTCCGTGTGTACATATTCTCTCGATCGAGACAACAAAGCAAGCTCAATCGTGGCATCGGAGATATAACTAATTTAATCTAAAATTTTTATTATAGTAAAAAAAAAATTTACTAAGTAATATAAGGACTTCGGTTCTTAAGATTTGCGTGCGAAACCGTGGGTAACAGCTAGATAGAGGCAGGAATATGGTACATACCTTCATATACGCCCAAGAGGCTCACGATGGAACGACTATCAATTAACTCAGCAATGTTTAGAATGTGATAGAAAAAGAATAAGTGAATATAGTGTACTGTTTTCAACGGGAAATTGCGTGCGAAGCCGCGGGCAACTTTTGCAAAAAATTATTGAAATGCGCAGCAAAGCGCGCCGGGCCCGCTAGTTATTGAATAAATCAACATAGATTTAGTATCCACTCTGTAACATATTTTGACTATCTTTTATACGTCTGGAATAATATCATATAGCATCTATACGTCTAACATACGTTCCTGTGAGCAAAAGACAACTTTTTATCTGGTAAGGATGCCATTTATGATTATTAGATTTAGGTTAAAAGTTAAATAAGGTCATTAACCCGGTCACTTTCAAACCAAGAATTTTGGCCGAACAGTAGATGTCTATCTGCACTCGTTTTATGAAAAGGCCAAAATTAATGGGTTCTTTACAAAATGAAACTATACAACTATGGGTATATGGTCTTCTTATATAATAATTTGTATTGAATATTAATGTGAAAAGGGTAAAACACCCATTTAATAATTTTTTTTAATATTTAAATGTAATTTAAGGTTTTGTGAACATTTCAATTAAAATATTAGTTCTGAACGGTTGTAGAACAAATAAATAACAATAGAAATACACACTTGCAAGAAAAACTTTCATCTCTTTTGTATCACCAAATGGGGGGCATCTTCTCCTTTCAGCATGGTCAATTCAAAACTCTAACCGTTATAATTTGTAAATTCTTATATTATTCATATTTCTTTAGTAAATCGGTTTTTGTATTCCATTTATAACCATTAAAACGTGTTTATAGTGGCGAGTATGGACGTTATTGGCAAACATAAGAGTTGTGTCTTGTAATGTTACAACATAATAAATGGAGAGGTTTTAACTATACATTAATAAATTTAGACGTTTAATACCAAGGCATCTGGCACATTTTTATATTGATGGTGAAACTTTTATGTAATGTTTCATATCCTATAAATGTCTATGTAAAGCCAGGTTTTATACTCATTAAGTTAATTATGACAAAACCGATGCCTAGGGTAAATGGATTTTAGAATAATCTTTATGACTGAATCCATGCCAACGATACAGCCCATAAAACCAACCTGCAGAGCCAACGAGGCAGACTGGACTAATTGTTGTTTAATATAATGCTCAAAACTACTAAATACAAGTTAAAAATGGACTGTAAAAGTTCTAGAGCATTAATTATTTGTATTTAACCTGTTTATAGCCTTACGGAGTCCGGTATTCAATCTAAGTACTTCTTTTTTGGAAGAATGGTTAAACTAAATTGGTTAAATTTATGGTATTAGCGCTCTTTCTGTGATTTCTTAGAGTGGCTTATTTTAATCCTGTCCCCCATTGAGTTTCGTTTGTATTCCTTGCAAAATAAAAATATTTATAAAATAATGATTGATACGATACATCAATACTATAATATCAATTATCGTTTTTCTTAAAATAGCAATTAAAAATTCCCACTGTAGGTGTTGAAAGCTTAGGCAAGCATAATTGACATGCAAGTCTCTAAAACATGATGTTTTCTCATCACCGTAGTCTAGAAATTATTTTGCATCATTTTGATGTACGTATTATCTTATAAAATATATATAAATAAAAAATTTAATAAATATTTGACAAACTGACCTAGTCTTCTTTAAAGCCATACATGTTTCGATTAAGTGCATGTCTTGCTATAGTACGTAACTTATTTTAATATATATATATATCGGTATACGGTATTATTTTTTGTCTATTCAACAATGAATTTAAATATTTCGTTTAACCGTATTTTTTGTTATAAGTTTAAATGATTGTATATTAAAACATACTTAGAGTGATTTACTTCAGCTTCAAACATTATTAAATTTAGTTTGCATTATATACACACACACACACATATATATATATATATATATATATATAACATACATAAAACATATTTTTTATGTAACTTATATTAATATATGTGGGTATATGGTATTCTTTTTTGTCTATTCAATAATGAATTTTAAAATATCGTTTAACCATATTTCTGTTATCAGTATAAATGATTGTTTAATAAAACTTAAATGGAATGATTTACTTCAGCTTCGATCATGATAACATTTAGTTTACATTTTGTACATATACATATAAAAACATACATATTTACGTCTTGTCGGTTAATGTTCATAAGATATACATTTTTGTAAGCATACGAAAAATAGCTGTACCCATAAGTGTTACACATGTTCCCATATGAACGTTACTCTGTCTTGTATCGCCATGCGCCACACAGCGTGCACATACAATGTTAATACAACCCGCACTGCGGTAGCTTCCATATTGTATCCTCTACCTTATATGCGATGTCTCCACATTATAATGTCTGCTTCTCATACAATATTGAGCTTTCCCTAAATCTCTAACATTTCTGTACTGCTTTCCTTTGCTTTTGCATTTCTACTCATGGTGTGGTTATAAGAGAAATGATCCTAGCCTAAGTGGTTTTGCAACAATATATACATATATAGTTTTAAGCTATTACTTAAATAAAAAATATAATTCAGTTTAAATGTTCTGACCATATTCTTTAGTTTAAAATGAGCTATAAAACTAAGCATGATGACATTTTTAAAACTAAAGAAGTGAACTCAAAAACTACAGACTTTGATACAGCTTGTACTTAAAATCACAATAATTTATTTTAAAACTGTTTTAGAGAGATTCTGTTTATTAACAGTTTAATTTACTTTCTATAAAACTTTGTAATCTTACAACTCATAAAGGCACAGCATAATAATTCCCGTTTAATGAGATATGTGTAAGTGTGCCACAAAATTTCTCTTCTAAATTATCTTGCAACTCACTGCTCAAGTCCTTAAAGCCTGGGAACAAATATTAGTTCTTTTTTCTCTTAAGTGTAATTTCAGCTTATAGACTTCTCTAAAAAGTATTAAATCACAAAAATAGAACACCGTTGCATTCGATTTCAAACAGCTGCTCCTGTAACACACTGCCAGTAAACGTGATGCCCTAATAATTTATTCACTTCCTTGTTCGATATTTTCTACGATTATCTCGCACATTCTGAGAGACTATGACAGATGTTTGATTGACAGAAAGTGATTGACAGCAAGGATGAAACTTATCACAGAAAAACTTAACAAAACGTTTCCTGATAATGGAATCGTTGATTCTGAAAGGCCTCGCAATAATAAAATTAATATTGGAAAATGTGTATTCATTTACTAGAGATATAAAATTAAACTTTTCCGAATGCTCTAAGATTCTTCATTCAGTTCAGGTTAATCTCAAATACATTACATTTATAATTGAGAACTTTCCAGTCTATATGTTTGGTTTATAATAAAATAGAGCATTTCTAGGAGCTTTAATTATAATTACGGAAACTAACAATGTAACATTATCTACAACCTTACCTACAACTTACAACTTTTTGCGGTAGTAATTAAATATTTTAATTACTACATACATGTTATTTGATTACCTTGTTTATTATTTTAAAACTGCATGATAGGAAATAAATATATAAATACACATAAATAAGGTGATTAAAATTAGTTAGTAAAACGTGCATAAATAAATGCAATTTTTTTCAGGCTTAAGAGATTGTCATCTCTTATCTTCTTATTTATTCATACAAATACAGTATTTAATCAAAAGATCTTTCAATTATGACAAAAATACAGTAAACTATTCAGTTCAGTAAAAAGAGGTTTAGCCAAATTCAGTTTCCTCACTTATGAATACACAAGATGTAGACTCTACAAACTATTAAACTCTAAGGCCTAAATCTAAGATATTGTCATACTATAAGGTATTATAAATATTTTAGAAAGAGATAACAAATTGTAATGAATTTATTACATATAATAAAAAGATATAATGCTGTTTGAAATGAGATTTATGTACTTTATGTTAAAATAATAGGAAACTGTACATATAATGTATACAACTTTAATCGTGTATAACTTAGTAATCAAGTCTACGCATAAAAATATGTTTTAAATCGTTATATTTTTACCTGCCAATCAATTTTTACTAACTGGTCAAGTGTTATTATAAATCACAAAAACAATGTTATTATTTTTAATTATGGATATTATTTGAAAGAATAAAGCAGTTGTTACAGAAAATTCAAGTTGTCAGATCTTACAAAACACCGAGATATTATGGCTTATTTGGTGCCACATTTAATGTGTAATATACATACAGATGACATGTTTTCTTAAGTAACTTTAGCCTTCGCCTAAGTGCATCAATATAACTCGTAAAATCTGCTCATATTTAACTAATAAGCAAAAAATAAAAAGTTATAAATAAAAAGTTACAAAAGAAGTACTGAAAGTACATAGAATAATCAAAGGTTTGACAAATTGTGTCCAATTCAGTCCGCACCTTGTGTTCGATGAACTGCTGCAGGGGCAGGATATTCTATTCCCTCTCAAAGTGAGGTTTCATATTCCTTTGAGTAAAATAAGCTCTCTTCTCTCCGATGGACGTAATCCTCGACTTTTATTGAATGCAAGAACCTTTCTTGATCGGCAATAAGGCCAGGAATCCGAGATTATTTCGCCCTTTTTCCAGATTGGAGTTTGAAAAAGCGAATATAAAGAGTCAGCTGGGAAGAAAACATTTCCACTCAGTCACTTCCTTTTATATGGAGACATCGATATCTGAATCAGTTTAATACGCTTCAAGGCTTGCAAATAAAACATCCAGTATAAACGACTTCAGCTCTGTTTATTGGAAATCGATATAATACTCGTATTTTCAACGTCAATCACTAAAACAACATAAGATTTAAAATGTGTGTTATTTATTTTTGTAAATTTTATGAACGCAGTTTAATATTATGCCCATTCCAAAGTTTTGAATTTAAATCTTTGTAATATTAACTGTATTTATCTATTTTGTTACAGATTAAATTGCAGTATAATCAGAAAATTATCAAGTGCAGCGGGCGATTAGGAAAAGGTCACTGATTGCAAACCGTTCAACAGTTACAACGACACGTTCTTCTAAATGTTATATTCAGAACACCACACACCTTACACGAATCACATGTACAGTAATTATTCCAAACAACAGAAAACAATTAGATTTCCTGAAACCAATGTGATCCTAGATAGAAACTGACTGGAACCAAATAAAGAGACAAAAAAGTGTTCTGATAACTGACTAAATCAACTGGGAAGATGGCTGCTCCATTTTCGTACACACACCCTAGCCATATCGCCAGTGGCTACCGGCCAACATGCAGGCCGCGGCCAGAGGCCGAGTATCCCAGGAAGTACCCTAGTCCAAGCCTAGGCTACGGGGAGGACTATCCCATGTATCACCGGGACCACTGTAAAATGCCCCCCTCCAACTCCAACTGCTGCGCGTGCGTGGACGAGCTCCAAGAGGTGCAAACGAGACGACCGGATTTGACGTACAACAGGATACCACCGGATACACACAATGGTGCCAGAAGTAAGATATGGAGATTATTATTTAGTTCTTATATGAAATTACAGTTTAATATACAGTTAATAGAATAATATTAAATGTATAGTGGTATCATGTGCATTAATGTAGAACCTGAAATATGTTACAACTTGTAGCCTTAACCATCTCAGGGTTTACAGTAAATTTGGTGGAAGACATATAATGTTAAAGTTTCCCTTATTTAAAAAGAACAATTCTCTTTTCTCTCGAAGCTCTGCCAAGATTGGAATAAAACTAAAAACTGTTATGTGTCCAACTTTTGTTGCACTTATAAAATATGTATTTTTGTACTAATTTATTAATCACAAGTGGAGATTCTTTAAGGGCAATTTATTCCCTCGGTCCCACGTGACAATTTGTAATTCGAGATGAAAGTGGTAAATATATCAAAAGGTGTCTTAAAATCCTCATTTATAACACAACATTTACTTTAGGGTTTTATTTCCATCAATTAATATTGTTGGAGTTGAATGAAAACGAATACAATTTAATATGTTTATAATCGAATCTCTATCCTAACAATTATAATGACCACCGTTTTACACGATTTATATCATTGTGTCCATAGCAACTAATTAATAGGTGGCTTAATGAGTGAAGTTTCTCATTTTCATTTATGAATTGAATGCGTCATAATGCTGTTTAGTTCTTGTCAAATTTGTATTTATTATACAAAAGATGTCGATATTTAGTACATTACCGAGTCCAAAAGTAAAAGTTCGGATAAGTATTAATTAATACAGTAACTAATTAATACTGTATATATTATTAATAATTAATAATAATACTTATTAATTATTAATAAGTATTATTAGAGTAACTCATTTCTCATATTTCCTCCACAAAAAGACACGTAAACGTTATTAGTTTAAAATTGTTACACGGAGTTGCAAATCTTTTACTATAGAGCCAGTGGGAAATCTTAAAGCGTAGTTATAGGATGTTTCACCAACTTACCGTTCAGACTTATATCTAAGAAATTATGTGTTTCAGTGACTACTATAACTTCGTTTGCCTTTTTTTGTGGTTGAGTTTCTATAATAATGATAATGTATATAATTAAAATAGGCTTAATAAAATTTACATTTTTCAATCAAATTTTCTGAAAGATTAAGTTTTGACATATCGAATTAAAATGCATTTTGAGTTTAACCTTAAGATTGTTTTCAATGGAGCAAACTGTTAAAACTAATGGTTATAATCATAATGACAAGCTACGACATAAAGAAGTTCAAATTTTCACTTTTAAATCAAATAGTATTTTGCAAGAAAATTTATATAATTTTTTTTTCCAATTTTTGCAACTAATTCTAAATTAGTACATATGTATTTTGTTTATTTATATAAGCAGTTTAATTATATATCACATAGATTACATAATATAACACATATCCCTTTTTCAAATTAATTTTCTAGCACAATCCAAGATTCAGGGAAGGCGGTGGCCGACTCAAACGCAAATTTAATAAATTATTGGAGGAAAGTAAGACCTGAGGGTTCCTATCATTTATTATTCATTCCAATCCTTACTTTCAGCCTCGTTATCCGAGTTTGCCCGTTCTGTTTTCTCCAGGGACAATTCACCCCAAGCTATTCTTTTGCATGACTACTTAAGAAAATCAATGATTTTAATATGGATTCATATTACATACATAATAATACATGATACATAAATGTAAATTTTTATGTATATATATATATATATATAAAATGCTTTCAGATGTCTGTATGTACGTGGTAATAATTTATGTTTGAAAATAACATTGATATATTTTACCTGAAAAAATAATACTCAATGAATAAAATAATATTCCTCTTTATATGTGATATTATATGTTTTAAAATTATCGTTGAATTTTTGGTGCAGGTTACGTTGCATGGTTTATTTAAAAAGAATAATTAACGAATCCATAAAACTATTCAAAATTCTGGAATATCTTCTATAAGGCTTCATATTAATCCCCTCTATGTTGATGTTTTAACAGTTTTTATTACTTCAATTACTGGTTGTGAGCTGAATTAGGCAAAAATATAACTTTGCTGTATAACTTTTCTTTTCAAACATTTTAGTAAGGTTATAATTGCACTGATAGGTCCTATCGCATGTGTCCCACGAACCAAATCGTTTTTTTTAATTCATTCGTTAAAAACATAATTCACATGTTATGGACACGTCATTAATATAATATTTTACTTTATATTATAATTATTATAATATTAAAGATGTAATTTTTAGAATAAACATTAGTACAAAAAGGCATGTTGAAATAATTAGGTTGCTGTTAGAAGAGTTTCATAGTTTTATGTGGTATTGTTTCCAAGAAAAACATTTACAATTTTCATTTATAGGAAAATTCTGAGTTTAATTATCAGTGGGCAAGGAATTATAAAATCTAAAGCATAAATTTATATCTCTAGCTTCATATATCTTCCCAAAAACGATTCCATGAAAATACCTCACAATCTAGGAATCTTGACGAGAAAAATAAATTATAAGGAAAAAATATGTGTGCGAACTTTCGTTTATTTAAGATTTACAACAGTGGTCACATCATTTGTTCAATTTTGAGTCTTAAAAGCAACTGCTTATGAAATTTAAACTTCATTTCTCTATGGCAGCTACATAACATTTAGTAGATTCAGCTGTTTCAAACACTCTTATTGTTCTAGAAATGTTAATTTTGCCCCATTAAGGCCTTTAATTATCACGTTAAATTTTTAGCAAACTTCCGAATATGCTGGAAAGACTAAAATTTAATACAGTAAAGAATTACACTCTACCAGTTTGTATTATTTTTGGAGCGACTGTTGCTTAAATTATAACCTAGTAAAAAATATACTGTGAGAGTTTGCATTGTTGTTAAAGCGACGCTTGCATAAATTATAATCTAGTAAAGAAATATACTGTGAGAGTTTCTATTTTTGTTGCAGCGACCCATGACATCGTGGCGGCGTACGGAGTGTATAGCCACAGTGCGGGAGTGGCGGTGGAAGAGACGGGGTTCGAATCTGCAGTGGGAGTGGGTGGAGGGACTTCTTACTACCCACAGCAAGTGGTAGTGGTGGCGAGCCAAAGAGACGGTACCACGGCCAACACTCTGGCCCGCGAGCCTACCCCGGACCCTCGAGTCCTGTCTTCCAACCCTGGCTGCTGCCGACCCGCCGTGCCTCTCGTGCTAGTCGTGTTCTTTGTGATAGTCTTCCTTATCGTCTCTGGTGTCTTGTTCTACTTCAATGGTAAGTGTACTATAAGATATCTTTCTCTAACAAATATATATGTAAGTTCTTATGGAGTTATATTAACACGGGCTTTTATATATATATATATATATATATATATATATATATATATATATATATATATATATATATTAGCATTGTCTATACATAGACAATGGAGATACATACATTTAGATACTTCGTAATCAACCTCTTCCCGATTTCCGGAACTTATCACAACCCAGAGTTACCCCATGCTGATACTCGGCAGATAAATGGGATTCCTCCAAAAAGGTCTACACTAACTCAGTCGCTACTGAAATCGTTGGAGCTATTTAATCAAATACCATGAAATGCTGGAGTGAAATTTCAATTATTTCAAGAAAAGTCATAACAAATGTTTCACTCTCCAACTTTAGTATTTAGTGAACCAAAATACTATTCTTTAAACTTAAATCTAAAATGTAAAAGATATTGGAATGTGACTATGACTTATCTCATTCATATTTAGAATGTCATTTCTATAGAACATGCTCGTAGCTTCCCTATTTTTCGACAGGAATTGCGTGCGAAACTGCTGGTAACTGCTAGGATATATAGAAATAGAGGATAGGATGAGGTAGAGAAACTGCGGGTAACTGCTAGGATATTAAAAAAATTAGAGGATTGGGTGAGGCAGACAAAACTATTAAATCACCGTCTTGGATTTTATTAAATTTATAAAAATTACTTTTACTTTCCCATAAGTTTACAATTGGGCGTCTTTCAACCATCTTCACTTGTCCCGATATGATCTTAAATTACAATTTTCCAAAGTTTCCTTCAAGTAAAATCCACACCGTATGAGAATTTGGGAACTGCGCTCGACCAGATTAAGGATATTCATTTTCAAAAAGGCCCCAAATAAATTCTGCAGGAAATAGGATAAAAATCTTATGGAAAGTAGATAGTTATATATGAATTGGCATATGTGTTGTGTTTTTTCTTACAAAATAAATACATAGCTTATTACATACTCTTAGGTAAAATGATGAGCGACTACATTTGGAAAATATGTTTTAGCTCACTATTAACAGTTTATTAATTGTATTATCTATAAACCATGTGTTAACATATGCAATTTTGCTATTAAATAGGAATCAATCAGATTCAGTTACAAGTGAGCTAATCATTTATCATAAGCTTTGAAAAACGTAACTTAAATGATCTTTTAAGTGGTTTCTTTATCAATGTTTTTTTTCAAATCACTTTAACTACAAACAATTTAAATTATTTCTCAACTGTATAAGATCCTTGTAATTTGAATCTTGGCTAAAGATCAGCCAATTAAAGCTTTACTTTTTATTCAGAATAAAATAAAGACCAATACCACAGTGTTCTACATTCGGAGACAGAAAAGACGTAATACGCTGGACTGTTCTACTAGAGAAGTGCCTGTCCATCACGTAATAGGGACAATTTGTCCCCGTCACCCTTTCCCGCAACATAACTCCCTTCGCTTCGTCTGAGGTAAAATAGTTTCATTTACAAGTCAAATGAAGAATGTCCATTTCAAGTACCAATCTTATATCTGTTGTTTATTCCATTCTGTATTATTATTATTCCAATTCCTTGACTGTTCCAATTCAAGTTGGCAGGTTATGATATAAATACAGCAGAGTTTTACAATAAATCTTTAACAAAAGATTCATTGGTAAATAAATTGAATAATATATTTTAAAGTAAAAAACAACTTCATTCCTGAAATATTTTAAACTATTTTAAAACATAATATTTTTAATTTGAAGTCTAATAATCAAAAAAATTCAAATCAAAGTGAGAGCTTTTATACAGTTGCGTGATTAACGAATACAGTGATTTATTAATACTTTAAAAATGTCAATTTTTAACTCTCCTTTATTATTACAGAAATCATATGATAATAAATAAGTGGTTTTAGGAACATGTTAAGATTAAATTGGACGCTTCTGTATACGGTAGGGCATTGTGTACAGTCCGCATAAAGTATTTCATAAGTTAGAGTGTATTATTAGTGAATCCGGTACCTGTTAGATTTCTATTTTGATTTTATATATTCTAGATTTAGCATTTTAATAGATTCAATTATACCGTCTCTTAAAAAAGTATTTTTGTTTTCTCGTTATTTAACACATAACTCAGTAAAATAAGGCAAAATAAAGATGCAACTTCGGAATGAAAGATAATAAGCTAAAAATTTGCATACGTCTTTATTTTTATAGTATAAAACTTACCTCACAAGTCTAATATAATCACGTGTATGCGACTTAAGATATTTAAGGTCAAAGGTCACGAAAATCAGTTTTTTGCAAATATCTCGTTTCCCTTACGCTAAATGACTTTGAAGGTAGTTAGAGAAATTGTAGAACGGAAAATGCTCTTCAACTTTTGTCTGAAGTAATTTTATGTACGATTAACCCTTTTTGAGGTACAGCGCAAAGAGTAGGGGACCGCTTACCTGTATATACGATAATGCGAGGTCAGCCAGTAGAATACAATAAATAAATGAGTTATATTGTTAATTATTTACTTACTATTATTATTATTACTTAATACTATTATTATTGTTATTATTATTATCATTATTATTAAATTTGTATTATTATTTATTATTTAATATATCTAGACGAAGCCACTACAACATATATCATCGATGGTGGATTTCTCTTGCATCGCGTTGTATGGAATAAAGACGATACTATCTCTGATATTTTGTATAAATACGTCAAATATTTACAAACACAATATGGGTCAAGTATCGTTGTTGTATTTGATGGTTACTCAGACTACACTAAGAACATTAAAGCAATGGAACGATTAAGAACTGCTGGTGTTTCAAAATCTTACGAACACCGCTTTGATGAAACAATGGAGGTGCTAATCAGCCAAGAAAAATTTTATCGAATTCATCTAATAAAAAACTATTTTAGACTAAATTCTTAACATCAAGATTACGATTTTTTTATAGTTTCAATTTTATAGCATACTAAGCAAAGTATACTCTCAAACCAATTTCATAATCATAATTTGTATTTGCCTTCCCTAACGATATACATGTTTACAAACTAATTATCAATATATTCACACTAAAAGATTTTTACTTTATTTGTTAGGAGGTATAGGTAACAGGTACACTATAGAAATATCCTGTATAACGGTATAATACAGTCCTGAAAATAATTGATTGTACTGGAAGATTCTGATCAATTTCAGGACAACTAAAATTTTAATTTAAAGAGCAATGTGTGCAGGCCTTGAAATATTAGATTGGAACCATTTGTATTATTACAAACGAAAAACACAAATGTCTCCGCAACATTTATTTATTTATTTATTTATTTATTTATTACAATGAACGGCAATACACCTTTTTACAATGTTTGGTTTTACAAAATTACATCCACATCATAACTATAAATTAATCAGATCAACAAAACAGCTAAAACAATAACAAATTAACAGTAAACAACAAGAACAACAATGATCAATTAAATATATAATATTCTTAAGGGAAAACGTAAGTAGACTATGTATAAATGTAACAACAATAGAATTAACAAGAATAATTTTTTATAACAGTGACATCTGGCTATGTAACAATAAACTAATGAAGCTCATGCAGTATATTGGCTGCCCTCCTCTTAAATGATGACAGGGGCATCCCAAAAAAATCCAGATCTGCAGAGACTGCATTTCCAATCCTCATCAATCTTGGAATAGCGCTGTGGTAAAGGTAGTTTGTTGAGAGATGATGGATGGTAAACAGCTGGAAATGTCTCGCCGACCGAGGAACGTGGAAATCAATCATTTGAAGTATCTCGGAACAATCAATGGTGTTATTAAGAATTTTGTAAAGGAACATCAAGTCAATGAGCGTTCTTCTTGATGAAAGAGTTGGTAAATTTAAACAACGCTCCATTGCTTGAATGTCAACCTCTATGTATCTGTATCCACATAACATTACATAATATTTGAGGGGAAAGTTACACAATTTCAGTAACATGAAAAAAGTTAAGGCGAGAATGGAGGGATACTAAGTCCATAGCAATCTTTGGTGAACTACATATCATATAGTATGATAGACCCTATGATGATTTTGAATCGTAGGTAGACACGTTTACGGTACCGATTACGTCAGTGTACATTGCTAAGTGTTTCAAAAATTTCAACTGACTCTTATTTAAAGTATTTCTGCTTCAAATTAATTATATTTCATACCTAATAGTACAGTTTTCGTATAACAAATTCATATACATTATCGGTCTGAGGAGCCTACCTTAGTCAAAACTCTACTTCCAGTCTAAGGTATTTTTGTTATCATTACCAAGACGATGTATACATACATAGGTCTAAACAGTCTGCTACTCATTTTAATCTACTTCCGAAACTTAATTAGCGTTTACATTGTTACCACGATTATAAAAATACATAGTTGGTTGGTCTAAAAAAGTTACTTCGGTCACAAAGCAGCCATTATAATCTAATTCCAATGTAAGGTATTTCTCGCACCGGTAGTGTGTCAAGGGAACAATACAAGTGTGTATAAAATTTCACCTTTGTTAAAAAATAAAAAATTGTGAAAGTTTTTAGTGATGTCAGCCCTATTTAAACCTCTATAAGTAGTTGATCGTGGAAATGATTTTTTTTTTTTATTTTTAGATTTTAAAACAAAAATATCGTTCTTCAAGGGGTTGCAACTCCAATTCCATGTATGTGGTGATTTTTAATGCTTAGAAGTTTATATTGATTTTTAAGAAATGTGCCCAACTCATCTCTGCAAGAAATTTGAGTAATAATAATGCAGTTATTCTGAGGATTTTAACCCTCTATTTTGACACATATGAGTGATTTATCTTTATACACAATTTTTTATTTGCCTTATGAGAGCATAAGACACATTTTCTATATGATAATGTAATTATTTTTTTATCTTTAAATGGTTTCTGTTAAGAATTTGGAAATTTCTTTAAGTTAAGTTAAAATATTTTCTTAACTATAAAATATTTCGGGTACCTATACATTTTTCAACATAAGAGGCTAGTTTAAGAAGTTTACAATAAAGTGATTTTTATAAACAAGTTATGATAAGTGTACATCTTTAACGGAATATAACTATATCAAAACTTGTTACACATTTACGTGACTATTATATAAAATGTAATAAAAGTTTGTTTGAGATTTTCATTAATTAACATTGTTCAGTAATGTATCACAATTATTCTGGTTCGGAGTTATTTTGCATAGAATTTCATTCACCAACACCTTTTCACTCCGGTTTACTCAGGACGTAAGTTTGAATGCACTCAAGAACAAGTGACACCCAAGAGACTAATTTTGGATTTTCTAACTTCTTGTATATTGCGAAAACTACTTTGGAATTAGATTTTTTAAATTTATTACTCTCATTTGACGAGGGTTCTAAATTATTTTAACGTTCAATTCTGCTACTGATAAAACTTAGCTCGTTATACAAAAGCCTCATGCTCAATGCAAGATAAACCTGTACACAAAACATAGCTTATTTAGCTGTGTGGGGTATGAGAGCTTTTATATCATTCCGATGGTCTCAAGATACTTGCAAAATTGGATTACTGATGAAGTTCCTAATTCTGTTTTGACCAAAGTAAATTTCAGAGTTGGCGTATTTTGAAGTCTTGCCATGAAAACTTTATTACATTCCAAAGAAGTAGGGAGACCTGGCCAAAGTTTTATATACATATGTACTATTTAGTACTCGTAATATAACCAACCAAACACTTACTCAATTCTATGATAGTTTTAATGTTTGTAATAATGCTATACCTGTACACTTAATTTTCTTATCATTACAGTTAAGGTGAATGAAGTACGCGTGTCCGTTAACCAGTAATGAGTTTTACTACTATAATTATTTTGAATTTACAATATAATAATACACACACAATCGTAATAATACTCTACAAATCACCCGAATCATAAAAATTTTGCTAAGATATTTAGCAGATAAATAGATGAGTACCAATAATTATATATTTGATTTAAATAAAATTACAGTACTCGCATGAAATTGATCACAAAATCAGGTACTTTACTAAGTACCTTGTGTTTGAGCTTATGGTAATAATATATTTTCTTACTAAACTGTACTCATGTAAAACAAAAATGTATTTATCAAAGTAAGACAACAGTGTCTTAAATATTTTATATTGACACAGTTCAGCTATACTTTATACACCCTTGAACGCAAAAAAGGTAAACATTTATTGTATTACACCAGCTTTGTTGTCTTTCCACATCTCAGAGGATAAGATCCTTCTTTGATGTTTATTGTATTATGTGTGTCCTAAAAGGGGATCATTTTATGTTATGGTAGCTTTTCCAACATTCCACAGAATTGAATTTATTATAAATCTGTGGGTTATTTCTCCAGAAAAAATGTTAACGTACTTTTTCCACCAAAATCTAGTGTTCACTTATGTACATTCTTTGTTTATTCGTATTGAACCATTCTATTACACAAAATCAGTAAGAACAAATACAGCTCATGAAACCCACACCATATAGATGGAATATAATGCTTTCAAACTATCTTTACGTATTCTTAAGGAAATCGTTTAATGGCCAAGTTTGATTTTTAATTGATCAGGCTGAGAAATCTTTTTCAAGCCAAACAATTTATCAGCTTAAAAGTTCTTGAATTGAAAGAAACTTCATGTGCGTTACAAGTAATTCTGTCATGCATAAATAATTAAATGTACTCATACATCACTATTTCCTGGACAATCCAAGCTGTGAATTGAATAATATGACGTCTCTGTCGCTGCTATCCGTTGCAATATAGTGTGGGTGAAATAAGAAATAGACAAACATCCCTAAAGATCATCCTTTACATTATACGTTGAAGGTTAGCCTATAATTAGAAATTTTACATGTATTAAACTTTCAAATGAACGCTCTACGTTCATGATACAAATGACTTCCTGAGACGTAAACCATAAATATTGAACTTAAAATGTATCAAATATAACAGCTATATTCAGTGATATAAAATCGTTAATTAAAATTAGGAGCGTCCAGAATATATGGATATAATATAGAATAGGATACAAACACGAGTTTTAAATGTTTTAGATTTATTCTTGGTATTGTCTAATGCTAAATACTCTCTTCCTGTTTAACTCAATAATTTTTAGATTGGGGATGATGATTTTCAAATGATCAATATTATAAAAACAATGTCACAACATTTTACACTTACATGGCTTCGATTACTATGTAATATAGTTCCTATTGAGGCCCGATAGGGACAGCCTATTTTACATTCTTTTTTATGCCATCTCTTACATTATGCTTCTGGTGGTATATCCTTAAATACTGCGTAAGGTGTCACAGACTGAATACTAATCGGGGTTTCAAAGATAGTGCACCAACCTATAGCTTCGCTAGGATCCTCTCGAAAGGACTGTACCTTATTAAATAGGTTTCATATCATTAATGGTAAATACTAAGCAAGGAAATCTAGGATTAATTTTCTGACAATTCTGTGATTTTACGGTGGGCTTCCAAAATCACTGTACTACGTAGTAAACTAAATTTGTGTCCTCTGCGTGGCTTTTCCCAGTCTCTTAGAAAAAAGCCATCGAGAATGGACACTGGCTGTTTGTTCATATTAAGGAACATTTAAATTTAATTATTTGAAATATCCTTGCCTGTATGTATCTCTCATGATACATTAGGGAAACATGAGTATTCAGATTCAAGACGTACATAACTCTTTGCCACAGGATGACTTGACAGTGATTTACAACATTCTCGCACTTCAGGGAGTTCGTGACTTAAATATAAACAATACATTGTAGTCAGAATTGTAATTTTACATGTTTAGAGATAAAAAAAAACTAATACGTGCTATATTTAGAAAACTATATAACAACTATACAAATACAGTGATTATTTTAGATAAGAATCCTCTATGAAATTCTAAAAAGCACTTACAATATATTACTACCCATGATTAAGGCATAAGTACAACAATAATCCCTTCAATAATTACATTATAATGTTTGTATAAAATTACTTTTAAAGTCGTTTACGTATATTTAATATGGATGTACTATAACGTTGATCTGAAAATATGACATTGAAATTATCTTAACGTAATATACGATACTTCCAAAATCTCATTGACAAAAAAGAAATGAGTAATTACTTTACCCTATAATTGACGCGACATACAAATATACACAAGGCAAAAATACTAATTGCTCCGATCGTACTACAATTAGAAATCGTTTAGATTATTTCATAAAAATATAATGTATCTCACGAATTTGTATTTGTAAACTACACACGTCACACTACACGACACTAAATACGTTACCCTATAATACGAACTTTTGCATACACGTAGGAAAAATATTAAAAATAGAACTTTGGCGCACATTCTGCAATAGAAACAAAAGATGGACGTAGTCGATTAATACATAGTTTAAATGGTAGCAAAGCAATACTGAAATAATGTATCCTGCTACTTTAGTTAACTTTAGATATTAATAACGATTGTTATTTTAAGTTTCATTACGACTATGTAACGTAATAATTTATAAACACATTGCTGAATATAACGCGTTGCTACCCTATAAAAAGGGTTTATTCAAATTAAAGCTAATATGCAGCTACGCACTTGTTCTAAAAAAAAGAGCAGGCATACGAATAGGGGAGTTCCAGAACAAATATCTAGTTTGATATGTTATTTCATTACACATTTCTCCTTCGATCAGTCTTTTTAGATCCTTATCGGTTTCTATATATGTTGTGGGAATACACATTTCCTTCTATATAACATCACAGATAAAAGGAGGGAGGGGTTTTTTGCTCTTGTGTATGACAACTATACTAATTAAAGAAACAATATTGTTCTTAAACGAGGCACAAATTCTTTTTTCTACATTTTCTTGGCTAAGTTTATATTAAATTTTCCATCGTTTGGTTTATTTTTTTCGTCACGTTTCTTTACTACTGAAAAGTAATAGTTTTTAAGTCTAAGATTTTCATTAGCTTCAATAATTTTTAGCGTAGCCGTTTGAGACTAATTAATAAAGAGCTGTGAACTACGTGCACTTTAATTTTTCAATTTTAAATAGACCCCCTGTTACAATATTGGGGCATTAATTCCAACAAAATTCTATATTTCTAATATTTTTTCTTTAATTCACCCAATATTGAGAACGAATAAGCGCTTGGTAGCGTATGTATTTCAAAATTAGCACCAACCACTTAAGTTCTTTTTAGTTATAATAGTAATTATTAAAAGTTTTTCAGGGTACATCAAAAAAATTTTCAATATATTTATGGATCAAATCTTATTATTGACGTGACAACGTCTTAAATTAGGTTGCGGCTCGGAGTCACTCATGAAAAAGTGTAACGCCCGGTAACGTTACGATGCCCGTCCAGTGGGTCCGCCGCACGGGATCCGCACGGGATAAAGCAGATAACTGTGGGTCCGCCGCACGGGATAAAGCAGATAACTATGTTTATTCGTGAAAATGTGGAGTGCTTAGATTCGTCATTTACAACAACTACAACAATAAAGGTAAATAATTGTACACTGATATTTCATTATCGTAAACTATGATTGATTGATTAATTGTTAGATTGACACAAAAGTTGAGAAACTGAGTTTATAGGTTATGTCATACTATTGACAAATGTTGATAGTGTTAAGTAAATTATTAGTTTAAATCACTCTGCAATCAATCGTAATTCAGTCGATTGAGAAGAAACAGCGCGTATTGCTAGTCAAACATTTAAAATAACAAATTATAACCTCTAACCTGTCATAACATTGCGACCAAACAAACGAACTAAACCGACCAATCACCACGCGCGGAGTTAGAATTTAAACTGTGTTTAGCAAGAATTTCAAATTCCAATTTTAGTAAATTTTTTATTCAACTTTACCATTTACAATAACAAATTTTAATTATTTTCAAATTATGTACAATGTTTTAGTAAACAAAATATATTTCTATAGTTAAAATTTGTGCAATTCTTATTTTCATTCAATTCCTTGTTCCTATTGTGCAATTTAATAATATTCATATCAATAAATATTCTACCGAGAAAAAGACGTTGTCACGTAAAATCTTCGCCCGTAAAACCGACTTTACAGGCAACCGTAATTTTTTTTTTAACGTTTGAAGCTTTCAATAAGTTCAGACATTGATCAAAGATCCAATATAAAAACACTCAAATGGAATGGATGCCCCGCATAATTAATGGTAAGTGATATAAAAAGTCTCCTTTTTGAAGAATGTGGGAAATACAAATACATTTAATAAAATAGCAGTGTTTTAATTTAAATATACTTTATGCTGCAGGGAATTTAAGATAAAACACTTTAGTTCTCAGGCTTACACGGGCGGTTTTATAACAAACATCTAAGTTTTCCCGTTTACACCGCGTCGAAACTTTGCTTACAAAATTATATTCTTACATTGTCACCATGGAGATTCATTTTTAGTCAACATCAATATTTAAACGAAAAATATTATTTCCTGAATTTTGGTTCAAATTACTCTCTACAGTGAGGCCGAAATATTTCAATAATGTAATTGTGTAAGCAAACGCGATGTAAAAGGGAAAATTTTCATGTTAGTTGAAGGTTTTCGTATAATTGATTATGCTTTCCTAATTACTAGTGGGGATTGTGTTCACGAAACCAAACTGTATATTCTTTAGAATCATTTTGTCAAAAAATATTTTTCGTGCATCTGCATTAACATATTTTTGAGATATTTCGGCCTCGCTGTGCAGATCCATCTTCAATTAACACAATTAAGTCAAGCCAAAATTCTAGGAGCTAATGTTTCGATTTTAATATGTTGAGTGAAAAATGATTTTTACGGTGAGGTCGAGTTTTTCCAAGGATTTAATTGTATAAGCCAAGTTTTTAAATGATGTGAACGTGAAAACTTTGATGCTAGTTATGTTAGATTATTATTATAATCAATTACACTTTCTTAATTACTAGTGGGTGTTGTGTTCACGAAAACTAGGCTGTACATTCTTTAGAACAATTTTGTCAAAAATAGTATGTGTAGCTTATCAATAACATATTTTTATCGTACTCATCTGCTGTTAAGACAGTTACTGCACAATATCATGACGTGTGATATATATTATATTAGGCCTCAAGACGATGTAATTAATAAATAGCTCAGGGTGAGGTCGGACGTCACAGCGTCATGTTGAGGGCCTCCATCACTCAAACCTTACTGTAGTTGACGTCTTGCGGTGTCACTCACAAAACAGGCACTGTGACAAATTACTCGCCATGTCTCCGCCCCTTCCACTTGGGTCACCAGCGGAGGGTTTTTTAGTCCTGAATAGCTTTGTTCATGTTGACACACACCAACAACTCCTTCTTGTCGTGCAGAATCCCCATAGCGTGAAGTCTGGTCCTATCACAGATTATAGATTTTTTACCTGTTAGTTTAGACAGATAATCAAAACTATTTGCTCAGTAGCTAGTCATATTACAATCGTCATAGTCATCACTTATCAAGCAAGCTATACTGATAAGGGAACAGTATTATTATCAAAAAGTACATTGTAAGGTTGTTAATGTAATCGTATCTGGGCTCTACAAAATTTATGTGTTGGGGTTTTTTGTTCTTGCTAGAGAGCTCATTTCTGTGAACCTTTAGAACATTAAAACAATGTTAGTTGTCCTATTACAAATATTATTATTTTAAAAATTAGAAAAATAATACATACTTATAAGCATTAAGGGAGATTTTACAATTTCCTTGAGTGTGACCAGCCGGGTGACAAGTTCTAAGTCGTTATATATTTGTTTAATTTTGTGCATCCTAATATATTTTTCTATTATTATTTTTTCTTTTCTTTTCTTTTCTTGGGGCACTATAGCAGCCACATATGTTATACTATCGAAAATATTGTTTCCAATCCGAAAATCTGTATGTAGGATTTCAATAATGTTACTCGACTAGGGTTTTGTATCGTGAATTGTCAAACATGTGATGTGTGAAGTTTCAATATTTCATGGTTCAAAATATAATGGGTGTCACATTTGTTAACATCTGCACATGCTTGCATACAATCAAACTCATCTTAACCTCTTCAAGGGAGCGCAGTTAATGAAAATTCTGAATGATACCTACATGTAACCTAGAATTGTCATGAACATCGTGATGATGAGGCGAGATCAACTACGTGAAAAAACTTTAAATTGGAGTTTAGCTGAAAATAGCAGCAGTTCAGATTTTTGTTTAATACTTCATATCATTTTTTTAACAACCTAATAATTAAAACGACCCTAAATCATAATTCAACATAAATATTGTTTCGCAAATATGTTTTTACGTGGTTAAGGGTTGGAAGAAGAAAATAATCAAAGGAATTCTTTTATTTCAATATTCATTATTTTATTTCATTATTTTACTAACACCAATTATGTATTGTATAATTAACATCAAAAACGTCCAACATAGATTTTCTTGGTTATATTTATAATAATATAGGTATGAATTACATAAGCTTTATTAATATAGTACATCGATGTGCAAAATGCTTTTACACCATTAATATATTATACGACCTTTTTAAAAAGTATTTCATAACAACGAAAGAGATTTCTTATAAATAAACTATTAATCATCTTAGTTAAGAATGAAGTAGTTTCAGGATTCTAACATAATGTATGACGAATTTGCTCTTTAAATGCAAGTTTAAAAGATAGCAATTTTGAAGTGTAAATAAAGATATCAAGATAAGAATTGTCACATTTGCTTTTTTTCTATATGACTCACACCTAATCCTGCTTAGTTGAATTTAATATGCCCTAAAGGAGTTTGTAAGTCTCAGCCGTTCAAAAGTTACAGTGTATGGCCGGTTGGATTATTCTTGAGACAATGTTTCTGAGATATGTTACAATATATACTTTAAATGTAAAAATAAAAATGTATGTGATTTTTTCATAAATAGACAAGTTAAAATCAAAGTGATTTAAAAATCATTGATACTCAATTCTGTTTAAAATATTAAGCTTCCAAGAAAGTAGAGATTTGTAAACTTGAAAACAATACATATATTATTACGACAGATGTAACTTTTAATAGTGTCCCAACTTGTACAAATTTAAAGCTATTTATGCTTATTCATTATATCTAACCCTTGTGACGATTTTGCGGGGAAGGCTATCACACATTCTATCACGTTATTCAGTAGTTATTCTGAAAAACCATTAATACAGATTTGGAGGCGCGTTTAATGAACAAGTATTTTAAATATGGATTCTTGGTTTTAAAATTACGTTACTAATAAAGCCAAAAGCCAGTAAGTATCTAACTACTTATTTCATGTCAATAAACTTTACTAATGTATGGAAAAGTAGTAGCTCTTGTTCCTATATTAATTTTACGCCTTTTTATAATGGTATAAATACAAATTATCATTTTATCTTTAACATCTCATTTTACCTCAAATGAAGAGTAAATCCATGTTAATCTCCTCTGTACAGACATTTCGAGGAAGTATAGTATTTTCAAAGGTGCATATACAGTTGACACGATATAAACTATATATAGGGATATATAGAACATTAGAGTATAGACATTACTTGTGTGTGTGTCTGTCTATTATTTCACATTGCTCATTTTATTGGTAAGACTAAAAAGTTTTTATTTTTTTCAGTTGTGACGTACACTCCCGACTCCACAATGCAAGGTAAGTGTTAACGGTGTTGAATGTTTTATATTCTTGCAGATTTTACCCTAAACAACAGTTAGTAAATGTTGTGTGTACTACTAAGATAGGTACTAAACTGTCGATTGCAACATCTTAACTTTCCTTAATGTCCATATTGTTAGCTATACATTAGATCAAACAAATAGATCAAAGATTACTGATCACAGGACCAGACGCTAAAGGTTGTATGAGGTGTGGTCAGGGATGGCTGAGTATAAGGTGTTAAAGCATTTAAACGGTAGTTGCAACCGAATAGAAATGTTCCACCACTAATCGTGAAAATTGTCATAACGAGTTATTTATTTTTGAAGAAGACGAAAATTACTGCAATGTAGAAAGAATTGCATTAATAGTGTTTATGAGATATTCTGTTTTAAGGGTAGAAATGTATACTTTATAAGCCATACAAAGCATATGTATATATTATCATCGTAATTATATATATTTTAGCAATATAAAATAAATGTGTGATTTTAATGTAATAAACATGACAACAAAAAAGTAATCACTGATATTGTTGGTCACAAACTACATGAAACTACGAACTTTTATTTTTTAATGTCTTGTTAAATTTGTATTATCTATTTTATAATATCAACTCATTAAACCGTTAATTAACTGGAGAGGCTACAACAAGCTGTGGTATCACGGCCCGGCTGGTGGTGTTACTGGCCAAAGTTTTAGGTTAAGTTGATCAACGCTGACCAGAGCAACCACGGTAATCAAGCTTTTGGGTTAGGGCAGACCACAACCTCGTAGTTAATTTACCGGACTTTGTTGTCATACTGTTTGGATAGCCGAACGAAGAACATTAAAATACAAATATTTCAAGAAAGGGAATGACCTGGACTCATCAATATTACATAGACTGTTTTGTAGAAAATGATATGCCTGTTCATGTCAAGTATTTGTTCAGGGTTTTGCAATATTTCTATCAAGAGCTATCCAACAAATAGTTAGACAATCTTAGAAAGCATTTGGATGGTCCTTAATAAATTAGATAACATTTTTAAAGAACTTTATGATATATTATAATCTCTCAGAATATATTTGATTATTTTGTTAAAGAAAGACGTCTTATTAATATTAATAGTATAAGTTATTTTGTAATAAATTATCAAATTCTCTCGCATATTGGAAACATTTTTTCAGTACGTACGCTTAGTGAACTGTACAGTACTACACATACTCTATGTATGTTTTTAAGAGCATAAATGTATTAAGGTTTTTTTAATTGATCTTTTAAAATAATTGTTGTTAATTTAAACGTCAATAAGTAAAATGCTTTACTTGACGAATAAAGTGGTTAGTGGAAATGAATGCTCGATTCTGCCATTACCTCAAGGTGATTCTCCAGGAAGTGGGAAGCGATCAATTACAATCAGACGCCCGTAGAAAGCGGCCCGTATATCATTTGGTGGTAATTAGCCTCTCAATGTCGATAATACTCGCAGTCGCCTCCCATCTAAGGTATATTCCTGCAATATTTCACCAAGTTTATGAAGTCGCACGTCATATCGGCAGTGTGTAAGTAGTTTAATTCATATTTGACGATCTGTGCAATAATCCATCATTTGTATTCTCCATATTGCATTTTTTTAATACAATCTGCTAATATCACGTATATTAAAAACAAAGCAGCGATGATAGTTATAAAATAAACTTTATATTATTTGTTGTTGTTTAATTATATTTCAGACTGCTACTATTGAGGATACCATGCTTCTACAAATAGTTTAAATCATATAACTTACTTCGTCTAACATACTGTTTTTATACAAGGTTCGTAAATACGTATATAAAATATTTTATATCCTTTTTAAATGCGACACCAGAATAAGCCAACATGTTAGTGTTTTATAGTTGAGACACTATATTAAAACTTGTGTTTTATTTATTCAATTACACATTTAAGCAACATGGTATTATTGCTTGTATGAATAAAATTTTAAAGTTTTTTTCATAATAATTAACGCAGTATTTTATAATTTAATATTCTGTTGTTTCCTGTCCCTAGCGTACGGGTATTTCGCGCTTGAACGTGACTCCCAAAGGACCCGGATTACGTAGAATCTCAGCCCGGCTAAAGCCTTCCCATGCACTAAAACAATACTCTTGAAATTGTTTTGTCGTTTAGAGCCCTTATAGGGTTAATGCTTCCATATCATATATTTGTCCATAAAGCTAGAACTTTTTCACAGAGAAAATTAAGTTTGGATGTTATGAAAGTACCATACCAAAGAAGAGCATGTGAGTATTTGGGTACAATCCTTACATTTTACCGCTAGTACGCTTTGTAGTGTTTAAGATTGAATTGAATTTCTCATTCATGAAAACTAAAATCATTGATCTCTGGCCACTAGAGATCCTAGTTATTAGGCAACACCAATTTATTTCTGGACTTGATCATTTTGTCTCTTAAAACGTAGGATTCTAGACTCTGGACCTCTTTGTGTTTTCTCTCCTATAGTTGCATACGAATTACAACCACTTTCATCTAAACCCAATCGTGTTACAAACATATTGTTGCAAAATTGAATAGCAGAGAGAAATAAAATAAGATTGAAGAAAATGAATGGTTTATTGTTGAAATACCATTTACGCTATTATGCATGTATCCCACACCACTGATAGATGCATACAGCTCTGTGTCAAGGTGTGTGTTATGTTTAATATAAAACTTATTTTAATACCTTTATCTATTTTAATATATTTTTTATTCATCCATCTTTATTAAGCTATTTAAGTTCGGTGTTAGTGCACTTTACGTTAAGATATCCGCACAACAATTTTCAAATTTAGTTAAGCAGTAATTTAAAATACAATCAACTTTTGATTTTTGGGTAGATTCCTTAGTTTTTTTTATATGAAGGCGGGATTTTCAATTCGTCGTTTGAACCAAAATTTTAGTAACAATTAAAAATATCCTCGTTTACTTATCTAATATTTACTGTTCCGTACATTATAAACTAATTATAAAATTATGGCATCATGGTTACGACCACAGTGCTAAGGCAAAAACTATTTTTCATTATGTCCTTGTAACAATTAACATTTTTCCATAACTTATTACTCAATATTTATTCAATAGATATAAATATTAGGCACTGATAATACTTAAACCTTTATGAATGTAGAGAAAGATATGAACTATACTTATCACAGCGTTTATTTTTAATCTGCATTGTAAATTACATAGCAATAATAACTTTTTCAATCTATATTTTAAACATTCATATTGAATTGAGTTTTTATTCGCTCTTATAACCATTCAATCATTAATTCTGTAGTATTCTCAGCCAATTCCAAACTATTCAGCGCAATTAAAGTTAATAGTTGCCAATTTTTATCTAATTTCGGCGTTTGAAGAATACACATTAATTTATCGTTAATCATGATGCCGTAAAAATACGTTTATTTAATATAATTTTTAAAATACTCACAGCTATAAAGGAAGTTATTCCTGTAACATCTTCTTTCCTAACTAACCTCTTAAATTAAAAATACAAGTAATGATGGAGCAGTTCTCAGCCGAAGAGAGCTTCACGAATTATAAATATACTTGTAGCTATCCACGGCTTTGCGCGCGATTTCTTATTGAATAGTAGGTAGGTACATCAGATGCACTTCCTTAATACCCATCAGACGATATTCTAGTCTCCTGAACTTCCTCGTAATTTCTTTTCGTTTTTTTAATTTGTTATTCACGATAGATCTTTAGAAAGGATAATGTAATTTCAGACTTTTCTCATTATTATAAGTTACAAAATTTTCGGACAGCTGAAAGCGTATCTTATAACAACTTGATACCCAGACAGGAGAAAATAAACCGCGAAAAAGCATTTCCGGTTCTAATCAATTATATGTCATCGTAGAGTGCAGCTAGGCAAAAAAATATACATTAAAAACTTCTGGTCATTGAACTCTCTACTTCAGGTTCGATAGTAGCGTTTCTACTGTTGCATGGATTAAGAAAATATAAAATACTTTCGTGTAAAAATACTGCTTTTGTCCAAAAGCGACTACTTTTGGTCATTTTAATTTATTTCAGATCTAAAGTATTTTGAGTACTAGTAATCTGTTGAGGTCATAATACAAAATGTGTTTAAAATTATACCATTCTAGGACAGCGTTAAGTTAAAAAAATAAAATATAGTTTTTCTAGAGAGTTTCATCCCCATTTAAACGTCTATGCTACCCAAAAAAACCTACTGAAAATCTACTGATCCCTATTGATCTGAATAAAGATTCTGTTTTATTGAAGTTTTTAGTCATATTTCTATCAAATTTCATATTTCGAAGACAGTGGAAAGTTAAAACGTATATTTCTTCTAAATGTTACAACCGCATTTCAATCTTTATAGTATCTTTATCAGAATTGTTAAATTTTTATATCTAGGTCAAGAGACTATGTGTGCCAAATTTCAACTTTCTGGGATATCGATAAGTTGGAGAATTTCTGCGTGAGTTAAAGAAAGCTTTGCCTTTCATATAAATAGTCTTCTTAAAGGTATGTAAAAAGTTACAAGTTTATTCTATAAAAACAATTTTGCTTCTAGTTTACGCTTACATGTTTTATAAAAAAAAACATATAAAATTTATAAAGATACTTTTCTTGTGTTGCAAAAGTTCCTAATACCTTGTAATCATTTATCGTTAAAATATTCTAACATACGTACCTATTGAAATTGTTACGTCTAGTTGTAAAATTCGTATATTTATATAGTACTAGGAATAATATATATATAAGAGATATTCGTAAAGCGTCCCATGTAAATAGGTTTCTCATTTATTTAAAAATACTCCGGGATCTTTTGGGATAGAATGGGAACTACGCATGAGTGAATCTGAATACTTTAATGGATTATTTTTCTTGAGCCAACCCTAATTAGTACAAGACGTTTGTTACTTGAGAATTCTGGTTTGCAGGAAGCAGGTTACCGTACAAAGTTTATAACAGGTATTGTTTTCGTCGGTGCTTAAGGAGATATGGGCTTTTACAGCCCAGTTAAGCTTAATAACAGAACATAACAAACATCATAACATTGCATCTATTGTGAAGTTTTAATTTGATTTATAACATTTTTAAGCCATTCCTGAGATATTTTGATTAAACCTTTCGCAACGTAACCCATAACATCAAATATTTTTATTTTCAAATTATATTACAATATAAATAGAAGTGAAAAAATAAAATTTTAAGTAAAGTTAAGTAAAGATGTCTTGTTTTACCAGGCGAAGTTAAGGTACTCACATTATTACTTATGTACTCAATGTATAAGCTCTTGCTATTAAGTATGTTTTTAGGTATAATGTAAAAGCGGTTCATTCTCCCAATGGACATATTGGTGCGGATGTTTGGGGGGAAAATATTCTTGGGCATAAAAGTTTTAGTTTTAATTTTAGTTGTTTCACAGAGTATCCTATAACTTGTGTTATGTTAGTCTACTGATTAATAGGTTTCAATGACCCTCAGCCAAATTACATGGTGGACTCGTGCGCACGACTAACTCATTCCTGCGTATGTAGAAATTAAGTTTAATACAAAATACAAATTCTACAGATAAATTGTTTCTCGAGATGTCATGCCACACAACAGGCTGGGTTAGTTTTTATTCTCTCAGTCACCTTTTATTGCTGTGTTTAAATAATACATATCTACACACCAAATCACCGAATGATAATGCTATATGTGTTGAGGTAGTTGAGCTACATGTTTTAATATGCTACACGTTGAAATCTCAAATGACTGCAATTAGTTTGATTACCAATTTACTTATTCTGATATGTTTTCATTGCCATCATGGTTATTCTTAAGACCAATGTAAAGATATTCAATATCGCTCAACCAAATCCCATGAAATGCATTCATCAAATTTAAATCTATAGGTTACTTCGTTCCCCAGCCACTCAAGCCAATAACACTTAGCTTATTGAATTTATTGCTATTAAACCATACACAATATTTACTTTTAATAGTAATTTTATTATAAAGTACTAAATACTGGTGTTCTTTTTTATAAACTTAATTTCTTTAATCAACTGATAGAACGATAGTATATATAAACTGTAGCTTATGAACTACGTTACCTACTCAGAAGAGGATATGAACACACTAATGTACCTGAGGTAAAATATGTACTTGGCGTATGGAATGTTTGAGTTAAACTATTCCAATAAAGTCTCCCTCCAGAGCAAATACTCCGGCACAAGAAACTTTGATTGGAGACTGCAAATACTTGACGAAGCTGCATCCAACATTTAACACACTCTATCGTAAGGAAACAGGCGTGTATGGTCACATATTAAATATTAACGTGGCGTATAAAATTAAAACCTTTCAAACATAGAATTCCGACAAAATTAAAATTCCAAAAAAAATTATGAGAAGCACGAAATATTTGGTAAAACTGCATAATAAATTTAATAATATATATATATATATATATATATATATATATTAGGTTTTTAAAATGTCCTTTAGTCAAACAAAAACAAATTGGTCAGTATAAACCGGATAGGACATTATTATTTGGGAAGTCGTGAGCCCCCCCACCACCCTCCTTGCATTACGTAAGCACGTCATCTACTTCTGGATTTAATCAAAAGCGGATTGTCCCCTAACAAAGGGATTGATTGTCAACCGTTTAAAATTTTAAACT
This sequence comes from Homalodisca vitripennis, assembly GCF_021130785.1. Lineage (NCBI taxonomy): Eukaryota > Metazoa > Arthropoda > Insecta > Hemiptera > Cicadellidae > Homalodisca > Homalodisca vitripennis. The sequence goes on from NC_060211.1 coordinate 75,470,739, forward strand.
TTAAAATAAATGAATATAAAATTATTAAAACTGTCTAATCATAAATATTTTCGTACATATTTTACGCACATGTGACGCACAAGTATTACTTATATGAACGTTAGTGAACAACAAATTGAAAAGTAGTAATTCACCAACGACGATTTCAAAATTAATTGATTTAAATTTATTCGTGTTGGTTTTGAGTTCTCCAAAATATTTAATTATAATAAAATGTAATTTTTGATATTTTAAACCCTTTCGATAACCTGTCATTGCGACCCTCATACTAGTGCTGTTGACATTCAACTTCTGTCTACTTATATAACAAAAAATATTTCACGTGCTTCTAACGTCCAAATTGGATTTCATCTTTCAGACTCCTAACCCATAATATGGATTTTAATGCCACACAATCCCACCTTATCTGCCACATTCAAATTATTGTTAAATAATGTCCTTTTTGAGTATTATTATTCTGTATGGTTCAGTATACAAACAAAATATTAACTTATGTGCAATAATATACTGTTAAAAAATTATTATAACTCTAAAAAGTTTAAATATATACTTTTAATGAGATAGTTATTCTCTTTATTACTTTAATTTAATCATAATTATAATATAAAATACCTAAACTCACTCAATGCAATATACATAATTATATTATCACTAAGTTTTGATCTGACACATTTAAAAGAATATGCCACTATGTTATTTACCACAAGTATAAATCATATTACCAGTACACTAGTTAGTGGTTTTACTACTAGTATAATTAAAATGTAGAGTTCTAAATAACTGTAGCTTTAAAAAACAAAAACGTACCCTTAGTTTTTGCAAATTATTTTTTATTTCTGAAATAAACAGTTTATTAAAATCTTTTTTAAGATATCCCATCTTCAACTACATGCAGTTTAAGTTAATTTGACAAGGACGAATTTAACTTATTTCAATTACTCTGTAAATATAATAATATGTATTCTGAGTGTTAAAGATTTTAATGCAATGTTACGTATCAAATTTATATTACGAGATATTGAAATATATTAATGATTTAATCCCTTTGTCCTCAAAAATGATATATACATTGTATCAACAGAACGAAATGATGATATGGGTAAAGTGGTTCAATACAGTATGATATGCGGAAACTGTCATATTAGAAGAACGGTAAAGGTTCAGAATACTTAGGAAATATCCCGGCCGAATAAATACCAAACTTATTGTTAAATAGGCAGTGCTGGATGATTACTTCATAAAGAAAGGAGAATAAACAGTATATTATCCGTTTCTCCGACCAATTAGAGGTACAGAGATACTGCTCTGCCTGAGGTCAAATATGATTGTCTCCTGTTTCATTTACTGAAAACTCTGAATTATATTTTTATGGAATGCTTTTTAATGCCTATTTACGGTACTTTTTCATCCAATAAAATCATTGTAATTGTTTAAATTGATTTATATATATCATTTCATATATCATATACGAGGTTTCATGTTCTTTAAAAAAGTGAACATTGATTCCTTCTCGAGACATACAGACAGCGAGAATAAAATTTTTACAGCGCCCCTATTGATAATTATGTAATTATTAATTGTTACATAATAAATCATACAAGTGATTAATGAGTTCAATTATTATACTAATATTGTATTAAAGGTAACTGAAGTATTATAAATGAGTAAATTATTTTAATATGATGAGCATTATTAAATCATAATTGATTAATCCTTTGGATGTACTTATTCAAAAACACCAATACCTAAATTATTGGCTGAGCGTCAGCGAATCCTGTCTTTCTGTAAATGTGTCAGTATGTTTGTATATTTGTCTCTCTAAAAAATATCTTGTAAACCAATTGACCTATGGACTTAAAATTGTACGTGAAGCATTTCTATATTGTCAAAACAGAATCCGATTATGGTACCTGTTACGCGATGGAAATTGACTGAGCGTTTGCGAATAGTTTACCTAACATTTAAAATGGACGTTTAAAATACCCTCCCTAGCTTACAGTAACCTGTATTATGTGAACAACATTGCTATAAAACTTAACTTACTGAACAAAAATGTAGGTAAGATACGTCAAGAAATATTTTATCTGTCCACTTTGAACTTTGTATGAAGTGCTTAGACAAAAATGTGTTCTATGATGATAGTGATGCTTGTCCAACCTTGAAATTTGGCTGATCGCCATTGAATCCTACACTCAGTAGACTGACACTATTTTCCTTTCTTCTGCTGGTTGGCTGTGCAAATTACTTTTATCTATTGCTGTGCGCCTGTCTGTCGGTCGGCAGGACATCCAGAGAATTGCTAAAGAAACCAGTTATAGACATAACATTTTGCATGCACCTTAGCGAAGCCTGTTACGCGACATGTGGTGTGGCGTAACCTTACTTTTTCCTATACTGGATATTGGTTCACAGATATTTATTTATACAAACTCACTTAAATTGAAAGTGTTTAAACGTACGAATATATATTAATATTATTACTATTCTAAAAGTGGTACATGTAATTTAATTCAAACAAGCGTATCTAGCAATAAACCCGATTGTCAGTTTGTTATGTTTGGACAGTCGAATTCACATGAAATTGCACTTTAACCACATCGACACTGAAAATCCTAATTTAGAGATATTCTAAATAAATGAGACCTATAAACAGCGAAACAATGAGGAACAGTATGCCCAGTGACGGCACTATAACACAGCCGACTGTTCGGTGTTGCAGAATTAGTAGGTCGCAATAGAGATTTATCCAATTATTTTAATTTGGCCTCGTTTGCATCGAAGTCTAAGAATGTTGAACATTACAGAACTTGTGTCCCAATATGGAGACCAACTAAGAAAATACTAACCTAAGCTATAATACAGTTGTTGATGTTTGTTAGAATGTTATACATATGTCACGTTCATTATACAGTGTGTGAAATTCGTAGATTGTATTGTCTATATGATGGCAGAGAAAAATGTTACCATTTTAATTCGAAATCGTAGATAGAATTTAAGTAATATATTGAGGATGGTAAAAAAGGATGAGAGAATGAGCGAGTAAGAATTTACTAAAACCTCTAAAGACAAACAGTAGTTCTAGTAAACATTAATAAATGTAAAGAATACATAATATTTCCAATTTATTTATTTTTCGTGCGAGGCCTTTCAAAACCGAAGGTTTCCTCATCAGGCGACTCCACAAAAAGTTCTAGTTACCTACCACAATGCGTCGAGACATTGCTTCTTGAAAATTTTGATCTCGTAAAGAGCAATCTTGACACCGTGTGAACCGGAAATCTTAGGTATTAGTCATGACATCGGCCGCCTAAGTCTAAGAACTATTATAACGTTCATGGAAGGTACTTCTGTTCCTTCCACAGAAGAAAAGGAAAAGTTTATCTTGCGTCAATACATTCACAAAGTAATTTGAAGATACGGACCCATAGTCAAGGTTATCTGTTTAATATGGTTATTATTATGCTAGATTTAAATCATAAAAATAATGTATTTTCAATATTCTTATTTTAGCTTTTTTTTGTGCGACATATGTCTAACGTTAATAAGTTAAATCCTACACATATTTTGATTAATCGTATGTACCATATGTAACTCCCGGAAGAATCAAATAGCTTTGTAAACCAAAAATATTAAAAAGGCATGGGTATAAGCTAGATTACGTGTTGTGTAACAGACTTCACTAAAGGTGCGTGTAAAATTTAAAACGTTGAAATTTAAATGTAAATTAGTTCAAACAAACGCTGAGAATTACTTGATAGGCTTGACTGACGCTCAGCTAATAATTTGTTTTTTTCTGATTATATGAATTGAATATACTCAAACGTCGTTTGAAAGATTTTGAAAATGCCATTTTTATATTTATATTTATTTACTGTATACAGAAAATAAATGCACAGTGGCTTCTTTAAACAATAAAAGAAATATACTTCACACAAATCCCTTAATATTTCGACTAATATTGTCGTTTTCAAAAAGGATACAAAAGTATTTTTTCTTTTTTAATCCTTATATATTAAATATAATAAATTCGTAAATATTAACGGACTTGTGTGAAATCTTTTTCTTTTATTGTTTATATATATATATATATATATATATATATATATATATATATCTAAAATTTTAAAAGTTTAATTGAAATAATATAGGAGAACATTTTGGTCTGTGTTCTAGGATTTAAAACATGCATTATTGTGGTATTTCCAGATTAAATTGGTAGAAGTTATGGTGACAAACAGCATAAAGTTTTAATTAATGCAATCCAAGGCCTAACAAAGAGACCACAGCCTTTAGTAAATCCTGATAAATCGACCCATAATTTCTATGTCGGTTCTACTCTCAGTACTTCTATACCTTATATAATTAGGAGTTTCAATGGTTTTAGAGGCGACTTTAATTAATTGTATTTCAGGAAGGACAACTCTTCACTAAAACTTTTCATTCTAACTGTACTCATGTTTTTGGTTGAACTTACACACTTTAATATTTAATAGGTAGGACAACTACTACATTATAGGAAGTTCTGCTTCAGTTAATGCGCACATTAAAATTGAGCTGGCTACACTTTTCTTTTCAAGATGACCAGCATTACAAAATGTAATGACAAATCCAGTGAGTTAGAAGACATTTTGGGAGAGAGAATCTAATTTGCTTGTGTATATCAAATAGGCACATGTCGATTGACATAATAAACTGCATTTTACTTCCCTTAACTCAACCTGCTTTGTTAAGTTTTAAGCTCAGACAAATTTAATAATACCCCCACAAGTGTGACGGACGAGATTCATCAGAATAAAGACGTAAAGAGGACGTTCCTTTTAATAATATTATTGCTATACAATAAAATACACAATTAACCAATAATTTTTAAATTACTGCGTGAGGGCTTCTAACATCAAATATGCCATCTCTGAAAGGCTTCAAACAATGACATTTAAAATTGTTGTACAATTGTGTATTTTCTGCTACAGCAATAATTTGTTTTCCAATAAACATAGCTCCTCTTTTAATACAATGTTGACTCTTAATAGGAATTTAAAAAGAGATCGTAATTAGTTTGTCAATTTTTAAACTGAATAATAAAATTAATTATTAACATTATCAGCATGAAAACAGAATTTGGAAAATCAGTGTTTATAATTTATGAAATGGTTTGAGTAAATATTTGTTTCATTAAAATTAATAAAAATGTCAAACCACAAGATTTATAAATTATTAGGCTAATTATTAAGGATGGTATTAAAGTAGTTTTTATTTATTTTTTTATTAGTTGTTTTCTTATTATTGATTAAATGTTAAATCATTATTTAAACATTATTTAAATATATATTGAGCAAACTGGTAGAAATTTTAATAAAAGGTTTAAAGAACACATACAAGCTTTGAAAACAAATAACATGTCTACAATAAAATCAAATTTTGCTGAACACTTATTGGAGACTGACCATAACTACACAAATATTGAAAAGAACATGGAAACTTTAGATATCGAAAGGAAAGGAGAGAAATTAAACACAAAAGAAGAATTACATATTTATCTAAATTATAATAAAGATCCTCATAACATTTTAAATAGTAATCTGAAAAATAAGACAAATCCAATTTTTGAATAAATTAAAATATTAAATACAGATTACTAATAAGAAAATTAAAACTGTGTCATTTAAATTTAACATGTGTTTAAAAGGTCCACATGTGTATATCTAATTGTTTATTATTTATTTATTTATTTAGAGGTTAATGTACACTGATGATGGTTAAAAACCGAAACACGTGTATGTAATAAAAAGATTTTTAAAAGGGTTTTAGTTACTTTCATTACATTAACATTAACATTATTTAAACATTGAGTTGCATTCAATTTCATTTTAATTATTTTCGACAATTTGATTCTGTTTTTGATTACAGATCTTGTAAGTAAATAATTTAAATATTTATCTCTGCATTTTGAAACGCAAATTTATTATACCTTTTTAATTAAAATTTATCAGAGCTATCTTTACAATTCTTTATTTAGTTGGAATAGTAACATAATAAACGCTAAATACCTGTTATGCATTACTTATTTATATTACACTAAATAAAAGCAGTATAATCTGGAAAATTACATTAAGTGGAGTATGATAACTACCAAAATTATTCAATGCCAAAAGTCAGAGTACATGACAACGATTTGCTCTTAAAACAATTTCCAATTATTACACTTCCTTATAATAAACAAAAATTAATTTTTCTATACGGACTTAACATCATGTTCCTCAATGTTTTTTTAAAAACTTCTATCTTTAAATTATAAATTTGTAAAAGCTTTGTATGTACGAATGTAGTGCACCAGTAAAATACCCCTAGAAGTAAACAATAGTATTTATCAAAACGTTACACACTGGGGGGAAATACCAAGTGGGAAAGTAATGAATAAATTTAGTGTAGTCAAGCTATATATGTCTTGAAAGATCTAAATTAGTGTTTCAGGTCGGAGTGTAAGATCATCGACATATTCTTTTGGCGCCAACACACAGGTCCTAAGAACTATGAACTACCGAAATAACTTGTAGGAATCACAACTGCTTATAACAAAATAACATGTTTTTTGTGTTATATCATTTGAGTAAAGAATATCATTATATGCTATTTATTATAATATAATGGAAGTTTACATAAGTTATTAAATTATTGCTATATTTAGTTCATAAAGTACAAAAACTTTTATGAAAACTGAGATATTAAATGTTTCTAAAATACAGTTTTTGTTTCAAACTTTAGTGTTTGGATTAAATTTGTAATATCAAGAATTACTTGATATGTCAAACATGTCTCGTAAGCAAAAAAGATTATCTGCTCTTACCACATAACATTGTTATCTCATTATCCATAAAATATATTATAAATCTTATGTATCTTATTCTGAAATGCAATCTATAACCAAACAGTACGTTCACTAAATAACTGAACAATTGTTTGTTTTGGTAGAATTTGTAAAGACAATTCAGGATTAAGTTATACGAATATTAGTAAGTTTGAAACTTAATAGTAATGCAAGAATTAGGTTTTAGCATAATACTAACTGTTAAAACTTCAGTCTTTAAATATAACTAGGTATTTAAAATATCGAATGATAATAATAATTTGCTTTACATTAAACAGGAATAAACTTAATGAAATATTGATACATTTTTTTGTAAATAATAAAAGTTTAATGTATTATTTTCTGATAAATAAGATTTTACAAAATGTATAAAATATCCTAGATTAAATTTAATGTGATACTTTAATACTAAGAGACCGTTCACAACTGGGTAAATAGATAGTTCAAACATGTATGAAAGTATGTTTTTTATATTAACCAATCTTTAAAATAACGATTGAGGTTAACGTGAAACCGCCAACACTGTAATGCAAATTTAAATGAAACGACAGCTGACGAAGTGAATGGATAAATCAATCCGGTTCTTCCACTCCATCATGCAATTTGTCATGTTTCACAGCTTTCAGTCACAAACACAAATGGCGGATTAGGAACGATCTCTCTCTGCTTGCAATTGAAAGTCTCAATGAATATTTTTCACAACAGAATGACCCATATTTGGATATCTACATTTGATGTGACGTTCAATATCCGTTCAACTTAAGTAGGAGTAGTAAAGTGAATAAAATGTAAAAAAAGCTGATTTAAAAAAAATCATTCACAGATTGTTGGCAATATATTTTCCCACTTGGCTCTAGAAGAGGACAGTTTTTGCATGAAGTAGCAATGGCACCAATAACATTTGGCAAATGGGGTAGTGCTACTATTCTATCTCGATCTGTATCTGATATAATATAAATTTTGTTGAAAATAAGTACTCCCTTTTACTTCATTTAGAAATGTATTAACGTTAATAATTACGACTGAAATTATAATGTTTTCTAACAATATAATGTATTAAAATTCAAAATTTTAGTAAGAATGTTACAACTGACACTGAACATGAATTAATTTGTCAGACACAACTTGTAAAAGAATTTATAAACTTATATTTGTATAAGGTAAGTTCAAATCATGTTTTGTATCTAGGTTAGTTACTCTACAACCTTAGTCAAAATACTAACAATATCAAATGTTTATCAATTTGTTCCTGTAATGGTCCATGTCTCCGGATACTTAGATTACACGTATACGGTGACCAGTGGGCTCAACATTTGGTTGTAGTATAATATAACGTGTGGACCGCTATAGATATCTGAGAGTTATTATAACAGAAGATCACAAACTTAGTTGGCTCCCTAATGTACATTATATAAAGTTGCGCCTGGGAAAAAACTATTTTGCGCCTTTCGTCAGCTCCGCGAGTGCTGTCTGTGGATCAGTGCAGAACCCTATATCTGGCCCGTATGCAGTTGGTGTTGCAATATGGGCGTGGGACGGTGCCTCTGGAGCAGAGCTGGAACCTCTTGCAATGTCGTAGAGGTCAACTCTCAAACTTATTTCGAATAATAGCTGGCGTTACTGAACTAATTTTCTATTCAATAAATTTCCTGTACTTTCAGTAACACAACTTTATATAGCACCACTCTTTTTTTAAATTAAATTAAATAAGCAATACATATTTTCTGTAACTCAGCGTGATGTACTAATAACAGAATACACTTTGATATCAACTACCAATTTAAAAAATCATACCTGTGTCATTTAATATAGTGCATTACTTATATAAAAATGTCCCTCGTGAGGTGATAGAGGCTGAGGGAGGCGGTATTGTAGCCTACTAGTGTTGGATCCCTGAATCCAGTGCGCTCAGTACCGGTACGTCAGCGGCAGAATCAATAATAAAACCACTGCACGCTGAATATAACCTGAATAAGCTACAATTTGAATGTTAAACGTTATTACTCAGTGAAATTGTTTAATTTTGAAGCCCGTTTAACAAAATACAAAATATTTTATTAAATTATTTAAAATGGTGAACAATAATATTATAATACTAACATTTAAATTGCTGTATCTTGTTGAAGCTCCTCCCACACGCAGACATGCACTCTTTGTGAAGAGTATATTCTTTATTAGTGCTCTGTAATTAAATGCATTTAATCAATAATTAAATTTTCTTTTGATTTGATTAGATTCATGTGTAATTTTTTCCATGATATCTTTAACTTGTATAATAACTAATTTGTTAAAGAGATATAACTATTCTTCAAAATCATGCTGATCTGCATTCAGAACGGTCACTACTCTGTTTTGTAGGGTATAGTATTTCACATGATTCTTTTTATTTTTTTTATAGCATAAATTTTCAAACTGAGATCTGATGAGATTCATCAACTTTTTCCTGTATTTTTCTTGGTTCAAATAAATTAAAAAGCTAAACTACGTAACAAATATAAAATTGTATGAACATTAGAATTTATAATTTTCTGTTGTACTGTTGTAATATAAACCAATACAACTGGGTATTGAAGGACTAGGCAAAAAATGTACCTAAACAAATTATGCATAGAAGAACCTTTTGAATTTTAATTTCAAAATCAATACTTAAACCAAGATGAATGTATCAAGTCTTAAGAACCTTTCTATTAAACGTTATTGCACAAACGGACATGCAGACGATGGCAATAGTTTACGAACCTGTTGGGTTTTTCATACAGAAATACGTGGAATGATATATATAAAAGCTGCAATAATTTATACATGAAATAGAGACAAAAATAATTGTAGCATTTTATTTTAACTAACTTTAATGTTTCTATAGTTTTAGATAAGCCTAGTTATTTGAACATTTTGATGATACCCTATTGTCTCTGACTGATTTTATGATCCAATATTTTTCAGTTTTGCTATCTCCTGATAAGTCAAAAGTCTATAATAAATTTATAAAATCACACGTACTAAATATTAAAAAGTACTGGTAATTAAATTTTAATGCACAGAAAATATGAATAAATAAGATAAATGACAATAATGGCTTAAACCTTATTTGCCAAGCAAAGACTAATTTTGGGGACAGATTGTCAGCCACGTGGCCCTGAATACTGATTGCTTATTACCTTAGTCTCCTGTCACGATTATCCCTTTATCCTTTTGACATCTCTCGGGCTTGTAGTAGTTCTATACAAACTGGTTAAATTACATGATGATTCACCTACATAGCATAATTAAACGCATTGCTTTTGTTTTCTATAAAATGTTCTTTATAAACTAGTAACAATTATTTTTAAATGAAGTTTATATGCCCAAATAGTTGCAATTAATATACATAGAATATTTCTATATTCATTTAAATTTTTATAAATAACTGATGTATTAAACTGTTTTGTCTTAATATAACTTAAGTCTAGTGAGGATTCACTAAAAGAAAACAAATTAATAACAGCTGTTTCTTATTTTAGGCAATTACTCGTATAAATAGTGCAGTGTTATCCCAAAAGAGGTAAAGTTTATTTAAACAAAGTTGGAAGTCAATTTGTTGTTTTTATTATATTTACCAAATTGTTTTTTGTTAACAATACCCGTTACCAATGGCTTTTTACGCAATTGTGAATATAGAAGTCCTTATACTAATTATTTAAAAGCAGTTATGCTGCGATGGAGCTCCAAAAACATTTTCAAAATAATCTGTCAAGATATTTTGTAGTATAATGGGGTGCCATGTTGTTTTGGAGAAAAACAAGCAGATACATACCTAAGACAAGACGCTTATTTCGGTAAAAAGAAGTCAACGTATGGCCTTTTACATTAATTTACTCTGCCACAGTTGAGTTTGCCTTACTAACCCTATAAAATATTATATACGAATTAGCTGTCAAAAGTCTATCTACTTCAAAAAGCGTCTACTTCCGGCTCTGGTAATCTACTTTCGGTCTAAAATATTACCAGTGTCATATTCCAGTTATCCTTTTTGTCCGTATGAAAAAATATAAATACGTAAGTTCTATATAGGATTGATAAGCCAATTACGGTCTAAGCGAGATTCTACGTTTATCCTATCTGCTTTTTGTATAAGGGGTTAAAATCCTTATTAAGATCAAGCAGCATTTCAAAATAATCGTTATTAAGGTTTTTGTTATAGTAGTGTTGTTGCCTTGTGAGTTGTAGTCTGAGAAAGAATCGATCTTTGAGGCAGGGTTCATTTTACTGTTTTACCTTAAGCCATTAAAATGACGTATCAGTGTCTAGTGAATCACCAGTTTAAAGTGCCGTACCTTATGTGAAAAAAATTATAGCTTATTTCAATTATTTTTTACTTGTAATATTGTAAGTTGGAATAAAACTTCTTATAAATAGAAGGCAGACATTAGAGAAATTGTGGCGAAAGAGTTTGTCTTTCATTGTCTTTAATAAATCTAATCCGAAATACTAAAGTTCATATTACTGCCTAATGGAAAACATTGCAATACCCAAATCCCAGATGCGATATTCAAACTCACCTAAAAATACTCGTACGATGCAATAAAATCAAATTCTTTGCCAAATGGCTGTGCAAGTTGTTGTTTCTAGCATAACAAAATAAATATCTCGTCAACTATTACTTGGTTATTTTCATAGCGAACTAAACCATTCAATACAGGCAGGGCATAATAACTAAACCAATTTGTAGACTCTAAGGGTTTAATGTGTCCCTCTGCAACGAATATTTAGCAAATAACTAGCCTAATCGGTCCATCCTTTCTTGTGATTAGCGCGTATCATCACATTTAACGATTAATTTTTATTTATACGTATGTTATCTGACCGTATTTGTGGTAAAAACAGGGGATGACAAGTGGTACAGGATATTGTATGTTACCATGATACCATAACAGGTCTTATTTTGTCACATTTCGGACTGCAAAGCCATCTGAATATATAGAAATGAAATAACATTTTTACTAAATAAAATATATTTTTGATATCATTTAATATGTAAAATAACCAAAAGGCATCTCTAACACAATATATATATATATATATATATATATATATATATATATATATATTCGTCTTGCCGCTTTATCAATAACAATATCATAACTAAAAAACGCTTTAAGTTAGTGTTTAAATTTTGTGTATTCATTGTGAATTTAATTGTGAATCGTAATGATTCACGATTACATATTTATTCATTATTTCATTGTCAAAGAAAAATATATTATAAATAGTTTCAAAATATCACCCTTTTCAAAGTTCCAAACCAAATTTAGTAAAGACTGAAGAGTTAAACTGTTCCTGAAATAAAAAATATAGCTTGTTAATAGATAGTTTGATACCTTACGTGTTACGAATAAATAACAATAGAATAAATGCTTGTTTACTCCTGTAAAACTAAATCTGTATATTTATTGATTTAAGTAGATTTCATGAGAGTAGTAAAAACGTATTAATTATGATCGACACTGCCAGGTTACCATAAGGTTAAAAAACTTTTGAGTGTAAAATTTAGAGAAACAATAATGATCCTGAAACACAAATTAGGCTAAGAAGTCATTTGTTAAACTGTTATTAGTAGTTTATAGTTGTAAAGTGCTTCGTTTTCCGTTCAATTGTGTGTTTAATTTGAAAGCTTGTAAATCATAGCAATTCAGCAAATTACTGAGTACTAGAGAACCGGATTGATCTGAATTACAAAAAGGCAACCCATTTACACAGATGGGTTTTCACTTCACTGGATTGGAAAATTTCTAAATCAAACCTAATTTAAATAAAGTATAATTTTGTTCTGTATTGTTTTCATTTATTGTATATTTTTATTTTGCCGAATCGTAATTAAACGCGTAATTAAATGCGTAAGGTACGCAGTTATATAGTTGAGACGCGGAAAACATACAGGTGCACTTATTTACTACGTGTCTCAGTATTTAATACACATTTTTACTATACTAGAACATGTACCTCAGGCACATTATGTGATGGTTAGACATACGTTTTGATGGTATTTAGGCTGAATGTGTCCAACACTTGGCAAGCTGAAAATCAATGTTTTCCACCTGACAGTTTAAGAAAGGACTCCGGAAAGAAAAATAATATTTTACAAGTAACACTAGTATTTTGGCTACAAAACACACGCAAGATTAATGTTTCCATCAAGAAACATTGGGCTTGAATATAATAAAGCAATATATGTCAAAATTAATGTACAATATAAATAATAACTAGTGTCTCCTTAAAAATATCAAATGGTGAGGTCATCCCGTACCAAATTACCTTGCTAATTATTATTATAACCTCCAAAAAACCTGTCATTGAAAAAACTTACATTGAACTGTACACCACTAATTACAAGAAATCAGACATTTTTTAATAAGTTCTTTCCAGTATTGCAGGAAAAGATGAGACCATACAGTTATTAACATGCATAGGCAGTAAATATAATTAAGTCAAAACGCAAGATTACATAGGATCACAAACTAGTTAGAAGTCAACAGTAACGATAAAGGCAAAATGGCAAAACACAAAAAATATGGTATGTATGATATATTGAAATGAACATGGGTACTGCTGCCCATAGAGCTGAATTTTCTTTACTAGCAAGTTCCATGGAATCGAAGTAAAGTGGTAAATTAGAAAGGAGGTAGGAACTATTAATAAAAACCTAAATTTCCCTTTGTAATGCAGAAGGTTCATAATATACAGGTATCTTATTATTACGCTGTTTATTTCTATTTCCATTTATGTTTGCTAGTCTCGAGGTGACCATTAAGTAGATTTAAACATTTGTAATCAAATATTTGTAATTCCTGTTAACAAGAAATTAACCAAAGTTTTCCCTGCATCGAGGGGCAGGCTTACTACAGTACACTATCTGTTAACAAGTGCTTTCACGCACGTCATTTTTAAAACTCAAAATTACTTATTCGAAGATATTCGCACTAGACAGTTATATCATGTCAAATTATACCCTATGAATTCATCTTATTTTATTTCCTTAACTTGATAGCTTATTTGATGCTTCAAAATTCAGTCCAGGTCAGTTGGAGAGGACAATTTAAATAATAGATAGTAAAGCTACAAAGTACACGATATTTTTTTCCGTAGTTTTGAAATACTCAGTCTATAAATAAAACTCAGCCTAGTGAACGTATAGGAACTTTTAAACTTACAATCAAATATATAATACAATGTTGATATTCAACATAACCAAGGGTAAGCCTTGGGATCTATTACCGAGCGGTCATGGCCTTAACTCCTGGAGATGTCAATAAAAGTTTCAAATGGGAAAACGTTTAAAGCTTGGTACACTCATTAAAAACAGTCATGATGCCTCTGAAAAACGATAGAAAATTACATTTTCCTTTAATAGTTCAACTATTTTTATGTACTTAAAAAAATTAGATTAAAAACCAAATACAAAAATGATCATATCAACTACAGTTGTGCCAATACGCTAATGTTGAACAGAAATAATTTCCAGACATTCAGTGTAGTGTGTAGAAACCCCCTTCATTCTCAACTAAACATTCAATTTAGCGAACTGCTGCAGATAGTGTATTTTAGTAATAATGACGTTTCAGAGCCACCGTTGTTGTTATAGAACCCTAATCCAATTAATTCGGCATTGCCAGCATGGTAGGACTGAGAGAAGGGATAATCAGATTCTAAGGGAATAGTAGTAGTCCGGGTCTTCTCTAACAGCCAATTACTTCAAGATTATCAGGAGAACAAAACATGACTCAGCTCAATTATAAAACACATTAGTGAAATTTTAAGTAAGTAAACTTCTGTGAATATTCGCACTACATAAACAATGTTTGTTTAACCATACGATCAAAGTACAACTGACCTGTTGGCTAAAACATAGGAATTCATCTTTAATCTATCCATAACAGCTATGGGGGTAGATTTCTAACCGATCTTCACCAAATTTAGTAAAAGTTTTCCTCTTTTAATTACTAAATGTAGGTGCATTACTTCTACTATCAACTTGACCCCTATACAATATAACCCACAGTTCCACTATTTTTAAGCATCTTTAAGCCAGGAGCAATACAAAAACAACTAAAGGATCTTCAAGAAGTTTGTAACATAATATTTGAGTTGTCTCTAAGTTTAATAGATTTCAATCAAACATAGGCACATTGGACTAAAGCTTATGATATACCTTTTTGGTCTTTTATAATTGGAATGATATTTAATTAATTTTATTTAACGTAAGCGTAAGGTACAAATTTTACTCAGGAAGTTATCATTAGTCTAAGAGCACAGCAAACAACTGTATTTAAAGTGAACTTTACACATGGTCAACTAGCACCATTTTCGAAAAGCAACTGATTTACCATATGACTGAACGGGCAATTTAAGCTAATTCAGAGTAAATGTGAACTGTAAATCGAGGGATTGGCGAACATTCGACACTGTGTAAATCTGGCTGTGTAATGACAATGCTGCTTTAATGGACAGGTTTTTGAGTTTTCAAGGAATATTTCACCTTCTACATAAACCTCATATTAAACAAGTAGTTTAATATCTAAAACTAGCATTTCTTTTTCGAGCATTACATACTAAAATCTTATCTTTGTAAGCTGCAAAGACAATAGTCTCCTCAGAAATAGTTTTGTTATTTCTCGTAATATTTTAGATAATTTTATTTGTTACCTAGACTGAATTCTGTTTTGACCCATATAAGAATAACATTAAATTATAGAGTTACGCATTTCTAAACATTTGTAAATTTTTAAACGAGGTTCCAGAGGTAATTTCAACTATAAATTAAACATTAAATTCAGATATTCAGAGTAAACATTTAATTAATATTTTATTCAATATACTACACAATGTTATTAAAAAAAACCTGATAGTGTAACGGTTTAAGCATATAAAGGGAACTTCGTTTCAATTGCTTGCTAAAAATTCCCCAAAAACCTTTGGCTAATAAAGAAGGTACAATATTGATACTAGAAAAGCGGATTGTCATATTACCAAAATACAATCCTGGCACAGTTGAAAAAGGACTTTTGGTCAGTATCACCATCTTGAAGTATATGTCCACAGTTTCAATGTCGGTGCACAACGCCATGTTATTGGAAAAATTATTTCCTCATATTGGTGTAGTTATGTATAGAGACATTGTGGTTTTGTTTTATTGTAGTCTTAGATTTTCGATGACGTCCGGGTTTGAAACACTTGAGCCTATTATTACACTCCAGTACTACCAAACGTAGTAGGAAAGGGTTATATTATGAGTAGAACACATCGCAGGTTATACAATAGGCAATTTTGTAGCCCCAATGTTGGCAGTTAAAGCGTTAAACCTAAATTAATACACAAAAAACTTAAAATGATGACGGTTCCTTAGTATTAGGTTTTCGAAATGTACGAAGAGGACAGATACGCATTCTTTGAATAGAATGATTCAGTTAATGTAATATCTCCATAAAAATGAGAACTGACCAAAATTACCTAATCATTTAAACTCATCCATCATCAACAATAAGATTTAAATAAATAGTCTTTAATCTAAGGTGAATATACGGGTACACCCAAAATTATTCCTAATCCTAACCGAGGGATAATTGGTTTTATGTTTTCTAAAAAGTGAGATAGTGTTCCACAATCATATGTAATATTCCAATTACATATCATTTTATTTTGATAGTCATTATAGAGGGGTGATGGTCATCAACTTGGTTGAGCGTAATAATGATTTAACTAAATTCAGAAGAAATTGTTATCTTCGATATGATATGTATATTTTTCAGATAAATAATGAGGCAGGATATTGCGACACAATACAACTACGCTTGCGAAACTTTATTGGTTCCTTTACTGCAACATACAAGAGTACTTCCAGACGTCTTATACTACGGTAATATATACGAACCATTCTACCTTCTGTTAAAATTCACTACGTCTGTTTGGTTTAGTAAGAGATCGAATTGTAAGTCAAGTAAAATGAATTTAGTAAAAGTAATTTTGTCATAATAAATATCCATTGATGCATTCAATTGCTAGCAGAGAAAAAACTATCTTAATACGACTTTTGCGTTTGTGACTGAAAGCTGTGAAACGTGACAAATTGCACAATGGAGTGGAAGAGAGCCGGATTGATTTATCCATTTATATCGGACGCTGTAGTTTCATTTGCATTTACATCACGGGGTCGGTGGTCCCTAGTTACTCACATTCCTTCCTTTGTATTTTATTGTGTCGTTAATATACGCTTACACGTATTTGAGCTGTGTCTTTGTTGTGAGCTATCAGCTTGTCTAACGTATCATAACTCAAAATGAGGATATATGAGTTTTACATTTATACAAAATAAATTAATAAGCCATTTATTCTGCTTCCTCATATTGCGTAATTATAAGAATTATTGCAAAGATTTGTTTAAAGGCACTTTATTTTTATTTTTAACCTTCGAGATTGTAAATTCTCCTTTTTAAATATTATTACCTAAAATGCCTGATAGATTTTAAAACGACACTCTCTACCCAAACATTGAGGGTGGGAGCAACTAAAAAAATTCAAATGGGATGACTCATTGAGTAATACTAAAATTAACCTAATATTTAAGGTTAACTTAATATTTTTGTTGAAAATATTAAGAAAACCTCCAATGTGTAATATCCAACATTATAGCCTACCTTAAAAGCTACTAAGTTTTACTTGTTAATATAGCACTCTATTTTGTTTACAAACAAACAAAATTAAATAAATAAATATCATATTTATTTATTTTTATTTTTTGCAACATAAATATTCGTAAACGCCTTTTGAATTTATAGTGTTCTGAGATTGAAATAAACGTAGATTAGTAAGAATATAAAAGATGAAAATAATTTATAAGTCTAATAAGGATAGTTTATTGCAATTCTCATTACTTTTCTAATAACTTCGAAAGTTATACGTCTGAATAACCTCTCCATAAATTGTATTCAACAACAAACAACAACACAAACATTTATTTCAAAATTTCTCTTTAATACTAATCACTTTTCAAAACATTTTATGTATAAATGTGAAGTTGTACATATGGTTATCAAATAAACGATATAATTATGCTATATAAGGTTCTATAATGAAATCTGTATGCCATTTACGTCTTCTACTCGTTAGTCTGTTGCTGAACTTTCTGCAATTTATGCTTTATCTCCTCATGAATACAAAACAGATATATAAAAACTTCACTGTTATTTTTTTTAAACATTTTGGAATATTGATTATGTTGTGTAAACGTAGATACCAGAGATTAAAGTGAGTATGCACTACTTTTCTTATACTCACTTTTACTTGATAATTTAATGTTTTTTCTATTACTTCAAAACCAGGATGTGTCTGCCGCATGACATACTTGAGCAGGTAAAAAATTAAAGTTAATCTTCTCAAAACTAGAACGACTCGTCAGGCTCTTTATATTGTTCGTTTATTTGCTTCCAACTAGCTGTATTCCTGATACTGATGATAGTTAATTTAAGATCACTCCAAATCCGAAGAAGCAATAATTATAAAATTATAGTAATTAACCTAAATATTTGGGTAGTTAAGCGTGGATAGTGTGGGATAGTATATTGTAGTAAAAGAGTATCAAGATAATACACGAATAATCGAGAACGAAGAGTTTTACAGAAGTATTGTACTTAAAAACTTCTAAAAAAACCTTTTGAATAGTATATAATTTCAATCGTGTCTAGTGATGAGATTAAACCAGATACCACAATAATTATGGTTCATTGTTTAGGGCCTAATTAATTATGTGGTCTCTTTGTTATGGCGTGGATTACATTAATTTTAGAAATCTGTTTTAACAATCATACTACACAAATGTAAGATACCGCTACCAATTTAAAGAAAGGTTAACTTTAGTTGTTAGTTGTTGATACTCGTACAAGACTAAAATATATTAAGATATGGTTAGATAATGCATACATTATTTATTACGTAACTGTCCATAGAATTTCTTGTTCAAAACTGTGTATGCTCATTAATGGTATTGTGTTTCATGATATGGGTAAGAGTGGTTATAAATCTTTTAGCAATACGTTAGAATATTAGTGAATTCGCATACTTACAAAAACTACCAATTACTTAATGTCATTATTTGTAATTATACTGTTGCACCGTATGATTGATACATGGTACGTATTTAGATACTCCTAAACAATTATCCGAAGATTCATGCACACTTTCAACTATGTGTTTAAATAACTGTGGAACAGTAAAATTTGAACCTATAGTTAAAAGAACAAAATATATTTAATACTATATTCCGAAATGAGAATACACTTATCAATACTCAATGAAATATATATGGTGGCTTTTAAAAATGGGCCACCGTTGTGATCTTGGATACTATAAATTTGACAGGAAACTTGTACTCCCTAGAATGTTCTGGTATCATTGTGTTTTCTAGACAATCTGTAGTTCGTAGTTTTACAGTTTGAGCAACAATGTACAACTCCACCAGAAACACCGCTGGCCTGAGGACGACTCAGGCACTCACAAAGCAAAGTTTTAATTACATTGTGTGGAATCCCAGTGAACTTGAGGCTGAAAGAGAAACCAACAAATGGGCAGGAACCAGGAAACGTAAAAGTGAGCATTACTACACAGAGAGGACGCTCTCCTTCTGGTTGTTGTGAACCACTAAAATTTGTTGTACTCATTTTGTTCTACTTTTTAATATTTAACTGAGTTTTAAAACTAACAAAGCTATTAAATTAAGAAACTTTTTGCTTGAATACTTTCATCACAATTAATGGGTTCTTAGTTAATTCATTACATATTTACATTAAAGGGGTTCTTATTAAACTAATAATTTATATAAGTAACACGAAAACTCTTTAAATTAACATTTCCAAACTTTGCCATTTAAAATATTTCATTATAAAAATCCACTGAGTAATAAAGCTGAATAATTTTCATCTCAGGTTCAAATTGACACTTTAGTAATGTTTCCATACACTTTCCAATAGAGGAGCTAGTCCTAAATTGTTGTAATTACTAATATTCGTACATGGAAATTGGCGTATATTTGTATCTTGGCTGCTGCTAATGGGTCTGGGACTCTTCTCACTTTGCCTTAACTTTATTTTCTTCGTTATTTCATGTTAATTTATACAAATCTTCATTATTACTAAAGGTACAGAAGACTTTTAGTAACTTGAAAGATCCATTTAACTTATGCATCAATGCCATCAACAACATTAATTTTAACCGGTCTCTGTACATGTGTAACCAATATTTGAAATGTTTATTATGATCGTTGAATGAAACAGTATTGTTTCTCTAACTCCAGACAGAATACAAATATGATAATTGCTACTAGTTAGGGTGGTATAACACATTCGTTAACAGAGGTTACAGTTATAGGGAGTGGTCCCACTCCCTATATAATAACGTAGCATGGTGTTACTGCGCCACGTTGTAGCCAAAGTTTTATACTATTTCAAAATTATGACTAAATAAAAACTAGTTTTATTTTCCCAAAATTACTGAATCTCGGTAGTACTGACTTAGTTTTCTTATAACTTTGTACATTATATAATTTATGTTTCATTAAGTATAAGGTACAATTGCAGCTGGAACTATAAGTAGCAAGATTGTTATTTTCATCTGGCTATGGGATTGCTGGTATAAATCTTGTATTATGTACTCACAGATAGAAGCAAACCATTATATTTCTAAGCGTGACGTCTTTCGCATGACTACGCCACTGTCAAACTTTCACTCATATGTATGTGTGTGTGTGTGTGTGTGTGTGTGTGTGTGTGTGTGTGTGTGTGTGCGCGTGTGTGTGTGTGTGTGTGTGTTTTAATTAACTTATTAAGGTCTGCCATAATGTGCTAAAATATCATAAATTAGGTTAGTAATTAAGGACATAAGCATTTACGATACTATGGGTATAAGCGATAGTATAGGTATAAAATTTATAACGATTGATGATTTAAAAGGATAGAAGGATTTGGCAAATTTTCCATCTTTATACGTATATTAAAACACTACGTTTGAAAATCTGAAACCTACACTGTTCTTCAGGTACAAAAAGCACCTAAGACGTAATAAAAATTTAAAAAATAAAAAGAATTGGATCACTAAATTTTGCCAAATTTTAGATTTGACAGCATGGCTATTTAAGCTGAAATGTACCAAATTAAGTCTGCGAAAAGCGAGACATCGACAAATATTCCACACAATGACATATCGCCTTTTTAATGGCCCGTTGTAACTCCCGGAATATTTATTATTACCCTATATTATTGTAACTTAAGTTTCTTTAGCTGATATATAGATGAATTTCAATAATAAAGTAAGTCACAATAAGATAAGGCTATAAAAATCTGTATTACTACTCAGGGTGTACAAAACTTTCTAGCCAAACTATAAGATATTGTTCCTTACGATAAAATATTAGTTCAAATGAGGTCAAAATTCAAATTCACCTGTAGTATACCTCTTTCCGTCTATCATCTGTCTATAAAAGACAGCTTTATAAATAGCTTTTTACTAAAAAAATGTTTTAAAAACAAATCAACCAACCTTCATTATTAAACTATTTTATGTCAACAAGATAAACCTATTTAAAAAATTCTAGTTAGATTTGCAAATTATATTTGAAAATGCTGACCATTTCAACTAAAATATCTGAAAAGCACTAATTTAAAAAAATTCAAAATCTTACCTTTTTTCAAATTTAATATCAAATACACACTTTAAATGTTGCCATTGTTTGACAAATAACTCATTGTGTACTTATTGCAATTTGATTCCAACATTATATGTTTGATATCTAGTTCCTTCATAATAAAGTAAAATTTCAATGAAATAACACATAACATATAGAAAATGACTTTATATCTGGACACGAAACACACAAATCAACGCTCTTTCTTTCAATCTCATCATCCACGTAAATAAATTGAGTAACATAATATATACGTTGCTGTAACAAAAATTATAATGAAATTTTTAACCCGTAGAGCTTACAGATAATTTTAAAAACAACCATGTAAGACTTTTTTCCAACCTGTTGGAAATTATTATGCAAAAGTATTCCCTTATTGTAGTAAATTTATCATATGTTTATTTAAATAATTCTGCCTTTACTCAGCTATGCACGAACTTAAAATATCAAAAATTACTGCAACAGATTCTCTGATACGTGAAAGAAACATTTCATGTACTTTTATTTTGTGTTCACTACTACATCATTAGTTGAGATATCATCTTTCTGTTTTATAAATTTGAATAGACACCAACTTTAAACCTTATAAGATATATGTTTAGCAGTTATTTTTAAAAGAGTCTTTACAAACTTTACTATTGGTATTTTTAAAAAAGTATGGGTTGCTTGAAATATTCAACATTTTTATGTACTTTTCCTGTTGGTTAAGAGCCAACATTTATTTTAATTATTTATAATTTATTACAGTTTCCTGTTAAGAGCAACTAAGTTATTAATTAGAAAATGATATTATTAAGAACATTTGATAGACTGTAAAGGATCTAGAACGATGAAGAAACAACATGGAAACTTCTTAGTGAATACAAACAGCTGAATACTGTCCAAGGGCACCTGTTCAACAGTTCAGGTACTTATAAAGAAGACTAGTTATTACATGCAGAAATATAGCAGAAGTTGTTTTAATTACAATTTTAATGACAATAACGTATTTCTTTTGCTTTTTATTATTACATAGAAACATAGAACATAACATCATTTAGTTTAACTAAATACCGGATATATGTGAAGCATGTAATCAACAAAAAACTTACGAAATTATAAATATGTTTATTTTATTAAAGAAAATTAATGGCTTTTATCGGATTTTCAATATTTAATGGGTCTACTTAACTCTTTTATCGTTAATCAGATATCTATGCCATTTACCCATGCAAATTTACAAATAAAATTTGCAAAACTAATTCCTCAGCTAATCAATACAGATGTGGTTGAAAATCTATTAATAAAATATACTTGGATTGTATATCAGTTATGCTTTTATATGAATGTAAATTTCGTATAATAATAATAAATTAAGAAATTTACAATCGCGTACGCATTAAACATTTTTGTAGGAGTAAACTATGCGGTAAAATGTAGGACTACCATAAAAAATTACTTAAACTAAACATGATTAAATGTCATAACTTTCAGAAAAAAATTAATCATGAATAGTGTTATGAGGCATTAAAGCATTATATTCTTGTATGCATATAAGATTATCTGTAAGCTCTTCGAGCTAACAGTTTAGTTCTAGTTTTTGTCACAGTATCATATTTATTTTGTTAGTCAGTTTCTTTTAAGTTATAGCACAATATTATTTTTAATTCCAAGGGCTAAAACCAAGTAGTAAATAATGTTGCTTTATTATTAGAAATTAAATACAATCATACTACATTCTTATGTAGGTCATGACTCTAGGTTACGGTTAGGAACCTGGCGGTAGTCTTTACGCAACCACGCATTTAATTACTTTTCAAGTGTAAAATGTATTATTTTCTTTCCTACATTATAAAACACGTTTTGTACATTAAAAAATAAAGCATTTTCAAATATCTAAATATTACAAAATTGTTTTGCTTGTACCAGTTTGAATCTTGTAGTTTTTCATAGGTATGAATCATCAAAACTTTTTCTTTTGCTACTAATAGCCTATAAATTGATCTTGAACGCTAATCATGTATCCTCATTTTGAAAATTTAAAATTAAACTGATAAATCTATTTTTTTAATAATTTCAATGCATTGTAATCATCTCTTAATCTCAATATTTATTACAATTCAGTTAATACTATACAAGTATCTATAAAGCGGAAAAATGTGACCCTTGATTAGTCCATCCTGTAAACGTTTCATATAAAAGCCATAATACTATCGTTATCAAAGAAACATTATTCAGTAAAAAATTACAAAGTATTTTGTAAACGTGACAGACATTGTTTTAGAATAACTTGGAACTCACAAACTATTTGAAAAAACCTATGATAAATAGCAACTTCAAATTTTTTTATGTAAATGGGTATATACTTCGATTACAAAATTTCTTATAAGAAAGTTTTTGATGTGTTATTTAAACTGCTAATAAATTATTGCTCTATTAGTAGCTGACATTTTTCCAATTAGTATATGAATACTCGTGTCCCACTTCAGATGTCAATGATCTTCTGTGTTTGCTTTTCGATATTGAACTTTTTGAAAATTCATTATTTATACCTGGTTCATTTTTAAATTAAGAACCGATTGGGTATTGTGCCCGTCTCCTGTCACGTGACGTCCGTTCATGTTCAGCCACTCTTGAACAGTCCTCCACTACGCCGCCATTATGTTTCACGTCTCTGCCGGTGTTGGTTGTGTGGTTATACTGCTTTGTTTGACGTTATGTTAATCATTAACACCGATTGTTAAGCACTGATTCAATTCTGTTTTTAAATGCAAAAAAAGCCGTCCTGCTGAAATTCACCGGCATCTTGTTGAAGTTTATGGTGAGGGTGTAATGAATTATGAAAAAAATGGTTTAGGCTTTTTAATTAAGGTAGGACAAATTTAATGTCATGATGAAGAACGAACTGGACGGCTTACTGTTATGATTGAAGATTTGACACAAAAAGTTGACGAAGAAACTCGCCAAAACAGGGGCTTCATTAATGAAAAACAATCTATCTCCACAAGTTTCAAGGTCTGTAGTTTATAACATTATTAATGATACAATTCATTACACTATTATTAATGTTACAAATAATGTGTGCGAGATGGGTGCTAAAAGTGTTAAGAGGAAAACATAAAACAAAGCGTAAGTCACATTCTTTGTACTTTTTGGAGCGCTATTGTATGAGTACTAAAGTCACATTGTAACTGGTGATGATACATGGTTTGCCAACTACCCTTCAGAGACTAAACGTTAATCCAGTGAGTAGCATAACTCAAATTTCCTGACGAAGTTACGAAGATTCAAGTAAGAACCTTCAACAAGGAAATTCATTTCCACTGTTTTTGGAACTAGAAAGGCATACTTTTTATAAAATTTATGCTGGAAGAAATGAAAATAAATGCAGAGAGATTCAGTGAAATGTTATTGAATAATTGATATTCGTATTCAAAACGGCTAGGCCAGCTCCCTAGCGGCATTCTGCTTCGCGACAATGCTCTCGACCTCGTGGTACACAGCGTAGATGCAGCTAGACCCAAGTTTCGTTGGGAATTACTTCATCATCCACTAAACAGCCCTGAATTAGCACTATCAAAATATATTTTCCAGAACTCAGGAATTTATTGGGGGGAAACCATTGGAAAAATGATGTCATATTGAACAAAACTGTTACTTGTTTAACGGTCAGGCGGCAGAGTTCTTTGAAGGTGGAATGCAAAATCTGGTATCATGACTTGAAAATGTTTCCCTTTATCCACGACAAAACGGTTCTTAGTTAAAAATAAACTATAGTACTTTTTGGGTGATTATTGATAATGTGCATTAAGAAAAAAATATCCCTATCCATTCAACAAAATTGATTCATATGAACATAGAGATTTCTAGTGGCAAATATTTCTTCTGCTTGTAATAAGCAGTAAAATTTTATAACAAATCCTAGACTAAAACGGTGGTTTTTAGAATTCTAGAGTAAAACTGTAACAAAAGTAACAATGAAACGGAACGTAATATGGATGGTGATATAATCCTTGAATAAGCCTGTTGTTTAATATCGGTAATTAAAACATTATGGAGAGGTTTGAGAAGAATACGTTTATGAACGTTGCTGGTGTTGTGAGTTGATGTTCTCTGACACTATCTCTTTTTCTCGCTCTATTGTATCCTCTAACTGTGCTCAGTTTTTTCACAATAAGAGAAATGTGAGGTAATTCATTTATCGAGACTCTATATGGTGTGTTTAATAATAACGTATAATGCTATCATAAAATGATTAGTTAGATCTTGATTATATTTAATTGCAACACTGAAAATAAAGTCAAAATTACAAGAAATCAAATTAAATTAATAGGGTAAAGTAACACGTTACGTGATAACTTATATTTCATAATGAGGTAGGAAGTAAGACATCAGGCAGAACGCATTTCATCTTAGCCGAACAAATACGTATTGCGTGTAATATAGTTACATTAAATTGTGTGTTGATAGATAAAACACATGACTTATGTACGCATAAAACTGCAGTTTTAAATATTTCTCGCATTTTAAAAGCATTGTAAAACCCCCTAGTTTAATATAATTTTAATCTGACAACTCTAAATTAATTTGCTGATTAATACGTTTTAATAGTTTTCTTTAAGACTTTTTTATAAAAAAGAATAAATTTGATTTCATTGTATTTATATTTTTAAATCGTGATAGATAGGATTTTTAAGACCTATTTTCGTCTTTTTAGCAGACATTTTCAATTAGTTTCATTTCATTACCCAAAGGAAACTTAAGGGTTTTTCACTACAATTAAAATTAGATAACATCTTTACACCTTATCTATATGACATTAGTTTATGTCGAAACAGGATTGAATTTCACCTTTAAATGACAAAAACTCAAAAACGAAAATTAAAAACGTGTTTAAGAAAATATTATTTCCTTTGAAGTGTATTGTGTTTTCAATTGTATATGCTGATATTTGGGCTAAAATTATTAGAATTTAATAACTTCATTTTATTCTATCAAAGATATTCTACTTGTATAAGCGATAAAGTTGAAATTTGAGAAAGATATTTTCTTAGTAGACACAAACACTAAGGCATACTCTGCAGGAAGGTTGATATCTGATTGGTTTATATATGCCAGTAGAACTCTCATTTGGTACAGTAAAACAATACGTCTCATTCAAATCTCGGCAACCCAACGTATGTCCAATCGTGCATATCATTAACCAAAAATGTCTAGGAATTTGTGTAAATAGAGTTGGTCGATATGTTTGGTTTACTGAGGAGTATGAATTTTGGCCTTTTTAATCCTAAGCATTAGGGAAAGTTGTCTCTACCGTTGATTTGAGTAGGCAGGAACAGATTTAGCTTCCATTTTTTGCAAGATGATAACTTAGATAGTGAGTGCCTCATGAGATCTTGATATGGCCCCTAACCTTAATATTATCTATCCTGATAATCCTTTCGATCTGAAAGCAGTTCAAAGGTTTCCTCATCTTCTTACATTAGTGAACAAAAGCCATACTTTGCACACACAAACATCTTGAATACAACCAATTATTAAGTCTCTTAAACCTCCCTCACTGGATTTTGTCAACTTAAGTTTTCAGCAAAATCACAGTGGTTTGATATCTCAAATATACGCCTCCAGTAAGTAGCAATCCTTCCTATTTCAAGAATTTAGTCTAATGGTCTTAAAGATCATTGTCAAAGATGTTGTAACAAACTATTGAACCAAACACAATTGCACATTGCTCTAATACGTCAGAACGTGACTGACTGCTCACTGAGTAATGTTTATAGTAGGTATAAAAGACTGAGAGGTAGGTTTAAATGTACTGCCGAGAGTTACAACTACCTTTGTTATAAATTATTTTACTAAGTGTATCATATATAATTCCAAGTATGTCGAATAAACATACGTCGGTTGAATCACGGAATAGCCTCAATTTTCACGACAGACGTAAGTGTATTGAAGGCAGTTCTGTTATACCTCTATATGTAAAAGACAGTCTGGAATGTAAGTGTCTGAATATTTCCACGCTCTCGGACAGTAAACAGCTGTTTATATTCTGCTACATTCCCTTATATGTTTCTCAACCCATTGCCTCCCTATTTATTGCACTGCATCGTATGCTTGTTATTAGCCTATTTTAGTTACCGGAGTATGAAATTGTCCAAAAGCAAGGCATTTAAATGTTACGAAAAAAATATGTTTTATTAATAAGAACCTGATAGGACACTATAAAATTGTACCGTTGTCAATTGTTTTTCTGTCCATCTATCCGGATGAGCGATAACTCACGATAGAAAGTCGTAGAGAGGTTTAAAGGACAAAATGTAAAAGGGCAGCCTGTATACCCTTTTACTCTCTTCTTGTAACATTGCATTCTGTCAATTTGTTTGATACTCCGCTGTATTGGTTTATTTTCCTTAGAAATTAACAACGCTGAATATATACTAATTTTCAAGTAGTACTTTTACTGTAGTACTAATAATATGGAATAGGAAAATCCTTTTAAAACTTTTTAAAGGAAAAGATGCAAATTACTGCTAAGTTGACTTTCGTTAAATACATACCATTTAAAAGTTAGATTAATAATTATTTTTGTGTAAGAATGAAATATGCATCAAGTGTTGTATATTCTTTTACGCTGTTCGGAAAACGACCTTTTCATGAAATGTAGGCTAGTAGGTAATATTGAATTCTTACAGAATATGCATCTCTTACAACAGTCCAATTGCCATTCCCAGATAGAATAACTTCCATCTCAGATGTCAGAATCCAATTTATCACCTTTCAGTGGGATAATGAACACATCACAACAAGGCACCTCCACTGCTGCCATTGAGTGCTCTCCTGTTACTTTGGATTCTAGGTATTATCAAAAGGATAACCGGAATTTATTTTCCTTCCAGTTAAAAAATATCCTATTGTTTAATACTAGAGATCGCGGATAAAGCTACAATAGCTTTCCGTTATTACCAAATTATAAATTAAACCTAACACTGAAGCTATGCACTACAAATTTAAAAGTCCCGGACAAACATGTAGAGAGACAAATTACAGTAATGTTGTTATAGGTAAATCGCTTACAAAAAGACACTGGGCGATTTTAGTTCACGCAAGGTAGAGGAAATACCCCTCCGCCGCTGTGATGCCGTCCTGTCTCATTATCCCCACCACTGCTTGGCTCTCGCCCGCTTCCTCTATCCACTGCATCTTAGCGGCTAACCTCTAGAAATTGCTGGCTCCCTGGATACGCCTAAGGTTAAATTAGTCTGTTCAATTAATAGGTTACGCTTGTATAGACCTACACTAAAAATACAATACACCTATAGAATAGGTAAGTAGATGCAGTGTAAGCAAAATGGCGCGAGCGAGACACGACCCACACAGCTAATAAAACAGAGACGAAGAGATGCTAGTCACAATACACCTTGATATATTCCAAACTGTTTGAGATATCGACGTACAACCTTCACCATGCTTATTTAAATAATATTTTGGGGTTTTTTGGGTATAAAAATTGTTTAAAAGGAGGAAAGAATGGGGTAACTTTAAATTTTAAAATTGCAACCCCTATCTTGTAAAATGTCTTTTTTATCCTCCAATCCATTTGGAATATATAAAGTCTTATCGTGACTTAATTTACACCCTGTATAGTGTGAAGGCAGATAGTATTAATGCATGGTACTGTGGACACAAGAAAACAGTCGACCCAGCTAACACCAGAGCTTCTGCATTGTCTACAGCTGTGAAGTCTGCCAGTAGAGTGTATACCTTAATATTGGATAGTAAGGACCATTATACTTTATAACCTTTACATTTTACAGCGTAAATAGCCTTTATTACTTCAAATTTCGTTACAAATTATCACATAATAATGCATTTGAAAAACCAGTTGCTATATGTTTATATACAGGGGTGCTGAAATGTCTTGAAACGGTCTAATATATTCTGTACTCTTAAAAATACATATTTGTACAGTGCCATAAAGCATAAGGCTTTTTGATGCCTTTTTGAAGCCATAGCTCTTCACCATATCAGAGGGACGGCCTGTAAGGAGTTGGAGGAAAATCTTACATGTAAACATAGGTTTATACGGACTTCATTTTAAAGGGCTAGTCAAGTAAAGAAGAATGCCGGAAACCGCTCTAGAAAGGCTTTATCTGTTCCAAAATGGTGGTGGTTCTTAAATTTTAAACGGTATATTCAATAGAAAATTCAGTAAGTTTTAATTAGAATAATTTCATATTGACAGTTTTTTAGTGGTTATTAGGATAACAATACTACATATTTTAAATTAATAATATCTAAATATATAAAACTTATCCCGTTTGTAAACTTAATGAAGTAGAGGGTTAAAACTTTTTTTTTCTTTTTGTACTTTAAATCCCAATCATATATTATTTCCCTTTGAATCTAATATTATTCATACTTTGTTTGACATAAACTTTTATTAGATAACACTCAATTTTTATGCGGTTAGTCAATGGCATATGGCTGTTTATGGAAAATGCTACAGCATTACATGTTTGCTTTGTGCATTTCATTTGAAATTTTCTATCGTGAATTGTTTGTGACTAGCTAAGCCACTAAATATTCTCGAATTAGGCTATAATAAATAATTATAATTATTTCTAAATATATTCATAATATTGCAGAAACAACAGGCAGTTTGACATACAAATTCCTTTCAAATTCCATTCTAGAACGTGTAATCTTTATATATATATATATATATATATATATATATATATATGAATTCAGGTTTTAGAGAAAGTACATAATACAAAGTATTTAGTTGAAAAATTGACTTTCAGCAACACGTTACAAACTTGCACTACATTTTAGGATTATCAATAAGAACATTTAATTTCCTAAGGAATTTCTGCACTGCATTATTATGAGATCGTTATATTTTGCTCGGATTAACTTTAGGCTGCATTACGGTACAACTTGCTGGGGAGGTACTTTTAAATATTTATTGGAAAACCCAATAACTGCAAAACATTATTTTTGTGAAAAATATTGAAGAAAACTAAACGTGAGCGTTCTTTTCATCTATTTCTAATGATAAAAATATTACCATTCCAGAATCTCTTTATTTTTTAAATTCTTTTTTAACAAGAGTGGAAATATAACAACCGATTTGAAATATAGTACTCTTTTAATATTGTAGAAATGTTCTTATCTAACGGAGTCTTTCAAGAGAAGGATTACAATAATTGATTATTGGGTAAAGTTTGTCATAACAATTTAATATTGTCAGCTGGCAATTCCAGAGAAACGCAAAGTTTGGTGTTTAATCTCAGCTGGAGACTCAGCTACGAAAAGTCAGCTGACTAACAAATTCAACTTCCGCCTTCTGATCCAACTACAGCCATTGACTACTCAACTCAACTCGTTACTAATTTCTTAATGTTTATTTCCGTAAATGTCTACATCGTTCTTAACACTTTGTAAATATTTATGTTTTCAAATCTTTTTATTTAAGATTTTTGTTGTAAACAAGATAGTTGGTTCAATGTTTTAATTTTTTATACCCAACTCTATTGAATAACAAGTAAATATCAAGCAAATTGTATATGAAGTAAAATGAGGATGAAAGTATATTAAATTGGAGGTGTTGATTCTAGTGCGACGCTGGTTATAAAGTTCATCGATTTCAATCTCACGGCGATCGACTGCGGCTCTTAAAAACGGTTTTGATATTTATTGTTATAATGTCTTTCTTCATGTCTAAATGTTTAAGTTATAATACGTTTATTGACCATTTTCTTCATACTATACAGTAACTCGAATACATATAATCCTCCTTCACTCTTGCTTTAATAGTTTGTGTTTAGAACTCCTTGTAAGTTATAGGTTGATTCAAATATTTATACTCTTAAATTATGTATACGTGTAGTGGTTTTTGTTAACTAATACATAAAAATGTGTTGATAAATGAGAGCACCCCTAGAGAGTATGTTTACTTATTCGAAAACAGATCAATAAAATAATAGAAAACCTAAGTTTTAAAATGAACATACGAATATGTTAAATTTTACAGTAATGTTCCAAAACCATGAAAATCAAATCAGAAAAATATTAAAACTCTGACCTGCCCATATATTGTACAAAGGGTGGGCGAAAAAAAATATTAAAAAGCTTCCAGCCCAGTTACACATCTCTGACTCATCAATTTTCACCTCTATGTATTAATATTGAATCCCTGTTTTGTATAACAATATATTTAAATTCTTCTTCTGCACAGGTATCTGTTTGTATATTGTTATTCATAAGTCCACTTCATAAAACTACATCATGCACTGCAATGCCTATCATCTATGTCTTCCGGTTCAAACTTCACTGAAATACCGCTAGCACAATTAAATGTTAGTTAATATTATTATAAATCATATGAAACTCGTGGATGTTCTATATCAAACCTTTATCAGACCGTACATGAAAATTTAGTATAGAAATGCTTATCATAAACTAATATCACCTTGCAAATTTATCTCCTTATAAAATACAGTAGGACAATATTTTGGAGTATCAAATGAAATATGTATATTTTTGTGTAACGCTAGTAAGGGCATTGCTCTAGGTTACACATAATGTATCTTATCAATGAAATGAACTTTAAATAATATTTTTGATATCAATAAAATCAGATTATGTCATAGTAATACCTTGAAACGTTATAGTCAAACCATACTCGAGCAAGGTTTAAAAACAGAATTTTTGAGCTCATATCAACGTTAAATATTTAAAAAATTAAAAGTGGCCCTTCTTTCCAAAATTAGCGATGACTATTCATTATTCTATAAAAGATAAAACATTTAAAAAATAATAGAATAAATTGGCACTGTATTATTCTTTTGACTCGGTAGAAATATATAATAAATTTTGTTATGCTAGGTATATACAATTAACAGGAAAAATTAAAAGTGTGTTGTACAAAATTTTTAAAATATAGCATTTTGTCATACAATATTATGTATGAATACCAAGTTAAAGTGATTTCACTGTTTCTGTTTACAAATCTAAAAAATTTTCATCTGTGAACACCCACTCTTTATGTATAAACATTTAATCTAAAACAATTTGAAAATTAAAAACAATGAACAAAAGTGCACAGTGACCTCAAGAAGATTGGATTATTAATTTATTAGCAGTTTAAAATATGATGTACCATGTAGTCTATCAACTATCTTTGTTTAAAATTAATAATTTATGAAAATAAATAAACTACGAGTATAACGAAAACAAAATATTAGCATTGTGTTTATTCATAAACGAGGTATAACTGAAATGGGTGTGATTCATTGATGCGAGACGCGTGCCGGAGAATACAAATGGCTTTTCACTGTCACTGCCGTATTTTCGATCTTGATGTCCGGACACAGTCACGCCACCACAACAGGCGTTCAGGAGTGAAAGCAACATGAAAATAAATAATTATCCTTCCTTTTTTTATAAAATGAACGTTCTTCAATTTTACTAAGTACACATATTTTATTCAAATGTCCACCTCTTTGAATAAAATAGAAGTTACAATACCGAATCTTTGTTCACTAAAGCTTACAAAACAAAAGGTTGTGAACACTCAGATAATGCGATAGATGTTCGGTTGAAACAGTTTTGTTAAGCCTTAAGTATAATTTCAGTAATTTTAGTCCCACCTCTTTAATATACTATTCTTGAACACTGCAAAAATATCTATAAAATGTTACGATTAGTCAACGAGGAGAATTAGGAATTTTAAGTTTTGGGGCTTTTTATAATAAGAGCCAAAGGAAAACAGTTCATCATAAATATATGAAACTATTGAACTAGTTAATATGTGAAAAATACTACAGGGAGTCTTGTTTTTTCATTTATAAATTTTCCTTTAAAATATATTATATGTTTTATGTCACTCCGTAGAGCTACAATCTCTGCATACACTCCATATATCTGCAGCTGTTTCCTCTTGGTCCTGATTACAAAAATACCTACTTTAAATGCTTATTATACTTTTTGAGTACTAATAAGGTCTTTTTATTCCGCTGTGAAGTTATCTTTAAGGTTATAAGCGCAATCTTTCTTTTATATATTAAACATATATAAAAGAAAGATTTACTGTGTGCAAAGGGCCTTGGATGTTTAATTTGTACAAACAAGTACCACAGTTATTTTTTTTTTAACGGTCAACACCCATTTACATTTAGCATACCCACTTATATCGTAACATTTCATTCCAAGTGGCAGAAGTAAAATGGATTACATTTAAGTATTAACAGTGAGTGCAAACACGTCCTAAATTAAACAATATCTTTGTAACAGATTATACAAACTAAATAACAACAATTACAACAATAAAAAAACTATGGTAACAAGAAACTTGAATAAATAAATCAGTTGTAATAGGAACAATCAACAATGTATAACAAAAATAACAACGTAACTGTGGCAAGAGCTATAAAAAAGTAATAACAGCAAGAAAAAAAGGTGTAGTAACAATAGAATGGTCATGAATGACTGTACAGATGTATGTGCTTGTGAGGTTTAAGTGTAGCTAAGTAAAACGTTAGTCAAGATGGCAATCTTGAAAGATGCAAGGGATACCCGGAAGATGTGATAGATACATTATATAGAGAGACATTATATATCATCAAACACAACGAAACCTTCGCGGTAGAAATAAAGTTATAATCAAGATTTCCACAATTCAATTCGATCTTGAGACATACATTCGGAAAACATACATACATAAATACAGAAATTTCGTAAAACTCCTTTATAGGTCCTTTATAGTCCTTCTCGTGATATCACCCTGAGTTTTGAGGCTTTGCTGAACATTTTGTTCTAATATAAATAAACAGATACAATGAAGTATCAAAGGACCTGATGGAATTTTACAGTCTTACCAACTAATCAACAAAATATCATGCATATGTGAAAATAATATCATGTCAGTATACTCAAGTAGTTTTTTTTTTTTTTATTCTACGATTTGTTCTTTGCCATCATAGTTACCTGTAAGAACAATATCTAGAAATAAAGCTTCGTGCAAAGTTGATAGCCCATTTCAATCTAGAGATGTCCTGCGTACAGATACGTACATAGACATGCAATTATACAGAAAAGAATACATTACATCCTCCCGGCAGACAAAGAAGTAATTGTGCCATTTACCGAGTGATAGGCTTCAATGACGCTTAGCAAAATAACATGTTGTAATTCATTCTTATCTATGTGGAAATTGTAGATAATACCTTTCTCGAAATATCTTGCTACATAATATATTCACATTTTTATCATTAAGTTATTAGGTTTTATAGAAATATTCAAATAATAAAATTTATGATAAGTTAGAGAGTGGGTTGTATCACCAACCGTTAACAATGACTTTCTACTGAGACTTTACTGTTTCAATAAGGTACATGGCCTAAGCTACTGTTTATGTCAAATGCTAAAATGTTTATGGTTGTATTTACATTTTGCAAATGTATTCATTCTGTGATGTTTTAGTTCCTCTCATAAATACTTATGAGACTAATGGAAATAGTTCTGCTAACGATCAGATACACGGTGGTGGTGCAAGTCAGCCTAAATACTGACTTGAACCATCATTCAGATCACATTA
Organism: Homalodisca vitripennis; assembly: GCF_021130785.1. Taxonomy (NCBI): domain Eukaryota; kingdom Metazoa; phylum Arthropoda; class Insecta; order Hemiptera; family Cicadellidae; genus Homalodisca; species Homalodisca vitripennis. The sequence continues at coordinate 75,505,887 of NC_060211.1, forward strand.
CCTATACGTAGAAATGAAGCTTCGTTCAAACTTTCAAGTCTATAGGTCAGTTCGATTTCGAGCTATCGTGCGGACAGACAGAAATTAAATGTGTTCAGTACAACTAGTAATAAGATTTCGTTATCGTTCAGGCAACTAGTAAAAGTTGTAATTAGATATTTCCAGCAGCAGATCAGTAACTAAATTTGTAATTGTTTTCATTTTTTGAGTTAAACATTAATATAATACTGCCCGAATTTTTTAACGTCTACTAGAAAACATTTGGTGTTTTATAAGAAAAACTAATTTGAAACAGACTTTTATAACAGTTATGATTAAATAACATCTCTAAATCCTTAAAATTCAACTAATACTGTTTAAAATATGTATAAAACTGTGATTTGGACCATTTTAATTGAATTATTTTTCTTTAATCTATATCAAATGTGTATGAAATAAGAATTATGTAATTTAATGTCTAGACATTATGCTAAACTCTGGTACATATTTTATATTATTTGATATTTGTTGTGTTTAGCAACACAACTAAATTTTAAATTAGTTTAACATTTGCATTATTTATAATAACATCTTTCTATCACAAATTTGTATGGATTATTATAACATAATCTTTGTGTGTAACTATTTGTAAAAGTGACTCTATTTAAATTTAAAACCTATAATTAGTTTTGATTTTGTTCTCTTATAAATTGTGTTGAGACATTTTAGTATAAAGGTGTATCTGATATTTTCTTTAAAGAAGAATACAGACTACGAGTATGATAATTCTCCAAGATTTAAACAACGAGTCTGAACTTTGTGAAATATTGTGGGATTATTCCCAAGGTGGGAGGCGACTGCGAGTGTTATCGACATTGAGAGGCTAATTACCACCAAATGATATACGGGCCGCTTTCTACGGGCGTCTGATTGTAATTGATCGCTTCCCATTTAAAAAACCGCTATTACACAATGAAACACTCATTTACTGAGCGTCAGCTACGTCTATTTCTCGAGTGATTGGATAATTGTATTTTTCTGTCCATATAATATTTCAAGAACGAATTGGCCAATATACTTTGGTTATGAAGCTTTGTTTCTATATAAAGAATGTCAAGTTCAATGATAATGCATGCCATCCTTTAGGATTATGCTGAGTGTTAAAGAAAATGTTTACATTGGCAGCAATTTCTGAAACGGTTCTAAAATTTTTAATAAATGGTGGAATTAGCTGAAATAGGCCTATGAAAGTATCCCGGAACACTTTAAAATTTAGAAAAATAATGACAATATTTATGTTTCATAATACAAATTTAACAGACCCTAACGGCTGTTGACACTAAACTTTCTTTGAAGTTCTTAAAATTCGTCAAAAAAGCTGTAACATTTATTTCTAAGTATAAAGTTTTAACATTTGTTTAGTTTTTACCTATTCATCGTCAGGTACCAAGTTCAACACTCAAGGTCTTCGAACATGAAATTTGCATAGGAATAAATCAATCCGGCTCTTCCACTCCATCGTGCAATTTGTCATGTTTCACAGCTTTCCAACACACACACACACACAACACGCGCACGCACGCACGCACGCACGGGGAATAATCAATATTAGGATCTCAACGTTGTGATGTTGAATATACCACTGATGTCAACAGATGTTGGAGTATTTAATTTGAAGTGAAGATAGAAATTTAACTATGTAATATCATCTACAGGACTTTGCCTATACAGTTTCAACTTGGCACTAAAAGAGACATTGGGTGTTAATGACACAAATATCATTTTCCAGTTGAAAAGGGGTACTGTCACTATTTCTATCTAGCTTTGTATAAAATATTATAAATTAGTTTAAAGTAAGTACGGCATGTTTTTTATATTTTTAACGTATTAAAACTATTAATCCCAATTGTAATTATGATTGTTTTATTTAAAATTTATTGTATTAAAACTTAAAAGTTTAGGAAGAATGTTACAACTACCCTTGAACGTTTCACGGCAGTGAAATGATACATAGAAAAAATGATATGTATATGAATGAGTAAAATGAATTATAGAACTTTTAAGATCATTTATTACGCACAACTTACTTACATGTATGGGTCATCATATATAGAGTATACGTGCATTGTTTTTTGGTGACGAATTACTATAATTGGCTGGGTAACTCTAGAGTCTTACTCTAAATACCATTAAAACGAAACATTTGATATATTTATTTCCGTAATGATCCAGGTTACCCGGATACTTATATTATACAGATGCGATGACGCACAGGCTTTTACCTGTTGATTATTATATACTATGATAGTATAATTGAACATGTGGACCACTATAGATATTTAGGTCTTACCAACATACAAACATCTTACCGTGCATAGAAAGTCATCATATTTCTGTAAATACAATTTTTACACACACATATAGCAAGAATCTCACTCAAAAATCCAATTTACTCAAACATCCAATGTCCAACCAATCAGTGTTTATCCTAGGCGGTCTCCTTCCTAGTCGTATGTCAGAACTCGTTAGCAATATAAACTTTTTTTCACACTCAAGAGTGTTTTAAGGAATTTGTAATACATTTGGCATTTTAAGCATTTATTATAGAATCTGGCAATTTATTGATAAAGTGAAAACCTACCTGGGAGGAAAAAATTTTCATAGATTACCATCCTTTGTCTTCCAGTTCGGTATTAATCTCTGCCTCTAATCGTATACGTATTTACATCTTGGCCACGTGTCAGAGCACGTTTATACACACAAAACCATGCTTTTCCAAGATATAGAGGTATGAAAGAGCTAACATTTTCAACTTTTTGAAGGATTCCTTACTAAACTTTCTGTATTTCAACTGTGCCACTATACGAATCGCTTTTTTATGGATCTTAATGCTCTCATGAATTGATGGCTTGCACAAGTTCCCGCACACCAACCCGTAAGTGAGGTGGGTTAAATCAACGCATAGTACGCTGTCGTCGGAACTTGAATAGGGCAGGATTTAGCTAAGGATCTCAAAACATAAATTTTTGATGACAATTTTGAGCAAGCATGATCAATGTGGATATTCCTGGTTAGTCCTCGATCTACGTATATTCCCAGGAATTTCTAGCAATATAATCGAGACAACGCCAGCACTTTGTTGAGAGAGTGACCGCGTATACTAGATAATTTCCCGAGTAAATTCTACACGAGTAAGATCATAATTCTACCGGTAAACTACTAACGGAGTAAAAAAGGGGCAAAGAGACCCACACTTTGTCTAGAGCGAGTAACCGTTTACGTTAGGTCATAACGCGAGCAATTCCTACGGTACACTGACTGCGTTACAGTATCCTCCCTACGCTTTTCCATATGAGCAAATGACGCCATGGCAACCGTTCAATAGGAGACGATGTTAAAATTATCTTTAGAAAAGGTAAAATGCACCGAAATATTTTAAAAGTTAAATTTGCATCTTATTATAACTAAACATAATTGAAATTATTATAAACTACATGTAAAAACAATCTTTCATAGTTTTACGTGACAGAAACCTTGCTGTTTTTTGGACCGTAATCTGGGAGAGAATTGTACATTGAAGCGTGCCTGTGTCAACTTCTTCCCCCTTAAGGCACAGTAAGTATGTCATGCACAACATCAAAGAAGCCAGCCAATTTATTGTACCTCATGTGCAAACATTCATATCTTTGTACCTTGAGGTAAATTTTATAACTAAATCTAATAATATTTCCAACACATCTATTGTTTAATTCAGTAATTTGTGCAATCTCAAGTAAAAATTAAAAAGTAATATCGTCTTTGCAATCTACGCAACGCTTTTCTAAGATTTTGTAAATTTTAAGCATAAAGATGTGCATGTATTTTTGGTAAACTTGAGCATAAATAATCAGAATATATTTACTTTCAGTTAAATTTGGATTTAACATGTGTTTTGTAATTATTGTCATTATTGTTCCGAAATTTAAAAGATCCGGGAGACATTTACGATTTATCTTTTCATCAAATTCTTTCTCAAATATCATAGAATATTTAAAAAGAGAATTAGTTGAATAACTCAGCCGTTCTAGGTTTTAGTGACTAGCAACACATTTCACGATGGCTTGGTATTTATAAGGGTCTTGGCATAGCATTACCGAAGCTTAACATTCGAGGGGCTATCGATCCACATGATATATCAAAAACTAACTGACCTATAGACTTGGGATTTTTCTAAAAGTTTCTTTTTTATATAGATAATATTGAGTTTGATGATAGTTTATGGAATTCCATGGGCTTCAGCTGAGCGTTAGCTAATATTTTTATATTGGTCCTATGGGTAAACATAGTAGCAAATATAAAATAGTAAAATGAATTAATTTTTTACAAACTGAGTAAAATCGCATAAGATTGTAAAATGCCATATTCATGTAGTTTTTTTCATGAAATTTTGTTAAAGGGGAAAATAAGTAAAACGTACTGTGAAAATATTTTATTTCAGTGAAACCGTACACTAAAGTATCCTGCATAGCTTAGCAACAAATTTATCATTTGAACTAACTATTAAACCAAAAATAATGAAACCTTTTGAAAGGGTCATGTGGCAAGATTTCTAGCGGTTTATTTCATCTTTAGCTTCACATTTTGCATGCAAATTTATTTCTACATAGTAAAGAAGAAGTTATATCGTGGTGCATGTCCAACATGGAATTTATTTGGGCAACATTAAAGCCTATCACTCAGTGAGCTGACACAATTTATATTTTATTAATCGAAGGGATGTAAACATTTCTTTTTTGTAAAATTGTCCGTCTGCCTATCTATCCGCAGGACATCTTGAGAATAAAATGAGCTATAGATTAGAAATTTTGCAAAAGAACTCGGCGAAGCCTCTTACGCGACACGTGGATAATTTCGTCACATTTTCAAATATTTACATAATATAATGTAATGTACATAAAAATGTCATAACTCAAAAACGCTTTAAACTACAGTACTTTAGTTTGGTTTGTGTATATTCACAATTATATATTACTTCATTCTGAAAGAAAATTCTATTATGAATAGTTTCAAAATTGCACCATTTTAAAAGTTTCAAAACAAATTTAATAAAAACTGACTACAACTAGATCTATTCTTGTAACACAATAATATAGCTTGTTAAAAGACATTTTGATACCTCACTTGTCATGATGGGATTGTAAACAATAGAATATGTGTTTGTTTACTCATGCAAATCTGTATATTTATTGTCTAAAATTATAGATATCATGTATACGAATGTAAATAGGTGCATACGTATTTATTCCGAATGACTGTTTTGGGTGACCTTAAGACAGAACTTTGTATTTATGGTCGGAGCCTATAAATTATAGGAATGCAGCAATTGATTGAGCACTAGAGAACCGGATTGATCTGGATTACCAAAACACAAACAATTTACATTGATGGTTTGTCAGTTCAGTGGATCGGAACATTACGAACACAAAGCTAATTTAAATAAAACACATTTTCCACTGTATTGTTTTGATTTATTGTATGGTATTTATTTATTTTAATGCATCGTAACTAAAAAACTTCGTAAAGTAGACAGTTATAGACTGAGTTATATTATTGTGACAAGGAAAACATACAGGCACACTTCCCCGATACTACGTATGCACAGTATTTAAGTACAAACTTTTATTATGCAAGAACACATGTACCTCTCATTAAATAATGCTAGTGGCAGACATACGTTTTTAAGGTATCTTAGCTAAATGTGTCCCACACTTTACTAGCCGAATGTCAATGATTTTCCTGCTCCATCTGACAATTTAAGATACATTATGATTCTCAAAAGAAACATAATATTTGTATAGCAATACTATTGTTTTTGCTACTAAACATTGAATATGAATGTTTCCATTAAAAAACAATGAGCACGAGTATGTTAAATGAATATGTAATAGTTAATGTTAAATAAAAATTATACCTAACATCTCCTTAAGATTAACAAATTCTGAGATTCTTTCCCACTAAATTTGGTTCATAATTAAAATTTTTTTCAACCAGTCAACATTTTAAAATATGATTTTCAATGTTGGCATCAACATTTAAACGCAAGCCAGTTTAATTGTAAATTAAAAAGAAGATGGGTATCGGTCCCCATATAGCTTTTTTCATAATGTACTTCTAGTGATATTAAGAGCAGTAAAATTGTGTATTAAAATGAACATGAGTACTGATGTCCATAGAGCTTATTTCTAAGGGCATTGGCTCAATTCCAAAGGAGGTCAATAAACTTTATGATAAAAGTGCCGTTGAAAAGCAGTTATAAATTATATTTTTCTTGCATGGTTAATCAATTTTTATTGATTTCGTTTGTCATACTAAATTAAGATTTAAACCTAAATACAAAAATGATATGTTATAATTTTATGCAGTCATATCAACTAATTAGGTAATACAATGTTGCCTATACGCTAATGTTCTACAGAAATAATATCGAGACATTCAGAGTTCTATGTTGAAAATCCCTTCATTCTGCACTAAACATTCAATTTAGTTAACTTTCAATTTCATTTAGTTAGTTGATAGTGCATTTCCTAATAATGTCGTTTCAGAGCCACCGCTGTTGTTATAGAACCCTAATCCAATTAATTCCGCATTGCCAGCATGGTAGGACTGAGATAATGGATAATCAGACTCTGAGGAGGTAATAGATGTGCGGGTCTTCTCTAACAGGCAATTACTTCAAGATTATCAGAATAAAACATCACTCATTTGTTAATTTGTAAATCACATTTTTTAAATTTCAAATAAATAAACATCCGTCAGTATTTACCAAATTAACCCACTTTATTTATAATGTTTGTTTAACCATACAATCGAACTACACTTGACCTGTTGGTTTATTAAAGCGAAATACACGACATGCAACAAACAGATTTAATCTGAGTCCGCCCAAAAAAGTTATGGCGGTCATACTTTATGCCTGATCGTCACCGAATTGAGTAAAATTTTCTTTTTTAAATAAAGAAACTTCGGTATATTACTCTTACCTACCTACTTACCTTGGACCGTATGTAGCATATTTCCAAAATAAAAATATTTTAAATTATTTTATGCCAGTAGTAATATAAAAACAACTGAATGATCTAAAGAATTTTATAACATATTAATTTTATGAGTTGTCTCCAAGTTTAATAGATTTCAATCAAAAATAACCACATGGGACTAAAGCTTTTGTAGGTTTTTTATCATTGCAATGATCTTTAATTTCTTTAATTTATCTTAAGCTTAAGTTACCATTTATACGTAGAAAGTTGTCATTGCTCTGATACCTCAACAAATAACTGTAGTTATGGAGGTTAACATTACACTGATATCACAGCAAACAACTTTATTTATGTTAAAGTAAACTTTGCACATGGCCAACTTGCCCCATTGTCGAAAAGCAACTGATTAACCGTATGACTGAACGGGCAATTTAGGCTGAAACCGGAATAAATGTGAACTGTAAAGCGAGGCATTGGAACATTCCAAACAGCAACAAACTGGCTGTGTAATGACAATGCTGCTGTTGATGGATAGGTTTTGTGTTGCCAGGAAATATTTTACCTTTTACACACAACTCATATTGCACAAGTAGTTTGCTATCTCTTCAGCCATGAAATACCATAACCTTATATTTGTAAGCTGCAAAGACAATATTATCCTCATGGATAAAATAATTTATGTTATTCCTCCTAATCAATTAGGCATTTTTATTTATCAACTACATTGAATTCTGTTTTGATCCGCACATTTAAATTTCATAATTTATTTTACCGTAACATTAAGTTTTATAGTTTTAGGTAATTAAGCACTTTGACATTTGTAAATAAGACTCTTGGTGTAATTTTAACCATAAAGTGAACATTTAACTCAGATTAAACTAACATTTTTAAAACTGGTTGTAATAAAGAGCACAAATTTATAACTCTTTATTTAATATTGTAAATTTGTATACACAAACCTAGTACATGAACTTTTCAAGCCACCAAAGGGATGTCATTTAAATTTTTCGTTAAAGATTCCGCACAAAAATGTGGCTAGTAAAGAATAAGCTGATTAGAATGGAATAATGAGATTAGAATAAAACTTGCTTTGTTACATTAAAAAAACATATCCCTAGTGTAGTAAGAAAAATACGTTTCTATTAATATCACCTTATTGGAGCAGCCTACCTGTTCACAGTTAAATATTGGTGCACACTGCCACGTTATTCCACAAAGTGGTTCCTGATATATATGTAGTTATGTATACACACATATAAGCATTGCGGCACTTTTCATTGTATTCTTAGATGTCAGTGCTTTTTTGGCCCTTTCCATACCTATGACTTTCCAGATCTGAAACACCTTAGATCATTGTTAAACTTTAGTTACACTAAGCAATTTTAAAGCCCTAAATTGATGGTTAAAAGGTTAAGCGTAAATTAATTCAAAAATAACATGCTGACGAATATCTTAGGTTTTCTTAACCTCTCAAGAAGAGGACAGATACCCGTTCTCCAAAACGTACTTTTTCAGTTTTTTTTAACATCTCTGTAAAAATTAAAAATGTAAGAAATTGTGTAATCATTTAAAACCACCGATCAGCAATGAGGTGTTGAATGAAAAGTTATTTAAGTAAGGTGAGTGGACGACCGAAACTGTACGTAATCTTAACCGTGGGGTAATTAATTGGTTCAATAGTTTGTAAGAAAGTAGATCATGCTCCAGAGTCATATGTAATATTCCGATTATAAATCTTTATAATTTTGATAATTACGAAGAGAGATGACTATTATCAACACAGTTGAAGTTGATAGCGAATTAAACAAGATCTGAACGATCTTTTAGTACGATCAAGATTTTTTAGTATTTATCTTCGATATAATAAGTATATTTTGTCGGATAAATAATGAGACAGAATATGTCGACACAATACAACTACGCTTGCGGAACGTTATTGGTTCCATTACTGCAACATACAAGAGTACTTCCAGACGTCTTATACTACAGTAATATATACAGACTTTTCTACCTTCTATTCAAATACACTACATTTCTGTTTGGTTTTAAGTGATCGACATGTAAGTCATGTAAGATTGTGAGTTTAATAAGAATAAAGTTATCACAAAAAATATCCATTAACGTATTCAATCACAAGCTGATAGAAACTAATCCGACATTTGTGTGTGTGACTGAGAGCTGTGAAACATGACAAATTGTGCGATGGAGTGGAAGAGCCGGATTGATTTATCCATTTATATCGGAGAAAGCCATTTCATTTGCATTTGCATTACAGGGTCGGTGGTCCCTCATTCCTCACACTCTTTCCATTGTATTTTAAAGTTTCTTTAACGTACGCATACACATAAATTAGCTGTGACTTTAATGCGTGATATAATCATGTCACATGTATCAAGAATAAAAGTTATGGTAATAAGGGTTTTACATTTATCCTAAAGGAATTAATTAAACGTTTATTCTGCTTTTTCAAATTGCATGATAACAAGCGCCCATTGCCTTTTTATTCTACAAAATAAAACTGTTTTGTTTACTGTGAAATTGCACAACGCTTATGAATAATAAAGATTAGAATTTCAATATAAAATATTATGCAGAGAATTAATAAGTCTCCCCTACCTTAAGTTTTGAATGAGTGATATTTTAAACCTCGTTTAGCGATCGTATCACTTGGAATTGGATACATTTAAAACTACACTCTCCTCACCATAATGAGGGATAGGAGCAACTTAAAATTGGATACAGGTGATGAATTCAGAAATAAAAAAAAATAGTGAAATTAAACCTATTTAAAAACCAAATCAAAGTATCTTAAATTCCACTTAGAATTTTCTCGAGTGTGGCCCAACCGTAAAAATATACGACACTATTCTCAAGGAATCCGAATCAGTAGTTCCTTTGAATTCACGTGGATAGAGGGTTGACTTAGAACGACCACATGGACAGTGTTTTTGGTGACGGGTATTTGTCCTGAGGAGGCTGTCAAAATTTTACACGAGACTAGTACTATTAGCCGTTTATTAAGGCCTTTTATACCGACCTCTCATATGGATTTACACGTTGGGAAAGCTGTTCATACACCGCATTAGCAAGGTTTCTTAGACTAAATCTAGGTTTTAGTGTCATTAAAATCTTGAAACCAGAGAGTCGGGCTAGGCAGCTTTCAGAGGGCTGGGGCTGTTGATCTAACCCTGCCTCTATATGATCGAAACTTTTCTATACTGTACAACTAAAGGTAATTTCATACGTGGGCAAGACGTACACACTCTGTGAAACGCTCACTAGAGATAACTTAATAATTGGAAAACACAGATAGGTAACTTTAACACGCTTGCCCTCACAGACCGGTGTTGCCTTTATAACAGTCTCCCAGACTCTCCGAAGAAGCGAAGCACGATTAATACGTTAATTATCTTCTCAACCCGGTGGATGAATTCCTTCATAACAACTGGGAAACAGGTAATATATCAGGCTCAGACTAGAGGAGGTTGCGCAGCTTCTCTATTATAATAACTTAAGTGTTGTTTTTCTACAACATTTTAGGATATAGATTATGATGTCTGAAAATGGAACTCGCAGAGTAAAATTAGTCATACGCAAATACTCTTTTTACAGGCTAGTTTTATTTCTTTCTATCACAAAATCAAAATGTGTCTAACATATTACATGCATGAGCAGAAACAAATATAAATTCACTTTCTCAAACCATAGGTGGACGCGTCACACCTTCACATAGTTGGGTTTATTACCCAACTATGTGAAGGTTAAACAAAGTTGCGCACACATGATACAAAATTGGTAATTGGTAGTTTTACTGTTGTTGGAGTGAGCAGATCACTCCAACAATGAATAAGAAGTCACTATAATATAATAATAGTTAATAGTCCTAAATATTTGGGCAGTAAAGTGTGGATACTGTAGGATAGTATACTGTAGAACAAGACCAACTAGATAATACAATAATCAAGGAATTGTAATTACTTATTGTAATTAAAAAGTCTTACAAACCTTTGAATAGCATATAACTTTCAATTGTCTATTGCAGTGTAGAGAATAATGCAGATACCACAACAAACACGGTTCAATGTGTACTGCATCATTAAATTTGTGGTCTGTTTGTTTTGGCGTGTATTACATTAATTAAAACGTCCTCCTTTAAGCATTCACACGATACAAATTAATGTTACCATTGCCAATTTAAAGTAGCACTAGTTCTTTTACTTAAGTTGTTATACAATAGAAGACCACAATATCTTAAAATATGGTAGACAGTACATAAATTATTTTTTATCTGTCAGGAACCTATGTTCCAAACTATGTATGTTCATTAAATTCTCTTACAGTTTTGTGTATTTGCATGATTTGAGAAAAGGTGGTCAATGAAATCTTTAAGTGGAGTCAACTAATTAAAAAACTTACTTAATATCATTAATTGTAGTATTGCATAGTATGATGCATACATACAAACATACTCCTAAAAAAATATCTTTATATTCATGCACACATACAACTATGTGTAAATAGTTGTGGCAGAGTAAAATTCGAACTTACGGTTAAATGAATAAAATATTAAAGTTATATTACATATTCTACATACTACTACAATACAACGAAAAAATACATCTAACCACACGCAATACATTATAAAGGGTGGCTTGTTTAAATAAGCCACCGTTGTTATCTTGAAAACTATACAGAAATATAACTGACAGGAAACTATAAATAGGAAAGCTTTCTATTTTTTAAAGAATTAAAATATGTACATAAAAATATTAAAAATTACCGCCATTTTATAATTCAGTAGGCTGCTTTGTTTGTGTCTTATGAAACACCTGTACTTTAATTTTATGTTCAATTGGATACGTAATTTTAACACTATTATTAATGGTTTATTTCATACTTTCCAATGTCGTATGGCGTTTGACCTTTATAATAGGCGTAACTTAATATTGTCAACTTTAAATAGTATTACATCTGACATGGACTTTCGCTTGTATGAAATAAGTATTTATACTTTTTTATTCGGGAAAGAAGACTTACTCGTTTTAAGAAAGTTTTAGTTCGATCAAAGTGATTAAATGAAAAATTATGCCTTATTCAATTAAGCTTGTCTAATGGAAGTTTTAAGTTCCATAAATGAGATAATTTAATGAACATGTACGCATTTTGTTTTCGAAGGATTATAGCCAAACTTAACATGTTGTATTTATAGTTATGAGCATTCTAATGGACGCCTATCTAAAAATACATTTTCTAAAAGCAAGACTTCGTAAGGAATCTCAACATTTTGAGCTGTGACACCTTTGTTATTAGATAAATAATGTAAAAAGTTATAAAAAAAAAAAAAATTAAAAATACTTTTTTTAATCGAAAATAATAATAAAATTCAGAGTGTTCCAAAACAAACATAGTAACCACCATATTAGAAAATGGTGGCAGATTTTAAAAGTTTTATGCATAACAAGAAAGATTTCTTGTCTAACGTTTGCTGTTAGATTTATGAGTTTCGAAGATCGCAATAGTTTCCCATTAAAAAGTTAACTCTGTATATAGTTGTATGTACATTCAACCCTTTACTTAGCATTTAACCACTTAAATAAACTAACCATCCAGAACCATACAGAATGTTTCCATGTTCAGTCGTGTAACTCACTCAATACATTATGAAAAGTTAAGAGAGTTATTTTGTTATACAATGATTCTATTAACGCTTCAGATAGAAACTATGAATTTTTGAACGTTAAAAATTAAGAACGTCGCTGAGTAATGTTCTGGTTCTGTCAGGCGGGAGGACAGTTTGGGAACGCAACATAACTCTGGTTGGATTAGATCATAGACTGCGTAAGACCATTCTTTGTATGACACTAAGTGGTGGGCCGAAGGAGGTTCCACCTGAACCGTCTTCTTTGCTGCTCTATCGTTAAGCGAGCTCAAACCATCGTCACAGTCATCATCCACAGTATAATAGACGTAAATGACCTACGCTGAACCCAACATGAATGTATTTAGAAAAATAAGAACCAGATCAAATACTAGCACGAAATACAAACCTACCTTTCGTTAATGCATAATTTAATATTGTACATATTCAAATGACAACTCTCAAAATCTCCAGCGACCTATTTGCATCGTGTACTTTAAATCTCTAGCTACACTTAAATATGTGAATTTATATTTTGTACCTGACAGTGATACATACTGTGGTAAGACAAGTATTATATCCCTTTCAATTTAAACTCGTTTACTTAAAGGATGTTGTAATTGCTATTAGCTAGAAAAAGGTTCAGACGGTATATTATTTTATATTAAGAACATATGCAATATCATTACACCTTGAATATATATCATTCTATTTTCTCAAATAGGTTTGAAATCCAAGAACAATCGTGCTCAGTAAATACTTTCTTATTAGTTGAAAGGTCTTATCAGGATCAAATAATTACTGATTTATGTATTTGCTATGTTTTTTTATATTACATGTAATGAAACATTATTTATTTATTTGATAACTCTATACGATAGTCCATGTATTTATAATTCAAATTTTAAATAAAAAACTATTTACTTTTTAACTCTTTTGAGCAACACATTAAAGTAAATAAACATCCACCAGATTGCACCTCTGACGATTTGAAGTGCATTCATCTGGAAAACTTTCAGCATTGTTTTGAACAAAAAGTACAAACTTAATCGATAGTTTTATGAAAGTAACTTAAATTGCAAACGAAGTTTAGTATAATACTCGTATAAGAAAATAAAACAAGAAACGTACAACTATTCGTAATATAGAACATAAGGTGTAACCATTAATTAATACCTTAATCTTTATGAAAAGAAACATACTTCAGGTGAAAACATGAAGTAATTAAAACAATATTTAGTTCCCGTGTTATGCATCAATAAAGCCTTAATGCATCCCTTATAAAAGTTTGTTTTCATACCATCATTTCTCTTGCTATCGTTAAATCGCACGCCAATCCTTCGTCTAGGAAATTGATTTACTGCTCCTTAATTAAGACTGTTTACTGGTTGATGATCTTTTCTAAACCAACTTTTATATTTCAGCCTTAATTAGATTGTTATTCTCGTCCTAGATGTAATATAGATGAGAATATACTATATGTTCTATCTAAATTTGTAGAGTAGATTGATTAAACAAACTATTAATTTATTGTCACTAAATAATCTCTTTGATCAATTTCAAAGTGGTCAAAAAATGTTCTGTTTGAAATGGTTGCACGAATTTACGGCAATATCTATATAATTAATGTTAATGTTCATACAGTCAGAAGCCCTCGCCCTGAGGGATTATACAGATCCCCACCGATACAAGCCCTATCATACGTGCTCCCACAGTCCCAATGCTCGGACTCCACATTCATTCATCTACTTTATTCCCGATCTGCATTCCCAATAATTCTTATTAAAATCTGTTAACTGGCTGAGTTTTAGCGAGGCCTAGCACTCGAGGATAAAATTCATTTCTGTCTGTATGTCAGTATGTTTATGTTTATCTCTCTGTCTGTCCTCACGAAATCTTGAAAAATTAATGACCGAAATTGAATAACAGTACCCATGAGATTTTACTGAGCGTAAGTGATTATTTTTACATTGTTCTATAGGTTACCATGATCTCAGCGATTAAGTAATAGAATAATAAAACTTGTAAGAAAACTGAGAACAATAACTTAAGATTAGAACATGTAACACTTTCATTCAGAGAAGTATGTTAAAAATTAATACAGCCCAAAATTCAATATTAAAATTCTGTAATAATATTTAATGCTCGCGCACTCTTGCGTTCAGTTTACCTCACCAAAACTTTATTTTATTTGAACGTGCTATGAAACCTTAAGTAAAGATGGAGTGCTAAGAAAAGTTTCATCACTATACTTTAATGTTGCGTAAAACTTCACTTCACATTCCTAGAATGGTTTATATGGGCAAATCAAACTGTGGAATTTTGCAAAGCTCCATTGAGTCTACTATTCAATGCACTGGCACAATTTCTCTCTTTTCTTCTGGAGGGTTGTTAAAGTTTGTTTTCTCATTTCTGTACGTCTGCCTATCTGCCTACAGAACATTAAGAGATTGACCTATACATTTCGAATTTTGCGTGCAACCTTAACGAAACCTGTTACACGACACGTGGTGTGACATACTGCTACCTTCTTATCTAGGCTCTTAATGCTTATATCAAAATAAAATAACTAGCTCAAATAGAGTTTACTCGTTTATAAACTTAAGAACTACTTAAAAGATAAACTTAAATAAAGAAAAAGAGATAAAAAGGAAATATTACTCTAAAATTGTTAGGGATATTTGAAAATATTAAGCCTACGATTAAAACATAACACATTTTATTTTTAGAGACACACATTTTTAGAAAATGTCCATGTTTAGAGACATTTTATTAATATAACTTGGATAGTCATGTTTCGTAAAATCATATTAATAACATATAAATTTCAGTACGATGTTGTACTAGCTCGAAACCCACAGCACTTATGTAGTAAAGTGCGTTAGTGGCCAACTGTGGACAAGTGCGTTTCTGTGTGCAGTTATATGTCTATAATCCTTCAGGGAGTATGTTCGGAAGCAGATTGTCGTTTTTTAATTGTATTAGAGCATATGATGCAGTTACCTTTGATAGTTTTTGACTAAATTGGTCTACAATGATTAATTAAGAGATCAATTTTTGTTCCTTAAGTATTAAGGAGACAACAATCCTGTTTTAGAAGACATTTACAAAATAACTCAACTATTGATAGTAAAAATATTGCAAATTTGAAGGTTGCATCTTTTTAGTATTGTTCTAACAGGTTAAAAATCGAACACGTTTTTCTTATTCCACTTAGACTGATAAAACTTTATATATGAAAAACAATATATATCACAAGATCGTCTTCTTGTATAAAATATTATACATCAAACCAAAATGGCAGATTCAAGATAGCTGCTAAACCTCAAAACTGGCCTAACTAAAAGTAACTTTTATTTTATGGGAACATACAGATATGTATTAGATAAAAAGTAACAGTATTGGTTGCATTAATAGGCCAATATTATTAATTCATTTTGTGATTTGATATTAGTTTAATGAGTAAAATTCTCAAAACTTTAAACATAAAATTGAAGGATAAAGCAATCAATAGCCCGATCATCTGCAAAGAAATAATGAGTTCCACCCATGTTGTGGGGAGCAAACCGCACGTTATAATGCTAGCCGGTCCAGTGCTCCCCAATCAAACCGCTCTAATGAGAAACTAACATGGTCATGGCTCATTATCAGCCATGTCGACCTTGTTACTGAGACAACATTAGAGCTTTCTGGTTTGTTCGCTATTAATTGGTTTTGTTTCCCTAAAGAGTCCAAGAAGGTTTCCTTCTGTTACAGTCGTGTAATGAGTGTAGTTTTCATTGAACTAATGAATGCTATACTAGGTGATTTATTCAGTACATGCCTCATATTATATCATCAACTTTTTATTTTGTATTGAAATTGTCTAAGGCTATCGTATATTTATGTATATCACTTACCAGGTACTACTAATGAAAAAAGCAGTTTTTTAGGTAATGACTGAATTTGAATACCTTTATGAAACACAAAATTGATATGTCATTGCACCTTTAATGTTTTGATATATAAATTAGTATAGTATTCAATATTTAATGTTAGTAAGTATGATTGTAAATATAAATAATATTAAATCAAAACAAGGTTAATTTAAACATTGTGAAACTTATATGTTTTTGCTTGAAGAATATGTGATGAACTGCAATTATAATCGTGAAAAAATTGTACATATCTATAATTTATGAACTATATAGGTGGTGAATACAGATATAAATGTGTCCTCTATTGATAATTATGTTTATATTTACATTACCTCCATATCCGCTTACTTAATGCTATACCTCCTTCCAAATTAGAATGCACAAAGTTCCAGTCGTAGATTGAATATTTTATTGGCTTCTGGTGTCTCACAAGGATCAATTCTGTGGGCGCTTATGTTTCTGGTATAAAAATATGATCTTAATGATCGATTGTGTTGTTCACCCTCAGTTATGAAAACAGAGAGGAGAGAATAAACTGTAGGTTAAAACATTATTATGTACTGTGTCTGAAGGAGATGAGGGATAAGCGGATTCTCAGATTATAAAGTTCTTAGGTGAAATACTCATAAGTTTTATAGCTTCTGACTATTTGGGTTTTTGTACATTTTATCAAAACTTTTGCAAGTACAAATAATGTATGTAAGACTGATTTAAATGAAAAATACATCATAACGTTCAGAAAAGTAAACTATGGCATATGGTAAATTATGCAAAAAACGTGCATAAATAGGATTCAAACTCTCCCAGAATGTCCCGGTATCATTGTGTTTTATACACAATATATGGTTCGTAGTTCTGGAGTCTCAACAACAATGTACAACTCCGCCAGAAACACCACTAGGGTGAGAACGACTCAGGCACTCACAAAGCAAAGTTTTAATTACATTGTGTGGAATCCCAGTGGACTTCAGGCTGAAAGAGAAACCAACAAACGGGCAGGAACCAGGAAACGTAAAAGGAAGCATTACTACACAGGACGCTCTCCTTGTAGTTTTTGTGAGTTACTAAAATTTGTGCACTCAATTTCAGTTCCACTGTTTTGTATTGAATCGACAATTTAAAACTAATAAACCTATAAAGTATGATTAAAACAAATACAAATACTTTCTTCATCAATATTAATTGGTTCTTACTTAATGTATTAAATAGTTTTAGTTCTTAATAAGTTACGCGAATAGTTTTTCAATACATGCTTCCAAACTTTGCACTATAATACATTTTTATCACTTAAATTTTCTGAGTAATGATCCAGAATAATTTCCAACTGAAGTGTCACAATTAAATATTTCGTCGTATAGTAGAGTTTGCAAACACGCTTCAGTAGTTTAGCTAATTCTAAATTGTTACAATTATATTCATGGCAAATGGCGTCTAGTTGTATATTGGTTGCTGCTAATGGGTCTAGAGCAGTTATCACGTATTAGAATTAAAAATCCATTTTACTTATTATTTAGTTCCAACACTAAGCTTTAACCTGATCTAAAACATAATTGGTGAATTAAAATAAAACTAAACATTGTCAATTATTTTCTAGAGAACATCAATTAGGCTATTGTACATGTACTATTTTCATAAATTTTAACAGCTTATATTAAGCCTAAATGTATAATTTGGTTACCAATACTTGCTTAGAATAAATGTCTGTTATAGTCGTTGACTGACGGAACAACATTGTTTCTCTAATTAGGTATAAAATATGAATATGATAATAATATATTAATTAGATTAGCATAACACATTCACTACCATAGGTTGCAGTTATTTTAAGGGGTGGCACTCCCAATATATGAGTCTACGCCAAGTTGTAGCCAAAGTATTTAGAAATTATTAGCAAACCTAATAATAATCGTCCGCTGAAATATATATTGCATTAACTATCAATTCCAAGGATCACCTGACACAGCATTATTACCTAACAAGAGCATTAGGAAGAAATAATTTTGAGTAAATGTTGCTATGATAACAATAATTCGTAGTATGATGTGGTTGACAAAATAAATGAGTGCAAAAGTAAGAAACATTCACATACGTGTCAATACTTTATATGCCGGGAGTATAGTATAAAATTAGAAGAGTTGGTGGGAAGCAGGAGAATCGTTTTAAAACGCAGAAAACTCTTAGGTAAAGACTCTTAAAACGTAAACCATTATATAACACACATTACTCAAAAGACTGTGTTTAAGGTAGCACGTGATCTTGTCATTGAAAATACATAGGCGAGACAAAACTACCACTTTATATCTTAACTATAGAATATATATAAATACGACAGAAAGTCTACCATTCTACTTATGGTCTTTGGATTTTTATGTCCACTTTGGCAGCTAATATAAAAAAAGAATCAATTAGAAAAACCTAAAAGTTGTTTAATAATCAAAAATGTTTAAGCCAATAATATTCGTACTTACGCCATGACAATAGGTAAGTGACTAAAATATAGGGTTAGAGGCGGCTGCCCTTTGTACCTCGCCGTCATGGCCATCGACTTCCTGTTCTCTTTAGTTTATAATAATAATAATACAAGAAATGACGACATTAATTACTTCTCGGTGTTTATTTCCACCTTCGATAGTTCAAAAGTAGAAAGTTTGTGCTGTTGGCTCTTTTCAGTAACCTCGCTGGGGTTCTTTCTCTAGAGTCAGGGTTTCGTGCAGTTCACCCACAAGACAAGTAACATTCACTACCTTGTCGTGGCATTGTACTGCCTCGCTTTTTAATTTATAAGGTTTTTTTTTTTTTAATTATTAGGGTTTTATCCCTTAAGAAGTGCATCTAAAAATTTATTTTTTTTCTAAAATTGGTTTATCTTACAAATTTATATTTTAGAATTTCCTGTTTCCAACGATATATAACAGTTGAACATAATTTAACTGTAAAAGTTACAAAAAATTCAATTTTAGGAGAGTATGTCAGCTGTTTTCCAGCTATAACTCGAGCAAAAAACCGTCCTCAAATGCCACCATATATATATAGTATCATAATATATAATATCATAATATAGTGCTATGTTTTTTGTGGGTTATACTATTCCTCTTTAGAAAATAGAGTGTATAGGGCATGTGCTGAAGAGGATGGGGACAAGACTGAGAGCTCTAAAAGTAAAAACAAAAAAAAGTTTCCGAACGAAAAAGTCTTTAGGAGGTAAAGGGCGCTTGACAGATGCTGCGGTGCTCAAGATCCAAAATTAAAAACTAGGAAGCTTATAAAAAAATCAAAGTTTTATTGAAATTTTCTTTGAGCTAAAAATACTTTTGTAATAAAAGGAACCTCTCCACAGGCACTTGCCTCTAGAGGCCCTAGTTATTTTTGAAAGTATTTCTTTTAATTTACGAGTGTTTTTGTTTTAATTTTATTTACAAGAAATTTTTACATTTTTATTTAAGTTTGCTCATTAGGTGTTGTACATTGTGTATACATTTGGTTGTTTAGGTTACTTTAATTGATGTTTTTACATTACTTGTGTATACAAATCGTGTTATTGTAATATTTTCAAAAATAAATTCTATTCTATTCTATTTTATTCTATTCTATTCTATTCTATTTAGAATACATACATTTGAAGAAGTGGGGGAAATGAAAGAGGGAAGATGGGGGATGAAACCATCATATGCACCAGGAAAATACTAATGTAAATCATATTTACCTTGTCTATATAATAAAACTGAGTTTTTCTTTTTGATATTTTTGTGATATTCCGAAAGTTATATTTTTTAACCACACACTAATGTTTCCTTTTTTTATAACCAAGTGACGATACGACGTTGAACTTTTTTGCTTATAGATATAAACTTAGATACATCACTGGAATTAAAAATTTTAATCTTAATTCATTGAAAAAATGTTTTTTTTTAATTAGTTTAATTTTTATAAAAAAATTGTAAGATTGCTTTATTTTATTAAATTATAAAAACAGGACATGTCCAAATTTTAGTTAAGAACATTCCATATAAATGTTAGAAAGTCTGATCTTTCAAGTATAAAAAACAGAAGTCAACTATCTTTAGTTTTCTAGAAAAATGGAACATAAGAGAATAAGAAACAAGTACCGGGACTGGATGCCACTGACAACGGTACCCCCTTAAGAAGATGGTAGATTTTAATCATTGAATCGTATTGTTATACTTTGTAATAACATTTAACTTATTCTGTATATATCCAAATCTTCAATACATATAGAGATTTTAAACTCTAAATAATTGTAAGAAATTAAAAATTTAATGTACTAAGTACCAACTTTTATACTACTAGTAATAAAGTAAATTTTTAATTCCTTTAACTAAACTATATTAGTAATTATAACCTTATAATATCTCCCGGTGAATCTAACAATTTGTTAATATCAGTCCAATTTATTTGCAAATACACGTTACTTAATTAATATAAGAGTAAAAGAATCAATTTTGTCTTATGTATCGTTTCATTAAATGATACAAATGTTTATATTTGACAGAATTACTATTTAAGCTGAAATGTTATAAACGAGGTCTGCGAAAAGCGAGACATTGACAGATATTCAACACAATAAATTATCACTACTCTAATGACCCGTTGTGACTTTCGGAAAATTTTATTCCCTATATTATTGTAATTTAGGTTTTGTTAGCTTAAGTATAGATGTATGTCAATAATAAAGTATATCGTTATTAATTCATGATAAGGTAAAAGTTCTACAATGTAGCAAATAGCAGGTAGAAGAATATTTTGAATGTGCACGTAAAAAATACATACAGCGTACTAACGCTGGTTCTTTGGATCTCATCAGTTCCGAAAAGACAGTCATGACTTGATTAGAGCGTTAATAAGTCAGCAAATTACTATGATATACCTTAAAGATTAGACAATAATTGTAAATAGTTCGAGTCCGAAAATTTGTAACGAAGAAGTTTTAGAGTATTTACTACCTTTAGTCTAATTTGAATTATTTCAAATAAATATTTAAACTCACTACGTACAAACACAAACGGTCATCTAGTAAAACTTTACTTAATCTATATTTCTTATTATTTTAGATTTTTGCGAACCTTTATGAAATGCGATTAGACTCCCGCTCATCTTTCCTGCTCGAGTTATGAAAATATTTATATATGGGTGTGTGTGTGTGTGTGTGTGTGTGTGTGTGTTGCGTGTATTATTGCTTGGAAGAATACTCGACTCGTATGCCTATAAGAATGTGCTGAAATATTATGTTAACTTGAAAGACACGATTTACACAAAGATACATAAAATATCTTTATACATAGCTAGTTCATGTCTTCCTTCTTGTAGGAATATTTATCGAAAGGAAGTGAAAAGTATCAAATCTAACAAAGAGGTAGACACAGTAATAGAGAAAATCAACTGTCAACACGAACAACGTTCAGGGAGGTCTCCTTCACAATCCTCTCCAAGTTAAAACATTACCGCCATTAAACATCAGCCTCTTAATGGAAGCTTTAATGGCTTATTCAAGGACTCTACCGTTAGTCACATTACATCCCATTTTATTGTTACTTTCGTTAATGTTTCATTGTAGGACTTTAAAAACCTGACTTGTTACACATGATGCTTAATGCAAAACAGAATAAGGATTAATAAATTGGAAATCTCTGTTCGCATAAATCAATTTTGCTGTCTAAATTTGGATATAGTTTTTTTATTTAATGTCAATATTCACCAAAAAAAACAACTATATAAGTAATGAGTTATAATAAAATTACGATTTCCAAAAAAAACTCACAATCATTGAAGTGAATGTGCTTGAGTCTTTTCTCAATAACAACAGTCAAAAGCAGATGTTTATGGTATTATGAACATCTGTCGTATTGAGATATGTTCATAATATATAAGGCTCTTATGAGGGTTTCATACAATAGTAGCAAATTACTATTTATCGCAAATATTTAATTGCTTTTTATTTGTATGTTATTTCTAACACAATTTCGTGTAACATTTACAAAATACTTTTTTAAATTTACTGAATAGTTCTGGTTTTATAAAGAGACTATCCAAGGTTTTATATGAACGATAAGTTAGCAGATTAAATTGATATCAGCCTCATATTTATTTAATTTTAGAGATACTTTTATACGATTAATTTTAACTGAGTTTTAGTATATATTACGATTGAGGAATTTTTATAAATGAATTCAAATTATTAAAAGCCACAATTTTTTTACCAGATTAATCTTTCAATTAAAAGTAACATGCTCTATTGTTTTTAAGGTCAGTTTTTCGACCTTTAGTAGTAAAAAATACCAATAATTAGTTGGTGCTAAAGCATTTATGACGTTTTCGCCACATTGAAAAATGCAATATTCGAATCGATATACTTAAACCTAAAATTGTACGTACGTTTAGATATTTTTAAACAATTCATTTGGTAATATATGAAAGTGTTTTAGTATTATAAGAAGTATATAATATAATATAATACACTTTACATACATTTTAATTTTACGTTTTACCCATTTATATGAGTTTAAACTATGCGATAAAATTTGAAATTAGAAGAAAACATGTTCATAAATTTGAGAAACAGCATTCCACATGGTCCAAAAGGATCTTTTTCGCTTACTTCAAGAATGGCAAAACTTTCGGATTGGGATATCAATACTGTGGGTAGCAGCCCCCACTTTTCTAAATTCCATGAGGAGGTGTAGCGGGCTCTATATCTCAAACATGACATCCGAAAGAAGCTCTAATCAAACATTTTCCAGTCCAAAATAAATAGGAGATGTACTACTTCGTGGTTTGGCTAACATCAGCTTTTAACACTTAGGAAGCTCCACCCATTCTGAGTCATCCACCACAGTATGGTTAACCTAGCGATCCACCCTTTTACCCAAATATCTCTATATTTGAGGATACATGCATGGGTAATGGGGGATACGGGTTCTCTGAACGGCGTAGTTTATTGTAAGTAAGTTACGTGTTAATTAAACTCACAAATTCTTAGTTTTAGTACCACAGTTTCACCTTTATTCCTCGATGTGCTTTGTAAATAGAGATGATATTCAAATTTATTGTATTTTTTTATTTAATTCAAAATTTATTATTGTTTTACATGATCTAAAAAATTCAAGTTTTATAATGAGTGCCGATGGCCGAGCGGTCTGTCGTTGGACTTTGGGTCTGAGTTAGAGATAACGCAGGTTCAAAATTTGACAGGATTTAATCCTGTCTGTGACCATTGCACTTTTTATCAGTACCATTGGCCTTGTACTGTATCGATTCTCCCCCTTATTCTGTTTGATAAGATTCTCGCACAGGCCAGTGGCCCATGAGGGCGGACAGAATAAGGCTTAAAAGGAGATCGGCCTCTCCTTAAAAAAAACAAACAAAAAAATTAATTTTAGTAATGCACAATATTATTCCATTAATCTCTTGTAGTATTTAATTTAAACGAGACAGGATTTTTTGAATTTTTGACTGAAACGGTAATAAAAGTAACAATAAAACGGAACGTAATATAAATGGCGGTAGAACTCTTGAATAAGCCATTAAAGCTCCTATTAAAAGGCAGAGGCTGATGTTTAATGACGGTAATGTTTTAATGTGGAGACGTTTGTGGAAAACATCCCTGTATGTTGCTGGTGTCGAGAGTTTATGTTCTTTTTTAATGTCTGTCTCTCGCTCTATTTGATCCCCTACCGGTGCTAAGTGTTTTTACAATATGGGAGATGTGAGGTACTTATTTTATCAAGACATTTTGAGGTGTGCTTCATAGTATCTTAGCATGTGATCACGAAATACATTAGTTAGTTCATATATCTTATATATATAAAAATCTTGAGTCACGATGTATGTTGCCAATAAACTCCAAAACGACTGAACCAATTTCAATCAAATTTCACATGTATCCGTAATTTAGTCTAACTTAGAAGATAGGATAGTTATTATCTGAATTATTCGCTTATGTCGTGAATATAAACGAATAAAATGAAGAAAAGTTTTCAAAGCGCCTGCACATTATAACCTGCAATTCCGAGATAGATACGTATATTAAACAGTGAAACACTATTTGAAGGCGCTAAGTTATGATGTATAATTGTCTAAACTAAATTTTTGGTTGAACTTAAAGGTTGAGTGGTAGACCACTTTGTAATAAAATACATTATGCATGTACAATACATTTTTGACATATTTTCTTGATCGTGACATCAAGGTAAAATCTACATCGGGGTTGGAAATATAATTTACTTCAACCAGAAATGCTCATATGCGGGCAAAACTTACGAAAAGCGTGCGAAGCCGCGGGACATATATCATCATCAAAATCGGTCCAGTCGTTTAGGAGTTCAGTCACTTACACACGAACACAAGATATATATATATTTTGTCTGTGTGTTGAAGGGGATTCGAGAATGGTTTATATTCACAATTTGGTCCTATTTAAATAGTCTATTTAATTACATTTTTATTTACAAATTGTTGTTGCTATTGGAGTGTTTTACATTGGATTCGGCAGATTGCGCTACGACACGTAATATAAATTTAACTGATACTTAACATCTGTTAAACACTTTCAGCTGAAGTTCATCAAAGAGGCAGAAACATGCGTTTACATTTAAATTTTAGTGTATGGCCTTTTTACTGTAGTTATTGAAAAGCAAATGGAGATAACATACTCTTGCCCTAATACTTTAAGCATATACACCCCTAATACATATTTAGTGATCGGTAAAAAATATCAAAATGACTTAATCATCAAAATTTAACCTAAGTTAGAACCCGAAACCAACATATGAGACAGTTGTTTTGGTTAGTGCAACAGCATAAAGCAATTGTGGAACTGTAAATAGATTAGACCGGGGGTGAATTTAAACGACCAGAACAGACTCATATCGACCGCAGCAAATTTTTAGTTGGACGATACACTTTCGTCATTGGGGTAAAACGGCTAACTCTCATTGTTACTGAAATCGTAGGAGCACTTCAGTAAATTATCATGGAATGTTGGAGGGAATACGAATCTTATAAAAACTGTTTCTTTTTACGACTTCAGGACCCCAAATTCTTTAAACTTAAATCTAAAATAGATTAGGAAATTGGAATAGATTTGAATGACTATAGATTATCTCAGGAGTGTTTATTATTTCATAGATAAAGAATACATGAATATATATATACTGTCCGAGTTTTCAACATGAAAATGCGTGCGAAGCCGCGGGTAACTGCTAGTATATATATATATATATATATATATATTATTTGTTCAGTATTATAAAACTGCCAAATATTTTGCTTCTATTTCTTGAGCAACGAGGTTAGGGAAGCAAGAAATAGGCCTTTGGATTTTTTAATTCATAAACGTGCTATGGATCACAAATAGTTATACACCGGAAGGAATAATAAGGATTACATCAATACTCTGCTGGAGACAGCAGAGCTTGTTTTATCGCTGTATGAAAAGTATCCCTTATGTTGCCTATATATATTTAAAATTATTGAAAATTTAATATTAAATATGGTACATTATTCTTACGCATGATATCTCGAAACTTGGCAGTTCACTTATTAAATATCCATTTGTCTAATTTTTATTCTAAAACAATTTAATAAAAACCAAGAAGTATGTTTCTACAACATTTTCAAAGTGTAAACACAGCCCATGCAATGTTGTTGATGATATATGAAATATCTTAGAGTTCGTGTTTAAAACTTTATCTATAAATTGTAATTACAAAATTTTATTGGAAACAATAATGATAGTTTTAACTTTTATTTTTGTTTTGAATTGCGTTATTTTAAGTTACAGAACACGAATAAATCATATTGGTGTGGAGATTCTTTTCCGCCTAAACGTATTAAAGAAACAAAATATTTCTGTCCACAATATTAAACAAGAGCCCACCACAATAACTCAGCATTATTGCTATCGCATCGGAATGTTCATAACCTACATTGCTTGACCTTGACTATTGTGATAAATAGCACAGCCTCGGTTTTCCATGAACGTAATTTAAACATTTTTGGAGATACTGCACACAAATTCATCTAAACACTATCTTAGTAATAGACAAATTTTATATTTAGATCATGTTAAATCTATATTATTCAACGATTTTCCAGTAAATACGAAGGGAACGTGTTATAGTATTCCTACTTTCAATTAATTCATATATTTGATAATTTTAATAAACATTTAAAATATTTTATTGCATGTAAATAAAGTAAGTAGGAATAAAAAGACTGATAAATATACATAGAATAGAAAAAAAACAATGTCCATTCTTTGCGAACAGATTTTTTTATATTCTAAGATATTAATTTTTGAAATAATTATTTTTATCCAGTTCGTGGTATATTTTGTGGCTGAAATTGATCTTTGTAAACAATGTATCTGAATTAAAAACTTAAGCATATTTTTTGTGCGTTCAGTATACGAGTTTTATGTTAATTATTTAATGCGGGTGAAATAAAGGAGAGAAATCATCTAACACAAAGTGGAAAACACACAAATCAACAGTTACAGCAGCTAAGACACACAAATACGCCAGCAGAAGGGGCGAGGATAAGCCACAATATTGAAATGTGTGCACAGCTCCTCTGCAAAGGAGATAAATTCGATTATGACATCTGGCGTAACATTGTTCCACCTGGGGATATCAAAAATGTATTCCATTTAATTAGGAAAATATAAAAATTGTATTAAATCCTAATTTTGTACTTGGCATATTCTATCTATAGCTTTGCCTTGTAAAGTTTAATCAACTATAAAAATATATATATATATATATATATATATATATATATATATATATATATAGTTTACTAATACAAGCTAAGAGATTCCACACCATCTATCGCGTGTCAGGATTTCCTTATGTTCCATGCACACTGTGAAATTGATAGTTATAAGCTGTATGATTGTAATACCATTCACATATTAAAATGTCATATTATTATTGACATAGTTTTATTAGAAATTTATTTATTCTGTAATTTTCTCATTGTCATCCTCGTTATCCACAAGGCCAATGTAAAAATGTTAGGCAAATCCCATCGAGTAAAATGAACGAGGAATAAAGTCTATTGGTCAGTTCGATCTCGAAATGTCGTGCATTCAGACATAATGATGGAAAGACTCACAGACAGACTTTAAAATGTTTCTAGCCCCTCGAAATATTATGGCTTTGCTAACGCTCAGCCAACAAACTTTTGCATTTTTTTATTTTTTAAAATGAGTGAAATAAAGAAAATAAATAGTATAATGCGAAGTAAGAAGCGCTCCCTACTCAATGACAACAGTGAAGGCCAGCAGCAGGTGTTAGAGACAACCCACAATATTGAGATATATTCACCACGCCGCTGCAAAGTGACATTTTGGATTTTGACATCTGCGACGAAACGTTTACCGCCTGGAGTTTACAAGTAAATGTAAACCGCTTCAAAAATTTTAGCAAATTTATTACACAGTGATAGCTCACACAAACATTTGTCTTCCAATTCAAAAATGGTAGATTATTAAAATAAAAATAGTTTTATACAACCCATCTAAACTATAAATTTTAGAATATTAGAAAAATGTTTAACTGACCACCAAAGAAAGTATTGTTGGTAGAGAAATTATTTGTGTTGTTAATTAAAATTTAAAGCTTGCAAGTGTTTAAACATCATCAATACTGTAAAATATGGCAGCTAAAATTAAGTGGAACAAATTTTATTATTATGCTATCAAAATAGCTACTGAATGTGAATTTCATATTTACAGTTGTTTTGCTGTTATAAACATATAAGTTGTTTAATTGAGCAAGACGGTAATAGTTACATAACGTATTCGTGGATCAGCGGTGGTTTGGTTCTTGTGGTCGAACTTGGGCTTTCGCGTATGATTGAAGTGATTGACATTTTAAATCTGGTAGAAATAGTAATATGTATTAGCTCATTTTTAAAGAGACATATTTTAAAGCTTAATATAAATAGAACTACAATACAAATAACATTGTTATAAATTACTATACATTAATTAAAGATAAATTTTCTATTTTCAAATATTTTTACTTTAAAATTTAATTTCTTATAACGCAATGCAATTTATTATTGTTTGTAATTTTATCCCTACAATCAATAATTGAGTTTAATTTAATGTTATCGATGGATATATTTATATATCTATGTTTATATTTATATATTGAGGATTATGTATACAATTTTCATTTAGTTCCATCTCATTATATAAAAGAAACTTTAAAAAATCTAAAATATATTTTGTTAGAATATTATTTTCAATGAGTACATTTTGTTGTAAATTATATTTGCTAATGTATCCCCTAAAATTATTAGAAATTAATCTATCTATCAAATATTTACCTTAGACTTTCCGAGTAGACAGAAAGTTGGTATTAGGGGAAAAAATAATGTATTTTCTATTATTCATAACTATTCCTTTGACTGGAAGATGTTGGAACAGACCTATCCTCTCCTTACCACAAGGTGACATAACTAAGCCAGTTCCCGTATTTCTCCTCCTGGGATCTTGACAGGAGGCTGTCGCTTCCCTTCATCTTACCAATCCTGAAAGTCCTGTAGTTCCGGAAGCCATTTTAGGTCCTTTTAGAACTAAGTGTAATGAGAGATTTCCTCATCTTCTTGTCTTAGTAAACACAAGTCATACTAGGTTATGGTTCATCTCTCACATCTCAAACTCCCCTCCCCTGGATATTTAACAAAACTTTGAACAAAATTAAAGCGTCACGTTCTAGTAACTTTTCACAAAACATTTTGTAACATCAATGATACGCATATAGAAAGAGGTGTTCCTTACTATCTCATGGATTGACTCCATTGGTTTTGATATTAAAATAAAAAAAATATTTAACCAAAAACCGTTACACTTGCCTTACTATATTAGCTAGTGACTAGTAGTTAGTCACTAATTAATTGTTTTAGTATGTATTGTATATTAAGTTATATATTATTAGATAAGAGGTAGATTTGAGTCTAATGTTTAGAGTTAAAACTAGCATTGTTATATATTTCGTTATGTTTTTGTATTAAAGGTAACATAGATAAGCTCTTGATATTGTTCTTAATTTGTTGTTATTAAAATAAAATAAAATATTTGCCATTGAAAAGATCAAAACCATTATATGTAAATTTACTCTTACTCTCCCTCGATTTACCTACAATAATGACATCATACAAATGTGTATTTAAGGCACTTTTGTAAAACCCCTATATGTAAAAGACGGTCTGGAATGTAAGTGTCTGAATATTTCGGCGCTCTCGGACAGTAAACAGCTGTTTAAATTCTACTACGTTCGCTGATTTGAATATTATTCTATTTTCTCCCTATTTCCGTGGTCCTACAACATATGTATGTTATTACCCTATTATTCCAGAGTATTAAAAAACTATACAAAACAACGCTTTCAAAAATGTTATATGAAGAAACCATGTTTTAGTATTATGAACCCAATAGGCTACTATTGAAATTGTGTCCTTCACTATCAGTCTGCCTGTCCTTCTGTCCGTATGTGCTAGAAAGGTCTTGAAGACTAAAGTTAATTCTTAGGTCCTTCCTATTCCAAAGAGAACCCCTATTATTTGTTTAAGGTCAAAACATAAAAAGACAGTTTGTCCGTTGTATATTAATTTGTTCTCTACATATTTCTTTCCGATACATACTTTTGATACTCCGTTGTAATGGTAAATTTTATTTAGAAAATAACAACGCTGACTAAATACAGATTTTCAAGTGGTAATTTTAAATAATTGAAAAAGAAAGTAAATTGAAAACTTTGAAAGTTTATCTGATATTGGATTATCTTACTATATAGAAATGTTATTTATTGCAAATGTTTGTTTAAAAATCCATAGAGTATAAAAAACATATCTTAAGAATTATACAAAATTATGGTTTGTGTTATAATTTTATTAAATTCGTTACCAATTAAATGTTAGATTAACAGTTATTAAAGTTTAATACGAAAATATCAACAACTGTAATTGCTTTATGTTGTTGAGAAACACAATGTAAAAAATGGAACATTTAATAATACTAAATTCTTACAGAGTTTCGCAGCTCTAGCAACGGTCCAATTGTCATTCCCAGATGGAATAACTTCCACCTCAGATGTCAGAATCCAATTTATCACCTTTCAGTGGGATAATGAACACATCACAACAAGGCACCTCCACTGCTGCCATTGAGCGCCCTCCTGTTACTTTAGATTATTATTTCTTTTTTTTCAGATTCTTTTTGAGAAAATTTCATTCAAGATTGTCCAAAATATGCACTATATTAGCGTTACATGACAGCGTCAATACAATTTATAAATCCTTACTGTCCTTTCTATGGTTAATTAGAATATCTAACTAAAAGTATTTAATATAAAGCAAAATAAATACTACCAAAACAATTAGCCATTTACAGTTACATCACTTTTTAATTTATCATTTCATTATAGTTCTATGCTTCCTGCAGTTATGGTAATGTTACAAATTTTCACACACACAATTGCTGAAAAATATTTTTGAAACATTATAGAAGCTAAAAACCACTTATCCACTCTAGGTGAGTTCAGTGTTAATAAAAGAAAGGCTGCTAATTTTCCTTGGAGCTAACAAATGGCTTGGCGTTTCATACCAATAAATCATCCACTTCCTAGACAGAGGCCAGAAAACGCCTCAAGTAGTTTACGTATCACCAAACTGGAAAGTTAACCTAACACTGAAGACACACTCTAAATGTAAATGTATGTAAAACATGAAAATTATGTAAAGTTTATGTATGTGTGTAAATCTTACTCGGTAATTAAAACAATTATTGTTAATTTTTTATCTTATTAGCAATTATGTAATACTTGTATTATATATAAAGACTTTGGTCTATTTGATATTTTCAATGCAATAAAGTCCACGTAATACCACAAAGTAAAGTTTAAATACATAATGAATATCACTTTCAACTCAAGGCATGCAATTTAATGGGCTAAATTAAAGTATGATTTTTTTAAATATTTAAATAAATACTAATGCCGTTAAAATTATTCATAATTGTATAACTTTTTTGTGGTACATTCAGCATGATGGACTCAATTATTTGCTCACATTTATACGGGTCATGCAATATTTTTTATATAAAATATAATAATTTATTTAAAAATAATAATTCTACTGTATCTGGCGCCTAATTATGTTAAACTACTTGAAGGTGAGCTAGGATAGTTGTGTCTATAGATAGCGTGTAGACGGATAGTACTTAGGTGTTATATTGTGGACATAATTAATTCAGTCAGCAGAACTAATACCAGAGCTTCTACATTGTCTACAGCTGTGAAATCTGGCAACAGTGTATATATCTTAATGGTGGATAGTAACATTATATATTTTAGGGATTTACCACCCGTTATAACTTCGAACTTTCCATACAAATTTAAATGCATATATTACGATATTTATGAAACTAGTTGAAAAAGTGTTCTGTAATGATTATAACATTTCCAAAAAAATTGGTAATTACAGTGTTAAATTACCGATTATATTTAATTCCCATAAACGTATTTCAATCACCAAGAACTAGCAATAGGAATGCTAAAAATAGTCCAAACTTGATACACTAAAAAGTTTCATAAATATGACGACTATGTTCGTTGGCCAGCTTGAAACGCTATTTCTGTGTAATATGTGTATAATACACTAAAACAATTAGAAGTTTATTATCTATAAACTTATAAAAAATAAAAATGTTTTAGAATTTTTATTACATTATCTAAACACCATAAGAATAAATTGATAATATTGTACCTGCTATAAAATCTAAGTACTTCCTCTGACTGAGCTGGAAGGACTATTTAATAGTGAAATATTATATATATATATATATATATATATATATATATATATATATATATATATATATATATATATGTAGATTGAGAATCACTTATAAATCTAAAAACAAATCTGAATAATAAATACGTACGTAAATAAATAATAACCACACGCCCCCATTATATCTATTCTTCTAATTTACAGGTATTTGTACACGTATATTTATAAATTTTTACTATTGCATACATTTATCATCACACGAATAGTATTATTATTCTGTTTAAATGTATCAAAACTTATTTAACTCTGTTCAAAGTACGTTATAAAAAATATGTTATTAATTTAATAATCTTTTCTTTTCATTCTTATAATATGATTGTTTGGGCAGAAAATGTTCAATATCTATCTATATAAATATATTAATTAATATTTATTTTATACATAATTTACGTAAATCAACAACCAAAACGAGTTTATAACATTTAACTCACTTATTGTATTGGAACAATTATTAAGAAACTTGCCCCATCAATAGACAATGACTTTATCTATGTCAAAAAATAGAGACCCGGCAAAAATTCGATAGAGAATGACAGTGTCAAATCACATGTAGGGACGTTTAATATTAGTCAATAGCTCAGTTCATAATTGAGATATCCTGGGGATCACACACAGACAGGACATAAATGCCAGCCCTCCGGTAATGGCTCATCCTAATCTTATGGAAATAAGGTTATGCGCAATGTTTTAAATACTTTAACAAGATACATTATCTTATAAATATCACTAATCAAATATTTACTGAAAGAAAACAAACCTTGTTACAACATTACTAAGCTCAAAGGTTGTGAATCAATGATAACAAGGGAAAGGTGACTGGAAGTGACTGATGCTAGCATCTTGATTTCCATCTGTGTTTTTTACATTTAAAATTTAATTTAATTAGTTTAAAGTATGTACATGTTACCATGAACTAAAAAATATGTAATGTTTTCAATAAGTTCAATAAGACCTAAAAATTAAGTACTATTTAAGTAACAACTCTTAATTAAAATTACTATACTAAATACGACATGAATTATAATTAAAATAATTGGTTATTGTTTGTAGTTATTTAAATATAAATCGACCCATTCAGAGTATTAATATAGCAATTTTAAAACCTACCATAAATGTTATTTGAAATTTAGTTCCTTCTTTATCTAGTGTGAAGTTTCGCCAGGTGTGAAATATCTTATCATTACTTCATTTACAGCTTTTTGTGTACCAAACTAAAGCTGGAAGTTTGGTTCTCATATATTAGTAAAGTTTAAAGTGAGCAAACTTTGCTGACATTCAATGGAAACTTAATCTTATATGAGGCCACAAGTTTCAGTGTTACGATCACATGCTATACTTCTAAATTAAGATTTATTTGATAATTTTTAAATAATATTGGTTTAGTTACCGAGACCGGCTTGGACCTTTTTTAATTACTGCTTAAAATATTTGAATGTTTATTTATTAGAGATAGATTTGAGCTCTAGGTTTGAAATTTTAATTAAAACCAGTTAATATTATTATATATGCTATCATATCACATTTTACAATGATCCATACCCCTTCATGGTGTTGGTGAAGTTTTACATTGAAAGAGGATATATTGAGAAGCAATAAGTCCTTGAAGTTTATATGATACTTTATTTCTACATAGGCAAGATCGATAACTTTTCAGTTCCTCATCTAGAAGAAGAGGATCTCTGGTGTACAGGTACTTACAATGCTTTTTATCATTAGTCAGCTTCTTGGATTATGGGATTGACCATATCCCTCCAGGATTTTGTTAAGATAACGCATATAGCCTTGAAATGTAGCGAAGCCTATTAAGCGACACATAGTACGAAATGTTTTTTAAGCACATTACACTTGGAAAATGTTCATGGGAAGGCTGAGTGTGAATCATAGTTCACACACAATGTTCGCGTACTAAACACAATTTTCCTGAGTACCTAATTAAATATGTTTTAGTTGCTGAGACTTTATGAATTGCTGATGGAAACACCCCGAAGTGAGAATAAATGACCGGATCTATTTGTATATCTATCGTACGTAACAACCTGTATATTTCGGCATTCTATACTCATTAGGTGTCCTATAACTGAATCAAAAATTTGAGTCTTCTTCTTTCATATTCATAAGTGTTACCGGAAACATTCAGACTGTAAACGAAAGGAAATGTTCTGTGTTTCTGGGATTCCTAAATATGACTTTGGCCAGATCATTGTAGTATACTCAAAAAGAATGTAGATCAAATAAATGTATCATTTAAAAATTTAGTGATCTACATCATAAAAGCCCATATTGTTCCCTGGCTGTTGAAACCTACTGCATTTGTTAAAATATGATTAACAGAGAATATACTACAAAACATCCTGAAAGAAATATGTTATTTTTATTCTTCTGCATTTATTCCCATTAAAATATAAAAGATAAATTTACACAAAAGTTATTTTTTAAATATAATCCCCAATTCTAAAATTTAAAAAATACTACTATTTCCATGAAAAAACAGGTTGCAAATGTACTACTGTCGTAACACTAATGTCTCCAGTTTTGGTTATAAGTACCTAATTATATTGATGCAGGGATGATAGGATCTAGAGGCTGGTAGTAAGGTAGTAGTAGTTAAGGTACCAATGCCAAAAATAAACATGAAATCATTTAGCACTGCTGTATTTTTAATCTATCCTTTTATTGGCACGGCAGTGAAGTAATAAGGCATTCTGACATTAATTTATTTGAGTTTCAAACTATGAGTAGGTGATTTTTAAGCGATATTTTGATTAAGTTGTACTTAATGTGTGACTATCCGTATATTTAAGCTTACTCAATATTTGGAAAATTTTAAAGTTTTACAAATGTTTTTTTATTTATTAATTGTCACATCAACACTCATCGTACAGAATTATTAGATTATGAATCACGTTAAATCACTTTATACAATTTCCCATTCTTATATTATTTTGTTATAGACTTGCACTGCATCAATATTGGAGAGGCTTAATGACAAGGCAGTCAGACTTAGTGGACTATATAACCAAATGCATTTCATATCACAGTTAAAATGGTATTGTAATCTAATTGTTTTATAACAAGATCCTGGACACTATTAGTTGTAACCCATTACATCAAATGTCATTACATAGGCTTTCATTAGCGAACACCCAATGTTTATGCAGCTAGGCATTTTAGCGTTTATCATAGAATCTGGCAATTTATTGATAAAATGAAAACCTACCTGGAGGAAAAATGTTCATAGACTACCATACTTTGTTTGTCTTCCAGTTCGGTATTATTCACTGCCTCTAATCGTATACGTATTTACATCTTGGCCACGTGCCATAGCACGATTATACACACAAAACCACACTTTTTTCTGGAGTTCAATTAATGCTCTCATGAATTGATGGCTTGTACAAGCTCCCACACACCAACATATAAGTGAGGTGGATACATCAACGCATAGTACGCTGTCATTGGAACCTAAATAGGACAGGATTAACTAAGGATCTCAAAACATAAATGGCTGATTACAATTTTGAGCAAACATGATCAATGTGGATATTCCTGGTCAATCCTGGATCAACGTATATTCCCAGGAATTTCTAGCAGTATAATCGAGACAACGGACTTAGTTTAAGAGAGTGACCAAATGTGCTAGATCATTTCCCGAGTAATTCTACACGAGTAAGATCATATTTCTACCGGTAAACTACTAACGGAGCACAAAGGGGCAAAGAGACCACACTTTGTCTAGAGCGAGTAACCGTTTACGTTAGGTCATAACGCGAGCAATTCCTACGGTACACTGACTGGGTACGGTATCATCCCTACGCTCTTCCAGACGAGCAACCGATGCCATGGCAACCGATCAATAGGAGACGATATCCCAATTACCTTTAGAAAAGATAATGCACTGAAATATTTTAAAAGTTAAATTTGCAATCTTATTATAACGAGACATAATTGAAATTATTATACACAACATGCAAAAACAATCTTTCATAGTTTTGCGTGACCTTGCTGTTTTTTGGACTGTAATCTCGGAGAGAATTGTACATTGAAGCGTTCTTGTGTCATCTTTTTTCCGTTTAAGGCACAGTAAGTATGTCATGGACAACATCAAAGAAGCCAGCCAATTTATAGGGTACCTTATGTGCAAACATTCATATCTTTGTACCGTGAGGTAAATTTTATAACAAAATCTAATAATATTTCCAATACATTTATGGTTTAATTTTTTCATTTGTGCAATCTGTAGTAAACATTATAAAGTAACATCGTCTTTGCAATCTATGCAACGCTTTTCTTAAATTTAAGTTTAAAAATATGTATGTATTTTTTGAAAACTTCAGCAGATTTAATCTAAATGTGTTTTATTTCAATTAAAGTTGGATTGCGTTTTGTCATTACTGTTCCAAAATTTAAAAGATCCAGGAGACATTTTCGATTTTTCTTTTCATCAAAATTTTTCTCAAATCTCATGGAATATTTAAAAAGAGAATTAGTTGAATAACTCAGCCGTTCTAGGTTTTAGTGACTAGCAACACATTTAACGATGGCTTGGTATTTATAAGGGTCTTGGCATAGCGTTCCCGAAGCTTAACATTCGAGGGACTATCGATTCACATGATATAATTATCAAAAACTAACTGACCCATAGACTTGGGATTTTTCTAAAAGTTTCTTTTGTATACAGGGTGTCAATTAAGTCTGGAACCTCTTTTTTAATTTTTGAACCATAATAGAAAGAAATACCAAAGTTCACACGTGATTACTGGTGATAGTAACGCACATATCTGCCCAATTACCGACTGGATAATCCCTTTGGGGGACGGTCCACAAGGAGTCAGACAAAATTCTTAAATAGCAGCATAGGTCAAGTTTGGTATCAAATTAAAGATCTTACTTAGCAGAGTACAATGCCGCAAACCGGACTTAAAAAGGTGGATTCATTCAGTAGTTACAGCTATTTGAATTTTAAAACAATTGAACAATGTAAATTATTAAGTATTACAAGTAAACACCAATTTTTAAGTACCTGTGATCAAAGTAAGTGTTCAAAATGTTCCCCTCCCATCATCTGACAATGTAGTAATCGAAGCCAGGAATCAATAATTATTACCAATAACACAACTACTGTTAGAATGTAAAGTGGCAGATTGAGTCATACACAGCATCCACAGAAACTTAACGTTTGGGCAGGTATTATAGGAAACCAAAATTATGGGCCCATTATTTATCAATGGTAATTTAAATGGAGACTCATATCTAGCAAAGCTCCAAAATGAGATAATTCCTGCACTACAAGCTGCTCTTGGTCGACAATTTCAAAGAATTTATTTCCAACAAGATGGCGCGCCACCACACTTTGCTCTCCTTGTTAGAGAATACTTGGATACAATATTCCTTCACAGATGGATTGGAAGACATGGTACAGTAGAGTGGCCTGCTCGTTCCCCTGATTTATCTCCGCTGGATTTTTTTCTTTGGGGATACCTCAAAGATAAAGTTTATCGTACTAAGCCTCGAGATTTGGCGCACCTAAGAAATCTCATAGTCCAAGAAGCTCAAGATATTCCTCGTGACTACCTTCAAAATGCAGTGGATGGCTTTTACAACCGCCTAGGACATTGCCAGACGATGGTAGGGGAACATTTTGAACACTTATTTTGATCACAGGTACTTAAAAATTGGTGTTTACTTGTAATACTTAATAATTTACATTGCTCAATTGTTTTAAAATTCAAATAGCTATAACTACTGAATGAATCCACCTTTTTAAGCCCGGTTTGCGGCATTGTACTCTGCTAAGTAAGACCTTTAATTTTCAAACTTGACCTATGCTGCTATTTAAGAATTTTGTCTGACTCCTTGTGTACCGTCCCCCAAAGGGATTATCTGGTCGGTAATTGGGCAGATATGTGCGTTACTATCACCAGTAAGCACGTGTGAACTTTGGTATTTTTTTATATTGTGGTTTAAAAATTAAAAAAGAGGTTCCAGACTTAATTGACACCCTGTATATATAATATTGAGTTTGATGATAGTGTATGCCATTCCATGGGCTTCAGCTGAGCGTTAGCGGATATTTTTACATTGGTCCAATGGGTAAACATAGTAGCAAATATAAAATAGTAAGGTTAATTAGTTTTTTTAACAAACAGATTAAAAATAAGATTGTAACATGTGATATTTGTATTTTTTTCATGTAATTGAACGGAAAAATAAGTAAAAAGTCAATTTATTGTGAAGATATTTTATTTCAATGAAACCGTACACTAAAGTACCCTGCATAGCTTAGTGACAAATTTATCATTTTACACTAACTATTAAACCTAAAATAATGAAAAATTTTGAATGGATCATGTGGCAAGTTTCTATTGGTATATTTCATCTTTAGGTTTAAATTTTGCGTGCAAATTTATTTCTACATAGAAAAGAAGAAGGTATATTGGGGACATGTCCAACCATGAAATTTATTTAGGTAACATTGAAGCCTATCACTCAGTGGCTGACACAATTTATACTTTTTTCCATCGAAGTTATGTAAAGATTTCTTTTCCGTATGATTTTCCGTCTGCCTATCTATCCACAGGAAATCTTGAGAATAAAATGAGCTATAGATTAGAAAGGTTGCAAAAAAACTCGGGTAAACCTCTTACGTGACATGTGGATAATACAGCATAGTTTATTTTACCGTGATATATCAGTCTCATTTCGTCTTATTTTTGAGTGCAAACCCATCCAAATATGTACATAATGCAATTTAATGTACATAAAAATGTCATATCTCATTAACGCTTTAAGCTAAAGTACTGTAGATTGGTTTGTGTATATTCACGATTATATATTATGATATTACTTCATTCTGAAAGAAAATTCTATTATGAATAGTTTAAAAATTGCACCATTTGAAAAGTTTCAAAACAAATTTAATAAAACTGGCTACAAGTAAAACTATTCTTGTAACACAATAATATAGCTTGTTAAACGACATTTTTATACCTCACTTGCCATGATGGGATTGTAAATAATAGAACAAATGTGCTTGTTTACTCATGTAAATCTGAATATTTACTGTTTCAAAATAGATGTCATGATACGAATGTAAATAGGTACATACGTATTTATTCTGAACAACTGTTTTGGGTAAACTTAAGACAGAAGGTTTGTTGAGTGTAAAATTAAACAAAAAATAATACTTAAATTACAAAAATCAGGCTAAGGAGTAATTTTTGAAACAGTTATTAGTAATTTCTAGTTTTAAAATGTTTCCTTTACCGATTAACTTTGTATTTATGGTTGGACCCTACAAATGATAGGAATGCAGCAAGTAATTGAGCACTTGAGAACCGGATTGATCTGGATTACCAAAACGCAAACAATTTACATTGATGGTTTATCAGTTCAGTGGATTGGAACATTTCGAACTCAAAGCTAATTTAAATAAAGCATATTTTCCACTTTATTGTTTCGATTTATTGTATGGTATCTATTTATTTTGTCGCATTGTAACCAAAAAACTTCGTAAAGTACACAGTTATAGACTGAGTTATATTATTGTGACGAGGAAAACATACAGGCACACTTCCCCGATACTACGTATGCACAGTATTTAAGTACAAACTTTTATTATGCAAGAACATGTACCTCTCATTAAATAATGCTAGTGGCAGACATACGTTTTTAAGGTATCTTAGCTAAATGTGTCCCACACTTTACTAGCCGAATGTCAATGATTTTCCTGCTCCATCTGACAATTTAAGATACATTATGATTCTCAAAAGAAACATAATATTTGTATAGCAATACTATTGTTTTTGCTACTAAACATTGAATATGAATGTTTCCATTAAAAAACAATGAGCACGAGTATGTTAAATGAATATGTAATAGTTAATGTAAAAATACAAATTATACCTAACATCTCCTTAAGATTAACAAATTCTGAGATTCTTTCCCACTAAATTTGGTTCATAATTAAAATTTTTTCAACCAGTCAACATTTTAAAATATGATTTTTCAATGTTGGCATTAACATTTAAACGAATGCCAGTTGAATTTTAAATTAAAAAGAAGATGGGTATTGATTCCCATATAACTTTTTTCATAAGGTAATTCCTATGATATCAACTGCACTATGTGTATTGAAATTAACAAGAGTACTGCCGTCCATAAAGCTTATTTCTTGCCGAGAGTTCATGGGCTCAATTCCGGGGAGGTCAATAAAATTTGCAAATGACCGACACTCATGAACAAACAGTCATTTCTGTTAAAATTGCCACTGAAAAGCAGTCGAAAATTCTATTTTTCTTGCATGGTTAATCAATTTTTATTGATTTCGTTTGTCATACTAAACTAATATTTAAACATAAATACAAAAATGATATTTTATAATGTTATGCAGTCATATCAACTAATTAATACAGTTTTGCCGATACGCTAATGTTCTACAGAAATAATTTCGAGGCATTCAGAGTTCTATATTGAAAATCCCTTCATTATGCACTAATCATTCAATTTAGTTAACTTTCAATTTCATTTAGTTAGTTGATAGTGCATTTCCTAATAATAACCTTTCAGAGCCACCGCTGTTGTTATAGAACCCTAATCCAATTAATTCCGCATTGCCAGCATGGTAGGACTGAGAGGAGGGATAATCAGACTCTGAGGAGATAATAGATGTGCGGGTCTTCTCTAACAGGCAAATACTTTATCAGAATAAAACATCACTCATTTTTTAATTTGTAAATCACATTTTTGAAATTTCAAATAAATAAACATCCGTCAGTATTCAAAAAATTAACGCACTTTATTTATAACGTTTTTTTAACCATAAAATCAAACTACACTTGATCTGTTGGTTTATTAACGCGAAATAAACGACATGCAATAAACAGATTTAATCTGAATCCGCCCATAAAAGCTATGGCGGTCATACTTTATGCCTGATCTTCACCGAATTCAGTTAAAAAAATTTTTTAATAAAGAAACTTCGGTATATTTCTCTTACCTACCTACTTACCTTGGACCATATGTAGCATTTCCAAAATAAAAATATTACAAAAATAACCACATGGGACTAAAGCTTTTGTAGGTTTTTTATCATTGCAATGATCTTTAATTTCTTTAATTTATCTTAAGCTTAAGTTACCATTTATACGTAGAAAGTTGTCATTGCTCTGATAACTCAACAAAGAACTGTAGTTATGGAGGTTAACATTACTCTGATATCACAGCAAACAACTTTATTTATGTTAAAGTAAACTTTGCACATGGCCAACTTGCCCCATTGTCGAAAAGCAACTGATTAACCATATGACTGAACGGGCAATTTAAGCTGAAACCGGAATAAATGTGAACTGTAAAGCGAGGCATTGGAACATTCCAAACAGCAACAAACTGGCTGTGTAATGACAATGCTGCTGTTGATGGATAGGTTTTGTGTTGCCAGGAAATATTTTACCTTTTACACACAACTCATATTGCACAAGTAGTTTGCTATCTCTTCAGCCATGAAATACCATAACCTTATATTTGTAAGCTGCAAAGACAATATTATCCTCATGGATAAAATAATTTATGTTATTCCTCCTAATCAATTAGGCATTTTTATTCATTATCTACATTGAATTCTGTTTTGATCCGCACATTTAAATTTCATAATTTATTTTACCGTAACATTAAGTTTTGTAGTTTTAGGTAATTAAGCACTTTGACATTTGTAAATAAGACTCTTGGTGTAATTTTAACCATAAAGTGAACATTTAATTCAGATGAAACTAACATTTTTAAAACTGGTTGTAATAAAGAGCACGAATTTATAACTCTTTATTTCATATTGTATATTTGCATACACAAACCCAATACATGAACTTTTCAAGCCGCCAAAGGGGTTTCATTTCAATTTTTCGCTAAAGATTCCGCACAAACATGTGGCTAGTAAAAAATAAGCTGATTAGAATGGAATAATGAGATTAGAATAAAACTTGCTTTGTTACATTAAAAAACATATCCCTAGTGTAGTAAGAAAAATACGTTTCTATTAATATCACCTTATTGGAGCAGTCTACCTGTTCACAGTTAAATATTGGTGCACACTTCCACGTTATTCCACAAAGTGGTTCCTGATATATATGTAGTTATGTATACACACATATAAGCATTGCGGCTCTTTTCACTGTATTCTTAGATGTCAGTGTTTTTTTGGCCATTTCCATACCTACGACTTTCCAGATCTGAAACACCTTAGATCATTGTTAAACTTTAGTTACACTAAGCAATTTTAAAGCCCTAAATTGATGGTTAAAAGGTTAAGCGTAAATTAATTCAAAAATAACATGCTGACGAATATCTTAGGTTTTCTTAACCTCACAAGAAGAGGACAGATACCCGTTCTCCAAAACGTACTTTTTCAGTTTTTTTAACATCTCTGTAAAAATTAAAAATGTAAGAAATTGTGTAATCATTTAAAACCACCGATCAGCAATGAGGTGTTGAATGAAAAGTTATTTAAGTAAGGTGAGTGGACCGACCAAAACTGTACGTAATCTTAACCGTGGGGTCATTAATTGGTTCAATAGTTTGTAAGAAAGTAGATCGTGCTCCAGAGTCATATGTAATATTCCGATTATAAATCTTTATAATTTTGATAATTACGAAGAGAGATCACTATTATCAACACAGTTGAAGTTGATAGCGAATTAAACAAGATCTGAACGATCTTTTAGTACGATCAAGATTTTTAGTATTTATCTTCGATATAATAAGTATATTTTGTCGGATAAATAATGAGACAGAATATGTCGACACAATACAAGCTACGCTTGCGGAACGTTATTGGTTCCATTACTGCAACATACAAGAGTACTTCCAGACGTCTTATACTACAGTAATATATACAGACTTTTCTACCTTCTATTCAAATACACTACATTTCTGTTTGGTTTTAAGTTATCGCCATGTAAGTCATGTAAGATTGTTAGTTTAATAAGAATAAAGTTATCACAAAAAATATCCATTAACGTATTCAATCACAAGCTGATAGAAACTAATCCGACATTTGTGTGTGTGTGACTGAGAGATGTGAAACATGACAAATTTTGCGATGGAGTGGAAGAGCCGGATTGATTTATCCATTTATATCGGAGAAAGCCATTTCATTTGCATTTGCATTACAGGGTCGGTGGTCCCTCATTCCTCACACTCTTTCCATTGTATTTTAAAGTTTCTTTAACGTGCACATACACATAAATTAACTGTGACTTTAATGCGTGATATAATCATATCACACGTATCAAGAATAAAAGTTATGGTATTAAGAGTTTTACATTTATCCCAAAGGAATTAATTAAACGTTCATTCTGCTTTCTCAAATTGCATGATAAGAAGCGTCCATTGCCTTTTTATTCTACAAAAGAAAACTGTTTTGTTTACTTTGAAATTGTACAACGCTTATGTATAATAAAGATTGGAATTTCAATATAAAATATTATGCAGAGAATTAATAAGTCTCTCTTACCTTCCTTGCCTTAAGTTTTGAATGATTGAGATTTTCAAATCTCGTTTAGCGATCGTATCACTTGGAATTGGATACATTTAAAACTACTCTCCTCACCATAATGGGGGATGGGAGCAACTTAAAATTGGATATGGGCGGTCAATTGAGTAATACTTTAAAATAAAAATGTTAGTGAAATTAAACTACTGAAATCTATTTAAAAACCTAATCAAAGTATCTTAAATGCGACTTTTAAATGACCTCACTT
Organism: Homalodisca vitripennis; assembly: GCF_021130785.1. Taxonomy (NCBI): domain Eukaryota; kingdom Metazoa; phylum Arthropoda; class Insecta; order Hemiptera; family Cicadellidae; genus Homalodisca; species Homalodisca vitripennis. The sequence goes on from NC_060211.1 coordinate 75,550,063, forward strand.
TTACCAGTTAGTTTTATTTTTTTATATTACAAAATCAAGATGTGTCTAACATATAACATGCATGAGCAGAAACAAATATAAGTTTACTTTCTCAAAACATAGAGTGGACGCGTCAAACCTTCCCGTAATTGGGTTATTTGAAGCCAACTAGCAGTTTACTGTACCAGATCACTCCACCAATGAGTAAGAAGTTACTATAATATAATAATAGTTGATAGTCCTAAATGTTTGGGCAGTAAAGCGTGGATATTGTAGGATAGTATACTGTAGTACAGGAGCAACTAGATAATTTATTTATTTATTTCCAACGGCAGCAGCCAATTTACAAAGACAAGCATAGATAATACAATAATCAAGAAATTGTAATTAATTCTTGTAATTAAAAAGTCTTATACGCCTTTGAATAGTATATAACTTTCAATGTCTACTGCAGTGTTGAGAATAAAGCAGATGCCACAACAAATATGGTTCAATGTGTAGCGCCTCATTAATTTTGTGGTCTATTTGTTATGGCGTGTATTACATTAATTAAAATACCCTACTTTAAACAATCACACGATACCAATTTAAGTTACCATTGCCAATTAAAAGTATAATTAGTTCTATATCTTAAGTTTTTAAACATGTAGAAGATCACAACATATTAAAATATGGTAGATAGTGTATAAATGATTTCTTAACTGTCAGGAGTTCCTTTGTTACAAACTATGTATGTTCATGTCATTAAATTCTCTTACTTTGTGTATTTGCGTGATATGACCAAAGGTGGTCAATGAAATCTTTAAGTGTATTCAACTAATTACAAAACGTACTTAATGTCAATAATTGTAGTATTGCACAGTATGATGCATACATGTTACATACACACATACTCTGAAACAAATTATCCTTAGTTTCATGAACACATACAACTATGTGTAAATAATTATAGCAGAGTAAAATTCGAACTTACTGTTAAATGAATAAAATATTAAAGTTATATTATATATTCTACATAATACTACAATACAACGAAAAAATACATCTAACCATACGCAATACATTATAAAGGGTGGCTTGTTTAAATAAGCCGCCGTTGTTATCTTGAAAACTATACAGAAATATAACTGACAGGAAACTGTACACGAAAAAGCTTTTTATTTTTTAGAAAATTAAAATATGTACATAAAAATATTTAAAATTACCGCCATTTTATAATTCAGTAGGCTGCCTTGTTTGTGTCTTATGAAACATTCTGTACTTTATTGATATGTTAAATTGGAAACGTAAACTTAACACTATTATTAATGGTTTATTTCATATTTCCCAATGTCGTATGGCGTTTGACCTTTATAATAGGCGTAATTTAATATTTTCAACTTTAAATAGTAACATCTGACATGAACTATCGCTTGTATAAAATAAATATTTATACTTGTTTAAACACAAAAGGAGACTTACTCGTTTTAAGAAAGTTTTAGTTCGTTCAAAGTGTTTAAATGAATAATTACGCCTTATTCTATTAAGCTTGTCTAATTTGTAAATTTGTAAAATTTGTAAATTTGTAAATTTTAAGTTCCATAAATGAAATAATTTAATGCACATGTTCAAATTTTGTTTTCGAAGGATTATAGCCAAAATTAACATGTTGTATTTGTAGTTATGAGCATTTTAATGGACGCCTATCTAAAAATACATTTTCTAAAATCAAGACTTCGTACGGAATCTCAACACTTTGAGCTGTGATACCTTTGTTATTAGATAAATTGTAAAAAGTTGTAAAAATAAAAAAAAACCTTAAAATACATTTTTAATCGAATATAATAATAAAATGCAGAGTGTTCCAAAACAAACATAGTAACGACCATATTGTAAAATTAATGGCGGCAGATTTTAAAGTTTGATGCGTAACAAGGAATTATTTCTTATTTAACATTTGCTGTTAGATATACGAGTTTCGAAGATCGTAATGGTGTCCCATTGAAAAAGTTAACTCTGTATATAGTTATGTACATTCAACCCTTTACTTAGCATTTAACCACTTAAATAAATTAACCATCCAGAACCATACAGAATGTTTCCATGCACAGTCGTATAACTCAATCAATACATATTGCAAAGTAAAGAGTTAATTTTGTTATGTAATGATTCTATTAACGCATCAGATAGGAACTATGTAGTTTTTGAACGTTTAAAAATTAAGAACGTCACTGAGTAATGCTCTGAGTTTGTCAGGCGGGAGGACAGTTTGGAAACGCAACATAACTCTGGTTGGATTAGACCATAGACTGCGTAAGACCGTTCTTTGTATGACACTAAGTGGTGGGACGAAGGAGGTTCACCTCAACTGTCTTCTTTGTGGCTCTATCGTTATGCGAGCTCAAACCATCGTCACAGTCATCATCCGCAGTAGAATAGACGTAAATGACCTACGCTAAACCCAACATGAATTTATTTAGAAAAATAAGAACTAGAACAAATACTAGCACCTGGTAGATACAGAAATTTACCTTTCGTTAATGCTTAATTTAATATTGTAAATATTGAAATTACAACTCTCAAAATCTCCAGTGGCCTATTGTGCATCGTGTACTTTAAATCTCTAGCTACACTTAAATATGTGAATTTATATTTTGTACCTAACAGTTAAGTGTACTGTGGTAAGATAAGTATTATATCCATTTCAATTTAAACTCGTTTACTTAAAGGATGTTGTAATTTCTATTAGTAATAAAAAGATTAGAAAAAGGTTCAGACGGTATATTATTTTATATTAAGAACATTTGCAATAGCATTACACCTTTTTGTATATATATATATATATATATATATATATATATATATATATATATATAATTTCAATAAACATTGAATCGCAAAAAGTACTTGCTCCGCCGGGAGTCGAACCCGGATCTCTCACTTGCCGGGTGAATGTGCTACCATTACACCACAGAGCGCATACTTTTTCCGTTTCAATTATTTTGTATTTGGCCGTATCTGTCACATATGCGTTTTAAATAAGCAAACTAACATATGATCGGAAGACCAAATACCTGTCAAACGACTTTTATTTACATTAAATTGTATAAAATGGCAATAGCCTTATTTAATTTCAATAAACATTGAATCGCAAAAAGTACTTGCTCCGCCGGGAGTCGAACCCGGATCTCTCACTTGCCGGGTGAATGATATATATATATATATATTTTTTTTTTCTCAAATAGGTTTGAAATCCAAGAACAATCGTACTTAGTCAATATTTTCTTATTAGCTAAAAGGTATTATCAGGATCAAATAATTATTGATTTATGTACTTGCTATGTGTTTATATTATATGTAATGAAACATTAATTATTTATTTGATTATTCTTTACAATAGTTCATATTTTTATAATTTCAATTTTAGATAAAAAAATATTTACTTTTAAACTCCTTTGATCTACACATTAAATTAAATAAGAATTATCCAGATTGCACCTCTGACGTTTTGAAGTGCATTCATCTGGAAAACTTTCCGCATTGTTTGGAACAAAAAGTACAAACTTAATCGATAGTTTTATTAAAGAAACTTAAATTGCACAAGAAGTTTAGTATAATACTCGTATAAGAGAATAAAACAAGAAAAGTACAACTATTTTTAATATAGAACATAAGGTGTAGCCATGAATTAATCCCTTAATCTTTATGTAAAAAAACATACTTCAGGTGAAAACATGAAGTAATTAAAACGATATTTAGTTCCCGTGTTATGCATCAATAAACCCTTAATGCATCCCTTATAAAAGTTTGTTTTCATACCATCATTTCTGTCGCCATCGTTAAATCGCAACCAATCCTTTGTCTAGGAAATTTATTTACTGCTTCTTAAGTACAGGTATAACTGTTTACTGGTTGATGATTTTTTCAAAACCAATTTAATAATTCAGACTTAAGTAGATTGTTATCCTCATTCTAGAGATAATATAAATGAAAATATACTATATGTTCTATCTAAATTTGTAGAGTAGATTGATTAAAGAAACTATTAATTATTTGTCGTTAAATAATCTCATTGATCAATTTCGAAGTGGTCAAAATATTATCAGTTTGAAATAGTTGCACGAGTTTACGGCAATACCTATATAATTGTATTAATTTTACTATTCATACAGTCAGAAGCCTATGCCCCTGAGGGATTATATAGATTCCCACCGATACAAGCTCTCATCATACGCGCCCCCACAGTCCCATTGCTCGGACTACCCGTTGATTCATCTACTTTATTCCCGATCTGAATTCCCAATAATTCTTGTTAAAATCTGTTAACTGGCTGAGTTTTATCGAGGCCTATCACTCGAGGATAAAATTCATTTCTGTCTGTATGTTAGTATGTGTATGTTTATCTGTCTGCCTCTCCTCACGAAATCTCGGAAATTAAATGACCGAAATTGAATAACCAGTAACACTGGGTTCCATGATGATGTATTTCAACCCATGAGATTTGGCTGAGCGTAAGCGATTATTTTTACATTGCCAATATTATAGGTTACCATGATCTCAACGATAAAGTAATAGAATAATGAAACTTGTAAAAAAACTGAGTAAAATAATATGAGATTTGAACATGTAACACTTTCATTCACAGAAAAAAATTTAAAAATTAATACAGCAAAATTCAATATTAAAATTTGGTAATAATATTTAATGTCCCGCGCACTCTTGCGTTGTAGTGCCTTTTTACCTCACCAAAACTTCCATTATTTTAACCGTGCTATGAAACCTTAAGAAGAGATGGAAGCTAAGAAAAATTTAATCATTAGACTTTTAATTTTACGTAAAACTTCAATACTACATACCAATAATAATTTATATGGGCATGTCAAACCGCGGAACTTTGCAAAGCTCCATTGAAGTCTACCACTCAATGCGCTGGGACAATTCCTTTTGTCCTTCTGGAGGGTTGTTAAAGTTTGTTTTATAATTATTGTACGTCTGCATGTCTGTCCACAAAACTTCAAGAGAATGACTTTTACATTTAAAATTTTGCATGCATCCTTAACGAAGCCTGTTGCGCGACACGAGGTGTGGCATACTGCTACCTTCTTATACTAGGCTCTTAGTATTCATATCAAAATTAAAATTATTTGCTTAAATACGTTTTAATCGTTTATAAAAGTAAAAGTTATTTCAAAGACAACCTTAAACAAAGAAAAAGATGTAAAAGAGGAAATATTACACTAAAATTGTTACGGATATTTTAAAATAATAATTCTACGATAAAACCGTAACACGTCTATGCCATGTTTAGAGTAATTTTATTCGTTTACTATGGATAAGACACTAAACAGAGAATATATGATTGTTCATTTAAACATTTATATTAAAATGTACTGAATATGGATTGTAGAGTACCAAATAGATCAATATTTTCGTTGCGTATGCAATAATAATACGAAGATCGAGTTTTATTAAAATTGGCATAATAACTAAAATATTATTGGTAAAAATATTACAGATTTAAAGATTGCATTTGTTTCAATAACGCTCTGTCAGATTTAAAAATCTAGCACGTTTTTCTCAATACACTAAGACTGATAAAAATTATATATTAAAAAAACTGTATATATCACAAGATCCTCTTCTCGTATAAAATATTGTATATCAAACCCAAATTTCTGATTCAAGGTTGCTATTAAATCTCAAAACTGGTATAACTAAAAGTAACGTTTTATTTTATGAACGCATGATATATCATACAGATATGTATTAGATAAAAAATAACAGTATTGGTTGCATTAATAGGCCAATATTATTCATTCATTTTGTGATTTGATATTAGTTCACCATATATAGAGTAAAACTCTCAAAACTTTTATCAGAAAATTGAAGGATAAAACAATCAATAGCCCGATCATCTGCAAAGAAATAATGAGTTCCACCCATGTTGTGGAGAGCAAACCGCACGTTATAATGCTAGCCGGTCCAGTGCTCCCCAATCAAACCGCTCTAATGAGAAACTAACATGGTCATGGCTCATTATCAGCCATGTCGACCTTGTTACTGAGACAACATTAGAGCTTTCTGGTTTGTTCGCTATTAATTGGTTTTGTTTCCTAAAAGAGTTCAAGAAGGTTTTCCTTCTGTTACAGTCGTATAATGAGTGTAGATTTCATTGAACTAATGAATGCTATACTAGGTGATTTATTCAGTACATGCCTCATATTATATCGTCAACTTTTTATTTTGTATTGAAATTGTCTAAGGCTATCGTATATTTATGTATATCACTTACCAGGTATTACTAATGAAAAAAGCAGTTTTTTAGGTAATGACTGAATTTGAATACATTTATGAAACACAAAATTGATACGTCATTGCACCATTAATTTTTTGATATATAAATTAGTATAGTATTCAATATTTAATGTTAGTAAGTATGAGTGTAAATATAAATAATATTAAATCAAAACAAAGTTTATTTAAACATTGTGAAACATATGTTTTTGCTGGAAGAATATAGTGATGAACTACAATTATAATCGTGAAAAAATTGTACATAGCTATAATTTATGAACTATATAGGTGGTGAATACAGATATAAATGTGTCCTCTATTGATAATTATGTTTATATTTACATTACCTCCATATCCGCTTACTTATTGCTATATCTCCTTCCAAATTAGAATGCACAAAGTTCCAGTCGTAGATTGAATATTTTATTGGCTTCTGGTGTCTCACAAGGATCAATTCTGTGGGCGCTTATGTTTTTGGTATAAAAATAGTATCTTAATGATCGATTGTGTTACTCACTCCCAGTTAATAAAACAGGGAGAAGAGAATAAAAGGTAGGTTAAAACATTATTATGTACTGTGTCTGAAGGAGATAAGGGATAAGCGGATTCTCAGATTATAGAGTTCTTAGGTGAAATACTCATAAGTTTTATAGCTTCTGACTACTTGGGTTTTTGTACATTTTATCATAAAGTTTGCAAGTAAAAATAATGTATGTAAAACTGATTTGAAAGAAAATTACATCATAACGTTTAGAAAAGTAATCTATGGCATATGGTAAATTATGCCAGAGTTTAGAGACCTTGACAAAAAAGTGCATAAATAGAATTGAATGTCTCCCAGAATGTCCCGGTATCATTGTGTTTTATACACAATATATGGTTCGTAGTTCTGCAGTCTCAACAACAATGTACAACTCCGCCAGAAACACCACTAGGGTGAGAACGACTCAGGCACTCACAAAGCAAAGTTTGGTTTTAATTACATTGTGTGGAATCCCAGTGGACTTCAGGCTGAAAGAGAAACCAACAAATGGGCAGGAACCAGGAAACGTTAAAGGAAGCATTACTACACAGGACGCTCTCCTTGTAGTTTTTGTGAGTTACTAAAATTTGTGCACTCAGTTTCAGTTCCAATTTTTTGTATTGAATCGACAATTTAAAACTAATAAACCTATAAAATATGATTAAAACTTATTTAGATACAAATACTTTCTTCATCAATATTAATTGGTTCTTACTTAATGTATTAAATAGTTTTAGTTCTTAATAAGTTACGCGAATAGTTTTTCAATACATACTTTGCACTAGAATACATTTTTATTACTTAAAGTTTCTGAGTAATGAACCAGAATAATTTCCAACTGAGTTGTCACAATTCAATATGTCGTCGTATAGTAGAGTTTGCAAACACGCTTCAGTAGTTTAGCTAATCCTAAATTGTTACAATTGTATTCATGGCAAATGGCGTCTAGTTGTATATTGGTTGCTGCTAATGGGTCTAGGGCACTTATCACGTTTTTTAAAATTAATTTACTTCCTTATTTGATTTAGATTTTTACAAAATTTCATAATCATTAAAGGCACAAGGGACTTTTACTAAAATTAAAAATCCTTTTTACTTATTATTTAGTTCCAACATTAAGCTTTAACCTGATCTAAAACATAATTGGTGAATTAAAATTAAACTAAACATTGTCAATTATTTTCTAGAGAACACCAATTAGGCTATTGTACATGTACTATTTGCATAAATTGTAACAGCTTATATTAAGCCTAAATGTATAATTTGGTTACCAATACTTAAAATGTTTATTATAGTCGTTGACTGACGGAACAACATTGTTTCTCTAATTAGGTATAAAATATGAAGATGATAATAATATATTAATTAGATTGGCATAACACATTCACTACCATAGGTTGCAGTTATTTTAAGGGGTGGCCTCCCAATATATGAGTCTACGCCACGTTGTAGCCAAAGTATTTAGAAATTATTAGAAAACCTAATAATAATCGTCCACTGAAATATATATTGCATTAACTATCAATTAAAAGCTATCACCTGACACAGAATTATACCTAACAAGAGCATTAGGAAGGAATAATTTTGAGTAAATGTTGCTATGATAACAATAATTCGGAGTATGATGTGGTTGACAAAATAAATGAGTGCAAAAGTAAGAAACATTCACATACGTGTCAATACTTTATATGCCGGGATTACAGTATAAAATTATAAGAGTAGGTGGGAAGCAGGAGAATCGTTTTAAAACACAGAAAACTCTTAGGTACAGACTCTTAAAACGTAAACCATTATATAACACACATTACTCAAAAAATTTTGTTTAAGGTAGCACGTGATCTTTTCATTGAAAAACATAGGCGAGACAAAACTACCACTTTATATGTTAATTATAGAATATATATAAATACGACAGCAAGTCTAAAATTCTACTTATGGTCTTTGGATGTTTATGTCCACTTTGGCAGCTAATGTAAAAAAAGAATCAACTAGAAAAACCTAAAAGTTGTTTAATAATCAAAAATGTTTAAGCCAATAATATTCGTACTTACGCTATGACAATAGGTAAGTGACTAAAACATAGGGTTAGAGGCAGCTGCCCTTTGTACCTCGCCGCCATGGCCATCGACTTCCTGTTATCTTTAGTTTATAATAATAATAATAATAATACAAGACATGAAGACATTAATTACTTCTCGGTGTTTATTTCCACCTTCGATAGTTCCAAAGTGTAAAGTTTGAGCTGTTTGCTCTTTTCAGTAATCTCGCTGGGGTTCTTTCTCTAGAGTCAGGGTTTCATGCAGTTCGCCCACAAGACAAGTAACGTTCACTACCATTTCGTGGCATTGTACTGCCTCGCTTTTTAATTTATAAGGTTTTTTTAGTTATTAGGGTTTTATCCCTGAAGAAGATGGTAGATTTTATTCATTGAAACATTGTTATACTTTGTGTAACATTTAACTACTGTAATATCCAAAATCTTATTATCCTTTCAATAACATATGATTTTAAACTCTAAATGTTTCTATAAAATAATGTTACCAACTTTATACTAGTAATTAATTAATTAATTACTTTACTAAAACTATATTAGTAATTATAACCTTATGATATATCTCGGTGAATCTAACAATTTGTTAATAGCAGTTCAATTTATTTACAATTACACGTTACTTAATTAATATAAGAGTAAAGAATCAAGTTTGTCTTATGTAGCGTTTTATTAAATGACACCAATGTTTATATTTGAAAAAATTACTATTTAAGCTGAAATATTATAAATGAGGTCTGCGAAAAGCGAGACATTGACAGATATTCAACACAATAACTTATCACTACTGTAATGACCCGTTGTGGCTTTCAGGAAATTTTCATCCCTATATTATTGTAATTTAGGTTTTTTTAGCTTAAGTATAGATGTATGTCAATAATAAAGTATATCTTAATACGATGAGGCTATAAAATTCCTTATTACTACACAGTACACAGGGTGTAACAAAACTCTCTACACAAAATTGTATGTATTGTTCCTTAGGTAAAATTAGGCGAAAATTTAAATGCAAGCTTTTTCCATTTACCGTGTGTAAACACGAAAACATTTTTAGGTTCTTTTTATAAAAAAATATTTTTTAAACAAATCAACCAACCTTCATTGAACCATTATATATCTATATGTTCTATGTATTTAAACAATTCTGATTTAATCTGCATATTTGCTTTAAACAAGGAGCCCACATAAATTATTTACACTAAAATATCTCAAAAAGAACTAATTTACAACATTTAAAATATACCTTGCAAAAGATTTTTTACGAAATGCATATTAAGTGTTTATTAATCGCACATTAAGTTTTTAAATTGATTAACTAACAACTGGCATTTGTCAATTGAATTCCAGCTATGTACAGTATGTTCAATCTATAATTAATTCATGATAAGGTAAAAGTTCGACAATGTAGCAAATAACAGGTAGAAGAATATTTTGAATGTGCACGTAAAAAATACATACAGCGTACTAACGCTGGTTCTTTGGATCTCATCAGTTACGAAAAGACAGTCATGACTTTATTAGAGCGTTAATAAGTCAGCAAATTACTATGATATACCTTAAAGATTAGACAATAATTGTAAATAGTTCGAGTCCGAAAATTTGTAACGAAGAAGTTTTAGAGTATTTACTACCTTTAGTCTAATTTAAATTATTTCAAATAAATACTTAAACTCACTACGTACAAACACAAACGGTCATCTAGTAAAACTTTACTTAATCTATATTTCTTATTATTTTAGATTTTTGTGAACCTTTTTGAAATGCAATTAGACTCCCGCTCATCTTTCCTGCTCGAGTTATTGATATATGGGTGTGTGTGTGTGTGTGTGTGTGTGTGTGTGTGTGTGTGTTGCGTGTATTATTGCTTGGAAGACGACTCGAGTCGTATGCCTATAAGAATGTGCTGAAATATTAAAATATTATGTTAACTTGAAAGACACGATTTACACAAAGATACATAAAATATATTTATACATAGCTAGTTCACGTCTTCCTTCTCGTAGGAATATTTATCAAAAGGAAGTAAAAAGTATCAAATTTAACAAAGAGGTAGACACAGTAAGAGAGAAAATCAACTGTCAACACGAACAACATCCAGGAAGGTATCCTTTACAATCCTCTCCAAGTTAAAAAAATTTCCGCCATTAAACATCAGCCTCTTAATGGAAGCTTTAATGGCTTATTCAAGGACTCTACCGTTAGTCACATTACGTCCCATTTTATTGTTACTTTCGTTAATGTTTCATTGTAGGACTTCAAAAACCTGACTTTTTACACATGATGCTTAATGCAAGCAAAATAAGGATTAATAAATTGGAAATCTCTGTTCCCATAGATCAATTTTGTTGTGTAAATTTGGATATTATTTTTTTTTATGTCAATATTCACCAAAAACACAAATATAAGTAATGAGTTATAATAAAATTACAATGTCCATAAACAACTCACAATCATTGAAGTGAATTGTGCTTGAGTCTTGTCTCAATGGTAACAGTAAAAAGCAGGCGTTTATGATATTATGAACATCTGTCGTATACATTACATTACATTACATTAAGATAACATTAGTTTAATAATTAGAATTGAAAATTTAGTACTTACAGTTATAGAAAGTGTTCAAAATGTTTGTCCAAGTTTCTCTTGGCAATAGCCCAATCTGTGGTAGAAGGCTTCAATAACTTTTTGAATCATCTCAGGAGGTATTTGATGAGTTTCCTCTGTTATGCGGTGAATTAGTTCTTCTGTGTTGGCAGGCTTAGTTAAAAAACCCTTTGTTTTAAATAACCCCATAAAAATAAATCAAGAGGATTTAGATCAGCGCTCGTACTTGTAAAGCATAATGAGGTGGTGCACCATCCTGTTGAAACCATACTGTGTTATAACTTCGACCCAACACAGCACGTAAATCCGGTATAATGGTTTCTTTCAACATCAATTCATATGTCACCCCATTCAAATTTCCATTAATTATGAAAGATCCAACAATATGATTGCCAACAATCCCAGCCCACACGTTAATTTTTTCAGGTTTCTGGGTATGGCTTTCCCTCATCCAGTGAGGATTGTCGTCGCTCCAATAACGACAGTTATGCCTACTTACATCGCTATGAATTGTAAAGGTAGCTTCGTCTGAAAATACAACTTTTGCTAAGAAATTTCGATCTTGTACATATCTATTCATCATTGTCTCACAAAATTCCACTCTTCTGTCAAAATCGTCTTCCAAAAGCTCCTGGACCAATCTGACCTTATACGGATAATAGTGGTTTTGTTTTAAAACGTTTAACACTGAAACATGGCTTATTCCGTGATTAGTTGCTGAGTTCTTGTTGATGTGTGTGGCTCTTCGATGAAACTTTGTAATACTTCTATGGATGTATTTTCGTCAGTAGCAGATAAAGGTCTACCACTTCTTGGACGGTCTTTAACATTGCCGGTATCTAGAAATCGTTGGACTGTTCTACAGACGGTAGACTTTGATATTGGTGGCCGGTCCGGAAATGTGTCATTAAATAAATGCACAACTTCGTCATATGATCGTACACGGTCACCATACCCCCTCATCATAAGCAGGTTTATTCTCTCAGTCTCAGTCAGAGACATCCCTATCACAAGATTCACAACTAGTCACTGTTAACAATTAAATTAAACAAAATCTACACTTCACAAATCTTAACTTAAGATCGACTTTGTAACAGCTCATGAGGAAAATTAAGTTTCCTGTCTAAACGCATTCTACCCTCAGAATGATAAGATACACAGTTAATGACCCTGCAGTTGGACTTTCAACAGGAATGTCAAAAACAGCTTTCACTGAATAGAAAGGATGTAAACACTAATGAGTTTTCAAGACCAATACACTATCCCGGAAATCCCATTGTTGCAATGAATGTTGCCAACACAGAAGAACTAATTCATCGCATCACAGATAAATGACGAATAACTTTAAAACGCCGCCATTTCAGTTAGAGTGAACCTTTTGAGGTCCGGTTTGCGGCAATGTGTTCTACTAACTAATACCTTTAATTTGATATAAAACTCGACCTATGCTGCTATTTAAGAATTTTGTCTGACTCCTCGTGGGCCGTCCCCCATAAGGGATAAAAAAGTTTTAATACCTTAAAAAACTACAAATTTATGGGTATTATTGATATCAAGTCTCATTACTTTATCTATATTGTTAAAAAATACTTTTAAACCGTTCCGGGACTTTTTTACCAGTTCTGTATATTACGATTGAGGAATTTTTATAAATGAATGCAAATTATTAAAAGCCACAATTTTTTTTACCAGATTAATCTTTGAATTATTAAAAGGAACATGCTCTATTGTTTTTAAGGTCAGACCTTTAGTAGTAAGAAATACCAATAATTGGTTGGTGCTAAAACATTTATGACATGTTCGCCACGATGAAAAATTCAATATTCGAATCGATATAAACCTAAAATGTTACGTAAATTTAGATTTTTTTAAACAATTCATTTTGTAATTTATGAAAGTGTTTTAGTACTTTAAGAAGTAATATAGTACACTTTACATACATTTTAATTTTACGTTTTACACATTTATATGAGTTTAAACTATGCGATAAAATTTGAGATTAGAAGAAAACATGTTCATAAATTTGAGAAACAGCATTCCACATGGTCCCAAAGGATCTTTTTCGCTTACTTCCAGAATGGCAAAAAGTTCGGGATGGGGATTCAATACTGTGGGTAGCAGCCCCCACTTTTCAAAATTCCATGAGGAGGTGTAGCGGGCTCTATATCTAAAACATGACATCCTGAAAGAAGCTCTAATCCAGCATTTTCCAGTCCAAAATAAATAGGAGATGTACTACCTTGTGGTTTGGCTAACATCAGCTTTTAAAATTTAGGATGCTCCACCCACTCCAACAAATCATCCACCACAGTATGGCCAAACATAGCGATCCACCCTTTTACCCAAATATCTCTATATTTGAGGATACATGCATGGATAATGGGGGATACGGGTTCTCTGAACGGCGTAGTTTATTGTAAGTAACTTACGTGTTAATTAAACTCACAAATTCTTAGTTTTAGTACCACAGTTTCACCTTTATTCCTCGATGGGCTTTGTAAATAGAGATGATATTCAAATTAATTGTATTTTTCGATTTAATTCAAAATGTATTATTGTTTTACATGATCTAAAAATTCAAGTTTTATAATTTATTTTTGGTAATGCATAATATTATTCCATTAATCTCTTGTAGTATTTAATTTAAACAAGACAGGATTTTTTGAATTTTTGACTGAAACGGTAATAAAAGTAACAATAAAACGGAACGTAATATAAATGGCGGTGGAACTCTTGAATAAGCCATTAAAGCTCCTATTAAAAGGCAGAGGCTGATGTTTAATGGCGGTAATGTTTTAATGTGGAGAGGTTTGTGGAAAACATCCCTGTATGTTGCTGGTGTCGAGAGTTTATGTTCTTTGTTAATGTCTGTCTCTCGCTCTATTTGATCCCCTACCGGTGCTAAGTGTTTTTACAATATGGGAGATGTGAGGTACTTATTTTATCAAGACACTTTGAGGTGTGCTTCATAGTATCTTAGCATGTTATCATGAAATGCATTAGTTAGAAATAAATATTATTTGTTCAGTATTATAAAACTGCCAAATATTTAGCTTCTATGTATTGAGCAACGAGGTTAGGGAAGCAAGAAATTGGCCTTTGGATATTTTTTGATTCATAAAAGCGCTATGGGTCAGAAATTGTTATACACCGGAAGGAATAATAAGGATAAAATCAATACTCTGCTGGTGAGAGCAGAGCTTGTTTTATCACTATAAAAATAGTATCCCTTATGTTGCCTACACATATTTAAAATGATTGAATATTTAACATGAAATACATTACATTATTATTACGCATGATATCTCGAAACTTTGCTGTCTCATTTTTTATTCCAAAACAATTTAGTAAACAACACTTTCCAAGTGTAAACACAGCCTTTCGAAGCTTAGAGTTAGTATTTAAAACTTTATCTATAAATTGTAATTACAAAATTTTATTGACAAATTTTAATAATTTTAACGTATATTTTTGTTTTGAATTACGTTATTTTGAGTTACACAACATGAATCAATCTTGTTGGTGTGGAGATGTTTTTCCGCCTAAACGTATTTAAGAAACACAAAAATGTCTGCCCACAATATTAATCATGAGCCCAACCACAATAACTCAGCAGTATTGCTATCGCATCGGAATGTTCATAGCTACCTTCCTTGTCCTATGACTGTTGTTATACATAGCACAGCCTCGGTTTTTCCATGAACGTAATATAAAATATATACAAGTGTATCTACACACTATCTCAATACTAGACAAATTCTTTATTTAGATCATGTTCAATCTATATTATTGAACGATTTTCCAGTAAATACGAAGGGAACGTGTTAAATATAATATTCCTATCAATTAATTAATATATTTGATACATTGATAATTTTAATAAACATTTAAACAATCTTTAAAACGTTTGATAAATATACTGGTAGAATAGAAAAAAATAAAACAATGTCCATCCGTTGCGAACTGATATTTTTATATTCTAAACAGTATTAATTTTTCAAATAATCATTTTTTTCTACTTCGTGGTATATTTTGTGGATGAAATTTGATCTATGTAAACAATGTATCTAAATTTAAAAATTAAGCATATTTTTGTTGCGTTCAGTATAAATTGATTTTTATATTAATTACTTAATACGAGTGAAATAAAGGAGAGAAATCATCTAACACAAATTGGAAAACTCACAAATCAACAGTTACAGCAGCTAAGACACACAAATACGCCAGCAGAAGGGGCGAGGATAAGCCACAATATTGAAATGTGTGCACAGCTCCTCTGCAAAGGAGATAAATTCGATTATGACATCTGGCGTAGCATTGTTCCACCTGGGGATATCAAAAATTTCTCTCCATTTAATTAGGAAAATGTAAAAATTGTATTAAATCCTAATTTTGTACTTAGTCGTATTACATCTACAGCTTTGCCTTGTAAAGTTTAATCAACTTTAAATATACATAGATTACTAATATAAGCTAAGAGATTCCATACCATATATTGTGTGTCAGGATTTTCTGATGTTCCATGCAAACTGTGAAATTGATAGTTATAAGCTATGATTGTATGATTGTAATACCATTCACAAATTAAAATGTCATCGTTTGTTAACAAATTTATTTATTCTGCAATTTTCTCATTGTCATCCTCGTTATCCATAAGACCAATGTAAAAATGTTAGGCAAATCCCATCGAGTAAATTGTGAACGAGCAAGAAAGTCTATTGGCCAGTTCGATCTCTAAATGTCGTGCAGGCAGACATACTAATGGAGAGACGCACAGACAGAATTTAAAATGTTCTAGCCTCTCGAATTATTATGACTTTGCTAACGCTCAGCCAACAAACTTTTGAATTTTTAAATTTTTTAAATGAGTAAAATAAAGAAAATAAATAGTCTAATGCTAAGTAAGAAGCGCTCCCTACTCAATGACAACAGTGAAGGCCAGCAGCAGGTGTTAGAGACAACCCGCAATATTGAGATATATTCACCGCGCCGCTGCAAAGTGACATTTTGGATTTTGACATCTGAGACAAAACTTTTACCGTCTGGAGTTGACAAGTAAATGTAAACCGCTTCAAACATTTTAGCAAATTTATTACACAGTGATAGCTTACACAAACATTTGTCTTCCAATTCAAAAACGGTAGATTATTAATATAAAAATAGTTTTATACAACCCATCTAAACTATAAATTTTAGAATATTAGAAAAACGTTTAACTGACCACCAAAGAAAGTATTGTTGATAGAGAAATTACTTGTGTTGTTAATTAAAATTTAACGTTTGCAAGTGTTTAAACATAATCAATACTGTAAAATATGGCAGCTAAAATTAAGTGGAACAAATTTTGTTATTATGCTATCAAAATAGCTACTGAAAGTGAATTTCATATTTACAGTTGTTTTGCTGTTACGTTTCCTGGTTTCCATCTGGGCATCTTTCTGGGTTTCCCATTATCCTAAAGTCCACCGGGATGCGAAACAAAGCAATTAAAACTTTTCTTTGATAGTGTGTGAGTCTTTCTGATCTGAGTGACGTTTCTGGATACATTTAAGGTGTAAATAGTTGAATGTGTATACTGTAACATATTCTACCGCATATCCTCATGCCTATTTGTTTTTTTTTTTTTGTTACCACAGTACCAGAATGATTGCTTTCATACTATTTTACAATAACTAAGTTACGAGATTTTAACCTTACCACGTATTCAACCTTATTTTGTATTCTTTTTTCTCTGTTTTCAAACAAACACTCGTGATCGTATTGGTAATCAATTCACAAAGTTAATTCATCACCAGTTAAACACATGAAACAGTATTACTTCTCGTAGTTAACCCAATGTTTAACCCAACACAACCTACCTCTTATAAATCAGTTTAATTTAACAATATGCGTTGTTGAACACGATCGTTCTTACTTAAACATATAAGTTGTTTAATTGAGCAACACGGTAATAGTTACATTTGATCAGCGGTGGTTATGGTTCTTGTGGTCGAACTTGGACCTTCGTGTATGATTGAAGTAATTGACATTTTAAATCTAGTAGAAATAGTAATATGTATTAGTTAATTTTTAAATAGATAGATATTTTAAAGCTTAATATAAATAGAACTGCAATACAAGTAACATTGTTAACTTACTATTACTATACATAAATTACTATACATTAATTAAAGATAAATTTTCTATTTTCAAATATTTTTACTTCAAAATTTAATTTCTTATAACGCAATACAATTTATTATTGTTTGTAATTTTATCTCTACAAGCAATATTTGAGATTAATTTAATGTTATCGATAGATATATTTAGATATCTATGTTTATATTTATATATTGAGGATTATGTATACAATTTTCATTTAGATCCATATCATTATATAAAAGTAACTTAAAATACCTCAAAAAATCTAAAATATATTTTCCAAGAATAATAATATGCTAATGTATCCCCTAAAAGACTTATGCTTTAGTTTGAGACTTTTACTCCAAAAGCTGTAATAATCTGTTTAATTCTTAGTATTCTTACCAATAAGTTAAGTTTTTGGATTATTTGTAGGATTTTTTGTATGTTATTTATGTAACCAATCTAGATATTATTTGTTTAGAAGTGTTTCATTTTGCTCTGTCAATTTAATTCTTATATAATTTTAAGATGTTGTGCATGTTATTTATTTCAAGGTGAAAGTTTTTTTTCTCTATTGTTAAGAATAACATCGTTAATTTTGTTTTTTTGAGCTAGTATAATTATTAATTTATTTGTAATTTGCACTGCACTTAGGTTAGAGGATAGTATAATTTTTGTTTAATTTTTGTTTTATTTAATATAGCTAATTTAGGTAACTGATGACCTGTAGCTATTTATAAGTCAAAATAAATAAATAAATAAATAAAATTATTAGAAATTAATCTATGAATCAAATTTTTACCTTAGACTTTCCAAGTAGACAAAAGTTGGTATTAGGGAAGGAAATAATGTATTTTCTATTATTCATAACTATTCCTTTGACAGGAAGAGGTTGGAACAGAGCTATCCTCTCCTTACCACAAGGTGACATAACTATGCCAGCTTCCGTTTCTCTCCTCCTGGGATCTTGACAGGAGGCGGTCGCTACCCTTCATCTTAACAATCCTGAAAGTCATGTAGTTCCGGAAGCCATATTAGGTCCTTTTAGGACTAAGTGCAATGAGAGATTTCCTCATCTTCTTGTCTTAGTAAACACAAGTCATACTAAGTTATGGTTCATCTCTCACACCTCAAACTCCCCTACCCTGGATATTTAACAAAACTTTGAACAAAATTAAAGCGTCACGTTCTAGTAACTTTTCACGAAAGCTTTTGTAACATCAATGATACGCATACAGAAAGAGGTGTTCCTTACTATCTCACAGATTGACTCTATGATGTTTTGATGATAAAATAAAAAAATAGTTAACCAAAAACCGTTACACTTTGCCATACTATATTAGCTAGTGACTAGTTTGTCACTAATTAATTGTTTTAGTATGTATTGTATATTAAGTTATATAGTATTAGATAAGAGGTAGGTTTGAGTCTAATGTTGAGAGTTACAACTAGCATGAGTCTAATGTTGAGAGTTACAACTAGCATTGTTATATATTTCGTAATGTTTTTGTATTAAAGGTAACATAGATAAGCTCTTGATATTGTTCTTCATTTTTTTTGTATTAAAATAAAATAAAATATTTGTCATTTAAAAGATCAAAACCGTTATATGTACATTTACTCTTACTCTCCCCCGATTTATCTACAATAATGACAACATACATATGTGTATTTAAGGCACTTTTGTTACACCCCTATATGTAAAAGACGGTCTGGAATGTAAGTGTCTGAATATTACGGCGCTCTCGGACAGTAAACAGCTGTTTAAATTCTACTACGTTCACTGATTTGAATCTTATTCTATTTTCTCCCTCTTTACCGGGGTCCTGCAACATATGTATGTTATTACCCTATTATACCCGAGTATTAACAAACTATACAAAACAACGCTTTCAAATGTTATATGAAGAAACCATGTTTTAGTATTATGAACCCAATAGGCTACTATTGAAATTGTGTCCTTGGCTATCAGTCTGCCTGTCCTTCTGTCCGTATTTCCTAGAAAGTTCTTGAAGACTAAAGTTGATTCTTAGGTCCTTCCTATTCCAAAGATAACCCCTATTTGTTTAAGGTCAAAACATAAAAAGACAGTTTGTCTGTTTTATATTAATTTGTTCTCTACATATTTCTTTGCGATTAATACTTTTGATATTCCGTTGTAATGGTAAATTTTATTTAGAAAATAACAACGCTGACTAAATACCGATTTTCAAGTGGTAATTTTAAATCATTGAAAATGAAAGTAAATTTAAAACTTTGAAAGTTTATCTGATATTGGATTATCTTACTATATAGAAATTTTATTTATTGCAAATTTGTGTTTAAAAATCCATAGAGAATAAAAAACATGTCATAAAAATTATACAAAATTACGATTATGTTAAATTTTGTTAAATTCTTGACCAATTAAATGTTAGATTAACAGTTATTAAAGTTTAATACGAAAATATCAACAACTTTAATTGCTTTATGTTGTTGAGAAACACAATGTAAAAAATGGACCATATAATAATACTATATTCTTACACAGTTTTGCAGCTCTAGCAACGGTCCAATTGTCATTCCCAGATGGAATAACTTCCACCTCAGATGTCAGAATCCAATTTATCACCTTTCAGTGGGATAATGAACACATCACAACAAGGCACCTCCACTGCTGCCATTGAGCACCCTCCTGTTACTTTAGATTATAATTTCTTTTTTTTCAGATTCTTTTTGAGAAAATTTCATTCAAGATTGTCCAAAATATGCACTATATTAGCATTACATGACAGCGTCAATATAATTTATAAATCCTTACTGTCCTTTCTATGGTAAATTAGAATATCTAACTAAAAGTATTTAATATAAAGCAAAATAAATACTACCAAAACAATTAGCCATTTACAGTTACATCACTTTTTAATTTATCATTTCATTATAGTTCTATGCTTCCTGCAGTTATGGTAATTTTACAAATTTCACACACACACAATTGCTGAAAAATATTTTTGAAACATTATAGAAGCTAAAAACCACTTATCCACTCTAGGTGAGTTCAGTGTTAATGAAAGAAAGGCTGCTAATTTTCCTTGGAGCTAACAAATGGCTTGGCGTTTCATACCAATAAATCATCCACTTCCTAGACAGAAGCCAGAAAACGCCTCAAGTAGTTTACGTATCACCAAACTGGAAAGTTAATCTAACACTGAAGACACACTCTAAATGTAAATGTATGTAAAACATTAAAATTATGTAAAGTTTTTTTTTTCATCGTATTAGTTATTATTTAATACTTGTATTATATATAAAGATTTTGGTTTATTTGATATTTTAAATACAATACAGCCCACATAATACCACAAAGAAAAGTTTAAATACATAATGAAAATCACTTTCAACTCATGGCATGCAGTTAAATGGGCTACACTAAAGTTTGATTTTATTTTGAATATTTAAATAAATACTGATGTCGTTAAAATTATTCATAATTGTATAATTTTTGTGTGGTATATTCAGCATGATGGACTCAATTCTTAGCTCACATTTATACGGGTCATGCAATAGTTCATCATGTAAAATATAATAATTTATGTGAAAATAATAATTCTACTATATCCGGCGCCTAATTATGTTGAACAACTTTGAAGGTGAGATAGGATAATTGTGTCTATAGATAGCGTGTAAACGGATACTACTTAGGTATTGCATTGTTGACATAATTAATTCAGTCAGCCGAGCTAATACCAGAGCTTCCACATTGTCTACAGCTGTGAAATCTGGCAACAGTGTATATATCTTAATGGTGGATAGTAATATTATATATTTTACAGATTTACCACTCGTTATAACTTCGAACTTTCTATACATATTTTAACGCATATATTTAAAAAATTAGATAAATCCTTAAACATTTATAACTACGATATTTATGGACCTAGGTGACAAAGTGGCCTGTAATGCTTAGAAAATTTACAAAATGTTTGGTAATTACAGTTTTAAATTACTGATTACATGTAAATCCCATACATTTTTATAATCACCAAGAACCGGCAATAGGAGTGTTAAAAATGGTCCAAACTTGGTACATTGGTCTCATAAATATCACGTCTATGTTCGTTGGCTAGCTTGGAACGCTATTTATCTTTAATATGATAACTAAAACAATTATATTTTCATTATTTATGAACTTATAAAAAATAAAAGTGAATTCTTATTACATTTTCTAAACTCTATAAGAATAAATTGAAATATTTAATCAGTTACAAAATCTACCTACTTCCCCTGACTGAGCCGGAAGGACTATTTAATAGTGAAATAGTATAGTATAGTATAGTATAGATATCTATGTAGGTTGTAAAATACTTATAAAACTAAAAACAAGCCTGAGTAATAAACACATATATACATAAATAATAACCACACGCCCCCATTATATTTATTCTTTTAATTTACTGGTATTTATATATTTATATTTATAAATATTCACTATTGCATACAGTTATCATCACACGAACAGTATTATTAATCTGTTTAAATTAAAAAAAAAAACTTGTTTAACTCTGTTCAAAGTACGTCACAAAAATTATTGTATTAATTTAATATTAATATATCAATTAATATTTATTTAATATACCATTTACGTGAATCAACAATCAAAATGAGTTTATAACATATATTAAAGAACTTGCCCCATCAATATATACTGACTTTATCTATTTAAAAAAATAGAGATTCGACCAATATTTCAAGTACAAATATCCATTATTTTTCAAGATAACCCCCAGGATGGACCACTAGGGAATCGATAGGGAATGACAGTGTCAAAACCCATGTAGGGACGTTTACTAGTATTCAAAAGCTCAGTTTATTATTGAGATATCCTGGGGATCACACACAGACAGAACATAAATGCCAGCCCTCCGATAATTGCTCAGCCTGATCTTATGGAAATAATTTTATTCACAACGTTTTAAATATTTTAACTGGGAAAGGAGACTGAAAGTGACTGATGGTAGCATCTTGGTTTCAAACTGTGTTTTTTTACATAAAAAATTTTGTTTAGTTACGAGTAGTTTAAAATGTGGACATGTTACCATGAAGTAAACAAATATTTAACTTTTTTTCAATAAGTACAATCAGGCCTAAAAATTAAGTACTCTCTAAGTACCAACTATTAATTAAAATTACAGTACTAAATACGGCTATTTTAATTATACTAAATTATAATTAAAATAATTTGTTATTGTTTCTAGTTATTTAAATATAAATCGTCCCATTCAGAGTATTAATATAGCAATTTTAAAACCACCCATAAATGTTAGTAGAAATTTAGTTGCTTTTTTAACTGGTGTGAAGTTTGCCAGGTGTGAAATATCTTATCATTTACAGCTTTTTGTGTGCCAAACTAAAGCTGGAAGTTTGGTTCTCATAAATTAGTAAAGTTTAAAGTGAGCAAACTTTGCTGACACTCAATGGAAACTTAATCTTATATGCGGCCACAAGTTTCAGTGTTAGCATCACATGCTATACTTCTAAATTAATATTTATTTAATTATTTTTAAATAATAATTATATTTTAGTAACCGAATCCTGCTTAATCTTTTTTTAATTAATGCTTATAAAATAGTTTAAAGTTTAGATATTTTTCTGTTTACATGGATTGAATACAAATTAATACCATTTAATTGGTAGTAATGCAATATAATTGCTTGGTTTGGATTGAAAATGTTAAATATCATTATGGATATTTCCCGAAAGAAATTGAATTGAGCTACAGGTATGACATTTAAATGAAATCCATTAATATTATAAATATGCAATCATATCACATCCCACAAAGATCCTTACCCCTTGATGGTGTTGGTGAAATCTTTCATTGAAAGGGGATATATTGAGAAACAATAAAGCCTTGAAGTTTATATGATACTTCATTTCTACATAAGCAAGATCGATATCTCTTCAGTGGGTGTTCCTCATCTAGCCAGGATAAAGGCAAGAGTGCATCCATTACTTCAACAGCTGGTGAGAGGATCTCTGGTGTACAGGTACTTACAGGCTCTTTATCGTTAGGCAACTTGTTTGACTATTGGACTGACCATATCCCTCCAGGATTTTGTTAAGATAACACATACAGCCTTGAAATTTATCTAAGCATGTCAAGCGACCCATAGTGCCGAATTTTTTTTTTTAAACTTCCATTTATTTCTATATCAAACCGATTCTTCCAAGATTAATACACTGATCAGTGAAATAAATTAAAAATAGGTGCACAAAAGTTCAAGCACACTATACTTGGACAATTTTCATGGGAAGGCTGAATGTGAATCATAGTTCACACAAGCTTTTCACGAACTGAACATAATTATTCAACCCAATTAAATATTTTTTAGTTGCAGAGACTTTATGAATTGCTGATAGAAACACCCCGAAGTGAGGATAAATGCCCGGATCTATTTGTATAACTTAACAACCTGTACATTTCGACATGCCATAATCATTAGGTCTCCTATAACTCAACTACAAATTTGAAAATTCTTCTTTCTTATTATTCTAACCATCACCGGAAACATTCAGACTGTAAACGAAAGGAAATGTTTCTGCACATCTGGTATTACTAGACATGACATGAGCCAGATTAATTTGCCATACTCGAAAGGAATGTAGATCAAAGATATGTATCATTGAAAAATTCAGTGATCTACATAATAAAGGCTAATATTGTTCCCTGGTTGTTGAAACCTACTGCATTTGTTAAAACACGATTAACAGAGAATCTACTACAAAAAATCCTTAAAGAGATATTTTATTTTGATTCTGATGCCTTTATTCCCATTAAAATATAAGGGATAAATTTCTGTGAAATTTATCTTTTTAAGACAATGATTATTTCTAAAATTTAAAAAATACTAATATTTTAATAAAAATGCAGGTTATCAATGTAGTACTGTCATCACACCAATGTCTCCAGTGTTGGTTATAAGTAGTTAATTATATTAATACAGGGATGATAGGATCTAAAGGCTGGTAGTTAAGGTTACCAATGCTAAAAACAAACAATAATCATTTAGCACTGCAGTATTTTTAATCTATCCTTATATTGGCACGATAGTGAAGTAATGATGCATTCAGACATTAATTTTATTGAGCGTCAAACTACGAGTAGGTGATTTTTAAACGATATTTTGATTAAGTTGTACTTAATGTGTGGCTGTCCGTATATTTAAGCTTACTCAATATTTGTAAAATTTTTAAGTTTTACAAATGTGTTTGATTCATTAACTGTCACGTCAACACTCATCGTACATAATTATTAGACTATGGATCACGTTAAATCACTGTATACAATTTCCCATTCTAATATTATTTCGTTATAGACTTTCACTGCATCAATATTGGAGAGGCTTAATGACAAGGCAGTCAAATTTAGTGGACTATATAACCAAATGCATTTCATATCACAGTTAAAATGGTATTGTAATCTAATTGTTTTGTAACGAGATCCTGAACACTATTAGTTGTAACCCATTACATCAAATGTCATTACATAGGCTTTCATTAGCGAACACCCAATGTTTATGCAGCTATACAACGGAATATGGCAGTTTATAGAAAAATTTTAACACTTTTTTATTTATCATTTAATATTCTTTGTTATTTGTTTGTGATTTATTAATTTGTTTTTAAAACTAGAGTATAACAATGAATCATTACTATTTTAAAAACTGCTTCGTATTTGCAGAAAAATGGATCAAAACTGCCAAATCACTCAATGTTGTATGTATTTGAATCTAAACTAATATAATTCATTCATTAATTTAACACCATTTAATAATGGCCTAATAATATTAATATCTTTATTTTATGAGATATTTTCAGAACAAAACTTATTTAGATGTTGATTGAACTAATACGTAATAATTGTAAAATAAAAATCAACCGTTATCTCTAAGGATAATTATTTGGTTTTATAGTGTCGAAGTCTTTAAAATTCAGCATTGTACAACACTTTGATATCAGAAAGGAAGATATTATAATACTTTCACACAAATTACGAGAATATGTTCTGCCCAGTTACTACGTTTTCTTATTTCTCACCAGAAAAAAAAACAATTTTAATGTCTTATGAATAATTGCAAATTTTTAAGTATCTTTTTGTAGTGAAAAAAGATATGTATAACCCGAGACCAGTAAAATTATATAAGAATCATAATCTTTTTACAATTACAACAAACGAATTTTGCTCTTGGTTGCACGTTTTAGATGAGTTAAATGCGGTATCTAATCCAATTAAAAAATTTTCTTTTCATTTGTGTAACATTGCTAAAATATCCTATGCATTATAAGTAAAACATTACTAAAAACTTAAATTAACTTATTGTAATAGAATTTCCATACGATTTTCGATATACGTAAGGATTAAATATGGCGGCTTGTCAAACATTTGGAAGGTATTACCTGTTAAGATTCGCACAGCACACTGAGTAGAGGTTTAGAAACTTCTATTATTTAAAGCAAATTATATTTTTATAAGTGATTTTTGCATTCTTTTAAAATTAAAAGGCAGTGGCCGTACAAAGTTGTAAGAGGTAAACAGTATACAGGTTCATGAGAGCATTTCCGAAATGATTTCTATCAAACTTGGCACGAAGATACAGCCGTTCGTATATGTTGCGACAGTTGTGTCTAAAATTAAAAATCGTTTTATAATGTTACTAATTAAAGCTTTGAGAAACCTTATACTATACTAATTAAAAATTAAATATCCATCAGTTATAAATCTAATATCTATTTATAAAAACTCATAACACCTAAACTATAGTAAATTCAAACACTGCGTAATAAATTAAGAAGTGAGCGGTGAAATCCCTCTTTATTACATTTACTAAATCAATATTAATTAAAAATAATGCTTAACTATGCTTTAGACAAATTCCTTAGCCAGTGTATTGTAATAAACAGTTACAGGACTGTAGCGGTTCGTATCCGTTTAAAATTATTTCCAAGATGTACAATTTATTCCTAGACTTTGTAATTAACTCTGTAAGAAACCTTTACTCTTAGTCATTAAAAATGTAATATCAAGTAATTAAAAAAAATGTTCAGAACTATAGCAAATTTAAACGCTAAATAATAGGGTAATCCATGAGCTATAAACACGCTCTTACCATAATTAATAAATATTTATTTAAAATACAGAATTAAAATTTCATTATTATGTACGGATAAGACGTGACATAGATGTTTGAATGTATGATGTAAGCTAAATTTGTTTGTGTACGATGCTGGATGATTCATTTTTGCATCAAGTTTAGTAGGATTCGATTGAAATATGCTTTAAGCATCGCACTACATCTTATCTCTGCTATTTTATATCACTTCAGTGAAACAAGGTGATTTCTTAATCTGGTTTATAGTATGACCTTCATCTTCCAATTTTGAATGACTTTTGATAATAAAAACACTAGAATATTAGGCCTACAAACATCTATAATATTTTTAATGTATAAACTTTTATTTTTAAGGCCAAACAAAAACAGTGATCAGGCTTTCGGTTTAACATCTTTGAACTGAAGGCGGCTCTCCACTGTGAGGGGTAAATATTTCAAGATTTTATTTGTTTGGTAAAATAAAATACCAAATTGTATACCTGTATAGACAAATTTCACGACACTTTCCTTGTAAGCTTAAGAATAAGATTGTTTCTTGGCCACTTTTTTGTGAGGATTAACTAGTTATTTTTATTACGTTTAAAAAAAAACTAAATTGTCGGCTAAGGAATGAGGAACCACTAGAAAATAAATTAAACGCATACTTCAAGTCTTCGTGGTCACTCTCATTTAAATGAGTAAGAATAGATTTGAATTTGGACGGTCGTTAAAATATACTAGAATATTGTTATTTTCCAATAGATAGATTTCTGTAAAATGTAATATTAATATGTGCCTACATTAATTGGTTTTT
Organism: Homalodisca vitripennis; assembly: GCF_021130785.1. Classification (NCBI taxonomy): domain Eukaryota; kingdom Metazoa; phylum Arthropoda; class Insecta; order Hemiptera; family Cicadellidae; genus Homalodisca; species Homalodisca vitripennis. Next base: position 75,577,554 of record NC_060211.1, read on the forward strand.
GTGCCCAATTTATCAAGTCAATCAATTGCAGCAACTGACGTAAACATAGCTAACGATCAAAATAAAATGTCCTTTTTGTAATATAATAAAGAAACATTTTAAGTAATCTATTAAAAAAAAAAATATATTCTTATCTAAGGACGGAACATTTCAAAAGAGGGATTACAATAATTGATTATTGGTTAAAGTTTGACATAATAATTTAATATTGTCAGCTGGAAATTCCAAGAGAAGCACAAAGTTTGGTATTTAATCTCAGTTGGAGACTCAGCTGCGAAAAGTCAGCTGAGAAACAAATTTAACTTTTGCTTTCTGAGCCAACTACAGCCATCGACTACTTAACTCACTTCCTTACTAATTTCTTACTCTTTACGTTTATGTAAATATCTACATGCTTCTTACGATTAGATACCTATTATATTGTATATTGTTATTCACAAATCTACGTCATAAAAATTTTCCGCATATTCTGTCATTACTATACTGTATGTCTTCCGGTTTATACCTCATCGACACACCGTTAATGCAATTAAATTATTTAATGTTATAACTATTCATAAAAAACTGGTAAATGTTATGAATATATTCTATCAGAATTCACATAAACTTGTAGCAATAAAATGCTTGGCATAACTAATAACACCATGCAACTCTGTCCCTTTAAAAGTACGACATCAGTCTATAGTAAAAGTTTTTTTTCCTGTGCACGGTAACAAATAAGATCATCAATGCTCTACGTTACACATGATTGGGGTGTGGTATTTTATACATGATTTGAACCTTAACTGACATTTTCGTATTAATCAGATTGTGTCATAGTACTATCTTGAAACAACACAATCAAATCATACTCGATTATGGATTTAAAATCGATTTTTAAATGCAAATGAACCTTAAATACTAAACCAGTAAAACTTCCTAAATATAATTTCATATGACTAGGAATTGATTTTGTAATATTTTATCCGTTTAAAATACTTGTAAGAAGTAACATGTCTAAAACGTTGAGACGATCAACTATCTTTGGTTTGTAAATCATAATTTATGAAAGTAATTAAAACGAAAATTAAATTTTGCATTGTGTTTATTCATAAACGAGGTATAACTGAAATGGGTGTGATTCATTGATACGAGACGCAGCGTGCCGTGGAATACAAATGGCTTTTCACTGTCACTGCCGTCTTTTCGATCTTGATGTCCGGATAACGGCACGCCACCACAGCAGGCGTTCAGGAGTCAAAGCAACATGAGACTAATCCACTATCCTTCCCTTTTTAGAAAAGGAGCGTTCTTGAAATTTACTTAGTTTAATTTCTACTACTTGTATCAAATTAGGAGTTAACGTTAGAAGAAGTTAAGATACAGAATGTTTCTCATTACAGCTTACGAACCAAAGGTTTGTGTGACCACAGGTAATGCTGTCAGTGTTCGGTTGGAATAGGCTACATTTTCTTATGTTTAAGTAAGGTTTCGATTGCAGCTCTTTATGATACCATTCTTGAAGACTTGGAAGAATAAAGTGTTTTGATTACTCAACAAGTAGCTTAGTTAAAGGAATTTGAAGTTATACGATTTTTTATGATAAGACCCAAAGAAAGACAGTTGAATACATAGATATAAACTCGTTACACTAGATACTAAACGAACAATTACTGAAGGAATGAGCTATGTGTTTTATTAATAAAAAATTTTAAAGTTTTTAAAAAGCTATTACAAAACATGTCACTCTCTGGGTCTACAATCTCTGTATTTCAAAAACTTTACATTTTCATCTTTAGCTGTTTTCCACTAAGACTTAATCAAAAAATATCTACTTTAAATGCCTGTAATGCCTTGTAAAGTAATAATAGCCTACTTTATTTCTTAAGTGAAATTAATTTAAAAGATTATGAGTTTAAAATATAAAAACCTTTAAGGAACCAAATATTTAGTTCAACCATTTGTAACCCAAACTTCATATTGAAAACGTTCAGCTATGTGCAACATACTTAAATATAATTTTGACAAATCAACACTACGGGTATGCTACTAAAATCCAACTACATACCAAATTTACGTTCACAACCTCAATTGACAGAATGAAATTACAGCAAAACATCATGCAGATAGTTAGGCAACGTAAAGAAATCCCAAACTTTATCGAGGGCCATGACTATTGTCTAACAAAGACGTTCCCTAAGTACAAAACAAAGTTTCATGCAAAGTTGACCACAATTCAATTCGTTTTTTATGTATCCCTCGAGACAAAGATGCAGAGATATAGATTGACAGACAAACAAAAGAGGATTTCTTTAATATAGAGTAATAGCTGGATAAAATTATTTCAATTTCAAAGATATCACCCTGAGTGATAGGCTTTGATAGGGGTTGTTAGGCTTTGCTGATTATAACAAAGGACTCTATCTTGTCTTTATACAAATAAAGTAATAAATAATTACTATCGGAGGACCCGATAGAATGTTAGAGTTCTAACAACTAATCAATAAAATATAATATAGATGTTAAAATAAATATCATATATCTCTACTTAATACTTATAGTTGTTTAAAAAAGATTGCTCATTCTATGGTTTAGTCGCTGGAATCACAGTTATCTTAAGACAAATATAACATTTTTTGTTAATTCTCAGCCTAATATCATGTAGTGGATTTAGTGGATCACATTAATGAACGCGATGTTCTTTGTATAGAAATGGAGCTTCATGCAAAAGTTTATAGCACGTTTCGCCTACGAGATGTCCTGCCTACAGTTACACAAATAGAAAACAATCGTACAGAAAACAAAATTTTATATCCCTCTGACAAACAAAAACAGAAATGTTTTATCTTACTGAGTGATTTTATTGGCCCTCATACAAATTCCAAGGGTGGATATACACCATAATAGAACTCATTTTTTTCTTTGTGGAAATTCCAAATAAAATCTTTCTAGAGATATTAAGACTACTCTTCTCATATAATACATTCACATTTTTATCATTAAGTAATGTTTTAAAGAAATCTTCAAATAATAAAAGTTCTGGTAGGAGGTACAACACAAGAGTGTGCTGAAATAAAATCTTGTTGCCGACCCTTAACATGGAAATTATGCTCTGTAATATTTTCTTTCAACTGCATGAATAACATGCAACATTTTCAAAATCTGTATTTTCTATGAGTAAATTAAGCTTCATGCAAATTTTCAATTGTATAGCTCAGTTCGTGTTAGATATATTAAGCAGATAGACGGAAAGACAGAAATTACGTTTGTCCAGCGCATCTAGTAATAATACTTCGCAACGCTCAGCAAACTAGTAATACAGGTATAATAGATTACTTCATACAGCTAATCAGAAAATAAATTTTCAACGGCTTTCATTTATTTTTAGTTAAACATGAATGTGACATTGCCCGGAATGTTTAACGTTTACTGACAAACGTTTGATGTTTGATATAAAATACCAATATGAGAGACAATTTGATTAATTTCATCATCAAATTACTTCTCTAAAGTCATCAACAACGACCAACAATGCTTACAATCTGCTTCAAACTGTGTTTTGAACCGTTCCTAACTAAATGATGTTTTACTAACCTATATTAAATATGTATTATATAAGGAATATATTAATATAATAATTATTATATTATGTTTACGTATTTTACATATTCTATGTAGAGACACAACTGCATTTACAACTACATGAAAGTTTAAAATTATTCTATTAAAATATTTCCATTTTAATTATTTATAAATTATTTTATTTATAGTAACGCAGACAAAAGTGGCTATTTGAAAGTAAAAACTAGTTTTATTTAGTTTTTTATAAACTCCTTGGGACAATCTATTACAATAGTGTAATGTTATTGTTATTGTTATTGTTATTGTATTGTTATTAAAAGAAGAATAAAGCATACAGGTAAGAGATAATCTACCAAGATTTAAACAACGAACAGGAGTCTGAAGTTTGTGAAATATTGTGAGATTATTCCCAAGGTGGGTGCCGACTGCGAGTGTTATCGACATTGAGAGGCTAATTACCACCAAATGATATACGAGCCGCGTGCTACGGGCCTCTGTTTGTAATTGATCGCTTCTCATTTCAAAAACCGCTATTACACATTGGAGCACTCATTGGCTGAGCGTCAGTGATGCTTATCTCTCATGAGGCTCAATAACTATCCGTCTATCGGTCTGTCCGCATGATATTCAAAGAAGGACTGACCTACATACTTTGTTTATTAAACTTCTTTTCAATAAAAATAATGAGCCCAACCCATAGTATTTGGCTGAACGTTAGGGAACATTCTGACATTGTTCTTATAGGTAACCATGATGACAACGAGACAATTTCAGAATAAATAAATATGTAAACTAACTGAAGACATATCACATTTTAACACGTAACATAACACATGTAGCTTAATTTTATCTGCGATATCTCAGAAAAAATGTTATCTCTAGATTTTAAATTTCCCGTGAATATAATATACTATCGTATGTAATAACAAAGGATATAATACACAATATTTTTAGAGTAATAGTACTAAATAATATTATTCATTTAAATATTTTATCCACAGACGTACACTATTAAATTTGTTATGCATCCATTTTTATTTCTTTATTTATAATAATAATTCTGAATTAAAAACTTACAATTAAAATGAGCAGATATTGTTACCGCGAAGAAAGAACAAAAACAAACACTACAAAGAAGTGTATTTTTCTTCTCCTAAGCTGATTGGGATTTCATCCAACTGCATTGTTTGATACAATAGTCTCTGGTGGGATGGAGGTAAACAAACCTTAAACCTTTTAGCATTTGGAGATTTTACGTTAGTCACTGTTTACTTAGATTGAAATATAGTATTTAAAACTAATTTACTGTAATGCAAGAATTACAGTATTTGCTTCTACCATGGTACGGAAAATTTAATATTGTACAAATTGTAAGTATTAAATGGTTACCGAGTAGCACATTTCCATATACTTAGATTTTATTTAAAAATGCAATTTGGAAGATCAACATAATTATTCCACAATCATCTCTATACAGCTATACATAGATTTATTCACAATTTAAAACGTCTCTAAAATATAAATATTGAGTGTTAAAAACATAGGTCGTCTGCAAAGCAAACAAAACACGCAACAAGTCTCTAAGAAAACTATAATAGGTTCACACTGGACAAGAATCTGGTTTTGCCCTGCACTTAAACAATTAAACACACGAGTAATACTTATCAGTAAACATAACGAGAGCGTATATATGTAATACTACAGTTTCATACAGTGAACAGTACTTAATGTATTGACATAAATATGTAATCGTGGTAATTATCTAAATATTCATATAGCCACATGTTAATTTTCAATTTTCTTTTAAATCGCAATAATAACAAATAATTGAGAAAATTAAATATAAAAAATATTAGAATCAGCTGAAGTATGCCTTTAACCGAATTGTACCAGACGTCTAGGTTGAAACTTTGAGATTATCGCAATTAAAAAAATTGTGAATACGATATTAAGAATATATAGACGATATACGGACAGTTTGGCCTTTCCTTAAAGACATCTTAGATGGATTTTTACAAAATACAAATCTAACTAATCCTGGCATTAGTTTTACTATATAGATTGATAGAATAGACGATTGCCTTTTTGGAAATAGTTACAAGGAGAAAAACGACAAAAAAGAAAAAAAGGTATACAGAAAGTTTGAACTAGATGCAAAACTTAAATTACAATTGAATTCATTTCACCAAAAGTGTTATTACAAAAAAAAATCGCGTCAATAATCAAGAAGAAAAATATCTCACACGGAAGAAAATATCAAAAATCTGCCAGCCTGTGAGAAACAAGTGTTTGATTGAAGATACAAGTCTGCGAACTTGGTTTAACATCATTGCTAAATGAAGTATGTCTTAAAATCATACAAACTCAAACAATGTTTAGCTTTTAGTCTTTCTCTTTCCTTTAAAGTATGTATTACAAATGTTCAGTCCTTAAAATTAATTTTCATTCATTGTTTTCTAGAATAACAAGAGAATTGAATCCACTATATTTTATGCCAAAAAAGCTAAAAAAAACTCTCATCAGCTTTCTCTTAAAATGTGTATTATAGGAAAATATTAACTAAAAATATATTAAAAACGTAAATTTGATTCATTTAAATATTTACCAATGTATAAGAAATGTATTTCGGTATATATCTAAATTAAGGAACTGCGGTGAAACTTGAATTGTATAAAAGGTATATTTAGTTAAAAATATACTTTAAGACTCTTTCTGTTAAGATAAAATGAACAGATTCAATACCAAAAAAATAGATAATGCTCAAAAATCTTAATTGTTTAGAGCACAAAGATTTTACTGTTTTTAGTGGAGGAATTTCAAAACTATTAACCGGGACTTATTACTATATTACTAATATATACAATCTTGAAAGTATATGAATTATTCAAATTTACGCAACTATTAAAAAAACTTAACCTTTTTGTCTCAACTATGACTGTCCTTTAAGATTTCTAAACTGCTGCTGCAGATTATTAAAAAAAAATTTTAGGAGCAAATCAATGTTGCTTAGGTAAAATATGTACTTGGCGTATAGAATGTTTGAGTTAAACTATTCCAATAAGTCTTCCTTCAGAGCAAATACTCAAAGCAAGAAACTTTGATTGGAGACTGCAAATACTTGACGATACAGAATCCAGCACCTGATACGTAGAGCGTCTTAAATCACATCTATTTTGTTTCAGCCCAACTAATATAAATTCAAAGAATACAAAAATTGCAAACTACCCTATGAAGGACGAGTAAATATAAATTACGTAATGGTGGAATATAGAAACGATGTCCACAGAATTCTTTTTTATGATAATGATGAAACGGCTGCTTAGATCCGAATATGAATGTCATCATAACAACACTTGACTTGGGATGGTCAATACTGACGGTAGGATACAAAATCTATTTTTAGTCGTCATAATAGTTGATCCTGGGCTATTTATAGTGAATTTTAATCATTATGTTGATTATAAAAAATTACTTTATGCGTTTTGAAGAACTTTCTAAAGTAGGAAGTAGTTTTCAAAAACAATCGATTTATGCATTGACTGAACAGGTAATTTAGGCTGAACTGGAATAAATGAGAACACTCAACACAGTGACAAATTGGCTGTGTAACGACAGTGTTGCTTTTGATAGACAATTTGTTGTTTTTAACTGAATATATTGTACTCTTTGTATACAACATGAACTAATTAACCCTTCATCACATCCTACTCTCGATCATGATTTATCCAATATCTTAATGTTTTAACCCTGGAAGTGGCATTAATAAAGTCCTGTACGGGCAAGGCATTTTTGGGCAATATGTACCTGCTCTGGAAACGTTTTTAATATTAAATACTTATCATAAACTATCATGTGTTGCATATAATCATTTTCGCAGAAAACATTGATAATTTAATAATGTAAAACATAATTTTTAAAAAACTTTCCTCATAATACAATTTTTTCCAAGTGTTTTCTACAATGTTAGAGTGAGTGTACCAGACAAAGTAATACTTTGCTATAAAAATAACATTCTAAAATAACCTAAATATTCCAAATATTATCTACTTTCAGAATAAATGTTGGGTTTTTTAATGCTTTTTATAAACAAAAATTTAGATTAGAAAATGCAAACAATGCGCGAAAGTTCAAAAATATATACTTACAATTTAAAATAAGCATTAAAATTATTTCAACTTAAACTAAACTAGTAGTTACCCGAGGCTCCTCACACAATTTCGTAGGTTTTGTACTTGTAAGAGAACTTTTGATTTGAGTAAATTATATTTCTGACGATAATGTTGAATATGCCTGTTATGTACCCATAACATAAAATATTGCTTGGTACATTTAACTGTAAATTTGGTATTGAATTTGGTGGATAGTTTCCTATATCACAAAGACACTAACAGACAGTTACGGGTCTACCATATATTTAATTTTTAACATGTACGTAATCTTTTATATGCCCAATTCAGAATATACGAGTATATGAATACCCTTATATTAGTTCTGTAATCTTCTACAACACATACTGTAGTACATAGTATTCTCTTAGTCCTAGATCCAAACAAGACAACATTAAAAGCGCTTCAAAATTCCGTATTTCCGAGTCTCTTATTCCGTAACAGAGAGCTCTTGGGTGTGTTATTGAGCCAGCACTGTTCGTCATTGATTCAGCCTTTATGGCCCTCATTTATTATGAATTTCCCTAAATTGGTTTTTCACCACTCTTGTCAGAGCCAAAATGTAGTTACAATTATTAATTTCATTGCTCACACGTAGACCTAAGAAACTGCCAATCGTTTAAAAAAAATTTTCGGTATGTATTTATATGATTCTTTATACAAAATAATAACGCAATATATTTTAGAGACAAAAGGAAAAACGATATACTAATATCAATACTGTCTGCTTACTTTCCTATACCAAACATGGTCATATTGACTGTTTAACATTATGACAGCCTTTATTATCATTATCGACAATGTATTTGGAGTTGCTTTTCTTTCGTACTGATCCGTATTTACTTATGACTTTATTTTCTAAATATCTACGTAGAACAATTCTAACCCTTATTTAAGCACATTACACAATGTTATATACCATTTATAAATTACATAAGTATATACGAGTAAATCTCACACCTTCTTATATAAAATGTACACTAGTGAAGTACTTGTAATATATAGTGTAATAAATGTTTGCATTCTTTCACAAGTCAGGATTTCCATAAACTGTGGTAAGCCACACGCCCTTTACTTTACGAAAGAATGTTACTCTTATTATAAGTGCTCTAAAATATGTAATAAAGTCAACACATTACATCTTTCCAAAGGGCTATAATGTTAGGACTCTTAGTGCCCTATAATTAAAAAAACCCTACACAATTAAAAGAATCAGTGAAATTTCTTTTGATGAAACCTATTTTTACTAAACTATTTTATATATGCACTAAATGTATGGAAAAATATTTATGATTTTTTTGGAAAGAGTAATTACATAAACAAACCAGCTAATAACAAGTACAAAATTACTAGGACTTTTGAATCAACCTGTGTTTTCTGCCTCAGATTTATCTTTTTCAGATTTTCTGCCTCCCGTTAAAAACATCACGATGTGTTTCCCAGCCCACGATGTTGTACAATAACATCCAACTATTAGGATTGTTATAGTAAAATATTAGGTTTTCCTGTTCAAACCGTGTCAGATAGCGAGATCATAGGTCTAAGAAATAAGAATAGTTGTACCTCATTATGAATGATGTTGAGGAATTGAGATTCTAACAAGATTCACTTAAAACATTATTATGAGGAGTGATATGTGAAATAATATTATTAATGAATTTACTTTGTATAAATATATGAATGTTTACGTCATCTTAATGACGTAACTAAGACTCTTAAGTCTTCAAAATAAATAAAAGTAACGTGTATTACAACTAGTTGAAACCGGATATTGGCTAAAATTTATACAAATTATTGGACTGATCAAATTTAAAAGAAATAATTAACTCCACCCACGTTGTAGATGGCCAGCCGCTCGTTATAACGGTAGTTGGTCTACTCTTCCCAAATCAAACCACAATAATGAGAAATTAACACACTATCCCTTGCTCATTATCATTTTCGAAACGCAGAGGCATCATGTCTCTATCCCCGTTTATCTACCAGTAGTGGCTTAGTGTAGTCGTGAATATTTTTGTTTTTTATACACAATTGATATATAACTTAGATGAAAAACATAAAACCAATATTTAAGACTTTTTTATTGATTTGTGAGGCCTTTCAACAGCAAGGCTGTCTTCTTCAGACACATCACAAAAGTTTTGTGATGTGTCTGAAGAAGACAGCCTTGCTGTTGAAAGGCCTCACAAATCAATAAAAAAGTCTTAAATATTGGTTTTATGTTTTTCATCTAAGTTAAAAGTGACCAATATAAGCTCCATCTACAGCAATTGATATATACTTCATCTTACTTGTAACTGGCTAATTCTTTAGTGAAATATTTCTGGATTAACCAATAAATGTTCAGCTTTCATATCCATAATGTTATAAAATAGTATGTCATTATTGTTATATTTTAACTGATTTACGTTTCATGAGTTTAAATTTATTAATCTAATTTAATTTATGACTTTAATTGTTAATTTTTTTAAATGAATCTTGAAGGGATTTCAATTGCACCCTATTATTATTATCATGAGCACGCTCATAAAAGTAAAAGTAACCAATAATTTGTGGAACATACAAACAAAGCCACCCAACAAGGCGTAATCAAGAGTTCTTTAGAGCGTATTGTTACGGAGTTACTACAATTCTGTATATAATACTACGATCATCTTAATCAACGAAGCTGCCAAACAAGTAGAAAATGTGTTAATATCAGTATCAGTACATATTACGCTATACTTTAAATTAATCATAATAATGTATATCGAGAGTATAACTATCAGAATGAATGAGTATGATGATAGGTAAAGAAATAATAGCAAACACAATCATTGCTGATAATCAGCTGCACACTGCCACGGTACTTGCTCCAAATGCTACCTAATGAAATGTGTCTAATGAGAAGCGTACATGCGTCAGTTCAAGCTTATCATTAACGTCTGTCTAGCCATAACTCACCGCTTCCAATTATTTATTATGTTTTAGTAAAGTACCCTCGGAGATTCGACTTTTGTCAAAGATGCACTGAAAACTACTAATAGAAATGAAATGAAATGAACGATATCTTTATTCAACACATATTCAATTGGCGAAGTTAGGACTAGTAAGTCCTCTCTTACACCTAACCATAACTTTATAAGTGATATTTTTAGTGTAAAACAGAGCTACAGTATAGTCTACATTACTGTTTTACAATAAGAAAAATGATAATCTATATTTATATAAAATTCTAAAACTAAAAGAAGGAATGGAGTATGAATAGCTACTAAACTGCCAATAATAGTGATCAATTAGGTGACGTGTTTTCTTCTCTGTATTTGTGCTGCTGTTAGGTGAAAATTGTCATTATAATAGCCTACAATTGTCAGAGTCTATTGTATATTCATTTATTATATCAATGCCCTGTCACAGTAAATGGAAAAACACAATTTATGTTTTCTGAAAATTACAAATAATGATTAATGAAATATGTCTAGAATGCCTAGAGTTGGGTGGCAGAATATAGCTTGCTACAATGTCATAATATGTCCACGACATGTCCGCTACGACTAATTTTCTTATGTGCGTGTCGTTAAACAATAATATGCTGGAGTTACCGATATTGTAAATGTTTTGTCTCGTAACGGTCAGTTCTGGTTCCACTTACTGTCTTTGTATTATAATGTATATGCATATGTGACAATGAATTTGCTACTTACTCTACATGGACCAAATTACACTGAGCAATAAGTGTATCGATGTTTTCTTTCCGTGTAAGGTTACTGAACTAAAATCATAATAAGATACACCAAGACTCTATCGGTCAAGCTTGACCGCTGAGCGATTCTGCTTGACACAAGCTGACCTTCTTAAAATGGTTTTGTAACATTACGTTTCGTAAACGATGTATACTTTGTAGTTTTTGAGAGTTGGAACCACAATATACAACTCCATCAGAAAGACTGCTGAGCTAAGAGCACCTCAAACACTTACAAAGTAAAGTTTTAATTGCTTTTACGGATTCCTAGTGGACTTTAAGTTAAAAGAGGTACCAACAAACGGGCAGGGACCAGGAACAAGGATTCCTTTGCAGGCAGGACACACCCTTCGTAGTTTTTATGAGAGATGCCTTTGTATGTTGTTGTATCATAGTTCAGTTACGGTACTATTTGTTATTTTATTTTATATTAAACATAATTCTTACATAAAAATCTTCTTACAAGTCTTACATAACTTTTGTATATTAATTAATCAGTATTATTTTCTTTATAATGAATAATGACTTGAGATCTAAGTAAGCAAATACTTTAAACACATTTCGTATTATATATGTTTAAGATTTCACTGGAAAGAATTTTTTAGTAACAGAAAACTCTGAGTAATGAACCTTATGAAATGTGTATTACTCTTCATATTTCAATTATAATTCCCAGATATAATATTTATCAGATGTAATTTATTGTAATTTTATGGATTTTTGCTAAATTTAGTACTAAAATGTAAAGGGCAAATTGTTAAATGTAAATTGTAAGTGCTAGTGTGCAAAACTATTAAGTTACCTAAGATTTCTTCATAGACCTAAATTTATTGAAAATTAAATTATTGATAATATTTCTATTATATCTTATTTAGTGTTTATATATCCTTCCAAGGTGTTCCTTCTGGGCTCAAAATAGGCCACCGTGTAATATTCCTATGCAAGATAATGAATATAACAAGCTGAAATTTAGTTGAATTAATTTGATTATTATTTGAATAATTAATTAAACTTTTTATATCCTATATTTTTAGTTGTAATTAGTACCTAAATTTACAGGGGTTTTAATTACACGTTATACAGCGCACTGTTTATCTATATGTACGTAATATTGATGTTTTGAATAATTATAAATTTATTCATTGTACCTTGTTTAGTGCTTTACTATTTTCAGAACAATTTCAAAAATAATGATAAATTTTGTGCTACTCATCAGTCAAATTTAGCACGGAAATGTTAGTTTTTAAAATATAATTCATTCAGTTGAGTAAGTGAAACAAGGTTTGAAATTATTAGTAGTTTTTAAACTTCATAGTCATACTTTATGGATCACACATCCAACGCAGACATTTTGAATTTATAACCACTCACCAGTACACAATCATAGTATGCACAACATTTTTGAACATTTAAAGGCGAGGTTATCGTCATTATTAATCATAATAACTAATGGTCGTCGACAAAGTTACACGAATTTATTTAATAGTATTTTTGGAAGAAATAGTTTAGCATGTCAACTGATTAAAAGCAGTTTAATCCGATGGGCCTGGATTTAGGATGATTGAAAACTTTCCTAGTTCCAGTCAACCAATTTCATCTGCAGAACATCACATACATAATCCATCTGTTCTACTTATTTTAAACGCAAGAGTAAAAACTATTTTAATTATTAGCAATAATAAATAATATACATCATATTAATACGTTTAAAATAATTTTTCATATCATCATACCATTTTTATGCAAGCTTACCAAACAAAACTCCTACTTTCGAAATTATTAAGCTATATTATTTACTAATCATTTAGAAATTAGATGATTGTTCTGCTTAACATAACCATTTTATGACCCCAGAATCCCCCACGAAAGTTTATATTTTCAAGCTCTCCAGTTGAATAAAAATAAATAGCCCTACTCTTCTGTGTTCGAACACAAATTAAACACAGCGGTAAGACTTATCTTCACTATAAATCTGAGAACTCTCAAGTGGACAAACTTTGCTAAGGTTTGTTGGAAACTTAAAACGCGGTAGAGCTACAGTTCTTGTTAATTTATTGGCTTGCTCCCTGCAAACATTTATATCGTAAATGGTCAATTCCTTGCAGCTTTTTTACCAAATTGATTACCTAATGCAAAAAATTGTAGTAACTGTATAAATTTTGTAGACATTGAGGAGTCTATTAATATTCGACATCGACTGTTAGCTATTCAGTGTATCAAATTATTGTTCTTATATCGCCTGTTCATCTCGTTCTCGATGTAATTTAATTACATCTTTGTCTTTCAAATGATTAGAACACATACAAAAAATACAAGCACACATCTGGAAATATTGTTAAGCTTAATTAGTTTATACTTGTCTGTGTATGACATAGGTATATCTGTAACATCAGCCTCTAGTTTGCACCTCACTAAATCATTTATTGGCTGCATGGCATAGAACCAAAATTACAGGAACTAATGTCATCACGCCAAAATATCAATTGTAAAGCTAAGTAAAGCTTTCACTACAATAAACGTATTTTCCACGTTATTGTAAAGCTAATTATACTGATAACCTATAATACTCAAACATATATAATATAAAACTAATTCTTCTTGTGTATCCTGAACACTGGGACTAATGACATCAGAATCAACATGTAACTTGGATAATTTCTTGGTATATATTTATCTGATATACTTTAAACCAATTCTGTTTTAATTCAAAATCAAGCAATAAATAATTCTTATCATGCGGATAACACGCCTTTTAAACTATACTCAATCCTAGATTGATATGACACCGCTGAGTGGACCAACAATCGATGTTAGAAATGTCTACCAAGTTGGGATTACAGAAAAGATCTTTCGTGGGTAGCGTTCAAGTCTCCGGTGCTGGATAGAATAGACGTATATTATGATTAATAATATATTAGGAAATCCTAACCCTATTGTCACTAATCCGTCTTTGGGATTGTAACAAAACTGAATAGTGCAGATTAAGTGCACCCAATCTAACACGGTATGTTTAATACTGATCCATGATTATGTCTAATATAATCTTTAACTGCAGTATATACAGTAGTATAATTTATCATCCAATCCTGGAAAACTATAATAATAATATTTAATATATGACATATATACGTTTTTCAGTGTAAACATGGTTTGTAAATAAGAAATTATTAGTTTTTTCCAAGTTACATTATCTATCAAAAACTAAAAACAATGATTACAATTTATTAGTTCTCATGTAAATCTTACTTTTGAATCTTGCATACTATCTTAACACCAGGATAGCTTAAGTTTCTGAAATTTGTGGTCTCACAGGGGATTAAGTTTCCAATGAGTGTCAGCAAAGTTTGTTCACTTTAAACTTTACTAATTTATGGGAACAGAACTTCAAGCTTTAACTTAGCCAACAAAGAAGTGAAAATAAAGTGATGATAGGATATTCCACCCCTGAAAAATCGTAACATCTTAAAGAAGTTACTAAATATAAATCAACAGATATGCTAGGATTCGATCACCCATTATATCGAAACACTGAACGTAATAGTTTACGACTTTGTAGCACTAACTATGAGAAATAAACATAAAAGTTCCTTTCCAAATTATTGAGCACCTATAATAATAAATAACTTTTTACGCCATATATAATGTTTGTATAAATTATTATTACTTAATTTAAATGATGTTCATTTCCAGTGCAAAACAATTCCATCCATGTTGATTATTTTTAGTATATGTTTAAAATTATCACGCTAAAAATTCAATCATTTGTCAATTATCTGAAAGGAACCAATATTTTAAAATGTTAAAATTGGAGATTAGAAACTGTTCGGCAGCGCAGGTTTTGAAATTGTTACAACTTTTGTAATTCAAATACTATTTTAGATACCATATGTTTAACTAAACGTTTTATTCAACGTTAACAAATGGATACCACCTGTAACTTACGATTCAGCAGTAAAAAGGTAAATTTTACATTTTTAAGTTGTTAGGAAAAGTGTTGTCGTTGAATGGTGTCATCAGTCACTTCCAGTCCATTGTGCCTTGTTGTTATTGCTGGCCCACTTCCTTTACACTTAGCAATGTTATAACAAAGTTTTCTTATTACAATAAATTGTTGGCACTGAGTTTTATAAAACGAAAACGGTACTAGCAGGTTAACGGAGGAGTATAACTGTATGAATACGTACTGTTCTACGGGAGTTTTTACATTAAATTTACTCCAGTAAGAACCTTTAATAGTTAAGCAGTGTTATCAAGATAACACATCTATCCTATTATATACTAATCTAATGGTGTTTGTATTTCTGTTTGCTTGTGTGCTACCCAGTCAAGTAAAGTCTAGTGGATTGATTGTACTTAACTTTTACAGGAACATTCATGAGGGTCACGCTCCACGGGTCTTGAGAACTCCCTTAACTCTCCATTATCCAAAATGTGTTCAGAATTGATTTAACTTAGCAGATATTAAATTTAATTTAAGTACCTGTTAAAATATAAAATGATAGCTATAATCATTTTTACACATTTAAACAATGATAGTGAATTATTGTTGTTACTCATCTGTCACGTTCAGTTACACTTAACAAATGTCACGTTACATGAAGAATATTTTCTTTGTCTCGGTTTCTTTTTATTGGGTTTTATTTGAAGACAGTAGAATGCCATCATTTATGAAATTTTAAAATTGTTGGTTTAAAAGCTAACAATTTTTAATTTACACTCCCTTTAAAGATAGGAATTCTCCACAATAGCCTAAAATATTACTCGTAAAATCAGTTTCACCCTCCAACTCCAGGGTTTCATCCTTAAACTTACATTAACATTGGATCAAGGCATTGGAATATCTTTCATTTAATATAATTATCTCAGTATTGTTTAGAATGCATTTTAAAAATAACATGATTTATTAATACAGAATAAATACATTTATGCAAACAAACTCTACACAATGTTTGTTACAGTATATGAAATTTTAATATATGCCGTAATGAACCGCAAGAAATCTCAAGATAGTATCTAAATATTTTACATTTCCTATGAAACTACATTTCTAAAAAATAATATTAATAACGAGCTCTTTCGAGGTATATGTGAATCGGTGAAATTGAATTATGTTACAGAATTCAGATTATTCATGTAACTTCAACCAATCTTGTTACTCAACATATAGTGTGACATACTCCAACATTGTATATTACCTCCGTAGTATTCCATTTCTACAATCGCAGCAACTACAGTTAGCAGCAAAAACGTTGATATTTGTCATGCGGTAGAAATAAAGGGGGCAATCATTGAACCCTTAATTGAATATATGTAATAGTCCAGGAAATAGAATTTCTACGTTATGCAAAGTTTAAACGTATAATCGTAAGTTTGAGATTTGATCATATACAAAGCCCAGGTTGACAATCACAAAGTAGACAACGTAATTAGAGACACAACTTTGCCAATCAGATAATATAACAACACCAATAGCTAAGAGGTTCTGATGCGAAGAAAATATTTAATTTATTAACTGTTCTATACCTAGCGTATCAACTAATTAGATTAATCAATTACTCTTGCATAATAAAGAAACTACATAGGCCTCCTACACTCATTCATTATTCATATCATTGGTATTATATTTACGATAGCAATGTCTAATGACTGAAAGGCATAAAAGATAAAAATATTAAATCTTAAACTAAATATTTCTATGTTAATAATATATCATTTTTATAGAAACTAAATATGTATGAAGCAAATTTTATTTTGAAAATCTGATAATTAAGTTATTAATTGTTGTTAACAATAGTATATATTTATTATGGAGAAAAAGTTTTGTTCAAGAGGTTTGGCATTTAAAAAAATTCAGATTTGCTCAAGATGGGTAAAGTTTATGTTGTGAAGTTGGCAGAAGTGTTGCTACAAGTCGTCTGTTGGCACCATCCGTCACTTCCAGTTCAGTGCTTCTGATTGTTACTGCCGCTCCTCCCCCTGAGCAGAAAAAACCGTCAGTATTTTGCTAACGCTCTAACGACAGATGCTTAAAAAAACTACAAACAAACTTTAATATTTTACAAATCTCTTATGAATACTAGTAATGGTAATATTATGAAGTTAGATTTTGGGAGATGATTAAACATTGCAATCTCTATCAAGTATGTTAGTACTATCAATTAAAATCTCTATCAATTAAACTTAGTACTTGATGAGTACGAATATTGGCACTAATTACTAAATAATCTACTAAATAATCTACTAAACAGTATAAGCATACCTTATTATTGTATAAAATGTTCATAGTGTGTCTGATAGTGAGATACTGATTGAGCTATAGCTAAGAAACAAGAATGAATCCGTCTTAATCGCTTTAAGAAAGAAGAGAACAAGAAGAAACCGTTGTATTAGACTATATGTACAAAATCTTACCCCATGTTATATTTTGTATGTTTTTACCTGCCTGTTTTAGTGAACCTCATGCAATTCATGTATGAATATAAATCCGTATTACAAGAATTATTTTAAAAGCTATTGCGATTAAACTATTTTGGTACCATTATTTCCCAAACACTACAACGTTTTCACCACAGCAATTCAAAATATAACATCAGTTGGTCTTTTAACCGTTTTTTATAACGTTTAACCTGGCAAACCCTTAATCCGCATTGAATTCCCTACAAAATTGCATTCCACATAACCAAATTTACGAAAAATGTCCTGCCAAATAATTAATCTGTTGTAAATTTAAAATTAATCGTAACACTAATACTTGTAATACATGTATGTGCTATATTTTTAACAGTAAAAAAATAAATTTCATGATGTTCTACCAATGTGTCTATTGCAACTGTTTTAATTGCTGAAAAATTTAAGTATAATTTCCAAAAGGAATCACTAGTACATATGAATAAATTTTCAAAGTCTGGTTAAATAATGTACACTTTTTAATACTTTGATTAGGGAATAAAATGAATTGATACAATTATAGTTTTTGGTTATATACATTTATAACAGCTTATAAGATAACCTGTATTATCTAAATATAATCTTTTTATTTTAAATTAAGTTTAACTTCGTATCTAGTAAGCCTTTGGTATCCATTTATGTCCTTATTTAAGACTTTATATGTTGAACTCCTTTTTAAAGTTTAATGCTAGATTAATGCTTTGCAATTCACATCATTCCTAATTAAATAAAAGTGATGGATGAAAATTCCCAGCTTTTTTACTTCGTAGTCCATACTCAAGAGTCAATTTGCATTGTATAAGCGCAAAACCTGGTTTTTCTTGAAATTGTTAAATTGCATTACCTTTTACGAAAAAAAACGGAATAGATCAACCAATAGACTCTCTTTGTATCTAGTGTTGTAATTATGACTGGGAATCAGTTTTTGTTAAAAAAAACCACAAAAACTAATTTGGGATTAATCACCTGCCCGGGTGAGAGTACCACATGATCGGAAGAACTCCCCACAGCTGTCTCACTAGTCCAGCCGTCAGACAATCCATGATGGCTCTTTTGGTGACAGAATTCCTACTGAACGAGTAAGCTCTGCAGAAACCCCCGAATATAATAGCGATGCTAAATTTTGATTCAAATAAGCCACTATTAACCCTAGCTAAGAGTATCTATAGAGAAACATTTATAAAGACATACATCAGGCTATATATAGACAAAACATGTAAGCTCCATATGTGGTTATATTAGGTCATATATAGCCTGATGTAGGATTCCATATCTAATAAAATTAGGCTATATCGAGCCAGAATGGAAGTCCATATCTGATTTTAATATATAATATCTAGCCAGGTGTGGGATTCTATATATATATATTTTTTTTTTTTTTTTCAAAGATGAGATTCTAGAATTCTCCTTGTATTCCATCCTGTGCCGTTTTAAAATTAATTATAATTCAATATAATTCTAAGATTAAGTCACTGAGGTATTAAAGTGTATTTTTTCTGCTATACACAAAGGCCATAAACAAGAATGAAAATTATAAAACACATGTTTTATTATTTTTCATTGTGTTTTTACTAATTATTTGGTTGTGTTTCAGGTGAGTTTCTTAAGGATTCAAATTGTGAGTATTTTTACTTATGTAGTAGTAATACAATACAATATCACTATTCAACTCTCATTGTTTTATCTTAGATTACACCTTTACTTCTTTAATCGATAGCAGTATTTTTCTTTATCCAATGTTAACTCCTCTTCTTACTTGTTAGTTTAAACACATTCAAAGCTCTGTATCACGTTTTACATACAGGCGTGCGTAGCATTCGTTTCAGATCGATGTATTTTTTATTTATTTGCCTTTATTTACTTTATTTAAACACTATACTACCATCACGAGATTGCATTTACCTCCCACAGAATCTTTTATTTTGTCATTTGTGAATGATACAATGTGAATTTATATCAACTAATTCAAAATACTTGGATTTAGTATTAATCATCTCAATAACAATTTATCATAGATGGAAGATATTTAAAGATAAACTAGTAGTTTGGTATTTAATCTCAGATGGAGATATTTTCACTAATAAGACTTGAATTTATACCAAAAATTACAATACATAAAATAAAATGTATAACAAAATCTTAACACAAACCAACAAAAAGTTTGTTTAAAGTATATTTGTCATTTATACTAATATCCTTGTATAATTTTTTAATTAACTAATTTTCTGCATAGTTTTCAACTGTGCAAAAGTATATCGGCGTGTTTCTATGTTAAATATTATTGTTATGTTAATGCAACATAGTAATAGTTAATATATTAATAACTACGTATACCCCGAATTTTATTAATTTTATTTCGTTCGCATTTGTAAATTTGTAGTTTTGTTGGTTTTCTATTTACTCATAAAATAACATTGTTTACAAATTTATTAATAGTTTAATCTTTATTATTAGCGTCGGCTTTTATCATTTGTACGTTTTTTTTTAGTTTTTTTTATTTTTATTCAAAAGTCTTGCCATACGATATATTCCAATCTTTTTTTCGGTACACTCATTAAATTGAGTTTCATATAAGAGTTTAAATAATAAAAAGTTGCACATAAAATAACTATAAATTATTTTTGTGTTGTGCAAATGTGTTATTATATAACATATTCGAATGTATTATGGTTGTATTGAGTTTGTTTACAAAATTTATGGTTGTGCTATTTTCTCGTTGCAATCGTGGTTACCTATAAGATCAATGTGAAAATTTTCTCTAACGCTCTGCCAATTCGATGACATACACCATTATCGACTTACTGTTCTTCATATAAAAATGAGGCTCTGGGAACAATTTCAAGTTTGCAGTTCTTTTTATCATGCGGATATCCAGGCAGAAATTAAATGCTTTAAGCATCACTACTGATACACTTCGCTAAATGTAATCCAATAATAGAGTTTGTTGTAAACATATATTTTATTTTAGCTTAAAATGCCCATATATTTATTATATGCTTATAAAAAACTCATCAAGCACAGTATGGGAAATAATGAAGAACATTGTGCTGGCAAAAAGTCACAGGAATGATAGAAATCTCTAATTCGGGCTTTGAGCTCAGTGTTTTCGATTGTAATGCAAGCGGCTTCTCCAAACGCATAATACTTTCATAATATTGTTAAATGTTCCTTCGCTTTTTACTATGTATTATATTAATAAAATTTAAATTGATTTGTTTCTTCACATCTGTTCTATTTATTATAATTTAGATACAAATTGCTATCGCTGTTGTTATTTAAATGGTTTGAAGTTTTTATTTGTATTTAGATCGCCTTTTAAGTTATCCATTGGATTATAATTTATTACGCAATGCCTATTTGTGATGTTTCTTGATCACTTAATAAAGAATAATGGTGAGCATATACATATGAGCATCTCTGGAGATACAATCGTGGCCCGGTATAACATTAATAATCATTCACCTGCCCCTTATTCTAAAATGGAACAAAATATTAAAAAGCTTTCAGCCAAGGTTCACACCTCTGTCATCAGTTTATGTATCCCCTCTGTGTGAAAAGTTGAATCATCTGACATTTATTGTTGTATTTTCATTCTGTTGTATTTTCATGCTGGACTAAGGTGATATAATGTAATAGGTTCGCAAATTCATTTTATAAAATTAGGAGTTGATTTATAAATTAAAAATTTGTGTATCATTTTATTATTCATACGATATTGTTGTAGACTTTATATGTGTTATTACCACTAATTATTTGTAATATCGAAGTTGTTCTAATCCAGCAATGTAGTCAAAAGGGAGAAAGAAAATATACCTCGATTATACTGAAGTGTATTTGAAGTATCAAGTTAAGGGAGGAAACCGTGCATGATAACAGACTGAGGTATTCAATACTCAAAAGTTATTCGTTCTGAATTCAACTAAATTTTTAAAACATCCTGAATAAGATGGAGATATAGTTTTGAAATTGTACTATCCTAACAATTATATTGACTATTTTAAAAGAACGTACCCCTTTTTAAATTTGAATATTTGTAATTATAATTATATATAATTTTCATTAAATTGTTGAAGTATCTCTCACTTTTAACTAGCCAGATAGATAGTTATACCTTTTATGGGCCAAACTGGTACGTATGATAACAGTTTTCGTTCCAAAGATATTAAACTAGATTCCAATTCTGATTTGTTTTACTAAATTTTGAAAATGTGAGTTAACTCCACCTAAGTGAGCATTAAGTATGAGTGCGCCTTCGATTTTTTTCTAACCTAATAGCTTAACTCATGTAATAAAATCTATGTATTTTATGATAAACATATGTATACACTATGCAATAGCTCCTTACATCATTTTAGATTAATTGAATAATCAGTGACACATATATTACTTTACTCTAAATAATTAGTATAGCTTAAATTCTTGAAAATATTTTTGTAAAATAGTACTGTAAGACTAACTACGAATCATGCTTAGCAAAGAGTTTTCTTGAAGGCTATTTCCAGCACTACTATGTAATACACAATTCACGTATTTTTTTATTATATCAGTAAATGTAACAACAAATAGTGTATAATTAAATCAGATTATAACCAGCACAATTTTAAAATAACACAGTTCAAATGCTTGGTATTAAAATAAAATATGAGTGGATGCAAATAGAGAGTTAATTCATTAAAGATTCAAATTCAATGCACTAGATGCAAAAATATTACCAAAATCTTTAAAAACCCAAAACAATATTGAGTGAACTGTTAATTAAACATATTATTCTATAAAAGTACAAAATTTTAATACTTTGTGGCATTATTGTATAAGGTTCCAAATTTAAGTGAATCTCTATTGATTCAAAAAATACCTGAGGAGTTTAAAATGCCCAAAGTTTTCATCTCTTACATCCCGCCATACATTGGATATGCCTTTCAAGATCGAACGGTTTATTCAAAAGACAGGACAGTGAGCTATTGCAGTATAAAATATTGAGACACAAAAAAAACATGCAGGAAATCAGTTAAGTAGGCTTACTGTTTTTGTGTATTTAAATATATATTAAAAATTTTAATTTTCTTTTTTATTTCTACCCTTTTTGAAACGTAAAAACCACCTAATCTTCTGAGTACTAAGCTTTATTTACTCTCAAGCATTGAATTATTGTCTCTTAACCGTTCTTAACGAGTATTACTTAACCGTGTCCGAATTACTGAAATCATTAACTATAAATATCAATGCTTGCTCTATCCACTGTTTGGTGTATTCATCTTTTCATAAACTATAAAAGACCAAATCTAAGAAGTTTCAAAATTGCGTTTAATCATGAATGAGGTACAAGTTTGTGATCCCTTGATACAGGATAGCGTGCCGGGGAATACAAATGGTGTTTTACTGTGGACGTCGTGTCGGTTCGATTCTGACGTTCCATTGCGCTACCGCAGCAGCCGGAGTAATAAAACCTGCTATCCGTCAACGGTTTAGTTGACAGTAAGGCAGAAATGCCTATACAGTTAAAACGAAGTTTCAGCGCTACTAGCCGTAATGCGCTAACATCGTGTCAGTCACCTGCTGTATTTCTTAGTTTTATGTATCAATCTCATGGAAATCAACATTTGAACACTCAAAATTAAACATTATAACTGGAAGGAACAAACCACTTGACCCATTTCACTTACTAATAAAGGATAATTGTTTTGAAAATGTACTTCTTAGCTTTATCTATCCATCTCATTTAATTCTACATTTGAACACTCAAAATTAAACATTATATAATAAGGACCGAACCTTGTGACACATTTCATTTTACTAATAAGGGATATTTTTTGGGAAAATTTAAAGTAAAAATTATGAATCTTAATAAAGACAGTTATAATAATACAGTTAAATCGTTTTATGATAAAAAGGGGGTTAACGTCAGAATGAGAGATAAAAACAGTATTCTTAAATACCTTCATTTGGCGTTCTAAAAGTTATCTCTTTTCATATAATGTCGTGTCTTCATATAAAGCTATTCATGATCACAGGTAACTAGAAACAGTTTTTCGCTATTGTCTCGGTTTGTGTAATTCCAACGATGTTATAATGTGTTATAAAAATTATAGAGCGTAACATTTGGAATAGATATCATTATTTCACACCATTTTTTCATGCTTGCAATTGTTTTTGGCATGTGTGAGGATGGGATTATAATGCATAGTTAAAAGTCTGTGTGTATTATCTTTCTGAATAATTTTTATTATTTATCATTTAATACATTATATTTAAGAACATTTTATGTATATATATATATATATATATATATATATATATATATATACATACATAAAAAAATATACATAAGAAAATTGCAGTAAAAGATCGCATATTAATTTGTAATTTTTAAAACTGAATAATTGTATTTTTTTTTAATTTATGGTTGCTCTCACTTATGGAAAGTAACAAAAGCGACCATAAGTACACAAACTTTAAGAGTAGTAATATTTTATTTAACTTATAACTTATAAGGAATTCTATCCAATGAAAATAAGAAGTATAATATAAGAGGCTTATTTATACTTGAGTTACTAAAAAGTAAGTAATTAAATGGTTGATAAACATACTATAAGTTAAAAAACATCGAGAAATGAAGGAAAAATAGTGACAATAATAATAGATATAAACATAGTTGTACTTTGTAAAGAATCGCAGACGATGACCGCCCGTTTGAACTTACTGACTTACCCTAGTTAAAGTAAAAAACATCCAATATATTATACTTTCAACCTTATTCTGTTAGAAACACATTTTGCGTATTCTATAGAGGTAAAATGAGACAGTTTGATTACCTTTTTCAGTTTAATATACATTTGCAGAGGTGAATAGCGCGTTTATGTTTATTTTAAATGTTTATTGAAATTAAATTAGGCTATTGCCATTTATACAAATTTAATGTTAATAAAAGTCATTTTACAGGTGTTTGGTCTTCCCATCATATGTTAGTTTGCTTATTTAAACACATATGTGATAGATACGGCCAAATACAAAATAATTGAATCTTAAAAAGTGAGGGCTCTGTGGTGTAATGGTAGCATATTCACCCGGCAAGTGAGAGATCCGGGTTCGAGTCCCGGCGGAGCAAGTACTTTTTGCGATTCAATGTTTATTGAAATTAAATTAGGCTATTGCCATTTATATAAATTTAATGTTAATAAAAGTCATTTGACAGGTGTTTGATCTTCCCATCATATGTTAGTTTGCTTATTTAAACACATATGTGATAGATACGGCTAAACACAAAATAATTGAATCTTAAAAAGTGATGGCTCTGTGGTGTAATGGTAGCACATTCACCCGGCAAGTGAGAGATCCGGGTTCGAGTACCGGCGGAGCAAGTACTTTTTGCGATTCAATGTTTATTGAAATTAAATTAGGCTATTGCCATCTATACAAATTTAATATATATATATATATATATATACTTTATTGAAAGAAATATCTTTAATACGCTAGAAAAATGTTCTAATTTCGATGAACTAGGTCGTTTTTATACAAGAAAACTGCACTGTCTAACAATGATCTATGAATATAAATCTAATGTTGCTAGCAATTACAAAGTTCGCTAATCTGATAATATTCTACACCCGCACCGTGTTTCATATCCATTCTTACAATAACTAAATAAATTTCCAGATACTCGTAATTAGAACTAGTACTTGTACTAGTAACTCATTGGGAGCTGATGTCGTTAGCTCCATAAATTCATTTGGAACACCCAACGCATTCCTGAAGATCAAAATCATGCCCTATATAACTCCGTAAAATAAGGCAAAATAAGGATGCAACCTCGGAATGAAAGATAATATGCTAAAAATTTGCATACATCTTTATTTTGATGGTATTAAATTTACGTCAAAAGTCTTATATAATCACGTGTACGCGACTTAAGTTATTTAAGGTCACGAAAATCAGTTATTTGCAAAATATTTCGTTTCCCTTACGCTAAATGACTTTGAAGGTGGTTTGCGAAATTGTAGAACGGAAAATAGAAAGGAGAAGATAGATCAAATCAATATCTTCTCCTACAATGACAGAAGTTTTTTTTAAGTTCAGACTCTGCAATAACTGTTTCTACAATGAGAACATCAGCATCACCTCTGGCTTGTTTTGTAGTGATATTACCAGTTTTTTATTTCTTGATAAGCATATCTGTAAATATTTGTTTATTAGATGAATTCGATAAAAATTGTTCTTGGCTGATTGGCACCTTCATTGTTTCATCAAAGCGGAGTTCGTAAGATTTTGAAACACTAGCAGTTCTTCTTAATTGTTCCATTGCTTTAATGTTCTTAGTGTAGCGGATGATAAACTGCTGAAATTTCATACTGTACAGTATTATTATATGAATAATTATAAAAAACTGAATATAATCGCTTGAGCGGTGATAGCAAAATTAAATGGTGGTGTACCCGTACTGATAGCGTCTCATACACCAGTACTCGTATTGCTCAGTTCTCAGCGCAGATGACTACAGTTTTATCTAAACTTGATGATCTCCTCAGCAAGGTTAATAAAATTGATGATATTTCAAAAGACATTGCTGAGCTGCGACCTGAGGTATCTACTGTGTCGAACTGCCTATCAACCTTGGAACCACGCGTGGCTTCTGTTGAAAATAAGGTTGATTCCATCTCTCACAACCTGGCTATTGTCTCCTCTACGGTTGACACACATGGTGAAAGGTTGGCTATGCTCGAGGGGAACTCATCTTCTGATTCCTGCATTGTCTCTACAATTGAGGAAATTATTGAAAGAAACCTCCGGGCCCAAAACATTATGGTCTTCGGGTTGGGTGAGAGCACAATGGGCACGGCACATGATAGAATTGAGGACGATAAGGCAAATCGTCAATCCATTTTCTCTGCCATTGATCCTAGTTTAGAAGTTAATTCTTTTAAGCTTTTTCGAGTAGGAAAAGGGTCCAGGGACAAACCCCGCCCGATCAAAGTGATTGTTGGCTGTGAGGATTCTGTTCGTATGATCACTAGGACAGCTACCAGAGAGTTTCTACGAGGACTTGGTGACAATTTCACTGGAGTGTCTATCAGTCGTGATAGATCCAGAAAAGAAGCTGAACATCTCAAGAATCTTAGGGCAGAGCTGTCTCGTCGATCAGAGTCTGGAGAGAAGAATCTTACCATTAAATATATTAATGGAACCCCAAAAATCGTTCAATCAAAAATTGTATAATCACCAACGGCACTCCTCACCTGTCTTTTTTGTATGAAAATGTTAATGGTATTCGTTCCAAACTCTCCTCTATGCATGCCTTTGTTCCCTTATCCTTGAATAATGTTATTATTCTCACTGAAACAAATCTGAATTCCACAATCGCTTCTTCTGAGCTTGGTTTTGTAGTGATATTACAAGTTTTTTATTTCTTGATAAGCATGTCTGTAAATATTTGTTTATTAGATGAATTCGATAAAAATTGTTCTTGGCTGATTGGCACCTCCATTGTTTCATCAAAGCGGAGTTCGTAAGATTTTGAAACACTAGTAGTTCTTCTTAATTGTTCCATTGCTTTAATGTTCTTAGTGTACATTACTCTCCTACCAGAGAGTTTCTACGAGGACTTGGTGACAATTTCACTGGAGTGTCTATCAGTCGTGATAGATCCAGAAAAGAAGCTGAACATCTCAAGAATCTTAGGGCAGAGCTGTCTCGTCGATCAGAGTCTGGAGAGAAGAATCTTACCATTAAATATATTATATAAAATATATTAAATAATATATAAATATGGAACCCCAAAAATCGTTCAATCAAAAATTGTATAATCACCAACGGCACTCCTCACCTGTCTTTTTTGTATGAAAATGTTAATGGTATTCGTTCCAAACTCTCCTCTATGCATGCCTTTGTTCCCTTATCCTTGAATAATGTTATTATTCTCACTGAAACAAATCTGAATTCCACAATCGCTTCTTCTGAGCTTGGTTTTGTTGGATATGATGTTTATCGGAGGGATCGTTCGCCCTTGACTAGTGGCAAGCAAGATGGCGGTGGCGTCCTTATTGCTGTTCATGGGTCTTTTTCGTCATCTGAAGTACTGCAACCTGATCTACCAGTGGAAGCATTGTGTGTGGAAGTCAATGTCACTTCTCGCTGTAAGGTGGTTGTCTGCGCTATCTATATTCCCCCTCAAGCCCAAACAAGACTTTACTCACTGTTCGCTGATTCACTTGTGGACATATTGTCCGTCTACCACAACTTTGACCACGTATTAATTGCTGGCGACTTCAATTTGCCTCGTTTCAATTGGATTCATCCCGATCCTTCTACTGCTTCTCCTTCGGCCAATGTCATGTTGGACTTGGCTTCACATCTTGGCGTATGTCAGCTTAGATATGTAGCTAATGACAGAGGAGTTCAACTTGACTTGATATTCGGATCTCCTGATATCTTTACCGTGTCACGTGCCGAGGAGCCTCTTCTAGCCCAAGAACCATGCTATCCTAGTTTGTTTGTCTCCGTTAATATTTCGTTACCATCACTTGGGTGCCCTGAGCGTCCTACCTTCATTCGGAACATTCAGAGATGTAACTTAGTGCAGGTTAAAAATGATCTCCAGCTTGGTGCCATTCAGCTCGACTATGATTGCACTGACGTCAATCTTCTCCAACTGTTGCACACAGCTTAGTGAACTGGTGGATTATCACTCTCCATGGAAGGCTGTTGGCTGTCATGTCTTTCCCAAATGGTTCTCCAAGGAGCTTAGGGAGCTTGTAATTCTCAAGAAGACTCTACACAAGAAGTTCAAGAAATCCTTTGACCTTATCGACTATAATAACTTTCGCACCATTCGTGATCGGTGCAGGGTTGTCTCCAGGGACTGTCGTTCGAGTTACATCAATCATGTCAATACCACCATTTCATCTAATTTAAAGATCTTCTGGAGCTTTGTTAAGGACCTCAATCGGACGTCTTCTATGCCAAGCTCCCTTAAACATGGCGCTACTGAGGCTTTCCGCTCTGATGAGGTGTGCGAGCTGTTTGCGGACTACTTCTCGTCGGCCTACTCCACTGTGTCTCAAGATGAGCTGCCTGTGCCCAATTTTTACACAACATTCATAATATCTGAATGTGCAGTCACTCTTGAAGACGTTGAAAGGAAGATAGTCCTCTTGGATTCCACCAAGGGCAGCGGTCCTGATGGCATCCCCCCAGCAGTACTCAGGTTCTGTCATTCTGAATTGGTCCCTCAGATCCATCACTTGTTCAATCTCAGCCTATCTACTGGTATCTTCCCCTCAACATTTAAAGTTGGATTTGTAGTCCCAATATTCAAATCTAGTGATAGTCGTGATGTTACCAATTACAGGCCCATAGTCATACAATCCGTCCTTAGTAAGGTTTTTGAGAGCGTCGTTTTAGATATGGTTCAGCCTGTATTTAAACAAATTATTATTGATGAGCAACACGGTTTCACCTCCGGTCGCTCTACCGTGACAAACCTTCTATCACTCCAGTACATGGTGATGGAGGCCTTCAGCCGCAGAAATCAAGTTGCTACCGTTTATATAGACTTTAGCAAGGCATTTGATAAAATCAACCATCGTCATCTTCTTGCGAAGCTACAGGGCTACGGGTTTTCTGGCACAATGTTGCAATGGTTCAGCAGCTATCTTACCGATCGACAACTTGCCGTGCGCCTTGGTTCTGGCGTCTCAACTAGCTTCACTGCAAGTTCTGGTGTTCCACAGGGGTCTCACCTTGGACCATTCTTGTTTTCAATCTTTATCAATGATATTAAGCATGCCATCAAGGTTCCCTTTCTCTCTTTGTGTGACGACATCAAGCTGTTCGTGGAGGTTGCATCTCGGAATGATTGCCAGTCTCTGCAGGATGCTATTGACGATGTTTTTGACTGGTGTCGTGTGAATGATATGACTGTGAATCCTTCCAAGACCAAGTTGATGACGATCAATAGGAAATTAAATCCAGTGGTAGCCGACTACTTTCTCGATGGCGACCGGGTGGTAGAGATGCAATACCATCAAGGACCTTGGTGTTTTTTATTGACTCTTCTTTTGAGTTTGGTCCCCACATCAGTCAAATCTGCGCCAGGGCCTCTCGTAATGCTTGGTTTGGTCCTTCGTTCTTCAAAACATGGCTTGAATACCCCATGCTTCTATGATTCTCTACAAGTCCCTTGACCGCCAGTTACTTGAATATGCCTCTGTAGTTTGGTCTCCATATCAGCTCTGCCAGATTCATCATCATCTCCAGTCAGTGCAAAGACGTTTTGTCAGGTTCCTGGGATGTCGTGCGGGATTTGACTTTCGTGAAGTTCCAGTCAATGAGGTGTCAGCTGCTTATGGTCTTCTGAGTCTTGAGCGCAGGAGGAGGGTGGCGGATTGTATCTTTCTTTCCAAGCTCCTCAATAAGCAAGTCAGCAGCCCCTTCTTACTGGAGTCAATCAACTTCCCGCGTTCCTGCCAGATCCACCAGACATCAGCGCCTCTTCGAGCCTGACCATGCTGGGACCAACTATCTTCGATTTAGTCCCATACCTAGACTCATGCGTTTGGGGAACGACATTGGCTCATCAGTCGACCTCTTTGTTGCAGCCCTGGGTGCGGTTAGGCGTGCTGCTGCTGATGAAAGCCTGATCGGTGTTGCCTCATCCTCCAATGTGCTACGTTTATAATTTAGTTTGTTGTTAGCTTGTCATTTAGTTTACGTTGTTATTGTCATACATATTTATTCCTTGTTTATCTTTGTCTATTGTTATATCGTTACATTGTTATTTATATATATATATATATATATATATATATAATATATATATATATATATATTTATTTTTCTGTTAATATTTACATATTTTATTATAGTTATTTGCTTGTTTTCTCTGCTTATTTTTATACTGTTAACTTATTGTTATTTTTTCTAAAGTTATTTTTCTAATGATTGTACATTTAAACTCTTGTTGTCGCTTGCATAGTATAGTAGTTTGTTGCTTGCTTTTTTTGCATGAACTCCATTATTATATAATAGTTGCCTCACATAATTTAATTATTAATACTTATTTTTAATCTTGTTACACTTGTTGGCCATCTTTATTATTTTTTCTTGTAATAGTGTAAAATGGTGTATGCCGTTGGTGAATAAAATAAAATATAACTCATTTATTTATTATATTCTACTGGCTGACCTCGCATTATCGTAGTATATACAGGTAAGCGGTCCCCTACTCTTTGCGCTGTATCTCAAAAAGGGTTGAACTTACATAAAATTACTTCAGACAACAGTTGAAGAGAATTTTCAGTTCTATAAATTTTCTCTAACCGCCTTTAAAGTCATTTAGCGTAAGGAAACTAGATATTTGCAAAAAAACTGATTTTCGTGACCTTTGACCTTAAATATCTTAAGTCGCGTACACGTGATTATACGAAACTTTTGAGGTAAGTTTTATACCCTCAAAATAAAGACGTATGCAAGTTATTAGCTTATTATCTTTCATTCCGAGGTTGCAATCCTTATCTTACCGGACAGCTAAGGATTTTAGAACTTCGTATAGTTTAATGGTGTATATGCTGATGTAATCCTGCAACTTTTTTGTTGGAAGATTACTCGATTTTTAACGGTAAACATTAGGTTTTATTTGTCTTCTAATTACTTGATATTTGTCTGTACACAATAATTTCTTGTTACGTTTTTCGAAATCCCAAATCTCTTATCAATTTCTGTTAAGTTATACGTTTAAAATTTATGGAGTTTTGGGTCGTAAGTTCCGAAATAGAGAAATTAAGGTGGAAGGACGGTTTTTCTGCAATAAAGGAATGCATTGCTTTCCTTATTACATTGCTCCTAATTACAAATCCACCTTTTTTCAAGCTACAACTGTTTATATATTCTACTTTTCGCCGACTCATTCCTTGGTTTTTATCACGGTGCCTTTTGTATTTTCACTTCTACAACCTATAAATTAAAACTCTTGCGATCAGTTACAGTTACTATCAGTATAGTCTATACTATCAGTTGAATAGCATTTTTTAAATAACACTTTTCATAAACGTTAAGTACGGTATTACGATCAGCACTTTTGATGAGTGGTGATCGCATCAAATATACAGACACTACTACAGTACCTCACGCAATTCCGTTTCACTAAAAGCGTTTTAAAGGGTGTTTGATTTGTATACTTTAAAAATAAAACTTATAACGCGCTATTCACCTCTAAAAATGTATATGAACTAATAATAAACTGAAATAGGTAAAGGAAGTGGTTCATGGGAGGTAAGGGGATCGTCCTTTATCACATTCCGAGAATAGAAGATGTTTTGTTTACTTACTTTCCGCTATCTCATTTTACCTCTATAGAATACGCAAAATGTGTTTCTAGCAGAATTAGGTTGAAAATATAATAAATTGGATGTTTTTGACTCTACATAGGGTTCAAAGTCAATATTATCAAACGGGCGGTCATCGTCTGCGATTTTCAGACATCATTGAAATCAAAACAGACAAATATTAAATCTCTTTGAACTGCCTCTATATTACACAAAGGGTGAGCGAAACAAAACATTCAAAAGCTTTCAGCCCAGATTCACATCTCTGAGTCATCAATTTATGATTCACCTCTGTGTTATGATGTTGGACCCGCTGTTTTTATAACTCTATATTTAATATTTTTCCTCGGACCTGGTATTATTTGTATATTGTTATTCACAAATCCACGTCATAAAAGTCCCCACAGACTCTGCCATGACTATACTCTATGTCTTCCGGTTCACACCTCATCAAATTGTCATTAAAACAATTAAATTTAAAAATTTCATAATTGGTCAAACTAAGCAAAATCCTATATTCCAGGATTAATAAGTTAATAAGTTCCAGGAATAAGTTGTACATTATTAAGGTATGTATTTTTAATACATAATTTGAAACTTTTTATATTGTAACCATTTTATCAAACAAATCAGATTATATCATATTAATATATGATATTAATAAGTAACATCTTGAAACAGTATAATAAAACTCGAACAAAATCAAATTTAAAATGCATATGAACTTAAAATACGAAAAATGGAAAGGCAATTGTGGGACTGACCAACAGATGTGACTACTTCTTTTAATATTTTTACTTTTCATGTATTACAATGATCATTGACTTCTAAATATTAAGTAATAAATATTTATATTTGTATTGGTTTCTTTCATTTGGTCGGTATAATTTTCACTAAAATCTTGTATTTACGAAATAATTACGTTATTTTAGTTGTCATTATATTCTAAAAGTAAAATTATGGGTTATAATAACTAAATTAAGAAATACAAATTCTGGAATGAAATATTGCTATATATTTCATGTAATCACAGAATATGTTGGTGTTCCATATCTCGTTGTACTTATGTTTTTATCGTTTGACATTGTTAAATTTATATTTTCTTCAGTAAAGTTTGTACGCGTATTAAAATCTATTTTTCCTTAATTTATTTTTTCGTAAATAAAAATTTCCAATTTAATTGAGTAGAGGTTACAATTATAACCAAGATAAAGACTAGTTTTCTTCCACGATTAAATTACACTACAGCTTTGTTAGCTAAAAACCTATTAATCAATTTATTTTTAGTCTTTTTTTAATCTCGTAAGGACGAAACTAGTGTACTGTAATAGGTGGTAATACTAACCGTACTGGAATTTAATTTATAATTTGAATAGCTTTAAATACTGCTAACAAATGATGCAGTAAGTTAATTAATTTTATATTGGGTGTATAATTAGATACGTTAGTAGTACATATATCTATTCAAACCAGTATTTTTACTATATATTTTAGTCTTTTTGCATCGGTTGTTTGGTTTTAAAAGCTTTTCAGTATGTTAAAGTCAACATAGCTAATAATAGTCGAATATGAATTCTAAATAACCTTAAATAACCTAAACTGAAAAGTTCTGTACCCAAAGAAAGTCTGAAAAAGCAAGGATAGATCTAGACGATACGATATTTCTGACAGCATTTACGTCAAAATAATATGATAAACTGGCCAATCTGTTTGAAAAAAATTTAAAACACTACTAGATTAGAGAAGCGTTTCGTTTTTTTCTTATCATATATAATGTTGTATGTTATTGTGGTTTATATTTTCCTTTATATCTCTCCCAACAAATTTTTAATTAAAGTCAACTTTTGTTAGTTCAGATCAGATGTTTATATAACGGTCTGTTACATTTCGGTTAAGCCGTTATTCTACTTTTAAAGCATGTGGAAAACATAAAGATACGTGAAGTCTTTTCTCCGTGCAAAACATACATCCATAGCCCGCAAAAAGAAGTCACTTCAACAAGGAACAACAGTGCCCTCTCACAGCACGCCTGGATAGCCACTGAACAGAGAAACGCCTGACATTAAAATGGCCGCGATTGTCCCGCCTTTAGCGGCTAGAGAGAGGACAAACGTGACGTTCTGTGACGAGTAACGAAAGTTTTTCCCCGTTGCAAATTATACGTCTATATCCCATCAAACAAATCGTAATTTAAACAATTGAACCGTACTTGCCAAATTGACTCATTTGTTAATAAATAAAACCTTTAAAATTAGTACTGTTTTATTGTTTTCACTAGATAGAATATAGTAGTTCCGCTTTAATTCCTGAATATAGTGCTATTTGCATTACTAGTAAATGAACTTCAATTTCTTAGTCGTTTAAAACGTAACGTGACCATTAACTATAATTTGTTCGCAGTTGATAAATTATGAAAATAATTGAAACAAAACAAAATATTAACATTGTTTTAATTCATAAATGAGGTATAACTGAGGTGGCTGTGATCCATTGATACGCGACGCAACGTGTCGGGGAATACAAATGGCTTTTCACTGTCACTGCCGTCTCTTCGATCTAGATGTCCGGACACCATCACACCACCGCAGCAGGCGTTCAGAAGTAAAAATAACTTGAGATTAAACCGTTTTCCTTCCTTTTTTACAAAAATTAACGTTTTTGAATTTTACTGAGTTTAATTTTTACATAATTGAATCACAATCTTTCTTACTACAGCTTAAGAACCAAGAGACTATGTGCTCTCAATTAATGCTACCAGTGTTCGGTTCAATAAAATTCTCTAATGCTTAAGTTCATTTTCTGTCCAAGTCCTTTAAGGTACCATTCTTGAACGCTGTAAACATGTTGTTTTTTATTTGACGAATATTAGCAAAAATCTTAATTTTTGAGATTTTTGTATAATTAAACCCAAAGAAACACAGTTTTCACTAAGCACTACATGGGCAAGTACCAGAAATATGGCGTGTTTTTTTATTCATAAGAAGTTTACTTTTATTATAAGAAAAGTAAACATATATTGTATCTTATACAAAACATGTTACTGTCTACAATCTCTGTACGTACTATACAAATTTTAAATTTTCAAATTTTTTTGTTTTCAGCTGAGGCTTAGTAACAAAAATAGCTATTTTAAATGCCTCTAATTCTTCATAAAGTACTAATAACATACTTATTTCAGTGAAGTTAACTTATTGGGTAATGAATTTAAAATATTAATCCATTTTTCGAACAAAAGATTTAAGGTTCTATCTTTTATAGAATTAAGATCATATTAAAAACGTCCAACTAAACTTAATTTTTAAACACTCCAGGTATAAGAAACACTAAAATCCAATAAGAAACCAAATTTACCTTCAGACCATCCAATGATCAGGTGTTCGTCCTCATTGGTCTCGCATCAAAGAGGCTGCGACATTTGCTACTTGTGGATATCAATTATCATATGTATGAGGTAGAGACACGCCACACACGTGTCGCGTTGTTACGACACAGGCTTTGCAGAAATTAAATGTTATATTTCAAGACTAATTCTTATTTCAGTTATGCGAACATACAGACGTTCAGACAGAAGAAATTACAGCGAGATATCTTACAGATAGTTCGCCAAAGTGAAGGCTCTAAAATTTCTAAAATTTGACTATAATCAAACACGAAAAGATGTTGCTTAAGTGAAAACATCGTTAAATGCAAATTTATCCACAATTCATTCTTGAGATATCCAGCGAGACATGTGTGCATATAGATAGATGGATAGGAAAAGAAATTTTGAAAAATACGGAGTAATAGCTAGACAATATATTTCATCATCAAGATATCAAGTTATAGGAATTGCTGACCCCAACATCAAACTCTATAATGTCTTTATAAAATTAACCTAAAACAAAAAAGGGTTTTAGTTCACGATTAATTATTCTAACACAAAGATAATGTAGAGTAAACAGATAACATAAAGTTAAATAGATAAACAAAGTATCGGAGGACACAATAGAATAATAGAGTATTACCAAATAACCAATAAAATATCATATGCATGTCAAAATAAATGTCATATTATGGTTGTTTTAAAACGTTATCATTATATGACTTGCCCGTTACCATCATAGGTACCATATAAACAATATATATCTGTTCACTAATGCTCAGCCAAATCCGAGGTAGTAGCATACACATTATTGAACGTGATGTTCCTTGTAAATAAATGGAGCTTTATGCAAAAGTATATGGCATAATTCATTTTCTAGATGTCCTGCGTGCAGTTACATAGATAGACAGTCATACAGAAAACAAATGTTTACATCCCCCGGCATATAAAAGAAATTTCAATGATGCTCAGAGATTTCCGTGATTGGGCATATACCATAATAGAACTCATGTTTGACTATCTGGACATTACAGATAACATATTTCTCAAAATATCGAGAATATTCTATACACATTCAAATTTTTATCGTTAAGTTACGTTATTTTAGAGTAATGTTGAAATAATAAGAATTCTTCTAGGAACTTCGAAGCAAGATTTTGCTGAAATAAAATCCTGTGACCGACCGTTAACATAGACATTCCACCCAGAAATATTTTTCTTATAACTGCATGAATAACATGCAACATCATCAAGCTCAGTATTATTTCTGTATATAAATTAAGATTAATGCAAACTTTCAAGTCTGCAGCTCTGTTCGTGCGGCTAGACGGACAGATAGAAACTACTTTTGACCAGCCCATCTAGTAACGCTCAGCAAGTTATTCCGCTATTGATTACATTAAATTGATTATTTCAAACAGCAAATTAGACTCTCATTTATTTCTAATTGAAGATCCATGTAACGTTGCCTGGAATGTTTAACGGTTGCCGACAAACGTTTGATACAAAATACCAATATGAGAGAAAATTTGATTAATGTTATCATCAAATCACTTCTCTAAAGCCATCAACAATGACCATACTGTTTACAATCTGGTTCAAACTGTGATTTCCTAACTAAATGATTTTCCACAAATCTATATCAAATACGTATTATATAATAAATATGTAATATAATAATTATATATATGTTTACGTATTATAGATATTATATATTATTTATTTGTTTATACTACATTACAGTATAAGTTAATTTTCTTAAAATATTTCTATTACATTTATGTATAGATTATTTTATATTTATCATTTATAGTAAGGCAATTAAAATTGGCAATTTTAAATTAAATAACTCATTACTTTGATTTTGTTTTGTTAAAAACTGGGTTGATGTATTCTAGTACCATGGTACATGTGATATCACTATATACAAACTACCAGAGACAATACACCAAGATTTACACAACCAACTAAAGTCTGAAGTTTGTGAAATACTGTGAGATTATTCCCAAGATGGGAGGCGACTGCGAGTGTTATCGACATTGAGAGGCTAATTACCACCAAATGATATACGGGCCGAGTTCTACGGGTGTCTCGTTGCAATCGATATATTCCCATTTCAAAATCTGCTTTCAAAAATGGAGCTCCCATTGACTGAGCGTCAACGATGAACCGTGAGCTATTTTTCACTCAATAATTATTTGTCTATCTGTCTGTTTGCATAATATTCCGAAAAAGAACTGACCTATATACTGTTTTCATTAAGCTTCTTTTCAGTATAAAAAATATTGCATAATGATGCAAGCCAACCCGTAGTATTCGGCTGAGCGTTAGGGAACATTTTTACATTTGTCTTGTAGGTAACCAAAATGACAACTAGAAAATAAAAAAATAAACAAATCTGTAAATTAAAGACAATCTTATGACATTTTAACATAACAACACATAACATAACACGTATACAACTTACTTAAGGTAACGTTTTATATCTGTAGCCTTATTTTATCTGAGATATATCAGAAAAATGTTATCTCTAGATTTTAAATTTACCATGAATATAAAATACTATATGAACACAGAATATAGTACACAACATTTTTAATGTAAATAATATTATTCATTTGATTAATTTTTAAAACAGACACACTATTTATATTATTGTTATATTGTAATTCTGAATTGGAAAACTTACAATTAAAATGATCGGATATTGTTACCGCGAAGAAAGAACACAAACAAACACTACAAAGAAGTGTATTTTGCTTCTCCTAAGCTGCTTGGGGTTTCATACAATTGCTTTGTTTGATACAATAGTCTCTTGTGGGATGGAGGTAAACAAACCTTAACCCTTTCAGCAGTTGGAGATTTTACTTTAGAGACTGTTTCCTTAGACTAAAATATAGTATTTAAAACTAATTTGATGTACTTATAATGCAAGCATTACAGTATTTGCTACATCCATGTAGTAGAAAATTTACTAATGTACAAATTCGAAGTATTTAATGGTCACCGACTAGCGCATTTCCATATATTTGGATTTTAATACAAATTACATTTTCTAAGATCAGCTATACAATTGTTCATAGACTTATTCAGAAAACGTTTCTAAAATACAAATATTGAGTGTTAAAAACATATGCCGTCCGCAAAGTAAACAAACTAGCAACAAGTCTCCAAGAAAACTATAACAGGTGCAAACTAGACAAGCATTTTATATTGCCCTACAGTTGAAAAATTTAAAATACTAGCAATACTTATCAGTTAACACAAATACAGGACATATAATGCGACAGTATTTATACTGTAAACAGTGCTCATTGTAAATATATAATCAGGCTTAGTATCTAGATACTCGTAGTTATACAGTAACATGTCAAATTTTAGATATTTTGAGAACACAATAATAACAAATAATTAGGAAAATTAAATATGAAAAAAATTTTGGCATTAGCTAAAGTATGCCTTAAACGTAATTGTATCAAACGTGTTGAAAACTTTGAGATTACCGCAATGGAAAAAGTGTGGAGACGATGTTAAGAATATGTTATGTAGACGATATAAGGACAGTTTGGCCTTAACTTAAAGACAGCTAGCTTAGGTGAATTTGTACAAAATATAAATCCAATGATTGATACAATAGGCGATTGCCTTTTTGGAAATAATTACAAGGAGAAAAAAGAATGGTATATTAAAAATTTGAACTAGTTGCAAAACCAAAATTACAATTAAACTCACTACATCAATACTTTTATAACAAAGTAAATCCCGTAAATAATCAAGAATAAAAATAGCTTACACAGAAGAAAGTATCAAATTATCTGTCAGCCTATGTCAAAGACGATATGAACTTATATATTATTACTAAATTGAATATGTATTAGAAACATACTAATTAATACAATGTTTCCCTGTTAGTCTTTCTCCTTCCTTTAAAGTAGGTATTACAAACCTTCAGGTCTAAAAAACCAATTACCAATCATTGATTTCTAGGAGAACGAGAACATTCTATCCACTATATTTTATACCTAAATTAAAGCTAAACAGAAACTTCTTATAATCTTCCATGTGTATTGTAGGTAGTATTAAGCTCAAAAGACACTAATGTAGTTTAAAGACTTACTAATTTATAAGAGCAATATGTCTTTATTTATCAAAATTTAGGAACTGCAGTGAAACTTAAACTGTATGAAAAGTGTATTTATTTAAATAAATATATAGAATTGAATTTTTCAATAAAAACCGGCCTTCATAAGTGATTACAAAACAGATCATGCTAAAACTGTGGATATTTTTATAGCTCGATGTTTTCCATGTTTTTGTTCAGAAACTATTAACTGGGACTTATACTGGGAAACGTAAGAAAATATCAATTATTCAAAACTACGGGATTGTTTGCAAACCTTGACTTTTTGTGTCCTTGATTTACTGGCGTTTAATGTTTCAAAACTGCTCTAAATTGTTAACAAGAGGAAACCAATGTTACTAAGGTAAAATATGTACTTGGCGTATGGAATGTTTGAGTTAAACTATTTCAATAAAGTCTTCCCTTCAGAGCAAATACTCCAGCACAAGAAACTTTGATTGAAGACTGCAAATACTTGCCGAAACCGTATCCGGTACTTAACACGTAGTACG
Source organism: Homalodisca vitripennis (assembly GCF_021130785.1). Lineage (NCBI taxonomy): Eukaryota > Metazoa > Arthropoda > Insecta > Hemiptera > Cicadellidae > Homalodisca > Homalodisca vitripennis. The sequence continues at coordinate 75,617,760 of NC_060211.1, forward strand.
TCTTAAACTAATCACATATGTTTTGCTTCAGCCTAACTAATACGTAGCCCATGAATACAGAAATAGTAATCTAAAAAATTGTAAATGAGCCTATGGACAACGATAATTATATATTATGTAATTGTGGAACATAAACACGATGTCTTTCGTTTTTTATTAAAATAAATACTGGAACAATTGATACAACAAATAATAAAGCAATGTTTTATTATTTAAAAAATGCTAAAGAAAGAAAATTTCGAAATTCCTGAACACAATATTTTCAAAACCAACCTTCAATAACAATCGTTTAATAGAGTGGGGAGAATTCGCTTAAGAATTTATATTAATCATTTATTTTGTAAGGCAGAATCATTTTTAACATAAAATGCCACACAGTACCTAAAGAATGTAAAGCAAAAATATAATATAAATATTTCCAGCCACGATACAGATGAAACCACGGTTACTGGGATCAAAAAATGAACACTATCTAGAACACTTAATCTTAAGAACACGAACTTGGATTGTGATGACGGTAGAGTAATAAAACACGTATTATAATTATCATTATAATCGATCCTGAGCTATTTGAAATGAATTAATTATAATCGTTATTTTATTAGCACAAAAAGTGGTTAGTAGTTTCCATTGCTTTTTAACAACAATCAATTGATGCTTTTACTAAACAGGCAATTTAGGCTGAACCGGAATAAATGTGAACTGTTAAGCGAGACATGGGGAACATTCAACACTGCAACAAACTGGCTGTTTAATGACAGTCCTGCTATTGATGGATAGGTTGTAGCGTTTTCTGAATATATTATACTCTTTGTATAGACCATAAACTAATTAATCTGACAACACATAGCTCCTCCTCTCAATCATAATATATCAATATCTCAATGTCTTAACCCCGGAAGTGATAGTACTAAAGTACTGTAGTGGCAGGCCATTTTGGAATATGTGTAAAGTTTAACAAAAAGTAGAAATATGGGATTAAAATATAAAAAATACACTAATACTCAGAAAATGTGTGTTATTAAATCATAAAAACATATAATATAATTAACATAACAACAGCAATTAACTAAACATAACATATAATTTTAAGAATTAAAAGTGTTATAGAAATCTATGTAAAGTATCAGAGATTGTTATAAACAATAGATCAATGATATATAAACCTTTTACAGGCATTTTAAAATATTTTAATTTTTTTATTAATGTATTGAACATTAAACAATTTCATTGATTACATTTGTTTAGAACTCTTTTAAATGTTCTAAATTTTAATACTAAAATAATTTAAAACCATGGTTGAACTTCTATTTTAAATTCTTGCCTTAAACCTTAATACCTTCACGCATTTTCAAATTGCATTAAAATACATCTATCATAAAATTATTTCTAATTATTTTCTTTCTTATTGCAACACTATTATAAAGCGGGCTTGTAAATACATTCCATATACTATGTTTCCATATACATATAGTTAAAACACTCGTCCTATTACTTTACTTATGCATAAAATATGTAATCTACTAAAAATTATGCATTTAAAAATAATATAACAAACATCATCACCTAATTATATTAAGCGGGTAATTACATAAATGCATTGCATTATATTGTTTTTCTACCTTTAAAAGACGTTAAAATGTAATGATGCTCAAACACATTAGTAGTATGATTATTTAGAAGAATGTATCAATCAATACTAGACAGACTTAAAAAAAAATGTGGTATCATGTTTTACTAGATTAAATCATTTATTAATTATTACAGTAATATAAGTAATAAGTATAATTATGAATAAATATAAGTAGTATTTTCAGTTTGCATGAAATTTGTACCAAATTTTAAAAATTGGCACCCTTTTAAAAATTAAATTGACATTGTAATGTTAGGTTTTTTCAACTATACCCAAATAGAGAAGATACGTGAAGCATGCGGAGAGATAAGTTAAGATGGCTGTAATGTTAACTGCCTAAACCTAAACTTATCAAACATTTTTTGAAAAGTTTGACAATTTTATGTTTAGAATTCAAAAATAATAGGGATATTGATTTGTACAACTCATTCAAATAATGTATTAATACAGATTGTATTGTTTCAATCTATTACTGTCATTTGGTCTAAAATGTGAAAGACAATTATCTAAATGTATAATGTACAAATATTACCGTGTTTTCTTTAGAGCTTTACGAAGACAAACGATGAAGTACGATGTAGTTAGCCATTTTTACTGAATAAGGAGTATAATTTTTAAACAGATAAATGGTTTAATTAAAATATAGGGTCAAGGCTTATATTTACTAATGTATATCATAGTTACAGTGTATTCTCTTCATACTTTAGAGTTCATTACTCATTGGCAATACACAATGTTCATGTTTTTTTTTTCATAAGGATTTTTACCTGCAAAAGAAACTTAATTAATAAACCCTGGCATGAAAAATTAATGGAAAAATTAATTCATGTATTGTGATGAACCTTCCAAATTTATAAAATTGACAACAGAACAAGTTATACGAGTATTTGTTAGTATCAGTCAACACCTCAAGCTATACCTGCAAGTCTAGAGCAGTTAAAAGAAGCACAAGGCATGTCACTGTATAGCTTGTACATACCAGAGAGGGTGCAATACAAGTGTTAAACTGTTGGAAATCAGTATCGGCACATTCTTCATTGTGGCATACCATCTGAAAAACAATATTTTCCTCAAATGAAATAGGAAAAACTACAAATTAAATACGAGCAGTACTAATCGTTCTTTTCGGTTTCTTGTAGTAAAATTCCTACTCGCTCTTTTTTAACGTAGGAAATAGCATAACAGTTTGCTTACGGTATATTTAACTGTCCATTTGTTGTAAACAAACGCTGGGGAATAATATTTTATAGCCCAACATATTATTTATATATTTATTCAATTTATTATATATATATATATATATATATATATATATATATATATATATATACTATTTATTGAATATATGGAAATAGCAGGCAGTTACGAGTATATCATGCATAAAATTGTCAAATATAGTTCATTTTACATATTTTTTTTATTTACCTCAGAATATGCAAGATTATCCAATATTAGGTTTGCAATATTCACATACTGTAGTACTGTACATAGTATTCTCTTAGTCCTACAGCCAAACGAGGCGACATTAAAAGCGCTTCAAAAGTCCGTATTTCTGAGTCACTTATTCCGTAACAGAGAGCTCTTGGCTGTGTTATTGTGCCAGCACTGTTCGTCATTGTTTCAATCTTTATGGCCCTCATTTATACCGGATTTCCCTTAGTTGGTTTTTCACCACCTTGGTCGAGGTCAAAGTGTAGTTAAAATTGTTAATATCACTGGTTACTCATAGACCTAACAAAGCTGTCAATCAGTTTTTGCTAAGTGCTGGTATGTATGAATATGATTATTTATACAATATAATAAGACAATATATTTTGTAGTATATTGTTATCAACAAGTAAAAACCCATATAATAATATCAGTATTTTCTGGTTACTGTTCAATAACATAAGATAATTTTTCATTATATTGACTGTTTAACATTATGAGTTCCACTCACTTTGTGAGGGTCATAATGGTAGTCGGACCAGTGCTCTACAATCAAACAACAATGATGAGACTCTACTATATCCCTTTCTCATTACATTTGGAAAACATTGATATGAGTTTTTCCGTTTATGTCTACCATAAGTCACTGTTATCCATAACTCTCAATTTTTTTGACTCTTAACTAAGTAGTTGTTTATCTGATTGTGGATATATTTGTTTTATAAACACTATTTACATAGACCTAATCTTATCTGTAACTGGCTAATTCCTGAGTGAAATATTGTTGGACTAGAATATATATATATATATATATATATATATATATATATATATATATATATACATATATATATATATATATACATATATATATAATATTTTTTTATAACGCAGATTATTATTAATATTATACTTTTACTATATTCTGTTTCATGTGTTTTATTTAGATGAGTTAATCTACTTTTATTTATGAGTTTATTTTTAGATTTTTTTAAATATATGTTCAAATAACTGTACTTATTTATTATTATAGGAACATACACAGAAATATATAAAACAACTAAAATTTGTTGCACGGGCTGAATAGACAAACAAAGGCATTAAACAAAACATAATAACATAGACTTACTGAGTTATCAGTATCTACATACCATGATTATGTTAACCAATGATGCTGCTAACCAAGTAAAAAATATATTAGTAATAATAAGATTGGTATGTACATATTACGTCATACTGCATATCAATTATTAATAATCTATATAGAGAGTATAACCATCAGAACGTATGAGTATGACTAATAAGTAACACAGTCATTATCCTGGTAAATAAATAATAGCAAACACAATCATTGCTGATAACCAGCTGCACACTGCCACGGTACTTGGTCCAATGCTACCTAATGAAATGTGTCTAATGAGAAACGTACATGGGTCAGTTCATGCTTATCATTAACGTCTGTTTAACCATAACTCACCGTTTCCAGTTATTGATTCTGTTTTAGTACAGTGTCCTAGGAATTGTGACTAATGTCAAAGATGCTCTATCGAGTAGAAATAGCTACTAAACTGCTATTAATAAGGGTAAACTAGGTGACGTGTTATTTGCACTGCTTGGCACATTTTACAGCTTATGGATTAACTGACGCTTTAGGCGAAAGTTTTATTGTAATTAAATTGTCAAAGGCTATCGTATATTCATTAATTATATCGATGACCTGTGATATTTAATATGAAAACAATGTTTATGTTTTCTTCTGAATAAATTTCAAATAACAATTAATGAAATGTTGCTATTTAGTATTTTAGTATTATTTAGTTCGGAGGGCATTTTGCTTTCCCGTATATTACTTTTTTTCCTTATTTCACTTACAGAATATTCCATACCTAATAACTATTGGAACGCTAAAGGATATTCAGCAAATAAATGCAGTGATATATGTTTGTGAGTTGAATTTATCTTTTAAATTCTGCTTCGAACAGACTAAATATAGTTTAGAATACAGAAAATGGATCTCCAGATAACTTCAATTGTATTTACTTAAAGTTTACTTGAAATTCTTTAAAAAGTAAAGCTTTTTTACCACTGCAATTAACCGCTTACTTGCAACTATAAAATTTGTGTTTATTAAGTTAGTTAATTGATACAGACAATATTGTTTTCTACATAAGTACAGAAAATACATACTGTATAACAAGTCATTCTTTGGATACTTATTGTCAATTTTAACATGAAAATATACTTTAGAGAAGGGTTTACTGTTGTAAACCAATATACAAATCACGTCAAATTTAAATAATTTGAAATCAAAAGTTGAACTATTCATCTAAATCATACAGAGCAACGCGAATATATTGTACTTTTTTCCTGTTATGATTTAAGATTGTATTCTTTCATAAAGTTGTTGAAATATAGGTAGTTTTTTTATATATTTACCTCGGAATATACAAGAATATCCGACATTATTTTTTATCATTCTAATTTATTGCTCGTGTTGAAACAAAACGTTTTATATAAATTGTGGTTATGTTATTTTATTTATTCAAATTAAATGTTGTAAGAAAAAGCCTATTTATTCCATGCATAGCTGTAAAATAACGCACATTGTCTTGATGAATATATGTTCCCTTATTGTTATTCCCTCTATACAAAATAGCATGGAAGATGTAACAAATGTACAGAAATTTTGACATCAACCTTCAACACTAGCAACATTCAGTGAAGTCGCCTTTCACAACCCTCTCCAAATTAAAACATTACCGCCATTAAACATCAGCCTCTGCCTTTTAATGGGAGCTTAAATGGCTTATTCAAGAATTCTACCGCTATTCATGTTGCGTTCCGTTTTATTGTTAGTTTTGTTACCGTTTCACTCTCAAATTTCAAGACTCTTTTTTCGTTATAAATGGTATGCTATGCAAACTGTATGAAAATGAGTTTATGGGCACAGTGAGTATATAACTTTCAATTCAATTTATCAACATTACAGGATTACTGTCACGTAGTGCAGAAGTCACTAAAATTGTGAATTTGGTGTTTTGAGAATGTGTTACTTTTTTTACACACACTTTAATCTTGAAATCCAAAAAGATTGGAGAAAACATTAGGCTAACAACTTTCCAGCTCTCACTTCACACCAGCACACGCCATTCTGTCATTTGTCAGAATTCATAGGTGCCGCCGGTACGTCATAGTAATGAGATGAACTGTGGAGGGTTTCCTGTTCATTCTCCACCATAACCGGAACCTCTGTTTACATGTTTACTGTTTACTGTTGCTTACTTTTTGCTATCAATTCCTAATTTTATTGTTTTAAGCTGGAGGAAGAATGCAGATACCAACGGAATATTTTTGTCGTTTATATGCTCATGTAAAATGAGTGCATTTCAATCTGTGATGTAGTAGCCAATACTAACCAAGATTAAATCTTCTTATTTTATAACCTTCCAGTTCATTTTGTAATTATGATTATAATGAACTTTTTATTTTCCTGCATTGTTACCAGGAGATATAAAATAATGGAAAATCTAAATATTTTATGAATAATACATGTTAATAATGTATTAGTATATTTAAACTTATATAATTAAAAAATTCATATCATAATTATCATTATTACATACAGCAATGATCTCTATGTCAAGAAAATTCGTACACTACCATTAACCAATGTACTATTTGTGCGAATAATTTTTACCAGTACTCTAGCTATTGATGTCACATAAATACTTCTGATATGGTTCTATATCAAGTTGGATCACCATTAATCTTCAAAATTATTAGTTTGTAATATACTGTAACAATTTTCTATACAAAATCAACAGTTAAAATTCTGTAATTCAATACGCTTTACCAATAACACTGTGTAGTAGATCCCTTTAATTAGCTGCCATTATTAATCAATTCGTTAACCTAATGCTTAAATGCCATAAGTGTAAGACCTCTAAGTATTTGATAAATCTAAATTACTAAGTATAACACGTCATATGTGTAATAAAACTATTAAACCTTTATAAGACTTACATGATTAGATATTCATTGCGTATGTTAAGTTTAAACAATTCAATTATGAACAAAATTTATTTCCAAAAAACAGCGATTTGTTCATATATTTGTAATTTATTAATAATACAAAACAAGTGGAATATGAAATTGTCTCCAAACTTTAAACTAGAAAGAATCTCCTGCTATACTTCTTGATATAAAAGACAGTCTGGAATGTAACCGTCTAATTTTAGGACGCTTCTAGACAGTAAACAGCTGTTTGTATTCTGCTACGTTCTCTTATATAGTTCCTCGCAATATTATTGCCGTCCTACATCGCTTGTATGTTATCTAAGAGAAAATATTCCATGGAAATTTGATAATCGGTATCTATATGTATGATCAGTAACGGAAGTAAATTTCTGTAACTAAAGGTCATATTAAATAAATTGCTCTAGCAATAATTTGAAACTGCTATAATAACAAACACATTTCACCTATTCTACATTAATAACTATATTTTTATTTATTCACTGTTTAGATATATTTTTTTAACTAAACGTAAAGTTATATGATTTTGCAATGATCAAATAGGTAACTATTATGGCTAACAGAAACAATCACATTAAAAAAATGTGTAAGTAAACCGAGTATACTGCAAAAGTTAATCATTTGCCACTTTCAGTAAGTAACAAATACATGTGATGAGGTTACGTATTGGATTGTTTAATTTTTAATTGGAATGTAATATAATCATTTTAATTTGACACACAATGTGGTCTTCGTAACAAATCAAATGGTACCAGGCAAATTAAATTTTCTTACCATGGATTGTCCATTGGGATTACTAATGAAGAATTTTATGATCGGTGCATGGATTCCATGTAATCGCAAAATGTAGTAATTTAGTAGAGTGAGATAAACAAAATAGTTCCAATAATACTTTAGTTTATTCGCTGTGTTTATTGTGCGATAGAAAAGATATCATTTATAGGTTGAAAATAGCGAGATCTAAAGCTTTTAAAGAACAATTTCATAAAAACCTATAAATACTTTTGGAGCAATTGGAAAAAAGTTTTATTAGTATTAAATGTTAATAAAACAATACTTTCCAATATTTTTTTTTTTGTTTTTTGGACGAGGCCTTTCGAAACCAAAGGTTTTATCATCAGGCGACGCCACAAATAGAGTCCACTTTCTCTCACTTTCTAACGCGGTGCAATTAATATTTTAGCCCAACATCACAATTTGGATATTTAACCTACCTCAAAAGGCCAATATTACGTGAACAGCAGTCTCCAATACGTGGCAACCGGCACGGCACTAAAAGTCTAATCAGCGTATTCCCTCTGTACTTCACATCCTAATGGGAAACGTTTCATTGTAACATGAAGACACTACGGAGCCCCTAGAGAAGCAGTCTAAACTGATTCGATTCAGACTCAGTGGTTACAGTCAAGCTATATCTATAGGCTGAATACAGGTTTTCGACATAAGCCGCGTTATCGAGCTGTATTCATAACTCCGCTGTAAGGTTACATTTTAAATTGTGGCGTGTGATGTACAAATTTTACCACATGGAGATAGCAGGAGGACTCTTACATGCTAAAAACAGTTAAATCATGTATTACTGAGTAATAACTTTACTAAAATGTCTTACAAATTACAAATATGTGAACACTGAAATCAAGAGACTCTTATAACCCACGCAATAATTAATATCACATAAATATGCCTCGTTAAACAGCTGACAACATATTATTGACAAAAAAGTATTCAAGTTTAAACGAATTACTTCAAATCTAGATTATGCGCAAATTTCAACTACTTCAATGTTATCAATGTTGTCAAATTTATCAAAAATTGTTTAGTAGAACTCTATAAAAATGACCAGTAGAAATGAGTTTCCGACTGTGTAGTTATTTCGCTTTTGTGTTTCCCGGTTTCGGGTTTCACTCTTGGTTTTCCTGTATCTACTCCTTTGAGATTTCAAGCGATGTAATTAAAACTTTACTGTGTGAGTACCCTAGACGTTCTCAACACAGCAGGTTTTCTGGCGGAGTTTCTTACTGTTTTTAAATCCTCGAAAATTAGAAACCACAAAATGACTTTTTAGGAATTTATAGATCAATTTACTTATTTGATATACTTATAGATCAATATTTATTACTTATTTGGTGTAAGAAAAGTTAAAAATATCACTTTAGCTAGTAATGACTAATGACTATTAACACGTATATTTAATACCCATAAATAAAATGTAGGTTGGGACATGTGTGTTTTAAAAAGTCAAACTGAAATAAAGTAAATCAAGGAATTACAACTTTAAAACATGTATTTAATTTAAGTTTCACTAGGTAATAACAGACTCTTAATCTATTAAATTTTGTAAAACTTAGAGGAATGATTCAAATAACCTTCGATTTAACGAAGATTACTTTGTTACATTTATGTATTCTAAATTCACTTATTAAATATCAACTCGTCTCATTAATTTATTATTTCTTCTTACCAGAAAATTTGCTAGAAGTATTTTGAACGAAAGTAAATTACATATTATTTATGATAAAATGTATTTTATGGGTCTCTATGAGATTCAAACTCTCATTTCAGAATCGGCTTACACTCATTCAAGACCGGAGAGAATAAAATAAAATTTCATTACACACTCTCTTTATTTTGTCCTTCACTCCATGTTTCTAGCAATGACCACATAGAATAGATGGTTAATTGACTAAGATAGAGCCACTTAATGTTCCAAAGACTCAAATACACTCTATTATCAGTTATTTCAAAACTCTTTTAGAACATATCTGCACCACAATGCACAAAACTGTTGGGAGGCTGAAATATTGTATATTGTACACAATATGGAGCAACACGTTAACCTAGTATATTGTTGAATACTGTTTTGCGGCCGGTAAGCGGTTGTGTAAGTAAAAACAATAATACCTATTGAAAACAGTGAAACTAATTTGAATACTTTTTATAGTAAGAAAAATGGCTTCATTATTTTTTTAAAGTAATAGAATTGGCGTAATTACTGTGCTGTGATAGAAATGGTTATATATTACTGTCTGGTATTGTAAATTATTCTACCTGAAGAAGCAGTACTGTACTTGTTTTCAACACATACAGCATTCTACTATTTTAATTATACTTAAAACAGTGTTTGTGTCTCATTAATCATAACTTATCATTGATGCACTGTTTAAAGTCAGAACAATTTCAGGAAACTTTAATTACAATATAATGTTCGCCAAAACATTACTACGAGGAACATATGTCAGATTGGTGCACAAAACAAATTAGCTAATGTGCCCTCCCTAATTTATGATCTATAGTTATATCTAGGTATGGTTAGTAACCTTTTCGACTTCTAATAGAAATATTTAAAAAAAAAAAACAAATATTTTCTATAAAATAAAATCACATTTTAAAAATTGTAGATCGTAATTTATGCCAAGATAGCCAAGCACGATGGACATAAACTGAGAAAATGCTATGTGGTCTCATTAGTTTTTGTACAGCTAAAAAAAATTGAAATTAATGAGCCATGACTACAGTATGTCAGTTTCTCATTACAACTATTTGATGGTAGGAATTGAACCAAAATCAAACTTGCAAAATGTTAACGTGCAGCAGACCTTCCCCCAATGCTGGTGGTATTCATTAGATTTTGGATGACTAGGCTAACGATTGCATTACGTTTAAATAATAATCAGTACGTTCATTCGCGTGCAAGTAATGGACATCTTTTTAATAATGTTTATAACTGTATAAACACATATGGATATCCATATTCAAAATTTTGAATAGTATAATTTTTTATATGAAAAGTGGTATGATAAAACTTCTACAGCTGATCTTTAGTACAGAACGAGATATTGATATGATCATCTATAGAATTATAGTTTTAAATAGTTTGGAAATTATTTTGTCATTAGTGCAGTTTCTTCTGCTATTATTTTAAAATAATTTTATAACCCACTGAAAACCTATCGGAAAATAAGTTTTTGACAAATTTTTAAAACCTTGTGCCTTTTTTTATTAATTGAAAATAAAATAATACAATATTGTGCAACTGTGCAGTAATGATACAAATTATTTTAAGAGAATTTTTCCAAATGAACTTTAAAAATATTTCTAAATATTTAGATGCCAAGTTTAAAATTATATGTATGGTATAATATACAGATTTCCAATTATGTTACATCCCCGGCAAATGAAAGATCCGGGTTCGAGAATGTTTATTGGAATTTAATTCGGCTATTGCCATTTCTACAAATTTATTTAATGTAAGTAAAAGTCATTTGCCAGGTATTTTTTCTTCCGATCATATTTTAGTTTGGTTATTTAAACGCATACGTGACAGATACGGCCAAATACAAAATAATTGAATCGTAAAATATAAGAGCTATGTGGTGTAATGGTAGCACATTCACCCGGCAAGTAAGAGATCCGGGTTCGAGTACCAGCGGAGCATGTACTTTTTGTGATTCTTTTTGTGTATTGAGATTATATATAAATTGTAGAGTGTATATATATATATATATATATATATATATATATATATATATATATATGTATAAAATGTACATCCTATCGATTTAAGCTTACCTGATAAAAACCCTAGTTTCAAAATTACTAAGCTCTGTTATCTACAACTCATTTTAAACTTTTATGTTTGTTCTGCCTAACATAATCGATCTTATGACTTCAGAATCACACAACAGGTTGGATTTTCAAGATCTGGATTAGAGTGAACATAAAATAAATATATCTACTCTTTTGTATTCGAACAAAAATTAAACACAGCGGTAAGACTTATCTTCACTATAAATCTGAGAACTCTCAAGTGGACAAACTTTGCTAAGGTTTGTTGGAAACTTAATACGCGGTAGGGCCACAGATCTTGTTAATTTATTGGCTTGCTCCCTGCAAACATTTATATCGTAAACGGTCCATTCGATCCAGTATTTTTATTCCAAACCGATGAATGTTATCTCTCAATTTTATAAACGTTGAGTAGTCTAGCATGTTTCAAGATCTGCTATTATCTATTTCAGATTGAGCTAAAATTATAATATAAAATCAACCTGGATTGATCAAAATATTGTTCATACTTCACCTATCCATCTCGTTTCCAATATTATATGGATATTTGATTACGCCATTACCTTGCCTACAATTTCAAACAACACACACCCAAAATGTAAACACACATTAGTAAAATACTGCTAAGCTAAATGAGTTTATGTTTTTGTATGAAACCTGGTATACCTATAACACCAACCTTCATATTGTACTTCCTTGTATCTTTAATTAGCTATATGTCGTTGAACCAAAATTACAGAAACTGCTGTCACAACTTCAAAATATCAATTTCGTTCCTCTTTCACTAGAATATACGTATTTTCTAAATTATTATAAATCTAATTACATTCTAAACAACTCTAATTCTTGCATTCACTAAAAGCGAATTACCTATTCTTTTACTACATGTGAGAATGAGGACAATATAGTTCATTTTGAACTGAAAATGTACATAGCTGGCTGGAGCCTTCCTGGTAGATTTTCAGCTCACATTCTACAAACTCAGTATTGGTCCCAATGCCATAAATAAATGTATTGATGTTTATTATGAGAATAATTCGGTTTTTCAATCATACATAGTCTATATTACTTTAATACCACCGTTATTGAACAAAGAATCGGGTTTAGACGTGTCTGTACAAATATGGTATACGAAGGTATTCGTGAAAATTGTTGTACTTGGAACACAAATGCCTGAGGTTCTGATCCGAAGGTAAAATAAAATGCCTGTACTCTTTCTTGTCCTGGTTAAAAATTAATTACATAAATCAATTACCCTTAAATATTATAAGATTACATAAGTGACCTACACTCATTCCTTGTTGATTCATATCACATTTACCTATAGTAATATGAAATACTTGAAAGTCAAAATAATAAAATTATTTATTCTAAATCTTTATATCTTACTAAATAACATATTTTGATTGTGCAAATTAAGTTAAATTAAATAATTAAATAACGATCAATCAATAACTATCATTAATATAGTAATTAATGTACAAATTGGGTTTAATATATAGTACATTTTAATTTTAAAGAAAAGTGTTTACAAAAATCGTATTTGCTTAAGATGGGTAAAGTTTATTTTGTTAAGTTGGCAGACGTGTTGCTACAAGTCCCCTGTTGGCACCATCCGTCATTTCCAGCTCAAGCTTCTGATGGTTACTGCTGCTCCTCACTCTGGGTGAAAAACCATATGTTTTCAAAAAAAAAGAAAAAATTCTAATAGTTTACAAATCTCTTATGAAAACTAGTAATGTTAATATTGTGCCCTAAATAAGATTTAATGCAGTAGACTTTCTAAATCGTATTTGATGAGCTCAAATATTTATCATGATAGGACATTGAATCGAGTAAAAAATCCAACAGTATCCGTTTACCTTTATCATTGTAGAAAATATACAGAGTAATTCTGATAATGAGAATTCTGCTGCTAGAACCGCTTAATTAGAAGCAGTTGTATTATATTATATGCATAAATAACACTGTTTCAATTAGTAAATAAAAACATAACATCATTAGGTTTTGTTAAACCATATTTCCTAAGCCTTTTAAAAGAAAATTATGGCTCTTAACTCACATTGAATTCCTCACAAAACTACATTCCACATTTATAAAAAGTGAGTTTTCCCTACTCCAGCAAAACACGTAAGATTTAGGAAATATGAAAATAACAGTAGTACAACAAAATGTTAACAAAGGTATGTGCTACCTCATTTTAAATACTAAAATAATTAATAAATAAAATAATAATGTTGTCGTTCATTCCATGTGCCTATGCCCATTTTTTTTTATTATTTTTTTTTTGCTTAACTGAAACATTTGCATTATAATTGTAGAAATTATAACTTTTACATACGACTGTTTTCTTGTCTGGTTGGATACTACACATAGCCTAATCCTAATTGAGCCTCCATATCTAACTAGATATTTGGTTCCATATCTTAATACATCATGTAATTTGTGTTTGACAAATATCGGGCTCCATATTTCACTATAGTTGTAAATATCAAGCCTAATATAATGTTCCATATCTTATTATATCAGCCTATATTGAAACATATATGATATTTCATATCTCATATAATCATATCAGACTATACATATCTAGATATGACAAAACCAAATATGATTATATCGGCCCATATCTAGTCACATATAGGCTCCATATCTGATCATACCAGGATATCTAGACAGATAAAGGGCTTCATACCTGATCATATCGGGCCATGTCTGATTACATCAGACTGTATGTAGACAGATATAGAGCTCAATGTCTAATTTTATAGAGCTATATCTAGCCAGATATGCACTCCATATATATCTAGCAAGATATATGAATTATTTTCTATTAATATCAGACTATATCTAGGCAGAGATGGGAACCCATATCTGTTTATATCAGACTACATTTATATTTACTCATGCTTGCACATTTAGGCCATATACTATAAGTAGCATATCTAGTCAGATAGTTTTTATGAAGGCATATCTGGAATGAATATAACCACTTCTGTGCAGTGACAGACGTTTTCATAGGCGAGATTGTATAGTTCTCCTAGTATTCCGTGCAGTACCGCTTTAGTATTCATTAAAATATAATTAAATTTAAAAGTCATTAAGATTTTAAAGTTTAGGTTTTTCTGCTGTAAAATTATACCAATAACAAGTAAGAAAGTCAAAATTAAGATTTTATTTTTCAGTGATATTACAATTTTTAACGTTTATTTTGTTGTGTTTCAGGTGAGATTCTTGAGGATTCATATTGTGAGTATTTTCACTGATTTGGTAATAAAAGTCTTTAGCACTATTCATCTCACATTGTTTTATCTTAGATTTCAGCTATGCTTCTTTAGCCAATGGCAATCTTTCTCTCAGTCCAATATTAATTTAAGTTCCTCTTCTGAACTTTTTTTTATTTACACACACTCAAAGCACCAACTAACGCCTCTCATGCGTGTGTATAATTTTGTCTATGTTTGTGTAAATTTGTTAAATGTTTTTAAATTTAATTTTAATATTATATTACCATGAGGAGAATGCATTTACCTCCCACGGAATATTTTCTTTTAGTAATTTTTGAAGAGGATATAAATTTCTAACAACTGATTCAACATCGAACATCAACATCCAACATACTTGAATTTTTTGATTATGTGGATAAAAAGTTATCATAGTTGGGTGAACTCTAAAGGAAACATAAAGTTTTGTACGTCCTCTCAGTGGTAGTTATGTTAACTAATAATAATTGAATGTACGCCAAAAATTACAACACATAAAATGAACAATTAAAACAACATATGAAACTAAACCAAGCTAAAGTCTATTTACATTATATCCGCATTTCTATTCATGCACTTATATTTTATTTTTTAACTGAATAATTTCGAGCACAGTTCACAAATGTTAAAATTTAAATTAGTTTAATGATGTGTTTCTGTGGCCAATATTTTTGTAAATGCAACAGATACTGCAATAATGATTATGTATACGCCAAATATTATCCATGTGATTTAATTAAATTTTTTACCTTGAAGTTTTCTGAGATTTCTTTTACTTTACTTGTAAAATAATAAACGTTTTATAATTTGTTGTTTACAACGTAATAAACATCTTTTTTATTAGCGTTGGTTTATATCATATTTTGTTTACCTTATAACTCTTATATATTAAAAAATATAAAAT
This sequence comes from Homalodisca vitripennis, assembly GCF_021130785.1. NCBI lineage: Eukaryota > Metazoa > Arthropoda > Insecta > Hemiptera > Cicadellidae > Homalodisca > Homalodisca vitripennis. Next base: position 75,633,589 of record NC_060211.1, read on the forward strand.
CTTCATTGTTTAGTCAATAGTGTGTTTTGTTGTAAAAATATAGCAAAACCCTATTTGGGCTTACAATACCTATATTTTTCAACTAAATAAAAAATAACGGCCGGGTACATACATAAGAGCATATTTGGAGATTGGACATTGTAGCACAGTGTAACATTATTCATTCTTCTTTAGTCTAAAAATGGTGAAAAGAACAAAATATTAAAAAGCTTTCAGCCAATGTTCATAACTCTGAAATCAGTTAATTAACCAATTTTATGTGATAACATTGAATCATCTGATTTATTACCTTGTATGTTCATATTAGACTGCGGTACATTATTTGTTGAAATAATGTGATAGGTTCACAAATTATTTTATAAAACGAAGATTTGATTCATTAAATCCAAAATTTATGTATCGTATTACATTTTATTATTGTGGTACTTTAGACTGTACTCGCGTCATTTCCAGTAACTCTTTTGCAGTATCGTAGTGATTCTAAGTTAGTAATAAAAACAAAAGAGAGGAAGAAAATATACCTCGATAAAACTGAAATGTCTTTGAAGTATCAATTTAAGGGAGGAAACCGTGCAAGATAACAGAGGTATTCAATATTCGTCTTGAATTCAACGAAATTTATAAAACCTTCTGAATAAGATGGATATATCTTTCAAATCTTGTTATCCTAACAATTTGATTTAATATTTTAACCCCACATACCCCGTTTTTAATGCTTATATTTTATGAAGAAAATAAAGTTAAGGCATTGTACATTGTTATATACAATTCTTTTAAATAGTGCATTTTATTTTGAAATATTACGTATTTCGTAGCCTTTATAAGAGATGTAAATTACACAATTTCCATACGTTTTATTATTATACTTACTTTTATTTTGTTATATCTCCATGTACTGTTTTTATAGTTTTTCTAACTTTTGAATAACCTTTTTTATAATTATAATTCTGTATAATAAACTCTAATTTTGTTGAAATAACTCAGATTATATCCAAGCACTATTTTAAAACAACATAATACAAACTCCTTTGAGCATGGTATTAACATATAAAATATGAGCTAATGCAAATAAAGATTTAATTCAATAAAAACTAATCATATCTCACTAATGCGCTCTAAAGATTAAATATGATTACATTCTTGACAAAACCTAAACAATTTTCAGTGAACGTTTAATAAATTATTTATCAAAATATTAAATGTACAGTTCTTTTAAAAACTAGGAAAACCGTTTATACTTTATGGCATTATTTTTTATGTTACAACATTTAAGTGAATCTTTTTGTGATTATAAAAATTCCTGAGGGGTTTGAAATACCCAACGTTTTCTTCAAGATCGAACAGTTTATTAAAAACAAAGAATAATGAGCTATTGCAGAATAGAATAGTGAGGTATAAAAAATGACAAAAATCAGCTAACCTAGGCTTTTTATTTTCGTTTTATTAAAAATTATACTAAATATTCAAGTTTGCTTTTTTTAAGTTTACCCTTTTTGGAACGTAAAAAACACCTCACCTTCTAAATACTATGTTGCTTCTTTATTTAATTATGGAGTTTTTTTACTTTTTAACCCGTTTAAAATACTACTTACCCGTGTCCGAATTATTGAGACCATTAACTGTAACTATCTATACTTTTTATGTCTATTGTTTGTTGTATTCATCTATCCATAAAACCTGATAAGACCAAAACTAAACTTAAAAATGTGTTTAATCATGAATGAGGTATATGTCTTTGTGATCCCTTGATACGGAACTGGGCGTGCCGGGGAATACAAATGGCTTTTCACTGTGGACATCGCGTCGCTTCGATTCTGATGTTCCATTGCGCTACCGCAGTAGTCGGAGGGGTAAAGCCTACTGTCATTCCACAGTTTGGTTGACAGTAAGGAAGAGGCCATGCTACTAGCTGTGCTATTGTCATCGTATTGTAAAATGAGACGCCTGCATTTTACTACTACTGCACTTTAGCATAAAAGAGATACTAAGCTGACTATTTCTATATACGTTAATTATGACGTTCTAAAATGTGTCTCAAAAGTCTCATATAATCTGGCGCCTGCATCGTGACCTTATTTTATTACTCAAGGTAAATATCAAAGTCAACGTTGTTAAAAAATAATTTTGTAATTATCTCGATTTCTATTACTTTAAAGATGTTATCGTCTATTTTGAAAATTAGAGCATAACATTTGGGACGAATATCATTTCAGTTTTTAATGAGTAAACTTTTTTTATGGGGGTGGTGAGCGCTCAGTGAAAACCAGAGAAACACAACAACGATAATCTACTAAGCTTTCAATTTATAGTTTTAGAAATGAAAAATCAAAAGGAACCTTGACAACACCAAGGACGAGTCATGTTTCATTAAAAGTGCTTTAAGAGATGTATAGGTGTAAAGCAAATAAAACTTATAACGATCTATTCTGCTCTGCAAATTTGGATGAACTAAAATTAAACTGAAACAGGTAAAAAAAGTGATTCAGGGGTGGGAGGGGGATCGCCATTTCCTCCCCTATCACATTCCGCGAATAGGAGATGTTTTGTTTACTTACTTTCCGATGTCTCATTTCATATCGTGCTCTCGATCTCGATGTGTTCTTCAAACACATGTATCCTACGCTTTTGGTGTGTTGCGTTAAAACCGTTGTTTATAACATGTTAAAATGCGTATCTAAATATGTGAAAAGATGTTTTAATACATAACAAATGATTAATTATAGTAACACTTACAATTGAGATTGTAATATAATTAAAAATTTACAGAAAATATCTAGTACTCAAATGATTATTAAATATAGTGCTTATTCTAATAATATTTTAAGGACTTTAATAATACTTCCATGTATGTATGCAAGTTATTTTAATTTGATAAGTTTAACTGACAAATTACGATATTTGAGTAACACAACAATATCCTTAACTTTGGCTAAATGTCTTCAGGACGAGTAGTAGCTCGGCTGTCGCCCGTAACCCACGTTCTGCCAAACAAAGTGCAGACGGACAAAAGAAGAGATTATACCTTTATTTTCTGAACATATTTCGAAGTTAATAGGGGACTCATTTTACTAAGTATAAAACAGAAGGAAAAATATATCTTACTACTAATGAAAAAGAATGGTTAAAAATTCAACTTCTTCTAGCAAACATCCATTTGTCTGAATGACTGCGTGTCTGAACAAGCACTATGAGAGTTTGATATTAAAACTTAATATTAAAGGAAATTGGACTTCATAACCACATCATGCATTGTTATGCCTTTTGTGAAAATATGTAATTAACAATGCTTGATTTCTAAGTATAACAAGATTTCCGACGTTTGGAGGATTGGAATTAATCCTTCTTTTATTCAGGTGTCAAAAAACTTAAATATATAGGATAATAATCTCGGATCAATAAGTTTTGTGACACCTGAGAAGAAGATAGATTCCGATGCTCGAAACTTTGTATTATATTGTTGTAACATATATTGGTGTTAAATAGCCGAAATCCTGTAATTCTTTCACGATCAATGGTCGCGTTACATACAAGGACAATATAACCATGTGCTACATCAACTGTATTACCTATAATCAATATACCGTTCAGGAGTGGACTATTGGAATAATTGCATTCTGGTCCTCTAATTAGACATGCCTTCTATTTAAGACATAAATATTCACCAATTTTGGTTCCCTGTTTTTTGCAATTGGTATTCATAATTTAATACTCTTTATATTCATTTTAAAAGAAAACTAGTTTTATAGTACCACCTAATTTGAACAACTAGTAATAAAGTTCCAGTACATCACAATATAAAACATCAGATCAAGTACAATTTTTTTTAAACCTGTCACCTTTTTCTTGCTGAAAAACCATATGGCGTTGCCTAGAGTGCTTACCGAGTGTGAACAAATACTGGGTGTTTGATATTAAAACCTAATGTATTAACTCTTAATGTTAGGATTAAAAGTGTTAAGCCAATCTTTGATGTTATACGTTACAAGAATTACCATGTTGTACGAAAAATATGATCACTTTTTATTTGTGATTTCAGCTATTTGTGTTACAAATATTTTGTTCCTATTTATTTCTCTCCGAATCCCTAATTATATTCTGAATAAAGCCCTTCCATTACATTGAGAGCTCTTTGTGATGATTATAATAATACTCTACGCTGTCCCATATTATTAATACTACAGTATAGAGTTATGTATAAGCAATGAATTTTTATAATGTTTGAAAAACATACATGCAATTGGGTTTTTTACAATTTATTACCTATCCATACTTAAATGGATATGAAAAAAGATGTCAGTAACTTATTGTATATCGAACGCAATATAACATTAGAAATTATACATTTTGTAATTCAATTCTAATTTCCTTTTTCTCTTCCAAATCCCTTGTAGCTGAAAATTAAAATGGACTGTTCATTTTCAGACTGATGAAAACAAAATCTACGTATTGCATATTGTATATACACGTGTGCATGTCTTTAGAACGACAGCCTACCAGTACAGGGGCTGGAAATGTATTTATGTCTGGTATTAACTTAATATTATTTTAATAATTACAAAATACTACATAGAAAAGTATTGACTATATGATGGTGCATGTACAATCGTTGAATTGAGTCGAGCTTCACTGAAGCCCGTAACTTAGTAGGGTAAAACACAGTTTTCCTTTGTTTGCCGAGAGATTTAAATATTTATTTCCATATTACTGCCTGCCGTTGAAAGTAATTAAAGTAATAATTATATACATTCTTTTAATTAGGTTGGGTTGAATATTGCATTTTAAATACATCTGTTTCATTTTAAAATATTTTTATGCATTCACATCATCAGATATTTCATTCATTAACTTAGAAAATTAAGTAACAAGGTCAAATAACGGAAAAATGTACATCTTTATCATACCAATATTTTTGTGAGTTCTGTTAAAACTTTTAACCAATCTTATACAAAATACTACACAATTATTGACAAAAGTTTATAGGAAGAATAATTGTAGCTAAGGTAAAACACGTACTTGGTGTATGGAATGTTTGACTTCAACTATTCCAATAAAGTCTCCTGTCAGAGCAAACACTCCGACATAAGAAACTTTGATTTGAGACAGCAGATACGCGATTAAAACGCAACCAGCGCAGAATAAACCCTAACAAATTAGCGCAGTTTCTACAATCTGTGCAGTTATTTCGATTTTAAGTTTCCTAGTTTATAGTTTCCGGACATCTACGTTGGTTACCCTTTAAATCAAGGTCCACTGGGTTGCCAAATAAAGCAATTAAAACTTTATGAGTGTCTGAGCCTTACTGAGCTTAGTGGTGAGTCTATTCCATTTTTACATCGATTGTTGCAGAAACCTTTGAGAACTACAAACCTTATATCAAATACAAAACCAAATATCGCGTGAGCGTCTCATAATGTTATATACGAGTATAACTTATTGGTTTTTTTATATTATATTAATCCTATCAAAATCAATGAATATGATGTTAGCTGGTAATATTTATGATTAAAATATAAATGTGCCTTTTAGAAGGATACGTGTTGAAATCAAATTTAAGCTATATTGTAAACATATTTATCTCGGTATTCATATTAGTAAAGCTTTATTAAATTAAAGTTTTATTTGTTAAACTATAAAGCCCCTAATATTTAAGAAAACACTAAAGTACTTAAATTTTGTTGTTGGTACATATTTAAGAGTTGAACAGTCAAATCTGTGTACTATACATTCTTCAACTGAGTATCCTCAGACCTAATTCGTTTGTTTACTTTTTTAATACAGTGCCAAACTGTTTGTTGTTTTCACAATATTTATGGAACTCAAGTTTACGAGTCTCTAGATTGAATGATGTATTGCAATTTTCATTACTTCTTCTCTGTTTTCCCACCAACACCCACGATTGTATTGATAATCAAGTCACAAAAGTAAGATATCAGAAGCCACCCCTATAGAAACAGTCTTACTTCTTGTATCTTGATATAGGTTATCTAAACATTTCTTAACCCAACACAAACAACTTCTTACAGATCAGTTTAATTTAGCAATATACGTTGATGAATTCTGTAATACAGTCATAAGTACTTAAACGTACACGTAAAATATTCACCGTGTTCAGTTTTATTAATACACGTTTTGAAATAGAATGCATTGCTATATAATATAATGTGCTTAGATTGGTAATGTAATAAAATAGATGCAAGGTATATGTACAAAATGAAATTACATTTAATTCAATAAACTACATCAATTATATTGTTTAATAGCAATTTCTACTACTTAAGGCATTTTAATAGAAGGTATACTTAATAGAAAACCTATTAAAACTGCCATGAAATTTTAATTGTGAGATGTGGCAAAATATCACAGCACAACTGATAGTAAGCCAGGATCATATTAGTTTCACATTAAAGCCGTTTGATTTGGAGGGAAACTGAGCCGACTGTAATTATAACGTGCAATTGGTTTTCCTAAATGCTAATTGTACTCATTAACGTAGTATTGACCTATCAACCAATGTTACAGACATTTACAGATTACAACACTAAAGAGCATGTGAACTCTACTATTAATCATGGTTAAGAGTACAAATACTCATCTTTATTCCAAGGTATATAAAACTACAATTTTTTTTTTCTCAAAAGCAAAACCAAGCAGAAGGAGTTGGTTTGCTCCCGCTCTACAGTTCTGAATTAAATAAAAATTGTTTATAACACTAATGAATTCTGTGAATATAGAGTTCAGTTCTCCTTCCTTTCATTCCGGAATCTGACTTTTTAATAGGATTTACTTGGCATTTGGAGACATGTTCGTCCTAAGAGATCCAAAAGCACTGGAGATGAAGAAAGCTCAAAACTAATTCTTTATAATTATTACGACATCAGAGACAACTAGAATATAACATATAGTAAATAGGTAAATTGGTAATCTTATCATCTAATCAGTTGCACAGTTGAGTGCACCGCATGTTTTAGACACATATCTAAGCACGGTGGAGCAATAGAGTTTTCTACACATAACTTAACTATGGTAGGAAGGGATGATTAAATTAGAATGTTCAGTGTAGCTCTATTTTATCTTCCTGAATACTCAATGTTCACTTTGACTTCTGAACTATCTAATAAATTTTAGCGAGTGCTAACTATAATTATTTTATACAGTTCGTTTTGAAATTAAAACATTATGTGTGATATAGTGTGTAGCAGATGTATTGAGCAATTATACGTCACCTACTCAGTCTATGTGTGCGCAGTTATTCATAGTTGACCTTCAACCTATTTAGTCCATATTTACGACTTTACGTCTGAGATTAGGGTACGCAGAATTCATAGGGAGGCTTATTTATTATCCATTGCAATCCATCGGATAACCTTAAAAGTTTATGTTTTCACGTGTTAGTGTGAAATCTCTCTCAGATAATATCAGAATCATTTATAAGCGCGATTGAATTATTGTTCTTGTTGTCAACTTGGGTAGTGGCGTATAAGGTAAGCGAAGGAAAATTTAAAGCTGGAAGGATAATAATACGTATTAGATTTTTTAAGTTTAATTCCTTAAAAATTAATTTTTATAACGCTGTGTAATTTATTAGTTTAATATAACTACCAGTACCCCTGGTTTCACACGCAACTTTCAAATTTGAAGTTCTTACTCTACTTAGAAAATTCACTTATGATGTAATTTGATGGGAATTCTATATCAACGTAAGTAGGCATACATCGGGTATATACGTATTATTTCAGTATTCATGCTTAAGAATATCAGAATTTAATCTGACTCTTGTAACATATTTTGCATGTTTAGGAGCATTTTTTTTAATTATTTATAATTCCAATGCCACAGGGTAGTCTGCCTGCTGCCGAACCAAATAATACAAATACAATGTTCCCACATAACAAATCCTAATACAATGGTCACAGGAAAACTATTTCGGTCAAAAAGGTTGTTTACTTCTAGCTCTTTTAATATAATTCCGGTTTAAGATATTACCAGTGAAACAGTAGTCTCCTTTGTTATCTCGAAGAAAAAAGATATGTACATAAGTACGTCTAGATAACCTCCGTGGGTTAAAGGTGTCTATTTTCGACCGTATAAAACTAATTAAGGTGTCACAGTTTACCTTATTGCCCCGATCAAAAAACTATATACGTATTTAACTATATACGTCAAAAAGTCTACTACTTCTGGCTCTTGTAATCTACTTTTAGTATAACATATTTGTAGTCCCATAGAGTTTGCCTTGTTTCCCAATGAAGAAAATATACATAAATATGTAGAACTGCGTAGCCTATTACGGTCTAGGTATAGGGGGTAATTCTACATACTTTCCGGTGTAAGGGGGAAATCTTTAGTAAATGTACGAAACTTTCTAAACAAACATTTGTAAAGTTTTGCGTTGTAAAATCTTGTTTTCTTTTAAACTGTAATCTTAAATAATGGATTTTTGAGCCATGTTAGTGTTAGTATATCTGTTTTGCCCTTAATTCGCAGTTAAATTGCCATATTACAATGTCAAGGAAACCCACCAGTTTAGAGTACCGTATGTAAAAATATTAACAGCTTTATTCATTAAGGTGGTTTTTATAACAGTGTTAAAAATTTTACAATGCTTTAAATGTTTTTAATTCGTTACTGGTGCAATCTGGATTAAAATTTAGTATTAACTTTTTATTTGATATCTGTATTACACTAATGATCGATCATTGTAAAATTAGTATTTAAGAGTTTCTGTCAATTTTCCAAACCACAGATAAAGTATTAAAGTCACTTAAGTTTGGATTATAAAACATAAATACTACCATTTTTTCAGTATTTAAAAATATTACAGGTAATCTTAGTTTTCATATAAAATGTCCTTGGATTTAAACAAATGAAGGAAAATATAGTTTACCGAATTTGTCCAGCTTTTCTTGAAACAAGAACTCAGCCAAATAGTTTGCATTTACTTTAATTTGTGATATTTATTTCTAAGAGCAATAACTAGTTTTAACTTATTCTAGGTGTTTTTATTTCATTTTTATATTTAAATTTAGAAATTAAGAGACATAGAGGATCTATACAACCAAGTTTCATCTATTTAGTAGATACTTTTCATTTAGTTTTATTTCATTACATAAATGAATTTGAGGCTTCTATACTACAGTTTTAATCAGCTAACAAGTTTACTCCTTATGAAACGCTGATATTGAAACACGATTAAATGTCGCGTATAAATGACAAAATCTCCAAAATATAATTAAAACTTTTTGCAAAAATATTATTTTCCGTTAAGTATATTGTATTTAAATCATACACGCTGATTTAAATTTAAATTTTATTTAAATAATACCTGAGTAGGTAAGGTTGTTCATTTGAGAAGGATATGTATACCTCTCCTCATCCTCTTCTCACTGAACAAAAAATCTAAGATATTTCTCTAGAAGGATTGATTTCTAGTTAGTTCATACATGCAAGTAGAACATTCACTCGGAACAGAAAAAATCTATGTATCACTTAAATCTAGGCAACCCATCAGATGTCCAAGAGTGGCACATCATTAACCGAAAAGTATTGAAGAATTTGGGTAAAAAGAGCTGGTCGATATCTCCGCATTACTGCGGAATGTGAATATTTTGTAGTTGATGTTCCCTCAATGTTAAAAGCTTTTTCAAGCTTAATCATGAGGGAGTATGATCTACCTTTGACCGGATGAGGCTGGAACATATGTAACTTCCATTTCCTATTTTGTCTTAACTGAGAAAGATCCCGTCATCCCTGCTAATGGGATCTTGATAGGAGGCGGCTCTTACCGTAATCTTATTCTTCCCGAATATCCGCTACGAAAGCAGTGCAAATTTTTTTTCTTATCTTCTTGTCTTATTGAGCAAAGAAGTCCTATTTTGTACTATCTTTCATTTTGACATACGTGAACTACTAAATACTGGTTTATCTCTTAGACACATCACTCCCGCACTTGATTTTAATAATTTTAACTGTCAACAAAATCGCTAACATAACGTTCTAGGAAACTTTACACCATAATTTATATTAACTCAAAGATACTCGTGCAGAAAGAGGTGTTCCTTCATTTCTCAAGGGTCTATTAAAATAAAATTTATTTAAATATACACCATTACAATTTTATCTAATATATCTAGGGTTTAAGTAGGTATAGAAAAGTAATAGGTTAAAAGAAGGCATGTCGAGAGTTATAACTACCATTATTTTCAATTTTATTGAGTTACTTTATTAAGGGTTACTTATCTAATTCAAATATGCTTGCTTAAAAGTGGGGTTTTTACTCGTAAGAAAATAATTTACGTGGTTTAGAAACATCAAATCACAAATATGTATTTAACTCATACATTTTCTTGATTTATCTAAAAAAATATATCGATTTAAACACGGCATATCCTCAATATAACGACAGTCTTATGTATATTGAAGACACTTCTATACACCCTTACATGTAAAAGACAGTCTGGAATGTAAGTGTTGCAACGTTCTCCCCTAGGGGAATTGTGCAAATGTCCGGTACCACTCAGTGGAGAAAGGGGGTGGTCCTTGACAGCGCGCCGTAAGGGTAAAGGGTAACCTACGATTAGTACTTCTTCTTCTTTAAGGTTGCTCGGTGAGGGAAAGGGCGCCACCTTGTTGTAGGACAGGTAACAGGCAGGGCTCCAACAAGGAACAGTACCCCTGCTCCAAGGAAAGTACCAATCAGGCTCCCTACTACCATACACTAAAGCTATTTTTTTGTCAACCAGGCCTTTGGACTACACAGATAGTTGTATTGAAATATTCTGAATATAAGGTTAAATATAGACCCCTAATACTTATGCGAGGTTATCTAAATCCAGTTACTAGGACTGAACAAAAGAAACAAAACACTCAAATGTTTGCAATTAAACTAATTATTTATGTGCAGGAATTGTATGACATTATCACAAGTAATCCAGCCTTACAGTAAGTAAATGCTTTAGACAGAAAATAATCAACAACAAATATAGCGAAGATACAATGTTACCACTTATTAGAGAGAATTACAAATGGCTAAATGAACTCTATTTATGGTAAGGAGCGCTCCACTTCCTCAAAACAACATTCAACATACATAAATAAATACAATAAACACATGCAATAAATGGCCTAGACATGTAAATAATAGACGACACAAGTAAATATACTAAAGATACACTATAATGCACTAAGGTGTGCAGTTAACGTCTGGAGGGTAGCGTTGAACCAAATTTTAAGGGCTCCTTCCACAATACAAAGGCTCCTGGTCCAGAATTAGACATCAGTCCGCGTCCGACTCACTAATCCATAAGAGCACTCTGTGAAATAATCCAAGTCTGTACTCACCAACTGGGAGTCACAACACAAAAGGCCTACTACGTCCGGTCCAGACCGTGGCGCGGAAGAGCGCGACGCGGCGAGAGCGGATCCGCGGTGCGGTAGTGGTAGGTGTAAGGCGGCACGGCTAGGAGCAGATCCCAGTGTCAGGGTAGTGCAAGCTGGAGTACCCACTAGCGGCTCGGCAATAAGTCCACCAGGCTCCGGGCGCAGTCCAGAAGTGTACCCATACCAAATCCCAAAAGCCCTGATTAATATGTTCAACCAACAGAGAACATCAGATAACAACAGTTCTCAGTAGCAATTGAAATGGACATTTACATACAAATGAAAAACAACAATGAAACATTTAAAAATAAACACATTAGGTTTTTGTTAGTTTGAAGCAAAGAAAATATTATGCTAGAATGTATATTCAGCTGATTAAGCAACAATACTCTAGGGGATAATGAATCTACCTGTATTTATGCAATTTCTGGCTATAAAATCATGAGAATTGTAAGCTTGACTGTTCATATCAAAGGCTAATAAACACTGTCGAAAATAATAAACAGTTAAAGTACCCTACATGTACACAGTATGATTTAACATAATAGGCAGTATAATAACAAAATTGAATTTATAAATTTAATATGATATCAAAGACTAATTATTAATAGCTTGAGGTAATAATTTACCTTGACTTTTATTACAAATAAACATTGATACATTAAGAAGAAACGTTGAAACTATTGTATCGTACTAACATGAAACTGTGACACATCAAATTAGGACTGTACACGGTCTGTTACAAAATATATGTCAATCATGGTTGTATTTTATGCGACTTGTATGTATTTATATAATTAAATACTTACTTTACTATAAAAGAGATTAATTTTCTTCGATTAAAACATTTAAAACATTGCAGTTATAACAGTTCAAGTTGTGACATTAATTCTCAACATATGTACTATTTATAAGTTTACCTCTTTCTCTTAGAAATGTTGTCAACATATTTAGCGTAATTGGTTTTGAAACAAATACTTTAAACAAATTATTAGGTAAGATTATTAACTATTAAAAGTAAATGCCACGTTTTAGCTTTACACGTTCAATTCAAACCCTAACAGTTTTTCCAAAGGCTCAGTTGAGTGATTCTATAATCTTGAGTAGTGTTTTAAACTTTAAAATTAGTATATTGAATTCACGTACGAGTGACGAGAACTAAGGAAAATATATGGTAGTAGTTCACCTTGGCCAATTTATTAGTCGGCTCCCGAAAATCCAGCGAAGCTGAAGGGCTCGTAGACACACACAGCACCGACGCAATCCAGTCACTCGCAAGCTTCCTCACTAATCAATCCACCAGCTGTTTGTTATAAGTTCACCTGCCGCAGCGTGTCGTCCGATCGTGCGGTGAACAGTCCACCGGAGATAAAAGGTTACTCAATGGGCTATTCTTTTATGCAGAACAGGCAAGAGTGACGTACGGGCATTGGTATAATTGGTACAATGTCGGCGCGCTACGACATTGATGAATTGAAATTTATATAATGTAGAGTGATCAGTTCTACATTATTTATACCATAACTCACCATAAACTGCACACGTCACAGTGTTTGCATGTTTTCACTATCTCCGACAGTAAACAGCTGTTTATATTATGCTACGCTCGCTGATATGTTTCTCACTCTATTGCCTTCGTATTTATCGTGGTTCTACAACATATTCACGTTATTAGCCTATTATTCCCGAAGTTTAACAAAATATTCGAAAATGGTTGTTAACTGTTATATGAAGAAAATTAATTCGGAACAAAATGTGGTACAAACTGCGGATACGTTGACTTTTGTGAAATACGTGGCCATTTAAACATTAGACGAATATTTATTGAAGTATAATAAGAACGATGGAACTACTGTGAATTCTTTATTTAGTTTAGAAAACAACCTTTACATAAATTGGGTAGATTATATAATACTGAATTCCTATAGTAATGGAGTTTGGAGCTCTTACTTCGGTCCAATTTTCATTCCCAGATGGAATAACTTTCATCTCAGATGTCAGAACCCAATTTATCACTTTTAGCGGGATTATAAATACATCACGACAAGGCACCTTGGCTGCTGCTATTGAGTCTGGGAGTTCTCTCGTGTTTTAAGTTTTTCTTTTCTTTCATTTATTTTAGAGAACATTTCTTTCAATATAATTCTAAAGATGCCTTTATTTAGATTAAACAACGGTATAAATATAATTTTATAAATCCTTACTGTCTATGTATGGATCATTAAAATGTATAACAAAAGTTTTAAACAAAGAGCAAAATAAGCATTACTTGAAAAACAATTACCAATTTCTAGTTACAAAAATTTATATATATATATGTATATATATATATACATGTGTGAATATAAAAAGAAATATTTTAAATAAAAAAATTGTATTTGTGTGTGTGTATATATATATATATATATATATATATATATATATATATATATATTGCCAAAAATGTTCTTCGTTAAATATCCACTTTATATAATTTGTAACTCAACTGATTATAATATTTAAAACTATATATTCAATTAAAAATAAATTTTTTTAAACAATATAAATCTCGTTTTAAAACTAATCAAACGAGGGAAATTTAGTAATCCTAGTTTAAAACCCATACCACATTCATATGTTGTATTTTACAAATCTGATATAATTTTATTGTTAGACAAAATCAGCCTACTGAAATTGCCCTAATGAAAATTTCGACCAAAAATGACTTGCCAGAACCCAAACCACTATATATAACGCGGCTCGTGGAAACGGTAAACGGCCCAAAAATAAATTTTATTATTGTACGATTTATTGCGACAATATTATTTTTTCAAATATAAAATATTGAATACCTTTCTAGATATATTACCTTATTACATCTTTTACTTTTTACAATTTCAGAAACATGGTTTATAGCAAAACGATATTTCTGATCTGTCTATGTAGAAAAGAAGATTCATCAGAAATTTTAAGTATGTAGTTCAATTCATACTGAAGATATCTCCCAGGATGGATCACAAAGGAGTGGGTATCAGGGAATTACATTGGTAAATCCCATGTAAAAACTGCAATATATTAATTTAAAATTACTTGTTTAAAGATGTAAATTAGGTTAACTCGAAATTTCAAGTCGGTAGCTCAATTCACTATCGAGGTATGCTGGAGATGACAAAACTCAAAATAACTGACTGTCCTCCGCTAACGCTCAGCCAATAAAATCACAGGAAATCAAGTTTAGTACCCACTTTTTAAATTTTTAACATTATTCGCTATTTTATAAATACCTAACCAAATATTTTCTGTAATAAACAAAAATGTGTATAATATGTCAAAGCTTAAAGGGAATGAAACAATCATAACAAAAGGGAAAATGGACTGAAGTGATGCCATCTTCTTAGAAAACTCTAACTTCAAAACATAAAATGTAGTTTATTGGTGTTGTAGTGACTTTCCAAAGGTTGAGTTAATAAATCAAAAATTTCTTTAATTCATTTAACGTATATTTGTTTGACCGTAAACTAAAAAAATATATATTTTTCAAAATTACAACCAGGCCTAAGAATTAAATAACTCTTTAAGCAACAACTCTTAAACAAAAGTACTGTTCTAACATTAATTATAATAGATAATTTACAATCCCTATCAGTTGATTATTTATAAATTTCCTCATTTTAAAAAGTCATTAAATATGTTTCTAAATTGTAAAATTTGTATTAAAACTATAATTCTCGTAATTCAATTAACATGCTTACACTTAAGATTTTCTTCTGACACCTTGTGGGTCTTACCCTGTACATATATAAATGAAATGTTAATTAGTAATAAAAAGTAATTTTCATAGTTCAAAGTACTCTTGCGGTTATTATATGGGGCTGTGGAATGTAAACCGTTCCGTTCAGTGCATTGATATACTAATATCAAAACTTCCCAAAAGCGTGAGATTAAATTTAGTTGCTTCCTTAACTGGTGTAAAGTTTGCCAGGTGCAAAATATCTTATAATAACTTCATGTACAGCTTTTTGCATGCCAAACTAAAGCTTGAAGTTCGGTTCCCATAAATTATTAAACTTTAAAGTAAACAAACTTTGAAACTCACTGGTAACCTAAAATTATATGCGGCCACAAATTAAAGTGTTAGGATCGCATGCTGGACTTCTAAGTTACATTTTTTCTTAATTTTAAAATTATATTTCTAATTTAATAACCTAAATTTGGTTAAACGTGAATTACTTAACCCTTACAATATGTTTGGATTTATGTATGTATACTTGTTTTAGATAGTTTGAATACAAATTACTATTAAGTCGTACAACTGCGATTGGCAATATTGGACATCATCATAGATATTTTGAAATAAAATCAATCTAGAGGATTGAAATTTTAATGAAACCCTAATCACTTTCTAAATAGAAAATATAGCATTCTATGCTTGAGCATATCCCTTCTTGCTGTTTGTGAAGTCCTTCATTAAGGAAGGACGCATCAAGAACTAATTAAGCTATGGACTTAATGTTTAGATGAAACTTTATTTCTGCATAGAAAAGAGCGATGTCTCTTCAGTGGATTTTTCTCATCTAGCCAGGATGCCAGCAAGAATATGGTCATTACTTTCAAACAGTTGCAGAGAGGGCTCTTGTCGTACACGTAACGTTTTAGTACTCTTCAGAAGTAGGCGGCTCGCCAGACGATGGGATGAGTCATATCCAACCGGGACTTCGTTTAGATAACGCCTATAGCCTCGACGACTGTTAAGCGATATATGGTTCTCTATTATATATTAAAACTCCCATTTATTCTTTTATCCAACTAAAGGTCCCTACAATGAAAGCACTGATCAGAAGAACTATCCACAAAGTAGGTTATCAAAAACTGCACAGAAATTCTAGGACACAACACTTGGAAAAGTACCATAGAGTTGAGTGCGAGTAATAGGTCACATGAAATGTTTACGTACTACATACAACTTCCAAAGTACCTGTTTCAATATGTTTTAGTTTGTGAGGCCTTATGACTAGCTGATGGAAACACCATGAGGTGAAATATATCTACCATATCTGTTATTTATGTAAGTCATGATCCTGAACTTAGACATCCACTGTAACATGTAATGCTTTAAAACCATCAAGTCCTCTATAACTCAACTACGAATATAAAGATTATTCTTCCATATTATTGTAACGTTCACCGGAAACTTTCAGACTATAAACGATAGGACCCTTTTCTGCACATCGTGGATTGCTAAACTAAAGTGGCATACTAGAAATTATTGTTGATCATGGATAAATACTTTTTTTTAATTCAGGGATCCAAATCGTAATAACCAATATTGTTCTCTTGTTTTTTTCGAAACTTACTGCAGTAGTTTAAGAGATTTATCATCAAATCAATCTACTACAAAAATAATATGCTTTAAGTGGTGTTTTATTTTGATTCTGAAGCCGTTATTCGCATAAAAATAGAGATAAATTTAGAGTAAATGTATTTTGTGAATATAATCAGCATTCCTGTAATTTACAGAACGCTATTATTGTAATGAATAAAGAAGGTTGCCAATGCACTACTGCAGTCTCAGCAAGGTCTCGAATTCTGGTTCTAAATAACTAATTATTGGTACAATAGTGGTAGGATCTACAAGCTGGTAATTAAGACTATCAATGTCAAAAAAATAATAATAACAATTTATCGTCAGTTTTCAGTTATTGGCTAAGTAAAATAATTATGCATCCTAACATTGGTTGTATTGAACATCAAACTATGAGTAGTTGATTTTTAAACAAATATCTGATAGTCTTAATCCTTACTAAACGTTTATAAAATTTAGAATTAGAATTAGAATTATTAGACCATGAATCACATTAATGCAATTCCCCAATCCTACTGTAAATTTTGAAATGTGTAAACACATCACAAAATTCTTTCGTTCAAACAACTGCTTTTTACATAAAATGAAGGGTATAATACACCTTACACATTATGGAAGAGCAATTACTAGACCATGTCAGACAATTTTTATAAGGTTCTTAGGGAAAATTCTGCATCGTAATAAAATTCTCGAAAATTCAATTGCGGAGCATGGCAGCATTTTTCACGTTTACCTTCAACTCGCACGTAAATGTAATCTCTCTCCACAATAGGTCAATTTCGGGACTAGTAATGAAATGTAATATTAATATAATAAAAAGAAGTTCTGTAAAAAACTATGCAGGAAGCGTCTCTTCTGTATAGCAACACTCACTTTTACGTTTCCTGGTTCCTGCCCGTTTGTTGGTTTCTCTTTCACCTAAAGTCCACTGGGATCCCAAACAAAGCAATTAAAACTTTTCTTTGTAAGTGTCGGAACCTCTCACAGCCCGGCGGTCTTTCTAGTGGAGTTGTATGTTGTGGTCCAAACTCTCCAAACCTAAAACTGCACATAAAACAAAGAACAATACAAAGTATACGGAATGTAATGTTACCACAACGTTTTAAGAAAGTTCTGAATAAGTATTTTTTCCTACATTGGAACGACGCAGTGGTAACATACAGTATTGCTATCGTTTGCTATTCAGATATAAATCTGAGGTATTTATTACTTAAATTGTTTATTTTTCATTAGTAAATTCAGGTATAATCTTTCACGTGGCTATTCTATGTGTGACATTTCCCGGAAGGATAGAACACAATAAGAAACGATTTCCCTATCCAATTCAATGTTCTATAATTAGAAAATTCAGACTGAGTGTAAAGAAACCTAATACATTATGAAATGGTATTGGGCCTGTGAAAGTCACAAATCTAAGAATCGACTTAGACCTAACACGTAATTACGACTGAGTAGTATATAATATTTTTATATTCCTTACTTATGTTTATTATATTACGTTCTATTTCATTCTCTATGTTTCCGAACCACCACTAATGTAACCACTATCGGGTATGTATTCTGTAGTAAAAGTAAAATCTCTCATATGTCAAACCACCAGACATGGTGGTCCTAGTGTACGAGTATGTTTTTATAAGTAATCTCAATAGTCTTACTCCGAACGAAAACTGTACAACTATTATTGTTCATTGAAATTTTGTCTATGTTGGTAGGATGGGAAACACATTCATATTCACTTTATCATGTACTTTATCATACCAAAAAAAAAATAAGTGGAACCAAAACTGTTCCTTGTGGATAAAAGAATTTACTACATTGGTACTCAAGTATACTATTGCTCTAAGACGCGTAAATGAAAAGAATAATCTTAGTCTACATGGGGTGGACACAAGCTGTATCCAAAAAACGGTTGAGAGGCTGAAAATTATGTATTCACGCATATATCGTTAATAATTTAGATTTCTTTAGAATAAAACACAAATAGTGATTCCCCAATACCTCTAACAGTCATTTATTAATGTATGTACGACGGCCTCTGACAATTTAGATACAATACAACTTCCAACTACTTCGTTTATTAATTCATAAGGTTTAAAATATATCACAAACACGTCCCTAAATTATCCTTATTCAATGACAGTTTTTTAATTATTTCTAATCGTTAAAAGTGCATTGTTGACACAATTTAAACCTCCTAAAACTCAAACTGAAAGTTAAGGCTAAACAGATGTTAATGACAAGCATGTTGTGATTACTACACCCTGCAATATTGTATCAATGACGAGGTTCAGCATCACTGATAATGACCCATGTTAGTTTCTCATTAGACTCATTTGATTATAGCGCACTGAACCAATTATCGTGGCAGCGTTGCAGCTGGGTTTTCCCCAATACAAATGCTTGTTATTATTTCTTTAAGGTGGCCAGAATAAAGACTGCTTTACTTTTTAATTACACCCACTGATTCTGACTCTTGATATGTATTATTAATAATTAATCTTCAATACGACGAATTATGTACATATCACTGCCACTATTACCAATATGTGTTCTACTTGGTTGCTGTTGGTTATCACAAACTTGGTATTTCATACAGTTTATAGTGACTGGCAATAGTTATACAACAATAATTCTGGGCAAAATTATGGATTATATCTTGTTAAATGGCTTTGTTTGTCTATTTAGTCCGTTGAACAAGTAATAATTATTTTATTTTTGTAATCATGCTCCTATAATAATAAATGAGCGTAATTGTAATTTGAATTTCTTTCAACAGATATTTCACCAAAATTAACAAATAAACTTATAAATACAATTATATTCATTAATCTAAAACACATGAAACAGAACATACTTAAATATTGTAATAATAAACTGTATTATAACACACATTTTTGATATTCTAGCTAACTATTTTATGGGCTAGAACACAATATTTCTTCAAGAAGTTACAAAAATAAGATGAAATATATAAAAACATGTCATAAAACAAATATATCCACAATCAGAGAAGTTACTATTTAGTTAAGACAGGGGTTAAATAAAAGCAGTGACTAATTATAGAAATAAACGAAAATATAGCAGTATCAATGTAAAACAAAACTTATTGTTGAGCAAGGGATATGTTAGTTTCTCATTATTGTGGTTTTATTGGGTAGTACTAGACCGACTACCATTTTAACGTGCGGATGACCATCCACAACCTGGGTGGAATTAATTACTTCTTTAAGTTTGATAGGTCCAATGACGGTATTACTTTTTCATTATAGCCAATGTACAGATCATGAAGACGCTAGTACTGATCTGGTTTGTGAAGCAAATTCATTAATACTATTATTTAACCTATCATTCCGCATAACAATGTTTTAGAGTAACTTATGAAGATCTCAATTCCTCAATATCATTCATAATGATGTACAACTATTCTTAATTCTTAGGCCTATGGAGCAGGACTATCATTGTGTAAGAATCTTTTCGACACGCTTTAACTTTCATTGTATTTGGCTATCATTATACAACATGATTAGAGTTAACATCTTGAGCTTTGAAACATAATCGTGATGTTTCTAACGGTAGAGAGAGAATCTGGTATAGCGTATTTTGCTTAAAAAGTACTGGCAATGTTATACTTGTTATTATGTCCTTTGTGTGTATTTTATCTTTTAAATAAATTTCTGTAAACTATTTTAAATAAATTTCATTGTATATTTAGAATCCATTAATCAATAAATACATTTCATCAAAAGAAGTTTCTTTGATTTATTTGATTGTGTAGGTTATTTTTTAAACAAAAGATTATTGAGATTCTTAACGCTGTAGTCCTTTGGAAAGAGGTAATGTGTTGACTTTAATAATGCTTTTAAATTACTTATACAAAGAGGAGCATTCTATCCTGAAGTTAAGTGTGTGTGGCTTACCACAGTTTATGGAAACTCCTAACTTCTAAAAGAATGCAAATTATCGACATTTTCACAACTACATTTATATAGCTGAACTACTTTACATAGGGGTTCAGCTATTACCAATACTCGTATAACTTATCAATTGTATATGACATATTGCAGATAGCTTAAATGCGAGTTAGGATTTTCTTAAGTCGCTATTTTGCAACAACACAAATAAATACAAAAGGAATGCATCTCCGAACACTATGTCGATAAGGGCTTTAAAGGGTATAATAATTTTAAACGGTCAATATAATGGAAACATGCTTTTGAGTATCGAAACGTAATTAGGCAGTACTGATATTAGTATATGGTTTTTACTGTGGCTCTAGAATATATTGGATTATTTTTTCTTTAAATAATCGTATAAATATATACCAGAAATCTGTACAAACCGATTGATATTTCTATGCGTTATGCGTGAGCAGTTAAATCAAGAATTTTAACTACACTTTGATACAGACAAGAGTGGTGGAAAATCAATTTGTGGAAATCCAAAATAAATGAGGGCCATAAAGACTGAAACAATGACGAACAGCGTTGGCAGAATAACACAATCAAGAGCTCTCTGTTACGAAATAAGTGACTCGGAAATACGTACTTTTGAAGCCCTTTTAATTTCATCTTGTTTGGCTCTAGAACTCAGAGAATACTGTATATTACAGTATGTGTTTTTAGATAATTACATACCTAATGTTTGGCATTAAAGTATATTTTTAGGTAAGTATTTGAAAGATTACGTACATATGAACAATTTTATATACGGTAGACCCATAACTTCCTGCTGTTTTCTCTGCGATATAGGAAACTATCCGCTAAATTGTATACCAGATTAACATTTAAATATACCAAAGCAAAATTCTATTTTTACCACATAAAAACAAAGTAATTTGAATAAGTGGAAAACACCAATACCGAATAGTACTACACGAAAGACTTGGTAGTTATTTGTTACTTCAATGGAAGAACACAGGGGTTTCAGATTGCTTGCAACATTGCAGCAAAATGTGTCAATGTTGATTGTTCCCGTATCTAATACTCTATCACGTTTACAGCACATTTTATGCACTGTGCAGTGCCTTGGCTTGTGCTCCTTCTAGCCACTCAGGACTTTACAGACTCTGCTAGACTTTTTGGCGTATGAGGTTGAATAAACTGTTCTGTTTTGAGAGTTCATCGTAATACATGTATTAGTTTTCCGTTTATGTGTATGCCTGACTTTATACAGTATATTATAAATTATTTTTCACCAATAACTAATTCTAAAATATGGACAAAATTCACTTTAATATGGGTTTTAATTGATACGTCTTAATCATTATTATTCTTTTTTATTTAAATTGAACCCTCTTTCAGTTAAAAAATTAAACTTCTTATTTCGCAATAATGGCTAATTAATCCGAACCTTATCATTTAACTTTTAACAGGTCCAAAGAAAACAAAATTAATTTACTTCTAACATTACTATTAGATCGAGGAATACATGTAAAACTATAAATGTGCAGTTTGGGGACCAATTACCTAAAGAAACTAATTGATCTTGTGGAACTCACAAACTTGCTTCACTTACTTAATAAAGATGCACTAAAAAGGAACTACATGTGTATCTTTTCTTATTTTACAAAACCTTTTATTGGGCAAAATGGGAAAATTGAAATGCTTATTTTATATTGTTAGCCAATTATTTTAAAGAAAAATGGTAACAATGTCAGCAGTTCACGCACTGTTGGAAGTTTCACACTACATTGTTTAAGTTATCTAAAAACATTTTATAAACCTATATTTATTCTGAAACTACAATATTTTAAATATTGTTGTTAATTTATACATTTATTTTTATTATTAAATAGTATTTATTGAGTGAGGGCTATCCACCCTCATCTTGTATGATAAAAAAAGAAATATGTTTTTCTAAATATGTAAGATTTTATCTTATTTTTTACACTATTAATCTCTAAATGTTTCTGTGAAAAATGTAATATGCAACACAAAAAATTTTTATGAAAAATACGTATTATTAAAAGCGTTTCAAAAAAGGTTGCATGTCACCAAAATATGATCTGCCACGACAGGATTTTAGTAATGCCACTTCCAAGATTAAAACTTTTAGATATTGTTATACCGTGATTAAAAGTAGATTTAAGTGTGGTGATATTAATTAGTTTATATTTTATAAAAAAGAGTAAAATATACTGAGGAAAAACAACAACCCATATATCAATAGCAACACTAGTGTTACGCAGCCAATTTGTCGCAGTGTCGAATTTTCGCCAATGTCCCCCGCTTCACAGTTCATTTATTCCGGTTCAGCTTAAATTGCCTGTTCAGGCAAAGCATCAATCGATTGTTTTCTAAAACAATGGGAACTACTGTCCACGTTAAGAAACTCCCTAAAACGCATTAAGTAAACACCGTCAATCCAATCCAAAACATGTTTCAAATTTAAGCTTTCGTCTTTTCACTATCTTGGCTGGAAATAATAATATTATATTTTACCTTTACACTCTTTCGGAGACATTTGGAATTTTTAAGTTAAATACTACGCTAGATTTTGAAATATATCATTTATATACGATTCTTTAAGCATAATTCTCCCCACTGCATTAAACGATGATTATTAAAGGATTATTAAAGGATTTGAACTTATAAAAATCCTTTTTAAATTATTTGTTGTATAAATTGTTTTAGTATTTATTCGATTGATAAACAAATGCTGGAAATAGCTATCGTGTCTATGTTTCATAAATAAATAATTTATAATAACTACTCGTTCTTCATAGGTTCATTTCCAATATTTGAATTCAGTGACTATGTATTAGTTGGACTGAAAAAAATATATCCTATTCAAGACGTACTACGTGTTTTGTGCTGGATTCGGTTTCGTCGAGTATTTGCAGTCTCCAAGCAAAGTTTCTTGTGTTAGAGTATTTACTCTGAAGGAAGACTCTGTTAGAATAGTTTAACTCAAACGTTCCATACACCAAGTACATATTGTACCTTGATAACATATTTATTTCTCTTATGCCTTTATTAAATAACACTGATCTATTCAGAAACCTTAAAGTCATCGAGAAGCCGAAAAAGTTAAATTTTGCCAACAACGTTTTCCTTAGTTTTGAATAATTTATATTTTCTTATGCATTTAAGCATTTGTAATATAAGTCCAAGATAATATTTTTGAAATTCCTGTACCAAAATGAAAAATTTTTCATGCTGTAAAAACATTGAAATCTTTCAGCGTAATGTTGTTCCATGTATAATAAAATGTATTATCTCATGTATCATTGTATAATTTAATGTATAAAAGGTTAATCCTTACAGAAAAATGTTTATTCTTTTTATAATAAATACACCTTTCCAACAATTTGTTTCACCGCAGTTTAATTTTTATAAATGCCGAAATATAGTTCTTATTAACTGAATCAAAGTTACATTTTAAGTTTTTGCCTTTCCTGTTTAAGTTAACTATAAGGGACTCCTGTGATTGGCTTTCCACTATCCAATCACAACGTCAGTGACAACATAAAGTCAACTCGCATTGTAAAACAGTTCAAAACTTGTGTGTAGCATCCTACATCCGCATATCTCTTGAAAAATTACATAATTCAATTTACTTTTATTTTAACATCACTAATTAACTTCTGAAATATTTGCACATGTAATTTGTCCCATAAATATTTGATGAATACATTTTAAATTGACTATGTACAAATGCTACTTTTATACAGCATTGAAGTTTCAAGAAGCTGTCAGTTCGTTCTCGAAATATTGTGCAGACAGGCTGATAGACAGATACGCATCGCTGACGCTCAGCCAATAGTGTTCCATTGTGTAATAACAGATTTGAAATGGGTAGCGATGAAATTAGAATAAGACGCCGCGCCCGTAGAATGCGGCCCGTATATCATTTGGTGGTAATTAGCCTCTCAAAGTCGATAACACTCGCAGTCGTCACCCACCTTGGGTATAATCTCACAATATTTCACAAAGTTCAGACTCCTCTTGGTCATTTAAGTTTTGGTGGATTGCCACTTATACGCAATTGGTATTCTTCGTTAAATAAAAATATCATATATACAATTTTACTGGAATTCATCAACATAACCTGTAATAAAAAATAGTCAGAACTAATTAAGTTTTTAATTTAACAAGAGCAACTTTTAGTTATGTCACTTCAAACTAAAATACTAAATAATAAATTATTAATATATGATAAAAAACGAATAATTCATATTTAAATATAATATATGATTATTACATTTAATTATTTCTTATACAATGTGTATTTAATATAGATTAGTGGAAAATCATTTAATTAAGAATAGTTCAAATCACATTTTAACGAGATTGTAAACAGTATTGTTCGCTGTTAATGACTTTAGATATGTGATGTAATAACAAAA
This sequence comes from Homalodisca vitripennis, assembly GCF_021130785.1. Classification (NCBI taxonomy): domain Eukaryota; kingdom Metazoa; phylum Arthropoda; class Insecta; order Hemiptera; family Cicadellidae; genus Homalodisca; species Homalodisca vitripennis. Next base: position 75,658,653 of record NC_060211.1, read on the forward strand.
TTAATCAAATTTTGTTTCATATTGGTTTTCTATATCAAACACCAAATGATTAACAATAAACGTTAAATATTCCAGTAAATGGCCTATAAATATTCAATTGGAATTATTTCGAAAACGAACTGACCTATAGATCAGGCAGTTTGCGTTAAGCATCATTTATATATAAGGCACAGTGCTACATCATAAAGTAAAAGAAAGATAACAAAATTGGAAAGTCAGTGTTAACAATCGGTCACAAGATATTATTTCAGTGCATGTTTTTGTTGCAGTTCCTAACAGAACTTTTATTATTTGGACATTAGTCTAAGACCTTACTTAATGTTAAAAATGTGAATGTATCATGTTTAAAGATATCTTGAGAAAGATATTATCTGAAAATTTCTTCATAGACAAGAATGAGTTGCATGCAGTATTTCCAAACATGAAACTTGGCCAAGCGTCATTGAAGCCTTTCACTAAGTAAGCTGACACAATTTATCTTGTTTTGCCGGGTGGATGTAAAAACTTCTTTTCTGTATGATTGTCTTCCCAATATGTGTATAAGCAAGAAATCTCTAGTATTCAATTACCTATAAACTTGAAATTTAACAGTTAATTTCAGTGAACCTGTTACGCGACCCGTGTAAAGTGTAGGTCGCGAAAGTATCCCTTTCGTTGCATCTAGGATAATCGATGTACAGCAGTAGCAAATGTTGCTGCCTCTTGGAGAGAAAACCACTGAGCAAGTAGTGTAATGTCTGGGTCATTGAAGGTTCTGTAGCTAAATTTGGTTTGTTATTTGGATGGTAGAATACCTGTAGTGTTTCTTTGTAAAAAAAAAACACCCAAGTCCGTTGCCCCTAGCCGATTGTTTTTTTTATAGGAAGTTTGCGCTAGAAAAGATTAAACCTTAATTTTTGTTTGGGAAAACTTTTTATATTTTAAATTTATAAAACATTAAGATAACCTCAATGAAGATAAATAGTAGGGTTCTCAACGAAGTATTACAGGCATTTAAATTATGTCAATCAGGCCCAGAGAGATAAAGCTAAAGATTAAAATATGAACTTTTACAGTATGCACATAGATTGTAGATCCAGGGAGGTTCATGTCTGGTAATAGTTTTTTTTTTTTTTTTTATAAAATTAAGCTGTTTCATCTTTTACTCCCTTTAGTAACTGTTTATGTAGTACATAGTCGAAGGTGTTCATATCCTTTAATTGAACTTTGTTTCTCAGAGTCTGACCATAAAAATCCCAAAACTTCACATTCCTGCTACTAATAGTTCAATAATAAAAAGATTGTATAATCATTTTGCCAGTCTTCAAGAATGATATCCTAAAGGACTGGGACCAACATTTTAATTCAGAATTAAACAAAATACTGCAAACTTTCAGTTCCTATGCTGTAATGAGAAAGATTCTGCATCGTAACATTTGATTCAATTAGGTAGACATTAAGCGTATTAAAATCCAGGAACTTCCCTAAAAAAGAAAAAAATATGGTTTATTCTCATGTTGCTTTGACTCCTGAACGCCTGCTGCGGTGGCGTGACGGTGCCCGGACATCAAGATCGAAGAGACGGCAGTGACAGTGAAAAGCCATTTGTATTCCCCGGCACGTTGGGTCGCGTATCAATGGATCACAACCACCTCAGTTGTATTTATGAATAATAACAATGCTAACATTTAGTTTTGGTTTTAATTATGTCCATGAGTAATGAAACACCGTTAGATGGACCAAACATTTCAGATATGGTACGTCATATTTTAAACTGCTAAGAAATTAATAATTAAATCACTAGTATTTGACGTAAAAGACACTTTTACCTTTTTTATATTAGTTTATATTTACTCAGAAATACTTTTTGAACCGTTGAATTTACTGTAATCATAGTGGTAACAATAAGTAGTATAACCACGTCTACTCGCAACTATAAAATTATTATAGGACTTTATCATATCACATCATAAGCACTCACTGAGATTACTACGACAGGCTCAGTTTTCGTCCATTTTGTCCTAAAATATTTAAATCGTTTTGTAGCTATTCATTAAAGTATTGTAGAATGTTGCAGAGAAGATAGAGTATTTCATTGATATTATAAAACCATTTCAAACTCCCACTTTAGGCCCCAAAACATTGCTCTTTAAACGCTAAAGATGGAATATTCTGAAGGGGATATCATCTATTAAGCATCACTTTTTCAGGAGTCAATTAAAAAGATCGTGCCTACTACGTAACTATTAATCAAAAGGAACCCCCTTGTATTACTAAGGATATCTGTTAGCAATTACATAAAACAATTCTAAAATTCTAAAAATAACAGTGATTAAATTCTGAAATGTAATATATTGTAAGCTATTGAAACAAAAGTAGATAAGAAATTAGACTAAAGCTAGAAGTAGAGTGTTACGAAGTAGAGGCTTCTAAAAAAGTATTTGGCAGAAGTGGTACTAAAATATTTGCGGAAATAAACGTTAATTTTTAAGGAAACCGACCCTCAGGGTAACTACAATAGATCATTATTATAATTCACCAACAGGAAATTTTTGACGTAATAAGACTCATAATAATTAATATCGACTAGAGAACATCCCTGCAAATGTTTTAAAGATATATTCTATTCAAACTATTGTTAATTATACGTTTCACTGTTTAAGTACCTCGTTCTGTTGAACCACAATGTTTAAGTAATTGCCTCTTACAGAATACTATTATCTTGTCATACTTTGACTACCCCTTCTCATTCTGGCAATGCGAAATTAACTGAATTATTGTTCTATAACAACAACGATGGCTCTGAAACGTCTTTACTAGAGAGATACACCATCAGCAGCAGTTGGTCAATTTAAATGTCTGCTACTATACATGGAAATTTTGTCTAACAAAGGTAAGGTAAGCAACAAAAAGTTTTAAAACTATCGCAGTATGATAATACTGCAAGGAGGTTATTAAAAATTTGGTTTGCAATGACGACGATTCCCAACTATCTTTGAAAAAACTCTGCAGTTCGGGTGTTCAAAAACGTTATTACGGCGTGCATGTTCCATTATTTCCTAATACTGGTACTCTTCGCTCATATAACTCGGTTTATAAGATTAATTAATTTACCTGGGTTACTATATCAACAGGTCATACCTCTTGCCATTTCAATTAAAAATACCACACAATTTAAAAGATTTGTTTAATCTGTTTGACAAGGTTTCCAGGTTGCGAGGTGTGTGTGACAAAAATATAAGACAAGGTTATATTTTTTACTACTTACCATAAACTAATGTTTAACTGTAAGGACAATCAAATTTGTGTCATGAGGAGCAATTCTGTAATCATTAAAAACTCGGACAGTTTTAACATTACTCGTATATTTTTGAAGATCTAAGTGACCATTTCTATTTATTTCCTAGTAGTATACTATTATACATTACCAAATAACACTCGATTTGAGGTAATATTTATTACCTTTATAACAGCATTCTTGTTTTATACAATTTGGATATTTTATTTCTGCTTGTAAATACAAATTCGACTATTATTATATTGTAAGTAAACTATTATACATTATTGGATACGCGGTTAGGTATTCTCATATCTTTGTGCCACGTGACGAACAATTTATAATTTTTCATCCATTACAAATGTCTATATGCATTTTTAAAGTTTGTGTGGTACAATCGGGGATTTTTCGCAATATGCTTGTGTCAAAAAACATATCCACATAACAATCGTTACATATTCCGAAAAAGATTTCTTGGACTGGAGTATTTATTCTGCAGAAATATATTTTGTATATGTAAAATTAAACTTTTTACACCAGTCTAAAGTGTAGTATGTACAAATAACATATATCAGGGTTTATTCTGCATTCAATGCTGGTTGCAGTTTCACCGCGTATTGGCTGTCTCCAATCAAAGTTTCTTATGCCGGAGTGTTTGCTCTAACGGGAGACTTTATTGGAATAGTTTAACTCAAACATTCCATACGCAAAGTGCTACATATATGTCCATATTTTACCTCAGCTACATTAATTTCCTCCTAAACTTTTGTCAATAAATTTGAATAGTTTATAAACCAACTTTGTTTACGTACGTTATTCGTAGACAGTTGCGGTTTTCAACCTACCACACAAACAAGTTTTTATGATAAAGATAAAAATGTATTCCGCTATTTGACTTGTTACTTAATTTTCTAAGTTCATAACTAGACATTTCTGATGATATGCATGCATTAAAATATTTGAAACGAAACAAATGGTCAATGATCATCCTAACATACTTAAATAAATATAAAATTATATTCAAATGTACTTGCGACTCACTGATGACATTTTTTGAAACCCTGAGGAACGTTGGAAGTCCGGGTTTTCCCAAATTTCAGAGTAAATAATAGATGTTATAATGTTTATATATTATATATATTATAGGAAACATAACACTAAAATTAATATTTAAATCTTGAAAGCGTATTTAAAAATTGTTTTAAAACTTGTTCATATTGAGGTATAAATTATCATATAATGTTTCGTAAGGTCACAATACCAATAAAAATCAATGTAAACTTTCTAAAAATTAATTAACTCCTTATAATACAATAAATTATTATATTGGTGATTGCCAGTTGATGAGTTAATATTTCTGGCATTAAAAAACAATTTTTGCCTTCATTTTACAATGGTCAGTTTTATAAAAGAATCACTTTATAAATAACTGACAGATTCTTCATACGCTGCCTACAATAAAAAACAATAAAACAGATAGGAGTGCGCCGCAACACTTCTGTAACAGGCTTCTCTGAAATGCAATGCAAAATTTCGTCTATAGCTCTGTTCATTATTTACGGATTGGAGGACAGAAAATCATGCAGAAATAAAACATTTACATCTCCGCTTACAGTTATGGGCTTCAAGCTAAAGCTAAATTTCATGATTGGACATGCACTGCTATTTAACTCATCCTCGTGTTTCTAGAAATGAAGATTCATGCTAAGTCCATAAATAAAATATTTCTCGACGTACCTTGCCATATGATACATTTGTTAGGATCAAAATTTTCAGCTCACTTTTGTGACATTGTACATTAATATTTAAAATTTTAAATGCTACTCTACGCTCCAAGTAAAGCTTTATTTTTAAACCATGCGGGCCGTTCCCCTTAAAGGAATTTATTCCACATGAAAACTTAACTTATTCAACATTTTAAGTTTTGTAGCTCTGTTTGTAAGCTCTGTATAAACCAATATATTACACAATACACAACAATCTATGTATCAGGCAATCACTTAAATATGTATATATTGAATCCGTATTGTATTAAAAATTAGATTTGCAATGCATGTGAATATACAAGATAGCAGCCACATAAAATGTTGCGTAACGGGCTCCGCTAACGTCTCTTACAACATTTCAAGTTATAGGTTATACCTATGTTACTATATCACGTATTAAAATGAAAAATCTGATTGTACTCAGTTTTTTTATAAGTTTATTTATTCTGTGGTTCTCACGTTGCCTTCAGTTTTCCTTGTAGGACCATTGTAAAAATATCCGGTAACACCTAGCCAAATCCAAGGAATTGAACAAACGATCATCATGAAACTTGGTTTGGCCTATATAGAAATAAAGTGTCGTGAAAAGTTCATAAAATGAAATTCAAAATGAAGTTCCGTACCTAAACATATGTGGTTGTTTCCGACAGACAGAAATAAGATTTTTTTCCACCCTCTCGAATAGTAGGCTTTGCTAATGCTCAGCTAATATGCAATATGTATGAATATATGCTAACCATTCTAAAAATATAATTCTTTTCAATCAGTCTGAAAATCTAGATGGATTCTATAGTCCATTTTCTTATTAGCTTCAAGGAATTTATTAGAAGATAAATGAAACCTTTTATTGAATTGCAAAATTAGTAAAATGTAAGTTTTATTGCTTTAGATAAACACTATGTAGTTGTGTAAACTCTACATGTCAATTTACTGCTTGGAGTAATAAACAATAAATTATATAAAATTAAATTGCATGTAGATTTTTAATCCTTGCACATTAATTGAAGGCTCCAAACTGCAGTAGAAATAATATAGTACAATTATAATCATCAAAAAGTTCTCTCAAGGCCAAATAAGGTTTTTAGTCAGTATCTAATTACAGATTTTGTTAGGAATACAAAGAAATAAAATAACTGTATTAAACAAGGCTGAAATCATTGTTTAAAATGTGATTTTATACACCGTACAACATGGTATTTGCTGTAACGTATGACATCAAAGATTATCTTGGTCACTTTTAATCATAACAGTAATATTTAAATGTTGTTTGACAACAGGTTTTAATATAAAACACCCAGTGTTTGTTTATACAGGTAAACACTCGATGCAACGTCATATGTGTTTTCAATTAGAAAACTCTGACAGCCTTTTAACAGTTAGTATTTTATCTGTAGTTTTAAACTGTGATATTTTTGGAACTTCATTGTTATTTTTACAAATCGGGTGGTACTGATACATTAGTTTTAATTTTCGAATTTATATAAGCCTTTTGAAATTACTAGCAGTTACCAGCACCTTCGCACACAATGTCGTACAGTTTGCACTTGTTTGAGCACTTCTGGTTCGAGCACTTGTTTGAGCACTTCTGGTTCGAATGAATTTAATGTCCGACGCTAATGTTGGGTTTGCCTTCTTGCCAAGATAAAAAAACATTAGTTAAAAAGTGTTTACTTGTAGGCATTTTAATTTTCTTCGTTCCGTGTAGGCCTCGTTTACTGATCAACAAAATATATATCAGAGATAATACAGGCCTAATTTTATCAAAATACAACTAAGATGGGTTTTATACTTACTTACTCTTACTTACTCCCAGGGCCATTTATATCGGAGGTGATATTTAGCCGCACCAACAAAGCTCCTCCATCTTGAACGGTCCTCTGCATCTTCCTCTGAAGCGCCCACCTTCTCCATATCAGCCTTCACCTGGTTCCACCATCTCACTTTCGGTCTCCCACGGGGTCTTCTTCCTTCTGGGTTACCGTACATTACCCTCCTCAGTTTGCATTCCTCTTCTCTTCTCAAAACATGGCCTGCCCAACGGAGTCTTCTGCACTTTATTTCTCCTATTACATCCGTACTATTGTAGAGCTCCCTGATTTCTCTATTATGTTTTCTTCTCCATACCCCTTGTTCATATGATGGCCCATAAATTTTACGTAAAATTCTATTCTCGAAAACTAGAAGCTTTTTCTCATCCTTCTTATTTAGCCTCCACGTTTCGGATCCGTACAAAAGCACTGGACATATAATTGTTTTGTATATTCTAGTTTTAGTTTTGTGAGAGAGAGATTTGGTTGAAAGCATCCTATTGCATGCATATACACATCTATTTGCTGAGTTGATCCTATTTTGTATCTCTGGTTCATGTGTGTTTTTATTTGATAATTTGACCCCAAGGTACTTAAAGTTCTCCACTTGTTCGAAAACATGCCCATCAATTTGTAGGGGTCCTCCTCTTTGATTTTGATTCCTTTTAAAGTGCATATATTTAGTTTTTGCATCATTCGTCTTCAACCCCACTTTCTCTGCCTCACTCATAAATAGTCTAGTTAGTGAGCTCAAATCATCTACATTTTCTGAAAATATGACAACATCATCTGCAAAAGCTAGGATGTTTAGTTTAGCTCCAACTTCCACCCCTAAATCTCTCTCTGCTACACTCTGAAGTGCTTCTTCTATGGCAATATTAAATAAGATTGGAGAAAGACCATCTCCTTGCCTGACTCCTGAGTTTATCCCAAAAGGTACACAGTCCCGACCATTAATTCTTACTGAGCCTCTTGACTCTGTGACACTCATCTTAACTAAGTTTATTAATTTTCTCGGGATGCCAAATTTATCTAGTTGTGTCCACAACTCTTTTCTGATTATGCTATCGTATGCTTTTTGAAAGTCAATAAATATGGCAAAAACTTCTTTATTATATTCCCAGTATTTAGCTAATATTTCTTTGAAAATGAAAATCTGATTTGTGGTTGATCTGCCCTTTATGAACCCTGCCTGTTCTTCCCTGATTATTTCATTTGTATAATGTTCAAGTCGGTTTAAAACAATTTTGGATAAAACTTTATATGGGATGCCGAGTAGTGAGATGCCTCTGTAGTTACCACACTCTTCTTTTTCACCCTTCTTGTGTATAGGTATTATTATTGCTTCTTGCCATTCAGCTGGCATTTTTTCTTTCTCCCAAATACGAAGTATTAGTTTCCATAGATTTTCCACTATTATTTCTCCTCCTTTCTTCAAGAATTCTGCTGTTATTTCATCCTTCCCAGGAGCTTTGTTGGTCTTTAGCGCTTTGACTGCATCCTTTACTTCTTCTATGGTTGGTGGTTCTATATTTGGTTGAACATGATAGTATTCACCAACTTGCTCTTCGTCCCTAGTTTGGTCCTCTACATTTAGTAGCTCGCAAAAGTACTCTCTCCATCTTTCTATAACTTTTGTACTTTCTATCACCAACTCTCCATTTCTGTTTTTTACCCCATATGGGTATGGGGTAAAACCTCTTTTGAAGAATCTTATTTTCCTGTAGAAGTCCTTTGCGTTCTTTGCTGTATTATCTTCCTCAGCCTTGTCAAGCAATCTATGCAGATACAGTCTTTTTTTCCGCCTCAGCAACTTGTTTGCCTCCCTATTTGCTTCATTATAGCTTTCTCTATCCTCTACCCTGTTACTATTCATCCACGTTATTTTCCTTTTAACTCCCATCCGAAGGTATCTTCGCCTTGATGTGGCGGGTGGGCTTGCGTGCTCCAACGACCTCAAGAGCTATACCGGCGGTAGCGTAGCTACTGGTAGGGCCTCCCTTGCCGGACAGGTCTTCGTGAGGTAGGAGCCAGACTAAGAGAGATACCCTGGTCCTCCAGGTTGGGGGTTGAGCGTTGGGCTGACGACCCGCCTCATAAAAAATTGTTGTTACGAATCACCAACAAAGAGTAGAAACTGGACGGAATAAACGGATAAAGACCCGGCTTTGCTTTAAACAATTACGATTTGGTACATGGAATGTAAGAACACTGGCAGCACCAGGGGCGAATGACATACTAGCAGAAGAATTGCACAAGTATAACATGGATGTTGTGGCACTTCAGGAGACCCGGTGGCCCCTGGCAGGGAGAATTAAAACCAAAGATTATTTCATTTATTATAGTGGCTGTGAAGATGCCAGATACCACGGTGGTGTGGGTGTTGCTGTAAACAAGAGAATTTCGGATGCTGTGATACATTATGAAGCAATTAATAATAGATTGTGCAATATTAGGTTAAGGGGAAAATTTAGTAACATATCTCTAGTCAGCTTTTACGCGCCAACTGAAGAAGCAGAAGAGGAAGAAAAAGATAACTTCTATGGTCTTCTGGACGAACTGGTGGGTAGGTTACCAAGTTTTGATATGAAGATTATTTTAGGGGACGCAAATGCCAAAGTAGGAAGAGAAGAAGTCTGGAGACCTGCTATTGGAAAAGAGAGCCTGCACCAAGAATCAAACGACAATGGAACCAGACTGGCAAGTTTTGCAATTGCAAATGAATATAAAATAGTTAGCACGATGTTCCCAAGAAAAGATATACACAAATATACATGGACATCACCTGGTGGAACAACAAAAAACCAAATTGACCACGTGATCACAGACCAAAGGCACAAAAGTAGTATAACTGATGTTCGAAGCATCAGGGGAGCGGAATGTGGAACTGACCACTCATTAGTTTTAGTCAAAGTGTGTCAGCGAATAGCAATCCAGAGAAGAAAGGAAGTAAGGCAAGAAAGAAGAATAGAAGTGGGTAGACTTGAGCTTAAGAATATTGCTGATGAATTCAAACTGAAACTGGAGAATAGATTTAAGGCCCTGGAAGACATGGAGAACAATGAAACTGTAGATGCCAAATGGTCTAATTTTAAGGAAGTAGTTCTGAACACAGCAGAAGAGGTATGTGGTAGTAGGAAGAAGAGAAACAAAAAACCATGGTTTGATCAGGAATGCGAGCAAGCTCTGAAAGATGGGTTTTATACAGTCTTTAAATTTATAATAATATTGTAATCTAATATTTGCTAAAAATTTATAATTAAAATAACGTTAAAAAACTATTACGTGTTTGTTTATTTATGAACTAAAATATATTTTTAACTTATAAGAACATGTATAGCTGGAATTGATATGTTAGTTCTAAAGCACAGTCCAGGGAACTTTGATCTTCAACAGTCTTGCCGACTGATTCAAAAGGAGTCATTGAAGTCCAATTCTAACCATCTTATGTTTTAGAACATTTTATAATGTAAATGAGTACTTACATAATCAGTAAAATCCAAAAACGGTGTGAAAACTAATGGTTATTTCTTTTATACACTGCAACAATTTAAAATTGTTTCCATTCATCCTTTATTCTTTATTGCCAACCGCAAAGCCAATATGTACATTAGATACAATTATGCGATCTATAATTAATATTAGTTAATTATATATAATTTAATTATATATAAATTAATCGGTTTAGTGTAAAAACGCGGCATCGAATTGACCATTTACGATAAAATTGTTTGCAGGGAGCAAGCCAATAAATTAGCAAGATCTGTGGCCCTACCGCGTATTAAGTTTCCAACAAACCTTAGCAAAGTTTGTCCACTTCAGAGTCCTCAGATTTATAGTGAAGATAAGTCTTACCACTGTGTTTAATTTTTGTTCGAATAGAAAAGATTATGAATATTCTTTTAACGTCCAATTTAATTCAGAACTAAAAAATACAATATGTTCGTTTAATTCTAAGGTACAGAATAAAAATCCAACTTCAAAATAGGTTACAAATAACAGAGCTAATAATTTCAAAACTAGCGTTTTTATCTAATAAGCTCAATATAATCTAATTGGAGGTGATTTAGGTTAAGTTCCTTTTACAATTCATATTATTTAGTTGGTCTTATATTTATACATAAAAATGATCAAATGAATGTTTTAATTTTGTATATACGGAAAGATAACTTTAATTTATGAAATAAATGTACAAATTCCCTTTATAATTCAGTCTCAATAGGCAATAAAATAATTTGAAATAATTAAAATTGTTGTGAGTATATTAGAAGATATTGAAAATGCGTTAGAACGAAAAGAATTTGAAATAATGTTATAGCAGTTTTAAAATAGTTCAGATAGGATAGCAAAATAATGTTCTTAATACATTTTTGAAATGGTTTCTTAGTTTTATAGAATTTGTATTTTTATACTGCTGTTAATTTTTAAAATAATTGTAAAATTACTTTAATGTAGTTTTAAAATGATCCCAAATCATTGTAATATTACACTTTATAACATGTTAGATATTATTTAATACAATTTTAAAATAACTTGTGATATAATTTGAAACCATTGTAACATTTTTAATTTTAATGATTTAAAAAATATTTAAAACCAGTATAATAGAAATTCAATCAAGGTTTCAAATTATTTCAATATCATAATTTATAATCAAAATGGTTTAAAAATAGCACAGTAATAATTTTGAAATTGTTTTATGCTAACTGTTGATATTAATTAAACATTAAATTTGTTTAAATTTTCACTGTATGTGTAGTTTTTCCATACTATAATTTGTTTAATATTGATTTAAATGATTTGTTTCATAAGTTTCAATAGTTTTACATAAAAAAAATTAATTCAGCATTAAAACTTTTTATTTATCCTTATTTGTTTAACTATCGTTGTATTAATCAAATGTAATATTATGTCTCATGATAGTTGTTTCTCGTCTAATATTTTGTAATTTCAATTTTTTCATATCAAAAATAGAATTATAAATAATAATGTTAGGACGTTAAGACAAATTAGAAAGCTCTTTTTAAAATGTTGCTTATATTGAGTCTATTACAGTATCACTAGAACATATCAATCTGCTTATTGTGTTATGAAGGCGGCCAGGTTTTTTTTGTTCATTACTCTTCCACCTCTCTCCACTTGGGTTCGGCACGACTTTAGGGAAGAATAACACGATCAAAAAGTTTCTTCCTGTTGATCTTTTGATGCAGATTTTCTGTTACTTTATCTTTCAAAATTTGGTTTTTTATTGGCGCTAGTAAAAAATGCTCAAACACATTGTAACGATATTTTTGATACAGGGGTGACTTACCTGTAGAGAGAATGGGGAGGAAAGTTGCTCTGAGGAGCGTATGAGCTATACAAAAACCACACCACTTTCCAATAAATATTCCATTACATCTTTATATCTTCACCACTGATGGATATTTGGATATTTGCAAGATCTATTAAAGCACATTGCCATTACGCGGGGCTTCTACATCTTTCTCTGCTCCAGGAATTTTGATTTACCTCTGTCACTGATCATAATGTTATTTTAAAATAACTTTTTATAACATTGTAAATTCAGATATAGTTTAGAAGGATGTTAAAAAGAATGTAAAAACAAATTGATGACACTATCTGTTCTACTTTGCAACTGATGAAAAGTGATTAGCCACGCGTATAAATTCAATGTGAAATTTATTTTTATGTTATTTACTTATAAAATTATGGTAAACTGTTTTAAATAACTGTACAATCTGTAATACAATTGTAAATTTTTATATTGTACAATTCAAGTTATTTTAAATTCAAAATCTAAATATTTGAATTAATAAAAAAGATTATTCAGCCACTGATAGTAAACTCTTTTTAAAAAGTAAGCTTTAATAGACTCCAGTTTCTGGTATTAAAATAATTTATTTTAAATTCATTTTAAAAATAAGGCACAATCGTTTTAAATTATGTCAAAAGTTATAAATGAGACTAATGAGAATATGTAAAATAATTTTAAAAAGAAAACCAAAATAAATTACTTTGGTGAGAAAATTATTTCTAAACTAATTTAAAAGTCTAATACCATAGTTTATTATTATTTCATTCATACTTAGCAACAACAGCTGTAGAAGTTATTACTTTTCACAGACAAAGTTCTGTTTCCATAATTTTGTAAAGTAAACATATTTAAATGAGTTTACTTTATTAACAATACTGATTATTTGACTTACTGATTATGATTACAACGTAATGCAATCGTTAGATTAGTATTCCCAAAAAAATTGGTGAATTTCACCAGCATTGAGGAAGACTAGCTGTATTTTATAATACTGTTTCATTCCGTACCATCAAACAGCTGTAATGAGAAACTGACATGGTCTCTGCTCATTAAGTATCAGCTGTGCAGAATCTAATTAATGAGTCAACAATGCATTTTCTCAGTTTATGTCTGTCATGCAGGGCTATTTTGCCATAAACCTTGATTTAAAGTTAATTGCTATTTTTCATATGTATTCTAGCAAGTTTTTATTCTTACCATTTTTCGAAAGAGACAAAATTGTTATTAAACAGACATAAATATAACTGTAGAGTATAAATTGGGGAGTTTGTTTTGGGCGTCCAACTGACATCTACTCCATATTAGAGTTTTAGGTGAACGTTATAATATTACAGGTAAAGTTGGTTGATCTCACTCTGAATTTAAACAGTCTATCAATGACCTGGTATGATTAATATGACACAAAACCTGATTACAGAATTAATAAAATGAAGAATACTGGTATGTAAGCGAAAAGTAGGTACTGTTTTTACAGGTAGACTTATTTACCGCATCATACAATAGTATAATAATGATAATAAAATAATAAAGCAGTTTTTTATTAAATTAATGCTACTCAAAATAATTTCACTGCTACACGACTAATAAGTGTTTTATTGTTCGTTACTTATACAACCGCTTACTTGCCACAACACATTATTTCACAATATAGGTTAACGTATTGCTTCCAAATATGTACAATATACAATATTCCAGTCTTACAACAGGTGTGTACGTTACACAGCAGTTTGCTTTAGTTACATTTCCTACCCACCACATGACTAGTTGTACCTAAACTTTTCTAATTTATGTCACTGAACAATAATTGTGAAGTAAACCGTTTAGTAACTTGTGGTCTCATGCACGGATAGGGCCTGAGCCCACTCATGCTCCTTATATAGTAAATTATTTGCCTTACGCATGTGTTACCTACCTTAATCAATAATATAACTAAACCACAGTGATCAATGCATAGAATATGTTTAAAAAGATTATTGAAAACTGATACAAGAGTGTTGTTTTTGCCCTATCTCAGTCAATTAACCACCTATTCGGTCTATGGTCATTGCTCGGAATCGCGGAGGATAAGATAAAATAAAGAGTGAGAGTAGGTAATGAAACTGATTTTATTTTTTCCAGTCAGGAAGGAATGTAAGCCAATTCACAAATAAGAGTATGTGTCCCACACAGGCTCAACAACACTTGAATAAACAATTGTTATTTACTTTCCTTAAGGGGGTTCGGTAGGCCCTATCTTGCCAATGCTAAATTTACTATATTGATGACACGTTTTCTTAGAAACTACTGGAGATATCTGACTGAAATGTTTTACACATTATATATGAGTTATGATTAACACTTTAAACGGGCAATTTCTTTTATCTATCCCTGATTTTTAATTACAATTTTTTTTAATTTATTTATAAAAATTTCTAATTTTTTAATACGTTTTGGCATGTAAAATAAAAACTAAGCCAATTATTTTAAAACCCCTGGGTTAAAGATTAAATTATACCTCAATTAGCATGTAGTAAAAATATCAAGTCCATATCATATATAGTTTCTGAAAAAACGGGTCATTTGCACAAAAATTTAAAGTTTTCGGCAAATCGCAAATAAAGTATAAATAATCTTTTATTACTGTATAAATAGGGGTTTAGTGCATTCCTGCACCATAGGATGGCTGGTCTGGGTCCTCCTCATCTAAAATTGCTTCTTCCAGCTTTCTTTTTGCACTTTATCTTTGTTGTCTGGCTTTTTTCAATAAACCAGAGAGCAATCGCTCGGCTCGTAGTACACGTAATTTGTCCAGTTCACACATAACTGAGGCTGTATTATCAGTAACAGTCATTCCAAGTTCTTTTAGCACTAGATATCTAGTTTCATTGCCCTTATTAAAATTTAAAATGGCATCATAGACTCCAAATTTTAGGGTTTACAGGCCTACAAATACTGTTTTAGGTAGTCGCGACCAAATCACTGCATTGACCGATTCGTTAGGGTTTTGTGACTTGCCATGAAGGCATTTCTTTAGTAGATTAGGGTCTGACAGATCCTGGAAAATAGGTTTTATGGCACACTCATAATAGCTTCAGGTATGTGCATGTGCTGACGGTGGTCATATTTTTCTTTTTTGGCTATGGCTCGCTGGTATTTGCACCAACTGTTACCTTTTTCACAAAGTCCGTGCTGGGGGGTTTCATTTGTGGATAACAGGTGAAAATATTCAGCCCATATAGCTTTCTTCATTCCGTCCAAATTCCCAGAATTCCTCTGACAGCCAAGCCGTAATATTTTTGTATAGCTAAGATGCGCTCATCGGTAAGTCGATCTCTTCCTCCAATAGTTTTTCCATCAGAAAGAACATTTTTCCCACATTTCATTTTTAGTTTCCTAAGTCTTGAGCCCATACGCTTTTGAACATGTCCACAACACTCCAGTTTTTCAATCACACATTGGTCTCCATGTGGCCTACTCTGAAGAACTGTACTGAACGCACTTCAATCTCCGTCCCAAAGGGAAAACGTCATGACATTGTCCTACATAAAGTTGAATAACTCTATTTCTATTCACTATTTATTAAATGAATTTATTAAATATAACGTTAACAATGTAATTATTAAATTTTAAACTGATAAAAATCTATGTAAATTAGAGTAATTCCTTTATGTTTTATTAAATTAAATAGATTAAAACTTCATTATTAACCCGTAAAACTTTTTTGATAACTCTTTTACGTTACTTTAATTCAGTTTTGACTTTTCAAAACAAAATCAAATATTTTTTTATAACTAGCAAGTCATTAGTTACTACTTGCTTTCGTGATGTATTTTTACTCTTTATGAATCAAATAAGAAAATAAAAATTTGCCTGTACATTTATATATAACTTCCTGAGTAGTATTTTTTACCATCGTGTGGTTCATATTTTGTGTAGTTTCTAATTTTAGAGATTTTGAAAGGTAGTGTACAACTCCGCCAGAAAAACCACTGTACTGAGAATGACTCGAGTACTCACACAGTAAAGTTTTAATTACATCGTTTGAAATTTCAACGGAGTTAAGGATACAGGGAAACCAAGAGATTGTGGAGGAAACCGTGTTTTTGTGTGTGTGTAATGGAAATACATTTATAGATATTTATTTCCGAATAGTATTAACCTATACGGTAAAATATATAGGTCTTATTGCTATGTAACTTATAATAATACATTGCGTCTTTATATGGTCACTATATTATATTATGTTTATAATTGTAATTAAAAATTCATTTACATTGATAACTAAGATTTCTTTCAAGCTGCACCTATTTTACGTAGTATTGTAAGTAGTACATTTTTCAAACTTTAAACTGTAGTTCTATCAGTAGCGTTCGTGCTTGGCATCACATCATATTCTGTAAATAGGATTCTAATAACTATATAAAATAATTATATATACATCAATTTGTAATTTACAGTACACCTATTACAATCATACATGAAACTATGATTTAAAATTTGATTCGGAGCAAGATATATTCAAAATAAAGTGGGTGAATTGAATATAAAGTCTGGTGGACCCTAATACTTAATAAAATTTTAATTCCAGTTACTTGTCCGATTTTATGAAATATTGCGTTATTTTTAAATTCTTTAATTTATTAAACATTTGAAGTGCATTTTTCCGGCTATCAATGTTTTGCTTTTGTACAAAAATGCAAAAAGTAATATTTTGAATGGTAATTGAAGAAAATCAATCAATTTTACAAAACATTTCTTGATAACAAATCCGATATAATAAATAATTAAAACCCTAAAGTAATTTAGGGTAAAAAACCAAAGTACCTAGCGTATATAAAATATTTATGTTAATATTCAATTTTATTTTTTTAAACTGAAAATGATGGTATATCTTGGAACATCCGTACTCGAGATAATACCAATACAATTAAGTGCCATTAAGCTAACTGCGGGAGAAGTTGTGGTCCACAGCATGAAACAGTTCGGCGAACTTTGAATTCAGGGAAATTCAACAGACTGGCAAGATTGCTTCTCTAGGGATTCTGTGTTTGTATTAATTGAAGTGTCTTCATGTTGGAATCAAACATCTACCATGAGGTTGGGAAGTACAAAGGGAATACGCTGATTAGACATTTAGTGCCACCTCTCCAAGGTTGCCACGTTTTCGACACTTATGTTCACGTAATATTGGCCTTTTGAAATTCGTTACAACTCCAAAGTATGATGTTGTCACTAAAAAATCTTGAACGAGCAAATCTCTTGGTGCTGGATTTCATCGTAATTATGAGTGCTGGATTCTTAAGGCAATTCAAAGAGTTTTCTGTTTAAATTAAGTTTTCTTTTAATTTTCAATATTTTTAAGTTTTCTTTTAATTATTGGTGTCGGTCCATTGGAAAGTTTTTCTTAAGAAAATAATTTTGATAATGTTCGCCATTTCATTTTTGAGTGGTTTGCATTTGAATTACAGTAATTTAAGTTCATTTTATACAGGCTCAAAGAAAAATGGTTGAAGATAGGAATATGTTTTTGCAATACATTTATATATAAAAGCAACTGGAAGGAATACAAATTGCTTGTAGATCAAACGCAATTTCTTAAATTTTATCAAAACATTTTCCTTCTTTAACTAAGGTTAATTTATTTAATTATTTTAGGTTCCTAGTTATTAAAACACGTCATCGACTGAAGCTACAATTAAACTACATACATTTATCAATCAAACTTTTATTTCAGCCGGATTTATTTATGTCCGGTAACAAAATATTATCGTTGAATGACCATAAAAATCTTTTTCTGTCATCTGTCAAGTCATCTAAAAGAGCTATTACTTTAAAATAAAAATATTATTCCAATTAAAAATGTACTGCACCGCCTTAGAAAGTTCACATCTTACCTCTAGCTTTTCGTATTTTTTCTATAATTCAGTCCCTCTCCTGCTATTAACTCTTTAATTTTTTAAATAATTTTTTTATGAGTTTCCAAAGTAAATCCAAAAGAGAATGAGAACACTGAGTATGGAAACGTTTAATGAGAACCTCACAAGACTTAATGACAGGTGTTACGATTTTTAATATTTAAAATTGAAATATTTTAATTCCTTGCACATTTTTTATTCCCAAGTATACTGTAACCGAGTTAATGTGCGTCTGAAAAATGATCAAAATAAATAAAAAATATATTAAGCAGTGACAAAACCATAAGCAGTTTCTTTAGGTAACGGAAGATGTTAAGAACACCTCTGTTTTAATATTTTATTCGAGCATATCTGTATACTTATTGACTAGAGGTACCATCACTATGAAATTTAGCTTTAAAACATTTGGAGGCCTCTATTTTGAAACCATTAGTGATAATTGTTTATATTAGAAGGAAGAAACATTCCAATTAGCTATACATATATGTTAAATTACAAATTATGTTAATAAGAGAGAGGGAAAGAGAGAGAGAGAGGGGGGGATGGAGGGAGAGAAAGAGAGAGAGATGCTGAACAAAACGAAGAGAGCATACTATTACAGAAAGTTTTTGGTTAGTTTCGCCTATCATATTATTTTTTTTACTATTTCTAGGAATTCATGCTCCAATCACCTAATTTTGTATTTGTAATAACAGAAAACAATCCATTGTAAAAAGCTTCTTTTACCATTAGAACTATGAAGTTGATATAAAGACCATAGTGTAGATCATATTAATGATGATCATATTATGATTTCTTTGTCAAACTAAACAATCAAATAAAGTTAATTATACACGTTTGTAACAAACTTACTGGACAGTGGCCGGTTATTACGATTACTTCTGGTTGCCATCCTAGTTATCCTTAAGGCCATTGCAAAAATGTTTAAATATTGTTTTTACTTCAAAAATATTCATATTTATGATTTATTATTATTAAGTATTACTAGATTTTTATCTAGTTTGAGCCAAATTATATGCCCTTGCAAAATTACTTTTTATTTTTGATTCAAAGATTTATATTTAAATTACAGACAAGAAAGCGAACTAACAAAAATTTTCAAACCCCTAGTAGGTATTACAAACTAAGCGTTCAATTAAAGAAAACAAAATTTATCCATGTAGAATATAAGAGCGTTTGTTACTATAACATGCAAACGATGAAGGACGACTATAATATGACGAGAAACGATATTAGAGAATATAAATAACTGTTAACTGTACTAGAGTGCCTTGACATGATATGTTTACATACCAGACTACAGCGTAAGTTTATTTTAGTTTAAAGACAATTTTATGTACCAATTGCTTTGTATTATAAATTAAAAACACAGGAACTAAAGCACTGCTTTGTACTAATAACTTTCGAAAATTTCGATTATATTGGAATTTTGCACACTTTATATACAAAATGAATATTTATTAATGTAAGAATTAGGCAAATTTAATAGTTTTATTACATATATTATGTGTTCTGTTCAGTATCTTTGATTGATCATATATAATTAGAGATCTTACAACCATGACATTGTAAGCATTATGTTAATGAATTGATTAATAATAGCAGATAATAAGTGGGATCTGCTATACAAACTTATTGATCAAGCTTTACTAAAGTGTTCATGTAAAGGATATTACTTGTTGTGTCGAGTTTCTGTGGTGTAGGTAAAATTTGGTTCCAAGGTCTAGTACACTGCAGAAAACAGCAACAGTTTCAGTGAGGGGATCCTTATCTAGCATATATAATATAGGCCGTGCAAAGATGCTGGGCTTGTAGGGAATGGTGGCCTGAGAGTGTAGCTAATGCCTCAACTCTACCATTTCTATTTACATTTGATACACTCAATCTCAGTAGCGATGTATTATAATATTTTACGAGTATTTTGGCCCAGCACCGTTGACCAACCTGTACCTGAGAAAGACAAAATTCTAGTGGCCGCTTCAACTTAAAACACTGTAGCAGTGACTCCATTTTTACAAGCTGGCAATGGATTGGCTCGGATGAACAACACAATCTTACTATGATTTATGTTCTAAGAAATGTACCCAGGGGTTAAAAATATATAAAATAATCAAAATGTCAAGTAAGGTTTCAGCATAAGAGAATTTGTATCAAGCTAAAGGAGTATTTGATTGATTCAAGATTCAATAGCAGAGCTCTTTTATGATAGTTTTAAGAGTTGGTTAGCTGGAAGTTCATTGACTGTGTACTATTATAAAACATTAGAGATGATATTAAAAAGTATAGTTCAATTGTAGTATGTTACATGAACATAAAAACAACATTTCGATCATTGGTTTGCCTTCTTTTTTTCAAGCTTAACACCATATTAGGAATGGCTAGAAAAAAGTAAACAATTTAATGAAGATAGGCACACACTAACCAGATAGGGTTTGATTTAACTTCATAGTTGACAAAGAAAAATGTGACCATGTCATTATAAACACACACAAAAAACAAAAGTATTTATGGTGAGGGCTGAACTGGAAATCGTTTACAGTTCGTCACAATACCATGGCGTACCGTCTTTGCCCATGATATCTGACGAATGATATTGGCATGGATTGAGGATTGGACAGTTTTCAGCCTAATGTTTACTCCATCTTTTCTGAATCTTAAAATTATATTTAATGAATGTTTGTTTGATTTAGATAATTAGTGTACGATTCCTGTCTAAAAATGGTTTTTTGTATTTTTACCATTAGCCTGGCTTTAACAAAATCTTAGCAGCTAATTTATTCATCACAACTTTAGTCCTAAATTAGTTACTCAAAAAAATTGTGTCGGAATTTTGTTTAGTGTTTTGCCTCATTATCATTATAACTTAAACGTAATGTAACTGGTGATAAAAACGTAAGATTTTCAGTTTTGAGACTTCTATACTAAGTAATAGTAACAACGCTCTACATTCTACTACATTACTATATCCACTGAGCCCGTAAACTAGTGTTTTGAGGGACATAGTACCTCCTAAAGCCTCGGTGAATGCTACTCTAGGAAACCTTTCCCCAATATTCTATAATTTTACTGTTTATTATTTCAATAAGAAATAAACTTTCATTAAGGATTGTTCATATGGTTTTCATTCAAAACGAAACAGGCTTTTAAAATTATAGAGTGAAACAGTAACAATAAAACGAAACAATATAAATGGCGGTAGAATCCTTGAATAAGCCATTAAAGCTCCTATTAAGAGGCAGAGGCTGATGTTTAATGGCGGTAATTTTTTAATGTCGACAGGGTTGTGAATGAGGCTTCCTGAATTTTGCTGGTGTCGAGAGGTTATGTTAAAGTGAGGATCGCTGTACATTTGATACTTCTTTCCTATTATTTGAACCCAATGTACCCAATCAAGGGAACATATATTTATCAAGACGCTGCCAAAGTCTCCAAGGAATACATCGGCATTTTTTTACAGTATATAACTTCAATAAATAAAATAACATAACTGCAAGTTAAATGAAGCTTTTTGATACACCACGAGGAATAAATTTCAGTGGTTGGGCACAACTCATTTTATGAAAGAAATAAAATTTCAAATCGTATTAAATAAGTATTACACATAATATCATCACGTTGCCGTGTATGTATTTGGTGGCTATTGTACAATTTTATTTCAAAATATTTCAAAAAGACGTTACGTTACTGTATAATAGATTATCTCATTAAAGCCTTATACTTAAAATTGTACTTTCATATGATTATTGGCAACAATTAGCCAAAACAAATGACTGAATGTAAGTTGTGTATATCTGTACGTACTTAGTGAGGAGTAAATCGATATGATTATATTATATCATTCAACTAACTTAATAAATTAAATTTGAAACATAAATTTTATATTTCAAAGGAAGGGTAAAATTACAGTTAGTGGTAACGAAGCATTATTTTAAAGGCTTTACTATAAACCAATAATACAGTTGAAATTATTTAGAAAATAATATTCATTATTAAACCATATTTAGCCTGGTTGAAGTAGAATTTTGCGGGTAGAGGTCAACTGACATGCCAATACAATTATTAGTTATAGGATATTCCATAATGTAAATTAAATAATTAAAACTAGGAATATATAAAATAAGGAATATACGAGAGGCGAGAAGGCCTTAGGACTTAATTATACTAAAACTCTATAATAAGCTAACCTAAAAGTGTTTTGTTACAAATTGAGTTGTGACATTTGAAATGTATTCTATTGATTAATGATAAATGAGACATTAATTAACATTACTATTAGCGGTTAAATTTAAAAATATTCTATTCTTTAAATAATCTTCATTGCATAAATGTTCCTCTAACCACCATTAACTTAATAAATTACTGATAGCAAAAAAATATTAAATGACAGCTATAAACTTATTTATAGTTATAAAGAAAAATTAATGTTTACATAATTGTTTAATTAAGAGGCTAAAATTATGTAAGATTTAAAATTGACTTCATCACCCTGTGTGGTGATTGACTACTTACCAAAACAGCTGAGATCTGCGAATGTCATCGTTTCCCTCGTAGCTAAGTCAGCTTATTTTCTCTCTGCTTTTGAATTACTTTACCTTTGTAAACAATCCTTCCCCTATGCAAACATCTCTTTCCTTAGATTGAAACTACCGGTTTGGCTAACACAAGCAGTAATGATTTTTGCTGTCGCCTCAGGCACAAATACAATCTCGCCGCATACATGTTAAAATCTGTAAACACATATCTGTGATTCCGTTGCTGGTTTTGACAGTTTTATGTTTAAACATCTGATTTTAATTTCAACATGAATTGAAAAATATTCTCCTCGTTATTAAACTATGAATTTTCAGATAATCTTTAAAAAACGTGTGTGTTTTATTGATTCGACATGGAAAGTATCGTTCAATACTTGAAAGTTCCAATGGGAGACTTAATAGCATTTTCCACGCTCGTTTTTGCCTTACGCGTAAATGCAATCTCGCCCCGTAATAGTTCATTTTCGAAATGAGTAATAAAATTTACAGTTAATATAATATACAATAAAAGTTAGTATTGTAACAAAACAATATACAATAGCAGCTCTCATATAAACTATTGTGTAGTTTCCTAGTTCTTACCCATTTATTCTCTTTCAACTTACCAAACAAAGCAATTAAAACATTTCTTTGTAATTGTGTAAACCACTCATTGCTCAGCAGCATTTCTAGTGAAGTTGTATGTTGTGGTTTAAGCTCTTTAAAACTTATAAAAACTATACATAAAAATATATAAAACATAATGCTACCACAGCATTCTAAGAAAGTTCTGAAGAAGTTTAATTTCTTGTAACGAGCAGAATTGGTCAAGCCACCAGAAAAATAGCCAAAGAGTATCTCAATAATCTTACATCCCATGGTAACTTCAAAATTATAATGTTCAGTTTAATTTGGTCTATGATGGTAGGGTGGATAACACATTCATAGTAACTTAAGCATATACTTTATCGTACCAAGAAAGAAGTGGAACCAGAACTGTTCCTTTGAAACAACAGAAATTACTGCATTCTTCACTCTAGTATTGCTTAAAGACACGGAAATAAAAATATCAAAGTCGTAGGAGACATCGCTTGGATACATGATGCAATTTGGGCAAGCTACCAATGGGGATAATTGGCTGGCAATTATATATTCTAGGCATATTCAATTAATTATCCGTTGTACTCGTATATTTTCAGGATAAAACAAACGACATGGTATTTCTATAATTGATGAATATACTAAAGTCTCTAACAATTTAATTATAATAACACTTTCACCTAAAACGTTAGTTAATTGATAAGATGTAAAATATTTAAAGCAGTGTAAAAACACGTCACCTATTTTCCCTAATTAATTATAGTTTAGTAGTTATTTCTAATCGATAGTACATCTTTGACACAACTCCTAGGACACTTTTATAAAACAAAATCATTAACTGAAAACAGTGAGTAATGGCGAAACATACGTTAATGATAAGCATGAACTTGAACACTGCAATATTGTCTCAGTGACGAGGTTCAGCATCACTGATAATGACCCATGTTAGTTTCTCATTAGACTCATTTAATTAGAGCGCACTGAACCAAGTACCGTGGCAGTGTTGCAGCTGGTTTTGCAAAATACTCGTGTTTGACCAGAGAAAAGGCTGTATCACTTTTTAATCACATTCATTCGTTCTGCTTCGCATGAAAGTGTGTGCCATGAGTTGTAAATAGAACATTATAGCTTTATTTTTTGCAATTATACCCAAATAGAGAAAATAAATGTAGCATTCAGACAGGTAAGTGAAGATTGCTGTGAATTTAACTATTTTCAAAAACATTATTTTGTAAAGTTTAGTGCATAAGGCTAACAGGGAGATGATTCTTAATTTATTTAATAGCATTTCTGGAAGAATAATTTTAGTAAATAAATTTGTTGTATATAAAGTTGTTTAATTGGACGGTGCTAAATTAAGGATAATTTATAACTCTCCTGGTTCCGTCGTAATCAACCATTGACCTGCAGAATATTACGTACATATTCAACACATTCAATTTATTATAAGCATGAGACTTTAAATATATATATATATATTTATATATATATATATATATATATATATATATATATATATATATATATATAATTTCAATAAACATTGAATCACAAAAAGTACTTGCTCCGCCGGGAGTCGAACCCGGATCTCTCACTTGCCGGGTGAATGTGCTACTATTACACCACAGAGCACTTACTTTTTCTGATTCAATTATTTTGTATTTGGCCATATCTGTCACATATGCGTTTAAATAAGCAAACTAACATATGATCGGAAGACCAAATACCTGTCAAACGACTTTTATTTACATTAAATTGTAGAAATGGCAATAGCCTTACTTAATTTCAATAAACATTGAATCACAAAAAGTACTTGCTCCGCCGGGAGTCGAATCCGGATCTCTCACTTGCCGGGTGAATGTGCTACCATTACACCACAGAGCGTGTAATATAAAATACATATATATAATGCATTTAGCAAAAGCACATCGGTCTGTCATTTGCGACTCACTTTTAAGTTTTATGTTAGTTCCGACTAATATAATCAATCTATGTATCACACAAGATTTCTCAGAATCACACGAAAATTTGGATTTTTGATGTCTGCAACAGATTGAACATAAAATAAATATATCTACTCTTTTGTATTAGAACACAAATTAAACCCAGAGTTAAGACTTATTTTCACTATAAATCTGAGAACTCTCAAGCGGACGAACTTTACTAAGGTTTGTTGGAAACTTAATACGCGGTAGGGCCACAGATCTTGCTAATTTATTGGCTTGCTCCCTGCAAACATTTTTATCTTAAATGATCAATTCGATGCAGTGTTTTTATACAAAACCGATTCATTACCGCAAAAAATTTCAGTAAGATTCGAAATGGACTGTTATCTATTCCAAATTAAGTTTCTAAAATTATGATATAAAACGAACACCTGCTCATTTTGTTCGCAGTGTTGGGATATCTACAATAACTGCAAACAACACACATACAAAAAATACAAACACACATCAGAAAGCACTGTAAAAATAAATTAATGTTTTTTTGTTTCTCTATGACATTATCTAACTTATAATATCAGCCTCCACCTCCCTGTACCATTAATTGGCTACGTAACGTTATACAAAAATTAGATCAATTCCTGTGACTGAGGTGAAATATCAACGACGCTTCTTTTTCACCAGAATAAAAGTATTTTCTAATTGATCATAGAGAAAATTATATTGATAACTGTATTATACTTAAATACACATAATGTAAAATTACTTCCTCTTTTAAAACCTATGACCCCTTGGATTAATGACATCAGAATCAAGTCAATATATACCATGCAAAATCGTAGTAAATTTTCAGCTAATATACTCTAAATAAAATCAATCGATGTTAAACAAGTCCAGCAAATTGGAAATTACTAAAAGATTTTTCATGGATAGTATGGAGACTCAGGTGCTGGATAGAATAGATGTGTAAGGTATGTACTCGTATGGTCACGATTTATATGGAGGGATACTTGCACTTTTTAGGTTATGAAAATAGATATCTGAGTTAAGGATTATTACTTTCATATTTCTTATGTGATCTCGATCAAACCACAGTTAGTAGTAAAAAAGTCGATATTTATTTCACTACCCGTACGGTAGAAATCAAGGAGCTCTTCAGTGAACCCTTGATTGAATTTATGTAACAATGCCGGAATTTCCATGTTGTACACTAAACAATAATTTATATTACAATATTATCTTATACAATTTAAATAATTTTAAAATAATGATTATTTTTAATATGCAATAATGAATGTTCAAATTGGTATTAATTTATAGGATATATTTACGATATTTAAATCTTAGTTCGAGAATTTCTGCCTTTTAATACAATTCGTATTTGCTTAAGATGGGTAGAGTTTATGTTCTCAAGTTGGCAGAAGTGTTGCTACAAGTCGTCTGTTGGCACCATCCGTCACTTCCAGTTCAGTGCTTCTGATTGTTACTGTCGCTCCTCCCCCTTGAAGGGAAAAACCGCCGGTGTTCTGCTAACGCTCTTAACAGATGTTTTAGAAAAACATCCAACAAGATCTTTAATACAGAAATTTAAAATCTCTTACGAAAATCAATACTGTTAATATTTCATCTTAATTCAAACTTAATGGGAATTATTATACATTGCAATCATGCTATAGTTTTTCTACACCGTATTTGATGAGTTTAAATTTATATCATAGGCCACTGAATCAGGAAAATCTAATAGTTAAGTTTATCCTTATCATTGCATATAATAATCAGAGTGGGTTTGATAATGAGGGAAGGATTAACATGTAAGTAAGAAACAAAAAGGAATGCAACTCATGCAATGTACGTATGCATGTAAATTCTTATTAAAAGCTCTTAAATAAAAGACATTTCGGTAAAACTATTTCCCAGAAAAACACCGTTTAAAATAGATATAGCAAAACATAATATTATTGAGTTTTGTAATCGTATTTCGTAAATTTAACAAGTAAATAATGAAACTGGTAAACTTTTAATTAGCATTGAATTTGAATTTTTACAAAACTACATTTCACATAACTACATTGACTAAATGTTTCCTACCTCTCGCCAAAGAATTAATGTATTGGAAATATGAAACTAACCGCAGTACCGAAATGTGAATAATTGTATGTGATGGCTCATTTTAAACGTGTAAAATATTTTTGACGTTAAACCAATGTGTTAACCTTAACAGCTTTACCTGTTGAAACTTTTGTAGTATAATTTATAGAAATTATAACTACAACTTATGAATATTATGTTAAAATATGGTTAAATAAAGAACATACTCATAATTAAGGAATAAAAGGAACTTTTTCAACTATCTTTATTTGTTTTATAACTTAGAACAGCTTATTAGAGACCGTTTAGTATATAAAATATAATCTTTTTATTTTAAAATAAGTTTAAAATCGTGAATCTCGTAATATTTCTGAATCCGCGTGTGTACGTAATTAAGACTTTGTATGTTCAAATACCAGTTAAAGTATAATATTGAATTAATACTTTGCAAAAACACAATTTCTATACAAATAATTTTCACAAATATATAGATAGCATGCGTTTTAAGATAGCACTAATGGAAGAAAATATAGCTTTTGTTTAGTTTATAGATTTTCTAGAAACTTTGAACTGTAGAACCTTAGAATTTTCTTGAACCTTTAGATAAATTATATAATTATGGACACCTTCTTTCTAATATGTTTTACTAGGGCATTATAATTTAAATAACTTCCAATACGTAAAAAAGGGTGTTATAAAAGCTTTTTCAGGAACACGAAAGTAAGTTAAACGTGTAAAATAATCGTTTTTCTACTCCAAATGGCTGCATTAACCTTAAAGACATAGTTTATTTTATTATATTATTATTAAGAATTATAATAAGAATAAAAAAGATTCTTTCCACTGTGGATAAAGCAACGCGTGTACATTATTCTTAATTCTCTTACTAACTTTCAGAGAGAAGTGATTATTAACGCTTAACTTTGGGTAATATTTTGACAGTATTTTAAGTAATATGTATACTAAAAGGTTAAAAAATCATAAGGATTTATAGCTCGTATTTATTAGCGCTTTAAGGGAAGCTGAAGCAAATGAGCAAAACACAGACTCAATTAACTTGCGGAGTCTCTCTGGGTCTGTAATCGTCCCTCTACAATTGTAATATCCCTACAGCTCCAGCCTTTAGTATCATTTCGTATTTCAATACTCGACTCAAGTGATAATACGTACCTAAGTAAGATATTGTAATGTTTATATTAGGATATATATATAGCTAAATGTAGTGTTCCAAATCTAATCATAACACGCTATATTTATACCTAACCATGCCTGGACATACTTATGGGTTATGGGTATCTTGTCAAATCAATTTTAAAAGGGCATATCTTGATTTAATATACCCACATCAGATTTTTCCATAGACGAGATTCTAATATTTTCCTAGTACCGTTTTAAGATTATTTATAATAAAACACAATTAAAATATTAAGTCATTAAGATTTTAAAATCTATGCCATTATACTGTAAAAATTATATCAGTAAAAGTACAGAATTTAAAATTAATATTTCATTTTTCAGTATTTTTCATAATACTTTTATTGCGTTTCAGGTGAGGTTCTTGAGGATTCAAATTGTGAGTATTTTCACTGATGTAGTAGTATTATTCATTATCTCTATTTATCTCACATTAGTTTATCATGGATTCCAGCTGATCGCAATATTTATCTCAATTCAATATATAAGTTCCTTTTCTCTTTCTTTTATTAGTTTACATACATTCAAAGCTCTATATCACGCCTACATGCACTACATGCGTATCACTGGTCTATGTTTATGTAAGTTCAATGCTTTTGTTTGCATTTTTATTGTATTTAAATACTAAACTACTACTACGAGAATGCATTTAACTCCCACGTAAGATTTTATTTCGTGACTGGTAAATAGGGTACGAATTTCTACAACTGATAAAACATACGCTGATTTTAATGATTGGACATTTAGATATAAATTTATCATCATTTGGAAAAACTCTAAGAGAAACATGAAGTTTGGTATTTAGTTGTACAATTTACTTGTAAAATAATATGTTTTATAATTTGGGGTACAATCTAATAGACGCCTCTTTTATTAGCATTTGTGTATATTTTTTGTTTCCTTTTGAAAGACAATCATACAAAAAAGAATGTGACATTAAAATGACGCATCATAGAAATCACTTTTGTAGAAATTAGGATTTATTCTAAATTTAGAAAAAAACACACACAAAAAAAATAAATAAATTCTGCATATGAAATAATGTCTCGACATTGTTTTCCAATTTTTGCCCATTAAATTGGGTTTTATATCAGAGTTTAATTAATAAAACTTTATACACCGTCACTATAAACT
The DNA here is from genome assembly GCF_021130785.1 of Homalodisca vitripennis. Taxonomy (NCBI): domain Eukaryota; kingdom Metazoa; phylum Arthropoda; class Insecta; order Hemiptera; family Cicadellidae; genus Homalodisca; species Homalodisca vitripennis. The sequence continues at coordinate 75,688,164 of NC_060211.1, forward strand.
TATTTATGTGTTAGAATAGTTATGTGACGGATAATTATAGGTTTCATGGACCAGAATGGAATGTTTGATTTTAACAGTTTTCTTTTTAAAGAGTACATAAAACTAGGTTAAAATTTTATTTTACAATTGGTCAGTTTTGAAACTGTGGGTTAACTCCACCTGAGTGAGCTTTACATATGAATGTGCTTTTGATTTTATTCTATTGTAATAAATTAAGTAATTCACTAAATTCTGTGTGAACAAATCTATGTGCTACAAGATTTTATTACATTATCCAATAACTCCTTATACAATTTCGGATGAATTAAATAAGTCAACTGACTTTACATTAGTTTATAGTATATTATTGGTTAGTTTAAACTCTTGAAAACCTTGTTGTAAAATACTTATATAATCTCCAAATTCTGCTGAAAAATAATAATTTTAACATTTCTGTATTGGATACTAAATTTAAGTGATATCTTTGTGATTCCAAGATTTAAACATGTCAAATATGTTTACCTTTATAATCCGCCCTACATCTATAAGAGCAAACAAATTATTGAAATGAATGAACATTGGGCATTTATACTGGATTAGGCATTCAAAACACAAGAAATCAACTACTATAGGCTTACACGTTTCGTTTTATTTAAATATATAATAAATATTCATTCTAGGTCATTTTCCTGCGCCATTTTTAAACATACAAAACAACTGAATACTTTTTTTCTTGATTCTAAAGTTTGGAATTACTGACTTCTTAACCCGTTGAAAATACGACTTACCCATTTCCGATATACTGAGAACATTCACTGAAACTATTTATGTTTGTAATTCATATACCCATAAAACTTTATAAAACAAAACATCAAATTTAATCATGAATGAGGTACAAGTGAGCCCTTGATACAGGACACGGCGTGCCGGGGAATACAAGTGGCTTTTCACTGTGGACGTCGTGTCGGTTCGATTTTGATGTTCCATTGCGCTACCGCAGCAACCAGAGTTCTGAGGGATAAAACCTACAAGAGACAATTTTTATTTTCGTAAAATTTAACCAAGTTAAAGTTAATAGTAGACTCGTTATACTTAGTATAAAGTAGGAGTAACAAGTACATCATTCCCACTTTAAAGAATCAACGTAACTATTCATATTTTAATACCATTTTCTAGTTGATATAAAACCAATGTATTAAAACTTGATATTGAATATCATTTTAATTTCTAACCAAAACCATTGTTGTTTGTTGAAAATATTGTATTGAGGATAGTTTGTAAGGATAACATGATTTCGGAAATTTGCCATCGTCTTAAGAATAGAATACTACTGTTCATGGAATAAAATAAATTCACTTATTTAGGTATCTAACAATTTATTAGATAGGTTAGCAAATAGATAAAATTTGTTAATACTTTAATAAGGAGATAGATTCCGATCCTCAAAACTTTCTATTGTACTGTTGTAACATATAAGATACCAAAAACACGAAATTACGTTATTCCTTCATAGCTAATGGTCGGATAAGCTGCTCAATCAATGATCATACATCCAAAGACCATATAATCATGTATTATATCTAATATGTTACCTATCATCATTTAACAGTTCAGGACTGAACTTAGATTAGAATTGTATCCTGATCATCTGATTCCACATGATTTCTAGTTAAGACATAAATATCCACCATTCTTGGTATCTGTTATTTGCTATTGGTATTCATTATTTCATAAAGTTTATATACATTTTAGAGTAAGATATAATTTATCGATACTATCCAATTTGCAAAACTAGTAATGAAGTTCAAAAAGCATGGCATTTTAAAAAACATATAAAATACTAACTTTTTAAGCGCTGGTGTCAAATTTTTCTAGTTGAAAACACATATGAAGTTGCCTCGAGTATTTACCTTGTATAAACCAACATTGAGTGTTTGATATTAAAACCCAGTGTCAAACAAAATTTCATTAATATTAGGATTAAAAGTGACCAAGCCAATCTTTGATGTTAGCGTTCCGACAAATACCATGTTTTACGATAATTACGATCCCATGTCTGTGATTTCAGCCATGTCTAATACAACATTATTTTATTTCAATTTATTCTTCCCCGAATCTCTAATTATACTTTGACTAAAAACTTTCCTTAACGTTGCAAATAGTTTGTGAGGATTGGGATACTCTAAGTTGGCGCATATTAATATTACTGCAAGATGAAGATATCAATAATTGTTTTACGTTTGAAAAACATACATGAAATTGGATTTAATACATACAAATGTATTTCGAAACAATCGATAAGACAAATTTAAATAATTTAAAAAATAGCATCTTGTATATCTAAAGCAATATAATATATAAGACATAAAAAAACTTTCTGTGTTGTATATTTGATGGAAGTCATAAGGTTTTAATACAAAATACAAAGCGTTTTTAGTATTAGATTGTATTTTAAAAATTTAACAACTTTGCAATTCAATTACAATTTTCTTTTTCTCTACTAATAAATTCCTTATCGTTAAAAAGTAAAATAGACTCTATATTGTTAGACTGATCAAAACTAAATATATTATAATAAAGCGTAACATAAATTCACATACCATTACATATTGGCTGAGCGTCAGCTAAGCTTACCACTCAAGGGGCTAGAAAACATTTATTTATGTATGTATGTCTATCTTTCCGCTCGATATCTTGAGAACTATTTGACCTATAGATTTTATATTTTGTAATTTATGCTACTTTTTATCAGATTCGCATTTATGTTGACCCTAGTCTGATATGCAAGGAAATAGGAGAATACAATAATAAGGATAGAAAATCATTTTTCCAATGAACTTGTGCATACTTTCCAAGGTAAAGGCTGAGGTTAAAAACCAGCACAACTTCTTAGGATATTACAATACTAAACGTTAATCTGCTTGTGCTTCTATTAAACACGATTATGTATTATTTTTTACAGTTTACATGAAGTTATTTTAAACACTGAAATAACATTTAAATATTACCCCCGTATTTACTACTATGCGTTATCGTTGAGCTATATAATTTTGAAACAAATGTGTTCAGTATAAACGGACCATGGTTTTGGAGATCACACAATCATAGAGATCTGCCTGAATGATTCACTGCCTCTTAAAATATTTGAAAGCAATTGTAGATATTATAATATTAAAATTTTAGAGATTTTTACTCCAATAAATCGTGGGATTTTGCACTCAAATTTGACCTATTACATTGATGATCATACAGAAAGTTTTGATGTCTATAACTTTATAGATTCTACACCTTGATCTTGATATATAAATATCCAATTGATCAAAAGTAAATGAGAAGATTGATATATATTCTAGTCTTTAAAAATAATATATATAAAGTGACTTTTTAGTACAGGAAATTAGGTGTGAAGCCTGGTAGTCTTCATTATTTTATTGTTCTTTCAACCTAAACAAATGTTATTTGACAGATAAATTTAAATTTACAAATCGATATTATGAAATCTAATAAATACATTTACAAATTTTTAAGTATACTTGTGATCTGAAGAATCGGTTTTTATAGTTTTCAAAATCAGCCGATTGATCATTTGACTGAACGGGGGCAATAAAGGGCTGAACCGGAATAAATGAGAGCTTTGAAACGAGACATTGGCGAACATTCGACACAGCGACAAACTGTCTGTGTAATGACAGTGCTGCTATTAATGGACAGGTTTTTGTGTTGGCAAACATGTTTACACTTTGTGAATACAACTCAAACTACGTAATAGTTTACCACATCAATTACTTCTAACTTCTATCATGGCATATCAAGTCTATATGTTTTAAATATGAAGGAAAACCTTATTCCAGTTATTCCTATTATCTACTGCAACTGCGACCTTTCTTTGGACCTATGTTTATGGAAATCAATTATATAGTTAAGGATATTTAGTTATGTTTACAAAATAAGGGTTATGTGAACATTACTTTAAAGATATAATAATATATTACGATGTAATGTAAGTCAATTCTTAAATTATGGGTATTGAAATTACAACTATTTTAACTTATTCAAAGCAAAATAAGAATGGTACCAAAATGTGAGTAAAATTTTAGAAAATAATCTTAAAGTGGTATTATGTTTGTTTGGAGAGAAACGGTATTTGGTAAGTCCAAACAGATAAGATCTTAGAAGGAGATTATATTAGCTAAAACTATACATAATCCTTTCTTGGCTAAAATGTGGTGAATCAGTGATAAGAGTGAATCAATCAGTGTCCGGTATGGTCAGTTTATCATGTTGAAATAAAACAAATTCTATTGTTTTATACGCAAGGAATAAATTTATTTTCAGATGGCGTCTAAACTATAAATTAAACTGGAATTTCATTTAATTTAAGTTTATTTTTTAAGTAGGACTTATGAAGCCTAAAAAAACTGACAATAAGACATTTGAATTTTAGTTTAATTTTTTTCTATGTAAAAATGAATAACTTGTAAATGTTTATTGTATTTTCAGGAAATAAATATATTTTATTCTATTATATTCTATTCTATTCTATTCTAAACGTCCCAATGACAGAATTAATATAATCATTATATTTTATGAATGCTATGAAAAAAAAATCAGTTTCCAATACATTACAGCTGTTTCAAAATGAAGATAAAAACTATTGACTTGATGAACATATTCTGCACCACTGCTACAAATATCAAACTTCTGAACTATTACTACATTAAAATTAAGACGAAACAAATAAATAAATGTAAATGCAGTTCAAAAAGGAGCAAATTTAGACTTACAGTTACCTGTTACTTACTAGGTTACCTTTTACTGTGATTTTCAAAAATTATGTAATGAGATTGAACTCAATAAGCGTATTTTGTGTAATCAACAACCCGAGATGAAAACGGAAGTGAGAGACGAAACTTCCAAGAGACTAGAAATAATGGTGTAGAAAACCATTTGAAGTAATGAGATAATAATTACCATACTGAGATTTAGGGATATAACTGATTAAATTAATTGTATGACAAATTTACCTGCAATAGTAATAAACACTATTATTAATTTTATATATATTAGTGTTCCTTCATGCGATAATGTTTCTCGTTTATAGCCCAACAGGAACTATATTGCGAGATACCCTACATATTATATAACACATATTAAAAATCTCTAAACTTTTCTTTGTAAAAATTGCTATCTGTCAAATGCAGGGAATGAACTCGTGTTCATTAAATATGTGGGAGTATGAGTATACACATTACTTAAATTATTATAAAAAAACTATCCTAATCAGCCACATTTGCGTGATTGGAGTAAGTAAATGAAACCATTCTGTGGTTGGAAGTGAGCCGGATTGATTTAGTCATTTACTTTGTCACGTGTCGCTTCATTTGCATTTGAACTATATTGTTGACCATTGTGCATATAGAAACTCAGTACGTTTTTTCAGTGTGGTTACAGCATGATTGAATATAAATTTGTCGGTACTGTTTATATTTTACCACGTATTATAGTACGTAGTGTTGGCATGTCATGTTAACCGATATGGTAATATTTGAACTTTTTGTTGCATGTTGCATTAATCATAACATAAAATATGCGAGACTTCAATTTAAACTGTATACATTTTTATGCGAATAAAATATATTTGTTTTTATTTATAATAAATAATATATTGCAGCATTTCAAGTTAAAAACCCCATCGTGCGTCATTACATTATCTTGATGATGAGGGGTAGACAAACAATCGTAAAGAAAAGTTCTTATATGCATGGTAATAAATTCATAAGTTCAAGTTCAAAATTATTTTCTTCCCTGAAAAGCGCAAATTGCTACCATTAACTATGGGCTGTGATAATCCCTCAGTGGTCTCTGCAGATCCTCACTCTTTCGCTGCAAAATTATGCTTTCTAATTTAAATCACTTCAAAATATATAATAAAGTTAAATTTTCTCTACAATTTGTTATTATTAATGCTGATTTGATATGGTTATTTATGCAATAACCTGCCCTGTTGAAACAACCCACCATGTATAAAGTTATTTGTTCATTTTCAAATTTTTACCTTACGAGATATACTTACCATGCATGAATATATGTAATTATAATAGGTATGAAACATCCATAATATGAGACTAGTTCTGCTCTGTTACAAAACACATAAATTGCAAAATTCTCACAGCCCTTAAGGCAAACAAGACAAAATTAAAAGCATTGGAAAAGTCCGTAATGCCGAGCTACTTATTCCGTAACACCGAACACTTGGCTGTGTTATTGTGCCGGCTCCTCGTCATTGTTTTACTCTTTATGACTCTCATTTATTTCGGATCTCCCTAAATTGGTTTTCCACCACTCTCGTTGGGTTCGTAGTTACAGAGTAAATTCCATTGCTTATGCATAAAAACAGCTAATCAACTCTTACTGTGTGTTGTAAAAAATAAGTTATTTTCTCAAAATACGTTTTATTAACTATACCATGGATTTAGGTTAAGTTTAAATTTAAATTTGTTCAAACAAATTACATTGCTTTAAACCATTCATTATGTATACTGCAAGAATGTTATGTTCTTATACTCGTGGGACTGGTTACATAACCGGAAATTCCTACTTTCAATGTGTATAACTTCCTAATTTTTATATTATTCATCTGTGACTCTGATGAATAAAAAAACAACCTAACCAGAAATCACTGAACATCTTGAAACTAAGTGATAGTAGGCCAGTGAATAAATGTTTTAATTTATGTACTCCCATATTGGGATGAAATTATAAATAGACTACTTCAATTTCCAAAACGAAAGTATTTATTTTGAAGACAACTTCTGCTGTACTCTCTTATGTAAAGGACAGTCTGGAATGTAAGCATCTGCATGTTAGGGTACTCTTGGACAGTAAACAGCTTTTTATATTCTGCTACATTCTCTAATATATTTTCATGCCATATTATAGTATACCCACACAATGTCCTTTGTTGATTGTTTATCTTACCAGATTTGTCTTAGAAACCAACCGCATTTGATAAAAACATTGCAAGAAAAGTTTTTAAAAATTACAGTTGGTCAACTACAAATGCTTATTTATGAAAATAATTCGCTTTACCAATTTAAGGCAATCAGAACCTTTCACCATCCCTATACCTGTTCTGTATAAAAGTTATATAACTAAATGGTATCTAATGTTTGTCTGTGCGTATTATATTAATTTTTAAACTACCAGTTTGTCTACACTTGCCTTTGCCAAAGCTATAAAATTAGGATCCTTGTTTTATATTGTTAGCTACACGGTATTGCATAACCACCTTGAAGTTAATTCCATGGATTTCCCTTATGACGTATCGCAGAGTTACAAGTTTTACATTGACATAACTAACAACCCATCTCGTGCATTGATATGCATCTCGTATCCAACCCGATATAATTATTCACTACAGATTTCATAAAATAATAATGTATGCATTCTGTATACATGTATTCAGAATGTATGATATACATTAAATTACGTTACCAAAGCATCATATATCTTGGATCACTACATAACACAAGTTTTAAAGTTCCTTAGACATTCGAAAAGAATTACTTAAAAACGTGCTCCATTAAAAGCAATTCATAGTGCATTAAACGCTTTAACATTTTCTCTATGTATCAATGAAACCTAGGTATTTATTATCTATGAAACCTAGTTGAATGTTCTTCTTATTAGCTATCTCAAACACCTCCTGGTGTTTATCTTTATTGATCTGGTGTACTTCCTATCTTGCATTGAATTATTACTTTTTTGATAAACATGTTAGGTAGTGTTCCGAGATGATTGAATCTACTGATGTACAAATGTCATAAACAATATTATATTTTATAACTACATGATCCTGCCCCCTAAGAGAAAGCTAGTCTATCACTCTTTAAATAAAAGTAAGTACTTATAGATGTTACTTGTTCAGAAATTATTTTAAGGATCGTCATTATGCTTTACTTCGAATGTTTCTTTTAAAAAAACCTAGTTTATAAAATTTCTAACGATGTGAAGGTATCTTTGTTTACCCAGTTGGTGTGAACACAGAGAGGGAAGGGATATTATGGTGCGGGCCTAATTAAACAACTGGCTAAGTTTAAGAACCGTGACTGAACAAGAATGAAGTCTGTTAACGTTTTTTATAGAACTTACAAGAACTATATTCCCACGCAATAAAAAGCTACAAAATGCATAGTTAATAAAAAATGGCTAATTGTAAAATTTAAACTGTTAATACGTTTTTTTATTTCATCGGTCTGCGCAGTCTAATACGAGACATCTCGTATGTCAAAGATGTGTATTAATTATCATAAAATATTCATATTTCTTTCTGAATTTTATTTATTTATTTTACACTCTATAATAGATATTTATTGAACTGTAGTGCACCATAATATAACTAAACTCTATTAATCACTTGATTGTAGCTGGCACTTTTGTTTATTTCGACACGAATGATGTTATTTAGTACATAAATTCTATGTTTTGTACTTTACGTGCTACATTTAAAATCACAAAAAATATTTTATCAGATAAATTATTAATATCCATAATAATTCAAACAGACAAATTAAACCTACAATAACTACCAAAATAAGTTTATAAGGATAACTGGATAAAATAACAACTAGATTTTCCAAAAACGTAACTCACAATATAATGAAACTATATTTTCATGAGTATCATTAATTATTAAATCATAGCGCAAAACTGTATTTAATCGCTGCGCTGAAATAGGAGGCTAAAAATCTGCAGGATGAGGCAGATCGTCACCTAGGCACGTCATATTAACATAATAATGTAATAATAACAATATATTCAGTGTTCAGCGGAATGAACATATATGATTACTATAAAATCGACTACAACTTCGGCCAATAGCACACTGCAACTTGTATATCTCCATTTAAATAAATTTTACCTTGGCTGTTGGGAATCCAACCTGTGTAAAACTGTTGTTTGGTATGGTTTTTATGAAGAGTATATTTATAGGCAATATCGTGTGTGTGACGCTTAGCATAAACAAAACTTCTCATGTGAGTGTAGCGTGTTCTATGTTGTGCAAGGTTGGTTTTCTTTTCATATCATTTTCTTGTCATAAAGTACAATTCATTTATTTTGGCACAAATCTTTCCTTTAGCTAGTTTATATTTTAAATTATCACCATTATATTTTATAGAGTGTAACACCCCTGTTTTATACAAGCCTTATATTTAAAGCTTGACACCTGAACACAGTGTTAAAATGCTTTAAATAAAAAATCGTTGTACACTATGTATAACGATTTTTTATATTGAGGTATGATACATCATAACTATTATGTATGTATGTATTATGTATGTATACCTCAATATACAGGTTGAATTTTAACGCCCTCATTTCAGACTGTTTTATGCTTTTCTTCTGAAATCGACTCCGGACCACCGCTAATCATTGTTTAGTAGTCAGTACTTCATTTTAATTAAATCCACATATTCTACCACCATTTGGGATCTGCCACATGGAATTAGATAAATTGCATTATATAAAGGTCGTGTTGTGATACTCAAGTCGAAGGCTAATATACTTAACCAAAATTAAGCTGTTAGAAAATTTAATTATTTTTATTCTCTTGGCATAAACTGCCTGGCCAAAACTATTTTTTTTTAAATAATAATATCTTAAAAACCAATAAAGATATTTAAATCAAAATTTAGCATAGTATTCAATTTATAAAAATATAGTGAAATGGTGTACCACAACATCATCTTTACGTTGATACTTACTGTGTAATTCCAATATGATGGATTGAAGATGGCAGCCAAGGATACGAACTTAATTCAAATAAAGTAATTGCTGCTCAAAAAATTATTATCAGTATTCCGTAATCAATATCTGAAGAAATTTGTATAGATCATTGGCTACACTTAAGAATTACATTTATTTCATTAGTCACATCAGTAGATGACGCACTACTTAACCTCTTGACACGAAAGAAACCAAGACGGTTCTTAGAAACTAATAACAGTAAGTTCAGATCTCAAATTCAATATATTATGTAATGAAATCTATGGGATTCGAAGAAACGACTTTAATCAGTGTAATCCAAACTCGGCAACCAGAAAACCACACTACATAAACACTGGCTGCGGTTAGTCAAACTACAAACCACATGCCCGTAGCAACATTTGTACATTGGGAAGGTATCTATGTTGGTCTTATAAAGGATTTCTACTGATTTGCGGTGGCTTCCAGTAGTTAAAATATACTGTACGATGAATGTAAACTATACATGCGAGTATTTAATCTGTATCTCTTTACATTTTTGGAATACTTAAGAAAAGGGTTTGAGCTATTGATTTATTCAGTATTTCAGGAATAGGTAAATACTTTATTTAAAACTACACAGGACTAGTTTAAATTTTTATATGTTTATATACCTGCTTATTAGACACTTTTTGTTACTAATAAATGCAGAACACGACAGCTTTATTTTCACGACAGAAAAATATCTATATAAGGTTAAAAGGTTGATTAATTAGTTGTACTTTAAATTTATATTAGTGAATGAAAAATATTTTCTTCAGCGTTAATTGAAATTGTTATTTAAAAAACAAATTAAAAGCCAAAACATACAAAAAGGAGTTGTTAATGGAATTGCTTAGTGCGGAAATCTGTTAAGAGTCATTAATTAAAGGAAATACCATGTTGAGGCAGTCACTAATTAAAATGTCAACACACAGAGTTGTCTTAAGTTAATTTTTGTCTAAATCAATGCTGTACAGATGTATACGCAATAATGTTTTATAATTTTAAATTCATGAAATACCGCTGAATTTTAAGACCTTATCAACATTGATAAGGTCTTAATTTACTCTATTAATCGTGAAATGTTCATTTTAAAGACCTAATGAAGATATTCTGACTGATTCTAATATTTTTCATTGGGTACATTTTTTGGGGGTTTTTCAACACACTTAACTTTTTGGAGGAATCTCTTTTAAAATAGAATGTCAACCATCTCCTCAAATCAAAATCGTCTACATTAAATAACAGAAATGACTAAATTGTTAAACTTATCAAAATATAGGTAGACGTATTCTCGCCAAACGCATTATTACTAAGAATAAATTAATTAAAACTTTATTTACAGTTATTTGCCCATCGAGAATTAATATCCTTTTTGAAATAAAAACTCTACTTAATACTATGTAGACAAATTTTTGAAATTATTGCATCTCCCTATAATTATATCTCAATTTTTTATTTTAAAACTAACCTTTATTTTTTAAATGATATAAAAAAGTATTTCTCATTTAGATTGGCTTAAATAAACTCTCAAATGGGAAAACTTAACTAAGGTTTGTTTTAACTTTAATTTGTGTTGAGGCCACAGGTTTTTTATATGTATTGGACCACTCATGACGAACATATTTATTTTAAATAGTCCATTTAATACAACTGCTTCACTCAAACGTAATAATAAATGTAATAATGTATCCGTGTTACTTATATTATATAAAATTCTGTTAATAGTGAGATTTTTATGATTGCCTAAACGCTATTTCAGATTTAGTTATAATATTGCAATACGCATTGATATGGAAGTAATCAAAACACTGCACAGCAATCACCTGCTCATCCCGCTACATTCCAATCAACCGATGTTAGGATGGCTGATTATAATCATTACCATTTCAATGACTACCTTACTGTACAGACCTGAGTAGTGTATCTAAATAGGTATATATCTTTACGTATGTAAAAATATTTTCAATTATTTTCATCATTATTAAATTAGTATAACTTAAGGTATGAATTCTACCACACTTACATCATACACGTATTTATTTATCTGGTTGATAGTATAGATGTTTTTGATGTGAGTAATTAGTTCCTTTTCATTGAATTATACGATTATTAAAATATAATTTAATTTTAGTTTTGTCAGTTTTGTGAATTCGAATAAACTGTTTGTTAGAAATTAAAAGTCTAACATAAAATCCTACACCTAGACAACTTTCGTTTCCGGAATTTGTGGTCGCGTAAAAGATTAAGTTTCCAATGAGTGTCAGCAAAGTTTGTTCGCTTTAGAACTTTACGAATTTACGAAAACGATACTTCCAGCTTAAGTTACCGAAATATACAGCTGAAATTATGTAAAAATAAGATATTTCACACCATTGCAAATCAAAATATCTGGTACCTAAGGAATTTTATTAAACTCAGCTGATTACAAAAATTCATCTACCAGTATGTATATCGAAATAAATATTCAACAGTTGAAGTTTTTTTGTTAATAAAGGATTATTACTTAAATACAGGTGTGTGTGTATATATATAAAACTACTAGTAGTAATTAAGCTGAGTTCAGTAAAATTACTTACGAGATATTTTGACTTTAAAGATGTAAAATATTTTATTGTTACTTAATTTTTAGCTGTATATTGCGCCAAACTTAAGCCGGAAGCATCGCTGTAATAAATTTTTAAAGTTATACATGTAAATTTTATATATATATATATTATTTTATATATATTATATATTATTTTATATATATATATATATATTATATATATAAAAGTAAAACTCAAACTTAAAATCTCTCATAACTGGCTTCCCTTAAAAGGCTAATATATTTTTTATAAGCTATTTATCCATATCTTAAAAAACTAATTTGACTATTAAATTATCTATTTTTAAATAAATCTTTCAATAATGATTGTATTTCGTAAATATTCGGAAGCTAAATATTTCATTGAGGAAAGTTATTTTTATTGTTACGCATGATATTATTTGGAAGCCTATTCTAATCATTGTAAATTTCAGATAGATCCTAAACTATTTTAAAATTATTTGATTATTGAATTTAAATCTATTCAATTTAAAGTTGATTGAGATTAGGTTTTATTTACTTTATCATAGTACTGTTTCCAGTTACAGCATATTAGCTTAAAATATAGCTTTATACTTTCTTAGAATTTACTACAATAATATGACGTTTTTGTTTATGATTAAGTATACAAATTTGACTAAATCAATTCAACTACAAGTTAAGCTACTATAGTTAAAAAATAAAATCCAGAATTCACGATTCCCAAGTTTGAAAGACACGGTTCGGTCATTTACTTCCATCCCAAAGTTCTTGATTGCTATTATTATTTTATTGCATTTAAGCTCAAAAATATTTTTTCGAATGTGTCTTAGGTCTAATAAGTATAATTTTACAATTATTAAACCTATTTTTGTATTAAATTGTGCATACATTTTACTTCAGTTACTACTTTGAGCACTGTAAACATCTCTAAATATATAATCCATGTATTCTTAAATATAGTCTTACAATGACTTCACTGCCACACAAATATTGTACCTAAGTCGTTTTTGTTTTGCTAAGTTTTGGACTAATGACAAAATGTGAAAACTTCCCTTTGAAAACAAGTGAATTCAACTTTCCCACCAATCCACATATTTCTTAACCGTCCTTTATTAGCAATCATGATTTCATTTTTTTACCTTATTTGTCACTATATATTTAGTAAAATTGCTCATTTTAAATAATAAAATAATAATAAATAATAAAATAAAAATTTGTTATCCTACAACCGTTGGCTATTGGAATAATTCTGAGCCTTTTTTAACTGTAGGTCTTTAATGAATATTCCTAAGGAAACTTATTTAGTATAATCCAGGTCTATATAAGCCATGTCCACTTAAAACATTACTGATGTGTGGAATGCTATACGTCATTGATTTTATATTTAATCAGAGCTGGAAGTTCAGCATACACGTTTGGTGAGTAAATTAGATATTCATACAATCAATTATCATTAGAAATACTTTCAATGTATTACTGAATTCATTGAATTATTTTCAATTACACGTTTAATTTTATAAATCACTGCAATGTTTTATTTCAGCCGTTAACCCTATAAACAATTTCACAAACTAATTTTTATTATATTTTAGGTGAGCTTATTGAGCAATTATGCGGTGAGTATACTTACTTTAATTTGGTTTATTATGTTTGTGTTTACAACAAATATTTAGAAAGCAAATGATGAATTGAGGATGTTTTAATGATGTAAGCTTAAACTGTATTTTTTGAGAAATATGTACGTTATCATGTTATTCAAAACAATATGATCGTCAGAAAGCTTTTTTAAAGAGTTTAAAAGAACGTAGAGAGAATGAGAAGTTCGGCAAACTCAACTGAAGAGAATTTCGTCGATGAACATTAAATCCAAAGTGTTTTTGTAAAGCTTAATTCAATTCAATAACTTTTTTATTTACTATAATTAAAAGTTGGGTTTAATGTAATTTATTGTTTTAATTGTAATGTTTTAAAAACAATGTTAAGCAAAAGTAATTTATTACATGTAATGAATCCATAACAGTATATTACCATTAATTAAGTACAAGAATACGTAATACTTGACACTAGACATAAATATAAGTACTTAAGGCATATAGTTAAAGAAATATTAGGCACTCTTATAGTAATAACTTTTGCCAATTTACAGTTTTAGTGTTTAGTATCCAATAGGCAGGTTATTAAATATTCTTTGAGCGATGATGTTAATTTTGTACACAATTGATATTTAGTTTAGGACCTCTCTTTTCATTATCATACTTAAGCCTATATCTATAGCAATTGATACTACTTGCTTTATTACCACTTCTCAAAAGAATTCTTTCCTAATTTACGCAAATTGCAGGGGTAAAATTTGTATAGTACAAAAAACCTCAGCATTAAAGTAATTAATACCTACTTTTAATTGAAATTTATATTAGTTTTACAGTGGTTTAATATGGTTCACCTCAACAAAGAATTTCGTGCTTAATTTGCTAGTAACCAATCCAATATATAGAGAACGTATATCTGTTGAAGACAGATGTCAAAAACATAACAAATTGTTATGCATGATATTTATTTAGTTTTTAAGTTATTATATATTTCCAATTTACACCATATTATAAAGTACTTCCTAAACATTTTATGTCATCTCCTAAATTTTCTTTCGAACATGCATTATAAATCACCCAATATAACAATCATTTGAACTGAATTTTTAAGAATTTTAAGGCAAACAGGTAACTTAAGAGAAAAACGACGTTTTCTTGCAGGTAAAAAATTGTATTTTTTGGGAATCTCCATTACAATTATTTTTAATCTTTATTCACGATATTTTTCTCCGATTATTTTCTGAGTAAACGCAGGGCAGTACCATCAGTAAATGCAGTAACTAAGTTCACATCCATTGTTTATATTATTTACAAAACAGCTCACAAAATGTACACTTTTGGAACTCTATATTATTTGGTTCATCCTTTGTCATCATATTCGCATTCTATGTGACACTTGACTCCTTTCATGCAAATAAATTACTGAAAAACATAAAGTGACTTATATTATTTTACTTTTATATAACTTTTGTAGTAATATTTCATCACATAATGAGTAACATGACTTCTTACATGTCCAAGAAAAGTACACTAACATGGTATGAGTAAAAGGAAACTAACAAAAAAAAGATCCAAAAATTGATATAAATTAAAGGCCACGTGGGAGATGATGTTAGAATTTATCTTAATATAAACTTAAATGTTGATATGTATTGCTTGAACTAAAATGCTTTATATTCAAACAAAATAACAATTTTTTCAAAATTTAACTGTGCAAAAATATGTTTTTTTATTATTCCGATCTCAAGCTTTAACAATACTTCAATAAAATTTATACAATATACAGTGGTAAACAATAAATATCACATAACTATTGTTCATCTAAGTATATCTCCTCTTCTACCTGTTTATCTTAGATATATTTTTATCTCCCAATGATCAACGTACTTCATGTGGAATATGTATGTGTAATATGCCGGCATAAGCTTAACAAAGCGTCCTCCGACACAAATGGAGAATGAGCGTAGAGAGTGGAGAGATTACTCTTGCACTATTGTACTAGGACGTGTATGAGGGGTTTCATCTGCTTCAATGGGCTGGCATCATCCTGGCAGACGACCTCAATACACTATCTTAATAACTTATGATTAGTATAATCGATTTCAAAATTTTATTGTGTACTCCAGCAATGTAGTCTTATTTGTAATATTCACTTCATAAAAAAAAATTAAAGAAAAACTTCTTTTATATTTTATTACATTAGGACTGCTTTCAATGTTGAAAATATGATGAAAATAATAATAAATAACTATAAGTAAATATATAAAGTGGCACGTGTTTATGTTTATTTCAAAATAGTGTAACAGGAACGTAAACACTCCCTGTTTCTTCCTATAGACGTCATAACCGTTGCCACGTGATAGTCCTCCGACAAAAAAGCAGGAGAAGCGTATTTAAGAACATTTATACTTTAACAAATATACTCCATTAAACATAATTTTTTTTACATAAGAATCATGAACGCAGATTCAAATTAGTGAACAGGTTAAATTTAAGCAGGGACTATTTTGTAGCTATAGGATGACAGTATAAAAAATATTATTTACTTAAAACATTATTTAATACAAGAGCAGTATTTTTATTTCAATAATATACATACAATCATATTACTACATGAATGTTTTATATATTAAAGATTTCAAGACTGTTATTACATCTAGGGAAATTTGTACTGCCATTTTCTCTATGCTTGTGCTTTATATATTCGGTATTCACATAGAAATAGCCTAATCATTGGCAATGGTCACCATTAAAATCATACTTTACTTCTCAGAGCGGAGGTGATTCTCTGTTCATAACATTCAACAATGATCTTTCTGTCAGTCTGTTACCTACCATACATGGAAGTGGTTTTAAGTGTTGAGTATTCAGGTATACAATGTCTTTAGTTCCACCAAAGAATAGACGTATTTCATACAGGTTTACCATCATATTTCAGGGGTTGGCATAGTCATTATCGAATACACTCTAACGAGATCCAGCATATTTTTTGGGATGTGAATTATACATTTGGTGCACGAAAACCAAGAGATCATTAAAAATATATATCGGAATGTGTATTTCAAGTGCTGTCGACAAACACTTCAGGCCACTTTGAAACGTGAATGTTCTCAGGGTAAGCTCCGTTATGTAAGTTTTTATCAAAATAAAACAAATTTTATATTTTAAAATCAGTAAATTACTTCCATTGTATGTGCTTACGTTATAAAATAATTTTGAAATCACAGATATTTAAATATTTTAATATAAGATACATAAATATTCGATGTATTAAAATTGTTTATACTAACTGTTCAATGTTTGCACAACATTATAAAGTAGAAATATTGAATTTTCGATGTGTAATTAAAGCATTCATTGCAGAAAACACTACTTTCGGGGATTTTCAAGAGAATGATTACAATAATTTATTATAGGGTAAAGTTTGACATAACACTTTAATATTGAAGGCCTGAAATTACAAGAGAAGCGCTAAGTTTGGTATTTATTCTCAGTTGGAGACTTATCTGCAAAAGTCTGAGCAACAAATTCAACTTCGTTACTGACCAACTACAGCAATTGAATACTACTCGAATTATAATTTCTTAATTTAATTCTTTCTAATTTATATATTTTAATGTATGTGTGTACGCAAACATCTCTCCTAAGTATCATCACTATTATTCATGTAAATCTAAACTAATTTTACAAAAGTCTTAGCTGCAATGTAGTCCAATTACAAGACCAAGTAAGTAGTGGTCTGAGCCGAACTTTTTTCCAGAAAAGCACTTTAAGCGCTATAAACTGTAACCGAATTGGCAATAATGTTCTATGAAATGAATAGTAATTCATTTTAGTAAATAAGCACGCAGAACCAAATTCATTCTCTGTACAACACTGTTGCAAATGTAATTTTTACGGATGGATGGAGTTTTACAAACATTAACATGAACATAGTGTTGAATAAATTTTGTTGACCCATGATAGTTATTCCTAGTATTTTATTAAGGGAACGGTGCTTCAAATTTCCCACATAACTACTACTATCTACGGTTAAAGAACGTCTTAGCTGCAGCCAAAACCAATACAAGTCCAAAACAAGGCCAAGGGAGCCCCTAGAACTAAACAATCTTGAGTAGGCTATATTCTGAAGAGCAACCTAAGACTTCTGAAAATACTACAAACATGAAACAGGATACGCAATAATTGTTAATTCATTATATTTATTCAGTGCTTTTTGGGTCAACTATATAAAAGCTATTAATTCTTTTTTCGTAATTACCACATAATTCTTTTGATTTTGATCACAATTGGCATGAGAATTCCGGATAAGTCGGAATAAGTAAGTATAATTTGCAAATGCTAAAATATTATAATTTTAATTTCTCATCAAATTTACGTTTAAAAAAAATCGTTAAAGATGAAAAAGTCTAGAAGATTTTATCGCTGCATTTTTGTATTCCAGAACACTGGATATCGTTTCTTTATCTCCATAATTAACGGATTTGTGAATTTTTTTTAAACAATAATAAATGTTTATAAGATTAAGATTTTAACTCTTTGTATGTCATGTTATTTTAATAATGTACATAAAATCATATTCCTACATGAATGTTTTATATATTAAAGATTTCAAGGCTATTATCACATCTAGGGAACTATTCAGTGCTTTTTGGGTCAACTAGATAAAAGCTATTAATTCTTTTTTCGTAATTACCTCATAATTCTTTTGATTTTGATCACAATTGGCATGAGAATTCCGGATAAGTCGGAATAAGTAAGTATAATTTGCAAATGCTAAAATATTTTAATTTTAATTTCTCATCAAATTTACGTTTAAAAAAAATCGTTAAAGATGAAAAAGTCTAGAAGATTTTATCGTTGCATTTTTGTATTCCAGAACACTGGATATCGTTTCTTTATCTCCATAATTAACGGATTTGTGAATTTTTTGAAAGTTTGTGAAGTTTGGATAGCTGCTATTTTTAAACAAAATGACGTAATAATCTGGGCAATGAACTTAAATTGTTACCTGAAATCAGTTCTAAAATGAACTTATAATTATAGATATAAACCCATCACAATGACAATGCGCGAAATTTACTATTCGCTCTAAACTAACTTAATATTTTAAAGCAGAATAAGAAATTGATCTTCCGTGGCTTTACAGTTTTATCGATTTGGATGTGTGCCGTACAACATTAAGATTATATTTCTATGAGAGGCCAACGTATATCAGGATCCTACTAAGTGACATACACTTTATTTCTAGATATGATTGAAGAATTTAAATTAAATAGAAACTCATTATGCATTATTAATTCATGTAACTGGTGATATAAATATAAGTCAATCTTAGATTCGTTAAACGGAGAGTGTAAATATTTATTTATAAACATTATCTTTACGCAACATCAGATATCAGTACTGTAATTAAATAAAATTATAGTTCCCTTAATTCACAAATGAGATTCAAACAAGTCACTGTGGTCCATTGATACGGGACGCAGCGTGCCGGGGAATACAGATGGCTTTTCACTGACACTGCCGTCTCTTCGACCCTGATGTTCTGGCACTATCGCGCAACCACGGCAATTAATAAAATCTACATGAGACTAAACTATTATCTTTCCATTTTTTCGATAAGAGGCGTTAATAAAATACACTAATTTAATGTTAAAGGTGGGTTAACACAAGTTCTGATTAATTAAAGTAATTTTCTGACCAATGATGAACTTAGTGTATTTGCAATTGTAGCCATTGCCAGGTATGTGAGCTACTTGCATGAATTTGGCTTGCAAGCAGTATAATAATTGTATAATGTATATACTTAATTTATAGTGTATATAAGTATGTACAAGAGTAAGTATTAAGTAAGTATTATTCCAAATAACATCCATACTTTAGTCGAATTTCAAAACTTTTATATGGCAATAGGTCTCCGCTCTCTTGGTTCAGATTGGCATCAAAAATTAACTAAGGATTAATTTATGGAATGTCTCTTGTTAACTTTTGTTATAATCTGTTAATAACGACATATAATTACGTTATTTTATATAACACTTCAAGTAGTACATTGTAATTTATTCTCATTAATAAAGTGTTATAAGAATATTATAAATTTACCTCAAAGTTATAATGAATGTAATCGCAGCTTACTTTTTATCCACCCTGTTCAGCCTAATGGATGACAATGAGGGTAATGGCTGGACATTGAGATAATGCTGATCCAGCGGTGGTGGATCACAACTTTACCAGGCTATTATCGCCAAACTCTTATTATCTACAAGGGGTTTCATTATTACATATTAAACTAAATTTAATTTTTGGAAAATCCTTTACCAAATTTATATTCTGTGACAGTTAAAACAATTTATTTTCCGCAATTTTGCGGATGGCCAATACTTACAAAGCCAGTATTAGTATAAAAATTCAATTAGTAATTTTATTCCATTTCATGATAACCGTAAAATATCATAATGATGCATCGATGTTTATATCTTTCTATAAACAGTTATACATTAAATACATTCTTCGCTTTGAATGTTCTACCAGGTACAAAAACGTATATATATATATATATATATATATATATATATATATTATATAATTATATATATAAAAT
This sequence comes from Homalodisca vitripennis, assembly GCF_021130785.1. Lineage (NCBI taxonomy): Eukaryota > Metazoa > Arthropoda > Insecta > Hemiptera > Cicadellidae > Homalodisca > Homalodisca vitripennis. Next base: position 75,708,691 of record NC_060211.1, read on the forward strand.
TGTGTAAATAGTTTTTTAAATAGTCTCAATTTTAAAACGACTCGTATGAAAGAAAACTTTTACAAAATGATTTATTAGGTAAATAAACAAATGGTAACATGTCAATTTTAGACTAAAACATTGGTTTGTTCTACAAGATATGTTTAGTCCTATAATTGTTGTATTTAGTATTCTAGGACAATAAATTTAAAATATAATTTTATCTTCGTATGTGTTTAATATTCCGTATGTCTGTTTGGTTTTAGATAAATAAAATAAAATATCATAGCGGCTCAGTATAGTATATTGTATAATATACTATACATAGTTGCTAGTAATCGGTAGATAGACGTATAATACAACTTGTAGAAAATATTGTCTGCAATCTCAAAATATTTGAAGCTTGAGTTTAAACTTGTGTAAAAATAAATAGGCTACTGCAATTAAAATGTTAAAGAACTCTTCAAAGATTCTCAAAAACGCCCATAGCTTTCGTACTTATTTTCTTAAAAACCATTAAACCTGTCTTTATATATTTTATATTTTGTATTTATATTAGGTTTATGCATATCTAAATATTAAAAACTTCATTTCATTTATTTTTCATAAAATAAAAACACATTTTTACTAAACGATTTTCACTATTTCACAGTGTTTCGTATTTCTGTTTATATTTTTTATATTTCTTGCCATTTTGTCTTATTTGTTTTATTGTTCATAATATAAGGCATAACATTTTAAAACAATATATATATATATATATATATATATATATATATATACTTATTTACTTACTTACTGCCGTGGCTCCTGGTACCCAAGGTGGTACTTTGCCTCGCCAACACACTGCCTCCAGATCTCTCTATCCATTGCCTCTTCTTCCCTTCTTCCCAGTTTTCTTTTTTATAGGATATATATATATATATATCCTACTGTAGTTTTTTCACGTGCTCAGATTTTAGGAAGACTTTTGTATCCAGTTTCAATTTTATTCATTACTACATTGACTGAGATGTACGCCCATTATAACTATACCGACTCTCTTAAGTCAGTATATTACTCATGTCGCAGTGACGGTATGACACTACTATAATAAAGATGTAATTATGTATTTATTTCTATAGTTCGCGAAACAAGCAATTATTCTAGTTTCTTATCACAAGCGCACATAGTAAAATTTAAAATTTTTTTGTTTATTGTAGTTTTATTTTTGCTACAGCACAAAATACACCTAAATCGGTATGAAATTATGTTTTTGTGCCCAAGATGGATTCAATCTCTTCCTTATTTACATATGACTGCAAACAATAATAATTCATTAAATATTTCACGCTCGTATTAGTCTGGAACAAGATAACTCTTTTTAAGAAAAACTTGTTTTTATACAGACTTATTTTTAATAGTACATAAATATAACCACGAACGTTTACGTTGTTTGCTTTATTTACTGTTTTGTTAAAGTGTTTATAGTGTTCATCTATTCTTTTTTTTCTCATCAGTTATTCCTTAAATATCAACCAGGTTTAGAAGAATCTGATTAAGTTTTAAAAATAATTAAATGTCAGAGTTGTGTTTCTGTTTCCAACCCACCTGACAGTTTCATTTGTGGGATTGTTTGCGGCGAGGCAGAGACTGTCTCGGGATAACCTGAATTGATATTTTTAGTTTATATCTTACCTGTGAAGACTCTATTTAATTGTACTACCAAATGATTAAAATTTTAAACGTCAATATTTAATAATATACGTTAACATTTATCAATTGAATTTTTGTGAAATATATGTGTTTTTACGTATTAAAATACATTTTCGATACATATTAAAAGCAATAATATTTTAGGAGGTTTGTTTATATTTTGTTTCATTCGGTTGTTTTTTTTTTTTTTTATTTGAAGCTCTATAGACCGTTGATGATGCTGGTTGATTTCAGACTATTAGTAGACGTTTACTATTAGTTAGATATTTTTATGTGATTTACAATACAACTTTTACAATACCGTTTGATTAAGAATATTATTTTAAGGGCAGTCCGACTCCCATTTATGTAAACTCAATGTTAACGATATGTCGCATAACACAAAAATTATTATAGATAGACTTGTAAATTTTTTTTTTCATAGATCAAGTCTTTGCCTGGTTCTTAACAAAGGGGTTTGACTATTTAGTACAATTTATATTAACTATGATTTTTTTACTTTTTATGTTATTTTTTAATTTTTGTTACAAAATTTTTTTTAATTAAGCCTATTTAAAAATTTTTTTGAAATCCCTGTGTTAAGAACTAGATTTAGATTTTGATAAGCTGTAAAAACATTTTGGTGATGATATCTCTTACGGTTGGGGAAATATCCGACATATTAGTTAAAAAACGTAGTTTACGGGAAACGGCCAAAAACTAACAGAAAGCGTAATAAGAGTATTAACTTACATTTTAATAATGTCCAGCACTGTAGGAAGGGTTGTCTGGGTCTTCCTCCTGCTGAAATAGTCCTCAATCTTCCTTTTAATCAAAGTTCATGATTGCCGCATTTTTTTCAAACTTCAAAAGAGCTTTTTCAGCCTTGCGGATGCGCTCTTCATCGAGGCGTTTCATGGCTTTCGCCAGGTTTACCCCAGCACTAAGACCTAACTCTTTCATCATTTTCACTTTGGAGAAGTAAACATCATTATAAGAGAGGACAGCTTCATAAACCCCGAATTTCAATGTATCAATAGCTACAAATGTTCTCTTTGGTAGACGAGCCCATATGACGTTGTTTAGCGACTCGTTGGGGTTTTGGGACTTCCCCTTCAAGCACTTTTTTAGCAACTCAGGATCTGACAGGGCTTGGAAAATAGGCTTAATTTCTAGCATAATGGCTTCTGGAAGATGAAAGTGCTGTGAGTGGTCATAAGTTCCATTACTAAGTACACGTTTGTTGTAGGCCTAGGCCTAGGCTTTGGCTTACCAACATTTTTCCTGACTTTGATAGCCGAATAGCGGGAACCACTTTTCTTTTGGTTACCCATAACTAATACAAAATAAAACAGTAATAGTCACTAAACTAATTCACAAATAAACAATGTGCACTAACACAAATGTAAAATAACTCAAACTAGGTAACTCAGATTACTGTATTATTCACTTTCAACACAACTGACAACAAGCAGAAGCATAACCACAAAAGTAAACACAAGTTAGTAAACAGACAGTGTTGCCAGCTGTATAAAGCATAAACATATTCTGCAGGGACTTTGTTATTATAAGAAGTTCCTGTGACAAAAAGTCGTAAGAGCTGGCAAAATCCACGCTGAGATATCGTGCAGTACTTGTTTAAAAATATTTTTAAGTTGGGTTGTAAATTTATTATTACCATGTGTTATACATCATTGGATTTAGAAACTTTCAAAGAATAATAATTAACAAAAAACAAAAATCGAAAAAAAATTAAATAAATTCGAGTTAGACTGCCCTTAAACGGCACCGTTTATTAGTTATACTAAAACTAAAAAGCAAAGTGTTGTTAAAGTAAAAAAACATCACTCGGGGATTTATACAAATTTCGCAGACCTTCTGGATTTTTGGGAGAGGAAACTTAAATTTTTGGTCTTAGTATAAATATACTATGGTTTAAGTATTAGTATGGTACTAAATAAGGATAGATGAACATAGTTTAATTAGTATGGTGTTATTTAATTGTCGTATAAAGTTATTTACCCGAAATATTATATAGTATAATCCAACTAGTTATTTCAAAAATAATTCTTTGTATGTTTTACTAGTATTTTTCACTCTAAAAGAAAACTACACATTTTCGTAATACAGTGTGCGCATTAAATTGATTCAGTGGAATAAAAACATAATGTAATGTTGGAATTGTGTTTCGGTTTCCCACTTACCTGACAGTTACTTTGTCAAGGTACTTCGTCAGACACTCTGCCTCGCTTCATGCTGCGTGATCCTCACTGTTTCAACGCTTCTTCACCCAAAGACTAGTAATCTTCAATGAAGCAAAGGTATTATATTGAATAGTACGTGCCGAAATAAACAGTACTGAAATTATGAGATTTTATTTATTTAACTATTAGAATGTACAAGTAAAAGGAATGAATCAGTTAGACTGGTTTCAAAACGTATTCAATATAATGTCTATTCGGTTTCAGAGAACACTTTTATCGTTTTTGAAGATTTTGTATAGTTTTAGTGAAGAGGGGTTGTTTCACCCATGGCTCTTTTTTCATTGTAGTTGGTAGATTCTTACGGAAAATCTTCTCCTTCAACATTCTCGAGATTGTCTGCAGACTGTTAGGCAAATATGCAATCATGCAATAAAGGCGTCCACGAGAAAATTACGTGACATAGAACTTACTCTTGTAGAAAGTAAGTTAATGTAAAGAAGGACTACGAGTGAAATCTTTCTCGACATATCTTGCTTGCCACGTGGTAAAATCAGACTTTTTTCATTACATTGGGTTTTTTAGGCTGCAGGTGTTAATATTTCACATGTTAAAATGCATTATGAGTGTTCCAAGTGTGTTTAAAAATTTAATTATTTTGTTATTTTCTAACTGCCTTTATAGTTACACTTACCAAGGTAAAATGTTTGCTAACGATATGCCAAATCCAATGGCTGCACCATCGTGAGGCTCAGTGTTCCTCACGTAAAAATTAACCGTTATGCAAAATTATATAGAGATATCGTAGTGACTAAAAATGAAATTTAAATAAAATAAAATTAAATAAAATAGAAATTAAATTTAACTTTAATCAAGTATAGATGTAAGGATTTAGATGAAATATTTTTACACTCTGAGCACACCAAGTACTTATTATTACGTGTCGTAAATAATCCTTGTTACTGTAATGTGATAGTTTTACACTTGAGAGCTCCAGAAATATCATAGAATTACTCATAAAATAATAACAAAACAAACCATAGTTTGATCATATTAATAAAACTGCTCTTGGAAATTTGACTAGGCAAGCAGTGTCGGTGTTTCTGTATAACATTCATAAGAACAAAACTCCAGGCAGGTGTGCCACTGTAACGGTTCAGTTTATTGCAGGATCACTGCCAGTGTAGCCAACCGTGAACAACGAATATGAGCCTTGTCTCAATATTGTCCTGTTTTTCACAACACATGTTTTACCACTCCTTTTTATTGAGTCAAAATGTGATACGTGTTCTTCGCGAAATTTAACATCGGGTTTATTAAACATACGTTAAAAATACTGTTAAAAGTCAGTAATGTTTTATGCATTTAATGTAACTATATTAGTATACTAGTATATTACACACTTTGTCATTATTAGGTTCGTTATTAGGAATTGGTCGACGTCATCACTCAAGTTGTGGAAAACCCATACAGACGTAATCCTGCAGATGTTTTAACTTTAAAACTAAAGGGAAATCGACGTTATTCGTTTAAAACCCCCAAATATGTATAAATAATTAATTTCATTTATTTATTGAATATAATTATTAGTCGGATTACAGTTAATTTATATAATTATTAATTATTTGCATTACAGTTAAAAAATCTGAATACAAACAATGTTTAATTAATAACTCCTGAAAAGAAACAATAATTAATTAAAGCAAACCTTATTAATGTGAGTGACTAAATAGATTTCTCATAAAAGTTCCTTCCATCCATCTTACTAACACTTCAAATCAACAGCTTAAGTTTATTGATAAATTCATTAGTAAAAGTAACGGATTTTAGACTTCCGCACTTTTAGATTGTGCGTAAATTAGAAGAAACGAGTCTTCCCAGCTTAGAATTCCATATTATTTGCAGTCAAAGTACTCAGCTTAAACAAATATAAATTATGTCCGTAGATAATACAGATAAACAAACGGGGGAAAACCAAACACATCAGCAAGTTGTCTGTGGGCTGTAATGCACAGTTATATTTTTCACCATTACACGATTGATTGTATTTATAAACTTAAACCAATTTAATATTTACATAAGGTGATTAAGCTAGCTGTAACAAATGTATGGATTTTATCAAAAGCTACTACGAAAATTTAGTATGTTTTACGATTGCAAAAGAATATAAATATGTACATTTTCTAAACATTTCCCTGACTTTGAAACCAAACTTGCGTTCACAATTAAAATCGTGCACAAGCTTATCTATATATTTAAAATAATAACTGATTGAAATTTAAACTTTAATTCTAAGCTATAAATAATAGAAATATTGACGGTAACTCACAAAAATTACATATTTACTGACGGAACCACTTTAAATATAACGTGTTTCGTATTTGGTATTCGGTGAATACTAAACACTATTGATTCAGCCTACCCTTATAACATTCTATCCTGCCATTCAGCTGACTGGAGTTAATTAATCTAGCTCGAGGTTGTTTATCACTATCTAATGGCAATTCCTGACACTCGTCCTTACTAGAATATTGATTTGAGTTCATCTCTATGTCCTGTTATCTCACACAAAAACAATTATTGATCTAATACTTCAGCTAGTGATTATAGGAAAAACATATTTGCTTTAGAACTAGAACATTGTCCATACTCTATTAAGTTATGTTCGGTCCCTGTTTATGTTGCTTTAATAATACTTCTTTTTCATTTGCGTTTATTTGGATGAAATTCTGTATCAGGTTAAAAGAGCTAAATTTAAATATAGAAACTAACACACATTGTTGATCCAGGTGATTTTAATGCGAATTTTATCAGTGTTAACCTTTTTCTAAGGAGAGGCCGATCCCCTTTTAAGAATTATTCTAGCCGTCAACATGGGCCACTGTCCTGTGTAATAGATTCTCACTGTCGAACAAAAAAATGATGAAAGTCGATGGTACTGATAAAAGTGCTGTGGTCACAGACATGATTTGAACTATGCGCTATCTCAGATCTAACTCTAGACATCTAGACTGCTCGGATATCGGCACTCACAACATTAATGTATTAAATCTAAACTGATTAATAATTAAAACTGTTTTCCCTTTCGGCATTTGTTAATGCAGCTAGTACGGTGATATTTCGGTGATATATAATAGCACAATAGATAGAAGACAAAGTTCTACATTGTAATGCTTTGTTTCCCAACCGGCACTATACCCAGTCTTGGGCTCGGCAGAACAATTAGCATGAGTAAGATCTGGCAGCAGATTTGTTAAATTGTAACTCTTTATGTAAATTTAACTTGCGTACAACGAAACACTAGGAATTTATGAAATGTTTCTAAAACTGAGTTAAAAACCATTTTCTTTCCAGATTACTAAGGAACAACATCGGACAATCGATATTCCTATTCTTAAAATTTCACAGACTAGACCATTCACAACAGACCTTTAACACTCGTAAGAAGATGACAACCGACATTGTAACAGGAACCTCTATGGAATCTGGATGTACTCGTGACGTCAGACATCTATACATTGATGGTCGCGTTGATGCTTTTACAGTGTTCTTACATTGAATCTTGCGAAGCTTTGCGTAATGTTCTTTAACAAACTGGAAATTAATAATTAGCAACCACATCTGTCAAATCAACTAATAATATCAATTATATCAGTGTTGATAACGATATGGTACAATAAAATAAGGTAACGCTTAAATCTGTTGAGTTCTTCCAAAATGTTGTAAATAATATGATTGTCCTGCCTCACCATTTCCATTCTATTGTTCATCACTTAGGAAATTAATAACAATTAATTAATAACATTCACCGTTATATCCAGCTAATCATGTACAAAGAATTTTCAAGACGAAATATATCTTTTTTTAGTAGATTGACACTTTTTATTTTATTTCAAAATTCCAAGAATTTAATTTTAGTAAAGATTTTTTTAAATATTTCAATCAGTCTGTAATTTATTTGAATAAATATATACTGTAGTTAATTTCTAAAGATACTTCCAACCTCATCTTTCTAGGTTATTGAGAGGTAGGATAAAGGTGATGGTGATTGAGGGAGGGAGTTTTAACTTTAATACATATATATCGTCGTCTCACTCTAACTCTACACAGAAAAACGTCACAGTTGGCTCTCTTTGTTGGCTTCAGGATGCTTTCTAAAGGATGCTTTCAAGGTTTATTAAAAACACCTTAGAGCAGATTCCCTTTTCTTACTGCAGTGTATTTTTGTTGTTATAAATCTGGTTGTTCATTTCATTCTTGGTGGACCTGGACAATGCAAAATTGTAAAGTATATTATCGATGTTAACGACAATTTCAAAAAACTGTGATGATCATACTTTAATTAGCCGGTATTACTCGTAAACATGTTTCAGAATAAACCTTAAAATTTCACTGTAATTTTAAAAGGTATTCCAATGTAAACAAAATTTTTAGAATAAATTATTTTATTATTTTCAATATATTAAAAAAGATAAAAGTTATTCTTTCTAAAAAGATTTGAATTATTTTCCGTAGTTAGTTATAAATTAAAAAACAACTATCAGATCTACAGTGTCCATTAATCACACAAAATATAGTTAACATTGGTTTTATTCTAATATCAACATTACCCTAATATAAGTAGGGTGTCACTAATAGTACAAGCTTATCCAAAAACATAAAGCAGAAAATGTTTTTACCTTCAAGTTGTTCAAGCTTGTGTTTTTGAAACAGTAAGTGGTTTCACAAACGCTTTGAAATGTTGTAGACAGAAATCGAACTAAACAATGGATTTTTGTTTTAAATTTTGTTACGAAACTGTTTAAATGTGGTTTTTTTTTTATTTTGTCACTCTTAAATTGGAAGAATTTTGAAATTAATATTAAAGACGACAAACTGCTCTAAATATTTTTACATAATAATTATAATTTTTACATTTCATTAACGTCAATTGTATCTTACTTACTTGATTTTTATACATACGATAAAGTTGAGCTATAACTAAATTCTTAATATTACGCCATAATATTTATATCACTTCAGTTTATATTATATAAGGTTCGTAGTAAATAGGAATGTTCATTTGATATTATTAGAAAAACTGTAATACAAGTACTTTTCCACACATAGAATTGTTATAAGCATCAACTTTTAAACAACATGGAAAAAACATTTTTTTCTCATTAAATTCGACTTTCTCTTTTTTCCTGTATTCCGACTATACCAAGTATAACCTATTAATTAAAAGAAACCCAAGAGTCTACCTTTTAGCTACTCATAACATCTGTGTTTCTATTATCTTGTCAGTGTCAATTATCTAATTCGGGGTTAATTATGGGAGCTTAGGTGGTTGAAATCTTTTCTGAAACATTTATTTTGTCACATTTGCCTTACTCAAGACTATAATAAAACAAATGATCTTTCCCCGCAGATACATAATAAAAAGAAATAAAATGAATAAACAAACATGGAATACAGTTTTCTGTATTTCGTCATAATATTGTGGTCAAAATTAAAATAAATTATATAAAAACATGACCATATACTCGTGATGACAGAGATTTTCACTTTTACCATAAACAGCCGATTTTTAATGATAGGAGAAGATGATAGACGATATTGTGTCAGTAACCCCTATGAAGTTTGACCGACGGTGCTAATGATAGTACTTCCACAGAGCATTTAATACGTTGGGCCTTACGAAGCTTCATCGCATGAATTCTCTTTGTATCTTGTGCATAATGTTGCCTATACGATAGTCAACTGCAAAACCCATTAGATTATACAAAATATAATTGTATATTCAATCTAAAGTATCTAAATATTAGGAAAACCAAAATTATTAATCCAATATAATAATGACAAGAAAATACAACTATTATATTTTAGCCGTACGAGAACTGTTATTATACTTTCAATAGCAAATTTTTTTATAAACAAACCTGTCTTAAATTTATATATCAACACTAACTTTTTAATAACTAACTAGTATTTTTTGTTTAAAGTTTGTTTTTGACGATGAGTACTGTGAAAGAATCAGGATTTTCCCGGACATTTGATATCGTTCAGTGATACGACAACAAAATACGAATAAATAGTATTATGTTTATATTGTTTTCCTCATCTTTAAAAAACGCTGTGTCGATAATTACATTCAACAGAAAAATGTTTCAATCAATCATTGAATCCCTGCCATTACATGTCACATACACAAAATATTCCAATGTTTAGATTGGTTTGATTTTATCATTTATACTCCTATCCTGATGATATTCAGCGTTATTTAATTTATGAGATATATTAAAAACCATTTGCATTCACCACAGATACAAACGTATATTTGAAACAGCTAAATATTGTTCTAAAACAAGGTTATCCAACTGCTAGCTCGCGGGCAGCTTGCGGCCACCATACCACAAGGTGTACGGTCCGTGCAAATTTGGCAAAAATATCAGAAAATACTGGAAATTTATTTAAGTTGGTAGCTACCTGTAATTTAATAAATATAAACTATTTCAAATGTGGTAGTTATTACGGATAAAATTAATATTTACTTATATTTTAAGTATATCAAATGGCCAAAATATGATAACTTCATCAGTTCAACTCGAGAAGGCCGATTTGAGTAATTGCCAATTGTAATTTTGCTTGTGAACCGAGCAATATAATGTTTTTCCTCTTCACCACCACTGTGAGAGTCACACAGACAAAGTACCACTGCGCATTACAACGCGACTCGACGCTGACAGTCTGACTTCTGACACTGGCAGTGGTAGTCATGGGAATGGTTCGATTACTCCACCGATCGTTGGTCCAACGACCCTGTTTGTTTCATTTCTATAACTTGTACAAAATAGGGTCGTTGGGCCAACGAACTTTATATATTTAATGTATGGTATGCGTTTGTTTTACCAACAATCTGTGATTTAATTTAACCATGAACTAATTTTAAGCAATAATAATTTGAGTAGTTCGTTGGGCCAATGAACCCATATTTAAACCTAATCCTAAAAAGTTCGAAAGAAGGCCAATTACACCACCGGGCGTTGGCTCAACGACCTACGCCGCGGCGCCGCTGCATTAGCTCATTTAAGTGGGCAGAGGATCGATTAGTCCACTACTTCAGTCGCCGCCGTCTCCTTCTAAGACCTCTTGCAAGACAATATTTTACTTGTTTAGCATTCCATATAATACGTTATTTTAGTGTTCTTCTCTAGATACTAATGTATCTCAAAAGTAGTTATATATGATAAAGTAGCTTTATTAAATACTAAAATCAGTAATAATCGTGTTAATAGCCGTATGTACTATTGTATCAGTATTAGTATTCATAAATGTTAAAATAAGATGACATGTTGTTTTATCATTACCTATTAATTACTTATATATCAAGGTTTATATAAAGTATAAGTGATTTTATATGTAACGAAAGATTAGTTTTATTACATTTCACTGATAGTGGTTTGCCTGGTTAATAAGAAGTCGGTAAAAATTCCATAATTTTTGTTAGAATTTCTTGTACTTGTTTGGCAAGTTTAGGAATAATTATATATATATATATATATATATATATATATATATATATATATATATATATATATATATATATATACAGGGTGATTCATGAAGTTCTCCCCCCACTTCTACAGCACATTTGTACTAGTAAAAATAATGAAAAAATGTTATATAAACATACGTCCGAAAACGCTTCGTTAGCGAGTTACAGCTAGCGAAAGATTTCGCCTGAATTCCTGGGTAAAAGAGGTAAAATAAAGCCATACTGAACTTTTGGAAAGGTTAATTAAGTAAGAAATATCGTGGATTCTTATGTATTTTTACCTGATAAAGCTAATAAAATAGGTTTCAGATCTGTACCTGTAGTAGTTTTTCAGGGGATTCAGGGTTAAATGCAAAAAATTGGGGCACGAAACAATGTTTTTTTAAGTTTGATGTACAATAACTTTGTTAAATTGGTAATAAATACATAAAATCAACAAACATTAATTGTAGATAATTTAATTCTGAGAAAATTTATATAATCAAAGTCTAAAATAAAAACAGAAATAAGTACCAAAAATCGATTTATTCAGTATAATACATTACTAGTTTTTAAGCAAAATTAATATCAGGTTGGGCCAACCGTACGCAACTTTTTAAAATAGATTTTCGAAAATGAGGCCATCATTATCAATACATTTTGCAGCACATTTGTGTATTGCTTTTGTTGCGTTTCTTAATTTTTCAGGGCTTACCTGTATCTGCACAGCCGAATCCATAATACGGGCAATTAATTCATCACGAGAATTCACTTTTTGTCTTGTATACAATGTCTTTCATCATCCCTAGATGCAATAATCCAATGGAGATAGATCTGGTGATCTTGGTGGCCAAGGGTGAGGCCCTCCACGACCAATCCAGTGTCCGGGAAAATTGATGATTTAAGTAAGCAGAAACGGCACGTGTAAATTGGGGAGGTGCTCCGTCATGCTGGAAGTACAAAATTTTGTCTGAGATGTAAAGGAACATTCTCTAACAGCTGCGGCAACTCTTCTTGAAGGAAATGCAAATAGAACTCAGCATTTAGGCGTCCAGGTAATATGAAAGGTCCAATCAGCCGATTGTGCAAAAGGCCACACCAGACATTGACCCTTAATCGGTGTTGAAAGTTCTGTTCCACTACCTCATGTGGATTTTCTTCTGCCCCATGAGTGTTCATTGTGCAAGTTATTGACACCATCCCGAGTGAATTGTGCCTCATCCGTAAACAAAATACGCTTGTAGAGTTGATTATTAATATTCCAAAAGTTGCAAAACTCCAAGCGAAGCGGACCATCCCCTAGCTGTAGATGTTGAACCTTTTTGTTTATGAAACGGATAAAATTTGTTTCGATTAAGTGACCTCCACACCGTTGACTGCGAAACTCCTATCCGCCTAGAAATACGTCGTGTACTTACACCTGGACTGCGATGAACAGCATTAATAACAATATCATCATCAAGTTGGACAGCTCGTTCATAATTGGTTCTAGTATTTGGTAGTGATCCTGTTTCCCGAGAGTAACGAAAAGTTCCTGAAATTGTTTTGGTATCTGGAATCCTCCTATTAGGGTAACGTAGTTCATATTCTTCTACAGCAGCTCTAGCATTACCATTACAGTAACCCAAAATAAAAACTATATCCGCGTATTCCTCTGATGTAAATAAGTAAGGCATTTTTTCGCTGAATAAACAATCGAATTATAACTCACAGAAAATTTGCATTTAATAACACGATTCACAGAACCCGATCTCCTGCTGTAGCTTGCAAAACACCACTAATACATAGTTCTAACGTAACAGTACAGAATACCATTGTTGATCAGCTGTTATTCGTGCGTTACCAACTTAGAAATTAATAAAACAAAAAACTGCATTTCGATGACAATAACAATAATGGGAAAATGTTTTGCTTCATTTATTTTTCAGACATATGATGTAAATTTTTATTAAAAAAAAATACAACGTAATAAAACATGATATTTTTATTTACAAAAACAAATTTATTTAACATTTAATCTTGTTTTCTCAATTTATCTCATCATTAAGGAACAAACATTTTGTTTTTGTTTTATTTTAACGAAATACCGTACGGCATTTCTTTACAGCTAGTAATGTATTATACTGAATAAAATCGATTTTTTTGGTACTTATTTCTGTTTTATTTTAGACTTTGATTATATCAATTTTTCTTAGAACTAAATTCTCTACAATTAATGTTTGTTGATTTTATGTATTTATTACCAATTTAACAAAGTTATTGTACATCAAACTTAAAAAAACATTGTTTCGTCGTGCCCCAATTTTTTGCATTTTAACCCTGAATCCCTGAAAAACTACTACAGGTACAGATCTGAAACCTATTTTATTAGCTTTATCAGGTAAAAATACATAAGAATCCACGAATATTTCTTACTTAATTAACCTTTCCAAAAGTTCAGTATGGCTTTATTTTACTCTTTAACCCAGGAATTCAGGCGAAATCTTTCGCTAGTTGTAACTCGCTAACGAAGCGTTTTCGGACGTATGTTTATATAACATTTTTTCATTATTTTTACTAGTACAATGTGCTGTAGAAGTGGGGGGGAGAACTTCATGAATCACCCTGTATATTTATATATTATATATATATATATATATATATATCGTGTGTATAACATAACTAGAGGTTGATATTCGTTCTTAGCTGACCGCTTATAATGTTTAAACAGATGAATATTAAATATTTGATTCACATTAACATATAAATATTGATTGCAAAAATATTGTATTCACATTTTTTTTATTGTGTCACAGAAACACCTGGATCAGAAAAAATAATAATATAATAATTTTAGTTTTATTTATAAATTAACGTAATCTATTATTTCTGTTTTAAATGTAGAGTACCACTATATGGCCCGTAATCAAGTTCAAGGTTTCATTTTTGGCCCTCGAGCCACTGTTAATTAGACACATATCTGAATTAATATTTGGCACCGTTTTACTTTTCACTGACTAGATGTTTACAAGCAATCAATTGTCAATATCGATACAACGTACAAGTACTGGTTGTGTTTAATTATGTTTGAGCAATAAATTGTGATATTCTCGCACACGTTTTAGGCATAGTTAGAATGGAATCAAGACATTATTAGATAACCTATTGTAGAAATTATATTAATTTTTAAAAATTATCCAAATATAAACAACTCAGTCAAATTTTCATAGCTAAACAACTAAAACTAATAACTTCGTGTTTGAAGCAACAATCAGAATAAACATCTTTCACTTGATATGTCATGAATAATTTTCGAACGTATTTTCAGTATAGCCAAAAACTGATATTATATATTGATATTATCAAACATATTTTCGGTTATACATTCAGGTTATCTCATCTAAGCTATGGGTGACCTACAACAAGTTAAAGCCTATTTCAGGTTGATGGATGTCTAGGAAAGAGGAGTTACAGTGAGGATGGTATAGAGGCTGATCACTGAGTTAGGGTTGATCTTTCACCGACTGATCACAACTTGAGTCCTTACTCGTCACTTCACTTCTTGATACCGTACTGTCGTCCTGTCACATACGGTATCAAGTATTACCGTATTGTATTTTACTATATATGTAAAATACAAACACACCATATTTGTATTTTACATATTATATAGTATAGGATTTTGTGTAATTGTCATTTTAAATCGCATGAAATAAAAATTAAACATATCGTTTACATTTCCATTATTTTGGTTTAATAAATATTATTAATATTCATTAAAAAACATAATCAAGCAAATTACTTGTAAAAATAAACGAGTTCGTAGAGTTTATTTGGATAAACATTTGAATAGTAAGATTGCATAACTGAAATCCACATTTTAAGGTGTGTTTCTCAAGAAGAATCGTTAAACTGTCCTCGTTAAGCTATACTGTGTTACTTTATTCTCGTAACACATAGAGCTTTCTGTCAATATTAGAATATAATATAAGATTATTCTATCATAATATTTCCAATATTCATTTTATTCCTTTGATACAATTATTTTACCTAAACCTAGATAAATAAGGTACTACTAATATTGAGAATGTACTTGAATTTCCTGTTTAGTACTCATAATAAATAATCAAATGCTAATTGAAAGGAAGAAAAATTTACTTGACTATCTAACATGTGTGATTGTAATTATAAGCCAATCAATCTGCATTGCACAGTAAATGTTGTTGTTTTATTACATCACAATTAAACGTAAATTAATTCTAATGTCTTTTCGTGGTTGTTCCTATGCTACCAGAAATGTTATATGACTAGATATGTATAAGGTATACTTTAATCCGAACTTACCTATTTGATGCCCAATATTAGGTGCCGGAGTAACTGGAATACATCAGTATACCACGTGTACTGACTCTATAATAATCTGAAAATGAATCGTTCTGATCTTCCCCATACCCTACAGTACAACTTACTTCCTTTATTGTTATATGCTATCTCTGATTATAATCTGCACTATAACCCCATTTAAGTATAATTACGGAGTATTTACTTCATATCAGTTATGTTCTGTTGGTGGTATATTTCCTCTGAAACTTCAGCCATCGTGGCCTATACACTCTGCTTCATTCTAAATTAATCAACTAAGAGCACTTTGAACAGTTGCTGAGTACTGTTTTTGCTGTTCTGATAACCATGTCAGAATGTCTTCAGATGGCAAAATGTGACAGTCATTAGAGCGAAAATTAAACTGTAAATCACACATTCATAAAAGTATAATTATGTCGACTGAGCAGCAATACATAGAAGAATGTGTTTGAAGGAACTGAGAACAGTTTGGAACTTTCTATAGATATCAATTCATTATAAGTGTAATCTTTTGAACTTGATAAAGTTTTAATATAACTGTGAAAAGGAATATCTATCCTGTGTTCAGGTCTAGCAACAAAGATACAGTAACGTAAATAAAGTAATCTACTTAGGTAATAATGTTATGTTATAGAACAATATTGAAATAATGCTTCCAGAAAAATATTTAGCAATATTAACACATAGTTTGGGTATTAGAAGAATAATAAAACTACAAATATTAAATTTACCTGAAGGAAAATAAAAACAAAGTATCAGAGATGACTCTATAAGCAAACTATAAACTTCAAATTCAAATTAAACAGATTACCCAATACTCGAAATAAATATGTATAGGAATCGAAGGCAACGTTTAAATCAGTGTAATCCAAACTATGGTGACCAGAAAACCACAACAGACAAAAGGCGGCTGCGCTTAGTGAAACTACATCTAACATACCTGTGTATTTGTACATTGGGCAGGCATCGATATTTTTCTGAAAAAGGGTTCATACTGACCGACAATAACTTAGTTAAAATGGTGTAACAAATTGTATAGCGCAATTAATGCTGTTGTGTCAATGAAGAATGAATTTCACAATTAATGTCAGTGTAAGAAATTAATTCACGTTATTTATTTAGTTTGTATGAATAGTCAAGTAAAGTATTTAAAATATGCTAAAAATACATATACAATACCAAAAAGAAATACTTGACAGTATATATATAGTCAAAATTTTAGCTGTAACATAACCAATAAAATGTATACAATAAAAGGAACTATTTGATTGTAATTCAGGAAATATAATATATCAGCTAAATTGTAATTTTTGTAATAAACAATATATATATTGGGCAAACCTCTAACCGTCTTCGTATCAGAATGACAGGTCACCGTTACAGTATTGTTCATGGAGATGACAAGCCCCTCGCTGTACATTCCAGGGAATCAGGAGAGAATTGAAAACTGTTATAAATTAAAAGGCATCAATAATGTTCCATTGCATGGCAACAAAAATATAAATAGGTTTAATTTGAGAAGGAGCGGAACTGCTCATCAACTTGTTTTAAAATCAAAATTTCCTTTAGGTTTGAACATTCATTAAATTTATAAAATAAGTTTTTTTTTACTCTTTGGTATTTTGATGAAACATCAGCTGTAAGGTATTTTCCACTGTTTATTATTCTATTTCAGTTCTGTTTCTTGTTTATATTTAGTTAGTTAAATTATTTAATTTTGTAAGTATTTATAAAATATTTATTGTTATCTGAAGAAGTATGCTAAAGACATACAAAAATTCATAAAAAGTTTACCAACATTTGATTTTTTTATTTTTATTTTTGCATGAAGAGAATAAATATTAATATATATATTGAATTTGAATTGAATTGCGTTTATTCAAGAAATTATACATTTCTGAGGCCCCGCTAAGTACAATACTTGTCAGCGGGAACCTATATAACTATATTTAACTACAGTTGAGATACATAATTACATTTAATTATCTTTCAAGTCCTTAACGTAGTATTTTTAATTTAATTGTGGTGAACATTGGTATATAATATACATACAACAGTGAAATTATTAATTTGGAGTGATTAAAAAATATTGTCTGATTATTACTATAAGTTAATACAATACATCATTCCCATAACACTATTAAATATTTAGAACATTCTGTTGAATAAGCTTTTAGATAAACTGAAAAGTTGAAGAAAAGCAAATAAATTGGGTGAATAGGTCGATGGTATTGACCGTGGCGAATAGTCAAAAGACTCGGTCAACTAAGTAACTCATTAGTCTTATCAGTTATTACCTGTTCCTGTCCATTTGTGTAATAACCATTAAAGATATTGGGTTATCGGAAGAGGTAGACAAATATTACGTACAATTCAAACATGTTTTCAAAAACGATTAATTTCCGTGCATTGGGCAAGAACCAACAGTCATGTCGTGTAGCCTACATACAGACGGATCGAGGTGAATTAATATGATATAAATGTGGTTCTTACAACTGTTACAGCTATTCTAATTGATTTATTTTATAGAAATTATGTATATCAAATTTATTCATTCTTATTTAATAACTTTTCTTCGCATACAAGTATTTGAACATATGCTGGCGTACTGTGTGTCGGTTATGTCTTTGTTAAATGTTGTGTAAAGTGTGATTGAAATTATTCAACTGTGTAAGTGGAAATTTGGATATTCTATTTTCCAGGTAAATAACATTATCTTGATAACTATGATATTGCCCCTAATAACTTACATTTAATACTAGATTTAATATAAATTATTTTGTTATATATTAAAGCTACACTCTTAGTTATATTTACATTCAGTGCATAGAATCAATAAAAATTCAAGCAACTCTCAATCTGGCAGGTCTTAGCAAACTTTCTATATTAGTCGTTTATAACAACAGATAGTAACCGAGTACATAAATTCATTTCTAATATAAGCTCAAATAATTAAACACAACTAGTAATTGTTATATCCTTTAGTAGACATAGTGTACCAGAAACACTACATACAGCACAATGGAGATTACCTCTAGAACCATTAAAATATGCATTCCTTATTAAATTGGTAAGCACCGGTTGAGTACTTTACCGGTTGATTTACTTGATGTATTATCAAAGCGCTATACTGTGCAGTATTAATGGAACACCAGTAGCAAATTGCAATCATCAGTTTTACGTAAAGTTCAGATTACCTTATACCTAGTCGATTATTCAATATGTTCATTAAAGTGTGAAATAAGCAAAAATATATTATTTAAGTTTTAAACAGAAGAAAAAACAATAATGAAAATCCATCCCTGAGGATAACAGAAGTCTAGAGAGATATACTTGAATTAATTAGTAAACAAATAAAGATATCTTATTAAACTGTACACATAACAATAAAAGAAAGCAAAACATTTCTCTGACAGATATATAATCAAACACTTGTAGATAGGTCTTGTCTTTTATAGATATTATTTGTAATGAGTAAAATTATATATAAATAATACTTAGTAAACATGACAATAATAAATAACAACAGTGATCTAAACTAATGAACATAGAAAAACATCAATACAACTACAGGAATACATCTTTGGCATTAACAGTTCTTAAAAATATGAAATAAAACAATATTATAGTGAAACAAAACAACAACAAGGTCCATAAAGTATCAGGAAATGTTCAGCCTTACCATTAATATGTGTGAACTAACCAATTATATACAGATTTTTTAAATTTTGTAAAATTATTTTCATTGTAAATGTGGTTAGGCAAGTTATTGTAAAGAGTAGGCACAATAAATTCCACCAGTCTCTTCCCAAAATCCGTTTTTATGTAAGGAACAATTAGTTTTTTTTGTGTTTCTTAAATTTGCAGATGTAGTATTAGAGTTTACCATCATGTATTCGTCATTACCAAAGTATCTCACGTATATCGTATATTTATAAAAATCTTGAGGGGTTAATGTATTCGCCCTACGTAGATTGCTAATATTTATATCATCTGGGCTGCGTGTAAACATCAGCTGTAGACTCCTGTTTTGAAGTTGGCAAATCTTATTCAAATGGCAATTCGCTGCTGACCCATACAGTTGTATTCCATATCTAATAATAGACTCAATTAATGCTTTATATATGGATATTTTACATTCTAAATTAATGGTGTTTTTCAATCTATAAAACGCAGTCATACATGACAACATTTTCTTTTGAATTTTTTCAGTATGTTTTTTCCAAGTAAGACCACTGTCAATTATTATTCCTAAATAACTGCAATCTTCTACCAGTTCTATTTCTTTGCAACTGCATACTGTTACTATTCCATTTGTTGAATTTCTAAAATTTGGACAGGAACACTTGTGATATTTTATTACTGGATTTATTGCTACATTTTTATTTCTCAAGTGAATGTGCATCATAACCGTCTTCTCCGAGTTCACGATCAGTTCCATGTCATGAAACCATTCACAAACCCGGCCAAAGTCGGCCTGCAACATGGATTGAGCTGTCGGCAAGCAATGATGACTTGCTACTAGTAGCAAATCATCAGCATAGGCCCATAATTTTACATGTTTTACAGTTTCAAACACTTTATTAAGGTAAATATTAAAAAGTACTGGCCCAAGATTGCTACCTTGGGGCACCCCACAAGTATTTGTTTTGTAAGTGCTAAATATGTTGGAAATTTTAACTGTAAACATCCGATTTTTCAAATAGGACTGGAACCATTGCAGCTGCAAACCAACCACCCCAATGCTTTTCAGTGTCTCAGCCATTTTGCAATAATCAATTGTGTCAAATGCCTTTGACAAGTCAATAAATAGGCACAGTACGTGACATCCTTTATATAATTGTTTATTAATATATGTACCAAATACATGTAAGAGATCTTCCGCTCCTTTGCCTTTTTTGAAATGCAAATTGGTTTTCATTAATTAAAACTACATTCATTAAGATATTTATTTATTTTTTCCGACAATGAACATCTCAGTTAATTTTTTCTATGCTTGAAAGCAAGGCAATCGGACGGTAATTTAATATAGGCCTCTCTGGGCCCCTTTTTGTATATTGGTCTAACAATGGAAGTTTTTTAAATTTTCTGGAAATACCCCCGTCGAAATCGATATATTTATAGCTTTGGCCAGAACAGGAGCCAAGGATGCAGATATACTTTTCAGATCTTTATACCTAATCCCGTCTATTCCTGGAGCTTTGTGCTCATTACAGTTATCAATAATACGTTTAATCTCTGTTGCAGTTGCCTTAGGTATGTAGAAACTATGTTTTGCATTGTTACACGTACCAGTAAATTCTTTATTAGCACAGTGATGTTTAATTTTCATCACCCCTGTATCAAACTGGTTGGCAAATCCGTTAGTTATATTTTGTACAGAGTCTGATATGGAACCCATTATTTGGTTATCGGAATTTTTATCTTTCAATCTGCCCAATAGTTTATTTACTCCTTCCATAGTTTCCTAGGGGTCACTTTTAGTGTTCTGAAAAATAATGTTTATAGTACTCATTTTTTCTTTTTGAAATTTCACTATTTACTCTATTTCGAAAGCAATTGTAGTTCCTCCTATAAACTAGATTTGTAGGATTCGCCTTCGATTTTCTAAATAGCCTATCTCTTTCCTTTGTCAGGTCTCTCAGGTCATTAGTCATCCACTCTTTACTTTTTCTTGTCCTATTTTTAATTTTTTTATTGTTTTGGGGTTTATTATAAACCTTACATTTATCGTATAATGCTTTTCAGATTGTTGATTATATAGTTATAGGCCATATCTGAGTTCTCTATAGGCATATTTAATAAATCAATGTTACCTAATTCTAATTTCAATCTAGTTTCATTTATATTATCTATTTTGGGCAAAGATGCACTAAAGTTTTGTGATGGATTGCACAAATTTGAGTTTTACACCAACAGGATAGTGATCCGAAATTTTAGACCTAATAACGCCTCCAAACAATTTTCTCGAAAGTAGAAACTTCTCTAATAAATATATGGTCAATACAAGATGAACATAATATTTCACCTCTAAATTCTTCCCTAGTATTGTCGTAAATTACTCTATCCAGTCCCTTCGACAATAACATCGTTAAATAATCTAAAGCAGAATTCTCCAGGTTACCATTAATATTAATGTTTGTTGTCCCCAATCATAATTATATTCCCATTATGATAAATTTATATCCAACTTAATTGATAATTCGTTCACAAAATAACCTACGCTAAAACCTGTGCTCTGAGTTGGAGGCCTATAAAGAGCTAGAATCTGCAAATTGCAACTAAAATTATTTCCGTAAGTATGTAATTGACCCAGCAATGTTTTCAAATGATTCTGTATGAATGTTAAATTCGGTAAATTTAAGTTTTAAGGTATTATAAAATAAGGCTAAAACCTCCTCCTCTTTTACCCACCCTACATGCACTAATTCTGCAGAAGTTATCAATGTTAAATTTGTCTATCTCAATTTCGTCACAAAATATCTCTGATAGAATCAGCACATCGAATGTATCAGAAAAGATGTTTAATTCTAACATGAGTAAATCCCAGTTTTTCTTTATGGACCTTATGTTAATGTGTACAATGGAAATACCCGTTAAAATCACTATTGCTACTATTGCAACCAGAAAACCACTCACCAAAACTATTATAGTTTGCAAAGCTTATATTACTATCTAAATCTATTTCTAAACATTGTGCCATTTGTACAAGATAGGCTAAACATAATTTATTATTTATTGGCCATGTGTGGGACGTGGCGAGTAGTGTGACAGTCCCAGACTAGAATAGAGTTATAGTTGTTGTAATGTACAGTATAGTATGTAGTAAACTGCATATATATATATATATATCATTTTTACTAAGTTATTGCGGATCAGTATGAACCCTTTTATATATAAAACAATAAACAGTGAAACAAAATTATTACTTACTAACAACTCATAATAAAATGTATTCTAAATCAAAAATATCTGAACTCAGAAATTAAGAAATTTCTATTAATCTCCGCAATATGTAATATGACATTTATATATCTCGTTAATTTGCTGGCAACATATTATTGAAGGAAAATATGTATTTGGATCTAAATGAATTAATTCAAATTTATTTGTGCGCAAATTTTAACTATTTAAATGTAATCAATACTGTAAAATTAGCAACAACCTTTCGGTTGAATGTCTAGGTAGTTATTTGGCTATTACGTACCTGGTTTCCAGTTTCCTGGACAATCTGTTGGATTCCCTATATTCCAAACTCAGTTCATGGTTTCAAACTATGTCATTAAAGCTTTATTATGTGAATACCCAAAAGGAGTTCAAAACAGTGGGTTTTCTGACGACGTTCTAAACTGCTGTTCAAACTCTCGAAAATTATAAACCGTACAAAACACAAACATAAAAAGGTTAGAAGTGCTTCTCAAAGATTAATAAATCGATTTAAAGGCTAATTGTTATTTCTTATTTGATGTATGAAAAGTAAAAAAATATCACTTAGCATATACACTGTGACTTTAAGCATGAATAAAATGTAGGTTATAATTTGTTTGTTTTATTAAGTTAAAACAGCATTAAAGTAACTCAAGGAGGTTTAAACTGGAAAAATGTATTCCATTAAAGTTTTACAGGTTCATAATAAAGTCGTAATCTTTTTAAAGTAATGAAACTTAAAGGAAAGATTTTAATATACTGATGTTATTTAGTTCAAAATAAGGAATTACATGGTTAGCTTACATGTTATAAACTCATTTAATTAATACAGACGTCTTTTCCAACTTCTATATGTTTCCAACCAGAACATGTGCTCTGGTCTTTTTGAGGAAAGTAAATTGCATGTTATTCACCATGTGTTGTTGGGTTTCTAGAAGGCTAAAACTCGTATTTGAAAATCAGCTTACACTCATTCCCGACCGAGGAAAATAAAATCAATTTTCATATATATTCTCTATTTTATTCTCCCCTCCCTGTTTCCGACCAATGGGCATAGATCGAATAGGTGGTCAAGTGACAAGTATAGGGACGAACAATGGTCCAAATAAACAATTACACTCTTTATGAAATAATTCAACAAACTTTTCGAACAGTTTATTTTTTGATTACTGTGACTTAGTTACATTATTAAAGAAGGTAATGCATAATGCTTTACTTTGACCTGAACATAAGTGCTCTTAGGACCTATCCCACATAAAAGATGCCACAAGTTACTAAACTGTTTACTTCACAATTATTGTTATATATCATGAATAAGACAAGGTTCTGTAAAACGATCCACATGGAAGGTACCAAATGTAACTAGAGCAAACTGCACCGCAACGTTCACACCTGTTGTAGGCTGGAATATTGTATATTGTACATTTTTGAAAGTAACACGTTAACCTATATTGTGAACTAAAGTGTTACGGCGTTAATGCGGTTGTGTAACAATAAACACTTATACCTTATAGTCGTATAACAGCAAATTTATTTTCACTAGTTTTATATGTATTAAAAGAAAGCTTTGTTAAGTCACTATAATAGAAAAGTTTATATTAATTTTGATGTTATTGGGAGTGCCGATGGCCGAGCGGTCTAAGACGTTGGACTTTTGGTCTGAGTTAGAGATAACGCAGGTTCGAACGCCAATAAATATATTGAGTTTCATTGAAACCTAATGAACTTGTAGGCCTAGTCTTCTAAAAAACTAATAATTTTTTTCTTGTCAATTAAACTGTGGTTAATAATGTATATGACTATGACGAAACTTCTACAGCTGCTGTTGCTAAGTAAAGAATGAGTATATTCACCTGATCGTATATGGTATTAGTTCTAAAATAGTGTAGAATTAATTTTCTCGCCAGTGTAATTTATTTACCTTTTCTTTTATAATTATTTTATAACTTATTTATAGCTTTGTGAAATAATTTAATATTCATTTAGCCTTATTTTCAAATAAATTACATTAATACCATAAAGTTGTACAATAATAGCATCCTCTTCTTCAAACAGAGTTTAATATCAAATGCTAAATATATTTTTTTGTTACTTCCAAAAATTTAAATTTTGAGTTGAAAATAATCTTTTGCAGTTTTAAAAGCATTTTACTAAGTAAATCATTTTCTAAGTAAAACAAATAAATATACGAGTATGTCATATTTAATTAAAAAACTCTTTTTATAACTTTTCATCAGTTTCAAACTAAATCAGAAAGTATCGAAAATCATTCATTTTAGCATCCATCCCAATAATATTATAACATTTTGGAATTGTAAAGCAAGTTACTTAAAATAAGCTTAGCATCAGATAAATCAAACTTTCTGAAGCAGAAAAAGATGTATAAGGCGCGTAATGACAATGTGACAAAAATTCATCAGTAGTGAAGATATAAAGATAACGAGGTAGTTGTCTCGCTCACCCGCTCTTGAGAACTTTGCTCCCCATTCTTATTATAAAAAAGGGGTCCTTGTATTAAACATATTATTACAATATTTTTGATACGAGGCTACATTAAGACAATATGAAGAGACACGAGGCCAGAAAATATCGCTCTCTTCAATAAATGCCTCTCAAAAGTAAATTTGACTTCTATAAAAAGATTTAGAGCAAAAATTTTAAATTTTTAATAATTTTCAAAATTTTTACCTCGCCACTTGAAGTGTTAACAAAATAAGTAGCAATTACCCAAAAAATAAAAACAACAATTGAATCACTAACGAAATTCTGGTTTCAAGATAAAAACATATAATAGTGGTTTATACATATAAAGTTAAAAAATTATTTTATTAATTTTATTTATAACTACAACTACAACCAAATTTTCACTGATCCGTCTATTGCGACAATCAACATTTCTTTTGGATAGTAACATGACTGAACAGTGACACAAAGCACCTAATTCAACTCGACATGTGTATAATCCTGATCCATTTTTATGTCTAGTATTTCAGTAATATTTATTACCAACAATTTTTAACAACAATTGTATCAATTATTTTCTAATCCTGGGAAACTAGGATAATAATATGCAATATATGAAATATATATGCATTTCAGCCATTGTAAACATATGTTGTAGATAATAAATTATTAATTTTTGCCAAGTAGTTGTTCAATTCATTTCTCATGGAAATCTTACTTTTGAATCTAACATACTATCTTAACACCAGGATAGCTCAGTTTCTGGAATTTGTGGTTGCACAGGGAATTAAGTTTCCAATGAGTGTCAGCAAAGTTTGTTCACTTTAAACTTAACTAATTTATAAGAATAGAACTTCTAACTTTAGTTTGGCTCACACATAAGTAAAAATAAAGTAACGATATGTTATTCCGCGGCTGGAAAATCGTAACTAAGGATTTGATCACCTATTATACCGAAACACTGAACGTAATATTTTACGACTTTGTAGCACTAACCACAAGAAATAAACATCAAACTTCCTTTACAACTTACTGATCATCGTTTTTATTAATATTTAACGTTTAGTAACAAATCCAAACGAATTGTAAAGTTCTTTATATAACGTTTGTATAAATTGCTGTTACATTTTTAAAATAATGTTCATTTCCTATGTAAAATTACTTCCATCCATGTTTATTATTTTTTATTATATGTTAAAAACTATACACGTTTGATTCTTCATTCGTTTGTTAACGTCTGAGGGAAATAAAAATAATATTTTTTAATGTTAAAATTAGCTATTTTGAAACTACATAGAATTTTTTAATCCAAAGATTATTTTAGTTACGATTTCCTTAACTAAACCTTTTATTCAACTTTAACAAATTGATACCACATTTAACTTCTGATTCAATGGTTAAAATGTAAATTTAACGTTTTGAAGAAAAAGTCTTATCGCAGGATGGTGCCATCAGTCACTTCCAGTCCATTGTGCCTTGTTGTTACAGCTGGTCCACTTCCTTTACGCTTAGCAATGTTATAACAAAGTTTGTTTATTACAGAAATATTTTGGTGACTAAGTTTCATAACGTATGAAAAAAGGGGTGGCACCTTAACGAAAGGAGCATAACTGTGTGAATACGTACTTTTCTGCCTGAGAATTTATACCGATTTTAATTCACGTAAGAACCTATAATAATTAATTCAACATTTTTTCAGAGATAACATATCTATACTATTATATACAGACCTAATGGCGTCTGTGTGTATGTTACCTAAATCACGAAAACTGTACTGAACCGATTGTATTGTAACTTTACCTGAACATTATTATGGTCCCGCTCTACTGGTTGAAAACTCCCTTAACTCTCCATTATCCATTATATTTATAGAATTATATTAACTACCTGATATTAACTGTCTTTAAATTATATGCCAAAGTTAATAAAAATAAGTATAATAATTTATACATATTTAAACTGTTGCTGTTAAATTGTTGTTGTTATTTATCTGTCAAAGTCAGTTACACTTAACAAATGTATTGTCATAAGCAGAATATTATCTTTGTATAGCTTTTCTTTTATTTGGATTATAATCAGACGTAATAATTCTCCACAATGGCCTAATATAGTACTCGTAAAAAACAGTTTCTCTCTCCAACTTTAAGGTCGCATCTTTAAACTTAAATCCAATACCGACTATGACATTGGAGTATCTTTCATCGCCTGTTATTTATATCAGGATTGTTTAGAATACCATTTTAAAAGAATATGATAGTAATAACCTTTATTGCATAAACAATCATACAACTACATAACAAGTGCCAATACTGCTATAATAAAACTATAATACTAATTAAAACACCAACAATAAGGCTTTGGCCATCGCTTTCGATATCAGAACTGGTATTTAACTTGCTCTGTCAATTATGATACTCAAATATTTTCTTACTAACGATCCATCATGAGCTCTTCAAAGAATTAAAACGCCTTAGACACCAGGAAATATTTTAATCGAGATTTAAAGTGTTGAGTTATTTAGATGTTTAATACTCTAGGGTAACTTGTTGATTAGGTTCACGCCAATCTGGGACAGGAAGTGTTGAAACAATGTCGTTCTATGTTTCTCATTTCAATTGACCCTGTCTCTTGTCTCGTACTGGTGGACGACAATCAGTGAATATAATCAGATAAATAACTAATAGGTTATGTTTTAAAAATAAAATTTAATTTCTTAACTTTTCTTAACCTTAAGAATAAATACATTATATAAATCAATTACCCTTGTACACTCATTCATAGTTGATATAAATTGTATTATATTTACCACAGTAATATGTAACCACTTAATGGCCAAAATAAATATTATTTGTTCTTAACCAATATCTTTCTGTTTACTAATAAATATTTTTGTTATAGAACTTAAATAATTGTTATATAATAATGACGTTCAATATGAGGTTGTAATTATTGCACAAATTGGATTTAATTTTTAGTTCCAGAAGTGTTGACATTTAAGAAAATTCGGATTTGCTTAAGACTGGTAAAGTTTATGTTGTCAAGTTGGCAGAAGTGTTGCTACAAGTCGGTTGTTGGCACCATTCGTCACTTCCAGCTCAGTGCTTCTGATTGTTACTGCCGCTCCTCCCTCTGGGTGGAAAAAGCCGTCGGTATTCTGCTACGCTTTAAGCAACAAATGTTTTTTAACCTGCCAACAAACTCTAATACTTTACAAATCTCTTATGAAGGCTAGTAATGTTAATATTGTACCTTTAGTAAAATTTAAGGTAGATAATTACAATTTCTATCATACCATAGTTTTTGTACATCGTACTTGATGGGTTTAAATAACAGCACTGAATATTGTAAATAACCCAATAGTATAATTTTACCTTATTATTATATAAAATGTTCAGAGTTGGTCAGCTAATGAGAGAGTGATTGAACTGTAGCTAAGAAACAAGAAGAAACCCGTCTTAATCAATAAGACAATTAATTAAAACCGTTGTATTAGATTTGATACATATTGAACACCCTAAATTATACGAAATATACACTTTTTATTTAAAAGGGTAAACTCGTGTCTCTCGTAAGCTTTCCGTATCCATTTCTGTCCAAAATTTTGAATTAATATATTTAAAATACTGACTAAAATTTAATAATAAATTGATTCTTTACAATAACCGTTGCAATTCAAATAAATGGCATCTTCGATGTCGAAAGGCCTCGTGATAAATATAGAAATTATTGGAGAATTGTGTGTTTTCTTTAATAAACTAATAGAAAATTGATATTTAAAATAAGAATAGCTCCTCCTCCTTCGTTAAAGACATAGTTTGTTTAATTATATTTACAAAGTTTCTGATAAAAAATAACTTCGTTTGCAAACTGTTTGTAAAAAACTACCCATGTGCATTATTTATAACTCCCTTACTAACTTACAGAGATAAGAGATTAATAAAATTTAATCTTAGGCTTTAATTTTCTAAGTATTATAGAGACTACATGTTTAATTAAGCACGCAGACCTATAATATAATTATAGCGCGTATTCATTAGTGATATAGTGCAACCTAAAGCAAATGAGCAAAACATAGACTCGATTAACTTGCAGAGTCTCTCTCGGCCTCTAATCGTCCCTCTACAATTGTAATATCCCTACAGCTTCAGCATTTAATCTCATTTTGTTTGACATATATATGAGTATTCTATTTTAATTTTTATATTGTTAGAATGAGTTTAAAAACATCTTAACTCGATATTTGGCTGAATTTGGAGTATGTCAAGCAATTTGATTCTGGATAAGTCGAGTGATGTTCTAAATAGTATATAGTATTATATTATATAAATTATTAGAGCTTTTATTTGTAACTCATTTAGATAATTTACCCGACAATTAAAATGAAATAGTTTAGATTACAAACAAACACTGATAAGTCGCTAATTGTGATAATTCTCCCCCTGTAATAATAAGTTTAAAATTACGTATTATAAATTGGGGTTTACTTACGATAAGGGTAGGTTGTACTGACGTCAATCTTGATTTTAACTCCATAATAATCGATTCAACTTATATTATATTACTCAGATGCATGTTGCAGTTATTCCATCCTTTAGCGTGTTAAAAATATTGCTATATCTTTAATTTAATTTCAATTAATATATTTAGAAGTGTAAAACAAGTATATTACGTGAAATATGATGAAAAATTAAGTAAAGGACAAATATTATGTATACGTAAACTTTCATTATTTTTATATAAATTTAATACAGCTAGGACCATGTACAAGACCTGATATGAGATTCACTGACTATGTAGCCATGTATCGAAACTTTCATAATTGGTTATATATAGCCAAATCTAGAATTATTTAATGCCATATCTAACCAAATTTAATTTATTTAACGTTCACACTGTTTGAACTTTACAGTTATTTTTGCAATTAATGTAATATACTAACACATCAATAATCATTAAAAGCACATCACACATCATTACAATAATTTATGCATTCACACCATATGGATCTGTATTAGTTTTATAGATATATTGACAAAAGGTAAGAGACCTCCTGACCTCAAGTCATTTTTTCCTCTAGTGCCTCCTGAAGGCTATCAATATCTCTCCCAAATAAGTGATTTTTTTTTGTTTTAAAAGTTTTTAAATTATTAGCATTGATTGAAGAATTTAGAATTTAATTTAAAGCTTAGGTCCAAACAATAAACCTTAAATTCATGCAAAATAAATACGGAGTCGATCAACGAAGAGACTCTCTTTACGTGTTTTTTTATAATTATAACTAGTAACTAGGAACCTATGTTAGTTTTTAAACACAAAAATTGATGTGTGATATAAGAGGAGGCATGCCAGGGTGAGAATTTCCTAACCTGTCCGGCTAGTCATGCCCCCAGACAACCCCTTAATGCTCAATTTTTGATACAGAAATCCTAGTTAACGAGTTATCACTGCAGGAACACCAGAATGTAATACCATAGCTAACTTTTAAATTGAATAAGCCGCTATAACCCAAGCTGAGATTTTCCATGGAGAAATATTTAGAAAGGCATTTATCAGGGTATAGACAAAGCATCTAAGCTCCACATGTGATTTTATTACGTCAACACACATATATAAAACCATTGTATACTACAGGCAACACCATATCTAGTCGGATAAACTTTATGAAGATATATCTGGATTTAATATTGCCACATATGGCTGGTGATAGAGATTTCCATGGGCGAGACTCTAGAATTCTCGTTAATTTTTCACACAGTACCGTTTTAAGATATTTATAAGTATAAGTTATAAGTATATATATATATATATATATATATATATATATATATATATATATAATTCTAATAAACATTGAATCACCAAAAGTACTTGTTATGTACTAATTTAATTCCAATAAACATTGAAATTAAAGTTGGCTATTGCTACTAATACAAATTTAATGAATGTAAACTAAAGTCATTTGACAGGTATTTGGTCTTCCGATCATATGTTAGTTTGGTTATTTAAACAGATATTTGAAAGAAACGTCCAAATAAAAAATAATTGAATCGTAAAAAGTGAGGGCTCTGTGGTGTAATGGTAGCACATTCACCCGGCAAGTGAGAAATCAGGGTTCGAGTCCCGGCGAAGCAAGTATTTTTTGTGATTCAATGTTTATTTAAATTAAATTAGGCTGTTGCCACTTATACAAATTGTATATATATATATATAATTTCAATAAACATTTAATCACAAAGATTACTTGCTCCGCCGGGGCATATCTCCTTAACCTTGTCCGAAATACTGAATTCACTATTTATGCTTGTAATTCACCTATTCATAAAACCTGATAAAACCTAAACTAAACATCATAATGGTGCTTAATCATAAATGAGATGCAAGTCATCGTGATCCATTGATACAGGACACGCCGTGCCGGGGAATACAAATGGCTATATTTCACTAAGGACTTTACCTCGATCGCTTCCATTCTGATATTTCATTGCAGCACTGCAGCAGCTGGAGTTGAGAAAGGTAAACCCTACAGACAATTTTTACCATTATTTACTTTAACATTTTTCCAATGAGAAGTAAATGGTGGTTTAGTAAGTAGGAAATATGATGAAAAATATGTGTCATTAGCACTGGTTTAGGAACCAACAAAATAAACGATGTCTTATGTCTTTATGTCTTACATTTTCACCTTTTTGTACCCCAATATCTACTATGTGTCTGAATAAGCACTATGAGTGTTTAATAATAAAACTCAATAAGAAGTGTAATTTGACCTAATAATCCCAACCATGGTTCTTTGTATAAAATGTAATTGGCGATTATTGGTTCGTAAGGTAAAAAGGATTTCGCCCATTTACAGTCATCAAGTACGTTACATGAATAAAATACTACGTTCCGTGGATTGGAACCAATTCTTTTATTCAGGTATTAAAGAATTAATAAACAGTATAACAAATACAGATTAATTTGTTCCAACAGAAGAATAAGATAGATTCAGATTCTTAAAACTGCGTATTGTATTTCTGTAACGTATAACTATGCCAAATATCCAAAATCTTGTTATCACAGCCAATGATCGGGTAAGCTACTCAATCAACTAGGTCCAAGGACCATATATTGTGTTACATAAACTACGAGTATACTACCTATATTCAATATACCGTTCTGTATTAGTCTATTGGAATTGAATGCTGGTCACATAATTCAAGATGCAATTAGTTAAGAGTTAATTGTCCACTAACTTTGGTTCTCTGTCATTTAGTATTAGTATTCATAATTCGCAAAAGTTTCTATACATCTTAAAATTAAAATTAATTTATCAATACGACCTAATTTTTAATATTAGTAGTGAAGTTCCAGAAAAACGTAATAATAAAAAAACAACTTTTTAATGGCTGTCAGGTGTTTTTAGTTGAAACACCATACGGCGTTGCCTCGAGTATTTACCGCGTATAAAAACACTGAGTGTTTGATATTAAAACCCAGTGTCAAACAAAATTTCATTAATATTAGGATTAAAAGTGACCAAGCAAATCTTTGATGTTACACGTTACAACAAATACCATTTTGCACGATAAACACGACCACATTTTAAACTGTGATTTCAGTTTACCATGTACAATACCATTATTTTATTGCTATTTGTTTCCCACCGAATCTATAATTAGATTATGACTAAGAATCTTCCTTTACGTTGAGAGCTCTTTGTGATAATTATAATAATACCCTAAGTTTCCCCATATTATTTTTACTGCAGTATGAAGTTATCAATGAATTTGTATGGCTTAAAAAATGTACATGCATTTGGATTTTTACAATTTACTGCCGAACAATCCAGATGCTCCCAAACCAATTTAGCTAATCGTCATTGAAGCATTGAAGCTTACACTTAGTAGGGTGACAGTTTCACTTTTGTTTGCCAGAAGGTGTAAATATATATTTTTAGTATGATTGTCTATCGTTCTATCTGTCAATAATGAAAGGAGTAATAGCCTTGAAATTATGCATTGAAGTTTAACGAACCCTGTCCTACCTTGTATATTGACGTTATGTTTTAAGTAGCGCTTAATAAGTATTAACGTAAATATTCAACAAGTAAATTATCGTGAAATCGCAATGGCTTAGTGGTTTGAAACTGTAAAATTATAACTGTGTATGAAAAATGTTTTTTATACACAATAAACACAAAAGAACATTGTTATAAATATAAAAATGTTCTTTTTTTAAAGCTAACCATAATAGATTTAAGTTTTTTACAAATGTTTTATAATAAAGATATATCTACATAAGTAGTTTTTAGTAGCAGAAATGTTAGATAAGTCATTAATTGATTATCACCCATTTATAATTCGTTCTATTAAAGGGTTTTTGTTGGTTTTTTAGAAATTTTGTATTGTATTCCATTAGTATTACGACTATAGGACAAAATAAATAATAATTTCTAACACAAAATACTTAAAATTTCAGTGAATTTAATATACAGGTGATTCATGAAGTTCTCCCCCCCACTTCTACAGCACATTTTACTAGTAAAAATAATGAAAAAATGTTATATAAAAATAGGGTCCGAAAACGCTTCGTTAGCGAGTTACAGCTAGCGAAAAGATTTCGCCTGAATTCCTGGATAAAGATTAAAATAAAGCCATACTGAACTTTTGGAAAAGGTTAATTAAGTAAGAAATATCGTGGATTCTTATGTATTTTTACCTGACAAAGCTAATAAAATAGGTTTCAGAACTGTACCTGTAGTAGTTTTTGAGGGATTCAGGGTTAAATGCAAAAGATTATGGCACGAAACAATGTTTTTTTTTTAAGTTTGATGTACAATAACTTTGTTAAATTGGTAATAAATACATAAAATCAACAAACATTAATTGTAGAGAAATTTAATTTTGAGAAAATTGACATAATCAAAGTCTAAAATAAAACAGAAAAAAGTACCAAAAAAATCGATTTTATTCAGTATAATACATTACTAGCTGTAAAGAAATACCGTACGGTATTTAGTTAAAATAAAACAAAAACAAAATGTTTGTTCCTTAATGATGAGATAAATTGAGAAAACAAGATTAACTGTTAAATAAATTTGTTTGTAAATAAAAAAATATCATGTTTTATTACGTTTTTTTTTTTATAAAAATTTACATCAAATGTTCGAAAATAAATTAAGCAAAATTTTTTCATTATTGTTTAATAATCATCGAAATGAAGTTTTTTGTTTTATTAATTTCTAAGTTGGTAACGCACGAACAACAGCTGATTAACAATGGTATTCTGTACTGTTACGTTAGAAACTGTGTATTAGTGGTGTTTTGCAAGCTACAAGCAGGAGATCGGGTTCTGTGAATCGTGTTATTAAATGCAAATTTTTTCTGTGAGTTATAATTCGATTGTTTAATCAGCGAAAAAATGCCTTACTTAATTTACATCAGAGGAATATACGCTGATATGGTTTTTATTTTGGGTTACTGTAATGGTAATGCTAGAGCTGCTGTAGAAGAATATGAACTACGTTACCCTAATAGGAGGATTCCAGATACCAAAAACAATTTTAGGAACTTTTCGTACTCTTCGGGAAACAGGATCACTACCAAGTACTAGAACCAATTATGAACGAGCTGTCCAACTTGATGATGATATTGTTATTAATGCTGTTCATCGCAGTCCCAGGTGTAAGTACAACGACGTATTTATAGGCGGATAGGAGTTTCGCAGTCAACGGTGGTGGAGGTCACTTAATCGAAACAAATTTTATCCGTTTCATAAACAAAAGGTTCAACATCTACAGCTAGGGGATGGTCCGCTTCGCTTGGAGTTTTGCAACTTTTTGAATATTAATAATCAACTCTACAAGCGTATTTTGTTTACGGATGAGGCACAATTCACTCGGGAATGGTGTCAATAACTTGGCACAATGAACACTCATGGGCAGAAGAAAAATCCACATGAGGTAGTGGAACAGAACTTTCAACACCGATTTAGCGTCAATGTCTGGTGTGGCCTTTTGCACAATCGGCTGATTGGACCTTTCATATTACCTGGACGCCTAAATGCTGAGTTCTATTTGCATTTCCTTCAAGAATAGTTGCCGCAGCTGTTAGAGAATGTTCCTTTACATCTCAGACAAAATTTGTACTTCCAGCATGACGGAGCACCTCCCACTTTTTCACGTTGCCGTTTCTGCTTACTTAAATCATCAATTTCCTGGACACTGGATTGGTCGTGGAGGGCCTCACCCTTGGCTACCAAGATCACCAGATCTATCTCCATTGGATTATTGCATCTGGGGATGGATGAAAAGACATTGTATACAAAACAAAAGTGAATTCTCGTGATGAATTAATTGCCCGTATTATGGATTCGGCTGTGCAGATACAGGGAAGTCCTGAAAAATTAAGAAACGCAACAAAAGCAATACACAAACGTGCTGCAAAATGTATTGATAATGATGGCCTCATTTTCGAACATGTATTATAAAAAGGTGCGTACGGTTGGCCCAACCTGATTAATTTTGCTTAAAACTAGTAATGTATTATACTGAATAAAATTCGATTTTTTGGTACTTATTTCTGTTTTATTTTCGACTTAGATTATATCAATTTTTCTCAGAATTAAATTCTCTACAATTAATGTTTATTTTATTTGTTTATTTTATGTATTTATTACCAATTTAACAGAGTTATTGTACATCAAACTTAAAAAAACATTGTTTCGTGCCATCATTTTTTGCATTTAACCCTGAATCCCTCAAAAACTACTACAGGTACAGTTCTGAAACCTATTTTATTAGCTTTTTCAGGTAAAAATACATAAGAAACCACGATATTTCTTACTTAATTAACCTTTCCAAAAGTTCAGTATGGCTTTATTTTACTCTTTACCCAGGAATTCAGGCGAAATCTTTCGCTAGCTGTAACTCGCTAACGAAGCGTTTTTTCGGACCTATGTTTATATAACATTTTTTCATTATTTTTACTAGTACAATGTGCTGTAGAAGTGGGGGGAGAACTTCATGAATCACCCTGTATGTATTGCCATGTTTACGTATAAGCCTTGAGGATCTTGTTACTAAACACGGTGATACAATGCTACTGAGCAAACATGGTGCAATGTTGCTGAGTACAAATAAACATTATAATACCCATTTTTACTCCAAAATTAAGAAATATATGCAAATTTACGTCCATAAAACGTTCAAAAAAGTAATCGGTGAGATTTAATAGACACATTAAAAAAAGTAAAGTAAACATTAGTTTACGTTCACTTGACATATAGGTAGATTATTGCATTTGAAATACATTTATTTTATTTTAAAATGTTTTAATGCGAGCATATTATAAAAAATTTTAATTCATGAATTTATAAAATTAAGTATCAAAGTCAAATAACGGAATAATATTTTATCTTTATCATAACAATAATTTTGTGTGGTATGTTAAAACTGTCTATCAATTTTATACAGAAAATTTTGTAAGGTATACAATACTATTGACCAAAGTTTATGAGGAATTAATGTAGCTTAGGTAAAATATGCACTTGGTGTATGGCATGTTTGACTTGAACTATTTCAATAAAGTCTCCCGTCAGAGCAAACACTCAGGCATAAGAAACTTTGATTGGAGACAGCAAATACCCGATGTAACTGCATCCAGCATTTAACACAGGATAATCCCTGATATATGTTATCTCGACTTACTACACTGATTGTTGTAAAAAGTTTAAATTTTAAATATATAAAATAGGTTTGTATAGATTAAATACTTCAGTAAAAATGAAGTGTAGAAAATGGAAATACTAGATGAAACTGTGTAAAATACTAAATACGTAATCGATTTTAATGTGGAAATGTTTTGTCTTGGCACAAGTATATTGAGATCAATCCAAGAATGTACAGGACTATGTTTAAAATCGCATATGGACTTGTCATGATTGAACAATTCTAAATTGTTAGTCTCTGAATTCTAAATTTGTTAGTGATGTGAGGAAAAGTGTAAAGAACGTATACAAATTAATTTATACTAAAGAGCAGAAAGAAAATATTAGGATTGTGGAACATAAGAATACAGTTATACAGGTATTAAACAATACCTCAAACTTGAGTGTATTTGGGATTGTATAATAGTGTAGTAAATAATGAAAAATTATCATTTAGAAATCTAACAATACAAGCGTATATGAGAAATTTTCAAATTGGTGGAACATGTGATGTTTAATGTTAAAATAATAGCAACTAATTAAAAAAAAGTTGTATCGCCTTTTAGTTAAGCATTAATTTATGATAAATAATAAAAAATATCACCTTTTCTTCACACATTAAGAAAAAAACTTTAAATGCTGCGACATATCTGATTAAAATGGAAAGAAGTTTGGCCTGCTGGTAGCCTAGATAAATAGATCAATTATATAAACTGCAAAAAAAGGGGGGGGAAACATTAGTATTCGAAAATACTGGGAAACTTATGTCGTAACAATTTGTTAGCAATACATAAACTGAAGAGGGATTTTATAACTTACGATAGTTTTAAAACAGTTTATTACTTACCATACCTTTGTTAGACAAACTTTCTTTCTGTGGTAGTAGACATTCAATTTAACCAACTGCTGCTGATCTTTTTATCTCTCTAATAAAGACGTTTTAGAGCCACTGTTATTATTATAGAACTATAATCCAATTAATTTCCCACTGTTAGAATGGTAGGACTGAGAGAAGGGATAATCATATTCTGATGAGATAATGGTATTCTCGCTCTTCTCTAACAAGCAATTACTTCAAGATTATGGTCTACCAGAACGACTAACCATTAAACACACAATTAAACAATAGTTTGAATAAAAGATGGGTTTTAAACGATTTAGAGGATTTTAACCAGTCGGTATTAATTAACAAAAATAATATAATAGTTATAATAATCTTTATTTATCTCTTAACCAGGATTTACAAAAAATACTTATGATAAAGATCCTGTACAATGTGTGAAACATATTCCATCAAACCAAGAATATGAAAGATGTATGGTTAACAGAATACTATTCTATATTAAAAGAGACAATCAAAGAACGATTCCTCCAAAGTGAGCCTTTTCAGAGGATTCTCACATCATAAGTAATGTTGAGCGCAAACATAAATTAAGTTAAAAACGCATGCAAACTTTAGTATAAAGTATAGACATGAAATGAAAGATTGTAATAGTTCAATTAAGCTCCATCAAATGAATAGCTTATAGTATTGACAACATAGTCTATTTACAATCAAAACAAAAAATAAGAGTTGTTCAGAGTCATTTAGGAGTACAATAAAAACACACTAAAGTGCTAAACTAATAACAGCAATTACCAATATTGATACAGAACGCTAACAGGTTGTAAATATTATTTTTTTAAAGTAAGAAATATGCATATAATATAATGGGACATAAATAATTAACGGGAATCATTTTTAAACCGGTATATTAAACATTATATTTACAATATTATCCACCATAGACAACAATATTTTAAGATCTGTACCAAACGAAATAAATTGTTGTGTGATTAGCTTTTAAATAATGCGGAATACGGTTAAAATATCGTGGTCCTAGTAAAGTTATTTTTTAAGTAAAATCAGTTTTTTTCTATTTTCTGAACAAAAAAATCATATTATTCAACTTATTTACTTCAAAATTGTTTGATTATTTTTTTCTTAGAAACCTCCACTTCATACCAATCTACTTTTAGCCCTCGGCTCTCTCTATTAAGAACTTTTACCTAGAGTGTATTTAAGTATTTAAATAAACCACAATATATTACATTTCCAGAGTAAAATGACTGCTATTTTTAAGACTGTCTGATAATTTTATATAATTACTAGTAGTTACCCGTGGTTTTTCACGCGATTTCCTATTGAATAACAGGTACTGTACGTTTTATACACGTACTTTTTAGATGGCTTAATAAACTATCCTGAAAATAATTAATGATCCCTGGAATATATACCAGTTTTCTGATCCATTTCAGATTATTTGGACTGTAAGTTAAGTTCAGAGTGTGACATATTTGTTAAGGGTAATGTTATGATGTGGAAGGTTGCTCTATCGTTTTCAAAAAACAGCCGATTCATCATTTGACTGAACGGGCAATTTAGGCTGAACCGGAATAAATGAGAGCTTTGAAGCGAGACATTGGCGAACATTCGACACAGCGACAAACTGGCTGTTTAATGACAGTGCTGATATTGATGAATAGGTTGTTCTGTTTTTAAAGTATGTTTACACTTTTCGTATACCACGGAACTGCGTAATTAGTTTATAGTATCAATTATCTCCAGCTTTCTACCTACGAAATTTCAGTATCTTCCTTCACTTCACGATATATTTTCATTTAGTGCTATAATCAGATAAAATTCAACTGCGCGAGTTTTCTTTGGAGCTATTCAAACAAAACTCAGTGTCACAAAGTCTGGGATATGCACAAAATAAGGGTTATATGAACATTATTGATAGAATAATAAATATTCCATCTCTAAAGTTCAATGATGTAATTTAATGTATTGAAATTAAAAATATTTCAACTGATGTACAAATACGTTGTATCATAAAGCGAAGTTGTGTGTTTAGAAAGAACCGTGTCCTGTCGACGCAAACACGACGTTAGAAGGATATTTCACTTTATCAGTCAAATTTATACACAGTAGCTAAAACAAGACGGTGAATCAGCCTGTCTCTGGTATGGTCTCTTTATGATATTGAGATAGGATCAATTTCTTTGCAAAAACTCCTACCTCTTTTTTAATAAAAACCTTGTAATAAAAAACCTATTTTCCGGTCCGGTCCAATGGCAGGAAAATATTCTCATTATAATTTCAGAATGCTAGAATGCAAGCAACTTGGATTGCAATATATTAGAACTGTTTGAAGGTAATGAAAACAACTATTCTTGATAAACATAATCCGCAGTATTGCTACAATGGCTAAAATTTTTAAATGGTTATTACATTGAAATAAATTCGAAAAAAAATGTATGTCAAAGTGCAGATCGGAATGAGCTAATTTACATTTCTCATTTCTCATCAAACAGATAATTGTTTAGTTTAGAAAACAACCGAGTTATCATAGTTCTTACTTTCAACACTCTTAAAAGTACTTTTTGTATGACTAATTTTGTAAGATAATTTAAAATACGGGGTTTTCCTGTAAATGTAATAAGATTCATTCAACTTATACACCAAAGAAATGTTATATTTATTTATAAAAGTAAAAGAATTTGTTTGAATGTATTTGAGTGAAAAGTAGTTTTTAGAATCTAAGTTACCTGTTACTTTAATTTTCAAAATTTCTGTAATGAGATTGAATTCGATGAGCATATTTTGTGTAATCAATATCCAGAGGTGAAAACAGAAGTCAGAGACAATGTGTCCAAGAGTCTAGAAGGTGTAGAAAAGATTTAAAGTAATAAGATGATAATTTCCATGCTGAAAGTTGGGGATATTATTGATTAAATACATTTCATGAAAAATTACATGCAATAACAATCAATACTAGTCTTTAATATATAACGTTATTATTCATAATCATATGCAATATATTTATTTTGTGCCATATAGGGGCTATTGCGG
This sequence comes from Homalodisca vitripennis, assembly GCF_021130785.1. Taxonomy (NCBI): domain Eukaryota; kingdom Metazoa; phylum Arthropoda; class Insecta; order Hemiptera; family Cicadellidae; genus Homalodisca; species Homalodisca vitripennis. The sequence continues at coordinate 75,749,375 of NC_060211.1, forward strand.
CCGGGAAAAGCTATGTTGCTAAAGCTATTAATGTTCCTTCATCCAATAATATTCTCGTTTAGGAACAATATTGTGAGACATCCTATTGAAATATAATGTATACTGAACATTGCTAACATTTTCTTTTTTTAATTACAAACTGTTAGGGGTCCATGGAATGAACACGTCAGATCCTAATGAATACACATATTATATAATATTTTAAGAGGCATTAAATAGTAAACAGAGAAAAGCTATCCTGTTCAACCATATGTGTGTGATTGGAATATGTAAAGCATGACAATTCTGTGATTGGAAGTGAGCCGAATTGATTTAGCCATTTACTTCGTCATTTGTCGCTTCATTTGCGTATGCGTTACATTGTTGACCATTGCTCGTTATAGAAAGTTAATACATTGTTTTTTAAACACAGCATTACAGCATCCTTGAATCTTATTTTTTAACTGTTTTTATTTTAGTATGTAGCATTGACATGTCATTTTTAATAATCTATTTGTTGTTATCTATGAGAAATAAAACGTACAATTAAAAAGAAAACTTAAGTAATTTCTTTCTATAATGACCTGCGGACAAATCACCCAAAAGTTATCTTTACATCCCCCCGGCAAACAAAATAGAAGAGTTTTAGTTTAAATATTTATATTTGGTAATAGATTCATAAATTCAAGTTCAAATGCGTCATTTCCTTCTAGAAAAGTGCAAATTGCTACCAAGTAACTATAGGCTATGCTACTCGTCCTCATCAGTCCCTGCAGGTTCTCGTTCTTTAACTTCAAAATTGCGCTTTCTAATTTAGATAATTTCAAAGTATACAATAAAGATTCATTTTACCCACAATATGGTATGAATAATGCTGAATTTGGTTACTTGTACAATCATTTATGCAATAATCCGATATCTTTAAAAGAACCCACTATGTATTCAGTTGTTCTTCAGTTGTGAATTTTACTTTACAAGATATACTTTTTAGTCAAGAATATATGTAAAGAGTCATATATAAGATATGAGCAAGGGTATACAACACTACATAGCAAAATACTTTTCATAGTTCTGTAATGTTCTAAAACACATAAATTACAACATTCTCTCAACTCTATAGAGGCAAACCAGACAAAATTAAACGTACTGGAGGAGTTCGTAATGCCAAACCACTTATTCCGTAACACTGAACACTTGGCCGTGTTATTGTGCCGACTGCACGTCATTGTTTCAAATCATTATGACTCTCATTTATTCCGGATTTCTCTAAATTGGTTGTCTACGACTCTCGTCGGAATCGCAGTTACATTGTAAATTCCACTGTCTTTGCATAAAAAAGCTAATCGGCTCTTATAGTGTGCTGGTCAGTACCCAAATTTGTATTTGTATAAAACAGGATAGGAGTACACCACAACTCCTTGTAAAAATTTACAATTTATTTAGGTATTTATTTACAATACCGTGACCATGGAAAATGGAGTTTTTTCATTGGTTGGGCATTTATAGCCTAGTATTATTATCACAGGTGCATATAAACTGGGGGGAAAGAATATTATTGTATTATATTGATGCCTTTCGGGCATTATTGCGTTAAGGAGCAGGGGCATCACGTGATCTGGGATTCGACTTTTGCAAGCTCGAGTTAATTTTTTTTTTTTCTAAAAGAGCAAGCAGTGCGCAGCACTGCGCTGCGGGCAGGCATCGTTGACAGGATTAACGTACTAGTCAGCATCATTTCAGTAACTTATCACTTACCTTAATGAACATCCAACACAAAGGTGTGCCATTACCACTACTGAACTAGGAGGTTAAGAATAGACACGGAGGAACAATATAGTTCAAAATGGCGTCCCTTCTTTATTTGAGAGAGCCGCGGAGTAATACCAAACTGTCAAATATGGATAGTGCTGCCAGAGGTACTGTCAAAAACAGAGTTTTCAGAGAATTTCAAAAAATCGTAACTCCTTTGATTTTCGTTGCCGACGAATTTTTTTCACTATTGTTTTCAGGAAAAATTGCAGTTTTCAGGAAAAAAAATGAACATACCTTTCCATGGTCACGATATTGTAAATTGTTACCTTTATTTATTATTTTTCTAAAAAATAATAGATGTATTTGAATTATTTTTTTGGGTTTCAGAGAAAATGAAAGACTATAATAAATTAATATTAAGATAGAATAGGCCTACTATACAAGGTTTGTACGAGGTTAGAAAACATGCTAAACGGATGTACTGGAAGCGTCCATCCACTATAGGGCAGTCCCTTCATTATAATGCATGAAAAACAAAACACATCGTCATTTTGCATGATTAATCTTGACTCATGATTCATCATTCAGATGGTCTATTCAATTTCCAATGAACATAAATAATACTATTAACCATCTACCATTATTAATTGAACCAAATACAAAGGTAAGCTAAGATAAAAATGTAATTGAATAAAAAGTAATTTCATATAAAAGCATAATCCCTCGTTGAGGTCATCCACATGTTGTAATGATAGTCGCTAAAGTGCTATCAAATCAAACCACCTAATGAGAAACTAACATATCACTGGCTCATTGGTTGTGCTAACCCTGATTACAGAGACAATATTGTAGTTTTCCTTTTATATCTGCAATTTGTCTGTGTACCTTCCATTTAGTAAATATTGTTTAAGCTTACATAGAAAAGTTTTCTTCTGTTATAATTTCATTTATAAATAGTTTCTAAGCTGTAATCTATCTTATGATACAGTTGATATCCACTTTATCATATAGTTCCTTTTATAAGTAAACGTAATTAATTTCTTTTTATATTCTTCTTTTATTGCATCACAACTACATGTAGTAGTAATTAGAGCGATAAAGGAGATATTAGTTCTGTCTAAAATAATCAATCAAACTTTTAAATGCGTGTATCTACTTTATCGTATACTCCCCTTTTAAGCAGACATAATTATTTCTTTCTATATTCTTCTTTTATTGCATCACAACTGCGTATACTAGTAATTAGTGCGATAAATGAGATATTAGTCCCGTCTAAAATAATCAATCAAACATTTAAATGCGTGTATGCAGGCTGAAAAATATATGTTAATGCACAAATTATTAGTTATCTAAAGTACTGGTGTGCCAACAATGTAAAACAACAAACACTTTACAGCTTAGAGTAGAAAAATAAATATTTAATTTATACTAATAATAATAAATTAAAATTAATTGCTATGTTCTAAATCAATATTGTATTGCTTAAACATTAGATTAAGCCATAATTGTGCAGGATATATCAACCGTAGCTATTAGAGATAATTAGTTATTAGAGATAATGCAATGGTACATCGCTTATAGCGTTCAATATTACGTTACCTACACAGTCAGTTACTGACCGACCGCAATTGTTTCACATAATAGGCTTATAGGTACTTTAAAATTTGCAGTATAAAAATGGCCAGAATTCGTACAGTTTTATGGATTCAGTTGCTGCAGTTTGCTCTAGTTACGTCGTTTACTTGCCTCGTTTCTACCACCACCCACCCATTATTTTCTGATACTTCAGTAAAATAAGTAGTATTCTAATTCTTTGGTACATTGTAGAAAACCATCGGGATTAAAAATAAGACCACTGAGTTCCTGATATATAAATCTTCAATAATTTCACGGGTTGCTCACGCCACCAAGATTATAGCCAAATTATATTGATACACCATTAGACAAGATTAAGTAAATTATGGTGTAGTAAAAATATTATTTAAAATTATTTCTGTATGGTCTTAAATTAAATATACAAAGGAATTTGTATCCATTGTTTGTTTAACTTCGTTTATTATAATGGAAAACTTGAAGTTATAGAAGGATTTTGCAAACTTTTCAATATTAATTGTTGCAATAAAATAATATCTGAGACCTAAATAAGAATTCGTGTAACTCGAAAAGCACACTAGTGCACACTCATTTAAGTCAAAAACAACGAAAATATTCATTTATCTTAAGAAGTATTTTATCTATAGATTGTAAATTTTGCATGAAACTTCAATTCTACTTGAAGAAGAATCAGTTATCTGATGGTGAATATTCACCCATGGACTTTGGCTGAACGTATATAATTTACCCGCTGTAGGGATATAACACATTCTTTTGCAATAACTGTCTATCTGTCCTCTCAGACAGAAATAGGAATGAAATTAGTTGACTTGAAATTTTGCAAGGGACTTCTTGCATAACAGATAGTGTGGAGTAATACTACCCTACTTTATACAAATAAACATTTGGGTACTGACCAGCACACTATAAGAGTCGATTAGTTTTTTTATGCATTGACAGTGGAATTTACATTGTAACTGCGATTCCGTCGAGAGTAGTGAAAAACCAATTTATGAAGATCCGGAATAAATGAGAGTCATAAAGAGTTGAAACAATGACGAGCAGTCGGCACAATAACACAGCCAAGTGTTCGGTGTTACGGAATAAGTGGTTTGGCATTACGGACTCCTCCAGCACTTTTAATTTTGTCTCGTTTGCCTCAAGGGCTGAGAGAATGTTGTAATTTGTGCGTTTTAGAAGATTACAGAACTGCTCTTTCTGTTATCTCGAGCATTTTAAGAAATCAATCCAACTAAATCCACTGTTTTTCTCGAAAGTAAGCGATATTTACACAGCAAAAAAGTATTTTAAGGTTCTTGTTCTCATATAGACATACGGGATCTCGTATACATGGTTTCTGCCAACTCCGAAGTATATAGTTTGAAAGCAAGTTCTGTACTTTCGATTGTAAATACAGTCTGAAGTGTATGCGTCTGCTATTTAGGATTATTTTTTAGAGTAATCGTCTGTTTATATTCTTCTAAAACTCTATAATACGTACTTCCAATTACATTACACTATAAGAAAACAAAACTTTATTAATCACTAGGATGTAGGATTTATTTTTATATCGTCAGCATAAATAAATGTGGATTTATTTTCCATATTATTACAGCCCTAAACTGGAAATATACTACATTTTACAAATATATTAACATTAACGCAAACTTTTGTCAAACATGTCAAATAATAGTCATACCGCTAATATACTTTCGACTTCTAGTAAGTTTTTTTCCGTCATTAATAAGTATTAAAAGCGAGTATTATCCATCATAGGTTAAAGATTACGTACACAGCTCAAACCAAAACGAATATATAACGAAACACATAATTTTTGACAGGTCTATCATAGGCCAGAACATGACGAACTATAACCGAAACGATGTAGTAATGTAATACTATTTGAACTGTTTGACGAAGATGTGCGTTAATATTAATAAAGTTATACTTTATAAAAATCCATGATTCGTACTATATTTGCTTGCAATAAAATCTCAAAAATATAAGTAATTACTAGGACAAATTATTTATTAAGCATAACAATACAACAAAAACAAAGTTACGATAACTATAAAGATAAAGTAATACGGATAAATGGATGTATTTGTAGAGAAAATAACACCTAGATTTACATAAAACATAAAACTCATAATCATAAATAACATTAATTCTTTACGCTCAAAGCTATATATTGTATTTAATGACTGTGCCAAAATGATGAGCCACAAATCTTCATGATCAGGCAGGTCGTCACGTAACCGCATGTTAACATAGTAATGTAATAATACCAACAAATTTACATTGTATGGCTGAAATGAACACGTGAAGATAATAAAAGTGACAATGACTTCGGCTGAATATAACGCTGCAAACTCATTTATTGAAGTTTAAATAAAATCGTAGCAGATAGTAATAAGATCTTCATAACTATGTGATTTTTCTCTTCAAAAGTAAACCTAGAAACAGGTATAATATATATGACTCTCCAACATTTCATCAACCTTAACCACACTCATACCAGAATATATAAAGTTCGTTTGCTTAATTCATATAGTTTTAACAGTTATAGTATGGTACGTTTTGGGATTTTTTAATTATATGATATACAAAATTGTTAATAAAATCATAGTATGAAATAACCTGATTAAAAGGACCTAGCTACATTGCATTATCAACCGATTTCTGTTAGTGGTGAAAGGCATAACACAAATTGAGTGAAGGAAAACAAAGTTTGGAACAAACTACTGAAAAACAAATAGAATCAACTCTCGACACCAGCAACAGCTAGTGAGGTTTACTCTACAATCCACTTCACTGTAAAACATTGCCGCCATTAAACTCTATCCCTTGTCTCTAAATGAAGGCTTTAATGACTTATTCAAGAATTCTACCACCATTTGTATTTTATAGTTCCTTTTTATAGTTACATTTGAGAGTTCAATTTATTTTTATACAATTACAGCAAGTACATATTTTAGAAAAGTATTTGAAATAACAAAAGTAAATGCTAACGTTTTGGATGAATAAAAACGGAAATAAACTTGTTATAATTATAACTTTATCAATATGAGCCTGTATTTTAACGTATTTAACTAAAATGTTTTTCTCGTTGTTATTTATATTTTAATGTGCTTTATTTTGGTGAAAACCACTTATTTAATTCCAAACTTACCGTACTTAAAAGAGCTCGCAGTTTCGTGAAAAATAACTAGAAATTAAACTTTATTTGTATGCTCTCACATGATTCACTCAAACATTTATTATAAGCTTAATTTAAAACTCATTAAATGAAGGTTAAAATTTTAAATTGGTATTCACATTTTAACTTCAATCATTAAGCAAACTTCTTCCTACTCTTTAAATATAACTTCATGATAAAATAATAATATATCTTGCGTCATTACTGTTTATGACAAGACAGAATATCTCCACAGTCTTACTGAATCTATCAGCACTGTTTCTTATTGGCCTGATGAAATTAATTTTCCAGTACTTTTTTATTTGAAAAAAAAACCAATTAGCTCGTCTGCGAAAATTATAAAGGTAAATCTTTGAACTGTGCATAAAATCCTTGTGTGTTGAAATGACTATAGTATGGCGGGATGTGTGTGACGTTTGTGGAACCCATGTGCAACCTGGCTGTATCTAGAACATGCTATCTCATTTTTGCTCAATGAATCAAATGTGCTTCATGTTCATTTTACTAGTTTGGTTGAATTGAGTCCATACTAAATAACGCAATTTATAATTGTTACAAAATACTTTATTAATAATTTTTCTTGTCGTTGACATGTAGCTTGGCTGTCAGAATGAGTTGGTTCAGTAATAAATTTTAACTTGAGGAGATTATTTTAAAGTATTATTATTTTATGGCACTGTAATTAATTAAAAATGAATTAATTAATTTGAGATCCTAATTGTAGCGATCTTGGTTTGATCACCCTGTGCATATTAAACATCACAACTAGAAATATTATACCAAAAACGTATGATAACAGAAATTTATGAGTCTAAAACGGTGCCGAGTTGGCCTCAACACTGCACACGTGTGTGTGTGTGTGTGTGTGTGTGTGTGTGTGTGTGTGTGTGTGTGTGTGTTTGTGTGTGTGTTTGCGTGCGTGCGTGTGCGTGCGTGCCCTTTAGCCGCAGTCGCTCTTTGCTAATATTATAGTGCAAACACAGATGGGACAGGACTATTGTGTTGTGGTTATAATAGATGCACTTTGATAACCAAAGCTACATTCTTTAATTATTCAAACTTTAAACACCAAGTTATAATCAAACACACGTGTATCTTGAATAGGACTCCTAATCTAAACACAGATAGAGTGGGGCTATTGTATTGTAGAAATGGTAGATAAAGTACGATATCCGTCGCTGTACGATGTTTACTGTCTAAGAAGAGAATGAAAATGTATCTTAGGAGTTACAAAGGATAACAAACTTTATGTCATCTGAAAATTAACTACTACTATTCTGTAATAACGTTGAAACTTAACACATCAAGTGACAATCTACAAATGTATACTTGTGCTGATTACTAGCGTTAAAAATGTATTAAACATGACTATTGTAGTGTAGGCATAATTGATACACTTAATTAAATTGAAGTTAGTTCCTCTAGATTGCCTATGAGCGGAGTGAATTACTAACAGTAACTATAGCAATAAACGAGGATCCTTTGTAACCGTATCGTTTAAAGCCTAATTATCTGTTAATTATGCTACTAAAGATAATACATGCTAGAATAATTCTATGATACGTGCCCGGCATAAATTATATCGTACACTGAGAGAATAACAGTTCTTGTCAAAATTTGTATTGTAGGTTTGAAAATAGTTACTATTTTTAAAGCCACTATAATATTTTTGACAAGAATATCCAAATAATCAGTTTTTGATATTAGACTTGCACTCCAAGCAGAAAAAACACTGTAGTAAATGACAGTGGTAAAGATGTATCTAACATTTAATAAAATAAATTATATACATAACGTTGGAAATATTAAATTTGACTTAAGAAATATAAATCTACTCAAAAATCGTAAGAAAGCATTTTCAACAGCAGCATTAAATTATATTTCATATTATAATTAATATTTCTTTACATGTACCAACGTCTGATTCCCTGCGCTGTCTACTAGCGGAATGTTTGACTATGTTAAGGAATTATTAATCATGTTCACCCAGATGTAATACAAATACGCAATATCCGACATTTAAATCGTGTGTGACGTTTTGCAACAACAGAACTTTTCATATGAGTCAATCGTATCATTTGTTGTGCAAAGGTATTTTTTTTATTCCTTTCCTTTCCTCGGTGGCAGGTTCAAAACTTTTGTTTCGGCACAATTTTATCCATTAGTCAGATTATTTTGGACGTGTTCATTTTATAATTTTGTAAATCACATGTATCATGCTAACCATATACTTTATAGCTTAACATCTGATTAATAAGTCTTAAAAACGTTGTTTGTTAATAGTAGCAACACATAATTGTGATGTGACCAAGCTATATACAGTATGAGATTTAAATGTCGTTACCTCATACTGTGTACTGCGTTTATTCAGGTATCGCCTCCGACGCATCGTTTAATAATCAGTACTTCATTTTGAAGGAAACAGGATTTTTCCGGACATTTGCCATCGTTCAGTGAAACGAAAAATCAGTAACACTACGTATCGAGATCTGCAATCTGATCTCTTCTTCAGATAAATAACTAGCCTAATACATAATTACAAACTAGATTAAAATAAAAAAAATCATTCAAAAGCATTGTGGCACGCCTGTCAGAAATCACAACTACCATGTTGTGTGTCAACCTCTCTAAAACATGCACTTAATAAAATACTATACACAACACTAATCATTCAAACTGAACTACAGAATGCAGGTCACAGTACGTCTGCACCCGTCTACTAACCAAGACTGATTCATTTTGGTTAAGATATATTATCTGCCACCGTTTTGAATCCACCATAATGAAAGCAGATACATTGTATTATGTAAAGGTAGTATTGAGATACTCAAATAATAGGCTACCAATTTGAATACCAACGTAGCTAAAGTACCTTGACAGTTTAGTTAATAATTTATAATTATTCCTATTTCAGTGGTCACTTCACATAAACGGGCTGACCGAAATTGTTTTTATTACAAAAAGTACCAAAATGTCAAATAAAGATATTTAAATCTGATTGCGGCATTGTGTTTAGGGCATGAAAATATCAGTGTGTTATAACACCAACTTAACGTTAAAAATTTTGATTTAATTTCAATGTGGCGGATCCAAGAAGATGGCCAAGAATACGAACTTAATACAAATAAATTACTTGATACTCAACACATTATCAGCTCTAGTGGAGTACTTTTAAAACTCACCTTGTAATCAGGTTCATTTAATATAATCACATATCAGCAGTAAACAACAAATTACGCAACTATGAACATTTAAAGAAACCTAGACGGTTCTTAGAAACTGGTAACAATAAGTTTGAGTCTCAAATGAAATATCAAAGGAAAGTTTTTAATCAGTTTAATCCAAACTCAGGCAACCAGAAAACCACACTACACAGATACCGGCTGCGGTTAGGCAAACTACATCCCACATGCCTGTGTAGCTACATTTATATATCGAGCAGGGATCGATGTTGGTCTGATAGAGGATTTCTACTGATTTGCGGTGGCTTACAGTAGTTAAAATGTACTGTTACAATACATTTAAAGTTTATTGTTTAATCAGTATCGCTTTTCCTGTTTGGATATTGAATAATTGAAAATGGGTTTGCGCCATTAGTTCGTATTTCATAAATAGCAAAATTATGTATTATGTTTCGAGCTTCATAGATTATTTTTATATACGAGTCCATTATTCTTCAGAGAAACGAAAAGACGTTGAATACAGGACTAGTGTAAACATTTATTCTTCTGCCTATTATATATTTTTGGCATTATTTTCACGATAGAAACATATCGTTAAAAAATATGTTTTTGTAATTTGTTTGTATGTATATTAGTTGATTAAAAAGTATTAGTATATTAATTGAATCGGTAATTTCAAAACCAAATCAAAAGCTAAAAATACGAAAATAAGTTGTAATCGGATCGTTTAGTGTACAAATCTCCAAGAGTCATAAATAAAAGCAACAACCTTGTTGAGACTGTCACTAATTGAAATTTGCAACTCACAGAATTGTCTAAGGCTCATTTGATTTCATAGATAAGCTTAATGAAACAATGCTGACTGTTAGGACAATATCCACATTAGACGTTGATAAGGTCCTAATTCACTCACTTCATCTTGAAGTGTTATTTTGTAGGTCCTTTAAAGATATTACGAATGAGTAAGATACTTTTCTTTGGGCAGCATAATTGCTCTATTAACATGGTACCATCTCCTGAAGGTATAATAAATGTACTAAAATGTCTTCAGGAAATTTAAAAAAGGACTAAATTGTTACACTTAACAATAAAATAGAAAGTGTTTTATATAAAACACTTAAAAATAAAATTTTTTTAATGTTTTGTAAAAAAACGTATTATGCTGGGAATAAAGAAATTTAAAACATTTTTTCTTTTTCAAATTAAGTGGTCTTCGAGAATTTAAATTCTGTCTGATATAAAAACTCTACAGAAGGTAATTCAGCTAAACTTTTTAAATTATTGTATCCCACCATCATTATTTCTCTATCTTTATTTCTCTATCTCTTATTTAAAACTAATCTTATTTTTCTATTTAAAAATATATTTAGGAATTAGATTGACTTAAAAGAAGCTCTCAAATGGAAAACCTTAGTTAAGGTTTGTTTAATCTGTATTCGTAATGGTGCCTCCGATTTTTTAAATTTATTTGTCCACTCACTGTGTAGTTATCAAAAGATCAAAAAAGTTATTAGTACATTTAATAAAATACCTGTACTATTTATATAAAAGTTATTTTAGGGTGAGAGAATTATCATCATCTATACTCTATTACAGATCTGGTTCTAACATGACAATACGCACATATCTGGAATTAATCAAGACATTGCACATCAATCACCTGCTCATCCCGCTACATCCCAAGCAACCAATGTTAGGATGGCAGATTATGATCATTACTTTTCAAATGACTACCTTTCTGTACAGCACTAGTGTAGCAGAACTATATGTTGAGTTTAGCTCCAGTTCACGCTAACTAAATTGAATCAACCCTTACTGCCACAGCTACATTATGTATAGAGCTAAATGACTTTGTGTTTTTCTTAATTGAAAACATGTTCAATCATTTCATCATTATTAAATTTGTAGAACTGAAGTTATGAGTTATACCACACATGCAATGTACACCGTATTTATTCTGTTAACAATATGATACTCCCAATGTACGGAATTACTAAATTTGTAACAAGTTCAATTTTTTAAAATTATTAAAATAGAATTAAATTGTTGTTTGGTCTATTTTTGTTGAATCAAAAACAAACTAATTTTTAGAAGTGAGAAGTCTAACCGAATATCCAAACACCTGGATAACTTCAGTTGCCGGAATTTGCGGTAGCGTATATTAAGTTTCCAATGAGTGTCAGCAAAGTTTGTTTAATTCAAAACTTTACGAATTTATGATAACCGAACTTCCAGCATACGTTTGGCGCTATATAAAGCTGAATATTTGAAAACGAATTGACGATAAGACACTTCATACCTGTAAGTCATAATATCTAGTAGGAAATTTACTGAACAGCTTAATTATCACATAAATATGTCTTTCTTTATTTATATCGAAATTATAACTAATAACTTAAAGTTTGTTTTTTTATTATTATTAATATTTATAATCTTATTGGAACACTACCTTGAAATAATCTATCATATCTAGTATTTTTATCCTTATCTTTAAACAGAAATTTAGCTATTAAATAATGTATTTTTAGATGTTTTTCAATAACAATTGTATTCTAGAATTAATAAAAAGATAAATATTTCATGGATGTAAGTATTTAGTTTTACATGTTGATTGTTTTTTATATATATATAAAACATATTGTTTTATAAACTTTGTTTATATATATATATATATATATATATATATATAAACAAAGATATTCTAATAATAGATCCGAAACTATTTTTTTTAATGAGATTTACGTAATATTTGATTTCTTTATCGTAGTACTATGTTCCGTTACAACATTTCGATGCAATAATATGATATTTTAGTTTATGATTAATTATTAAAAAGATTAAAATGCACTTCTCACGGATCTCAAGTTTTGACAAGACGGAGTGCCATCGCGTTCACTTCTAGCCCATTGTTTGGATTGTGATTGTTGTTCCATTGCAGTTAAGCTTGAAATTATATATTCTGATGTTTCGTTATGTGAAGAAAAACTGTTTTATTGTTATATTTTACGGATATAGTAAATTAAAATGTGCTTCTTTAAAGCGAGCTCTAATAAGTATAATTCCGTGGTTATTAAATCAGTTTTTCTTAAATTTTGTATACATTTTGCAAGAGAGACTATTTTAAGCACTGCAAATATCTATGTAACCAAAAAACTAAAAATAAAGTCTTGCAGTTACTGTATTGTCGCCAAAATGTTACATAACTCGCTTTATTTGTTTTGCTAAGATTTCAATAATGACAAAAATAATGCCATATGAACTTACCCACCAATCCACCTATTCCTCAACCTTCCTAGCCATCTTTATATGAATAAAGTCTTGATTTCGTTTCTTTAACTCAGTTATTACTAAAGATTCAGTACATTTTCTAATTTTATATATTCCAAAATTCATTATATTACAGCGGTTGTTTAGTATAGTATTTCAGATCCTGTTAAACTGAAGGCCCTTGACAATCATACCTAAGGACCATTTGAATAATATGAGAACAGTACTATACAAAGCTTCTTCTCTTCAGTTTACACATCCCTAATTATATATTATTATACATTCAAGATAGCTTGACGCTCAGCATACATCAAGAGGGTAAATAAATATAACTCGTTATCAATATATCTCTCCTTTATACTACGGGAGATTTGTTTGAGAACTAAAGAGGCAATCCAATAAATACTCATTATCAATATTTAAAATGGTAAATTAAAATCATTTAATTTGAACATTTATTTTTTTAAACTACTGTACTTGAATTCTAAAAGTGATACTATTTAAGAAATTCGGGTTAGCTTAAGATAGTTAAAGTTTGTGTTGTCAAGTTGGCAGAAGTGTTGCTACAAGTCGACAGTTGGCGTCACTTCCAGCCCAGTGCTTCTGATTGTTACTGCCGCTCCTCCCCCTCGTAGGATAACCTCCTGGTATTCTGTTAATGCTTTAAGCTAAAAATAATTTCAAATATATTCCTTTAGCTTTAAAAAATATTAGTAGCATAATATCACACCTTAACAAAATGATAAGTATGGTATAGTGTATAGTGAGTTTATATCAATAGGTTAGTAGGCTAACTATATAACCTATTAGTATTAGTAACTATATATCCTCATAACTATATATTAAGAATTAGGTTGATTTGCCTACTTATTATGTAGTGTAAATGCTTGTATGAATCCATTTTCAACCTCATATTACACTAACTCACCCCAATCCCTTGTAAAAGAGAAGTTGGAAGTTAAATCGTTACCAGATGAATAGTTCATACACAATTACTATCATATAAACATATACTGTTTTATTTCAACAGCTCAACCTACAAACTATTGCTTGTATTATTTTATAACGTTTCAGGTAAGCTTATTGAGAATTAATTTAATTCGCTTTATTATATCTGTGTTTATATCCATTCACTTTACTTAAGTTATATACGAACCAACATCTACCCGTTGACTAAAATAAATTACTAAAACATCTATTTAGAACCATTTTTCAAGACCTACCCATAGTGTTCATCGTTCGTGACATAATTATCTATAGCAATCTCCTTCAATCACGCAGATGCTATACATAAAACAATATTTTTTTACCCCAGTCTTTGCTCGTTTCCAGGCAGTCCACCATAGGCACTTATCCCTAATTTGGAGCATTGAATTATTGCAGGCATCCAATTAAAATATGACAGTTAAAACGTGGTCTTAATACTATTTTAAGAATTTTTTGTTTCAAGTTAAAAATAGTCGAATTGCACCCAAAATGGATACCTGAATAACCTAGATGTAGCCTATAGTTACTTCGATAATTTCAGGACGTGTAACCTAAACCACCGAAACAATTGGTTAGTTGTGGGTATTTCCATATTGAAGATAATTTTATGAAACCCTGCCGTCAATGTAAACACTTTTCATCCTGGATCAATATATGGACAGCAGTAATACGATTGTAAAAATCAATAAAATATCGATTCGGACTCATTTCTTCAAGTCCACCCGAGAAGAATTTTAGTACACATAGTGTTCAACATTCCCGGTATTTCTCTTATTGTTCCTTACACGACTTGACATATTAAAGCTATATTTGGGTACCTATGATGCTCGTTATTCTGGAAGTTCATGGCTTCCAGGATTAACTGTCCAAAGACCCCAATCACAAAGCTGGGCCTCATAGGCCAACCCGGTTTCTTGGATACAGCTAGGTTCTTGTTAATTCAATATTCTGTGGGCTACCCATTCTCTTCATGTCTGCAACACTTCTAGGAACATTTATCTCTAAACCACCTGATCTCTGGAAGTCTCTATTCTTTAAGATTCCTATGCTTATTCCATTCGGCCAAGCACCTATTGTGGCTAGAAGCCTGGATTTATTTCATGTCTAAGAAAACTAAGTACAAACCATTTTGTGCCCTGGAGCTCTACCTACTTATCTCCTAGTCCGTTTTATTATTACAATGAATAAAAAATTATTCTAATAAACCATCCATACCCAGTTTGGTCATATTTTAAGACATTCTTGTTTGTTGTGTTAGTTCAGGATTTGCAATGGTCTCCGCTCTCCTGTTCAGATTGGCATAACAATAAACTAGTCATTAATTTATGGAATGTTTCTTGTTAACTTGGTTACGATCTGTTAGTAATAATGTTACGTAAATTTACATTACATTTAAATTAACCATTGAAATATAACCTCATGCATAAATTTCTATAGTAGTATTATAAATTTACTTTATATCCACTCTGTGGGGCCTAATAAATGAGAAGAGGAAGGTAATGGCTGGACATTGAGATAATGCTGATCCAGCGCTGGTGGATCACAACTTTGCCAAGCTATTATCGCCGAACCCTTAATATCAAAGCGAGGGTTTAATTCAATTTTAGACTAAATTGAATTTTTGGGACATTTTTTAAGAAACGCATTTATTTTAAGATAGTTACATTTATAATTGCGCGCGCGTGTGTGTGTGTGTGTGTTTGTGTGTGTGTGTTTTGAGATGTGTTTTATATTTTCATTAAGATGTAAAACCCACGAAGTTTAAATTAACATAATTTTAATTGGATAAAAAAATATTACTGTTATAAATTTAATTTAATATATTAATTATCGATAGAATAAACCATCTTGCAACTTTTCACTTTTCGGGTCATTTACTACATGTATCAATTATTATCAATATTTAGTACTTTTTAAGATTGCTCTAATGAATATACTCGTATGATTCTTTTTTACAGACCATCTGAAAAACATAGCGCTTTACATAAAACTTCATTTTTTGAATTAATTAACATCATTTAGACCGTGTACAGGTTTTTAAATAACACACGATAACCAAAAGTATTATTTTATAGACGAAACACCTTAATGCTGCATTTCTGTGTCTATCATTCAGTGATTCCTTCCACTGATAAGTAAACATAAAAAATATTATCGAGCTGATAGAAAAGTGTTTGGACTTTACAGCCCAAATTATATAAAACAATAAGTTTTTCCCTCCCCCCCCGCCATTTGAAATAAAAGATGTTCAGGACCTCGTTTGCCTCAAACGGATGAGAAATAACGACGTACATCTCTGTTACCTGTAGCATAAGTATGATATACATACAGTTGAAGTACTTGTAGCAAACTATATTAGATTTACAATATTCATATTAATGATCATTTAAGATTGCATTTACTTATTTTATAAGGTAGGTTTTATCTTATAATTGTTGTAATATTACAATCTATATTGTCTACAATAAATTGAAAATATAGTTTAATCTTCTTATCATGCTTAGTATTCGGTAAATCTGTCTATATTTTTTGCAAATAAAATAAAATCATAACAACTCAATGTGTTATATTTCAAGTTAACATTTGTATGAAGTAATCAATACTCAATACTAATAGTAATCAATTGGGAGTGTCGATGGCCGAGCGGTCTAAGTCGTTGGACTTTGGGTCTGAGTTAAAGATAACGCAAGTTCAAATCCTGTCCGCACTTTTTATCAGTACCATTGATCTTGTACTGTATCGACTCTCTCCCCCTTATTCTGTTTGATAAGATCCTCGCACAGGCCTGTGGCCCATGAGGACGGACGGAATAAGACTTAAAAGGGGATCGGCCTCTCCTTTTTTTAAAAAAGAAAAAATAAAAAAAAAGAATTGCACAAATCCTAAATAGGTATGTATATTATCTTGATCAGGGCAATAAGGCAAATTTAAGTTTCCTATCCGAAACATCATTCATTTGAACCAGAAATGCTCCTACACGCGTAAAACTTAATATATTTGTTAGTCCCTAAACATTTGATCGTCTAACCATGAACACTGAAATAAAATGTAGGCTAAGTGATCGTATGCCCACTTACGTTAGACAAATATCGTAGGCGATCACCATATTGTATTATAATTACTTTTACTAAGTAGGCTACGGACTTCTTTGATTTTGGAAATTGTGAATCCTTAAAAATTTTTAAATAGATTTTGTTTAACATACCTTCCATTTATCTTTCTAAACTTAATTGAACAGTTTAAGTTCAAAAGTAATGGGTTTTAGACTTCCCACGAAGTTAGGCGTGTGCATATTGTTCAAAGATAATTTCAGTTTGTTTAATTAACTTTTAGGAAGTAGTTTATGTGAAAATTGGAAGAAGTGGATTTTCTCCGCTTAGAATGATTTTTGCAGTAGAACCAATCAGCTTACACAAACATAAAAAATGTCATTCATTAGATAAAACAAAACAAACGGAGAAATTTTAAACCAAACATTCCAGCTTTTTGACTGTGAACTGTAAAATTGCAAACAGTAATATTATTAATTTTGATTACATGTATTTCCTGAATTTAAACAAATTTAATTTTTAAATAAGGTTATAAAACTGCAAATTATATTTTAATAAAAGGTATGCATTTTCTCGAAAGCTATTATGAAAATGCAGTATCTGTATAAATATATATATATATATATATATATATTTAACATATCTTTGAAATTTTATGAACATATTTCAAACCAAATTTGCTTTGGGTAGTACAAAGTGTGCTCAAATTGAACTCTTTTACGTAACATAATAAATAGATATTTATTTGATTACCTAATTGTAAGCCATCGATAATTTGAATATAACTAAATTGATGAGAATACAAACAAAACTTATTTCTTGACTGGACACCTTTAAATATAACTTGTATTCAATTAGTGAATACGGGACACTACTGATTCAGCCTAGTCCTTATAAAATTGTATGTCCTGTCATTCAGCTGGCTAGAGTTAATTAATCTAGCTCGAGGTTGTATATCACTATCTAATGACAATTTCTGACCACCTTACTATAATATTGATTTGAATTCCTCTCTACATTCATTTAACTTACACAAAAACAATTATTTATCTACGTCCTTCTCCTAGTGATTATAGGAAAAACAGATATGTTACTATAGTAGATATTTACACATTAACGATATAGTGTTATTTTTGGTTCCTGTTACCTAATATTTTCTATTCATTTACGTTTATTGTAGAACGGATGAGATACCCTATCTGGTTTACATACGAGTACAACTAATATACTTTTTTGATGCAAAGCTGAATTGCACTCACCAGAAAAGTCTTTTAATTAATCGCTTATTTAATGCCTGACATCATATGTCACGTACACAACAAATTTCCAATTTTTTGATGCGTTTAATGTTATTATTTGCACTCCTACCTTGTTGATATTCAGCGTTATTTAATTTATAAACTACCTTACTAATCATTTGCATTGGTCACATAAACAAATTTATATTGGAAACAGCCAAATATCTTTGTAAAATAACTCATAGCTGTATTAATATTTACCACAATAATTGTGAAGAATACATTGATGTTTGCAAAAAAACATTGCCAATCACGATACAATTAACAAGTACCCGATATGTTTAATCAAGCTTAATTTTTTTCACATTAACTTTTCCATTCAATTGCAATGCTCTGATATTTATTAACCTATAAACCAATAAGTTGTAATATTCTTACACACGATGTGGACATGGTTAGAATGTCATGAAGAAATTATCAAATAACTTATTACAGATAAGTATATTAATTGTTATACATTAGAATTATCCTAAGAGTAATAATTTATTCCGTTTTCACAGCGAAACTATTAAAACTACTAATATGGTGCTTGTAGCAAAAAGGTGAAAATACCCTATATCACGTGATATGATATGAACATTTTCCAAACGTGTCTTTAGTATAAACAAACAATATCGTTTTATAATGATATTACAAAGCTTCTCTCACCTAAAATATAGGCGACATGCGCAAGATTAAAGTCCAGGTCAGCCTGATGTCTAGGGAAGAAGAGTTAGAGTGAGGGGTTAGTGGCTGAACATTGAGATAGGGTTGATTTTTCGCCGACTGATCACAGCTTCCTTGGTCATCACTTTACCCCTTGATAACATATTTTTGTCCTGTATAGAAATAATGTTCTTATTTGAATTTCAAGTGATACGTTTTGTTGTAATTATTTGAAATCGCAAAAAACAAAAATTATAATTATCATTTATAATTGCATTATTTTTGTGCAGTACCCACAAGCAATATTCATATGAATACAAGGTCAAGCAAAACACATGTAAATATAGAAGAGTAGTTATTCGTTTAATTGAATAGATAAATTAAAAAACAATTTGAATAGTAGGATTGCATAACTGAAATCCACCTTTTTTCTATGTGTTTCTCAAGTACAATAATTCTTGGACTTTCTCCATTAACTTTTATTGTGTTACTAAGTGTTCTTCCACTCAGCTCTCAGTCCAAATACTGTATCAAGAATCATTTCATATAATCTTGGTTGATACTGTATCAACCGAGATTATTATGATGATTTTCTCAACATTATATTATTTCTTAGGTACAATTGTTTCCCTTTTAAGGTTTTGTAAGTTTGGTTTAGTTTAGATTAAGGTTGTGAAATATTATAATATATTATGAGCAAGGGTTGCTGTGAGAGGATTTAATAATAGGTTAGATTGGCAGTGCAACACCCTCAAATGAACCAACACATATTTTATTTGTGACAACATCCCATTAAATTGATTAAAATTTTAATTAACAATTGATAACGTCAACCAACATATTAAGCACGAATTTTAATACCTTAATACTTTGAAGACATGTTTAATGTTAAATTATTCATTACAATTTATTTTAATTTAATTCACTATAACATTTACTAGTAATTTTGTAGTTTTGCAATAAATATGAGTTCATGGACTAACGTGAGAAACTTTCTTTTAAAATATCTAAACATTTACATAAATTAACATTTTCGAAATTGTGAACATTTCTTTTCATTATATTGGGTACAGGTACCTTGAAATTGTAAATGATTAATGAACCCTGATATATATATTACTAAGATCCTAAAATTACTTACATTTTATTGCACTTGACACTTATTACGCCTAAAGATATTTTTCCCGCACACGAACACAAGCACTGGCACTCCCGAACTTCCTTTTTCGAAATCCCGTCCTCGACTTCCTCCTCTCCTCCTTGTTCTTCAGTTTTGATGTTGTTCTCCCGCCAGCTCTCCATGACCACGCCTATGCCCAATCTCTCCATCATAATTGGTGAGTACCAATTTTTCATATCAGCATGGCTGTCCCTTACATCGTCGCACGGTTTTTAGAAATAAGCATTTCCGCTGCTAAACAAGCATTTCCTGTTTGTTCATCATCGGTGTCTGGGCGGATGTGCGTATCCACTTACATCCGGAGGATGTTTGTATCGAATTGTAATACAAGACTTACTTTCCAGCAACTATCTGTCCATTGTTTCTATGAATTTTATTTTACTAATAATTACGTATGTCTTACACCCTCAACTAATAAATAAATAAAGTATTACTAAAGTTAAGAAAGTGTTTGAATATATTGTTTTTCTCTTTATTAACAAATTGTAATTGGTGTGAATAAGGATAGACTTGACGATCTAAGAGTTTAATTTTATGTGAGATTTGAATTATAAGCCATCAATCTGCATTGACAAAAATAATATTTTATTCTTGTATGACATCAAAACTACACCTTAATTAATGCAAATGTCTTTTCTTGGTTGTTCATATGGTACCAGAAATTCTACCTGATCATATATTTATACAACATATGTTCAGACAAACTTTGCCATCCTAACTCCCAATATTTGGTGTCGGGTAGCTGTAACTATACCACGAATACCGGTTCTTAATATCTTGTACTTTTACAGGATTTAAAGTTAATTAAATCAGCACGATTCTTTAATCAAATATAACGCATGACCTGTAAGCCACCGCCAATCAATACCCACTGCCTATATCAGACTAACTTCGATACCTGCCCAATATACAAATGTAGCTACAGTCAATACAGGCATGTGGGATGTAGTTGACTAACCACAACCAGCGTTTGTGTGGTGTGGTTTTGTGGTTCCTGAGTTTGGGTTACACTGATTAAAATCTTTCATCCGAATTCTACATATTGCTAGTTTCAAAATTAGAATATTGTACAATCTGATTTATTTGAGACTCAAAATTATTTTTAGCTTTTAGGAGTCGTCTCTGATATTTTGTTTTTATTTTTGGTTTAATGATTGTCTGTCACCCTTGTTTGAAAATTAAATATTTATAGTTTTATTATTTTAAAATACTTAAGTTTTGTATTAGGATACGTAGTTGCTACTGATTATGGATATGCTGCTCAGATACAAAATTCTCACATCTATGTCCTAATTATTAATTAACAGGTTCAAATCAGTCTGAAAATTCTTTGAAAATCGTTTTTCACCTCTGACCATATTTAAATCAATTTGTTATTTGATTTCATGCTCAACGCATCCCTCTTAGACTCAGGCCTCGGCTCTAAACAGCTATTGACCATTTGATATCGTGCTCAGATTTTTTTACACATATACACAATTAATTTGTGACTCGTTCTCTTTGGCTTGCAACCTAAAAGCTTTACGGGAAGCAGAATATTTTGATACTGATATTTTATAAAATGCTATTATTATCTATATATAATGGATAAATATAGTCAAAATAAACTGTTACAATATATGTCAAATGTATTTTTAATCAGTATACCTTTATCTGTATGGATATTGAATTCTTACACAATGGGTTTGCGCTACTGGTTCAACCTGTATTTCATAAATACCTAAATTATATACTTAATACTCCTTGGACAAATATTTTTTGGCTTATCAGACAACTTTTATATATTTATATTGTTCTTATTCAAAGAAACAAGGAGAAATTCAAATTGTATACAGGACTAGTTAAACATTTATTAAACCTTATTATAGTATACCTGCTATGTTTCAATAATTAGTTCAATAATTCCTTCAAAATTAATTACATCTATTATTTTTAATACCTAGCAAAAGCAATAAAATATATTATATCTTAAAAGTAACAGAATCCTTTAGAGAAGACATCTGCCAATAGTCATGAATAAAAGCGATTCACTTGTTGAGGCACATGCTATTTAAAACTACAACAGAGAGAATTTTCTCAAGTTAATTTTTGTTTAAATCAATGTTATACTGATGTGAAAATCATCACTTCTTATAATTTTATTTATTTCTGTGTTTAGTTACGCTTAACAAAGTACTACTGTCTGTTAGAACCAAGAACAGTAGCATATTCACTCATTTTGTTTTAAAGTGTTAATTTTAAAAGCCAAAAGAAGATATACTGACTAAGATACTTTTCATTGGCAGATTAATTACTTTATTAAACTGATCATTTATGCAGTTAAAGGTTTGCAGTAAATCCATTTTAAATGGAATGTCAACACGTCTCCATCTCCCCAAATTAGGGATGTTCTCGAGAAATTACAGAAAGGGATAAAGTATTAAACTTAACAATGCAATAGAAAGATCCTTTTACCATATGAATCATACTGAGAATAAAGAAAGCAAACACACTCTGCTAATTATTGTCATGTCAGAATATTAACCGCCGTTTGGAATGAAAACTAATAACATTGCAATAGATCTACGCAGGACAATTCAGAATTTTAAAATAATTACATCCTACCATCATTTTTTCTCGATATCTTTGTTTTAATATTAATTAATGTTGGTGCCACAAACTTTGTTTATTTATTGATTCACTCACTAGGAACTTAAAAAAACCTTTAACAGTCAATTTAATGCAAACTAATAAATGTAACATTATATAGGTATTATTTATATTATATAATAAATCTTCATTAATGGTGAATATTTGTCATCGTCTAATTATTTCTAGAACTAGTTCTAACATTGCAATACGCACTGATCTGGAATTAATCAAAACATTGCACAGAAATCTCGT
Organism: Homalodisca vitripennis; assembly: GCF_021130785.1. Lineage (NCBI taxonomy): Eukaryota > Metazoa > Arthropoda > Insecta > Hemiptera > Cicadellidae > Homalodisca > Homalodisca vitripennis. The sequence goes on from NC_060211.1 coordinate 75,772,390, forward strand.
GATCATCCCGCTATATTCCAATCAACCGATGTTTGAATGACTGAATAATGATATTGTTTTTTCAATTACTATCTTACTGTTCATCATAACTGAATATGTTTGTGTTTTCATATGTAAGTAACATTTTTTCAATCGTTGTCGTTATAATTTACAAGTAATTAGAATAAATGAAGGGTTGAATTTATTCAAACTTGTTTGGAACGGATTTATTTTGTTAAAATGCAAACTATTTTTGTACGTAGTTAATACTTTTTTATGTAGGGCAATTTTGTTACAAGTTTTGCTTGAATCAAAATAAATGAACTATTATTTAGAACTATTATTTTGAAGACGTGTAGCCTAATTTCCTAACACCTGGGATAACATATGTTTTCTGGAATTTGTGGTCGCGTAGAAGATTGTTTCCAGTGAGTGTCAGCAAAGTTTGTTAACCTCAAAACTTTACGGATTTATTAAAACCGAACTTTAAGCCTAAGTTTAGCGCAATATACACCTGAATATTTGCAAATGAATTGACAATACGATATTTCATAACTAGAAAACCATAATATCTCTTAAGGTAAGATACTGAACTCAGCTTATTTATCTCATAATGGTGTCCAACATTATGTATATCAAAATAATAAGCAAACATTTAAAGTTATTCCTTAAATAAAATTTGTACTATAAATAATCATCCTTTGGAACACAACCTTGAAATATCTTATAAATAACTTGTAATAAGAAATTATCATACATTAATACTACTTTCTCATATCTAGCATTTTAAGATCCTTACCCTTATAATAATATTTGTATTCTGGAATTAATAGGAAGCTAATCGTTTAATGAAATACATAATATTATAGCATTATAATATTATACCCAGTAATTGTAGTAACATTAATAAATTAGAGTGTTTAGTGTTTTTACACAAGATATATATTTGGAAGCATATTATTATAATACTTTTGAATCTCGGAAGGATCCCACACTATTTCAAAAGTTAATAATTATACATTATTAACTTATAAAGGTTGATTGATATTACATAATATTAGAATGTTTTCAAGGAACTGTTTTCAGTTGATGTATTGTCCTTAAAATGTATCTTTATACTTAAAAGTTCCTACATAAAGTACGATATTTTATTTTATTTTTTTAATTATACAAGTTGCATTAAATCAATTCAACTATAGTACAAGCTACTATAATTAAAATCCAAAAACACGATATTCAACTTAGCAAGACCCATGTCATTTTTCATTTCCAGTCCACTGATCTTGATTGATTGTTTTTTCTTTGCATTTTAGCTTGAAATTATTTTTTTCTGATGTGTTCTTTTATGGAGAAAAACGTTTTTAGTTTGACACAAAATTACAAATATGTTTCCTTAAAGCCATGCATAGGCCTAATAAATACAATTTGATTGTTATTAAAGTTATTTTGCTCAAATTCTTTTGTAGTGACTATCTTAAGCACTGTAAACATCTCTTAACTAACAATCAATTTATTATAAGTCTAACCTTATAATCTTGCAATTACTAGATTTTCGCACAAATATTGTACATAACTCGGTTTTATTGTTTTACTATTTTATTTCTTTTTTAAGTTTGACCAATGACGAAATTTCTCTGTGAACACATTGAAAGTCAAATAACCCACTAATCTACCTATTCATTAATCTTCCTTACCATCTTTATCAGAAGATAATCATGAAATATTTTCATTAACTCAGTTATTACTATAGATTCAGTACATTTGCTAATTTTAGATATTCCAAAGTGTAACATGTTACAATCGTCGTTCATTGGAGTAGGTCTGAGCCTGTTAAATTGCAGGTCTTCAAATAACATACCTAAATAGCATTTAAATATGTTAATAGATCAATACAGGGCATCTTCGTTCATTTTATACATCATGAATAGTATATTCATCCATAACTCGACGCACAACATACCACAAAGGTATAATAAATATAATTCATGATCAATTTACCTCTCTTTTATGCAACAAATTATTTTAGTAAAGTCATTCAAACAATCAATTGATTGTATAGGATATAGACGTTGCAAACACTCAAGTCTGTCTGCCTCTGGTTGTGTGTGTGTGTGTGTGTGTGTGTGTGTGTGTGTGTGTGTGTGTGTGTGTGTGTGTGTGTGTGTGTGTGTGTGTGTGTGTGTGTGTGTGTGTGTGTGTGTGTGTGTGTGTGTGTGTGTGTGTGTGTGTGTGTGTGTGTGTGTGTGTGTGTGTGTGTGTGTGTGTGTGTGTGTGTGTGTGTGTGTGTGTGTGTGTGTGTGTGTGTGTGTGTGTGTGTGTGTGTGTGTGTGTGTACACGTATGCGTGAGGGTGGAGGAGAGAGTAATAGGGTGAGGGGGGGGTTATACCATTATTGATATTGTTCTCTCATCTCATTTGTATTTTAACTAACTTTGTTTCATGTATTATTTATTGATTTTCCCCTTTATCCTTGCATTGGATAATAATTGTAGTTAAATTGTTATGTTTTCATTGAGATTTATTATTGTTGTATTTCATAGGATTACTTCTATTACTGATATTTTGAAAATTATATTACTTGTTGTTGAATTGTTTTAGTACATAATTAATTATCGTTGTTTTTTTCTTTAACTATAAATTATTATGCATACTGTTTTTTATGTTTCTTTTTTACTTAGCTTTACAGTTATTGCAGTATAGCTTAACTCTCGGGCTGTTTGTGTTACTTATATTTGGACTATATTGCGTTATTCAGTTATAAAAAGTGCCAATACTAATGTTGATATTATATTTTGGATCATGTAAATATTGTATTTTAACTTATTTTGTAAATGGATTATCGTTGAAATGAATAAATAAATAATTAGCACTATAAATATTTTAAATGTTACATTAAAATTAATTTCAATTTAAACGCTTAATTTGGTACATTATTTTAATTAAAGAAATGATACTATTTTCTAAATTGGAGTTTGCTAAAGATAGGTAATTTGATGTTTGTCAAGTTGGCAGAAGTGTAACTACAAGTCAGCAGTTAGCACCAATCGTCACTTCCAGCCCAGTGCTTCTGATTGTTACTGCCCCTCCTTCCTCTCATGGGAAAACTATAATGCTTTAGGAGACAAATAATTTGAAAATATCCCTTTAACTTTCCATACGTCTCTAGACTACTAACATAATATCGCACCTTAACAAAATGTCAAAAAATTAACGTTTCATAATTTCATAGAAATAGTTTATTAATGGCCTAATTTATGATATATTAAGGATTGGTTGTATTGTGTAGTAGTATATGTGGTTTAAATGCTTTTATTATACATTTTACAGGCTCGTATTAGGCTATCTTAAGCCAGTATCTTATAAAAATGAGGTGAAATCTGTACCAAATAGGTAGGTCGTATACGCGTACAATCATGTAAGCATTTCATTTCAACAGTAACTCCTATAAATAGTTTTACAAATTATATTTTTATGTTTCAGGTGAGCTTATTGAGAATTTGAGCAGTGAGTATATTTGCTTTGATTCTCTTTATTATAGCTTAGTTTAAAACCATAAACAATTTAAGATTTTAAAGTGAACTAACAGTTTGATATTTTTATAATATGCACATTAATAGTATATGTACTAGTATATAATATTCAATAAAATAATTCATACATTTTTATTAAGAAATATTTAGTAAGCTAATGATGATTTGAGAATATTTGTAAGGAAGTGGGCTGAAACTGTATTTCTATAAGTACCTCATCATGTTATCAAAAGAAGATGATGGTCGGCAAGTTCTTTTAAAAGAAATGAAAGAACGTAGAGAAAAGGAGGGGTTCTTCCACTTGTCAAACTCAACTCAGGAGAAGTACGTCGATGCACATAAAACTCGATTAGTCTTGAGAATCCCCGGTTCAATTGAATAACTTTAAAATGATGTATAAATTAGCTTTAAATTTTGAAGCAATTATTATTTAAGTTAAAATTATTTGTAATGCCATATAATGTTTTAATGGTAATGTTTTAAAATAAATGTTATATAAAAGTAATACATTATATACAATAAGTTATACGAGTATATTACTATTAGTTACTGGTTATTATGATGGACTATTATATGATGATTAAATACCGAAACACCAGTCTATAAATAAAATAATTTAAAAAAAGGGCTTTAGTACCATTCATTATACTAATACCTATAAGTAGTACATCGATATAAAAATCTTATCATGTAGTTTCAATTTACTTGCAATAGATATTTAATATACAACAGTCAGAATCAATTAAATACATCAGGGTAACAAGTTTGTAGAAAATATGTTTTGGAGAATATAGTTTAATGACAGTTTACACCTTGAATCTGTGCCAACAGAATGTAACAAGAGGTACGAAGACTTTTCATGGAGGTTTTAGTTGAGTTTTATTTAGTTTCGTATATAATAGATGCTTTTAATAGTTCTGTAAAAACATAGTCGAGATTGCACCCAAAATGGGTAACAGAGTAACATACATGCAGCCTCTAGGTACTCCGATATTTGTGGAACGCGTCACCAATACAATTGTAATAATCAGTTTAATTATTGCTATTCCCATCTTGAAGAAACATTTTGTTTATGAAACCCCGTCGTCATTATAGACCTTTTCATCTGGAGCAATATATGATCAACAAGCATAATGTCACTTACAGTTCTCGATATGTGAAAGCTATATTTGGGTATATATGAGACTCCTTTCTCTAGCAAATCCTAAACTCTGGGATGCTCGATATTCTGGAAGCTCACGGCATGTTAACCAGGTTATAGAATTTTCTAGTGCTCTGGATATAGCTAGGCTCTGGGAATTTGAATGCAGTGGGCTACCCATCCTCTAAATGCCTCCAGATTCTAGGAACATTAGTCACTAAACCACTTTGTCTCTGGAAGTCTCTATACTTTGGGATTCCCAAACTTATTCCCTACAAACAGAAGCATACAAAGTACTATTTTGGCTAAAAATCTTGATTTTTTTTTATGTCTAAAATAATTGAGTAGACATCTTTGTGTATCCTGGAACTCAACTCACTTACTTCTTAGTGCATTGTATAATTATTGAGAATCACAATTTATTCCCAAAAACCATCCAAATCAAGTTTAATCAAATTTCAAGAAACCCATGTTTGTTGTATTTGTTTAGTGTTTAGTGTTTAGTGTTTAGCCTGAGGCAGTGAGGCTCTGCTCTCCTGATTCAGATTGGCATCAATAATTACCTAAGCATAAATTTATGGAATTTCTCTTGTTAAATTTTGTTATAATTTCTTAATAATTGCACGTGTTAACTTTAATTTATATTACACTTTAATTAACAAAATAAAATGTACTCAAACAAATAGAGTTTGTGGGCTGAAACTGATGGTACTTAAGTGTAGTGTAGTGTAGTGTAGTGTATAAGTGTAGTGTTTATCAATTAGTTTCCTAATCATTCATTCTGGACAAAGCCACTTGTTTCTTGCAAATAAATATATTTTTAGAGTTATTCGAGCAGGTTTTAAAGTAACTGATTAAGTTAAAAAAAAAACAATGAAACATCCGAGTTGTGTCTCCGTTTCCCACCTACCTGACAGTTTCATTTGTCTAGGGATTGTTTGCGGCAAGATGGAGTCTGTTTCGGGATAAAATGAATTGATGTTTTTACTGTATATCCTAGTACACAAGACACTATTTCATTGCACAACCAGTTCTACAAAATAAGCTACAAATTACAGTCATTGTAAAATTCTGATTTAAGCATTAAATATATTATATTAATAGGACGATTATAAATTTGCCTAAATGTTATGATGAATTTAATTACAGTTTACTTTCTATCAAACCCGTGCTGCTTAATAGATGAGAAGAGAAGGGTAATGACTGGACATTGCGATAATGCTGATCCAGCGTTGGTGGATCACAACTTTGCCATGCTATTATCGCCGAACTCTTATTATCTACAAGAGTTTCCTTTATTACATTTTGGCCATTACGTCTTTACACTTTTCTTATATTATATAGTTGTTTGCTTTTAATATTTTTTAACTCTTAACTCAAAATCAGAACATATGAAGTTTAGATAAAAATCAGTAAAGGTGTATTTTTCGTTTCAAGTTTTTTCAAGAAATAAATTAATTTTAAATGCAATAGATTTATATATAGTGATTTTTTTTAGAAAACATGAAACTATTCTAATTTTTGGACCAAAGCGCGCAAAGGGACATTCAACTTTTTATTTGGTTTATTGCAATATGATTACGGAATACAAATCACCCAAACTGTTATGAGATGTTTGTTTTTTATTTCCAGGAAGGATTCAAACTTTCCTTGTGACGGCCGATAATATTAAAACTTTATATATTACTCTGAAACTATTTTATTTCTGAAAAAAGTCTGTTTTATGCAGACTTACTCCTAATGGTAGATAATTATGGCGAGTTCGTACGCCGTTTTATTTTTTTAATTCAGTAGTTACGGGTTTAAATTTAATGTAGTGTTTATCAATTAGTTTCCTAATCATTCATTCTGGACAAAGCCACTTGTTTCTTGCAAATAAATATATTTTTAGAGTTATTCGAGCAGGTTTTAAAGTAACTGATTAAGTTAAAAAAAACAATGAAACATCCGAGTTGTGTCTCCGTTTCCCGCCTACCTGACAGTTTCATTTGTCTAGGGATTGTTTGCGGCAAGATGGAGTCTGTTTCGGGATAAAATGAATTGATGTTTTTACTGTATATCCTAGTAGACAAGACGCTATTTCATTGCACAACCAGTTCTACAAAATAAGCTACAAATTACAGTCATTGTAAAATTCTGATTTAAGCATTAAATATATTATAGCAGCATTACGGAGTAAAATTAAATGTTATAAATACACATTACACTTTGGTAGAAATCGGTGAGCAGTTTTATTAAAGCTATAAGTACCATTTAATATGTTGCTTTACAGCTATTCCGAACTAGATATACACTAAAGATTAAAATATGTGTGTTCTTCATACATCTCCCCATGGAGTAGAGTCTGATCTTCTCTCCATAAGCAGATAGTATTCTTAATATGCTAGGGTAATAATCCTTTAAGCGTGCAGAATAGGTCCTTGAGGTAAAGGTTTTATAGCTATATAAATGCTTAGGTGACAATAGTATGCAACGGTTATCGCAAGATAACAGGATCAAGCAACGTCGAGCGTGGCTGCTGCTTGGATTGGTGACCGCTGAGCGATCCTGTCCTTGCAAGCAGCCCGCCTTCCCGGCCATTAGTGGTGGTTCGGAAGTCACCCTTAAGCCGTTTGTCCCCAGGTTAAGAGAGGGCTTATTAGCCCTAACTTCGCCTGGTAAAATATGACTACTTTACTGTACTTTACTTTATTTTATGCCCTTGAAACAAGGTGAAGAACTAATGGTATATTGGAATGACTTCCTTACACTATTATTTTCGATGAAATTGTTAATTGTAAACATTTCCAGGTCATTTTGAGTAAGAATTTATAATTTCAATATAAACAAAAAAGCAATATTTCCGATTCGGATTATAAATAAAACTATAGGATTTATTTGCCTTTATCTATCTGACAGTAATCTACTATTTCTTGTGGTTTTTGTTGCGCCACAATGTAATAGTTGATTTTGTCTTTTTCTTTAGTACTTTATTTTAATTACTTCTTCCTGATCCAATAATACACAAGTAGTAGAACTTAGCATTATACGGATAAAAGGGATTTTATAATTTGTGCATTCAGAAAATATTAACTTACTGTTTTATTGGTTCAGTTTAAACTTTAAGTACTTTATGAGCTTATTCCTGTACTCTCTTATTCCAACCGCTGGGGGCTACGCCCCAAGGCTATGGCACTGGTGTATTGGCAAAATTTGGAGATAAGCTAAAGTAGTTGATTAGTTTCATGTGATGGTTAGGTTTGCCAGCGAGTTATTATACCGTTTTTAATGATTTTTTTTGTTTCTTTTGTAATTTAACAAATGTTTCCATAATCTGTATGAATAAAATAAAACTGTAGCTCTGGAATGTTTTTTTCACTTTACAAATACAGAATTACCTATATGAAAGCCCGATTTCCTCCTTACCGTTTCAACCTCAAATATACTTGGGACAAAGACATTTGTTAGCATCTTATGAAATAGAACTGATAAAAAGTGTTTCAGTAACTGACAGGATTTTAACATGTACTATGCTTTATTCACAGTCAAGTCTTAGACCGTACATTTACTTGCTCTCAAATATGAGTGAATTTATCTAAAATTTATGCTTTGTTAAACAGTAAAATACATTTTCTTGAGAATATATCTTTACGGTTAACAAATGAGAAGCAATACTTTTTTGAGGGTTTTGTTTGTATTTTGATCAATTTTCTTATTTCTTAAAATTTGGAGCTCTGGAGTATTAAAGGATGTTTCCTGTGAATTAGGTATTTTCACATGTTTGGCATTTTTGACTGTTGAAAATGTATAGTTTTTTAGATTATAAAGTTAAACTACATCGTTCATTAGTTATAATTGCTTAACTGAAAGCGCGAATCGGGATTTCTACACCTTTCACGCAGACTTTCAAGATTTATGGTGATAATGGGAAAGGATACTTAACTTTTTATTTATAACTAGAATAGACTTAGGAAGTAGTATTATATCATTCTTAATCCAATATAGTCTATTGTGTAATTTTACTGACTATTTTTACGTATAGATATTATAAAATAAGTCTATTTATATTCTTTTTAAGTATTTCTCACTCTGAAGCAACACTGAATATTTTCTCGACAAAGTGTACGAAGTAAATTGATTCAGTGGAATAAAAACATAATGAAATGTCGGAATTGTGTTTCGGTTTTCTACTCACCTGACAGTTCATTTGTCAAGGGACTTCGTCAGACACTCCGCCTCGCTTCATGCTGCGTGATCCTCTCTGTTTTAACGCTTCTTTACATAAACGAGTCTATGGAATCTTCAATGAAGCAAAGATTATATTTAGTAAGATTTGTCCCAAAATAAACAGCAATGAAATTGTGTCATTTAATTTACATAACTATACCAACATGAACCAGTAAAAAAAGGTTAGACTCGAGTAATAACATGTTCCATACAACCCCGGTTCAGTGCGAGGCAACACTTATCACTTATTTCATCGTCTTGATAAAGAGGGTTTGTTTCACGTTGTTTATAAACATGGTTATTTTTTACTTGTGTTGGATGATGTAACTGATGGATCATCACTAAAAACATTCTATTTCAACAATATTTATTTCCTGTAGACAGATACACAGAAAGCCGTCAAACAAAAAAGTTGACATGAAAATGCAGTGTAATAATGCACAACCCATTCTTGTAAAATGAAGTTTCATGCAAAATGTAAGGTCTTCGTATGAAATTTTTCTCAAGATATCTTGCGACATGATACATTAGTCAGATGTTTCTTCATTAAATTGGGTTTTATATCAGGTTTTTATTTGTTTAAACAATAAAGGTTTACACATCAAGTCGCTATAACATTATGTACGTATTAGTATATTTAGGCTACATGTGTAAATAATCACATTAATGAATCTCTTATTGAGTTTGTTTACACATTTATTTACTTATCTATTTTCTCGTTGCTATCATGGTTACCTATAAAACCATTGTACAGCTATGTGTTAATGCTCAACCAAATCTCATGGAGTGACATGAACAATCACCAAACTCAGTGTTCCTCATATAAAATTGAAACTTCATGCACAATTTGAAGTCTATAGGTTAGTTCTTTTTTGAGATACCGTTCGACAGGTTTGTGTAACGTACAGCGATATATATATATATATATATATATATATATATATATATATATACATTTCAAAATGTAGTGGAATTTCGTTTCCGCTCTTCACGCATTAGATACATTTATTTTATTTCGTTTCGTAAATAATTCTGTAATTTGGTTATTGTACACTTAAAAGCTCCCGTAAACAGCGTGTAAGTACTCATACCAACCATATTAATAACACATCCCTTGAAAATTTAAGCAGTGTTGGTGTTTCATACACTCATTACAACAAAACTCCAGGCAGGTGTGTCAATGTAACAGTTATTGCAGGATCACTGTCAGTGTAGCCAACCGTAAACAGGAATATGAACCTTGTATCAATATTGGCCTGTTTATCATAGCACATATTTGTAACCATTCCTTTTTATCGAGTCAAAGTTTGATGTGGTTTTTATAAAATTAAACATTGCGTTTATTAAATGTAAGTTAAAAAGACACTAATAAAGGTCAATAGTGTTTTATGCATTCTGTGTTATTATACACAAATAGAATTATATCACACACTTTGTTATTACAGGTTTCGTCATTATAAATGGATCGGCATCTCTCTCTCTCTCTCATTCAAGTTGTAGAAATGCTAAACAGACATATTTCAGTAGATCGTCAAACATTATAAACATGAGAAAAGCATCATCACTCGCTTTTTAAAAACCCCAAAACACACAAAGATTTGTTTAATAAAACCCGATATCATTAATAATCCTCTGGAATACAATTAATCATTCAGTAATAGCAAACTATAGAGACTTAATCATTTTTTATGATCGTACATTCTAATTATCTTCCTGATACTTAAAAATCGATCTCTTCCCAAAGACTCAGATGTGTGCATATTTTTCATGGATCATTAGTCAGAATCATTGTTTTTTAATTGAATTTACAGCATTTTTAATTGAGCATAATTGACAAAAGGTAATTTTTCAACACCTCTAATTCGACGCTTTTTGCTATCATCTAACCATCTTAAACAAAAATAAAATATTTCATTCGGTAGAAAGTAACGAATTTCATACGGTCATATGAAAGTAAGAATTTCATACGGTAGAAAAACAGAAGAATTTATCTTCTCTTGCGTGTGTACTTATTCTCTCAGCAGTTCTGCAACAGCTTATATTTCTGTTTCGTTTAATAATTTCTATCATAAAATTTGTTTTTAAGAATAGAAAAATACAATTAGTTTTCACTCTCTTTGATCAAAAACTAGGTATAGAAATATAATATCATTGTTGTTTTGTTACGATTAATTGATTGTGAAGAGAGAATAAACGTTTCATTTTATTTCAAATAATATGAAACAAATGGGGGGAACTCTTAAACAACACATACCATCATGGTGGCTGTTGCCTTTAAAATTACAAACAGTGATATACTTCGACTAATAGTATTGTATTTTCTGAACTGAAGGAAATTTAATATTGTAATAAGATGATAAAGATAGCTGTAAATTATATTAGAGTAAAAAGAATGGATTATCCGAAATCATCTACAAAAATGCAGTATTTTTTACAAATGAAAAATAATTATATATATATATATATATATATATATATATATATATATATTTATTTATGTTCTTTAAAACTCAACGAACCTTTTTGAATCCATATTTGAGTTAACTGCTAAAAGCGTGTTAAAGTTCAACTCTTTTATATAAAATAATATATTAATTTTTTTATAGTTTACTTCGATTGATCTATCGATAATTGAAATACAACTATATTTAGTTACAGAACAGCCTTAATATAACGTGTGATAGCGTTTATTCAGTGAATACAAAATCCCGCTGATTCAATCTACTCCTTATAAAATTGTATGTGCAATCATTCAGCAGTTAATTATTAATCTAGGCCAAAGTTGTTTATCACCATATATAATGGTAACATCTGACATTATTCATTACTATAATATTGATTTAAATTCATCTCTACATCCATTTATGTCTAACTAAAATCAAATATTGATGCAATACCTTCAACTAATACCTGTAGGAAAATAAATAGTGCTATAGACCTAGCTATATCTAACTCTCACTCTAACTCCCAAGTATGACTAGGCCATTCACAACCGAAGATTCACAACCTACTAGGCCTTGGAAGAAGATGACAACTGACACCGTACCATATATGGAATCTAGATGTATCTTCACATTGGAGCTTTTACGGAGTCATGGTCCTTTGAACCTTACTAAGCATCGCGTAATGTTACTTCCATTATTTAAAAACTGGAAATTATTAATAATTAGAAACCCTATCAGTAAAGCCAACCAGATATATTAAACAAATCAGAGTTGATAATTTAAATGAAATATCCAATATCATTATGCAACGGTTAATAGAACATTAGTAATAATTATTATTTTAAATAGCATGTATTTACAAGGTGAAAAACAATTGCATACATTTAAAGATTAATTTGACCAAGATACCTGAATTTTTATGTTTCGTTTACATTAAATATTTATCTATAAGTAATTGAATTATATAAAAAATATACGATTACTATTTACATATTCCTATTGTTGATTGAATTGAGCACGATATAAAAAATCATTTTACTGGCCGTAAAGTAATGATATATATATATATATATATATATATATATATATATATATATATATATAACTGAATTAGTTTTCAATTGCTGTTCTTACGGTAAAATGCTCACACGGTTTTATACTGGTTAATATTAGTTAATTAATAGCATTTAATTGTGATTTGCAAGGAATGTTCACTCCCGGCAGGATTTTCTCCAATGTGGGGTGCTTGCGAATCCATACCGGTGACCTGAGGAGTGGAGTGCGTTAACATTATAGCATTGTTTATTTCAAAATCACTAAATCATTAATTTATCGAATTTTAATTAACTATGATTCCTTTAAATTTGAAATTCTGGTGTTGTATCTATTTATTTGCTCACTAAATAAATCTAAACTATTATGTTTCGATCGCTAATTTACAAATGAAATTGACAACTTTAAATTTCATTTACCATTTTTTCTCAGATATATCGGTTGTAACTAGTATTGAAAGCTACTATAGAACGAGATATATCATTGCAAGCCTGGCCATTTGGGTTTATTATTTATTAATAGTGTAAACATATCTAAATCAACAATTTTGATATTAGTTTTATCGCTAATCATCTATACCAATATGAAGTTTAAACAATATAGCTCAGCTCTAAGTGCATTAACAACAGTCCTTTTGCTACTAACAAGGCTTGCAATTATATGTCTCGTGCTATAGTAGTTATTACTAGTAAGAATGTACGAGTTACAAACAATAATAATCGATTGAAAACATCAATTTTAGTAGAGTTACAAAAATGCCAAAGTGAAAAAATGTAATCCTTGAATCTCTTGAGTTCTTTTAAAGCGGTGCACGTAATAAGATAGCCCTACTTCAAACCTTTCCAGTTTGTCATTCTTACCTGACCTTTCAGGCATTATCTAGCTTATCTTGTAAAAACAATTTTCTAAACAAAATGAATCTTTTTATATTTTATAAATGAATTGAGAGTTTATATTTTGATCTAAGATCCAAGAATTTAATTTTATTATAGATATATTCATACTTTAATCAATCAGACTAACTCTTTATTTTAATTAAAAAAACAAGTATATCCTCAACTCCATCTTTCTAGATTATTCAGAGATAGGATAAAGGTGACGGTGAGTGAGGGAGGGAATTTTAACTTTAATATATATGTATTGTCCTCTCACTCGACACTGCAAAACGTCACAGTTGGCTCTCTTTGTTGGCTTCAGGACGCTTTCTAAAGGATGCTCTCAAGGTTTATTAAAAATATCTAAGAGCTAATTCCCTCTTCTTACTTTCGTGTATTTTCGCTGCTCTAAATCCGGTTTGTACATTTCGTTCTAGGTGTATCTGGACGATACTTTTTAAGTGCTAGATAATATGGATATTGCCGATTGTATGAAAACTGTGGAGATTATACTTGAAGTGGGCCGGCACTGGTAACCATTTTACTAACTAAAACTTAAAATGTTACTGTAATTTTACATGAAGGCCAATACGAACAAATTTTTAAAATCAAACCCAGAGTAATCCGTGGTTATTTTTAAAATTATGCTTAAAAACACATATATTTTTTTCAAAAAAGGTGTTGTTATTTCCAGAAACATACTAAAATTTTGAGTTACTATTTCCTTTCCACCAAAACTATCAGAGCTAATGGTACCAAATTTGTATTGGATTTTTTGGAACTTATGACTATGGTATGACCTACAACCAGCATTGTAAGGTAATTATAATTATATTTTTGATTTTATTAACAAAGAATACAACAAAATTAAAGTAAAAATGTTTAATTAATAAAAAAGATCGATTTTTTAAGAAATGTTTAGTTTTGTCTTTTATATTATATTAAAAAAACAGGCATGACTTATTCTAAGTTCAATGTGAAAATTTGGTATAAATTGAATTTAACTTAAATTTAGAGTAACGTTTTAGTCTGGAAAATGTATACGAGTATTGTACCCACCCCCTTAATTTTACGTATTGATTTGTGTAATTAACAAGGTATATGTTTAATTTGTAACCAAAAATCTAGATTGAATGTTAATTAGCCACATAAAATAGAGTGGCTAAATAGTCTTTTATCAAAATACACTAAACACAAGTAAAGTGTCACTAAAAGTACACGCTTATCTATCAACATAAAAACAAGTCTGACATATTTTTATCCACAATTTATTTAAAATATATATAGTTTTAAAGAATGAGTTATTTACACAAAATTAAACAAACTGTTTTGCAATTTTTCAGGCATATATAAAACTAAAAAGTGGATTGTTGTTATAGATGTAATAACACAATTGCATTGAATCTTAATTGGAATAATGTGAACTTGATACTGAAGACGACGAAACTATATCAAGATTTTTAGGTAACAAAATTAATTATCGGCTGTTGTATTTTATTTATGTCATGTTTTTAAATTGAATGGCATATTAACAAAAAAAAGGTAAACACAAATAAGGTGTATTGCTCAGTTGCAGAAATATTGTTATAACGAGATGTTTTTCTTTATTTCACTTCAATTTATAATATTAAAGGTTTGTAGTAAATAGAAATGTTATTTACTACTGCTAGTTGCTGTAAAAATGTAATTCATATGTTTTTCCATGCGTTGTCATTTTATAAGTATCAAGCTTTTAAAAACTTTGTAAAAATATTCTCTTAATGAATTGCACTTTCTCCTTTTTACCGCCTTCAAACTCTATCAATTATAACCTATTCATTCAAAGAAACCCAAGAGCTTACCTTTGACCTACTCGTAACATCTGTGCTTTCATTCATTCATCTCGTTAGTGTTAATTAATCTAACTCTGAGTTAGTTATGGAAGCTTAGACGGTTGAATACTTTTTTGGGCTTCTTTATTTTGTTATTGAACAAATTATCTTTCCAAGCAGACGTAATAAAAAGAAATTAAATAAATAAACAAACTCCTAGAATCTGTCTCTGTTTCATTACAATATAATGGTTAAACAAACAGTTAAAGTAAATTATACAAAAATGTGGCAAAACCTTTATTCTTTTCACACATGAGAAATATATTTTAGTTTATAAAAGTACAGGGTGTAACGTAATAACGTCATACGAGGATTTTTATGCAAGTTTCATAATTACTTATTGTTACTTCTATTCATTAAATGTGTTAATACTTATTAGAATTTGTCAGAAATACAAAGTTTTATTTTTTCAGACAAAATATATTTTATTTACACACTATATCAAATTAAAAATTATAAATTTGGTGCATTTAAAGCAAACCATTTGTATCTGAAGATGTTTATAAATTAGATTCACATATATTGTTCAAACAATGTTAAACAATAAATACCATGTTTATAGAGTGACACTTTGTTATAAATATTTTACTTGTATTCATTGTTTTATTTTTTATATTAATAGCGACGATACGGTTTGTAAAATTCTGCTAGCTAACGAATCTGTTAACAGTCTGAATAAAGCAAATTGAATAATTAATTTGTTATTTAGCACAGTCGTTTTCATAAACATACATTTTTTCTAAAAACTTAAAATTTATAATTATAAAATAAGACACTGCAATAAGCTAAAACGCTATTAGTAATCACTCACACCGCCTAAACTTGATCTAAATCGATGAATCGTGTTAAAATAAACGCCTACACGCACCGCACGCATGGTCGTTTTCTCACCGATGCACGAACGGTTGAGATTTACAAAAGCATCTTTATCAAATATATCTAAGAATGCTAAAATTTAATTTATGAGTTCTATAACCACTTAATACAATAATATGTTGCATAATGTTACTACTAAAATAAGTTATGGTATTGCTTTTGTCCAAGATTGATCATTTACAGCGGAAATGAACATTAGGCCCATTAACATGCAGTTTAGCCCTTCAAGAGCCGATGTTAACCATAATTTAAAATAAACTATTCATCCAATACTATAACCACAACAAGGAAATACTATATAATGTCAAGGAAAATACAACTGTTATGTTTTAGTCCTCAGTGTTACTAATCATTAGCAGTGATCGCATAAACAAATGTTTATTGAAAACAGTCAATATTATTCTAAAACAACTCATAGCTTTATTAATATTTACCACAGTTGTATTCTTTACATTCTCGATGTTTACAAACTAAACAATTTCAATCATGATACAGCGCACAAGTACTCACTGTGTTTATTTAAGCTTAATTTGTTTCACATTATAACTTAACCATTAAATTGTAATATTCTTCAAATTAACCTATTAACCTTTTCACTAACAAATTGCAGTATTCTCGCACGCGTTCTAGTTATAATTAAATTTTAAGTAAGAAATTATTTATTAATTTGTTGCAAATAATTGGTAATTAATTGTTATAAATTTGAATTATGCTATAAGTAATAGCGTAGTCTATTTTTAATAACAAACAAACAAAAGTAATATATGGTGTTTGGAGACAAACTGAATAGAGCTCTATCGAGTGGTATGATGTGGATAATTTCCAAACTTGATTTTAACGTAGAAAAATTATATATATATATATATATATATATATTTTAAATTTGATATTACCAACATTTTGTTCGGTTATACATTAAGGTTCTCTCATCTAAATTACGGATGGGTGACCTGCACAAGTTAAAGGAAAGTACAGCCTGATTTTATAACATATTTAGTAAAACGATTTTTAATTTTTTTTTTAGTAGTACCTACAAGTAATATTTCAGAAAATTCAGAACCAAGGAAAACACTTGTAGAAATAGACAAGTACATTTTAGTTTATTTATAGAAAAATTTTAATAGTATGATTGTATAGTTGAAATTTACATTTTTGTAATGTGTTTATATCGTCGAATTTTTGGACTTTCCTCGTTAATCTATACTGTGTTACTAAATTCTTCCATTGAGTTCTCAGTCAATATTACAGCATAATCTGAGATTATTGGATTATTAAATCTCCAATCTTTATATTATTTAAGTTATGTCTAAATAAGGTATTACTAATGTTAACAATGTACTTGAATGTTCTGTTTAGTTCTCTATATTATCAAATTCTTATTAATACGAAGATCAATTGACTAGACTATCTAAGGATCTAATTTTTATGGGCTTTTAACTACAAGCCAACCAATCTGCATTGACATATACAATTTTGTTGTACGCGAAACATTCACCCCTAAATTAACTGTGGTGTATTGTCGTGGTATTGTTGTGAGCTATCGTACCCATACATCCTATAAGACATTTATACAACTTGTTACCTAAACACCAAAATATCTGGTGTTAGAGTAGCTGTGCTACATCACTATACCACGAGTACCTTGTGTTGTAACTTGTTTAATTTTGATATTTTAATTCTTTTGATATATTAGATAACTTGATAATTTTCACTTAATCAAAATAGTTTTTCTATTTGAAAATAACTTTCAGTGTATTAAAAATGTTGAACTGAACGCAACTCAGGAACACAAATTCTGCTCTAATCTCATGGTATCGTTCAAATGTATATTGTTTAAGCAGATGGCGTATTTCGCTCCTACCAGCTAAAATTACAATTTTCTAATTTTCTGAGTAGGCGCAACTTTTTAATAGTATTTTCGGACCACAAATTAAAAATTTATATAGATTTTACAATTTATTTAGAGGGATTCAACATAACAGCTGTTGAAATCTCTCCTGGTTCATGGCATTACTGCTCATACTACCAACGCGCTACTGGCTAAAACTTTTCCGTCAATTCACAATCAGAATATGAATTTGTAGTTCTAGAGTAGTTCTAGCTGTTACACGTTCTGTTAAACTTACGAAGTTGACAAGGGTATTGTTACAAGATGGTGCCATCAAATACTTCCAGCCCACTGTTCTTGGTTTTTATTGTTGTTCCATTCATTGCTTTTAAGGTATTCATTGTTTATTAGGTATATTGTAATTATAGACCTATAGCTATATTGCCAACCATCGAAAAAATATTTGAAAGGTATGTCTCGAATTATATGAATAAATATTTAAAAGAAAACAACGTGTTGAACCCCAACCAGTATGGGTTCCAAAAAAATAAATCAACTGAACACGCTTTAAAATCATTTGCAAACAAAGTAAATGGTTTTATGAATAGTAGAAGCCATGCACTCGCCTTATTCATCGATTTAAGTAAAGCATTTGATACAATTGAACACAAAGAACTGTTAAAATCACTTGAAGGAATAGGTATAAGAGGAATATTTTTAAGTTGGTTTGAATCATATTTAAGAAACAGAAAATTTACTGTGAAAGTTGAAAATGAATATAGTGAATTGAAAACCATAACATTAGGCAAGGTAGTTTACTTGGACCAATAATGTTTTTGATTTATTTAAATAGTTTATTTGAGCTGATAACAGACTGCACAAGTTTAGCCTATGCTGATGATATAGTAATTATAAGTGAACATAGACAATTAGGCAGTGCAACTGAGAAACTAAATAGAGATTTTAAAATTTTAACTAAATGGGCATGATAAAAAAAAACTTATTATAAACGGACAGAAGACAGCCATGATGCATTTTTGCCCCCAGAACATGTCAGCCAATGAAGAAATTATTGTTAAGTTACATGGTTGTGACTGTCTACATAGATCTAATATTAACATTAATTGTGACTGTGATAATATAAGGCTAGTGGATAGATTCAAATACTTGGGACTGACTCCAGACAGGAAAATGATATTTAATGAACACATTTATGATCTTCATAAAAGGTTGAATCCTTGTGTTGCTGCTATATGTATGTTGAGTGATAAAGTTACCAATAATAAGGTAAAGATGGTTGCATATCAATCGCTGGTGGAATCCAACATTAGATATGGTATTGGTATTTGGGGTGCAGCTGCTACATCCCATTTAAACATTATAAAAAATTTGCAAAATAGGTGTTTGATAAGACTATTTGGAAACAATGAAATGGTTAAAACTTTAATGAATCCCAAACGGTTATATATATACAGAAATATTATGGATAATTTTAATTAAAATGAACACAAAATAAAAAGGACAAGGATTTTCAACACACGACTCACCACAAAATATTCTATACCGAGAATGGCCACAAAGTTTGGTGAGAGGTTACCCGAGTTTTACTTATATTCCATATTATTTTAACTTACTTCCAGATGAAATTGAAAGCTTGAGAAACTTCAGGGTTTTTAGAGAGGCAGTGCAAAGATGGATTACTACAACACACACTGAGCTGACTACTTAGCTTAGACTACATCTAGCTAGACTAACATCTAAACACACACACACACACACACACACACACACACACACACACACACACACACACACACACACACATGCACATGCACAGACAAATGAAGTGAATGAGTGGGTAAATTTTAGTTACTTCTTTGATCAACCAGATTTTGTTAAAAACTAGGATGTATATAATGTTAAATATTTATTGTTATTGTTGTTGTTTGATATTTCGTTGTTATTTATTGATATTTTTGTTATTTTTGTTGAATGTTTAGAGATTTTTTGCTTATATTTAACTATTTATAGAATGCTATTTGTTGATGGGCAATATTTTATATATTTTGTTTATATATCCAGTTATATAATTTATTATCTATTTATACTCTGAATAATGTATGTATTATCCCCTTAATGCTATATAAAATGCCAATATTTAAAAATCTGGAGTTATAGAAGCACCACAGCCACACAAAGAGCAATATAACATTTTCTTGTAAAAGCATGAACTAAACTGATCAAAACAAATAATTGATGAAACTGTAATTTTGTATCTTCCTTTTTTAAACTTTCATTATGGACCTCACCGATGTCATGTTGACTTGGTGGGGTCATGATTATGTAAAATTTTGTGTTACAAAATTAATAAAAAAATTCCAAATTGTTTTTTTTTTTTGTCAAAGTAGTTTTTAGTTCGGCGATTAACACATATAATATTCTTAAACACGTTTTTTTAAAGCTTATAGTGATTAATGCAATTTTGTAATATTGTTTAAGCATAGTATTTCATAACTGTACACATATCTAGATTATTTAGATAACATTTACTAGTTTAAAAAATACAATTTTGTTGATAGTAATTTAATTTAAAATAGCTGTTTATTGTATTTCAAGAAACTCAACCATTTCATGCTAAGACAAGTTTAGTTCACTTATCCATCTTAAGTTTATTCTTCTTATTATACTTTTACCTCTTTGTGACCTATTTATTAGTATATAACAAAAAATAAATGTGATTTCAGATTTCTTAGTCTTTTATATTACAGCCGTTGTTAATTGAATGTAGTGATTATTATTTGATATTTATTGTGCTATAAAAAATAATGCTTATTAAATATTTCTTACCATGTACCATCCAACATCATTAACTTTAAAATTAAATATAATTTAATAAAATTGTATGTTTTAATTTTTTTTCTTAAAAAGTTTTAAAAGATTTCTAAACCAAAATTCGATCAACCACCTAGCATGATGCATTTAAATTGGTTTCAACTTATAAGTTGGTTTTTCTAAATATTTCAGTTCGAGAAGCAATGCCGTTTAAGATATTTGATTTGCTTTGTATATGTTTGTGTTGTCAAGTTGGCAAAAGTGTAACTACAAGTCAGCAGTTGGTACCATCTGTCACTTCCAGCCCAGTGCTTCTGATTGTTACTGCCGCTCATCTTTCCTTGGGAGGAGACAGTGTTAACGTTGGTATTCTGTTGGTGTTTTATATAACAAATGGTTTTGTTTGTTTATAAAACATAGATTCGTTTAAGACTGTAACTCTGCAATCTGCAGTATAATTTACATATCAAATTTGTAGTTTGTTCTGAATATCCTTTTAGCTAATAGACCAAATTAATAGACCAAATAAAACTATAAAGAATTACAGACAATTTTTTAACAATAAGCACTTTTTAATACATATTTAATTGAAACACAGTGTAATGTTGTCCTGAGACCACATTTTTTTCTCTTAGGACAAGATGCATATAAATTGCACTTAGTCCTGTAAGAACCTTTGCGCTGCTTCCGGAGTGATAGGATATTCAGGATGGGTAAGGTTAGGGAGTAGGGGCCGCCTCCTATCGAGATCCATGAGGAAGAATTAGGAAAGTCATCCCGGAAGAATGGGAGGCCAGCTCTGAATCGGGCCTCTCCAGTCAAAGTAGGCAGGGGGTGGCACACCCTTGTTGAGGTTAACAAGAACCTCTGAGGTAAGGGTACAAACCCCACCAACTCCAACAGTCATTTTCCACAGTAGACTAGACCTATCGAATCGCCCATGAATCCCAGAATCTCAACATTTGCGGTTAGTGATGTGCCGCTACTGGACATCCATAAGGTTGTCCAGATTGAAGTGGCACATCGGTTCAACTGTGGTGGGTTCAACTGGTAGGTATAGACCAGCCAGAAGTGATCCCCGCTGGGTCCTGAGACTACATTACCAACAACTATAAATTTTATATATCAATTAGAACTTATTATCATATTTTATTGAATTCACATTCAATTTAAAAAAAATCAATAGTGTGATTTCTATTGAGATATAACTATGAAACCGCCGGAATCGAGGAACATCTAATTTGTCACTATATAAACTTCCATACAAATATAAATAATAAAATATATTTAAAGGTTCGATATGGCAAAGTATTGTGAAATTATGTTTTTATTTGATTTATTATTATTAATATTATTACATACTACTATACAATAGATACTATCTATTAGAATACTTAAGCTAAAGAAATAAATAGATACTCCAGTTTTGTTTTCTTACAAATATTAGTGAATATCTTCTTTCAGTTTTATGTTGGATGGTTATTTATAATAAATTTGGTTAAAGTAAAAAAACAATCTAATTTATAATTTTGGTGGTTCCGGTGCAAATATTGGAAAATGAATTCGGAATTGAGAATTTACACTTAAGTTAGATTATAGTTAAAGTAAGATTTCAATGATAATGCGTCATCTAGAACAGCAGGACCTTTACTCAGAGGGTGAGTGATAGAGGGATATTGATTATGATTCAACCATTATAACAACTGCGAGTGTCCGACAACCTTTTCTAGACGACAAATTTTCCGGAAGATAAACAGTGCTGTCGCAGCCAATTACACTTCAACAAAACAACAATTGAGCAAATGGGACAGTTTTCCCATCACCGTCCGTCCCACATTCCAATAGAATACCCAACAACACTGGAAACTGGAAGTAAATTTTAGTAAACTAGAACTGGATTTTAGAACAAAAGAAACAAAGCTTATCTTGCTATTTATTCTAGAAACCTGCCACCAGCTTTGAAAACCCAGGAACTGCCAATGGTGGGGTCCTGCCGGAGGCAGGTTATCATAGAGGATTAAAGTTTTCACTCTCTAGTGGTACGATTTGTGGTGGAGATCTAAGTTAAATAATGTATTAAAGTTTAAAGTATACTTAACTTATAGTCTTGGTACTGTTTTAGTTTTGACTAAACTCACATTAGTAATTTAACATCAACGTATAGTATATTAGCGATGAATTGAAATAAAAGTATTATTATTATTGGCTGAGCTTCAGTGAAGCCTATGACTCGAAAGAATAAAAAATACAACTTCTGTCTAACTCTCTGTCAGTCCGCACTATATAATGAAAACGAAGTGATCTATAGAGTTAAAATATTACATGAAGCTTCATTTCTATGTGAGCTATACTGAGTTCGATGATGACGCATCTCACTCTTAGGGAATTAGCTGAGCGTTAGCGAATAAGTTTTACATTTGTCTTGTAGGTAACCATGAAGGCAGCTACAAAATAGAATATCAAATAAAGTTTGAAACAAAATGGTACCAACATATGAGATTTTATCTTATTTTTTTAAACCAACAGTTTTTTTAATAATCTTTAAATAGATGTTGTTTAATAGGGGAAAGTCATTGTTAAAAATCGGCAACAATAGAGCGCATTATTGCATTTTAATACTCTTCCTAGCTTACTGAAACGTTTATTTAACACTAACAAAAGCTTTATGTTGCAATATATTCTGAGAAAACTTTAATCCGTATATTTTTCATTTCAGGTAAAACTTTCTTTCTACATAGGTAAGAATGTTTTTAGGGTGGTCTATATGCAACAATGGTGGTCAATATATTTTCTGATTGTATGTTTGTCTACTTGCCCGCAGAACATCTCGAGAATAAAATAAACTATAGATATAATAAATAAACTTTTCACAAATAGCTGCCAAATAGGGAGGATGATAGCAAAACCGTAAGGAATTGAATTTGATTAGTTCCTATTAATATTAAAAGATAGGAGTTAGTTCCACCACTTGTAGCATATCAGGCTTCGCTGAGGTTACGACAACCTTTAAATTCTTAGCTAGTTTCATACTCTAGATAGGAGACAGACAATCGTAAAGGAAATATGTTAACATACCCCAGCAGGCGCAAGAGAAGTTATTTCATTTAAATATTACTTCCTTAGACTTGGTAAAAAATTATAAAATGCAAGTTTAAAGTGCACTATTTTCTTCTAAGAAAGACGCATATATTCTCATTCATCCGAACTTCAGAATCGCGCCTTTCTAATTTAGATCACTTCAAAATATGCAATAAACATAAATTATACTCACAATTTGGTATGAAATATGCTGAGTTGATTTAACTGCCTTGTAAATAATGCATGAAAATGTATTAATTTTACAGGATGCTCAGCACTTCATGTACAAGATACTAGTTCTGTAATGTCTAAAACATATAAATTACAAATTTCTCTCATCCATTGTGGCAAAGGAGACAAAATTAAAAGGGCTGGAAAAAGTTCGTAATTCCGAGCTACTTATTCCGTAACACCGAATACTTGGCTGTGTTATTGTGCCGGCTCCTCGTCATTGTTTCACTCTTTATGACTCTCATTTATTTCAGATCCCTAAATTGGTTTTTCAACACTCTAGTCGGGATCGCAGTAATGTAAATTCTACTGCCCCACGCCTAAAAACATAGTTTGTTGGTAACTACACTAAAGAGTATAGAATAAAACTTCAATTCTATAGCTCATTTAATTCCCATTTCTGCCTCAATTGGGTAGATAATAACATACGTGCAGCCAAATTTCTTAGTTAAATATGCACGGTAATAGAACTCATCTTTGTCCAAGCAGAATTGAAGTTTCACGCAAAAGTTAAAATGAATACAAGAAATTTAATATTTTTTGACGTACATTCACTTTTTTCATTTATTTTGGATTTCACAGCAGTGCTTCAATAATTATTTAAAAGTCTTTTAAATACAAGTCTACACATCAAAGTCACCAAAAGACAAAGTCGCATGTGTTAGGCTAGTTAGGCTACATTTTATGCTTTGTATCCTTGGTGGAAGTAAGTTGGTTTTATTAGTTAGGCTACATCTGTTAATATGTCATATGTTAAAATCTATATGATTGTACTCAGTTTCTTCAGGAGTACAAGTGGTGGTACAAGGTGTTTGTATACCAGTGGTTACTCGTAAGACAAATATAAAAATGTTCACAAACTCTCAGCCAAATACCATGGAGTGACAAGCACCATCTTCTAAATCAGTGTTAACTCTATGGAAATGAAGCTTCGTGCAAAATGTCGGGTCTTTTATTTAGATTTTCAGTAACGCTCAGCTATTAATAAATACCAAATATTTTATGGAGGAAAGTTTACTACCAATACTGTATGTTTAATAAACATAATTATTTTTTTATCAACGATGATCAAATACACAATTTTGTTGTACTATATCGGCATTTTATATACTCTGCAAAGCATTATTTAAAGGTGTTTTCCCTTTATAATCATTCTATAGTTTTGTTTTATCGTCGCAAACGTAAATAGAGGTCAACATTAACTCTGCCCACTATACCGTGTTATATACTTCGAATGCAGCCCTTAGTAGGCAGAGTGATACATTTTGTACTACTTTATGTACAGTAGACAGAAATTATCCCCCTTTATTTGCCAATCAGAACTGAAGCAAACCCGTGGTGAACCACACTTTTTCAGGTATGAGGTACCACTTTTAGTATGAGGGCTAACTGTAGGTCTTTTAGATAATTTTATTGTTGGTCACTGTGGCATACGTACTTCAAAATTATGTGTTTCAGTTTTGCTCTCAATACTTTACATCGTCCTAAAGTATTAAAGGTTTAAGCATTTAAAATTACGCTAAACTGATCTGGCAACTCCTTTTCGTAAAACCTATTACGGCTTAAAGCTAGTAAAAATGCGGTATAATATATAAAAACCAACTAACAACAAAAACACAATAACTAGTACTTAATTTAACCCTTATTCTCTGCCAGATTCTCTGCATCCTGTCATAAAACATCAAGGTTGAACACAACAAAGGAGTTCACTCTGAAGAGTTTATACAGTATTATTCAACTAGTTGTCACGTGTATAAATTAGTATAGTAATCCGATACATATGTAATCGTATTAATAGTCTGTAATTATGGAACGGTACAATAATTATTTCTACGGACAGAACTTACTCTTTTTTATAACTATTACGCACAATAACAGAAAGGACTAATAAACATAGCTGTTTAAAAATATTAATTTTTATTTTAGTGATAATAGAAATTAGTGCAAGTAAGGCATTGGATTGAAGGGCAGATCTGTGGTCATGTTTGGCGCACCGGCACATTATTTACACAATGTTAGAGAATCACTTGCAGGTAGGTTTTCTAGGCAAAGGAATTGGTCAAGGTGGACCAATTAATAGATCCCCTGATTTAAATCCCTTGGATTACTACCTTTGAGGTCATTTAAAGCAACCTGTATACGCAGAGGTCAGTCAATTCTAAAGGAGAATTATTGAACCGAATTTTAAAACGCTTGTGAATTACTTAAGAAACGACCGAGATGCTATCAGAAAAGCTACACGTGGTTTCGTTAAATGCCCTACATTGTGCATAAGCGATTAAGGAAATCATTTATAGTGATGAAAGATTAGCAAAGATCACCAATTCAAATGTTTTGATTTACGAAGAACGTTCATTTAATAAACAGATATTGCATTTTCTGTTTATTTTGGTTTATTATTAGCCTATTTTACATTACTTATTCCCGTCAAAACACAATACTCTAAAAGTTTTGTTTAAACATTTTGCATGTTTATTACTCATTTAATGAAGTTATAATGTACTTCAAATCATTAAGCAATGTTTTCCGAGACCGAATTTTGCAATTTTTGTCTGATATCTCAAAAATGGGTAGTTTAACAGCTAGTCTGGGACGTATTTTATTTGATTTTACATAAAATTCAATAAGTTTAACAACTATATTTACGCCATAAAACCATGAGTTTTATTTTCGTCCTTTCCTAGAAAATCGGGCGAAATCTTTCACTAGTCGTAGCTCGCTAACAAAACGTTTTCCGGACAGATGTTTATGTGAACTATTTTCGTTATTTTCATGAGAGGAAACCACCTGATAAGTTTATCAGGTTTCTCATGGGACACCCTGTATATCAATGTTGTAGCCACATAGACATCTTCACTTTGGTGGGATAGGATCTATCAGAGAATGGATTGAGAATAAAGATATCTTGTTAGAGGAAATGCTGTCATGACGGACTAAAATAATACGGTAGCAGATGCAAATATTCACATAACCATAATACGTTACACTTATCTTTCATTATAGAAGAAATTCATTAAAACTTAAGCACTTTTTTTATTAAAATAATGTCACATACAATGTAGAAAAATTACTACTTTTTTAAATTCTCCTGTTATTGCATGACGTATGTGTGTATTAATGGAATTGGTGCGATGTGATAAACGAGACAATGATCCTTCTTTAGAATAATTAATTAATCTAACCTTTAAAAGCGTGTTGGCAATCTGAATATATTTACGTTGCTGCGTAGGTATATATAGTTATCCAAAGTACTGGTGTACCAACAATGTACCATATAAACAATTAACAAAGCCCTCACTGTGTAGAAAAATTAAAATTTATTTCATTATTTTAAAATTAATATATGATTGCTTACCCATGTGTAATTAGGTTAAGGCATAATTTTTCAAGATAAATGAACCGTACTTATTTAGGGACCGTAGCTTAGCGGTGCATCGTTAATAGCGTTCATTTTATGTTACCTACACAGCCACTTACTAACCGAACGCAATATATTGTCTCACATAATAGACTTACATTGTACTAACAAAATTGAAAAAATACTAATCGACCAGACTCCCTACAGTTTTATATATTCATTTGCAGTTTGCGCTAGGTTTTGCCTACCTTGTGTCCTCCAATACCCACCCGTTATCTTCTAATACGAGTATATGTATATTCTCATTCTTTAGTAGTTTGTGGATCTGGATCGATACTGAGATCACTGATGTTCCTGATATGTAAATCCTCAGTCATGTCGGGGGTTGCTCATGTCTCTGACATGGCAAAAAAATGATCTTGGTACAACACAATTAATTTTATCTTGAGTGTAATACTTGTGTATGTATTTTTGTTTTTTCAAATGACACTATAAACATTTTGACAATAATTTCCAAATTTAAAATTTTTACGCACTTTACACCCTAAGAAAAAGAAACGTTGAAGAATGACAGTAGTAAATATGGTTGTGCCATTTTATATTCATAACGTTAGAACTATTATGTTCAATTTCAGAAATTTCATCTGCTTGAAAAACTATTAAGAAGTGTTATTTTTTTCAAGTTACATTAAAATATATATACTTCTAGCAGAATGTTTGACCGTTATATAAATAATTTATACTCTGGTATTTTATATAATTTTTAGTTTATTCTTTAAAACATCCTTCAAATGTTTACTAAATAAGTGCGCACTTCAAGTGCTTTATCGGTAACAACATTGCACAGTGTTAGAAGTTTTCGCAGTAATGTCAGAGGCAAAATAGTCCGTTTATATAGCGAGTATATTTATACGATGCATACGCAATATCCAACATTCAAACCGTTTGTGAAATTTTTGTAACAACAGAACTTCTCATGTGAGTGAATCATATTCTATGTTGCGCAGAGGTATTTAGTTTATTTTCTTTCCTTTCCTTTGTGTTAGGTTCCATACCTTTGTTTTGGCGCAAATCTTTTACATTAGTTAGTTTATTTTGCACACGTTCACCACCATATTCTATAGTTTGTTGTATCTCTATTATCACACAAGTCTTATATTTTCTATCTTGACACCCGTCAAAACGCTGTACACAGCAAACAATTGTGATGTAACGAAGCTATATACAGGGTAAGTTTTAAATCTCCTCGCATCATACTGTTTTTTGCGTTTCTTCAAATATCAACGTATTTTTGCCACCATTTTTTATCCGCAATTTTGGAATTAAATATTTTTTTTAATTTTATTATATGTAATGGAGGTGTTGTTATTCTCAAGTCAGAGGGTACTAGTTAAGACACCAACTTAACTAAAGTTAATCTCTTAATAAATTATCATTTTGAAAGTGGTCACTAGCATAAACGTGTTGACCAAAATTGTTTCTATGTAATAGTATTAGTAACAATATTTAAAAACTGAATAAAGATATTTAAATGGATTGCGATATTGTGTTCAGTGCAGGAAACTATCAGTTTAACAAAACGCTAACTTTAAGTTGAACATTGTTATCTAATTCCAGTATGCCGGATCCAAGATGGCAGCCAAGAATACGAACTTAAACAAAAGTACTTGCTACATGCTTGCACTTGGTACTCAACAATTTTTGACTATAGAGTCCGGAATAGATATCCGAAGAAATTTGGAAAATGGTGGGGGTACATTTTAAACTTATCTTGCATATCTGATTTGCCTAATATAGTCACAAACCAGCAGTAGATAACAAATTACTTAATCTGAACTTTAAAGAAACCTTAACTGTTCCTAGAAAATGATAACGATAAACGAGTAAAATAATTTTTATTGTGTAATTAAATCTACAGGATTCAAATGCAAGTTTTTAATCAGTCCAAAACTCAGGCAAACAGAAAACCACAGCACGCAAACGTCGGGTGTGGTTAGTCAAACTACATCCTACATGCCTGTGTATCTACATTTGTACATCGAGCAGGTATCGATGTTGGTCTGATAAAGGATTTGTACTGATTTGCGGTGGCTACAGCTGTTCATGTAAAAGTACATGTAAAATGTATTTTATAATCAGTGTCTCTTTACCTGTTCGGATATTGTATCTTTAAGAAATGAGTTTTCGATACTGATTTTATTTGGTATTCCATAAAAAAGTATATATTTAATACTCCCTGAAAATATATCTTTTAGCTTAATATAATACTGTTATATATTTGTATTATTCTTATTCAGAGAAACGAGAAAAATTACAAATTGCATACAAAAAAGGTTTTAAAATGTATTAATCCTTTTACATATATCATTTTTGTTACTAATAAATTCGGAACCCTTAGGCTTTATTTTTACGAGAGAAAAATATCGTTTCAGTAATTAGTTATACTTTAAATTTATATCGAAGACTTTAAAAAACTTTGCTTTAACGTGCTTAAATTTTGAAATTGTTGCATCTAACCGCCATTCTTTCTCAATCTCTTATCTAAAAGCTAATTTAATTCGCGATGGCGCCAAAAATTTAGTTAAACTTTTATCTTAAAACATTAAGTCCATTAATACAATTTTTTCAATCAAACTTATTAATACATTTTATAAAAGGTAATCATGGATGAGACATTTATAATCGCCTAATCGCCTAAACGCTATTTCAGTTTTAGTTATAGTATTACAATACGCACTGATCTGGAATTAATCAAAACATTGCACAGCAATCACCTGCTCATCCCGCTACATTCCAATCAACCGATGTTAGGATGGCTGATTACCTTTCCAATGACTAGCTTACTGTATATCATATAGGACTAATGTATCAGAACTAAATAGGTTTGTGACTGTTCGTCGGTAAAAACATTTTCTATTATTTTTATCATTATTAAATTAAAAGAACTGATGGTCTAAATTCAACCAAACTTCAATCTTACAACGTATTTATTCTGCTAATAATATAGATATTTTTGATGTAAGGAATTTTGTAAAACATTCAATTTGTGCAATTTTAAAAATAGAATGTAATTAATATTTGGTCACCTTATCACTTTAATTCAAGAAGTGATGCCATTTAAGAAATTCGGGTTTGCTTAAGATAGGTAATTTATTTTTGGCAAGTTGGCAAATGTGTTGCTGCAAGTCCACAGTTGGTACGGATGTACCAACTTCCAGGCCAGGCCATCACTTCCAGGCCAGTGCTTCTGATTGTTACTGACACTCCTTCCCATCATGGGAAAACCTCCCCGGTATTCTTTAATAAATAATAAAGCTGCAAATAAATGGGAAAAAAACCCCTTCAACTTTTTAAAGTCTTGAAAATTGGTGTATAATATCTCATCCTAACAATATATTAAGTATAGTCTAACGAAGATAAGTCCATATCAATAGTTAAGTAATAGCCTAATAGTGATTTAGTAGGATATTATTTGGTTGGTTTGTGTAGTAGAATATACAGTATAAATGCTTGTAATAATCCATTTTTCAGCCCAGCCTCATATTAGGCTACCTCAAGCCAATATCTTATAAAATGGAGGTGAAATCTGTACCAAGTGAATAACTCGTATACACGTACTATCATATAAACATATACGGTTTCATTTAAACAGCTAATCTTTAGATTTGTAATATGGATTACTAGTACTTCTATAAACAATTTTACGAATTATTTTGTCAAGTTTCAGGTGATATTATTGATAATATATACAGTGAGTATGTTTACTTTAATTCACTTTATTATATCTGTGTTTATATCCTTAAACAACTGAAGATCTTTAATTGAACTCAAAGCTTGATATCGTTATAATATGCATATAATTTGTTCAAAGTTTTAAATGTTTAGTAAGAAATGTTTAGAAAGTTAATGATGAATTGAGGATGTTTTTAAGAAAAGAAACTGAAACTGTATTTTTAAAATATATAAGTGCCTCATCGTGTTATTCAAAAGAAGATGATGGTCGGGAAGTTCTTTTAAAAGAGATGAAAAGACGTAGAGGAAATAAGAGGTTCCACCACTCGGCAAATTCAACAAGAGAAGTACGTTGATGATAATTAAACCCATTTTGTCTTGAAAGGGCTAGGTTCAATTCAAGGACTTTTAAATTGACTTCATATTTTAAAACAATATTTATTTCAGTCACAGCTATTTGTAATGTAGTATATTATTTTAATTTATATGTTTTAAAAATAATGTTATGCAAAAGCAATATATTAGACGTATATTAAAATTAATGATTCCATACGAGTAAGTTACTGTCAGTACACGAATACCTAATACTCGACACTTGTGTAAAAGACCTAATGCTATTGGTAAAAATGTCTTAGGCACATTCATAATAATAAATGTTAGCCATTTCATAGTTTTATTAGTTATACGTTTAGTATCCTTTAGACAAGTCATTAAAGGTTCTTTGAGTAATGATGTTAAATTGTTGGTAACAAAATAATTATTTTGTTGAAAACTTACTTATCATTAGCACACCTAAGCTTATATACATTCATTGTTATTCCTTGCTTTATTGCGACTTCTGGAAAATAATATTTTTCCCGATGTACACAGATTGGAGAGGTCAATCTATTTAGTACAAAACAGATGTTTTTAGCATTAAATTAACAAATACCTTTTGTAAACACGTAAATAAGTTTTACAGGCGTTAAATATGGTTCACCTAAACAAACGATTCTATGCACCATTTACCATTAACTAATCCTATATAAAGAGAACGAAATGCATGTTAAAGGTAGATTTCACGAAAAAAAAATAAAAACTTTCAATAAACTATATTGATTTAGTTTTTTAAATAGAACTTTCCAATTGACATCCAGTTTTAAAGTACCAACTAAATACTAGGTTATCTCCGAAATTGGTTTCTAAGTATAGATTATAAATCACTCAATACAGCAAACATTTTTCTAAATTTTTTTTAAAGTCACATAGGTCTTCTAAAAGGCAACATTATTTTTTTCTACAGATAAAAAGTTTATTTTTAACGGAGATATATATATTCTCTTCGTGTAAAAATAAAAAACCAAATATTGGTAAACTCTTTATATGAATTTTCGTATGTCAGCATACTTTTTCAGATAACAAATAGTGTATAAATATTTACAAAATTAAATAATTAAAACTAACTAAATACAAACAAGATAAAGACTTGCTATATTCATATGTATATATATATATATATACATTATTCACAAAGCAGCCCCCAACATGTACCCTTGTGGAACTCCATGTGTGGTTCCCCCATATCACTATACTCGCTGTCTTTGTACCGCTTGATTCCTGATAATTAGTGACATGAAAATAACTTTCAGACCAAGTGATAAATTGATATAAATATAAATAATATATATATATATCTATTATAAAAGTCCACTAACACGTATTAATAAAAAAAAACTAACATAAGTTAAAAATTTGGGTAAAAGTTAATGGCCAAGTGGGAGATGATGTCAGAGTTAATTTTATAATATAAAATTAAACGTTCTAGTATTGAATAAAAATTTAAGTATGCTAAAATAATTTTCTTAAATTATATCGATCTCATGCTTCAAATATCTTCCACTTTAACAAAACTAATGTAAAACTACTTTCACAAGATATAAAAAAGTCAATATCACATCTTTGTTGTTCATATAGATATGCCTTCCCTTTAACTAGACGGATATATTTTTAATCTTCTCATTATCACAGTACTACATGTGGAACTATGTCGGCATAAGCTCAACAAAGCGTATTCCAACACAAATGGAGAATGAGCGTAGAGAGTGGAGAGATTACTCTTGCACTATTATACTAGGCCGTGTATGAGGGGTTTCATCTGTTTCAATGGGCTTGTATTAACCTTCCAGACAATCTCAGTATACCCTCTTAATAACTTATTACCTATGAGTGGTATAATCATTATCAAGTTCTTATCATAGAGTGCCACAATTACAATTCTAATTTGTAATTTTTATTTCGTACGAGTATGCAAAAGAATTCCTTTTTTATTTCATGTGGACTGTCTTCAATGGCGAATACTTTGAGAAAAACATTATTGAGATGTACGATTATAAAAGTAGAGTAACTAGTGGGGGCATATTTTGTAATTTTTTTACTGCAATTACCCGTGGAAAACAGGCTCCATGAGACAATGTACAAAATTTGTTAATTTTGTATTCGCTCACCGTCGGTACTCTCGAATCACGTGTCCGCGGCGCGTGGCTTGGGGGAGACTGGGGGTGACGTCTTTGTTTTGTCAGTTACATACGTAACCTGTTTGTCGGGTTTCTGCTTGCTCGATAAGGGAGTAGACTGTGACTAGCGCGACCAATTCAGAGTTAACCTACGAACCGAAGACTTGTGCCCTATACGACTACACTCACGTATCTTGACTGTACTGAAGCTTACCGAGTAAGTAAACTGCTGCATATTATAATTAATTTGTACGTTGAGTCTCACCCTTTTGAATTTTCTAGGTGCCCCGGTTATTTGATGTGGACTAGCTTAAAAATGTAATAGTATGCCCTTTTATAAAAATCTGCTCTATATCGCGTAATATTGTCGTAGATATTTGGTAATCTGTTGTTGTCTGTTCATAGGTACTTTCAAGAAACCTTTTGTTGTAGGAGTATAAAGTTAAAATATACTCAATAAAGTAAAGTGAGAACGAATCGATATATGGTAATATATTAATATATCGAAGCACCAAACAAGTAAGTGAGGAGAGCAGAAATGTATTAGAAGTATCTAAATTTGAGTGAAAGGATATATATTTTAGTTTACTTGAATTTAATAAATCTTTTTGAAAAGATCTTTTAATTTCATTTTTTATTTTGATCATTAAAAAACTTGGAAGTGTTAAATTTTTAGTTTAATTTTTATTATAATAAAAACCTTTTATTTCCAGAAGAAGTTTTGTTTTATTTCTTTTAGCAAGTAAAAGTCCACCACGTATTTCATATTATACTGACCTTTCGGTATAGAGTGGTACATGTTTATGTATATTTCAAAGTAGTGTAACGAGAACGTAAAATCTCTTGTCCTACAGACATCATAAACGTATTCAGGTGATCGCACTCAAACAAAATCACAGGAAAAAGGTATCCATGAACGTATTTACTTGTACAGTAACTTTTGTACTCCATTTAACAAGCATGTTACTCTATGAGAATCATGTATATAGGTTCAATAGGGTACGAGTTAAATGTAAAAAATCAATCGTTCCGGGCATAGCCACTTGTTTGTTGCATCTTCAACTAAACTTATATTTTCAGAGGTGTTCGAGCAGATTTTAAATAAATTTATCATTTATTTTAAAAATAACGAAATTTCGGAGTTGTATTTCTGTTTCCCACCCAGCTTGACAGTTCCATTTGTCAAGGGATTGTTTGCGGTGAGGCATAGAGTTAAATTGAATTGATGTTTTTTTGTTTATATTTTAATAGTGAACCTGTTATTTAATTGCACAAATAAGACACATTATCTAGTTTTACAAAACCACTGTACTTTTAATCACACTAAATATATTACAGTAATATTACGTGATGAAAACAAATATTGTAAACACCACGTAGGCGTTGGTAACGTTTGAGAGAGCAGATTAGTTTTCTTAAAGTTATTACTACAAGCAACAAGATGTGCACTGAAGATAAAGTATTTCTGTGCTTCATTCACCTCCCTAAAGGGTAAAGAGTATCTGATCTTCTCTCCATGAGCAGATATTTATTGTTCAGTTAATTAGCCATTTCAAGATTCATAAACATCTCAGAAAACGTCCTTGTAGGCAGGATATCTTTCGATATTATCCATTCTAGAAACTGCTCACAGTTCCCTAAGAATCATTTTACCATATTTAGCACTTTGGATAAGGGTGATAATTCAGAAAGACTTGTATTTTAGAATTATAGGAATATTAAAATTCTAGGGTAACATCTTATTCTTTTGGTATGCAGAATCGGTCCTTAGGTTCAGTTTTTATAGATATTATAAATGCTTAGGTAATAATAGCATGCCCTTAGAACAAGAATTATATATAATAATGACATACTGGAGTCACTCCTTGAAAGTAAACCTTGGGTTGGCATTGCTCATTATAAACGTATCTAGATATTTTTACAGGAATTTTAAAATTTCGATACAAACAAGAACATAAACTTTATGGTTAAAACTGTAGGGCTTATTTGCGTTTATCTATCAGGTAATTCATTTTACTTTTTAAGAACAATGTTTTGTCTCAAATTAATTTTATAGTGGCATAAAATGCCTTATCATTAGTACTTTATTTAAAGATGTTTCCCAACGGAATGATACACTGTATAATTTCTTGAATTTAGATAAACAATTACTATTTTACTGTTTTATTTTATTAGATTAAACTAATAACCGTACTCGCTTTCGGTTTGCTGAGAGCTACACCCTAAGGCTCTGGCACTGATGGGATGGCCAAATTTTAAGATAAGTGATTGATCGAAAGTGAAATGGTTTGCTAGAGAGTTAATTAGACCGAAATATATATATATATATATATATATATATATATATATATATATATATTAATTTTTCTTCATTAAAACGATTTTTCCATGTTAAAATAAAACCAAAATGTAGCCATGAATGATTTTTTTTCACTTTCCTAACATAGTTACTTATAGGGAAGCCCCTTAATCCTTCAATCGCCCGTACACTTGGGTCAAAGGCATGTGTGTAAAGTTTATGAAAAAAAAACTGATAAAAAGTGCTCTAGTCACAGACAGGCTTTGATCATCTGCCATTCTTTATTCAAAATAAACTCCTTGTATCATACATTCACCTGCTCCCATAATTATGTGAGTTTAAGTATAATTTATGTTTTGTTTTATGGCAAAATTCATTTTTTTAACAAACAATAATCACTAATTTTTGGAGGTTTTGTTTATGTTTTGCTTCGTTCAGTTGGTTTTTGTGGAATATTTTAGCTCTGGATACCGCTGCTTTAGATGATGCTGTTTCGTTTCAGACTATTAAATGACGTTTCCTGTGAACTGTAAATTTTCATATGATTTTTAACTCTTGACAATATACAGTGTTATTTAGATAAAAATGTTGTAAACGAGATCTTTTATTGGTTATAAATGCTTAAATAAAACACGAATTGGGATTCATATAACGCAAACTTTCAGGATTAATAGTAATAATGGATGGGCATACTTATATTTTTAACATAATATTTTTATAGTTATAATGGGCTTAGGTAACTGCCGTAAAAAGTAATTTATCAGAAATAACCTCACTAGATTATTTCAGATACAATTGTAATGCAACTAGTTCTGTTATTTATATATTATAAAATAATTTATTTGTATTTTAATAGGTATTTTTCATGCTAAAACAACAATGTAAATTTTTTAGACAAAGTCTGGCAAGTAAATTGATTCTGTGGAATAAAAACATAATGGAATGTTTGAGTTGTGTTTCGGTTTTCTACTCACCTGACAGTTCATTTGTCAAGGGACTTCGTCAGACACTCTACCTCGCCCTATGCTGCGTGATCCTCACTGTTTTAACGTTTCTTTGCACAAATACCCTTAATCTTCAATGCACCCCCCACACACACACACACACGTGTGTGAGCGCACACACACACCTGCACATTGTGTTAAATTATGCATTTAATGCCAAAATAAGCAGTATTAAAATTAAAAAGGTTATAAGTAACATGAAGTAACACTTTATTTACATGTACAAATTAATAGACATAATCGGTTAGACTAGAATAGTATTCAATATAATCTCTATCCGGTTTAAGTAACATTTGCACCGTTCTTGAAGAAGTTCTTTTCGTCATTTAGGTGAAGAGGGGTTGTTTTATGTTGTTTATACAAATGGTTCTTTTTTTCCTAAAGTTAAGATTATTTTAGTTAGTAAATCCTACAGAATAATATTTTTTATATCCTTCGATATTCTCGATATTTCCTGCAGGCGGATACACAGAAAAGTAATCAGACAAACAAAATTTGAAAAAAAATTGCTGTTTCCTAGAACTCAAAATTATGAAGTTTCATGCGAAATTTAACGTTTTTCTCAACATATCTTGTCACAGATACACATATCTTGTGTTCTGATTTTTGTTAATTAAATTAGATTTTATATCAGAGTTTTAAAAATAAAGTTTTACACACTAAAATCACTATAATATGATGTATGTATGGCAATATTTCCGCATGGTTCGGTGTTGGACAACGATTATTGTTATTATGTAGTAAGACAGTTTGTTTGTTTAATTTGTAATATTTAGAAACTGTCTATTATTGTACTCTATAACGACTTGGATTGTTGATATTAATATTTCAGAGTATTAATATTTAAATCATCAATAATACTTCCAAGACGATATAAAATATTTTTTGATTAGTAAAGATCCTAGTGAATATTAAGTACAATTTATTACTAAATTTGTTAACTATTAAATATTATCTGGTTTGTCTAAAATAAAAATTACAGTTCTAAATAAAAACAATGGATTTATTTTTAACTGGCAAATTAATAAGTTCAACGTTTCAGAATTTTTATCACTCTATTTTCCACAAAGAATTGACAAACCGTTTAGTAAATTTAAAAATTCCTTTGGCAAGAAATAAAAATATTAATCAAATATATCAAAATAAAAATCAGAGCTCTCTTCTAAAATAAAATAATAAAGTTTTAAAATAAAAATGAAATTCCACTTGGAAATAACTAAAATAAAAATGTTCACTTCTAAGTTCACTCAAAATTCAAAATAAAAATTTAAACTTCTCTTTACACAATTTAACCATAACTTTGAAGTCTCTGCAATTCAGATTACAACTCTCTCTCTCTAACAATTATTAAAGTTCAATTAATTTTTAATTAATACTTCACAATAAAACAGTTCCAGTTAAATATTAATAAATTACTACTTTTCCAAATCTCAATTAAAGTTATCAACAAAGTTCAATTTTAATTCACTTCTCTTGCAAGCATGAACCAAACGTAACTTGTATGATTCTATTATGCTCTATTGTTCTTCGAGAATAAGTTATTCAGAATGCTCTGTAGTTTCTTTGAATTTAATTTTTTCCTATAAAAAAGACAACAGAATTAATTTAAAATCAGATCAGGATGACTATTTCAATAAAACGTACAATAAATTTGGTGCTTACCTCAAAATCAGTCGCGGAAAAATTTAAGAAATACGGCGCACTGCAATTTAACTTTACTCACAAAAAAAAAACCAAAAGAAGGGCGAAAAATTATGAGCGGGCGCTTAAATACTTCCCTTTCCAATCAACTTTGCAGGACATCCGTGGTGCTCTCTCATTGGTCCAGCTGTATCAAACCAGGAGAACAATACTTTGATTAGAACAAGACAAGTTCTAATCAATTCAAGGCAGTCAACCTGCCTTCCTAACAATTTAAAACTACCAGTACTAACTTGCCAAAGGATTACATGTTCGTTTTTACCCTGACATTTCACAATCTAATCTAAAATTAAGTCCAAATATTTCGATCTCAAAATTTTTATTTAATTTAAGTTTTAATAAAAAAATAAATCAATGTAGCTTTAAAAACGCTACATACTCAATAAACACGTTTCTCGTTAACCTGTGCATATAACTTTGATTATTATATAATAATTTACCCAACCTGTTCCTATATATATATACGAATAATTAAACTTTGTTCTAATGGTTCCATGATATATATATATATATATATATATATATATATATATAAACCATTAGAACAAAGTTTAATTATTCGTTAATGCTCAATAAAATTCTATTGAGTGACATGAACCCTCATCGAACTCACTGTTTCTCGTGTCAAATTGAAGCTTCATAGACAATTTGAAGGCTATAGTTCAGTTCGTTTTACAGATATCGAGCGGACACACAGATAGACAGACAGATATTATCCAGCCCCTAGAGTACCAGGTTTCGCTAATTTTCAACTAATTATACATGTAAAGATGCAGCGCGATTTTTTTAGGCTCTAGGCAAGTTAGGTGCAAGTTTTTCTATTGTGTGTCATAAATGTTCCTTCATACTGTAATTTTATAATTTTACACTTGTAAGCTCCCGAACATAGCGTATAAATACTCATAAAATAATAAGAAAACAACCCACAAGTTTGAACATATCAATGACACAGCTCTTGAAAATGTTAGATGCCAAGTAGTATCGGTGTTTCTGTATAACATTCATAACAACAAAGCTCCAGGCAGGTGTGCCACTGTAACAGTTCAGTTTATTGCAGGATCACTGCCAGTGTAACCAACCGTGAACAGCGAATATGAGCTTTGTCACAACACATGTCTCTCAGCATTCCGTTTTATCAAGTTAAAATTTATAACGCGTTCTTCACGAAATTTAACATTTATTTAAATAGTTCTCTTCTTTTATCAAAGATTGCTGGTTATTAAATAACCATTTATTTCTTTTAACATACCTTAATTTCGAGTCAAAATGGGATACGTGTCCTTTGTGAAAATCAACATTGCGTTTATGATATACAAGTTAAACAGACACTAATAAAGGTCAATAATGTTTTATTCATTCAGTGTGATATACAAAAATAGTAGTATATCACAGATTTCGCTAATGCAGGTTTCGTCAATAAAAAATGATCGGCATCGTTCTTTGTAAACTCAAGTTGTGGAAATACTAAACAAACATATTTCTGTACATTATCAACCTGAAAAATTATAAACCGGGAAAAAGCAACGGTATTTGCTTCAAAAGCCTTCAAAAAACACAAAATTTTATTTCAATAAAATCCAATGTCATTAATAACTCCCTTAATACAATTAATAATTCGTTGAGAAAAAACTGGGTGGTAATTATTGAACAAATATATTTTTTATAAAAGTACCTTCTAATTATTTTCCATCAGAGTTCAAATTGATTGCTTGAGTTCAAAAGTAATGGATTCTTCCCATAGATTCGATGTGTGGACTTTTTCCTCAAAAAAAAAAAAAAAAAAAAAAAAATCAAAATAATTTTAGATTTTTAAATTTAACTGTCTCAAATGAAAATATTTACATTTTTAACATTTCCTAAAACTTTTAAAAGCTTATTTGAAACCGAATATGAGTTAGCTATTTAAATTACTCAAGTTCAACACTTTTGTATAAAATAATTTATCGGTATTTTAGATTTATTACTTAATTTTAGGCCATGAATAATTTAAATATAACTATGTTGATAGGGATACAAAGGAAGCCCTATTTAGTTATATAACAGCCTCAAATATAGCATGTATTCACTCAATGATCACCGACCACCATTGATACAGCGTACCCCTTATAACATTCTGTGCTATAATTCATCTGTCTGGAGATAATTAATCTAGCTCGAGGTCGTTTATCACTATTTCATGGCAATTCCTGACACTCGTCCTTACTAGAATATTGATTTGAGTTCCTCTCTACATCCATTTATCTCACACAACAACAATTATTGATATTAATCCCTTCAGCTACATATGTATTATAGACCCAGAACATTGTTGATACAGTGTTAATTTATTTTTCGCCCTGTTTTGCAAACTGGAAATTATTAATAATTAGTAACCAATATATAAAAAAATCAGCGTTGATAATTTAAATGCCAAATCCAATATTATAATGAAACGGTTAATAGTAGTATAACGGTTAACATTAGTAATAAAAATAAATGTAATTTGAAATAACATGTATTTACATGGTAATTCAGCCATATTACACAGAAATTTGTTAAAACAATTGCAGGCTATAAGTCATAAATTTGAACAAGCTACCTGGATGTTGTTATTTTATTTTCATTAAATATTTATCTATATTTAATTGAATTTTAATACAACAATAACTAACTATTTACATATTTCAATTGTTGATTTAATCGGATATGATATGAAAAATCAAATTACTGTCTATATCTTGTCTATATATCTTGAATTAATTTTCAGTTGCTTATTTTTAAGGTACAAACGACATTCGGTTTTGTACTTCTTAATATTAGTTAATTACTAGCAATTAATTTTAATTTTGAAGTATTGCTCGCTCCCGGCCAGGATGTTCTCCTATGTAGGCGCGAAAGCCAAACCTCCTACGCTGACCTGAGGTCTGGTGTGAGTTAACTTTTCTTGCAGTAGTATGCGTTACAGCTGCACAATCGATAAATTATTAATTTATCGCAATTAATTAACCCCGTATACTCGAAGCTTGTAATTTTGGGGTTGTCTATGTATTTTCTCAATGAATAACTTGAAGCTATTGTTTTTGGTTGCTAACTTAAAATTTTATTTTTAATTTCCATTGTTTATCAAATTTTCAGAGCTCTTCAAAATAAAAAAAATCCCCACCAAGCTTCTGCAAAAACAATAAAACTATTCAACCTGTAAGATCATGTATTTAATATGCATGATCTTCTTTAATAGAAGTTTGAAATACTTATTGTATTTATGTTATGTCTGGTGAAAAAAGTAATAATACTGCTGGCGGGCACAATTATGAAACAAGTTGTTAGTAGTATTAGACGTCACTATGCAAGACATATAATTTCAGGCCAAGCCATTTGGCTTTATTATCTATTAATAGTGTAAAGAGATCTAAATTATAAATGTTCAGGTCTAAGTGCATTAAACAACAATTCCATTTGCTACAACCAAGGCTTGCAATAATACGTCTCGTGCTATAGTAGTCGATTGATATTGAAAAACATCGGTTTTACTGAAGTTACAGGATGGTAAAGTGAAATGATGTAAACGCTTGAATCTGTTGAGCTTTTCCAAAACGTTGCACATAATACGATCGTCCTGCTGCAAATATTTCCAGTCTATTATTTATTATTGCCTTTGTCGTTCTTACCTGACCGTTTAGAAAATTTCCAGCTAATCTTGTATAAAGAATCTTCTAAAACCAAATAAATCTCTGTTATTAAGTGTATTACTAACCGTTTTTGCTTCTAAAACCCAAGAAGATACTTAATATAGTTTTTTTCATATTTAAATCAATCACACAAACTTTCTAATTTAATGTGAGATATATATTTATTTCCAACTTCGTCCTTTTAAGCTATTAGAGGTAAGATAAAGGTGATAGTTAGTGAAGGAGGCAGTTTTAATTTTAATACATATAGATTGTCGTCTCACTCGACACAGCAAAATGTCAGTTGGGTCTCTTTGTTAACTTCAGGGCGTTTTCTCAAGGATTCTCTCAAGGTTTTATTAAAAACATCTGAGAGCTAATTTTCTTTTCTTACTTTCGTGTATTTTTTCTGCTCAAAATCCGATTGAACATTTCATTCTAGGTGGTTCTGGACAATACAACATACTTGTGCTCGGTAATATCGATATTACCGACTGTGTGAAAACTGTGGAGAACTGTGGGAAAAATTAGTTCTAGGTAAAATAACATTTTTATTTAGAACCATTCCATAATATTTTGCTGATAATAAGTATTATTTGTTATAAATTTGAATTATTCTATAGTTAATAACGTAGTACATTTTTTATTTTTTTACTACTAAATGGTGTTTGGAGACAATCTGAATAGACCTCTATCGAGTGATATGATGTGAATAATTTCCTAACGTATTTCACTATAGAAAAAGTAGATTATTTAATAGCTACAGTATCAACATGTTTTTCGTTAAACATTCAGGTTATCTCATCTAATGGACCTATACCGGAGCACCAAACATGTCCCAGTTGAGATACACATACAGACAGATAAACGGAAAACTAAACGGCATACCTTCATATGACTATTTTTGCCCATTTTTATGTGTAAAAATAAATCCCAAAGTATTGGAACACTTTACTGAACACCCTGAATACTATTATATGAAAATCTAATGGTGTGTGTGTGTGTGTGTGTGTGTGTGTGTGTGTGTGTTTGTGTGTTTTATATGTTTACTCTATCGCGTAATACCGACTGAGCCGATTTCATCGAAATTTTACATCGACATTATTAGGGTCCCTGACCAATATTTGATTAAAATAGATGAGTACGATGAATTTGTACACTGAATGGAT
This sequence comes from Homalodisca vitripennis, assembly GCF_021130785.1. Taxonomy (NCBI): domain Eukaryota; kingdom Metazoa; phylum Arthropoda; class Insecta; order Hemiptera; family Cicadellidae; genus Homalodisca; species Homalodisca vitripennis. The sequence goes on from NC_060211.1 coordinate 75,815,736, forward strand.
AAACTCCTCGAATAAGTCGTATTCCTACACCTTATGTGTGCGAACACAAATTAAACACAGAAGACTTATCTTCACTTTAATTCAGAGAACTCTCAAGTGGACAAACTTTACTAACGTTTGTTGGGAACTTAATTCGTGGCAGTGGCACAGATCTTGTTAATTTATTGCTCCACTCTCTGTGTACCCTTTATCTTAAGCTATCCATTCGGTGCAACTTTTTTCGAACAAAGTAATTTATAGATGCATTAATATTTGAGATATTATGTTCCGTAAACTTTAAATTCACAAATTATGGTTTATGGTCCCAGTTAAATACCATATACGAGTACGTGTTTCCAATTCCCCCCCCCCCCCCACCCCCCCCCCCCCCCACCCCCCCCCCCCCCCACCCCCCCCCCCCCCCACCCCCCCCCCCCCCCACCCCCCCCCCCCCCCACCCCATTTTTCAGGTAGCCGTAATGTATGAAAGTTTTATGTTTAAAAAGATTTGAATTGTAGGAGTAAATCCATACAGTTAAATTATCAATACAGTTTTGTATAATCTTTGCTTTTTTTATCGACACCGTAATAAAATTTTTCGACCTAAGATTTTAATTGAAAAGATTTAAGAATTTTTACGTAATGATGAAGATTTAATGTCCCACTGCTGGGTTAGTATGAGTATTGATGTGAAAAACACCGCTTCTCAAAATTGCATAGTTTCTAATTTAAATCATAATATGAAGAAGCCACAAATTTATCATAAGTAATGATATACGGTGACCAGTTACATCTCATATACGGTACATGGTTGCTGTGGACTATATCTAACTATATATAAACAGTGTTTGCAACATGTTTCTGATATATGGTATACATTAGCTGTAGCTTCATCTCACGAATGAGGTACGGTGGTTGTGACTTTATCTCATGTACTTTTTTGACACGAGGGCTGTAGTTCCATCTGATATATGGAACACGGTGTCTGCGGGTTTATTTAGTTTTTATGTAATGTGCATGGTAGGTTTGTCTAAGTCTGATGCATTGAACATAGTTTCTGTGATTTATCTCATTTATGGTATACTGTCGCTGCAGCTTTATCTGATATATGGTACACGGAAAAGACCCACATTTGATATTACTACTTAGATACTATCATTATTTTTACGTTAAATGAAAAAGAGTAATTATAACATTTATAGACAGATCGTACAACTCAGAAACCACAAACCTTACGTTTATTAAATATTCATATCTAACATCAAATATTACTTTACATTTACTATTTACTTTCAACTAAATATCAATTATGAAAAACATTTAATTCTGAATACCACATGTACATTTTCTTAAGATTAAAACGTAAAAGTGGTCAGGAAATTGAAAGATTCTTTAATTTAAAAACATATAGTAAGAACAAGAGTTTGCCTTGGTACTTTCATTTAAGTTTATACTATCTGATATTTCAACCTTTACGGCCAATAAACCACCTGGTTGGTTCATCCACTACAAAGAGCCCGATGTTACCTCTGGAAGAACTTTTATTTTGGAATCCCGTGGCAAGATCCGTTCTTAGGAATGGTATAAACAAATATGTATAATTTAGATTTACATACGGGCATTGCTTAATTGCGTATATCCCTCAGTATAAGGAATGATATGTTCTTATTTTACGAGTAATTTATATTTTGTAAATTATAATTTTAATAGCTTAGCTCATTTGTTATGCGCAGTGTCAGATTTCATAATTTTTTTGGCATCTTACACATTTAAAGAAAATATCCTTGCTCTAGATAACTTGACCGACAGAACTTCTAAGTTGATACCGAGTTCTTTGGATAACTGCCAACTTGCGTCCATGTGTTTGCCTTTGTGGTTCTATAACCTATTGGTTTCTCCGTATTACCGCTCTAAGAGTATAATCTTTTGTGTTACATTAATTTTTAGACTAACCTTTCATATTTGATATCATAAATACTTATACAATAGGAATAAACTTTGAAGGTTCTACAAATGGAATCGATTAACAGTGTAAGTATTGTAACGTGTATGGACGCCTTACAAAGTAATCAAGAGTAAGCTAAACTAAATGTATAATTAACGATATCACACCAAAAAGCATAAAAATGAACGCTACGCATTAGGTTGTAAAAAAATTCTTTTAATACAGTACCTTAACTGGAGAATATTATTAATGGATTTATGATTTTTAATTGAGATTACCTTTCTCAAAAACAATCATAAACATATATTTGATATTAATACCTATGGGTTATATGTCGCTTTCAAATACAACGTTATTCGATTTCTTAAAATCTTTAGCACTTAATAGATCTCCTTAAATCATATCTCTTAATATTAATATTGACTGATAATTTTTAAGCCAAATACATTTATTCTTTTCTTTATTTCAGTATTACTGTTCATGACTGCCTCCCATACACTGCATGAACTCAAAATTGTTATTAGTATTTTGAATAGTGTAAGTAGCCTTAAAGGAAATTTAAAGGTTCGTTCCAATAATAAAACATTTCAAATAATGTTACAATATTAACAATTCCGATATGCATAAAAATTTAGAAAACTATACTGTTTTTTAATCCAAAGTCATTACAAAAAATTATATAAGTCTGTTTATATTGTTTCTCGGGAAAAACAGCAAGCTCTAATTTTGAGTTGAAAAACATAATTAATGTAAGCCAAAAGTGTAAAACCTTAAATAATAATTACACACAATTTTGTTAATCCCACTCTCTTAACTATGAACACTTAAAAATGGCTAATTCCATTTCCAAAATATTATAAGACCCTATAATATTGTACTTTAACTTGTACTTTAAGAAATCTATTAAATTTTAATTAATCTAAATTAATATAAAACTGTTCAAGTGTTACTGAAATCGTAGGAGCTATTCAATATTCAAACCAATAAAAGGAATTCTGCATAGCAATTCCGGGCGAAGCCATGGAAATGTGCTAGTGTGTGTATATTTTTACTATCGGAACATAAGGCAAACGCTGTTTAAAGCGCATGAAATAGATAATACCGGAAGTAGATTACTATAAATGGAAATAATTTGATTTGTGATCGAAAAAGACTTCACACTGCTGTGTCAGGGTATATTGTCTTGATCAGGGCAACTACGCAAAATACTATAATGGTTAAAACTGAATTTTAACCCATTTACTTCCTGTCTAAGGTATTATTGGTATACTCAAAGAAGGTTAACATGTTTTCAACTGTTAGGATCTTATTTGATTAGAAAAAAATTTACAAGAATAAATTTATTTATAAAATTACTAATTTCCATAAGCACTATAAATCTACACTTAAAATACAGTTTTAAAAAAATCATAATTGTATGATTTTGTACAACATTTGCCTTTCAAATATCTACCACTAGTTTGATAATGTGCAACAAGATGTGGCAATTTGTTCCTCCACCATCTGCCTCTCAGATGCAAATCCCTAATTTAGTTTCCTTTCCATTTCAGATTCAACGCTGTTACCTCTAATGTACTTGAAACTGATTCCAATGAACCTTATAAAGGCTAAAAAGATTGGTATATTGTCTTTTTATTTATAGATATGATTATTTTTATAAGAATCTAGTGTTAGTGTATTAAATTTATAAACGTAGTTTTTTCAGGCGTCAAAACTTTTTCTCTTATTTTACTGCCACTTTAATGAAAGAATGCTTGCAATGTATGTTGATACATTTTCCCTGATATAAATACCAGTAATTAATTAACATAAATATCCAATTTATAAATATTAAATTTACTTTGAAAATAAAACATGTATGGAAAAAATATAGATCAATCAGTTTACGATAAGTGGATAGAGAAAAGCACGCTTTGGATTTTATAGCCAAACCATTATGTAAATTAAGTTATTATTTAGAAAACTTGTAATAATAATTTATTGAAATCAATAAACATAGCTTGCTATAATACGAAGGAGTTTAAAAAACCATCAGATTTGTCTAGTATTGAAGTTTTCAGGCTATTTGCATTGAATGTTAACTACTTTTATTACAATTAACTGTAAAAAACGTTGTAAAAAACGAAATTTTTAAAATTATAGGTACGAGTTACGTTCATAAATAAAACCTTATCAATGATAAAAATACATTATCAAGAACGTTATTTATGTTAATTCTATAGAAGTGTAATTTAGTCATTCAATCTATTACACTTTTATACGAACTTTTAAATGAATTCTAAATCATATATTTAAGTGGAAATCTTTAAATCAAAAGAATGACACGTCAAAATTATGACGTCTTTAAATTACAAAGTATTTAAAAAAATAAAAATTTTTTGTGATAATTATAATAACAATATAATCTTAAATCCTTTATATAATAATTTCATGAAAGCAATTATATTTTATTAAAAAAAAATACAGATTTTATTTGTTTATGAATACATTTATCAAGGATTGAGTTTCACCATATTACTAACATATGTTTAATTACCACATTAATTATACACAAACACACACTATTATATTCGTATATATGAAAATATTAATTATCCACCAAATGTAAGATCTTTACTTGATACTGAAAGATTGAAAATCAAGTAATTAGTTTCCAAAGAATTTGTAAGAAAATACATGTTTATGTTATCAGCTATGTAAATATGAATAAAATTTTTAAAATATATTTATAGAATATTCATTAATGATAATTTAAGAATATTTTTTTCTTTGTATTAAAGGTTACCTTGTCCAATTTATGAGTATGAATGTCCATTAAAATATATCTACAATTTAATAGCTGAAAAATTATTTTTTTATCTAGAGCTTCTGTGATTTTTAAACTTATAAAACAATTATAATATATAAACACATTAGTAATGCTTAGTAGCTTGAAGTTGCAAACACTATGTTAGCTATTAATTATAATATAAACTAGATATACTTTTCATTATACTACATAATAATATATTAATATTTCATATATATTTGAACTAACAGTTACATTATATCCAATAAATTATGAACACTAACGAAAATAGTTTGAGAACATAACCTTTGTTTACTTTAGTAACTATTTAAAACGTCTGAGGACAACTGTTGTCCTCAGACGTTTTAAATTTAGTCAAAATGTAAGTAATGAATGTAAGAGAACTTAAAATCTATAGCTTACTGAAAATAATGAGCTGTTTTTTCAACCAACGTTGTGTCTAAAATATCACTTAATTGAGTGTTTTTAGTATCATCCATTCACTTGGAAACATTGTTAGGGGACAACCTTATCAACAATGTTTTAATAGCTCTGGAATGAAAATAGCATTCACCCAACTGTTAATACTGTGTGAGGAAGAGTGTTTTTTCACGAAAAGAAGCCATTAGTGATGTAATGTAAAGAAACATTTTGTATCCTAAAGGAAGGAAGGATACAATATTATATTACATGCATGACTTTATGATACATTGGATTTATAGGAATCACTATACCTAAGAGAACATTGTCAATATTTTGGATCTTGACCCAAATAACATATCACATTATTGGGCCATTCATAACCTCTTCTCCTTAAAAACAATAAAGAATCGTTTAAATTAAAACTGGTACTTGATATTTCACGTATTATTTGTTTACGTTTAAATTATGAAGTTAATGATATCAAAAGGAGTAGAAAGATAATTAGTTCTGACAGCAGTTCGTTAGTTCATAAAAAGTAAAGTACATATTGACACATGTGCTGTGGTTTATAAAGTGAGGTTTAACAAAGCTTCTAGTTAATATTTCATGACATTTGTTCCATTAAACTCGGATATTACCAACTTTAGTGGTTCAAAACTGTAGTGTTCTCTGTATACGTACTAATATTAAAATATAAGTGCTCTCTGTTTACTATAATTTAGAATATAAAACTCTTAGATAATATTAAATTCAATTATTTAAATATATTTTGTTTGGTTTTTGAGGTTTCGTGTTATATTCTACCGTTTTTTACTACATTATTATAAACTATATTTCTTGAAATGCAACAGCTATAAATAGACTAACAAAATATATTAGGAACAACTAGTTTTAAAAACAGAGATAGTTAACTATCTTAAATTCACAAAACCAAAATTATAAACGTGCCAGTATAATATTCTATTTTAATCGAATCCTCAATTTAAAGTATACTGGGTACTTAAACTCTGTATTTGGTGCCTTACATTCCTGCTTTAGTCTAACCTAGTTTAAAACATATTAATGCCAGTATAAGAATAGGGAATAATAGTTAAAGAACAATATTTGGGAAGAGTGTTTTGTTTAATTGTAAACACTGCCTCTGTCCATCGCTACTTCATCCTGGAATTATGTATCTTCATTTAAGTGCGCAGTTTTGTTGTATATCTTTGGTTGGCAAATTTTTATATTTGCGGAACCTTTGCCTTATTTATAATCCTTAATACAATTAATTAGTTAAACACTTAAAAATTTGTTCATTATCTTTAAATATGGCATTTAAATTAGCAAATACTTATAGAAAACTACTTCTGCCGGGATTAGCGTTTATTTTATTAATACTTTATACTTTTTTATTCTTGTTTTGTTTATTTTGATATACAGGCTTTTGCTCTTTGACAAGTACTTTATTTTATAAAAATACTCAAATTACTGTTAAAATGAAATATTTATGATGACATAGGCAGGTTTTCTAAGTGACCTCCATTTCCCTGATAACATGCATGCATCATTCTAAACAAGTCATTTATGGTTTATGCCGATGTGTTATGGCGAATGTTATGCGAAACGCCCACCCAGCATGAAAAAAGAACAGATGATGATTATGGAGCAGAGAGGAGGAATGGATTGCAGCAAGTTTAATTCCTAATTACTGCATGATTCCATTTACAATGAGTTTTTAAATAATGTTTTATGTTATAAATTATTTGTTTTGACTAAGGTACATTAAATTTATAAATACAAAAGATAGCCTAATGAAAATTTATAAAGGGCATTTATAGGCACAATCATGGGGTTTAAGGAAGACTAAATATTGATTATTATATTTAAAGTGTGGGACGGTGTTTAATTAAACGTTTACCATTCGGTGATTATGTATTCAGCCAGTTAGGCAACATTAATATGTCGGTTAGTGTGTTTCCAACGTGGGGTTGCGCTCAGTAAACCCATTACAATTCGGTTATTATTTATCAGTAGTTAAGCATCATTAATATATCAGTTAGTGTATTTCAAGTGTGAGATGGTGCTCCATTAAAGCTTTACCAATCACAGTTATTATTTACCAGTATTTACGCAACATTAATATATCAATGAGTGTATTTAATGTGTGTGATAATGCTCAGTATAAATATACCATTCGGTAATTATTTATTGACAGTTAAGGCAAATATACATGCGCGCTACAAAAGCGATCGCACACACACATATGTATAATATATAATATATATTATACATAATATATTAAACAATTGATAAGTATCATTAAAGTGTAGGATGGGGTTCATTAACATCTTTACTATTGGTGATTATTTTGGGATTATGAAAACAAGTCTAATTAAAAAATTTACATTAAAATAGTAAACTAGAATTTTAATATTCTTACAGTCTCTTATAAAAATATTCAGTTTTAGGATAGTTACAATTTGACACTTATATTGTTTGCTTTTCGATACCTAATATGATATATTCTTTAAATAAAATTAAAAACAAGAAATAATTAAAATAATCATTCACAAAACTTTGAATTTTATCCATTTTATTAATTGGAAAATATAATCTTTTTCCTTAATAAAACAAACACAGAAAAGTCGTTAACCAAGAGAGATGAATCGTATATTAGACTTCTTAACTTAACCTAACGGATCAAATGGTAAAGTCGGATACAGTTATTTATGGATACTCTGTATTACAACTATACTGCAGTAGAGAGTTTGTCATACTAAAGGTAATATAGTATGATGTCAACACTCACAACCATAAACCAGAACACAATAAAACTAGTAATGGCAATGTTATTGACACATATAAACAGGCCCGTAAATTCTGCCGTCAAACTTTTTAATATACCATAAACCGAAAGTAGTGCTGCAGTGTATCCTCACCTCATGAATGTAACAGAACTAGATTCTAGAACTGAGGGTTTTTTGTTAAAGTTTGTTATTGACGAAAGATTAATTAAAAGGATAATGTGAATTAGCGGAAGTATGCCTCAGTTATCGATTACAAAATATTTTCAGGATTCGATTGTATTTCTTTATCTCAATTCTTATACCATAAAGTTAAGAATGTATAATAAATATTTACCGGTAAAATTAATTCTATTGGAGTTGCTCGTCAATAAAAACTTGAACATACACCTATGAGCAACCACAAACAATATCTTGCACAGAATAAGGACACTGGATACCTCATCTGTAAAAAAAATAATTCCAAAGCCGACTAGTAAAGGTGTTAGACTGAGAAAAAACTAATATTAAAATATACTGTGGTAGTGTGTAAAGTCATCTGAAAAAACAACAGGGGACGTATAAGCAAGCTGTTAGCAAAATTTCGAAATTTTAGTATCTTTAAAATAATATTAGATTTTTTAGGTTTTTTTTAATATATACTAAATGGTACACTAAATTGTATTACTGATAGTGTATTATAGCATTTCATACTCCAATATTGTCTTTGGAAGCCTTCTACCATTAGGTTTCTGTTTTCACGATGGGTATTCTCTTGATTTTGTCATGGCGGTTTTGTAATATAACAATTGTTCTCTAAAAGTCTTTGCAGAAAGAATTTCATACCAGCACTTCCAGTTTATAATTTTTTAAATTTTGTAGCTGATAAAAAGTGCTAAGACACAATATATATTGTAAAAAAACTTGAAAAACTATAAAAAATATTTATTAGGTACAATTTATAAAAGATGTAAAACACGATTAATCGTTTGAACTTAAAATTTATATAAACAAATAATTAATATAAAAACAATTAAATACTATTTTTTGTAATTAATGGAAAGTCTATCAATTTTTTTTCTAAATTCTCTCTTAGAAACTCAAAATAAACTTATTTGTTGAAGAGAAATCGTACGCGATGCACTTGTATAGTAGACTACTGAATGTAGTGCATCCTTAGAAAAAACTGACTCACATGCATATGTATATTAGCGGGCTAAATCTTAAAGAATTTACCTCCAAATCCAATTTCATCTTTGGAAAATCTCTAATGAAGAATCAATGCATAAAACGATAATGTAGTTGTTCATTTACTTGTATTTGAACTAAACTTATCTCTGGTTTAGTTTATTTGGTTTAAAAATAAATACCAAGTGCACAATACACCATTTAGAATCACACACTTTAAATATGATCTCTATACCCTAACAACCTCTATATTGAAAAACAACCTTTTTTCATTAAAATACCTTCATAATTGTCAAATTTCACTTTATATCGTAATGTAATACTGAGCTACTTCGATGAGCCTGAATATAGTTTTTTTTTTACATTATTAACTAAAACAATAACTTAATATGTGCAATTTCGATTTCTATATTATACCTATTGCAATATTATGAAAAATTAAATACTTTACATTAAATTACTCTTGAGGTAAATGCATTGTCAAATCGTCCTTAACAACCTTGCTAAAATTTATATTTTCTTGTAAATATGATTGTTTTACACAATTATTACGCGTTGGTTTATAATTTCCAAACTCTAGTTTTATTACATTCGTGAAGGCATCTGTAAATACACTATAATACTCAACATAAAAAAAGAATATGAGTTCATTGACCTCATTCAGAGAATGTCATATTTGCACGAGATGTCTGATATCCTGCAGAGCATCTGTGAGTATTACATAAATTAATTCTCGACATATTACTGGGTTTTTTTTCTATTTCCAATTTACCAAATCAAAGATACTAGGTTCCATAGGCGGTGAAAATACTACCAAATATATAAAGGAATATTACATTTTAATCGATTAAAATTAAAATTATTGAATGAGCTATTTTTATAGGTCTTACGAATCTTATATTTGATGTTAACCGTAGGTAGATAATCATTGAGTTTGGTTAATCATACTTTATATACTATTAACTAGAGGGAGTTACTGCATTATTTATCACTGTATTTATTAGTTAAGTCGTTTATCGTGAATGGTTTATTAGTTCATTTAATTCTAAAGCTGCAGGTGTGCTCAGGTACAACGGTGTATGGCGCCTTTAACTAGATATGCCGTTCGGCGACATGATTTATTGCTAGTAGTAATCAGATTAATTCCAGGCGCTGTCAAATCGTGTCGCACCTCATGACGGGACGGTAAGTTTCCAAAAATCTAAGCGATATTTCATAGTGAATATTGTTAGTAGCATAAAGTCTTTGAGTACGTGTTCAAATAAGTAATTGGCTTACATAAAATTATTTATGCCCTACATATTGATAACTTATAATATTAATTGGTAAGCACTTGAAGTAAGTTATGATATGTTTTATCTGTATTCAAATTTATTTTATACGCTAAAAAGGATAATTTTACGTGGTAGGAATTATTTTTTTTTTCTTCAGGCCTGGAATAAACTTTGAAACAAATCCCATGAAAATTTAGTTACTACACATTCAACACGAGTGTATCAATTTCACTTACAAGAATTTGTGCATTTAGCCCATGTCTGTTTCTATTAACTGTTCAGTGTGCACCTTTAGTTTCCACAATTCACTATAAACAGGTTGTGTAGTTGGGAGTATGGGAACTTTGAACCCATCCAGAATATTCCTGTCACTCCGGAAGCAGCGTAAAGGTCCTTACAGGACTAGGTGCAATTTATAAGCTTCTTGTCCTGTGATTATTAGAAAACTTCTCTTGGCCATATATTGTAGTGAAAGGGTTAAAAACGATATGTTTACTGAATTCATCAATTTATGTTCTTGTGTAGTGATAATATAATCAAACAGAACTTAAAGGTCAGTTGGACCTCATCCTAATGCCATATTAATGTGGAATATGGTAACTGTGAGTATAATTAGTTTAATTATAGTTCTCTGGAGGTCTGTCAGCAAAGTTACGAAGTCTCGTGAGGTTCATACACGTTTCTGCCTCTGCTGTGTAACCCACGCGCGTCCCACAACATCTGTTATTTATGATGTCTCATTATAATGAGTACTGTGACTGTTTCACATGAATCACCAATGCATGCAAACTTTCCTTACATTAGTGTCTATATACGAGTAGGTTTTATTTATTTTATACAACTTTCTATACTTTTTTTAAAATTGGGTAATTTCATAAATATATTCATTAAGAAATCCTAAAATAAACGGTATTCCTAATCCGGTATTATTAAAGTCAAAATGTTATTATTAAAAATGATAGTAGACCTCCCGCGGATCGAGCGCTAACATGGGCTCTTATGGAGTTATTCTGGACCAATGAGAGAGCAGCAATGGCGGCTAGGCCACGCCCCCTGCACCCCTCCCCACAACCACCCATCGTCTCTGGACCAATGAGAGGGCAGCAATGGCGGCTAGGCCATGCCCCTGCCCCCACCCACCCCCTCCTAACACCCCCTGTCACCTCCTGGTCCCTCCCCTAGCCAATGGGAGATTGTCTCTTATGGGAGGTACATTTCGGTGTTTCCTAACCACAGACTTCCTGTTTTCTCGACGACTTATCTCAACCTAGACTTCCTGTTTGTCACACACCTCTGACTTTCTGTACTGCTTAACCACCCGTCCACAGGGTCCCGTGTCGAAGCCTATTGACACTCACCTTTTTGAGTACCTGAGAGTCTTAACACCCGCACCCGCGTATCTGATGGCTCCTACAGGAGTCCGACACTGTCCTACTGCCTCCCGCACTCCGAGCCTGGCGTAATGCCCATACCCGGATTTTGACCGCCTAACCTTTACCGGCCATGCACTACATATTCCGTCACCCATCTTTTCTAGTACAGGAATGCATGAAAAACCGCACCCACATTTCTAACGGCCCTTGCCCAAACATTTCGAATGCCTCCAATACTCTTAACCACATATATTGCCCACACTGTTATTTATAACACTCCACTCCAGGATCTAGCCACCCATCTATACCCCCGGTCTCTTACAGACCCACACCTGAACAGTCCCTCACAGGGTTCCAACTTATACCCAAATCGGTACTCTGTATCGCCCTATCTTTTTATCGGATGAATGATGATCTTTTAAACCGTGTACTCGTACCCTGCCGAGACCCTACACTTTTCGATTGCCTCCAGTACTCCTACCCGAGCGTATCGCTCTTACCCGAATTTTGACCAATTTACAGTCCAATGTACCACATAGGCCTGCAATCGCCCGTTTTCCCGGACCTACACCTGTATTTCTAATGGTCGCTACAGAAAACTCACACTATGCTATTACCTCTCATACCTCGGCCTCGGCTCTTAACCACGGATATTGCACATACTACGATTTCTAAATCCCCGACCTTTACGCGTGTTATACGCCTACAGCCTCCCACCTCTCTCGTGTACCCAAGCGTCTTCGGCCCTCATCTGCACCCTGCTGAGGCCCCACACTTTCCACTCCTAGTCAGGCATAAAGCCTATACCCAGATTTTTACCATTTTACCGACCAATGTACCACATAGGCCTGCAATAGCCCGTCTCCTGGACATGCTAAGACCTACTTTTCTAACGGATCCTGCAGAGGCTTCACACTTTCCTATTGTCTCCCATACCTCGGCTTCTTAAACTACGGATATTGCACATACTATGATTTCTCACTCCCTGACCTTTACGTGTGTATACGCCTACAGCCTCCCACCTCTCTCTCTCTCTCTCTCTCTCTCTCTCTCTCTCTCTCTCTCTTCTCTCTCTCTCTCTCTCTCTCGTGTACCCAAGCGTCTTCGGCCCTCATCCGCACCCTACCGAGGCCCCACACTTTCCACTCCTAGTCAGGCATAAAGCCTATACCCAGATTTTTACAATTTTACCGACCAATGTACCACATAGGCCTGCAAATAGTCCGTTCTCCTGTACATGCTAAGACCTACTTTTCTAACGGATCCTGCAGAGGCTTCACACTTTCCTATTGTCTCCCATACCTCGCTCTTAACTACGGATATTGCACATACTACGATTCTAAATCCCCGACCTTTACGCGTGTATACGCCTACAGCCTCCCACCTCTCTCGTGTACCCAAGCGTCTTCAGGCCCTCACCCTCACACTGACGGGACAACAACACTTTCCAAATGCCTCCCGTACTCTTACCCAGGGGTATCACCCATACCCAATTTAGACCACCTACACATTACCGACTAGTATCCACAAAGTCCAACAGGCATCCATATAATATGTCGTACACCACGTCTCTTAGCCCTTACACATACTCCACGACCCCACACTCTAAGTGTTTACTACGCGTAGCGTCAACATTCGAAAATTGTCTTCCCACCATTAATACCCTGTACTGGTTCCCACACATATAGTTAACACCTTTACCGTATTAATCTCCATATACGAGTATTTACCGAGCACATCGCACAATCTTAGTTATCCTTACCTTCGTAGGGTTCAAACTTGCATTTCGTTCAATTTCTAACATACCGAGATCCCCATAAAAAAAAACCAGGCCTAACACGGGACTCTCATTTTACTGACAAATATTCATACATTACCTGAAAGTGTAATGCTAATATTTTACCGAGTACTTTCCCAACAGGATATTCTCATCCCGAGGTCCTAGTCTCAAGCTAACAGCTTATAACACGAGGCGTACCTTCTGAGCGACTACTATTTGCCGATCAATGCCCGTGCATATGTTTTTCAATACCTGGACACCTAATGTCTACGAAGTACTTCATATACTCTTATCCCACGCAACCCATCACGGGACCCTAATTTCTGTTACCTTTCACTTGGATGTCTATCACTTCATTCCGGGACCCAACTCTCAAGCAGACTTAACCGGTAATTAAAAGAACCGTATTTCATTATTAACTAAAGCACCATACATTTATTTCAACTACTGCTTAGACATTTAGTTTCCATATTAATCAAGTATTTTGTTTTTCACTTAAACCCACGCCTCCCTTTACGGCACTCCAACTTTTTATCCACGTTAAATCCACCATCACTTTCTAACGGCCAGGCTCTCATTTTCATAATATCAAGCGGGGCGTAGCTTAATACGGAATACCATCCCATACAATTTAAGCTTTACCGTGTGTAATTATATATGTCGCTTATACTTGGACATCTAAAGACCCATCATACCTCACTCTGGTTTCCTAGCTGTTCCCTTACTTTAATTTATTTATAAAGAGACGCATACAGAGGTATTAGTCCAATCGTCTCGAGACCGCGTTATACTAATGTTTTATATTATAATCTTATACTAGCACTTTATGAAATCTCGACCACAGTGACTTACCCATTGCACCGGCTCATGACACTGCTCGTAAACGGACAGTTTGCGGTTTGCGGTTACCTGCATCCTCGGACTCTGATAATTCATTTTCTACAACAATATTAAAACTAATAACTATTATAACATCTTCAGTACAGCACGGGATATCTGCCATCCTGAATACAGTCGGAATAAATACATAGGTACTGCATTCGGTGTGTAATAAGTTTTAATTTTTCTCCCGAGTGTGATGTAAAGAGCTTTAACTTATTTATAGTCTATTTTCAAAAAAAACGTATACCGCTTCGTATACTTTGAATTTAGTTAATCATACAGGATGCGATGATTGAGGTTTGCGGTTACATGTAAAAACCCAGAACGAGTAACGGTACAGCTGCAACCGCAATTTTAAGAGACCTCATTGGTCAAAATAAGCGCGTCTCTGATTGGTCTAAAATAGCCGCCAAGCACTCTTATTGGTCGGTGTTCTACACAGGCGGCAGAGATTTCCCTGTCTCGCCAGTCTGGAGGTGGACGTCAAAGAGGTAAGACCTATGTCGCTCTGTTCCTTGTTATTGCACAACATTGTGTATACAGAGTCGATATCAAGACAAGAAATTTTATAAAAGTAAATTAGCTTATAGGAGTTTTATTACATTTTCAGTTTATTAAGTGCTTGTACTTTATTTAGCGATCACAGACATTAAAACTCCTTTACACTGTGTGTGTTCTTAAAGTGTTTATACTATTGCTTCTTTAAATCTAATACAGTGTTATTGTGTTTTTATGAAAGTGAAACAAGTTAATTCGTTGTGGTTACTGTGGTTTGTATCGTAGTGACAAATCCAACATAGATTTCATTAATTTATTTGTGTGTTCGTATTTATAATCAAGTTTTGTGTAATTTATTTCGGTTATTACATCATACCACAGTGCACTGTAAAAAAGTTTACTGCGCAATGCGCACCTCCTACACGTACTTAAATGCGTGACGTGGTCTTCTTGTCATTCTTAGACGTGACGTTGAACAGTCAACACCCATTCCAAAAGCTTGTATCAAAGCTGCTTGCTGTATTATTTTAGAGCTAATTACATACAACATGGATCCCGTAAAAGTTTTGCATACCGGGTGAAACCTACTGTAGAAGGTTTAGAAACATATGGGTCAGAAACAGTTTTCAAGTTTAACCCAGTACCCAAAGGAGTGTCCGAACTTGATTGGATTAAAAAGGGTTTTGGGAGTATTGTCGAAAAGGCGAAAGCCGGTACTACCGAATATGACTACCTAGGCTTCACTTTAGATTCTCTGAATTTTAGGACCAAAGATTCCGGATATATCGCTTATAGACCTGCAAATCAAGTTCACGGGGATATAATTTGGGATATATTTGGAAAACTTATCCAAAGTAATACGGATTCGATTAAGTCCATGGACACATTTAGAGTTAAGTGCACCCGCACCAATATTCCAGTAGGTAGTGGTGGGGCCTCCAGAAGACCAGGTTTGTACAATAATTTCCAAGAAGAATGTAAAGCAAGTAATGGTATCGTAGTCATTAAGAATAGTGATAATCTGTGTCTGCCCGAGCTATAGTGGTAGCAAAAAGCCTATGCCAAAAAAGATCCTCAATTCAAGGCTATACGTGAAGACAAGGGTAAGCGACCAGACTTTTTAGAGCCCGAAAACTGATGACTAAGCCGGTGTCCAAATTTCAGAACAGGGAGCTGGGGACCCCCCGAACTTTCAAAAATTTCAAGACCACCTCAAAAAGTAACAAATATTACAGTTTATAATTACGATAAATAAGGGTCGAGATGTTTTATTTTTCAGGTACTACCTCCGATGCTCAGTACAAAATAAACTTGGTTGTATCACGAAGGCCATTATAATGTAATAACTAGCCTAAACTGCAGCTTTTGCGTGCCATTTTTTCTGCGAAGCCATGCCATGTCCCTTACGACCACAAAGCTGAACACAGGTGTTTCAAATATCTGTCATGCGTGCCAGACAGTCTCTCCGCCTTGTAAAGAGGAGCATGGGGGAATTTTATGCCCTGACTGTAACATGGACCATGAAAAATCAGGAACTGTTTTGCGGCTCATAAGAGTGAACGTTGTAAGTCCGTAAAAAAAATGCTTTACAGTGCCAAAGACTTGTGTTTTTGAACAACCGTAAGTCAAAACATGTGTGCGGTGAAGTTTTTTGCAAAATTTGTAACGAATTCATGCCCCCAAACCATCAATGTTACATGCGGGTCGAACACAAACAAACCAAAAACCAAAGACTTTCTTTTCATTTTCTTTGATTTAGAGACCCGTCAAGATGAAATTTTAACGGAAGAATCTAGAGTTCATAAAGTTAACCTTTGTGTTTCTCAACAATTTTGTTGGAAATGTATTAATGGTAAATCTTTGTGAAAATGTGGCAAAGACCGAACAAAGATCTTTGATAGTGATCCTGTGAATCAATTTATGAATTACGTAATTGGAGGAGAGAAAAAAATTCAAAAACGTATGGTGTAATGGCTCATAACGGTCAGGGTTTTGATTTTCAATTTCTGTTAAAGTACGTTTCTCGAACAAACAAAATTCACTCCAGAGCTAATTATGCGTGGCACTAAAGTCATTCTTATGGAATGGATAACGTTAGATTTATCGATTCGCTAAATTATTTCCCCATGGCCCTCTCTGCACTACCCAAAGCCTTTGATCTCCCCCCGGAGAAGAAGAAGGGTTACTTCCCTCATCTTTTCAACACTTTGGGCAAACCAAAAATTATGTGGGCCCCATACCACCCAAGGAGTACTACTTTCCCTGAATCAATGTTTGAAAAGACTTACAAAGATTTTGAAAATTGGCACAACGACCAACTTAACCAAATGTAGTTTTTGACTTTCAAAAAGAGTTGGTCGAGTACTGTATCTCCGATGTGGAGATACTGGCGCAAGCGTGTATTAAGTTTAGAAACATGTTTCTGAAAGAATGTAATGTAGATCCATTCATGGAAGCCGTCACCATTGCCAGTGCCTGTAATTTGGTTTTTAGACGGAATTTTCTCAAAGCCAACACTATTGGTCTAGTCTCAAAGAACGGATACCGTATGGTTGATAACCAATCGCCTATTGCTTTACAATGGCTGAGCTGGGAGGAAGAACAGCGTAGTGTCCGCATTCAGCATGCGGGGAGGGACAGAGAAGTTAAAATCGAGGGATTAAAAGTAGACGGTTTTGACGGAGAACGAATCTATGAATTTCAGGGCTGTTTATTTCCATGGGTGCCCGAAATGTTTTCCATTTAAAGAGAAGAACCACTCAAAGAGGGACCCTTCCGACTCCCTGCACTTAAGGTTCGAAGAGAACCCAAAGCTAAAATGGCTCGTCTCCGAGCATCCTGACTATGAAGTAATTGAAATGTGGGAGTGTAAATTCAATCATTTAAAGAAAGAACAAAAATTGGAATTATCTAAATTTTCTCCCCATTCTAAACACACTCCCACTCAATCCCAGAGATGCCTTCTTCGGGGGCAGAACAGGCAATGCAAAAATCTTATCACAAGTGCGAGGACGGGGAAACAATTCAGTATGTAGACGTTTGCTCCTTGTACCCGTTTGTCAATAAGTTTTCTCCTTATGTTTTATCCCATCCAAAAATATATGTAGGGGACAAGGAGTGTAGAGAAAGAGGCATGGAGGCCGAAGGTCTCATGAAATGTAAAGTATTGCCTCCACTAAATTTGTACCATCCCGTCCTTCCAGCACGCGATGAACAATAAATTAATGTTTGTTTTATGCCGTACATGTGGTCTAGAAATGCTAAACACAGACTGTAACCATAACATCGAAAGAAAGAGCATTGACAGGGACATGGACAATGCAGGAAATGAGAAAGGCCGTAGAGAAGGGGTATACCATTTTAGAAATGTACGAACTTTGGGATTATAAAATTATTACTTACGAAGACGGTGGTCTTTTTACGGATTTTTATTAACAAATTTCTCAAGATTAAACAGGAGGCATCGGGCTACCCCTCTTGGTGCCTCACTGAAGAGGAACAAGGCTTAAGTACGTTTCAAATTATTATGAACACGAAGGTGTCCAGACTTGACCCTTTCAAAATTGAAAAGAACGGAGGTCTTCGCTCCCTTGCTAAATTGATGTTAAATTTCTTTCCTGGGGTAAATTTGGTCAAAGGGAAAATCAGACAAAAACTTCAATCATAAGAGACCCCTTTGAATACTTTCAGTTGCTGTCCAACCCTGAAATAGATGTAAATACTACTCAAATTATTAACGATACTGTACTAATTGTTGAACTGGCAGCATATTGAAAGAAGCCGCAGAAGCCCTAAGGACAGTGAATGTTGTGGTTGCAGCATTTACAACGTCACATGCTCGATAAAAACTGTATGAACACTTAGAAAAGTTAGGGAGGCAAGTTCTTTACTATGATACAGACAGTGTCCTTTACGTACACAGGGAGAGTATGCACAAGGTCCCACAGGGGACTACTTGGGCGAAATGACCGACGAGTTGGCTGACTATGGTCCAGGGTCATACATAGTAGAATTTGTTTCCGGAGGCCCCAAGACTTACGCCTATCTTGTCTGGTCAACAAATAAAAACGCACTAGTTGAAGTTTGTAAAATAAAAGGCCTTACTCTAAATTTAAAAACTAGCGAAAAATTAAATTTCGAAACATTGAAAAGCATTAGTTCTGAGTAAATTCATTTGACTCAGTGGACATAGAAGAGAACAGAATAAGACGAACCAAGGACAAAGACATTGTTACAGTCAAAGAAACAAAGTCTTTTAAAATTACAGGCCCAAAAGGAGACTTGAAGGACCCTACGATACTGTACCGTTTGGATTTAAGAAACAAAAAATTAACACTCTAACATGTTTAAAAAACTACATTTTCACCAATCACAACGTTAAAAATTTTTCATTACAAATCCTGAGACATACATAGAGAGAGATTAAATGTAATTATAACCCACCACATCCGTTGGTTGTGACCGAACGTTCGGTAAAACCGCTTCCCTTCAGATGTGTACTAGTATTGAATTATGTTATGAGCAGCTGACAACGAGTAAAAATTTTAAATTATTTTATTATACAGGTATTTCAATTACGTACAAAAGAAATTTTTAAATACTAGATAATTGTACTGTATTATTGCAGCCATTACATATAATTTTGCCACTCCAGACCCTTCTTTGGGTGGTTGGCCGAAAGTGCAAAATACAAATGTTTTGAGTGTATATCTCCCCCGTCCATCTTTACCTTCAAATGTCACATAAGTGTGAATGTTTGATCACCCCTCGCGTCAAGGGAGCTTCTGCTTCTAAGGCCGGCGTAAAACCTGTAAGTCCTGGAGCAGTTCGACCTCTTTCACGGGCCGGCTTAAAACCCGTAAGCCCGGGAGAGGTTGACCCACTTGGACAGTGTGGAGGGTGAGACTGATTTGAAGGAGTGAATGTGGGAACTCAGTAGGAATGCGTGGACTTGGGCATGGAGATGAACAAGTCTATGCTCCGAACGGCTCAGCATGAACGAGGTCTCTAAGGCAGGCCTAAACTCTGTAAGTCCTGGGACCGTGATCGTGTAATATAGTGACCACATTGAATGTGTACTGATGACGGAGAGCCGATAAACGCTGATTTCCCTCTTCTTTAAGCCATCTGATACAGCAAACTGTTAGATACGTCATTTAACATAGTTATTTGCTCGAATGTTAGCATTTTATATTTGTTTATTGTTTTTAATAACATAAATACCTTCCAGTGTATGGATAAAGTCAAATTATCACAAACATTTTACCATACCGATTTTTCTACGTCACTTTAAATATGCTCTTATGTGTTGGCTTCAGGTCCACTTCAATACATACACGCTGACATATCCATCAAACACTATTCCACTCTGTAATTTCACCGCAAAATCAGAATGTTCTAGGAGCTTTAAATAATTATGCCCCTCAAACACTCACATGCACTACACAGGCTTTAACAGGTGGATACCAACAGTTTTATTTATAAATTTGTAGATGACTCGTCTCATGTTCATTCGCAAATGAGCACTCAGAGGCGTTTACACTTGGCATACCTTCCTTAAGCTTGAATCTAGAAATGTGGTTAACAGAAGTGCGAGGTTTCGTACCACACGTGAAGAACTAACGTTATACGATACTCGACCTCTCCCATTGACATCAATATAGGATGTGGCCCCTAGCCATTTGTTCAGAGTACATTGTCGATCATATAAAGGATGGAGCCTCACCTACTGATCACTTTGGTGAATTTACAATTAAACATCCAAAGTATAGCCAAAGAAAGGGATTATACCTTTCATGGCAGCATCTAAATTAACCTCTTTACGTGTTTGATGATGCGCTTGAGAAGACAATTCGTTAATGTGGAAACATTGATAGGGCCTTTAATTGTGACAGCAACTATAGTAAAAAGTACCTGAGCAGTTTCTTCAGTAATAGGCATTTAGTAATCACTCCTTGTATTAATTAGTAAAGAGACAGAGAGAGGTTAGGCAATGAGTTGAGGATCACTATTGTGTTTGCTTTGATTTGAATAGGGTACACGGAGGAGGAATAAAAATAAGTACAAAGACCCCATTTTACGTTTTTTTTTAGTAGAGTGAATTAGAAAGACTTCTCACGAGTATAGTGAACATGTTGAACTTGCAATGGATAAAATAAAAAAAAAAATAAATAAAAAATTAAAGTATAAAATTTTATCTCACCGAGAGGTGAGGTACAAAAAAAATATGTTTGGGGAGGTAGCAGATTTTGTCATGGAATGGCTACCCACCGTAAAGAGCCGATGGTTGGGGCTCTTTACACACGTGGATAGGCTACTGGGGAAGGAGCCACGTAAAAAATCTCCTACAATCGGCCCCATGGGTCCTACGGCAAGCACGTGTGTACCTAGAGTGGTGGGGAAATGTGACCACGCGCTTCGTCACAACACGTGTATTGTTAAAACATATAAGACCTCACCGAAACAATACGAGTATTTCTAGGACGTCAGATTAACATATATAGTGACACCATTTAATCTACATACCAATAGCATTGACTTGACTGGTTTTACATCTGAAACCCTCATTCTGGCACCCTGCGCACTAACACTGTTGCCTAGTTTTTAATTGTAGTTGAAAATTATTGGTCTCCTCTCAGCATTATGTTGCAATAAACAAACGTTATCAATTGTTACACGTTAAACAAAATAAAATTGTACATTTTATTTCACTCATCTATTTTACCATTCATATACAGTTAAAGCAAGGAGCCAGTATATGACAATATCCAAGGTCATAAACGGGATCAGCTGGTTAAGATCAGCATCGATATGGTAACACCAGTCTCAAATGTCATTGAACTATTTTAGGTGCAGACTGTTTTAATTGTTTAAACAAATGGGTAAAATAAAACAAAAATTTCAGAAAAATCTTTCTGTCAGTAATAGGTCCCCATTACCCGCAGGTTAGTTGAGGCGGTAGAAGGCCATCCCTCCTCAGCGAGGACGGTGCAAAGTTGTTCATAGTGCAGCTCCTCGAGAGTGTACTCTCCCACACGGTTTGAACGTGTTTCATAGACAGTCGGATTTGCTGTAATGTTAAAATAGTGTATTTTTAAACTTAAAAATCTATGAAAACAACAACTTTATAAAAAAGGAAATTTTACTCTGGGTGATTTAGGTTAAGAGGAGCGTAAAGGTTTTTAGGTTGATTAAGGACTACCTAGGATATAAGGGAGTAGGATTGTTAGGGCTACCAAGGAATAGGACTGACTAGGATACTCCAACTTTAACCTAAATCACCCAGAGTAAAATTTCCTTTTTATAAAGTTTTTTCATAGATTTTAAGTTAAAAATACATATTTAACATTACAGCAAATCCGACTGTCTATGAACACGTTCAACCCTGTGGAGAGTACACTCGAGGAGCTGCACATGAACAACTGCACCGTCTCGCTGGATGCCTTCTACCGCCTCACTAACCTGCGGGGTAATGGACCTATTACTGACAAAAAGATTTTCTGAAATTTTTGTTTTATTTACCCATTTGTTTAAACAATTAAAACAGTCTGCACTAAAATAGTTCAATGACATTTGAGACGGTGTTTTTAACCATATCGATGCTGATCACCAGCTGATCCCGTTATGACCTGGATATTGTCATATACTGGCTCTGCTTAATGTATATGAATGTAAAATAGATGAGTGAAAATAAAATGTACATTTATTTGTTTACGGTAACAATTGATAACGTTTGTTTATTTGCAACATATGCTGAGAGAGACCAATAATTTTCACTACAAGTAAAACTGGCAACAGTGTTTAGGCGCAGGGTGCAGATGAGGGTTTCAGATGAACCAGTCAAGTCATGCTAATTGGTATGTAGATTAAATGGTGTCACTATATTATGTTAATCTGACGTCCTAGAAATACTCGTTATGTTTCGGTGAGGTCTATATGTTTTAACAACCGTGTTTGTGACGAGTGGTCACATTTCCCCACCACGCTAGGTACACACGTGCTTGCCGTAGGACCATGGCGCGTTAGGAGATTTTTACGTGGCTCCTTCCCCAGTAGGCCTATCCACGTGTGTAAAGAGCCCCAACCATCGCTCATTTACGGTGGTAGCCATTCCATGACAAATCTGCTACCTCCCAACCATATTTTTTTTGTACCTCACCTCTCGGTGAGATAAATTTTATACTTTATTTTTTTATTTATTTTTTTTTTATTTTATCCATTGCAAGTTCAACAGTTCACTATACTCGGAGAAGTCTTTCAATTCACTCTACTATAAAACGTAAAATGGGTCTTTGTACTTATTTTTATTTCCTCCTCCGTGTACCTATTCAAATCAAAGCAAACACAAAAGTGATCCTCAACTCAATGCCTAACTTCTCTCTGTCTCTTTACTAATAATACAAGGAGAATATACTAAATGCCTATTACTGAAGAAACTGCTCAGGTACTTTTACTATAGTTGCTCGTCACAATTAAAGGCCCTATCAATGTTTCCCACATTAACGAATGTCTTCTCAAGCGCATCATCAAACACGTAAGAGGTTAATTTAGATGCTGCCATGAAAGGTATAATCCCTTCTTTGGCTATACTTTGATGTTTAATTGTAATTCCAAAGTGATCAGTAGGTGAGGCTCCATCCTTTATATGATCGACAATGTACTCTGAAAATGCTAGGGGCCAATCTATTGAGTCAATGGGAGAGGTCAGTATAAACGTTAGTTCTTCACGTGTGGTACGAAACCTCTCACTTCTGTTAACCACATTTCTAGATTCAAGCTTAAGGAAGGTTTGCCATGTTTAACGCTCTGAGTGCTCATTTGCGAATGAACATGAGACCGAGTCATCTACTAAATTTATAAATAAAAACTGTTGGTATCCACCTGTAAGCCTGTGTAGTGCATGTGAGTGTTTGAGGGGCATAATTATTTAAAGCTCCTAGACATTCTGATTTTGCGGTGAAATTACAGAGTGAATAGTGGTTTTGATGGATATATGTCAGCGTGTATGTATTGAAGATGGACCTGAGATCACACATAAGAGCATATTTAAGTGACGTAGAAAAATCGGTATGGTAAAATGTTTGTGATAATTGACTTTATCCATACACTGGAAGGTATTTATGTTATTAAAAACAATAAACAAATGATAAAATGCTAACATTCGAGCAAAATAACTATGTAATGACGTATCTAACAGTTTGCTGTATCAGATGGCTTAAGAAGAGGGAAATCAGCGTTTATCGGCTTCCGTCATCAGTACACATTCAATTGTGGTCACTATATTACACAATCACGGTCCCAGGACTTACAGAGTTTAGGCCTGCCTTAGAGACCTCGTTCATGCTGAGCCGTTCGGAGCATAGACTTGTTCATCTCCATGCCCAAGTCCACGCCATCCTACTGAGTTCCCACATTCAACTCCTTCAAATCAGTCTCACCCTCCACACTGTCCAAGGGTCAACCTCTCCCGGGCTTACGGGTTTTAAGCCGGCCGTGAAAGAGGTCGAACTGCTCCAGGACTTACAGGTTTTACGCCGGCCTTAGAAGCAGAAGCTCCCTTGACGCGAGGGTGATCAAACATTCACACTTATGTGACATTTGAAGGTAAAGATGACGGGGGGAGATATACACTCAAAACATTTGTATTTTGCACTTTCGGCCAACCACCCAAAGAAGGGGTCTGGAGTGCAAAATTATATGTAATGGCTGCAATAATACAGTACAATTATCTAGTATTTAAAAAAGTTCTTTTTGTACGTAATTGAAATACCTGTATAATAAAATAATTAAAATTTTTTACTCGTTGTCAGCTCTCATAAACATAATTCAATACTAGTACACATCTGAAGGAAGCGGTTTAACGAACGTTCGGTCACAACCCAACGGATGTGGTGGGTCTATAATTACATTTTAATCTCTCTCTATGTATGTCTCAGGATTTGTAATGAAATTTTAACGTTGTGATTGGTGAAAATGTTAGAGTGTTAATTTTTGTTTCTTAAATCCAAACGGTACAGTATCGTAGGGTCCTTCAAGTCTCCTTTTGGGGCCCTTGTAATTTTAAAAGACTTTGTTTCTTTGACTGTAACAATGTCTTTGTCCTTGGTTCGTCTTATTCTGTTCTCTTCTATGTCCACTGAGTCAAAATGAATTACTCAGAACTAATGCTTTCAATGTTTCGAAATTTAATTTTTTCGCTAGTTTTTAAATTTAGAGTAAGGCCTTTTATTTTACAAACTTCAACTAGTGCGTTTTTTATTTGTTGACCAGACAAGATAGCGGGCGTAAGTCTTGGGGCCTCCGGAAACAATATTCTACTATGTATGACCCTGGACCATAGTCAGCCAATCGTCGGTCATTTCGCCCAAGTAGTCCCCTGTGGGGACCTTGTGCATACTCTCCCCTGTGTACGTAAAGGACACTGTCTGTATCATAGTAAAGAACTTGCCTCCCTAACTTTTCTAAGTGTTCATACAGTTTTAATCGAGCATGTGACGTTGTAAATGCTGCAACCACAAACATTCACTGTCCTTAGGGCTTCTGCGGCTTCTTCAATATGCTGCCAGTTCACAATTAGTACAGTATCGTTAATAAATTTGAGTAGTATTTACATCTATTTCAGGGTTGGACAGCAACTGAAAGTATTCAAAGGGGTCTCTTATGATTGATGTTTTTGTCTGATTTTTCCCTTTGACCAAATTTACCCCAGAAAGAATTTAACATCAATTTAGCAAGGGAGCGAAGACCTCCGTTCTTTTCAAATTTTGAAAGGGTCAAGTCTGACATCCTTCGTGTTCATAATAATTTTGAACGTACTTAGCCTTGTCCTCTTCAGTGAGGCACCAAGAGGGGTAGCCCGATGCCTCCTGTTTAATCTTGAGAAATTTGTTAATAAAATCCGTTAAAAAGACCACCGTCTTCGTAAGTAATAATTTTATAATCCCAAAGTTCGTACATTTCTAAAATGGTATACCCCTTCTTACGGCCTTATCTCATTTCCTGCATTGTCCATGTCCCTGTCAATGCTCTTTCTTCGATGTTATGGTTACAGTCTGTGTTTAGCATTTCTAGACCACATGTACGGCATAAAACAAACATTAATTTATTGTTCATGCGTGCTGGAAGGACGGGATGGTACAAATTTTAGTGGAGGCAATACTTTACATTTCATGAGACCTTCGGCCTCCATGCCTCTTTCTCTACAATCCTTGTCCCCTACATATATTTTTGGATGGGATAAAACATAAGGAGAAAACTTATTGGACAAACGGGTACAAGGAGCAAACGTCTACATACTGAATTGTTTCCCCGTCCTCGCACTTGTGATAAGATTTTGCATTGCCTGTTCTGCCCCCGAAGAAGGCATCTCTGGGATTGAGTGGGAGTGTGTTTAGAATGGGGAGAAAATTTAGATAATCCAATTTTTGTTCTTTCTTTAAATGATTGAATTTACACTCCCACATTTCAATTACTTTCATAGTCAGATGCTCGGAGACGAGCCATTTTAGCTTTGGTTCTCTCGAACCTTAAGTGCAGGGAGTCACGGAAGGGTCCTCTTTGAGTGGTTCTTCTCTATTAAATGGAAAACATTTCGGGCAAACATGGAAATAACAGCCCTGAAAATTCATAGATTCGTTTCTCCGTCAAAACCGTCTACTTTTAATCCCTCGATTTTAACTTCTCTGTCCCTCCCCGCATGCTGAATGCGGACACTACGCTGTTCTTCCTCCCAGCTCAGCCATTGTAAAGCAATAGGCGATTGGTTATCAACCATACGGTATCCGTTCTTTGGGACTAGACCAATAGTGTTGGCTTTTGAGAAAATTCCGTCTAAAAACCAAATTACAGGCACTGGCAATGGTGACGGCTTCCATGAATGGGATCTACATTACATTCTTTCAGAAAACATGTTTCTAAACTTAATACACGCTTGCGCCAGTATACTCCACATCGGTGATACAGTACTCGACCAACTCTTTTTGAAAGTCAAAAACTACATTTTGGTTAAGTTGGTCGTTGTGCCAATTTTCAAAATCTTTGTAAGTCTTTTCAAACATTGATTCAGGGCAGTAGTACTCCTTGGGTGGTATGGGGCCCACATAATTTTGGTTTGCCAAGTGTTGAAAAGATGAGGGAAAGTAACCCTTCTTCTTCTCCGGGGGGAGATCAAAGGCTTTGGGTACGTGCAGAGAGGGGCCAATGGGGAAATAATTAGCGAATCGATAAATCTAACGTTATCCAGTTCCATAAGAATGACTTTAGTGCCACGCATAATTAGCTCTGGAGTGAATTTTGTTTGTTTCGAGAAACGTACTTTAACAGAAATTGAAAATCAAAACCCTGACCGTTATGAGCCATTAACATACGTTTTTGAATTTTTTTCTCTCCTCCCATTACGTAATTCATAAATTGATTCACAGGATCACTATCAAAGATCTTTGTTCGGTCTTTGCACATTTCACAAGATTTACCATTAATACATTTCCAACAAAAATTGTTGAGAAACACAAAGGTTAACTTTATGAACTCTAGATTCTTCCGTTAAAATTTCATCTTGGACGGGTCTCTAAATCAAAGAAAATGAAAAAGAAAGTCTTTGGTTTTTTGGTTTGTTTGTGTCGACCCGCATGTAACATTGATGGTTGGGGGCATGAATTCGTTACAAATTTTGCAAAAAACTTTCACCGCACACATGTTTTGACTTACGGTTGTTCAAAAAACACAAGTCTTTGGCACTGTAAGCATTTTTTTACGGACTTACAACGTTTCACTCTTATGAGCCGCAAAACAGTTCTGATTTTTCATGGTCATGTTACAGTCAGGGCATAAAATTTCCCCCATGCTCCTCTTTTACAAGGCGGAGAGACTGTCTGGACGCATGACAGATATTTGAACACCTGTGTTCAGCTTTGTGGTCGTAAGGGGACATGGCATGCTTCGCAGAAAAAATGGCACGCAAAAGCTGCAGTTAGGCTAGTTATTACATTATAATGGCCTTCGTGATACAACAAGTTTATTTTGTACTGAGCATCGGAGTTAGTACCTGAAAAAATAAACATCTCGACCCTTATTATCGTAATTATAAACTGTAATATTGTACTTTTTGAGGTGGTCTTGAAATTTTTGAAAGTTCGGGGGTCCCAGCTCCCTGTTCTGAAATTTGGGACACCGGCTTTAGTCATCAGTTTTCGGGCTCTAAAAGTCTGTCGCTTACCCTTGTCTTCACGTATAGCCTTGAATTGAGGATCTTTTTTGGCATAGGCTTTTGCTACCACTATAGCTCGGGGGCAGACACAGATTATCACTATTCTTAATGACTACGATACCATTACGTGCTTTACATTCTTCTTGGAAATTATTGTACAAACCTGGTCTTCTGAGGCCACCACTACCTACTGGAATATTGGTGCGGGTGCACTGTAACTCTAAATGTGTTCCATGGACTTAATCGAATCCGTATTACTTTTGGATAAGTTTTCCAAATATATCCCAATTATATCCCCGTGAACTTGATTTGCAGGTCTATAAGCGATATATCCGGAATCTTTGGTCCTAAAATTCAGAGAATCTAAAGTGAAGCCTAGGTAGTCATATTCGGTAGTACCGGCTTTCGCCTTTTCGACAATACTCCCAAAACCCTTTTTAATCCAATCAAGTTCGGACACTCCTTTGGGTACTGGGTTAAACTTGAAAAACTGTTTCTGACCCATATGTTCTAAACCTTCTACAGTAGGTTTCACGGTATGCAAAACTTTTACGGGATATGTTGTATGTAATTAGCTCTAAAATAATACAGCAAGCAGCTTTTGATACAAGCTTTTGGAATGGGTGTTGACTGTTCAACGTCACGTCTAAGAATGACAAGAAGACCACGTCACGCATTTAAGTACGTTGTAGGAGGTTGCGCATGCGCAGTAAACTTTTTTACAGTGCACTGTTGTATGATGTAATAACCGAAATTAAATTACACAAAACTTGATTATAAATACGGACACACAAATAAATTAATGAAATCTATGTTGGATTTGTCACTACGATACAAAACACAGTAAACACAACGAATTAACTTGTTCACTTTCATAAAAACACAATAACACTGTATTAGATTTAAAGAAGCAATAGTATAAACACTTTAAGAACACACACAGTGTAAAGGAGTTTAATGTCTGTGATCGCTAAATAAAGTACAAGCACTTAATAAACTGAAAATGTAATAAAACTCCTATAAGCTAATTTACTTTTATTAAAATTTCTTGTCTTGATTATCGACTCTGTATACACAATGTTGTGCAATATCAAGGAACAGAGCGACATAGGTCTTACCTCTTTGACGTCCACCTCCAGACTGGCGAGACAGGGAAATCTCTGCCGCCTGTGTAGAACACCGACCAATAAGAGTGCTTGGCGGCTTTTTTAGGACCAATCAGAGACGCGCTTATTTTGACAATGAGGTCTCTTAAAATTGCGGTTGCAGCTGTACCGTTACTCGTCTGGGTTTTTACATGTAACCGCAAACCTCAATCATCGCATCCTGTATGATTAACTAAATTCAAAGTATACGAAGCGGTATACGTTTTTTTTGAAAATAGACTATAAATAAGTTAAAGCTCTTTACATCACACTCGGGAGAAAAATTAAAACTTATTACACACCGAATGCAGTACCTATGTATTATTCCGACTGTATTCAGGATGGCAGATATCCCGTGCTGTTACTGAAGATGTTATAATAGTTATTAGTTTTAATATTGTTGTAGAAAATAATTATCAGAGTCCGAGGATGCAGGTAACCGCAAACCGCAAAACTGTCCGTTACGAGCAGTTGTCATGAGCCGGTGCAATGGGTAAGTCACTGTGGTCGAGATTTCATAAAGTGACTAGTATAGATTATAATATAAACATTAGTTATAACGCGGTCTCGAGACGGATTGGACTAATACCTCTGTATGCGTCTCTTTATAAATAAATTAAAGTAAAGGGAACAGCTAGGAAACCAGAGTGAGGTATGATGGGTCTTTAGATGTCCAAGTATAAGCGACATATATAATTTACACACGGTAAAGCTTAAAATTGTATGGGATGGTATTCCGTATTAAGCTACGCCCGCTTGATATTATGAAAATGAGAGCCTGGCCGTTAGAAAGTGATGGTGGATTTAACGTGGGATAAAAAGTTGGAGTGGCCGTAAAGGGAGGCGTGGGTTAAGTGAAAACAAAATACTTGATTAATATGGAAAACTAAATGTCTAAGCAGTAGTTGAAATAAAATGTATGGTGCTTTGTTAATAATGAAATACGGTTCTTTTAATTACCGGTTAAGTCTGCTTGAGAGTTGGGTCCCGGAATGAAGTGATAGACATCCAAGTGAAAGGTAACAGAAATTAGGGTTCCCGTGATGGGTTGCGTGGGATAAGAGTATATGAAGTACTTCGTAGACATTAGGTGTCCAGGTATTGAAACATATGCACGGGCATTGATCGGCAAATAGTAGTCGCTCAGAAGGTACGCCTCGTGTTATAAGCTGTTAGCTTGAGACTAGGACCTCGGGATGAGAATATCCTGTTGGGAAAGTACTCGGTAAATATTAGCATTACACTTTCAGGTAATGTATGAATATTTGTCAGTAAAATGAGAGTCCCGTGTTAGGCCTGGTTTTTTTTTATGGGGATCTCGGTATGTTAGAAATTGAACGAAATGCAAGTTTGAACCCTACGAAGGTAAGGATAACTAAGATTGTGCGATGTGCTCGGTAAATACTCGTATATGGAAGATTAATACGGTAAAGGTGTTAACTATATGTGTGGGAACCAGTACAGGGTATTAATGGTGGGAAGACAATTTTCGAATGTGACGCTACGCGTAGTAAACACTTTAGAGTGTGGGGTCGTGGAGTATGTGTAAGGGCCTAAGAGACGTGGTGTACTGACATATTATATGGATGCCTGTTGGACTTTGTGGATACTAGTCGGTTAATGTGTAGGTGGTCTAAATTGGGTATGGGTGATACCCCTGGGTAAGAGTACGGGAGGCATTTGGAAAGTGTTGTTGTCCCGTGAGTGTGAGGGTGAGGGCCTGAAGACGCTTGGGTACACGAGAGAGGTGGGAGGCTGTAGGCGTATACACGCGTAAAGGTCGGGGATTTAGAAATCGTAGTATGTGCAATATCCGTAGTTAAGAGCGAGGTATGGGAGACAATAGGAAAGTGTGAAGCCTCTTGCAGGATCCGTTAGAAAAGTAGGGTCTTAGCATGTTCAGGAGGACGGGACTATTGCAGGCCTATGTGGTACATTGGTCGGTAAAATTGTAAAAAATCTGGGTATAGGCTTTATGCTCTGACTAGGAGTGGAAAGTGTGGGGCCTCGGTAGGGTGCGGGATGAGGGCCGAAGACGCTTGGGTACACGAGAGGGAGAGAGAGAGAGAGAGATGAGAGGCTTGAAGAGAGAGAGAGAGGAGAGAGGTGGGAGGCTGTAGGCGTATACAACGTAAAGGTCAGGGAGTGAGAAATCATAGTATGTGCAAATATCCGTAGTTAAGAGGCCGAGGTATGGGAGACAATAGGAAAGTGTGAAGCCTCTGCAGGATCCGTTAGAAAAGTAGGTCTTAGCATGTCCAGGAGACGGGCTATTGCAGGCCTATGTGGTACATTGGTCGGTAAAATGGTAAAAATTGGGGTATAGGCTTTATGCCTGACTAGGAGTGGAAAGTGTGGGGCCTCAGCAGGGTGCAGATGAGGGGCCGAAGACGCTTGGGTACACGAGAGAGGTGGGAGGCTGTAGGCGTATACACGCCGTAAAGGTCGGGGATTTTAGAAATCGTAGTATGTGCAATATCCGTGGTTAAGAGCCGAGGTATGAGAGGTAATTAGCATAGTGTGAGTTTTCTGTAGCGACCATTAGAAATACAGGTGTAGGTCCGGGAAACGGAAACGGCGCGATTGCAGGCCTATGTGGTACATTGGACTGTAA
Source organism: Homalodisca vitripennis (assembly GCF_021130785.1). Taxonomy (NCBI): domain Eukaryota; kingdom Metazoa; phylum Arthropoda; class Insecta; order Hemiptera; family Cicadellidae; genus Homalodisca; species Homalodisca vitripennis. The sequence continues at coordinate 75,847,594 of NC_060211.1, forward strand.
AATTGGTCAAAATTCGGGTATAAGAGCGATACGCTCGGGTAGGAGTACTGGAGGCAATCGAAAAGTGTAGGGTCTCGGCAGGGTACGAGTACACGGTTAAAAGATCATCATTCATCGATAAAAGATAGGCGATCAGAGTACCGATTTGGGTATAAGTTGGAACCCTGTGAGGGACTGTTCAGGTGTGGGTCTGTAAGAGACCGGGGGTATAGATGGGTGGCTAGATCCTGGAGTGGAGTGTTATAAAATAACAGTGTGGGCAATATATGTGGTTAAGAGTATTGGAGGCATTCGAAATGTTTGGGCAAGGGCCGTTTGAAATGTGGGTGCGGTTTTTCATGCATTCCTGTACTAGAAAAGATGGGTGGACGGGAATATGTAGTGCATGGCCGGTAAAGGTTAGGCGGTCAAAATCGGGTATGGGCATTACGCCAGGCTCGGAGTGGCGGGAGGCAGTAGGACAGTGTCGGACTCCTGTGGAGCCATCAGATACGCGGGTGCGGGTGTTAAGACTCTCAGGTACTCAAAAAGGTGAGTGTCAATAGGCTTCGACACGGGACCTGTGGACGGGTGGTTAAAGCAGTACAGAAAGTCAGAGGTTGTGTGACAAACAGGAAGTCTAGGTTGAGATAAGTCGTCGGAAAACAGGAAGTCTGTGGTTAGGAAACACCGAAATGTACCTCCATAAGGAGGACAATCTCCCATTGGCTAGGGGAGGGACCAGGAGGTGACAGGGGGTGTAGGAGGGGGTGGGTGGGGGCAGGGGCATGGCCTAGCCGCCATTGCTGCCCTCTCATTTGGTCCAGAGACGATGGTGGTTGTGGGAGGGGGTGCAGGGGGCGGGGGCGTGGCCTAGCGCGCATTGCTGCTCTCTCATTGGTCCAGAATAACTCCATAAGAGCCCATGTTAGCGCTCGATCCGCGGGAGGTCTACTAATGATTATAATCAAAAGTACGTTCCATATTTATCACATTCTAGAAATAAACCGCACCACGTGTCGTGTAACAAGCTACGATGAAGTTGCAATATCTGAAGATGGGAATAAATAAACATCTATGTAAATCAATCACTGTATCTATAAAATTAAATAATAACATGTTAAAATACTAATTTAATCTGAATTATACAAAAAAAACATTCATAAATCATTGCATAATTACAACGTCAATGGAAGAATATGTAATTAATGTTTATAATGTCTTATTATAACATTAAAATTAAAGTTTCAAAATACAAAGAAATTTTCATAAAACTTTTGCTGAATAATCGTTATTTAATTAAATTTACTGGATTAATCCCTTCTCTTAATAATTAAATATTTTAAATTTCGTCGTGTACATGATTTTTCATGTACGTTTTTCAATTTAGGAACAGGCTAATAATTACGCAAATGAAACGTAAATATTCTTGATAGTATCCACTAAAAGAAAACACTATTCACTGATGATTAGAAATAAGTTTTTGAAATATTTATATCCATAATTTATTCTACCTTCCAGTTCACGTGTTTAATTTTTCGTGATGTTTAAAAAAATGAAAACCAATTAGTTATCTAATATGAATAAAGCGAATGTTGGTTATAGCTCCATTTCCTTTCCGCTAAGTGTAATGGCTGAAATCTTACACTGTCACGTACTTAAACTTTGGATATATGGATATCCGCATGGAGAAATAGAAAATCTTACTTTGCTTCCTACTTCAAAGAACTAAAAAAAGTATGAACCTGAACCTAGAAATTCTTTGACCATTACTCTACAATACCAAATATTAAGAGTGTTATGTAAGAATTGACATATTTATGACATAGACTTTTGTAAAATATATCCATAATGATTAGCATCAAAATAAATAATAAATGACAAATTTATTGCTATGTATTTTCATACAAATTTAATTAGTGCATTATATCGTACTTTGTCCTCCATTTAATACACCTGCTACTTTCATTAACCCATTAATCATATCAGTTATTGCGATAGTGGCAGAATATTAGTGTTATAGCTGCAGTCAGGGTATAAGCTCCTGTTCTTCTCAGAGGTTGTTGTAGTCATGTTTTATGCAATGTAAGGACTGCTTACAAAATTTTAAATCTATTTATGTACCTAGATACAGCTTATTTTATTCTCGAAATGATCTGCGGACAGTTAGAATATAGACAGTCGTAAATAAAACGAATTTTTAAATCCTCCCGGCAGACAAAGGAGAAATTTTTTAAACCTCCTGAGTGATTGTAAAAATTTTTATTGTTGATTCAATTAAGCTAAACCGAATTCCGTGGTTGAACATACAACATCATAGAAGTCATTTTTATCTATGCAGAAATGAAATTTAATGAAAATTCCAAGTTTAAAAATCTGTTTTGAAAATATTTTGCCATAAAAAATAAATTCATATTTCTGTGCATTATGTTAGAATACATAACAGAGCTAAAAATTACATTTTCGGTTAACTAGGAGAGAATATCGCAAAGAGTGGGCTGAAATCAAATTTTGTTATCAAGTTTTTAAAACTGATTTTCCACTACAAAACTTTTTTAATGCTATGAATCAAATTGTCCACGTGCTCAAATAAATCTTATTTTTATTTGTAGTTATGTTATTACAATTTTGTTTATTCTGCTATTTTCTCGTTGCTATTTTGGTTAAATATAAGACCAATGTATACATATTTCCTAGTCTTTAAGCAAGTTTCGTGGGTGTGATATGAGCCAGCATTGAGCTAAGAGCTGATCATGTCGAAATACATATTCATGCAAACTTTCAAGCCTCTAGATCCAATTCGTTGTTGAGTTATCGTGCGGACAGACAGACAGAATGGGACTAACATTAAATTATGTGAAAGGCGCTGTTAACGCTCAGCTAACTACGAAATAAATCAAATAAATATATAGTTTGGCGTTCTATATAATTTTAACAAATACTAGTGACCTGTATACAATTTTACGATGTTTTATCTGTTGTTTATAGCTGTTTCAAGACTGGTGTTATTACTGTAGTCCAACAAACTGTAAAGCTTTACTTACATACTTCAATAGACTATAAAATCCTTTACTAACTAACATGAACAACAATGCAATTCTAGAATTATATGACAATAAAAAGAAATTTATTTTTTTAATAGTGCACTAATTAGATCAAGCGAAACTTTCAAACAATTAAAAAAATTAAAATTAAGGTACGTCTCGCTAAATTTTATTTTCCAAAAGAAACCTATAACTTATAAAACATTTATACATCTATGAAAGTAATTTTTATACCTTTGTAGGCTGTCACTGGAGTTGGGTGCAAAATATACGTTATGTAAGCTTATTTAAAGCAGGACTAAGCAAAACCGTGTGTTTACAGTATAAAATGCAGTATGCATAAGCGAGAAAAAAATACTATCACACGTTTATGAATAAATAGGACAAAAAGAAGGACGGATATTAAAAAATGTAATAGGTGAGCAGTGTTGGCCCAAATGTCATCGTATGGCAAATTTATATTAATACAAGGCAAAACGTATTTCTTTAAAACGTAATAGTGACCAGTAAACAGTTAGTTGAAATCAGGACGTTGTTTGTAAATACTAAAAAGAGTGTAAAAAGAAACCTAAACATCATGTCCATTCAGATTTCCCTGCCTCGTCTCTATTGTGAGTTTTCCCTAACGAAAAGCATTTATAGGCATTTATCAGTTTTCAGTGGTTGGTTGCTGCGAGGTGACGTATTGTGATGCTTGTTCTTTAACTCAGTTTATAATAGTAATTTATTGTTTTATACAGTAAGTTTCAAAGATAATGTGACGTGCAACAGTTTTGTTGTCTGGCTTTTTCGTATCACCATACGTTGGTGTAATGTGTTTACTTTAATCCTATAGTTTCTATAATCTAGGCTTTAAAGCAGTTTGCAGCATTATGGGTTATGTTATTATTTAAAGGAAATAAATTATATTGAGCAACATATTTAAGGAGTAATGATAAAACTGTCTATGAGTTGTTTAAGAGTTACTTTTTTTATAGAAACTGAAGACAATGTGCGTTGTAAAAGTTTTCATTCAGTATAAAGAATATAAATTGTCGGTTAGAAGAAGTGAAAGGATGAGGGGATGAGTTTATAAGAGGTTTAGTATTGCTAAAATATCTATATTTTGAAGAAGACTATTTGCCTGCAAAAAATATGTAAGAAATGTGAATTCAAATTATAAAAAAATAACTAATAATATTATCAAATTTAGTTTTTTATGTAATTTATAGAATTTGTTAAGTCACGCAGAAGCTGAAATCGAAGATTTCCCTTCTGCATTGCATATTTATTTGATAGAACCTTATTCCCAACCTCATTAATAATTCCTAAGCAGGATTTTCTACTGTGTTTCTTAGTAAACTGATGTAAGGAAATCATTTAAGGGCAAACATTTATCTACATAAGAGTAAATTACGGTAATTGTGGGAATAAATAAAACGTCCTGCAGAATAGCAGTTTTGGAATGCGATAAAACACGCAGCAATGTTTGTAATGTAATGTTATCTTGGGCGCCCATCCCCATTACCCTGCGTGTTTCATAGCGTAGACAGGAGAGTATGGCCTCGGGCTAGGTGCACTAGTCATACTTCATTCTTGGAATTTCCTTTGACATTGATACTATTAGTATCGTAAATGTATCAAGGCTTGTTTGATCAGCCAAAATATTATTTTATACGACATGAAGTTAAGAATTACTGTGGTGTAATTGCATATATATTATATCCAGCAAGAGATATATTATTTCTGAGCCAATCCAATAAGTTCATTAGCCTATATAAAAATAAATAATATCCTTTCTTAGGGTCAATTCTGTCTCTACAGTTTTGAAAGTTTATGAATTCTCTATTGTATTTCTAGGCTATATATTACACCTAGATGTGCCAACGGCTTCGCACACGATTTAATAGACTTTAAAAGTGTATGCAAATTTCTAGTTCGATTAAATCATATTTCACACGTCAATGTTGAGTTTGCATTGCCGCTAAAGTCAAGAAAAATGTGTCAAAAAGTGCACCTGTGTTTATAGCTGTTATAATTTAAAATCGGTCTTAATATTTTCCATAGTCTATTTTACCTTGTTCCCCGATCAATAAAACAACGCATATGGTTTTTATAGTAGATTTTAAGTTATATTGGAAGTTAGATACTAACTTTATCAATGTAATCTACGCACTGCATACTTAATAATTGATGAAATTTACTAACAAATTTATTAAAAATATTTATTAACAATGAATAATTTATTATAAAAACTAACAAGAAAGAAGACCTTATGAGAGTGTCATCAGTACTATTGTGCCCTCGGAAGAAAACATACTACCTACCCACACTACTCTAGCTATAGTATACAATGTTAATACTAACTTTTTTGAATGAAAAATTTCTTTATTGTTGTCAGTTGTACATTTTACATACAGTAGATCTTAAACTAAAATCAACAATAAAGCCCGAGGTAACAAAATACCTGTTCGGGAATTACACTAGTACACATAAAGAAACAGCAACTCGAAAAAAAAGGACTTGCCCTACCAGATCCTCGTAATGATACACTCTAAAACAACTATAACTAGATTAACTTCTAAAAAAAGTAACATAAAACAGAAATATATGTGAAATGTTGATCAGATGTTCAAGTAAATTATAATATAAAGTTACAATTTAAAAGTGTAATGATCATACTATAGTGTTGTAAAACCTGTCTACATCTTCTTCCAATAACAAAACATGCCGAAGCATTTTAACAAACTTATTTTTGATTTTACATTTTCTTAAAATATTCTGGTAAACAATTAAAAAACTTTGGTCCTAAAAAAAGATAGAATTTCTTAAACAAGGTTAGATGGGGTCTCGGAACTTGAACGTTTATTCTTCTCTGACTATAATGTGAATTTGCATTGTAAAAACTGCTGCTTTGATTATAAAATGATTTTAATACTTTATAGATATACAGATTTTTTATCGGTAAACACATTTAAATCTCTAAAAATTGGAGCTGAACACTCCATTTTATTTTTAAATTTTATTATTCTTATGAAATGTTTTTGCAGAGTAACAATTGGTTTGAGGGTTGTAATATAAGTTCCTCCCCAAATTTCTAAACCGTATTCAATTTTAGAATTTATAAAGGCAAAATAAACTTGTTTAAGCAATCCTGTATAGCATACCGTTCTAAGAGAATAAAAAAGTCTAACATACTTCACTAGTTTAGACTTAACTTCAGCTATTATGAGATTTCCAATTCAACTTTGAAATCTACCAGTAATCCAAGATACTTAATACTATCAACCTGTTCTAAGTTTGAACAATTACAACACTATATTATTATTAGAATGACAACTCAAAACATGGTATTTAACAGGTGAAATAAAGGATACTTTTCTACATAAGTTAAATAATAAGTATTTGGTTTTAGGGCTCATTAACATGAAATTATTAGAAAACCACCATCTTAAAGCATTTACATCATGTTGCATACTCAGTTGTACTTGTGCTAGTGAGTCTGCTTTATAAAATAAAGCAGTATCATCCGCAAATGCTACAATCTTGCCCTTGAAATTACCATTGCACAAATTATTAATATAAATTAGAAAAAGAGGGCCAGACAAAACTGATCCTTGGGGTATCCCTATACTTAGTTTATCTACTTCACTGAAAGTTTTATTAGCTCTAGTTACTTGGGTTCTATCTGTCAAATAAGAACAAAAACCATTGCAAAGCAATTCCCCTGATGCCTGCGTCATGCATTCTATTTAAAAGTACTCGATGATCCACTGTATCGAACGCCTTCATGACGTCGACAAATAGTCCAGCGCACACTTTTCCTTCATTCATGCCTGTGTAGACCTGAGACATGAAGTCCAATAAGGCAGCACTTGTATTTAACTTACTTTGGAACCCATACTGTTTTTTACTATAAAAACTATGTTTTGTAAGAAAATTCACTAGCCTCACCTTAACAACTTTTTCGAGTATTTTAGAAAATATTGAAAGTAACGCAATAGGTCGATAGTTGCCAGGATCTGATCTGTCATTTTTTTTGAAGAGTGGAGTGACTACCGCATGTTTTAAAATTTTTGGGAACTCTCCTGTCGACAAGCTAAGATTTATCAAATAAACTAGCACGTCTGTAATTGATTCGGATATTTCCCTTAATGATAACAGGTGTAATATTATCAAAACCAGGAGCTTTGTTATTTTTTAAAGATTTTATTATATTGCTTATTTCTTTGTTATTAGTCGGATACAAAAACATCGAGTCTTTTATTGCCACAGTATGGAAGATATTTTGGTGACAACTATTCATACGAGTGGGATTGGTGTTTTCTGCTTCTATTGTTTGTCTCAGGTCTACTGCAATTGAACAAAAGAAATTATTCAAAATGTTGGACACCTCTTTCGGGTTTGAAGTTGTAATATCATTGTGGTTTTTCACCAGAATTACACCTGAGTTTTTAACTTTATCCCCTACTAATTCCTTTATAGTTTTCCACTGTTTTTTTGTATTGGTTTTATTTGACTCTATAACATGTGAATAATGCAATTGTTTAGTGCGCTTTATTTGGTTTTTTAAACTGTTGTTAATAATCCTGTACCTATTTCTTAAATTCACATCATTAGGCCGCTTAGCAACTTTTTTGTACAAATTATTTTTTTCTTTAACGGCTTTTACAATACTTGCATTGATCCAGGGTTTTAAAAACTTATTACTAACGTTTACACAATTCGTAGAGACTGAAACATAACTTTGAATTTTAATCAGGAACATTTCAAATGCATCGGATATTGAAGTACAGTTGTATATTTCCAACCAGTTTTCTTGGCTTACAAGTAATTTAAGTGTATTTAAATTTACTGAAACATGTTCAAAACAGTTTTTTGTTATACGTGATGTACAATTATTTTTAATATTTAAACCCAAAACTGTCATCCAATGATCGGTTATATTTATCTTCAAAACTTCTGCTGTGTACTTAACAGAGCTATCAAACTTACTTCTACAAAAAAACATGGTCTATACAGGTTTCTGAATGATTATTTATCCTTGTGGGTTCATTGACAAGTGAGTTGAGTCCATGACTTGCCATTAAAATTAAATTAGTCCTCTACACTTCTAATAGATGTATCCAACAAATTAATATTTTAAATCCCCTTTCACTATGAAATTTGCAGATTTTATACCGCTTAGTGTGTTTTGAAATTCGTCATTAAACATATTGATTGAGAACGCCTGTAATCTGTAAACTGCTAGAAGATCAACAGCTATGCCCCGTTCAAGTTTTGAAGTGAAGGTGTACGACATCTGCCGTCGCCATTGTTGTTTTAACCTGACGTACACAATTCAATTGGTCGGATACAAAAACCGCCACGCCCCCCGCACGGTACTTATTATTACATTGAACATTTAACAAGAAAGTAGGCAAATTGTACTGACCCACCTCACTGTCACTTATCCAAATTTCTGTTAGTACAATAATGTCAGGCTTTCTTTTCAAACTTTCAAGAAACACTAAAAAATCGTCAAAATTAGACCTTAAACTACGGATGTTTTGATGTACTATTATTAAATCTGAACTATCAATAGTAGTAAACAAGCTATTTTTAAAAACTTGTTTCTTTTAATCTATTCATTTAGGTGAACATGATGAACTGTTTGTACTGTTGTCTGTGAGGAGTTAGTTACCTGGAGCTTGAGGCGAGCCTGTTGCTGCCGGCAGCTTCCTCAGCTTCTCCACGTCGTTCCAGTTGCTCACTGCTGACACCTTGTCACCTTCTGATGGTCGGACCAGGATCTTGCCGTTCCGTATCCAGACGAACGTGAATCCTTTTTCTTTCTTGATCGATCGTACTTCGTTGAATATCCGCCGTCTTGTAGGAGTAAGGCTCTCATTTATATAGATGACACTTGCTGGGCTTGGGAAACCAATGTCAGACGTATTCAGATTTCTCTTGACTCTCCTTTTTTGTAGAAGAAACTCTTCCTTGACTGTTTTTCTTGTAAACTTCACTACGATGCCTCGGGGTCTTTCGCCACTTTTCCCTCCAAGTCTGTGACAGACATCCACCATCTCTTCCTTTACTTGTATGTTTAGACTGTTTCCGACTTGTTGAAACTAGACTGAAAACATTTTCATTTTCTTTCTCAGGAACCCCATGGATTTCTATTGTATTAAGTCTAGAGTATTGCTCAGCTTCGTCTTGACGGGCTTCCAGCTCAACAATTTTAATTTGCAGCCTTTTATGTTCGAACAAAAGTTGTTCATACAAGTCTTTATATCTGTTCAAAGCCTCAGACTGTGAATCCACAGTTTTTCTTAACTCGGAGATAGTTTGATGGCAGAGTTCGATGGATTTTCCAAGTTCAAGTTCAAGTTTTTTAGTTTGATCTTTGTTTTCTTGTCTCATCTCTTGTAGTAGCTTCATGACGTCACTTATGTCTGGTGAACTCTTCTCCAGCTCGGATTCCACTTGCATACTTGTTCTACGAAGTCTACTGCATTGTGTACATCTCCAGATTTGATTTTCCTTCTGAATAAAATCAATATCATCCTTTGACATCCCTGCACAAGCTCCATGAAATCTGTTTTTGCAATCAACGCATTGTACTTTCAGACTATTTGCCACAACTTTTTTAACGCAAACTCCACATTTATCCGACATGATAACTATTATTCGAAAAACAACGCACTTACACTCTTTACAACACCACAAAAAACAGTAGTAACTCAGACAACAAGTCATATTAACAAAAGTTAACCTGTACACACGCTTGTTAAAACATACCGCTCTGTGTTTCACTAGGTTACTTCAGATAAGGAACTGATAAGAGGCAGACCGTCCGTTCCCTTCGAGCTCTGACGCATAACTACCACGAGTATCAATATTAGATCATGAGAACTTTATCAGTATTATAGTGCTCCTCTCTAGCGGATATATTACATACCCACACTACTATAGCTGTAGGAAGAATACAATTTTTACACTTTTTTCTACTAACCATCTCAACGTCTGATAATAAAAGTGACATCAATACTATAGGTCCCTCAGTAGCGCACGTACACGTACCTACAAAACTATAGCTATAATATACAAGGTTATTACTTAGGTTCCATGAATTTCAACGTCTGATAATGAGAGTGTATCAATACTATTGTGCCTCTCGATAGTGGACATATTCCATACCAATATTACTATAGCTGTAGTAATCAATGTTATAATTTTCACAATGTTAGATAACGCGAGTGTTATTACTTAATACTATTATTTCCCTCAGTAGCGGACGTGTTATGCACCATGACTACTCTAGCTATAGTTTCTAGTGTTAAATTTTTGATTACCATTATTCTCAATGTCTAGTAATGAGACGTCACTTTTTGTGCCCCTTAGTTAAGACTACTATAGCTATAGTACGCTATGTTAAAAGTGGTTGTTAGGAGTTTCATTTTCCTAAAATACTTTTCGTTTGTTGGAATTATTACATTAATCTTAATATAATAGGGACTTTGAATAAAATCAATAATACAATCTTTTCTAGATTCTCTGTCACTTTGGTGCTCATTCCATAAGAGATAATATATTGTTGCTTTGAGGCTTGGCAGGTCTTAATTAGCTCAATGGCACATAAAGCTCTTTTACAAATACCTACCTCGAGATACCAATTGATACTCATATTACATACTTTAGTATTGTATGAGTGTGCACGCTACTGATTTTGGCCGATTATACTTTTGGACCATTCACTTATTGATATTTTATATCTAAAATAAGTAATTTCATTCATGGTTTATAAAATTTAAAGCGACAAAGGCCTGTGCTATACAATTAGCCATCATATTATTCCAAGTTTATTTCGCATTATTGATTTACTATAATATAGTTCTAGTTGATGTCTTAGTTATTATTGTTGTATATCTTTAATACAAGTTAATAATAAAAATAACAAGTGATTAATAATAAAATTATAAAAGTTAATGAAGTCTATAAGGATCTGAATTAATACTATCTTTTAAATAATATGGCCTTAGTTGTTTGGATACATTTCTTTTACTCTGGTCAGGGTGCTTGGAGCCACCTCATTGGTTACGGCAATAATGATTTCTCATGTAATCTGAGTAGATAGACTTTACAGTTCTAAACATTTTGTTACTCATGATTTATTATTTACCAAAATAATTTTTATTTTGATAATGAAAAGTGTTTTAACATTTGCATGAAAAACCATATTATTAATGGACAATTTACTATCAAAAAGGTCAGTGATTCGCAGGTTATATTTGATTGATGCCCAAGTGTGAGGGTACAGCGTTTATTGCTTCATCAACTCCATCCTCTGCCTTTTAAACGAAATTACACCAACCAGACTGATTGGGAATCCACCAATTTAATTTGGCTGTTCCGAAATACCCGAGCTCAATTGTCGATCAACTGCGACTTTCCATTGTTCATCATTTTGATGGGCGAGTACTAAGCTGCTTACGTATTAACTGTGAATGATCCTTCAAACTGCATTTCTGATCAGTTATATACTTATATTTTACGAAAAAATAACTTTATTATGAGAATAATATGTACGAAAATAGAATTTATTATTTGTTTAAACACTCTCAATATTAAATAAAATGAAAAACCATAGTACGGACCAATTTTTTTTATATCTATTAAAATGATAAAACCACTAAGTTTTTTTAGTTGCATTGAAGAAGAACACGCAAAAATTTGGATAGTTTGGGAATTGAGTAAATTGCCTATTTCCAGAGAGGAAGGATTATGTAACTGGGGAGTGAGTCAAATTTAGTGTGGGCAGCGAGGTTGCAGATTTGTATCTTCCATAGGGTCTTGCAAAGTGTCTGTGTTTGTAGTCTACAGATGTGTGCACTCTCGGGTAATTTGGACTTAAATTAGAAAATTATCTTACTTATAATACAATGAAACAATCAAGGTGTATGTGGTTTATCAAGAAATTAATTTTTCATAGATCCCATAGAAATTCCTTTGATAATTTAGGGTTTTAGCAGTAGCTGAGCCAGTAAAGAAGACATTCACTAACACGGAGTACTACAGGATGAAACATTGCACCCGATTAAGAAGAAGTAGTGTATCTCTTTGAAGAGGCAATTAGCTACCGTACTATAAAGAAAAAAGGATAATATTCCTGAGTATCAGTGTTTATTACTCTTTTCAGAGCCTTTTTTCCTCATTACACTGTATTAGATTTACAACAACAGAGTTCATCTTGTAATATCGTGTAAATTATGTGTTACTAGCTGTTTCCCGCGGCTTCACACGCTTTACGTAAGCCTTGGCCAAGTATTTGCACTTCTGGTTCAAGTGCATTATATTTCTAACACCAATGTAGAGTTTGCCTTGTTGTCACGATCAAGAAAATCTGTGTATGCTTATTATATAGCTATTATACACGTACATGTATTTTATTATAAAGCGGTCTAACAGTCAAGCTTTAAGTTCAACCATATATTTATCATAAAGACAAACATATATTCTAACTTAGTGCCTTCAAATAGTCTTTGGCAAATTAATATACGTAACTGTCTCGTAATTGCAGTTTATAATGTGCAGGCGCTTTGAAAACTTTTATATTTTGCAGCACCACCTTGTGGTGAGTTTTATAAATGAGTATAGCATATAAACCTTCTCGGTCGAAAAGTACATATACATTCAAATTTTCATAATGATCGGTCAAATAATGTACGATTCCATAAAGGACAAACACACAAACATTCATTTTTATATATATAGATATATGTTATAACCTGAACAATTATGATTAGTTTTCATTCTTACAATCTGAGTAACTATTTTTAACTTTATATATATATATATAATCATTTATATAGAATACATTATATATATATATATTTCTTACCAATTTATTTATTTAATAGTATAACTTACAATAATAACTGTCGTATATATATCTTCTTATAAATACAAATTAATCGCAAAATGTGTTGGTAAGCGCATAACTCAACAAAGCCTGGACCAATCTGGGTTCAAGGGTGGTTTTTATGAAGCAAAATATTAGAAAATTTACCTTAAATATTTTGAAATTTCGAAAAAAATTTAGATTTTACGTTTCATAATCCAAATTGAACTGTTCAAAACTTCAGTTTTATGTCAATAAATTGGCTGAAATATCTGTTTACATTTAAATTTTGTTCAATATTAAGTAAACAGTGATTGACCAGTTAGTAGTGTAATGCAGATAGTAAATATGAAGTTAATATATAAATTTTAATCCAGATTGCGCCAGTGATGGATTAAAATAATCTAGTGCATTTTAAATATTATTTAAACACTGTTATGTAACCAACCTTAATGTACAGTTATGAATGTTTTCACATGTTACTTTAAACTGGTGGACTTCCTTGACATTGTGATATTGCATTTTAACGGTGGCTTATGGAAAACAGAGAAATGAACACTACCATGCCTCAACGACGCATTGTTTCCCTGGATACAGTCCAAAAACCAAGACTGGTATAACGCAGAACTTTAAAAACGATTATTGTTCATTGTTGCATATTAATTTCCCCCTTATACCGAAAGTACGCAAGAAGTAGGTAGGACTTCCCCCTAGGTCGTAATAGGCTTTTCAGTCCTACTTATGTGTGTATTTTCTTCATCAGGACAAGGTAAACTCAACTATGTCAACAGATTTTGACCAAAACAGATTTCCGAGAACTAGATAATCGAACATATATAGTATTTTGATCGAGGCAATATGGCAAGCTAAACTGTGACATAGTAGGTATGTGAATTTAAACGGTCTTAAGTAGGCAATACTTAACCGAAGTAGGCATCTCGGCATTTAATACATTAAATTGTATAAATGGAAATAGCCTTATTTTATTTCAATAAACATTGCATCACAAAAAGTACTTGCTCCGCCGGGACTCGAACCCGGATCTCTCATTTGCCGGGTGAATGTTCTACCATTACACCACAGAGCGCTTACTTTTTCTGATTCAATTATTTTGTATTAGGCCGTATCTGTCACATATGCGTTTAAATAAGCAAACTAACATATGATCGGAAGACCAAATACTTGTCAAACGACTTTGATTTAATATTTGATATTATATATATATATATATATATATATATTAATATCTAACTGATGTATGCCTACTTACGTTTTAAAAATGTTATTGGACTTCCATCATATTACATAATAATTGCTTTTACTGAGGAATATAAAGACTTCGATTCTAAAGATTGCTTGCGAAACCGCGTGTAACAGCTAGTAAGAAATAATTCCATTAAACTAATAAATGATCTACTATTTTTCTAATATTGAAAAATACGCATTTGTCTCATAAGGTTTCGTTTATTGAACTCTATAGTTAAGCACGTAAAGAATTATTTCCATTTTTTGTAGTCGCTCCTCCTATCTGACAGTTGAAGGTGGCCTGTATATTCGGTTTGTATGCTGACTAGTAAATACAGATGAAGTTAAATCTTTTGTAAATTTTATAATTTTTATGGTTTTCAATCATGAATTTTAAGATAATTACTTAAATATTCTTATTTCTGGATGCTTATGCAATGTAAGATTTTACAAGAGTAATAATGTAAGATTGATGTATTTTATAGCAGTGAAACATTGTGTGATAAAGGCGGATAGTAAGGAAAAGATTCAAATTGGCTACAAACAAATTGCTTTATTTATTTAAGGCCCAAATATTGGACAGAAATCCAGTATCTACTGCTTTATAATATATATTTTTTATTATAAAAATAATAATGCATTACAGTAAAAGTAAAGCCCATTAGCCAAATCTTGTATAAATCATCACCAGATATTTAAAACATGAGATTAAGATGATAAAATTATATTTGTAAAATTCTAAATGTTGTGCCTATTTACCTACTTAATTACTCTAATAGATAGAGTTAAGTAATTAGTAATTTATCTTAATAATAGTAACAGAACTGTAAAATTATACTTTTTACTTTTCATTTTGGTCTGAATAATACCACCCTATAATATGGAACAATGTGTTCGATAATAATTTTAAGATACTAAACTCTAAAAGTGAATGCGTAGTCAATAATTGTTATCCTATTTATAATAATATTAGCGTATTTGTTATAAAATATAAAATTTCTAACGGGAAATATTGTTAATTATTTATTTAGAAACAATTTACTTAAAATAAGTTCCCGACAACTATTTAAATAGCATTGTAAAAAAGTTGCAATGGCAAAATTTTTATGAAATTTATAATACAACTATTCGATACGTAAATTTCGTGGAAGCAATACCATTCCAGTAAAGGTTTTGGGGGAAAATAATAATAATAACAATAACTTTCATATATCAGATTTACGAAGGGGTATTTTGATGTTACAAGTATAACACGATAAACGTTTTGTGCTATAAAACAGTTTTATATACATTAAAACTGGTAGTTTAAAGAATTTATGGCTTATTTGTTTCGCTTCAAAGAGCCATAGAATCCTTGTTAACTTTCAGTATGTAACGGTCAATGTTTAGTCTGCCTCGTTCATAGAATCACCTATACTTTTAACTTAATCAGTTGGAAAATGTTGATGCATGATAATTTTGTGTACTTTATAATGGTAGTAAAATATTTGTATGTAACATGTCTACCGTACAGGGATCGCGAATTTAGTGTACTGAAATAATATTCAATTTAAGATGAATTAAATGTCTGAAAATCTTAGTAAAATTATATCAATGATAATTATTTAATTCTTCCAATAGCTGTAAACAATAAAACTGAACTGGGAAATCAACTAAGAAAATTACAATCAGTTTGCTCAGAAGTAGTTTACTGTACAATAACAAAATATTTTAAAACACTACTAAGCCTAGTTCAGAATGTAAGTATTAATTAAGGTGTAAACTGTATGTTCGAATGAAGCAAAGTTATAATTAAACATACAATTTACTTTAGTTTAAATAATAAATATTTGTTTGTAACATTTACCAATAGCAATCAACTTGATCAAAAACTATATATGACATAAATAACAAAAGTATAAGGCAACAAGATACATTAAGAAATAAAATTGAATATTTTTTATCATATTAAAGTAATTCCTGTTCTTATTTTTATCTTAAATTTTCTATACCTTTGTGGGACAACTTAATATAAAATTTCGGCGACACGTATGACATAATAATATGAAAATTTACCATCGAAATATGTTACAACTGTCCCTTGGATTCCTTAAGTTTGCACTTGTGGAAGCTTTTTCTGAGCTTAGGTTGTCTTCATTACACTGTAATACATTATTGTGATAGAATAATACAATTTAACAACTATTCGGTACTGGCCAAAATTTACTGGCTTTCAGGAAGGAAAACATTTCAAATCATTAATAGTCTATAGATATCTTAATCTAACATATATTATCTTGGTAATGGAATTGTAAAGGAATTATAATGAGAGCAAACATCTTATATTTTATGCAGTAAGGTACATTTTAGAAAAAAAAGAAGACATTAAATTGATGACATAACAATTTAATAAATATTTTGATATCTGGTAATTAATCTTACGTAAGCTGAGATAAAACCTTTTATCCATTCCTTTTAAGAGTGGAAATAAAAAGCCTTCTTTTATATCTTCCGACGTCACCTTGCTTAAGAAAACGGAAGGTTACGTCCTTTTAAAATCCTTTGTCTGAAATTTTATGAATCATGAATTCAAGTCTACAATAATAGCCACATTAGTCTTACAGTAAAACTTGTGAAATGCTAATATAATACCAGTGTTATTGTGTTCATTTTATTACGAAGTAATTTTTTTCTAAGAGAATATACACTTGTTTATAGGTCTAGACATTCCAGGATACATTTAGATATTTTTGTCACCTATGAAGAGTTTTGAAGGGGAAAATAGCACATATTGAATATGGTCTATGTACATATGACGTCACATAAGTTTGTACTGGTAGCTCAAAACAAAATTTTCTACACTAATCTAAATCTACTCATACTGATCCACTTTATATTGCTTGATATGTAGATTATATGAGAAAAAATTGGAAAATGTTTGTTTATAGAAATCCTTAACCGTTTGACTAGAATGCGTGTGATTGAGAATAGTTAGAAATTGAGTTCCTGGAATAGAAAAAGATTTGTTAAAAGTATGTACAGATAAAGGACATTGAATTCCATATAGAGAATGAGTATAATTAAAAACGTAAGTATATTAATGATACGTGATAGGTAAAGAGATTTATTTACTCACAACAGGAACAGTACAGTTAATGGCAAGAAGGACTGACCTGGGTACCCTGAGAGATGTATTGTTGTTTAGGGTCAAGAGTGAGAATTCAAACTTTTTATAATGCATTAGAAGTGATGCTTTGTAAAAATGACCCCTCCGTGAGAACCAATATTTAAAAGTGCTTGCAAAGCGATGTGGTTATAAATTAATTTTCTTCAATATAAATAAATAACTATATATTCCATTCCATATATTTTTGTTTTTTTGTGTGTGCATATTTAACTTGTAATGGCTGATACAAACCCTACTGTAGGTATATTAAGAAGTATGTATATATCCATTGGGGGAATACACTTTAGCTTTAAAATAAGCGTATCCTTATCACATAAGACTAAATGTAAAACGAACACTGGAAAATCCAATCTTACAGTTCCTACTAGTAGAAATGTAAAAGTACACAGAAAGTTACAGCTTACTTACTTTCCGATGGTAAAATTGTACTAAAATATACCAGGAGTAGTAAAACTTGAGGTTTCACTGACAGACGTTATGAGAGACAGAACAAGATGAGACCAGAATGTGAGGTAACCTCCGCTATAAACATTGTCTCTACCCAGCAGTGTACATGTAATACTCAGGTGTCATTCTGGCGTTTTACCGCACCTAGGTATTAGTCTTTGTCCTGCAAAACTGCAAAACATAATTTTGTTAAAAATATTAAGTATGAGTGTTAGTTTTTGAAAAATTGTTTGATGCTGATATTACACCACATCATTAATTAGGATTAACTAATTTTTAATATGAATATCAATAATATTAATAATTAATTTCATTGTTTATTGTTTCATTCTGTAATATGGGAAATTGATAACATTGCGTAATGGTACAATTTATTAATAAAGTATTTTAGTGAAATTGGGCTATAAATATAATATTACATGTATAACACATTTAAAAAGATTATTTATGACCAGTCAGTTGGAGTCATAGGAGATCGCTTGTAGTTCTCCTTAGATAACTATTATAATTATTAGGAAAGTTGATTTAATAGATAAGATTTTGTTGTGCTCTTGCAGTTTCTTCTCACAGTAATACACCTCTTTCGACCCCCTTCCGGCCTCAATTCAACGAACTTGGATAACAAATATAATATATATCAAGCCCAATCTGCTGTTATAAATAATAAAAAGTTTAGTTAAAATATAAATGTAAAACGACCGATCAAAGTTTCAAAATAACAATAAAAGTTAAAAATGTATAAATTATTTTATACCAATATCTTACGTTTTTGGTTTAGTCTCTCAGGAGTGCCATGAGACTTGTGTTAAAATTGCATAATTTTTAAGACCTGGATATCACATTTTGCAATATATTATTTATATCCGCTATTATTAAAAGATTTTATCGATACCGTTTCCTCAAAACATTTTGCAGTTTTAATTTTCTGATGCATTTGTTCAGATGGTGTTTGTTTGTAAAGAAATATAATCGGTAAAAAAATTATTTTACTATAAATTTATTTTTCATCTTAATATTTGATAAAGGTTAGGGGATCAGTCAATATCTCAGCCTTCCAGATTAAAAAGATAATACAGGCACGACGGAATGATAAATCTTGTAATATCGCTAAATGTTTATTGGGTATTTGTAATTGTATGTGTACTGTATACGTAGCGTTATGTCATCACATACATTAATTAATTAAATACAAGTTTTAATTCCCTTCCCTTTCAGAGAAGTAACACAGTAAATGGGTTGTAACATTAAGATGTCATGAGCGGTCACGCGAAACGGTTTTTGACCATTAGTTAGTTTGACTAATGGTAGTCTGATAACCTTCCCTTGCACTGTAAATGACATTACCATCTCAAAAAGCTTAATCTTTAACAAACAACCTGATCGTTATTAAAATAAATAAAGGTAATTGGCGTATGATTATACAAGTTTATATACAGTATCTTTTATTACATACTGTATTTTCTCCTTGATGTGTAAACCATGTTAGGAGAAATAAAAATAAAATACATAAGGGATCTAAAATCCAAAACCTTTTTAGGTAAACTTTTATGTAACAGACATCTCATTATATGTGTGAGATCCTTTTACTAACCATTTGCATTAGGAAGTGGGACTCGTATTAGGTTAATAAAATGAGAATTGAAATAAATAAAGAAATGTGCATTTAGCTGTTTTTACTAAATACTGATTTTGTTGCATGTTTGCAAATAATATTGTTTTAAATTTATTACTTTATGTTTGAGATCAACAAGAGCTCAAAATATTAAAGAATGATATCGTATTTAAGTATTTAGTGAATTACGAAATTAATAAACAAGCAACACATTTAATCCTTTTTCTTTGATGAAATATGAAGTTGTAGAGCCCAAACCGACAGTTTTATTAAGGACTGTAAGTAAATATAGTGTGTATAAGCGATTTTAAATAACCTATAAACCTAGAAATTTTAATAATGTAATCGTAATAGCATCTTTGGTGTTGTGAAATGTGTTAAAATATTTAGTTTGTCATAAAAACCATAAAAATATACTTTTATACACGTCGAAAAGTTAGGCAATTTCTAAACGAGAATCATGCCTCATTGCAACGTGTCCTACTCACTGTAAGATATATCATGTTTCAAATAAATCCTTATTTTGATACATAACGGTTACATTTATCAGTTCACCTTATATCTTAATGTACTAGCTTTTGTAAATATAAAACTAAATTTAATAAATATTTCGTATTATATACATAAACGATAAGCTAATGTATAACCCTGAATCGTTACATGTGATATACAGTTGTACAAACGGTGGCGTGTAATGAAACACCAAAAGCCAGGGTGACCGGAATGTTCAGCTTGTTAGTCTCTTTGATAACACAACACTATCATTGACCCGAGGGGAAATCAATGTTCAGCTTTCAGTATGGTCGATTGGCTATTCTAAATATCGTCCTAGCCTAAAAATGTAATGAGTTCATACAAAGGTTAAACGATTAAAATAGGAAAAAATGTGTACCTTTGAAACAATTTGTAAACTTATTAATTCTAAAGAGATTACATTACAGTTATAAATACTGTTTATTACCTTCCCAGAGTGCTGAAAATACAAGGATCTAGCATGTTTTCGCAAGGTAATATCCAACCGCAGGGATAGATTATTGCGTTTTGTCGAACGCTCAGTGTATAATTGAGGAACATATGTTTGTGGTTGGTGTAGACAGGCAATTCATTTCCTACATGTTACAAATTCACACGTAAACACCAATTGCGATGTGATTGGTTTAATCAAATTCCCACTATCAAATAAATATCCGCATCTTCCTCATTCTAATATACAAAAAACAAAACAAAAAATAATTTCGAAATACTTTAAAGACAAAATGTTGTCATAAACAATGAATTTCAGATCCAGTTCATATTTCTTGTTAAGGATCTTTGATTCGTGTTTTAAAAAATTATATTTGTTGCTTTGTTTTAATTAATTATATAAAATAATTGTTTTAACTATTCCTAAAATTTTAAAACACATACTATAGTAATGTACTATTTTTACGCACAAAGTTCTCCATTTCAAAAAATAATAGCCAAATAATATAATTTGGGAAGTTAATAGTACGCTACACTACGTGTCGCTTAACAGGCTTGGCTAAGGTTGCATTGAGAATCTGTGTAAACCACTTCATTATCCATATATCTTGCCGACATACATGCAATCAAACAAAAACAATGTTCACGTCATCCCAGCAGATATAATATAAAATATAGCCTACTGATGGGCATAAATGACGCTCAGCCTAATTTCATGGTTGGACATGCATCATCGGAGAATCAATTTTGCCTATGTAGGAATAAATTTTCATTAAAAATTCTAAGAATACAGATGAAATATTTCTTGAGATATGTTTTGTTTGTTTATTGAAGCAGTGTGACGACCCCCTGCTTAACTTTAAAAAATTTATATACTGTACACATGGCGGCCATTTAAAATATTAAAACCTCAATAACTTGAAAACCAACCGTTTAACCCGTCCTTAAACGGGAAACAAAATAAAACCAATTGTAGAACAAAACATATTAAGAACGAAGTTAATTACTATAACTATATACTTTTTGACGTATTGTCTTGATCTTGGCATCAATACGTTATATATTTATTAGTTATTATTATTCAGTTACAGCATTTTCTTTTTATCTTAGATCCAAGCGAATATCAAACGCATTGTTATTTTGAAATGGTTATAATTCGAATCAAACCACAGAAAATCTCATACAAACTTTACAGCTCCTGTCATTATATATTCCAAAAGAAAGTGAAGCGAAACTTAAATTAAATCTACTCCGCTCTGAAAAGTTAAACTGGATTCTTTACAAATCATATTATTGAATTCATCAAATATTATAATTTTATGTGACTAATGGGTTCTCTAAAATACTTAACAAGCATAGTGTTGAAACAAAAAGTAAGAAACATTTATTTTTCTTTTGATAACTACCTGGTCTTAATTTATTAATAAAAATAGCATCAATGCTGACATAATATTGACGTGTCAGTATCATATTCTCAAAAGAATACCAAGTAAAAGCGATGAAGGTGAATATTTTTCTGTACGTTTGTATCCTTTGAATATAAAGTAGCTGCGTTATCTCTATATGAGATATGAGACGTCAGCCTTCGTACAGGATAACTCAGACACTTGACAGATCAGTTTTATTGGTTGCCATCATCTGTGACCAACTCTAAGCTCGTAAACGATTAGATTTAAACGTACATGGGCAACACATTTTCACTCTCGGCTGAGCTTTTAGCGAAGTCTTTTAGACATGGAACTGGGTTAATTGTCTTCACCTGTTTATCTGTTGGCAAGACATCTTAAAAACGAATTGGGCTATAGAACTCCAAATTTTTAATAAATCAATTTCTACATAGTTAAGATTGATTGACAAAGTTCCTTGCAAGGAATGTCATATAGTTGAATTGTGATCCGCTGTACGAGGTTGGAAATCTGATTTAATTTACTTTATTGTGTTCATTGCTAATTTTATTTATTCAAAAAGATTCGTTGTTTTTCCGATTATATTTTATAATTGATTCAGAAATACCCTCAATATTCTGAACAGATGAACGCATAATACAATATCACTTAGTTATCCGCCTCCTATAGAATAAAATATAAAAGTTTTATACATTGTGGTATTTTATAAACTTATACTGAAAAGAAAAAAAAAAACAAAGAAAATCGTATGCGGCAATGATTAATGAAAAACTGTGTTCTGATGAACACCGCTGTAAAACACCTCAGTTTTATTTCCTTTGTAAATCATAAAGCATGTGTTTGTGAAGTTTAATCTTCCCAGGAACTTGATTCTTCTAGCGATCGTAACCCCATTTTAACAGCTTTTTACGTTTAATCATTTTGAGAATGTATTATTTTTCAATTTTAGTCTTTACGTGAGTTAAAATAGAACTTCATGGAACATTGGGAACTTGGGGAATATTGATATTGAGTGAGGGTTTTGCCTTTTATATAGAGACAGTTACTCGCTGCTTTGCATGCCTATTGAACAGGTTCGTCGTAGGCATGTCCTTTTTAAAGGGCATAATAAACACTCCTAAAAGTGATTTTCACCGAGTGGCAATATCACGTTTCTGATAGAATATAATTTTGTTTAAGAAAAAGAATAAAGACTAATATGGTCTCGAAGCCAGATAGAGAATTATTTTTTATAAGTTCAATGAAATACCCTTTTTTTCTGCAAAGTTTATATAACATTTAAACTTTTTCAGTAACACTTTTCAATAATATGTTTGGACAGATTGGAGTAATGTCTGTTGTAGTCTTTGTTAAGGCATTACGATGGAGCCCTATACCATTTTTGGTTTGTAAATAGGAATTTTATATTCTATCTATTAATTCCGTTTTTGTTGTTAAACAGTTCAAAATATAAAAATATTTCTAACTGGCTCTTATTATGATTTAAAGTGTAAATAGAATTTTTCGTTCATATCATTCATTATTTTTTACACATCAGAAGAAAATTTGTCTACTTTTGTCAAAAAAGTAACTACTTCCGGCCCTTATATCCTACTTCCGGTCTAAGATCTGTATTGCATCAAAAATATATTTATAAAACCATATTTCTACTACAGCAGGACGTTGAAAAACAAAGCACACTTTTTTCTGGTGATTTCCACTACGTTTAAACAAAATTAGGAAAGAGTTCTTATATTATCTTCTTGCAAATACTTTTTCCACTATTTATTTTATGAGGTTATGTTTGTGGGATTTGGTCCTTTTAAACAGCCAACTGTTAAATAACACAGAATTATAATTTATCTATTGGTTGCAAACATATTTCAGTCCATATTAGTAGTTGATGTTTACGACAATTCGTTTCATTTTCAATGTACGTCATGAAGGACGAGTAATTGTCGTAGGTAATAAATGATTGACAATGTGTGGTATTTTATTTCCCTGATGACCTTCAGAATAATCACATGTTCAGTTTAAAGTTCAACGAATTTGTGACTTGAAGGCAGAGAGTGAAATAGTTTATTACTAAACTAAATTAGAATGATGATCTTCAGGAAGATTCTTTTAATTCTTTATTTATGCAATGAGAATCGTGCGTATAAAATTTCGTTTTTCTAGAAAGCAGGGAATTTACAAACAAAACCAAAGTTCTAACGGCTGCAACTATATTTCATCCCCTGTGGGTGTTTCTTATGAATAAAAACCTTTTAATTTTCTTTTGAGACCATGAGACACATATGAGTGTAATTTCCTCGCACAAACTGTATGAGATTTGTGTGTAAACCTTCCTGTACCTACAACATTGGGAAGGCGGAGAAGGGAAACATATATTTATTCTACGGGTTAGAACCCTATTTTAACCCCAAAGGAGGTTGATATTCAAAAACATTTTTAACTTGTCTATTAAGAGAATTAGAGACGTGTGCGTCAAATGCACACTTCAAATGTCATCCTCCTACGCCATCGAGAATTTAAAATAGAAAATAAATAGTTTTTACTGATTGCATCCCTATTGCATTCTCTATGAATATTTGATATTTATGGAAATGCTTTAGGTTATGAAAAATATTAATATGGTTACAGTAAATTAAAGATAATAGTTCTGGATTGTGATACAAATTAAAACATTAAAAACTGTCAAATGAACTATGGATGAAGATGCATGTTTTATGACGACTTACCGACGTAGCATCTGAAATACGCTACGCGGCTAGCCTGACTTCACATCCTCCGTCAGAAATCCCATGGGATAGACTCGATGTCCTTGGATGAATGGGGATTTAACGACACCGCTACTTCCATAAAAAAGTCACTGACAACGGTGGGCACGTGGTACAAAGGATTTAATTTTCTCGGACCAAAATAAACTACACTACAAATCGAACGGGTCTTACAAAATCTATAAGGGGGCTAAGGTTATTTCGAAATACCCAAACCGGATTGATAGAGACAGCTCTCGGACTAGGGAGATAAAAGCGAGATGAATGCGAGAGATAGATTATTGACTGCGGGTCATATCATGGACAACTTCAAACACGCACTACTCGTAGAATGTCCAACAGACGCTACGTCACCCGATCAGCCCCTCACGTGACTTGAAGTAATATCAAACTACCAATATTAACAATCACCTGTTTCATCTGTGTCCGTAGTACAACTCAACCTAG
The DNA here is from genome assembly GCF_021130785.1 of Homalodisca vitripennis. Classification (NCBI taxonomy): domain Eukaryota; kingdom Metazoa; phylum Arthropoda; class Insecta; order Hemiptera; family Cicadellidae; genus Homalodisca; species Homalodisca vitripennis. Next base: position 75,872,524 of record NC_060211.1, read on the forward strand.
ATTATTTTAACAGAAAAAACAAATGCAATATAGAAAAAACATAGCAATATAAATAATAAAACTGTATGTTATTCTAATAAAATATTATTGGTAACGTTATACAGTTCTTCTATTTTCGTTATGATTAACGTAAACGTGTACCAAATTATAAGTGTAATGTATTTGAGAAGTTTGAGAATTATTGACAACTGAGTGAGGAGGGCTTTGGCTTTTATTCGACAAAATGTGTATATTATCTTATAGTAAGGGGATCATTATTGTGAGTTCATATTTATCGTTATTATCGCATAGTTACTTTATGGGTTTAGACAGTAAATGCAGAATAGTTAATTTTAAATCACTATCACATTGCTCAATGTCTTCTACTAGTCAATTCTACAGAGTTTAAAGTCTCATCAATATGTTGATATAACTCTGAATAACCTGAAATTATATATCATCATTGTAATGGAAATTATTCGTTTGGATCAGAATCCCAGAATAATATTGGCTTAAACAATAATCCAATATATATGGTAATTAAAAGTGCCGCAGGTGGTGCGTATATTCATAATAGAGGTGGAAATATTCCCACTGGAGTGGCATCCAAACTATAGGTACTTCATCTATTCATACCACAACAATTATATAGACATGAGCAATATATGGCCCTGTCCTTCTACATGTTGGCTGTATGACCTGTCCTGACATGAGTAACGCCATGAACAAGAGGTACCTACTGCTTTTCTACTGCTACTAAAATAGCTGATAAACCCAGGAGTTGATAGAAATAAGCGGCTAAAGATAAATAGAGACAATAATTAGAGACAAGATGAATGAAGGTAACTTTTATGACGGTATTAACACAGAACAAACAAATTTTGGCATTCAACTAATTAAGTATCATATAATATTAGCTCAAGGCACCTACTTACACACAAACGACCCCAACCTTCCAAATCCCCAATACAAAGAATAAGATTTCTTTCAAGCACTTCAGTTTGATCCAATTACGCTGTCGATGTGGAAGATCCAAACGGTACTAGGTACACGCACTTTGAAGCGACTATATATTTTTCACTCTAACCTTTAGTTTTTCCCACGTTGACTTGGTACAATTTTTTGGATGTCACGTATCTAATAAAGAACTAACTATAGTTGTTGGTCATTCACTGTTCAATTCCAATATACCTGTATGTGTCCAATCCAAAATACTAAACCTTTCTATTCAAATAATAACGGTTCAACAGTAATAATGCTAATGTAGAAACTTAGCTAAGATTGTCTGAACAAGTTTATAACACATTTTTATTCTCCGCATGGCCTAACAATAAAGCTTACCCTAAAACTACAGGTGCTTCCAAGCACTAATGGTGGACAAATGTATTCCTTGTTGTAGTGGGTATTGTCGTAAAATAGAATAAAATCCTATATAATCAGATCACAAACGCCGGAGATGGATAGCAAAATATTACAAACTCATATGCCTAAATGAATTTTATAAAAGAAGTTGGAGTTGCAGGCCTAACTGACCAGTTGTAAGTCAACCGTTTTGAGATTGATAATGCCGTAATAATAAATAGTTCTTGGGCTCAGTCCCTAGTTGTGGGTAGATTGTGTAACAACTGAAATAGTATTAATTTATTCCCATGGTAGGAACATGTATGTAATATCGTTAAAATCTTTTGAAATGGAATATGTTTTGTGTCAAAAATAGGAGCAAATATTATACGCATTCCAAAAACAAGTTTTCTGTATTGTAATAAATACCGCAGCTATTTTTTTTATTAAGTTTAGCAATTGTATCATATTTCAACTAAATGTTTTACCAATAGGGATAAATAACTTTGCCATGTATTTACAAAATCAATGTTTGTACTGATTTTGAACTTTTGAATTTTCTGTATTGATATACCCAGTTTTTTGTGGTAAAAACATTCTCGTTGGATTTACCTTTATTTCTCAAAAAAATTTAGAGAGATAATAATAGTTTACTTGATTACCTGAGAGAAGAATAATTAATGCTGTAAGGAGTTGTCTATGCAGTAGTTAATTTTGGTCATGACATAAACTAAATTCTCAATATTTGGTGTAAGGGAACGAAAATGGTTGTACTTATTTTCCTAAGAATGACAAGGAGCGTTCTTATACATGCTGTCCAATCTTTCAATATTGGAATGTTGAAATATGTGAAATATCTAGAGGAAACTTATGTGTTTACTGCAACTCAGGTTTTTCTCGATGCACTCTATTTCTCCCCTTACAATTATGACGACCATTACACTTGTTTTATGAACATTTGTTGATTCCTAGTAGTCTTTATATAATGGTTTTTAAATGAAAGTGTATAAGATTATGTAACATTTTTCTTTCACTATACGAGTACATGAAACATCCGAATTAATATTAGAGGGTTTTCAGAGAAAGTATCTCAATTAAATTAATTGAATAGCCAGAATATAAATTATGGTATCAGTTAGGACAGTAGTTTCTATAAAATAGTTTCTTGTTTACACTATTAGAATTTTGTAGTTTTTACGTTTTTGATTGAATTGAATCTTTGTTTTATGTAACGATTGCAGGTTCCGCGTGTACTCCAGCCAGATTATCTTCCAATGCTGTTGCCTGCGCTATAATTTCAAGCAAGTCCTTGGCTTTCTTCAGTTAAGACAGGAAGTTTGCGTAGGTAATTGGCTGGTATAGATCCTGTATGCGTTACCGTAATTATCGTTATAAATAAAGCTTTTGTGTTGTTATTCAAATTCAAATTATTTATTTCTGAAAAGATACATTGGTTACATGTATATGTCAGACGTCAACTGTAAAACTATGATACAATCTAATTATCAAAATAATTAAAACAGCGAGAGCTTAGCCCAAAATTGTGGCTCTTAAAACTTCTTCCTATTATTAACACTCTACAAGATGATTTTTAACGCGTTTTCAAAGGATGACAGGTTCAGACTTCAGAAGGTAACCATTAAAAAACAAAAACAAAAATCCCCCATAAGACGCTTGACCCTCGGAGAGAGTAAGACGATTTCTGGAAATACGGGGAGCATTGCCGTGTATGGTTGGAAACCTGTGATCAGCACTGCCTGGAAGTTCTAAGATCCCAATGAAGAAAAATTGTTATGTGCTCTGGACACACCGCTGCATGAAGTTACTTGATGCAGATTTATTATAATAAGTTCGTGTTTTTATTTTACTTAAGAGAAATAAACATCGCAATGTGCAAAGAAGTGTGTATAGTTTATTTGTAATAAAATGGTATTTTCAAAACTTGTAGTTATAAAAGATTTACTTTGATTATATTTGAAAAAAAAATTAAAATAAACTAAATTAAACTGCAAATTATAATTAAAGTCAGTTTTGTGGAACTAAAGTGATACTGCTATTAACTTTAAAATTGGTTTTTACAAGTGTTTCAATTGCAATGAAGTGTCAAGTTACAGGTTCAACTGTTTTCTTGGATTGTTTTAGTTTTAGAGATTGTTGAACACGTATCTGATGATATTTAAGATTACTTTTGCAAATTTACTTTTTTGTTATTTAGTTTTAGGTTTTAGTTTTTGTCTGGTGCTAGTATCAAAAATATTAGTATGGGTACCAAACGATTTTCGGTTTTCTTCCAGCCTAATTGTTCAGAGGTTTTATTTCCAAGCCATCTGAGAATATACTATTACTGTATGCACCTGTACTGCAGTTATAGTTGGATGCAAGGACGCTAAATGTGCACATTGTTTTATGCTGATCTTACGTTGCACTAGTTAACGAGTCTAACGATGTTATTGAATTATTTTTAAAAATGGGGACGACTATGCTTAGTTTTAAACTTTCAGGAAACATTCCGTTTGCCAGACTTAAGTTTATAATGTGTGATAAAACAGGTGAGACATATTGAACTATTTGTTTTATCAATAAAACGGTGATATTGTCAAAACCCGAGGATTTCTTATTTTTTAAGCTATTTATTATTGAGGCTACTTCGTGCGCCGTGGTTGGTGACACAAAAAAGGAATTTACTCTACTCGCCAACTGTAATTGGCCTATCTCATTATCCGAGTTTGAGTGAATGTTATGAAAGTATTTGATTATCTCTTGCGCCACGGCGGCAGGGTCCGAAATAGTTTTCCCCGTTATCTAATTCAATCTTTTCAACACCCTTTTTATTTTTTGCGCCATTAATTTGATTTATTATCTTCCACTGAAGTGACGTATCACCTTTACACTCTTCAATTTTCTTGGAATAATAATAGTTTTTTGTATTATGTATTTCGTTTGATAATTTTTTACAAAATTTATTGTAATACTGTCTAAAAGCAATATCATACGGTCTTTTTTTGAACACTTTGTACAATTTTTTCTTCCTATTTATTTTGTTTAAAAGTCTGGCATTTATCCAGGGGCTGATAGAAGTTGCTTTTTTAATTTTACTGTTTATATCTACACTTTTTTGACAGTTATTTACAATTCTAGACAAAATATTATGAAAAATATTAAAACCTACGTTAACATCCTTTGCTTCATAACAACTACTCCAGTCAACATTCTGTAATCTTTCTGTAATCTGTTTATAATCTGGTATACTATGGCTATTGTTTGTAGGTCTACTGCTAACAGAATCAATGTTTTGTGAGAACTGTTTAATTTTTAAAGTCAGGAAGCTATGGTCAGTTAAACCTACATCAATGACACCACATTCAAAGTTACTTAAATATCTATCTCTTATAAACATGTGGTCAATGCACGTCTTAGAGACATCTGTAACTCGTGTTGGTTTATTTGCCAGTTGAACAAAACCGTAACAGTTTAGAAGGTTTAAATAGGTTTGAGTAGTGCTGTTATCCACTAAAGTATTTATATTTATGTCACCCAATAATATTGCATTGTTGCTTAAATTAGACAAAAACGTGCTTAACTCACTTAAAAATTGATTTTCTGGAAAACTCTGGATTCTGTACAAACAGCACAATTTAAAGAAATAATTTTTAAAAGTTAATTTTAATAATACAGCGTCAGCAGTGTTGAAGTTAAAATTTAATTGATCAACGCTTATATTTTTAACGACATAACACACAACACCTCCGGCTCTGTATGCGTCGTTACAACAGTGAAAAACATTATATCCGGGTATCTGGTAAAAGTTAATTTCATCTGTATTTATCCAAATTTCGCTCAAGGCAATAAAATGAATTTTTTGTTTTATTTGGCTTAATTCTAATAGAAGAGCATCAAAATTCTTCCTTATGCTTCTAATATTTGTGTAAACCAGATTAAAAACATTCCCTTGCTCATCGAAAAAGCTTTCTAAACTGTATTTGTTATGCAAGTTTTCACAATCAGTCCTTATGGCTATTTCTTACAAAATTCTTAACAAATAAAATAAGGGTAAAACAAATACATACTTTATCAACAAACAAAAAGTAATAAAAAATAAAATTAGTCCTAAATAACAGTAATATATTAAAGATTATTTTACTTGATTTTTCTATGTCAGCCAACGTTGATATCTTCATCAGGCGGTCGTCGGGTGACTTCTTCACGAAGAACTTCGCATCCCGGCACCAAGCAAAGCTGTAGCCGACGTCTCTGCATCGCTGCTTCACCCTGGCGTAGAACTGCTTGTTGGCAGGTGACAGGTGGTCGTTCACGAAGACTCTCGAACTTAGGAACGCAGGGTTGATCTCCTTGGCAGTCAGCTGTCTCTTTTCCCGGTACTTAGCGATCCACTGGTCCCTTCTGGCTCGGTTTTTGAATTGAACGATGATTGACTGCTCTCTTCCCCTTTTAAAAGACGGCACGCGATGTGCGGCAGCGACCTCAGCAGGCTCAACCTCCAACCCCAGCGCCGCGCCCACGTCCTTCACCACCGCCTCCATGCGTTCTCCATCCGTCATCGGCACACCGCTGATCTCGATATTATTTCTTCTTGAATACTGCTCGAGTTCCCTCGTTCTCTCCCGCTGTTCCGTGAGCTCCTGGCAGATAACTTCATTTTCTGACCGCAATTCCGCGTTCTCCCTCTTGAGGTCAGCAAATTGGGTTCTTAATTCTTCCATTAATGCAGTTGAAGAATCAATTTTATCGGAGATGAACTGTACGGATTTCGTTAGTTCCAACATATCATTTTGAAAACTTTTTAGTTCTTGAAAAACTTCCGTTTTGAAAGCTTCCATAACCTTAACTATAAAGTCTTTGGTCAACTCACTATGACCAGAAGATGCAGAAGCAGCACTACCGGCTGTTGGAGTCTTGTTTCCACAGTCTTTACACCTCCATTCCCTGTTGGAACGTAAATTCTTCTTCCTGTCAGCCTTAACACAATTAGCATGTGCTGAAACACCACACATCCCAGCACACTTGATAGCACTGGCATCATCACACTCCTTACTACAGACGGCACAGATCCACATTTTACAATTTTTCAATACAATATATCCTATACTGACAGTGCAAACTGTATGTCACTACACGTAGTTTCGTACACGAGGTAGCCTTGACCTTGAACCGACGGAGCGATAACGCACTAGCTCTTATCTGCTCGGCTGCTCGAGCTGGACTGAATTTTACATAAGGTCAAAGACCGAAACAGTGTTCGATTGCTATTAGATCATAATCAAATTCTATTCTTTATTACATAAATTATATAAATTACTAGATATTTATAACAATGAATATATCAATCATTAAAATATAAATGTTATTTTGATATCATAAATAATCATTACAAAGCAACAGCAAATGTCTCAACCGAAGCAGTTTATCATATGTTTCCGAGTTATACCTGCATCAATAATTATCTTAGAATGTACATTTGACCTAGACATTGAAGATTTTATGTCTGATATTATTACCTACAAGCAAGGAAAACAATATGTATCTGAAAACAATCCCTGAATGGTTATTGGAATATTTTTTCTCTCTAATTGGTAATTAAAATGTTGCAATGCTATTTCCAAAACTTAAGTGTAAAAAACTAATATTTTTACTTTTGTAATTTATTGCAAATAATATATAAGTTTGATTACTACAAATACACTATTTAACACTATTGCTTAGATACCAAATTGATATTAAAATGATACAATCATTTGTTATAATCCGGATAATAGTTTAGAAAATATTTGCGTTTTAAAAATGCAAATGGTTATAAAAGAGGGGTGAGAGAGAACTTAAAGAAAAACTTTTGCAAAAATACATGTCTAATAGTGCTCTAAAATCTATGAAAACTTAGCTTGTATGGAATTATTTCCAATTTTTGGGCGGTATTGACCTTGATTGTCCGGGCTAATCGGGTTCACAAATATAAAATTGGACTAGTACTACACTTACGAATCTATATACAAAACACACACACACACACACACACACACATAACAAAGTCAAGAAATCGTGTTTCAAAGTAACACTGATCTTATATTTACAAAGAGTATTGCCTGTTCCTCAAACTTCGCTTATTTGAACTCCAACTTTAATAAGAACCCAACAAAGGACAAACATAATTAATATTAGACATCGTGATGTAAACTTAACTTTATCTTCGAAATAGATCCTTTGGAGAGTACTATTGATTTCCTGTTTACTCACTGAGAGAGGAAATTAAAACGCGGTATTGATAATGATGTTTGCATCTACGATTTTCATATTAAAATTATTCAATATTTTATATATTCGTTGTTATTTTAGTTCATTCTTTTTCTTACAGTTATGTAAACATGTAATATCTGGTGTATTAAAATAACTATACTAAGAAATACAATTAATAAAACGTTATTAACAAAACTTAAGTATCAATATATGTGAATAAAATTAAAACAACAAATAGCATGAAATATATTATTATATAATTACAAATGAACGTCTAAAATTAGCATCGCACAATAGCCATTAAAATGGCTCAATCAATCTTTACAACTAGCAAAATGGATTCACTATCGGCTATAGTTTGATTGGTCCTTTAACCATAGATGATAAGATGTTCTGAACATTCATAATATGCTTGAGTTACGTTACTGACGATGTAGTTACGTAACAACAAAGGAATTTACATATTGGTCTGCCGTTAAAATAACTAATTAAACGCCTCTCATGTAATGTAGTAACCTTTATTATATTTATTATATTACACAACATTGCTCTGTACGTCTAAATGTTGTCTTCCACTTGCGAACATAATTTTTGGGAAGCAGATAATTGAGGCAGAAATTTAATAATTTAATTTAATAAGTACATTATACCCAAACGAAAATCCACTATACATTCAGTGTACTACGTGCATAAATTTAAGTTGAGGATAAGAAATTTAAACATTCCTTAATTAAGGTTATTTAATATAGCGTCCATATTCCATATTTAAGATTAGCGTCACTCTAAGAAAAATACCTCTTTATACTGGCGTTCAGATAAACATACATATTTCTTAAGACTAAACAACTAAAAATGTGTATTCAATTCTAAATAATTAATTAAAATGCCAAGAGTTTAACAATGTATACAAAAGACCCAAGTGCTTGCACTATAAAAAGTCGAAAGATTTGTAAAAAAAGTTTTCACAACGAGTTTTGAGGAAACACAAACAAAGTGAAAGATATTTATGAAAAACAACCGTTATAATATTTTCGTTTGGCATGTGTCAGTAAATATCCATTCAAAAGAATTTATACAGTATCAATTTCATATATAACAAAAAAGATATCTTGAAAGTTCAGTTGCAATACTGGATTGGAGGTGGGTCGGCAAGTTGTATTTTCCACTTAAAATCGTCACACTAAAAAGTTTATGTAATTGATAGCAATGCCTTTAGGAGATATTAGTTAATCTATATATGTATTTATTATTTCCAAATTTTTCATAACCCACATACTTTATAAATACTTAATCAGATTCACTGTAAAAATATGTAAATAAATATAAAAACTACCTTTAAAACAACTTTAACACTGAACGTCTTTGATCTGTGCTTCTTCTACGGATTTTTAATTTGATATTTCAAAAAATACAGAATTTGAGATTGCTTATAGATTGATTTAATTAAAATACATACGAGTGAAAGTGTGGGGATTTACCTAACTTGTCGTCTAACATATCATATTCTGTTACTGTGCCGTGTATATCTAGGCCTACAATGTTTTTAATAGCCCTTTGGAAATAGTATGTTTGTTTGTTTCTTTCTTGTGTTACTTTTGTTATGCGTTTCTTAACTAAACGTCATTCGGCGGATCCAATTTTAAGCTGTAGGCTGATGAAAGAGTCATATCTGAAACATGTAACTTGTGATGACAAAGTTGGGTGTGGAATTGACGAAGATTAACAATTGTCAAATATTTTAAATTATCATAATTTATATTTTATTTAATGTTATCTAAAAGCACTTTGGTCATATATTATACGAGTATAACCCTCAAATCATAGATACAAATATCTTGGGAAATATTTCAAAAGAAAATATTCTTGTCTCAAAGCAACTTGACCGACACAACTTCGTAAGTTGATACGAAGTTCTTTGGTCGACTGCCAACTTGCGTCCGTAGTTTAGCCTTTCTCAATATTCGGTGTTTATACATTACTCTACATACCACTGTAAGAGAGCGAAATTAAAAAACTTTACTTTTGTAAATTGCTATAAAAAACTATTATAATAGTTATTGTAGTCGTAGGTCTCATAAAGGTATCACAAATAAATATATCGTATAATCAAGCACTTTGTAATTATATAACATTGAAAGCTAGTTTGTTTCAGCTTTTTAAATTCTGCTCTATTCTCATTTACTGGATGGTTTGAATAAATTGTACTTTCTATCGTTATTAAATTAGTAAAGCAAAACTCGAAAACAGTTTCTGTAAAGTTATAGTAAACAACAGTATAGCCTTAAGTAAAGTTTAATATTTCAATATTGCTTCTGAATCACCAGGCTAGACATGTATCTCATTTGATCATCATTGTATGGTTGTTTGCCTATACGTGAATAAATCTGAAAATAGAGGACAGCTCGCCCTACTTGCTTTAAAGTGATTATAAATAAATGTTTGCTTTTCAGTTGTTATTTAAGCGTACTCCATTATAATATATATTTATAGATTTTTATATTTTATGGATAAAACATTTTAATGAATGCATAATACAAAACATGTAGTGCTGCCTTTACCATCTTTTGTACTTGATTAAAAATCACAATTTATTAGATTAATGCCTTTTTCAAAATAGTAATACCAATACAAATTATACAATTTTTTTATAGTATTTTCAAAGTTGTTTGTTTGTATGACACATTAACTCTCCAAACAAAAATATAAATAGGGAAATTTAAATGATTGGTTTAATTAAATTATTGAAATATAAAAGAGTTAACTCACAAATCTTAACATTTGTAAGTTTGCCACTAACTTTCACTCGAACAACCAACTTTCGATTTACAAACATGGTTTGATATATTCCTGTTTTAATGATAGGTACACTGCAAAATCACATTTACTCAATCAGAGAGGACACAGAGGGGCACAAAACAGACGCCAATGTCTCCACCTAACTAGCTGTAGAGAGATATCTCACTTGAAGCTCTACTTACAAACATAGCTTGATATTTTACAGTTTTGAGGACACATTTAAATCCAGATGTTTTATATTCGGCCTGAGTGGACATGGGAACAAACCAACACACCCCATTGTTTACACTTGGCTTGTAGAGATAAATCTCTCATATTCATCCAGTAATTAGACTTTCAGTTCAATATTACTGACTTAAAAAGTATAAAAACTAGAAGTAAAACAAATATGAGTAAAGAAACAAACAAATACATGGAAAAACTCATCACAATGGACATTTTTTATACATAATTTAGTTTATAAGTATTATTGAACCAAATAATAATAGCCAAGCAATGAACCGTGGTACACACTTTACGTCGTAGATTTAGTCGATACCTGTTTGACCACGATGACCTTGAACTTGAATTGATGCATTCCGTTTATTTTTATATAACCTTCCAACACTGTCTAGGGATTCCAATATGTGTGTTAAATTGTAATTATTTATTTAGAATATCGCTTTGTAATTTTTGTCTCACTTTTTAAATCTCAATTTTTATGGCATTCATATAAGATTTTCATAGGTATATAGAGTGTTTATTTTTAACCATAAAAATCGAACTCATGAAAACACTTGGTTTTCATGTACTACGGTAACCTTTATCACTGTTATCTTCAATCGCTGGATATAAGTCTACAGGGGCTATAGTTGATACACGTCTCCTGAGAGTAACTGCACACTATATTACAGAAGAGCTCAGTTTTTTGGCAACCTCCTTTACTTTCCCATGATTTAAAGGGGCAACAAAAGAATGTGTTTAATATAGTGTCAGAAGCTGGACGTAATAGTGATATTTCCCAAATATCCTTTACTTCATTGTTCAAGGTCAAATTCCAAGGGAGCATTTAGTTTTCAGGCCTTTATTATATCTCCACATATGCTTTATATTAGTGCTGATTTGCTACCACTATAGTATAGTTGGTCAAAGATAATACAAGTATTAATCACCTGCTTACGTAACGTTACGGTAGTTCTGGAGGTATTACCATCGATTAGTATGTCTCTCGGTTTCCGCTGAAGGAGTATGAGGAAACCACAGATTTCAGCATTTAATTATATATAATTTTCTCATATAATACTACATGAAATATATCATTTAGACATCAATAAGATAACCAGTTTCATTTATTTTGGGTTGCTGTGTATTTATAATGTGTCAATGTGGTATATAGAATTAATTTGGGGGTTTAAAAGTTGTTTAGTAACTACTAGTTCTGCAAATCGAATGGTATAGCGTAATTTTTAACGACCGCAGCACTAAAAATATTCAAAAATGTATCTCAAACAAGTACTCAAATGATTATCAGCTAATAATAGCAGAAAACATCTTTTGTACTATAAACATATTTTTTTTAAATTAAGTATCCAAAAATATACTTTGAACAAATGATTTTATTAAAGTACTAAGATGTTTTGATTTCATTATTGGTCCTACATATTATAAAAATAATATACAAACGTGTCTACTATTATAATAATGAACACCCATTTTCATATCTCGAGCCTGCCGCAGATGCAATCTACTCGATTCTGACGGTACAGCTTGCTTTGTATTCAACTCACTGCTTGAGGGCAAGTCTACTGAGAACGTGAAGAGTGAGCTGTGATATTAATCACTATTTGATATCGTAGGATCGCGTGCCAGTTTCTCTTCTACAAATTAATACATTCAAATATTTTAAGCCTAAATAATGCTTGAAACAAGCCACAGATAAAAAAATATTCAAAATAATTTAAATTAAAACATTTGTAATACATCTAACAGATTCAGCTTGCCATGTGAAGTTAGGAACATCATATATTCACACGTTATGGACGCATTCAGTTCATTTGACATGATGCAATATGTTATTAGGTTCAATTTCCTACCGGAAATTAATGGAATGACCACTATTTAGGAGAGTGTTACCAAATAATCGTAAAACCACAAAACCGTAATTGGTCTTACGATAAAACAATTGCCTTTTTACATAAATATTTTACTTGTTAAGAACCGTTAATACCTGTAAATAAAGGCACCAAGAAGTTTATATAGTGTAGTTTTAATCACATATTAGGTGCTTATGTACGTTTATAGAACAAATTAGAAATTAAGTCTATACAAATTTGAAATTTTATCCAAAAAATTATATTCTTTCAACTTCTGTACACATAAAACGTTTAGGAGATATTATAACGACAGTTATATTTCAATATTAACAGTCTATCTCATTTACAAGGTATAACAGGTCACAAATAAATCCCTATTTTGAAACATAACAGTTACATTACACTTCAATTCTAAGTATGGTTTATGTATTGGCATCTGAAAGTATTAATCGAAATTTAATAAATGTGTTGTATAAGACACAACGATAGGTCTAAGTGTACAATGATTGGCTAGTGTATAACTCTGAATATTTACATATGATATACAGCTATACAAAACGGTGGTGGGAAATTCAACAACAGAAGCCAGTGTTCCCGGAATGTTGAGAGTGTTAACCTCTTTGAAATCAAAACACAGCGTTTGACGTAAAATGGAAACAATGTTCAGCTTAGAATACGGTCGATTCGCTACAAAAAATATCGTACTTGCCTAAAAGAGTATTAAGAATTAATGTGTTTATATGAGCATATTTAAAATTACTTGATCTTAGAGAGATTATATTACAGTGGTAATGCATAGTGCTGCAGATACAAGGATCTTGCATGACTTAACGTCGCGTGATAAAATCCATTCGCAAGGAGGATAACTGGGTTTGTGAAACGTTCAATGTATGATTGAGAAACGTTGTATGTGTTCATGATTGGTGCAGACAGGCGAGTTTATACATCGTAACACCTATTGCTAAACTGCCGTGATTAATGCAACCAAATTAACAATATGAATCGAAAAACTGTACATTTAAAACTTTAATCTTCAAAAAGGCGAAAACAAACATTTAAAATGTTGTAATTCTAAAAATTACATTATTTAGGAATAAAATTAGGAATTAACAATAAACATTGTCTATGTTTGTAGTGTAGTACGAAATAAGATTCAGATTGAGATCATATTAATAATTAAAATACTTCTGATTCCAGTTTTACAAGTTTTTAATTGATTTTTAATTACATTTCAATTATATCGGTTCAAGTCTTAAATACTTCAATATAGTAAACAATCTTGCAAATTATATTTCAGCAGTAACAAAAAGCAACCACTCCCATTTTGAAAAAAGCAAAAGAATTTATTTGGGTATAAGGTAAGTGTATTCACACCATTTTATGCGTAACAGGCTTCGTTCAGGTTGGCTGGAAAATTCTAAACCCATATAGCGCAATTCGCTTTATAAAATAATGTCCTGCTGACGGACATAAAATGATAACGAAAAGACAGTTTCTTATCTCTCTTATATAAAGATAAATTGTGATAACCTACTTAGTAATAGGCATCAATAACGCTCAGACTATTTCCATGATTGGACAAGCACCATCATAGAACTCTACGTATTTATATATCGAAATAATCAGTTATACAAAATTTGTACGGATGAAATTATTCTTAAAATATCTTGCTGCATTATCATTCACGTTTGTCAGTAAATTGTGTTTTGTATCAGTGTTAAAATAAAAGTTCCGGTAAGTTAACGAGGGTACTTCAGCGAAGGAGTGCACCAAAGCCACATACTGTCCCCAATCATTACTTACATTGCCTTCATTTAAATACATTTTCTTGTTTTTCCTATGAATAAAGGTAGTACGTGTTAAAACTACATAAGATTTTACACAGTTTGTTTACATCCTTATTTCTTCAGCTATATTCTCGTTTTATTCATCATACCTTTATCATAAGACCAATGTAAGAGTATTCGCTAAAGCTCTCCTAAATCATATTGAGTGACATTTACAATAATCAAACTCAAGTTTTCTCATATATAAATAAAGCTTCTTGAAAATTTTCAAGTCTATATACCTGTTCACTTTTGAGACTTGAAAAGATAGACTAATTGACAAAAAGATAGAGATAGACAGGACAGAGCATCAGATATACAGAAATATCTTTCTTTTCCTTTTTGACAAAAGAAGCATGATAAGTTTAAGTAATCAGTTCATGTCGTGTATTAACTTTCACTTTGTAAACTTAACTTTTATCCAATCCCATAGCCAATAAGTATGTTATAGTGCTAAGTTAAGAAGACTTTGGCGGCGGCCAGTTAATAACTCCCCCAACACCAATCAGTTAGCCTGCAAAGTGATCATATAAAAGTTCTCTAACTCGATAAGCAGTATGTCATGGAGCGAAGGTTTATTAAAAAATGCATATTCATTCGTGTTAAAATTTGGTTAAACTAAAAAATTTACTACGTAAAAATTCCATGCATTTTTTGCCACAAGGCGGTTCCCTAATAAATAAGTGCCAATTAATTCATCATCTTCAATACCACGCCACACATTGACTAAAAATTCGCGTTGAAACTTATTGTCTGTTTCAGCATGAGGATTTTCATATGACTACTGATTGGAATTCCTGATGTTTTAACCTCATCAAGAGTAAACGTAACTTCATCTGAAAATGTGTTCTTGAAACAATACAATGATGTGTATTCACACAAATAATACTATATATATTATAATGAATACTATAATAATACATATTTTAATTAATATGTTTCCCATTACAAAGGTAATTATGAGTAATATATGAGTATTAAGGTCTTATAATTTATCATAAATATTGCTGAAAGGATCATTCACAGTTAATATGAAAGTAGTTTAGTAACCATCTATCAGAATAATGAATGATGGAAAGTCGCAGTTGATCGACAATTGAGCTCCTGTATTTCGAAACAAGCAAATTAGATTCGGGGATTCCCAATGAGTGTGGTTGCTGTAATCCATTTAAAACGCAGTGCGTGGGGTTTATGAATCAATAAACGTTCTACCGTCACATTTGGGCATCAATCTGGGCACCTGCGTATTACTAACATTTTCGTTGATAAATTCCCATCCAATAATAAATATATAGTGATATATATATACAGTTTATACTATTTTTATGTAAGAACATTTTTTGTAATTGAAGTAAAAATTATTAATTATTATTAGTTAAATAAAAAAAAGGGGACCGATCAGCAATAACCCTCCTAATCAATAAAATTCATTTAAGTTTTAATTCTATCCACTTAGATTACATGAGAAATCATGATTGATGGAACTAGCAGGGCGTCTCCAAGTTCGCACACCAGACTAACATAGGAGGGTCAAAAAACCCCCGGTTATAGTATTTAAAAAATAATATGACCTCAGAACCTACTAAATTAAACGAATAATAATGTCCTTACAGACTTTATTAACTTGTATTATATTACTCAGAGTATTTTGCGATGACACTTACATTATCCCGCAATGAAACTCTTGATAACCATAGAGTTTATGGACTCATTCAATTGGCTCATAACTCTCACACTTTTGGATATAATATATATCCACATCCAAGTGATTCTTAAGTCCATAATTTAGAAATAATATTGCATAAATGTTACTATTTTTAAGAATAAAGGTCCAATATGTGGTTTGTACCAAACATGCCCTCATACATTTAAGATATTACGTGTATCGATGTAAAAGGAAATTCCAAGAATGAAGTATGACTAGCGCACTTAGCTAGAGGCGTTACCTTCATGTCTAGGCCATTAAACACGCAGGGTAATGGGGATGGGCGCCCAAGGTAAAATTAGATTACATTACAAACATTGCTGCGTTATCGTATTCCATAACTGCCGAACTGAAAATATTTTATTTATTGTTACAAATACCGTAATATTTTCCTCTGTTGAGCAATGTTTGATCCTAAATTTCCTAGTATCAATTCATAAACAGACATACTCTAAACCTTAGAGAGAATCTTTTAGTTAAGTGGAAATAACATTTTATAAATAAATTTGCATTGCAGGGGGAAATAATTATCATTCTTCTTTATTTTTGTAATAAAAAAAGTTTATTTTAACAATATAATTTTGTTTATAATTATGAATTTTTTAGTTCGTTATTGCGAAGTAATAGTCTACCCATTTTTCAAGATATAAATTTATTAGCAATAAAAAATGTCATCTAAATTCACACCCCCCTTGCCTTTTTAACTGTTTAAAATAATTCGATTATTTTCTTTTCGTGATATGAAGTTCTATCAAGAAACATTTAATTTTTAATCAAGTGATTAAAATCATTTACAGTACTCCTTGAAAATAAATACATTCATCAATAATTGACTCAAGAAATCAAACAACGTCTATTTAAAAATGACAGTATTTTTCACAATATTGCCATTCTTAGGAAAAGAAAGGAAATACTACGTTTCTAGATCACTAAATATATTCCTCTATATGTATTTGACTTTAGATAATCTTTAAAGCCTGGATTATATAACCTGTAGAGGTAAAGTAAATAGATTATATCAACGCCTACTGAGACGTAAAAGTCACAGTCATGAGCACTATTTTTAAAACTTACGTCATAAAGCTATTATTAATTCTTACAAAATTAATCAAATAACACTTCCAAATTTGTTACATCGCAGCAACCAACCACTTACAAGTGATGGATACTCAAAAATAAATGGTGATCAAGTCATGCTAAAAATTATGACAAATCAGGCAATCGGATGGGCATGTTTATTAGTTTGATTTTTAGGTTTGGTTTTAAGTTGAATTTTGTATAAAAAACCGCCACCTTAATCAGTTCATTAAGGTGACAATACGATCATTTCAAATACGATGATATTTGGGCCAACACTGATGAACTACGACGTAATTCAATAAGTCCTCCTTTTTTCAATTGTTTACATCTAAATAATCGTACATTTTTTTGACTACCTAAAATGTATGATTTTGGAAAATCCTCAAAATAGGCATTGGTTTGGGGAATTACCTCCCCGCAAGACGTAAATCTTTATCTACCAATCTTTATTATTCAAATCTAGAAATAATAGATAGTCGTAAGGTGCCATATATGTGAATACGGTGAATGCTGTAATTATTTGGTCTTAAGTTCCATAAGCTTGGGCATCGCCACTCGAGCATTATCTTAACAAAACAGAATGTTTTTTTATAAGAAAGTTTTTTCCTTCAAATCTTTGCTTAGTCTTTCAAATAATGAGACACAATTACCTCCTGTTTTCGTTGTTTCCCTATTTCATGTAATCAACGCAGATGATTCCGTAAAAACCCTAAATGACAGGGGCCATAACCTTATCAGCCGACTTTACCATCTTTAAATTTCTTCGGAGTTTGTCCGCCTTCTAAAATCCACTGTTTAGACTATTCTTTTGTCACTGGAATGTAGAGATGTATAAATTTTTATCATCAGTTATATATCAGCGTAGGAGCTCATTTTGATTGCGACGGAAAGCTTTGAGGTCATCATAAAGCATGTTTTGTTCAAGGAGTAAAAATGTTTGAAAATTATTAATGAAAGAAATAAGTTATGAAATGCACATCTAATTTTATCCTAGAACATAAAATTATTTATTTTAATACTGATCCTCCCTGAAATATTAACATTTCCTTCTTTATAGAGTTTAAGTTTTTCTATCAAGATATGTAATACTTTCTCTTAATTGGGTACAAAGCTACATCCTGCGGTTTGAAGTATTACTACATATCTATTTTTAGTATGTAGCAAAAGATCTACTGATGCTGAATTATGCAAGAAATATTTATGGGTTATGTTTTAAAATTAGTTTCCATATATAGAAATAAAGACCTTTATTGGTTCAGTCTGATATAAGGAATATAAGGGTCCCAATAACGTCCAGATCTCCCGGATACTCATGTATCGACTATAAATCCTGATCCTTGCAGGCTAAGGACTAGAGGCCTAACAAGTGTACAATCACGCTGCCTTCACTGAATTTAACCCACTCACATGTTACAGAATGGACAATTACTTATTTTCCCAAATGATCCAGATGCCGTGTCATCAGTACAAATTTTTCTTTTCAATGCAACTGAAAGGGAACTGTTTGCGGTTTAATAATGTTAATCAATCAAATACAATGTGGTTGAGCCATGATTTTCCTTTTTCTTACTGACCGTTTTTACACAAATAACAAATTAATTATATTTTTTAATACATTGTCCCATATTAAAGCTATTATTGTGCAATATAGAACTATTCTAGATTTATAATTGATCATAATTTTCAATTTCAAGAATCATTCACAGTTAATTAATAAGCAGCGTTTTACTCATCCATCACAGTTATGAGCACAGTAAAGTCGCAATCTGTCGACAATTGAGTTAGGATATATCGGGATAGCCAAATTAAATGGAGGGATTTCAAAACAGTCCGGTTGCTCTAATGCCATTTAAAAGGTCATGAATGAAGTTGATGAAGCAATAAACTTTTACTTTCACATTTGGGTATCTTTCAAATATAACCTGCTTATTACTGAATTTACTTCATTGAATTATTCATTTAATAATTAATATGTACTGAAGGCTATATACAGCTTAAATAGTTGTATATATACATTTAAAACAAGTTTTACTCATAAAAATTAAAACTAATTTGCATAAAATATTTATAAAAGTAATAAAACTCTTACTATTGCCAATAATATCCTCTCAGATTAAATGAGTAACCATAATTGACATAACTATCGAGGTGTCCCAAATACCCGGTCCAGACTAAATGGGGAGGTTCAACAACCCTTTAATAGTATTATTTATTTTTTATGTATTTCTGATTCCACTGCAATTTGTACTGTAAACACATTTATTTTAATCATTTTTACGGCTTATAGGTTTAGAGTAGCTATATGGGATATATAGATTTTATTTTCACCCAACTCCAGTGATAACTGTAAATTTTTTAAATAAATTTTATTGCGTGAATGACTGTTTTATCTTGAGCCTTACGTTTTGGCAAGACATGTTCTGTTTTTTATTGCTTTAACAGTTTAATTTTGATAAAGTTTATTTAGTATTGTAGGCTGAAAAGATTTTTACCTTTGTCTTTCTCCCTGTATTCCATCAATCTTTAATGCGGAGAAGGTTGTATAAAGTTTAATTTTGTATGAGTGGTTAATGGAGCTGCAAACTGAGTAGAACTTCATGAATAGGGAAACATTTTGATTTCAAGGCAATTTTTTATAACTTTCTTTAGCTCATAAAAGGTGTTATTATTTTAAACACTGTTATGAAACCTAAATTAAATAATACAAAGTAAGTCATCATTTAGAAAGATATTTCAAGGAATATTTAAAATGTAAGCTTGTTTTGAATGAAATTTTATTTCTACAGAGACAAAGATGAAATCTGTGGTAGTCCATGTCCAACCACAGAATTCGAAAGGCCGTCATTGAGGCCTATCAGTCAGGACGCGGACTCAATATCTCCTTTGCTAAGCACGAGGGTGAAAAGATAGATTTTCTGTATTACTACCTGTACGTCTAATGAAGAACATATCGAAAGGAAATGAGCTATAGATGTAGATTTGAAATTTTGCATGCAGCCCCAACGTACCCTGTATAGCGACCAAATGCAGCAGCGTACCTCCCCCTTATATAAACGGGAGTGTAATACATTTGGAGATGAACATGAACTCATACCCTGGTTGCAAGCTACAACACTGTATGTGCCGGTATCACAATACCTGATATGATTAATGAGTTTCATAATGAAGTATTCACGCCCACGTGTTGAATCTAGGGAAAAATACGACAAAATGTACTAATAACATTAATATGACAATAAATACCTTACATTACTGTAACTTACTTCTAAATTTGCTTCTTATGATTATCTATACATCTAGACAACTCCATGTGGTAAATATGTCTTCAGTTATTAAATAACTTTTACATTTGTCGGTTCAGGTAGGATATTCTGTAATGGAATTTCTTACTTTCCTGTATATCTTAGCAACTAGGATGATGCACATTTCGTAGAATATGTGTTTGTATATATATATATATATATATGCAAACATAAATCTAAATTAATAGCATTGAAAAGTCAAAAAGAATATGTGTAAGGATTTTAGTGCATGATAACTCGAAGTCAGTCAACCATGTTAAAAATCCTGAACCAGGTATCCCCAGAGCTCCGTTTTCAAATTGACATCTCAATATGATGGTTTTACTTCCATTACGCAACTTATTAATATAATTTATCCTTAAATGCCTGCGTGCATGATTATCCAATGTAATCCTAAATTTAAAAAAAAATATTATTCTCATAGCACTTTCAATTTTAAAAACGTTTTCATTTGTGCCTGTTCAGGTTTTCCCGTACAACGATGCCGTATTTCTATCTTGTTTCCATGAAGGACGTGTAACACTGCTTTAATAGTAAAGGGTTTTGTACTGAAATATTGAAATCATTACTAAAAGCGAGAATGATATTTTCCCACATACACTAAATACATTTTCTTTGTCTTTGTCATTTATTATTCCTGAATATTGGGTGTGCGCTTTACATTTAAGAAAACTCTGTTTCCTTTAAAAAACATTATCATTATTTCCAAATGGGCTTACAAAAAGACGTCTATATTTCATATTTTTTTAAGAGTTTGTTATTATTATATTTATGAAGTAACATCCAGTTTGTCATTAAAAACAAGAAAATAATTTAAGGAAAACATGGAGAACGATTAATACAAACCCTAAGGGAATCATAGAATCACCATTAAAACTTGCACAATGATAAGTTAAGAATGGTTGTCTATTGTAAATTATGATAAGAATTGTTAAATTAGGATGTGATTTATTAATTGTGTGGTTTTATAACACTTATTAATTCGGTTTAAAAAACGTCGTTTCCACATATTCGAAAATTTACAGTAACTATTAAATTAGGAACAGCTATATTGTGTAATAGTTCTGGCAAAATCAGATTTAATCGATTAGTAACAATAAAGAAGAAAAATTGTATTTGGTAAATGAAATTTAATACCCAATCCTCCTTTACTATGATAATATTTATACAAAAGTCCAATTCCATAAAATTCAAAGTAAATATGTTCGTAAGAAATTTTTTCCTGAAAACTTTACTTTTTATGTAAATAATTTCTAATCATATGTTAAAAATGAGTGTTTTTTAACACAAATTTAAATTTATTCCATATTACAAGAGTAAAGTCTCTGGTGGTGTCACATTTGAGACGCTGTACTAAGTGAAAGGTGAAATAGAGCTAAACATAACGTTGTCATCAAATCTACCCTTCCACCACAGCAATATTATGTAAATATTTAGTAATATCTATGAACATTTTTAATATTGTTCGAATGTAATTAGTATTTTCACAGTCTGGTATTATTGGTATAAAACACTATGGTACAATTAGATGTCTTTGGATTTATTTCTATTTAAAATATTGAGCTTCAGCGTAGTTTGATACGCATCATTAGTTGTTGTGTACTGCTGTAATGTTCTAATTATAATATTTTTTATTATATTAATTTTTACGGTTTATAATTGTCGGGTTAAAATATTATTATTAAACACTTATATTACACTTATATACGTTATATACACTTGAATATTATATAACGTAATTTTTATTTTGATAATTTTCAAAGTCCTTAAAGAAAGCTGCAACATACTAATCTTCCAACTGGAACAAGAAAACTGTTGCTATTTCATAAATGACGTGGTTTCAAAGGGTCTTTATAATGATTAAATCACTGAAATAAAAACAATGCTATATATACAAACACTAAATGTCTGAAGTAACATTAAGACTTCGTTTTAGAAGTTTTTCTACAAACGATTCATATGCCACAACTAAAAGAAGTTTATCATGATTATAATATATATTATATTGCAAACTAAACCACCATACCAAGGATTTTTCTAAATTTATATATCTTGTTTTCCATTCCTTCGCCGTTGGAATTTCAAGTAATTTATATGGATAACATATTTTTAGGATTGCATCATAACGTAGTATGAATTGAACAAAGACAAAGCAGTACAGAATGAATTGCCAAAATGAAGACCACTCTTATACAATCTACTCATGTAAAGAATGGTTTCATGCATTACGAGATTAATGTGAACAGTTAATGTATTATAATGAGATATCGTAAATAACAGATGCAGTGGGATGGGAGCGGGTTATACAGCAGAGACAGAAACTTGTACAAACCTCTCGAGTCTTATAGCTTTGCTGACAGATCTCCAGAGAGCAATATTTAACTGTTACACCCACATTTACCATATTACACTTTATGTACTGTACAGTACTTTGGGGCAAATCCAACTGACCTTTAAGTTCTCTTTGGTTATATAATATCACTACAACAAAATAAAATGTTTAATTAAGTGCAAATATCGTGTTAATGCTTTCAGTACCACGTATGTACAAGTAAAGGTTTCTAATAACCACCGCCAAATTGGACCTTGAATTGGACTGCAAGGAATTTATTTGTTAGCTTGGTTTCATATTGAAGTAAATTATCATCCCAATGAATTGATAATTAGGTTATTAAGACAATTAGATTTAAAAATATGATAACTCTATGTAAACTACAACAAACAGGAGAAACTAACCGTGACCTCTTATGTATTAAAGTTCATTCTTAAACAAGTTCATTCAGTATTATTATAGCTGAAAGCTTTTGCCATCGTTCATTTCGTTTAATTTTAACGAAAATGGCTGATGAAAAATTTAATATTTTATTTGTTAAAATAACTTAGATAATATGGTAATTCATAGTATACCTTTAAGTATTATAACATTTGTAAATGCTTTAGAGTTTTGAGAAAATAATCTGGAATAATATGTCAAGGGTCAATAATTGGCTTCTGCGTTATTTCCAACTTTAAATCGACGTGAAAATTGAGAAATTGGCATGATTACTCCGCTAGAAAATGTAATACGTTACTTGGTATCGATGTATATAATATTATCAAAATTTCGAATTAATTTGATATTATACTGATTCATAATAAATTATTCAATCACTATTCAAATATCTGTTCAGTATTCTGCTCTTGCTGAGATAATAACAATGCAAACCCATTCTAAAGGACTATTAGAGGTAACATTAACACATGACTACACTCTCGTAGTAAATAGGAAGCGTGACGGTATGATAATGTCTAACAGTCTGTATTATTAAATTCCATTCTTGTCACATATTTATAACCAATTTAAAGCACCAATTTATAATAAACAGTTTACCTGTGACAAAATAAATTAATTTCATAATCATTCTACTATCAAATAATCCATAAATAACTCCGCCACATAGTTTAACTACGTCTGTTATAGTTAATACTACCTACAATTCATGTTCTTTGAACTTCGAGTAAGAATATTAATATTTTGTAAGAAATTGCTACATAATAAAGTACACATTATAGTACTATAAAAAGGAAAATGGTCTGAAACTAAAATAAAAACTATTAGCCTATTTCAACCCGTTTCTAAACTTCAATGTATTAATAAAAACAATCTCTATTTTGACTGTTATAAACCATCAAAACTTTTGGTTTTAAACCATTTCGAAAAAGTCAGCATCAAAGTCTTAATGGACTTTCTATAACAAGTTTATGCCATAAAAAGAATTCAAAAGTTTTTTAATTGCACCGTAAATACAATAAAATTAAATTGAGTCATAATTATCACGTATTTTAGATAAATTATTCTTGGAAAGTTTAAAAGATCACACTGTAAGATTAGGTAAAATATCCGAAATCATGAGTTTGGCCACAAGATTAGCACTCCGATAGTGCGTTTGATAGTTATTAGAGTATTGGAGTAATGAAATGGAGGAATAGAAATTATGAAATATATATTTAGTTACCTAACATATACAAACATATATGTAATTAAATCCTAGTTAACAGGTATTTAAATGCTGCATCTTTAAAACTTGACAATAATTACTAACCTGATATAAGCATGAAAAATATATAATGCAGGTTAACTAGTACTACATGAATATCGTTTACAGAGCGACAGATACCATAGGCATAATTTATAAATATATTATATAAGCTAGTGGAGTGGAATAGAAATAGTTGGACGTTCTTACATAAGATCTACATTTTCAAACTGAAAATACCGAAAAATCTATACTCATATAAAAAAATTATGGGTTTGAGATTTTTAATTCAGCAAGCCGCCAACTTTAGAAACCGTCTTACCGATTCATTAGCAGTATTACCGTGTTCAACTCTGTACCATGGAATGTTGCAGATAAATTCAATCTGTCGCATTGGTGCTTATAGATACTTTAGTGCTCTATGAGGTCAAAAGTGCCCCCCTATGTAATATTAGTTGACAGTGGCTCCGGGTACAAAAATATTTTAAAATTATCATCAAGTACTTATCAAATTAGATATTTTACTTTCCTTCCAATGAACATAACCATGTAGTGTGTATACTGCATGTATATATATTAAACTCTATTGTTTCGTAATTTATTTAAAATTAAGATATCTTGAAGTTTTTCTATAAGAAATTTTCGTTGATATCAAATATACCATCTTTAAACTAATATAACCAGTAATATTTGCAATATTATTTTAATTAATGCTGCAAGTTTGGAGTTTTTTAAACTTCACCTAAACTAAAATTAACACACAATAGTCTAAACAGTAGGCATGATTCATCGTCTTTTGGACGGTATACGAGTACCTACCTCCTTGTGTGTTTGTTATTCCATGTTTTTGGGAACAACTGATAACTTATAACGTTTGAATACTTGTGTCTCCTTTACTAGTAAAATATAAAATATCTATACGTCAATAAAAAGTATTATTTTCACTAAATAAGCAATTAGAATTCAACTAGGAAGCCAAAAAGTATTTAATTTTCTAACAGTATAATGCTGTATACATTCACAATATCTTCCTCCCACCCGCTGCCACGTAGACCAAGAGCTCCACACTCCCAAGTGCTAATGAGTTCACAGAAACAAGCCTTACTTTGTCAGTTTGGCACATACGGGCCTGAATGCATAGTATATCAATTTTATTGCGCTGTAGATAAAATTTTCGTCTTTAGGACTATGACTGAATGATTCAAAATAAACTCATAAAATGTGATTCGACCATGTAAAATAATCGTTTGTCGCGTTTATAAAATTAAATATTGATAAACCGTTTATAATTTGCTTATCAATTAATATTTTTGTAAGTTAATATAATATAGGGTAGAAATAATATTATGAAGGGCATTTCGTTATTCATTCACATGCTCATTGGCTAAACGGTACCAACAATATTCACTAAGAAATATCGTTTATATTTGGGAACTTGCCGTACCGTCAGGTGGTGCGACACATTATGGCAAACCGATTTGACAGCGCCTGGATTTAACCTGATTACTATTGGCAATATATCATGTTACTGATACGGTATCTCAAGTTGAAGGCGCCATACGCTCTTGTACGATAATCCACCTGCGGCTTTAGACATACATAAAACTAATCTACGCTACATAGTTAATGATTAAAGGAATAAATAAATTGATAGTTAACTCATAGAACACCATAGAAATATTATTTAGTTATAAAATATCAAATATAATTTTTCTGTTCTACCTACAGGAACTTCAATATAAGACTGGTAAGACTCATAAAAGCTTATTTTATATGATTTTTAATAGAATTATATTTAATATTCCTGTATTCTTGATTATATAGTATTTGTAATATATTCACCGTTCAGAACTTAACATCTTTTTTTGGTAAAATGGTAATACATAAAGCTAATAATCTGTCGAGACTGAACATGTTTCATACCCAGAGACAGTGTGCAGAATATAGATCATATCGAGCAAATATGGCGGTTTATTACTTTGGTCAACGAACTCGTATATTTTCATATTCTTTTATTACGTTAAATATTACATTGGGATTACAGATTACTTCACGAACGTAATAAAAATAGTGTCAGATAATTATAATGTGAGGTGTAATAGTTGTCCTAACACAATCACACTTACAAGTACATAAAAATATTAGCAAAGGTTTTAGGTGTGCTTTTACTACACGATATCACAAGAATGGTTTAAAGCAAGAAATTTTATTTTCCATACTATAACACTCAAAATTGTTTAACATTTTTACGTTCGACGGCATTATGAAAGATGTTTATTGCAAGCATAAGTCATGATGTATATAAATTATATAACAGAAGATGAATTCATCAAATTCCAAATGTACATTGTACACAATACAATCAAACAAAAAGTGTCACAAGGTGTATTATTGTATAATATAACAGGATTGATATTACAAAAATACAATATTGGAAGTAAAATTCCGTAACATTGTCGACAATGCGTATATTAATTTTATAATTAGATAACGTTCAAAAGTTCAGCATAATTTACATTAAGGCTCTTTTGTTTTCAAGTAAGTTTCTAATATATTTGTATTGGAAATTTACAGTAAAAAAGTATTAAAATTATTGTTTTAAATATTTGAGAATTGAGAGAAATGGAAATCATATTTAAGAGCTAATTTTGGCTCTTTCAATACATTGAAACTAGAGGTAAGTCTTTATTAAAGACAAAGAATGGACTGACTGCACTATACAATTACACCTTTTTATGAGAGGCCTCCAATATATATTTTTAACAAATAACCTCTACTTAGGGCCTTGTGTTTATATTTATATTAATTTGTTAACTATAAAACTACATTATACATTTATTTTAATGAATAGAGCTTAATGGCGCAATGTAAATCACGCTCTTGTAATTGTGAAGGTTTTCATAGAGAATTATTTTTCCAAGATGTTACCGTAATGTTATGTATTTTTTTAGTAATAAAAGAAAATATTCCATAGTTAGATTTTATAGATTTTACGAAAGTGTGACACTCAAGGATGGTTGGTGTAAGAAATTGAGAAAGTAATCAATAATTATAGTTTATTAAGTATTTTTCTGAAGCTTCTGGAAGTGGTTTAACAATTGTTTAGGAGGGTGAATTCAAGTGGAACATCTGATTCCGCTGACATACCTCTTGGTCAAGAATATTGCAACAGAGCTTGCATTATTCATTGAATAGGGCAGTAATGTGCTTTCAAACTATCTTATTTGTTTATTAAATTTGAATACTTTTCGTCCATAAATGTATCTTTCACCTTTAAGGGCTTCATTTAAAAGTTATTTTATATTTATAACATATTTCCTTGAGAGACTTTATTTTTTAGTGCAGGCACTCTTTTAATTTTTATTGTTCTGGTGAAGATCTAGGACTTTTAATGAACTATTTAAAA
Source organism: Homalodisca vitripennis (assembly GCF_021130785.1). Lineage (NCBI taxonomy): Eukaryota > Metazoa > Arthropoda > Insecta > Hemiptera > Cicadellidae > Homalodisca > Homalodisca vitripennis. Next base: position 75,900,296 of record NC_060211.1, read on the forward strand.
GAGTTTTTTTAGTTTGAACCCATTATATACACTTTTTTTATTATTTAACTTTAAAACTGATGTTTTTTGTCTGAACGCCATTAGAAAATGCTACTTTTCTTAAAGTCTCTAATAATAAAAAGTAGGGTATGTTCTCTTTCTTAACTTAAACATAGTAAATTGTTTTATTTATTGCATTGACCGTGTAGAGCATTGAGTTTCTTGGTTATCAAGTACTTAACGCTTATTTTTAATGTTCTCTCTCACTGCCAAATGTTATGACCATTCAAGTAACATTGCATCAAGCCTCACATCTATGTTTGAAGCAATAATAAATTTAAATATTTTATTATTTTATAACTATCTTGCCTATCAACAATACTATTCCTATGTGAAAAGTAACATGATAAATAAAATAAAAAGTATTACCGAACAGAAGAGGCATTTAGTTACTTACTGTGACGGCTGACTAATCATCTATAGACCTCTTTGTTGTGTGATGCCAATTTTATATAGGTAATTGTAAATATAAATAACTTAATTTACTTAAAGCTATTTGTCGTTTCATTTTTTACGCTTATATTGTTAGTTTATGTTTTGATAGGTACCTTTATATTGCTGTGTAATAGTTATTAAAGTTGTTTACACCAGCAGCTACATGTTTAGATACATTTTATGAAAATAACTAATATATAAAAAAGAAACCTATAAAATATCCAATATACATATAATTTAACAACATATAAGTACAGTATGTTATAAATATCGCTGTTTCATGTCCATACTGAGCCAGTAAAAAGGAAAAACAATAAAAACTCTTAAAAGGATCTTTTTCAAAGATAAGGTTAATTTTGCTTCACGATGTCTGATATTAATTCAGGTTTGTCTTTTTTTTCGGTACTTACCAAAGTTTGAGTTTCAATAAGCGAAGTTTAAGGAGTAATGCCATACTTGTTTGTTAAAATAAATGAGACTTTAGGACAGGAATTAATTACATTTTATTAAGTAAAATTATATAAATTCGTAAATGCAATAATTATATAATGTATATATTGGTTCAGAATATCTTATATCATGTAAGGAAGTTAGTTGATTAGTTTCAGTTATTTTATAAAGATTTTAACAAGAGCTTACAGTTTTAAAAGTACTTCCTCAAATCCATATCAATAAACATGAGAGCTCGTTTTAAATGTCTATATTAAAGAAACTTATAAAATACACATAGAAACAGTCCGAAATCGCGTGTGAATACAATTTACCTAGCAATAAATGATTTGACATGTGATGAATATTTGTTAAATGATTAAAATATAAAAAAAAAATGGTTATAATTATTGCATTTAATTCTTGTACAAGCTTTGTAATAAAAACTGCTTTTCATAATAATAATACAATTTTATATCAGTGGTTTTGCGAGCCATGAAAGAATTCCATGAATAATATGCAAAAAACTTTTAGTTGATGACAATTGCAAGAATAAAATATTAATATCTTTTTCATAAAAATTATTATTAAATGCAATTTTAAATTATGTTTATTACCTCTTTAGAGTATTTTACACCACGTGTTGCATGACAAGCTTCGCTAAGGTTACGTGTAGAATTTCAAGTATATTGCTTATTTCATTAAGATGGATATGTTACTATGTCACATGTAAAATTGTATATAATTGTAACAAAAGTTTCCTAACAAATCATTTGATCATAAATGCTCTCGTTGAAATCATGGTTTTATCCAAGACTGATGCAAGAGTTTTAATTAATGGTCAGTTCCAATCCAATGAATCGTAAGCCATGTACCAACATAAACTCGATGTTTCTTAAATATAAATAAAGCTACAGGAAACGTTACGTGTGTATTGGTAAGTTCATCTCTGAAGTATCGTATGAAAACATAAACATAAATGAAATTATTCCAGCTTCTTGAGTAAATAATGAACTTACAATTAGAACAATGAGCTTAATGAGCTTATGGGATTTGTTACACACATGGGTCTTACATGGGAACTTGGGTCTATCATGATATCAGGCTCAAGTATGATTTCATTTATCAGAAAAATTATATCAACACATCATTATCTTACATACTGTACGTTCACCTGAACATGACGTACCAGAAAAATCACCTATTGAGTAAAATATGTTGCCTATTACATATTCTTGCTACACTTTTTTAAATTTTAATTAATTGCCTATATACTTAATTGGTTTTGTCAAATAATTTATAAATCTGACAAACACCATATAGCCAATGAGACATGGTCAAACAGCTTTATCGTATGTTGCAACTTCCAAGTTAATTTTGCCCAGGCTTCTTGTCTCATAACCATGGACATCTTCGCCCTGCTACTCTCACTCTAGGCCAATTTAATGGTTCTGAGACAGAATAAATTTTGAAATTGATGAAAATATTAATACTTTATATATTTATATAATTTCTCAAAATTGTGTGAGTAAAAGATTGAATACTAAACACCAAGAAAATTTCCAATAAGCAATTAAAGAAATGTTTTTCTAAATTTTGTTTGGAAATTTATATTGGAAAACTCTCCATGTATAAATACTTTTCAACGTGCGTATTCCCAGGACAAATTAAAATCCATGTGCATTCCAAAGTATTTATTGGAATTTCTCTCGACCGGTGTCACCACTAACCACAGATGGTGTGCATTCAGATAATGATTTCCAGCTATCAAATAACATATAGGTAAAATTTAGGCCATCACGATAGTTCATAAAAATTTAATGTTTAACAAATATGCTGTTTTAGCTGTTAAAATTTACTTTTTAAAATTAACATTAATAGATCTGACGTTTTTGCTTTGAAGGAAAGATTTGTGTCGTCAGCATATTCAATAAGATTACTGTTATGCATAGCTTTATTAATGTCATTTACGTAAAGAAGAAATAGTATAGTTTTCCAAAAACTGAAGTCTGTGGAACCTCCACATCGTATATAAATAATCAGGACATAAAGTGAATAGTTTACAAATTGTAGGTGCGGTCGGTACGATGCGCAGATAAACATTAACCGGATCTATTTAAGAGTATGAACAGAATAGACACATTTTTTAGACCACCTTCTCCCAAAACTTGTACAGAACATAAAAAAACCGAGCATTTCAATAAAACACATATTAAAGGACGAAATAGTGAGGACTTTAAAAAACGTAACAACCAATTCTATTCAAAAGCATTCCTCAAATGGTACTCTTTAATTTAACCTATTTAATTTAACTTCATCTCCCTATCTTTTATAATGAAATGATTATGGTTCATACTAGGTTAGATTATAGTAGGTATGTAATGTGTTAAAATTAATGTAGGTAAGATTTTCCAGTTATTCTAAGTTTTTATATTGGCCTATTTTGATTTCAGTTTTTGATTTTATATTTTTTACACTATTTTCGTGTGATTGAATACTGAGTTTAAACGATTTAAAATAATGAATTTTTCTTAATCTATACCATTCATAATTAATATAGCGAACAAAATAAAATAAAACCTAGTCCATACTACTATACCCTAAAATAAAACAGAATATAATTTAAAAAGCTTATTAATATTCTGTAAGAGTTTGGTAATATTTCAATTATATATAAACTCAATATAAATACAAAGAATACTGAAGTTTTGAACTAATACAGTTTGTAATTACCAAGTTATTAATGGGACAACTGTCATGAAATATTAACTAGAAAGCTTATTATATCTGACTGTATAAAATACAGCAGAGGTTTTACCATTTCCTTTAGAGTTTACGATCTAATGACTTGCCGACATAGAGCCAATTATCTTTCGACTCCTTTTTTGTTCTAATTTTGTTTCATAATCTACATGTTAAAAATTATAGATAACAATATCAAACGCAATGTTTGTGTTTAAATTTATTTTCATTTTTAATGGTACGTGGTTATGAATGTATCACTAATGGGATATAATATTTGGCTCAATATCAAAAATATTAATAATCGAATTCTCGTTTTGTGGTTTTTCGTTTTATATTCTACTTCATAATTCTAAAGTTTAAACAAAAAGTAAACGCTCTCTTAAGTGTGATGAATAATATTGTGTGTGATGAATAAAGATAAAGTCAATGTTGTAATTAGTGACGTATGTATGTACAATGTTGAACCCTTCCCTCCTTTTGTATACTGAATTCATCTTGTCAATATATCACTAATCGCTTCCTTTTTTGACTTGATTACTTCTTTACGGAGTAGTATTAGTCGGCGAATGACATTTCATTCTAGCTTAATTTAATATGCTATACTTGAAAATATTCAATTGATGATGTTTTACAGTCCAATGTATAAAAACAGTTAGGACAAATATTTAGATATAATTTGTTGAATAATCTTCTCTTGTTTTCCGAAAGCTATAGTTTTTAAGTTTTTACCAACTTACAATTTTTAATTGTTTACATTAAATAAAACCACTCAACATACTTTAATAATTAATACAAATTACAATAACAATTAATTTACAATTAATAACAATAACAATAATACAATAGTAACAAAAAACAATTTAATGTACTATAAACGTTTTAGGAAAATCAAAGAAAACAAAGATTAATTTTCGTAAACAATGTTCCTTGCTCTGGCACGGTGTCCTTCTTTTAATATTACATGATACTATCATCATTAGATTCTGCATAATTGTTAGTAAAATGATAAATTTAGTTGGATAAAATTAAAATCTATTATAGTGTTTACAACTTAAAAATATATTGAGACTTTAATTTTATTATAATGCAATAATTGTTGCAGGTTTCAAAGACCAAAATAACAATAATTTTTAACTCTGATTTCCCCAGCCAATAAATACACCTACAGCTTTAAAATTTTTAAAAGCCGACCTTTAATACTATACAATATATATTCAATGTATAGTATTCAATTATTATTTATATTATTCAATTTAAAATGGCTCATAAGTTACATTTATTTGTCTTCCAAATGCTTTAGTATTTGTTTTCATTTTCTATTTTTAGTAAAAAACAAACTGACCTTTTAGCGGGTAAAATGGTTGTATCTAACGTGGTGAAAATATATCCCCTAATAATTAGTTTTCCTTAGTTTTGCTGTGACGAACGTAATTAGCATGGGGACTTAATATCCACATAATGTTCAAAACATAAAATACTTGTGTTTTACAATGTAATTTGCTTAATTTTAATAAATAGTTTCAAACCAAAAACAAGTAAAAGTTTCTAATCAACATAACTGATGGCTTATAAACTGGTTTTAATTATTGCCATACATGTATCCAGTATGTAATCAAACATTATAAACTAAAAAAGTATTTTACAATATATTTAAACAATATAGTATAGATACCCCATTATATGATTTTGTAAATCCACTTATATAAATGCATTTTTCTTTTAGAATTATTTTACATTCAAACATTAGTATATGAATTTTAAAAATGAAACAATTACAGACACATATGTTTGGAAAAATTTAACAGTGCATTATTAATATACTTTACAAGCAATAATTACATTAAAATAACAGTATAAATCAGACAAGATAGTATTATTAACCCTTAAAACAATTGTTTTTTATAAATTAAGAGCATAACACTAGTTTCTTACATGAAAAGAGATTTGCATCTAAGAAACATGGGGAATAATGTACAGTTTGTTTAAAATCATTAAGTCACTGGCTGATCCATTTAAAGAATATTTATAAAATTCTTATATCGTTTGGTTTTTAAAATTGGTGATTAGCTGTGTAGAGTTAGACTTTTCCTAATTTCGAGAAGTTAGTTCTCTCTCAAAGACATCTTATAAATAAAATTTAACCAGTGAATGCTTATCTAATCAAATAATACCTTAAAGTGGATTAAATGGTAACTTTGTCAGTATTATTTATCATCTCAAAGAATAATTAGAATATTTCACGGGTGTAACTATGGTTTTTGGGATATCTTATCTTTATACTTTTTTTTTTAATACAAAACTGTATAGAAAAAATATATTCCACTTTTTCCGTCATTTTCCAAAATAAATTTCACTTTTGACCATATATAATTTTAGATATTATTTTGTGCACGGTATATTGAATTTAATCAATAACAAACCATTTAAAAGCCAATTTTATTTCAGCTAAAAATACTACAATCAACCAGTTATACTTATTTCACAATTATATGTTAAATGGAGCATTCAGAAACACCATGAAAGCAAATTCCTTAAATACTCAAAAGTAAACATTAACTTGTGTATTTTGGCCCAAAAGTCTTTAAACATATGGGTAAATTGAAAAGAGACGTTGTCTTTTTTTATAAGTTATTAGATTTCACAAGTTAAATTGAAAAAGCTTTATTTTACTGTAATCCAAGAGCAAAAGAGTTGAAACGGATCCGTTAAAAATTTCGATTTCATAAAAAAGTTTTTTTAACTTGAGATACAATATCTAAAAACGTCCAAAAAATTTTTAAATTATACACATCTAAAAACTTATACAAATATCTCTTAAATACAGATTTATTAATTTACTATCACTAGTAAATGAGTACAACATTTTTCCAACATTAATTTTTATTCTTGCAAAGCCTTTTGGAATGCCTGAAATATCTGTTAGGCCCTACGTTAGGCGTAAGTAATTAATAAATAAATTATCATATATAAAGGATTGTTTTGTTATAATTGCTTTTTTTTAAAGTTTCTTCAACGAGTAGGGTGTAATCTAACAGAAAATAAGTAAGTAAGGACTTAATATGGTATCACTGTGCCTTAAAGTGTTTTAAAAACTGTACCGTATATATAGTACAATATATTTATATAGAGTTCCTGAGAGCTAATTTTTTTTCTATAAATCAGAACAACATTTTTCGGGAAAATTACTTAAAATTATTCGGAATTTAAACTTCCACCCAAAATTTAACAAAGTTTACAAAAACTTGATTTGATTTTCTTCAAAATTTCTCATCAATCGGTCAAATGTAATTTAGAGGCTGTTCATCAAATTTAAAATGAAACTACTAAAAATGTATACTTCTCCAAAATGTGTTTTTTTTTTAACATTAACAAAATAAAAAATAAAAGGTTTCTCTTATTAAAATATTCTCAAAATCAAAATAATACACAAAACTGTATGTTAAACTTTACGAATAAAAAATCTATATTTAACAATACATCAAAAAAATTGAATAAATTATCATACTCTGTTATAAGAGAAAACTTTTTATTAGAAATTAAACTCAGCCAAAAACACAACATATAAAACATAAAAGAAGTTAAAAACAAAAAGCTCAGGTAACGGGACAACTACTTTGAAGACTATGAGGCTGATAAAGAAGAACTATTACGCCTTTAAGAAAGAAAAGAAATTTAAAAACTTGACTAAAATTCACACCGGTAAAAAAAATTTTACATCTATATCCACCAAAAGTATATGGATTAGAGGAAAAGTAACTATCGCATCTAAAAACTGCACGTCTGGACCGCACTTGCTCTCACACTCGAAGACTAGCCCTCTTTCCTGTTTATGCTGAAATTAGATCTTTTTTAAGTTTTAAAACACTGTTTTCTTCTGTTTTTTCTTGGGAATCTTTAAAACCAAATTATTCCGGCTTTGAAACATTCACAGTCCAATAAATCATTAATGTTTCCTATCTATTTGGTACAGTTCCCAAATTCAGGCATATTTCCAAACATAATTTTGGTATGGTGAATTTTTAGTAGCTTCCGATTCCGCAGCTATTTATTGCTAATTGCCAATTTCAGTATATATTTTGATGTCCCCACTGAGTTTGATCGGAAGTTAAAGTTAAAATTTTTAACATTTTGTTTTACAGTCCTCAACTGACGTTCACCTTTTGTTGTCCCTGTGGTACAAATGGGCGTTACAAATTGAATGGTAAGATTCCTCGGGCGCTAATAAATATTTTTTTTAATTCGACAACTTCCTAAATACACTGTGCAATCTGTCCGACCACTAAGAATTTTTTTTGCAATATGAAAATTTTTTAAAAAATTTCAAATTCCAACAACCCTTAATATTATGGTAATTTACTTTTTCGCGTCCTGAATTGCGTCTTAAAAAAAATACCATATTTTGAATGGTCCCGTCAACGTTACAATTTCCGGATTTTATTTGGTATTCCATTAAACAGGGACCCTGTTAATGGACCAAAAATTGTCTATATACAATTTTATCCATAGGCCTAGCTGAAACTCCTGAAGATATTAGTTTGCCGACGAAAAACCTTACCGGTCTTCGCTAACGCACAAAACTTCACAACATAATTTACTTTGTCTTTTATCAGCCCCTGCCAGAACCGCATGATTGATAAAATAAATCGCATTATCTTTCTTTGGTAGTTGTTTTTAATATCCCCATTAGTGCTCCCGATAATTTTCCGATTCATGATAAATATTTAAACACACATATCTACTAAATGTTTCTGGAAGACATAATCTTTGGCTTCCTAGTAGGCTTACTTCCTATACTATAACAAATTCCCTATACAACAAAAAATAATTCTTCCGAGTTGAGTACCACCTTTTAATACCTTACTATAAAACTGAATATCGTAATACATTTTCCCTGGGTTTTTGATGAACCTTAAAGTCCGTATAGCCTAAATGGAAAATTACCTATGCTATTTACTATTACATCCATTTACACATTATCTTCCTTAATTGCTACTCTTATACTATTTGTTCTGTTTACACTAATAATTTATTAATACCGTACTGGTATTCTCAATTTCCTCTCACACTTTCCATTTTTAACTCTACATTCGAATTAAATCTAATAAATAGGTCTGCCGACCGCATTGTCTTCCGATTTAATTAAAATTTTAATTTTAAACGGTAAGGCTCAAAAATTTGTGGCTGCCCACACTACTCTAAAACATTTCCCAGTTTTCCAGAAATTACCTAGTACCCACCGCTAGTGTACTATTGTCCGTGTTGTTAGCGTAAAAGGATTCCTTACTTCTAGGTATCTCCGGAATTTGTTTTATTTGCGCATACCACTTGCCAGTGCTTCCTTTTGGTACACAGTTCAAGTTTTCTTTCTTTGTTCTGGACACATTAAATTTTATTTTTTTTGAAATAAATAAGCCACACTGTTTTTTTTCTAATCCCTTCTATTTCCCTGCAATTAAACAACTTGCCTCCCGTCCATTGTACAATCGCTAATCCGTACATAGGATAAATGGCTTTTTAATAATCTGGTATTATTTAATACCGGTCGGTGTACTTACAACTTTTCTCCTTTAAAAGCTGTTGAACGCTCTCCTGGCACGCCCTGAGTCCACTCAAATTTATTCCTATTCTTTTTTCCTTAATTCGTTCAAGCATGCTCTGCCCTTGTCTGCTATAATTTGGTATACAAACTTTGCGCAAATAAATCACTCGCTCCAATAAAAAATCTAACTTACGCCTTTTGCGTCCTATGGCTCCCCCCCCTCTCGCATCTCTAAGGCCGGGTACATACCGAAAGCAACCGGTGATAGCAAACGCAATGTTCCCAACGCAACTCAGTCCAACTGGAGTTTCTTTCAAGGTTTGTAACATACACCACGTGTGTACTATAAACTAGAAACCCAAAGTTGACAATTTTCCAGTCACTTGTTCCGATGTCATTCGTCCGAGGAAGGAGGCAGTATAGTACTTCTCCTATGTGCTTAAAAAACAGAAAAAAAAAGTTGCAAAAGACGTTTTAGTGTTCATCCATACAATTCTAGCATTTATGGCAGTCAGATGGCCTTCCTTGGCAAAAAATTGGGTAAAATATCCCGAAAAAGTTTTTCACTACTTACCAGGATGAGCAAGGCCAGCTTTTGATTTTTTGCTGGATTTAGTTACCCCTCTACTGTTGAAAACAAGATACTAACTTTACAGAACCGCAACTTGGTTGTGGGCGAAAGATTAAACAATCACATTATTGGTAAGGGTTTGATTAAATGAATTTATTTATTGTTATTTTTTGAAAGTTATAAAATATTATCACTACAAAAGACTATGATGTCCACTTAATGTTATGCCGAATGGCTTGGTCCCAAGTGTTTGAAAAAAAACGTACTCTTAGTTCTCGTTTCTAACTGGCCAGGATTTCCCGGGAGAAATGGATAATTCAAGTCCGCGTCACTGGGTGATCGTGAGGACTGTAGTGGAATGAGCATGAATACATATCGTGCGTTTGCATTACCAGGACTATCATCTAGAACTTCATCAATCAAACTAAAAAATTTTCTTTTAAAAGTTCGCCTTCTGCCCGTGAAAATCCATTTCCTTCACTATCTTTTTTAAGACTCAACAGTAAAAAGTCGTTCGTCTGAACATTATCTTCATTGTCAGCAACTGGAACCAATTTTTACTTCAGCAGCAGCTTCATTGATTTATTGCTTTTCAAAATAATTGGTCATAGCTTCAATCCAACGGAGATGTCGTCGGCTTCCTCCTTTTGCCCAACAGTTTCTTCCGGAACTGTGATAATGCTGTTATTATTAGCGGGTTTCAGGTACGTATTCGGCACTGCTTCTTGGGGTAATTCAGTCGCGTCAATCATCCACATCTATTCAGCAAAATTTCGTTTAATGCCTAATAATCAGCTGGTTCTTCCTTCTATGAAGTGATTTGTTGTGTTTGATGGTCATCAGTTTTTTCAGGAGGTGGGTGTAAGTTGCTTCCAATGTTTTTTTAGGGATTACCTTTTTTAAAATAGGCGACAAGATATTGCAGCACATCAGCCACGTAGTATTCCTTTTTTGACAGAAACCCAGCCCAACCTCCAACCCCAACCCCTTTACCAACCCCTACCCCACCAACCCCCCCAACCTCTCCTACCTGCCAACCCCTCCCTCCCGGCTGACACCTCCCGAACACTGGTTTTGTGAAAATATGATCTTTCCTAAATACAGTCCTTATTTATTTTCCTTTTTTCCCTTGCATTGCTTCAACTGAAAAGGAGTTGAGAAAAAAACAGCCTGTAACCTTTATGTAAATGTAAACGATAAGAAAAAATAAATTTTTGGTAATTGTTAACTGGCCCTGCAAATGTTTTGTAAATGTTTCAGGTTTTTGGGGTGAAGGAATGCAGCACCATCAACTAGTTTAATTTTATTTTTTTTTTTACGACTATCTTTATAGGTGTATCTTACAATAGCAAGCTATCGTTCCTGAAAGCATGTTGAAGCTATCTGGACTGTATATTACAACCTCATTTCAATGCCAAGTACCCGACAGAAATCAAATGGGAAACTTATAGCTGAAAGATATGAAGAATTATGGAACCTGTCCTAAGCCTGCCTAGGGTCCCATAGGACGCAAGAGCACATTCGGTAATATTAGATCCTTTGATCATTCTGGTTCAAATTACTACAATTATAAGCATTTTTTTCTAACTGTGTTGATCGGCTTGGCGCAGACGCTGATGGGACATTTTATAAGTAATTGATGGTAGGATACCCTCGACAGAAATGAATGATGCAGGAGTTTTCCACTTCGTCGACATTGGGTAAATGGGTTTAAAAACAAAATAGCCTTGTAGACTTCCCATCTTCCAAGAGTCACATTCCAAATAATGTCAAGTAATGAACCTGTACAAATCTTATCAGTGGTGATGAAGCATTTCCACTTCTCGAAAAATCTCATCGACTTACCCGCGACGTGTTTTTATTAAACGATACAAAAAGAGTGTTTCAATTAACATACTCACACGAGACGAAAAAGTGTAGAGTGTGCGTTTGGTATGATAGCAGAATTTAGATGTGGAAAAAACCAATACATGTGGCAAAAACCTGGTAAACGTTAAAAAAAATAGTTTTCAAGCTGTATGTGTGCTGCACAACTTTATCATAGCAAGAGACGGACAGCAAGCATTTCTGAACAAATTTGAGTACACTAGGCCACGCTGCACATTATCCGATTTGACTTCCGCCGCTCAAGAAAGCGGAACTACTTAAATAAGGGACCAAAATCGCACGGTTATTTTCGTTGAATGTATACCCAATACCTCCCAGTGGGACAAAGCCATCAAAGCTCCGTGAACATGTAAATAAACATTTTAGGCACAATATGTTATTTTATATGCTTATCAAGAATTACAAAAACTGTATTAAAATATTCATAGAAATTAAACAAATTGCCTTACATTTTTTTCTTACCTGTGAGTTTATAAACTCATCTCCACAGCTTGCCAAGCTTTGTCTGTCACCACCTGTTTACTGACTGATTTGGTTGTTTATTGTCCCATACAAACAAACAAACTTTCAAAAAACCTGTGCAAATATAATATTTTCTTGTTGTTCAGCAGCCATAGTTAAGTACGGTCCAGCACTCCACAAGAGCAACATTGGCGCAACTGCGACTCCGAGTTTACAGCATGGTCGTGACTTCAGTTGCTTGGCCGGTTGCTTTTGCCTGCGTTGGCTCAGTCAGGTGACCGTTGAAACACCGTCACGCTCCACAGTCACTTTGGAATACCACAGTCCCCTAAACTGCTGAGTCAATCATTGGGAACTCAAGTTGCCGTATGGCGTTGACCATTGCCGTTGCTATCCAACCGGTTGCTTCGGTATGTACCCGGCCTTAGAGATTAGTGACCTAACAAACTTGATCTCTTTACATGCAAAACTTCACCTTTATACGGGTAACTGTAAGTCCATGGTTTGCCAGCCATCTCCCACAACACCTCTGACATGTTTTCTATATGCTCTGAAAACTTTTTACTGTATATTAAATATGTCATCTACAGATTAAAAGCATACTGAACTTTTTACACCTTCAACACTTTAAATTAATAATCGCTCATTGTTCCGCTTTCCCCCAAGTGTAACCAATACGTACACGGTATTGTATTCGATGACTCGAAAGGTTAGACAAAACCAGTTAAATGCTGCTTTTTTCCGTATGTTTTAATTGAATAAAACGAATAAACTCAAATCCAAGTTTTGCAAAATTGCCATATCCCCTAGACGATGTAAAAAAATGTTTAAGCCTACAGACGACAAATGTTTTTTCTGAATTATTGAGTTACATTGAAATAATGTTAAAAAATTAAGGGTAAACCATTTTAAGTCCCCTTAAAAAAACATTTTTAATTTTTTATTTTATTTATTCCAAGGACTTCTGCAAATTATGTTTTTTTTTAGTTATTATAAAAATTTTGCGTACCACAGACTTTCCCTATCACATTTCATACATTGTTAATAATTATTTCCATAATTATTTTAAATAAAATACTTTTATAGTGTTTATGCTCGTTTTCATAGTGTAGCTTTACAATGCAAAATTTAAAATAAATTCGTATGAGCACATATATATGATATATATCATATATAGTTACAGTTGTTAAAATCTCGATTTGTATAGACACTTAGATCTCTACACTTGGAATATAAAAATATAGTTATATTAATTTTATTTTTTACACACATCATTTTTTTATTACGTGTATGTAATGTCTGGCCGTACTTTTCATCATCATACTCAGTTTAATGTTGGAGGCTCCAATGAATAACCTTTAAACATGCAATTTCTCACAGTTTTTATGAGAAATATCCCAACATTTATTAAAAAATAAAAAATATAGGGATAGGTTTAACGAAATAACAGCCATTGACAACATAAAATATACCGGAGTAGTGAACCGTATGATGACAACTAATTATTGCCATAATATTATGTGGTACAAAACTAATATTTCCCAAGCGTATTTCATCGTCTTGAACCAGGCACGATAGCCTAAAAAATGAGTTTCTAAATGGTCAAGAACCTAAATTTTCAATGTATTTCATAAACGGCAGTAAAATAGATTTATAATAACCTTAAATTTTAATATATCCGTTAGATTATAATATGAATTTTGAAAATATCAGGCCGTTTTTGTCTCTTGCCCACTTTTTATATATTATAAAAAAAAAAAAAAATTATTTTTTGTGTGGCTAAAAAGGTACTAAACATTTCATATCGTACTTATGATGTTAAAAACCACATCGGTAATTAAACTATTGCTCTAAAGTACAACCGTATTGGTAATTCTGATATGAATACAATGCACTGTATTAATTAATCTAATTTAAATCTCTATAAACCGTTTTAGCCGCAAACAATAAAGGTCAAATAACACCAAAAGTCGGCAATAATAATTATTAGTAGTTATTATACATTTAACAGACTGTATCACTCTGATAAATATTTTACTTGCAGAAATTAAAAATGTATAAAAATATTATCATGAAAATTAAAATATCTATGAAATAAATTGCAGATACAACCTTTGTATTTTATTGGGACTAATTCATTGTTTCTCTCTCCCTCTGCAGAGCAATATACAAAATTGCTTTTTTAAAAACATATTAAATAATCTTAAAATTTTCTCAGTAATGTGGGATATCTTCCCAGTGAAAATCCTGTCATCTTCAGGGTATTATTCATTTATGTTTAATATAAAGGATATGCTATGTATTGGAATAAGAAGTTACTCAGAAGCCACAATATTCTTGCCTCGTTGGAAATACATAACCAAGACTTACTATATTTGTTTTACAATTTAAAAAACATACAAAAATTGGACGGGCCAATTAATTTTAATTAGCAGTTATAACGATTATATTAATTTTAAATAATGTGATGGTGAAAAGTTGTGATAAATATGTCAACTTTTTGATAAATATAAGGCTACAAGCATGTAAGGAAAAAGTTTCCTCATAAAGAATGCATTATTGATTGTGCGATAGTATACTGAATCGACGGTAACCAATCAGAAGTAACTCGAACAGTATCAATACAATCTTCAGTAACGAGTTTTATATTTATTTAATTGTGCTATCAGTACGCCAATTTATTTTTTGTCAGCCGTAAAAACTTGAAAGAACATAATGTTTTCTACAACATCCACATCATGATAACACTTATTAATTTGTTTAGGGACTAATTCTTACTGAAATTGCTTTAATCATTGTGTTTTCTGCTTTATTACACCCAACATTGAAGAACATCTACATATTGGCAATCATTTCGTAAAATTAGTTACCAAGAAATAGAAACGCTTGTTTCAAACTGATATTCCCTAATTGGAATTTCGCTATTATAAACAGAGATATATTTGAAAAAAAAAAACCGCAGTTTTTTGAGAATTAAAAAAATAACTTTGAGAATTTTCCTTGTAATTGTTCTGTAATTCCCGTTTGTCTTAACAACATCGTAAATGATTTAAGGACTTGATAACAGAGCCATACATTTTGGGTTTATAAAACCTTACATACTAACACTTTCAATGTTTAAATGTGTTTTAATGTAGACTATACGTAAATTGAAAACGTTATTTATTGAATTCACATTATTTCCACTAACATCACTGACTTCCTTCGATAATTCCAAATTCATCTCTAATTGAATACAGTGTGGGTCAATATAAAAATTAATTTTTAATGTACATTAACATTATTTTACTTTATATACATTCAAATACAATGAAATTTAATATTCAATATTTTAACAACGTAAAAGCTGACAATCCAACTGTTTTAAAATTCTCTTCCGAATTTTATTAATAATATATATAATATATATATATATATATATATTAATATATAAATAATACATATACATTTTTCAACAAATCATTTACTTATCTGATTAAGCAAAGGTGACTCATTTATACTCTCACTACTATTTACAGGATAAGAGCTATCTATCAAACTACTCTTTTAAATTCTATATACTTATTTATTTACATTATAATTATCAAAAGATATAATTAATGTATCAGATACTGTATCACTAATTTCATATTTTAAATTTATTAACTTTACAAATAAAGATATTTGAAGTGGAATTTTTGTAAATGTTTTAAATACAGAGGAATACTAAAAACACAAATAAATATCTATAATCATCATGAAAAAGAACTAAAAGCCCATTTGAGTCAGTAATTAGTAAATGGTATCACAATCTACTTACATGTCAATAATATTGTTAGCTGGGTATCACACTGACCGGAACGTTACAAAAATATATGCATAACTAAATATCCGCTCATTTGCTTAAAAGTAACTATATCGCCTGAAGGTCTTAAAGGAAATTATTACATAAATAAATAAATGTAAGAATAGTTATTATAACAGGGATATTCACATTTCAGTATACAGAAATGGCATTAAGTTTGAAAATATTACGTGAAACCGTCAGAAAATGAATAAGACGCCATATATCAAAATAATTTGTAGCGTACACGGGGTTTAGCGACTCACAATACCGTTCAAGAACTGCTGCCAAGAATGACAATTAAACTCTTTCAACAGAAATGCGGTTTAGTCACTGTCATCAAGTACACAAAACGTGTCATCTGGGTAAGCGAAAACTTATTAAAATTTTCGTGATTATGTACTCATACATTTGAATTAAATTTCGAATGCAGTCATATATTCTAAATTGATGTTATGAAAAATATATTCGTTCCTCAGATTTTTTCAATTTTGAAACACCGAGTCAAGATAAGTGTGCCCTGATTAAGAACCCTTAGTGAAACCCATTCAAGGAATTTAGTGGTAGGGAAGGTTGCAACACCGCATTAGCAACTTCTTTTTTTTTCAGAATTTTGGTGATACTAAATACAAATATTTAAAAATCTAAAAGTTTAGAAAATTCTAACAGTTTTTACTGAAAAAGAATACTAGGGCTAAATCTTATCTTTAAAAATCAATCTCTTCGATTTTCACATTTTGCTGGCTATCTACGTCATAAAAAAATACATTGTTTGTTTCTCTGAGTTCTTCAATATAATAGAAAAGGCTGTTTCATTAACAACTGTTTTGAGTCAAGCATTCTTTATGACAATAAAATCAAATGCTTAATTAATTTAATCAATTTTGGTCTATTTACGATTGTGTAAAATTACTATCTAAGGAATAACCATTAGTTTTTGTACCACCAGTTTTTAAATATAAGACATTAAACACTAACCTAACTTAAGTCTAATGGTGCTTAATGAACTAATGAACCTATTCCAGCTCTAAATATTTAAAACAAACAAAAGCATTTTTCAGTTTATAGTATACACTGAATATTTTCATTGATAATGTACTGTCAACGGTTTTTCATCTTTGGCCAATAATCAGTAATTAAACATCAAATCCTAAGTTTATGGTCACGGATAAAAATTTAAGAAACTTTTCATAAAGATCCATTTTAGTTGTCTTTTACCGTGAGCATTCTATGATCTGTTTTAAATAGTTTTGATATATCTCTTCATCGGGAACCAAGATAAACAAGTCAAATAGATAAAAAAATACCAAGAACGAATAAAATTCCAATGGACATTATATAATATTTTGACGTATTATTATTCATCGCGCCCAAACAAGCAAACTCAAAATTTAATGTTGGAAATTCCTCTCAAACCAGCAGAGTCATACACTTTGCAAATCGCTACAATGGTAAAAATAACGGGTAACTGCTAGCAGTGCAGAATATAAAAAGAAAAAATAGATAAATTTTTATCATACAATATGTTTGTGTGTGTGTAATAAATAAAAAATTTATATATATATATATATATCATATATATATATATATATCCGATAAATGTTGTTCCATATTGAAAACTTCAAAACTCGTACCAATAAGACGGAGATCAGCTTTTGTAAGTCAATAATGTACAGTTTTAATTTGAGCTACTATTAAAAATTATGTTAAATATATGTGTTCACCTCACCAAATCTAAGATGGCCTGTTATCTACATAAACTTACCAAAGGTATCCATTCAATTTATAGCCCTTTAAGAAGTTATGTCCTCCCTAAACAAAACATTACTTAAAAAAATATAACGGTGATTACATTAGCATTAAATATTCTTTTTTAAGACTAACTAGCTTATGACTGGAAGATTCGAAGGTCAGCCACTTTTGGGCCAACTCTCCACTACACTGCACACGTTTCGACGTCTTATGCCGGTGTTGACTATGTCTTTATACCGTGTTGTATTAGCCATGTCATCAATAATCCCCTCCGATTGTGAATATGGGTCAGTAAATTTTGCTTTTACTTGCAAAAAAAGGTTCGTACGGGTGAAATCACCTGCAGCTTGTAAGAAGTTGATGTGGGAAGTGTAATGAAAATGGGGGAAATGGGGAAAATTCTTAGTTTTTTAAAAAGGGAAGGATAAGTGTTCATAAGAATAACGACCTGGACATCACTGTGAAAACAAGACATACCCCAAAATATTTCATGAGGGAATTGCCATAAAAGTGCATTACAATTAACCGTTTCATCAGAAAATTTCGAAAAAATTGATACGTTTTTTAATATCCTATAAAAACTATTACTGACTAACATCGTTAGGAAAACAGTTTGGCCTAATGGGTCCAAAAGGTGTAATAGAAAAACAGAAAGAAAGTATATTCTAATGTTCTATCTAGACCATCACGATATAGGATGAGTTTTACACTGTGACTGTTGTATAATGTGGTTGTGCACTCTACACAAACTCCAGAGACTCTAAATCGTCAACTCAGTGAGTGGACTTGCATCACCCCAAACTCCCCGATGAAGCCCACAGAAAGAATTTCAAGCAAAATACCTTGGGAACAAACTAATCATCGCCACATGTTTTTCGGAACGTAAAAGGCCATAATTTTTTACAGATTTTAGGCGTGCAAGGAATTGCCCATAAAAGTATAGAGAATACAGAAATCGTATTGGAAGTTAGGCGCGCTATTTGCAAACGCTGGCGGGCCTACTTTCTGGCGTCTTTCTTACCACCTCATGGTTAGCCTTAATGTCGCGAACGACACAACACATGCCCGCGACAAGAGGCCAAATCTAGTTTGTAATACAATTTAATTCAGGATAACAAATGTTCCCTTCATCCATTATAAAATCTGTTCTTACTTAAATTAATCGACCTATCGTATTAATCCTAAAATTATCCTAAAAGCATGCAAGTATACATGACATTTGATATTTTGGTGCATATATAAGTTAAATGATAATGGCCGAGCACTTAAACAATGAGTTACATATGACAATTTTAATTATTTGGTTCCAGAAACTGTGGAAAGAACTTCAAAATAAGTGATTGATAATTTAAAAAACTTAGCATTATATTTAACAAATACAAAGTAATTGTTGGAGTTGTAGGTATAAATTAACTTCATGGTGCCCTTAGGTTTAAATATATTATCCTAAATAGAGCGCTCTAAAATAATAACGCCTTCTTAGTGAAAGAACCATAAATACAATAAAATTAAAGCGGGTCGCTTTATAGCAAAAAGGAGATTATTTTTCTGATTTATTCAAGTGTAGGCAACCAACAGTACAATGCTGGACCTAATCACGTGAAGTACGTGTCCTAACCGTAAGTGATCAGTTACAGTTTTGAATATCAACCATACTTGAAGTTTCTAATCTAAAGATGAATAACCCAATTTATGAAGTAATAACACCTAATGCATTACTAAATGTAATAAAAAAACCATTAGTAACAGTGAATTAAGAAATACAGACTAATGCGTTTTCTTTTGGTGCATTCCTAAAACATCCTACTCTCCGTCCTCGAAGGAAGAATTTCTTTTACAAGATCACCTCATACGAAAGAATAGAACCTAATTTATTAAAAAAAAAAAAAGCATTTATAATAGAAACATTATTTTTCAGTAATATTTTATATTTGCTATTTAACCCACAAAATATAAAAAAATCAGTTGACCCTTTATGTAACACTCTAAAAATGATTAATTCGTAAATACTGGTTTTTCAAAATACATTAAAAGTAAGTTAAAAGATACAAAAAATAAGGTAGAGTAAATCGTGGAACTGTTTTAAAATGTTAGTCAATGATGTTATTTGGATAAAATAATATATAGTTATAAGAATTTCTTAATTTTTTAACTTGAATATATTCCTTTCTTTTAATTTCGATTCAACCGCACTAATAAAAGTGAAAATCAAAGTGAAATTTCATGCTTTTTAAAATTATATTAAATATAAACTAAAAAAAATTGAGGTATATAAAAGAAAAAAAAAAAAAAAAAATTTGGTTGTTAAAATTTATCCATGAATGGCGTACACTTACAACCAAAACAATATTACATGCATTATTTCATAAAAAACTGACAGTTACTCATGATATTCAATATCACTGCGAACTTATGGGGTTTAATACTTATTGCAAGAAGAACAACGGAGAAACTCTTAGTTTGCACAATCAATACAAATACACGGTCAAATTGTAGTCCCCTTTAAACAGTTGACAGTAAACGTGAGACAGTCTAAAAATAACACTACGAAATTTTAATCAAGCTTGAATTTACAGGTGATGCAATAATTTAATAATATAAATTGATTAACTATAATTGAAATAGGATAATTGAACCACAACATTCGAAGCGTAATTATAATTGTAACAAAACCTCCAATATGAAAGGTAATGAACAAAACAGCGCCAGTTTATATCAATTGGAGCAGTGCGAACAGCTTGTAAAAATTATCAAGCAATAAACAACACAATAATTATTACGTTTTGGTATCAGAATGTATAGAACTTCGTAAAATCACTTCCTGTAATGTTGATTACGAAAACAATTAAAAAACAAAAAAATTTAAAAAATTCAATCATAGAAGTAAAGTCCTGATCCAATCTAGAATAAAGTCCATAAAACCTTCTCACATCACTTACCACTTGTATCAACATCACCATACATTTATAATAATAAGAATACTTTTAAACCAATTAGAAAGTTAAACAATGCGTTGATCCATTCCCATAACTACCCGTAATATAATTAGCCAAAACAAGTTGTACTAGATATAAATTATTATTTGTGTAATATACTGAACAGTGTATTTATTCCTTGGATATTTTAAGATACCACCGGACCTGATAAAGGTATTCGTCCCCCACCACAATCAAAACAGTCTTTGTGGGACATTATACTGAAACAATATTTAATTTTCCAAACTGATTGTTCCACTTTAAATATATGTAATAATCAATTCATTCATCCCAATATTATTTATACTTATTATAAAATAATATTAATGTTATTATTTTATATACTTTTGTGTTGTAAAAATCATAAGAAAAACTGTGAATGGCAAATATACTTATAAACACAGCAAGCTTTGATTATACAGCATTTGAAATGAAATTGATATTTAAGAAAAAAAATAGTAATTCTTTTCAGTAAAACACTTTATTTTCCAGAAAATTTCAGATTAATAATTTTTAATTAGCCACTAACCAATTTTTTAAAGGTAAAGTTACTTTTTTGTCTCTTATTTTTATGACGTAACTATCAATTGAAAATCTGAATGCTGTTTATCAAAAAATATCTGAAAAACATATATTTGGAAATAAAGATAATCAGATCTTTGTTGTTTGATCCTAGAACCAATTTCTAATAAATTTTTTACGCTTGCATATATATCAGTATATAAATATTATATATATATACCCATATACTATAAAAACAAATGTATATATAGTATATGTTATATAATATATATAATATATATATATATTTTATGCAAGTAAAAATATATTAGAAATTTGGTTCCTAGATCAAAACAACAAAATTCTGATTATCTATTATTTCAATATTGGTTTCAGATATTTTTGATAAACAGCAATTCAGATTTCAATGCTAGTACGTCATAAAAAAAAGAGACAAAAAGTAACTCCACCTTTTGTTTATTTTTTTTTAAAAATATGGTAGTGGCTAAAAATATTTAATCCATGAAATTTTTTATGAAAATAAAGAGTTTTACTGAAAAGAAATACTACATTATCTTAAATATCAATTCATTTCACCTGCTGAGTATAATCAAAGCTGCTGTGTTCCCTAGTATATTTGCATTCACCAGTTTTCTTTATGATTTTTACAACACAAAAGTATATAAATAATACATATATTATATTATAAATAAGTATAAATAATATTGGAATGAATGAATTGATTTATTCACATATATTTAAGTGACAATCAGTTGAGAAAATAAATATTTACAGTAAAAAGTCCCCCACAAAGACTGTATGATCTGTGAGTGGGGACGAATACCTTTATCAGTCCGTTGGTATCTTAAATATCCAAGAATAAATAACTGTACAGTACTATTACACAAATAATAATTTATATCTAGGTACAACTGATTTGGCTATTATATTACGGTAGTCTATGGGAATGGATCAACGCATTGTTTAACTTTCTATTGTTTAAAGTAGTCATATTCTTATAATTGTAAGTGATGTGATACAAGTGTAAGTGATGTGAAGAAGGTTTATGACTTTACTTCTAGATTGGATCATGACTTTACTTCTATGATTGAAATATATTGATTCGTAATCAAATTACTGGAGAGATTTTACGAAGTTCTATACATTCAGATACCAAACGTAATAATTATTGTGTGTTTATAGCTTGATAATTTTAACAGCTGTTCGAACTGCTCAATCTGATATAACTGGCGCTAATTTTGTTCATTACCTTTATCACTTGGAGGTTTGTTACAATTATAATTACGCTTCCGATGTGTGGTACAAATTATCCTATTTCAATTAAAGATAATCAATTTATATATAAAAAATAGCAACACCTGTAAATTCAAGCTTGATTAAAATTCGTAGTGTTATTTTAGACCTGTCTCACGATACTGTCAACTGTTTACAAGGGACTTCCATTTGACCAGAGTATTTGTATTGATTCTGCAACTAAGAGTATCTCCGTTGTTCTTCTTGCAATAATTATAAACCACTAAGTTCGTCAGTGATAATGAACTATCATGATTAACTGTCAGTTTTTTATGAATAATGCATGTAATATTGTTTTGGTTGTAAGAGAACGCCATATCATGGAAAAAATATAACAACCAAATTATTTTTTTTTTTTTTTTTCATTTTTTATATACCTCAATTTTTTTTTAGTTTATATTAATATATTTAAAAGCAAGAAATTTCACTTTTTATTTTCACTTTTATAGAGCGGTTGAAATCGAAATTAAAAGAAAGAATAATATCAAGTTAAAAATTAATAAAATTCGTTACTAACTAAATATTATCTTATCCAAATACACATCATTGACTAAATTTTAAACAGTTCCACGATTTACTCTACCTTTATTTTTTGTATCTTTAAACTAATTTAATGTATTTTGAAACCAGTATTAACGAATTATCATTTTTAGAAGTGTTACATAAAGGACACTGTATATTTTGTGGGTAAAATAGCAAATATAAAATAAATACTTAAAATATTGTTTCTATTATAACTGCTTTAATAAATTAGGTCTATTTCTTTCGTATGAGGTGATCTTGTAAAAGAAATTCTTCCCTTCGAGGACGGAGAGCTAGGTTGATTTAGGACTGCACCAAAAGAAGCACTAGTCTGTATTCTTAATACACTCGTACTAAATGGTTTTTATTACATTTAGTAATGCATCAGGTGTAAATACATTCACTAAATTGGGATATTCATCTTTTTAGATATAACTTTCAAGTATGGTTTGATATTTCAAAAACTGTAACTGAATCACTGAATCACTACGTTAGACACGTACTTCACGTGATTAGGTCAGCATTGTACAGTTGGTTGCCTACACAATGAAATAAATCAGAAAATTAAAATAATCTCTTTTTGCTTTAAAGCGAACACGCTTTAAATTTTATTGTATTTATTGTTCTTTCATAAAGAGGCGTTATTATTTTAGCGCGCTCTACTATAGGATAATAATATTTAAACCCTAAGGGCACATGAAGTAATTTAATACCTACAACTCCAACAATACATTTTATTTGTAAATATAATGCTAATTATTTTTAAAAATATAATCACTTATTTATTTTTGAAGTTTCTTCCACAGCTTCTGGAACAAAAATAATTAAATTGTCCTATGAAACACATTGTTAAGTGCTGCCAATATCATTACTTATAACTGCACCAAAATATCAATGTCATGTATACATGCCTGCTTTTAAGGATAATTTTAGGATAATACGATAGGTCATTATTTAAGTAAGAACAGATTTATAATGGATGAAGGGAACATTTGTATCTGAACTTAAATTGTATTACAAACTAGATTTGGCCTCATGTCGCGGCATGTGTTTGTGTGTTCGCGACATAAGGCCTACCATGAGGAGGTAAAAAGACGCCAGAAAGAAGGCCCGCCAGCGTTTTGCAAATAGCGCGCCTAACCTTCAATAACGATTTCCTGTATCTCTATCCTTTTATTGTCATTCCTTGCAGCCTAAAATCTGTAAAAATTATGCCTTTACGTTCCGAAAAACACTGTGGCGATGATTAGTCTTGTTCAAGGTTTTTGCTTGAATTTCTTCTGTGGCTTCATCGGGGAGTTTGGGTGATGCCCACTCACTGAGTTGACGTTTAGAGTCTCTGGAGTGTGTAGTGCACAACCCACATCTCATCAACAGTCACAGTGTAAAAACTCATCACTATCATCGTGATAGCGCTCAAAATAGAACATAGAATATACATTCTTTCTGTTTTTCTATTAACACATTTTGGCACCCATTAGGCACACAACTGTTTTCCCTAACGATGTTTGTCAGTAATAGTTTTATAGATTAAAAACCTTAATCATAATTTTTTTTCGAAATTTTCTTTTCTGATGATAACTGTTAATAGTAAAGCACCTTTTATGGCAAATTCCCTCATGAAATATTTTGGGGTATGTCTTCTTTCTTCACAGTAGATCGTCCAGGTCGTTATTCATCATGAACACTTATCCTTCCCTTTTTAAAAAACTAAGAAATTTTCCCACATTTCCCCCATTGTTCATTACACTCCCACCATCAACTTCTACAAGCTGCAGGTGAATTTCACCAGTACGAACCTTTTTTGCAAGTAAAAGCAAAATTTACTGACCATACTTCACAATCGGAGGGATTAATGATTGACATGGCTAAATACAACACGGTATAACGACATAGTCAACACCGGCAAAGACGTGAAACGTAGTGGCAGTGTAGTGGAGAGTTGGCCAAAAGTGGCTGACCTTCGAATCTACAGTAATAGCTAGTTAGTCTTAAAATAAGAATATTTTAATGCAAATGTAATCCCCGTTATATTTATTTCAAAGTAATGTATTGTTTAGGAGGACATAAACTTCCTTAAAGGGCTATAAATTGAAGGATTACCTTTGGAAAGTTTATGTAGAAAACAGCCCATCTTAGATTTGGTGAGTGAACACATAATGTAACATAATCTTTTAATAGTAGCTCAAATAAAAACTGTACATTATTGACTTACAAAAGCTGATCTCCGTCATATTGGTACGAGTTTGAAGTTTTCAAATGAACACCATTTATATATATATATATATATATATATATATATATATATATATATAATTTTTATTTTTACACACACACACACATATGTATGATAAAATTTATACTATTTTTTCTTTTTATATCTGCACTGCTAGCAGTTACCCGCTCATTTTTACACAATTTAGCAGATTTTGCACGTGTATGACCTCTGCTGGTTTGAGTGGAATTTCCAACATTAATTTTGAGTTTGCCTTGTTTGGCGCGATGAATAAAATACGTCAAAAATTATATATATGTCCATTGGAATTTATTTCGTTCTTGGTATTTTTTTATCTATTTGACCTTGTTTTATCTTGGTTCCCGATGAAGAATATATATCAAAACATATATAAAACAGATCATAGAAGCCTACACCTGTCAAAAGACAACTAAAATGGATTTTTATGAAAGTCTTTAAATTTTTATCCTGTGACATAACTTAGTATTTGATGTATAATACTTAATATTGGCCAAAGATGAACGTTTACAAGTACATTAACAATGAAAATATTCACGTGTATACTATAAACTGAAAAATGCTTTCTTTGTTTTAAATATTTAGAGCTGGAATAGGTTCATTAGTTCATAAGCACCATTAGACATAAGGTAGGTTAGTGCTTACCTAATGTCTTAAATTTAAAAACTGCGTACAAACTAATGGTTATTCCTTAGAGAATTTACACACTGTAAATAGACAAAATTGATTAAATTAATTAAGCATGTGATTTTATTGTCATAAAGAATGCTTACTCAAAACAGTTGATTACATGAAACAGCCTATTTCTATTAATATTGAAGAACCTCAGAGAACAACATGGTATTTTTTTACTACTATATAGACCAGCAAGGTGTAGCTCGAAGAGATTTTTTAAATAAGATTTGCCCTGTATTCATAATAGGGACTGTTAGAATGTCTATTTAGTATGAAGTACTTGTATTAGTATCACAAATTCTGCAAACAAAAAGATGCTAATGCGGTGTTTGCAACTTCCCTACACTAAATACTTGAACTGGGGTTTCACTAAGGGTTCTTATCAGGGCACACTTAACTACTCGGTTTTCAAAACTTGAAAATGAGAACGAATATATTTTACATAACATCAATTTAGAATTAAATGACTGCATTCTAAATTTTAATTTCAAATGTATGAGTACATAATCAAGAAATAATAAGTTTCGCTTACCAGACTGACACGTTTTGTGTCTTGAAGCGTGATAAACATTTCATGTTGAAAGTTCTAATTGTCATTCTTGGCAGCAGTTCTTGAACGTGTATTGTGAGTCGCTTAACCACGTGTACGCTACATTATTTTGATATATGAAAGTCCTTATTCATTTTCTGACGGTTTCACGTAATATTTTTCAAACTAAATGCATTTCTGTATACAGAAATGTGAAAATATCCTGTATCATAATATTCTTACAATAATTTAATTTATGTAATAATTTCCTTTAAGACCTTCAGGACGATATAGTACTTTTAAGCCAATGAGCGGATATTAATACTGCCATAAATTTTTGTAACGTTCAGTTTGAATACCCAGCTAACATATTATTGACATGTACAAGTAGATTGTATACCATTTACTATACTGACTCAAATGGCTTTTAGTTCATATTTCATGATGATTATATTATATTTATTTGTGTTTTTAGTATTCCTCAGTATAATAACATTTACAAAATCCCCCTTCAAATATCTTTATTTGAAAGTTAAAAATTAAAATATGAAATTAGAGATACAGTATCTGATACATAATTATCTCTTTTGATAATTATACATGTATATAAATAATGTATATATAATTTAAAAAGAGTAGTTTTGATAGATATATCTAATCCTGTAAATAGTAGTGAGAGTATAAATAGAGTCACCTTTGCTTAATCAGAAGTAAATGATTTTTTGAAAAATGTATATGTATATATATATATATATATATATATATATATATATATATATATTATTAATAAAATCCGGAAGAAGAATTTTAACAGTTGGATTGTCCAAGCTTTTACGTTTTAAAATATTGAATATTAATTTCATTGTATTTGAAGTATATAAAGTAAAATAATGTTAATGTACATTAAAAAATAAATTTATATCTGACACACTGATATTTCAATTAGAGATGAATTATCGAAGGAAGTCAGTGATTTAGTGAATAATGTGAATCAATAATAAGTTTTCAATTTACGTATAGTCTACACTTAAAACACATTTAAACATTGAAAGTAGTTAGTAAGTAAGGTTTTATAAACCAAAATGTGGCTCTGTTATCAAGTCCTAAATCATTTACGATGTGTCTAAAGACAACGGAATTACAGAACAATTACAAGGACAAAATTCTCAAAAGTTTTTTTTTTAATTCTCAAAACTTGGTTTTTTTTCAAAATATCTCTTTTATAAAGCGAAATCAATTAGAAATATCAGCATTGAAACAAGCGTTTCTATTCTTGGTAACTAATTTTATCGAATGACTTGACATTACTGTAGTGTTCATCAATGTTGGCTTTAATAAAGCAGAAACACAACTGATTAAAGCAATTTCGTAAGAATAGTCCCCTAAACAACTTAATAAAGTGTATCCTGATTGGATGTTGTAGAACATTATGTTCTTTCTAATTTTTTAGGCTGACAAAAACTAAATTGCGTTCTGATAGCAC
Source organism: Homalodisca vitripennis (assembly GCF_021130785.1). Lineage (NCBI taxonomy): Eukaryota > Metazoa > Arthropoda > Insecta > Hemiptera > Cicadellidae > Homalodisca > Homalodisca vitripennis. Next base: position 75,928,231 of record NC_060211.1, read on the forward strand.
AATTAAATAAATATAAAACTCGTAACTGAAGAATTGTATGATACTGTTCCGAGTTACTTCTGATTGTTACGTCGATTCAGTATACATATCGCACAATCAATAATCATTCTATATGAGAAAACTTTTTCCTACATGCTTGTAGCCTTTATATTTATAACATACAGTTGACCACTATTTATCACAATTTTCCACCTTCACATTATTTAAAATCTAAATATAATCCGTTATAACTGCTAATTAAATAATGGCCGTCCAATTTTTGTATGTTTTAAATGTAAACAAATATAGTATAGTCTTTGGTTATGTATTTCAAACGAGCAAGTATATTGTGGCTTTGCACGTAAACTCCTTATTCAATAACATAGCATATCCTTTATATTAACATAATGAAAAATCCTGAAGATGACTGATTTTCACTGGAAGATATCCCAATCTACTGAGAAATTTTAAGATTATTTAATATGTTTAAAAAGCAATTTGTATAGCACTGCAGATGGAGAGAGAAACAATGAAATAGTCCCAATAAAATACAAAGGTGTATCTGCAATATTTCATAATATTTTAATTTCATGAAATAATTTTATATACATTTTTAAAACTTCTGCAAGTAAAATATTTAACAGAGTGATACATTCTGTTAAATGTATAATAACTACTTATACCTTATTATTGCCGACTGTTGGTGTTATTTGACCTTTATTGTTTGCGCTAAACGGTTTATAGAGATTTAACCTTAGATTAATTAATACAGTGCATTGTATATCATATTCAGAATTACAATACGGTTGTATCTAGAGCAATAAGTAATTACCGATGTTGGTTTTTAACTTCATAAGTACGATATGAAACTGTTTATTACCTTTTTTAGCCACACCTAAAATAATTATAATATATAAAGTGACAAGAGACAAAACGGCCTGATATTTTCAAATTCATAATTATAATAATATAGGATTTATTAAAATTTAAAGGTTATAAAATCTATTTTACAGCCCGAATTATTGAAATACCATTGAAATTAGGTTCTTGACATTAGAAACTCATTTTTAAGGCTATCGTGCCTGGTTTCAAGACGATGAAATACGCTCTGGGCAATATAAGTTTGTACCAATAATATTACTGGCAATAATAGTTGTCATACGTCTCACTACTCCGGTATATTTATGTTGTCAATGGCTGTTATTTCGTAACCTATCCCTATAATTTTTATTTTATATAATAGTTGGATTTATCATAAAAACTGTGAGAAATTGCATGTATAAAGGTTATTACTGGAGCCTCCAACAGTAAACTGAGTATGATGATGAAACGTACGGCCAGACATTACATACACGTAATAAAAATGATCGTGTAAAAATAAAATTAATATAACTAATATTTCATATTCCAGTGTAGAGATCTAAGATGTCTATAAATCGAGATTTATACACAACTGTAACTATATATGCATATATATATATATATGTGCTCCATACCGAATTTATTTTTAATTTTGCATTGTACAGATATGTAACGAGCAATAACACAATATAAAAAGTATTTTATTTAAATAACTTATGAATAATATTAAAATGTATGAAACTGTGATAGAAAGTGTGGTACAAATTTTTAATAATAACTAAAAAAAAAATAATTTGCAGAAGTCTTGGAATAAAAATTAAAATGTTTTTAAGGGACTTAAATGGTTTCACCCTTAATTTTTAACATTATTTCAATGTAACTCAATAATTCAGAAACATTTAGTCCGTCTGTAGGCTTAAACATTTTTTTAAATCGCTCTAGGGGATATGGCAATTTTGCAAAACTTGGATTTGAGTTATTCGTTTTATCAATTAAAACATACGGAAAAAAGCAAGCATTTAACTGGTTTTGTTACACCTTTCGAATCATACGAATTCAACCGTGTACCGTATTGGTTACACTTGGGAAGCGGAACAATGAGCCGATTATTAAATAAAGTGTTGCAAGGTGTAAAATTTCAGTATGCTTTAAATTCTGTAGATGACATAATAATATTCAGTAAAAGTTTACCAGAGCATATAGAACATGTCAGAGGTGTTGTGGAGAGGCTGGCCCAAACATGGACTTACAGTTAACCCGAATAAGGTGAGCTTTGCATGTAAAGAGATCAAGTTTTTAGGTCACCTAATCTCTAAGGCCGGGGTACATACCGAAAGCAACCGGTGATAGCAACGCAATGTCAACGCAACGGCAACTTGAGTTCCCAATGAATGACACACGCAGTTTAATGGGACTGTGTATACCAAAGTGACTGTGACGTGACGGTGATTCAACGGTCACCTGACTGAGCAACGCAGGCAACTGAAGTCACGACATGCTGTAAACTCGAGTCGCCAGTTGCGCAGTTGCTCTTGTGGAGTGCAGACCGTACTTAACTATGGCTGCTGAACAACAAGAAAATATTAAATTTGCACAGTTTATTGAACAGTTTGTTTGTTTGTATGACCATAACAACAAATCATACAGTAACAGAGTGGTGACAGACAAAGCTTGGCAAGCTGTGGCAGATGAGTTTAAACTCACAGGTAAGAAAAAAATGTAAGCAATTTGTTAATTTCTATGAATATTTTAATACAGTTTTTGTAATTCTTGATAAGCATATAAAATACATTATTTTGCCTAAAACTGTTATTTACATGTTCACTGGAGCTTTGATGGCTTAGTCCCACTGGGACGGTATTGGGTTACATTCAACGAAATAACGTGCGATTTTGTCCCTTATTAAGTAGTTCCGCTTTCTTGAGCGGCGGAAGTCATCGATACATGTGAGGCGTGGGCCTAGTGTACTCAAATTGTTCAGGAAAGCTTGCTGTTCCGTCTCTTGCTTTGATAAAGTTGTGCAGCACACATACAGCTTGAACAATTTTTTTTAAGTTACCAGGTTTGCACTGTATTGGTTTTTCCAACACTCTAAACTTCATGCTCATCATCATCATACCAAACGCACACTCTACACTTTTACGTCCTCGTGAGAGTCTGTAATTGAACACTCTTTTTGTATCGTTTAAAACACGTCGCGGGTAAAGTCGCATGAGATTTTCGAGAAGTGGAAATGCTTCATCACCACAGAAAAAGAATGGTTACAGGTTCATTACTGACATTATTTGGAAGTGCTCTTGGAAGAGGGAAGTCTAGGCTATTTTGTTTTACCCATTTACCCAATGTCGACGAGTGGAAAACTCCTGCATCATTATTTCTTCCGGGGTATCCTACATCAATACTTATAAATGTCCCATCAGCGTCTGCGCAAGCCATCAACACAGTTAAAAAAAATGCTTATAATTGTAGTAATTTGAACCAGAATGATCAAAGGATCTAATACGAATGTGCTTGCCGTCTATTGACCCTAGGCAGTTAGGCAGGTTCCATAATTCTTCATATCTTTCAGCTATAGTTTTCCCATTGATTTCTGTCGGGTACTGGCATGAAAAGAGGTTGTAATACAGACCAGATAGCTTCACATGTTTCAGGAACGATAGCTTGCTATTGTAGATACACCTCTAAAGAAGTCGTAAGCTAGTTGATGGTAGCTGCATCCCTCACCCAAAAACCTGAAAACATTTACAAACATTTGCAGGGCCGTTACAATTACCAAAAATTTTTTTTCGTTTACATTACATAAAGTTACAGGCTGTTTTTCTTTTTTCAGTGAAGCAATGCAAGGAAAAATGGAAAAATATAAGGACTGTATTTAGAAGACATATTTTCACAAAACCAGTGTCGGGAGCCGGAGGTTCTTCAAAAAAGGAATACTACTTGGCTGATGTGCTGCAATATCTTGTGCCTATTTTAAAAGGTAACCCTAAAAAACATTGGAAGCAACTTACCACCACCTCCTGAAACTGATGACCATCAACAACAAACTCTTCAAGAAGAAGAACCAGCTGATTATAGCATTAACGAAATTGCTGATGATGTGGATGATGACGCGACTGAATTACCCCAAGAAGCAGTGCCGAACGTACCTGAACCCGCTAATAACAGCATATCACAGTTCCGGAAGAAACAGTTGGGCAAAAGGAAGCCGACTACATCACCGTTGGATGAAGCTATGACCAATTATTTTAAAGCAAAATCAATGAAGCCTGCTGAAGATAAATTGGTTCCAGTTGCTGACAATGAAGATAAGTCAGACGAACTTTTTCTGTTGAGTCTTAAAAAAGATATGAAGGAAATGAATTCACGGCAGAAGCGAACTTTTAAAAGAAGAATTTTTTAGTTTGATTGATGAAGTTCTAGATGATAGTCCTGGTAAGCAAACGCACGATATGTATTCAAGCTCATCACTACAGTCCTCACGATCACCCAGTGTGCTGACTAATATCATTTCTCCGGGAAATCCTGGCCAGGAGAACGAAAGAGTACGTTTTCAACACCTTGGACCAATGCATTCGGCATACATTAAGTGACATCATAGTCTTTTTAGTGAAATATTTTATAACTTTCAAATAACAATAAATAAATTCATTTAATCAAACTTACCTTAATGTGGATTGTTAATCTTTCGCCCACACCAATTGCGGTTCTGTAGTTAGTATCTTGTTTTCAACAGTAGAGGGGTAACTAAATCCAGCAAAAAATCAAAGCTAGCCTTGCTCATCCTGTAGTAGTTGAAAAACTTTTCGGGATATTTTCCCAATTTTTGCAAGGAATGCCACTGACTGCCATAAATGCTAGAATTGTATGGATGAACACTAAAACGTCTATGCAACTTTTTTTTCTGTTTTTTAAGCACATAGAGAAGTACTGCCTCCTCCTCGGACGAAGACATCGGAACAAGTGACTGGAAAACTTGTCAACTTGGGTTTCTTGTTTATGTACACGTGGTGTAAACCTTGAAGAAACTCCAGTTGACTGAGTTGCGTTGACATTGCGTTGCTATCACCCGGTTGCTTTCGGTATGTACCCGGCCTTAGAGATGCGAGAGAGCCAAAGGACGCAAAAGGCGTAAGTAGATTTATTGGAGCGGTGAGTTATTTCGCAAAGTTTATACCAAATTATGCAGACAAGGCAGCATGCTTGAACGAATTAAGAAAAAAGAATAGGAAATTTGAGTGGACTCAGGAGTGCCAGGAGAGCGTCAACAGCTTAAAGGAAAGTGTAAGTAACACCACCGGTATTAATAATACCAGATTATAAAAAGCCATTTATCCTATGTACGGATGCGAGTGACAAGGCGGCAGGAAGTTGTTTAATGCAGGAAATAGAAGGTGAGAAAAAACCAGTGGCTTATTATTCAAAAAAAAAATTTAATGAGTCAGAACAAAGAAACTTGACTGTGTACCAAAAGGAAGCACTGGCAGTGGTATGCGCAATAAACAAATTCCGGAGTTACCTAGAAGTAAGACCTTTTACGCTAACAACGGACAATAGTACACTAGCGTGGGTACTAGGTAATTTCAGGAAACTGGGAAAGTTAGGTAGGTGGGCAGCCACAATTTTGAGCCTACCGTTTAAAATTAAACATTTTAAATCGGAAGACAATGCGGTGGCAGACTATTTATCTAGATTATTCGAATGTAGAGATAAAATGGAAAGTGTGGAGGAAATTGAAGAATACCAGTACGGTATACTAAATTATAGTGTAACAGACAATAGTATAAGAGTAGCAATTAAGGAAGAAAATGTAAATGATGTATTAGTAAATAGCATAGGTAATTTTCCACTAGCTTATACGGACTTTAAGGTTCATCAAACCCAGGACAATGTAATACGAAATATTTATAGTAGTATAAAAGGTGGTACTAACTCGGAAAAATATTTCTTGTGTAAGGGAATAGTAATGTATAGAAGTAAGCCTACTAGTAAGCCAAAGATATGTCTACCAGAACATTTAGTAGATATGGTGTTTAAATATTATCATGAATCGGAAATCGGGAGCCACTATGGGATATTAAAAACAACCAGAAAGATATGCGATTTATTTTATCATGCGGATCTGGCAGGGCTGATAAAAGACAAAGTAAAAATGTGTGAAGTTTGTGCGTTAGCGAAGACCGGTAAGGTTTTTCGTGGCAAAACTAATTTCTGGAGTATCAGCTAGGCCTATGGATAAATTGTATATAGACATTTTTGGTCCATTAACCAGGTCTGTTAATGGAAACAATAAACATCCTGATTGTACTTGACGACCATTCAAAAATGGTATTTTTAAGCGCAATTCAGGACGCGAAAAGTAAATCCATAATAAAGGTGTTGGAAAGTGAAATTTTTTAAAAAATTTTCATATTGCAAAAATCTAGTGTCGGACAATGCACAGTGTTTTAGAAGTGTCGAATTAAAAAAACTATTTATTCGCCCGAGGAATCTACCATCAATTTGTAACGCCATTTGTACCACAGGGAAACAAAAGTGAACGTCAGTTGAGGACTGTAAAACAAATGTTAAAAATTTACTTTAATTCCGATCAAACTAAGTGGGACATCAAATTAACTGAATTGCAATTAGCAATAAATTGTGCGACATCGGAAGCTACTAAAAATTCACCATACCAAATTATGTTTGGAAATAGGCCTAATTTGGAACTGACCAATAGATGGAACATTAATGATTTATTGGACTGTGATGTTTCAAAGCCGGATAATTTGGATAGATTCCAAAGAACAGTGTTAAACTTAAAAAGTCTATTTCAGCTAACAGGAAGAGGGCAGTCTTCGAGTGGAGAGCAGCAGAGCGTCCAGACGTGCAGTTTAGAAGCGATAGTACTTCCTCTAATCCTATACTTTTGGGATATAGAGTAAATTTTTTACCCGGTGTGATTTAAGTCAAGTTTTTAAATTTCTTTTCTTTCCTTAAGTGCGTAATAGTTTCTTTTCAGCCTCCATAGTCTTCAAAGTAGTAAGTCCCGTACCAGCGTTTAGTTTAACATCTTTTATTTTATACTGTTGTGTTTAAATTTCTAAAGTTTTCCATATAACAGAGTCTGATAATTAATTCAATTTTTTGAAGTATTGTAAATTAGATTTTTTATCGTAAAGTTAACATACAGTTTTGTGTTATTTTGATTTTGAATATTTTAAAAAGAGAACCTTTTATTTTATTTTGTTAATTTAAACCATTTTGGAGAAGTATACATTTTTAGTTTCATTTTAATTTTGAACAGCCTCTAAATTACATTTGACCGATTGAGAGAAATTTTGAAGAAGAAAATCAAATCAAGATTTTGTAAACTTTGTTAAATTTTGGGTGAAGTTTAAATTTCCGAATAAATTAAGTATTTCCGAAAAGTTGTTCTGATTTATAGAAAATTAGCTTCAGACTCTATAAATATATGTACTATAATAACGGTACAGTTTTTAAACACATTAAGGCAAGTGATACCAATTAAGTCCTTACTTACTATTTTCTGTTAGATTACACCTACTCGTTGAAGAAACTTTAAAGCAATTATAACAAAACAATCCTTTATATATGTAATTATTTATTAATTACTTACGCTAACGTGCCTACAATATTTCAGGCATTCCAAAAGGCTTTGCAAGAATAAAATTAATGTTGGAAAATGTTGTACTCATTTACTAGTGATAGTAAATTAATAAATCTGTATTTAAGAGAAATTGTAAAGTTTAGATGTGTATAATTTAAAATTTTTGGACGTTTTAGATATTTATCTCAGTTAAAAAACTTTTTTATGAAATCGAAATTTTTAACGGATCGTTCAATCTTTTGCTCTTGGATTACAGTAAATAAGCTTTTTCATTTAACTTTGAAATAATATCTTATAAAAAAAGACAACGTTTTTCAATTACCCATATGTTTAAAGACTTTTGGCCAAAATACACAAGTTAATGTTTACTTTTGAGTATTTAAGGAATTTGCTTTCATGGTGTTTCTGAATGCTCCATTTAACATATACTTGTGAAATAAGTATAACTGGTTGATTGTAGTATTTTTGCTGAAATAAAATTGGCTTTTAAATGGTTTGTTATTGATTAAATTCAATATACCGTGCACAAAATAATATCTAAATTATATGGTCAAAAGTGAAATTTATTTTGGAAAATGACGGAAAAAAGTGGAATATATTTTTCTATACAGTTTTGTATTAAAAAAGTAAAGATAAGATATCCAAACCATAGTTACACCCGTGAAATATTCTAATTATCTCTTGAGATGATAATAATACTGACAAAGTTACCATTTAATCCACTTTAAGGTATTATTTGATTAGATAAGCATTCACTGGTATATTTTATTTATAAGATGTCTTTGAGAGAAATAACTTCCTCGTAAATTAGGAAGTCTACTCTACACAGCTATCACCAATTTTAAAACCAACGATATAAGAATTTTATAAATATTCCTTTAAATGATCAGCCAGTGACTTAATGATTTTAAAACAAACTGTACATTATTCCCCATATGTTCTTAGATGCAAATCTCTTTTCATGTAAGAAACTAGTGTTTATGCTCTTAATTTATAAAAAACATGTTTTAAGGGTTAATAATACTATCTTGTCTGATTATACTGTTATTTTAATGTATTATTGCTTGTAAAGTATATTAATAATGCACTGTTAATTTTTCCAAACATATGTGTCTGTAATTGTTTCCATTTACAAATTCATATACTAATGTTTGAATGTAAAATAAGTCTAAAGAAAAATGCATTTATATAAGTGGATTTACAAAATCATATAATCGGGGTATCTATCTATATTGTTAAATATATTGTAAAATACTTTTTTAGTTTATAATGTTTGATTACATACTGGATACATGTATGGCAATAATTAAAACCAGTTTATAAGCCATCAGTTATGTTGATTAGAAACTTTTACTTGTTTTTGGTTTGAACTATTTATTATAATTAAGCAAATTACATTGTAAAACACAAGTATTTTATGTTTTGAACATATGTGGATATTAAGTCACATGCTAATTACAGTACAGTCACAGCAAACTAAGGAAACTAATTATTAGGGATATATTTTCACCACGTTAGATACAACCATTTACCCGCTAAAAGGTCAGTTTGTTCTTTTACTAAAAATAGAAAATGAAAACAAATACTAAAGCATTTGGAAGACAAATAAATGTAACTTATGAGCCATTTTAAATTGAATATATAAATAATAATTGAATACTATACATTGAATATATTGTATAGTATTAAAGGTCGGCTTTTAAAATTTTAAAAGCTGTAGGTGTATTTATTGGCTGGGAAATCAGAGTTAAAATTATTGGCTATTTTGGTCTTTGAAACCTGCAACAATTATTGCATTATAATAAAATTAAAGTCTCATATATTTTTAAGTTGTAAACACTATAATAGATTTTAATTTTATCAACTAAATTTATCATTTTACTAACAATTATGCAGAATCTAATGATGATAGTATCATGTAATATCTAAAAGAAGACACGTGCCAGAGCAAGGAACATTGTTTACGAAAATTATCTTTGTTTTCTTTGAATATCCTAAAACGTTTATAGTACAATAATTGTTATTGTACTATTGTATTAATTGTTATTGTTATTAATTGTATTAATTGTTATTGTAATTGTATTAATTATTAAAGTATGTTGAGTGGTTTTAATGTAAACAATTAAAAATTGTAAGTTGTAAAACTTAAAAACTATAGCTTTCGGAAAACAAGAGAAGATTATTCAACAAATTATATCTAAATATTTGTCCTACTGTTTTATACATTGGACTGTAAACATCATCAATTGAATATTTTCAAGTATAGCAATATTAAATTAAGCTAGAATGAAATGTCATTCGCCGACTAATACTACTCCGTAAAGAAGTAATCAAGTCAAAAAAGGAAGCGATTAGTGATATATTGACAAGATGAATTCAGTATACAAAAGGAGGGAAGGGTTCAACATTGTACATACATACGTCACTAATACAACATTGACTTTATCTTTATTCATCACAACACACAATATTATTCATCACACTTAAGAGAGCGTTTACTTTTTGTTTAACTTTAGAATTATGAAGTAGAATATAAAACGAAAAAACCACAAAACGAGAATTCGATTATTAATATTTTGATATTGAGCCAAATATTATATCCCATTAGTGATACATTCATAACCACGTACCATTAAAAATGAAAATAATTTAAACACAAACATTGCGTTTGATATTGTTATCTATAATTTTTAACATGTAGATTATGAAAACAAATTAGAACAAAAAAGGAGTCGAAAGATAATTGGCTCTATGTCGGCAAGTCATTAGATCGTAAACTCTAAAGGAAATGGTAAAACCTCTGCTGTATTTATACAGTCAGATATAATAAGCTTTCTAGTTAATATTTCATGACAGTTGTCCCATTAATAACTTGGTAATTACAAACTGTATTAGTTCAAAACTTCAGTATTCTTTGTATTTATATTGAGTTTATTATAATTGAAATATTACCAAACTCTTACAGAATATTAATAAGCTTTTTAAATTATATTCTGTTTTATTTTTAGGGTATAGTAGTATGGACTAGGTTTTATTTTATTTTGTTCGCTATATTATTATGAATGTATAGATTAAGAAAAATTTCATTATTTTAAATCGTTTAACTCAGTATTCAATCACACGAAAATAGTGTAAAAATATAAAATCAAAAACTGAAATCAAAATAGGCCAATATAAAATCTTAGAATAACTGGAAATCTTACCTACATTAATTTTAACACATTACATACCTACTATAATCTAACCTAGTATGAACCATAATCATTTCATTATAAAGATAGGGAGATGAAGTTAAATTAATAGGTTAAAGAGTACCATTTGAGGAATGCTTTTGAATAGAATTGGTTGTTACGTTTTTAAAGTCCTCACTATTTCGTCCTTTAATATGTGTTTTATTGAAAATGCTCGGTTTTTATGTTCTGTACAAGTTTTGGGAGAAGGTGGTCTAAAAAATGTGTCTATTCTGTTCATACTCTTAAATAGATCCGGTTAATGTTTATCTGCGCATCGTACCGACCGCACCTACAATTTGTAAACTATTCACTTTATGTCCTGATTATTTATATACGATGTGGAGGTTCCACAGACTTCAGTTTTTTGGAACTATACTATTTCTTCTTTTACGTAAATGACATTAATAAAGCTATGCATAACAGTAATCTTATTGAATATGCTGACGACACAAATCTTTCCTTCAAAGCAAAAACGTCAGATCTATTAATGTTATTTTAAAAAGTAAATTTAACAGCTAAAACAGCATATTTGTTAAACATTAAATTTTATGAACTATCGTGATGGCCTAAATTTACCTATATGTTATTTGATAGCTGGAAATCATTATCTGAATGCACACCATCTGTGGTTAGTGGTGACACCGGTCGAGAGAAATTCCAATAAATACTTTGGAATGCACATGGATTTTAATTTGTCCTGGAATACGCACGTTGAAAGTATTTATACATGGAGAGTTTCCAATATAAATTTCCAACAAAATTTAGAAAAACATTTCTTTAATTGCTTATTGGAAATTTCTTGGTGTTTAGTATTCAATCTTTTACTCACACAATTTTGAGAAATTATATAAATATATAAAGTATTAATATTTTCATCAATTTCAAAATTTATTCTGTCTCAGAACCATTAAATTGCCTAGAGTGAGAGTAGCAGGGCGAAGAAGATGTCCATGGTTATGAGACAAGAGCCTGGGCAAAATTACTTGGAAGTTGCAACATACGATAAAGCTGTTTGACCATGTCTCATTGGCTATATGGTGTTTGTCAGATTTATAAATTTATTTGACAAAACCAATTAAGTATATAGGCAATTAATTAAAATTTAAAAAAGTGTAGCAAGAATATGTAATAGGCAACATAATTTTACTCAATAGGTGATTTTTCTGGTACGTCATGTTCAGTGAACGTACAGTATGTAAGATAATGATGTGTTGATATAATTTTTCTGATAAATGAAATCATACACTTGAGCCTGATATCATGATAGACCCAAGTTCCCATGTAAGACCCATGTGTGTAACAAATCCCATAAGCTCATTAAGCTCATTGTTCTAATTGTAAGTTCATTATTTACTCAAGAAGCTGGAATAATTTCATTTATGTTTATGTTTTCATACGATACTTCAGAGATGAACTTACCAATACACACGTAACGTTTCCTGTAGCTTTATTTATATTTAAGAAACATCGAGTTTATGTTGGTACATGGCTTACGATTCATTGGATTGGACTGACCAATTAATTAAAACTCTTGCATCAGTCTTGGATAACCATGATTTCAACGAGAGCATTTATGATCAAATGATTTGTTAGGAAACTTTGTACAATTATATACAATTTTACATGTGACATAGTAACATATCCATCTTAATGAAATAAGCAATATACTTGAAATTCTACACGTAACCTTAGCGAAGCTTGTCATGCAACACGTGGTGTAAAATACTCTAAAGAGGTAATAAACATAATTTAAAATTGCATTTAATAATAATTTTTTGAAAAAGATATTAATATTTTATTCTTGCAATTGTCATCAACTAAAAGTTTTTTGCATATTATTCATGGAATTCTTTCATGGCTCGCAAAACCACTGATATAAAATTGTATTATTATTATGAAAAGCAGTTTTTATTACAAAGCTTGTACAAGAATTAAATGCAATAATTATAACCATTTTTATATTTTAATTTAACAAATATTCATCACATGTCAAATCATTTATTGCTAGTAAATTGTATTTCACACGCGATTTCGGACTGTTTCTATGTGTATTTTATAAGTTTCTTTAATATAGACATTTAAAACGAGCTCTCATGTTTATTGATATGGATTTGAGGAAGTACTTTTAAAACTGTAAGCTCTTGTTAAAATCTTATAAATAACTGAAACTAATCAACTAACTTCCTTACATGATATAAGATATTCTGAACCAATTATACATTATATAATTATTGCATTTACGAATTTATATAATTTTACTTAATAAATGTAATTAATCCTGTCCTAAAGTCTCATTTATTTTAACAAAAAGTATGGCATTACTCCTTAAACTTCGCTTATTGAAACTCAAACTTTGGTAAGTACCGAAAAAAAGACAAACCTGAATTAATATCAGACATCGTGAAGCAAAATTAACCTTATCTTTGAAAAAGATCCTTTTTAAGAGTTTTATTGTTTTTCCTTTTTACTGGCTCAGTATGGACATGAAACAAGCCGATATTTATAACATACTGTACTTATATGTTGTTAAAATTATATGTTATATTGGATATTTATAGGTTCTTTTTTATATATTAGTTATTTTCATAAAATGTATCTAAACATGTAGCTGCTGGTGTAAACAACTTTAAATAACTATTACACAGCAATATAAAGGTACCTATCAAAAACATAAACTAACAATATAAGCGTAAAAAAATGAAACGACAAATAGCTTTAAGTAAATTAAGTTATTTATATTTACAATTACCTATATAAAAATTGGCATCACACAACAAAGAGGTCTATAGATGATTAGTCAGCCGTCACAGTAAGTAACTAAATGCCTCTTCTGTTCGGTAATACTTTTTATTTTTATTTATCATATGTTACCCTTTTTTTTCACATAGGAATAGTATTGTTGATAGGCAGATAGTTATAAAATAATAAAATATTTAAATTTATTATTGCTTCAAACATAGATGTGAGGCTTGATGCAATGTTACTTGAATGGTCATAACATTTGGCAGTGAGAGAGAACATTAAAAATAAGCGTTAAGTACTTGATAACCCAAGAAACTCAATGCTCTACACGGTCAATGCAATAAATAAAACAATTTACTAATGTTTAAGTTAAGAAAGAGAACATACCCTACTTTTTATTATTAGAGACTTTAAGAAAAGTAGCATTTTCTAATTGGCGTTCAGACAAAAAACATCAGTTTTAAAGTTAAATAATAAAAAAAGTGTATATAATGGTTCAAACTAAAAAAAACTCTTTTTAAATAGTTCATTAAAAGTCCTAGATCTTCACCAGAACAATAAAAATTAAAAGAGTGCCTGCACTAAAAAAATAAAGTCTCTCAAGGAAATATGTTATAAATATAAATAACTTTAAATGAAAGCCCTTAAAGGTGAAAGATACATTTATGGGACGAAAAGTATTCAAATTTAATAAACAAATAAGATAGTTTGAAAGCACATTACTGCCCTATTCAATGAATAATGCAAGCTCTGTTGCAATATTCCTTGACCAAGAGTATGTCAGCGGAATCAGATGTTCCACTTGAATTCACCCTCCTAAACAATTGTTAAACCACTTCCAGAAGCTTCAGAAAATACTTAATAAACTATAATTATTGATTACTTTTTTCTCAATTTCTTACACCAACCATCCTTGAGTGTCACACTTTCGTAAAATCTATAAAATCTAACTATGGAATATATTTTCTTTTATTACTAAAAAAATACATAACATTACGGTAACATCTTGGAAAAATAATTCTCTATGAAAACCTTCACAATTACAAGAGCGTGATTTACATTGCGCCATTAAGCTCTATATCATTAAAATAAATGTATAATGTAGTTTTATAGTTAACAAATTAATATAAATATAAACACAAGGCCCTAAGTAGAGGTTATTTGTTAAAAATATATATTGGAGGCCTCCTCATAAAAGGTGTAAATTGTATAGTGCAGTCAGTCCATTCTTTGTCTTTAATAAAGACTTACCTCTAGTTCAATGTATTGAAAGAGCCAAAATTAGCTCTTAAATATGATTTCCATTTCTCTCAATTCTCAAATATTTAAAACAATAATTTTAATACTTTTTTTACTGTAAATTTCCAATACAAATATATTAGAAACTTACTTGAAAACAAAAGAGCCTTAATGTAAATTATGCTGAACTTTTTGAACGTTATCTAATTATAAAATTAATATACGCATTGTCGACAATGTTACGGAATTTTACTTCCAATTATTGTATTTTTGTAATATCAAATCCTGTTATATTATACAATAATACACCTTGTGACACTTTTTGTTTGATTGTATTGTGTACAATGTACATTTGGAATTTGATGAATTCATCTTCTGTTTATATAATTTATATACATCATGACTTATGCTTGCAATAAACATCTTTCATAATGCCGTCGAACGTAAAAATGTTAAACAATTTTGAGTGTTATAGTATGGAAAATAAAATTTCTTGCTTTAAACCATTCTTGTGATATCGTGTAGTAAAAAGCACACCTAAAACCTTTGCTAATATTTTTATGTACTTGTAAGTGTGATTGTGTTAGGACAACTATTACACCTCACATTATAATTATCTGACACTATTTTTATTACGTTCGTGAAGTAATCTGTAATCCCAATGTAATAATGTTTAACGTAATAAAAGAATATGAAATATACGAGTTCGTTGACCAAAGTAATAAACCGCCATATTTGCTCGATATGATCTATATTCTGCACACTGTCTCTGGGTATGAAACAGTTCATCTCGACAGATTATTAGCTTTATGTATTACCATTTTACCAAAAAAAGATGTTAAGTTCTGAAACGGTGAATATATTACAAATACTATATAATCAAGAATACAGGAATATTAAATATAATTCTATTAAAAATCATATAAAATAAGCTTTTATGAGTCTTACCAGTCTTATATTGAAGTTCCTGTAGGTAAACATAAAAAATTATATTTGATATTTTAATAACTAAATAATATTTCTATGTGTTCTATGAGTTAACTATCAATTAATTTATTCCTTTAATCATTAACTATGTAGCGTAGATTAGTTTATGTATGTCTAAAGCCGCAGGTGGATTCGTACAAGAGCGTATGGCGCCTTCAACTTGAGATACCGTATCAGTAACATGATATATTGCCAATAGTAATCAGGTTAATCCAGGCGCTGTCAAATCGGTTGCCATAATGTGTCGCACCACCTGACGGTACGGCAAGTTCCCAAATATAAACCGATATTTCTTAGTGAATATTGTTGGTACCGTTTAGCCAATGACATGTGAATGAATAACGAAATGCCCTTCATAATATTATTTCTACCCTATATTATAATTAACTTACAAAAAATATAATTGATAAGCAATTATAAACGGTTATCAATATTTAATTTTATAAACGCGACAAACGATTATTTTACATGGTCGAATCACATTTTATGAGTTATTTTGAATCATTCAGTCATAGTCCTAAAGACGAAAATTTTATCTACAGCGCAATAAATTGATTATACTATGCATTCAGGCCCGTATGTGCCAAACTGACAAAGTAAGGCTTGTTTCTGTGAACTCATTAGCACTTGGGAGTGTGGAGCTCTTGGTCCTACGTGGCAGCGGGTGGAGGAAGATATTGTGAATGTATACAGCATTATACTGTTAGAAAATTAAATACTTTTTGGCTTCCTAGTTTGAATTCTAATTGCTTATTTAGTGAAAATAATACTTTTTATTGACGTATAGATATTTTATTATTTTACTAGTAAAGGAGACACAAGTATTCAAACGTTTATAAGTTATCAGTTGTTTCCCAAAAACATGGAATAACAAACACACAAGAGGTAGGTACTCGTATACCGTCCAAAAGACGATGAAATCATAGCCTACTGTTTAGACTATTGTGTTGTAATTTTAGTTAAGGGTGAAGTTTAAAAAACTCCAAACTTGCAGCAATTAATTAAAATAATATTGCAAATATTACTGGTTATATTAGTTTAAAGATGGTATATTGATATCAACGAAAATTTCTTATAGAAAAACTTCAAGATATCTTAATTTTAAATAAATTACGAAACAATAGAGTTTATATATATACATGCAGTATACACACTACATGTTATGTTCATTGGAAGGAAAGTAAAATATCTAATTTTGATAAGTACTTGATGATAATTTTAAAATATATTTGTACCCGGAGCCACTTGTCAAACTAATATAACATAGGGGCACTTTTGACCTCATAGAGCACTAAAGTATCTATAAGCACCAATGCGACAGATTGAATTTTATCTGCAACATTCCATGGTACAGAGTTGAACACGGTAATACTGCTAATGAATCGGTAAGACGGTTTCTAAAAGTTGGCGGCTTATGCTGAATTAAAAATCTCAAACCCATAATTTTTTTATATGAGTATAGATTTTTCGGTATTTTCCAGTTTGAAAATGTAATCTTATGTAAGAACGTCAACTATTTCTATTCCACTCCACTAGCTTATATAATATATTTATAAATTATGCCTATGGTATCTGTCGCTCTGTAAACGATATTCATGTAGTACTAGTTAACCTGCATTATATATTTTTTCATGCTTATATCAGGTTAGTAATTATTGTCAAGTTTTAAAGATGCAGCATTTAAATACCTGTTAACTAGGATTTAATTACATATATGTTTTGTATATGTTAGGTAACTAAATATATAATTTCCATAATTTCTATTCCTCCATTTCATTACTCCAATACTCTAATAACTATCAAACGCACTATCGGAGTGCTAATCTTGTGCCAAACTCATGATTTCGGATATTTTACCTAATCTTACAGTGTGATCTTTTAAACTTTCCAAGAATAATTTATCTAAAATACGTGATAATTATGACTCAATTTAATTTTATTGTATTTACGGTGCAATTAAAAAACTTTTGAATTCTTTTTATGGCATAAACTTGTTATAGAAAGTCCATTAAGACTTTGATGCTGACTTTTTCGAAATGGTTTTAAACCAAAAGTTTTTGATGGTTTATAAACAGTCAAAATAGAGATTGTTTTTATTAATACATTGAAGTTTAGAAACGGGTTGAAATAGGCTAATATTTTTTTATTTAGTTCAGACCATTTTTCCTTTTTATAGTACTATAATGTGTACTTTATTATGTAGCAATTTCTTACAAAATATTATATTCTTACTCGAAGTTCAAAGAACATGAATTGTAGGTAGTATTAACTATAACAGACGTAGTTAAACTATGTGGCGGAGTTATTTATGGATTATTTGATAGTAGAATGATTATGAATTAATTTTTTTGTCACAGGTAAACTGTTTAATTATAAATTGGAGTGCTTTAAATTGGTTATAAATATGTGACAAAGAATGGAATTTAATAATACAGACTGTTAGACATTATCATACCGTCACGCTTCCTATTTACTACGAGAGTGTAGTCCTGTGTTAATGTTACCTCTAAT
Source organism: Homalodisca vitripennis (assembly GCF_021130785.1). Classification (NCBI taxonomy): domain Eukaryota; kingdom Metazoa; phylum Arthropoda; class Insecta; order Hemiptera; family Cicadellidae; genus Homalodisca; species Homalodisca vitripennis. The sequence goes on from NC_060211.1 coordinate 75,946,390, forward strand.
AGTCCTTTAGAATGGGTTTGCATTGTTATTATCTCAGCAAGAGCAGAATACTGAACAGATATTTGAATAGTGATTGAATAATTTTATTATGAATCAGTATAATATCAAATTAATTCGAAATTTGATAATATTATATACATCGATACCAAGTAACGTAATTACATTTTCTAGCGGAGTAATCATGCCAATTTCTCAATTTTCACGTCGATTTTAAAGTTGGAAATAACGCAGAAGCCAATTGACCCTTGACATATTATTCCAGATTATTTTTCTCAAAACTCTAAAAGCATTTACAAATGTTATAATACTTAAAGGTATACTATTGAATTACCATATTATCTAAGTTTATTAACAAATAAAATATTAAATTTTTCATCAGCCATTTTCGTTTAAAATTAAACGAAATGAAACGATGGCAAAAGCTTTCAGCTATAATAATACTGAATGAACTTGTTTAAGAATGAACTTTAATACATAAGAGGTCACGGTTAGTTTTCTCCTGTTTGGTGTAGTTTTACATAGAGTTATCATATTTTTAAATCTAATTGTCTTAATAACCTAATTATCAATTCATTGGGGATGATAAATTTACTTTCAATATGAAACCAAGCTAACAAATAAATTTCCTTGCAGTCCCCAATTCAAGGTCCAATTTGGCGGTGGTTATTAGAAACCTTTACTTGTACATACGTGGTACTGAAAGCATTAACAACGATATTTGCACTTAATTAAACATTTTATTTTGTTGTAGTGATATTATATAACCAAAGAGAACTTAAAGGTCAGTTGGATTTGCCCCAAAGTACTGTACTGTACATAAAGTGTAATATGGTAAATGTGGGTGTAACAGTTAAATATTGCTCTCTGGAGATCTGTCAGCAAAGCTATAAGACTCGAGAGGTTTGTACAAGTTTCTGTCTCTGCTGTATAACCCGCTCCCATCCCACTGCATCTGTTATTTAACGATATCTCATTATAATACATTAACTGTTTCACATTAATCTCGTAATGCATGAAACCATTCTTTACATGAGTAGATTGTATAAGAGTGGTCTTCATTTTGGCAATTCATTCTGTACTGCTTTGTCTTTGTTCAATTCATACTACGTTATGATGCAATCCTAAAAATATGTTATCCATATAAATTACTTGAAATTTCCAACGGCGAAGGAATGGAAAACAAGATATATAAATTTAGAAAAATCCCTTGGTAATGGTGGTTTAGTTTGCAATATAAATATATATTATAATCATGATAAACTTCTTTTAGTTGTGGCATATGAATCGTTTGTAGAAAAACTTCTAAAACGAAGTCTTAATGTTACTTCAGACATTTAGTGTTGTATATAATAGCATTGTTTTATTTCAGTGATTTAATCATTATAAAGACCCTTTGAAACCACGTCATTTATGAAATAGCAAACAGTTTTCTTGTTCCAGTTGGAAGATTAGTATGTTCAGCTTTCTTTAAGGACTTTGAAAATTATCAAAAAAAAATTACGTTATATAATATTCAAGTGATATATAACGTATATAAGTGTTATTTATAATATTTAACCCGACAATTATAAACCGTAAAAATTAATATAATAAAAAATATTATAATTAGAACATTACAGCAGTACACCAACAACTAATGATGCCTATCAAACTACGCTGAAGCTCAATAAGTTTAATAGAAATAAATCCAAAGACATCTAATTGTACCATAGTTTTATACCAATAATACCAGACTGTGAAAAATACTAATTACATTCGAACAATATTAAAAATGTTCATAGATATTACTAAATATTTACATAATATTGCTGTGGTGGAAAGGGTAGATTTGATGACAACGTTTATGTTTAGCTCTATTTCACCTTTCACTTAGTACAGCGTCTCAAATGTGACACCACCAGAGACTTTACTCTTGTAATATGGAATAAATTTATAAATTTGTGTTAAAAAACACTCATTTTTAACATATGATTAGAAATTATTTACATAAATAAGTAAAGTTTCAGGAAAAAATTTCTTACGAACATATTTACTTTGAATTTTATGGAATTGGACTTTTGTATAAATATTATCATAGTAAAGGAGGATTGGGTATTAAATTTCATTTACCAAATACAATTTTCTTCTTTATTGTTACTAATCGATTAAAATCTGATTTTTGCCAGAACTATTACACAATATAGCTGTTTCCTAAATTAATAGTTACTGTAAATTTTCGAATATGTGGAAACGACGTTTTTTAAAACCGAATTAATAAGTGTTATAAAACCACACAATTAATAAGATCACATCCTAATTTAACAATTCTTATCATAATTTACAATAGACAACCCATTCTTAACTTATCATGTGATGCAAGTTTTTAATGGTGATTCTATGATTCCCTTAGGGTTTGTATTACTCGTTCTCCATGTTTTCCTTAAATTAATTTCTTGTTTTTAATGACAAACTGGATGTTACTATCATAAATATAATAATAACAAACTCTTAAAAAAATAATGAAATATAGACGTCTTTTTGTAAGCCCATTGGAAATAATGATAATGTTTTTTAAAGGAAACAGAGTTTTTTCTTAAATGTAAAGCGCACAACCCAATATTCAGGAATAAATAAATGACAAAGACAAAGAAAATGTAATTTAGTGTATGTGGGAAAATATCATTCTCGCTTTTAGTAATGATTTCAATAATTTCAGTACAAAACCCTTTACTATTAAAGCAGTTGTACACGTCCCTTCATGGAAACAAGATAGAAATACGGCATCGTTGTACGGGAAAAACCTGAACAGGCACAAATGAAAACGTTTTTTAAAATGAAAGTGCTATGAGAATAAATATTTTTTTTTAAATTTAGGATTACATTGGATAATCATGCACGCAGCATTTAAGGATAAATTATATTAATAAGTTGCGTAATGGAAGTAAAACCATCAAATTGAGATGTCAATTTGAAAACGTGAGCTCTGGGATACCTGGTTCAGGATTTTTAACATGTTTGACTGACTTCGAGTTATCATGCACTAAAAATCCTTACACCATATTCTTTTTGACTTTTCAATGCTATTAATTTAGATTTATGTTTGCATATATTATATATATATATACAAACACATATTCTACGAAATGTGTCATCATCCTAGTTGCTAAGATATACAGGAAAGTAAGAAATTCCATTACAGAATATCCTACCTGAACCGACAAATGTAAAAGTTATATTTAATAACTTGAAGACATATTTACCACATGGAGTTGTCTAGATTTAGACATAATCATAAGAAGCAAATTTAGAAGTAAGTTACAGTAATGTAAGGTATTTATTGTCATATTAATGTTATTAGTACAATTTTGTCGTATTTTCCCTAGATCAAACACGTGGGCGTGAATACTTCATTATGAAACTCATTAATCATATCAGGTATTGTGATGACCGGCACAATACAGTGTTTGTAGCTTGCAACCAGGGTATGAGTTCATGTTCATCTCCAAATGTATTAACACTCCCGTTTATATAAGGGGAGTACGCTCTGCATTTGGTCGCTATACAGGGTACGTTGGGCTGCATGCAAAATTTCAAATCTACATCTATAGCTCATTTCCTTTCGATATGTTCTTCATTAGACGAACAGTAGTAATACAGAAAAATCTATCTTTTCACCCTCGGTGCTTAGCAAAGGAGATATTGAGTCCGCGTCCTGACTGATAGGCCCTCAATGACGCACTTTCGAATTCTGTGGGTTTGGACCATGGACTACCACAGATTTCATCTTGTCTCTGTAGAAATAAATTTCATTCAAAACAACTTACATTTTAAATATTCCTTGAAATATCTTTCTAAAAGATGACTTACTTTGTAATATTTAATTTAGGTTTCATAACAGTGTTAAAATAATAACACCTTTATGAGCTAAAGAAAGTTATAAAAAATTGCCTTGAAATCAAAAATGTTCCCTAATTCATGAAGTTCTACTCAGTTTGCAGCTCCATTAACCACTCATACACAAATTAAACTTTATACAACCTTTCTCCGCATTAAAGATTGATGGAATACAGGAGAAAGACAAAGTAAAAATCTTTTCAGCCTACAATACTAAATAAACTTTATCAAAATTAAACTGTTTAAAGCAATAAAAAACAGAACATGTCTTGCCAAAACGTAAGGCTCAAGATAAACCAGTCATCACGCAATAAAATTTATTTAAAAAATTACAGTTATCACTGGAGTTGGGTGAAAATAAAATCTATATATCCCATATAGCTACTCTAAACCTATAAGCCGTAAAAATGATTAAAATAAATGTGTTTTACAGTACAAATTGCAGTGGAATCAGAAATACATAAAAAAATAAATATTACTATTAAAGGTTGTTGAACCTCCCCAATTAAGTCTGGACCGGGTATTTGGGACACCTCGATAGTTATGTCAATTATGGTTACTCATTTACATCTGAGAGGATATTATTGGCAATATAAGAGTTTTATTACTTTTATAAATATTTTATGCAAATTAGTTTTAATTTTTATGAGTAAAACTTGTTTTAAATGTATATATACAAACTATTTAAGCTGTATCTAGCCTTCAGTACATATTAAATTATTAAATGAATAATTCAATGAAGTAAATTCAGTAATAAGCAGGTTATATTTGAAAGAATACCCAAATGTGAAAGTAAAGAGTTTTATGCTTCATCAACTTCATTCATGACCTTTTAAATGGCATTAGAGCAACCGGACTGTTTTGAAATCCCTCCATTTAATTTGGCTATCCCGATATATCCTAACTCAATTGTCGACAGATTGCGACTTTACTGTGTCTCATAACTGTGATGGATGAGTAAAACGCTGCTTATTAATTAACTGTGAATGATTCTTGAAATTGAAATTATGATCAATTATAAATCTAGAATAGTTCTATATTGCACAATAATAGCTTTAATATGGGACAATGTATTAAAAAATATATAATTAATTACTTGTGTAAAAACGGTCAGTAAGAAAAAGGAAAATCATGGCTCAACCACATTGTATTTGATTGATTAACATTATTAAACCGCAAACATTCCCTTTCAGTTGCATTGAAAAGAAAAATTTGACTGATGGACACGGCATCTGGATCATTTGGAAAATAAGTAATTTGTCCATTCTGTAACATGTGAGTGGGTTAAATTCAGTGAAGGCAGCGTGATTGTACACTTTGTTAGGCTCTAGTCCTTAGCCTGCAAGGATCAGGATTTATAGGTCGATACATGAGTATCCGGGAGATCTGGACGTTATTGGGACCCTTATATTCCTTATATCAGACTGAACCAATAAAGGTCTTTATTTTATATATGGAAACTAATTTTAAACATAACCCATAAATATTTCTTGCATAATTCAGCATCAGTAGATCTTTTGCTACATACTAAAAATAGATATGATAGTAATACTTCAAACCGCAGCGGATTAGCTTTGTACCCAATTAAGAGAAAGTATTACATATCTTGATAGAAAAACTTAAACTCTATAAAGAAGGAAATGTTAATATTTCAGGGAGGATCAGTATTAAAATAAATAATTTTATGTTCTAGGATAAAATTAGATGTGCATTTCATAACTTATTTCTTTCATTAATAATTTTCAAACATTTTTACTCCTTGAACAAAACATGCTTTAATTATGACCTCAAAGCTTTCCGTCGCAATCAAAATGAGCTCCTACGCTGATATATAACTGATGAATAAAAATTTATACATCTCTACATTCCAGTGACAAAAGAATAGTCTAAACAGTGATTTTAGAAGGCGGACAAACTCCGAAGAATATTTAAGATGTAAAGTCGGCTGATAAGGTTATGGCCCCTGTCATTTAGGGTTTTTACGGAATCATCTGCGTTGATTACATGAAATAGGGAACAACGAAAACAGGGAGGTATTGTGTCCATTATTTGAAAGACTAAGCAAAGATTTGAAGGAAAAAACTTTCTTATAAAAAAACATTCTGTTTTGTTAAGATAATGCTCGAGTGGCGATGCCCAAGCTTATGGAACTTAAGACCAAATAATTACAGCATTCACCGTATTCACATATATGCACCTTAACGACTATCTATTATTTCTAGATTTGAATAATAAAGATTGGTAGATAAAGATTTACGTCCTTGCGGGGAGGTAATTCCCCAAACCAATGCCTATTTTGAGGATTTTCCAAATCATACATTTTATAGTAGTCAAAAAAATGTACGTAAACAATTGAAAAAAGGAGGACTTATTGAATTACGTCGTATTCATCAGTGTTGGCCCAAATATCATCGTATTTGAAATGATCGTATTGTCACCTTAATGAACTGATTAAGGAGGCGGTTTTTTTATACAAAATTCAACTTAAAACCAAACCTAAAAATCAAACTAATAAACATGCCCATCCGATTGCCTGATTTGTCATAATTTTTAGCATGACTTGATCAACCATTTATTTTTGAGTATCCATCACTTGTAAGTGGTTGGTTGCTGCGATGTAACAAATTTGGAAGTGGTTATTTGATTAATTTTGTAAGAAATTAATAATAGCTTTATGACGTAAAGTTTTAAAAATATTGCTCATGACTGTGACTTTACGTCTCAGTAGGCGTTGATATAATCTATTTACTTTACCTCACAGGTTATATAATCCAGGCTTTAAAGATTATCTAAAGTCAAATACATATAGAGGAATATATTTAGTGATCTAGAAACGTAGTATTTCCTCTTCTTTTATCCTAAAATGGCAATATTTGAAAAATACTGTCATTTTTAAATAGACGTTGTTTATTTACTTGAGTCAATTATTGATGAATGATTTATTTTCAAGAGTACTGGTAAATGATTTAATCACTTTGATTAAAAATTAAATGTTTCTTGATAGAACTTCATATCACGAAAAGAAAATATCGAATTATTTTAAACAGTTAAAAGGCAAGGTGGGGTGTGAATTTATAGATGACATTTTTTATTGCTAATAAATTATATCTTGAAAAATGGGTAGACTATTACTAATCGCAATAACGAACTAAAAAATTCATAATTATAAAACAAAATTTATATAAAATAAACTTTTTTTATTACAAAAATAAAGAAGAATGATAATATTATTTCCCCCTGCAATGCAAATTTATTTATAAAATGTTATTTCCACTTAACTAAAAGAGTTCTCTCTAAGGTTAGAGTATGTCTGTTTATGAATTGAATACTAGGAAATTTTAGGATCAAACATTGCTCAACAGAGGAAAATATTAACGGTAATTTGTAACAATAAATAAAATATTTCAGTTCGGCAGTTATGGAATACGATAACGCAGCAATGTTTGTAATGTAAATCTAATTTTACCTTGGGCGCCCCCATCCCCATTACCCTGCGTGTTTAATGGCCTAGACATGAAGGTAACGCCTCTAGCTAAGTTGCGCTAGTCATACTTCATTCTTGGAATTTCCTTTTACATCGATACTACGGTAATATCTTAAAATGTAATGAGGGCATGTATTATGGTACATACCACCATATTGGACCTTTATTCGTTTAAAAAATAGTAAACATGTTATATTGCACATATTATTTGCTTAAATTATGGACTTAAGAAATCAATTTGGATGTGATGTGGATATTTAAGTACTCGCAAAAGTGTGATAGTTATGATCCAATTGAATTGAGTTCCATAAGACTCTATGGTTGATCAAGATAGTCACATTGGCGGATAATGGTAAGTGTTCATCGCAAAAAATACTTCTGAGTAATATAATACAAGTTAATAAAGTCCCTGTAAGGACAATTTATTCTTTTATAATTTAGTAGGGCTGAGGTCCCATATTATTTTTTAAAATACTAATAACCTGGGTGTTTTATTGACCCTCCCTATGTTAGGTCTGGTGTGGCGAACTTGGAGAGACGCCCTAGCTAGTTCCATCAATCACAGAATTTTCTCATTGTAATCCTAAGTGGTATAGAATATAAAACTTAAATGAATTTTATTGAATTAGGAGGGTTCTTGCTGAATCGTCCCCTTTTTATTTTATTTAACTAATAAAATAATATAATAATTTATACTTCAAATTACAAAAAACGTATCTTACATAAAAATAGTGAATAAACTGTACATTTTAAAAAATATTATATATATTATTGGAAATGTGGAATTTTTATCAACGAAAAGTGTTAGTAATACCGCAGAGTTGCCCAGATTGATTGCCCAAATGTGAGACGGTAGAACGTTTATTGATTCATAAACCCCACCACACTTGCGTTTTTAAAATGGGATTACAGCAACCACAACTCATTGGTGAATCCCCAGAATTCTTAATTTGCTGTGTTGTCGAAATTACAGGAGCTCAATTGTCCGATCCAACTAGCGACTTTTCCTCATTCATTATTCTGATAGAAAATTGGGTTACTAAACTACATATTCCATATTAACTGTGAATAGTCCATATCAGCAATATTTTTAATGATAAATTATAAAGACCTTAATACTCATGGAATATGAAAACTCATAAATTACCTTTGTAAAGGGAAACATATTAATTAAACCATAGGATATTATTAATATATCTACATTATAATGATATGATAGTATTTAATTTTGTGTGAATACACATCAAGTTGTGAATTGTTTCAAGAACACATTTTTTCAGATGAAATTACGTTTTAACTCTTGACGTCCATATTGAAAAATCCTCATGCTGAAACAGACAATTAAGTTTTCAACGCGCGAATTTTTTTAGATCAATCTGTGGCGTGGGTATTGAAGATGAATTAATTAATTGAGCACGTTTTTATTAGGGAAACCGCCTTGTGCTGCAAAAAATCAATGCATGAATTGTTACGTAGTAAATATGGTTTAACCAAAATTGTTAAAACACGAATGAATATGCATTTTTTAATAAACCTTCGCTCCATGAACATACTGCTTATCGAGTTAGAGAAACTTTTATAATTATCACTGTTGTGCAGGCTAACTGATTGGTGTTTGGGGAGTTTATTTAACTGGCCGCCGCCAAAGTCTTCTTAACATTAAGCACTAAACTTATTGGCTTATTAGGATTGGATAAAAAGTTTAAGTTTTACATGAAAAGTGAAAGATTAATACAGCGACATGAACTCGAGATTACTTAAAACTTATCATGCTTCCTTTTTTGTCAAAAAGAGGAAAAGAAAAGATATTTGCTGTATAGTCTGATGCTCTGGTCTGGTCTATCCTCTATCTTTTTGTCCAATTAGTTCTATCTTATTTCTTTACAAGTCCTCAAAAGTGAACAGGTAATATAGACCTTGAAAATTTTCAAGAAAGCTTTATTTATAATAATAGAAAACTTGGAGTTTTGAATTTATATGTAAATGATCCAACACAATAATGATTTATGGAGAGCTTTTAAGCGAGAATACTCTTAACATTACGGTCATTATGATAAAGGTATGATGAATAATAACGAGATATAATAGCTGAAGAAATAAGGATGTAAACAAACTGTGTAAAAATCCTTATGTAGTTTTTTGAAAACACGTACTACCTGTTAATTCATAGGAAAAACAAGAAAATGGAAATTTAAATTCGAAGGCAATGTAAATAATGATTTGGGGACCAGTAAGTGGGATTTGGGTTGCACATCCTTCGGCTGAAGTTACCCCTCCGTTAACTTACCCGGAACGTTTATAATTTTAAACACTGATACAAAACACAATTTACTGAGCGAAACGTGAATGATAATGCAGCAAGATAATATTTAAAGAATAATTTGCATCCCGTACAAAATTTTGTGATAACTGATTATTTCGATAAAATAAATTACGTAGAGTTCTATGATGGTGCTTGTCCAATCATGGAAATAGTCTGAGCTGTTTATGAATGCCTATTACTAAGTATGTTTTATCACAATGTTATTCTTTTATATAAGAGAGATAAAGAAACCTGTCTTCTTTCGTTGTATCATTATTATGTCCGTCAGCAGGAACCATTATTTTATTAGAAGCGAATTGGCGCAATAAATGGGTTTAGAATTTTCTCAGCCAACCTGAAACGAAAGCCTGTTACCGCATGAATAATGGGTGTGAATACACTTACCTTATACCCCAAAAAAAAAATTTTTAAAAAAAAAAATTCTTTTTGGCTTTGTTTCAAAATGGGAGTGGATTGCTTTTGTGTTACTGAGCTGAAATATAATGTTGCAAGATATGTTTACTATATTGGAACGTATTTAAGGGACCTTGAACCGATATAATTGAAAATGGTAATTAAAGAATCAAATTAAAAACCTTGTGTAAAACTGGAATCCAGAAGTATTTGTTATTATTAATATGATCTCAATCTTAATCTTTTTGCGTACTACACACTACAGAACATAGACAATTTTTTATTGTTTTAATTCCACTAATTTTATTCCTAAATAATGTGAATTTTTATTAAACATTTTAAATGTTTTGTTTTTCGCCTTTATGAAGGATTAAAGTTTTAAATGTGTACAATGTTTTTCGAATTCATAATTGTTTAATTTTGGTTTGCATTAATATCACGGCAGTTTTAAGCAATAGGTGTTTACGATGTATATAAACTCCCGCCTGTTCCTGCAACCAATCATGAACACATACCAACGTATCTCTCAATCATAACATTGAACGTTTTCACAAATCACCAGTTATCCTCCTTGCGAATTGGATTTATATCGACTGCGAAATCTTAAGTGCAATGCAAGAATCCCTTGTATCTGCAGCACTAATGGCATTACCACTGTAATAATAATCTCTCTGAAGATCAAGTAAATTTTAAATATGCTCATAATAAACAACATTAATTCTTAATACTCTTTTTTAGGCGAGTTAAGTAACGATATTAAGTTTTGTAGGCGAAATCGACGCGATATTCTAAGCTGAGACATTGTTTTTTTCCATTTTTACGTCAAACGCTGTGTTTTTTAGATTTCAAAGAAGGTTAACACTCCCTGCAAGCATTCCGGAACACTGGGCTTCTGTTTGTTGAGATTTCCCCACCACCGTTTTTGTATACTAGCTGTATATCATATGTAAATACTATCAGAGTTATACACAAAACCCAATCATCCTGAGTACACTTAGACCTATTATCGTTTGTGTCTTTATACAAACACATTTTTTAAATTTTCGATTAATAAGCTTTTCAGAATGCCAATAACATAAACCCATACTTAGAATTGAAGTGTAATGTAACTGTTTATGTATTCCAAAATAGGAAATTTTTTTGTGACCTGTTATTATACCTTGTATATGGGAAAAGACGTGATTAATATTGAAATATAAACTGTCCGTTATATAAATATCATCCTAAAACGTTTTAAATGTGTACACAGAATTGAGAAGTAACTATAATATTTTTGGATAAAATTTTCAAATTTGGTAATAGACCCTTAATTTCTAATTTATTCTATAAACGTACATAAGCACCTAAAGTATGCGTGATTAAATAACTACACTATAATAAACTTCCTTTTGGTGCCTTTAATTTACAGGTATTAACGGTTCTTAACCAAGTAAAAATATTTTATGTTAAAAAGGCAATTGGTTTTAAGATCGTAAACCAATTACTTTTGTGGGTTTTTACGATTAAATTTTGGTAACACTCTCCTAAATAGTGGTTCATTTGACCGGTAGGGGAAACTTGAACCTAAAATAACATATTGCAATCATGTCAAATGAACTGAAAGCGTGCGTCCATAAGGTACAGAGTGTAATTATTATGAATGTTACCTAACGTTCACGATGGCTAAGCTGAATCTGTTTAAAGTATGTATTTACAAAAAATGTTTTAATTTAAATTATTATTGAATATTTTTTTTATCTAGTGGCTTGTGTTCAGAGCATTAGTTTAGGCTGTAAAATATATTTGAAATGTATTAATGTGTTAAGAAGAGAGAACTCCACGTGGCACGACGATCCTACGATATCAAATAGTGGATTAATATCACAGCTTCACCTCTATCACGTTTTTCCTCAGTAGAAACATTGCCCCTCAAGCAAGTGAGGTTTTGAAATACAACAGCAAGCTGTAGCCGTCAGAATCGAGTAGATATGCCATCTGTCGGCAGTCTCCAGATATTGAAAATGGGTTTCCCATTATTATAAAAGTAAGACACGTTTGTATATAAATTTTTATAATATGTAGGACCAATAAATAAAATCAAACAACATCTTAGTACTTTAATAAAATCATTTTGTTCAAAGTAAATATTTTTAAGGATACTTAATTTTAAAACACAAAAAATAGATGTTTATTAGTACAAAAGATGTTTTCCTGCCTATTATTAGCAGCTTGATAATCATTTGGAGTAACTTGTTTGAGATACATTTTTGAAATATTATTTAGTGGCTGCGGTCCGTTTAAAAATTACGCTATAAGAACCAAATTTCGATTTGCAGAACTATTAGATTACAAAACCAAACTTTTAAACCCCCAAATTAATTCTATAATTACCACATGACACATTATAAAAGTACACAGGCAAACACCCAAAATAAAATGAAACAGGTATCTGTATTGATGTCTAAATGATATAATTCATGAAGTATTATAAATGAGAAAATTGAATATAGATAAAAAATGCTAAAATCAGTGGTTTCCTCATGACTCCTTCAGCGGAAACCGAGAGAACCATACTACATCGATGGTAAAGACCTCCAAAAACTAACCGTAACGTATTACGTAAGCAGTGAATTAATACTTTGTATTAAATCTTTGACCAACTATACTATAAGTGGTAGACAAAATTCAGCACTAATATTAAAGCATATGTTGAGAAATAATAAAAGGCCTTGAAAACTGAAAATGCTCCCTTGGAAATTTGACCTTTGAACAATGATGTAAAGGATATTTGAGGAAATATCACTATTACTGTCCAGCTTTCTGACACTATATTAAACACATCTTTATCTGGTGCCGTCCTTTAAAAAATCATGGGAAAAGTAAAAGGATGGTTGCCAAAAAAAACTGAGCTCTTCCTTGTAATATAATTTGCAGTTTTAACTCTCAGGAGACGTGTATCAACTATATCCCCTTTAGACTTATATCCAGCGATTGAAGATTAACAGTGATAAATGGTTACCGTAGTACATGAAAACCAAAGTGTTCTTCATGAGTATCATGATTTTTTATGGTTAAAAATAAACCACTCTATATACCTATGAAAAATACTAATATGCAATCCATAAAAATTTGATTTGAAAAAGTGAGACAAAAATTATCACAAGCGATATTCTAAATAATCTAATTACAATTTAAAGCACACATATTGGGAATCCCTAGACACGTGTTGGAAGTTATATAAAAATAAACGGAATGCATCAATTCAATTCCAAAGGGCAACGTGGTCATAACAGGAATCGTACTAAATCTACACGACGTAAATTGTGTACCACTGTTGTTCATTTTTTTTTGGGCCCTTGGCTATTATTATTATGGTGTTCAATAAAACTTAAAAAACTAAAAATTATGTAAGTAAAAATGGTCCATTGTGATGAGTTTTTTCCATTGTATTTGTTTGTTTCTTTTACTCATAATTTGTTTTACATTCTCCAGTTTTTTATACTTTTTAAGACAGTAATTTTGAACTGAAAGTCTAATTAACTTATAACGGATAAATAATAGAGATTTATCTGCGTACAAGCCAAGTGTAAACAATGGGGTTGTTGGTTTGTTCCCCATGTCCACTCAGGTCCGCCGAAATATAAAACATCTGGATTTAAATTGTGCCCTCAAAACTGTAAAATATCAAAGCTATGTTTGTAAGTTAGAAGCTTCAAGTGAGATATCTCACTACAGCCTAGTTTAGGGTTGAGACATTGCGTCCTTTTTTAGTGCCTCCACTGTTGTCCTCTCTGAATGAGTAAATGTGATTTTGCAGTGTACCTAATACAAAAAACAGGAATATATCAAACCATGTTTGAAAATCGAAAGTTGTTTGTTCGAGTGAAAGTTAGTGTGCAAACTTACGAAATGTTAAGATTTATGTAGAGTTTAACTCTTTTATAATTCAATAATTTTAATTAAAACCAATCTTTTAAATTTCCCTATTTATATTTTTTGATTTAGGAGAGTTTTTAATGTGTCCCATACAAAACAAACATACTTTGAAAATACCTAGAAAAAAAAATGTTGGTATTAATTTGTAGTGGTATACTATTTTGAAAAAGGCCTTAATCTAATAAATTGGTTATTTTTAATCAAGTACAAAAGATGGAAAAGGTCGGCACTACAGGTTTTTGTAATAAGCGCATTCATGTAAAATGTTTTATCCATAAAAAATAAAATCTATAAATACGTTATAATTAAAATGAGTTTACGCTTAAATACACAACCTGAAAAGCAAACATTTAATATATAATGCACTTTAAAAGACAAGTAGGGCGAAGCTGTCCCCCCTCTATTTTTCAGATTTATTCACCTGTATAGTGCATAACAACCCATACAAATGATGATCAAAATGATAATACATGACAAGCCTTTGGGTGATTCAGAGATCAATATTGAAATGAATTAAACTTTACTTAAGGCTATACTGTTGTTTTACTATAACTTTACAGAAACTGTTTTCGAGTTTTTTGCTTATACTAAATTTAATGAACGAATGAGGAAAGTACAACTTTATTCAAACCAATCCAGTAAATGAGAATAGAGGCAAGAATTTAAAAAAGCTTGAAACAAACTCATCTTTCAATGTTAGTATAAATACAAATGTGCTTGTGATTATACGATATATATTATTTGTGATATCTCCCTTTATTGAGACCTACGACTCACAATAACTATTATATAATAGTTTTTAATTGCAGATTTACAAAAGTAAAGTTTTTTAAATTTCGGCTCTCTACTTACAGTGGTACTGTAGTAGATGTAAATGTAATATTAACACCGAATATTGAGAAACCACGACAGGACTAAACTACGGACGGACAAGTTTTCCCCCCCCCCCCCGCACCAGTCGAGACTCAAAGAAACTATCGTATCAATACTTACTGAATAATGTTGTGTCGGTCAAGTTTGCTTTGAGGACTAAGAAATATTTTCCTTTTGAAATAATTTCCCAAGATATTTTGATATCTATGATTTGTGAGGGTTATACTACGTTAATAGATATATGACCAAAGTAGCTTTTTTTTTTAGTAGATAACATTAAATAAAATTATAAATTATGAATTAATATTTAAAAAATATTTTGACAAATTGTGTAATCGTTTCGGTCAAATTCCAAGCACCCAACCTTTGTCATTCACTAAGTTAACATGTTTCAGATATGACCTCATTTCATCAGCCTACAAGCTTTAAAATTTGGATTCCGCCGAGAATGGACGTTTAGTTTTTACAGAACGCATAATACAAAAGTAACACCCCTCCGAAGAAAGAAACAAACAAAACATTACTAATTTTCCTAAAGGGCTAATTATTAAAACATTGTAGGGCCTAGATATACACGGACAACAAGTAACTAGAATATGATATGGTTTAGATCGACAAGTTAGGTTAAATTCCCCACACTTTCAGCTCGTATGTATTTTATATTAAATCAATTCTAATAAGCAAATCTCAAAATTCTGTATTTTTGTGAAATATCAAATTAAAAAATCCGTTGAGAAGAAGCACAGAATCATAAGACCGTTCATGTGTTTAAAGTTTAGTTTTTCCCCCCCCCCCCACCCCCCCCCCCTTGTTTCTTTTTAAAGGTAGGTTTATTTAATATTTATTTACAAAAAAAATTAATTTTTTTTTTTTGAGCAGTGGAATCTGATTAGAGTTATTTAAAAGTATGTTGGGGTTTATGAAAAATGTTGGAAATAATAAATACATATTATACGATTTAACTAATAATCTCCCTAAAGGCATTGCTATCAATTTACATAAACTTTTTAAGTGTGACGATTTTAAGTGGGCCCCCCCCCCCCCCCTAAAAATACAACTTGCACTATGACCACACCTCCAATCCAGTATTGCCAACCTGGAAACTTTCAAGATATCTTTTTTTGTTATATATGGAAATTGATAACTGAGTAATAAATTCTTTTGATATGGATATTACTGTACAGCAATCCTGCCAAAAAAACGAAAATATATTTATAACGGTTTGTTTTTCTATAAATTATCTTTCACTTTGGTTTGTGTTATTCCCCTTCGCAAAACTCGTAAGATTCAATGTGAAAATACTTTGTTTTTACAAATCTTTTTCGACCTTTTTATACGTGCAAGAGCACATTGAGGTATCTTCTTGTATATCATTGTATAAACTCTCTTGGCATTTTAATTAATTAAATTTAGAAATTGGAATAACACATTTTTTAGTTTGTTTTAGTCTTAAGAAATATGTATGTTTTATCTGAACGCCCAGTAATAAAGTAGGTATATTTTCTTAGAGTTGACGCTAATTCTTAAAAATATGGAATATGGAACGCTTTAATAGTTAAATAACCTTAATTATAGGAGAATAGTGTTAAATTTCTATACTCCTCAACATTAAATTTATTGCACGTTGAGTACACGACTGAATGCCCTATAGTGGGATTTTCACGTTTGGGGTTAATAATTGGTACTTATTAAATTAAATTATTTAAATTTCTGTCCATCAATTATCGTTCTTCCCCAAAAAGTTATGTTCGCATAGTGGTAAAGACCATACATTTAGACTGTTACAGAGCAATGTTGTGTGTAATATAATAAAATATAATATAAAGGTTACTACAATTACATGAGATTCGGTTTAATTAGTTTTTATTTTTAACGGTCAGACCAATATGTTGAAATTCCTTTGTTGTTACGTAACTACATCGATCATAGTAACGTAAACTCAAAGCATATTATGAATGTTTCAGAACATCCTTATCATCTGATGGTTTAAAGTCGACCAATCGTAAACTAGTAGCCGCGATAGTGAATTCCATTTTGCTAGTTGTAAAGGATTGATTGAATCCATTTTTATATGGACTAGATTGTGCGATGCTAATTTTTAGACGATTTTTTACGGTCGATCATTTGTTAATATATATAATAATATATTTTCATGCTATTTGTTGTTTTTAATTTTTATTCAACATATATTGAATACTCTAAGGTTTTAGTTTAATAAACGGTATTTATTAATTGTATTTCTTAGTAGATAGTCTAATTTTAATGTACAACCAGATTATTACATGTTTTGACATAACTGTATGTAAAAAGATCATGAACTAAAATAACAACGGAATAATATAAAATAATGAGATAATTTTAATGATAGAAAAGTCGTAGATAGCAAAGACATCAATTAATCAAACTACCGCGTTTTAACTTTCCTCTCTCAGTGTGAGTCAAACAGGAAAGTCAATAGTATCTCTCACAAAGGGATCTATTTCCGAAAGATATAAAGTTATAGTTTACAATCCACCGTGATGTCTATATATTAAATTAATGTTTGTCCTTTGTTGTGTGTTCTTTATTAATAGTTTGGAGGTTCAAATATATCGAAGTTTTGAGGAACAGCCAATATTACTCTTCGATTGTAAATATAAGATCATTTGTGTTACTTTGAAAGCACGATTGTTCTTGTACTTTGTTAGTGTGTTGTGGTCGTGTGTGGTGTTTTTTTGTGTGTTTCTGTATATAGGATTCGTAAGTTGTAGTCTTACTAGTCCAATTTTAATGTGTTTAGAGATGAACCCGATTAGCCCGGACAATTCAAGCGTCAAATATACCGCCCCCAAATAATTTGGAGGAGAATAATACCCATTCAAGGCTAAGTTTTTCAATAGTATTTTAAGAGCACTATTTAGGACCATAATGTATTTTTGCAAAAAGTTTTTCTTTAAAGTTTCTCATATCACGTCCCATCTCTGTTTTTATAAACCATTTGTCATTTTTTAAAATACGCCAACATAATTTTTCTTAAACTTATTATCCGAGATTATAACAAAATGATTAGTTATCATTTTTAATATCAATTTTTTGGGGGTATCTAAAGCATAGAGTGTTAAATAGTGTATTGGTAGTAGTAATCAAACTTTTTTATATATTTGGCAATAAATTTACAAAATGTAAAAATTATTAGTTTTTTACACTTAAGTTTTTGGAAATAGCATTTGCAAACATTTTAATTTAAAAATTAGGAAGAGAGAAAAAATATTCCAATAACCAATTCAGGGATTGTTTTCAATGTACATATTGTTTTTCCTTGCTTGCTATGGGTTAAAAAATATCATACGCATAAAAAATCTTTCAAATGTCTATGGCAAATGTTACATTCTAAAGGATAATTATTTGATTGACAGGTATAACTCGGAAACATATGATATAAACTGCTTCGGTTGAGACATTTGACTGTTTGCCTATTGTTAATGATTATTTTATGCATATCAAAATAAACATTTATATTTTAATGATTGATTATATTCATTGTTATAGAATATCTAGTAATTTATATAATTTTATGTAATATAAAGAATAGAATAGATTATGATTTATATCTAATAAGCAATCGAACCACTGGTTTCGGTCTTTGAACCTTATGTAAAATTCAGTCCAGCTGCGAGCAGACCCGTGCAGATATAAGAGCTAATGTGACGTATTATCGCTTCCGTACGGTTCAAGGTCAAAGGCTACCTCGTGTACGAAACTACGTGTTCGTGACATACAGTTTGCACTTGTCAGTAAGGTTAGGATATATTGTATGATAAAAAATTGTGTAATAAGTGGATCTTTGTGCCGTTCGTGTAAGTAAGGAGTGTGATGTGATGCCAGTGCTATTCAAAGGTATGTGCTGGCGGAATGTGTGTGGAGGTTTCTGACACTCATGCTAATTGCAAATTGTTGTTCAAGGCAGACAGGGAAGCAAGAAATTTACGTTTACCAACGAGGAATGTGAGTGTGTATAAGACTGTTGGAAAACAAGACATCCAACAAGCTGGGTGGTAGGTTAGTGCTGCTTCTAGCATCTTCTGGTTCATAGTGACTGTTGACCAAAGTACTTTATATAGTTAAGGTTATTGGAAAGCTTTCAAAAAACGGAAGTTTTTCAAGAACTAAAAGAGTTTTCAAAATGATATGTATGGAAAACTAAAACGAAATCCGTCTCAGTTCATCTCGCGATAAAAATTGATTCTTCTTAACTGCATTAATGGGAAGAATTACGAAACCCCCAATTTGCTGTGAACCCTCAAGAGGAGGAAAAGAGGAATCGGAAATTGCTTCCCCCCCCCCCCCCCAACCCCCGTCCCCCCCCCCCCCACCCCCCCCCCCCCCCCCCCCCCCCCCCCCCACCCCACCCCCCCCCCTCCAAAAAAACAAACCCCCCACCCCGAAATGAAGTTATCTGCCAGGAGCTCACGGCAGCAACAATGCGGGCATAGCAAACTCTGCGGAATTGGGTCAGAAAACCCACTAGTGTCGATATATGCCAGGAGGTCACGGAACAGGAGGAGAGAACGAAGGGGAACTCGATGCAGTATTCAAGAAGAAATAATATCAGAGATCAGCGCGTGTGATCTGTGTGGCCGATGACGGATGGAATTTGAACGCATGGAGGACGGTCGTTGGAAGGACGTATAGGGCGCTTCGGCGCTGGGGTTGGAGGTTTTGAAGGTGCCTTGCATGATGTGTCGCTTGCCGCACATTCGCGTGCGATATGCCCGTCTGTTTTAAAAGGGGAAAGAAATGGAAAGAAGAGGGAAGAGAGCAGTATCAATCATCGTTCAATTCACAAAACCCGAGCCAGGAATGGGACCAGTGGATTCGCTAAGTACGGGGATATCATAAAAGAGACAGACCTGACAGCCCCCAAAGGAGATCAACCCTGCAGTTTTCCTAAGTTCGTGAGTTCTTCTGTGAACGTGACCGACCTGTCACCTGATCCAACAAGCAGTTCTAACGGCGCAGGCGTGAAGTTTGAAGCAGCGTTTGTCAGTGACGGTCGGCTTACAGCTTTGTGCGTGGTTGCCGGGATGCGAAGTTTCACTTCGTGAAGAAAGTCACCCGACGCGACCGCCATGTTGAAAAGATATTCAAATCGATATGGCTTGACATAGAAAAATCTAAATAAAAAAATCTTTAATCTATTACTGAAATTATATTAGGACTAATTTTATTTATTATATTACATTTTTGTTTGTTGAATAAAGTATTGTATGTTGTTTTACCCGTTATTTTATTTTGTTAAGGAATTTTGTTATGAAATACGCCATAAGGAACCTGATATTGTGGGAAAAGTTTGAATAACAAATAACAGTTTAGAAAGCTTATTTCGTATGAGCAAGGCCAGGGTAAGTGTTTTTATATCTGGTTTTTTACAAAAATTTTTAGAAGCATAAGGTAATAGAAATTTTTGATTGCCTCTTCTTGATCTAGAATTAAGCCAAGATAAAACAAAAAATTCATTTTATTGCCTTTAGCGAAATTTGGGGGAATAAATACACGATGAAATTAACTTTTACCAGATACCCTGATGTATAATGTTTTTCACTGTTGTAACGACGCATCACGCATATCCGGAGGTGTTTGTGTGTTATGTTCGTATATAAAAATATAAGCGGTTGATACCAATTTAAATTTGTAACTTCAGACACTGCAGACTTGCTGTATTATTAAAATTAACTTTTATAAAAAAAAATTATTTCTTTAAATCTGTGCTGTTTTTTGTACAGAATCCAGAAAGTTTTTCCAGAAAATCACATTTTTAAGTGAGTTTAAAGCACGTTTTTGTCAAAATTATAAGCAAACAATTGCAATATTATTGGGAGACATAAATATAAAATACTTTAGTTGGATAAACAGCACTACTCAAACCATTTATTTCCCCCCAACCTTTACTAAACTGATATACGGTTTTGTTGTCATACTGGGCAAATTAAACCCAACAACTGTGATTAACAGATGTCCTCTAAAGACGACGATGCATTGACCACATGTTTATAAGAGTTAGATATTTTAAGTTAACTTTGAATGTGGTGTCATTGATGTAGGTTTTAGGTTAACTGACCATAGCTTCCTGAGCCCCCACCCCCCCCCCCCCCCCTTTTATTAAAATATTGAAACATTTCTCTCACAAAACATTGATTCCTTAACGTTAGCATTTTTACCATACACAACAATACGCCATAGAGTAGTATACCAGATTTTTATACAACAGATTTACAGAAAGATTACAGAATGTTGGAGCTGGAGTAGTTGATTTATGAAGCAAAGGATGTTAAAACGGTAGGTTTTAAAATATTTTTCATAATATATTTGTCGTTAGAATTGGTAATATATAACTGTCAAAAAAAGTGTATGATAATATAAACAGTATTTTATAAAATTAAAAAAGCAACTTCTATCAGCCCTCTGATAAAAATGCCAGACTTTTAAACAATATATAAATAGGAAGAAAAAAATTGTAACAAAGATGTGTTCTAAAAAAAAAGACCGTAACTATGAATATTGCTTTTAGACAGTATTATACAATAAATATTTAATGTAAAAACTATTATCAAACGAACACGAAATATCATTAAATACAAAAAAAACTATTATTATTCCCACAGAGAGAAAATTTGAAGAGTTGGTAAACGGTAGATTACGTCCACTTTCAGTGGAAAGATTCAATAAAATTATTTATTTTATTTCAAACTTAAATGGCGCAAAAAATAAAAAGGGTGTTGGAAAAGATTGAATTTTAGATTAACGGACGGAGGGAGTGTGCTCGGATGGAAGGGGGGAGGAGGAAAAGTGTATATTTCGGACCCCTGCAGCAATGGCCGGCCTTGACCGGTGGCGCAAGAGATAATCAAATACTTTCATAACATTCACATCAAACTCGGATAATGAGATAGGCCAATTACAGTTGGCGAGTAGAGTAAATTCCTTTTTTGTGTCACCAAACCACGGCGCACGAAGTAGCCTCAATAATAAATAGCTTAAAAAATAAGGAAATCCTCGGGTTTTGACAATATCACCGTTTTATTGTATAAAAACAAATAGTTCAATATGTCTCACCTGTTTTATCACACATTATAAACTTAAGTCTGGCAAAACGGAATGTTTTCCTGAAAGTTTAAAACTAAGCATAGTCGTCCCCATTTTTAAAAATAATTCAATAACCATCGTTAGACTCGTTAACTAGTGCAACGTAAGATCAGCATAAAACAATGTGCACATTTAGCGTCCTTGCATCCAACTATAACTGCAGTACAGGTGCATACAGTAATAGTATATTCTCAGATGGCTTGGAAATAAAAACCTCTGAACAATTAGGCTAGGAAGAAAACCGAAAATCGTTTTGGTACCCATACTAATATTTTTGATACTAGCACCAGACAAAAACTAAAACCTAAAACTAAATAACAAAAAAGTAAATTTGCAAAAGTAATCTTAAATATCATCAGATACGTGTTCAACAATCTCTAAAACTAAAACAAAATTCCAAGAAAACAGTTTGAACCTGTAACTTGACACTTCATTGCAATTGAAACACTTGTAAAAACCAATTTTAAAGTTAATAGCAGTATCACTTTAGTTCCACAAAACTGACTTTAATTATAATTTGCAGTTTAATTTAGTTTATTTTAATTTTTTTTCAAATTTAATCAAAGTAAATCTTTTATAACTACAAGTTTTGAAAATACCATTTTATTACAAATAAACTATACACACTTCTTTGCACATTGCGATGTTTATTTCTCTTAAGTAAAATAAAAACACGAACTTATTATAATAAATCTGCATCAAGTAACTTCATGCAGCGGTGTGTCCAGAGCACATAACATTTTTTCTTCATTGGGATCTTAGAACTTCCAGGCAGTGCTGATCACAGGTTTCCAACCATACACGGCAATGCTCCCCGTATTTCCAGAAATCGTCTTACTCTCTCCGAGGGTCAAGCGTCTTATGGGGGATTTTTGTTTTTGTTTTTTAATGGTTACCTTCTGAAGTCTGAACCAGTCATCCTTTGAAAACGCGTTAAAAATCATCTTGTAGAGTGTTAATAATAGAAGAAGTTTTAAGAGCCACAATTTTGGGCTAAGCTCTCGCTGTTTTTAATTATTTTGATAATTAGATTGTATCATAGTTTTACAGTTGACGTCTGACATATACATGTAACCAATGTATCTTTTCAGAAATAAATAATTTGAATTTGAATAACAACACAAAAGCTTTATTTATAACGATAATTACGGTAACGCATACAGGATCTATACCAGCCAATTACCTACGCAAACTTCCTGTCTTAACTGAAGAAAGCCAAGGACTTGCTTGAAATTATAGCGCAGGCAACAGCATTGGAAGGATAATCTGGCTGGAGTACACGCGGAAACCTGCAATCGTTACATAAAACAAAGATTCAATTCAATCAAAAACGTAAAAAACTACAAAATTCTAATAGTGTAAACAAGAAACTATTTTATAGAAACTACTGTCCTAACTGATACCATAATTTATATTCTGGCTATTCAATTAATTTAATTGAGATACTTTCTCTGAAAACCCTCTAATATTAATTCGGATGTTTCATGTACTCGTATAGTGAAAGAAAAATGTTACATAATCTTATACACTTTCATTTAAAAACCATTATATAAAGACTACTAGGAATCAACAAATGTTCATAAAACAAGTGTAATGGTCGTCATAATTGTAAGGGGAGAAATAGAGTGCATCGAGAAAAACCTGAGTTGCAGTAAACACATAAGTTTCCTCTAGATATTTCACATATTTCAACATTCCAATATTGAAAGATTTGGACAGCATGTATAAGAACGCTCCTTGTCATTCTTAGGAAAATAAGTACAACCATTTTCGTTCCCTTACACCAAATATTGAGAATTTAGTTTATGTCATGACCAAAATTAACTACTGCAATAGACAACTCCTTACAGCATTTGAATTATTCTATTACTCTCAGGTAATCAAGGTTATAACTATTATTATCTCTACTAAATTTTTTTTGAGAAATAAAAGGTAAATCCAAACGAGAATGGTGTATTCTTACCACAAAAAACTGGGTAGTTATCAATACACCCTAGAAAATTCAAAAGTTCGAAAATCCAGTACAATACGGGCCCATCCCATTGCTATTTTGTAAATAACATGGACTAAACGTGTTATTTATCCCTATTGGGTGAAAACATTTTAGTTGATGTAAATATGATTACAAATTGAGCATAAACTTTAATTTAAAAAAATATAGACTCTGCGGTATTTATTACAATTACAGAAAACTTGTTTTGGAATGCGTTATATAATATTTGCTGCCTATTTTTGACAAGACAAAACCATATTCCATTTCAAAAGATTTTAATTAACGATATTACATACATGTTCCTATCGCATGGGAATAAGTATAAATTATATACTATTTCAGTTGTTGTAGCACAATCTATCCCACAACTAGGGGGACTGAGCCCAAGAAATATTTATTATTAATCGCGCAATTATCAATCTCAAAACGGTTGACGTCTACAACTGTCAGTTAGGCCTGCAACTCCAACTTCTTTTATGTAAAATACATTTAGGTACATATGAGTTTTTGTAATATTTTGCCTATCCATCTCCGGCGTTTTTGTGAATCTGACTTATCATAGTGACGTTTTATTCCTATTTTACGGACAATTACCCACTACAACAACAAGGTGGAAAACAAATACATTTGTCACCATTAAGTGGCTTGGAAGCACCTGTAATGTGTTGTTTAGGGCAAGCCGTTTATTTGTTGAGGCCCATGCTGGAGAATAAAAATTGTGTTATAAAACTTGTTCAGACAATCTTAGCTAAGTTTTCTACCTATTAGCATTATTACTGTTGAACCGTTATTATTTGAATAGAAAGGTTTAGTATTTTTGGATTGGACACATACAGGTATATTTGGAATTGAACAGTGAAGCTGGGACCAACAACTATAGTTAGTTTCTTTTATTAGATACGTGACATCCAAATGAAATTGTGTATCCCAAGTCAACGTGGGAAAAACTAAAGGTTAGAGTGAAAAATATATAGTCGCTTCAAAGTGCGTGTACCTATGCGCTACCAGTTTTGGATCTATCCAACATCGACAAGCGTAAATTGGAATCAAACTGAAGTGCTTGAATAGAAATTCTTCATTCTTTGTATTGGGGATTTGGAATCAGCTCTAGAGCCGAGGTTGGCGATGGGGAGGTGGAGCAAGGGTTCCGGGTAGTCGCGGCCACGGGAGTGGGTTTCGTTGGTTTTGTAGGGTTTCGTTGGGGGTCGTTCTCGGTGGTTGGGGTGACCGTTTGTGTGTAAGTAGGTGCCTTGAGCTAATATTATATGATACTTAATTAGTTGAATGCCAAAATTTGTTGGATGTTCATGTGTTAATACCGTCATAAAAAGTTAACCATTCCATTCATCTTGTCCTCTAATTAATTGTCTCTATTATTATCTTTTAGCCGCCTTATTTTCTAATCAAGCGTCCTGGGTTTTATCAGCTTGTATTGTTAGTAGCAGTAGAAAAGCAGTAGGTTACCTCTTGTTCATGGCGTGTACTCATGTCAGGGAGCAGGTCATACAGTCGAACAGCCAACATGTAGAAGATAGGACAGGGCCATATATTGCTCATGTCTATATAATTGTTGTTATTAGTGGTATGACAATAGATGAAAGTACCATATAGTTTTGGATGCCACTCCAGTTGAGATATATTTCACACCTCTAATTATGAAATATTCGCAAACGCACCACCTGCCTGCGGCACTTTTAAATTACCCATAGCTATATTGGATTATTGTTTAAGCCAATATTATTCTGGGATTCTGATCCAAAACGAATAATTTCCATTACAATGATGATATATAATTTCAGGTTATTCAGAGTTATATCAACATATTGATGAGACTTTAAACTCTGTAGAATTGACTAGTAGAAGACATTGAGCAATGTGATAGTGATTTAAAATTAACTATTCTGCATTTACTGTCTAAACCCATAAAGTAACTATGCGATAATAACGATAAATATGAACTCTCACAATAATGATCCCCTTACTATAAGATAATATACACATTTTGTCGAATAAAAGCCAAAGCCCTCCTCACTCAGTTGTCAATAATTCTCAAACTTCTCAAATACATTACACTTATAATTTGGTACACGTTTACGTTAATCATAACGAAAATAGAAGAACTGTATAACGTTACCATAATATTTTATTAGAATAACATACAGTTTTTATTATTTATATTGCTATGTTTTTTCTATATTGCATTTGTTTTTTCTGTTAAAATAATCTAGGTTGAGTTGTACTACGGACACAGATGAAACAGGTGATTGTTAATATTGGTAGTTTGATATTACTTCAAGTCACGTGAGGGGCTGATCGGGTGACGTAGCGTCTGTTGGACATTCTACGAGTAGTGCGTGTTTGAAGTTGTCCATGATATGACCCGCAGTCAATAATCTATCTCTCGCATTCATCTCGCTTTTATCTCCCTAGTCCGAGAGCTGTCTCTATCAATCCGTTTGGGTATTTCGAAATAAACCTTAGCCCCCTTATAGATTTTGTAAGACCCGTTCGATTTGTAGTGTAGTTTATTTTGGTCCGAGAAAATTAAATCCTTTGTACCACGTGCCCACCGTTGTCAGTGACTTTTTTATGGAAGTAGCGGGTGTCGTTAAATCCCCATTCATCCAAGGACATCGAGTCTATCCCATGGGATTTCTGACGGAGGATGTGAAGTCAGGCTAGCCGCGTAGCGTATTTCAGATGCTACGTCGGTAAGTCGTCATAAAACATGCATCTTCATCCATAGTTTCATTTGACAGTTTTTAATGTTTTAATTTGTATCACAATCCAGAACTATTATCTTTAATTTACTGTAACCATATTAATATTTTTCATAACCTAAAGCATTTCCATAAATATCAAATATTCATAGAGAATGCAATAGGGATGCAATCAGTAAAAACTATTTATTTTCTATTTTAAATTCTCGATGGCGTAGGAGGATGACATTTGAAGTGTGCATTTGACGCACACGTCTCTAATTCTCTTAATAGACAAGTTAAAAATGTTTTTGAATATCAACCTCCTTTGGGGTTAAAATAGGGTTCTAACCCGTAGAATAAATATATGTTTCCCTTCTCCGCCTTCCCAATGTTGTAGGTACAGGAAGGTTTACACACAAATCTCATACAGTTTGTGCGAGGAAATTACACTCATATGTGTCTCATGGTCTCAAAAGAAAATTAAAAGGTTTTTATTCATAAGAAACACCCACAGGGGATGAAATATAGTTGCAGCCGTTAGAACTTTGGTTTTGTTTGTAAATTCCCTGCTTTCTAGAAAAACGAAATTTTATACGCACGATTCTCATTGCATAAATAAAGAATTAAAAGATTCTTCCTTGAAGATCATCATTCTAATTTAGTTTAGTAATAAAACTATTTCACTCTCTGCCTTCAAGTCACAAATTCGTTGAACTTTAAACTGAACATGTGATTATTCTGAAGGTCATCAGGGAAATAAAATACCACACATTGTCAATCATTTATTACCTACGACAATTACTCGTCCTTCATGACGTACATTGAAAATGAAACGAATTGTCGTAAACATCAACTACTAATATGGACTGAAATATGTTTGCAACCAATAGATAAATTATAATTCTGTTGTTATTTAACAGTTGGCTGTTTAAAAGGACCAAATCCCACAAACATAACCTCATAAAATAAATAGTGGAAAAAGTATTTGCAAGAAGATAATATAAGAACTCTTTCCTAATTTTGTTTAAACGTAGTGGAAATCACCAGAAAAAAGTGTGCTTAGTTTTTCAACGTCCTGCTGTAGTAGAAATATGGTTTTTATAAATATAATTTTTGATGCAATACAGATCTTAGACCGGAAGTAGGATATAAGGGCCGGAAGTAGTTACTTTTTGACAAAAGTAGACAAATTTTCTTCTGATGTGTAAAAAAATAATGAATGATATGAACGAAAAATTCTATTTACACTTTAAATCATAATAAGAGCCAGTTAGAAATATTTTTTATATTTTGAACTGTTTAACAACAAAAACGGAATTAATAGATAGAATATAAAAATTCCTATTTACAAACCAAAAATGGTATAGGGCTCCATCGTAATGCCTTAACAAAGACTACAACAGACATTACTCCAATCTGTCCAAACATATTATTGAAAAGTGTTACTGAAAAAGTTTAAATGTTATATAAACTTTGCAGAAAAAAAGGGTATTTCATTGAACTTATAAAAAATAATTCTCTATCTGGCTTTCGAGACCATATTAGTCTTTATTCTTTTTCTTAAACAAAATTATATTCTATCAGAAACGTGATATTGCCACTCGGTGAAAATCACTTTTAGGAGTGTTTATTATGCCCTTTAAAAAGGACATGCCTACGACGAACCTGTTCAATAGGCATGCAAAGCAGCGAGTAACTGTCTCTATAATAAAAGGCAAAACCCTCACTCAATATCAATATTCCCCAAGTTCCCAATGTTCCATGAAGTTCTATTTTTAACTCACGTAAAGACTAAATTGAAAAATAATACATTCTCAAAATGATTAAACGTAAAAAGCTGTTAAAATGGGGTTACGATCGCTAGAAGAATCAAGTTCCTGGGAAGATTAAACTTCACAAACACATGCTTTATGATTTACAAAGGAAATAAAACTGAGGTGTTTTACAGCGGTGTTCATCAGAACACAGTTTTCATTAATCATTTGCCGCATACGATTTTCTTTGTTTTTTTTTTCTTTTCAGTATAAGTTTATAAAATACCACAATGTATAAAACTTTTATATTTTATTCTATAGGAGGCGGATAACTAAGTGATATTGTATTATGCGTTCATCTGTTTCAGAATATTGAGGGTATTTCTGAATCAATTATAAAATATAATCGGAAAAACAACGAATCTTTTTGAATAACATAAAATTAGCAATGAACACAATAAAGTAAAATTAAATCAGATTTTCCAACCTCGTACAGCGGATCAACAATTCAACTATATGACATTCCTTGCAAGGAACTTTGTCAATCAATCTTAACTATGTAGAAATTGATTTATTAAAAATTTGGAGTTCTATAGCCCAATTCGTTTTTTAGATGTCTTTGCCAACAGATAAACAGGTGAAGACAATTAACCCAGTTCCATGTCTAAAAGACTTCGCTAAAAGCTCAGCCGAGAGTGAAAATGTGTTGCCCATGTACGTTTAAATCTAATCGTTTACGAGCTTAGAGTTGGTCACAGATGATGGCAACCAATAAAACTGATCTGTCAAGTGTCTGAGTTATCCTGTACGAAGGCTGACGTCTCATATCTCATATAGAGATAACGCCAGCTACTTTATATTCAAAGGATACAAACGTACAGAAAAATATTCACCTTCATCGCTTTTACTTGGTATTCTTTTGAGAATATGATACTGACACGTCAATATTATGTCAGCATTGATGCTATTTTTATTAATAAATTAAGACCAGGTAGTTATCAAAAGAAAAATAAATGTTTCTTACTTTTTGTTTCAACACTATGCTTGTTAAGTATTTTAGAGAACCCATTAGTCACATAAAATTATAATATTTGATGAATTCAATAATATGATTTGTAAAGAATCCAGTTTAACTTTTCAGAGCGGAGTAGATTTAATTTAAGTTTCGCTTCACTTTCTTTTGGAATATATAATGACAGGAAGCTGTAAAGTTTGTATGAGATTTTCTGTGGTTTGATTCGAATTATAACCATTTCAAAATAACAATGCGTTTGATATTCGCTTGGATCTAAGATAAAAAGAAAATGCTGTAACTGAATAATAATAACTAATAAATATATAACGTATTGATGCCAAGATCAAGACAATACGTCAAAAAGTATATAGATATAGTAATTAACTTCGTTCTTAATATGTATTTGTTCTACAATTGGTTTTATTTTGTTTCCCGTTTAAGGACGGGTTTAAACGGTTGGTTTTCAAGTTATTGAGGTTTTAATATTTTAAATGGCCGCCATGTGTACAGTATATAAATTTTTTAAGTTAAGCAGGGGGTCGTCACACTGCTTCAATAAACAAACAAAACATATCTCAAGAAATATTTCATCTGTATTCTTAGAATTTTTAATGAAAATTTATTCCTACATAGGCAAAATTGATTTCTCCGATGATGCATGTCCAACCATGAAATTAGGCTGAGCGTCATTTATGCCATCAGTAGGCTATATTTTATATTATATCTGCTGGGATGACGTGAACATTGTTTTTGTTTGATTGCATGTATGTCGGCAAGATATATGGATAATGAAGTGGTTTACACAGATTCTCAATGCAACCTTAGCCAAGCCTGTTAAGCGACACGTAGTGTAGCGTACTATTAACTTCCCAAATTTATATTATTTGGCTATTATTTTTTGAAATGGAGAACTTTGTGCGTAAAAATAGTACATTACTATAGTATGTGTTTTAAAATTTTAGGAATAGTTAAAACAATTATTTTATATAATTAATTAAAACAAAGCAACAAATATAATTTTTTAAACACGAATCAAAGATCCTTAACAAGAAATATGAACTGGATCTGAAATTCATTGTTTATGACAACATTTTGTCTTTAAAGTATTTCGAAATTATTTTTTGTTTTGTTTTTTTGTATATTAGAATGAGGAAGATGCGGATATTTATTTGATAGTGGGAATTTGATTAAACCAATCACATCGCAATTGGTGTTTACGTGTGAATTTGTAACATGTAGAAAATGAATTGCCTGTTACACCAACCACAAACATATGTTCCTCAATTATACACTGAGGCGTTCGACAAACGCAATTATAATCTATCCCTGCGGTTGGATATTACCTTGCGAAAACATGCTAGATCCTTGTATTTTCAGCACTCTGGGAAGGTAATAAACAGTATTTATAACTGTAATGTAATCTCTTTAGAATTAATAAGT
Organism: Homalodisca vitripennis; assembly: GCF_021130785.1. Taxonomy (NCBI): domain Eukaryota; kingdom Metazoa; phylum Arthropoda; class Insecta; order Hemiptera; family Cicadellidae; genus Homalodisca; species Homalodisca vitripennis. The sequence continues at coordinate 75,977,277 of NC_060211.1, forward strand.
TTACAAATTGTTTCAAAGGTACACATTTTTTCCTATTTTAATCGTTTAACCTTTGTATGAACTCATTACATTTTTAGGCTAGGACGATATTTAGAATAGCCCAATCGACCATACTGAAAGCTGAACATTGATTTCCCCTCGGTCAATGATAGTGTTGTGTTATCAAGAGACTAACAAGCTGAACATTCCGGTCACCCTGGCTTTTGGTGTTTCATTTACACGCCACCGTTTGTACAACTGTATATCACATGTAACGATTCAGGGTTATACATTAGCTTATCGTTTATGTATATATACGAAAATAATTTATTAAATTTAGTTTTATATTTACAAAAGCTAGTACATTAAGATATAAGGTGAAACTGATAAATGTAACCGTTATGTATCAAAATAAGGATTTATTTGAAACATGATATATCTTACAGTGAGTAGGACACGTTGCAATGAGGCATGATTCTCGTTTAGAAATTGCCTAACTTTTCGACGTGTATAAAAGTATATTTTTTATGGTTTTTATGACAAACTAAATATTTTAACACATTTCACAACACCAAAGATGCTATTACGATTACATTATTAAAATTTCTAGGTTTATAGGTTATTTAAAATCGCTTATACACACTATATTTACTTACAGTCCTTAATAAAATCTGTCGGTTTGGGCTCTACAACTTCATATTTCATCAAAGAAAAAGGATTAAATGTGTTGCTTGTTTATTAATTTCGTAATTCACTAAATACTTAAATACGATATCAATCTTTAAATATTTTGAGCTCTTGTTGATCTCAAACATAAAGTAATAAATTTAAAACAATATTATTTGCAAACATGCAACAAAATCAGTATTTAGTAAAAACAGCTAAATGCACATTTCTTTATTTATTTCAATTCTTCATTTTATTAACCTAATACGAGTCCCACTTCCTAATGCAAATGGTTAGTAAAAGGATCTCACACATATAATGAGATGTCTGTTACATAAAAGTTTACCTAAAAAGGTTTTTGGATTTTAGATCCCTTATGTATTTTATTTTTATTTTCTCCTAACATGGTTTACACATCAAGGAGAAAATACAGTATGTAATAAAGATACTGTATATAAACTTGTATAATCATACGCCCAATTACCTTTATTTATTTTAATAACGATAGGTTGTTTGTTAAAGATTAAGCTTTTGAGATTGGTAATGTCATTTACAGTGCAAGGGAAGGTTATCAGACTACCATTAGTCAAACTAACTAATGGTCAAAAACCGTTTTCGCGTGACCGCTCATGACATCTTAATGTTACAACCCATTTACTGTGTTACTTCTCTGAAAGGGAAGGGAATTAAAACTTGTATTTAATTAATTAATGTATGTGATGACATAACGCTACGTATACAGTACACATACAATTACAAATACCCAATAAACATTTAGCGACATTACAAGATTTATCATTCCGTCGTGCCTGTATTATCTTTTTTTAATCTGGAAGGCTGAGATATTGACTGATCCCCTAACCTTTATCAAATATTAAGATGAAAAATAAATTTATAGTAAAATAATTTTTTTACCGATTATATTTCTTTACAAACAAACACCATCTGAACAAATGCATCAGAAAATTAAAACTGCAAAATGTTTTGAGGAAACGGTATCGATAAAATCTTTTTAATAATAGCGGATATAAATAATATATTGCAAAATGTGATATCCAGGTCTTAAAAATTATGCAATTTTAACACAAGTCTCATGGCACTCCTGAGAGACTAAACCAAAAACGTAAGATATTGGTATAAAATAATTTATTACATTTTTAACTTTTATTGTTATTTTGAAACTTTGATCGGTCGTTTTACATTTATATTTTAACTAAACTTTTTATTATTTATAACAGCAGATTTGGGCTTGATATATATTATATTTGTTATCCAAGTTCGTTGAATTGAGGCCGGAAGGGGGTCGAAAGAGGTGTATTACTGTGAGAAGAAACTGCAGAGCACAACAAAATCTTATCTATTAAATCAACTTTCCTAATAATTTATAATAGTTATCTAAGGAGAACTACAAGCGATCTCCTATGACTCCAACTGACTGGTCATAAATAATCTTTTTAAATGTGTTATACATGTAATATTATATTTATAGCCCAATTTCACTAAAATACTTTATTAATAAATTGTACCATTACGCAATGTTATTCAATTTCCCATATTACAGATGAAACAATAAAACAATGAAATTAATTATTAATATTATTGATATTCATATTAAAAATTAGTTAATCCTAATTAATGATGTGGTGTAATATCAGCATCAAACAATTTTCAAAAACTAACACTCATACTTAATATTTTTAACAAAATTATGTTTTGCAGTTTTGCAGGACAAAGACTAATACCTAGGTGCGGTAAAACGCCAGAATGACACCTGAGTATTACATGTACACTGCTGGGTAGAGACAATGTTTATAGCGGAGGTTACCTCACATTTCTGGTCTCATCTTGTTCTGTCTCTCATAAGTCTGTCAGTGAAACCTCAAGTTTTACTACTCCTGGTATTTTTAGTACAATTTTACCATCGGAAAGTAAGTAAGCTGTAACTTTCTGTGTACTTTTACATTTCTACTAGTAGGAACTGTAAGATTGGATTTTCCAGTGTTCGTTTTACATTTAGTCTTATGTGATAAGGATACGCTTATTTTAAAGCTAAAGTGTATTCCCCCCAATGGATATATACATACTTCTTAATATACCTACAGTAGGGTTTGTAATCAGCCATTACAAGTTAAATATGCACACACAAAAAACAAAAATATATGGAATGGAATATATAGTTATTTATTTATATTGAAGAAAATTAATTTATAACCACATCGCTTTGCAAGCACTTTTAAATATTGGTTCTCACGGAGGGGTCATTTTACAAAGCATCACTTCTAATGCATTATAAAAAGTTTGAATTCTCACTCTTGACCCTAAACAACAATACATCTCTCAGGGTACCCAGGTCAGTCCTTGCTTGCCATTAACTGTACTGTTCCTGTTGTGAGTAAATAAATCTCTTTACCTATCACGTATCATTAATATACTTACGTTTTTAATTATACTCATTCTCTATATGGAATTCAATGTCCTTTATCTGTACATACTTTTAACAAATCTTTTTCTATTCCAGAACTCAATTTCTAACTATTCTCAATCACACGCATTCTAGTCAAACGGTTAAGGATTTCTATAAACAAACATTTTCCAATTTTTTCTCATCTAATCTACATATCAAGCAATATAAAGTGGATCAGTATGAGTAGATTTAGATTAGTGTAGAAAATTTTGTTTTGAGCTACCAGTACAAACTTATGTGACGTCATATGTACATAGACCATATTCAATATGTGCTATTTTCCCTTCAAATCTCTTCATAGGTGACAAAAATATCTAAATGTATCCTGGAATGTCTAGACTATAACAAGTGTATATTCTCTTAGAAAAAAATTACTTCGTAATAAAATGAACACAATAACACTGGTATTATATTAGCATTTCACAAGTTTTACTGTAAGACTAATGTGGCTATTATTGTAGACTTGAATTCATGATTCATAAAATTTCAGACAAAGGATTTTAAAAGGACGTAACCTTCCGTTTTCTTAAGCAAGGTGACGTCGGAAGATATAAAAGAAGGCTTTTTATTTCCACTCTTAAAAGGAATGGATAAAAGGTTTTATCTCAGCTTACGTAAGATTAATTACCAGATATCAAAATATTTATTAAATTGTTATGTCATCAATTTAATGTCTTCTTTTTTTTCTAAAATGTACCTTACTGCATAAAATATAAGATGTTTGCTCTCATTATAATTCCTTTACAATTCCATTACCAAGATAATATATGTTAGATTAAGATATCTATAGACTATTAATGATTTGAAATGTTTTTCCTTCCTGAAAGCCAGTAATTTTGGCCAGTACCGAATAGTTGTAAATTGTATTATTCTATTCACAATAATGTATTACAGTGTAATGAAGACAACCTAAGCTTCAGAAAAAGCTTCCACAAGTGCAAACTTAAGGAATCCAAGGACAGTTGTAACATATTTCGATGGTAAATTTTCATATTATTAATGTCATACGTGTCGCCGAAATTTTATATTAAAGTTGTCCCACAAAGGTATAGAAAATTTAAGATAAAAATAAGAACAGGAATTACTTTAATATGATAAAAAATATTCAATTTTATTTCTTAATGTATCTTGTTGCCTTATACTTTTGTTATTTATGTCATATATAGTTTTTGATCAAGTTGATTGCTATTGGTAAATGTTACAAATCAAATATTTATTATTTAAACTAAAGTAAATTGTATGTTTAATTATAACTTTGCTTCATTCGAACATACAGTTTACACCTTAATTAATACTTACACTTCTGAACTAGGCTTAGTAGTGTTTTAAAATATTTTGTTATTGTACAGTAAACTACTTCTGAGCAAACTGATTGTAATTTTCTTAGTTTGATTTCCCCAGTTCAGTTTTATTGTTTACAGCTATTGGAAGAATTAAATAATTATCATTGATATAATTTTACTAAGATTTTCAGACATTTAATTCATCTTAAATTGAATATTATTTCAGTACACTAAATTCGCGATCCCTGTACGGTAGACAAGTGTTACATACAAATATTTTACTACCATTATAAAGTACACAAAATTATCATGCATCAACATTTTCCAACTGAATTAAGTTAAAAGTATAGGTGATTCTATGAACGAGCAGACTAAACATTGACCGTTACATACTGAAAGTTAACAAGGATTCTATGGCTCTTTGAAGCGAAACAAATAAGCCATAAATTCCTTTAAACTACCAGTTTAAATGTATATAAAACTGTTTTATAGCACAAAACGTTTATCGTGTTATACTTGTAACATCAAAATAACCCCTTCGTAAATCTGATATATGAAAGTTATTGTTATTATTATTATTTCCCCCAAAACCTTTACTGGAATGGTATTGCTTCCACGAAATTTACGTATCGAATAGTTGTATTATAATTTCATAAAAATTTTGCCATTGCAACTTTTTTACAATGCTATTTGAATAGTTGTCGGGAACTTATTTTAAGTAAATTGTTTCTAAATAAATAATTAACAATATTTCCCGTTAGAAATTTTATATTTTATAACAAATACGCTAATATTATTTATAAATAGGATAACAATTATTGACTACCGCATTCACTTTTAGAGTTTAGTATCTTAAAATTATTATCGAACACATTGTTCCATATTATAGGGTGGTATTATTCAGACCAAAATGAAAAGTAAAAAGTATAATTTTACAGTTTCTGTTACAATTATTAAGATAAATTACTAATTACTTAACTCTATCTATTAGAGTAATTAAGTAGGTAAATAGGCACAACATTTAGAATTTTACAAATATAATTTTATCATCTTAATCTCATGTTTTAAATATCTGGTGATGATTTATACAAGATTTGGCTAATGGGCTTTACTTTTACTGTAATGCATTATTATTTTTATAATAAAAAATATATATTATAAAGCAGTAGATACTGGATTTCTGTCCAATATTTGGGCCTTAAATAAATAAAGCAATTTGTTTGTAGCCAATTTGAATCTTTTCCTTACTATCCGCCTTTATCACACAATGTTTCACTGCTATAAAATACATCCAATCTTACATTATTACTCTTGTAAAATCTTACATTGCATAAGCATCCAGAAATAAGAATATTTAAGTAATTATCTTAAAATTCATGATTGAAAACCATAAAAATTATAAAATTTACAAAAGATTTAACTTCATCTGTATTTACTAGTCCAGCATACAAACCGAATATACAGGCCACCTTCAACTGTCAGATAGGAGGAGCGACTACAAAAAATGGAAATAATTCTTTACGTGCTTAACTATAGAGTTCAATAAACGAAACCTTATGAGACAAATGCGTATTTTTCAATATTAGAAAAATAGTAGATCATTTATTAGTTTTTTAATGGAATTATTTCTTACTAGCTGTTTACACGCGGTTTTCGCAAGCAATCTTTAGAATCGAAGTCTTTATATTCCTCAGTAAAAGCAATTATTATGTAATATGATGGAAGTCCAATAACATTTTTAAAACGTAAGTAGGCATACATCAGTTAGATATTAATATATATATAATATATATATATATATATATATATATATATATATATCAATATATATAATATCAAATATTAAATCAAAGTCGTTTGACAAGTATTTGGTCTTCCGATCATATGTTAGTTTGCTTATTTAAAACGCATATGTGACAGATAACGGCTAATACAAAATAATTGAATCAGAAAAAGTAAGCGCTCTGTGTGTAATGGTAGAACATTCACCCGGCAAATGAGAGATCCGGGTTCGAAGTCCCGGCGGAGCAAGTACTTTTTGTGATGCAATGTTTATTGAAATAAAATAAGGGCTATTTCCATTTATACAATTTAATGTATTAAATGCCGAGATGCCTACTTCGGTTAAGTATTGCCTACTTAAGACCGTGTTAAATTCACATACCTACTATGTCACAGTTTACGTTGCCATATTGCCTCGATCAAAATACTATATATGTTCGGATTATCTAGTTTCTCGGAAATCTGTTTTTGGTCAAAATCTGTTGACATAGTTGAGTTTACCTTGTCCTGATGAAGAAAATACACACATAAGTAGGACTGAAAAGCCTATTAACGACCTAGGGGGAAGTCCTACCTACTTCTTGCGTACTTTCGGTATAAGGGGGAAATTAATATGCAACAATGAACAATAATCGTTTTTAAAGTTCTGCGTTATACCAGTCTTGGTTTTTGGACTGTATCCAGGGAAACAATGCGTCGTTGAGGCATGGTAGTGTTCATTTCTCTGTTTTCCATAAGCCACGTTAAAATGCAATATCACAATGTCAAGGAAGTCCACCAGTTTAAAGTAACATGTGAAAAACATTCATAACTGTACATTAAGGTTGGTTACATAACAGTTGTTTAAATAATATTTAAAATGCACTAGATTATTTTAATCCATCACTGGCGCAATCTGGATTAAAATTTAGTATATTAACTTCATATTTACTATCTGCATTACACTACTAACTGGTCAATCACTGTTTACTTAATATTGAACAACATTTAAATGTAAACAGATATTTCAGCCAATTTATTGACATAAAACTGAAGTTTTGAACAGTTCAATTTGGATTATGAAACGTAAAATCTAAATTTTTCGAAATTTCAAAATATTTAAAGGTAAATTTTCTAATATTTTGCTTCATAAAAACCACCCTTGAACCCAGATTGGTCCAGGCTTTGTTGAGTTATGCGCTTACCAACACATTTTGCGATTAATTTGTATTTATAAGAAGATATATATACGACAGTTATTATTGTAAGTTATTACTATTAAATAAATAAATTGGTAAGAAATATATATATATAATGTATTTCTATATAAATGATTATATATATATATAAAGTTAAAAATAGTTACTCAGATTGTAAGAATGAAAACTAATCATAATTGTTCAGGTTATAACATATATCTATATATATAAAAAATGAATGTTTTGTGTGTTTGTCCTTTATGGAATCGTACATTATTTGACCGTATCATTATGAAAATTTGAATGTATATGTACTTTTCGACCGAGAAGGTTTATATGCTATACTCAATTTTATAAAAACTCACCACAAGGTGGTGCTGCAAAATATAAAAAGTTTTCAAAGCGCCTGCACATTATAAACTGCAATTACGAGACAGTTACGTATATTAATTTGCCAAAGACTATTTGAAGGCACCTAAGTTAGAATATATGTTTGTCTTTATGATAAATATATGGTTGAACTTAAAGCTTGACTGTTAGACCGCTTTATAATAAAAATACATGTACGTGTATAATAGCTTATATAATAAGCATACACAGATTTTCTTGATCGTGACCAACAAGGCAAACTCTACATTGGTGTTAGAAATATAATGCACTTGAACCAGAAGTGCAAATACTTGGCCAAGGCTTACGTAAAGCGTGTGAAGCCGCGGGAAACAGCTAGTAACACATAATTTACACGATATTACAAGATGAACTCTGTTGTTTGTAAATCTAATACAGTGGTAATGAGGAAAAAAGGCTCTGAAAAGAGTAATAAACACTGATACTCAGGAATATTATCCTTTTTTCTTTATAGTACGGTAGCTAATTGCCTCTTCAAAGAGATACACTACTTCTTCTTAATCGGGTGCAATGTTTCATCCTGTAGTACTACCGTGTTAGTGAATGTCTTCTTTACTGGCTCAGCTACTGCTAAAACCCTAAATTATCAAAGGAATTTCTATGGGATCTATGAAAAATTTAATTTCTTGATAAACCACATACACCTTGATTGTTTCATTGTATTATAAGTAAGATAATTTTCTAATTTAAGTCCAAATTACCCGAGAGTGCACACATCTGTAGACTACAAACACAGACACTTTGCAAGACCCTATGGAAGATACAAATCTGCAACCTCGCTGCCCACACTAAATTTGACTCACTCCCCAGTTACATAATCCTTCCTTCTCTGGAAATAGGCAATTTACTCAATTCCCAAACTATCCAAATTTTTGCGTGTTCTTCTTCAATGCAACTAAAAAAAAAACTTAGTGGTTTTATCATTTTAATAGATATAAAAAAAATTGGTCCGTACTATGGTTTTTCATTTTATTTAATATTGAGGAGTGTTTAAACAAATAATAAATTCTATTTTCGTACATATTATTCTCATAATAAAGTTATTTTTTTCGTAAAATATAAGTATATAACTGATCAGAAAATGCAGTTTGAAGGATCATTCACAGTTACTACGTAAGCAGCTTAGTACTCGCCCATCAAAATGATGAACAATGGAAAGTCGCAGTTGATCGACAATTGAGCTCGGGTATTTCGGAACAGCCAAATTAAATTGGTGGATTCCCAAATCAGTCTGGTTGGTGTAATTTCGTTTAAAAGGCAGAGGATGGAGTTTGATGAAGCAATAAACGCTGTACCCTCACACTTGGGCATCAATCAAATATAACCTGCGAATCACTGACCTTTTTGATAGTAAATTGTCCATTAATAATATGGTTTTTCATGCAAATGTTAAAACACTTTTCATTATCAAAAATAAAAATTATTTTGGTAAATAATAAATCATGAGTAACAAAATGTTTAAGAACTGTAAAGTCTATCTACTCAGATTACATGAGAAATCATTATTGCCGTAACCAATGAGGTGGCTCCAAGCACCCTGACCAGAGTAAAAAGAAATGTATCCAAACAACTAAGGCCATATTATTTAAAAGATAGTATTAATTCAGATCCTTATAGACCTTCATTAACTTTTATAATTTTATTATTAATCACTTGTTATTTTTATTATTAACTTGTATTAAAGATATACAACAATAATAACTAAGACATCAAACTAGAACTATATTATAGTAAATCAATAATTGCGAAATAAACTTGGGAATAATATGATGGCTAATTGTATAGCACAGGCCTTTGTCGCTTTAAATTTTATAAACCATGAATGAAATTACTTATTTTAGATATAAAATATCCAATAAGATGAATGGTCCAAAAGTATAATCGGCCAAAATCAGTAAGCGTGCACACTCATAACAATACTTAAAGTATGTAATATGAGTATCAATTGGTATCTCGAGGTAGGTATGTGTAAAAAGAGCTTTATGTGCCATTGAGCTAATTAAGACCTGCCAAGCCTCAAAAGCAACAATATATTATCTCTTATGGAATGAGCACCAAAGTGACAGAGAATCTAGAAAAGATTGTATGTATTGATTTTATTCAAAGTCCCTATTATATTAAGATTAATGTAATAATTCCAACAAACGAAAAGTATTTTAGGAAAATGAAACTCCTAACAACCACTTTTAACATAGCGTACTATAGCTATAGTAGTCTTAACTAAGGGGCACAAAAAGTGACGTCTCATTACTAGACATTGAGAATAATGGTAATCAAAAAATTTAAACACTAGAAACTATAGCTAGAGTAGTCATGGTGCATAACACGTCCGCTACTGAGGGAAATAATAGTATTAAGTAATAACACTCGCGTTATCTAACATTGTGAAAATTATAACATTGATTACTACAGCTATAGTAATATTGGTATGGAATATGTCCACTATCGAGAGGCACAATAGTATTGATACACTCTCATTATCAGACGTTGAAATTCATGGAAACCTAAGTAATAACCTTGTATATTATAGCTATAGTTTTGTAGGTACGTGTACGTGCGCTACTGAGGGACCTATAGTATTGATGTCACTTTTATTATCAGACGTTGAGATGGTTAGTAGAAAAAGTGTAAAAATTGTATTCTATCTACAGCTATAGTAGTGTGGGTATGTAATATATCCGCTAGAGAGGAGCACTATAATACTGATAAAGTTCTCATGATCTAATATTGATTACTCGTGGTAGTTATGCGTCAGAGCTCGAAGGGAACGGACGGTCTGCACTCTTATCAGTTCCTTATCTGAAGTAAACCTAGTGAAACACAGAGCGGTATGTTTTAACAAGCGTGTGTACAGGTTAACTTTTGTTAATGTGACTTGTTGTCTGAGTTACTACTGTTTTTTGTGGTGTTGTAAAGAGTGTTAAGTGCGTTGTTTTTCGAATAATAGTTATTCATGTCGGATAAATGTGGAGTTTTGCGTTAAAAAAAAGTTGTGGCAAATAGTCTGAAAGTACAATGCGTTGATTGCAAAAACAGATTTCATGGAGCTTGTGCAGGGATGTTCAAAGGATGATATTGATTTTATTCAGAATGGAAAATCAAATCTGGAGATGTACACAATGCAGTAGACTTCGTAGAACAAGTATGCAAGTGGAATCCGAGCTGGAGAAGAGTTTCACCAGACATAAGTGACGTCATGAAGCTACTACAAGAGATGAGACAAGAAAACAAAGATCAAACTAAAAAAACTTGAACTTGAACTTGGAAAATCCATCGAACTCTGCCATCAAACTATCTCCGAGTTAAGAAAAACTGTGGATTCACAGTCTGAGGCTTTGAAACAGATATAAAGACTTGTATGAACAAACTTTTGTTCGAACATAAAAGGCTGCAAATTAAAATTGTTGAGCTGGAAGCCCGTCAAGACGAAGCTGAGCAATACTCTAGACTTAATACAATAGAAATCCATGGGGTTCCTGAGAAAGAAAATGAAAAATGTTTTCAGTCTAGTTCAACAAGTCGGAAACAGTCTAAACATACAAGTAAAGGAAGAGATGGTGGATGTCTGTCACAGACTTGGAGGGAAAAGTGGCGAAAGACCCCGAGGCATCGTAGTGAAGTTTACAAGAAAAACAGTCAAGGAAGAGTTTCTACAAAAAAGGAGAGTCAAGAGAAATCTGAATACGTCTGACATTGGTTTTCCCAAGCCAGCAAGTGTCATCTATATAAATGAGAGCCTTACTCCTACAAGACGGCGGATATTCAACGAAGTACGATCGATCAAGAAAGAAAAAGGATTCACGTTTCGTCTGGATACGGAACGGCAAGATCCTGGTCCGACCATCAGAAGGTGACAAAGGTGTGTCAGCAGTGAGCAACTGGAACGACGTGGAGAAGCTGAGGAAGCTGCCGGCAGCAACAGGCTCGCCTCATGCTCCAGGTAACTAACTCCTCACAGACAACAGTACAAACAGTTCATCATGTTCACCTAAATGAATAGATTAAAAGAAACAAGTTTTAAAAATAGCTTGTGTTACTACTATTGATAGTTCAGATTTAATAATAGTACAATCAAAACATCCGTAGTTTAAGGTCTAATTTTGACGATTTTTTAGTGTTTCTTGAAAGTTTGAAATAGAAAGCCTGACATTATTGTACTAACAGAAATTTGGATAAGTGACAGTGAGGTGGGTCAGTACAATTTGCCTACTTTCTTGTTAAATGTTCAATGTAATAATAAGTACCGTGCGGGGGGCGTGGCGGTTTTTGTATCCGACCAATTGAATTGTGTACGTCAGGTTAAAACAACAATGGCGACGGCAGATGTCGTACACCTTCACTTCAAACTTGAACGGGGCATAGCTGTTGATCTTCTAGCAGTTTACAGATTACAGGCGTTCTCAATCAATATGTTTAATGACGAATTTCAAAACACACTAAGCGGTATAAAATCTGCAAATTTCATAGTGAAAGGGGATTTAAATATTAATTTGTTGGATACATCTATTAGAAGTGTAGAGGACTATTTAATTTTAATGGCAAGTCATGGACTCAACTCACTTGTCAATGAACCCACAAGGATAAATAATCATTCAGAAACCTGTATAGACCATGTTTTTTGTAGAAGTAAGTTTGATAGCTCTGTTAAGTACACAGCAGAAGTTTTGAAGATAAATATAACCGATCATTGGATGACAGTTTTGGGTTTAAATATTAAAAATAATTGTACATCACGTATAACAAAAAACTGTTTTGAACATGTTTCAGTAAATTTAAATACACTTAAATTACTTGTAAGCCAAGAAAACTGGTTGGAAATATACAACTGTACTTCAATATCCGATGCATTTGAAATGTTCCTGATTAAAATTCAAAGTTATGTTTCAGTCTCTACGAATTGTGTAAACGTTAGTAATAAGTTTTTAAAACCCTGGATCAATGCAAGTATTGTAAAAGCCGTTAAAGAAAAAAATAATTTGTACAAAAAGTTGCTAAGCGGCCTAATGATGTGAATTTAAGAAATAGGTACAGGATTATTAACAACAGTTTAAAAAACCAAATAAAGCGCACTAAACAATTGCATTATTCACATGTTATAGAGTCAAATAAAAACCAATACAAAAAAACAGTGGAAAAAACTATAAAGGAATTAGTAGGGGATAAAGTTTAAAAAATCAGGTGTAATTCTGGTGAAAAACCACAATGATATTACAACTTCAAACCGAAAGAGGTGTCCAACATTTTGAATAATTTCTTTTGTTCAATTGCAGTAACAGTAGACCTGAGACAAACAATAGAAGCAGAAAAACACCAATCCACTCGTATGAATAGTTGTCACCAAAATATCTTCCATACTGTGGCAATAAAAGACTCGATGTTTTTGTATCCGACCTAATAACAAAGAAATAAGCAATATAATAAAATCTTTAAAAAATAACAAAGCTCCTGGTTTTGATAATATTACACCTGTTATCATTAAGGAAATATCCGAATCAATTACAGACGTGCTAGTTTATTGATAAATCTTAGCTTGTCGACAGGAGAGTTCCCAAAAATTTTAAAACATGCGGTAGTCACTCCACTCTTCAAAAAAAATGACAGATCAGATCCTGGCAACTATCGACCTATTGCGTTACTTTCAATATTTTCTAAAATACTCGAAAAGTTGTTAAGGTGAGGCTAGTGAATTTTCTTACAAAACATAGTTTTTATAGTAAAAAACAGTATGGGTTCCAAAGTAAGTTAAATAACAAGTGCTGCCTTATTGGACTTCATGTCTCAGGTCTACACAGGCATGAATGAAGGAAAAGTGTGCGCTGGACTATTTGTCGACGTCATGAAGGCGTTCGATACAGTGGATCATCGAGTACTTTTAAATAGAATGCATGACGCAGGCATCAGGGGAATTGCTTTGCAATGGTTTTTTGTTCTTATTTGACAGATAGAACCCAAGTAACTAGAGCTAATAAAACTTTCAGTGAAGTAGATAAAACTAAGTATAGGGATACCCCAAGGATCAGTTTTTGTCTGGCCCTCTTTTTTCTAATTTATATTAATAATTTGTGCAATGGTAATTTCAAGGGCAAGATTGTAGCATTTGCGGATGATACTGCTTTATTTTATAAAGCAGACTCACTAGCACAAGTACAACTGAGTATGCAACATGATGTAAATGCTTTAAGATGGGTGGTTTTCTAATAATTTCATGTTAATGAGCCCTAAAACCAAATACTTATTATTTAACTTATGTAGAAAAGTATCCTTTATTTCACCTGTTAAATACCATGTTTTGAGTTGTCATTCTAATAATAATATAGTGTGTAATTGTTCAAACTTAGAACAGGTTGATAGTATTAAGTATCTTGGATTACTGGTAGATTCAAAGTTGAATTGGAAATCTCATATAGCTGAAGTTAAGTCTAAACTAGTGAAGTATGTTAGACTTTTTTATTCTCTTAGAACGGTATGCTATATACAGGATTGCTTAAACAAGTTTATTTTGCCTTTATAAATTCTAAAATTGAATACGGTTTAGAAATTTGGGGAGGAACTTATATTACAACCCTCAAACCAATTGTTACTCTGCAAAAACATTTCATAAGAATAATAAAATTTAAAAATAAAATGGAGTGTTCAGCTCCAATTTTTAGAGATTTAAATGTGTTACCGATAAAAAATCTGTATATCTATAAAGTATTAAAATCATTTTATAATCAAAGCAGCAGTTTTTACAATGCAAATTCACATTATAGTCAGAGAAGAATAAACGTTCAAGTTCCGAGACCCCATCTAACCTTGTTTAAGAAATTCTATCTTTTTTTAGGACCAAAGTTTTTTAATTGTTTACCAGAATATTTAAGAAAATGTAAAATCAAAAATAAGTTTGTTAAAATGCTTCGGCATGTTTTGTTATTGGAAGAAGATGTAGACAGGTTTTACAACACTATAGTATGATCATTACACTTTTAAATTGTAACTTTATATTATAATTTACTTGAACATCTGATCAACATTTCACATATATTTCTGTTTTATGTTACTTTTTTTAGAAGTTAATCTAGTTATAGTTGTTTTAGAGTGTATCATTACGAGGATCTGGTAGGGCAGTCCTTTTTTCGAGTTGCTGTTTCTTTATGTGTACTAGTGTAATTCCCGAACAGGTATTTTGTTACCTCGGGCTTTATTGTTGATTTTAGTTTAAGATCTACTGTATGTAAAATGTACAACTGACAACAATAAAGAAATTTTTCATTCAAAAAGTTAGTATTAACATTGTATACTATAGCTACAGTAGTGTGGGTAGGTAGTATGTTTTCTCCCGAGGGGCACAATAGTACTGATGACACTCTCATAAGGTCTTCTTTCTTGTTAGTTTTATAATAAATTATTAGCCTAATTGTTAGTAAATATTTTTAATAAATTTGTTAAGCACAATTATTAGTAAATTTCATCAATTATTAAGTATGCAGTGCGTAGATTACATTAATAAAGTTAGTATTATCTAACTTCCAATATAAATTAAAATCTACTATAAAAACCATATGAGTTGTTTTATTGATCGGGGAACAAGGTAAAATAAACTATGGAAAATATTAAGACCGATTTAAATTATAACAGCTATAAACACAGGTACACTTTTTGACACATTTTCTTGACTTTAGCGGCAATGCAAACTCAACATTGACGTGTGAAATATGATTTACTCGAACTAGAAATTTTCATACACTTTCAAAGTCTATGAAATCGTGTGCGAAGCCGTTGGCACAGCTAGGTGTAATATATAGCCTAGAAATACAATAGAGAATTCATAAAACTTTCAAAACTGTAGAGACAGAATGGACCCTAAGAAAGGATATTATTTATTTTTATATAGGCTAATGAACTTATTCGATTGGCTCAGAAATAATATATCGTCTTGCTAGATTTATTATATATGCAATTACAACCACATTAATTCTTAACTCCATGTCGTATAAATAATATTTTGGCTGATCAAACAAGCCTTGATATATTTACGATACTAAAAGTATCAATGTCAAAGGAAATTCCAAGAATGAAGTATGACTAGTGCACCTAGCCCGAGGCCATACTCTCCTGTCTACGCTATGAAACACGCAGGGTAATGGGGATGGGCGCCCAAGATAACATTACATTACAAACATTGCTGCGTGTTTTATCACATTCTAAAACTGCTATTCTGCAGGGACGTTTTATTTATTCCCACAATTACCGTAATTTACTCTTCTGTAGATAAATGTTTGCCCTTAAATGATTTCCTTACATCAGTTACTAAGAAACACAGTAGAAAAACCTGCAAAAGAATTATTAGTGAAGTGGGAATAAGGTTCTATCAAATAAATATGGAATGCAGGAGAGAAATCTTGATTAAGCTTCTGCGTGACTTAAAAAATTCTATAAATTACAAAAAAAAACTAAATTTAATAATATTATTAGTTATTTTTTTATAATTCGAATTCCCATTTCTTAAATTTTTTTGCAAACAAAGAGTCTTCTTCAAAACATAGATGTTTTAGCAATACTTCTAAACTCACCCCCTCATCCTTTCACTTCTTCTAACCGACAATTTATTTTCTTTATACTGAATGAAAACTTTTACAACGCACATTGTCTTCAGTTCTATAAAAACACTCTTAAACAACTCTTAAACAACTCATAGACAGTTTTATCATTACTCATTAAATATGTTGCTCAATATAATTTATTCCTTTAAATAATAACATAACCCATATGCTGCAAACTGCTTTAAAGCCTAGATTATAGAACCTATAGGATTAAAGTAAACACATTACACCAACGTACGGTGATACGAAAAAGCCAGACAACAAAACTGTTGCACGTCACATTATCTTTGAAACTTACTGTATAAAACAATAAATTATTATTATAAACTGAGTTAAAGAACAAGCATCACGATACGTCACCTCGCAGCAACCAACCACTGAAAACTGATAAATGCCTATAAATGCTTTTCGTTACGGAAAACTCACAATAGAGAGGAGGCAGGGAAATCTGAATGGACATGATTTTTAGGTTTCTTTTATACTCTTTTTAGTATTTACAAACAACGTCCTGATTTCAACTAACTGTTTACTGGTCACTATTACGTTTTAAAGAAATACGTTTTGCCTTGTATTAATATAAATTTGCCATACGATGACATTTGGGCCAACACTGCTCACCTATTACATTTTTATATCCGTCCTTCTTTTTGTCCTATTTATTCATAACGTGTGATAGTATTTTTTTCTCGCTTATGCATACTGCATTTTATACTGTAAACACGGTTTTGCTTAGTCCTGCTTTAAATAAGCTTACGTACTTTATATTTTGCACCCAACTCCAGTGACAGCCTACAAAGGTATAAAATTACTGTCATAGATGTAAAAATGTCTTATAAGTTTATAGGTTTTTTTGGAAAATAAAATTTAGCGAGACGTATCTTTCTATTTCTATTTTTTTATTGTTTGAAAGTTTTGTTTGATCTAATTAGTGCACTATTAAAAATAAATTTATTTTTATTGTCATATAATTCTAGAATTGTATTGTTGTTCATGTTAGTTAGTAAAGGATTTTATAGTCAATTGAAGTATGTAAGTAAAACATTACAGCTTGTCGGACTACAGTAATAACACCAGTCTTGAAACAGCTATAACAACAGATCAAACATCGGACTTTGAAGGTGTTGTATTGTGCCAACGTCAGACCCATCCTTGAGTACTGTAGCGTGGTGAGGACACCCAACCAATTGGGCCTTGTGAAGCAGATGGAGAACGTCCAAAACAGATTCCTGCGGCTTGTTGGGTGTCGATTGGGATTTCCCTTTAGGCTTGTCCCCTTAACGAAATAAAAGGGCTGCTGGGTCTTCACTCCCTTCAGTGCAGGAGGAACTCTCAGGATGCACTGTTCCTATACGGGGTCATTACAGGACTGGTAGATTGTCCAGCCATCCTTGGCCACATAGGATTACGCTGCTTCACTGGAACTAGGTCTAGGGATTTATTCGAGAGAAGAAGTCTGAGCAGTAATAATTACGAATGCCACAGCACGATGAACAGAGTCCAAATCCTAGGAAATAAAATCGCTCCGCACTTAGACTTTTTTACGGCGACCAGAGGTTCATTCAGAAAGGACCTCAATAATGTTCTATGTAATGAAAACATGCCTCTTTGACCTAACAGAAGTTAAACCACACACACACACACACACACACACACACACACACACACACACACACACACACACACACACACACACACACACACACACACACACACACACACACACACACACACACACACACACACACACACACACACACACACACACACACACTCACTCACTCACTCACTCACTCACTCACTCACTCACTCACTCACTCACTCACTCACTCACTCACTCACTCACCCGTGAATCTGTGACCTGTTACCTTACTATTGTTATATTATTTTAGGATTATTTATTGGGGTTAATGTTAATATTTAAGTTGTTGTTTTATCTAATGTTTACGCTTATATGAAATTATTGTTATGTTATATATATATATATTATATATATATATATATATATATTACAGTTATTGTTTATTATGTTATTTATTTATATATTGTTATATTATTATGTTAATTATTGTTGTTATTCTTATTGTTTCATTATACTCATTTGCTGTTAAATATATTGTATAGTCATTGATTGGTTGAGACAAACATATGAGTTATTGAATATATTATTGGTCTATTATGACCAGTTAATTATATGCTTGAGCATTTTGTCAAAACCGGAGTTGTCTATTGAAGCAGCGATCATTTTTGCGCATAGAGTGTCAGATCAATGTATATTAATATCAATGTATTTATTTTTTTATTGTAAATTGTAGCCTGGTAAGTTTGTATATTTATTATTTGTATGTTTAAGTTATTTAGATTAAGATATTGAAATTGTATAATGGATTTGCCGTTGGAAGTGAAAAATAAAATAAAATAAAAATTGCAAAATTGTATACGGGTCACTAGTAACTTGTTGAAATTATATAGAATGCCAAAATATTTATTTATTTGATTTATTTCGTAGTTAGCTAAGCGTTAACACCGCCTTTCACTCGAGAGGCTGAAAAATATAATTTATGTTAGTCCATCTGTCTGTTTGTAAGCACAATAACTCAACAACGAATTGATATAAAGGCTTGAAAGTTTGCATAAAGTTGTATTTCGACATGATCAGCTCTTAGCTCAATGCTGGCTCATATCACACCACGAAACTTACCTGCAATACCTGAAGACTAGGAAATATGTATACATTGGTCTAATATTTAACCAAAATAGCAACGGGAAAAAAGCAGAATAAAAAAAATTGTAATAACATAACTACGATAAAAATAGATTTATTTGAACACGTGACAATTTGATTCATAGTATTAAAAAAGTTTTTTGTGGAAAATCAGTTTTAAAACTTGATAACAAAATTTGATTTCATCCCACTCTTGCGATATTCTCTCTAGTTAACAGACACTGTTATTTTTTAGCACTGCTATGTATTCTAACATAATGCACAGAAATATGAATTTATTTTATGGCAAAATATTTCAAAACAGATTTGTAAACTTGGAATTTTCATTAAATTTCATTTCTGCATAGATAAAAATGACTTCTATGATGGTGTATGTTTAACCACGGAATTCAGTTTAGCTTAATTGAATCAACAATAAAAATTTTACAATCACTCAGGAGGTTTAAAAAATTTCTCCTTTGTCTGCCGGGAGGATTTAAAAATTAGTTTTATTTACGACTTTCTATATGCTAACTGTCCGCAGATCATTTCGAGAATAAAATGAGCTGTATCTAGATACAGATATAGATTTAAAATTTTGTAAGCAGTCTTACATTGCATAAAACATGAATACAACAAGCTCTGAGAGGAACAGGAGCTTATACCCTGACTGCAGCTATAACACTATATCTGCCGGTATCGCAATAACTGATATGATTAATGGGTAATGAAGTAGCAGGTGTATTAAATGGAGGAAAAAGTACGATATAATGCACTAATTAAATTTGTATGACAATACATAGCAATAAATTTGTCATTTATTATGTATTTTGATGCTAATCATTATGGATATATTTACAAAAGTCTATGTCGTAAATATGTCAATTCTTACATAACACTCTTAATATTTGGTATTGTAGGGTAATGGTCAAAGAATTTCTAGGTTCAGGTTCATACTTTTTTTAGTTATTTGAAGTAGGAAGCAAAGTAAGATTTCTATTTCTCCATGCGGATATCCATATATCCAGAAGTTAAGTACGTGACAGTGTAAGATTTCAGCCATTACACTTAGCGGAAAGGAAATGGAGCTATAACCAACATTCGCTTTATACATTAGATAACTATTGGTTTCATTTTTTCAAACATCACGAAAAATTAAACACTTGAACTGGAAGGTAGAATAAATTGTGGATATAAATATTTCAAAAACTTATTTCTAAATCATCAATGAATAGTGTTTCTTTTTGAGGATACTATCAAGAATATTTATGTTTCTTTTGCGTAATTATTAGCCTCTTCCTAAATTGAAAACGTACATGAAAAATCATGTACACGACGAAATTTAAAATATTGAATTATTAAGATAAGGGATTAATCCAGTACATTTAATTAAATAACGATTATTCAGCAAAAGTCCATGAAAAGTTCATTGTATTTTGAAACTTTTATTTGAATGTTATAAGACACTATAACATTAATTACATATTCTTCCATTGACGTTGTAATTATGCAATGATTATGAATGTTTTTTGTTTAATTCAGATTAAATTAGTATTCTACATGTTATTATTTAATTTTATAGATACAGTGATTGATTTACATAGATGTTTATTTATTCCCTCTTCAGATATTGTAACTTCAACGTAGCTTGTTACACGACACGTGGTGCGGTGTATTTCTAGAATGTGATAAATATGGAACGTACTTTGATTATAATCATTTTTAATAATAACATTTTGACTTTAAAATACCGGATAGGAATACCGTTTGTTTAGGATTTCTTAATGAATATATTTATGAATTACCCAATGTTAAAAGAGTATAGAAAGTTGTATAAAATGAATAAAACCTACTCGTATATAGACACTAATGTAAGGAACGTTTGCATGCATTGCGTGATTCATGTGAACAGTCACAGTACTCATTATAATGAGACATCATAAATAACAGATGTTGTGGGACGCGCGTGGGTTACAGCAGAGGCAGAAACGTGTACGAACCTCACGAGACTCGTAACTTTGCTGACAGATCTCCAGAGAACTATAATTAACTATTATACCCACAGTAACCATATTCCACTTTATATACATTAGAATGAGTCCAACTGACCTTTAAGTTCTGTTTGATTATATATTATCACTACACAAGAAAATAAATTGATGAATTCAGTAAACATCGTTTTAACCCTTTCAGTACAATATATGGTCCAAGTGAAGTTTTCTAATAATCACAGGACAAGAAGCTTATAAATTGCACCTAGTCCTATAAGGACCTTTACGCTGCTTCCGGAGTGACAGGATATTCTGGATGGGTTCAAAGTTCCATACTCCCAACTACACGACGTGTTTATAGTGAATTGTGGAACTAAAGGTGCACACTGAACAGTTCATAGAAACAGACTTTACCTTGTGTGTCAGTTTAACGCACACGGGGCTAAATGCACAAATCCTTGTAAGTGAAATTGATACACTCGTGCTGAATGTGTAGTAACTAAATTTTCATGGGATTTGTATCAAATTTTATTCCAGGCCTGAAGAAAAAATTAATTCTACCACGTAAAATTATCCTTTTTAGCGTATAAAATAAATTGAATACAAAATTCATAACTTACTTTAAGTGCTTACCAATAATTATTTTAAGTTAACACAATGTATGGCATAAATCATTTTACGTAAGGCAATTCCTTATTTGAACACGTGCTCAAAGACTTTATGCTACTAGCAATATTCACTAAGAAATATCGCTTAGATTTTGGGTACTTACCGTCCCGTCAGTAGGTGCGACACCGATTTGAAAGCGCCTGGAATTATATCTGATTACTACTGGCAATAAATCATGTCGCCGAAACGCCATCTCAAGTTAAAGGCGCCATACACCCTTGTACCTGAGCACACCTGCAGCTTTAGAATTAAATGAACTAATCAACCATACACGATAAATGATTTTACTAATAAATACAATGATAAATAATGCAGTAACACCCTCTAGTTAATAGTATATAAGTATGATTAACCAAACTCAATGATTATCTACCTGCGGGAACATCAAATATAAGATTCGTAAGACCTATAAAAATAGCTCATTCAATAATTTTAATTTTAATCGATTTAAATGTAATATTCCTTTATATCTTTGTAGTATTATCACCGCTTATGAACCTAGTATCTTTGATTTGGTAAATTGGAAATACAAAAACCCAGTAATATGTCAAGAATGAATTTGTTTAATACTCACAGATACTCTGCAGGATATCGGACATCTCGAGCAAATATGACATTCTCTGAGTGAGGTCAATGAACTCATATTCTTTTGTTATGTTGAGTATTATAGTGTATTTACAGATGCCTTCACGAGTGTAATAAAACTAGAGTTGGGAATTTATAAACCAACGCGTAATAATTGTGTAAAACAATCATATTTACAAGAAAATATAAATTTTAGCAAGGTTGTTAAGGACGATTTGACAATGCATTACCTCAAGAGTAATTTAATGTAAAGTATTTAATTTTTCATAATAAAACCCCTAACATGGTTTACTATTATAAACTGTTTTTTTTTTTTATTGCAAAGTATAATATAGAAATTGAAAATCGGGAGTGCTGTCGAAATTGCACATATTAAGTTATTGTTTTAGTTAATAATGTAAAAAAAACAACTATATTCAGGCTCATCGAAGTAGCTTAGTATTACATTACGATGTAACAGTGTAAAGTGAAATTTGACAATTATGAAGGTATTTTAATGAAAATAGTTGTTTTCAATATAGAGGTTGTTAGGGTATAGAGATCATGTTTAAGTGTGTGATTCTAAATGGTGTATTGTGCACTTGGTATTTAGTTTAAACCAAATAAACTAAACCAGAGATAAGTTTAGTTCAAATACAAGTAAATTAACAACTACATTATCGTTTTATGCATTGATTCTTCATTAGAGATTTCCAAAGATGAAATTGGATTAGGAGGTAAATTCTTTAAGATTTAGCCGCTAATATACATATGCATGTGAGTCAGTTTTTTCTAAGGATGCACTACATTCAGTAGTCTACTATACAAGTGCATCGCGTACATTACGATTTCTCTTCAACGCCTAAGTTTATTTTGAGTTTCAAAGAGAGAATTTGGAAAAAATTTGATAGACTTTCCATTAATACAAAAATAGTATTTAATTGTTTTTATATTAATTATTTGTTTCTATAATTTTAAGTTCAAACGATAATCGTGTTTTACATCTTTTATAAATTTTACCTAATAAATATTTTTTATAGTTTTTCAAGTTTTTTTACAATATATATTGTGCCTTAGCACTTTTATGAGCTACAAAATTTAAAAAATTATAAACTGGAAGTGCTGGTATGAAATTCTTTCTGCAAAGACTTTTAGAGAACATTGTTATATTACAAAACCGCCATGACAAAATCAAGAGAATACCATCGTGAAAACAGAAACCTAATGGTAGAAGGCTTCCAAAGACAATATTGGAGTATGAAAATGCTATAATACACTATCAGTAATACAATTTAGTGTACCATTTAGTATATATAAAAAAACCTAAAAATCTAATATTTTTTTAAAGATACTAAAATTTCGAAATTTTGCTAACAGCTTACTTATACGTCCCTGTTGCTCTTTCAGATGACTTTACACACTACCACAGTATATTTTAATATTAGTTTTTTTCTCAGTCTAACACCTTTACTGGTCGGCTTTGGAATTATTTTTTTACAGATGAGGTATCCAGTGTCCTTATTCTGTGCAGAGATATTGTTTGTGGTTGCCCATAGGTGTATGTTCAAGTTTTTATTGACAAGCAACTCCAATAGAATTAATTTACCGGTAAATATTTATTAAATTCTTAACTTTATGGTATAAGAATTGAGGTAAAGAAATACAATCGAATCCTGAAAATATTTTGTAATCGATAACTGAGGCATACCTCCGCTAATTCACATTATCCTTTTAATTAATCTTTCGTCAATAACAAACTTTAACAAAAAACCCGCAGTTCTAGAATCTAGTTCTGTTACATTCATGAGGTGAGGATACACTGCAGCACTAATTTCGGTTTATGGTATATTAAAAAGTTTGACGCAGACTTTACGGACCTGTTTATATCTGTCAATAACATTGCCATTACTAGTTTTATTGTGTTCTGGTTTATGGTTGTGAGTGGTGACATCATACTATATTACCTTTAGTATGACAAACTCTCTACTGCAGTATAGTTGTAATACAGAGTATCCATAAATAACTGTATCCGACTTTACCATTTGATCCGTTAGGTTAAGTAAGAAGTCTAATATACGATCATCTCTCTTGGTTAACGACTTTCTGTATTTGTTTTATTAAGGAAAAGATTATATTTTCCAATTAATAAAATGGATAAAATTCAAAGTTTTGTGAATGATTATTTTAATTATTTCTTGTTTTTAATTTTATTTCAGAAATATATCATATTAGGTATCGAAAAGCAACAATATAAGTGTCAAATTGTAACTATCCTAAAACTGAATATTTTTATAAGAGACTGTAAGAATATTAAAATTCGAGTTACTATTTAATGTAAATTTTTTAATTAGACTTGTTTCATTTTCCCAAATAATCACCAATAGTAAAGATGTTAATGAACCCCATCCTACACTTTAATGATACTTATCAATTGTTTAATATATTATGTATAATATATATTATATATTATACATATGTGTGTGTGCGCTCGCTTTTGTGCGCGCATGTATATTGCTTAACTGTCAATAAATAATTACCGAATGGTAAATTTATACTGAGCATTATCACACACATTAAATACACTCATTGATATATTAATGTTGCGTAAATACTGGTAAATAATAACTGATTGGTAAAGCTTTAATGGAGCACCATCCCACACTTGAAATACACTAACTGATATATTAATGATGCTTAACTACTGATAAATAATAACCGAATTGTAATGGTTTACTGAGCGCAACCCCACGTTGGAAACACACTAACCGACATATTAATGTTGCCTAACTGCTGATACATAATCACCGAATGGTAAACGTTTAATTGAACACCGTCCCACACTTTAAATATAATAATCAATATATTAGTCTTCCTTAAACCCCATGATTGTGCCTATAAATGCCCTTTATAAATTTTCATTAGGCTATCTTTTGTAGTTATAAAGATAATGTACCTTAGTCAAAACAAATAATTTATAACATAAAACATTATTTAAAAACTCATTGTAATGGAATCATGCAGTAATTAGGAATTAAACTTGCTGCAATCCATTCCTCCTCTCTGCTCCATAATCATCATCTGTTCTCTTTTCATGCTGGGTGGGCGTTTCGCATAACATTCGCCATAACACATCGGCATAAACCATAAATGACTTGTTTAGAATGATGCATGCATGTATCAGGGAAATGGAGGTCACTTAGAAAACCTGCCCTATGTCATCATAAATATTTCATTTTAACAGTAATTTGAGTATTTTTATAAAATAAAGTACTTGTCAAATAGCAAAAGCCTGTATATCAAAATAACAAAACAAGAATAAAAAAGTATAAGTATTATAAAATAAACGCTAATCCGGCAGAAGTAGTTTCTATAAGTATTTCCTAATTTAAATGCCATATTTAAAGATAATGAACAAATGTTTAAGTGTTAACTAAGTAATTGTATTAAGGATTATAAATAAGGCAAAGGTTCCCAATATAAAAAATTTGCCACCAAAGGTATACAACAAAACTGCGCACTTAAATGAAGATACATATTCCAGGATGAAGTAGCGATGGACAGAGGCAGCGTTACAATTAAACTAAACACTCTTCCCAAATATTGTTCTTTAACTATTATTCCCTATTATTATACTGGCATTACTATGTTTTACACTAGGTTAGACTAAAGCTTGAATGTAAGGCACCTAATACAGAGTTTAAGTACCCAGTATACTTTAAATTGAGGATTCGATTAAAATAGAATATTATGCTGGCACGTTTAGAATTTTGGTTTGTGAATTTAAGTTAGTTAACTATCTCTGTTTTTAAAACTAGTTGTTCCTAATATATTTTGTTAGTCTATTTATAGCTGTTGCATTGCAAGCAATATATTTATAATAATGTAGTAAAAAAACCTAGAATATAACACGTTATGAAACCTCAAAACCAAACAAAATATATTTAAATAATTTAATTAATATTATCTAAGAGTTTTATATTTTGATTATAGTAAACAGAGAGCACTTATATTTTAATATTAGAATATAGAGAACACTAAAGTTTTGAACCATTAAATGGTAATATCCGAGTTTAATGGAACAAATGTCATGAAATATTTACTAGAAGCTTGTTAAACCTCACTTTATAAACACAGCACATGTGTCAATATGTACTTTACTTTTTATGAACTAACGAACTGCTGTCAGAACTAATTATCTTTCTACTCCTTTTGATATCATTAACTTCATAACCTAAACGTAAACAAATAACACGTGAAATATCAAGTACTAGTTTTAATTTAAACGATTCGTTATTGTTTTTAAGGAGAAGAGGTTATGAATGGCCCAATAATGTGATATGTTATTTGGGTCAAGATCAAAATATTGACAATATACAAAATTAAATTTGCCTATCAGAGGATTTGCGATCCAATGCCAACTTTATAGCTTTATATTTTACCTTTTAATCCATAACCATAAATTAAAAAAAATTTTAATGTTCTCTTAGGTATAGTGATTCCTATAAAGTCAATGTATCATAAGTGATGCATGTAATATAATATTGTATCCTTCCTTCCTTTCGGATACAAAATGTTTCTTTACATTACATCACTAATGGCTTCTTTTCGTGCAATTAGTGGCTTCTACTTCCTCACACAGTAGTAACAGTTGGTGAATGCTATTTCATTCCAGAGCCATTACAACAATGCTATTGTTGATAAGGTTTCACCTGACAATGTTTACAAGTGAATGGATGATACTAAAAACACTCAATTAAGTGATATTTAGACACAAGTTGTTGAATAAACAGCTCATATTCTCAGTAAGCTATAGATTTTAAGTTCTCTTACATTCATTACTTACATTTTGACTAAATTTAAAACGTCTGAGGACAATTAGAGTAAACAAAGGTAATGTTCTCAAACGATTTTCGTTACTGAGACACCTGTCTTCATTTGGATATTACATGGCATTGTCATAATTTATTGGATAGAATATAATTGTTAGTTAAAAGATATATGACATATTATATATATATATATTTATGTAATAATATATGGTGGTGGTTCGGAAGTCACCTTTAAGCCGTTGGTCCCCAGGTTAAGTGTTAAAGAGGACTTCTTAGCCCTAAATTCGCCTGGTAAATAAGACATTCTTTATTTTACTTTTTTACTTCAATATAATGAAAAATATATCTAGTTTATAGTATAATTATTACCTAACATAGTGTTTGCAACTTTAAGCTACTAAGCATTACTAATGTGCTTATATTTTATAATTGTTTTATAAGTTTAAAAATCATAGGAGATCTAGATAAAAAATAATTTTTCAGCTATTAAATTGTAGATATATTTTAATGGACATTCATACTCATGAATGGGTCAAGGCAACCTTTAATACAAAGAAAAAATATTCTTAAATTATCATTAATGAATATTCTACAAATATTTTTTAAATATTCTATTCATACTTTCATAGCTGATATACATAAAATGTATTTTCTTTCAAATGCTTTGGAAACTATGACTTGATTTTCAATCTTTCAGTATTAAATAAACTACTTACATTTGGTGGATAATTAATATTTTCATATATACGAACATAATACTGTGTGTGTGTTTGTGTATAATTAATGTGGTAATTAAACAGATTTTCGTAATATGGTGAAACTTAATCCTTAATAATTGTATTCGTAACAAATAAAATATTAAATTTTATTTTTTATTAAAAATAATTGGTTTCATGAAATTATCATGTAGAGGATTTAAGATAGCCTACTGTTATACTGTTATTATAATTATCACAAAAAGTTTTAATTTTTTAAGTACTTTGTAATTTAAAGACGTCATAATTTTTACCGATGTGATTCTTTTGATTTAAAGATTACCACTTAAATATATGATTTAGGATTCATTTAAAAGTTCGTATAAAAGTGTAATAGATTGAATGACTGAATTACACTTCAATAGAATTAACATAAACAACGTACTTGATAATGTATTTTTATCTTTGATAAGGTTTTATTTATGAACGTAATATACCTATAATTGTAAAAAATTTCTTTTTTACTACGTTTCTTACAGTTAATTGTAATAAAATAGTTAAAATTCAATGCAAATAGCCTGAAAACGTCACTACTCGACAAATCTTATGATTATTATGGTTTTTAAACTCCTTTTTATTATAACAATCTATGTTTATTGATTGCAATAAAATATTATTACAAGTTTTCCAAATAATAACTTAATTTACATAACGGTTTGGCTATAAAATCAAAAGACGTGCTTTTCTCAATCCACTTATATAAACTGATTGATCTATATTTTTTCATACATATTTTATTTTCAAAACTAAGTTTAAAAATTATAAATGGATATTTCTGTTAATTAATTACTGGTATTTATATCAGGAAAAAGTATCAACATACATTGCAAGCATTTTTTCATTAAAGTGGCAGTATAATAAGAGAAAAAGTTTGATGCCTGAAAAAACGACGTTTAGAAATTAATAGAATAACACTAGATTCTTATAAAAATATTCCTATTTATAAATAAAAAGACAAGATACCAATCTTTTTAGCCTTTATAAGGTTCATTGGAATCAGTTTCAAGTACATTAGAGGTAACAGCGTGGAATCTGAGATGAGAAACTAAATTAAGGGATTTGCATCTGAGAGCAGGTGGAGGAACAATGCCACATCTTGTTGCACATTATCAACCCAATGGCAGATCTTTTAAAGCAACTTTTGTACAAAATCATATAATTATGGTTTTTAAACTGTTTTTAAGTGTAGATTTTATAATGCTTATTATGGAAATTAGTTCTATCAAAGTAATTTTATAAATAAATTAATCCTGTAAAATCTTTTCTAATCAAATAAGAACTTAACACTTGGCAACATGTTAACCTTCTTTGAGTATACCAATAATACCTTAGACAGGAAGTAAATATGGGTTAAAATTAGTTTTAACCATTATAGTATTTGCGTAGTTGCTCTGATCAAGACAATATACCCTGACACAGCAGTGTAAAGTCTTTTTCGATCACAAATCAAATATTTCCATTTATAGTAATCTACTTCCGGTCTAATCTATTTCATGCGCTTTAGCAGCATTTGCCTTATGTTCCGATTAAAAAATATACACATACTAGCACATTCCCTCGGCTTCGCCCGAAATTTCAATGCAACATTCCGTTTATTGGTTTGAATATTGAATAGCTCCTACGATTTCAGTAACACTTGAACAATTTTATATCAATTTAGATTAATTCAAAGTTCATAGATTTCTTAGTTAAAGTACATAGTTAAAGTACAATATTATTAGGGTCTTATGATATTTTGGAAATGGAATTAGCCATTTTTAAGTGTTCATAGTTAAGAGAGTGAGATTAACAAAATTGTGAGTAATTCTTATTTCAGGTTTTACACTTTTAGTTTATATTAATTATATTTTCAACTCAAAATTGGAGCTTGCTGTTTTGCCCCGATAAACAATATAAACAGACTTATATAATTTTGTAATGAGTTTGGATTAAAAACAGTATAGTTTTCTAAATTTTATGCATATCGGTATTGTTAATTGTAACATTAAATTGAGTGACATAAACAAAGATTTTTAAAAATTATTCTTAAAACTAGACTGATTAAAAATTTGGTTTTTAAAATCATTGTTTAACATTAGAATTAAACCTAAAGTTTTAAAGATAACTAAGTTTCATAGCTAAAACCATTTTATGACAGTCAATTTAATTTTCAGGTTAAAATAACAATTTTCTTGAAGAACTTTTTTCCTCTGCTTGAAAAATATAATTTTTAAAATAAAAGTTGAGCTGTAAAAATAACAAACTGGATACCATTGTTTAAAAAAATGGAAAATGGCTACCTATAAATATCAATACTAGTGTAGCCATTTATGCTTCTTTAGGTTTTTCTAGATCATTTACATCTGAGAAATTAGTTTTTACTTTTATCGCGTATAAAAATATAGCTACAGTACTTAAAAATGTTATGTTAACAGTTTATAAATTTGTGTCTTTAGGCTAGGTAAAAAATTAATTTCAAAAGAACTAATTATAAAGTATATGTATTAAATTAGCGTAGTTAAAGTAGGAGATAGGTTAATTAAACTTCTGACCAAAGAGTTCTTTGCGATTAGTTTGAATCTGCTTACGTGAAACCGTCTGACAATGTAGAATTTCATATATTAAATAATTTTAACTTGTTTAAGCGAGTTACAATACACATTTAAGAACCTCTACAAAGAATGACAATTACAGCTTTTAAGATGATAAGTTTGTTAAGCTTCAAGACTTACAACACGTGTCAGTCTAGAAAGCGAGACTTAGTTTTAATTTCATTCTCTCCTGACAGTAAATACATTTTAAATTTTATTTTGCAGGCAGTCATATAAGTCAAAAGTGGCGTGGCGTTGTGTAAATGCATTCTTCCTTATGTCCATGTTTAGAAAAATAGCGTTAGTAATCCACAGTGAATACGAGTTGTGATAGAAAAATAATAAGATTTTTTTTCTATTTTTATTTATTTTTAAACTTTGATTTTTATCACCTTAAAATTAGATTCTCTGGGAAGCTATACAGCCGATGAGTTCTTTCCCTCTCCATAGAGGTGCTGGAAGGCTTCAATTGCTATCGCCTATAGTTCATTTGTTACGTGTTGTTGGGTGTTTTCAAATATTAACATGAGGACACTGTTTGAAGTGTATTTTTTATCTTGGAAACTAGAATAAAGTCACAGGGACTGAGATCTGATGAGGCCGGAGAATCACAGGATAACTTTTATTTGTCAATATCTGGTTTATATATGAGATTGCGTGAGACAGGGCCACTCTCATGATTGAGCATCCAACGGTGTGCAATGTTCGATCTGACGTGAAGTACCTTTTTGCTGGGCCGTTCAATGAATTCTTTATAAAAGACTTAAAAGGTCGTCCTGGAGACACATTTTCTCTTTAGATAATTCCGCTGCTTTAAGAAAAACAGATAAGCATTGTCTTGATTTTTTATTTTCTCATGAGAGCTTTTCTTTGTCAAAGAGATTGGTGAATGTGCCATTCTGCACTTTATCATGTTGTGTAGAGATCATAGACAAAAACCAATGATTCTTCAACCGTGATGACTGAAAAACTGTGGATAATTTTCATAACTGTCCAAAACATCAAGGTACACATTCTAGAGATTGTCTTTTTGTTCAATTGTCAGTTTCTTTTACATCTTAGCACACACGCTTCTCATATCTAAGTCTGATGAAGTGTGAAATGATTGTCTTAATGTAAGTCAACGGTCTGACCTCACTAGAGTCCTCACTCGTTAGATGTTCTCGTCAGTTTCCGAAATTGAAGGCCTCCCACAACGAGCTTCATCTTCAACTAAGTCTAAAAATACCTTATGCTACAAATAAACCTATACACTTGTTAATGAATGTTCCATACAAACGTTTTGTAACTTTCAAACATTATAGCTCCATATTTACCCAGCCTAACACAAAATTTAATAGCACATCGTTACTATCTAAACTATGCCTTTTTTAAACACACCACACTAGAAAAACTTAATTTGTCACGTTCTAACGAGTCACGTAGTCACTGGACAAGGATGAAACTTGTACTGAGTCTTTGGGAGAGACCAAAGTACAAGTTGTGAAAAGGAGAAGGTCGCAGTGTTGCCGGATCGCTCTCAGTGATTCCAGTCTCATTACTTTTATTCCAAACCTCGTATATTATTTTTGGGAAGTTACGGACACCCTAATAAATCATCTAGTGTTCATCATACTTGATACTAATTATTAATGCTTGTATTTCATACGAAATAAAATGTTTAATAAAACATATATTTTATACAGAATAATAAGCTGTATAAAATAATAATAAATAATAATAAATGTTTTATTATTGGAACGACCTTTAAATTTCCTTTGAGGCTACTTACACTATTCAAAATACTAATAACAATTTTGAGTTCATGCAGTGTATGGAGGCAGTCATGAACAGTAATACTGAAATAAAGAAAAGAATAAATGTATTTGGCTTAAAAATTATCAGTCAATATTAATATTAAGAGATATGATTTAAGGAGATCTATTAAGTGCTAAAGATTTTAAGAAATCGAATAACGTTGTATTTGAAAGCGACATATAACCTATAGGTATAATATCAAATATATGTTTATGATTGTTTTGAGAAAGGTAATCTCAATTAAAAATTATAAATCCATTAATAATATTCTCCAGTTAAGGTACTGTATTCAAAGAATTTTTTACGATCTAATGCGTGGCGTTCATTTTATGCTTTTTTAGTGTGGTATTGTTAATTATACATTTAATTTGTTTAGCTTACTCGTGATTACTTTGTAAGGCGTCCATACACGTTGCAATACTTACAATGTTAAATGATTCCGTTTGTAGAACCTTCAAAGTTTATTCCTATTGTATAATTATTTATGATATCAAATATGATAGGTTCGTCTAAAATTAATGTAACACAAAAGATTATACTCTTAGAGCGGTAATACGGAGAAACCAATAGGTTATAGAACCACAAAGGCAAACACATGGACGCAAGTTGGCAGTTATCCAAAGAACTCGATATCAACTTAGAAGTTCTGTCGGTCAAGTTATATAGAGCAAGGATATTTTCTTTAAATGTGTAAGATGCCAAAAAATCTTGAAATGTGAAACTGTGAGTGATAAATGAGCTAACCAATTAAAATTATAATTTACAAAATATAAATTATTCGTAAAATAAGAACATATCATTCCTTATACTGAGAGATATACGGAATTAAGCAATGCCCGTATGTAAATCTAAATTATACATATTTGGTGATACCATTCCTAAGAACCAGATCTTGCCACGGGATTCCAAAATAAAAGTTCTTCCAGAGGTAACATCGTGCTCTTTGTAGTGGATGAACCAACCAGGTGGTTTATTGGCCGTAAAGGTTGAAATATCAGATAGTATAAACTTAAATGAAAGTACCAGGCAAACTCTTGTTCTTACTATATGTTTTAAAATGAAAGAATCTTTGAATTTCCTGACCACTTTTACAATTTAATCTTAAGAAAATGTACATGTGGTATTCAGAATTAAATGTTTTCAAAATTGATATTTAGTTGAAAGTAAATAGTAAATGTAAAGTAATATTTGATGTTAGATATGAATATTTAATAAACGTAAGGTTTGTGGTTTCTGAGTTGTACGATCTGTCTGTAAATGTTATAATTACTCTTTTACATTTAACGTAAAAATAACGATAGTATCTAAGTGTTAATATCAAATGTGGGTCTTACCGTGTACCATATATCAGATAAAGCTGCAGCGACAGTATACCATAAATGAGATAAATCCACAGCAACTATGTTCAATGCATCAGATTTGGACAAACCTACCAGGCACCTTACATAAAAACTAAATAAATCCGCAGACACCGTGTTCCATATATCAGATGAAACTACAGCCTCGTGTCACAAAAGTACATGAGATAAAGTCACAACCACCGTACATCATTCGTGAGATGAAGCTACAGCTAATGTATACCATATATCAGAACATGTTGCAAACACTGTGTATAATACGAGGTTAGATATAGTCACAGCAACCATGTACCGTATATGAGATGTAACTGGTCACCGCATACCATACTTCTGATAAATTTGTCGCCTCTTCATACCATGATTTAAATTAGAAACTATGCAAATGTGAGAAGCGGTCTTTTTCACATGAATACTCATACTAACCCAGCACTGGACATTAAATCTTCCTCATCACGTTAACGTTCTTAAGTCTTTTTATTAAAATCTTAGGTCAACGAATTTTATTATGGTGTAGATAAAAAAAATCCTGGTGCAAAGATTATACAAAACTGTATAGCTAATTTAACTGTATGGATTTTTTCCTACAATTCGAATCTTTTTATACATAGAACTTGTATACATTACGGCTACCTGAAACACAAAATTAATGTAAAGGAAACTAATGCATACGTTATCATAGGCACTATAACACTAATATATAGCACTATAACAATTGCCATCCTGTTCATATTAAAATGGTCATACCAAAAAGCCTATCTATCCGAGCCAAATAGTTATTTTCAAACAACTTGGGTTATCATAATTATAAAAAAAACTTGTCTAAAAGATTTACCGCTAGGAAATGTCCTGCAAAAATTATTAAAATAAAACTCAAAATGATAAAAATATAAACAACGACGACACCAAGAAAAAAATAGGTTTGCAATTCTTGCGAAGACAAACGTTGTACTACATGAAAAATTCTAAATCTTTCAAAACTGTCACATATAGCGCAACTAATAAAATATACGACATTTAAAATAACTTTACCTGTAAATCTAGGAATGTAATTTATCAGTTTCCTTACAAATTTTGTCCCAAGGATCATTGGTTTAATTATAAAACCCATACATATTAAGATTAATAACCATTAGCTTCGTCCAACAGGCAAGATGAAAAATCGGTTTAAACGAATTTTTTCTTTACACTCATTCTAAATTTCAATGTATAAACACATTTTGGAAAACTACGAATATTTTTGAAGCTTAATAGTAGTTTTAGTTATTAATTGAATAGAACATCTTTTAATAGTTTGTATTATAATAGTTAAGGTAACTTGAAGATAATTTTTATAGTGTACCAAAATTAACATATAGTATATAAAATTATAGTATACATTTTTTACTTAAATATTTAATGAATATTAGGATAATTCATCCGATACAAAAAAAATTATTTATTATCTTTTTATTCATGTTTCGTACATATTATTTGTTTTATTCTCCTGGTGAAAACTATATTAAAAGATTGCGAAGATGTCTTTTTTCCTTATATATCGACGTAGATCACTTGCCAGTCAAATAAGTTTATCTGTCGTAGTGCCCGATTTCTGGACAGGGCATTCGGTCGTAAACAAATGCGTAGAATACTTCTTAGTGAGTTATGAGTTTTTCGTTGCTATGGATACTTACATTTTTAGAATGTCCTTGTAAAAATTAAATTAATTCAAAACATATTATACATATAATACAATACGTAGTACATTCTATTTTAAAATTAATGTACATCTTTCACTAGAACCAGTATACTGTTTATAATACGCATTTCGTAATGTGTTCTTCCACGAAACTCACAAAAATATTCTGCACAACGCAAGCAAATACTCCATTGTCAGAACGGAATGCAGACAAATGGAATATGTCATAGTTGAAGTGTGTTCTTTGTCGTGTTTTCATTATGTCTCACCTCTTCAGAGTGAGTTGTAATTTTTAATCGCTGCCTTCTTAGTTACAACAATAATATTGGACTATGCCAATGACAGTTATTTAATTTGTATACATTTCATATTATATTAAGGTAAATCAATTCCCTTCTAACATGTAGCGTTATAGGGGTATAAAGTCAATTAACATGAATTTATAATCAAATACAGTTCTTAATATTAAATTTTAAAAACATTTCAAACCTACCAACAGTTGGGTATTCTTTTAGATTTTCCAATAATATACTATATAATTTGTAGGAAAGTATCATATGTTCCACTAAAGAATGTCAGACATTTGACAGTACTAAAAATTGCACTGTTTTACTATTGATGATGAAACAAAATTACTTTTCACTAGCCTCAACTTTACGTTTGTTCCCTTACAAACTAGTATTGTTTATCTATGTATAATTGACGATTATGATAACTATTAAATTTAATAAGACAAAACACCTGCACGAAATATTAGGCTACCCTTTTCCGCATGAAAATTATAATTTTATAATATTAAAGAAGAATTATAAGAAAAAAGACTGTATAATACAAGTTCTTTATCATGAATATAATGTTCACGAGTAATCACTACTATGTTAAAATTTAATATTGCCGATGTTCATATCCATGATTATTGTATTGTTTATTCGTAGATTGTAAAATCTGTGCATATCTCGATAACAAACTGACCCATGGACTTGACAATATGAATGAAGCTTCATTTATTTGTCAGGAACATTGAGTTTGATGATAGTGCTTGTCACTAAATGGGATATGGCTCAATTTTAGCGAATATTTTTACATAATTCTTATTAGTAACTATAATAGAAACGAGCAAATATCTGAATAAATTGATTTGTAAACAAACTATGTAAAATCATGTGAGAATTGTACAAGTGGCACTTTTATTTATAAAGTAAAAAAAAGAAACACAGACTGTAATCGATGTTAAAATTTAGTCATATCTTTTTTACTTCAGTGCACTTTTAGGTTTTAGTATCTTCGCTAGCTTACCGGGACCTATAAATGAAAACTTCTATAAAATCTAACTTAGTGCGCAACAATGTGAATGTATTTTGTAGCAAGGTATTTAGAAAACGATTTCATCTTTACCCCTTGAATCTTGCATGAAATTTCTCTTCTACATAGACATTAATGAATCCTATGCTAGTGCATGTCTAACAATGGAATTAGGATGTCTAAAATTTGTTTCCTGTATGATTTAAGTCTTTTAATCTGTTGCCATGTAGAGAGTGAAGTGAGCAATAGAGATTTGAAATTTTGCACGCAACCCTTTTTGAGACTTTTAAGTGTAGTTTACTCAAAAACATGAAACAAGTAAAAATACTACAACAAAACTTTGCAATTGAAAGCTATATTTGACTGAGCTACTTGTACATATGAATCACGTACAATTTTTAGTAATAACAAGTAACTTCCGCAAAACTGTATTGCTTTTTTTCAGTAATTGTATTTGTAATTGAAAGTAGTTTATGAAATTATTTTCAACATAGTGAAACAATATCTTCTGTAATCACAGATTTTTTAAGTTTAAATAAATTAATAAAACTTAAATTGCAATATTTTTATTGACACTGAACTATTAATAAGTTCTTTATATTCCGATACTGATTTTTTCTAAAGACAAAAAAAAACTCGAACTTATCACAATATTTATATGATTGTTTTTTATTTATATCAATGGTTTTATTGATAGAAAATTACCATTAATGCTACCGGATCTTGACCGACCAATGACTTCACTGTGACTGCCGTGTTTGACTAATGAAAGCTCCAGGTCCTGCTTGAGTTTGGAGTACAGTGGCAGATTATCTGTACGTTTGTTGGTGGTTGTACAGTACATAAATAAGATATATATTAAAACTGTTGCATTAAAGGGAATAATGAGGATATCTCTACATGACTGCATTGTTGGTTAGCAGACTATACTCTCGTAGAACTTTATTTGATCACTGATCAATTTAATGTAAACTATGGTTAAATGTAGTTTTGATAAACGCACTAAGACCCAAAAAGGGAATGCAATTTTGTAACATGACTTTGTACATATATTTTAGGAACTCTAGAAGTTATGATTTTTAAAAGTTGTTTAATACTCTCGTACAACCCAATTTCCAATAATTTCAATAAATTTATTGGGCACCCTGTATAAATATGCTGTTCTTGACATATTTTTTAGTACTATTAATTATTCATTAGATGAAAGGAACAACATTTCTGCATCAAAGCTTCTGATTCAAAGACGAGATTAACTTTGTTTCTAAAAGTCTTGATATTAATTAATGTTGGTCTTTTGTCGGATGTTTACCAAAGTTGGAGTTTCGAAACCAAAGTTCGCAAAACAAGGTAATACTTTTTGACATTACTGGAT
The DNA here is from genome assembly GCF_021130785.1 of Homalodisca vitripennis. Taxonomy (NCBI): domain Eukaryota; kingdom Metazoa; phylum Arthropoda; class Insecta; order Hemiptera; family Cicadellidae; genus Homalodisca; species Homalodisca vitripennis. The sequence goes on from NC_060211.1 coordinate 76,015,202, forward strand.
GAGAAAAAAAATGTTTTCAGTCTTCATTATAGCCTTATGTAGTTACGGAAGTGCAGATTTAGTCTGCTGTATAATATATCAAACGAGAAAGCTAGCTGTTCTTTCAGGTTTACGTTAGTTAATCCTAACAAGAGGAGTCACGTTAATGTATGTGTATATCTTGTTGAGGTCATATTTAAACTAATCAACTCCATGAAAGGGATATTTATTACTTTTGTTTTTAAAGTTACTAATCCAGCTATAATAAAGTATGAAAAATAACTCAGTGTTTCTTCCCGGCATGAAACTGTTATGATTGTCCCGTTAAAAATAAAATGTCGTTGTGATATGTATTTAACCGTAACAAATTAAACTTTTTTGCTAAAATAATTATGTTAGTGTAGTATCTCGTGAAACCTCATAAATATTGTAATAGAGGAATGCATATACAATAAGTAGACTAACAAAAGTAGACTATTGCTCTCATTTCCAAACATTTAATATAAATTGAGATTAAAGTATCTTGTATCAACTCTAAAATTCTCTTAAACCATTCAATCGTAGGGCACTCATTTCAGACTTTGATACTAGATTTGAGTAAATTAAAATAGTTACAAAACGCCGACTTTTGATTTATTATAACCTTTGAAACCTACGTTTTTAAACGTATCTTCTTATTTAGGGTCTTAGTTTTAAAGTAATATAACCACATTGAAAATGGACATGGGAGGCTCTCTCAGTGTTTAAACACCCCAGGATATTTCGTTATAAATCTCGCCCAACCTACTGGATAGCATCGTCTACTATCGCTTTGATTTATCCTGTATAAAAGTGTTATGGCAAATATATTATTGCATTAAATGCAATCAAGGATTGCTAGTAATTTACGACTATACATCAGTAATAAAACAATAAATGTAGGGTTTTGTTCTTCACATGTAAAACAAAAGAGGAAGAACCCTACGAACAAAGTAGGCAGCAGTGAAATTACAGTCTTCTCAGCATACTACCATAAACAGGAAGATAATACTCATTATAACATACTAAATTCACGAAAAAATAACCAGTTTTGTAATGATAAGATTATATAAATCTCCTTATATAAAATAACGGTACATAAAATTTACATTTCCGTTAAGCTTATATTAAATGTAAACTTAGCACGCAATTGTATTTAAATCATTATCTGAACAAATAATTACACTTTTGTTTGCTAATTGCTAGTACAGTTTTAATGTTATCAAATGATAAAGGTCCTAAATAAATAAAATCGCAATGCTGGTTTCAAGCATCTAACGAAGCAGCAATAAAAAAACAGTTTTACTCTTTCAGATGCTATCATACAGAACAAAAATCCTGCGGTCCTTAAGTAATAACCACAACCATGTTTGAAATAGTGGTACATTGGGTAATAATGTTAGTATGAGCCACCTGCCTTCCGACGCTTTGGTGGCATTAGTAGGTAGTTTGCGAAGACTAGTTTCTTTCCTTGGACAGAAGTGCGTTACAGATGAAACAAGGGAAGGTTACGGTCCTACACTGTGTTTTTCCAAAAAATAGGAAAATTCCTACGAACAGCAACATTCCAAAAAGTTTTCTACAATTCTCTGAAGAGAGCAATGACGATAGGAGGCTTAATAACCACCTGAAAATCATTTCATAAGTAAGTATATTAAAAATAGTGTTATTATAAAATTTTATACATAAAGCATTTCTTAAAAAATAATTATCTATGCATTTTGCCTCCCGTGAAGTTATTAAGCGTATACTTTATACCACTTTTTTCGCACTGTATGATCAGGATAGTAGAGTAATGTTCTACACATCAAATCTTCCCAAATATATTATCATATATTGCAGATATGCAGTTTATTTAATATAAAAATGAATTAATATGACTCACGCTAATTTTTAGTTTACTGGGCATACGTTATATCTACCTTTTTTACATATACACTCTTCTTGCGATGTCACTTGCCTTTTACAAGTTCCACGTTGCAGGATGTGCTTAGGTTGTACGCAAAATTTAAAATGTATAGCTACATTTAATTTAAACAATTTTCAAATGTTACAATGTAACGCAGTGTATGCTCTGTTTGTTTTCAAATTAATTTATGTTATGACTTTCTCATTGGTATCATTCTTGCGTATTGTAAAAACGCTCAATAAAACTCAGTAAAATACTAGTGCCATAGAGTGATATACTGCAAATTGAAATTCAATTTAAACTATACAAAATTAATATTAATAAAACCATGCTATAGGCCAGTTTGGTCATGAGCTATCATGCAGTTAGACGGAAGTCCTTTTATTGAGTGGATACGTCAACGCTGAGAAAAGTAACACAAGTATATTTTTACACTGTGTAGAAGGGAAATAAAGTACCGAATACTGGATCTGTAAGGAAGACCAGTGTGTTAAATAAACGTTGCATTCTTGCTCACATAATATGTTTAATTTCAGATTTCATTTTTAAAATTCCTTCAATCTATTAGAGAATAACACAAATGTAATTAAAACACATTTAGAAATTTTACACTCTCAACATTAATATTTATAATGAGATAGATAGTAGAAAATGTAAATTAATGTAAAAGTGTAAATCCCAACATAAAATGTAGATCATAATTAAATTATTACTATGCATAAATTTTAAAATAATGTATTAAAATACGCCCACTGTACACACAATTAACCCGAGAACGCGGAGTTGAATATGGTTTGTAATTACCAAGTTCATAATGGAACATCCGTCATGAAATATTTACTGGAAAGCTTGCTACATGTGGTCGCATAAACACAAGTGAAATGTCATGAATTATTTAATATTTTATTAAATAATGGATATGAACTACAAGCCAATTTTTTTTCAATACATTAATTTCAAATTGATACAACTACAAAGCATAATATTACGAGAAATCAATACTAACATCTAAGCCTATAAAAACTGTGTTGGATATTATAGAAACAAATAAGATAGCGTGTAAAATTACATTTAATGTTTTGAAAATTAAAAACTATATTGTGGAGAAAACATTGGATATAAAATCTATAAAATAGTTCATTACAATAAGTACACTAATATCGCGACAACAATTTTTTTAAAAATTAATTTCTATATTTATATTTGATACTAGTAGTTACCCGCATCTTCGCACGCAATTAAAAATGTTTTACACCTGTAAGAGCACGTCTCGTTCGTGTAAATTATATCTATGACGCAAATTCTTAAGTTTACCTTTTTCCCACGACCAAGAAATATGTTAAAAAGCGTATAATTACGGTTATTTTCATTTACTCTGGTCTTATAATTGTTACTCCAAAGCTCTAAATTTTGCCTCTATCCCGATTAAGAAAATATGTATACGAACACAGCTCTGAGAATCTTACTTTTGTCAAAAGACTACATAGATATGTTTCATAACAGTCCTTAAATGTTTAGTAAAAGTCAGACTACATTGTATCTTATATTTGCACTGCTAGTATTTACCCGCTCCTTTGCACGTAGAATAATTTAGTAGACTTTGCACGTTTATGATCACTGGTGGTTACAGTGAATTATACATGTTTTAGGACATTTTCTAAGTTACATTAGTACTTACCTAATCGATGAAATATAAATTCCTTATTCCTTTTAAAAAAAATCTAATATTTAGACAATTTACTCACTATAAATTTAAATAAATAGAAAATAATAAGCAAAAATGTAACAGTGGATTACATATGACAGGCTCGTTTAATTAATATTACATAAATTTAGAGACTAAGATGGCATTTTCCGCTACTTCAAAAACTAGTGAGACGTATACCGGTGGGATTTTTCGAAACGAATAAACCTATATTCATCCCAGGAACTGTAAAAATGTCCATGTAAAATTTCAGTACAAACGGTTGAGTAGTTTACGCGTGAAAACAAAGCAAACAAACAAAGACACTTTCGCATTTCTAATGTTATTAGCACGAATTGTTTTTTTTTTTCCTGCTACAGGTTCCAAATAATTCACAATTTATTTGTAAGAGGTGTTTGGGTTGACTCTTATCTTACAGTTTTCCATTTTCCAAGTAGATGGAACTCTTGCAAGTCAAAAACAATATTTTTGAGCAACACGTTCTTTTGTTCCTTTTGGAGCATTAATATCGATGAGGTTTAAATTCAGAAATATTTAAGAGTTATGTATTTTTCCTCCGTAAAATCATATTTACAAATTTTTAATCCTTGTCTGATAGTTATAAATGTTTGTAAGTTGAAGCTATACAAATACCTTCCACAGTTTCCATCTGCAAATATTTCAATCGCTTTTCAACAATCATAAAATACCAGGCGGCAACCTATGTCCCGCCACCGACAGTGTTTGTACAGTAGTGTTTAACACCATTCAGTACTAAATATTTATCACCAATATCTTACTTTTAAATTACCATCTCAGTTATCATACTATATACTTCATTTGTTCTAGTAAATACATCAGAGTTCATTGCTTGGCGAAGACATAACGATACCTGATTACGTTCAAATGACCCTCATTTCAAACACACATGACGCATAATTACAAACTTATAAAATAACGGTTGTAGAGTCTAATATAAATCGCTTGTTTATATTTAGAATAAGAAGGATTTTATATTGATCCATTACGATGATGGCCATACTACTTATCGATCTATGGGTTTAACATTTTTCCCATAACACAGTTTGCTCCCGCTGTTCATATTTTCCTGGAGAGGGATTTTATTTAGCAAAGGTAAATAGTCTACAACCATCCAGACCAATATATTAAACTGTCACTCATCTTTTACTTCCAAAAGGTTCTTCATAAGAACCATGCCTACATGTTTAAAAATATAAGACGTCAAATTTGTGTTCATTAAATAATTCGTCCCAGCATTTTAATCAAGCTTTGTTATTATTTTTCGTGTAGAATATGCTTTTGAGTTATTATTTACATTGTAAGGAGCAATTTCAAATATCCTCTAAACTAAAAAGAAACAACTATAGCAAAACTACTAAATAACTTAAAACCAGGTATAATGATTTAAGGGCCAAGTATTAAACCTGTAAAATCAAAACATAGCTTAGTAAATAATTTCAGGTTATTTCTTAGTAAATTTAAACAGGGTATTAGCTTAATTGAAACTGATAACTCTGAACTAATCACAGATACATACGCGCAAAACATATTATGTCAAATCAAATATTATTTGGTATGCAGATTTTACAATGAGGAAATTGGGGTAGGAGATTCTCTATAAAAGCAACAGTTTTGTATCCCTCACTATTACCATTGTTATTTATACAGTACATCTAATATTAGTACATAATGTTATGTTAACTACATCTAATAGTTAACAAATTACTCAATGTAAGTTATATTCTTAATTCTACATTTTTGTTCTTTACAGAATATATCAAACGAACAAACCAAACCCCTAAATTAAACCACACAGTGGACAAGAATATACAGTATTGATATACCGTTATTTATTTCCATTACTCAAAGTACAACAATATATTTAAGTGCTTTTGTGCCACATAATGAATAAAAAACACGAATTGATTCTATTTTATAAACATGTCAATCATGAAAGCATCAGTTTGGTTGATTGTAGCTGACCAAAACAAGTCAGTGATCACTCGTTTTGGGTGTAAACGATTAAACGTTAATTGAAAATACAAACACCCTAGAGTATCCGTGACGCTGAACTTGCTTCGTCTATTATTACCATTAAGATATATAGTTAAATTTATTATAATATAACTAGTATTGGAATAGTGTTACAATATTATTCTATAACTGTATTACCACTGAACACGAAAGTAATAGAACAAGGTTAATACTTAGTAATAACAACGAGTGATTTGAAAGAATTTAGATATTACTGTGTAACACCTGAAACATTAATTTATGAGAACTGGTAGTTTTTAGAGTGTCAAATCATATAAAAAACGTCAGTTATATAGAATAAAAATCTATGAAATGGATGATTATTCACACAAAACACGTAAAGAAGAAATAATTATAAATAAAAAGTTTTACTGTGTGGAAGTTTCTAGTTGTGATCGATGCAGTCCATGCGTAACAACCTACGTTTATTGTTAATGGTTTTTATTGTTCCATATAATAATTATTAAACCCTCTCAATAGGATTATTTAAACGTCAAGATGTTTCTTCGGGTACATTTTCTTTGTTGTCATTGTAAGAAGAATTAGTTTTATTGATAAGATAGTTTTTCAAGAGAGAATTTTACTGGACTTACTTAAAGGGACGATTAAACTCTTTTTGAATTACAGATAACAGACACCTCATGGACCAGGCTAAAACGGGTATACTATTCCATAGCCTCCACAGGTTTGTCACAATCCCACCTTATGGTGAAATGTCCTCATTTTCTATTAGCAAGTATTTGGTAAAAACCACGATATTTGCTCGCTCTTTACCTCCTTTCTTTGCATTTGCGATGAATCTCTTGTATTCTGTAAGCATTTGCCATCGAACACCTTTTTACTGGATGGTAGGTTGTTTTAAATTCATTATGTTGAAAGTATGTACGAGGATACATTCTGATCTTTGTAACCTTCATATTCGCTGCACCAGAACTAATACCTAGGTTTGACAGTGCCTTACTCTCTCACAGTGGCAAAGAGATCCATAAAGCATCCCTAAGCATTCCAATTCTAAGGATGTATCCCCATCCCCATAAAGCACTACAAATTGCGGAAGTGTGGAAGTGCAAGACCTCCAAAAGATGTGAAATCAGGAACAATTTGGTTCTGTTTTGCGGTACTGATTTTGCATGACACGGTCATGTAACTTTTTTACTTGTACCGTATTTTTACTTCAATGTACTGTAGATAGTTGGTATCTTATTACACATCTTGTCAATACCCTTTAGAAATTTTATAAAACATTTAATATATTTTGAAAAATACTACATATTTTATAAATACAAAATTTTATGTACACGTCATAAAGTATTAAGTTTTAATTTTATAACTTGCTATTCTAATTTTATTTACAAATGCTTAGAAAAACTAATAAAAACTAAATCATGTTTCAGCTTTTACAAAAAGTGTACTATTTTAAGTTACAAAATCTGTAGTTTACAACATAAAAATTTAGGTTACCATTAAAGGAGTTAATTAAAATAGCTTAGTTTTACAAAATAATGGTAAATATAATTCCTCATCTATGTCCTTTCTTTGTTTTAATAATGAATAGTGAAACTGACTTCGTATAGTTTATGAAATAATATTCATTTAGCTGTAGATGAATAAATATTACATTTTATAGTTTACTGCAACAATTACTCAAGAATGAATAACGAATTGTCTCCCCATTTTATAAACTCATCTACTCCAACAGCTCATCCCAGCAGTGGGACTTATTAAAACACCACCCGCTCACCACACTTACTTATACACATCGCTGTTCATTTTTATATCTAATACAAAACATCCGCTCCAATTTTGCAAGTTTTATTTGCTAAATTATCTTCTACCCTCAGTCTGAGAATGGTATTGTGCTACATCTTAAATGATCGAAGCCTGCTCGAGGGTCTAGAAAATTTTCTTCTATCTGCTTTTTTTTCTACATGATTTCTAGATGGAAAACTGACCTATAGACTCGGAATTTTGCATGGAGCTTCATTTATACAGGTATATAGGGAACATTAAGATCCATGATGGTGCATGCAATTCCATGTGATTGCCATGAATGTTAGTGATCACTTTTACATCAGTAAAATGCCTACGATAGCAATACAAAAACACTGCATAAATAGTTATATAAACAAAAAACCCTACAAAATTTGAGCTTTTAACCGTAAAATATATAGATAAATTACCATGAAACAAGCTATAAAATTAAAGACTTATCAGCTATAAAAATGCATACATGGCAAAGACAGTTACTTGTGACAGAGTCAAGCGTGTTGTACTCGTACCTTGTTTTGTATTTTGTAAATACCAACTTGGCATTGAAAAAGGCAAGTCTATTACATCTCTTTTGTTCAGTAGGAAATTGGGTGCGATTACACGGGTAATCAAAAAAATAATTTCTTTTAAACAACAAAATTATATATGACAGCCCACGCAGCAACGCCAACATATGTGTTGTTCTGTTCGTTTAGAGTTACAAGGTCACAATTATTAAATATTAGTGTTATAAAAATGATATTTGACAAATACATAAGCAGGTTTTATAACAGTCTTAAAGTACATAGTAGAAGCTAAATAGTAACTGGTGTTTTGATATCTCAATTACACTACTAACTAAGCCCTGCTTACTTAATATTTACTGAAACGTACAGTTTATACTATGTTATAAAACGTTTTGTTAAACGTATTATAACATAGTATAAACTGTACGTTTCACTCTGTAAAATAAATGTATAAATGTATAAATTGTAAAATGTATAAATGTCACTATGTATAAATATAAATATCTTATAATTTTATTTTATCTGGATAAACCCGATCCAGAAAAAATTTAATACGTTTTTCTTACCATCTATATGGCTTTTTTTATTCAAGACTTTAATGTAATAATACTTAATTTAATAAAGATTATGTTGCCATTAAACAGTTTTTACCCAGAGCATTTGATTTAACAGGATCATCCATTTCATAACGTTTCTCTGATGAAATAATAGATTTTCAGAACCTTAGACACCAGTGTGGAAGAGTCCCGAGAGAATTTTGAAAAGGGATTTGGCTTATATGAAGTGGTAATACACCCAATCAAATGGACTCCCGCCCACTGCGGCCTGCCCATGTAATTCGACTTTACACAAAGGCCGGGCTGGTCAGGTAGCAGTGGGCGTCATGCTTTAGAGGTAGCGTGGGTTTAAATCATGTCTATGACCGTTGTTATCAGTAGAGTCGACCCCGTACTGTATCGACTCTCTCATTTATCTCTTTCATAACATCTTCGCACAGGAAAGTTGCACTTGAGGGCGGGTAGTATTTACTAAACACAATTTAAAGCGTTCTGGCTGAAGATGTGAAACAGTAACGAGTACTGATTTATCACTTAGTTACGTGTACAAAAGGTTTTTTTGTAATATTCAAAGATTAGATTATTATAACTATGACCAGAATATCAATAGTTAATAGCCTTAGTCCTTTTTTAAACATTTTTAACAACAATTTTGAGGTTAGAGTGGTGTTGTGTATGTAATAAGTACATGCTCTAGAAACAAATACCGTTTGTTCGTGATAAGTTTGTACTCTGAACTGCTAATATATTCTTCATGCCTTCACGTTGAGATATTGGGACGCGTACCAATCACGACGAGACAGATCAATATAGTATTAATTTTTTCCTAAACAATTGATTAAGGCCTTAAGGGTCATTTCTCAATCTAGGGCACATACTACGTCACTTGCAGTGCCCATTACAGTTATTAATGGCTTGTTACATGTCTAGCCGCGAGGCATAGATGCCATAGTTGATTGTGCGAGCGAGAAGTAATGGGAATTTAACTAATTGCATATATTTCTTGTTTTCTAAAGGTACCGTACATTTAGTACCTATTTTTAACTTATTAGGCATTTTACTATGACACATTTAAGAAGTTACCTCCAGCGTGTTTTACTGTGTGTACTATAAGTTTATATGCTATACATGTATGTACACAATATACATAGCTATACATAATAATTCAATAATTTAATTCAATAATTCTTTATTGATGCTACAAAACAGATATAAATCCAATAACATTGCAGCATTTAATACAAATAATTTTACAATATTATTAAAGCTCGTACACATAAATTATTTTAATCAATTTTAATAAATAAATCATACATTATTGAAGACATTTTAAATAAATGGTAACATAATATAAGAATGAATGTATAAATAAGTTATGACATAGTCAAACCAAGCAAAATTTAAATTAGTTTCTAAAAAATTTCAATATTATTGTACACTAAAAATTCTTGCAAACTAATAGTATAACTTTAAGCTTATCCAATGATGATTCAAAATACAATTCAAAAGCTTATTCAACATACAAATCAAGCAAAATCACTCCAATTCTGCTGACAAAAGAAGCCAAGGTCTAAGAGCACAAATCAATGTTTGTGTTTGAGGTAGAGTATTACCCAGCCGCATCATGACATTGATAGGAGCGTGAGCACCGAGACTGGTGCGTGCAAACTGAGGACTGAATAACGCTTGGACTCTGGACGCGGGCCGAGGCACAAGGAAGTTAAGTTGAGATAGGAGTTCACCACAATCTATGCGACCATTAATTACTTGTGTAAGAAGACAAGCATACCCAAGTTCCTACGTTTATGGAGGCTGTGAATGTCAAAAAGCGATAGTAGTTGAGAATAAGGTATTAAAAAAGTGAGTGTACACTCCAGACCTTTTGAAATACAAGAACCTCAAGAAATTCATTTGAATATGTTCAATCATATGAGACAGGTAATGTTGATGAGGATACCAAACACTAAATCCAAATTCCAGTTTAGACCTAATCAGAGAGTAGTATAGAAGTTTGAATGTATCAATATGCCTAATGAAACTGCCAGATCTACATACAAATTCCAGGGTTCTATAAGCCGATTTGCATGATTCAATGATGTGTTGAGAAAAGTACAATTTTTCATCAAAGATAACTCCAAGATCTTTAATTTGGGATTTTTGAGATAAGAAGTTATGTCCAATATTATAGCGAAAATCAATAGATCTCTGGATACGCCTGGTGTACCGCACTACTTCGCACTTATTAACTTTAAATTGCAAATTATTCTGACTCCAAACCACCAGGCGATCCAGGTCACTCTGAAGCCTAATACAGTCACCAAGAGAGTTAATTTCATGAAATATTTTCATATCGTCGGCATAAAGAAGAATCCAATTATTTTGAACACAACTAACGACATCGTTAATAAATAACAGAAACAATAATGGACCAAAATTTGAACCCTGGGGTACACCCGATTGGACTAAAAACTCTTCAGATAAACAATCAGAATATTTTACCTGTTGTCTTCTATTGTGAAGATAAGATGAAAAGAACTGTACCAGGTTGTTTGAAACCCCAAAGTTATTTAACTTTTTTTAGCAATTTTAAATGATTTACCTTATCAAAAGCTTTCGAGAAATCTGTATAAATAACATCTACCTGGTCATCCTCCTTTGTCTAAGGAATAAATGCAAAAATTTGTAAAACTAAGAAGATTGGAATTAATTGATTTTCCTGGGAAAAAACCATGTTGATTAGGAGTGATATGAGTTTTTACATGATTAAAAATTCTGTTGTACAAAATTGACTCAAATATTTTGGCTGGTGTTGAAAGAAGAGCTACTGGTCTATAATTTTTTATATCATTTTTGGAACCTTTTTTGAAGATTGGGACGACCTTTGTCAGTTTCCAGCGTTGAGGGAACAAATTATGAGATAGTGACAAATTAAAAATATGGTGTAGAGGTTTAATTACAAAATCCGAACAACCCTTAAATATGAAGGAAGGAATGCCGTCTGAACCAAAAGATTGCTTTGATTTAAGTTTTTTAATAGCGTGAGAAATTTCACTCTCAGATATGTTGGTAACAGTCAGATAGCTGATATCAGAAGGGTCAGGTGAACTGAGCGCACCGCTTATCAGTTGATCCAAGGTCAGAGTTGAAGAATCATAGACGGACTTGAAATACGCTGCAAATGCCTTGGTTATATCCTCACTCCCCTCCACCTCCGTCCCGTCCAGTGTCATTGATGATACACAACTAACATTCAACCTTAACTTCTTTAAATTACTCCAAAAAGATAAGGGATTATTTACTATATTATCTTCTAAGTGTGAAGTGTAATTCAAAAAAAATCATTTTTAATTAATTGTTTTGATTCAGATCTGATTTGTTTATATTCGTTCAACACATCAATGCACCTCAATCTTTTATACAATCCTCGTTTTTTTCTTTTTTCCTTATACTTTTAATTGTATTGTAAGAAAACCAGATAGGAAATTTACTTTTCTTATGTTGTGAAAGTGGAACATTCTTATCAATTGTCGAGTACAGAAAATTATAAAATGAATCTACACTATTTTCTACATTGGAGCTATTCATAACAGATTCCCAGTTAATATTTTGAAATGAATAATAAAGTTGTAAAAAGTTAGCTCTTTTGAAATTATATTGACTTTTTCTGTTGTGAAAAATATGACCTTGTTTTGTATTAGAGCTCTCTTCCAATTCAAAATCTATTCCCAAAACAGGATGATATAAATCTATTTTGACTAGAGGGGGCTCTTCACTAATAGCTACGTTTTCTATATCAGTTAAAACCAAATCTAAAGTCCTGCCTGAACAATTAAGAATATTATTCTTTAAACTAAGATTAAACATTTCTGTAAAAAATAATAATCGTATACAAGATTCCCCCCCTCCAGCTAAATTGAACAATGGACCAGATATAGTTAAATTAAAATGTCCCAAGATGCATAGTTTCTCATTTTTAAAATTATATTGTCCTAATTTTTCAAAAAATGAAGTATAAGACAATAATGCAGAGTTTGGTGGAAAATAAACTAAGCCCAAAATGACCGAAACAGTTTTTGAAAAAGTTATTTTTATCCAAACATTCTCTCTCTCAGTTTCTAAACTAAGCAGCCTACAAGATCTAAAACAGTTTTTACAGCAATTAAAACTCCTCCACCTCTAACACCCAAACCAATTCTGTCTTTCCTATATAAATCATAGTCACTTGTAAAAATCTCAGAATTGTTGATTGATTCATTTAGCCATGTCTCAGTAATTGCAATGACATCGTAATTATTTCCTATAACACCTAGTCTGAATGCTAAAGTTTTTGTCCTGAGACCTCTTACATTCTGATAGTAGAAACTTACATTATTAGGGCTTTTTATAAAATAAATTAGATAATAAAAAATAACAATAACAAATGTTCAACACAACTTAGGTAATAAATATATAAGTTATAACAATATAGTTAAATTTTGAATTACATAACAAATAAATTAACAATAAATAATATGCAGTGTGACACACCTGGGTGGTAGAAGCGGCTGAGTTGAAGCGAATATTTATCACTGGGTAGGTTGGTATTGTTTCTTGGAGGGTTGAAGGCGTAGGAGATCCGTTTCGTCCTCGATTAGAACTGCTGGTCCCTTTTCAGTCTTCCGGAGATGGATTTTTCCTGAGCTGGTGATCCAGGCAAAATTGTACCGGTTGTTCTCTTTGAACCTGCGAACCGCTGCCCACAGGATGCGAGTCTCTCGTGACATTGCCAGGTTCACGTACACAGTCTTCTCACTTGACAGGCCCAGGTTCGATGCTCTTCTGAATGGCTTTGCGTCTCATTTCTTCCATGTCAATTCTTCGACAGAACTTGACGATGATCCCTCTCGGTGCATTAGGATTCTTGATGTTAGGTGCCAGTCTGTGAACAGCACCTACCATACTAGGTTCCGGATTAAACCCAACTACTCGGGCAACCTTAGTGACAACTTCAAGGATGTTTTCAAACTTAGTTTCAGGCACCCCCTGTATATCCAAGCAATTACTTCTTGAGTACTGCTCCCCCGAGTTAACGCGTTTTTTCAGGAAGCTTACTTCTTCCTTCAAAGAGTTATTCTCACTTTTTAAACTATCCAGTTCTTTGGTTTGTTCATCAAACTTTACACAATAACTTTGAGAGGAAGCTTTTAAATCCCTTATTTCATCAAAACATAAGTCCACAGATTTAGTTACGTCTTCTTTGAACTGCTTGATATCGTCCCTAATGAGATTAATGTCCTCCTTCAACGATGAATAATCATTCTTAATTACCTCCATATCACTAATAATTCGGTCTAGTTTGTCTTCAATGCTTTGAAAATCACTTTGAGATCGTGTACGAGCCTTATCAGACGGTATAGGCATGTTGTTGACAGATGGAGTTACGTGACTTTGAACTGCTACACGGCTAACCTTACTCACTATCACTTCACTACACTGACGTGCAGAACAATTTTACGAGATTAGAACTCAGATAAGCAAAAGTAAATTTTTGAATGTGATTTAGTAATGTTATCTAAACTATTAATCCAGAAAGAGTAGTTAAAAATCACATAAAATTCGTAAAAAACACTGTAAAGTGAGAGCCGAAGTAACGTAGGTTTACTACAGTTGCATGACCCAACGCGATGGGTATGCTTACATATATGTAAAGCATAAAAACTATGTATATATACATATATAATATATTTAGAAATTGGTTCCTAGGATCAAAACAACAAAGATCTGATTATCTTTATTTCAATATATGTTTTCAGATATTTTTGATAAACAGCATTCAGATTTCAATGCTAGTCCGTCATAAAAAATAAGAGACAAAAAAGTAACTCACCTTTAAAAATTGGTAGTGGCTAAAAATATTTAATCTGAAATTTTATGAAAATAAAGTGTTTACTGAAAAGAAATACTACTATTTTATCTTAAATATCAATTTCATTTCAACTGCTGTATAATCAAAGCTGCTGTGTTTCCAAGTATATTTGCATTCACAGTTTTCTGATGATTTTTACAACACAAAAGTATATAAATAATACGTATATTATATTATAAATAAGTATAAATAATATTGGATGAATGAATTGATTTATTCACATGTATATAAGTGACAATCAGTTGAGAAAATAAATATTTACAGTAAAAAGTCCCCACAAAGACTGTATGATCTGTGAGTGGGGACGAATACCTTTATCAGTCCGTTGGTATCTTAAATATCCATGAATAAATAACTGTACAGTACTATTACACAAATAATAATTTAAATCTAGTACAACTTGATTTGGCTATTATATTACGGTAGTCTATGGGAATGGATCAACGCATTGTTTAACTTTCTAATTGTTTAAAGTAGTCATATTCTTATAATTGTAAGTGATGTGATATAAGTGTAAGTGATGTGAAGAAGGTTTATGACTTTACTTCTAGATTGGATCATGACTTTACTTCTATGATTGAATATATTGATTCGTAATCAGATTACTGGAGAGATTTTACAAAGTTCTATACATTCAGATACCAAACGTAATAATTATTGTGTGTTTATAGATTGATAACCGTTATAATTTTAACAGCTGTTCGAAACTGCTCAATCTGATATAACTGGCGCTAATTTTGTTCATTACCTTTATCATTGGAGGTTTGTTACAATTATAATTACGCTTCCGATGTGTGGTACAAATCATCCTATTTCAATTAGAGATAATCAATTTATATTATATAAAAAATAGCAACACCTGTAAATTCAAGCTTGATTAAAATTCGTAGTGTTATTTTAGACCTGTCTCACGATACTGTCAACTGTTTACAAGGGACTTCCATTTGACAGAGTGTATTGATTCTGCAACTAAGAGTATCTCCATTGTTCTTCTTGCAATAATTATAAACCACTAAGTTTGTCAATGATAATGACCTATCATGATTAACTGCCAGTTTGTCATGAATAATGCATGTAATATTGTTTTGGTTGTAAGAGAACGCCATATCATGGAAAAAATATAACAACCAAATTATTTTTTTTTTTTTTCATTTTTATATACCTCAATTTTTTTTAGTTTATATTAATATATTTTAAATGCAAGAAAATTACATCTTAGAAATTATTTGTCATTATCACTTACAATAAATGGATAATTAATAAACAATATTTTTCAAATCTTGAAACGTGATATGAAACGTGGTACGACAGGACATATATTCAGAGGTCTTCGAAAAATGGAAAAGATTTAAAAACTGCATATTATAATATAAATTGTGTATTTATTAAATTGAAATCCTAAACACTCACAAATTATTATAGCATGGCTAAACGAACGCAAGGAAATCACCAAGCTGTTATTGTCGTTAAAATCTCCTATTATAGTTTTTGTATCTTATTAGAACCAAGTAATATTAATAACCCAACGTTCTGCTTTAAAAACTCTATAATACTAAACACTATAATAGCCTGTTTCCAGTTTAATACATGTACAATCATACATTGTATAAGTAACCAAATTGATTGAGAAGCCTCTTACCGGATGTCAGACCTAGAACGACAAAATTCCACTACTTAGCATAATTAGTAATTATGACCCTTAAAGACACTACTATCGTACCTTTTACAACCACTGCTTGCTTAAAATGTCCAATACATAACTGCAATAAGCAAGAGATGTCTTAAGTCCTTTATACTTAGTTCATCTGTGTATAGGAAGTTATTGAAAACGTGAAAGTCTTGCGTGTAATGCTTTGATAAATGGATAGCAAACATTATTTTTACTCCCTTCATTCCGATTCGACAATTGAATAGTAAATAGTTAACCATTTATCACGCTTATCGAACACGTGTTTCCCAACGTCTCTACTTGAATTGTTTCGGTACAATTTTGACCGGAAATTCCTGTAAGGGATTGAATAAATTTTGGCGAAAACCATAGTTAGGATACCTTGTTCACCGCCGCGTCCTGTAGCATGAAACAATGTAGTAAGCATTTACTACTCAGTTTAAGCAGCTGAAGCAAACTCTAACACAAACTTGAGCATAAACATACTAATCCAACGATCTCAACTTTCCCATCTCATGATACACACATGTTACTAGCAGGCTCCTCCTGTGAACTCATTTAGTTGTCCGGCGGGACTGCCAGTCGGCCAATAGCGTAAACATACATGTACTAAATTTAAATATTAAAATTTCGAGGTATGGATGAGCTACAGTAGCCTTATTACGCTGCCAAAAAATTTCCTTTTCGTGCGTGTTGAATACTTCAATAACACCTTTGTCTTTTAGGAATAATGCTACTAACAGAACTTTTCATGGATGGATTTAAGAATTGATTAATATATGGTGTTTGTTACTTAGATCTTGATTGAATCATAAAATCAGTTAACTTAAAACTGTCCTTGTTTTCACTAAAATAAGCGTCCTCTTGCATGTTATTTATTGTTGCTATCAAGTTTACTTTTACTGTAATCATTGGTCCTGGCTTGTGCAAGCGTAGTCGTGCTCGCTTATGCGATCACGGGTTTCATTCGAAAAGGTACCATTGGAATTAATATAACAATTTCAAAAAAGATGGTATCTGGTAAACTGTTTATAACTCATATTATGCAGCTGATGCCTATAAAAACAAAATAATAATTTGTGAAAGGTATTCTTTTTAAATGCTTTGCTATTGAATTAAAGTTTATAACAAAACTAATGTGCACATTGAATATAAACAGTTTAATTAATTAAATAGCATTTACATTTTTACATAAATAAATTAACAAACAATATAATTACAATATCAAACACTCATTACTATAATGGAGAGTTAGGTTTGCCAAATAAAACGCAAGGGTAAAAAATTAGTTATTTTGTTACTAAAAGTCAATTATTACTTAATAAAACTTTACTGTAATATCTACAGATATCGATATACTGTAGAACAGTAATTTAGATATAATGTTAACTTAAATCAAAATATAAAGGGTTTTTATAATATTTTCCTGGTGTACTTTTTGAAAGTAAATAAAAAATGAGGTTGTGATGGCTCACAAAAATTATGTTGTTGTTGAGACACAAGTTGTGATGAGTGACGAAAGCAAATGTGACGAAATGGCCAAAACCAGCCATGATGAATTTTCTGCCGTCCTAAATGTTTCTTACGGATTTTATTCATTTCTGGTAATTTACTTTGATAGTTTACTCCTCTTTGAAATTAAATCGTGCGAAAACATCTGATCTTTCTTGAATCGAAGTTTATTTTCACTTTTATATACATAAAGCGGTTGAATCGAAAATTTAAAGAAATAATAATATCAAGTTAAAAATGAACAAAATACTTACTAACTAAATATTATCTTATCCAAATACACATCATTGACTAAATTTAAACAGTTCCACGATTTACTCTACCTTTATTTTTTGTATCTTTAACTAATTTAATGTATTTTGAAACCAGTATTAACGAATTATCATTTTTAGAAGTGTTACATAAAGGACACGGTATATTTTGTGGGTAAATAGCAAATATGAAATAATTACTTAAAATATTGTTTCTATTATAACTGCTTTAATTAGGTCTATTTCTTTCGTATGAGGTGATCTTGTAAAAGAAATTCTTCCCTTCGAGGACGGAGAGCTAGGTTGATTTAGGACTGCACCAAAAGAAGCACTAGTCTGTATTCTTAATACACTCGTACTAATGGTTTATATTACATTTAGTAATGCATCAGGTGTAATAAATTCACTAAATTGGGATATTCATCTTAAGATATAACTTCAAGTATAGTTTGATATTTAAAAACTGTAACTGAATCACTACGTTAGACACGTACCTCACGTGATTAGGTCAGCATTGTACAGTTGGTTGCCTACACATGAATAAATCAGAAAATAATCTCTTTTTGCTTTAAAGCGACACGCTTAACTATTTTATTGTATATACTATTGTTCTTTCATAAGAGGGCGTTATTATTTTAGCGCGCTCTACTATAGGGTAATAATATTTAAACCCTAAGGGCACATGAAGTAATTTAATACCTACAACTCCAACAATACATTTTATTTGTAAATATAATGCTAATTATTTTAAAAATATAATCACTTCTTTTTGAAGTTCTTCCACAGCTTCTGGAACAAAATGCTTAAATTGCCCTATGAAACACGTTGTTAAATGCTGCCAATATCATTACTTATAACTGCACCAAAATATCAATGTCATGTATACATGCCTGCTTTTAAGGATAATTTTAGGATAATACGATAGGTCATTATTTAAGTAAGAACAGATTTATAATGGATGAAGGGAAACATTTTTATCTGAACTTAAATTGTATTACAAACTAGATTTGGCCTCATGTCGCGGCATGTGTTCTGTGTTCGCGACATAAGGCCTACCATGAGGAGGTAAAAAGACGCCAGAGAGAAGGCCCGCCAGCGTTTGCAAATAGCGCGCCTAACCTTCAATAACGATTTCCAGTATCTCTATCCTTTTATTGTCATTCCTTGCAGCCTAATATCTATAAATATTATGCCTTTACGTTCCGAAAACACTGTGGCGATGATTAGTCTTGTTCAAGGTTTTTGCTTGAATTTCTTCTGTAGCTTCATCGGGGAGTTTAGGTGATGCCACTCACTGAGTTGACGTTTAGTCTCTGGAGTGTAGTACACAACCCACATCTCATCAACAGTCACAGTGTAAAAACTCATCACTATCATCGTGATAGCGCTCAAAATAGAACATAGAATATACATTCTTTCTGTTTTTCTATTACACATTTTGGCACCCATTAGGCACAACTGTTTTCCTAAAGATGTTTGTCAGTAATAGTTTTATAGATTAAAAACCTTATCATTTTTTCAAAATTTCTGATGAAACTGTTAATAGTAAAGCACCTTTTATGGCAAATTCCCTCATGAAATATTTTGGGGTATGTCTTGTTTCTTCACAGTAGATCGTCCAGGTCGTTATTCATCATGAACGCTTATCCTTCCCTTTTAAAAAAACTAAGAAATTTTCGCACATTTCCCCTATTGTTCATTACACTCCCACCATCAACTTCAACAAGCTGCAGGTGAATTTCACCAGTACGAACCTTTTTTGCAAGTAAAAGCAAAATTTACTGACCATACTTCACAATCGGAGGGATTAATGATTGACTTGGTTAAATACAACACAGTATAACGACACAGTCAACACCGGCAAAGACGTGAAACGTAGTGGCGGTGTAGTGGAGAGTTGGCCAAAAGTGGCTGACCTTCGAATCTACAGTAATAGCTAGTTAGTCTTAAAATAAGAATATTTAATGCAAATGTAATCCCCGTTATATTTATTTCAAAGTAATGTATTGTTTAGGAGGACATAAACTTCCTTAAAGGGCTATAAATTGAAGGATACCTTTGGAAAGTTTATGTAGAAAATAGCCCATCTTAGATTTGGTGAGTGAACACATAATGTAACATAATCTTTTAATAGTAGCTCAAATAAAAACTGTACATTATTGACTTACAAAAGCTGATCTCCGTCATATCTCTTGATATGCAGATTAATTGAGAACTTATCTTATGGTACGAGTTTGAATTTTTCAAATGAACTCCATTTATATATATATATATATATATATATATATATATTATTTTTATTTTTACACACACACACACACACACACACACACACACATATGTATGATAAAATTTATACTATTTTTTTTCTTTTTATATCTGCACTGCTAGCAGTTACCCGCTCATTTTTACACAGTTTAGCAGATTTTGCACGTGTATGACCTCTGCTGGTTTGAGTGGAATTTCCAACATTAATTTTGAGTTTGCCTTGTTTGGCGCGATGAATAAAATACGTCAAAAATTATATATATATATGCCCATTGGAATTTATTTCGTTCTTGGTATTTTTTTATCCATAATTGACCTTGTTTTATCTTGGTTCCCGATGAAGAATATATATAAAAAAACATATATCAAACAGATCATAGAAGCCTACACCTGTCAAAAGACAACTAAAATGGAGTTTATGAAAGTCTTTAAATTTATAATCCTGTTACATAACAGTATTTGATGTATAATACTTAATATTGGCCAAAGATGAACGTTTAAAAGTACATTAACAATGAAAATATTCACGTGTATACTATAAACTGAAAAATGCTTTCTTTGTTTTAAATATTTAGAGCTGGAATAGGTTCATTAGTTCATAAGCACCATTAGTTATAAGGTAGGTTAGTGCTTACCTAATGTCTTAAATTTAAAAACTGCGTAAAAACTAATGGTTATTCCTTAGAGAATTTACACACTGTAAATAGACAAAAGTGATTAAATTAATTAAGCATGTGATTTTACTGTCATAAAGAATGTTTACTAAAAACCGTTGATTACATGAAACAGCCTATTTCTATTAATATTGAAGAACCTCAGAGAACAAGATGGTATTTTTTACTACTATATAGACCAGCAAGGTGTAGCTCGAAGAGATTTTTTAAATAAGATTTGCCCTGTATTCATAATAGGGACTGTTAGAATGTCTATTTAGTATGAAGTACTTGTATTAGTATCACTAATTCTGCAAACAAAAAGATGCTAATGCGGTGTTTGCAACTTCCCTACACTAAATACTTGAACTGGGGTTTCACTAATAGTTCTTACCAAGGCACACTTAACTACTCGGTTTTCAAAACTAGAAAATGAGAACGAATATATTTTACATAACATCAATTTTGAATTAAATGACTGCATTCTAAAAATATTTCAAATGTACGAGTGTACTCTAAAATTATTTCAAAGTGACGTTTCAATCCTTGATTCTTGGGGTTGATCCAAAAACGTACCGTCTCTTCTTTTGAAGACATTAATTTCTAAAAGATACCCCGAACATGAAATAAACCCTTAACCACAACATTCATCCATCACGAGAACCAATAAAATGTTACAACGACCACCGCGAACACAAGCAACACGATGTCGACCTCCATTGTCCAGCAGAGGACGCGGACTTGATTTCGAGGTCGGTCATTTGTAAGTCACCTACACGGTGCAAGGTGGGATGAGTCACGGAGTCGTAATAGCGCGTAAGTGACATTAATATGACTCGCACGTCTATAATCAAAAAAGAATGAAATGATAAATTGAGTTTCACTTTCCAGACTGACAGGTTTTGTAAGTCTTGAAGCGTAATAAACGTTTCATGTTGAAAGTTCTAATTGTCATTCTTGGCAGCAGTTCTTGAACGTGTATGTGAGTCGCTTAACCACGTGTACGCTACATTATTTTGATATATGAAAGTACTTATTCATTTTGTGACGGTTTCACGTAATATTTTTCAAACTAAATGCAAACTAATCTGTATACATAAATGTGAAAATACCCCGTATCATAATATTCTTACAATAATTTAATTTATGTAATAATTTAATAATTTCCTTTAAGACCTTCAGGACGATGTAGTACTTTTAAGCCACTGAGGGGATATTAATACTGCCATATTTTTTTTAACGTTCAGTTTGAATACCCAACTAACATATTATTGACATGTACAAGTAGATTGTATACCATTTACTATACTAATAGACTCAAATGGCTTTTAGTTCATATTTCATGATGATTATATTATATTTATTTGTGTTTTTAGTATTCCTAAGTATAATAACATTTACAAAACCCCCCTTCAAATATCTTTATTTGAAAGTTAAAAATTAAAATATGAAATTAGAGCTACAGTATCTGATACATAATTATCTCTTTTGATAATTATACATGTATATAAGTAATGTATATATATATATATAATTTTAAAAGAGTAGTTTTGATAGATATATCTAATCCTGTAAATAGTAGTGAGAGTATATAGAGTCACCTTTGCTTAATCAGAAGGAACTAATTTTTTGAAAAATGTATATATATATATATATTAATATTAATAAAATCCGGAAGAAGAATTTTAACAGTTGGATTGTCCAAGCTTTTACGTTTTAAAATATTGAACATTAATTTAATTTTATTTGAAGTACCTATGTAAAGTAAAATAATGTTACTGTACATTAAAAAATAAATTTATATTTGACACACTGATATTTCAATTAGAGATGAATTATCGAAGGAAGTCAGTGATTTAATGAATAATGTGAATCAATAATAAGTTTTCAATTTACGTATAGTCTACACTTAAAAACACATTTAAACATTGAAAGTAGTTAGTAAGTAAAGTTTTATAAACCAAATGTGGCTCTGTTATCAAGTCCTAAATCATTTACGATGTGTCTAAAGACAACAGAATTACAGAACAATTACAAGGACAAAATTCTCAAAACTTGTTTTTTTTTTTGCAAAATATATATTTTATAAAGCGAAATAAATTAGAAATATCAGCATTGAAACAAGCGTTTCTATTCTTGGTAACTAATTTTATCGAATGACTTGACATTATTGTAGTGTTCATCAATGTTGGCTTTAATGAAGCAGAAACACAACTGAATAAAGCAATTTCGTAAGAATAGTCCCTAAACAACTTAATAATGTGTATCTTGATTGGATGTTGTAGAACATTATGTTCTTTCTAATTTTGTAGGCGAACAAAGAACTAAATTGCGTTCTAGATAGCACAATTAAATAAATATAAAACTCGTAACTGAAGAATTGTATGATACTGTTGCGAGTTTCTTCTGATTGTTACGTCGATTCAGTATACATATCGCATAATCAATAATGATTCTATATGAGAAAACTTTTTCCTACATGATTGTAGCCTTTATAACATACAGTTGACCACTATTTATCACAATTTTCCACCTTCACATTATTTAAAATCTAAATATAATCCGCTATAACTGCTAAATAAATAATGACCGTCCCATTTTTGTATGTTTTAAATGTAAACAAATATAGTATAATCTTTGGTTATATATTTCAAACTAGCAAGTATTTTGCGGTTTTGCACGTGACTCACTATTCAATAACATAGGCATAACCTTTATATTAACGTAATGAACAGTCCTGAAGATGACCGATTTTCACTAGAAGATATCCCAATCTGCAGAGAAATTTTAAGATTATTTAATATGTTTAAAAAGCAATTTGTATAGCACTGCAGACGGAGAGAGAAACAATGAAATAGTCCCAATACAATACAAAGGTTTATCTGCAATATTTCATAATATTTAAATTTCATGAAATATTTTATATAAGTTTTACAACTCCTGCAAATAAAATATTTAACAAAGCGATAAATTATGTTACATGTATAATAACTCGTAGGTTATTATTGCCGACTGTTGGTGTTATTTGACCTTTATTGTTTGGGCTAAACGGTTTATAGAGATATAACCTTAGATTAATTAATACAGTGCATTGTATATCAAATTCAGTATTAGAATGCGGCTGTACCTTGAGCGATAGTAAATACCGATATGTTTAAAGACTTTTGGCTAAGGTACACAAGTTAATGTTTACTTTTGAGTATTTAAGGAATTTTCTTTCATGGTATTCCTGAATCATTAATTTAACATATACTTGTGAAATAAGTATAAATGCTAGATTGTAGTATTTTTGCTGAAATAAAATTGGCTTTTAAATGATTTTTTTAATAAAATCAATTTACCGTATAAAAAATAATATCTTAATGGCCTCTTACATAGGAAATTTAAATATATTTTGGAAAATGATGGAAAGTGTAAAATATATTCTATACAGTTTTGTATTAAAAAAGTAAAGATAAGATATCCAAACCATAGTTACACCCCTGAAATATTCTAATTATCTCTTGAGATGATAATAATACTGACAAAGTTACCATTTAATCCACTTTAAGGTATTATTTGATTAGATAAGCATTCACTGGTATATTTTATTTATAAGATGTCTTTGAGAGAAATAACTTCCTCGTGAATTAGGAAGTCTACTCTACACAGCTATCACCAATTTTAAAACCAACGATATAAGAATTTTATAAATATTCCTTTAAATGATCAGCCAGTGACTTAATGATTTTAAAACAAATGGTACATTATTTCCCCATATGTTCTTAGACACAAATCTCTTTTCATGTAAGAAACTAGTGTTATGCTCTTAATGTAAAAAACTATGTTTTAAAGGTTCATATTAATGTCTTGTCTGATTATACTGTAATTTTAATGTATTATTGCTTGTAAAGTATATTAATAATGCACTGTTAATTTTTCCAAACATATGTATCTGTAATTGTTTCCATTTACAAATTCATATACTAATGTTTGAATGTAAAATAAGTCTAAAGAAAAATGCATTTGTATAAGTGGATTTACAAAATCATATAATTGGGGTATCTATCTACAGGGTGATTCATGAAGTTCTCCCCCCACTTCTACAGCACATTGTACTAGTAAAAATAATGAAAACATCTTATATAAACATAGGTCCGAAAACGCTTCGTTAGCGAGTTACAGCTAGCGAAAGATTTCGCCTGAATTCCTGGGTAAAGAGTAAAATAAAGCCATAATTAACTTTTGGAAAGGTTAATCAAGTAAGAAATATCATGGATTCTTATGTATTTTTACCTGATAAAGCTAATAAAATAGGTTTCAGAACTGTACCTGTAGTAGTTTTTGAGGGATTCAGGGTTAAATGCAAAAAATTGGGGCACGAAACAATGTTTTTTTAAGTTTGATGTACAATAACTTTGTTAAATTGGTAATAAATACATAAAATCAACCAACATTAATTGTAGAGAATTTAATTCTGAGAAAATTGATATAATAATGATATAATATTTCTGTTTTATTTTAGACTTTGATTATATCAATTTTCTCAGAATTAAATTCTCTACAATTAATGTTTGTTGATTTTATGTATTTATTACCAATTTAACAAAGTTATTGTACATCAAACTTAAAAAAACATTGTTTCGTGCCCCAATTTTTTGCATTTAACCCTGAATCCCTCAAAAAAATACTACAGGTACAGTTATGAAACCTATTTTATTAGCTTTATCAGGTAAAAATACATAAGAATCCATGATATTTCTTACTTGATTAACCTTTCCAAAAGTTAAATATGGCTTTATTTTACTCTTTACCCAGGAATTCAGGCGAAATCTTTCGCTAGCTGTAACTCGCTAACGAAGCGTTTTCGGACCTATGTTTATATAAGATTTTTTCATTATTTTTACTAGTACAATGTTCTGTAGAAGTGGAGGGAGAACTTCATGAATCACCCTGTATATTGTTAAATCTATTGTAAAATAATTTTTTAGTTTTATAATGTTTGATTACATACTGGATACATGCATGGCAGTAATTAAAACCAGTTTATAAGCCATCAGTTATGTTGATTAGAAACTTTTACTTGTTTTTGGTTTGAACTATTTATTATAATTAAGCGCATATTACATTGTAAAAAACAAGTATTTTATGTTTTGAACATATGTGGATATTAAGTCACATGCTAATTACAGTACAGTCACAGCAAACTAAGGAAACTAATTATTAGGGATATATTTTCACCACGTTAGATACAACCATTTACCCGCTAAAAGGTCAGTTTTTTCTTCTACTAAAAATAGAAAATGAAAACAAATACTAAATCATTTGGAAGACAAATAAATGTAACTTATGAGCCATTTTTAATTGAATATATAAATAATAATTGAATACTATACATTGAATATATTGTATAGTATTAAAGGTCGGCTTTTAAAATTTTAAAAGCGGTAGATGTATTTATTGGCTGGGAAATCAGAATTAAAATTATTGGCTATTTTGGTCTTTCAAACCTGCAACAATTATTGCATTACAATAAAATTAAAGTCTCATATATTTTTAAGTTGTAAACACTATAATAGATTTTAATTTTATAAACTAAATTTATCATTTTACTAACAATTATGCAGAATCTAATGATGATAGTATCATGTAATATCCAAAAGAAGACACGTACCAGAGCAAGGAACATTGTTTACGAAAATTATCTTTGTTTTCTTTGAATATCCTAAAACGTTTATAGTACAATTAAAGTATGTTTAGTGGTTTTAATGTAAACAATTAAAAATTGTAAGTTGTAAAACTTAAAACTATAGCTTTCGGAAAACAAGAGAAGATTATTCAACAAATTATATCTAAATATTTGTCCTACTGTTTTATACATTCGCCTGTAAACATCATCAATTGAATATTTTCAAGTATAGCAATATTGAAATGAAGCTAGAATGAAATGTCATTCGCCGACTAATACTACTCCGTAAAGAAGTAATCAAGTCAGAAAAGGAAGCGATTAGTGATATATTGACAAGATGAATTCAGTATACAAAAGGAGGGAAGGGTTCAACATTGTACATATATACGTCACTAATACAACATTGACTTGATCTTCTAATATTATTGATCACACTTAAGAGAGCGTTTACTTTTTGTTTAACTTTAGAATTATGAAGTAGAAAATAAAATGAAAACCCACAAAACGAGCATTCGATTATTAATATTTTGATATTGAGCCAAATATTATCACATTAGTGATACATTTATAACCAAGTATCATTAAAAATGAAAATAATTTAAACACAAACATTGCGTTTGATATTGTTATCTATAATTTTTAACATGTAGATTATGAAACAAATTAGAACAAAAAGGAGTCGAAAGATAATTGGCTCTATGTCGGCAAGTCATTAGATCGTAAACTCTAAAGGAAATGGTAAAACCTCTGCTGTATTTATACGGTCAGATATAATAAGCTTTCTAGTTAATATTTCATGACAGTTGTCCCATTAATAACTTGGTAATTACAAACTGTATTAGTTCAAAAGTTCAGTGTTCTTTGTATTTATATTGAGTTTGTTATAATCAAAATATTACAAAACTCTTGCAGAATATTAATAAGCTTTTAAAATTATATTCTGTTTTATTTTAGGGTATAGTAGTATGGACTAAGTTTTTATTTTATTTTGTTCGCTATATTATTATAAATGTATAGATTAAGAAAACTTTCATTATTTTAAATCGTTTAACTCAGTATTCAATCACACGAAAATAGTGTAAAACTATAAAATAAATAAAAAAATTATGGTTGCCTGTAAAGTCGGTTTTACGGGCGAAGATTTTACGTGACAACGTCTTTTTCTCGGTAGAATATTTATTGATATGAATATTATTAAATTGCACAATAGGAACAAGGAATTGAATGAAAATAAGAATTGCACAAATTTTAACTATAGAAATATATTTTGTTTACTTAAACATTGTACATAATTTGAAATTAATTAAAATTTGTTATTGTAAATGGTAAAGTTGAATAAATCATTTACTAAAATTGGAATTTGAAATTCTTGCTAAACACAGTTAAATTCTAACTCCGCGCGTGGTGATTGGTCGGTTTAGTTCGTTTGTTTGGTCGCACTGTTATGACAGGTTAGAGGTTATAATTTGTTATTTTAAATGTTTGACTAGCAATACGCGCTGTTTCTTCTCAATCGACTGAATTACGATTGATTGCAGAGTGATTTAAACTAATAATTTACTTAACACTATCAACATTTGTCAATAGTATGACATAACCTATAAACTCAGTTTCTCAACTTTTGTGTCAATCTAACAATTAATCAATCAATCATAGTTTACGATAATGAAATATCAGTGTACAATTATTTACCTTTATTGTTGTAGTTGTTGTAAATGACGAATCTAAGCACTCCACATTTTCACGAATAAACATAGTTATCTGCTTTATCCCGTGCGGCGGACCCACAGTTATCTGCTTTATCCCGTGCGGATCCCGTGCGGCGGACCCACTGGACGGGCATCGTAACGTTACCGGGCGTTACACTTTTTCATGAGTGACGCCGAGCCGCAACCTAATTTAAGACGTTGTCACGTCAAAAACTGAAATCAAAACAGGCCAATAAAATCTTAGAATAACTGGAATTCTTACCTACATTAATTTTAACACATTACAAACCTACTATAATCTAACCTTGTATGAACCATATTCATTTCATTATTAAGATAGGGAGATGAAGTTAAATTAATAGGTTAACGAGTACCATTTGGGGAATATTTTGAATAGAATTGGTTATTACGTTTCTAAAGTCCTCACTCTTTCGTCCTTTAATATGTGTCTTTATTGTAATGCTCGGTTTTTTATGTTCTGTACAAGTTTTAGGGGCAGGTGGTCTAAAAAATGTGTCTATTCTGTTCATACTTTTAAATAGATCTGGTTAATGTTTATCTGCGCATCGTTACCGACCGCACCTACAATTTGTAAACTATTCACTTTATGTCCTGATTATTTATATACGATGTGGAGGTTCCACAGACTTCAGTTTTTGGAACTATACTATTTCTTCTTTTACGTAAATGACATTAATAAAGCTATGCATAACAGTAATCTTATTGAATATACTGACGACACAAATCTTTCCTTCAAAGCAAAAACGTCAGATCTATTAATGTTATTTTAAAAAGTAAATTTAACAGCTAAAACAGCATATTTAATCTGTCAAACATTAAATTTGATGAACTATCGTGATGGCCTACATTTACCTATATGTTATTTGATAGCTGGAAATCATTATCTGAATGCACACCATCTGTGGTTAGTGGTGACACCGGTCAAGATAAATTCCAATAAATACTTTGGAATGCACATGGATTTTAATTTGTCCTGGAATACGCACGTTGAAAGTATTTATACATGGAGAGTCTCCAATATAAATTTCCAACAAAATTTAGAAAAAAATTTCTTTAATTGCTTATTGGAAATTTCTTGGTGTTTAGTATTCACTCTTTTACTCACACAACTTTGAGAAATTATATAAATATATAAATTATTAATATTTTCATCGATTTGAAAATGTATTCTGTCTCAGAACCATTATATTGCCTAGAGTTAGAGTAGCAGGGCGAAGATGTCCATGGTTATGAGACAAGAGCCTGGGCAAAATTACTTGGAAGTTGCAACATACGATAAAGCTGTTTGACCATGTCTCATTGTCTATATGGTGTTTGTCAGATTTATAAATTATTTGACAAACCCAATTAAGTATATAGGCAATTAATTAAAATTTAAAAAAGTGTAGCAAGAATGTGTAATAGGCAACATATTTTACTCAATAGGTGATTTTTTGGTACGTCATGTTCAGTGAAGGTACAGTATGTAAGATATTTTATGGGTTGATATAAATTTCCTGATACATGACATCATACTTGAGTCTGATATCATGGTAGACCCAAGTTTTTAATGTGTGTAACAAATCCTATAAGCTAAAACAGTTCTAATTGTAAGTTCATTATTTACTCAAGAAGCTGGAATAATTTCATTTATGTTTATGTTTTCATACGATACTTCAGAGATGAACTTACCAATACACACGTAACGTTTCCTGTAGCTTTATTTATATTTAAGAAAATCGAGTTTATGATGGTACATGGCTTACGTTTTATTGGATTGGACTGAAAATTATTTAAAACTCTTGCATTAGTCTTGGATAACCATGATTTCAACGAGAGCATTTATGATCAAATGATTTGTTAGGAAACTTAGTACAATTATATACAATTTTACATGTGACATAGTAACAAATCCATCTTAATGAAATAAGCAATATACTTGAAAATCTACACGTAACCTTAGCGAAGCTTGTCATGCGACACGTGGTGTAAAATACTCTAAAAAGGTAATAAAAATAATTTAAAATTGCATTTAGTAAAAAGTTTTTGAAAAAGATATTAATTTGCAATTGTCATCAACTAAAAGTTTTCCATATTATTCATGGAATTCTTTCATGGCTCGCAAAACCACTGATATAAAATTTTATTATTATTATGAAAAGCAGTTTTTATTACAAAGCTTGTACAAGAATTAAATGCAATAATTATAAACATTTTGATATTTTAATACAACAAAAATTCATCACATGTCAAATCATTTATTGCTAGGTAAATTGTATTCACACGCGATTTCGGACTGTTTCTATGTGTATTTGATAAGTTTCTTTAATATAGACATTTAAAACGAGCTCTCATGTTTATTGATATGGATTTGAGGAAGTACTTTTAAAACTGTAAGCTCTTGTTAAACTCTTATAAATAACTGAAACTAATCAACTAACTTCCTTACATGATATAAGATATTCTGAACCAATTATACATTATATTAATATTGCATTTACGAAGTTATATAATTTTACTTAATAAATGTAATTAATCATGTCCTAAAGTGTCATTGATTTTAACAAAAAGTATGGCATTACTCCTTAAACTTCGCTTATTGAAACTCAAACTTTGGTAAGTACCCAAAAAGAGACAAACCTGAATTAATATCAGACATCGTGAAGCAAAATTAACCTTATCTTTGAAAAAGATACTTTTAAGAGTTTTATTGTTTTTCCTTTTTACTGGCTCAGTATGGACATGAAACAGCGATATTTATAACATACTGTACTTATATGGTGCTATATTATATGTATATTGGATATTTATAGGTTCTTTTTTTATATATTAGTTCTTTTCATAAAATGTATCTAAACATGTAGCTGCTGGTGTATTAAAACAACTTTAATAACTATTACACAGCAATATAAAGGTACCTATCAAAACATAAACTAACAATATAAGCGTATAAAATTAAAACGACAAATGCTTTAAGTAAATTAAATTATTTATATTTACAATTACCTATATAAAATTGGCATCACACAACAAAGAGGTCTATAGATGATTAGTAAGCCGTCACAGTAAGTAACTAAATGCCTCTTCTGTTCGGTAATACATTTTATTTTATTTATCATGTTACTTTCCACATAGGAATAGTATTGTTGATAGGCAGATAGTTATAAAATAATAAAATATTTAAATTTATTATTGCTTCAAACATAGATGTGAGGCTTGATGCAATGTTACTTGAATGGTCATAACATTTGGCAGTGAGAGAGAACATTAAAAATAAGCGTTAAATACTTGATAACCCAAGAAACTCAATGCTCTACACGGTCAATGCAATAAATAAAACAATTTAATATCTTTAAGTTAAGAAAGAGAACATACCCTACTTTTTATTACTAGAGACTTTAAGAAAAGTAGCATTTTCTAATGGCGTTCAGACAAAAATTAACAGTTTTAAAGTTAAATAATAAAAAAGTGTATATAATGGGTTCAAACTAAAAAAAACTCATTTAAATAGTTCATTAAAAGTCCTAGATTTTCCACAAGAAACAATAAAAATTAAAAGACTACCTGCACTAAAAAATAAAGTCTCTCAAGGAAATATGTTATAAATATAAATAACTTTGAATGAAGCCCTTAAAGGTGAAATATACATTTATGGACGAAAAGTATTCAAATTTAATAAACAAATAAGATAGTTTGAAAGCACAGTACTGCCCTATTCAATGAATAATGCAAGCTCTGTTGCAATACTCTTGGCCAAGAGGTATGTCAGCGGAATCAGATGTTCCACTTGAATTCACCCTCCTAAACAATTGTTAAACCAATTCCAGAAGCTTCAGAAAATACTTCATAAACTATACTTATTGATTACTTTCTCAATTTCTTACACCAACCATCCTTGAAAGACAGTGTCACACTTTCGTAAAATCTATAAAATCTAACTATGGAATATTTTCTTTTATTACTAAAAAAATACATAACATTACGGTAATATCTTGGAAAAATAATTCTCTATGAAAACCTTCACAATTACAAGAGCGTGATTTACATTGCGCCATTAAGCTCTATTCATTAAAATAAAGGTATAATGTAGTTTTATAGTTAACAAAATTTACAATATTAATATAAATATAAACACAAGGCCCTAAGTAGAGGTTTATTGTTAAAAAATATATATTGGAATCCTCTCATAAAAAGGTGTAATTGTATAGTGCAGTCAATCCATTCTTTGTCTCTAAGAAAGACTTACCTCTAGTTCAATGTATTGAAAGAGCCAAAATTAGCACTTAAATATGATTTCCATTTCTCTCAATTCTCAAATATTTAAAACAATAATTTTAATACCTTTTTACTGTAAATTTCCAATACAAATATATTAGAAACTTACTTGAAAACAAAAGAGCCTTAATGTAATTTAGGCTGAACTTTTGAACGTTATCTAATTATAAAATTATTATACGCATTTTCGACAATGTTACGGAATTTTACTTCCAATATTGTATTTTCGTAATATCAATCCTGTTATATTATACAATAATACACATTGTGACACTTTTTGTTTGATTGTATTGTGTACAATGTACATTTGGAATTCAATGAATTCATCTTCTGTTATATATTTATATACATCATGACTTATGCTTGCAATAAACATCTTTCATAATGCCGTCGAAACGTAAAAATGTTAAACAATTTTGAGTGTTATAGTATGGAAAATAGAATTTCTTGCTTTAAACCATTCTTGTGATATCGTGTAGTAAAAGCACACCTAAAAACTTTGCTAATATTTGTATTTACTTGTAAGTGTGATTGTGTTAGGACAACTATTACACCTCACATTATAATTATCTAACACTATTTTTTATTACTTTCGTGAAGTAATCTGTAATCCCAATGTAATATTTAACGTAATAAAAGAATATGAAATATACGAGTACGTTGACCAAAGTAATAAACCGTCATATTTGCTCGAGATGATCTATATTCTGCACACTGTCTCTGGGTATGAAACATGTTCATTCTCGACAGATTATTAGCTTTATGTATTACCAATTTACCAAAAAAAGATGCTAAGTTCTGAACGGTGAATATATTACAAATACTATATAATCAAGAATACAGGAATATTAAATATAATTCTATTAAAAATCATATATATATATATATATATATATATACATATATATATATATATATATATATATATATATATATATATATTAAATAAGCTTTTATGAGTCTTATTAGTCTTATATTGAAGTTCCTGTAGGTAAAACAGAAAAATTATATTTGATATTTAATAACTAAATAATGTTTCTATGGTGTTCTATGAGTTATCTATCAATTTATTTATTCCTTTAATAATTAACAATGTAGCGTAGGTTAGTTTATGTATGTCTATAGCTGCAGGTGGATTATCGTACAAGACCGTATGACGCCTTCAACTTGAGATACCGTATTAGTAACATGATATATTGCCAATAGTAATCAGGTTAAATCCAGGCGCTGTCAAATCGGTTGTCTTGAGGTGTCGCACCACCTGACGGGACGGTAAGTTCCCAAATATAAACGATATATCTTAGTGAATATTGTTGGTACCATTTAGCCGATGAGCATGTGAATGAATAAGGAAATGCCCTTCATAATATGATTTCTACCCTATATTATATTAACTTACAAAAATATTAATTGATAAGCAAATTATAAATGGTTTATCTATATTAATTTTTTTTTTCACGCGACAAACGATTATTTTACATGGTCGAATCACATTTTATGAGTTTATTTTGAATCATTCAGTCATAGTCCTAAAAACGAAAATTTGATCTACAGCGCAATAAAATTGAGATACTATGCATTCAGGCCCGTATGTGCCAAACTGACAAAGTAAAGCTTGTTTCTGTGAACTCATTAGCACTTGGGAGTGTGGAGCTCTTGGTCTACGTGGCAGCGGGTGGGAGGAAGATATAGTGAATGTATAAAGCATTATACTGTTAGAA
Source organism: Homalodisca vitripennis (assembly GCF_021130785.1). Lineage (NCBI taxonomy): Eukaryota > Metazoa > Arthropoda > Insecta > Hemiptera > Cicadellidae > Homalodisca > Homalodisca vitripennis. Next base: position 76,049,311 of record NC_060211.1, read on the forward strand.
AATTAAATACTTTTTGGCTTCCTAGTTGAATTCTAATTGCTCATTTAGTGAAAATAATACTTTTTATTGACGTATAGATATTTTATATTTTACTAGTAAAGGAGACACAAGTATTCAAACGTTATAAGTTATCAGTTGTTCCCAAAAACATGGAATAACAAACACACAAGGAGGTAGGTACTCGTATACCGTCCAAAAGACGATCAAATATGCCTACTGTTTAGACTATTGTGTGTTAATTTTAGTTAGGTGAAGTTTAAAAAACTCCAAACTTGCAGCATTAATTAAAATAATATTGCAAATATTACTGGTTATATTAGTTTAAAGATGGTATATTGATATCAACGAAAATTTCTTATAGAAAAACTTCAAGATATCTTAATTTTAAATAAATTACGAAACAATAGAGTTTATATATATACATGCAGTATACACACTACATGGTTATGTTCATTGGAAGGAAAGTAAAATATCTAATTTGATAAGTACTTGATGATAATTTTAAAATATTTTTGTACCCGGAGCCACTGTCAACTAATATTACATAGGGGGGCACTTTTGACCTCATAGAGCACTAAAGTATCTATAAGCACCAATGCGACAGATTGAATTTATCTGCAACATTCCATGGTACAGAGTTGAACACGGTAATACTGCTAATGAATCGGTAAGACGGTTTCTAAAGTTGGCGGCTTGCTGAATTAAAAATCTCAAACCCATAATTTTTTTATATGAGTATAGATTTTTCGGTATTTTCAGTTTGAAAATGTAGATCTTATGTAAGAACGTCCAACTATTTCTATTCCACTCCACTAGCTTATATAATATATTTATAAATTATGCCTATGGTATCTGTCGCTCTGTAAACGATATTCATGTAGTACTAGTTAACCTGCATTATATATTTTTCATGCTTATATCAGGTTAGTAATTATTGTCAAGTTTTAAAGATGCAGCATTTAAATACCTGTTTAACTAGGATTTAATTACATATATGTTTGTATATGTTAGGTAACTAAATATATATTTCATAATTTCTATTCCTCCATTTCATTACTCCAATACTCTAATAACTATCAAACGCACTATCGGAGTGCTAATCTTGTGGCCAAACTCATGATTTCGGATATTTTACCTAATCTTACAGTGTGATCTTTTAAACTTTCCAAGAATAATTTATCTAAAATACGTGATAATTATGACTCAATTTAATTTTATTGTATTTACGGTGCAATTAAAAAACTTTTGAATTCTTTTTATGGCATAAACTTGTTATAGAAAGTCCATTAAGAATTTGATGCTGACTTTTTCGAAATGGTTTAAAACCAAAAGTTTTGATGGTTTATAACAGTCAAAATAGAGATTGTTTTTATTAATACATTGAAGTTTAGAAACGGGTTGAAATAGGCTAATAGTTTTATTTTAGTTTCAGACCATTTTCCTTTTTATAGTACTATAATGTGTACTTTATTATGTAGCAATTTCTTACAAAATATTATATTCTTACTCGAAGTTCAAAGAACATGAATTGTAGGTAGTATTAACTATAACAGACGTAGTTAAACTATGTGGCGGAGTTATTTATGGATTATTTGATAGTAGAATGATTATGAATTAATTTATTTTGTCACAGGTAAACTGTTTATTATAAATTGGTGCTTTAAATTGGTTATAAATATGTGACAAGAATGGAATTTAATAATACAGACTGTTAGACATTATCATACCGTCACGCTTCCTATTTACTACGAGAGTGTAGTCATGTGTTAATGTTACCTCTAATAGTCCTTTAGAATGGGTTTGCATTGTTATTATCTCAGCAAGAGCAGAATACTGAACAGATATTTGAATAGTGATTGAATAATTTATTATGAATCAGTATAATATCAAATTAATTCGAAATTTTGATAATATTATATACATCGATACCAAGTAACGTATTACATTTTCTAGCGGAGTAATCATGCCAATTTCTCAATTTTCACGTCGATTTAAAGTTGGAAATAACGCAGAAGCCAATTGACCCTTGACATATTATTCCAGATTATTTTCTCAAAACTCTAAAGCATTTACAAATGTTATAATACTTAAAGGTATACTATGAATTACCATATTATCTAAGTTATTTAACAAATAAAATATTAAATTTTTCATCAGCCATTTTCGTTAAAATTAAACGAAATGAACGATGGCAAAAGCTTTCAGCTATAATAATACTGAATGAACTTGTTTAAGAATGAACTTTAATACATAAGAGGTCACGGTTAGTTTCTCCTGTTTGTTGTAGTTTACATAGAGTTATCATATTTTTAAATCTAATTGTCTTAATAACCTAATTATCAATTCATTGGGATGATAATTTACTTCAATATGAAACCAAGCTAACAAATAAATTCCTTGCAGTCCAATTCAAGGTCCAATTTGGCGGTGGTTATTAGAAACCTTTACTTGTACATACGTGGTACTGAAAGCATTAAACACGATATTTGCACTTAATTAAACATTTTATTTTGTTGTAGTGATATTATATAACCAAAGAGAACTTAAAGGTCAGTTGGATTTGCCCCAAAGTACTGTACAGTACATAAAGTGTAATATGGTAAATGTGGGTGTAACAGTTAAATATTGCTCTCTGGAGATCTGTCAGCAAAGCTATAAGACTCGAGAGGTTTGTACAAGTTTCTGTCTCTGCTGTATAACCCACTCCCATCCCACTGCATCTGTTATTTACGATATCTCATTATAATACATTAACTGTTCACATTAATCTCGTAATGCATGAAACCATTCTTTACATGAGTAGATTGTATAAGAGTGGTCTTCATTTTGGCAATTCATTCTGTACTGCTTTGTCTTTGTTCAATTCATACTACGTTATGATGCAATCCTAAAAATATGTTATCCATATAAATTACTTGAAATTCCAACGGCGAAGGAATGGAAAACAAGATATATAAATTTAGAAAAATCCTTGGTATGGTGGTTTAGTTTGCAATATAATATATATTATAATCATGATAAACTTCTTTTAGTTGTGGCATATGAATCGTTTGTAGAAAAACTTCTAAAACGAAGTCTTAATGTTACTTCAGACATTTAGTGTTGTATATATATAGCATTGTTTTATTTCAGTGATTTAATCATTATAAAGACCCTTTGAAACCACGTCATTTATGAAATAGCAACAGTTTTCTTGTTCCAGTTGGAAGATTAGTATGTTGCAGCTTTCTTTAAGGACTTTGAAAATTATCAAAATAAAAATTACGTTATATAATATTCAAGTGTATATAACGTATATAAGTGTTATTATAATATTTTAACCCGACAATTATAAACCGTAAAAATTAATATAATAAAAAATATTATAATTAGAACATTACAGCAGTACACAACAACTAATGATGCGTATCAAACTACGCTGAAGCTCAATATTTTATTAGAAATAAATCCAAAGACATCTAATTGTACCATAGTGTTTATACCAATAATACCAGACTGTGAAAATACTAATTACATTCGAACAATATTAAAAATGTTCATAGATATTACTAAATATTTACATAATATTGCTGTGGTGGAAGGGTAGATTTGATGACAACGTTATGTTTAGCTCTATTTCACCTTTCACTTAGTACAGCGTCTCAAATGTGACACCACCAGAGACTTTACTCTTGTAATATGGAATAAATTTAAATTTGTGTTAAAAAACACTCATTTTTAACATATGATTAGAAATTATTTACATAAAAAGTAAAGTTTCAGGAAAAAATTTCTTACGAACATATTTACTTTGAATTTTATGGAATTGGACTTTTGTATAAATATTATCATAGTAAAGGAGGATTGGGTATTAAATTTCATTTACCAAATACAATTTTCTTCTTTATTGTTACTAATCGATTAAATCTGATTTTGCCAGAACTATTACACAATATAGCTGTTCCTAATTTAATAGTTACTGTAAATTTTCGAATATGTGGAAACGACGTTTTTTAAACCGAATTAATAAGTGTTATAAAACCACACAATTAATAAATCACATCCTAATTTAACAATTCTTATCATAATTTACAATAGACAACCATTCTTAACTTATCATTGTGCAAGTTTTAATGGTGATTCTATGATTCCCTTAGGGTTTGTATTAATCGTTCTCCATGTTTTCCTTAAATTATTTTCTTGTTTTTAATGACAAACTGGATGTTACTTCATAAATATAATAATAACAAACTCTTAAAAAAAATATGAAATATAGACGTCTTTTTGTAAGCCCATTTGGAAATAATGATAATGTTTTTTAAAGGAAACAGAGTTTTCTTAAATGTAAAGCGCACACCCAATATTCAGGAATAATAAATGACAAAGACAAAGAAAATGTATTTAGTGTATGTGGGAAAATATCATTCTCGCTTTTAGTAATGATTTCAATATTTCAGTACAAAACCCTTTACTATTAAAGCAGTGTTACACGTCCTTCATGGAAACAAGATAGAAATACGGCATCGTTGTACGGGAAAACCTGAACAGGCACAAATGAAAACGTTTTTAAAATTGAAAGTGCTATGAGAATAATAATTTTTTTTAAATTTAGGATTACATTGGATAATCATGCACGCAGGCATTTAAGGATAAATTATATTAATAAGTTGCGTAATGGAAGTAAAACCATCATATTGAGATGTCAATTTGAAAACGGAGCTCTGGGGATACCTGGTTCAGGATTTTTAACATGGTTGACTGACTTCGAGTTATCATGCACTAAAATCCTTACACATATTCTTTTTGACTTTTCAATGCTATTAATTTAGATTTATGTTTGCATATATATATATATACAAACACATATTCTACGAAATGTGCATCATCCTAGTTGCTAAGATATACAGGAAAGTAAGAAATTCCATTACAGAATATCCTACCTGAACCGACAAATGTAAAAGTTATTTAATAACTGAAGACATATTTACCACATGGAGTTGTCTAGATGTATAGATAATCATAAGAAGCAAATTTAGAAGTAAGTTACAGTAATGTAAGGTATTTATTGTCATATTAATGTTATTAGTACATTTTTGTCGTATTTTTCCCTAGATTCAACACGTGGGTGTGAATACTTCATTATGAAACTCATTAATCATATCAGGTATTGTGATACCGGCACATACAGTGTTGTAGCTTGCAACCAGGGTATGAGTTCATGTTCATCTCCAAATGTATTACACTCCCGTTTATATAAGGGGGAGGTACGCTGCATTTGGTCGCTATACAGGGTACGTTGGGGCTGCATGCAAAATTTCAAATCTACATCTATAGCTCATTTCCTTTCGATATGTTCTTCATTAGACGTACAGGTAGTAATACAGAAAATCTATCTTTTCACCCTCGTGCTTAGCAAAGGAGATATTGAGTCCGCGTCCTGACTGATAGGCCTCAATGACGGCCTTTCGAATTCTGTGGTTGGACATGGACTACCACAGATTTCATCTTTGTCTCTGTAGAAATAAAATTTCATTCAAAACAAGCTTACATTTTAAATATTCCTTGAAATATCTTTCTAAATGATGACTTACTTTGTATTATTTAATTTAGGTTTCATAACAGTGTTAAAATAATAACACCTTTTATGAGCTAAAGAAAGTTATAAAAAATTGCCTTGAAATCAAAATGTTTCCCTATTCATGAAGTTCTACTCAGTTTGCAGCTCCATTAACCACTCATACAAAAATTAAACTTTATACAACCTTCTCCGCATTAAAGATTGATGGAATACAGGGAGAAAGACAAAGGTAAAAATCTTTTCAGCCTACAATACTAAATAAACTTTATCAAAATTAAACTGTTAAAGCAATAAAAAACAGAACATGTCTTGCCAAAACGTAAGGCTCAAGATAAAACAGTCATTCACGCAAATAAAATTTATTTAAAAAAATTTACAGTTATCACTGGAGTTGGGTGAAAATAAAATCTATATATCCCATATAGCTACTCTAAACCTATAAGCCGTAAAAATGATTAAAATAAATGTGTTTACAGTACAAAATGCAGTGGAATCAGAAATACATAAAAAATAAATAATACTATTAAAGGGTTGTTGAACCTCCCCATTTAGTCTGGACCGGGTATTTGGGACACCTCGATAGTTATGTCAATTATGGTTACTCATTTAATCTGAGAGGATATTATTGGCAATAGTAAGAGTTTTATTACTTTTATAAATATTTTATGCAAATTAGTTTTAATTTTTATGAGTAAAACTTGTTTTAAATGTATATATACAAACTATTTAAGCTGTATATAGCCTTCAGTACATATTAATTATTAAATGAATAATTCAATGAAGTAAATTCAGTAATAAGCAGGTTATATTTGAAAGATACCCAAATGTGAAAGTAAAAGTTTATTGCTTCATCAACTTCATTCATGACCTTTTAAATGGCATTAGAGCAACCGGACTGTTTTGAAATACCTCCATTTAATTTGGCTATCCCGATATATCCTAACTCAATTGTCGACAGATTGCGACTTTACTGTGCTCATAACTGTGATGGATGAGTAAAACGCTGCTTATTAATTAACTGTGAATGATTCTTGAAATTGAAATTATGATCAATTATAAATCTAGAATAGTTCTATATTGCACAATAATAGCTTTAATATGGGACAATGTATTAAAAAAATATATAATTAATTACTTGTGTAAAAACGGTCAGTAAGAAAAAGGAAAATCATGGCTCAACCACATTGTATTTGATTGATTAACATTATTAAACCGCAAACAGTTCCCTTTCAGTTGCATTGAAAAGAAAAATTTGTACTGATGACACGGCATCTGGATCATTTGGGAAAATAAGTAATTGTCCATTCTGTAACATGTGAGTGGGTTAAATTCAGTGAAGGCAGCGTGATTGTACACTTGTTAGGCCTCTAGTCCTTAGCCTGCAAGGATCAGGATTTATAGTCGATACATGAGTATCCGGGAGATCTGGACGTTATTGGGACCCTTATATTCCTTATATCAGACTGAACCAATAAAGGTCTTTATTTTATATATGGAAACTAATTTTAAACATAACCCATAAATATTTCTTGCATAATTCAGCATCAGTAGATCTTTTGCTACATACTAAAAATAGATATGTAGTAATACTGCAAACCGCAGGATGTAGCTTTGTACCCAATTAAGAGAAAGTATTACATATCTTGATAGAAAAACTTAAACTCTATAAAGAAGGAAATGTTAATATTTCAGGGAGGATCAGTATTAAAATAAATAATTTTATGTTCTAGGATAAAATTAGATGTGCATTTCATAACTTATTTCTTTCATTAATAATTTTCAAACATTTTTACTCCTTGAACAAAACATGCTTTATGATGACCTCAAAGCTTTCCGTCGCAATCAAAATGAGCTCCTACGCTGATATATAACTGATGATAAAAATTTATACATCTCTACATTCCAGTGACAAAAGAATAGTCTAAACAGTGGATTTTAGAAGGCGGACAAACTCCGAAGAAATTTAAGATGGTAAAGTCGGCTGGTAAGGTTATGGCCCCTGTCATTTAGGGTTTTTACGGAATCATCTGCGTTGATTACATGAAATAGGGAACAACGAAAACAGGAGGTAATTGTGTCTCATTATTTGAAAGACTAAGCAAAGATTTGAAGGAAAAAACTTTCTTATAAAAAAACATTCTGTTTTGTTAAGATAATGCTCGAGTGGCGATGCCCAAGCTTATGGAACTTAAGACCAAATAATTACAGCATTCACCGTATTCACATATATGGCACCTTACGACTATCTATTATTTCTAGATTTGAATAATAAAGATTGGTAGATAAAGATTTACGTCTTGCGGGGAGGTAATTCCCCAAACCAATGCCTATTTTGAGGATTTTCCAAAATCATACATTTTAGGTAGTCAAAAAAATGTACGTAAACAATTGAAAAAAGGAGGACTTATTGAATTACGTCGTAGTTCATCAGTGTTGGCCCAAATATCATCGTATTTGAAATGATCGTATTGTCACCTTAATGAACTGATTAAGGAGGCGGTTTTTTATACAAAATTCAACTTAAAACCAAACCTAAAAATCAAACTAATAAACATGCCCATCCGATTGCCTGATTTGTCATAATTTTTAGCATGACTTGATCACCATTTATTTTTGAGTATCCATCACTTGTAAGTGGTTGGTTGCTGCGATGTAACAAATTTGGAAGTGTTATTTGATTAATTTTGTAAGAATTAATAATAGCTTTATGACGTAAGTTTTAAAAATAGTGCTCATGACTGTGACTTTTACGTCTCAGTAGGCGTTGATATAATCTATTTACTTTACCTCTACAGGTTATATAATCCAGGCTTTAAAGATTATCTAAAGTCAAATACATATAGAGGAATATATTTAGTGATCTAGAAACGTAGTATTTCCTTTCTTTTCCTAAGAATGGCAATATTGTGAAAAATACTGTCATTTTTAAATAGACGTTGTTTGATTTCTTGAGTCAATTATTGATGAATGTATTTATTTTCAAGGAGTACTGTAAATGATTTTAATCACTTGATTAAAAATTTAATGTTTCTTGATAGAACTTCATATCACGAAAAGAAAATAATCGAATTATTTTAAACAGTTAAAAGGCAAGGGGGGTGTGAATTTAGATGACATTTTTTATTGCTAATAAATTTATATCTTGAAAAATGGGTAGACTATTACTTCGCAATAACGAACTAAAAAATTCATAATTATAAACAAAATTATATAAAATAAACTTTTTTTATTACAAAAATAAAGAAGAATGATAATTATTTCCCCCTGCAATGCAAATTTATTTATAAAATGTTATTTCCACTTAACTAAAAGATTCTCTCTAAGGTTTAGAGTATGTCTGTTTATGAATTGATACTAGGAAATTTAGGATCAAACATTGCTCAACAGAGGAAAATATTACGGTATTTGTAACAATAAATAAAATATTTTCAGTTCGGCAGTTATGGAATACGATAACGCAGCAATGTTTGTAATGTAATCTAATTTTACCTTGGGCGCCCATCCCCATTACCCTGCGTGTTTAATGGCCTAGACATGAAGGTAACGCCTCTAGCTAAGTGCGCTAGTCATACTTCATTCTTGGAATTTCCTTTTACATCGATACACGTAATATCTTAAATGTATGAGGGCATGTTTGGTACAACCACATATTGGACCTTTATTCTTAAAAATAGTAACATTTATGCAATATTATTTCTAAATTATGGACTTAAGAATCACTTGGATGTGGATATGTATATCCAAAAGTGTGAGAGTTATGAGCCAATTGAATGAGTCCATAAACTCTATGGTTATCAAGAGTTTCATTGCGGGATAATGTAAGTGTCATCGCAAAATACTCTGAGTAATATAATACAAGTTAATAAAGTCTGTAAGGACATTTATTCGTTTAATTTAGTAGGTTCTGAGGTCATATTATTTTTTAAATACTATAACCGGGGGTTTTTTGACCCTCCTATGTTAGTCTGGTGTGCGAACTTGGAGACGCCCTGCTAGTTCCATCAATCATGATTTCTCATGTAATCTAAGTGGATAGAATTAAAACTTAAATGAATTTTATTGATTAGGAGGGTTATTGCTGATCGGTCCCCTTTTTTTTATTTAACTAATAATAATTAATAATTTTTACTTCAATTACAAAAAACGTTCTTACATAAAAATAGTATAAACTGTAAGTATATATCAGTATATATTTATTATTGGATGGGAATTTATCAACGAAAATGTTAGTAATACGCAGGTGCCCAGATTGATGCCCAAATGTGACGGTTAGAACGTTTATTGATTCATAAACCCCACGCACTGCGTTTTAAATGGATTACAGCAACCACACTCATTGGGAATCCCCGAATCTAATTTGCTTGTTTCGAAATACAGGAGCTCAATTGTCGATCAACTGCGACTTTCCTCATTCATTATTCTGATAGATGGTTACTAAACTACTTTCATATTAACTGTGAATGATCCTTTCAGCAATATTTATGATAAATTATAAGACCTTAATACTCATATATTACTCATAATTACCTTTGTAATGGGAAACATATTAATTAAAATATGTATTATTATAGTATTCATTATAATATATATAGTATTATTTGTGTGAATACACATCATTGTATTGTTTCAAGAACACATTTTCAGATGAAGTTACGTTTACTCTTGACGTCATATGAAAATCCTCATGCTGAAACAGACAATAAGTTTCAACGCGAATTTTTAGTCAATGTGTGGCGTGGTATTGAAGATGATGAATTAATTGGCACTTATTTATTAGGGAACCGCCTTGTGGCAAAAAATGCATGGAATTTTTACGTAGTAAATTGTTTAACCAAATTTTAACACGAATGAATATGCATTTTTAATAAACCTTCGCTCCATGACATACTGCTTATCGAGTTAGAGAACTTTTATATGATCACTTTGCAGGCTAACTGATTGGTGTTGGGGGAGTTATTAACTGGCCGCCGCCAAAGTCTTCTTAACTTAGCACTAACTTATTGGCTATGGGATTGGATAAAAGTTAAGTTTACAAAGTGAAAGTTAATACACGACATGAACTGATTACTTAAACTTATCATGCTTCTTTTGTCAAAAAGGAAAAGAAAGATATTTCTGTATATCTGATGCTCTGTCTGTCTATCTCTATCTTTTTGTCAATTAGTCTATCTTTTCAAGTCTCAAAAGTGAACAGGTATATAGACTTGAAAATTTTCAAGAAGCTTTATTTATATATGAGAAAACTTGAGTTTGATTATTGTAAATGTCACTCAATATGATTTAGGAGAGCTTTAGCGAATACTCTTACATTGGTCTTATGATAAAGGTATGATGAATAAAACGAGAATATAGCTGAAGAAATAAGGATGTAAACAAACTGTGTAAAATCTTATGTAGTTTTAACACGTACTACCTTTATTCATAGGAAAAAACAAGAAAATGTATTTAAATGAAGGCAATGTAAGTAATGATTGGGGACAGTATGTGGCTTTGGTGCACTCCTTCGCTGAAGTACCCTCGTTAACTTACCGGAACTTTTATTTTAACACTGATACAAAACACAATTTACTGACAAACGTGAATGATAATGCAGCAAGATATTTTAAGAATAATTTCATCCGTACAATTTTGTATAACTGATTATTTCGATATATAAATACGTAGAGTTCTATGATGGTGCTTGTCCAATCATGGAAATAGTCTGAGCGTTATTGATGCCTATTACTAAGTAGGTTATCACAATTTATCTTTATATAAGAGAGATAAGAAACTGTCTTTTCGTTATCATTTTATGTCCGTCAGCAGGACATTATTTTATAAAGCGAATTGCGCTATATGGGTTTAGAATTTTCCAGCCAACCTGAACGAAGCCTGTTACGCATAAAATGGTGTGAATACACTTACCTTATACCCAAATAAATTCTTTTGCTTTTTTCAAAATGGGAGTGGTTGCTTTTTGTTACTGCTGAAATATAATTTGCAAGATTGTTTACTATATTGAAGTATTTAAGACTTGAACCGATATAATTGAAATGTAATTAAAAATCAATTAAAAACTTGTAAAACTGGAATCAGAAGTATTTTATTATTAATATGATCTCAATCTGAATCTTTTTCGTACTACACTACAAACATAGACAATGTTTATTGTTAATTCCTAATTTTATTCCTAAATAATGTAATTTTATTAAACATTTTAAATGTTTGTTTTCGCCTTTTGAAGATTAAAGTTTTAAATGTACAGTTTTTCGATTCATATTGTTAATTTGGTTGCATTAATCACGGCAGTTTAGCAATAGGTGTTACGATGTATAAACTCGCCTGTCTGCACCAATCATGAACACATACAACGTTTCTCAATCATACATTGAACGTTTCACAAACCCAGTTATCCTCCTTGCGAATGGATTTTATCACGCGACGTTAAGTCATGCAAGATCCTTGTATCTGCAGCACTATGCATTACCACTGTAATATAATCTCTCTAAGATCAAGTAATTTTAAATATGCTCATATAAACACATTAATTCTTAATACTCTTTTAGGCAAGTACGATATTTTTTGTAGCGAATCGACCGTATTCTAAGCTGAACATTGTTTCCATTTTACGTCAAACGCTGTGTTTTGATTTCAAAGAGGTTAACACTCTCAACATTCCGGGAACACTGGCTTCTGTTGTTGAATTTCCCACCACCGTTTTGTATAGCTGTATATCATATGTAAATATTCAGAGTTATACACTAGCCAATCATTGTACACTTAGACCTATCGTTGTGTCTTATACAACACATTTATTAAATTTCGATTAATACTTTCAGATGCCAATACATAAACCATACTTAGAATTGAAGTGTAATGTAACTGTTATGTTTCAAAATAGGGATTTATTTGTGACCTGTTATACCTTGTAAATGAGATAGACTGTTAATATTGAAATATAACTGTCGTTATAATATCTCCTAAACGTTTTATGTGTACAGAAGTTGAAAGAATATAATTTTTTGGATAAAATTTCAAATTTGTATAGACTTAATTTCTAATTTGTTCTATAAACGTACATAAGCACCTAATATGTGATTAAAACTACACTATATAAACTTCTTGGTGCCTTTATTTACAGGTATTAACGGTTCTTAACAAGTAAAATATTTATGTAAAAAGGCAATTGTTTTATCGTAAGACCAATTACGGTTTTGTGGTTTTACGATTATTTGGTAACACTCTCCTAAATAGTGGTCATTCCGGTAGGAAATTGAACCTAATGAGTAGGCTTCAGTAAGTCCAGTTTTCATTAAGTCCAGGACCTTGTATTTTGCCATTTTAATACTGGCTGTTTCATAAAGTCCAGTTTTCACAAAGTCCAGTTCTCTAATATTAATTTAAAATATAACGCAGTTTCATAAAGTCCAGTTTTCAATAAGTCCAGGAGTTTAATATTATTAAAATACAGCAGTGTCAGTAGGTCCAGTGTCACAAAGTCCAGAAGTACAGTCTGTACCAGAGCAAGTCGCCGGCGACCGTCATGTTGCTATGTTGCAGGGGCAATTCTTAAGGCGTTCCAGCCTCAGCGCAAATTTAATAATTCATGTGCATTGTTATGTAAAGCAGCCTAAAAAGAATTAGTTTGAATTCAAGCTTTAAATATTTATCTTTATTTTATGTATATTTGCAATTGTGTATCTAACTTATAGTTTTAAAATGTGGTTTTTCATACAAATCATAGAATAAATAGAAAACAATATTTTAATTATTAAACTTTATTCAACCAAACATTAATTAATAAATATAAGTATACATTTGGAATGTTTATTGTATCTGTACTATGTATGTCCAATTAAATCACCGTAAATAAGAAAAAAACAAACAATACATTCATAACAAAATGTTGCATTATTTTACTATATGAAAACTCAAATTCTCAATAATGCCAGACACTCAACAAATGTTTTGAAAGTAATGAGTTTAGCAAACACACATAAAATATATATTTTTGACGTATCATATGTTCCAATGCTAAAATAAAATTATATAACATTTTCCTGTATTAAATATGTTGTCTTTTATTAAGTAAAACAGGAAATTAAAATTAATCACTTTGCAAGCAACAACTGTCATTTCATTATGAAATTTTATTCAGGAGCTAGTTCTCATAACCAATTAAGATAACTGGTCTGTTACGTATTATGCATAAACCAGTGTTGATTATTTACTATTAAACGCTATTACTACAATGTTATTGATCAAAGCAATAAAAATTATAAGTCTTATATATTTTATATAAATGTTAGCTCTGATAATGGCAGTAAAGAAAGAACCTGCTATATATTTATTATATATAATCAACCAAACAATAAACAGCATCTGGGCCCAGTCGGGCCCCTTTAGCTCAATAAACTACCTTGCCCCGATCATGAGGTTATATGACAATTGACTTAGTGGGGCTGGACAACTTTCATTTAAAACTGTCTTTCCGCACGATATATCAGAAACTAACTAACATATAGACGTTTGTTTATGCATGAAGCTTCAGTACTATATGAGGAACACTTCATTTGATTGTGGTAAACGTCACACCATGAGATTTGGGTGACATTTAGCATGTATTACATTAGTCTTATGGGTAACCATTGTGATATTGATAACAAAGCACAATAAATATATTTGTAAACAAACTCAATTTACCCATTATATATTTTAACGTCCTAATAATATTATATATGCGACAGTGCCTTTGTTTCTTTGTTTTGTTTTCACGCGTAAACTACTCAACCGATTGTACTGAAACTTTACATAGACATTCCTACGGTTCCTGGAACGAATATGGGCCTATTCTTATTTCGAAAAACTTTCTGGGCTCCACCATAATGGACTTAAAAATAGCGAAAGTTCCAATTCTTGGTCTTTAAAGTTTCGTAATTTTTATTGAATTAGCCTGTCAAGTAATCAACCTTTCTGTGTAAACATTATACTAAGGCAGCACACCAATATGTTTATTTAATTTAAGCACTATTTTATTTATATTTCATAATCAAATTTATCTGACACTAAACTCCTGTTCTCAGTCTCTTAGGACTGTATATATTTTTTCGTCAACATTTTGTTAATCGGGTAAATGAGGCAAATTCAACTATGGAACCGTAACTACAATAGACTCGAAGTCAGTTGAAATGCTCGGAACCAGCGAGAGTTTTGATCGAAGTAGGCTTCTCATTCCTAAGTAGGTAAATATATTTCCCTCGTCAGGACAACGATGAAAACTCATCTATGGCACTAAAAATACATTAGACCCGGCAGTAGATCACAATAGCTGGAAATAAGCGGTTTTTTAAGCAAAGCTGTTTTCGGAGACCAGTGTAAATAATTTCTTGATGAGAGCAACGAGGTAAATTCAGTTGTGGTATCGGAAATATGATTAATTTGAACGAGAAATGAATGCTCCTATACCAACCAAACATGATATAAGATTTTGTACGCCTGATCGCCTAACCATAAACACTGAAATTATATGAACCTGATCATATGACTACTTACGTTTGAAACACATTATAGAGGACCATTATATTACATCATACGTGTTTTGATAAAGTTGGCTTCGGACTTTGATTTTTTTTACCCGCGGGTAACAACTTGTATGACGTATTAACACATGTAGACTAATTATTCCAACACATCCCACACCATTTTTAAGGTGAATGGTGACTAGATGTGTAGACTTTTATTATTTAAACACTAATATGAAACGCAATGAAATGAAAAGAACGTGAATGTATCATATGACAAGATCATGTGTATCATTTCGAAAAATATTTCATAATTAGACTTAATTGAAACTTCATTTCTACATAAACAAGAATGAGGTAACCATTGAATTTGGCTAATAACACTGAGTTCGATAATGGTGAATGTCATTCCATGGGATATGGCCTAGCGTTAGCTATTATATTTTTATTGGTATTATATGCAAACATTGTGACAATGAAAATATGGCAGAATAAATAAATTTGAGAACAAACCTAGTCGAATAAAGACTTTTTTACATGGAAGATTTTTATTCATATGGTAAAATGAAAAAATTACCAGAGTGAAAAGTCAATGTTAAAAGTAGGTGACAATATTTAATATCAGAGAACTCTCGAGTTGCAGTTCCACAATTTAGCTCACCGAAACTTTCATTACTGGAAAACTGCTATAAAACATAATTCAATATGAGACTATAATGTGGTAAGTTATCTCGAGAAAGATTTCTTATGTTAACTTCATTTTGATATTCTAGGCTAATTGGTTGGCCTAGGCTATAATTATGTCAGGAACCTATTGCAGCTGGCAAATTCAAGGATATCGAAATCATATTCCTAATGTACTCTGCTGTATTGATTTTTTGTCGAACCCTTTTATACGGACGTGGACTCCAGATTCCAGCAGTCAAGGCTGTGACAGAATGTTAGATTTCAAACGCTACACAAAGTGGAAGGTGAAGTAGAGCTAAACTATTAAAATTCCTTTTTGATTGAATCAGCCCTTCCAATAACAGTTGTGTTTAAAGTGAACAAACTGTAGTAATTAATGTATGATGGCAGTAATGATAAGAAATTATTTCTGTAAACATTGATACTGATGTGGCATTTTTATGTACTTCCTACGTAATCTCATAGTTAATCCTACAATAAAACAAGACTTCCAGGACATTTCTTAAGTCACGAATATCTAATATAATAAGATAAAATTTAACTAGAACACAATTAAAAAACCTCGGCTTGGTAATATAAAAATAAATTATGGCACTGTTTAAAATTCCATGTTTTATTTTGTGAAATATAATTTTTCTTTTTAAGGGAGCATTGTTGGAATGATTACTAAAAGTATATATACATATTTATTTAAATAGCTGTTTTTCTACACCAGTTTCAATGAAAATACTGTGTTAATCTTTTTTTTTAGTATAGTTTGAATTCTTACTAATGATTTTTAAGTTTTTTTTTCTTCTGACAAACTGCTAAATAAAAGGCCTTCGTGATCAGACATGGACATTGGTAAGAATTTAAATGTCAGAATAACAAATGTGCCTATACCATGTCTCTTCTGACGGATCTGAGGTTGTTTCCTGTAATACGAGTAGTTTTCTAAAACTGTAACCAAAAGGACTATCTATTGGAAACTGTTAGACTCATGTTATAACTATTAGGATAATATGATAAACTCCAAACTACAAAATATATTTATTTTCGTCGATTTATATTTTTTAACGTTCATCCATTATTACAATAGTTATTTACCGATCGATAACACGTGTGAATTTCTTCCTCAACCATGTCAGATATTCCATAACTGTTATGCCACCATAATAGAACAAACTATGCAACTTTTTTGAATAATTCCACAACACAAACAAAATAGTGAATTGCTTCAGTGTTTCAATGAAAACAAATGTACAACAATGATCATGATTTGCAGGAATTTATTTAGTAATTGTGTGTGGGAGACGAAAGCTACAGACAGTATAATGTGTCAGAACTGGATACGGGAGGTCCTCCATAGCATGTTGGACCTGTCAATGACACATTATCTCAAAATGTGACGAGGGTGCAATAAACCTCCCTCGCCCCTCGGTTCTAGCCGTGAGCCTGACAGGCTAAAGGAAGTCCTAGCCGAATATTTCTATTGTTTGAGTTTATCGTACTCCAGAAATCAGATTGTTATCTAAAAGTGTCTATTTTATTGCTAATATAAACTAATCTATCAGAACTGTTTATACAATTTTATGTATAAAGTTAAAAGTGTTTTAATTTTTACATTAATGATGAACTTCTAAACGAGAATTAAATAAATTTACATGAATTGTTAACATAATGTAATTTATTCCTCGGGTAAAGTACCTTTATTTCAATGTATAATGTTGTATATCGGTAGATTAAAATAAAGAATCAAAGATACAAATTTCTTATAAACTTTGACTAGTGTGTATACGAACATTTTTAAATTATCTGGTTACTTTCAAATGACAAAACTACTTGCTGACGCGTTCAATGGAGTGTTTTTACAATTAAGTACACATAACCAAAAAAACCTAAATATAAAAAAATATCCATCTATAAAACAGTACAGAAATCTGCTAGATGGGGAGTAGTATAAAAACAACACAGAGCTAAGGCAGTTTTCGGGTAGCCTACAGCTGACTTCACACAGTCCACAGATCTCAGAGGTAGATAACGATGAAACGTTCTCTATCAAATTGATTCGTTCCATTTTACCCTTGACATTGTACTCAACTAACAAAGTATAATAGAAAAGGGTGGATTAATTATAAAAAATATTTTAAATCAAATTACACGTTATTGTTTTACAACCTCTCTAAGTTACAAGGAGGAAAGAGGGCCTAGACAGGCAAATATCTATATCGTTATTAATGTATCATGTTTACCTTTTTACTTAGTAATATAAGCTTCTCAATTTATCCTTGTATAACGTTGAATAAATTTGAAAATTGCATTTAAATGTTTGATCGGCAGGTTTAGTGAGACGTGTTTTCTTGTCTAGTACCGTGCGGGCTAGAAGAGTTTTGAGCACTTTGTCACCCAAATTCCTTTGGCCCGGTTCCTTTTTTAGAACTTCTTAACATTCTTGAACCAGATAAAACTCTCTAGCGGCCCACCTCAACCATGACATTTAGGTTTGCAAGTTTTTTGGTTCTTCAAAAAAAAAGGTTCTCCAGTAGTAAATCTAGAAATAGATACTGGATGGTCTATTTTAATCTGGTTAATGGGTTATCTTCAAATACGGATTTACTGGCTTTAGAGTGTTGGTAAGGAATACAAATTAACATAACAAGATTATAAAAATATGTGAATTTAATTAAATGTCTATGTTAATTAAGCAAAAGCCATAAATAATTTCATATAGGTCAGTTCATCGCTAAACATATTTCTATTCAGACTAAAATTGTAACCGATTTGATTGCGTTTGATGGAAACTAATTGTGTATGCAATATTTTCCAAAGCACACAATTTGCGTAACTGATGACTTGAGTTGTTACTCTGAGTTGCCATTTTTAATGGATAACGTTTTAACATGTATAGTCTACCAAATATCCTAAGGAGGCTTCAGCAGGAGCGCCCAACACCGGAAGTTCGTTTCCTTTCCCACGCGTACAAACTTACTGTAGGCTATCGCTTAAAATGTCGTTGAGTATGTTCTACACTTACCGCACGGTAATTTTTTAATTGAACCTAGGGTTTATTGCCTTCGTTATGATTCTATTGTTTACTAATATTGAAAGGTTTATGATATTCTGTACAGGTCTACACCTGCACAAAACATAGATGTTTTGCAAATTGTTGTGTAGTAAAAATCAGGTATAGTACAGAGTTATTTTAAATTTGGGTTAACAGGTAGGAAAATCTGAAGATTTTGTTAATGTTACTTGTACCTTAGCGGGTTGTCACACGCTATTAGCACAAAGCAAATAAAAAACCTATTTGGGCTATTGTCGATAGGCCGGTTATAGTGGGCTTTTTAGTGGGAATATCATATTTGCTTCGTATTCGAAAAGTGGCTGGTCGAAATGCTGGAAGTCATAAAGATTGACAGAAATGAACGCTGAGCACCATGGTAAACGGATGTAGGTCCACGTAATAAAATTGCCGGAAGCATTTCTTACCTACTTCTTAATGGGTGGACAGTGGGTCCACAGGCCCGGCCTGGGACCCACTGTCCGACTCACGGGTTTCTTTTGACGAGGGGTTGACAAGGGATCGTCGTACTCACACTGCAGCACTTGAATGGATGTTTCGAGATCTAAACTCTATATTTGCTAAATAGTTTTCAGTACACTACATAAGACAGCTGCAAAAAAAGAAACAAAATTATATACATCAAATAAAGTCAGGTTAGTTCCGCCATTTCTAACTTAAGAATGTCTGTAACGATTATAGAGGTCTTTGCTTTATTGGATACGTTTTCGATCCGACTAGGAGAGCAACGATTTAAATATCGTAACAATGCAAAGAAAAATCAGGTAAAGGGAACAAGACATTTATATAATAGTATAAGAACCTGTTAACTTTAGTCAATTGTTCTGTGTAAACATTGTTTTATAGTAGCACAATCATAAATTACCTTACATTTAGTCGTGAAAGCATAGAGTAAGCTTGATAATAACAACACTTCTTATTTCAAACTTTTTTGCTACCAATGCTGAGCACAAGTAATACAAATATTTAGATAAATAAACTAAAAGTTTTATTAAAAGTCTACTTTTAACTGTACACTTTAGTAAATATTGAGTATGCATGATGAGTACTGCATGCAGACATCAAAGGAATGTACTATGTAACTTTTACATAGTTATAAAACGCATAGTTTATTTGACTTTTGACAGAAGTAGGCTTCTCAGAAGTTTGTATGTACCTTGTTCGAGAAAACAAAGCAATGTTAACTAGGGCTTTTTTATTAACTAAACACCAAATTTTAAAACTTTTAACGGTTAACGGTTTATTTTAAAGGGGGATAAAACTAAAAGGGTTTAAGAATAAATTTAAGAATTTGGAGCGTTCGAGGTCCTTATAACTGCTAGTAATTAAACATGTTATCTCCTGTCGTTCCAGGATCACTATTTGAAATAACGTTACTTTTTTTTCGCAGCGAGATATAGCGATGAATAGCAATTGGAAGTCTGAATGAAACTAGACAAACCTTTTAGCCGTTTATCGAATTCCTGTTTGAGTGATATTTACAACGTATCGTTAGCGGCATAAGGTCACTATTATGTAAGTTAGTATATCTGTGTAGGCAGATGTTTTGTTTACTGTTTGGATTAAATAGTGGCCAAGAGCCACTATTTAAGGTAATAAAATATTTTTTCTTCGTATCTATTTAACTTAATTCGGTACAACTTTAAAAATGATATATTAGATATGAACTAAATGGTTATTTTAACTATTAACAATGTTAATAAAACAATAAACCATCCATTGCAATTAACGTGTACTACGAGTAACGTGTCTACTGGTATATACAGTATTATACAAACGATGGTCCAATATAAGGAATAACTAATACAAACTTATTGTAGATATTTATGATTCATTAGGACAATGCCAAATTAATCAGAAAGTAAAATAATGCTATATGGAATTCGTTAAGATATAATCCCTATTAGTAATCCACTTCATATGTGATAGCTTGAGTAAACTGTTGTTAATATTTACTGATTCAGCAGTACGCTGTGCGAATGTAGTGGAAGCATCACTGACCAGAATAAAGAATAAGTGCAGGTAGAAAAAACTAATGCACGGCCAGGTCAGTTTTGAAAAGTATGACAGTTAGTCCGCAGGTGTTGGCGTGGACTAACTTTCCTACCCTGCAGAAAAGTGACGTCAGCCACCCTCGTCAAACTAGGCGTGGACCTACAGTCCTACAATCGAGATCCATGGCCATCAACTAAGGCACGTGACTTCATTAGGCAGTGTCAATATAAATACAATTACTATTTCACCTCGGTGTACTTAAATACCCAAATTAATAAATAAAATTATTTATCACTTTGAATTAGTATTATTAATGATAATAAATTGTCACTGAACCTGATATGTAATTTGTACCCAAATTGTGACAACCAAAATGTCCTGCAGATTCGCCTTACCGGACGTTTATTGGAGTAATAACAAAATAATTGCTATGTAAGCTATTCTATCTTTAACATCAATCACAAACCATTGAATGTAAACAAATAAAATGAGTAGGCATATACTTTTACAATTGTGTCTATATGATTTAATACGTATCTCCTATCAACTCGAGCTTTGCTAATAAAGTTAATAATTTGAACATTTGATACCGTCAGATCGAAATTACTAGGGAATTCAGACATTGAATACAAATCATATGATACGACTATCGCGTCGGCTAGTGAATCGCTCAGCGGGTCATCCATCCAAGCAGCAGCCATGTCGACGTTGTGATAAACCTCTGTACTCACTGCACTACACCATTTTATGATGTAATATCAATTACAGAATAAATCAGATTTGTTTTTATTTAAATGGCTTTAAACGTGGTTCTTGTTTGGTACTTTGGTGGTTCTAATTTAACGTGAGTGGTTGTGGTAAGTTATCTCGGAAACATTTTTTGCTGTAAACTTTAAATTTTTCAACAAAACATTACTTTGATATAGACAAGATTGGGTAGCCATTACTCAGTACGCCAACACAGTTTATATGTTGCCTACTGTGGGTATATAAAAATGTCTGTTCTGTGCGACTGTCTGCCATTGTATCGGCCAGCAGGTAAATAAAAAAAGTGAAATTTTGCATGCAACCTCAGTCCGTTACACAACACGGTGGTGTACAGTATTGCTATATTGTTACAATTATATTGAACTGATAAAACGCATTACTTTTAACACGCAAGCCTCTAAAGCAAAGTTAGAAATGTGAATTTTGAATTTAGCTCCATTTTAATTCTGCACCTGATGAAACACTGAGAATGCCTATTCTAGTGTGTGTTGTTTCTTGGTAAACGAGACTCTTTTGTAATATAGATGTCTCTGCTACCGAGATCGCGTTTTGAACATCTTGATGGCTAGGCTGGTTCTAAAACCGCTGTCCCCCTTATATCGGTACCCAAGTAATCGGGCGTGTTCAAGGAGCCCGAAATAATGGCAAGTACTAAATAGTATTCTCAAAGTACTCTCCTGTTTCGTTCTTGCTGAATCCCTTCAGTGAACGTAGACTCCAGATTCCAGGAGTCAAGGCTCAGAGTCAGAATTCAAACGCTGCACAATGTGGAAGTTGGAATGGAGCTAAACTAAACATTACATTCAATCAACCCCTCCCTCAGCAGTTGTGTTAAAGTGAGAAAACTGTAATCAGTGAGGTCAATAATGGCTACGCATTATATATTGTAGTTCTGTAAACGGTGATGTGAATGTTATGTTGTTATTTCATTAAAGTCAATTTAGCCATAATTATTTAAAAATGTGGTATCATCACTATTATTAGAAAAGTAACTGTTGTTCACTCTATAAATATGCATATAATATAAATATATTGGAGAATATTGAAAAAAGGTAACTTTTTAAGTAACGATTATAATTAAGTAAATTGGAAAGGGAAAATGAGAATCACAACTCCTTTTCGTGATGTAATCACGGCCTGTATAACGTCACATGACGCAAGTAAGAGTGAGACTAACCAAGGTCACCACTAAACGGTGAACCAACCCTCGGCGTCAGGGGCGTCTCACGATTCCATTCACAATAGGACACATTGCTTCAGTAGTATGCTGTAGACACGCTCGGAAAATAATTTACCACTAGCATGTATATTACGTACTTAACGTTATTCACAACTTTACAATCACGAGTTGTACAAATAAGTAATGGACAGCAAAACGGATTGTGCGCCCTCGCTGAATAATTATTAAAGATATATTTTAAAATAAACAAGTAATAATGGTTTATTTAAAACCTTATTTTTCATTTTTAAGCAGCAGGTTAGATTAGGCCTATGGTATGTTTTTGAGGGAAACTTATATTTTAAGTCAAGTCTAAAAGTTTTGGTAAGGTTTTTTTAGGAGAAACAAGTAGTAATGGTTCATTGAACGGTTTGTTTTTATATGATTTTTTTTAAGCATCTTGTAAGTTAAATATAGTCTTATTTATACTCGTAATTGAAAAATATCTAATGAGAAATTAAATAAAGGCTAATCACACATTACATATATTGAAGTGCATAGCTTCTGTATTTAAATACATCAATAACCTACTTTATTTATCTAAATAAAAACCTGTGGTTCCTAGATCTGGCAGCCTTGTTAAATATATATACAGACAAATATTTTTCCCTTATATATTTAGTAACTAAACTTAATAAAGGGGCTCTAGTGTAAATGTAGACCTAGAAAAAAGGTACAAAAAGGTATAATGTGGATTCAGGGATAGTAAAACTTATTTTGATGCACTATTTGAAAAGTGTTAGAACAGTAAACATTTTTACAAAATAAAAAAGATTCTTTAGATTTGTTTAGCTGATACATTTCGGGTTTTTTCAAAATATAAAGATGGATGTACGACTTGAAGAATCATTTAATATCCCAACTAGTTATGGTTTAAATCAAACAGGTAAATTTTAATAGAAATTATATCAAATTCAACAATAATAATCTTTAGCGTCAAGATAATAAAATTATCTAGAACCGTTCAAGCAGTAAGTGGTGTTTCTTAAAAATAATTCTGTTTTTAGGCATGGAGTTGTCAAAAGATTTGGACATAAGTGACAGTTCCTATAAGAAGTTATATTTTGCATATTTTACATAACGCTCTTCAAAAAATTGCATATTATGGAATTAATTACCTCTATTCCGTATATTACCAATATGTCTTTGGAAGAACAATGCGTCTTATAAATTATTATTATAGAAAGAGATTTACAATTACAAAAAAAAAACAAATATTAGAATAATCTTAAACATTGTATTCTTTTATATTTACGAT
Source organism: Homalodisca vitripennis (assembly GCF_021130785.1). Taxonomy (NCBI): domain Eukaryota; kingdom Metazoa; phylum Arthropoda; class Insecta; order Hemiptera; family Cicadellidae; genus Homalodisca; species Homalodisca vitripennis. The sequence continues at coordinate 76,073,356 of NC_060211.1, forward strand.
TTTAAATGCAACGCTTACTAAAATTTAATTGCTAAAACAACAAATTTCTCATTTTCAAATAATAATTTAGTTTTCTGACTAAATGACTCGTTTACATTTATAAGGAATATCCATTATTTTTACGCCTCTTTAGATTTAAACGATTAGGTAAGTAATCGTCTACCTTACAAAATGTCCTGAAAGATGGTTAGAATTTGATACCGAAGACTCCCTTTGAAGCAGTCGGCAAGAACTATGCAACATGAAAGTTTGCTGAACTGTGGTTTTGAACTAATGTACCAATTCCAGCCATAGATTTTCTAAAATATTAACAATATTTTTAAGTTTGTAAAGAAACAAACGCGTAGTGTTATTGTTAATATACTTTTAAACTGTATATGTTTTTAAAATCTTAAGAGTTAGGTCTAAAAGGGAATGTTACTATCTAATACTATAAATTTACTGATATAATTCGCACCTTGTCCCATTAGTTCACTTTTGACAGAAGTAGGCTTCCCTGACCTGTGATATATATTTACTTTATCGGGAAACAAGGCAAAATCAATTGTGAAACACAATATAATGACCATAAATATACAGTTTTTAATGTATTTTCTTCATCGTGGGAAGAAGAGAAGGCTTTGGAAATATAATTCATTCGAACCAGAAATGCTCATACAGGTGCAAAAAACCAATGAAGTGGCGTGCGAAGCGCGGGCAATTGTTAGTTCATTAATAAACAACAGCATTTAAATGCACAGCCTGGTACAGTATAATCAATGGCTTCATAAACTGACATTGATATAAAAAGAGGCAGGTGGAGCGAAGAGCAGGCGCGACGTTAGACCTAGAGTGTCATGTTTCTCCTCCTTCCCTAGGCTGACAAACCGCGGAGGTGGCGGATCGTTTTCAGAGCCGAACTGCAGCCAGGGTGCACAATCCAGGTAGTGTGTTATACATCAATGGTCGAGCCAGTTCGAGGTGTCAAAAATGTCACTCTTCCCAGATAGTCCCCGCTGTGCTTAGAGCGCACAACTGTTGAGCCTACGGACGGTCATAGCTGGGACTCACTATTCAACTTAAGAATTTCTTGTGAGTCGGGAAACACAACTGATCGCGTTTGCTCTTATGTACGGGTTCTTAGAGATTAAAACTACAGTTTTGATGAGAAAACATTAATCTTTCTGTCTTTCGTTGATTTTATAAGTAACAAACGTGTTGATGAATTAGCGTGTTATAATTTTATTTTATTCGTGCTAGCATCAGTAAGAGACGTAGGCATATCTAGGGGGAGTTTTGAAAGTTTTAAACCCCGCTCCCCCTATTGATAACAATATTCTATATGTGTATATATATATATATATAAATTATATTCGTAAAGAACTATTTATCATAATTAATTTTTTTTGTTTGAATTTCTTTTGTTGAATATTTTATTAAATACTAACTTGCGCTTAATATTCTTTTGGAATGAAGTTCATGTGCAGCCCGTAGGGGTTGAGAAGTACCTAACAGCCAACCTCTGTCGCAAATGTCCCCCGTGATTTGAGGAGAGAGACGGCGAGTATAGGTAATGATTGCCTACTTATTACGATCGTTACTTATTTCGATATTTAATTACCGATCGCTATAATGTGTTTTCTGGCACACTTTGTGTAAGAAACCCCAGAATTGGACAACCAAACTAAAGAAATGCCGAGCTTTGTAAATAATATTTAACTTGAAGTTCATGTTTTAAATGTCCATAATTTGTTAATCACAGAGCGTCTGTTGCGTTTTTGCACAATGCATGCAGTGGACGTCAACGGCTCAGCAGCAGTAAAAAACACAAAATTCCTAATTTTATGTCTCAAAAATACGTATGTTATTATATTCTTAGTAAATATATCCTCTATAAAAGTACTTATATGTAAATTCATATCCCAGTATTTTTTATCATAGAATCACGGTTCACTCATCCCTCAGATTCGGGTATCTATACTTTTTGATCCGAAGTCATAAGATGCAGCATTGCTCTTGTTTAGTGATTATACTGAACTATTTTGTTAAGTATCTTGTTAATTTTATGATTCAATTTTGTTTTAGTCGCATATACTTCATATTAAACTGTACTTGTAGTAGAAGATTATTCTTATATAAGCTTCCTGGTGATTGGTGGTAGAGAGGTTTTATTGAAAAACTTTATGCTCTGAGCTGATATTTTACCTCCTCTTATTAGTTGAGAAGTACTATAGAATATTAATTTTAGGACCTAATGTTTCAAACCTTTCCCCAGGGGTGGCTGGGCCTCACTGATATAGAGTTTTTTATACCCTCTACTCTACTGTTTTCAAGGCACCCTTCAGAGTACATTTCTTGATGCGCCACTGCTTTTGCATTGGATCTAAATACCATAGTCTACACGATAAATAAATATTTCGGGTCTTTTGTAGAAGAGGGCCACCAGTCTTGAAATATGTTCTATAGCAATGGCATATTGTTTGAAGAGTCTTATGACGATCTGTTTCAAGCTATCTGGCGGGACATGAACCTATTCTGGCCTCCACAAGAATAAACACTTAATAGTTTGTAACATAATTATTTTTGTTTTCTTTAAAATGTGTTAAAATTTTGTCCAATACATATATACTGAGTGTACAATGTGGTTTTGGTGGTCCTGTATCCATGAAAATCAAGACTGGTGGTCTTCTTCTACAAAAGACCCAATATTTCCATAATGAGACAGATAAAAATATTAATTTTTGTTATGTTAGTTTATTATTACATTTGTTTATGTTTTGTTCATTATTGTATTTTGTACCATACATACCGGAAATTGGCAGAAGAATGACACATTTATCTTTTTAATAAAATAATTCACTTACATCAATGTGGAATATACCTAACACCTGACGACGAAAGGGCACGTAGTATACAACTCCCTGAGAGATTTTATACTCAAGTTATATTACATTGTCAATAAAACAGATTAAATGAGTTTGTAGGGAAAGCCTGATTATTCTTAAATTACCTTTGATGATATCAAGACATAATTAATTAAGGCTATGAACGGTGTGGTTATTTTAAATGCTGTGAAATATGGGGCTGTGAATCTACAATTTGTGTAGTCAGATATGCGATGAATCAGATTTCATATGACAATAACCACACACAATAGTGTTTTACCACAGGCAATAATCATACATAAATAAATACTTTGTAGTCATATTAAGCTAATAAAGGTATAAAATGTAATTTTTACAGAAGTAATAGATAATAGTTTACGAAAAATGGAGTGCTTTACTTAGAATTCTTGTCAAACATGGAATATAGCATATAAAAGGTACGCAAAATAGCCATTCTTTATAGAAGGAAAAGTTATTACAAATAATTAACAATGAGTTTCATTTAAACCCACAGATTGACTGGAGAGACAAGAAATTATCTTATCTCGGAGTTAAAGGGATTGAGAGAGAAATGGAGGATATCTTTTCAAACGCGCAGTAGGGCACGCGCAGGTTTAGTGAGGTGACAGCGCTGGCATTAGCTTTGTTGAGCAGTCACCAGTCACAGTCAGTCAGTCCAGTCGGTACTCTGTAGGTCGTAGAGCCCGAGCGCGATTGTGTTGTGATAGTTGGGTTGCAGTTATTAGCGCGGTTACACACCACGGTTGGGTGAGGCTTGTTTTGGTTAATCGGTGTTGACTTCAACCTTTTATATGTACTAAGAGGTTGTCAGTTACAGCTAAGAACCTCATAAGCAATACAGTAATGTTTCAAGGGGTTATGTTATATTTGTTTTCTGCATCTGCAAGGGGTTTCTGCCCAGTATGTTTACATCAGTCTAGACATCTAACTTATAAAACTATCCGATGACAAACTGGTTTGTATTAGGAATGTTAACCTTTTAGCTGTTTCACAAAGATTTATTGTCATTCCTGTTTTTGTGGAATACTCCTTCATGCCAACATCGTTGTGCAATAAATTTGCTGTAATGCTTTTATTTTTATATATTAGCATATGTATATACCTATTTGTAGACAGTAAAATTGTCAATACAAATAAAATTTCGTGTTTTTTTTATTTACATTCAGGAAAAAATTTATAAAATGGTGGACAGCCATAGAGTTAAAGTTTCCTGCTGTTTTTTCATTTTACATTAGAGAACATTTTAGAAACCAGTTAATTTAAGATGGGCCGATATCAAGAGCTGATCATATTTAAAAAAAATACACAAAGGTGATTGAATAAAATTATTATGTACCAACTTTGATAGCATCAGCTAGAGTTTTAGTTAAAATAGAAAAAAATACCAGTAGCTAATTTTCTGAATGAATACTGTATTACACCACCAACAGGATTGATATTTTGTTACAGGTGAACTGGGTATGGAGTGGATGGGCCAGCAGGAACTCATGCAGCATAGAGCTCTGCACAATTAACATGGCAAAAAAAAAAAACACCTAAGCAAAAAAAGATGTTTAACCTTTTTTAGGTTAAATTTGTACTGTTTTATTATTTGTTGAATTTTTAATTGTTTTTGTACAGTTCCTATTTAATTTGATAATACGAAAAACCATCTTGCACCAATTGTTTCAGATAATCAACGCACTGCTGTAAACAGTCCTTTTACCTCTAATCATAAAGATCAATAGAACATAGATTTAAGCAGTATTACATATTAAATATTTAGTATAGAGAAATAAGAAAATAACATTTATTTCTTACACAATTAATCACAATCAATACGAAAGAGAGGGTTTTAGTTTTGAAATATACTACATCAATTAAAAATGTATTATTTTATTTAGACAATATTAAGGCCAATTAAATTAATAAAACTTAAATGTGACCAAATAACATGTCTTGTTTTTGGTCTTGTCAAATGAGTGACAGTTTTAAAAGGCTTAAACTTTAGAAGTCCATTTATACTAATTTGTAATCACTACATGAAACTGAACATTGGTATCAAATGAATTTCTGAAGTGAGCAGTATAACTTCATAGCATGACTTTGGTTTATAAAGGTAAAAAGTCTTAACATAGTTTACCTTATAAAGGTCCTGCTAATATTGTATATTCAGATAACTACTATATAATGTACATGGAAATGGGCAAGAGTGGAATGGAATTGTAAATGTGACCAAAATCACATATTGTACGTTGGGTCTTAAAAATTAAAATTATTAATTTGTACAAGGCTTCTAATTTTAATGTGCATTTAATATTTATTTGTAAACACTACCTGAAACTGACCAGATTTATAGGTAAAAAGTCTTAACATTGTTTACCTTATAAATGTATTTCTAATGTTGTATATTAAGATTAGTTAGTACTGTATAATGTACGTGAGAATGGCCAAAGAGAGGAATGGAATTGTAAATGTGAGCAAAATCACATATTCTACTTTGGGTCCTAACAATTGATATTATATAATGCTTCAACTTTTGAGGGGTTTTAATATTTATTTGTAATTATAACCCCTACCTGAAACTGACAGGGGGTATCAGATGAAGTTCTGAAGTGAGCAGTATAACTTTATGACATAATTTTAGTTTATAAAGGTAAATAGTCTTAACATAGTTTATCTTATAAAGATCCTGATAATGTTGTAAATTCTGATTACTTCTGCGTGGTGTACATGGAAATGGTCAATGACAGGAATGGAATTGTAAATGTGAGCAAAATCACATATTGTACTTTGGGTCCTGACAATTAAGATAATTAATATTGTATAATGCTTCAACGTTTGAAGTGCAGTTAATATTTATTTGTAATCACTACCTGAAACTGACCAGTGGTATCAAGTGAACTTCTGAAGTGAGCAGTATCACTTCATGGCATTACTTTAGTTTATGAAGGTAAAAGTTCAAACATAGTTTACCTTATGTAGTTCCTACTAATGTTATATATTCAGATTACTTCTGAATGGTGTACATGGAAATGATCGAAGAGAGGAATGGAATTGTAAATGTGAGCTATATCACATATTTTACTTTGGGTCCTTTCAATTAAGAGAATTAGTATTGTATAATGCTTCAACATTTGAAGTGCAATTAATATTTATTTGTAAACACTACCTGAAACTGACCAGTGGTATTAAATGAATTTCTGAAGTGAGCAGTATAACTTCATGGCATAATTTTAGTTTATAAAGGTAAAAGTTCAATCATAGTTTACCTTATAAAGATCCTGATAATGTTGTAAATTCAGATTACTACTGAATGGTGTACATGGAAATGGTCAAAGCGAGGAATGGAATTGTAAATGTGAGCAAAATCACATATTTTACTTTGGGTCCTTACAAGATAAATAATATTATATAATGGTACACCAATTTAAGTGCATTTAAAATTTATTCGCAAATTGTAACTGAAACTCATGAGTGACACTAAATATAATGCTTAAATAAACTGTATGCTCTTTAAACTTTAGTTAAGGGTTAGTGTTTACATTTGAAAAAGTATATGCATGTTGGTTATTCGTGGAAGTAGTGAAAGAGATGAAAAGAGCTATGAATGTCAGCAATATAGTTTATTGTAAATATTGGCCCAGATAAAGAAGAAAAGTAATATAGTATGTGTTTTCAGTTGTTTAAGTGCAATCAATAATTATTTGTAAGTCCTACCTGAAACTAGGTTTTGGCATTAAGTGACATACTGAAGAAAGCAGTATCATTTTATGTTATAACTTTATTTTAAAAGTAATATTCTTAATCCAGTGTATAACTGTGTAATAACATCCATGAAAATGGTTTAAACTAAGAAAAAAACTGTGATTATGAGCAGTACCAACATATTCCACCATTAGTTTAGACAAGTAAGAAAACTGTTATTCATAAATGCTTTAACAGGTGTTTTACATTTATTATTTATTTCTGAACACTATCTGAAACTGGTCAGAGACAACAGTATCAATTCATGGTTTAATTAAGGTTTATAATAGTAAGAAGTCTAATAGTTTTTACCTTTTAAAGACACTGTGAATGTTACTTATTCTATGTAAAACTGTATGTGTATATTAAAATGGTCCAAGAGAGATATTCTACAGTAGATGTGAGCAATATAACATATGGTATCTTTTGTTAGACTAGTATTAAAACTATAATTCATCAACGTTTCCAAATTTGCATTTGTGTTGAGTTCATTGTTTATTTGTCAAAACTATTTGAAACTGTTCTGTGACTAAATTAAATACTGAAGTGAGCAGTATAAATTCATGGTATAACTTAAGTTTATAAAAGTAGGACGTTTATTTGTGTTTAATTTTTTAAAAGTTTACGAACGTATTAAATTCAGTGTACAACAGTCCTAATAAGATAATTGTACTTTAAATGTGAGCAATTTTACATATTACGGTATATCATTAGTATAGGCAGGTAAGAAAATTATCATTAATAAATGCTTCATTAGTTATGCATTCATGGTTTATTTTTAAACACTACCTGAAAAAAAAAAACAGTTCAGTAACAACATGAAATGTTAAAGTGAGCAACATCACTAATAGCAAATATATTTTATAAAAGTAATAAGTTTAATAGTGCTTACTGCTTAAAATTCTATGGATTTTTAAAATTCATATTACAATTGAATAATGTACATGAAAGTGTCAAAGGGAAGTATTGGACTGTAGCACTACCTTATATTGTATCTTTGGTCCAGACAAGGAAGAAAATTCACATTGTAAAATGCTTCAATGTGCATATAATGTTCATTTGTTAACACAACTGGAAAAAAAACCTAGTGACAATAGTGTCACTAATATAGATAAAGTTCTAAAGTGAACAGAATCACTTATATACACCAAGTACAGTTTAATTTAACAAAACAGTTCTTGTATTAAATTTGTACCAGCTTTGTTCTTATGTACCTCCTTTTTGAGTACAGTAGCTGTAGAAATTCCTGTCTTTTTACAGCAAATTTTAATAGAAAACTAGAATATTTACAATTATTTTAAAGATGTTGCAACACATGTCTCAAACATCCAACAGAATACATAGAAAATACCATTGATATTTGAATATAGAATAATTCTTAAGCAATATATCAACCATTCTATATTATTATTACTATATAGTAAACATAATTTTAAAATTTTATTTTTGTATTTTATTATTTTAATTCCATAATGATTTTATATAATTTTTTCAAACTAATTTGTCTTTTTCAACTGATTAATCTTTTTGTTGTAATTATTTAAATTACGATATTCTGATTAATCTAAAATGGTCAAATTAAAAAATTTAAACAGGGGTAATAAAATATTTAATAACTGGTGATTTTATTTAGTACATTTTTATTTTTGTATGATTAAACAAATTTATTAAACTAGTCTTGCATATTTATTGGAATCCCTTACTCCTGAAGATAGAATTTACTATTAATTAGTGAGTAGTAAAGTGAGTTACATCACTTGTATGATTATCCAATAAAACTAAATTTTACTCTGTGTCAGGGATACTACTAGATTAAGTTTTTTCCAGTGACATTCCTTTGATATATTCCTAGTTGTGTGTGGAGTGCTGCTATCATTTTGAGCTACAGGTAAGAAGTGATACTGGACATGGGTTGTAGCCAATGAAGTTCCTGACCTAGTGTGGTGAGGTGAGATTTCGGGCGTTTGGTATACTATTGATTTTTATCACTATGCATTGTCTTCAGAGATATTCTTGCATGAGTGTTATCTTGAGTGGTAAGATAAAATTATTGGATCCCTGTAGAAGGGTAGATTCTGCACCTGATCAGATGGGTGTTAAAAGTGAAGAAGTTTTGCTTGCAAAAACATCTAAATATGATGCCAGTACCTACCTAAATATGATGCCAGTACCTACTTAAGTAGTAATATTAAATCATAATTTATTAACCTTGGAATGAAAGCTTTGCATACCAGTTACATGTTGAACACATATTTTGTGTGTTAATACAATTTTAAAATAAATAACAATAAAAATGTTAAGATTATATTTATTTTTATGATATTTAAGGCGAAATCTAAACATTTATGAATGAAATAAAAAGAGGACAAGATTAAGCTTTCCTAAGCTGTAGTCAGGATCGAATTTTGAATTAACATTAATTTAGAATATGAATAAAAAAATTAATTCAAACGCATAGCTACATATACTGTTAAAACTAAAATACACACTGTACTTCATTGTTTCTAATCACCAAATAGGCCCACTTGTTGCATAAAATTTTTAAAGATTAAAATAATATTTTATAATGTCAAGATTAAATCGGGTTTATTAGGGTTGTTAAGTCTAACTGTATGTCAAAATCAATTTTCAACTATTTAAAAGCCTATAAAATCTACACATTTTGTCTAAACGTGTGGAATCATTTTGTAAAACGTTAAAAGTAAAACTGGGACTAAATTGATTTTAATACCATAAAAATCTAAAGTTCCTTTCAATATAATATAATCTTTAATGCCAAATTTTGTCAAGATCAGATGATAATGGGGGCGTCATATTTTAATTTAAATTAGATGGAATGTATTGTAAATTTTAACACGAATCGGTTTAGAGAAAAAGTTTGTGTTTGTAATCATTTTAAGGATTGAAAAATATTTAGTAATTTAATCAAGGAGTGATTTTGAAGAAAAGCTTTAATTGTTTTCAGTAAAACAGAGGAAACTATATGACTATTTACTAAAATACACCCTCGTGATAAACAGATGAACGTCGATGTCCGTCCATTCGTTTGCTTACTTATATTCTCAAAAGTATGGAAGGACATTTTTCTGAACACTTTTCTTTGGCTATCAGTTAACGACTTATATGAAAATTATAACACTTCTATTTCATAGGAATGATATGTATGCTGTATGTATGATATGAAATACTGAGTGCCGACCGTTTAGTTATGAAATTATGAGGTATACAAAAGGGTAAGTTTGATATAGACGCCACATAGTATGCCTATATGCTATATGTAAACAATGGCGGGTCTAACAATTAAAAAGATTCCACTCCTTTGAAGGCAGGGTTGGGTAAAATGGGTGATGGCAGTATACGAGGATTTATAGGATTATATAGTATTATAATTTATAGGATTATATAGTGAAATTCTTTCACCAAAATACAGTAATGGCAATAGGAATAGCTTAAAATATTTGAATACAACTCTTGTTTAATGTCCAAACTTGAAAAAGTTTACTTATAATACTACTAAACTACACGTAATAAACTGTTAGAAAAGTGGAGTGACACTAGAAACTGCAGGCAGTATTTTAAAATATAGGCAATTTCGTAATAATACCAAAATAAAAAAAGGCTTATCAATAAACTGTAATAACTTTACAGTATGTATACGAATGAAGCTCCAGAGAGTAATTATTTATTAATTTATGATGTAAGGAGATAGCATTTAGTAACTTGTATCTTTCATGTATAGTCTACTATATATAAAACCGTCCATATTTTTATTTTAAAGTTTTTATTTTGGCCTAGGAATATCCATTTTTTTCTGTCTCTAAAAATTTTACTAAAACTGTGGTCACACATTTCTTTAAACTTCTAAGATATTATTCCAACCAGCAGTCCTACTCGCCACGTTATTAGGACCAAGTATGTATTTTTTTTTACATTTTCCGTTTACAGAATTTCGAAATCTAAAGATATAAACGCTGTAAACAATTCCTACTGCTGTTGAATTTCAAAAGCTTGAAAGTTTATATTTAAAGTGGTACATATGCTTCAATTATATAAATATACAAGAAATTGAGTATTTATGTCATCAGATGCAATAAATCACTGGTAAAAGTAAGTCAACAGATGGATATCGATATATAATAAAACCACTGATTAGCAATTGATTCGACTAGATTATTTCCAAAATTAAAATGTATAAATAAAAGTCCAAATATACTTACGGATAATACAATTAGTAACCTAACATTGCATCACTGTGGTCGTTAAGATGTGAAGATCATTAACATGAAACGGACACCGTGAACATTCAGACATTGTATTCGTAATCACAAAGGTATGTTACGTGTGTGTTGTTTATTTGGGTACAAACTACAGAGTCACAACATTTAATAATATTTAATTTTTTAGTTTTACACTTTCAGATAATCGGTACAGTATATCTGAAGTTTGTTGACTAGAGAGATGCGGTACAATACACAATACTCGTATATTGTGTACAAAAATATTTCTCAATGGTAAACGCTACAAATTAATTTCAGTTATAACTAACCATCAAGTACTATTTTAAAAGTGTATATAAAGCGAAACAAACCTTAAAATCAAATCTATTAAGGTATAATTAATCTGAGTTATGAAACGCGCCTGCAGGTGAACGACGCAAACTACTTGCAGCTGCACGCGGCAATGGATGTCCAACTGCTAGTTTAGACTGTACTTCTGGACTCTATGCCACTGGACTTACTGAGACTGCTGTATTTTAATAATATTTCAGAACTGGACTCAGTGATACCTGGACTTTATGAAACTGTGTTATATTTTAAATTAATATTAGAGACCTGGACTTTGTGAAAACTGGACTTTATGAAACAAGCACTTTATTTAATGTATTTTTTTGCTGGAAATTCAGAGCTGGACTTAATGAAAACTGGACTCAATGCAACCCTCCCAACCTAATAACATATTGCATCATGTCAAATGAACTGAATGCGTCCATAACGTGTGAATATATGATGTTCCTAACTTCACATGGCAAGCTGAATCTGTTAGATGTATTACAAATGTTTTAATTTAAATTATTTTGAATATTTTTTTATCTGTGGCTTGTTTCAAGCATTATTTAGGCTTAAAATATTTGAATGTATTAATTTGTAGAAGAGAAACTGGCACGCGATCCTACGATATCAAATAGTGATTAATATCACAGCTCACTCTTCACGTTCTCAGTAGACTTGCCCTCAAGCAGTGAGTTGAATACAAAGCAAGCTGTACCGTCAGAATCGAGTAGATTGCATCTGCGGCAGGCTCGAGATATGAAAATGGGTGTTCATTATTATAATAGTAGACACGTTTGTATATTATTTTTATAATATGTAGGACCAATAATGAAATCAAAACATCTTAGTACTTTAATAAAATCATTTGTTCAAAGTATATTTTTGGATACTTAATTTAAAAAAAAATATGTTTATAGTACAAAAGATGTTTTCTGCTATTAATAGCTGATAATCATTTGAGTACTTGTTTGAGATACATTTTTGAATATTTTTAGTGCTGCGGTCGTTAAAAATTACGCTATACCATTCGATTTGCAGAACTAGTAGTTACTAAACAACTTTTAAACCCCCAAATTAATTCTATATACCACATTGACACATTATAAATACACAGCAACCCAAAATAAATGAAACTGGTTATCTTATTGATGTCTAAATGATATATTTCATGTAGTATTATATGAGAAAATTATATATAATTAAATGCTAAAATCTGTGGTTTCCTCATACTCCTTCAGCGGAAACCGAGAGACATACTAATCGATGGTAATACCTCCAGAACTACCGTAACGTTACGTAAGCAGGTGATTAATACTTGTATTATCTTTGACCAACTATACTATAGTGGTAGCAAATCAGCACTAATATAAAGCATATGTGGAGATATAATAAAGGCCTGAAAACTAAATGCTCCCTTGGAATTTGACCTTGAACAATGAAGTAAAGGATATTTGGGAAATATCACTATTACGTCCAGCTTCTGACACTATATTAAACACATTCTTTTGTTGCCCCTTTAAATCATGGGAAAGTAAAGGAGGTTGCCAAAAAACTGAGCTCTTCTGTAATATAGTGTGCAGTTACTCTCAGGAGACGTGTATCAACTATAGCCCCTGTAGACTTATATCCAGCGATTGAAGATAACAGTGATAAAGGTTACCGTAGTACATGAAAACCAAGTGTTTTCATGAGTTCGATTTTTATGGTTAAAAATAAACACTCTATATACCTATGAAAATCTTATATGAATGCCATAAAAATTGATTTAAAAAGTGAGACAAAAATTACAAAGCGATATTCTAAATAAATAATTACAATTTAACACACATATTGGAATCCCTAGACAGTGTTGGAAGGTTATATAAAAATAAACGGAATGCATCAATTCAAGTTCAAGGTCATCGTGGTCAAACAGGTATCGACTAAATCTACGACGTAAAGTGTGTACCACGGTTCATTGCTTGGCTATTATTATTTGGTTCAATAATACTTATAAACTAAATTATGTATAAAAATGTCCATTGTGATGAGTTTTTCCATGTATTTGTTTGTTTCTTTACTCATATTTGTTTACTTCTAGTTTTTATACTTTTTAAGTCAGTAATATTGAACTGAAAGTCTAATTACTGGATGAATATGAGAGATTTATCTCTACAAGCCAAGTGTAAACAATGGGGTGTGTTGGTTTGTTCCCATGTCCACTCAGGCCGAATATAAAACATCTGGATTTAAATGTGTCCTCAAAACTGTAAAATATCAAGCTATGTTTGTAAGTAGAGCTTCAAGTGAGATATCTCTCTACAGCTAGTTAGGTGGAGACATTGGCGTCTGTTTTGTGCCCCTCTGTGTCCTCTCTGATTGAGTAAATGTGATTTTGCAGTGTACCTATCATTAAAACAGGAATATATCAAACCATGTTTGTAAATCGAAAGTTGGTTGTTCGAGTGAAAGTTAGTGGCAAACTTACAAATGTTAAGATTTGTGAGTTAACTCTTTTATATTTCAATAATTTAATTAAACCAATCATTTAAATTTCCCTATTTATATTTTTGTTTGGAGAGTTAATGTGTCATACAAACAAACAACTTTGAAAATACTATCAAAAAATTGTATAATTTGTATTGGTATTACTATTTTGAAAAAGGCATTAATCTAATAAATTGTGATTTTTAATCAAGTACAAAAGATGGTAAAGGCAGCACTACATGTTTTGTATTATGCATTCATTAAAATGTTTTATCCATAAAATATAAAATCTATAAATATATATTATAATGGAGTACGCTTAAATAACAACTGAAAAGCAAACATTTATTTATAATCACTTTAAAGCAAGTAGGGCGAGCTGTCCTCTATTTTCAGATTTATTCACGTATAGGCAAACAACCATACAATGATGATCAAATGAGATACATGTCTAGCCTGGTGATTCAGAAGCAATATTGAAATATTAAACTTTACTTAAGGCTATACTGTTGTTTACTATAACTTTACAGAAACTGTTTCGAGTTTTGCTTTACTAATTTAATAACGATAGAAATTACAATTTATTCAAACCATCCAGTAAATGAGAATATAGCAGAATTTAAAAAGCTTAAACAAACTAGCCTTAAATGTTATATAATTACAAATTGTTTGATTATACGATATATTTATTTGTGATACCTTTATGAGACCTACGACTACAATAACTATTATAATAGTTTTTTATAGCAATTTACAAAAGTAAAGTTTTTTAATTTCGCTCTCTTACAGTGGTATGTAGAGTAATGTATAAACACCTAATATTGAGAACCACGACAGGCTAAACTACGGACGCAAGTTGGCAGTCGACCAAAGAACTTCGTATCAACTTACGAAGTTGTGTCGGTCAAGTTGCTTTGAGACAAGAATATTTTCTTTTGAAATATTTCCCAAGATATTTTTATCTATGATTTGAGGGTTATACTCGTATAATATATGACCAAAGTGCTTTTAGATAACATTAAATAAAATATAAATTATGATAATTTAAAATATTTGACAATTGTTAATCTTCGTCAATTCCACACCCAACTTTGTCATCACAAGTTACATGTTTCAGATATGACTCTTTCATCAGCCTACAGCTTAACATTGGATCCGCCGAATGACGTTTAGTTAAAAACGCATAACATAAGTAACACAAGAAGGAAACAAAAAACGTACTATTCCAAAAGGGCCATAAAAACATCGTAGGCCTAGATGTATACGGCACAATAACAGAACATGATAAGTTAGACGACACGTTAGGTAAATCCCCACACTTGCACTCATCTGTACTTTAATTAAATTAATCCATAAGCAACCCCAAATTCTGTATTTTTCTAAATATCAAATTGAAAATCCGTAGAAGAAGCACAGGTCGAGGACTTTCAGTGTTGAAGTTGTTCCAAAGGTAGTTTTTATATTTAGTAACATAATTTTACAATGAATCTGATTAAGCATTTATAAAATATATGGGTTATGTAAAATTTGGAAATAATAAATACATATATACATTAAATAATATCTTCCAAATGCCTTTCTATTGGTTACAAAAATTTTTAGTTCGACAATTTTAAGGGGAAAATACAACTCGCTGACCCACCTCCAAGCCAGTATTACAACAGAGATGTAATATTCATTGACTTGGAAAATACTGAACTTTCAACATAACTTGTTTGTTATATATGAAGTTGATACTGTATAAATTCTTTTGAATGGATATTTATTGACACGTACCATACGAAAATATTATAATGGTTTTATTTAATTCTTTTTGTGTTTCCTCAAAACTCATTGTGAAAACTTTTTTTATATTTCTTCTTTCGACTTTTTTTAGTGCAAGCACTTGGGCCTTTTGTATACATTGTTAAACTCTTGGCATTGTAATTAGTTATTTAGAAGTGCATAAACATTTTTAGTTGTTTAGTCTTAAGAAATATGTATTTGTATCTGAACGCCAGTATAAAGAGGTATTTTTCTTAGAGAGACGCTAGTAATGTGAAATATGGAATTTTCAAATTTCTTATCCTCAACCTAAATTTATTAATGTAGTATACTGACTGTATAGTGGAGTTTCGTTTGGGTATAATGTACTCACTTTTATTATTAAATATCTGCCTCAATTATCTGCCTCCCAAAAATTATGTTTGCAAGTGGAAGACATCATTTAGACGTGCATAGCAGTGTTGCGTAATATGATAAATATAATAAAGCCTACTAGATTACATGAGCGTCGTTTAATTAGTTATTGTAAAGGCAGACCCATATGTAAATTCCTTTGTTGTTACGTCACTACATCGTCAGTAACGTAACTCAAACATATTATGAATGTTCAAAACATCTTATCATTTATGGTTAAAGGACCAACCAAACTATAGCCGATAGTAAATCCATTTTGCTAGTTGTAAAGATTGATTGGGCCATTTTAATGGCTATTGTGTGATGCTAATTTTATATGTTCATTTGTAATTATATAACAATATATTTCATGCTATTTGTTGTTTTAATTTTATTCACATATATTGTTACTTAAGTTTTGTTAATAACTTTGTATTAAGTGTATTTCTTAGTATAGTTATTTTAATACACCAGATATTACATGTTTACATTACTGTAAGAAAAAGAATAAACTAAAATAAAAACGAGCATATAAAATATTGAATAATTTTAATATGAAAATCGTAGATGCAAACATCATTATCAATACCGCGTTTTAATTTCCTTTCTCAGTGAGTAAACAGGAAATCAATAGTACTCTCCAAAGGATCTATTTCGAAGATAAAGTTAAGTTTACATCAGATGTCTAATATTAATTAAGTTTTGTCCTTTGTTGGGTTCTTATTAAAGTTGGAGTTCAAATAAGCGAAGTTTGAGGAACAGGCAATACTCTTTGTAAATATCAGATCCGACTTTGAAACACGATTTATTGACTTTATGTACTATTTTACTATGGATTCGTAAGTGCAGTACTATTCCAATTTTATATTTGTGAACCCGATTAGCCCGGACAATTAAGGTCAATACCGCCAAAAACCTGGAAATAATTCCCTACAAGCTAAGTTTTCATAGATTTTGGAGCACTATTAAACATATATTTTTGCAAAAGTTTTTCTTTAAGTTCTCTCTCACCCCTCTTTTATTACCATTTACATTATAAAACGCAAATATTTTCTAAACTATTGCCCGGATTATAACAAATGGTTTTATCATTTTAATAGCAATTTGGTACAATGTGCTATCATTTTTAGTAATCAAACTTATTTGCAATAAATTACCAAAGTATAAATATTAGTTTTTACACTTAAGTTTTGGAAATAGCATTGCAACATTTTAATTACTAATTCGAGAGAAAAAATATCCCAATAACCATTCAGGGATTGTTTTTCAGATACATATTGGTTTCCCTGCTTGTAGGTAATAATATCAGACATAAAATCTTCATTGTCTAAGTCAAATGTACATTCTAAGATAATTATTGAAGCAGGTATAACTCGGAAACATAATATGATAAACTGCTTCGGTAGAGATATTTGCTGTTGCTTTGGAATAATTATTTATGATATCCAAATAACATTAAATTTAATTGATTGATTTATTCATTCTTATAAATATTTAGTAATTTATATAATTTGCGTAATAAAGAATAGAATGTGATTATGCTTAATATCAATCGAACACTGTTTTGGTCTTTGACCTTATGTTAAATTATAAATACCGGGATTTTCAACAATATCCAATCAAGAGACCCATTAGTAAGTTGTTACGGACTGTTCTAACGAAATTGCTTTCATCAATTGTGTTTCTGCTTCATTAACGCCTATACTGATGAACACTACAATAATGTCAAGTCCTTCGATTTAATTGGTTCCCAAGAACGGTGATGCCTATTAAAATGCTGATATTTTCAATTGGTTCCACTTTACAAAAGATATGTTTCTTGATCTATAATGAGTTTTGAGATTTTTGGTTTTTAAATTGTTCTCCAAAATAAATAAATAAAAATGCCTTTATTTTGAAGCGTTTCTCAGGTACACTGATTTACAGAACAACTCAAGTCAATACTGTACATAGTTCCATTAAGATATAAACAAATTACAAGTGACATACTTACTTACTAATGAGCATTTTTCTTAATCTACGTTTGAAAGTATCTACAGATATGTTTTCTTTAAGGCTATGCGGGAGGTCATTATACAATTTTTGGGGCAAAAAATGAAAAACTTTTCCTCCCACACTCTTTTGATATTTTTGTAAAGTGCAGCGCTCCACCATGGCGACTCTCCCTCTGAGACACCTCCGCCCGAAATGAGAGCCTCTCACCTAGGTATCGCGGTTCATTGAGGGAAAGGATTTTGTGGACCATACAGCCGCTGAACATCCTGCACATTTCCTCCATCGGCAACATCTTGATTTCTTCTCTGAGAGAGGATACGTGATCAAAGCGTCTAAGGTTGAAAATGAACCTCACGGCAGAGTTCTGAAGTCTCTGAATTCGATCCCGATCCTCCCCCAATAAACTTTTGCCGTAGGCAGGATAGCAATAGTAAAATACTGATAGGATCAGTGAATTAACTAGATGTATCTTAGCAGATTCTTGAAAAATGCTTCTAAATCTGTACAGACCCTTTAATCTACCCAGTGCTCGCTGAATAGTGTAAGTGACATGGTCTGAAAACGAAAGTTTACTGTCTAACACAAGCCCCAAAGTTTTTGCTTTTTCGCAAACCCTAAGGCTCGTATCGAACAGAACAACCGCCTTCCCATTCACATTCAAGGTCTGTACTAGTTCTGATGGTGCGGTGTGGAAAACTGTGCACTTACTCACATTCAATTCAAGACCATTGGCAAAGGACCATCTGATAACTCCCTCAAGATCAGAATTTATCCTATCAATGGCGGATTCCATGAGGCTTGGCTTATATGAAATATGCAGCTGTGAATCGTTACCGTACAAGTGAGCAGTGCAACTTTGAAGACAGTTCGGAAAATCAGCCGTGTAAAAATTGTACAAAATTGGTCCCAGACAACTACCTTGAGGTACACCTCTTGTTTTCAACAGTTGTATTGAAGATTCGTCCCCCAGCTTGGTGATCTGGTGCCGGCAACTCAGGTAAGACCTGATCCATTGAACCACGTCTTCGTCAAAGCCGAAATAACTCAGTTTTGCAGATAACATTTCATGATGTATTGAATCAAAGGCTTTAGAATAATCCAGCATTATGAGAGAGCTATATTTTCCTTTGTCCTTTGCATCTATTAAGTCGCATATTAAATTTGTCAGGGCTGTGCATGTACTGTGATTTTTCCTAAAACCTGATTGTAGTTTTGGTAAGATATTTGTTGAGTCAACGTGGGACATTATTTGCCTAATTATGATCTTTTCTAGTACCTTAGACATGGCTGGCAGTATAGAAATAGGTCTCAATTGCTCTACTGTCACAGGCTTAGTAACTTTTGGTAATGGTCTTACTACGCTTAGTTTCCAATTTTCAGGAAACACTCCAAATTGAAGAGACATGTTTACAAGATGTGTAACGGCCTCTTTGGCATAAAAACTAACAGAGCGTATCATGTCTATAGAAATATTGTCACTGCCAACTGCCTTAGATTTAATTTCATTCATCACTGATATCACGTCATCTGAACTGACAGGTTTAAACGTAAATTTTGGTAGCGTTTCATTTAATCTGCTTTGCTTGAACATGTTCATTACATCACAATCAATTTCTTGTTTGGATCCCATTTCGGCAAAAAATTTATTTATATCTTCAGCCTTCAAGTGAGATGCGATGTTTTCTTGGTGATCTTCGTTTGAAACAGCGTTGCTTTCTTTCATAACAGACCAGAATTCTTTGGGAATTCTTGATGAACTAAGTTTGTCTTTGAAAAACTCTCTCTTTGCTTTCCACATCAGCCCGTGTAGTCTATTTCTAATCAATCTATAGTTTTCCCAATCATCTTGCATCCTTGAAGTCCAGTATATTTTGTGACTGTCTTTTTTCAATTTACTCAGTTGTTTGATTTCATCATTCAGCCATGGGATTTTTTTCCTAGTAACTTTCTTGCATACTACTGGTGCTTATTCATCATAAATTACTGTAATACTTTTACTGATAACCTTCTCAATTTCATTAACATCTTGAAGCTGGTTAACAGGGTTCCAATCAATGCTGGCCATTTGGTCAATTGCACGCTGTCCATCGAACTTCGAAAAATCTCTGTAAGTAATGAACTTAGCTTTGTTTCTTCTTTTAATACATGCCAATGTACAATATATCAATCTATGGTCGGTAATGTTCATAAATCTGTGGTCTCTAATGTTTGCCGCATCGATTACCCCATTTTTTTCAACCTCGGCCGACTTGTCAACTATGATGTGGTCCAGAAGTGTTACCCTTGTTGGTTCTTTTATCAGCTGAATGGCATTATTAGCTTTCAAGATTTGGCGTAAATAACTTGCTTTACTGCATGACTTTGACAGTAGATCGATGTTGGTGTTCCCCAAACAGATGACTTGGGGTGTCAGAAAATGTGATGGTGTTTTCATTTGGCGCATTGAAAATGTTTAGGTTTACTATTCTGACACTGAAAGTTTATTTTAACTGTAGATGAAATATGATTTCTCAACTTATAATTGATTAAAATTGTTCAATAAACAAACTCTTAATATAAGTTTGGTTTTAATATAATTTTAAATGTAAAATCGTACGTTATTTACTACGCATTAAATTAAATTATAATTTTTCAATATCTTATCACAGCAACTTTGCTTATAAGACCACACTCTTGAAATTTTCCTTCCATGCTTTATTGATAAGGACGACTAATAAAATTATTTAGGAGGATTGGTATAGCTATTCAAGAATAAGTAACCATTTAAATAAAATATACATAGATGTTTCTATGAAAATATTTTAATAAATCGTAAGCTGTCATGTTACATTTTATTTATTAATTTTGTTGGTCAATGAATATCGATGACACTTGTGCTTTAAATTATTAAACATTAATACGTCACGACTGTACGCGGTTTGTTAGACCACAGCATATGTGAATGTGAAATATAACGGGACTTCAACATATGTTACTGTTTCAATAACTATTTGCGATGTGTAAATATCCTTTATTGATTGTTTATAATTTAAAACGTGTATTATAAAAAATATAATAAATAATCTAATTTTGTCTTTGATGTATATATATGTGTATACATACATCATATACAAAATTAGATAATTTCTTCGATTTATATATATATATATATATATATATATATATATATATATATATATATATATAAGTAGATAGTAATATGGGGTTCCTGGCGCACTTTCGGAGCCGACCGAAAAGCAATGTAAAATACTGTTCAATGTACCATAAAGGAAGCTGAGAAATAACACAGCAAATCTCAATGAAAAATTAACCGAATCTACAGTCGTTCGTCTCCAAAAGCGATCGGTACATTACTATCTACTCTGTGGAATGAAAAATTAACCGAATCTGAGCTTCTACTTTCTTAAGCTGTGCTTTGTAAAATGTTGTCAAATCTGCTACGAATAAAGGATTTATCTTAATAAAATTTAATCAATTTAAAACATTTTTACTAAAAACGTACTTTAATAAAAAACTTTTCTACTAAATAAACAACATGAACTCACCAAGCTCTCTTCAGTTTCTAGCATTAAAACAGTGCAACAAAGATGAATTCAACGAATTACCAAAACATTTTAAAGAACAGTTGATACTTTCCTTAAATGATACAGAATTCAAAGAACTTGTAAAGTCTTTTGCAGAAAAAACGTCTAATGGAGTGTTTTACTATCGGCAAAAAACTAAAAAAGTAAGGGATTACATATTTAATATAATTACGAAAGATATTGAAAAGAAAGTAAAAAATAAACAAACAGAGAGTTTTCATCGTTTTTTTATGACATTTTTCTTATATTATACGTTCTTTCAAGATAATCAAGACTTAATTGATGAATTTCTTAGGAATTTTTTGTGAGTATCAAGATTTATCAACACAATTCATTAAAGAGCATTATAGAATTTTTCTTATAGAATATAGCCACATTTTGTGTGAAACAAAAGGTATTACTGTAGATAATATTCCATGTGATTCCTATGAAGAAAGACACCAACTATGGTTATCAAAACAGTACTATGACGTGGGGAGGGACTGCAAGTTTTAGAGTTAAGACTTTATTCTACAAAGTTAATTGTTATAATTTCTTTATCTTTAATAGTCTTCTTTCCAGTAACAATCAAGTGTAATTTTTCATTTTTGTTTAATTCTTTAATCTTTTTTTCATCCAAAACAGTCAAAAATCTGTTCGGCAAGTGTACTTTACAATCTTCCAACTCGGCAATTATTGTAAACCCGAATTTATCTTTCATTTTCTCCAAATTCAAGATTCTATATTTCTTCCTTTCTTCCAATTCATTTAACTTCTTATACTCTTTAAACTTACATTCTCCAATATCATTTAACTCCTTCAAGAACTCCATTTAAATAGAAAAAATTTAAAGACGGAAAAAATGAAATTCGCTAACCTTCACTCGAGAAGTCGGGGAGAATGTGAGTAAAACCGCATTCTTTTCAAGAGGTTCTTCGTTTAATTTCTCCAAATGTACTATAAAATCATCGAGGATTTCTGGTTCAAAATCATAAACAAATTCAACATCCAGATAATGAAAAAATACAGGTAATATCTTTTCATAATAAACGTGTGTATCGATACCTACAAACCTAATGTATTCTTTGAAAAGGAAAATAATTTTGTCAATCGTTCCAAGAGATAAGTAAAAATTTTTATTCTGTTTTCTAAATTCTGTAACAAATTTTGTTTGCTTCTTGTCTCCATATTGCAATTTTGTAAGCAGGTTATTCAAATGTGTTAATTTATTTCGAAATTTCTTAGGTTTAGGTCTTTCTAACAAAATTAAATTACAACCTCTACAAACTAAATATCTTTTATCGATAATTTCTCCTCTATTAGAACACTTGTAACAGTTGGCATTATACTCTTCCATTTAAACAAAAAGATTTTTTTATAAATGGAGATTATGGAACTAAGTCTGCCGAGATATAAATTTTTCAGCGCAAATGTTTGTGTTTACATTTCTACAACAGAGATAAATAGAAATAATTTCATTCTATTGTACAACTATTTAGGATATTATGTGTACGATTATAAAGATTATTACGGGAGAAATCGGGATTTTTCAGTGGCGAAAGAGTATATTTTTGAAATATTAGAAGGAATGAAAGAGAATAATATGAACATCATTAACTACTGAATTTCTCTAATATCGTTCTTAATCACATCATAGGCTAAAAATTTCTCAGAGACAACAACAACATAACAAATCGCGTTTGTAACAGCTTTTTGAAAATCCATATTGATAATTATATCGTTCTTTGAACCAGAAATATTTGTCAAACTCTTTGTTGTATCAATGACATAAATAGGTCTATTCGCTAAAAATTCTTTAGGATTGTAATACATTTCCTTATTATTACAGTAAACTTTCTTAAAATCTTGATACATCTAATACATGATTCTGAAAAGACCTCCGGAAATGTTTAAATTTTGTAATTCATCTGGATAATAAGAACCGTTCAATTTTACTCTGATATTTTTTACATCCAAACTATCAAACTTTGAAGGATTTTTTTCTTGATTATTCTGTCTATCTGTTTGAAAACCTATGATAACGAACTTGGGATTGAAGATATTTCTATAAATATTTGTGATATCGAACGAATAAGTTGTTCCGGAAATACCTTTTTGTTCAATACATTGCCAATCTAGAAAATTAAACATAATGTTTTGACTTTTTGTAATTTCATCAATCAACCTTATTTTACTCGTGATTTTATAATCAATCATTGGAACTCTAATAAAAAAATCTGTAATTGTTATTTTTCCATCAACAGGCATAACATTTCCAGTTGCAGTCTTCAGAATCACATCATCGTCTTCTGCTCTTATAAAACTTAGATAAAATCCTCCTTTATAGATCGGAATAGTAACATTTTCAAAAAATCCTAATCCAAAATGAGATAAATTTCCAGCTGCTTCAAAAACACCAAATTTAAAATCTGATTCAAAGCCATTAGAAGTTTGAGAAATAACATCACTTTTTGAATACGAAATAGTTCCTTTAATTGTGCTTAATTGGCCACAGTTTTCGACTTCTTCTATCAATTTATTGTGTTTTCTTACTTCAATCTTAGAAAATAAAAACGGTATAAAATTATCGATTAATCTAACATTATCAGTTCCAAGATATGCTTGACCATCTTGTTTTGTTAAAGTTCCAGAAATATAAAACTGGAAGTTAGACGAGCAAAAGTTATCTCCAAAATCAATATTAAACTCAGTTCTTTTATTCGGTTCATTCAAATGTTGTTTACTAATTGGATAGAAATTTTTAAACTCCGCCCTTTCAATATCACTAGCATATTTTCTGTAGTCCGCCATTTAATAAGAGAAAATTTAGAAATTTTAAACATCGTGTATCATTTTTTCATCGATCTAATGTACGTTTTTATAAGAAAAGATATAAATTTTAGTAAAATAATTAAAAAGATTAGAGTCATTTTTAATGATCTACTTCGTCATATTCAGGATTCTCTTCCTTAAATTTTGCGATCTCGGTCACATATTTCAATAAAATCTGCACAGGATAGTAACCGCTATCTATAATATTATTCCAATCAACTGTATCTTTATTTTCATCCAAAAACTTTATACTCAAGTGTTGATAGAGACAAAGAACAGACATATGATCTTTTAATTGATAATGTATATTTTCTTGAATGAACTCTGATGATAAAGTTTGATATTTAGCAATGTTATACCAATTCAATTTGTTTACGTATAATCTCATCATATCTTCGGATAATTCATATTTTTGAGAAATGTCATC
This sequence comes from Homalodisca vitripennis, assembly GCF_021130785.1. Classification (NCBI taxonomy): domain Eukaryota; kingdom Metazoa; phylum Arthropoda; class Insecta; order Hemiptera; family Cicadellidae; genus Homalodisca; species Homalodisca vitripennis. The sequence continues at coordinate 76,097,957 of NC_060211.1, forward strand.
CCAATGTTTCTTTTTTCAAATCTCTTTCGTGTTGCATGATAAAAAGATCGAAAGCACTGTAATGTCCCGCCATCTCTATTTATTAAGAAAAAATTTCAAAATCAAGTTTTTATAAATTGGCTCTTTTTTGCGTTACATTCAGCACATTTTCCAGAAATTCTCTTAACTCCATTGATATTTGCGTAATATTTTATATCATTTGTTGCAGTTTTTTCTTTACATCTCACGCAATATATGAGCGCCATTTATATAAGGAAAATTAGTCATCATAGCCGCCTAATCCATTAAATCTGTTATCAATATTTTCAAAAGTTTTATTAACATCTTCTTTAAATTTATTAAAGTTTTCTTCTAGTTTATTTACTTTATCGAGATATAAATCGTTGTATTCAACGAGTTTATGATCAATATTCTCAAAAGTTTTTGTGGCATCTAAACTAAACTTATCAAAAGACTGCTTATTTTTTATAACTTTTTCATTAATTTCGCCAAAGTTTTCTTCTAGTTTAATTAATTTATCATGAAGTAAAGATTGATTAGTAACTACTCTTTTAAAAACTTCACCATTTTTTCTATCGGTTTCATTAAAACCCTCTTGAAATTTAGCGAAATGTTCCAAAAAGTTTGTTATTTTTCCATAAAGATCGCCTTTATATAGATTGAAATTTTCCTCAAAATTTGTAAATTTTTCATCACAATTTTTTATAGATCTTTTACTTCTCGCTTCAAGTTTTTCATAGACTTCTGTTGTAAAATCTTTAACATGCTGTTTATGATTCTCATAATTTTGTTTTAGTTTATTAAACATTTTAATAGGATCTTCTAATTGAATCATTACAACAACATCAAATGGATTAATTCCTTTACTAACACCGCTAATTCTTTTTCCTTTAAAATCTAAGGCATTTTTAACATTCGGATCATGTAAATCAACAATATCGATGTTTTCTGATAATTTTAGAGGTTTTAAAATTTGTTCTTTAACAACAACATCATGTTTGTCAATACCAGGTCGAACACCGACAATTCTTTTCTTATTAGCCAAACTAACATAATTCTTTTCAACTTTGATTGCTTCAGTAATTTCATCAGCTTTTTCGATGTGAGACATTAAATTGGTAAATAATTTTTTTACACCATCATCAACTTCTTTTTCCAATGTTTTTATTTTATCAGCAACTTCATTTGAACTCATGAAATTTGCAAGTTTGTTATCATATTCTGCTTTAAAATCTTCAATCTCGACAGCAAACATATCTGAATCTGGAAGGTTTTGTAATAAATTTTCTAACTTGTTATCAAACTCATTTCTCAAACTATCAAAATTCAAACTATTATCTACATTTTGAATAATTTGTGTTCCAAATACGTCAAAAATATTTTGTGAATCCATATTTATTAAGTAATAATTTGTTAACAACTTCTTTAAAATCTTTACCAGTACTCAGTTCATTCAAAACAAAAACACATAAATGACCACAAATTGGGGGATCTTTATAGTCTTGAATCTGAGAATCATTGTAGTAGACGCTTGATTTTTTCAAATATTTAATCAATTCTATAGGTGGTTTGTCCTCAATTCTTCCATACGAATCAAAATAACATGCATTCTTATCATTTTTATAATAACAAATCCAATGCGTTCCACTTCCCATAATCGAGTCTAAATTCACAATTCCACATTCAAATTTCTTAACTTTTTCAGGTAATGTATCTCTCATGAAGATTCCTCTAAAATGTTTAATATTTTTGCAGATTTCTTCCAATTCTCCGAATGTTAAAGGTTTAAATTTTTTTTTCAATGTTTGATTTCACGTAATTCAAAGTTTTTTCATCTAATCCAGATCCTGTAACATCTTCCAACTCTTTATCTAACCAATTTAAAATGTTTCGAACAATAGGAATCACATCCTTTTTAACGATTGGAGCAGCTTTACGAACATAAGGAACAACATTTTTAACAACTGGAATATTTTCTCCAAAATCTAATAAATCTTTCAAAAGTCCACCATTTTTGAGTTCTTTCAACTGATTATAAGAAAATTCTATTCTGGTTCCTTTATTGTTTTTCTTATGTTTTTCGAGTTTATTGTATTGTCTATTTGTTAAAAATATCTTATCTTCGCCATTTTTTAGTTGATCTATTTTAAATTGAATACTAACGGGTATTTTCTTCTTAAAAGCGGATTTTATTTTTTCTTTCTGATTTTTGCTGAAGTTTACGTTCACCTCCATTTATATAGTTAAAATTTCAAGTTCTCTTCGATTCCCATTCCTAGTTTTCTCTTCAAAAACATTGCTCCAGCTGTTGGAAGCGCAACAAATCTTTCACCTAAACTAGCATCTTTTGATAAAAATCTATCCATTGCTTTATCTTGCAAAACTTTATCTGCGATATGTCTGGAATTTGTGTCTCTATGTTTTGCATAAAAAATATCGTGTTCCATAGCAGCTTGATTTAATTTATTTATACCAGGATCTCCTCTTTTTAGTCTTTTTTTCGAGTTTTGTGCCAGGCCCCAGATACTGATAAGTTGGTACGTGTAATTCAAAAGGTAAATTGTTGATAAAATCATTCAAAAGTCCACTACCCTCAATCATAGATGAACTTATTGCCGGCAAAACTCGTTTTAAATATTTAATTCCATCAGGTTTTTCAATCATTTCATCAAGTTTGTTCGAAATAAAATCCTTAATCGCTTTCTTTTCGTTCAAAAAATTGTTGTTTCCAGCCTTCTCTTGAGCATAAATATAATTAATAATTCCATCGAGTTTTGTCAAATCGTCGATATATCTGTACTCAATCTTATTATCACTGTATTTTCTCACACCTGATCCTTCGATTCTTTTTTCCCAAATTGGTTTAATCAAATTGAGATATTTTTTACCTTTACTTGACTTTGGTTTCTTAGTTGATGGATCATTATTTTTGTAAATTGAATCAGATTTCCATAAAATTTCAGTATACTTTTTCAAGTCTTCTTCAGAATATAAACCGTCTTTTGGAACATCAGTGCCTGTTAATAATCTCCATAAACCTTGAGTTCCTTCATATGTTTTTTCATTAATAATGATATCATTATGCTCAAAATTCACGGGCAAATTTCCAATCATAAAACTTTTCTTTTTTCTGTCCCAATACAAACCAAATTTATCATCCTTTGCTCTAGGAAGAAATTTTTTACCAATTTCACCAATTATTATATCCGTTGTTCCAGGACTTATTGGTTCAACTATGGTAGAGTCTTCAATGATTCGAGGTCTAAATGGTGTTGAAGATGGTAATTTTGGCAATTCAAACTCAGATTCTGGTATCGAAATATCAGCAAATTGTCGTACAACTGGAACCAAATTCATCAAATTTTGATTATCGCTTAAAAACATTTTCAATTTTGCCCTCAACATTTTTTATTGCAGATGTTACAGGTTGATTAATTTTTTGAATAAATTCTTGTTCTTTTTCATCAATTCGAATCTGTTCTTTAAATTCTTTGATTAATTTCTTTTCTATTTGATCAAGTTTTTTTGCTTCTTCTGAAGTTACGTTCGCCATTTATTTAGGAACATTTTGAAACGTAAACGTGGAACGTGGAAACGTGAACACGAAACGTGAACACGGAACGTGAAACACGAACGTGAAACACGGAACGTGAAAACACGAACGTGAAACGTAAACACGAACGTAAAACATGAACGTGAAACGTAAACACGAACGTGAAACATGAACGTGAAACACGGAACGTGAAACACGAAACGTGAAACGTAAACACGAACGTAAAACATGAACGTGAAACGTAAACACGAACGTGAAACATGAACGTGAAACACGGAACGTGAAACACGAACGTGAAACGTAAACACGAACGTAAAACATGAACGTGAAACGTAAACACGAACGTGAAACGTGAACGTGGAACGTGAACGTGAAACGTAAAACGTGAACGTGGAACGTAAAAACATGAAAACAACTAGATTATCACACGTTTATATTGGAAAATTTATTCAAATATTTACCACTTTTAGGCTTCAAAGTTAGATTAATAGTTAAAAATCCGTAGTCTTCCTTCCAAATTTTATCACATAACTCAATAAAGTGGTTTAAAACTCATATCAGATCCCACATAATTGTTATAAATCTTTCTCGAATAGTGATCATCTTGCTTAAAAATACAGGTTATTTCTTATAACTTGTTTATCAACCTTTGAAAAGCATTGGGAAAGATAGATACAAGATATGTTTTTGTGACGAGACATTACGAAATATTCCTTAATAACGTCCTGATTTTCCAAAATACAATCATCAAAAACGATTAACGAATTGGGTTTACATTCGCTTAACGGAACTATGTCCTCAGAAGCATTATAAAAATGTGATATTTTTTTGTTTAAGTTTTTCTCAATATTTTCAAATCTTTCTTGTAATTTTTTATAGGCGTCTTGTTCTAAAGATTTACTAAAAACATACAAATTGGAATAAGGAATCAACCTATTGTAGATAAAATTCAATAATAAAGTTGTTTTTCCACATCCACTTGAACCAACAATTAACAATCTGATTGGTTGATCTTTCTTATTTTCTTCAAACGTTTGAAGTTTTATCTGATCTTTTTGCTTTAAAAATTTCTCCATTTAAATAGAAGATTTTCATCTTGAAGCAAACGCTTGCGAAAATGAAGCTGTTCAAGTTGACTTCAGAAAGCTCTAAATTAGTTTTAAACTTGGAACATCCTATACACTTAGAGGAAGAATCAAATTATTTTATCGGTTTAAGCGGTTTTTATTCTGACAATTTTGTAATAAATATTAGTGAAAGTTCTCCTTATTGCATAGGATTTAGTGAGAAGAACATAACAAAATACTATGGTTTAAACAAAGGATATTATACTTTCGATCAAATAAAAAATTCCCTTAAAAATTATCTGAAAACATTCAAACAATCAGATAAATCTTTAAACTTTGACGAAAACAAGTTTGAAATGCAAAAAAATTATCTCTCTAATAAAATTCAAATAAAATCACCAGTAAGAATAATGTTTTCAGCAATTATTGTAGATTTATTAGGGTTTGTTCAAGAAACTATTGAGCCAAATCAGGTATATTTAGGAAATAAAACGCCAAAATTTAGACCGTTCGATGTAATTGAAGTACATTGTAATGTCGTTGAACCTAGTTTTGAAAATCATACCGAACATTTACACAAAGAATCTGAAATTTTGTACACTTTTTTCCCAAATGTTGCTTATGGATCAAAAATCAGTGAAAAACCGAATGAAATCGATTATATTCCAATTAGAAAAAATATGAAAAGAATTCAAAAAATCGTCTTAACTGTTCAAGACTCTGAGGGAAATTTATTAAATAATGAGAGTAAAACAACAATATATTTAAGATTGTCGAAAGAATGATGAATCAAGGGGGGAACGAATCGTTCTTACCTTCAAATTTTCAAGAAAACAACTTTTGAATGTATAAATTACAAGAGTCTATGCCATAGACCCTTTCAAAATCTTCATCCTGACACTGTTTTTATCAATGAATCTGGGCTTTATTCTCAAAATAAAAATTACTAGTTAAATTTTTTTTCTATCTAAATGGAGTCAGTTGTGAATCTACTCAAATTCAATAATAAAGAAATTTTAACATTTGTTGACGAAAATAATGAATTTTGGTTTAAGGCGAAAGATGTTGCAGAGGTGTTAGAATATAAAGATACGAAGAAAGCAATTAAAGAACATGTCAAAGAAAAATATAAAAAAAGCTTCGAAAACATACATTCTGAAGGTAGGGGTGATTCGCCCCCGCCTTCAAACTTTCAAAAAAACACTGTTTTCATCAATGAAGCAGGCATATATTCTTTAATCTTGAAATCTAAAATGAAAATAGCAGAAATGTTTCAAGATTGGGTTTTAGAAGAAGTTTTACCAAGTATTCGTAAATTTGGTGTGTACAAACTTGAAAACGAAAATAAGCAGTTAAAAGATGAAATAAAACAGTTACAAATTTCAGGTCAAATGAAATCATTGAAAATAGAGAATCAAGAATTGCGAATGGAATTAATGAAGAGAGATATGGTATGTAAAGATTTTGATAAGAAAAAAACACCATGTTTTTGTGTTAATTAAGAAGAATCACATGTGGGAATGGCCTTATTACGTTATCAGAGCTCAGAAACGAGAAATACCAAACCGATTAAAACATCTAAAAATAAATTATCCTGAATTAGAGATTTTGTTCATTGATGACGAACCAAATTCTATCAATCTCTACAACCAAATGAAAGAATCTTTGAATATTTTATACAACGGAAATCATTTTACTACAAATATGGCAGAATCTCGACTGATTTATAGAATATCTAAATTACACGATGAAAATGTTTCTAAATTTTACTAAAAACTCTCGATTTATTATATTTTGTTTGTAAATGTTTAGCATAACTAGGTAACCATCGTAGAATTTTTTTTTCATATTCACAAGGCATTTCGTTTTTATAACTTTCGCTGAAAATTTTTTTAGCACAATCTTTGCAAAAAGCATCTTTTCTATCTTTACTATACTGCCAGTTATTAAATTCAGAAATATTTTTAATTTCTTTACAAAAGTAACACTTTTTCTCTTCTATAGTTAATTTGTCCATTTTATCATATAATTCCTTACAATAACAGTCTTTTCTATTCTTTTCCTGACACTTTGTACATTTCTTTTGAGACTCCATTTATATAGAAAAAATTATTACACGATGAAAATGTTAAACTCTTGAATTATGATATTTGGTTTGTAAATGTTTTTGATAATTATTTAACCATTTTATAGTTCTTCCACATTCACATTGAGTATCTTCATAATATAATCTATGGTGATTCTTCTTTACACAATCTTTACAATATGAGTCTTTCTTATCTCTACTATAGTGATCACTATTAAACTCTGAAATTTTTTTAGTTTCTTTACATTTAAGACATTCTTTATCTTCCAAAGTTAATTTTTCTATTTTATCATATAATTCTTTATGATATTCCCTTTCACAATCTTTGCAATTATAATGCATTCCATCTTTCCTATTTTTATCTTTATAAAATTCATTTAAATCTTTAAATTCTTTGCACTTTGTACATTTCTTTTGATGCGCCATTTATATATAGAAAATTTATATTACAGTTTTGACTTCTTCAATTCATATTCATAAAACTTTCCGGTTATTTCTTCATTATTTAAATCTTTTATACTATAAGTTACAGGATCTGTGTTATTAATTTGATAAATCACAAAGATTTCTCTTGACCAATTGTTCTTATATTTGTTCGAAAATGTTTGTTTTTTTACTAACAATTCTTACATGATCATTGACTTTAAATTTAGTTTTCGTGTGAATTTCAGGTGGAACATACTTGAAAACGGTCTCTAATAACTCCTTTTCTGCATCCTTATCTACGTCTTTCGGTTTCATTTTGATTGTGCTGTGAACTGTATCGTTATAATTGTTTACGATTTTTTGAAGAATATCGATCCATTTAAAGTTTTTATTAATCTCAAAAATTACTTTCATTCTCTCATTTTGAGTTCTGTTATATGTCTCTACAATACTTGATTTCTCTTCGTTTTCAGTATGATAAATCTTAATGTTGTATTTCCTCAAAACATCGTTAAATTCTTTATTTTTAAACTCTAAACCCTTATCTGTATGAAGTAGGTTAGGAGGTTTGTGATTGATCCTTATGGCATCTTTTACTATATCTTCGAAAGCTTTTGAAATATCCTTGCCGTTTTTTTCTTTTGATAGCTCTTGACCAAGCATATTTTGAGAAAGTATCAATAACATTTAACATATACTTAAATCCATCATTTTGATCTGAATAGTTAGACATTATAACTAAATCTGCTGCCCATAAATCGTCAATTCCTAATGTTATAATTTTTCTCTTTTTAAACTTTTTTCGTACCGGTGCATGAATTTCTCTAGCTTCAATCTCGATTTCTTCCTTATTCTTAGATTCTTTCTTTACTTGTTTTTCATAAGGATTCTTTATAAATTTACTCTTATTTGTCTTACATTTTGAACATTTTGCAGCAATTCTATACAATCCATTTTGAGTTTGAACGATTTTTGAATCTATATTTTTCGTTTTCTTTTTACACTTGTGACAGTGAATTAAATCATCTTCCATTTACATATCAAAGTTTCCAAGTTTATTTAATTCGTCTAATATATCAGATTTTGCTTCATTTTTATAGCCATACGGTACTGTATCGATCTTATTTTCTAGGACAATTCTCTTATCATCTTTAGCGTTCAGTGCCAGCTTGTTTATGGTAACAGTGTACAACTCATGTTTATAACTTTTGATGACTGTCATCTCCCTAAATTCTTCTTTATCTTCGAACAAACATCTCTTCAAGTTTTCGATATTTATTGTTTTATTTACAACGCTTCTCTTAATTCCTTTACACCTAACTGGGTTTTTATCTAGATATTTGTACGAGTACATCTTAGACCTTAAACCACAAAATTCTTCTAAAAACTTCGCTATTTAACTCATCTTTGAATTTCCCTATTACCTTCTTATTTTTAGTAGTGAAACATTCATGATCTTTTGGATAATCACTTGTATCAAAGTCATCTATATTTTCTTTAATAATTTTAAAAGGATCTCGTTTCAATTCTAGAAAATAACTGTCTGTATCCATGTAACACAGATTCAAATCTGGATCAAACTTCTTTAATTTGTTGTAATAAAACTCGTACATTAGCAATTTTGAGAGGTCGAGAACTGAAAATCCTATGTAAATCGGTTTGTTAAATTTAACCTTTTGTTTGTACATGTGACTCGCTATACAGTTGTCGTCAAAGATGTTAAAGCATTTGAAATTTGTTTTCTTAGCTTGTTTCATTGAAAATTCTTCATTTCCAAGCTTAATATCACATCTGTTTCTCACATTTTCCATAGATTTTCCAAAAACTGAGTTGTTCATCAGCTTATAAAAGTCCTTTTCAAAGTCGCTTGTAGCTTTGGTTCTCATGTTTGTGTTAAAATCAATGTATTCTTTCATAAAAGGCTTCTGATCGAATGCAATAACTCTATTCACATGTTTCAAAATCATACCTTGTTCCAAATAGAACTTCAAATTTCTCGAATGAACAACGTATTCAGTTTTATCCAGTAGAGTTGTGCAAAGTTTGTTTTTAAAATGTTCTGGAGCAAGAGGTAAATCCTTGTGATGTTCGTGTAAATTTGTTGGATATCCAAGATCGACTTCGAGAATATAGCCATAATCTTCGTCGCCAGTGAGTTCTAAAATTGTTTCTTGCCACTCTTCTTTTGTATACGTTTTAGGATCCATCCACTTGATATCGCCGTATGGTAAACTTTGCATGAGGCCATACCCATAAAGGTTATTAGCATCGAGATAGAGTAAATAGTTTTCGGGCTTTGTCTTATCAAAATCTTTTAAATATTTGTTATTTGCTTTCACATATCGTTTAATACATTGAGAAATGCCTCCGCGAATACCTTTTTCGATCATTAAATACATATCGTAATCGTGTATCAGTTGAAGCTCAATTTTCGTTAATTTTAACATTGCGTCCCATGCGAGACTGGGAGCTGTTAGATAGTGTGCCGGATCGAGTTTATAACAATTAAGGCAAATGTTTCTGAAATTTTCGAATATATCAGCAAGCAATAAAACATCTTGGATATTGTACAAATCAGAGTAATTTCCAAGATTTTTCTCTTTTAATTTGTTCCAAACATTTAAGTAGTGTTGAAAATCTTTCTCAGATATGCTCTCGTCTGTCAAAAGTGAATAGAAATCTTGAATTCTCAATTCTTCTGTGTAATCAAGTTTTTCAATACTGTCGATAAATTCATAGGGAAATATGCCTTTTCCAGATAGAATTTTAAAAATCTCGTCGTCGTCATTTGGCTGTCTTTCTATTATCTCATTCAGTCCATCTTGTATAAAATGATTTGTATGTTTGAAGTCTTCTCTCTTTAGATTTTTAGCTAACTTTTCTATAGACGAGGCCATGAATCTGAACGTGTCTACAAACGAAAACTTGATGAATTTTCTTGGCTTATCACCTTCGAATTCATAGCCATATCCAGAATTTACAGAATAATTTATATATTTTTCATCGGTCTTTGCAATCAAATCAACATTTCCATATTGTTTAGCCAATTCTTTTATGTACAAATGAGTATCGTAATTTGACATATTGTGGCAGAAAACGGGAATATTCTGAGGAAATTTCAAATTTAGATTGCAACATGCATGAGCTGCGCCTCGAAACTTGCCGGTTAAATGACAATGATCTCTCACTTTATTATAACTCTTATCTTTCCAACTATCAGGAGTAAAACCATACTGAATTGACCCAACATCATAAGCAGACCATTCACAGATATGACAAACGTTTGAATTTTGATACGAAATTTCTTCTTCTTCTGTCAATTTCATAGGTTTCATGTTCTTAGAATTATATTTTTTCGCTATGTATTTCGATAATTTATTGAGTTCTTCAAACAATTTTGTCGGGACGTTTTTCAAATCTTCTTCATTTTTGGCACGATAACATATCGGTTTGTACATGCGATTGGTCACATTCGACACTAAATATAGAGTAAAACCATAAGGAATGTGCCTCTGAATCTTGGTTGTAGTCGATCTTTGTGGATTGTTCTTGCATGTCGGAATTTTTTCTAATATGCTCTCAAAGTCCATATAAATTACGTACGAATGGTTAAATTTCTTTTGATAATTAGTAAATTTAGTTGTTTGACCTGGAAATGGCATAATTGGCTTACAAACTTCATGATTTTTACAAATTTCTAAGTGATCTGTTAAATCTCCAGATTTGAAAAAATGGCTTAAACATCTTCTACACAAAAATTTTCTTTCTTTATGTTTAGACAACTGCGAAGAAACAAGCTTATTTAAATCGGTTATCAAAACATAATGAGATTTATCATCTTGTTTAACATACAATAAATCAATGTTTGTTTTCAGCGTCATATTTTTCAGAAATTTGTAACGGAACAATGTTAATATTTTCATCAAAACTGTAGACATTGATAGACATTGTTGGATACTTATACTTGGAATTGTAGCTTCGTTTTTCAAATATTTGTATATCTTTCAGAGACATTGGATACTCAAAACCTGAAAATATTTCGTCATTCACAAATTTTTCGTATTGCTTTACACGTTCACAGTCTCTTTCTGGTTTTTCAATAGCACATCTTATTGAGTAAATAAAGCAAAAATCATCTCTATTTTTTATATTTATACAAGCTTTTTTATCTTTGATATTCTTTGGTAAATCGATGTATGATCCTGCATTCATCATTTCGTGTTTGTTAAGGCTCAAAACTAGTTGTTTACAACTTTTAAATGTCCATCCGGAACCTTTATTTGGATTATTCGTTTGTTCTCGATGTGTTAATTTATTAAATTGCTTAGTAATAAAGTCGTTTACGTCAAAGATTTCGTCTGCTTTGATAGTAAAATACATTAGACATGTTTGCGGTTCACCATTCACTAAAGTTCGTTCGTATTCACATTCCAAAGAGAGATAGCCCTTCATATTTTTAACATTTTCTTGAAATTTCTCGATTAAACTTTTAATTTCTGACCGCATAATTGAAAGATATTTGTAAATTGACATGGAATTGTCGTTCAAGTTTGTTAAAATGTATTGCTTGAAAAGACCGTGTATTGAGGATAAAACTTCTACATCAATGATATTTTCGGATTTTACTTTAAGAGTTTTATCAATTTCTTCGATCATTTCAGACTTGGTTTTATCGTTAGTACCGATAGCCAACTTTTCAGCTATTGAATGAAGTTTTTTCATCATTAAATAGGTCGAGATTTTTCTTTTCAACTTTGAAATTTCTCTTTAATTCACGTAATTTCTCAATATTAAACATGTTTTCGTGATCGGCAATTTTATTTTCTCTAGCCCACTGTCTTAAATAATTTAGTTCATTATTGTAAATTTGCTTGTTTTTTTCATGACTTTTAGAATTATAATGGCGATCATAGTTTTTTCTTAAAATTTCTATTTTGCAGAACGGACATGATATTTTATCGCGCTCCATTTAGATAGAAAAATTTATTTAACTAAATGGTGCTTGTAAACCAACGATTGCGCCTCTCACGGCGTGATATCACTACGGATATGACGCAGGCGAAGCGATTATCGTGATGGTCGGTCTGTAGTAGCACACCTCGACTGTCATTGATACACACAGCGCAATCTTTCGGAACTAAAATGTCGGTAATGCAGATTTGCTTTTAAGAATAAAAATTGTGTTCCCGTTTACTATTATAACATTTTCTTTTTCAAAATGTTAGATAATTTTACCTATTTTAAATATGCGTACATTTTGTTACTTGTAATTTTCAAATTATATTTTTAAATTAATTTCTTAAATTTTTACTTCTCGATGGGCTGTTGTATTGTGTTGCTGAGTATATATGTCCGCGAATACGGTTTGGTCGGTTAGGAAGTTTACTTCTGAACTGTTTCAATGCGAGTGGCCATAGCGGAGAAACACCAAGTTCAGAAGTATTCAGATCGTATTCCGGAACCATTTCTCTATCCGTATCTCGCTCTTCTCTCTCTCTCTAGCCTGAATATAGATCCTAGCCTATAAACGGCAGAAGTGATCGTGTCATAGGCATAAAAAGAGAGGGAGAGAGAAAGAGACAGAGGGAGGAGAAAAGGTCGACCGAGAAATGGTTTTGCACTTTTTGACTTTGAATTTTTTCTATTTAAATGGAGTTCTTGAAGGAGTTAAATGATATTGGAGAATGTAAGTTTAAAGAGTATAAGAAGTTAAATGAATTGGAAGAAAGGAAGAAACATAGAATCTTGAATTTGGAGAAAATGAAAGATAAATTCGGGTTTACAATAATTGCCGAGTTGGAAGATTGTAAAGTACACTTGCCGAACAGATTTTTGACTGTTTTGGATGAAAAAAAGATTAAAGAATTAAACAAAAATGAAAAATTACACTTGATTGTTACTGGAAAGAAGACTATTAAAGATAAAGAAATTATAACAATTAACTTTGTAGAATAAAGTCTTAACTCTAAAACTTGCAGTCCCTCCCCACGTCATAGTACTGTTTTGATAACCATAGTTGGTGTCTTTCTTCATAGGAATCACATGGAATATTATCTACAGTAATACCTTTTGTTTCACACAAAATGTGGCTATATTCTATAAGAAAAATTCTATAATGCTCTTTAATGAATTGTGTTGATAAATCTTGATACTCACAAAAATTCCTAAGAAATTCATCAATTAAGTCTTGATTATCTTGAAAGAACGTATAATATGGGAAAAATGTCATAAAAAAACGATGAAAACTCTCTGTTTGTTTATTTTTTACTTTCTTTTTAATATCTTTCGTAATTATATTAAATATGTAATCCCTTACTTTTTTAGTTTTTTGCCGATAGTAAAACACTCCATTAGACGTTTTTTCTGCAAAAGACTTTACAAGTTCTTTGAATTCTGTATCATTTAAGGAAAGTATCAACTGTTCTTTAAAATGTTTTGGTAATTCGTTGAATTCATCTTTGTTGCACTGTTTTAATGCTAGAAACTGAAGAGAGCTTGGTGAGTTCATGTTGTTTATTTAGTAGAAAAGTTTTTTATTAAAGTACGTTTTTAGTAAAAATGTTTTAAATTGATTAAATTTTATTAAGATAAATCCTTTATTCGTAGCAGATTTGACAACATTTTACAAAGCACAGCTTAAGAAAGTAGAAGCTCAGATTCGGTTAATTTTTCATTCCACAGAGTAGATAGTAATGTACCGATCGCTTTTGGAGACGAACGACTGTAGATTCGGTTAATTTTTCATTGAGATTTGCTGTGTTATTTCTCAGCTTCCTTTATGGTACATTGAACAGTATTTTACATTGCTTTTCGGTCGGCTCCGAAAGTGCGCCAGGAACCCCATATTACTATCTACTTATATATATAGGATGCTCAACTATCTACGTTTTAAACTTTGTTTGTATTTTATTTTGAAGTTTAATGAAGATTTTTATTTTGAGTTTGTGTTGAATAAATTAGCACTGAGAACTTGAAGGACACAATTACTGAATGATTGATTGTTAATTTTAAGACTGGACTTGTGAACCTTTGATGTGTTAAAAAAAATGAAATAATTGAGAATAAATTAAAAAGTAAAAAAGATAGCTTGGCGTTGCTGTATTATTGATTTTTAAATTGCATTAAATTAATATTAATTTATACTGAGTTTGATTATTGAATTCCATTGGAACTTGTGCATTCTTAAAATAAAGGATTATTAGTTCAGAACACAATTGATCGCTCTTATACTAAACCAAAAATAGTTGTAATTGGTTTATAGTAGATAACCTTACTATAGACACGTTACAATATATATATATATAATGTCAATAAACATTGAACCTCAAAAAGTATTTGGTCCGCCCGGAATTGAACCCGGATCTGTCCGTAAGTGACTTACAGTATATGTTTAAGAACTGCTGTCAAGAATGACAATTACAGCTTCAATATGAAACGATTGTTGTGCTTCAACCCTTGCAACAAGTTTCTGTCTGAAAAGCGAGACTTAAGTTATCATGTCTTCTGACTCTAAGTAATATTGAAATAATATTTTTCCTTCTCTAATATTAATGAAAGCTTTAACAATATTCATCCCTCATTTCGAAAACCAACTTATATACTCTTACTTAAACCGCAGTAAATTTATTTAGGTTTGTGAAGTTACAGAGAACTTAATACAAGCTTCCTGTACGCAGTATTATAGATACTAAAATGTAAGTAGTCTTTAATAAAAACATAATTTCAATAAAAGAAACATATTGATAGTGTATAAAGTGCCGAAACTTTATAAAACAACCTATAAATTTCCCTTGAAACCCTTTAATATTTTTAAATTGCTAATAACACTCTTCAGGGAACGAATTATATGAAAGCAGTAATAGTACATAAAACTAAATTAATGCAAATAAGAAATATATTTGGCTAAAACACTGTAAGTTAGTATTGAGATTAAGACATAAGCTTTTAGACAGGTAGCAAGTGTCAAAGACCTTAAGAAATCTAATAAGTTTGTATTATAATATTTTTATTTCTTATGGGTTTTTCGTATACTACAAATCAACTGATGGTCTTCCTCTGTCTTTACCGAAAGAACTTTTTACAAATAACTTTATTTTGCGTGTCGAACATTATATTCGACAAATAACTAACATAATTATTATTAAAAAAGTACCAAGTTATTAGAAATGTACCAAATGTACCAAGTCGATTTTAAAAGGCAATAAGTTTAAAATTCACATCATACTCTGTAAAAATTACGCATTATTATTTAAATAAATACCCAGTTTACTTTTCCTCGCCTTTATTCTTTGAAAATAATGAGTGTACAACTAAAAATTTTATTTATCGAGTACAAAAATGAGGCAATCACATCATGCAAGTTACTGCAGATGCTGTCCTTCTTGGCGACTGGTAAATGGGGCAGTGCCTACCCGGCAACCTCGCAACCTACTGGGGAGTTTCAGTCGAGCAATTATTTGTCCAGTACTTTTATAAATCTATGGAGATCACTACCCAGTCTAGATTTTTCATTTTGCACGATTTATTGACAGTGCATTTGGTCGTATACAATTGTGTAAGTTACTTCTTAGTAAGTTATGACATGTGTTTTTATACTTATGAATACCTAAATTTAGAATATCCATGTAAGAATGAAGTTGAAATAACAAGTGTAGTAGAAAACAATACAAAATGCATTCTAATAAGAAAGGAGTGTACACCTTCCATTAGTACTAGTATACTTTTTATGAAAAACATCACGTATTGTATTCTTCCACGAAATTTACACGAATAATCTTCACAAAGAACGCAAATATATCATTGTCAGAACACAACGTAGACAAGTGGAATATGTCATGGTTAAGTGTTTTCTTTGCTGTCTTTTGAATTATGTCTTACCTTTTCAAAGTGAGTTGAAATCTTTAAATTCTGCCTTAGTAGTCACAATTATAATATTATACTTAGGTAATCATACGTGTCTAATTTAGAATTGTTGTATACTGTAGATTACTGTATATCAATTCAATAATCTGCTAAAATTTAATGCTAATATCCATATAATACGTATTTATAGTAACATTATTTTTTTAATCAAAATTCCATACATTCTCAAACCATCATCAGTTGATTATTGCTGTAGGTTTTGCAATAATATACTTTACAATATTATAATAAACATTTATAGAAAAGTATCATAATTTGTAAAAAAAATTGGCCGGTACTAGAAATGACACTATTATATCAGGAAAAATTGCATCAAACTTGCTTTTCACTAGACTGGCATTATTGAATTTTACTGTTTAAAGTACAATTATTCACATAGGTAAGAATATTAATTCATTACAATAATAATTTTTATAAAATTAAAAACATTTTGCTGGATAATAAAAACAAGTGTTAAGATAACCGACAGAAAACAGGGTTATTAAAGATAAAAAAACATGTACCTTATAAAATACGATACTATTATATAGCTTAAAAGAAATCAGAAGCCTATCTTCATGAGGAAAAATATAGCTGCCAATTAGAAAAAAATATAAATGGACCAATATGAACCTAAACATGACAGTTCAAATTTTACAAATAGTCTTAATAATGTTTTTTGGTTTTCGGTATTTTTTCCTTCTCTTCTTCTTCTTTTAATTGTATTTGTCTCAGGTTTCTGCTACATCCTGTAAAAAGTTCCTTATTATTGATCTAAGAATATTTACTATCTTAGTTTTGCAGTTACAAATGTACAGAACTCATATTTAAATGTATTACATATGTATAACTACGTTTTATTATATGTATAGCCTATTTGCTTGTGTTCTGCCTATACAAATTGAAGGAAATACTGTACTTATTTAGTGATCTGAAAGTATTAGGGACAGAAACAGTTAGTGACAGAAACATTCGCTCTTTAGTCTAGCCAAATTATATTAAAAGGTCTTGAAGTGAAAAATACATTTGTAAATGTTGTGTTTTATAGTTTCATTTGCTGAGTTGCTTAGTAAGAATTTTATGCTTTTCTAAAAAATATTATGTTATAAAGTAGAACAATAATTTTATACTTGAAAAACTTTCTAGTCTTGAGCAGATTGCTTTGAAAATGAGAAATTTAACTAGAACAGAACCCTTTATTAAAATATTTAGCTTAAAATTCACAAAATGATTGACTTTATGTTTTATACCTATTACAAGCATAATGACGTCGGAACATATATACTACGTATTAAATTAGTTTTTGAGCTTGTTGCTATGGCATTTGCATATTTTGCGATTTTCCGTTGCATATTAATGACTCCACTCGTTCATGTATTTATATAGTAATGTAATGTACAAATGTATTTCATCCTTCAAACCTGTTGTGAATGTTGTTCTTAAAACATTATTTGTAGAAATTGTGTGCTCTTTGTTTTGTCATATACCCATACATTTTTTGAAAATGCTTGTTTTTTATTATACGTTAATGGTATGCTAAACACTAAAACAAATGACAGAAAAATAAATTTGCAAAAATGAATTTGGTTTTAAAACATCACAGACGTGTTCAGCAACCTCGAAAATTAAAACAAGCCAAGAAAACAATTGAACTAATACTTTCAACTTTACACTCCATTTGATTTTAAAACTTGTAAAAAAACTATTTTAAAGTTATTAGTAGTATCACGTTATTATGCAAACCTATTGATTATATTAATTTTAATTACAGTTACTTTAGTTAATATTACGTTAATTTTACATATAATCAAACTAAACTTTTTTAATCGCAAATTTTGTAAATAAAATTTTTTATTGTACATAAACTGTACATAATATTTTGCACATTGCGATGTTTAGTTTTCTTAAGTAAAATATTAACATGAACTTAGCATATTAAGTCTGCATCAAGTGACTTCATGCAACGGTGTTTCCAGAGCACTTACAATTTTTATCTTTATTGCGCTCTCGGAATTTCCAATATTTAATGCAGATCACAGTTTTCCAACCATACACGGCAATGCTTTTCGTATTCCCATATAGTCTTAATCCCTCCGAGGGTCAGGTATCTCTTGTGGGATTTTTGTTCATTAATAGGTTACCTTCTAAAGTGAAAACATGCCAAAATAAATCCTTTAAAAACACATTAAAAAACTGATTGTAAAGTTTTACTCATAGGAAGAATTTTTAAGAGCCACATAGTTTTGTACTAAGCGCTAGCTCTTTTAATTCTCTTAGGAAAGATAATTAGCTTTAATCATTGATTTACAGTTGACGTCTGTGATATACATTTAAACAATCTATATTTTCAGAAATAAATAATTTGAATTTGAATAACAACACAAAAGCTGTATTTATAATGATAATTATGGTTAAGAATACAGGATCTAAACCAGGCAATGACTTCATGCAAACTTCTGCCTTAACTGATGGAAGCCAAGGGCTTGCTTGAAATTAGAGCTCATTTAGCAGCATTGGAAGATATGGCTGGAGTACACGTGGAAACTACAATCGTTAGATAAAACTATTCAATAAAAAACATAAACAATCAAACTTCTGATAGTGTAAACAAAAAGCTATTTTATATAAATTACTGTCCTAACTGGTACCATAATTTATATTCTGGCTATTCAATTAATGTAATTGAGATATTTTTTTCTGAAAACCCCCTAATATTAATTCGGATGTTTCATGCCACCTCAAGCAGTGAAGGAATAAATTAAAATAATCTTATTCACTTTCATTAGAAAAACGTTATTTAAAGAGTACAAGGAATTAATAAATGTCACACAAACAATTATAATGGTCGTCATAAGTGTAAGGGGAGAAATAGAGTGCATTGAGAAAAATCCGAGTTGCAGTAAACACATAAGTTTCCTCTAGATATTTCGCGTATTTTGATTTCCAATATTGGAAGGTTGGACTGCATGTGTAAAAACGCTGCTTGTTGTTCTTAGAGTTTTTAAAAATAAGGACAACCACTGTTCCCCTTATAACAAATATTGAGGTTGCTTGTATGTCATGACCAAAATTAACACCGTAATCACTGCATAGACAACTCCTTCCAGCATTCTCTCAGGTAATCAAGTAAACTATTATTGCCTCTCTAAAATGTTTGAGAAATAAAGGTAAATCCAACAGAAATGTTTTTATCGCCAAAAACTGGGTATATCAATACAGAAATTTCAAAAGTTCAAAATTAGTACAAACATTGATATTGTAAATATCCTATCAAAGTTATATATCCCCCTTTGATACAATCTTTTGTTGTAGTAAGATACAATTTCTCAAAATAAAAAAAAAACACATAGCTGTGTTATTTATTAAACTAAAAAAATTCCGTTCTGGAATGCGTACAATATTTCCTAATATCATTCATACAAAAAATATTCCATTTCAAAAGATTTTAAAAATAATAAATACATGTTCCTACCATGGAAATAAATTAATACTGTTTCAGGTGTTACACAATCAACCCACAACTTGGGAGTGAGCCTAAAGAACTATTTATTTTTACGGCATTATCAGTCTATGAGATGTCTTATTGATATATTACAATACGGTTATTGACTTAAAAGTGGTCAGCTAGGCCTGTAACTCCAACTTCGTATATAAAATTCATTTAGGCAAATTAGTTATTAATACTTTGTTAGCTATCTCCGGCGTTTGTGATCTTATTATCTAGGATTTTATTCTATTTTACGAAAATACGCACTACAATAAGGAATACATTTGTCACCATTAGTGCTTGGAAGCACCTGTAGTGTTAGGGCAAGCATTAGGGTCAGACCTATATTGGAATTCAACTGTGAATAACTAACAACTGTAGTTTTTCTTTATTACATACGTGAGAACTGAAAACTTGTACCAAATCATAGAGTTAATGTGGGAAAAACTAAAGGTAAGAGTGGGAAATATATAGTCGCCTCTAAGTGCATGTACCTAGTGCTATTTGGATCTTCCACATCGACAGCATAATGGGATCAAATTAAAGTGCTTGAAAGAAACCTTATTGTTTTTATTGGAGATTTGAAAGTTTGGTTCGTTTGTGTGTAAGTAGGAGTCTTGAACTAATATTTTTAATTAGTAGAATGCAAAATTGTTTTGTTCTTCGTTATCACCCTTCATAAAAGTCGGTCTTCATTCATCTTGTCCTTAAGTATTCGCTCTATTTTTCTTGTCTTTCGTCGCTTATTTCTATCAACTACTGGTTTGTTTCAGCTATTTTAGTAGCAGTAGAAAAGCGGTAAGTACCTCTAGTTCATCTGGAGTTAACCATGGCCAACATGTAGAAGGACAAGTCCATATATTGCTCATGTTTGCTCACGGCTACATAATTGTTGTGGTATGTATAAATGAAGTATCTATAGTTGGAATGTCACCCCAGTGGGAATGTTCCCACCACTATTATGAATATACGCACCACCTGCGGCACTTTTAATTACCATATATATTGGATTATTGTTTAAGCCAATATTATTCCTGGGATTCTGATCCAAACGTATCATTTACATTACAATGATGTAATATAATTTTAGGTTATTCAGAGTTATATCAACATATTGATGGGAATTTCAATTCTGTAAAATTGACTAGTAACAGACATTGAGCGATATGGTAGTGATTCAAATTGAATTATTCTGAATTTACTGTCTAAAACCATAAAGTAACTATCCGATACCAACGATAAATATGAACTCACAATAATGATTCCCTTACTATAACATAATATACAAACTTCGTCTTATAAAAGCCAAAGACCTCACTCACTCAGTCGTCAATAATTCTCCAACTTCTTGAATCCATGAAAGTTAAAATTTGGTACAAGTATGCGTAAATCATAACGTAAATAGAACAACTGTATAATTTTACCAATAATATTTTATTATAATAACATACAGTTTTATTATTTAGATTGCTATGGTTTGCATTTGTCTTTTCTGCGTAAAATAATCTTGGTTGAGTTGTACTATGGACACAGATGAAATAGTCGATTGTTCATATTGGCAGTTTGATGTCACTTAAGTCAAGTGATGGGCTGATCGGGCGACGTAGCGTCTGTTGGACATTCCACGAGCAGTGCGTGTTTGGAGTTGTCCATGATATGAGCCGCAGTCAAGGGTCTATCTTTCGCACTCATCTCGCTTTTCTCTACCCAGTCCGAGAGTAGTTATCTATCTGGGTATTTCGAAATCACCTTTGCCCCTTTTAGATTGTGTAAGACCCGTTCGATATGTCGTGTAGTTTATTTGGCCAGAGACAAGTGAATCCTTTGTACCACGTGTCCCCCGATGTCAGTGACTTTTGTACGGTAATATTGGCGTCGTCCAAGGTAACTCCCCATTCATCCAAGTATACCGAGTCGATTCCATGGGATTTCTAAAGGAGGATGCGAAGTCAGACAAGCCACGGAGCGTATATCAGATGAGGAAAACTACGTCGGTGAGTCGTCATCAAACACGCATCTTTATCCTTAGTTCATTTGTGTCTTTATAATGTTTTACTTTTATCACAGTCCGGATCTATTATCTTAGATTTGCTCTAACTTTCTCAACATCAACAACACATAAAGCATATTCATAATAATCAAACATTTATAGAGAATGAAATACATTTGCAACCAGTATAAACATTGTATTTGTTGTTTAATGAAAAATAAAAGAATTTTTGTGAATATCAACTAATTGGGACTAAATTATGGATGCAACCCCTAGATAAATTATACTTCTGAGTTTTTTAACAGCTGACTGTCTAAAAGGACAAAACTTCATGAACATAATCCTTCATAACATAAATAGTGGGAAGAGAATTTCCATAAAGATAATCTAGGAACTCTTTTCTAATTTTGTTTTAATGAGGGTGGCGATCACTAGAAAAACTGCGCTTTGTTTTCCAACGTCCCGCTATAGTAGAAATATGGTTTTATAAATGTTTGTTATGCACTACAGATCTTAGACCGGAAGTAGTTACTTTTTTGACTAAAGTAGACACAGTTCACTTTGATATGTGAAACATAATTGATATGAACGAAAAATGCTGTTTCACACATTAAATCTTATATAAGAGCCAGTTGTAACTGTTTTTAAATCTGTTAAAATGGGGTTGCAACCGCTAGAAGAATCAATTTTCTGGGAAGATTAAACTACACACACACACACACACACACACACACACACACACACACACACACACACACACACACACACACACACACACACACACACACACACACACCCACACACACACACACCACACACCACACACACACACACACACACACACACACACACACACACACACACACACACACACACACACACACACACACACACACACACACACACACACACACACACACACACACACACACACACACACACACACGTGACTTATGATTTACAAAGAAAATAAAACTGAGGTGTTTTACAGCGGTGTCCATCAGAACACAGTTTTTCATTAATCATTTCAGCATACGATTTTCTTTGTTTTTATTCTTTTCGGTATTAGTTTATAAAATGCCACAATGAATAAAACTTTAGATATTTAATCTCTAGGACACAGGTAACTAAGTGGTATTGTGTTATGCCTTCATCTGTTCAGAGTACTGAGGGTATTTCTGAATTAATTATAAAATATAATCGCAAAAACGATTAATCTTTTGGAATAACTAAAATTAACAATGAACACAATAAAGTAAAATACATAAGATTTCCAACCTCGTACAGCGGATCATAGACTCGGCTAAGAATTCAATCATATAACATCCCTTGCAAGGAACGTTTTCATCATCAATCTAACCTATATAGAAATTGATTTATCAAAAACTTGCGGGTCTATAGCCCAATTCGTTTTTGAGATGTCCTGCCAACAGATAAACAGGTAAAGATAAGATAATTGTCCCAGCTCATGTGTAATAGACTCGCTAAACAGCCGAGAGTGAAAATGTGTAGCCCAAGTACGTATAAATTTATCGGTTTACGAGCCTACAGTTGGTCACATATGATGGCAACCAATAAGAATGAGCTGTCAAGTATTTTTGAGTCATCCTGTACGAACGCTGACGTCTCAGATATCTCATAAAGAGATAACGCAGCTACTTTATATTCAAAGGATACAAACGTACAGAAATATTCAGCTTCATCGCTTTTACTTAGTATCCTTGTGAGAATATGATACTGACACGTCAATATTATGTCAGCATTGATGCTATTTTCATTTAGAAATTGAGAGCAAGTAGTTATAAAAACCAAAGTAAACCTTTCTTATTTCTTTATTTTAACACCATGTTTGTTTAGTATTTTAGTGAACCCATTAGTCACAGAAAATTATAATATTCGATCAAGTCAATAATAGGATATGTTAAGAATCGCGTTTAAATTTTCAAAGCAGAGTCAATTTAATTTAAGTTTTACTTCACTTTGCTTTGAAACATCTACTTCCAGGAGCTGTAAAGTTTGTATGGGAATTTCTGTGTTGTGATATGAATTATAACCATTTCAAAATAACAATGAGTTTGATATTCGCTTGTATCTAAGATTAAAAAAGGCTGTAACCGATTAATAATAACTAAATAACTAATATAGATGGTTCACGTTGTTTAAATTCAAGCAAGGTTTGCTAAGTAAATATAGTTTTATATATGTAAATTAATTAAACAAAACTAAATGCTAAAAGTAATACGCTAATGATAATATGTAAATACGTTATTCATATTTTCTAGCAACCTAAATAATGGGTAACAGGAAACTGACTATCAATTTACTTTCAATTTTTATATTTATTTAACATTTAAAAATAACCTTAAAACTTCTAAACTGGTACTTACTGATACTTGTATTATTGAATGATCTCATCATAATTGACATTCTTGCATTAAATCTTTCTTTTAACTGAAATTATAAATAGACGAGCAAATATAACACCTTAAAACATGATATTATCAATTCAGAGCTAAACATGAATTCTTAAAAAATACACTCCCACTTATAAAAAAAAGATGACATAACAAGCCTTCTAGATATTGTACGATTTAATGGAATTGGTTTGAAGTACATTAAAGGTAACAGTGGGGAATCTGAGATGAGAAACTAAATCAAGGGATTTGCATCTGAGAACAGGTGGCGAAACAATGTCACATTTTTTGCAAAACTCTCAAACCATTGGCAGATCTTTTAAAGGATAATCTTTTTTACAAATACCTGTGCCGCTGGTTTGTAACTATATTTTCATGAAAATTGTCTCAAGTCTTTTTATAATCAAAATATTCCAGTAAAAATTTATCTCATCAAATAATATTTGGTATAGTGGTAATCTTCATTGGTAACATTCACATTTAAAGAGATATTACGAATAGATAAGAAGTTATACTGTGGTTTTAATGTCTTTAATATAAAATAATGTAATGATATTATAGTTTTTTTATTTCATTCCTGCATAAAATATACTGATATATAGTATAATTTCCAATACTTAAAATACATCTGTGTCAATTACTGCGACGAGAGATTTATAAACATAGTCCTCGGTTTTACTGCTATACTATATAATGTTTCTAAAATCTGAACTATCTTTAATTTTGTGTTAGCTTTATAATTTAAATCTGAAAACTATAAAAAAAATTTTATCAATTTTTGCAAATGTTTTATCAATAAAGCAAATGTTTATATATGATTTTAAATAATTTGTAGAGGATGACGGCCATTAAACAACTATAACATTTTAAAGCCAGGTTTACTTCAAAAATAATACTGCAAAGCATTATTATTTCACAATTACTTGTTAAATAAATAATCCGGAAAAGCCAGATAAATAAATTACTTAGTTAATCAAAATGAAACAACTAGTTTATTCAGCTCCAAAGTCATTTTGTCATACTAAGAAATGACCGTTTATTAATCTAATTAGATGTCAGAAAGTTGTATTAAAAGTGTTTAATTATAATCCAATTGTTATTAAAATTGGCGGTTTTATCAAAACTTTTTAGTTTGAGGAATGTTTAATAAATCATTTATGATGTTATTAAAACATTTCAACATTAAATGAATCTAATTATACACATAAACTAAATTTTACTATTTCTCAACAGAAGAAAATTTAATTCTTTTAATGAATGTATGATATTTGCTAGGTGCGTTAACAAAGTAAATAGTTACTTGTAGCAAAAGACTTGTTTTGTTATTAATGCATCTAAGGTTGCCTAAACGAATATGTGTATACTTGTAGTGCACGTTAAGAAGGATTTGGTAGATTATATCAGTAGTAGTTGACTTAGCTTAGTTAATCCAGACTGTTAACTTAGTATCGTTTATATAAAATAATTTTTGCTTATCATAGATATTATTTATACAAAAAGATCTTTGGATATTTATTAAATTATTTTTATATTATTAAATAAAACCTTCCTACATTGTTATGTAACAAAATAACGTTTATAATTAATTTAATAATCTTCTTTTTATTTTACTTACGATTCTTATAATTTGTTACCTCATTGACACACAAATCTTCTGTATAATTATTTACTAGGTTTGACTAGTTTAATAATAATGTATTTCACCCATTTATTTTATACTAGTTTTTACCCGCGGCTTCGCACGCAATAAGGTAAGCTTTGCAAGTGTATGTGCACTTTTTGTTGGAATGAATTATATCTCAGACGCCAATGATGAGTTTGCCTTCTTCCCACGACCAAGAAAATGTGTTAAAAAGTGTTTTTTGTTCTAAAGCTGATTTTGTCTCTCTCCCGACAAAGCAAATATATATATATATATATATATATATATATAAAATACATAGCTCTGAGAAGCATACTTTTGTCAAAAGACAACTTAGATAGGTTTGATAAAAGTATTTAAATATATAGTAAAATTTAGACCACATTGTCTCTTATATATCTGCACTGATAGTAGTGATCCACCACTTTGAAGGCAATTTAGTAGGTGTTGCACGTAATTACTATTGCTAGTTCGAGTGAGTTATAATTCCGAAACCAATTCAGGGTTTGTCTTGTTGCCAAGATCAATACAATACGTCAAAAAGTTTATAGTTATCGTCATTGTAATTTACTTCGTTATTAATATGTTTTGTTCCACGATTCGTTTTGTTTCCCGATCAAGGAAATATATATAACAACTTAAGGTTTCAAGGCTATACACATAAACAAGTTAAAAATGGTAGTTAAATAACTAAAGATGTGGATGCATTATCATTTAAAAAATTATTGTTTAGAACAGTTTATTAAATTAAACCGCGCTATTACAATAAATAACAGATGAATGCAACAATAAATGTCTTTTGAAAATATGTAGAAACCAGTGGAGCGGAGCCTTGATATTGAAGTCAAAAAGTCTTCGTTATTACACTTCTAGGGCACAAGATAAACCTATGTAAAGTTGTCATGTCTATATTTTGTTTTTTTTCTGGTCGTTGATTAATCATTGCCCTGACTGAATGATGCATCCACATCTTTCGTTATTTAACTACCATTTTTTACTTGTTTATGTGTATAGCCTTGAAACCTTATGTATATATATATATATATATATATATATATATATATATACTTTAGCTTTATAAATAATTTTGTTAAACAATTTATTTACTCCAAGCACGTAGCTGTTTAGAATCTTAGTGAGCTAGGATACAATGTAGTAAACATGCTTTTTATCATTTTCAATATTAGATAATTAATAATAAAATGATGAGCACCATTATCCTCCATACACTGAGACGAACTGAAACAGCTTTTGTATGTATAGATTTTCAAAGTTCTTTTTATTATATCGTACGTTTCCAATGGACCTTTGTAACGATTTTTTTCTTTGACAAAGTTAGATTTCTCAAATTCCGTTACTTATTTATTGTTTTTACATAAGGGAATATCTTCTAAAACTCCATATTCGAAAGAATATGTATACAGGCAAAATCAACTCATTCTTTCGTATTCAAAGTCAATGCTTTAGGTAGACCTAAAATTGATGTTGATTGAATTTTAGACTGCAAAAGGAATATTGATGTTATGTGCAATGATCTATCAAAAGAACAAATTTCCTAATTATCTGTATGTTAAAATTTGATTAAATAATAGAGTATTTGATACTCCACTGACTGTGGTGTGGTCATAGCTATCAAACAACTGTAAGCCACCCACGATTTCAGCGTAATTGTCCACGCAGTTAGTTAATTGTCAGCATATGTATATTTTGGCGTTTATTATGTTGTGTTAGTTTGAGATCATGTTTTCCATGTACTTTTCTTATTGTATAAAAGTACCATCATAACTGGTTACACGGTGAAATTCCTTTTTTTAACAAAAGTTTAAAATAATTTTGCTTTAAATGCAAATTTAACTTCAGGGATAAAAATGTATCTGGATAGTTTAGTATAGATTTCCGAAGGAAAATTTAAAATATTATGGCCTACAGGTGTGCTAATAAAAATGTAAAAAACAGTATATTCTCGCAATTGCTATAATATTGCTTGTACATGTTCCAATGAATGAATCGTTTTCTATCCATGAGTTTGATAATTAGTAAAACTTTATAAGTATAATTTGTGTACATATTTTCCTTTTATTGTTTCCCTTTATACGCTTGTTAAGGGAAGCATGTAACTTTTGCGGCTCCCTTATTATTTGATTGCGAGAAAATTGTTTATGTTGATAACATTATTTCACAAAATACAAAGCCTAATGCCTTTAAAGTTTAGTGGCTTATTCTACTTGAATTTCAAATTCATGAAATTATTTATAAATGTCTCAGTTAGTAGTACTTATAAAAGTAGTCTTTGGTAGTCTGTTCCAAATTAAGCTATTGATACTTTCGTTGCGATTCTGTCTTCTATCGTGTAAATGTTTTCAAGGATTATACAGCTATTTGTATCACAAAAGATAAAACCAATGCTGCTAGGGCTACCAACAAAGAAAATTTAAATGAAAAAAGAAGGGTTATATATTAAACTACGGTTTATATTTTGATACAGACTGGGATGGCACGCCGCTTTATCTTTTTCGTAGAGAATGACGTGTGGGAAATATACATACATTTGAAAAAAAAATTTTGTTTAGGGTAATTTATCAACTTAGAAGGTATACAGTGTTGTATATGTTTGAGAAGAGCATAAAACCTACTATGTTTGAAAAATATTTTTAATTTCATCAATATTTTTTGCTGAAAAAAGTACATGCTCCCCTTAATCATTTCGCTATATGGGGATATTTTAAGCAGTCATTATTATCAATAAAAAAATGTGTGTGAATGAGTAAATATAAATCAAAAAATGTCTCCTAAATTAAACCAACGTTCTATAAATCTAGTAATGTAAACTGTCTTTTTATACGTCTGCGACATTACAATTAGAACATAGCAACAAGTGACGGGAGACAGCTGTTGCTTCCCTTGCATCTTAGAAAAGTGCTTTTTCCATTTTATTGTTGTAATATCACATTATATATCTGCAAACACATTATAGCGAATACGTTTCATTATATTTAAGTCCTAAGTACTAAGAGTCAATTGGTATTAGATTTTTATAAATGTTTTAAAGAGTGAGAGATTATTTATTTCTTTGCGATACTTCGTATTGACATTAGCTGCGGCTTCATAGCACCTAATCTCATACCACCGACAGCAAAAAATCTTCATTTAGGTGCTGTAATATTAGGCGCTATAAGGTTACCTTAGGTGCTGTGAGATTAGGTACTATAATATTAGGTGCTATGAGAATCGGCCTTATTAGACGGTTACATTTTAGTTGCTGTGAGATTAGGTGCTATTAGATTAGGTGCTGTGGAACCCCACGTGACATTAGCTGCGGTCTAAAATCACGCATACAACCGTGAATACGTGACGCAGTGTAGTGTCATTACTTACAATGGAACGAGCGTGTCAACGATATTCATATTATTTTTATTTTTGATTAGCACAGAACAAGTATAAGATAAATATTATATGACACATATCAAGTTATTAAAATACTTTAATGTTCAATTATACACATATTTTTATTGCTATGGAATAACTGAATAAATTATATAAAATATTATGATTACCCTTCTATAACAATAAAAGTAAAACTTATAGAGTTAGGTACTCAATCAAGTATCAATAATATGAACAAACTATTACAGTAACTAAATGTAATTTAACTTAATACTAGGTATGCAATTGAGTTCATTGTATATTTTTTATAGGACTGTGATTAGTGAACAATTGAAGTGAGTGAGTAAGTTATTGAATAATGAAAATTCAAGAACTTTGTGGTTTTAAATTTAGCATACATTTAAAATACGATTAAACATTCCAAAAGAGCAAATAACTAAGTTGAACTTATAGTGAAATTTAAAACAGTTATAGGCGTCACAATAAGAGTAAATAAAATAAACAACAATATCTTAACTCGTTCTATATAGCAAACAACTTAGTGTAAGAGATAAAAAGGGTCTCCAGTCTTAGTAACCAATTAAATCATATGACTTGACAATATTGTAGTGTTCATCAGTTGGAGTTTATAGTACAGAAAAATATAAAGAATCTTGATGACAACAGTCTCTTAACACCTTACTTCGTAATGGGCCTCTTGGTTAGATATTTTTTAAATTCAGTTTTTACTTATTTCATATATGGACAAAAAATTCAGGTGATGTTCGTAAAAGCATAATCAAATTTTAGATTTATAATGGCAATAGAAAGATTAGAAGGCTTTTTTAAGATTATTGTAACAGTCCATTATTGGTCCAGATTATTTCTTGTATAGTATTATGAAGTTTTATATAAATAATCATTGCACCCTAATTCCTCTCAGCTCAATCGAAGATATTGGTTTTATAGTTCATTTACCTCTGTTTCTAGGGCTTTTAATTCCAGATATTAATTTAGTGGCACACACGTGGTTCACTGTACAACGAACAAAATGTAGGAGTGATAGACGGAGAATACACCGCTGTAAGGACTACTTAAACGTTTTCAATTGAATGAGAAACTAGGTATCTTAAAATTAATTACTCTGATCATTACAATAAAGAAGTGCTAGTTTTTATAAATCGTATTTAACTGTGGAACGAAGCCCAACATTTCAAGTTAAATACCAACAATCATCCATATTACAGCCAAAGAAAAATAGTGTTAACATTTACTATCTTTTTTGAAATGAAGTAAAATAATATGGCTTAGATTTGCCAAAACAAAACTAGGAACATTATTGACAGAGCCCGAAAACTTACTGCTTAACACTATAACTTTACGAATACCCTTGTAGCTTTAAGTAAGTTATACTTCTTTAATAACTGTAAGTTCATTGTGACTCTCCCTTCATATTAGATACTAGTAAGATAAAATGCCTTTATTACTATTTATAGTAACGGGCTATTTTTTAATACAGCTGAAATATGCGAAAGTTATCATTTTTTATGTAGCTAAATGATTCCGTCTCGTAATCGATAATTTACCTGTGTTAACAATTCTTTTGCTATGGAAACTTCTCGTTTTCTGTATAAACAACTGACTATCAGTGGGATTTCGTTATTTTTTTTACAGTTCTAGATTAAACAAATACTCCAAAGAAATTAATTTAACTATAATTTTATATTTAGAATAATAAAACAGACTATTAAATAGACAGGTATATAATATTTTAAAAATGTTACACAAAATACAGAATTTTAAAGACTTTCGTATTTAACAACAATGTACACATGGGTAAGCGGCTTGCTATACACGTTTATGAGCCGCTGCCAAGAATGACAATTACATCTTTCAAGATGAAAAGAATTTTACGCTTCAAGACTTACAACACGTGGCTTTCTGGAAAGCAGGATTCAAGTTTTCATTTCATTCTCTTCTGACATTAAATACTCTTGAAATGTTATTTTTAATACTATCATGTAACTATAACTGAGTTTGTCTAATGCATTTTCCTCCATTCCAAATGTTAAAATATTAGATGAAATTAAGCAAACTAAAGTGAATATGTACAGTATTAGGAAGTTGCAGACACCGATACTAATGCAAATATTTCATATAGAATAAACAATTTCAATTAAATAAGTGTTTTTATGCTGAATAAACAACCTAAATATTTTGTAATTGGAATACAACCTTAAAATTCCTTCAGAACCCCCTCCCCCCAGAGTTATCGGTTAGATAAGGAGACTGACAGGCATTAAGCCGACCGGGCGTGTGTCGGTCTACCGCTAAGGCAATTTATTATGTTTTACCCATGTTCACATAATCAATTGCACTTGCACTAATGTTATAGATACGTAACCACAAAGATTTTAAAACTGTTCTTTTGGGTTTTTTGCACTCTCCATATACGGCCATGTTTAAAACTGTGTATGCGTTACACTGGTCTTGCGACGCTTGGGTGGCAGTTGTAGATAGTTTGAAGTTTAAGAAGACACAGTGCCTTGGACAGAAGTCTGTTACAGATAAAACTGGGGAAGACACTAAATTCCTATGCACAGCCAAATTCCAAAACGTTTTCTACATTTCTCTGAATACAGCGATAAGGATTAGAGATTCAATAATCTTCCTCAACCTATGAGTAGGGAAAGGTGCTTTACCATCGGACAGATGTATACAGGAGCTGTATTTTTTGTTATTGTTTTATAGTTTAATAAATTTTGATGTTACTGTTGCAACATCGTGTTTTTAGTTGGACACCTGATTCTCCATTTCAGGTTGGTATACACTGTGTTGTGAAACTATACCTGAATTTTCTTTTTCTACCTCAAAAGTAAATATTTTTTACTATTTCATTGAAGGAGGAGATCTTCGTTCTACAATCGATTGGGATATTTTCAGCAAACTAAAGGAAAACACTTTGAACATTTGTTATAACTGTTTTGGTAAGTGATTTGAAGTAAAATAAGTAAAATAAAAGATTAAGTGTCTCAGTTTTCTCTAACAACCAGAATGTTTGCATTTGAAAAATTCTGTATTTTATAATCTTTGAGTGTCCGCCATTTTGTAATGCGTCAACTGTTTTACGTCAGATTTTCACCAAAATGTTTCTAATTAAAAAGAGCTTTAATTTGATGTACGACTCGACCTATGCTTCTATTTAGGAATTTTCACCAACCCCTAGCGGGACGTCCCCCATAAGCAGGATATCATGGTGAAATACATAAAATAATAGTTTTATATGAGCAAAAGCTCGATGTAAATTTTGGTTCTTATATTGTAATTAGTTCAAAAGTTATTAGACCGTCCCGGGACTTTTCTAGCACCCCTGTATATGTTCTACCTAGGGACACGTCTAAGGGGTGTCCTCAGGTACATTAGATTATCTTTTACTACTATGTAAGCCACGCATCTTTAAAAGCAATTACTCTTGCTAAAACATTGGGTGTTATTGTGGTTAAATTCTGTCCCGACACCTGTAACAAAATGTACCCTCTTGATTGCAGTATGTGGTTCTTTTAAAACTTATTTTCATAAGTATTTTACTGACTGAATTTTATCACCTGGCAATAAAGGAAAGCCACTCACGATGACGTGGAAATTGCAGGAAGCGATGATCTACAACGAAGCGTTTACACCAACTAACATACATAGTTTAAAGATTCAGAGACACAGGTATTCTCCCACGTGATGAAAAAAATTTTAAGGATCACGAATTTCTTTCTGCTTATGTATCCAGACCGTTCTGCTTCCGTCAGTAATCCTTATCTTGAGGATGAAGACTCACAGGTACCATCAGAGTCGCAGCAACCAACAACCTCGTCTGATTTGCAATCGTCGACACACACATCCACACCTCTGAATCTCCATCCACCACTGTCATCACAGCCTTCGGTTAACAATCCATCGACATTAAAGTTTACAGAATCTCTTCTTGGTCCACTATCTCCTTATTCACCACCCCAAATCAATCCAGTTTCGACTATTATTTATCCCAGATATGTTAGGACCATTCCTGACGCAGTAGCCCGTAAAAATCAACAATCATGTAAAATTAACCATAAGGGCATATCAAAGATCGTGACTCAGAATAAATTGAAACTGAAATATCGAAGCGAAAAATAAGGAAGAAAAACTGAGAAAGTAACCAATCATGATAAAAATACTACCTTGAGAATAAAAAAAAATAATGAGCAGAGTAAAGTTGAATTTAAAAAAAGTTGTTCAAGAAAGAAGAAGATTCAAGTGATTATAAAGATTTGGCAATTGATGATCCAATGAATGAAAAAGATCTTAATCTTGAAGAGTTAAAGAATTAAAATTTTGTTTTAGTTCAATGTCAATGAAAGAAAAACATAAAAGATTTTGTTGCAAAAATTGTGGATAGGCAAGATAAAGACATTTTCCATGACATACCTTGTAGATTTTTACTCTGTTTGAGTGTGATAATTTATGTTTCTTACCTATTTAGAAATGTTTACCTCAAGAATAAGATATTTTATGAAATCGATAATAGAAAAGAATGAATAATGTCTGAGTGTAAATCCCAAAGTTCTAACTAAATTAATAATGTAAATAATAATATGCATACATGTAAGAATTACGTATCATAATATATCCACTTAACATACAATGTACTAGATTGTCAAGTTAATATTGTTTGTAATTACCAAGGGCTTAATGGAACAACTACCATAAAGTAACAACTGGAATACTTAAACACCTGGCTTCATAAACACAGTGGAAGTGTTATGAAATATTTTATGGTTTACTACATAATGAATTGCCATTTATTTCTATGAATGATATATTTGGTTTCCAGAATGATATAACTGTAAGACCATATATAATTATTATTACTTTAATTATTGTAAATGAATTAATAACAAATGAAAATCACTAGTCAATTCAAATTTATATAAGTGCACTAGTATCCAGATACACAAAGTTTTATCAATTACTATCTGTTACTTTCGGCTTCGCACGTATTTTTTAAAACCTATGTATGTGGACTACTTAGTAAACGCACTTACGATGTAATTTGATAAGACCGTTTAATATTTTTCAAACTTAAGTAGGCAAACACCAGGAACATGTTATTTCATTGTAAAATTTTTAGGAGGGTCAGAGTTTAAAGAAAATTGAAACTTACTCTTATTTTAGGTTTTAAGCGTGTAAGAGCATTTCTGGCTTGAATGAGTTATACTCGTTTTTCAGACGGCACAGCTAAGTTTTTCTAATTAATTATACTTCGTTGGAAAAGAATTTAATTTCCTCCCTTTTAATCTACATCCTGTGTAAAGCGTTTCTCCCGTGACAGTTCAGATGCTTCGTTGACCGATGAAGAAAATATGTATATACTGTATTTATATTTATAACATATAAAGGCATTCGTCCCTAAAAAAATTTTATTTCTAGCTGTATAAAAACTTCCGGTGTAATGTATTTAAGGTGTCACATTTCAATTTGGTTTGTAATTTTAATAATGACAAAATCATGTATAAGTAGCGAAAACTTACTCTGGTAAAAAAGAACCGACATCCGTTCTAACATATTTCCATTTTTATAATAAAGTTTGCCTTACTGATACGAAACAGAAAATATATGTAAACTCATAGGATTGTGAAGCCTAACTTTTATAAAAAAGCGTCTACATCTATTTCTTGGGAAATACTTACTATATCCAAAATAATACTAAAAAATCATTGCTTATAAGTTTTGCCTTATAGAAGTTTATTGCTTTACAGACTCTAACGACAAAGGCTCATCTTTAATCCTCTGTTTTTTCTTAGGCTAATATAAAAATTGGCCCATAAAAATTTCAAGGAAGCCGACTATTTATGAGCGTCTTATGGGAAAACATTCACAGTTTTCTTCTGAAATGTGTATTTCATAACAGTGTTTAAATATTATTTCCAAGAGTTAGATGTAAATCCTTTACTGGCGCAATCTTAAGTTCACGTTGGTAATAAATATGTCTTTTGGTATTTTTATTATGCGACTAATAAAGCACTGTACATTTAAAAAGTTTTAATGTAAACATATGTTTCAGCTAATTTTTCAAACTTTGACTGAAAATGTCAACCGTTTTTAGTGTCAAATTTTTATAGTATGAAATACAAATACGATTTTTGTCTAAATTCCAAATATTTCAAGTAACTTTCCTAATTGTTGTCTTTATATAAACCTACTTCGGATTCAAAAAAAATTTTAAGACAAGAATTTTCCGAATTGGTCTAGAATGTATTCAAAATAGGCCTTAGCAAAACATTTTATGATTCATGTTTATTTCTAAGATGTGGTACTAACTTATGTTTTCCCCCTTTATGAAAATTAACATTTTTAGGTATAGTTGCTAATTTCATGGTGGAGATTGTATTGCATCAATCACGTTGGTTTAGCAATTACACCAACCATAAACACATGCTATGTTCCTCAATCATAGATTGATCGTTTCACAAGGGCAATTATCTTCGCCTGCGAGTGGATGTTATCATACCGAAACATGCAAGATCCTTGTATCTGCAGTACTCTGGCCATGTAATAGCTAACATATATCACTGTCAAAAAATCTCTCTGAAAAAAAGAAATTTAAAACTTGTTATTAAAAGCCTATTATTTCAGAAAGAACAGGTTTCATGAAAGACGCTGTTCAAATTGTGAGTAAAGTAATTTAGAATATTACTCAGTACAGCAGATTAAAGATTTTTTAGATGCTTAGCAATACAAAAGGCCATATATTTTTCTATATATACAATATAAATTAACGTTTCAAAATTACAATTTCTCAATTTGTTAAATGTATCGTAGAGTAAATCTTGAAACAGTATTCAATTTTGTAGGCGCATCCAACAAACTAAGTACATAAATGAAGTGAAATCTAATAATATTAGAAGTATGGGATCACATGTCGTGATTTTTAACGCAGCAATAAAATAACATTTTTAGTATGATATACTCTAATTATATGCGAACCTACTAAGATCGTATTAAAAGATTATCTTCCAAAAGAGACATAATCTAGGCTTGGAAACAGGGTTCAAACTCACCATAAATTAAAGATGTTTGGTTTATTTGTAGAAATATCAAGTTTATGGAATCGCCCATTAGTTTTTGCGTCGTCTGTGGATAAAGACTACTGGATAGCTACAACTACACAGTCCAGTCATGTTAAATTGAATAATTGTAATAATTGTCATGAATAATATGACTGTTTTATGTAATTTTATTGTACTGCTCTTCAACTTTGTCCCATTTTATTTTCAAATGTTGTTGCTCATATAAACTCTGACTGAACACATTAGTAAATGATTGTAGATAGAAGTCTCAAGCTAAGTTTATATAAGGCTTCACAACATGCTACAAACTCTGGTGTAGTTATTAATGGCTTGAGTGTGGAATTCGGTGAGTTTTTGGCAGTATGTGACCAGGTCTAGACTTTCGGCTTCTCGCTTTTGGTAGCCTTCAATTATCTCATTACGTCATTCATGTTAGCCGCTTTGGACAAACTGACCGAGCTGTAAATATTCTTGTGTTTATTTCCGAATGCCGCAATAAATCCTGATGTTTAATAAAGATAAATTCAGCAACCTCAAAACTAATCTATTCGCTTTATATTTAGCTTGACATGATTTTTTTTATGTATTTCCTAACCGAGTTGATGTCAAGTAGTGCATTGCAATCTGTTTGATGATTCACAAGGCCCTATTACACAAGAAAGCGCAGTATCTGAGCTAGCGCTTGTATTCCTTTAAGTAGGTCTTGCAAATTAGTACCTACCGCAGCTACCTGCTACGTTAAGTTTCGTAAAACTGGACATAAAATCAAGAGGAAAAGTTTCTCATATTTTGTCCCTCCCTCATACAATGATATCCATCTAGCGTTAAAGAATACGGTTGTAGATTTTATGATTAAAACTTAAGAACTCTTTAGATGTTGAGGCAATTAACTTAGTTATAAAGATTATGTTGAGGTAATACAGTTAGTTCATAAAATGTTGTGTTTTCTTATTTGATAGATGATTATTTGAAATAAACAGTTCAATTATAATTAATGTTTTATTATAAACAGTAAGTTTTGATTTTACTGTATTGCATACATTTATTTGTTATTTAGTTTATAAGGTCTTGCTTGAATTGAGTTGCCTTAAAACATTTACTGGAGAAACACACCAAAAAGTTGTTATTTACTACATTACCGATTTTGCAAGGTGTTTTACATGGAGATCAGGTTTTTGACACGGTATTTTGTTGAATTTATGTAACTACTTTTACTGGTCGGATACAATCCTCAGTATCAAATAGTTACTATGAAAGCAAAAGTATTATCTTAATACTTTATTAGAATAAGCATTGCTAGAATTTTTATTTGCTGACACAATTTTATAGGTTTATAGGCTTTATTTCACCATATATTCTCAAATATTGTCATTCTTGCAAGTTTTTTCGTTAATGCAAATTTAAACTTCGTGATTAAAGCGTATAAAACTTATTCACCTCTTTCGGTAAAGCATAAGTCTCTCTAACATTAACCCAAGTGTGTATTAAACAGTATCGCCTTTTACTAAATCAAACTGATTTTATGATCAACACACTAGAATGTCACTTACAATAAAGGATATTAAAAATACATTTAAATAGTGAAAATAAGAATATACATTTAGGTATTGATAAAGTTACTTGTGTATAATTTAATTATTTTACTACAAAAGAATTACCAAGATAAAGCCTCTACGTGGTTTTCAAACTCATCTGTCTCAAAAGTTTATCCCGGAAATGAGACACACTTACCAAACTGCCACCCATCTACCAAGACTTAAAGTCATTGCTCCTCATTTTCATTCTGACTGCAGGCCACCTGCTCCAATTTAGCGAGTTTTCCTGAGCAATAATATGCCTTCTTCGAAGAGCATCCTTGGATTTAAATTTGTATCATCCTTTTCATGAACTATTGAATGGATATTTTGGTTATATTATTTGAGTTAGCCCAAATTCATGATACTAAACTAACGAAAAGAAAGTCAACTAATCTTTATGGTCATTGTATACATGCGATATAAATTAGCACTATATCACATGTTCCAGACTAGAAGAATACTGTGCCTAGTTATCAGATATGTCTTACATTAAAATATATATATTCTTAAATATGTCTTTCTATTATTATATTATAGTATATTAGAAAATTAAGGAGAAATAAAAAGAAATAATTTGTTAAAACAGTCTACTTGAATATTATACTTGTACTGTCATATTTAGTAATAATATCACACCATCAAATGTACAGATCATAGCCGTTAACCATCTAAACAAAGTATATGGTCCTGTAGTCGGCTGATAATTTGGGCAAGTGGAGAATCCACTAGAAGTCTAATAATTTGTTATATGTAATTATGTGCGATCAATTGTTTATAATAGCTTATTGGCCTATAATTACTGGAATGTAAGTAAAAAACTTATTATAAGTATTTAAATTAAATTAAATTTAAAATTGTAAATAAATTTTCGTTTTATATAAATAAATAATAGGTTTTTTTGAAATATAAATTATATTAATATGGTCAGGTTAGAACACTTATTAAATTAAATCTGGAAAGCTATATCCGTATTTAATTATACATATTCTAGTTTTCCTTTTTTTAAACTTGAAGGTTTTCTTCGCTTAAAATATATTACCATAGTACAGACTGCACGGAGTCACCTATGCTTTTTTGTTAGGCCACCCTCATGCCATTTTAACATGTGGGGTGGTTTTAACAAAAACATTTGTTAGGAGTTTACCCTTTCCAGAATGGAAGGTTGTTTTTATATATCCTTATGTAAACTCGTAGCACGTATGAAGTTAAATTCCTGTTACCGCAAACTAAAATTTTCGATAATTTTATTTATTTTAACAGCAGTCAGTATGGAACAATTGATAAAATATCATGGAGATATCGTTGTTGTCAAAAACGTTCTCATAATGTGTCAAAAATCACAATTTTTCAGGAATTTAATTTATTTATACGACTTGGGTATGTTGAGTAATGAACTAACTTTTAAAGTATTCAAACTCCATAATCAGGGTTGATTGACCTTTCTTTTTGGTACGTATCTTCAACTTCTTCCAGGCATAGTGTTGAGTTGGTGAAGAATGTCGCCATACCATATTCAGCTTTGTCTGCATTTTTAAATTAATGTAGTTGTTGCCTGGAGTACTGCTAATTAGTTATAACTGAACATTTAACGATATAAACATTAATAAATGTTAATACTGGTTCATAAATGCCTAAGTGAAAAGTAGTTTTTATAACAAAAGTACTTTTAGGTAACCAGGACGAAATAATTAATTTAATTCACTCATAAACCTCATAAATATTACACTTTAAATTATATAATCACACTTATATAAAAATAAAAGAAAGCAAAACCTTTAACAGCATAAAATAAATAAAACTATATACAATATATATATATATATATATATATATATACCCGATGGCACCCCGTAACAAATCTAAATCTTACTAAGTCTATTACATAAGGTGTATTATTTTATGTTAAATAATATTTTGTTGACAAACATACAAAATTAACTAACTCTTCATATGCTATTAATGTAAAAAGTGTTCATAATAATTTTATAAATTAGTAAAAAGAAT
The DNA here is from genome assembly GCF_021130785.1 of Homalodisca vitripennis. NCBI lineage: Eukaryota > Metazoa > Arthropoda > Insecta > Hemiptera > Cicadellidae > Homalodisca > Homalodisca vitripennis. The sequence continues at coordinate 76,137,567 of NC_060211.1, forward strand.
TGGATTGCATATATTAATATTCCAGAATAATATGAATAAAAGTATCAATCAGACATACAAGACGATATAAAATATTTTTTGATTAGTAAGCTCCGAGTGAATATTCAGTAAAACCTGCTACTAAAATTTTTAACTATTAAATATTATGTGGTTTGTCTAAAATAAAAATCACAGTTATAAATACAAATCATGGATTTATTTAAAATGGCAAATTAAATAGTTCAGTGCTTCAGAATTTCATCACTCTCTATTTTCCACAAGAGGATTTACAAACCGTTTAGAAATATTAAAAAGGTCCTTTGGGAAGAAATAAAAATTTCAGTCAAATATATCAAACTAAAAATCAGAGCTCTCTTCTGAAATAAAATAATAAAGTTTTCAAATAAAAATCAAGTGCCACTTGGAAATAACTAAAATAAAAATGTTCACTTCTAACTAAGTTCAGTCAAAAATCAAAAATAAAAATCAAAGTTCTCTTTCCTCTAGTTGTATTTAAGTCTTTACAATGCAGATACAGCTCTCTGAAACAATATTAATGTTCAAGTAATTTCCAATAAAAAATCCACCATAAAACAGTTTAAATTAAATATTAATAAATTACTAAATTTCCAAAATGCAATAAATTATTAACAAAGTTCAATTTTAATTCACTTTTCTTGCAAGTTTGAACCAAATGTAACTTGTTTTATTCTACTGTGCCTTATTGTTCATCAAGAATCAACTATGCAGATTCCTCTGAAGTTTATATAAATTTAATTTCTCCTATAAAAAAAGACAACAAAATTAATTTATCAGGTTATTTATCATATCTCGAAGACTATTTCAATATAACGTACAATAAATTTGGTGCTTACCTCAAAATCCATCGCGGAAAAAATTTAGAAACGACGCGCACTGTCGTCAACTAAATTCACTATAATTACCGAAAAGAAGCCGATAATTATGAATTGCCAGTTTTTATATTTCCCCTTCCTCCCCCTTCTGATGGATATCCGCAGCGTTCTTTCATTGGCCCAGCCTTATCCAACTTGAGAAACAATAGCCCTCTCAGATCTGACGTAACTGCATTACACAATACAAGTTCTCGTCAATTCAAGGTAGTGAACCGCCTTCGTAATAATTTAAAGTTACCAGCACTAACTTGCCAAAGGATTACATATTCGTATTTATCCTAACTTTTCACACTCTAATTAAATATAATGCATGATTATAATAAAAAATATAAAATTGTAGTTTTTTACCCAACAACCATTTCCTTCGTTTCATAATTGTGTTTCTTAAAATAGTTTTATTTTACCAATACCGTTTAATAATTGTGCATATGCTTTCTAACATTAATATCGTAGAATTAAATCATTTCAATCGTTATAATATTATTTCGACAACTATTATTTAATTAGCTATTGTTAAGTTATATCACTTCAAAGATTATCTATGTAATACATGTTGTTCTTTGAATTAAAGTTAATTTCATAATTTTTTATTTTATAATGAAGAATGTTTATTTGTCTCTAGATTGCCAAATCTGATATTTTATATTATACGAGGACAACTAGGCAAGAATGAATAACCATTACTCTCCCTCCATTTTAAACTCATGTGCTCTAACAGTTCATCCCAGCAGTGGGACTTGTTAATACCGCTACCCCTCTCCCCCCACCATTCTTACTTCTACACAACGCTCCTCATTTATAATGCAAAACATCCGCTCCAATTTTGCAAGTTTTATTTGGTATCTTCTACCCTCAGTCAGCATTCCTTTATTTCAACATGTTGACTGAACAACGCCTATTAATCTAGGTGGTGACAGAATTTAGTTTCTATTTTTTTGTGTCAGCTTGATTTATAATGAAGTTAATTAACCTACGGATATTTTAATGAAGCTTCATCTCTATATAGGACACAAATATATCACCCGCTAAGGTATTAAGGTGTTTGTTACCTAGAGACCCAATTGTTTACCCACACAATTTATTATGAGAATTAACTAATCTGGACTTGAGATTGTGAATGAATCTTCATTTTTACTTGGGGAAGCTCGAGTTGGACGATGATGCGTGTCACTTCAGGTTTATTTCGGTATTTTGGTAAACATTGTTATATATATATTTTTTTTTGGGTAATAATGGTAAGGAAAATATCGTTTAAGCAAATTGAGAATAATGCTATGGCATTTTAATATGTAGCAATAGAACTTAAATTTTGTATAAAATCTCAATGAAACACTCTTTGGCGTACTTCTCCCTTTTATAAGCAATCTTAAACGATGACATTTAAACACACCTACCCAGGTTACGCTATGTCAGCTCTATTTGTTTTAATAGTGGACCTTTATTTGGCGTTCTCAGCATTAAAATAAGACTAAACAAATTTATACACTCGACTTAGTCTGCACAGCAAATTACAAGAACACTAGAACTATATTGGTGTACCACATTTACATGCCAACTTTACACACTGTAAACCAAATATATTTTTATACAAAGTGGTATAATATATTTTTGCTCGTTTTAAAAATTTGCCATAAAACTTGTTTCCATTAATGTTTGTGACAAAATATTTTAATAAAATTTATCAAACATTTATATAATTCGAAAAAACGGTTATTTAAAACAATAAATGAAGTATTTTTTTTCATTATCTGAGAACCTGCGGTAATAGTTGTCCATTAAACATTATTATATCAACCTAAAACATGACTCGTAGATCTACTTAACTTAACTACTTAACCTAATCCTTTCCTTTTATTCTGAAAAAAAAAAACTGTTATTTATTTTATAATTTCTAAAAACGACCACTGATAATCCGCTAAAACTTTGTCTAGTCTGGATAGGGTTAAAATATTGCAAGAAAAAAAAATATAAATGACCTTCAGTTTAAAATCCATTTGTTCGAAGATAGTATAAACTTCAATCTTATATTAGCGATTTTGAATTTTTATAAAACGAGCTTTTACTAGATGATCCACTTTCAATACAGTAGGGTATTACACTATGTGTAGATATATTCCCATTTATATACATAGCAAATAAATATAAAGAATGCAAAACGGAAATATGCATCTGATATTAAATTTGTGAGTTTTAAAATGTACATGATTGATATTTTAACTTTTTACCCTTGAAAATTAAATTAACAGCACACGATTGAAAAACCAATAAACAAATAAACCAATCATAGTTTGATTAGTTTTTAACATTTTGTTTAACCTAAAGATGTTTTAAGAAAATATACCGTTGCTCGTTTTTAAAATCTCTAGAATGTATATTTATAACAGGTACGATTTATGTTTCGTATAACAACTGAAAACTGACACTGTTTCAGACTTAGATCTGGACTTTCCTGAAATCTGGAATTACTGTTCGTTTGAAAAATGTTTCAGACATACCAAAACTCCCATATCACTGCGGAGCAACCGAGTTTTCTACACATGATTTATCTAATGAGGATAGTGTTTTATTCAATGCGAACCCGTTTAACTAAAGAATCAGAAAAACGTAGTTTTTAGAAGGTTAATATTTTAGAAGGAAATATTTAATTCTTAAGACTGTTTTTGAAAATTTAAAACATTATATTTTTATTTAACCGTAACTTATTTGTTCATAGTAGTTCGTTTGATTGAAATCGCATCTTATTTTTAACCCTATTCAAGTAATACTAATTACTGCGGATTAGAATTTTTCTAGGGCAATTGCCTTTTTTTGGCGAATAATTATCCTCTAAAAAGAAAATTTATCTGAACTAATCAGCTGTGAAAGTTTTTTGTGTTACAGCTATCATATCACTTTCCAGTCATTTCTGCCATCATTCAAATTTAAAAAGTAATCTTATTTTTATGAATAGAATATTAATCTACTAAATCATAAATTGGGTATGATAGCAAATGTATTCCATTCAAATGACATGCAGTAACAGTTGATTATATTGTCCTGTAATTTTCCAGTTTGGATTCTGCTTTATAAAGTTTCCTTAATACTTCATAGTTCCAATGGTAAAGAAAAACATGCTTTATATTATCTGCTTGGTCAAATAAGTGGCACACACACACACACACACACACACACACACACACACACACACACACACACACACACACACACACACACACACACACCACACACACACACACACACACACACAACACACACACACACACACACACACACACACATATATATAATATATATATATATATATATATACAGGGGTGTCCAAAAGGTTCCGGATCGGTTAAATATTTTCCAAAATATTTAAAATAGAGCTATAAAACCTTACACAAAGTTACTGGACATAAAAATCTATTTTATCACATATTCAGTGATCCGCTACTTCCTCAGGGGGGCGGCCCGCTAGGAGTCAAAAGAAAATCTTAAATGTAAGCATAGGTTGATATGGCTAGAGTTTGCAACTTGGGTTAATGTAAAAAATACACATCTTTGAACGGCTGTACTTTTTGACTCGGTTATCCGTTTGAGGTCGGGTTTACGGCTCTGTACTTTTATTTGATATACATATCAACCTATGCTTACATTAAGGATTTTCTTCTAAAAAATAAATATATATATACAGGGTGTCCAAAAAGTCCCGGGTCGGTTAAATATTTTTAATATTTTTATATATATATACATATATATATATACATCCACATCAAAAATCATGTTCACATGGTGCGAAACATTGTTAAGATAAGGAAATTAGTTCTAGAAATTATGTAATGTTGCTGTGGAGTTGCGGTTGACTGACCGATTAGAGATGCAATTCACGCTAATTAATTCTCTCTAAAACAAAGTTGAAATATTACTTATTTTAAAACAAAATATGAAATTCAATAACTTTAACAATTTTATAATTCCATCTGAGCCAGAAAACATGATTGAGAATCATACCCACAAATCTATAAATAAAAAATGCTCAATTCGAGCTCTTCCCGTAGTTTTTACTCCGCGGAGTCAAAAAATTGCCATAATGGCAGACTAATACTAGAATACCAAAATTAGGTGAGAACTATTTTTCTGTCCTATCGGGGTGAAAATTAAATGATTGCCCAAATACTGTCATCACTGATACTTATCTAGGTACAAGGATAAAATTTCTCAGGCAGGATACACTGCAAACAGGGAGAGGCAGTGTCACTAGCTGCTATTGAGTGACAAATTATCCGAGGATAATGAGTTATGGTTTCATAGTAGAACCTAAAATTAAAATATATTGGAAGGTAAACGACCTCTATAATAATAACTAATTAGTTTTAATATCGTTTATAATTAAATTTAATATGGAATTTTGCATATTTATCACATATTTTAGAATTTAATACTTGATAGAAGATACAAGGAACCACTTGGTGTGGTTCGTCTGTATGTTGAATGTTATACGCATTTTCAATTAAGTAAGGTTTTGTGTAATAGGTTTCTCCATTTTTATGCGAGATTTTTAGTATATAGCTTTAGAATGTTTTGAACCGCCCGGCAGACAAAAGAGACATTGTGCGAGCCTAATTAATGATTGCTTTTATCAACCCTTGGTGAAATCCTATGGATATATATTCACAACACTATAACTCATTCATTTTATGGAGAAATTAACCTTTTAATTATAAATGAAATTTCAAGCAAACTTTGAAGTTTTAAATTTAGTCTAAATGTTTCACTATCACACAGATATGTATTTACTCTCTGATTTTCTAGTTACCATCATAGTTACCTATAAGGAAAATCTAAAATGTTGCTAACGCTTAGCCAAATCCCATGGAGTTTCACTCTACAATGTTAAAAAAGTAAAGTATGGATGTCTTATTTTACCAGGTGAAGTTAGGGCTAAGAAGCCTTCTCTATCACAACCTGGGGGACCAACGGTTTAGTGCTGACTTCTGAATCACCACCAATGGCCGGGCGTGCGGGTTGCTTGCAAGGACAGATCGCTCAGCTCTCACCTATCCAAGCAGCGGCCACGCTCAATGTTACATGATCTGGTTATCTTGCGATAACCGTTGTACCCGCTACACTACACCATAGGCTATATAGAAAAAATTTAAAAATTTCAACAGACCGAGAAAATTAAACTTTTGAGCTCCTCATGTCATAGGATAAACAAACGCCAGTTACTCACAACTAACACGAAGAATGTGAAGTTATACTATAGAGTAAGGGCAGCTCTTTAATACCAACCTCACGTGTAGACAATATATAGAGTTTGCAATGTGTTACTGGAAAGTGACATTTATTATCACTTAACTGTAACGGAATATAATAAAGTTGTAAACACTTTACAACACTCTAAATTGCGCCTGGTACTAAGCTTAGCAGATATATATATATATATATATATATATATATATAAACAAACGCTATTTACTCACAACTAACACGAAAAATGTGAAGTTATACTATAGAGTACGGGCAGCTCTTTAATACCAACCTCACGTGTAGACAATATATAGAGTTTGCAACGTGTTACTGGAAAGTGACATTTATTATCACTTAACTGTAACGGAATATAATAAAGTTGTAAACACTTTATAACACTCTAAATTGCGCCTGGTACTAAGCTTAGCAGATATATATTATATGGGACAACTTGGTAGATTATATGTGGAAACAAAATTATTATAGGTGTCGTATTATGTAGTAATTTATGAAGCACTAATGTGGGTGCTTTGGTTATATAAATACATGGTTTATTTCAATATTTTTCTCCGTTCTATAGATATAATTTATCAACTAGAATATTTAAAATATTAATTGGATTACCTTTACAAAATATAAATCGAGGTTTAAAGGAAGTTATTTTTCTTTTGACAATAAGTTATTACGAGTATTTAAAACAACTGATATACCAATATTTACCGATACATTGTAGTACAGTAATGTAAATATAATGTTAAATGAAATAAAAGTAAAAATGTATTTCTAATCATCCTGATGTATATTTTAAAGTAAATAATAAATGAGGTATTGATGTTTCACAGACGTTATATTGCTGCTGACAAACAAGTTGTGATTAATGACCAAGGCAAATGTGGCGAAATGGCCAAAACCAGCCGCTGATGAATTGTCTGCCGTTCTTACAATTTCCTCAAAGATATAACTCATTTATGGCCGTTTATATTTGCACATCTATATGCATTAACCGGCTAGCTCAAAAATAAAGGATAAGTCTAAAACCAATTTTTAAAAATCCATAAAATAAGTTTTGAACCACTTAACAATTTTATATAATATCATCCAAATACACTATAGCCTTAGTTGAGCCCCACCGTTCCCTCACTCTTTATTTTCATTTTCTTAAATTAAACAAATGATTATTAACTAACGATTTGAAAAGCGTTCAGACCAGGAATTTCAATGGTTTTTGGTTGAGTTGGAAATATAAAAATTAAAATTTAACACTTAAATATTTTCTCCAGTTTCCATGTTTTAATCAAGACTATTTCATTAGTATATGGTAGTCTCACAACAGAACTTTTTCTATTTGACTATAGATGTCTAGGTTAGCTTTGTACTGTACTAACCCAAAGGAGTTTGAGTATATATTGTTATAATAGATATAATAGAATAGGATATCCATTATATGATAAAATTTGGAGTAGAGTTTGATATTTCAATTGAAATATTGTTTCTGGGTCACTAAGCTAGGCACAAATCTTATGGAATAAGCATTTTTAAGTTGGTTTTATACACTTTTTTGAACCTGAAAATGGGTATATCTTGGCATATCCTTATATTATATATACATTGAACACAAAAAATTCATGCTAAAATAAGTCGAGAATTGCCTCGTTTAGCTGCTACCCTCAATTTTTGTTACTTTTAATAAAAATATTATTATGTTAAAAACTTATTAAATTAAAGAATCCAAACTTGGCACAAGATGTAATTTAGTTTTGAATGGGCAAGAGAAAATATTTTTGAATAATTCTGAACATTTTTTATGTTTACAAAATGGTGACTGAAAGGTTTTGAAGTCAAATTACAAAAACTTCATTACTGGTTTAAAAGCCTTATCATTCACTAAATATTTTAAACATTTAACTAAAACTCTAACGGTGCTGTTCCCACCGAAAACTGTCAACCTTAGCGAGCACGAGCACTTTAAAGGTACACCTACACAATCCCGGAGCAGCAAATGTTTGGCCTTCTGATAGGCATTATATATATTAAATTAATTATAAAAAACTTACTTGGTAATACATATTTTCATTGTTACAATAACTCAAATGGTACTTTTTGAAACGAAATCCGCTAACGCATAAGCCAGCACGACGACTTTAAAGATACGCTTGCACCAAGTAGGAGCAAAAAACATCTGATACCTCTGAAGTGTGACTTGATGGCTTGTTGTCAAGTACATCTTTAAAATGGTCGTCCTTTATTATCCTCAAACATTATATCGTTGGAATTGCAATACAATTTTTCTAATCATTGATGTCTAGTAAAATTTGTATAGCTATACTAGTTTCTTTTTGTAATTTTAATTTGAACAGAGGGCATTTTGTTATATAAAAAAACACAATTATTCAAAGAAATCCTGTTAGCTATTACAATATATGTACCAAATTTAGTTTCTTTAGCTTCCCCAGTTATAGAGACAGTAATTATTTAATAAAACATACAAAATGGTGGCTAGCGGTTAAATTTCTCGTAAAAAATTATTAGACATTATGTACTTTAAATGATGAGTAGTATCACCCGCAGAAGATTGTAACTCCTTTTATGAAGTAACCATCACTATTTAAGCTTGCTCTATTATGATAAAACATTTTAATTTATAGACACATTTGGTATTTATATCTGCAAAACCATAACTTTATTTTATTTTAATATTACACAAAGTTCAGGGCTGCCAATACCACCTATGATAACTGTGCAAACATTACATTCCTTGTAAAGATTCCGATTTTTATAATAGTAATGCTGATACAAACTATTAAATATCTGTATATTATTTTATAAAGACATTTTTCATAAATATGGTACAGTGGCTGAAAATCTTGGAAAAATACGTACAGATGAAAATTGAAAAGATTGTTTTAATTCAAGTATTGTAAAAACATGAGCATTTACAAATCTTGACAATTTGAGATTTTACATTTACACTCACTCACTACACAAACGTAACCTAATATTTTAATATTTTGAAGAAATCTATAATGTAAAATCTTGTTTGTTCAACCTGTATGGACACAGGGACAAACAAACAGATGCCGATGTCTCTACCCTAACAGTAAATATCTCTCATACTCTCCAAATATTTATTATACTTTCCGCTCACTAGTGTTGGCTTGATAGGAATGAAGTAAAGGAGTAAACACATAGACATGTAAAATCAACCTCAAAAGCACATTTTGATAATTTGTAAGAAAAATATATAAATGTTTATTCACAGATATTGTCCAAAACTTTAACCACTATGTCGATGAATTACTATATCATCCATTAAAATCATACCTTGAATCTCAAAATTGTATCTTATTTACACAATGATTGTCTTATTTTTTATCGGATACTAAAAAAATAATTTACATAGATTTACAATTGCGTGCCCTGATGACTAAGACTGCTGTCCGGTTTAGTCAATGCGTTAAATATACTGCCCAATATTTGTCCCAGGAATTTAGATCTATCTTAATTGACTTGATGAAGGTGGTATGGTCCACATATAAACCGGTAGTGTTCCCTTTGGTGCCACTGGTTTGTCTTACGATACCCAATAGTATTACTAAGAACCACTACATCTTATTCAGAAAAAAATATACCACTTCCAGTAATCAAAATAGTATCGCTTAATCTTAATTTAAATTGATATTATGATAAATATTTTTTAAATCAAACAAAATTATTTGTAATTCTAGAGGTGACAAAGAGCTTGATCACGTGATTCCATCAATGTTTGTCAAAATCTGTTTATTTACCTAAAGTCACATTTATTTAAAATGGGTGTTTAACTAACGAGATGTTTTATTCACTCGACTGGTATATTAGTTGAATATAATATAAGTTGAAATAATGCATTGTATTTTTTAAGACACAATTTTTTCGTATATTCAAAGACAACCAATACTACTTCTTCATAACTCCGTAACAGTAATGGGCTACATTTAATTCTGCTGAGATCTGGGGAAAATCATCCTTTCCCTCGTAGCTCTTCTAGCTGATTTCCCCTCTATGAAACCTCACTTTCTATAAGTAAACAATTCTTTCACTATGTAAAGATATCTTTGCCCATATAGATAATTAATTGATTCCAATAGTTTCTTTAACAATCCTATGTTAAAACAAATGACTTTAATACCGTCATTAATTATGAGGTAGTGTTTACGTTTTCACTTGAAAGAGTATCATAAAATTTCATATAATATTTTTCAAAATTTCGTGTGCTTATTTGCATCGTGATAAAAAGCATCTAAGATGCTATAGCTAAACACTAATATCCAGAAGGCCTGGGTCTATTCGTTCTGCGCAATCCGAGAAAGGTTTATATGAAGAACCAAATTACCAAAGTTACCTGAAATGTTTTGGAATTCAGAAAAAAACTTAGTGTTTATGTTTTATAATCTATAACATCTGACACTAAAACAGTTGTTAACACTTTCATCTAAGGCACGGCTAATTTGCTAAAACATTCATTAACATTTTAATTGTCAAATTTAAGTCATACAGTGCTTGATCAGTAGTTTACTTCAGATATCATATACACTATTATTATCTAACTTTTACTCGCCATGCGCAAGTGACGAATTAAAATATCTTATCACTTGTAAATACTGTTTAAGCCCGGTTATAAAAACAAAACGATGGACAAAACTTTGGAGGCTTTTACATAAGGTACTCCAACTGGCGGCTTTCCTTGTCATTGTGGTATGGTAAAATGCAAAATACCATGCAAAAACAAAATTTTTATGACAATTTTCCTCGACGCTTGTTATATTTAGTGAAAATAGAAAAAGCTAAGATTTATAAAACTGCAGTTTTTAAGATTCTTCGTGAACATTGGCGACCAGATCGTCAGGCACAATGCCTGGACGTCCACTCTTCTTTTGGTAATGAACGCTTTTTCTGATATTTTTTAAATGAATGCACCATTTCCTGACAAAAATTTCAGTCATTATGTTTTTCCCGTACACTTCACACAGTTCCTAATGAATTTCTATAATTTTTAACCTTTTTGTCAAACAAATACGATTCACACACCTAAGAAGTTTTCATCGAAGTGTTAAATCAGTTTTATTTAGTTTCGCTTATAATAATGAATAAATAATTTTATTTCGAATTAAATAATTTTTTATACATTTATATGAAACATTAGTTTTTTTCGATTTTAATTTTGAGAAACGAAGTTAACTTAAACTATTTTATTTGACAAAAAATTCTATTGAGGAAACGTTCCCAAGATAAGTGGTTCTGTAAGCAATGAGTGATTAAATCTAAATATTTGGGATATTGGATTAAGATTATTGTATTAAATTGTAATTTAATGAACAGTTGTTTAATAATATATTTTAACGCAACTCGAAAATATATTCTGTTGTTTATATCCACCAATAAGCATTAATACATAATAATCTGGAAACAGCAGTGCAGATAAACTAACAAAATATTATATAAAGAGATTTGTTAGGTTTTTGCTGATCGTTCTACGATGATTATTATATATCTGGGAGACGTGGGTGTTAATTAAATATGGGTACAAGTAAAAAATATATTCTTTAAGTTTCATCATTTTATAACATCTGTACAAAACTATGAAATAATTTTTTTTAAGGATTTAAAAAATAAATATGATATATTTTTAAAACCAAAGAGGAATGTAGAGCGGCAAAAACAGAAAGATCATGAAACATGGTATAATTAAGGCAGGTTTACCTTGTCTGAATCAAGTAATTGGAGTAGGATTACCTACCCGGGTTTTAAAATTGGCGAATTTTCGTTTTTTATATATACTTTTTAATATATTGAGTTTTTTTTATCATGAGAATCCGTTGAGTATAAATTATTTTACATGAAATTTTATAAAGTAGTGCTGAAAGGTATTTAGCGGATGCTTAGCTCAAAATCGTAATTGTCAGACTAAATATATAACTAACCTTGATATATAATTGAATGTACTCGTGTGTTTATAGCGGTTTTCTTTCTGAGGTTGGTATTGATTTTGTAATCTATCCTCTGTCGCTATCTATTTTAGATTATGATACAGGCAAAAAGCCTTTCTTTGTTTACAAAGTGAAACTGCTTGTTTGATAAATGTTTTTGGTGTCAGTTTCAATTTATTTGAATATTTTTAGCAATAATATGCCTAGATTTACGAGAGTTTTTGCAAAGCGTAATCCTAAATCTTTAGGTAAACGCAAGGTTGCAAGTTTTCATGAAGAAAAACCAAGATGAAAGATCCCGTTCACGGGAACTCGGCCCTTCTCCTATGCCTAGCTCATCACAAAGCGATCATAAACACGAGAATAATTAAGTAAAAACATATTTGTGAAAATTTGACACACTATGAATAATATTCAGGTAACCGTGAAATATGAAATTGTGAACTTGAGGACTATTCACGGCTTACTTGACAAAATACCATATAGTTGATGTATGCCGACTTGAGAAAAATATAATAGGTCTCCACAATATTACATTATTAGTGTTTCACTAATTGGGCTGCAGACTTCGATCTAGAAATTGAAGTGCAAAGCAGCCGAGGGTAACAAGCCATATATGATAAAAATGTACCTATATTCTTGCAAGCTCAACTAAACATATCTTTACTGAAACTAAGTATTCTTGTATTAGCATATGACAACTACTGATGTCAACTGTTTCGTATATTTTTTAGAGTTGTAGTATTATTTCTTTTTCTTAACTTATTTCAATGGTCAATTGGCTATAAAGGGTAAGATATTATTAACGTACACTCAGAAGCAGGGCTGGTGAGGCAAGAACAAAAGCAAAGAGGGTTGTAACAACAAAGGAAAGGTTTCTAGATCACTTGACTGCTTCAATAATAATTGATCAAGGAACTCTCAACGATATCAGCAACTTTTCTTTTAATCATTATGTTTACATCTTGGTATTGAAAAAAATTAATTGGTCACAATGTGACTTTAAATCATATTCGATAGATTCTCGGAAAGACTATGTGAAAATCTAGTATCCCCATTCTATTATTTATCCATTGCGGTGAGAGAAGAAAATACTTACTTACCTTAAGTTTTTTAAACAGAATAAACAAATTATATCCTGCTATAAAATATGTATATCCTGTATACCTAAAATTAACGTTGCAAATTATAACTTAAAAAATCATAAATGAACGTATATATATATATATATATATATATATATATATATATAAATAACGTAAGTAATTATTTTAAATAATTGTTAAGGCATTGCATTCTGAACAAAATGCAGTTTAAGAATGTTGTTGTAGTCTATAAAACTGCGATATTTAGGTAGCAATGGCAGTGGCATTCTAGTCACTGACGACACTCGTCACACAAGTCAATTGTGATTATGATGCAAAATTGTTATTCGTAGGATATAATAGGTTAACGGTATACCATTTTTAGTTCATGCAGTGATTTTATTTTCATTCAAATAGAACATTAACATTTATGATTTTAGCGCCAACCCACCCCCTACCACCCGTCAAAATAGAAATATAAGTTACATAATATAAATAAGTATACAAGATATAAATATATATATATATATATATATATATATATATATATATATATATATATATATATCAGGGCCGGACGTAGGAAAAAGCCGATATATATATATCGGCTTTTTCCTACGTCCGGCCCTGATTACTTTTCAGTGTATTTTACTATAACTTTGTAATGTTCAAGTACGCATATTTTAAAATTAGCTAAATTATCAAAGTAGTTAAACAAAATCCTTATGTTCCTTTCAAATTTGTTCCTTATACTCTTTTTCCAATTTTCATGTGTAGTGTTATATACCATTTGCTCTATTATTTAGTATAATTTGCATTATTACTTACAATTCCAAACATTATTATCTAAAATTATTCAAATACGCGTGTCAATTTTATTTCATATATTTTAACAGTGTGGTTTAGAACAGATACGTTTTGTATTTATCAAATTAATTAATTAATAAGTGTGTCTCCAATGGGAGTATTATTATTTATACATCTCTAAAGCCGTTCTTAATTAGTCCCAAGTATAATGCAAAGATATATTGAAAAATAAAAAAATTGGCAGTACATAAAATTTGAATTTAAAATGTTTTTTTATAGGGTAATAGGGTTCACTGAGATTGCATGACTAATTTGAAGTAATAGCATATTTCATTCTGATTGTTAGGCTGCATGTGTTTCTATGTTACATGTTAATATGTCATATGATCATATTGTTTGTTTGTAAAAGATTTGATTCAGTTCCATCATGCTTTGTCGTAAGACAGACGCAAAACCGTTGCCTAACACTTAGCCGAACCCCATTAGTATGTAAAATGTACCATCATTGAACTCGATGTTGCTTATACGGAAATTAATTTTCATGCCACATTTCTAAAGTCTATGTTAATTAGTTCTGGAAATATCGTGAGGATACACAGACAAACATACAGAATAAAATGTTTGCAAACTTTCAAGTTCTTACTCGCTAAATCTCAGCCAATTGTCAAAAAATAGGCAATTGTAAGTGGGGGAAATTTAAAGTAAAAGATAGATCCTTGTTGCCTGTCTATGTTTATTTCTTCCCAAGCATAACCAAATCGTTTATTTGTTTATTACACTTATCTGAGAGTAAGTGTCCTATTTGACAGATACTAAACGACTGTTGTTTTATTGATTAGACCAATATTGGAAAATACACAATGACATGATGGTATATAGTGTTAGCTTAGCATATCACACATAGATCATACAATATTGCCATTACGGCTATGACAAGAGATACATCAAACCTAGCTTTGAATAATGTCTAACAACCATTTTACCTGCAGCAATTACTTATTCGAGATCTTTACAAATTATTTTACTACCGTAAAATACTAGGCAGTACTATTAATAAATTAAACAAATATTTGTTTCAACAAACAGTAATAATTATGGATATCACTATGGGAATTATAATATTAAAACAATATTATTAAAAGATTATGACAGTTTATGAAATAGCAGAAAATGTACGAGGAAGTAGTGACAAAAACTGTGACACCTGAAGCGATGCCTTATCTTTTTCTGAGAAAGATAGGAAACGAATGGGAAAGAGTTTTTCCTTACAATATTTCAATGCTTTGTTTATATTAAGTACAAATTATTGAAGAACATTATGTTTCAGATAATGAAATAATATAAAAATAAAAGCCTTGTAAATCTTAGGTTAAGAATTATAAATATATTAAGGATGGTAAAAACTTTCTCTATTTTCTTTCAAAAAACTAAATAATTTTATTAAAACTTACGAGTGTTATATCATTTAAAAATATTCTGATTAGCAAATGACTGATAAATGCCAGTTACTTGTGACAAAGCTAAGAAGTTTTATGATGTCAAAATAAAAAATTAAGAGTTAAGGAAGGTGTCGCACGCTTTTGATTTAATACCCTGTATATATCAATTAATTTTCTGGTCTTTCTGAAGTATTGTTAGAGATTGCATGGTTATATCAAGTAACACTTTTTACTCAAGTGGAAGTCTGATTAGTATAACAAAACATTTTATTCATACTTCATTCATTTTTAGGATGAAAGGCTGTGCTTAAATAAGATGGAAAATTTCAAGTAAAATAATAATATTTGATTAGGATGTGAGATATTGTTTCCAATGTCAAAATTTCATTTAGTTTAATTAAGATTGTTTATTTTTCTCGCTGCGACTATAATAAAAATTACACTCGACTTAAAATTTTCTCTAACGCTCAGCCTAACCCTTGACGTGATATACAAGGCCAATAAACTCAAATTTACAAATAAAGAAATAAAGTTTGATGCAAAATTTCATCCATTGATCAATTCCTTAGATATCTTGTGAACACGTAGACAGAAACTGCTAACGCTCAGCCAATTGTATTAACTAATTAATATATAAATTCTCATATCCATAAATTATCACCAATATAATAATAATTACTGGCACCAAGATAGTCTTCGTGAATTTTAACGACTATTTTCGTTTATTAACGATAATATCATTATTATTACTAATATTATTTCTTTTTATCTTAATCAATAAAAAGGTCCATTGGTTTTAAATAATAACATGTTCTATATACAGTCTACGAACAGTCAAAGTAAAGGTGATAAGTCAATAACAAAGAGCAGAGACGGTGTAATAACAAAGAGAAAGGTTTCCAGATCACTAGTCCGCCGTCAATGATTGATCAAAGACTTTAAAGAACTTCAGTAATGTTTCTTTAATTTATTTTGAGCACTTTGTTATATTGGAAGTAGTGGTTGCTACAGTGAGGATTTAAATTTTTTTTAGATTTTTCAAAGTGCCTTGATCAATAAAATCCCGGAATTAAAATGTGAGAAATACCTTCGAAATAGTAATCAACTTTCGGTATTATTTTCAGAGTTGTTGTAAATGAACGTTTTCGTATTACAAATACCAACATATTATAAATGTGACATTTACATAGCTTTTTCGTGGTTTTGATAATATCGTGTTATCTTCTATGTTTTTTAATGTAGGTACTTACATTTTTGTTTGTGTACAACAGCCTAGTTTTTTACGTATTCTTTTTAGGAAGTCAATTATATAGGTTAAAAATTTATTTTTTAGTTTATACTTGTGAACAGAAATTAAGTATAAAACATGCCTAGTAATTATTTTAACAAGTAATTTGTTTGACAAAAACAAGACATCAATGGTTAATGTTTAACAATAAATAAAAAAGTTATAAATTTTATAAAAACGCTGTTGAAAACAGTACAATTAGCCTGGTATCTTCGCACGTTCGTTTTTAAAACAGGCTGGCATTTTCGTTAAAACTTCGAAACAGGGTCTGACACTAAAAGGGCTAATATCTAATAGAGAAAATTTCATCACTTCATACCTTTAAAATTAATATCATGCAAGATTTTAAATTTATGAAGAGTTCAGCTCACTAGGATTTGTGCTGAAAATCAGCTTCTAATGTTTAACTGTATCACACCACGGTGACTTACAGATCTTAGCCTGTAAAATATTCCAAATTCTATAGAAAGGGGGCATTACGAGATAAACAACCCGATTATAAGCCCTGTAGTTTCAAGACATCAAAAAGATTTGACCTCTCGTTATCACAGTCGAGGTCACATTTATAGTCACGCACTGCTGCACAAAGATTTCACTTGTCAATGTGAAGTAGTAAATAAACCAGTAATTATTTGACGCTCAAAAATCCTAAATCAATTTTTTCAAAAATCTTAATTAGTAAAAGATTTTTACCCTACAATATAATTTATGTATTAAATTTAATCCTAATGAAGTATACATTTTTCATCTATCTGGAAGTCATTTTACTTTGATATTAAACTAAAAATGAGAAAAGCTTTCAGCTATTACGATATTAAATGACACTATTAAAATATACACTTTAATATGTACTACGTAAATTTCAAACTCGGTATTTCACCGTGATTTGGGATTGTTTCTGAAACATCGTAGTGCAGTTCAATTGTGCAACTCTCGGGACAGTGAAAACACTTCATCTGGATTACATTTTATAGTGGTCTGGAGGTCTTTGATGACGAATACAGTCATGTAAATAGTTCGTTCTGGGCTTCTTCGTCACTGACTATTTTTTTATCTCTTCAGACAGATGTTGATTCCAGATTCCAGGAGTCAAGTCCGCCACTTCCATATACTTCGGACGCCTAAGTCGAAAGTGAAATGGAGCTGAAATTAACATTCGCATTGAATTAGCTCTTCCTACTATAACTTATACATTATGTGCAGTTGGATATTATTTTACTTTATTAAAGAATCAAAGTATCGATTGAATTTCTTGCAGTGTCAAAGTCAATTTGGATATGCAAAAAGAAACATTTTCTTGTACAATATGTGGTACTAAAAAGGTTATAACGATGTTTTCATTTTATTAAACACTGTATGATGTTTTTATTTTATTAAACACTGTATGTAATAGGTCAGTTAGACTTTACAGTACATTACAGGATACATTGGTATTTGAGAATATGGTAACCGTGGATATATATAACAGTTAATTATAGCTCCCTGAGGATCTGTCAGCAAAGTTACGAGACTCGTGAGGCTTGTACATGTTTCTGTCTCTGCTGTAACCCACGCCCATTCCACACCATGTGTTATTTATGATAGCTCATTATAAAGAGTACAGTGACTGCTCACATGAACCGTGAAATTAATGACAACATTTCTTACATTAGTGTCTGTACACGATTGGTTTTCATTTTGAAAATTCAATTTATACTGTTTGAGATTGGGTCATTCATAAATATAGTTACTAAGCAATCCTAAAAATAAGGTATTCCTATAAGGTATTGGAAATCAATATCTTAAAGGATTGGAAAGTACACAATGTAAATAGCAGGAAATGTAAATGTAAAATCACGTTTAATTTTGTATTGGTCCGAATTACATTGTATATCGTTATTTCTTTAAGTTATAAACATATCACATACAGCTAACTATGAAATTTGCCTTATCCACCGGAATATATTCTTTTTTTGTAAAACTGTTCAACGATTATAGTTGAAACAGTGTTATATACCATTATAGCAGCCGTATTAGCGTTGAAGATTGGTTTTAGCTCTATGGTAATCTTGTAATCTCTCTGGTTGTCAGCATGAAATGATCTTCTAGAGAAATAACTTTGTTACTTGTTGCTTCAAATGTTATTTTGAATTATGTTGGTATCAGTCTTTCCATTCCACGTTCTGATCCAAGAAAGGAACAAATAGGGACCATATTAACTTATAAAGCTCATGAAAAACTCCCAAATATATATTTTCAATACGTAAAAAGCTGCTCTAAATCAATATTTCATATGGTGATAAAAAGTCCAAATCTATAGTAAAATCTGAAACATTAAAAGAGATTGTGAAACCCCTATTTACTGGTAAATTCAAAATATATTAAAACAATTATTACAGCATTTGTAGGAAACCTCTCAAACTCAATTTCAAGAAAAAACATATTGAATAATTGTCATATAGTTTCCTAAATTTCAAATAAAAAAAAACAAATACATCATAAAATACATAATAGAATTTTATTGGACCTTTCCTGAAAAGTAATGAGTTAATTAAAATAACTTTTTCATACACTCCTATTTGGATTTGGATTATCGGTCACAAAAGCCTGAAAAAATTCCAGGTTTAAATTGTAATCAACTATCCAAGTCGGTATAAAAATATCTCTTTATTAATTTATTATGCCTGAGCAATGCTTAACCAGTGAGCCTACGCCTACGGAGTGTTTTTATGTCAAACTCAGAGCCCAAAGTCAATTAAAATAATTTATATTACTTGGTAAACCCAATATTCAATTACCTATCAAGATTATTTATGTTACCAATACAATTTTGAACAAACTTCTTATTCAAAATATTCCTTTGGCAAGAATATTAATATTCAAATTAAAACTAAAACTAAATGCTCCCTTCTAAATAAAACACAACAGTGCCTGTTCAAATAACTAACTAAATGAAAATTAAATTAAATTAAAGCTTGAAGAAGATTATAATAACCTGCTACAAAGTGAATTCTTATTAATGTATAAAATTACACAAATTACATACAAAGAGTTAAATAATAACTATTATAAAGCTAAAATGAATTCTTTGTTCAAACAGGAAAATCTTGTTTAATTGTGTAAACAATTGACATGAGTATACTACATGAACGTTTTCTTTCTATTAACGACTTCTCCTTTTACTGGATTACTTTAATCTGCAATGTAGTCTTACGTAACTGCGTGAAGTTTCCCACAAGAATAAAAATCTTGAATTAGGTACAAACCGGGAAATCTATTTAACGTAATTCGGAAAGAAATGTTGTACTCACCCAAAATTATTCGCGTAAATTTAGACACATACGGAACAGACAGACGTAGATTTGCATACTCAGAAGATTTACAACAGAGAATCTCGCGAAAATCGAGTTGGTTTAAATATCCTACCCTCAAAAATAATGAATTATGTAATGGAAATTACATTATATAATGTCTATATAATATATATAATATATACATACATATATATAATATATACACATATATATATATGTGTGTGTGTGTGTGTGTGTGTGTGTGTGTGTATATATATATATATATATATATATAATATATATATATATATATAATTTCAATACACATTGAAATTAAATAAGGCTATTGCCATTTATACAATTTAATATATATATATATATATATATATATATATATATATATATATATTATCTACTTATATTATTTTCATAACATACACAATACCCTCTAGAAAGGAACTACAAAGGTTTTTTATCCCCCGGTAACATTAACCCCCTGAAAACTGATGACAGGATAATCTTTTTTGTAACCCACAGGTAAACTTATTCTGCTGATAAAATTTACCTTTGTTTTTTTCTTATATTAAAGTCACAATTTCCTTTAGAAAAAAAAACCCTATGAAGCTTGAAACCCCATGGAAAATCCTGGTATGGCCAGATAATTCTCCTACTTAGAATAATTCACAATTGCTGACCAGTGCACCCCTAAATTAAAAGCTTCATTAAGTCCAGTAAATTGAACAAAAAACTCTCAATTTTTAACTCCTTGCCAAATATCATCTCCGAATCCATCTTATCACGTAAACCCTGCTACATCTAAATCTGCTCCTCAATAAATAGGAATAGGGGCCTGGGGATTATATAATATAAAATCTTCCTAACTTGGAATAGTAGCATATAAATCCTTCACGGAAACATTTCTGAAATTAAGTCTTATTGTCTTTTTAGAATATTAGAAATATATATATATATATTTAGTATTCTAATATCTTATATTATATTATATATATATATATATTTCAATAAACATTGAATCGCAAAAAGTAAGGGCTCTGTGGTGTAATGGTACCACATTCACCCGGCAAGTGAGAGATCCGGGTTCGAGTCCCGGCGGAGCAAGTAATTTTTGCGATTCAATGTTTATTGAAATAAATTAAATTCGGCTATTGCCATTTATACAAATTTAATGAATGTAAATAGAAGTCATTTGACAGGTATTTGGTCTTCCGATCATATGTTAGTTTGGTTATTTAAACACATATGTGAAAGAAACGGCCAAATACAAAATAATGGAATCGTAAAAAGTAAGGGCTCTGTGGTGTAATGGTAGCACATTCACCCGGCAAGTGAGAGATCCGGGTTCGCGTCCCGGCGGAGCAAGTAATTTTTGCGATTCAATGTTTATTGAAATAAATTAAATTCGGCTATTGCCATTTATACAAATTTAATGAATATATATATATAATGAATATATATGAATATATATATATATATATATATATATATATATATATATACCGGGTGAGTTTTTTAAAGTGATCCAATAGCTAACTTTTTTATTACACAACTTAGCACCACACTTTACATTTGGAACTTGCTCAATTTTAAGTTTCACTCAGGAATACACTTAAAAATTTTTTGAAGAAGGCCGCCAATTTCCAATATGGCGGCCAACTTTAAAATCTTTTATGGAACAGTGGCTAATTGCACTAAAAAATGAATATACTTTTATATTGTTTCTAAAAAAGAAACTCATACTTAATTGATTGATACAAGCGTTCATATTTTGAAGTAACGGTTGTAAGTGTTTAGACACACATTTAATATTACCTTAATTTAAAAAGTGTTCCATTCCTTAAAATATTTACTTACGCTACTTAAAAGATTAGAACGAAACTCCCGTAACCTGTTATATAAATCAAAAACCGGCTTGTTCTGTTAAAAAAAGGTAAAAAAGGTATGGTGTAATGGTTTGAAATATTTCGAAATTTTCGTGTATCTAGTGACTAGATAAATATGAAATGTTAAATATGTACAACAAATATGAAAGAGAAATAAAGTTATATTATATAGGCTTAAAGTCGAATTTTGATGTTAGCTCCCATGTGGACTCAAACTCTCAGGAGTTAAGTCCGAGACAGTGCTATATTTTAGGCGCCTAAAATATAGCACTGTCTCGGACCTAACTCCTGAGAGTTGGAGTCCACATCCGTCTAAACCGATTTAAAACTATTCGGCGTTGAATATTTTCAAAACCCTTTGCATCGTTCAACATCAGATACACAAAGACTACAACTGAACACTGTCTGGATTATCTTTATTACACTGCTATGCAATGTAAACTAGATAAAGACGTACACTCATTGTCTCATAAGGTACACAATTTGAGTACCGTTATCGTAAAATACAATCCCAAAGCACGGTGGAGCTAGTGAAATTTCTAGGTTTAATTTTTCTCTAGTGGGAGCGTATATTCAGAGCGAACATTGGGTTTAACTTTTGATAATGCAGCGTATAAAATCTGACACAGACTCTAATCCTTGACTCTGGAATAACTTTAAAGCTGTTTATTGAACACTTGTATAACATCAATGTTAAAATTACTATCTAACAGCTCATGCATTTAAAACGGAACACTGATACATGAATTCTGTGCAAAATCATTTTCTTGAACGTTATACATTTTTTTAAATATTTTCTTGCAATTATATGTTTCTGTAAAACTTTTATGACATCGGAGATGGAATAATTAAATCTTTCCAATTAAATTATATTTTTTAATTGCTTTATAATTTATTACGTCTGACTTAGGTAGAACTATCACACACGATTGTTGTCTATACTGTTTACTAAAAAATAAAGATTTATTGAAAAGGAGGTTTTCTTAAAAATTTTTGCCCAAAAGAGTTAGTTCTCAACGTTGTTTGATATTTCTTGTCATATATTATTTTTTCATCGATTCATATGGAAATGAATTGGTTTGTGACGAAAAATCTGAATAATATAATATATATGAAAGATAAAGTGAGGATAATCTGAATTTGTATAAAAATTAAATAGGCATATGTGTTTGTATGCCAATTTATTTATTACTTCCAACGGTACAACGCCATTTAACATAATTACAAGGTTACAGACTTCTAAGATGACTATTTAGAATGGTTAAGGAATATTTATTAAATGAATTACCAATATCTCAAAATCGAAACACACAAAATTTGAGAATTAAAATTGACCAAAATTTTAAACGGACTGTGTCTCTGTGCGAAAATATCACCCTCACATTCAAACATGCCACGAATATTTCAATACAAAACCTTTTATAATTAAAATTGATTTACACGTTCTTTATAGTATTGAGATTGAGATATTCACGGCATCGTATTTGAGGGAAAGCTGCTCAACCTTAAATGAGAAGGTTTTTCTAAATCCAAAATGCGCTATATGAATAACATATTAAATATAATAGTAAAAATAATGTTAAGGTTAAATACGGTTCAGTTGCAACCATTTTGGGATCTCTCCCTCTCTTCTTAATTTTACGTCCCAATTTATTTTACCAGTCTTCCCTTAGTCGTCACGCCCATTAAATTTATGCATAATGACAACACGAGAAGATGGGAGCAACTGAGTCCTAGACCTTGCAGACTGTCTGCTGCACAACCACAGGATTTTGGTGCAATCCTGTTTTTTAATTAGTTACGTAATGAAATCAGAACTATCACCACGAGGGAACTATTTTCATTTTGCTATATGAATACTCATTTAAGGTTTTTATGAGTATTACACGGTTGGAGAATTTTTTATTAACTATGTAATAAAAATCTTACATACATTTAAATGTTATCAAATGTAATATACTACCCTAATGCAAATGTATCCGTACACATATAGTAGGCTATACCTAATATAAATATATAAACAGCTAAATATATAAACCTGATTTTACTATAGCGTTTCATAAAAGCTTCTTGTGTAAATGGCAGAAAAAATATTTTTATTGATATTTTTGTAAAAAATAAGTCGAAGTTATAAACAAAAACAACTACAGTACAAGATATTGTGTGATGAACTGTTATAGACGGATGTGAAGTGTGAAATACGAGTATAAACACTGTGCTGACAAGAACTGCAATATTTTACCAGTGTTATATGGGCATGTAGATCTGTAAACCGCAATTCACCCGTACGGAGTAATTTAACTTCGCAGATGTCAACTATAATTCGTTGCGTATTGTTGTGAAGTCGTGTTCATTTATTTTTTTTAATTTTTGTTGCTTATCATTTAAACAAGTAATGATTCAAAACTTTGCATAATATTGCTAACCTAAAATTGCGGTATTTAAAAGCAACGTTTTAATTTTATATTAAAAGAGTTATTCAGTAGTATTTGGATTATATACCTTTTAATTTCATAATAATATTTTTCTTATATATGAAACTTTTCAAAACATTACAATTATTAAAATTATAATAAACGTAAACTCATGTGAGTTTAATTATATAGCCTATCTTTTATTATAATGAGCATTCATATATTATAGTATACAAACCAAATAATCTATGGCCTTTTATATAAAAAAATCATTAATATTATAGGTGGTTTTATAAATCTTTTTATATATTTACAGCCTAAAACGAGCTAATCTTATCTTATAAATAAAAATGAATGGCGAAATGTGTTGGTAAGCGCTAATCTCGATAACGGCTGGACCAATTCGGTTAATTCTTTTTGTAAAATGTCCATTGAAATCCAAGGAAGGTTTTGATGAAGAAAACGTTATGAAAAGTTACCTGAAATATTTTGGAATTTAAAAAAAAAACAGCTGTTGGCGGCTTTAGTTCGACAAGCTTTCTGAAACATCTGTTTAAATTTAAATTTTATCAATAATAAGCAATATAAATTGATTGTTTGGGATGAATGCACGAAAGCACATAAAAAGTCTTTAGAGGATTTAGACAGAACCTTAAAAGATCTACAGAGCTATCATAACCGATTTGGTGATTCAATGATTTTATTAGCCGGAGATTTTCGTTAAACATTGCCAGTGATTCCACGATAAACGCCAGCTGATGACCTCAATGCACGTCTAAAGTCCTCCTATTTTGGGAACATGTCAAAGTACTTCGTTTAAGAATGAATATGCGTGTCGAGTTGCAAAATGACCAATCTGGAACATATTCTCTAAACAACTCATTGACATTGGTAATGGCAAATTTCCTATATACATCTTGACTGGCTGCATCAACTTTTTCTTAAAGTTTCCTTAGATGTTTCTCAAAATTACACAAACCATGAATTGTTAAGCAAGCAAGCTATATTGGCTGCAAAAAACATAGATGTAAATTAATTAAATTTCAAAATTCAAGAACAAGGCGCATTGCAGGCGATATATAAATCAGTTGATTCGGATACTAACCAAGATTGTGTATTAAACTATCCACCAGAATTTTTAAACTCACCAGAAATTTTTGTGAGGATTGCCACCTCACAATCTTCAATTAAAGATTTGTATCAGTAGTTATAATGTTGCAAAATATCAACCAACCGCGTCTTTGCAACGGCACACAGTTAGCGATAAAAAATTACTAAACAACGTGATAGAAGTAACTATACTGAAAGGAAAGTATAAAGTAGAAGATGTTCTCATACCGCGCATCCCAATGATTCCGACTGATGTGCAATTTCAGTTTAAACGACTAAAGTTTCCAGTGCGGCTTGCTTTTGCTATGACCATAACAAGTCCCAGGGGAAATCATTAAGTGTTTGTGGTATTGATCTGAAAAACCCATGTTTCTCACATGGTTAATTGTATGTTTCCTGTTCCCGTGTTGGAAAAACAAAAAACATTGTATATTACAAAGCACTACAATGAAATTAAAACTGATTTTTGTTAATAATGATTCACATGATTAACAATAAAGCGATTACTTACTTTTAAATGCTTATATATGTTTTATTTAATTACTTTTTATTCACAATGCCCTATCACCAAGATGACGGTTCTGTTCAGCAGAACTTGTTGCCCCGACTATAAAATAGGTAGGAAAAAACTGCTACATTACAAATCTTTTTGACAGGACGTAGTCTGTAGGGTCCGCTAGTTTCATATAAAATATATTACTCATTTATTCTAAGGTATTGAAATCTTCCTGCTTGCAAAGAACTACGAGAAAGTAAGATAAAATAAATAAAGATAAGATAAAGAAGATAAAGCAAAGTAAGATTCTAGAAATTCTCTGACCACTACCCTTAACAAGCAAAACTATGAGCGTTATGTAAAAATTGACGGAAAAGTTGCAACATGGAATTAGAAGTCAAATGTATTCTAAGGTACATAAATATAATGTTATGCATTGTTAAATTATTTCATTAATATATTCTCTCCTATTTTCCTCTCTATTTGATACAGGTACTAATTCATTACCAGATCCATTAATCATGTCAGGTATTGCGATACTGGCGTATATAGTGTTATAGCTTGCAGCCACGTTATGAGCTCATGTTCCTCTCAAAGGCTGCCTTATTGTATTTCCATTCTATAAACACCATGTGATACGTAACAGGCTTCGCTGAGACCGCTTGAAAATTTGAAATCTATAGCTCACACTATTCTAGGAATGTCATACAAAGAGTTAAAAGTTTGTCATTGAGAGTTCATCATGCAGAAAAGATATTTATTTCTCCCCAGCAGAAAAGTGAAGAAAATGTGTCATCCTTCTGAGTGAAACTCTATACTTAGACCTGCACCATCATAGGAACTCATTATTACCTACGTAGAAATGAAGTATCATGCGAAATTATAAGTTTGCCTGTACAATTTCCTTTAAGAAATCTTGCCATATTACGCATTCACATTTTTGTTAATGCGTAAGGTTACATATCAATGTTTTAATAATAAATATACCCGCGAGCTAAGTAAATATCACAAGAGTGCGCTGATATCACATCTTGGCAGTAAGTATTAAACTTGAATTTATTAAATATTATTTTGGTTTGTACTATGAAAAAAAATGTCACGTGTTCAGATCTCATATGAATGTAAAATTTTACAAATTCCTATTTTATTCTCCTATTTTTCGTTGCCATTCCGTTAAAAATAAGACCAATAAACATACGAGTATATTCACCATCATCGAACTCAGATTTGCTCATATAAAAATAAAACTTCATTTTAAGCCTTTAGGTCAGTTTGTTGTTGAGTTAATATTTTTTTCAACAAATGTAATCCGGACAGACGGAAAGATAGACAAACATACAGGCAGACAGGCATAAATTAAATTGTTCAGCCTCTCGATGGATAGATTTTTTAAAGTTCAGCCACCATCAAAAATAAATGTACAAATTTTCTATAAATATAATTAAATATAATGTATACGAACTAATACTTAAACGTAAAATATCTTACCTTGATTTTGCTGATTTTACGATATCTTACCATGGTTATAGCTCCAGAATGTTTCAAGACTGATGTTATTACTGCAGTCCGATAGGTTGTAAAGTTTTCTTTGTAATACTCCAATAAACTATAAAATCCTTTACTAACTATATGAACACATCAATCCATTCTAGGATTACATAAAGATAAAATATCATGTACCTTCAATACTGTACTAACTAGATCAAAATTGAAGAATTGAATTTGAAACTTTTAAGAAATGAAACAAAACAAAAAATAGAGAAACGTCTTGTCAAAATGTATGACACAGCAGTAAATAAATAATTTTAAAAATGTATACACCTAACAAAAACAATTAAAACCTTACAGGATTTCACAGGAGTTTTTAGACTTCATAGTGCCACCTGCAAAATTTAAAGTCTGTAATCTCATTTCAATTTGGATCAAGCAAAACCATGTTAATAGTATGAAATGCAGTATGCAAAACGAGACAAAAATTCTATTTCACTTCAGGAATATTTTTTTAACCATAAATAAGGAAAAAAGAATAATAGTTCGTCAGTGTTGGCCCACATGTCATTGTATGATGAAGTTTGATTAATACAGGGAAAACAGTGACATGCAACCTTTTGTTATCTGACCTTTGGGTATCACTATGCGTTGACCACCTATTTAGTTCAACACTATACGTTTTACAATCAAGGTTTTAAAGTATTTGCAGTTCATGTGTTAAATATAATAATTATATAAGGGAATAAATCATATTGAAGAATATACTTGTTAATCAAGACACTTAAAATTACCTTTTTTCATCTAACAATGTAAATAATCGGAAAAATACTGTTATTTTCACATTGACAATGTTATGTGTTAAGTGTCTCCAAAAATTATTGACTAATCTATTTCTCATCAAGTAGAATAAAATTGTTAGTGTTGTCTATTCCACGTTTCAATTAAATTTTCTTTTATATAACTGAAGAAAACGTCCATTTTAAGAAATTTCTTTTTGTACAAAGAAAAGGATAATATATTAGTTAGAAGAAGTTAAATGATGAGGGAGATGAGTTCAGAAAAGGTATTGTATTGCTAATATATTTATTTTGAAGAAGTCGCTGCCTTGGTTTGTAATAATAAGCTAATTAGCCTGATGCTGATTTGGCTGTTTCGAAATAGCCGAGCTCAATTTTTGATCAATACCAATTCTCCGTTTTTCATCATTTTAACGGATGAGTATTAACCTGCTTACGTATTAATTGTGAATTAACCTTAAATTTTACTTGAGTATTTGATAATTTGACATTTACTTTGAGTAAATGTCAAATTATAAAACTAGAGTGCTCATATATTACACATAATTAACTTTATTGTGAGAAACATATTTGCGAAAATATTACATATTATTTGTGTAAACACTTCAAATATTAATAAGAAAGGAAAACCATAGCTCTATCACATTTATTTTTCGCTATTCAAACCCAAAAACCACAAAATTTCCTCTTAATTTGCATTGGAAGAGAACACGAAATTAATGACATGAAATTTGGATAGTTTGGGAACACAAGTACACTACCCATTTCTTTATATTTACTCATATAATACATCCTGACCCTTTTTGAGATGTTTGGTAGCTATGTTTTTATTGCTATTATTACTTGAATGTAAGTTTTCCGTTATTTGTTACAAGCCATGTGACATGTTATGAGCACATCTAGAATATAGCTAGGAAAAACTAAATATAGCTAGGAGATGCAACCCCATTTTCAACTCTATCAAATAATGGTCTTTACAAAAAAGGGTTTAGTTTTTTATTTAAGTCATGAAACATATATGTACCAAATTTCAACTCTCTGAGACATCGAGAGGCTGTAGAATAAGTGATGGGTGAGTAAGGGCTTTTCCTTTCGTATAAAGGGATCAATGTTAGTTTTACAAAGTAAATGGTTTATAGATGGTGTGGCTTGTTGTGATTCCTGATTTACACGTTACAATCCTAGAATGACCTTTTTATTCTGACATAGTAGTTAGTAAAAATTTTAGATTTTTTTTATCCACTACAGCAAGAAATTAGTTTGGAGACCTCAATTAGATTACTTTATTTGTTATATCACTGAGTACGATGATAAACATATCAAATCCATTATGTATATCTATAAGCAAAAACCATGATCAAATTTGTGATGATTGCTTTAAACAGTAATAATGCTTCTCTAAGAAAGAAGATTTTACGAATAAACCAACTTAATGTTGTTTACAGCTATAAATGAATGGATATTACACGTGAAGCAGATTTTCACAGAGATAATCCAGTTAAGTGGCATCTGGCCTCAATAAATACATGAAATATCACATACTGGACTACCTTCATGACCTTTCTCTTAACAGCAATAACCGTTTATTAAAATCCAAAATAAGTTTGAATGAAAAGTTAACGTTTATTGAACTCTATAATCAAGTAAATAAAAACCTTTATCGTGGTGTCTCCTAGGACCCGACAGTTTATTGTGGCAGTTCAAAATCCTATATATTTTATGATTAGTTTTATGCATAAATTATTAGGAAAATTATTTGACTATACTTTTATTTATATATATATATATATATATATATATATATATATATATATATTATATATATATATACTTATATATATATATATATATATATATATTATATACTTATATATATATATATATATATATATGTTGTGTGGGATTTAAAAAAAGTTCAATATATTTTTGAGTAGTTGAAAGTTGTGTGATAATTGCAAACGTTAAGGTAAAGGTACAACTAGGGCATCAATGTATTATTTATTTAGTGAGAGCACAAAAATATTACATATATATCCAGTATATACAGCTTTACAATACTTGTACATAATTATAAAAGTAAATCAATTCTAAAACTTGTATAAATTTTATTATCAGCACCTGTCATTCTAATGTTTTTCGTTTTTTATAAATGAAAACTGTTTGGCATTTGAAAAAGTTGCAGTTGTTTTTGTGATTTAAAAATCCTTCAAAATAACAATTTATTTATAATCTGCAATTTTTTTTTTATCTGGTTTTACTAAAATGATATATGATTTTGTAATTAGGTCATATTTGATATTTAAGTTTCAGCCCTATAGCATGAGAGGATCTTGAGGAAAAGGTACATGATTACGAAAGAAGTGAATTTGCGCGAAATCACGGCTAACTTTAAAAATCACGCAGTGAATTAATTTAACATATATTTTATTTGATTTCTAACTGTGCCCAGATGAGTCGGAAGGGTTCTCTGGGTCCGCTTGTTCATTCTTTCTATAGCTGTTTTTGATTGTCATGCCTTTTTATAGCTCCCAAATTTCTTTCTCGGCTTTGCGTATTTTGATTATGTAATGTCTCTAAACTCCTGAGCACAATACTTCCTGACATCTATGCCTAGTTTTCTGAAAATCATGCACTCGGCAAGATTGCCTTTATAAAATATAGCTATAGCGTCAATTGTACCAAACTTTAGGGTTCTCATGGAAGCAAACACATTTTTGCTTTTTTGATTTGGAAATCTTTATCACATTGTAGAATAACTCGTTGCAGTTCGTTTTTCCCTTCACCACAAACAATCAATCAATTAACAGATGTGAGATGTGCTCAGTAAAAACAGATGTCTATTACGAAAATAATGGGAAAAATACCATTGATCAGCAAAATGATATATAAAAAATGTTTTTGTCAGTCTTTTCATTGTAGTTATGTAAGCTGAAAAAAGTATGATATAATTTCACAAAAATCGATTGAGAAATGGTTATAGCCACACCCTTTAATTACAATTTTATTAAATTAATCGTAAATATCAGTAGAAAATAATAACAGCAAAAAATAAAATTTGACTGTTTTTGCCTATTTCCGTTCCGAATCCCTTTAAGATGAAAAATGTATGCTTGTGTAGTTAAAAACTTTTTACTTATTTATCTATGCTATTTCTCTAATCAATCATTTTAACAAAATATAGATTAATGATATCAAGAAGTTTACTTCAATTTATTAAATTAAATTATTGTGATTAAATGGTTAATAAATTATTTTTATACCATC
Source organism: Homalodisca vitripennis (assembly GCF_021130785.1). NCBI lineage: Eukaryota > Metazoa > Arthropoda > Insecta > Hemiptera > Cicadellidae > Homalodisca > Homalodisca vitripennis. Next base: position 76,169,019 of record NC_060211.1, read on the forward strand.
TGTAATAATATAAAAGTTCTCATCAAGAATATATTCTTACATTACCAAAATAACTGGAAGTATATATATATATATATATATATATATATATATATATATATATTTTTTAATACGCTTAAGTTATGTTTGTTAAGTTATTCTAATAGCTGTAAATGAGGTTGCTAATGGTAACATTTTAATTGAGCTCATAATAATACTATTAGATAGATACATTTGGTAATAAAGAAACTGTATTAGTAAAGTGTTTAGTGGAAAATAAAAGCAATAACAATAAATTTCATACATGAGATATACTTAAAGGTACTTTTAGGTTACGGGTATAACACGACAACCTTTCTTGCTATAAATCAGTCACTTAAGGAAAACTGATAGTTTCAACTATTTATGGCGTATTGGCTCCGATTTGAATAGCAATGAAGTTCTTATTAACTTCAGGTTAATTTTTACTATTCAACACTACGTATAACTCAATAAGTGGCGTACTTTGGCATTTTTACATTACAGTGGGAGTGATGCTTACTAAAAATAGTCCATCTAAGTGAATGTAATTGTAAAAAATGCTGGTAAAGCAATGTTGACAAAACATTCTCTTCTATATAAATAATCCAATTATTTCAGAGGCTTTTGGTAAAAAAAGTTTTCTTCTGATATATTTCTTGTTTTTTGTATCTGCAACTTGTAATAGCTGATAGAAAACGTCACTGTAAATTTATCATAAAATATAAATCAATTTCCGATAAGAGTTATTAAAATATTTCCCCATTTACACAACAAGTTTTCTAGCTAACTTTATTAAAACCATTAAAAAATCCATTGTAAATGTATTGAATGTATAAAAATAGTTGCAAAAATCTATCTTTTGGTGTGGAAAACATTGCAGCTTTCAAGCTTTCAATAAGCAACATCGTGCACGGCATGCACTCCATTGTACTAACATCTTTTCACAATACAATCTTACACTTCCAATTACGTAGTATTTTTTTAATTGCTCAGAAAGTTACAGCTTATATACCTTCTTATAAAAAGCCAGGGACCTATTTTTGTACTGAAAATGTCCCAGGAGTAGTAAAACCGGAGGTTTCATTGTCAGAAGTGATGAGAGCAGTATAAGGTAATCTCTAATATAGACATTGTCTCTGCCCAGATGTGTACAGATCACACTCAGGTGTCATTCTGGTGTTTAACATCACCTCGAGGAAACAGGATTTTTCCGGACATTTGCCATCGTTCAGTGAAACAAGAAAACAGTAACACTACGTTTCTTGTTTCACTGAACGATGGCAAATGTCCGGAAAAATCCTGTTTCCTTCACAATCCTTCCATCGTCAAAAATAACCTTTAAACAAAGAATCACCTCGAGATTAGTTTTTGCCCTTCATGGTAATACAGGTACTGATGTTGATCATACTTATCAGTGTATTCGTAAACTAAACAATACTAATTAATTTATCTCTCTGTTAACATTTTTTGAGTTTTCATTAGGAATTAAATGCTTAATTACGAATTTTAGAACACTTCTGATAATATCCATTACTTATTAGATGTTATGTTAAACATTTCATTATATACTAATACTGCATTGAGGACTATATTGAAAAATACTCTAGTATCGTAATAAATGTTATTATGTGACTCATTTGTTTAATAATATGTAAATTTTATTATTATAAACTAACAAAATCATACGTTTTTCGAGATTCCTGAATGTATATATCATATTTATTATTCAACGTTTCTTATACAAGCACCGCTATATTTATCATACTTAACAGTACAAAAAGGCGAGCATATTGATAACGTTTTTATAGGAAGTAGAATTTATATATTAATACTAAGGGAATAATCCCTCGATTTTCTTCATTATTTTTTATTTGGTTCGCATAATTCAACAAGTAACGTATAAATATAACTAGTATTAAAGGAGAAGCATGAGTTTACTCCTTTTTACCACTCATTAGTAATAATTTTTACACTTGACATACCTTAATATTATATACCTAAACCGTAAGCATGATGAATGAAAGCTTTTTATTGAAACTGAACCATTAACAAATATTGATACTTTCCTATATAATTGAAATAAACTGTGAGAAGTGACGTATAAATTACGATTTTGGAATTATCAATGGGTTCGTGATTAAAACAATTAACTAATCCTTAACAAATATACGGAAAAAATATAACAAATAAAATATATTTTTTTAATTAAGACTCATACTTATAATTTGTAAATGCTTAATGATTTCCAAAATCTTGGTACATTTAAAACAGAAGTATTACTAATACCTAATAAAATATACTAATATATATATATATATATATATATATATATATATATATATATTAGTATATTTTATATAGTTTTTTTGACATAAAATGTACCTGTATATATATAAAGGTATATATATATATATATATATATATATATATATATATATATATATATACCTTATATATATATATAACCTGTAGTTTTATATATATATATATATATATATATATATGTCACAAAAACTTTATCATTAATTAGAAAATCATATTATTTATATCCTTAAAATAAAGGCGCACTATGCGAATCACTTACTGTAATCAAACTAAGAGTTATAAATTTACAGATTATTTTTGAAGGCATTACAAATTAAATAAATCGTTCAATGAAGCACATGTTTTAATGAGCTTTATTTTAAGAGAAATAGGACAGTAAATGAGGGTAACATTAAGATGCAGTGAGCGGTCACGCGAAAGGGTTGTTGTCCATTATTTAGTTTGACTAATGATAGTATTATGTCCTTCCCGTGTACTATAAATAAAATTAATATCTCAAAAATCTTTATAAATTACTGACTACCTATTGTTTATTAAAAATGTATAACGATAATGGACGTTTGGTTATGAAAAGTCGTATACATACGGTATATTTTATCATAAACTGTATTATCTCCCCATTGCATAAGCGGTTCAAGAAAAAATTAATTTAGATTCATTAATTGTGTGATTTATAAACTAAAACTCATTTGTTAAAATTAAAAAAAAAATTGGCTAAAAATATTTTATGGTATTTTTTCGATTTTTACAATATGATACAGGAATTATTATGAATCCGGGTGAAATGTGCTACCATTACACCACAGAGCGCTTACTTTTTCCGATTCAACTATTTTGTATTTGGCCGTATCTGTCACATATGCGTTGAAATAAGCAAACTAACATATGATCGGAAGACCAAATACCTATCAAACGACTTTTATTTACATTAAATTTTATAAATGGCAATAGCCTTATTTAATTTATATATATGTCACAAAAACTTTATCATTAATTAGAAAATCATATTATTTATATCCTTAAAATAAAGGCGCACTATGCGAATCACTTACTGTAATCAAACTAAGAGTTATAAATTTACAGATTATTTTTGAAGGCATTACAAATTAAATAAATCGTTCAATGAAGCACATGTTTTAATGAGCTTTAATTTTAAGAGAAATAGGACAGTAAATGAGGGTAACATTAAGATGCAGTGAGCGGTCACGCGAAAGGGTTGTTGTCCATTAGTTAGTTTGACTAATGATAGTATTATGTCCTTCCCGTGTACTATAAATAAAATTAATATCTCAAAAATCTTTATAAATTACTGACTACCTATTGTTTATTAAAAATGTATAACGATAATGGACGTTTGGTTATGAAAAGTCGTATACATACGGTATATTTTATCATAAACTGTATTATCTCCCCATTGCATAAGCGGTTCAAGAAAAAATTAATTTAGATTCTTTAATTGTGTGATTTATAAACTAAAACTCATTTGTTAAAATTTTAAAAAGATTAGCTAAAAATATTTTATGGTATTTTTTCGATTTTTACAATATGATACAGGAATTATTATGAATCGGAGATAGAATAGTTTGCGTATTCAATTAAGGAATTTAAATAATTGCGCATTTTCCTGTCTTTTATAATTAATGATTGGTTAAATATTTTTAATAATAACTCTGTTTTAAATTTATTGCCATATGCTTTATAATAACAGAATACCAAAGCAAACATCAATATTTTACTAAAAACTATAGTAGTTTTTCTATGAATATATTACAAAATTACATAAAACTTGGTTAGTAATATTAATAATCTTTTGGCGTTTTGGAAAATAATTAAATGAAAAGAATAATGAAGTATAATAACAGATTAATAAAGAAACTGAGAGGTTTTGCGAAAGATGTCAGCTGAGTAGTCACATTACCAAATCTCAATTTGTTATGGGTCCTCGGCATTTATTTGTTTTTGCTTTGAGCTGCATAAATTAAATGTCTAGTTTTGCTTCTACGATTAGTTTTCTACTTAAAATGTTAAATTTCGTTCATTTCTTTCTTATACTACTATTTTTGAGCAAAATCAGCTGAAAAGTAATATAATTAATTAAAATTTCAAAATGTTAGTTCTTTGTTTTTTTTTCTTCAGGACCTCTTGATTACAGAATGTGTGATGAGTTCTAAGACTATTCTTTAATTAATGTAAAGAAATTATTGTTTTTCACAATAATCATATAATCTGCATGTTGAATTTTGAACGAATGGGTCTAGTTGTAAATACATTTTAAATTTTAATTCCTTAACGTTGAAATATTGTAACAATGTTAATCAAATCACAGGAAATCATTATCGGACAACTAAAAATAACATATTAAATAAACCATGTGGCCCTCAAAAAAACTAATGTAAAATCTTGATTTCGACACCTACAAATAAAATGAATTTTTATTTGAAATTCACATTCCTACCCTTCTTAATAAATTACTGCCATTATATTTTAAGGGGTTTTCAAGAAGGTCTACAGTTGTATGTATTGAAACCAAAAACATCACTTACAGTTTTTTAAGTTTTTCACTTACATAGTCACATGAGTTAATATTTTTGAAGAAGTTTTTGACTGCGTGAGGTATTATTTGTTTTAGAAATTAAAAATAATATGGATGACGGATAACAATCAACTATAACTAGTAAAAATAAATCAACACAACATTTACATTTAATATTATAAGACAGAAAAAATAGGATTTTTCAATATAATAACAAAATAGCTTTGGACAAATAAATGAAACTGCAGTTGAAAAACCTACATCCACAGTGGCAAAATCAAGTGCATACGTTGAAGTTTCAAAATAATACTTCATAGTTTGTTTATGTACTCTTTTTGGTTGGGTTTTATTGATTTTAAACCAAGCAGCAAATATAGTACAACGTTTTTGTGTTTCCCAATACCATATACATACAAATTGTTATAAAATAAATTTACGATTCTTTATTGTTCTGTAAGATAACAAATGAATTGATATACTCGTATTAATTTAATTTTATAAACACCCTGGCTGTTTCCAAATTAACACAATATGTAGGATATAAATGGGTACTTACCAATATCTAACAAAAAAAAGAAGAATTTTGGAGAATTTAGAATTATTGCCTTCCTAGAAAATGTTAATATGCAATAAACCCCATGAATCTTCATTAAAAGCCTGGTATATTTTACGTATAGGAACGTCGCGTCGTGATTGTAAGCCTATAAGGACAATGTTAAAAGTGATGCATTTTTAAGACATTATTTTTATACAGAAGTAAATAGAAATACAAGAGATGACTTTTTCTAAACATCAAACATACGATAATGTATATTGGCATTCAATTTATTTAGTAAAGAAAAGACTTCTGATCTTGTATTTTGTAAAAGATGGAAAGGGTTTTTGAGGCCAAAACAAGAGTGTTATATCAACATTGAGGAATTATTTTTGTATAAAGAACTTAAACAACGCAGACACCTAGTATATATAAATTAAATAAGGCTATTGCCATTTATAAAATTTAATGTAAATAAAAGTCGTTTGATAGGTATTTGGTCTTCCGATCATATGTTAGTTTGCTTATTTCAACGCATATGTGACAGATACGGCCAAATACAAAATAGTTGAATCGGAAAAAGTAAGCGCTCTGTGGTGTAATGGTAGCACATTCACCCGGCAAGTGAGAGATCCGGGTTCGACTCCCGGCGGAGCAAGTACTTTTTGCGATTCAATGTTTATTTAAATTATATATATATATATATATATATATATATATATATATATATATATATATATATATCAAATTCCGTACACGTCTACAGTTTGAAGATGTCTTAATGACAGTTTACTGCACCCAAACCTGTTCTGAAAATTTTCAAAATACATCAAGTAACAAATAAACCATAATTTTGGTAAATATCAGTTACATTTATCAGCACAGAATATTTCTGTTTTTAAGGTTACATAATAATGGCTTTTAAAAATATGTTGCCAAATTTAATAAATGTGTCTTATAATATATTTACACTGATAGGCAAATATATAACCTTCTGTAGTTATATGTGATATTATACAGCTGGTCATAACGGCGGCCAGAGATTCGACACCAAAAACTATTGTTACCGAAATGCTCAGCTTGTTAGTCTCTTATATAACACAATGCCATCGTTTGATACGAGGAGGAATCAATGTTCAGCTTGCAATATAGTCGATTTTACATCAACAGGATCTAAAATTAGATGAGTTGATGTAAAGCTCTAATTGATTACAATAAGAACTAATGAGTATTTATGAACAAGTTTATACATTTCTTGTTTTTACAGAGATCATATTGCAGTAATAAAGTTTGACTACAACTTGCCACAAGTGCTGTAGATACAAGGATCTTGCATGTCTCAGTAATAACATCCACTGGCAGGAGATTGCGTTTGTGGTCCGATCAATGTATGATTGGGTAATATCGCATATGTTTATGGTTGGTGCAGACAGGCGAGTTCATACACGGTACATCGTGTCACGTAAATACAAATTGCGTAAGTGACGTGATTTATGTAATCAAATTCCTACTAAGAATAAAACAATTTCATCTCTAGGATTATAATCTACAAAAAAGGCGAGAGCATAAATTCATAATTATGTACCAAATTTAAAACAAAAAAAAGGTATTCTTGTGTTTCAAGTTCTAGGGACGTATGTATATGCTGAGCTGACGTCATAAGCAGAATTAACTCAGAAATGTATAACAAACTGCTTCGGTTGAGCTGGGTGCAGTTCGGTTGGAGTGAATATTGGTGCTGATATCCTGCATATTATTGCGATTTATAAATTAATTTTTTTAATTTATTGTAACTTTTCTATTATAATTAAAAATTGTAATTTTACTATTCTATTACAAACGTTACCTATTATTTTTCCTGGCTATGAATTAAGTAACAAACTGAATTTATAACAATATCCAATCAAGAGACCCATTAGAAAGTCAGTTGTAAAGGGACTAGTCACACCAAATTGCTACTTCAGTTGTGTTTCTGCATCATTGACGCTAACACTGATGAAAACAACAAAACGATAATATCAAGTTCCTTGATTGAATAAGTTATCAAGAACAATGACGCTTGTTACAATGTTGATTTTGTAAAATATTTTACTTTATGAAAGTTATTGCTTGTTATGCAGAACGAGTTTTAATTGACTGTTGCTCTATTTAATTATTTTTAAAACTTCCATGGCGACGTAATGTTTAACTTTTTATTTGTATCTCAAATTCTTTAAACTGCCAGTATACGTTTACAATACCTTAGTTGCGAGCCCTTTTGGTATTATAGTCTAGGTTAAATGCTAATCTGAAAAATAATATTAATTCCCACATTATTAAATAGTTTTTGTTCTACTAACAGACACTCACTTAGAAAACATAGCTCTTGAAACTTTTCTCCTATATTTTATTTGCTGATATAGAAGGCGAATACAAATATATATGAAAATCGAGTTATGTATTCAATGAAAAATTTAACAAAATAAAAACATAGGTGGTTCTGTAAAAGCCGGTTAATAACTCGTAATGTGTCATTTGGTACTTGGCTTATTTTTTGGTCTTAATTTTCACTCATTGGAGAAGTAAATAATACTACTAACGATATACTCGTATTAATGGTTATTCATGATAAACTCTTTTTACCAAAATGATTATTCCCGTTAACTAAATTGAAAAGCAAAACACATCTAACATATATGTTAAGTTACAAACAGTTGAAACCAAGAAAATTTAAACCTCTAAATATAACACATTATACTGAACTATAAGTAACTTTTTATACTTTTCAAATAATACTCATGATATTATTTTGACGATGAAATAGAATATAAAATCTGGAATATGTGAAATATAATAGTCTGGTTATAAAACTTGTACAAACTAAGGAAAAAATAAAAATGGAGTTCCATTTACCCAGATTATAAAATGAATTGTAATCTCCTGAGGATTATTCTGTCCTTAAGCTAATATTATCATTTCCTGGATAAATAGCTATATATGCGGCACTAATATCGGAATATATTAAACCGGTTGCATGGCACGTGGATATTGCGTATAGGTAGAAAAATGTACATTTTTGTCGAAGGGCTTGATAGATCTCAACTGAAGTAGATTGTAGTGTAACTCAGTGATTAACCGTCCAATCCAGATAAGTTTGTTTTAATAATTTCAAAAATATTCCTTTGAGTTCTTTTGAAATTCTCCGAAGACAGCAAAATTTATAATGCATCTCTCTAAAACATCTCTACATTTCACTCTCTATAGGTACTATTAAATATGAGCATTATATTTCAATAACTAAGTTTTGACTTATAACTAGACACGGACAAATATGGCAACTTACAAAAAAAGTAAATTGGCATTCAGCTTCGGTGTAAACGGTAATTATTTCACAGATAGCCGTCGATTGGATCTCTTAAATTGTATTTACTAGTGACCGTCTGTAGAACTACTCTCCCACCAACTTTTTTTGTGCATTAAAGATGTACGTTTCAACTATAAATGTCTCAGGTGATCAGGCTTGTTTAGGTGGACTAAAAAAAAAGTTTTAATCAACCAATTAAACATTTCCCAAGAGCTTGCTGTCCATTTTTTCAAACAAAATATTATTTGTTATTATTGATATCTCTCTATATTATTCTTTCTACATAATACTAGAGTAAGTTTTCTCATTAGGCCAAGACATAGCAAGAAATATATGGTACCAAATACTGGGAATTTGAGGTCAAGTGTAGTAGATTTAGGTTTAGGTAGTATCAACATATTGTCCTGAAAATATTAGAGTTACATACATTACCTAAGTATGATACTATATTTTTCACTATTTTCTATAAAAATTAAGTTAGAAGATAATATAAATGAATCAATATCAATTTCAAAATATTAATTATAATTATAACAATTCTGTAATAATAAATCAAGATATAAATCCAATAATCACATTTTATTTTCATATATTTAAAAGATTTCGTATTAATGTTACGTTAAATTGTGTTTTCTTTAAACATTTATATGTAATTAAAATGTTTTAACTGCTTTAAAACTGTTAAATTAATGTGAAGATACATCTGAACATAGTTAATAAAGAAACTGGTTACGTGTGTTTAAAAACATGTTGGTAATAATAAATCCAATGAATATAGAGAGAGCTCTAAAATGGAGAGCTAATACTGTTGTAATTTCTAAGTGCTTAATTAATGGAACAAGCGCTATGAAATATTAAACTTGTTACATCTGTCTGTATAAACACAGTAGAGGTGTCAACGTGTACTTTACTTTTTACGACCTAATTAATTGTCGACTAAGAACTAATTTGTTTCAACTACATTTGTTCTTATTTAATTCTCAATGTAAACTTTACAATTTAGTATACGTAAAAATATCAAGCACTAGTTTCTAATTAAAGCAGTTTATATAGATTGTAAAGAAAATAGGTTTGTGATTGATAATACAATCATTGCGATATTGTTTTAGAATAATTTTAAAATATTAGCTATGGACACTATTAGCTTTGTCTATGGAAGTATTGAGGGTCAAATGCTAAAAAACTGTTCAATTTAGAACTTAACTAGGATAAAGTTCTTACTTCATAAGGATAAGTTTTGGTTCTGTACCAAGAGGTCACAGGTTCGATTCACGAAGAGGTCATAGAGTTTACAAATCAATTTGAACCGTATTTACTTAAACATGTTTATTATTACAAACAAAAATACCCCTAGGAAATTAATGCCCAAAAAAATAAACTGTACTCATAAGTTCTTATGATCTGTATATACATATCTTGTATTATTACAACAATAACTTAAATATATCAGGCAGTTTCGTAACATGCAACGCAAGCAACAGTTGTCTCTTGTCACTTGTTGACACGTTTTAATTGTCTTGACACAGAAGCGTAGAAGAAAAGATTGTTTTACTAGGTTTACAGTACGTCGTTGTGTTTTGTTACGTTCGCCCAAATGAACAATGAAGCGGGAACGTTGTCCTTCCCCTTCCAGTTAATGTTTATGCAATTTGGTAATGTCAGCTTAAAACCCTGTATTTAAATGGAATTCTAATATGTTTAAAAGTGGTGCATCCAAACGTTAGAATAGTAAGTAATCGGAGTAGTGTTAACAAGCTGTAACACTAATACAAAGTTTCATTCTACTACGCCATCACAATTTGAAGAACAATTTACTTGAAAATCAATCTCAAAACTTGCTCTGGATAACAAACAATATCTTTAATACAGTCAATTCAATTGGAAATACAACCATTGTAACTAGCCTCTCTGTTCTTGGTAACCAATTAAATCAAAGAACTTTGCATTATTGAAGAGTTCATCAGTGTTGGCGTTAATGAAATGGAAACAACCAATTTAAGCAAATTGGTATAATTGTTCCTCAAAATATTGTCTTTCTAATGGATCTCCAATTAGATATTATCGGGAATTCGGGTGTTACCTATTTCATAGACGGAAAAACACTATGGATCGTTCCTAATAGCATCAATTGGCTGTTATTAATTTCAATAGAAATTTATGAAATTTGTAAATTAATTTACCATTCTTAATAATTTACAAGCCACTTATCACACAAATAATCATTTCAAACTAATACTTAATTTTAGTTCAGTTGTAATATAAATAAACAGTTAATTTAGTTTAGACTTCATGGTTAGTCACATTCAATATCATATTATTTTATTGCATCTGTATAGTAAATACAATGCAGTATTTACTATACAATATATTAAATACAATAAATACAGTTATTCTATAACAAATAGTTATTTAAGTATGCAAGAACACCAATAAATTACAACAACTACCTCAATATATTCGATAACTTATTCAAAACATAAATTAAACTACAAACCAATAAAAACCACAGCTGAAGCATAATATTCTGCAACGAGTAAGAGAATAATAACTTCATTTTATAATTATACACGTTCTCTTTTTTGCGCTCAAGCTGAAGCTCAATATTCAATTGTAAATATACATTCAGAATTCAATAAATATTTACATGCAGTTTTCTATCCTCATGTGGTTAAACTCTTCTCTTGTGGTTTAGGAAATTCCTAACAAAAACTCTTACTCTACCGTACTTTAAAAGATAATTCATTAAATGACTATCATTATCATAAGAACAACGTATCAAACAAATATTTATGGACGAATAACTAGGTGACCGTAAGCCGTTACAGATTTTGCGTCAATTATGATCTCTAGCGGGTAATGGCCTCGTAAAGTATGATCTTTGATGAGCCATTTTGTTTCAACGCCTACCTACCTTTGTCTAAGTTATTCTTTAAACTAAGTCGGATACAGTTACCCTAGACAATTTTTCAAACATTGCAGACAGAGGAATAGAATTTTAACCAGCTTTAGTCCATATTGACAATGCAGTTTTGACTCCTATATGACTCAATCAATACACTTTTACAATCAAGGATCTTCAGCAACAAATGTCCGATTTTAAAACAAGAACTCTAAACTGTAATCAAAATAACATCTGTAAAATCTGAAAAATCATAGCCTATCATTCTTACTATTTGGCTTTGCATGCTCTGGTACCGTCAATGGTACTCTAAAGAAGCCCACAAATATAATTCTCCCTGCTCTTATTATTTAGCTAACTTCCCCAACAGTTAGTACTGCCAACTAAAGATAAAATGTGCCAGATAAACCTGTCAACGTTTCATTGACAAAAATACACACGAACTTAATTTTTATTTTCTTTATATAGACGATATCTTCGTTTTCTCCAAGGGCGATGCTGAATATCAAAAATTCTGTACTTCGAGTTCTGAAATACGAGTATCAAATCCCCTTTTTGAATATGGGGTCTTAAGTAAAAAGTCAACTCTTTTCTCTCTTATCTGAAATTTTAGAAAATAGTATCAAGCCTCTCTTTTTACACATTTCTGCACTGATGAACTTCATCCACCTTTCTGCATCCATCGAATTACAAAGTTTCTTAAGAATGATTAATTTCTACAGGCATTCCATCTCATCAGCATCAAAATACAAGGCTCCCCAGCACAACCAAGTGCTGGAACTTGTCTGGACTTCAAGGAAACAACCATATCTCCTGGACTCATGAATCTGAACACGCATTTTAATCCTGCAAAAATACCTGGAAGAAGTCACGCTTCTTGCATATACAGATCCCAAAATAACCTAAAGACTCTTCATCAATGAGTAAAACATAGATATTAGGGCTTTTTTTCAACAAAGTTTTGTAACGCCTGGGAACCTCTTTCTATGTCATTTACAGGAAACTCACACTACCCCAATCCAAATGCCTTGCGTAAATTAGACAATTCCTAGCTTTTTACTCTAAAGTTCAGTATCTTCGACGCATACTCTAAGCACTGTACTATATTTATAGATAAAAAACTCTAAGTATGCATTTCAACAACATAAAGTCGATCTACAAGTTTACAAGTGACACGGCTAGACATCAACCTCAACTCTTGTTCCCCGCTTTACTACGACGTCAAGTCTTCATCAAATCCATTCACAACCTTTCTCATATCATTGCAAAAGCTACACAAAAACCCATAGCTCAACGTTTTGTATGGCCTGACTTGCATCGTAACTGTCAACACTGCCAGAAATCCAAAATCACCAGATACTTTCATTCTCCACTTAAGACTTTCTCAATGACTTCAAAACGATTTTAACATGTACACACAGAGGACCTCATCAAATCTCTTCCACCAGCCGGTCCCTAACTCTACTGCTTTAAAGGAGTAGATAGATTCACCAGATGGTCAAATACATGGCCCCTCACAACTAAAGAATCCACTGACACCTTCATCCACTAATGTATATCTCGCTTTGGCACATTCACCCGAATAACGATAAAACATGGAGCCCAAACTGATTATAATATATTCCGCCACCTTGGAATGTTCCTTGGCTGCCAACGGAATCACGCATGCAGCTATCAAGCTTGCGCCAATGACATGTTTGAACTATTTAACGGACAACTCAAGGCTGAAATCATTTACTACCTCATATCTACACGGTTAGAAGGTCTTCTTGTTGTTCTCCATGGAATCCACAGTGAATTCCAAAACTATTTAAATTCTTCTACTGCCCAGCTGGTGTACGGTGAATCCCTACGTCTTCCTTGCACTTGAAACTTGCGTCGTCAAGAAGATCCAACCGATTTGGTCAGTCAATTTTGACGTCACATGAAAAAGAATCCGACCTACTCCAGGATTTCAACAGTATAAACAGGAAATATTTGTCTTTTAAAACTTGAAAACATCATCAAGCTATGATTTTCTTCACGACAATGCTATCTATACATCTATGAGTCCTAAATGTTTGTGCTTTACCTAGCGTAGGTAATAATTGTAGATAAAGACCTGAATGAAGTAATTACACCTCCAATAAGTAATAAGTGGTATGAAAATTTGTGAAACGTACTATTCTGTATGATAGTTTTTATTATAAATAAACTTATTCAATAAACCTTAAAAATATAATTAAGAAACGATGTCAGCAATCATAAAAATATTATTAATAATGGACAATAAGTAAACTTGTAATATAATTTTATATTTGTTATTAATAAAATAGAAAATTTATGTATTTAAATTGAAAAGAAATTACAATATTTTGAAATTATTCTGATTATTAGACTAAAGAAGTAGTAGTTTTTAACGATTATAATTTAAATTTAAAATGATACTAAAACTTTAAATGTTATAAATAAAGCTTCATAGCAACCACCATTCTTATGACAGTTAAATAAAATGGCCTCAACCTTACCATCCAGAGTATCTTGTCACTACAAAAGTTGCGCAAATATCCTTATAGGACTAGGTACAATCTTGTTCATAGGAAAACAAAAAATCTAATATTTTCTGGGTAGTCATTTGCCCTTTTTCAAAAATGTAATTTTACAAAATAATGGTGTAGCTGTGCACACAAAATACCGGAAAACAGTAATCAAGTAGCTTTAAGAAACGTATGATTCTTTAGATAACTATAAATAATTTATCTCTAGGAAGTTTTTATTTTGCTTATTATAATCTAACTATAGCACAAATATTTAATTGTATAAGATTTTCAAAATGAATTTTATGGCACAGCCTGAACTTTTGAAGAACCGATTATTCAATATAAGTACTTAATTATCGTAGGGTAATAGAAATATAAGTTATTTCAACACTTATGATCACAGATTAGCTTGTAAGTATTCATTGAACAGCTTATGTGAAACTCTCAGGTAATGTAGAATTGTAACGTTTTTCATACATCAAAATAATATAAAAGTACTTAAAAGCACTCAATACACATGAACTGCCAAGAATGGCAATTACATTATTCAACATGAAAAGATTGTTACGTTTCAAGACTCACAACACGTGTCTTTCTGGAAAGCGAGACTCAAGTTGTCATCTCATTCTCTTCTTATTATAAATACGTTTGAATTGTAATTTTGCAAGCATGTCATATCATTCAAAGCTGAGTTTGTTTTAAATATATTTTTCCTTATTCCCAAGTTTCTATTAAAACAAGAGTACTATTAGCTAAACTTCAGTGAATATAGTTATATTTGTGACAGTAATAAAACTATTTCTTATAATAAACAATTTAAATGAAAATACTATTTGTATACTGTATAAATATAGCATAAATAAACTATATATTATTTATTATTCAAACGCAGCACTTTAAATGTATTTCTAATGTAATGCCTAAAACTATTAAATTACTAATAACACCTATAGAAACATTCATAGATTGTAAAACTGAATAGTTGACATGAATATATTTGGCTATCAAGTCAGTATGGAGATTTAGGTTAACTCTCAATTGTAGGAGATGTAACAAGTGATAAATACCCTAAAACATAAGGGTATTTAAAGCGTAGTATTTTTAAGCGATATATTTAGTATAATCTAACTATAATTATTAATTTCTTATGGACGTTTAGAAAAAAGGATTACATATTTAAATTTACATTGCAACTACTAAATTCCTTGCCGTCTATCTACCCGTTACAATTATTATATTTTAGGTATAAAACAACTACAACTTATTCGTAGTCTATAGTATTTTATAGCAAACTTATAAAAGGATGCTGCAAATCCTAACAAGCTAGCAAGAACATTTTCTTCGATCATCTTAGATAACAAAATATTTGTTTACAATACAATATTTAAATATTTTACTGTCCTTAATTCATGTACTACTCGTATTTAAAGCTAATTAATGTATATTGTGTTTTAAAAAACGTTAGTATTTCAACAAAATTTTAAATAATATTTCTTTTTGATAAGAAATTGTATATTCTTAAAACTAAATAACGAACATACTTAATCATATTTCAACATATTTGGCAATACCAGGTTAACGTAACAACTAGCACTGGATATGGACTTAATAAATTTATTTTTTCCAGACGAAATGTAGAACACACTATAGATAAGAAGCCTGGTGATTTAATTACAGTAAATTTCAAAATATCAGGTACAAGTGTAATCCGAAAAAACGTTTACCTGACAACAGCTTGGAATTCTCTTTACAAATTTACACGCTATTTTAATTGCTGAAAATCTTAATAATCAAAATTTTTATTTTAATATTGTATTGTTTAGTTTCTAGCATACGGAAATGTCAGGTTGTATTTATTGTTACTAATTAGATATAATAACCCATTACCTTAAGTTATATGGTTTAACAACTTTATGTATTATCTGTAAAATGTAAATGTTTCATAATTGACTTATCATTCCATTATTAAGGATGCAATGACAGATTTTAGAGTGAATGTAAAAAGTAAGACTAGCCAATATGAATCTTTTACACTATATAGATTACATCAGATTTAGCCGCAGTACCAAACAACAGATCAAGTCACTGCCACCGTACACCATACATCAGATGTAGCTACAGCCACCGATTTTTATACTTTAGATTAAGCCGCAGCCACCTTGTACCAAGAAGAAGATAAAATCGAGATACTGTATACTATACAAAATAATGAAGATTCGTACGATAACACAATGCAAGCGGACGTGCAATTCTTGCCTTTCATTTAACGTAAATAAAGATAATTTGAAAGATTATTGTCATAATGAAGATTATTAGAATGCCTAAGAACCGAACATTTACATTCATAGAGGATAAATCTGTTCTTAAAGCTGAATGTTTAGTAAGATCCATAAAATAGACTATTAGCATACGCAAATGGTATGTTCGGTTCCTATGTTATGCTGGGGTTCTTCTGGGTTGTGATATGGGTAAGGCATTTGTTTTACTAAGTCTCCATTTAAGTGTGGAGGTAATCGTTTACTAAGGTCGGCTCTGTTCCGTAAGATTAGTGGCCTGTCCAATACTAACATTTTTCGTAGAGCACAGTTTCTTTACAATAAATTTGGTACTTCTTAAAGTACGGTATTCCAAGAATTTATTTAAGTTGTAATAGCTGTAAAATCCTGGTTTTACAATGTTTTTGTAAGCATTAATTTAATATAACAAGTTTTTTACAAAATCATACGGAATGCATTAACATTTTAAAATGAATCTATACCCTTAGGAACAATATACTGCTTACAAAAAACACTCCTTATTTTATTCTTCTTATAAACTTACAAGAATACGCTACACAACGGAAGTATATTTATCACTGTCACAACACAAAGTAGACAAATGGAATATGTCATGTTTGAAGTGCGTTCTCTGTTGCGTTTATGTTAGGTCTCATCTGTTCAGAGTAAGATGTTTAACTGTCATCACAGTTAAAACCATAATGTAATACCAGTTACCCATGGCTCCGCATGCAATTTTATTTTCAAAAACAGGGGCAACATGAACGTATTCTTGTTATAAGGCAATACGAACAATTCTGAGATAAGTGATGGTGACTGAAAGATATTCAAATTTCTTCATCTACTTTAGATTTGTTTAAAATTGGGGACTTGAGGTCTGAGAATAAAACTATTTTCATACAACTATTATTTTCTACTATTTCTTTTACAAGTCTCTCTGAGATTTCAGGAATTTCTGTTCAATATTAAATAACATTTTATTGTAAACCAACAACGATTTCAGAACAACGGAAGTATTTTATAAATCTAAAGTGTTCATTTTGAGTTTCCAGGCGAAATTCTGTCTTTATTCATACGAACACCATTGCAGAAGTTAAGCTTGAAACAGTTTAATATTTCAGACTCTTCAATTAGAGGAAAATAAACTGGAGCTAACCAGAACATTCATATTAATGTTATTAAAATGAATAAAGAGTTAAAAAGTAATAAACATTGGGAAAATTAAATAAAGCTTAAGTTTACAAAGTTAGTCGTATTGAAATTTTCACACATTTTGATACATCATCAAATTATATACGTCCAAAACTTCATAGCGCTGCAGGAATATATTCATTGTTTTAAGTAACCTTTTTTTAATAATACAACTGTTCTCTGTAATTCTAAACTAGTACTTAATTATACATGTGGTTATAGCATGATAAATCCACCTGTAATAATTTAAAACAAGACATATTAATAAATACCTTTAGTATGAAATTATAAAACTAAAGGTGAATTTATTAAAAAAATAAGTAAAAGAATTGAACTACTGAAGGTATAGGAGATACGGTTTGTGACTGTTTTCTTTAACTAGAAACCTACACGATCCCCTTCATTTTATAAAATCTTTTAACTATTTATTTATCAATGTTACCTTTAAATTTCAATTTCATTTAAGATTTTGAGAAACTCAATGATTTTCTCACGTTTTATTTTAAACTTTTTGACAAAATGAGTGAAAATTACGTTATAGAATGTCACAGTATAGCATTCTTCTTTTTCTTTAAATGTTTATAAATCGAGCTACTGGCATTAATTATTTATTAATTATTAACTATTAACTAGTTTTATTATTAAAAATTATTCAAATCATCTTCTATGAACTTTTGAGTTCTAGGAACTGTTTATTAGCTTTCCAATTTATACAATTTTATACTAATACTTAGATTACAAACCAGATTTAACTTTAGTTTCAGTCTTACACCTCAAACCTTTCTGTCAGATAAAAGGTAACCTTAACACTTATTGCATATTCCCATAATTATTTTAGTAAATTAACACTAAGAAATAATGACATATTTAAAAAAAATCAAGTTTCACTAATTTAGGACTTTTTCGATATCAGTTATTTGTTAATCAGGATCCTTCATTAGTAAATATAGTTTTATACCTCATATAAAACGTTAAACGTTAGAAAAAATAATTTTGTTATCATAGTCTGACTATAACTACTTACGCAATAAGCGAAAATGTTACACTCCTACACAGTGTAAGAACCGTTAGCGGTATACGATCAATCATGATAGGGGATAGACCATTAGAACTTTTACTACTTATTGCAGGCTGCTTATTTAATTTTTTTCATTAAAAGTCATTAGTTGAAAATTTTAAAATAAACACTTTTATTATTGATACTTAAGCCTATTTTTTAATTTAACCGCCTAAAATTTGCCTTGGTGTTTTTAATTCTTTCAAATGATAATTCCATAATATTACTTTGTCCTTGTTGGAATAATACCTCAATATTAGTTTTTTATGAACACAATAAAATTATACAGAAAGTCGAAAATGTGAAGATCAGTAAGCAATTCTCCTCTGTGTGGATTTAAGATTAATAATATACGGGAACTGCAATTCCACATTTTATTTATGAGAATTTTTTCATTAGTGAATTTTAAAACGCACGCTTTAAATCATCGTTTTGGCAACTCTTTTGTTTGTCAATACCAAGATTTTTCCTCAAAGAAATAAAATAAAAGTTAATGACGTTGTTGAGAGTACTTTGATCAATTATTGAAGCAGGCTAGTGATCTGGAAACCTTCTCTTTGTTGTTACAACCCTCTGTTCTTTGTTCTTCCATTCCCAGATCTACTTACGAATTTTCCTTCACAATATCTTATCATTTATAGCCAGTGGACCTTACAAATTATTTAAGGAAATTAAATATTGGTGTTACTCTAAAAATTATAGCAAAACGGCAGATATCAGAAATTTAAATATATTAGAACGTACACTTAGTTTCAGTAAGAATATATTTAGTTATGTCTGTAAAAGTATTATATTCCAATACAGACTTAAATTTAAATAGCAATATTGCAAGTATATTATGTAGTAAATACTTTTATTATTAAAATACTCCAGATTATATGCACTATCGTAAGCTATTTTTGTAACTTCTGAAGAAATATAAAACAATACTTAATATTAAACTAAACTTAAAGAAGATCTGTAACTTTGACCAAGAATGATATGATTGCTTTAGTAGTAATCAATATCACATTTTGGCTCCTTATTAATTGATAAATAAAACTGCAATGCGCATTAAAGTATTAACATAATTAACCACCAGGTTGAAAGTGGTCGGATATAATTTCAAAGATGGCCATCGGTTGGATTTCTTAAAATGTATTCAGGTAGTAAGTGAACGTAACTACTATTCTACGGACTTTTACACTAAATTTAATATTTGCTGTTCAACATAAATAAGTTTTAAAGCGACCTTACTTGTTTAGGATGAAGTGAAAGTAGACTAAGGACACGTTTTAATCAATTAATTTAACATGTCTCAAGAGCTTGATATGTTTTTAATAAATTTTTATTTAAACATGATTATTAATTTAAATGTATTATGTATCAGTATGTAAACAATTCATTTATAGTCAATCCAGTTCTATATGCAATCGTATTGACATAAATATTTAGCTTTATTTAAGTTTTTTCTGTTTTTTTTTTAAATATTTGTACGTAATTAACATGTGTACTATTCGAAATAAAACTGATAATGAATTATTTAAAGCCGTAAATTGTTATAACTGTTCAGCTGAAAAAGAAGATGAAAATTATAAAATGTCAGCAACATTGAAAACTAAATATGATTAATTAAGTTATGTAATATTATGCAAATCTTTGAGAACAATTTAGTTACAATAAATCCACAGACAGAGCATACAGAGAGCACTTAAGTATTCAGTTAATACTGTTGTAATTACCAAGCGATGAATAGGACAACCACCATGAAATATTAACTAGAAAGCTTGTTACGTCTGTCTGTATAAACACATGAAATTTGTTTTAATGCACTTTAATTTTTAGGAAGTAATGAATTGCAGATTTGCAACCTAATTGTTTCACTCCATTTGTTCTCATGTCCTCCCTAATCTTCAATGGAAGATGTACTTTGGTGTAGGGATTAAGTTGCGTTTAAATCACCTGCAAACGGGGTGATGACTTCCCAACATGTTCTCAGAGATACTTTATAGTCTGGCTTTAAAATACGTTTATAGCTATAACGACTATTATCCACTACTCATTACTTCTCATGCATTTATCCATTACATCAATGTCAAAAGAAAAACTTGCTTATGAAATATTTCAGTTCATAAATATAAAATTTAATGACTAAAATGTGTTAGCCTTATACTCACTGGCAACGTTGTCTTACTACATTACCTTATATAGAACGAGGGTTGAATATCTGTAGGTTGGAGTCTGGAATGTTAGACGAAACATTTTTTACTACGAATAACTACGAATTGAGAACGTGTCTTTACAAAAGCCTGTTAAATTTCATTCAGAAATTACCTAGTTTTGCTGATTACCTTTTAAAATATTATGTCCAGGAAGTGGATCTCTCATATAGCATTCTGATTTAGCATAGATGACTATGCAAATGATTTTCATATTTATTTCCTTACTTTAATTAATTTCAGTAGTGTTTTTAAACATGGGAAGGGCAAAATTTTATTGATCTCAACCATTTATGAATGATCAATGTAAGACCTAGAGAAGAATTCACAAAAACTCAATACTTTCTATTGAAATTTTGTTAGCCATTATGAACAGTTTTAAAGTAGAAAACCAAAATATATACTGATTTCTTGTTTCACTGAACGATGGCAAATGTCCGGAAAAAATCCTGTTTCCTTCACAATCCTTCCATCGTCAAAAATAACCTTCAAACAAAGGACAAAAAATATAATAATGAAGATCTACTAACTCACAAAGGAGTCCATGTAATATTCCATTCCATTATGTTCAGGTGACATGAGGTGTCTAGAATGAGGGGCAGCTGTTTTCGAGTTTGTTACTTAAGCTGCTTTTGTCGAAGTTAGTCATAAAATCTAATATCAACTTGCCAATACATTATTTTACGATTTAAGAAATCCCTTAATTTAAAAATAGTAATTATAAAATAGCTTTATAAATAGTAGTATGTTTTTATCACGGTTTCCAAATTATATTTTTTTTGTAAGTGTAAACCCCTATTAATAAATAAGCTAATATTAATTCGGTTTTTGTACATTATAACGGAATTCATTTTATTAATTTGTCTAGTAGACTGACGATACCTAGGTACCTAAAACTGTCGTTTAAAAAGAAAGAAGAAAGAAAGAATTATACAAGTATAATACTAGAAACGTTTCTCTTAATCTATCCGGATTTTCGCTGTACCGACGGCGACACGAGTTTTTGGGAATGAATTCGAAAATGCTAACCAATCAGTCGATATAAAGTAGGATGTTGGATTGAGAATACTTCTCAACAAATTGATAATATTTGAAGGGTCGTGGAGTAGAATGCTGTACTCGGATGGATTTCAAATCCATAAATGGCAATTATAAAGTATATGAGTTTTTGATTTTTATATCAAGAATGTATATGAAATATTGGTTTTAAAAATTAAACTTGACGTGCAAACCTTGTTTAGTTATATAAATAGATTATGAGTGCAATAATAATTAGCCTGATAAATAATATTAAATATAAATATAAAAAAATCATTCTATTTCCTCTGTGCAAATTCTAAATAGTACCGACGAATTAATTCTAACAAAGAACTGTTATGAGTTAGGATTATTAAAGAAAGGAACATTTTCGTAAATACTACGAAATATAGAAAATAAGTTACATGGGTTTGAATAAATTATCCATTCAATCCTTTTCCAATCATTGATATTATAGTGCAAATAACACTTCATCAGTTTATAACAGTTTAACGTAAGTTCCCTAAATAGTATTCATGTTACCCTTTGAGTGCCACAGCTCTAACGATTTTTCACATTGTAAGAGTGCCAGGTGAAATTATGGAGTATATGTAAGAAGTGCCGGGAATTTTTCAGCAAAAACGTGAGACTTTGGTAAAAACACTGTAAAAAATTGGTTTATCAACAAATTTTCATGATTTTTTATTTAATTTGTTGGTAAAAGACTGTTCTAATTTACCTATGATAAAAAAATACACAAAGAACTGTACAAATTTAAAATTTTATAAAAAATCGATAGGCTTTAAAAAATGTTTAAACAATTTTTAAAGTTTGAGATAAAAAACATAAACTAATTTTTGTTTTATCTAGATAGAAATATGTTTATGTTATACAACATTTAAAAAAATCAAAATTCATATGAATAACATAATTCTGAATTAAAACCTTCTTGAAAAAAAATGCAATGGCAAATTGTTGGTTATGCCATATTTGGTTATAATGCTGTAAAAAAATGGTTTACCAACATATTTTGATGATTTTTTGTGAAAGAACAAACAGAACTTATATAATATATAACATTATATTTGAACTAAAATTACCGGAAAATAATATCTAACAATTACAAATTTTTTGTAAGGATTAATATTAGATTTTCTTTACCAAGCAACAATGTTTCTAACAATAATATTACATTTGTTTACTTCAATTCCTAATATATCCTATAAGAAGTGTAAAACAAGTAGCTTCCAAAGATTTACTAATACCACTATCTTCCATCTTTCGGGTTGAAACTATAAATGCAGCACTAAAAACTTGAAACTCTCAAGCAAGATAAACAACAACGAAACACAACACACAATGGCCACTGCGATCGTCGTTGCATCAAAACAGCTGAACACAAAACAAAAACGGTACTTTGGGATTATACCGACCACACCAGTACGAAGAACACAAAAATATAAATTTATAGAAACAAACATGATAGAACTAAAAAACAACTTTACTCTTTAATTACAAACTTACAAGCATTTCCAGGTATTGTGATCGGTATTGTTGTCGCTGTTATCTTATCTTTCTCGAGAATCCCGATTACGGCAGGATTACTCACATGATTATTTAAGTTTTTTTCACGGTACATAATTGCCTTTCAATTACAATTCAATTTATATTTCTGATCAGCCCCTCTAGAATTTGATATTTTACTGATAGGTACTATCTCGAGGGATGTTTTTCTTTCGTTGACATCAGCGCGGGCTACGGCAGCACCTTCGGAGGCACTCGCATTTTGGGTGGCAGAGTGTGATCAAGAATAAAATCAAGTTTTGAGTGTTTTTTTCAATAAAGAGTTTAGTTTTTGTTTGGTAATGTTTGTTTTTGTTGAATTTTTGTTTTTGGAGAAATGTAGGGGTAATACACGGGAGTACAACAAAGCGACTCAGCGGCTGAACGGGCGGCGAGACTGCAATCACGTTATCTACTAGACCGCTCGACTTTGACCTCTGTCTGAGGATTGGGAGGGGTTTGCGATAAGACAATTCCTGTTTTATATTGACGAAATATTGTTCTACGCTAATCTAGTAATCAGTAGAAGCAAAATGTCAAATAACGATTCATGTCTGGGTGTGGTCGGTATAATCCCAAAGTACCACAAAAACAAGCACGTCATCTGCCCGCAGTACAAAGGAAAATACTTTTTTTGTACGCTTTGGATATCCATGAAGCTTTTGGATGTAGTGTAAACCAGTAAATATTTGACACTATTGTATAATAAATTAAATACAAAGTCTCCCATTACGGGAGACCCGGCACTTCTTGCGCTACTACGGGGTCTCCCGGTACGGGAGACTCGGCACTTTTCGGAAGTATATAAGGTCTCCCGTTACGGGAGACCCTGGCACTATAAGGGTTTTAAATAAATTTCTACACGATAAACTCTAACCATAGAGGAAAAGTTAGACGAACAACGACTTAAAGAAACGTTCACATAACTTTATTATTATATGAAATCTATAGTAATAGATAAAATATGCATTTGATTACAATTTCAAATTTGTAAAAAGGCTATTTTGTTTGCAAGTTTTGTTTGTTACAATATGTAAACATTTAAAATAAAACATAAAGTATATTATATCATACCTTGTTTGCAATAATTATTATAAAAAACATGATAGGAAAAATTTTTAAATTACTTGGTGGTAAAAACACATGTTTCTTTTATCAATATTAATGTAATCAAGATATCAATTTTACATTGCACATTTGGAAAGGAAATAAGTATCAAAATAAATAAATTAGTGAAAAGAATAAATTAGTTTAATCAAATCTTGCCAATCAGTTTGGAGTGCATTTACAGTAAATTGGGTATTATTCTATCCAAACCGGGCACAATTACATGAGCTTGTACTGAAGGGTGAACAAATATAACAGCTGTCATAAAAATTGTGCATACGTATTGTTCTTCTATGAGGAATCTTTGAAAGTATATTAGGAATTTAAATAATTACAGAGAGAAACAGAAGATAATAATGCAACTCTTTCTACGTTGACTGAGTTCTGTAAAACGACAAATGGATACCTATCAAAGACTTTTCACATAACGCTGCGCGATATGTACTGAAGGTAACCTCAAAACTAGCGAGGGCGTGACCTGCCGCCTACAAGTTAGTACTTGAAACTGGTCGGTCGCTCGAGGAGGGGCGGCAGGCGAGTTTCTTGCTAGCTGCATACTGAGTTGCCATTGACACGGGGATCGGGGCAGATGGGGTCCTTGAACACGGTCGTATGCAGTATCATATGAGACTTCGCTCCCAGGTGTCTCAGGCGCATCTCTTGTGAAATCCGCCGCCATGTTGTTGTCATTCGTCATATTTTTTTTCTTTTACTTCAAATTATTTTAATAGTAGTATGGTACAAATGTGTTATTACCTATTGTTAATACGGTAGTATATCAAAGGGTTAACCATGTTGTTGCCAACCAGTAGGACAATTACATGCCTTGCACCTATTCACCGGCGGCTTAGAATTGTGGTATGCGTAAATGAAGTAGCCGTGGTATGGAAACCAGCATAGTGCGAATATAACCACCACTATTATGAACATTCGCACCACCTGCGCAAAGTTATTGCTTTAATTAACAGATGTATTGGATTACTGTTTGAGGCAATATTATTCCTGGAAATCTAGCGCAAACATGAAATGTCCATTACATTTACGCTTTATAATTTCAGTGCATCCCGAGCTATTACAACATTTTGATGGCAATTGAAATTTTTTAATAAATTAACTTTAATAGAAAATAGACAATAGGACAGTGATTAAAATTCTATTATGCTCTATTTAATTTCTGAAATATTAAAATAATTGTTCTACAATAGTGGCACTTGTGTAATAACAATAACTGTCTTATTCGATTAAAATAATATACATATTAGTGTATAATTTTCTTGACATCATTAATAAAAATTCATAGTTTGCTAACTCTTCCTTGCAGTTCTGTGAATAGTTCAAGCAATAGAGTAATCATATTCAGTAATATTGTGTTTAATCCTACGTTCTATTTTATCAAATATCTGAAGAACACTTAGATTGTTATTATCAAATAAAGCCATTTTTTATTAATAGCTGCCAATATTGTAGTGTGTTAAGAATTTTAGAATACTCCAAAACTTGCAATACTACAGGATCTGATTTTTGTGCTAACTCATAGTGTTAGTTTAAAATGTTTCACAGTAAAGTTGCCTTAAGATGAAATTAGTTATTTCGAAATGCCTCTCAAAAAATCTAAATTAATATTAGAAAGTCGAGTTATAATTATTAAATGTATTAAACATAACACTACTTTCTATTTTTAATTATTAGCTTATTAATTAGGAATGAAGCGATACAGTGTCGTGCTATCATTCGTAGAGCAGACGTTGTTCAGGGTATTGGTGCTTCAATTACCAAGTAAAATTGGTCAAAGGATGAGACTTTTGGGGAGACCAAAAGAAATAAATTAACACAGAAAAGTAGAATAAACCAGATTTCTAACCTTGTACAAAGGCTCCGCTGAGGATAGTAACATAGATAATCCCTTGGAACACTATAGTCAATTTCTATCTTGCCTGTGAAGAAAATAATATTTTATGAAACTGCGGGTCATTAGCTGAATTTGATTTAATCGACATAATGACCGACAAATAGGCAAAGAGAAAAGAAACTTTTCCAGCTCCCCAAGTGATAGGTTTCTATAACGCTCGGCAAAGGTGTAGTTTTGTCTCTACACTTTTCTAACTCTTTCTAAAATGTCTTTATCGGTTTACGCGTTGGTTATAGGTCATAAATGATGGTACCTAATAAAACTGGACTGTAAAGTATATCTGGGTCATCCTGTCCGAACGCATATCTCACCTAGAGGTATCGCAGCTAATTAATGTTGAAAATATTCAAACATACAGAAATAGTAGTCCGATTCATCATTCTCACTCGGTATCTTTTCGAGAATATGATACTGACACATTGATATTATGTCAGCCGACGACATTTTCAGTCCAAAATATGAAAGTAAGTCGTCATGAAAATAAAAGTAGACATTTGTTATTAGTTTGTGATTACCACAACATCATGTTATCATAGAATTATGTTGGTGTGGTAATCATAGAACTCTATACCGCAGGAAGATCTATAAGCAGTTGTTTTTAAATTTTCTAAGCAGAATACGTTTCAGTTAAGCTTTGTTATGTTTTCTTTATAGCTTACCAGCAATCGAATTCTGGAAACTATATAACAAAATTTATAAGGCCTGATAGAATTTTTAAATCCAATTCAGAATAATATTTAGTTTGAGATTTAATAAGAACTTTCTAAGATTTACACAAAAAAAACCTTTATTTGACTACTACTACATAATTTACAAGGACTGTAAGAAATAAAATCAAATCTCATTTATTTCCACATATTAGAAATAACATATGTAAATATTTATTGTTTTTAAAAGAAAACAAATTTAGAATTTGAATATCAGATAGTATTACAATATATAATAATGCTCAAGTAATACAATTCTAAATACTTAAAATTAAATAATTTAGCGCTAAATAATATTAAAAACCTTATATTACTAAGAAATAAATCCATATTTTAAAATAAAAAAGAAATTAAAATTTTAAAAAAGTGTGTATATATATATATATCCCAGTGAAAAAAGCATTTATGATTTAATTAACTTGCTACCCATTTTCTTTATCATTAAAAATAACATGGAAAAAGAGCCTACATGGGTCTTAATGGCCTGTGCGGAGAGTCGAATTGAAATTTGTAGGATTAGGATTTTTGTCTGGAGCAGTATTTATATTAATTTTATCAAATTTTAATTAAAAGAATGTGACTAATCTAATATATTAAATAATCAATCGATTTTATAATCAATATTAAATGCAAAAGATTGATTTTTTATCTCAATGCATTTTTGAATTACTTTCGTTGCTTTAAACTATCAGAATGTTTTTGAGACTTAGTGTTACATATTACATTTTTTCTGTGATATATAGTATAAGTGCATCTGATATTTGTTTTTATTTATTAGTGTCAAAAAATAAAAAGAAAAAAATTAGTTTTTTTAGATTGCTTATAAAAGAAACTTGTTTCCTTTGACTCAAATTGTAAAAACCAGGTGCAATCAACACGACCCTTCGTGACCTACTCTGACTGAGAGGTGGAAGTACTCTACCGACACAACACTAAAATCAGCAATAACTGGGGCAACAAAACTCTCGATTCGACGTGAGTCCATTTTCGTTCCGTCATGAGCAGAGTTTCTCTCAACAAAATTGTATTTCGTTTTTATTTTATTTTGCAGTCCTTCATACTCATACTCTTCTCGTGGCTGGCTCACTATACTAACATATTCTTTACTATTTTAAGTGGAATCTACGACAATTATTTCAAACATGTTCTTCTTCATAGATTCTAAGATATTGGTCTTTACAAAAGATGGTTCCAACATAGTATTTAGATACTTGAAATAAATCTTGCAATTTCCCTCAGAAAATTTTAAAAAAAACTGTTCCAGTTTCCTTTGTATATTGTATGATGGGTACTTTATTGCAATATAATATATAAAACTATTTCAATAAATGCTTTTATATTCATTCAATGATTTAATTTGGAAAATTTATTATTATTTTTCACAATTGTTTATGGTAGTTTTTTAATGCAATTTCTATTCCGCTTGTCTTATTAAATTATTTTAAAAACTATGTCAAATTAAAATGGTAACGAAAAATATCGTATTTATTTAGGACTTTTTCCTTAAGCACGTATATATTACATCTACTTCTACTTATCCTATTATAGTACCATTATTTCTCTATAGATAGTTTATTATATTTTAACATAATTTAAAACATATGTGTGAAACGTTGCATATCGAAGTGTCTTTACATTCATGTATATTGCTTGTAAACTTTGTTGATAAAAACGTATTCAATTTGTGGTAACACTACCTTTTACTCAATTTTTGAAATTGTTTAGGAAAGCTTTTATAATATTTATAGGAGTTTTAAGATTAACCTAATTTGTTGAAGATTCTATTCTTCCATAGAATGTATTATTAGTTAATTTTAAGTTAGTGGTATTTAAAGTAACAAACTGTTGTAATTTCTTAAATATTATAAAATTAATTTGAGAAAAGAAATTTAATATTTTTGACTTCTACAGACAATGAGTGCCACATTTTCGAATCTGTTATCAGTGGACCTCAGAATCTGTGTTTCAGAACACAGCAATTAAAATAAATCTGTTTTAAAATTGATGAACATTTGCTGTAATCTAATTTCAACTAAAAGTGTGACCTGAGCCAGTCCTATTATTGATTTTACAATTATCTTTTCCTCTGGAATTCGACAGTAGAATTTCACTTCATAGATAGTGAATTGCAATCAGAGAATGTTCAAAAGCTGGAAATTTCTCAACAAGCAGGCGTGCGTCTTACATCCAGATTGCTAAAGTGATTCGTGATATTCATTATCCAATCACGCATATAAATTTTAAGTGATGTT
This sequence comes from Homalodisca vitripennis, assembly GCF_021130785.1. Classification (NCBI taxonomy): domain Eukaryota; kingdom Metazoa; phylum Arthropoda; class Insecta; order Hemiptera; family Cicadellidae; genus Homalodisca; species Homalodisca vitripennis. The sequence goes on from NC_060211.1 coordinate 76,198,450, forward strand.
TGGTTCCGCTCCTTATTAGCTTGGAGGTTGCGTGAGAAGGGAAGTAATTGGCAGCTGTGGGGGTTCCGCATATCCTTGCCGTTCACTTAGTACTCCTACATAAAATATCAAATTGAGAACAGATTACATTAAACCCATTCCTGCAGCTTCGAATCTGATTTGTATAAGGGATCTTTTTACGAAACAGTGGCTTTGGTAAAATGAGTTTACATGTCTTATGCTAGTTTCATACGTATATTACTATTTTATTGGATAAGGAAGGATTTAAAAATACTTTTTTAGAAATCAGTTTCGTTTAAATTAAATTATCCTGGAATAGTTATTAAAATATACTGACATAAAAGTACCTTCGTCTCAATAATAGTGGATAAATTTACTACAACAGCTACTATAACTAAAATAGACCCAACTATTGAAACTTCATTTTTAGTTTGTATCAGGACATAAATGAATATATACACTATCATATAAGCCTACCTCATAAATTAATTTTAATATTATAAATTGACCAGCACAGAACGGAAACCTACTTTTAATGCATCAGCAGCGCCTATCAAATGCAATAGTTGGAAGAAGAGAATTTTTCACTTGTCTTCAAGAAAATAATATCACTGACCAGAATACACCTTTGAACATCTCAGAATACATCTTTGAATACACAGATCAAGTACCTAAAAATGAATTCTTTGAATCAGAAATACACATTCAGTGTACAAATAAAAAATACAAGTGTTCCACGGTGTATAATTTTTAATAATAATAATGTTTAATTGTAGTTACATTAAACTTTTTTAGAGGATATATTTCTAATAATAATATCAAATTATTTTTACCGTTTACCTTTAATTCCTGCATTACCAAAAAAACAATCAAAGCTATCATAAAAAGCTATTTCCCGAAATAACGATACCTTTAATTGTCACTCACGGACGAAATTATTTTTAGAGTGGCAATCAAAGACAAAAGTAGCACCGGAATTCGATAACACCTGAGAGAGGTGATGCATTATTGACTCGGCCTCACCTATACGTTCATTTTCTTACCTTCTTATACCTGTCTTATATTTAACTATCTCACAAGCTATATAAAACCTGTATCTTTGCCTTAAGTTTAATATTAAAGTATGCAAGACGAATTTTGCTTATTGAACAGCAAAAACATTTATCCTACTGTTTACTTCATCCTTTGATTTCACAATCTTTAAGACATTTATTTATGACTTTCGTCAACTCTTAAATTTTGTGTTGTTTTCTCATTTAAATGAAAAAAGTGTGCAATCTTTATCAGCACTAAAAAATTATTTTTAGTAAGATTGGGGGTATTTGTTTCAGATGACAGTCATTTGGTATATGGGATAATAAAGAAGACTAAACACTTTTATAATTGGATTTAGCATTTATACTAAAATGATAACATTAAAGAAATTCTGTAAATTAAATTTTAAAATATTTATTTAATTACTGAAGTAAATAACCATGTACATAAATATTGTTTACATAAATAAACCATAATATATAGCCAGACCTCATGAGCTAAGTTTCTCTTTATTCAGAAATCACCACTAAGAAACATATCAGTGAATTTTAGTTAGGAAAGACCACGGTTGTGATTTGGAGCTTCGTGTTAATTCATACTGTTTCTTTTTTCAACCAGCATGTTTCCAATTGTTGTTTAGTTTGCAATGGTTTGCTAACGTGCGTACGTTTATCACTAGTTAAGGAAAAGCACATGTAACATCGCTCTTGCTAAAGAAATAAAAGGACATTTTCATCGAAATTAGTTGCTTTAAAGATCACATTTCTAAGAAAGTACCTAAAGAGTCCACTAATCTTGGCTAGTCATTATATAGATCAGACATTGGCTTATTGACATTGTCTTGATGTCCATGTTTATGTTCGTCTATATTTATATCTGACCGTCTGTACGATAACTCTTAAAAGGAAGATCATTTTAAGCTAGAACATAAGTTCCTATTTTTCCAGGGATGAATCTATTTATTCTGGTATAAAAACTCAAAGGGCAGTATGTCCATCTATCCAGCCGACCATATATCGCATTTGTAATACCTTTGATATGAAACAAGTGGCCTTTGCTTACAACCTCCACAGTAAAGTTTTTTATAAATATAAACAACTCATAAACACACATGAGTTTGTTGCACTCAGCAGGCTACCTGCGAAATACCTTATACAGGAAGAAGATTACAATACTCAGAAGCAGTCGGAATGTATGCACTTTGTTATTCGGAATATCAAGGAAAACGCAACTACGTTGTCTAAAATACTTCAGACCGGAAGTAGATGATTAAGAATATAAGTACTCATTGTTTGACCAATAAGAATCCTATACACCTATGTATGCTTTTTTATTTCCGAATTGGAGCAACAACGCTATCGATACTACGGAACCGGAAATCCCTTACGCACGAAGTGAATTACAATAGTCACAAATAATAGACCGGAAGTAGTTTACAATTTCCAGAAGTAGAAACTTTTTCCCAAAAGAAGGCTTAATAGTAGACTCATAACTATGCATAAATTTTCTTGATAGAGGGAACAATTTAAACTGCACTATGCTGTGTGATATACATAATATCTTCAAAAATTGTTGGTAATTTGATTTTTTAAGACAAGAATAAACACTGAAATAATAATTACAAAGCACATTTACTCTTGATTGTCATAAGAAGTCATCATAAGTTTTTATCATATTATAGAATAAGTGCCTCCATCAGGATTACTAAGGAATTAGTATTACTCCACTATAGCATAAAAGTTTTCAGTGTTGCTTATACTGTTGGAGTTAATAAAATGTCGTTAGTAGTCATAAAAATGTTTTAAACTACGATTTTATGGTCCAAAAATATTTTTATTTAAAGTAAACTTCTAATTATTCTGAAATAGATCATAACATTAGAATATCAACCTGTGACCATTTATTATTTTCACGAGTTAATACTGTGCTATTTGAAAACAATATGCCAAGAAAGTACCGGTTACTTTATTACGAAATCACTTTCAAAGTTGCGGGTAACTAATATTTAAATATAAGAAGTTTTTAGAGCAAAAATATATCTTTCAGTACGTTAGTTATATTTTGTAACATTTTTTTGTATATCTTCCGAACTGAAGTAGATACAGACCGAGTTCACTGGCGTTTGCAAATCCATGCAAATGAACAACAATTGCGTTTTCCGGTGACAAACATCTTCTGATCTCATGTGGCAGAATATATTCTCTCTATTCCATAACCACTATTCTAGGCATATGCAAATACTCATAGAAGTGTAAAGGATTGTTTGTTATGTAAATTTCATATTTTAGTACTGATTTATGTCCTAAGTTGTAGTTTCAATTTCAACACAACAGGTATTTACAAAGATAGTTTAAGATCAATAGCATATTAAAAACCCCGTAAGACCAATGTAGTAATATTTGCTAAAGCTCAACCATATCCCATTATGTGACATGCGCCATCAACAAACTCAACGTTCTTCATATAGAAACAAATCTTAATACTCAAGTTTAAGTCATCAGGTGAGTTTTATTTTGAGATATCAACTGGAAAACCAGACAGACAGAAATTACATTTCTTCAGACCTTCAAGTAATATACTTTGCTAGCTAGCGCTTAACCAATAATACGAACCCGAAAATGTTATTTAATATACAGGTTCAACGCTTGACACTGAGCTCTCCATTTTCCATGGTTGAACATATACTATTGTAAAACTCATTCTTGTTTATGTGAGAAACAAGTTTCATGTAAAATTTAACGTATATGGATGAAGTCCACCACCAGATATCCTGCCACATATAACATCCACAGTGTTCATATTATACTTCCGGTAAGTTGGTGAGGGTACCATATTATAAGAGTAATATTGTACATATAATATATATATATATATATATTTACCATTATATATATATGTATATGTATATATATATATATATATATATGTATATACATTATAAACGATTAGGTAATTACACGTTGTTTAAAACCCATACTAGAAGATATTGCAAAATAGTTTCAAGCAGTAAGATACTGTAGTAAGTATATATTGCTAAATAATGTTCTATTTAATATTTTATGTAAACTTGTTTAACTGCCGTCAGTTACTAAGTATCGTAAACCTAGAATATTAACTTTGTTTAATATTGTGCGTAGGAGTTTATTTGTCATATAAATTTGACATATGAATTTATAATGCCTTTCCCATAATGAACGGACGGTCATGCGCACAATATCTAACTTTTTCTTATTGAATTTTTGTTTGGTTATGTCATTTTTGTGAGTTTGGGTGCAAAGGTACAATTTATAGTCTCCCTCTATACTTTCATTTTAATATTTTGAAACGTTATGCTCTTTAGAATGTGATTTATCAATTCAGAATCCAAAATTATAATAACAAAAACCAACTTACAGACATACAATGTTTCAAATTATTCCTCAAATATTTAGATTTAGCTATGGATGTAACTTTTTTTAAGTTTTATTACATAATATTAATATTTTAAACACATTTTGTCGGCCAGTAAAAACTTATCACATAAATAAGCTGCAAATTATCTAAACTTTTTATTGCTTGGTGCAACATAAACCTTTTAAAGGCTGAGTGAGTCCTTCGTACCAATGGTAAGCTATACACTAAGCTATCCAGGCCTGTGTATCACAGCAGTGGCATATAGATTAGGTCAGAAACCCACACATGTGTAATCGCCGGAAAACAGTAATCTGCAGCAATAAAAATGAATTCTTCAATGTCTGACAAATGCTTAACTTCCTGGTTTGGAATCCTTGTACAGCCTTTAACAGCAAGACTTTTTCACGAATTTGTTACTTTAAAGACTAATCGGGGCGACGTATTTTGTACAGGATAATGTAAATTGTGGTAGAAGTACGGTTTTCTTCGGATGGAAATATTAATATGTAGCAGTTAAGATTTATTTTAGAGTACCTATTGATATTTATAGAAAATTAAACGGAATTAAAGCCTAATAATTTAAACATTTTGGATCCTACACACATAAAGTAATGAATAAAAATTAGCATACTGAATGTTATGTATGACATAATTTCACTATTATGTTTTTTTCACGTTTTGGTAACCTCCTTGTCACCGAAACAGTATAATATTCATCATTTAATTTATGGCATTAATCTAAATTTTTATGATTAATAATCAATTTCAACATATCACCTGTGGATGTGTTGTGCCATTTCTTTTATATTAGTATATTTTAATATATATGCCTTACTAAAAATATAATAATTAGTATTTTTAAACGATGAAAGTATTTTCCATCGGTAGTCCGGATTTAATGTGATTACATAGTTTTTGTATAGTGGTTGCAATTGGATTTTTCAGCAATAAGCGACTTAATTGTACGTGTATGTTTCTATCAATTGACTTTCACCGTAATGCTGAGAAAATAGTAGTACAACTATTTCTTACTGTGTAATTGTAAAGTTTTTTAAGAAAGTTTTATATTTTTTGCGTATATATATATTATGTTGAAGCGGATCTTTTTGGGGTTATAAGCCTTGTATTGTACTTAGCAGGTGATGCAAACGAATAAATCGATTAAGAATTATTATTGAAGATTATTGTATAAAATTTGGATGCAACTAGAAAAACGACCTGTAAATATACAAAAAGTTATAACAAGAAGTGAGGAATGCTATGGAAATAAATATACGACTTAGACCTGGCTGACACAAAAGAGCAACTTACATCGAGAGTCACCGTTCGATTCTGATATAACATTCAGTAGGTCGACGTCTGCAGTGCACTCTACCTACTACTAGTTTATGGCTTAGGCACGACTCTACTGTTTATGATGTTTCATTCATATAATATTGAAATTTTGACATGAAAGTTTCGCATTGTTGAAATTTTGGTAGTTATGTATAAAAACTTATTTATTTTTCTTGGCATTTATCAAAAAAATTAGTTTTTTATACTTAATATTACTAATTATAATTTAAAAATGGCTAATGGGTTACTTTTTTTTCTGCATTTACCCATTAATGAAATCAACAGGGCATCTAATTAGATTTTGGAGTACGTAAAACGGTTAATACTTTCCATACCATAAATTACAAAACGTTATAATGTTAACTTACTATAATTAAAACGGAATAATTTTATATATATTTTTTAAACATTTTTTAAAACGTTGGCACTATATTTCGGTGAAAACCGTCTTCAGGTGCATAAATTGTATAAAATGTAAAAGAAAAAAGCACAAACGAAAGTAAATAAACAGTGAATAAATAATAATAATAAATACAGATGACATGAACTAAATAATTGTTCCATATGTTGATTTCAAATTTAGACGTTTTTGGCTAAGTTATCTGATGTTGAGTCCATGTGGAATTTTGCTCTTTAAAACCAATTGGTGTGCTTGTTCTAATGTTCTGAGGTAAATTGGGTTTGAACTTGTATTTACTTGCCGAATAGGTTTGACTGATTATGTATTTTCAAAAGTTTCATTGTGATTTAGACCATGAGTGACGACAGTTTTCTTTAAATCTTGGTGTTTATAATCGAATCGGTGTCCTGTCATACTTGTCCTCAAAGTATTTGTTGTTGAGCCAATATAATCTGCTGGACATTTTTTACATTGAATTAGGTAAATCACATTTTTAGATTCACAAGGCAAGTTGCCGATGATAGGATATGCCTTGCGTGTTTTGCTACTAGTGAATTTTGAAGAATTCGGTAACATTTTACCAATCAAACATCTTGGTTTATTACACGGATGTGATCCTTTTTGTTTTGGTATTGATTTTTTATTGGTGTTTGTCATTGGTAATTTAGGTTTGACCAATATATCTCTAAGAATAGGAGGTCTTTTAAAGATTACTCTAGGAGTTTCTTTAAGTAATTTTCGTGGATAACCTCTTCTTAAGAATGCGTTCATAATATCGTCAATGTATTTTTCCAAGTCATTTGTATTACTACATATATAATAATATATATATGTAGTAATATTGGCGTATTACGAATAAAATTTCTACGTATTTTGTTATATATATATATATATATATATATATAAACACGTAGAAATTTTATTCGTAATACGCCAATACGGTATTTTAAAGTAAACTTGGCCTTAAACATTTATACTTGTACACTCTTGTAACACTGGGATTATTATCAAGCTATGAATTATATAAGTGTACTTAAAGCTGTGCTAGATTTTATTCTGATATTGTTTTAATTAAAACATTACAAATAACACATCTATTTAAAATTTGGAATTTTTTACAAAATATGTATCAAAAACTATAAACGATTGTGGTTTTAAATTTATGCTGTATACTAAAGTACTATAACACAAACAAATCTCCAAACCCTGTTGTTTAAATTATCCTGCTCACTGGTCAAAACAGTGTGGTCTGACTGCTGCTCTTCACCCTACAAAACCCAGTAAATTCACCAACGGATTGTTTCATAGTATCTAAACATACACCTAATTCAATAACTTCTTCCTTGTGTTAATAGTTACGTTCTATGAACATTGTGTCATCTATAAATAACCCACGTGACGGAGAAGAAATAATTCGCAGCATTTCAAATTAGTTTATCGGTAATAACTGCTATTGTTGTAGTTTTACAAGTCTAGTTTGGACAAAAAGAGATTATTATTGATTTCCAAAACCAATACAAGTAATATGTAGTATGCTGTCACTCTGGAAGCAAGTGAAAAGGTCGTCTTAGGACTATATGTTGTTTATTAGCTTTTCATTGGAGAAGAAGAAAAGTGAATGGCTTTTTTTAGACTCGTATTACTGAAACTCTAATCCATATATACATTACCTAGGTTCAAGTAATTAATTGGTAATAATCGATGTTATACCTAATAATACGGCTACAAGTTATAAATTAAAAATGTGATTTATGACTGTCATGCCTATTCGATTTCTCTCGTAGGGCATGACAGGACATTAAAATCGCATCACCCTTGCGATAACTCTTGATACAAAAGGGCCTAGACACTTTAAACCTGGCACATAGGTTCCTCTTGATCCAACTAAAAACTTTATTAATTTTGACGTAAAAGTTCAACATATTTTTTCACCATAATGTTTACATTACTCTTGTCAGTAACCATAATGGCAACTAGAAAATCACAAAGAGAAAAACTCGTATTTGTAAACAAACTGAATCCAATTATATGAATTTTAGCATGAGACATACCACACATGTGATGAAGGCAAACTGTTGCATTGGTTAATAAGGCTTTGTTAGGTTCTGTTACGTCATTTTACACTCGGAAGTATCTATAAGTCATTTAGATATCAACTCATAATGTGGTATATTTCAAATAATGGTTTAACTCATAAACTACATTTTGTTACGATAATATTCAATTACTCGATCTTTTGGGTTCCTTAAATGTTTTTCGTGCTCAATACATCAAAAATGTTCCCTCTTGCAGCGTAACAAAGTTACAAAGTTATATTTCTCACAATAACTGTATTCAGCGCTTCCTGAGTGAGTAATTCATGCCTTGCTAACAGTATCAAATTTCATGATTTGAAACCCTAATGCATTAATATTAACAACGATACGGAGATGGTTATTATGGAAATGCAATGTATTAACAGGACTGAGACTTTAGTGTACCGATACGAAATTGAGTCCAGAGATATTCGTATAATTCATTTGGTGGCCTACTATTATTAGCTACGGGTAGCTATAATAATAAATATGTTTGATAAGAAATTTTAGTATTACCATAATGCTTAATTCTTTGGAATTCATCTTCTTTTTACAACTTTATTTCATATTTATACATTTAAATACAAGTAGAATTTCTTTTTTCTAATTTTATTACTTGTTTATATTACGGAATTGTTAATACTTTTCTCCTAACCACCCCCATAACTCAATCTATATAAGTACAATTTAATACAAGTATTAAATTTGTACTTCTAACTTTAACTTATTACTAGATGCGGGGGAATACAATGGATTTTCCAAACATTATATTGACCTCCAGTTAGTTAAAGGAAGAGAAAAAACTTAAACGAATCAATTTTCTCCTGGCTTATATTTTCTAACTAACAAAACACCTTATTTTTTTATTAGGGCAAGATAGAGCATGAAAGAAATACCACATCCTGATAAGGCCCAGTGTATTAGATTTAGGTTTAGTATGTACTGAGATATTATGCTGACAAATATAATTCTAAAATTATTATCTACTTGCACATAGATCTATCTACGGATGATATTAAGAGTATATCTTTAACGGACAAGAAAAAAGGAAATTGAAAAATAATGTACGTAAGGAAGTGTAAATTTTAAAAATTATAATAAAATAATTAATCATATTATATATCAGTATGAAAATATAAATAACATTACAAATAAGTTATAATAAAACTAGTGCAATATGTCCAATACTAAGGTGTTATATTAATATATTCAAAATATAGATTTTTTATTTGATTTTATACTTTTTTTTACATATTACAAGTAGTGAATATTACTTTTTTTAACAATTTCAAACTTTTCCACTCGTTTCCACATATACTTTTCTTAAAATATAGTGAACAAAATAGAAGATATAGAATATCGTAAACATAAGTTATCCTGAAAACTAAACATGTTTATAAACGCTAATTAATATTATCCAAGAGATTGATAACATTTTAGTTAAAATAAATCCAATGAACACACAGAGAGAACATACACAAAGCATTAAAATGTTGAACTAATACAGTTATAATTACTAAGTGCTTAATGGAACAACCGCCATGAAATATTAACTAGAAAGCTCGTTACATATAATTGTACAAACACTGCAGGTGTGTCGTAATGTACTTTATTTTTTAAGCATTATGAATTGCCGACTTAGAGTCCATTTGTTCTCATGTCATTCCTAATCTACAGTTGAAAATAAAGACTATTTCTGTATACAAGAGATAAATTTGCGGTTTCCAACCGTAATCACAGGTTTGATTCAAGGGAATATCATAAAGATTTAAAAATTATTCTGAGCCATTTTTATTTAAAGATCTATTTTTTATAAATAATTAAAACGCTATAACAAATAAATTATACCTAATAATTACTGCGATTTGTATAATTGTTTCTAACGATAACATTCCTCTACATTGTACTTATTTCCATTTCATTTTACCAGAATGGTCACCCTGCGTTGCATGAGTTGCGTTCTGAACTATCTGATTGCGGGAAAAAGTACAGAGCTTAAGCTTTCACCGGGGCACGAAAATACAGAGTCTAAGTTCTTGCTAACGTTTTTAAAGACATAAGGAATATTTTAAAAGTTCAATTTCTAAACCTAATACTATTAGGAAGAACAAACAATGATTGGTCTTCAATACGACTGCTGATCCAACGCTAGTATCTTGGTAAAGAATATGTTCAATGATGAGTGTTTAGTTGAGGGAATTATAGAATATGACAATGTAAGTGCATACAGTTAACTCAAAAAAAGTATTCAGTACTAGATTCAGCTCAAATTTCATACATGAAGAAAGTTTATTACAATTGCAAACGGTCATTTACGTAAATTTAAAACTAGGTGATCTTGCAGATGGGATCTCTCAAGAAGTGGCCAAACCCAGTTTATTTCGAAAAAAATGTTATAATACTTGGCAAGGGCCATTAAAAATAAACTTGTCTCTTACTATCCGTCATGATTGTTGAGGTGTATTTCTGGACTCAAGTAGTTCAAGGAATTAAATAAACACATAACAAACCACATTTCATAATTTATTTATCATATTGGTTTTTAAGTCTTGTTATTCAAGTTATGGTTAAAGACTATTAGTTTATTTTTTTCTGGGTTTAGTTTACATGAGCCAACATTATTTTATGATTATATTATTTTAAAAATAATGTTAATTTGTCAATTGTGTTGGACTACTAAAGGCTGTATGAAGGGTATGCAAAGTGTTTGAAAACGCTTTAGTAATTTTGAGCCATAGCAGAAAAGTTTTCAAGGCTTAAGCAATAACCAACTCAAGCATACATCGGGTGGACGGCCGCTATAACTCTTCATCATTGTAATGACATGGAAGTCATTATTTGATGCCTACAGGAATAATTTAAAAAAAACCTGAACTTAACGTCCGTTTAGTAAAGTCACTATTTTAGAATTTAACCTCCTAATACTTGGTAAAATCTTAATATTATGGTTTTTATTGTCTTTTTTGTAAAGTTTTAAATTTTATTAAATTTTGGAATTATTTTTCAACATTATTTTAGTATTATGTAATTTTATAGATAATGTAATTTTTGTGTTTTGATATACTAAATTTTACTAAGGTATCGCTTTTGGTCATCTTTTACAATTACTTCTAATATTCACTATTATTCGTAATTTATAATCATTCGTCTATAAAATAGCAATATTCTGTATATTTTTTCATATTTATTTATGTATATGTTCTTCTCGGTGCAAATCACATTAGTTAATTTCAGTTTATGTATTATTATATTATGTAGCGTCATCACTTCTTGTAATTTTTAAATTACATTGTAGAGTTTCAAGAAACCATATTATAAAGTTATTTATCTTCTAACTTAAAATTAATTGTAATCTTGTAATTTTGGATAGTATTCTTTGTTTGGACATATCGTGAAAATCGAATTAACCATTGGTAATAAAGTAACGTGAAATAGGTTTGTAGGTATATTAAAATTGTTTTAGAGGATTCATTAGTGTATAATTCAATAGATGTCTAAAGCTATATATAAATGTTTTTATAAATAATTTTTGTAACTTCCTAAGTAATGGTGATACATTTATATAGAATAAAACATTTATTGTAAAAGTATATAGATTTTGATATAATTTTTTCCTAATAAAGAATTTTAAGTTACTTTATGAAATATATTAAGGGATACATTAAATACATGGCTCTTGTATGTTACAGGCTATTTTTGGTGTCTTTAGAGAGTTAAATTTAGAATAAAATAGAAAAATTAATCATAAAATATTATGTATAAAACTCATAGTGCTAGATTATTATATCATAAATATTCACAGGTTGTACATGCCATCAAAACAAATAAGAACATTATATTACAGAAATGTGTCGTACATTATAACGGAATTTTAATGCTGCAGGCTAATATAAAGTTGGATTGCACAATAGTTTCTAGCCTAAATTAACTGAGATAAAAATTCGGATAATAACAAACTAAAATATAATCCCTATAAGCGAACATACGCTAAAGTAACAATTAAAAATAAAAATCTAAAATACAGCTCAATATATGTAGGAAAATTTCACACACTGTACTAATTGGATCTTTGGCCTGGATAGGGGGTGATGCGCGTTCGTTTGTGTTTTTCTACTTCTGGAAAGTATTTTAATTTTCTTGCTTTCCTCTTCCCATTCCTACCACCTCCTCGTGGATTCAAACATGGAAGGCTGTGCCATATACCCTGATGTACGAGCCTGACTGTGAACGGCCAGATATCTGACTAATCCGATCGCGAGGTGACTTGCTTCCTGTAAGGACTACAAGGTGAGGAAACTCCTGTTCGGTGGAAGTTCGCGATGATTCCTCTCGGTCGAACTCCTCTTTCCCAGTTTTTCCCGCTCTACTTATTATTGCCCTTATTCTTATGTTTTGACTCCCTATACTAATTTTGTATGTACCGCATCCAATTCTTAATTAGTTGCATTATGTTATTATATAATTAAGTAATTCAGTAGTGTTATTATTTCGTACTCAGTTCTTATTTATTCATTCCCGATGGTTTCAATATACAAGCATATACAACACGCTTTTTATTATAATGGCTTGATTGGTCTTTAGTGTAAGTGTGGAACAACATCCTTTCTACACCACCTTTCTAACCACCTGAGGAGAAAGGAATAACTGCTTATGTATTCCTTCTCATTTGTAGTTTTCCCTATGTTTCGTACTCTGGAGAATATTATTACTTAACGAGACTCATTGATTATGAAGTACTTTATATTTCAGAGAAATTCCGATCACTAATATAGCATTGTCATCAATTATAATATTACTGCGATATTTACAATTGTAATAGTGATTCTGAGATGTTCTATGATATTGGTTTAATTACCAAACAGGACGTTGTAATTTCATCCCTTCGTCCAGGCTTTTAAGGTATAACTGTCAGTTGAGCTTGTAGAATGATAGTCGCAATGTTGCTATACGGTGGATAATACACGTATGTCGATGAAATTAAATTAATAAATGTTATGTAATGAGGGACATCAGATAGAGCTGCAAAACACGTCCAATAGTTTAAATTTTTTAGTATTTTATCATCCAATTGGCAAGGTATCCAGTTATCCAGAATACTGTTAAGATACTCAAACGAACCTTGATAAGGGACTATGATGGCATAGAAACGCTAGTGAGAGAATCGTTTTAATTAAGTTGGTGAAGTGGTGTATTAAACATTGTAGATGATTAAAATTAATTTTTATGCAAATACTATTTATGTGTTATAATGTTATTTCCAATAGTTCCATCTCAAAAACCGTTTCTTTCACGGAATATGTTTTATATAGTATAAAATACAAGTATAAGAATGCGTCCGCTGTCACGGGCTATTTTGGAACACTTGAAGACTAATCTTACTTGAATATGCTACTCTGAATCTTATATTTTAAAGTAAAGTGTGCAGTAGACGTACTACCATACAAAGTAATTAAAGGAAACTAGATATTTATGCTGGGACATTTGATAAATAAATCTGGCTCAGAAGGTAAAAATGATGTTGTTAGTTTTTGTCGGGTTGTAACTATAGAGCTTAAAAATCTTACCCAACAGAAAACCGTATGCATCACCTTAAAACATGCTGATGACTTTCCAAGATCTAACATATTATCTCTGAGATCTATTAAGAAACCTTCCCAGATATTTTTTGCTGGAAAAAAGTTAATAGGTAAAACGTTTTCCACTTAATAGGTAAAACAGTACCAGCCACTTCCCATCACTTTGATTAAGTTTACCTATTATATCAATAATTTCATAAACAAATAATTTTTAAATGTTATCCAAACCATTCCAAAAATGTTAGTTTATCAGAATTACTGAACACTATCTTCACTCACTATCAAATAGAGGATGATTTGTAGATTTTAGTCCATAAATATAACAAATGTCTAAAGTTTGTTAGTTTAATACTCACTATTTCTTATAAAGTAACCCAAACTTCCACGGAAAAATGAGTTGAATACCAATGAGCTGGAGTTTGTAGTTAGATCATACTGAATACCTATGAGTTGATAACGTATTATATAAAAATCCTTTTGTATTTTGTTCCTAAGTGTGTTAAATTTGGTAATACCCTTTCCCGAGGGTAGATCTCTGATATTTGCAACCATTACTTAATGGGAATTCCAAGTTATAAATCACTATGCCAATATTTCATATCTCATTCCCTACTTTAATAAATTTCAGTATTTACATTTTTAAACATCAACAGGGAATATATATAACTTGTATAATTAATAGTTTTAGATAATGAAAACTGTTATACAAACATAAATGTATATAAACTTTATATTTAACTATTAATTATTATACGAAAAAGAATTTCCGAATCCCCTGAATGTACGCTGTTGGAAATCAAGTAAGGTGGTGATAATGTATAAAATAATAATAACCAACCAGCCTACATAACTTTTGTTTGTGGATTGAAAACACCTGCCTGAAAAATTTTAATTTATTAAACAGCTGTTTCAAACTAGACAAAATACTTTCAATAGATTAATATTGGAAATTTGAAAGGCCATGGGGTAAAATCCTATAGTTGGATGGATTTCAAGTCCATAAGTGGTAATCTAAAGTATATGAGCTTGGATATTAGATATAGTTATAAATAACTAAATTGATGTAAAAATCCCTAATATTCTTTCAATAATAAAACTTGATTGTAAGTTGAATACTGATTATGACATTAGCATGGTAAGCAATGTTAAAAACCAAATAAAAAATCTATTCTTTTAAATAAAATATAGTAATTTAATAGTTATTCAAGTTATTGAGGGATAGTACAAATTGCTATTTTTAATTAAGTTAATGAAAGTTTTCAACAAAGAACTGTTCTGAATTAGGTTTACTATTTACAAAGCAATTTTTGAAATGGTTTCTGGAAACCTGTTAACATATCCTTTGCTGGATATTCACAATGGAAAAAGATGACTACAACAATAAAGGCTTCGTTCTCGTATTATTATTTATCCTCAATAATTGTTCAAAAGCCAGTTAAATATTGATTTGATAACTTCTTACATCGATGCCCCATTACACAATTTATGTGTTACACTAATTAAGGTTTTTAGAATTACACCTTGATTACTAGCATGCTGTTTTTTACGACGTTTGATAATTTTCTTCTTAATAAAAACTTTTACTTAAAATGTTTACAATAGATAAAATCATGTCTGTAAATTGATAAGTGGATTTAAAAAAGGACATAGGCCTACCCTCAAAACTTTTCCCAATCACTACCATAATATTACATAATTACTTCAAGAGTATAAGGTTAATTCTCAAAAAAGTATTCATATATGCTTAAAATATAGGTGTCTATTAAAATCACACTGATCAGGATGATAATAAAGAGACATAACGATTTCAAGAATATCAACAACACTTTATTCATCATATCAAATCTATAGTACTAGATAAAATATGTAATTCATAACAATTTAATTATTCGTTTCATTATTGTATAGTGCAATGTAACATTTGATGAAAAATATTGCAGAACAATTGATCACACGAACTTAGAAAAACGTAGGCAGGGTTTGCTACGATTAATAATAAGTACGTAAATATTAAAAATTTAAAAACACAATAAATAATATCGTCCCTTGTTTTTAATAACTATTAATCTAGGAAATAATTAAATAAATGTTCTAAAATAATTTCGTGATAAAAGTATCAATTTAATCCATATGATTATGTTACATTGCACATTGTTTACCAAAATAATTAATTAAATTGTTCAAACAAACCTGTCAATGAATTTAGAGTGCATTTACAGTAAATTGAATGCCGTTCTTTACAAAACAGGCATGATCACATGAACTTGTACTGAAGGGTTAAAAAATAAAACGGCTATCACATGAACATTCCGCTTAAGCAGGGTCCCTCTCAGAGGAATCCTTAAAAGCATCTTAGGAGTTTTAATAATTACAGAGAGAAACAAAAGATAATGATGCGACTCTTTCTACGTTGACTGAGTTCTGTAAAAAGAGAAATGGATACCTATAAAAGACTTCACAAAACGCTGCACCATATGTACTGAAGGTAACCTCAAAACTAGGGAGGGCGTGACCTGCCGCCTACAAGCTAGTACTTGAAACTGGTCGCTCGAGGAGGGGCGGCAGGCGAGTTTCTTGCTAGCTGCATACTGAGTTGCCATTGACACGGGGATCGGGGCAGATGGGCTCCTTGAACACGGTCGTGTGCAGTATCAGATGAGACTTCGCTCCCAGGTGTCTCAGACGCATCTCTTGTGTACTCCGTCGCCATTGTGTAGACACTGACCTCTGGAGGCGACCTGGAACATAACCGGACCTCATAACAAATATTAGGTCTAATAGCATAGAAACGGAGGTTGGGCCAACAGGCTCCTTGAATACAATCAGGTACAGTATCAGATAAGACTTCACTTTAAAATGTCTCAGACGCATTTCTTGTGCTCTCCGTCGCCATCGTGTACACGCCGCCCCGTGGAGAAGACCTGGAACATGACCGGACCTCATAACAAATATTAGGTCTAATAGCATAGAAACGGAGGTTGGGACCTATAGGCTCCTTGAACACGGTCGTGTGCAGTATCAGATTAGACTTCGCTCCCTGGTGTCTCAGACGCATCTCTTGTGTAATCCGTCACCATTGTGTAGACACTGACCTCTGGAGGTGACCTGGAACATGACCGGACCTCATAACAGATATTTGGTCCAATAGTATTCAATCAAAGGTTGGAGCCAATAGGTATAAGATGAGACTCTACTCTTAAATGTCTCTGACGCATCTCTTGTGCTCTCCGTCGCCATCGAGTGGACGCCAACCCCTGGAGAAGACCTGGAACACGACCAGGCCTCATTATGAACAGTAGGTTTATTAGCATTGAAACGGTCGAAGCCAATGATCTCTTTCAATACAGTTGTGTAAAGTATCAGATGAGACTTCACTGCCAGGTGTCCCAGAGGTACCTCTTGAATACTGCTTCGCCATTGTGTAAACACTGACTTCTGTAGACGAGTATTTTTTAAAGACAGGCTTATCAACTTCTTAGACTTTTCTATCCGTCATCATGTGCAAGGATCTAATCAGAATAAGGAGAAGATACTGATAAAAGTTGATACAAGTATATTTAGAATATAAACTTGCGCTATCTCTAGCTCTGATGCAAAGTCCTATATCTTATAGCATCTATATGATATAGATATATATCTTATAGCCCATCTTATTGTAAGATGGGCGGCAGAGTATTAAAGATGGCGGTGTCTTTTGAAGATTTTTTTCGCACCTCTATAATAAAAATATATCTTATAGCACCGACTATCTCACTACTACAGGAATTGTATGATAAATATTTTTGTACAAGAGTTGTGTAAACGTTTGGATGAATATTTATTATATATGTAAAATAAGACACCTCTAAGTCTAGGACAAAATAAGCCTGTAATAGTAAAGTTTAACATCGTTCTTTTCAGTTCAAGATAACTTGCTACAGCCAGCTCTTAAGATGAAATCGTTGAATTTTACAGGTTTTATTAGTCAAACTGGTTTAATCTGAACAAATAATTTTCTTATTTAACGAAATAAATATATATATATATATATATATATATATATATATATATATATATATATATAATATATTTAATTGTTTAAGCTAAAAGTATAAATTTAACGAATTTTATGACACAGATGGGTAAAATGTAAGATAGAGAGAGAATTTTTGTTTTTCATTTAACTTCAGAATAAATAGTAAGTTTTTTTCAAAAGTCGTACTTTTTACCATTTCCTTTCATTAATATACGGTATTTCAATCACCAATACGTTAGAAAGAATCAATTTAGTAGGAAATCGTACTCTAGCATGACACTAATTTATTTCCAAGGACAAAGGGAATCGAGCCTGACTTTCTGATGAACCATTGCTATAATTCTCAGAATAACTACTTCATATGTCCTAAACTACGTATTCTGCACTTAAAAAAATACTAATTTTATATCCAAATCAAATCTGGTTTTAATAAGTTGTAAAATAGTAGCCATTACATTCAATCAGTCATTAAGATACTCACAATCATAAATTTAGCCTAATAGTAATACAAATAATTGATATAATATTTAGTAGAGATTTAATCCTTGGCTCCTAATTGGTTCTGTAAGTACCTCATGTTATATTTAAAAACACAGGTTTTCAAACTTTTGGGAGGTTGTGTTTGAATTTACGCCTGCATTACGTTGCACTTACAGGGGAAAAACTAGATTATTAAAGTTAAAACCCAGGTGTGTGCTTGTATATTAAAATATATGTTATTTGTGAAATAAATGTTATAAATAGGAACTATCAACGTAATTTTATTAATAAAATAATTGTTAATTAAAAAAAATAAATCGACTTGTAAGCAGGTTAAAACAATGAATTTCGTAGTATTGTATTGCGCTTCTAAAATTTGGAAATTTACCAGTATCATAAGATGTTTATCTCCTATTATTTTAGTTGTACTTGCCTTAGTGTTTTTATTATATTCTGCGAAATGTTTCGTTTTTATACGTCTAAGTGATATTTTAGAGCTGACTTCTAGATTATTAAAATATCTATTTTAACCAAGGTTTTTTATAAATAATGTTTAATAAAACAAAGTACTTTTGAAAAAAAATTGTTTTAATCTGTTTATAGACTAAGCTAAGTTTGTGGATCACACGTTTCGTTGTACGTATAGCCTAATTGTATGTGTGTGTGTGTGTGTGTTTATGAAAATTAAAAACAATGTATGTGTTAAATTAAATGAGGCTACCGCTGCAGTTGTAAAACTGGAAGTCCCAGAACACTACATTCTTTTCAATTTTTTATAGCACCGTGTTTCTTCGAAAATTAAAATTGCATATTGCCTATTATCAATTTAGATCTATTTACAGTTATTTTGTTCTAATATATTTAAAAAATATAGTATGATCTTAAAAATTACTATAAAACGTTTGTTTTCAAAAGTTCCATTCAATTTAATGTACAACGAAATTTTTAACCCTTTTTTATATCCTGATATTGAGTTTTTCTTATGTGTTATGAAAACATGAACTGATCACAACATAAAGGTTTTATTGATAACGATAATTACCGGCGACGCTTACCGGATCTTGACCGACCAATGACTTCACTCTGACTGCCGTGTTTGACCGTTGGCAGCTCCAGGTCTTGTTTGAAGTTTGGGCGCAGGCAGCAGCACTGGCAGATGATCTGCCTGAAGTACACGCGGAACCTGCAACCGTTCGGTCAAAACAGATAAATTTGTACTAAACAAACATGGCAGGGTTATAGTGGAATACAAAAAAAATAGAATACTCATTAACGTGTATTCATTGATAACAGAGTAAAATGTTTGTCCATTACATTGCTGTACTTAAAAAATCTACCGACCGGATGTTTAAAGTAAACTATATCCGAATAATTAGCAATGATGTAGTGGAGAGAAAAATATGTATAATCAAAGGTTAGTAGATATTAATAAATCTTCACACAGTATGTTTAATGGTCGTCAAAAGATTTAGATGTAGAATTGAGTGCATGAAGAGAAATCACAACTACACTAAACCCATACATCTCTTCTAGATATTTCATATGGTGGAATGTCATAACACATGTCATAACACACTTCAGAAGGGTTCAATATTGGAATATTGGACCGCTTGTATATGCACGCTCCTTTTTCATTTATAGGGTGGTTCAACATTAAGGCCAAAGGTTTTCTTTTCCTACTAAACATTATTGAGTATAATGGAAATACTTAGTTTATATTATGACTGAAGTCCAGTTCACATTTATAGGACAAAATTAAGACGGCATAAACATCTCTTTCCATAAATATTACTAAATGTTAATAAAAACACTACTTTTGTTCCAAATTGTTTATTTTTTGGACGAGGCCTTTCGAAACCAAAGGTTTCATCTTCAGGCAACTCCACAAATTGTTTGTACTTGTGAAAGGCCTCGTCCAAAAAATTAAAAAAATAAACATGGCAATTTCCAATTGCTCCAAGAGTCTACAATGAACGTGGCACTCAAGCCCAGTGAGGTGAACAGACTTCACAAATACACACAATTTGTGGAGTTGCCTGAAGATGAAACCTTTGGTTTCGAAAGGCCTCGTCCAAAAAATAAACAATTTGGAAAAAAGTAGTGTTTTTATTAACATTTAGTAATATTTAAAGAATTTTCTAATTGCTCCAAGAGTCTACAATCTCTTTCCATGATTACTTACTCCTCTGATTGGGTGGACGTACTGTTATTTAATGTAAGTTATGAAATAATTCAACCTTTAGTGATTTACACTTTATAAAACGTATGTAAACTTTTCCACAACATAGTATCTTCACTAATAAATATCTAATTTCTTACAATGCCCTGAAGGCTTAAACTTTTTCTCAAGATGAATTTTGAGTTTAAAACTGTCTTACCCTTTTATTTATTTTTGTCAGTAAAACCATAAAATGTTTTAGCTGTTATGACGAACTGACCGGACTGACTAATGGCCAGAAAGGCTTAGAATACTATAATTTGAAATTTCCTGGTATGACCAAATAATTCTCTGAGTAAATTAAATCCCCTGATGTCGTAACCCCCGGTAACATTAACCCCCCTACAGGGAATTTCCTGGGATGAATAGATCTCCTGAGCAAATTATACTCCCTTAAAATTTTAAATTTGTGACTTAGAATCTGTTTTTATATTATCATTACACTAAACAATTTGCAATAGCTGACCAGTGCAAACCTTTCTTCCATGCTGTGTATTGGCTAAATCGAAACTCGGAAGCTAAAATCCAAGGTCATAATCAAAGATAAAATTAAATTTCCGACAAGAAAGGATCAGTCACTTTTTCTCGTATCTCTAATTGTTAAGCTACAACACGCCCTCAAAGTCCAAAGTTTGGTTGAATCCGGAATGAATCAATAAAATAGGTCTACTTTAAACTTCTAGATCCCTAATCTAATGATCGGACTTAAACTGTCTCCGAATTCCGCTTATCCCCGCATTTAGCCAACTCCCCAAATTAGGGGCCTGGGGGCGTAGCCCCCAGCGAGCCGAAGGCGAGTTAAAGTATAAACTCGTTTTCTTTGTTTTTATTATTATTTAGTAAATTTAGAGCGTGATTTTTTTATAAAAAGTTTTAAGATTCGGGGGGTATATAAGGGAAGTCGTCTGTAAATAACCAACATCAAAGGAATTCACTAGATTCATGACATCCCATCAATCATGGTGGTGCCTACGCGAAAAATGCAATGTTACAAATGAATTAGCGTACCTAAATCAAATTAACGGTCGAGTGAAGAGTATCAGAGTGCATAGGCGGATTTAGACCTCGCATAAGTGACAGCATAGTTGATAAAGAGCTACGAGGAAATCGTATAACTTTATTGGTTAGTCTAAGATAAACCCCACTTCAAGGATTTTCACTATAATTTTTGCTTTGATTCTATGAAATAAAACTAATTTGCAATGTGGTACCACACAGCATTTCATCTTTCGTCACAATTTTCTAACAATATCCTCTTATGCATCTAGTTATTTTCATAGCACTGTAGAACAAAGTTGTTTGTTACCTATTGTTCATCCAGTAGTATATGATGGGGTTAACCATGGCGTTGCTCATCGCCAGCCAGTAGAAGGACAGGTACATGTGCTGCACATATTTGCTTGCGGCTACGGAATTGTTGTGGTATGCGTAAATGAAGTAGCCGTGGTATGGAAGCCAGCATAGTGCGAATATTGCCACCACTATTATGAACATTCGCACCACCTGCGCAAAGTTATTGCTTTAATTACCAAATGTATTGGATTACTGTTTTAGCCAATATTATTCCTGGAAATCTGAGTCAAACATAATATTTGCATTACATTAGTACTTTGTAAATTCAATGTATTAAAATCTAATGTAATATTGTGATAATAATTGATATTGTCTAATAAATTAATTTTAACAGGAAATGAGCAATATGTAGTGATGTAAATAATTGTATTATCCTGCATTTCACTTCCGAATTCGTAAAATTATCCTAGAATAGTGGTAAATATTAACTTACAATAAAAGTATTATTACTTTAAAAAATGTACACATTTAATAATTATTTAAAATTTTCTTTAAATAATTAATAAAAAACAAAACAACACAGTATTTTTATATTTTTTATTGATAAAGCTCAATAATTAGCAGTCAATAATAAGTAATATAGTGTTATGCTATCATTTGTTTAGCCGTCATCGTTGAGACTATTGCTGGTTTATTTATATATTTCAACGGTCAACACCAATTTACATTTAACATAACCACTTACACCGTAACATTACATTCCAAATGGCAGAAGAAAAATGTAATACATTTATGTATTAACAGTGAGTGCAAACACATCCTAAATTTAATAATATCTTTGTAACAGATTATATAAACTAAATAACAATAATTACAAAAATAAATAAAACTATGCAAATTTTCACAAGAAACGGGAATAAATATATCACTTGTAACAGGAATAATCAACCATGTATTAACAAAATAACAACGTAACAGTAGTAAGAGCTATAAAAAAGTAATAACAGCAAGCAAAAAGATGTAATAACAATAGAATGGTCATGAATTCCTGTACAGATGTATGTGCTTGTAAGGTTTAAGTGTGGCTAAGTATAACATTATTCAAGATGGCAATTTTGAAAGATGCAAGGGATACCCCGAAGAAATTAGTCCAGGTTGCAGCCTCACTTCCGAACCTTAGGAGCCTTGACATGCCACCGTAGTATGCATAATAAGTTGGCTCATATCTCCTGAGGAAGATGGTCATTGAGCGATTGCCACGAGGAATCACCAGCGCGATGTTGCTCAGGATATCGGGACAATCCAGCAGGCCGTTTACCAACTTGAAGAGCACAGTTAGATCTGTACATTAACGCCAAAGTTGTAGAGGGTGAAGTTTAAACTGAAGCTTAACAATAGCTACACGGGTACCGAGAAAGGTAAAACCCAGTCTTGTCCCAGCATTCTCACAAATCGGACTTGCACCTTTTCAAGTATTTCGACATGTCCAAGGTGGTAAGGATTCCAGATGACGGAATTATATTCAAGCACTGGACGAACGAGGGATGTATACAAAATTTGCAGGGACTAAGGAGAATTAAAGTCTCTTGAAGACCTCATGACGAACCCCAGGAGAGAATGAGCTCTTGCAGAAATGGAAAGTTCCAGAGGGCTAAGGGACGGTGTCATCATCACTCGAAGGTCATTGACTCTAACCACCATTTTCAAACTAAGGGTGGTTACTACCATCAATTTGGTAGTAAAAATATAATCTTTTCCATTATTAAATAAAATCTTATTTGGGACTAAAAGTAATAATGAATTAATAAAATTTGAATATACTAGATTTAAATTTAAATATCGTGCAGTGGAATACAGGCTCCTTTAATAATAGAAAATATAATATCTCTTGAATTACATATATAAAACTTTTATCTCGCAAGTTCCGAAATGAGGTATATTAAGAAACTTCAAGTCCGTAACTTCATTTTTAAATACCCTGCCGGCAGAAAAACAAACAAAGAGAAGAAAACCTTTTCCAGCCCTCTAAGTGATAGGCTTCTCTAACGCTCAACTAAAAGTGGAATAGTGTAAACTCTACACTTGTAAATGTATTAAAAATTTCGTTATCGGTTTAGGTGCTTGCAGTTGGTCATGAATGATTGCAACAAATAAAACTGAGCTGTCAAGTATTTCCTAGTCATGCTGTACGAACGCTGACGTCTCACATATATCATCTAGATGTATCACAGCTACTTGATATTCAAAGGATACAAACTTACAGAAATATTCAGCTTCATCCCTCTCACTCGGTATCCTTACGAGAATATGATACTGACACATCGATATCGTGTCAGCATCAATGTTATTTTAAGTTTAAAATTTGAAAGTAAATAAGAATTACATAAAAGTAGCTAAATAATTTTTTATCCGTTAGTAACAGAAAACTACTCTGTAGTGAGATTTATTAGGAATTGATTTTAACTTATCAAACAAAATTAAGGTATTCTATACTATGTTTTAAGATCTCGAATACATACAGGCTGCAAATTAATTAATGGGATCTGTAAGATCTGGTATGTTTTATTCTTACTCAGATTTTCCGAAAAAAACATTATAATAGTTTAATAATAATTCATTATAGTTGTTGAAATTATAGCAATGTTTGTTTCTTACATAATATATTATACAAGTGAATGATTTAAAAATATCGCGGTTAACATCTAGTACGCTATAGGTAACATAAAGACTTATTAGAAAGATTGTAGCAACTGATGTCCTGGGTTGCAGACACTTTTCTAGCAAATTTAATATACGGATTTGTAACATTCATGCTATTAATTAATCTGTATTACGCTATATCCCTCTGTAAAACATTTTACAATATTTTATATAAACAAAACCCAAGAAATAATTCATTATAGATATATATATGTATATATATATATAAAATATGTTTTTATACGACTCCTAAACTGAGTAATAAGTTTCCATTTATTTTAAGCATGTAAACAATTAAAAAGTTACGTTATGACACCTACAGATCATAAACTACTTATGAATTCTAATTTTATTTTTTCCAAATAGAATTGTCTTTCTTCGTGATCTTGTTACTGTTAAATATCTGAATGTGTGCAACCCAGTGTGTGTATGGTTAATGAGTTTTTCTCTTAATTATTTAGTGTTACAAGATGGAAAGAAGAAAATAATTATAATTTATATTCTGTTTAGAACGTAAATAGTATCTTAAAAAGTAATGTTAGCAGATTTCCACTTTTATAGGTAAACTCATCTTTTATCGGTAATATCTCAGCTTTTAAAAAAACTGAGTCGAATTCAACAGTTGCAAAGTTGGGAGGAGTGTCACGCATACTGACATAATTTTAAACTCCAATTCACAGAACCAAGTTTATATGATTACAAGGTAAACCAAAGGATTTGGAATCTGGTCCACTTTACAATAGTTGGTTTCTAAAACCCAAACTGCAATGCTGAATGTAATATCCCTCCCTTCCCTACTATAATATTTCACTGCCCTTTCATCCTCTTGACTAGAACTCATAAATTTGATTTACCTTCTATTACTATACAGATATGGAATACTTTTTTATTATCAGAACACGTGTATAAAACAGGATTAAAAATTTCGAATCTCAAATCGTGAACATTGCTGTCTAACACAATGGAGTTTCAAAATAATATCAGTTTTTCAGAAAGTTTGGTAGCGAATAATACATTAAACCAAATATAATAAATACTTAAACTCTCTATTTTTATTTTTTAAATGTAGTTTAGAGGAATATGGACTTAGAAAAAACCAGAACTATACGTGTAGTGTAATGGAATGTGAAACATATTTCAAATATGCAACCTCTGTAAAGCCGGTGCTGAGACACGGTGGGGAGAACTCCTATATTGTTAAAAAACATTAATTTTGGTAATTAGGATCGTATCTTCTGGACACCCGTGTATTTGAGACAGAATGTTTGAAAAAGCCTCCTGTACAAGTACACGTGATACGCGTCGGATTATGCTCAGCGTAGCTGATGGTTTTAAGGATTGTGGATTACAAGAGCCATTCATTATCACACGAAGCCTCACTATTTAGCATATTGAGGTTTTTACTTCTAACCTTACCTAAGTAATAAATGCTACTCACTTTTCTCTTGGACTTGATGGCGTCCAGTTGACGTTGGGTCTGCTCCCCGATGGAACGGCTGCCCCAAAGCTCGCGACCCATCAACGTATAGCACACCGCCATCGCTACCACTGGCACCAGGTACGTCAGGCTTAGGAACACTAGGTTATATCTACACAAAAAATAACAATCATTTAGCCTTTGGCTATCAAACGGTTTTTTCTTAAATCTCTTAATATTTTATACCATTTCCGTAGACAAATTTTAAAAAGTGATCAGATAAACTATGTGTATTTTAGAATTTGTCTAACTATTGAATTCGTGCACTGGAAAATAGTGTATTAACATTAGTATTTTTACATTTAATATTTCTGAAAACAATTGTTTTAATACTTTTATTAAATACAAAAATGTAACTTTACTAATTCTGGCCTTATTACTCAAAGTAAGCAAAAATATTTTTCAGTTGACATTTTGGAAATATAAAGTAAAAATATATTTTAAAAAGTACACTAACTGACTAAATTCACGGTAATAGAACTCCGCTTTAGACAGTCAACTTTTAATACCTTATATTAGGAAAATGTTGGTTTGAATCATCATCTAGATTTTGTAGATCATTATCATGTAGATTTGGCTTTGTTTATCTTTGATTACTAGTGGAAATATAAAGTAAGGGTATTATTCATATTACTGTGCTAATATTGTAGGAGGTGAGAGCCAATTTTTAGTGTAGCCCTATTTAGAGTACAAACATATGAAATAATAAATTTTATTCTCTTTATCTCTATGGTATTTTATATTATTTACGTGTTCTCATAGGTAAATAAAACATACCAGCTGACGTAAAACTTATCGCTAAAAAGTTAAACTTGTATATACTTAATCATATTAACTCATGTTGAAACTGACACGACTGATGATTAATTTATTATTTAGTGGTTATTGATTTAAAAATCTAAATTTAGGTTGTAGCTTATATTCTCTTGCAATTCAAATTGTCTACCGGCTTCTTGACTTAGTTTTTTGGAATTGTATGATACAATATCTCTTAACCATGTTATGCATTAGAGTTTCTCGATATAATTTCGGATTTTTTTATACAGCTCAGAACATGACTAGTAAAGAGAGTTAGATGTATTACAAATAAAATTTTATAGTAGTTGCTATATGCATATATTATTAAGATTGCCTTACTATATTTCATAACTTCTACATAATACTTACTTACTTACTGCCGGGGGCGTAACAAATCTCAGTCGATTCTTTGCCTCGTCTATGAGCCTCTTCCACGCCACCCTGTCTTCCGCCAGATCCACAGACCCTCCACACCGGGTCACATCTTCGACCACTTGATCGCACCATCTTATCTTTGGCCTACCCAAAGGGCGCCTTCCTGCCGGTACCGCCTGGTAGACCTCTTTTAACCTTGTGCCCTCCTGTCTCCGATGTACATGTCCTAGCCAGCTAATTCTCTTTGCCTTCACCAAAGCCACAATATCAGGATCTTGGTATACATTGCGTAATTCTCTATTTTTTCTTATTCGCCACACCCCTTCATCACATATTGGTCCAAATATTTTTCGGAGAACTTTATTCTCAAAAACAATCAACCGCCCCTCATTTTTCTTCGTTAATGTCCACGTTTCACTTCCATACATTAGGACTGGTTGAATGATTGTTTTATAAATTCTTATTTTGGAGCATTGTGACTGACATAACTTCTACATAATAATGTTGTTTAAATTTAATTAAAATTATATTTTACTTTCACAATAAAAATTATGTAAACTATTAGCATAAACATTTGGTTTAGTCAAATCGACAGTTAATTAACGTAAAATTCTAAATTATTTCTCACAATTATTATAGTTGTAAATTGCTTTGTATTTACATGTATTAGTTAGTCAATCAAAACTTCCTAATGCACAAACCTAGGCTGCAATGAAACATTGTTGAAAAGTAACAAATGTAAGAATCAACAAGTGTCACCAAATCCACCTTTGAGAATGAGTTGAGAACTACAGACGGTTGATGATTGTGACGAGTTTCGACCTCATTTGTCCTCATCAGTCGAATGAGCGCAAAGGATTCAACTTGTCATCTTGATGCGATACAATTTCCATGTGTATTTAATCTCGCCTGATGTTCTGTGCTATATTATTCCTGCTTCAACAAGCAAGACAACAACAATATGCATTCGTCAAACAAATGTTTTTTTTTTTTCATATCATTGAAAATATTGATATTTTCGTACGGTATAAATCCGCCACTTTTAAAAACCACCGTCTAATATTTATATACATTACTTAATGTTAAAACGGGCATTTCAAAATATTATTTAAATCAGTTGTAAATGAAACTAGCCTACCTCTTGAAATGTTATTCATTTTTTTATTACAGACCAATTTCATTTCTGTCAAGTATATCAAAAGTGTAAACTTAATACATATGAAACGTATACACCCAGTTTAATAATATTATCTTTATTTTTAAATAGTATGATATGCAAGTTATTTCTTTCCTAAAATTTGCCACATTTATTGCTATAAATTAATCTTCAATAGACCTGCACAACGTTCAATGCTATACGTAACATAAATGTATAAATTAAAATTAATCACACATATTGTTTTTTTTAATGTCACAAATATAATTGTACAATACCTTATAATATGTGACAGAATTTTTTTTTCGAACATTGAGCTACATGGTGTTAGTAGTTTTCTACAGTTATTATTAACTATTGAGACATATATTGTAAGTTTCGATACTTTATTAATACGGTCATACTTACACATATTCAGCCATTGAGAAGGGGTATCTTCCGTCAGGCCACAACATATAGCATACGGTCCGAGTTTGACCATTCCTGTACCTGGAACACATCGTTTGCTATTTTAAATGTATACTACAAAAATATACATAACATATGATAATACTACAAACTGCTCTGATTGTAGGCAGAGGGGATAGCATCAGATGTAAGAGATCGGCTGGTTCAATCCCGTGCTGTCATTAAAGATAGATGGAATAACATCCCTTAACATTATGACCCTAAAACAGTTTTGTCCTTCCTTTGATTAAACGCATCCAATGCACTATTTTTTATGTCTCGAGGATCTGTTTATGGAGAGTAATTGCTACAGGGACAGAAGGATGGACAGCGGCACGAAATATAAAAACTTTATATTTAAATATCTGTTTAAATTTGAATCAGTAATGAAGGTAATACTGTTACTAATATGAAGTTAATACTGAAATAGACTAATAAACATACCTTATCAAAAAATAAAGCGTTTCAATTAAATTTGGCATTTTATATAGTATTACATATTTCAATCCGACATTGCTATATGCTAGTTAAGAACGTTTATCTTTTCGTAATCTACAGTAATTTGATACTTTTAAATGTTTGAATTTTTCACATTTAGGTCTGCTCGTTATATCTCCACTAAGAATTTTATTTTATTTAATTAAGTAACAACGAAGTATCATAATTCAATCAATACCTAAATACGTTTTTAATTGAAATATATCAAGTACATTTTATTTACCTCTTCACCATTATCCTGGAGTAGAGAAGACAAGGAACAGCCAGTAGCGCACTGGCGGTCCAAATTACAGCTACAGCGGCACGAGCTGTACATCGCGACATACGATGCTGTAGTGGTCTTACAATAGCCATGTACCTGCGCAAAAACAAATTTGTTATATACATTTACAATATGGCCCATGTCGCAGACACAGCAACGCAGCCTATACATCTTGACATACGATGCAGTAGTGGTCTTACAACAGCTATGAACCTGTACACTGTTTTTAAAACTTCTACCTTCATATGTGAATGTGACTTTTTAAATTTGTGTAACATATTTTACAGTCTTCACTTGGTAACTTTAAAACATTAAAGATTTATTATTAGCACATTGGTTTAGTATTTTATAAATTTAAGATATACTTTAAATGTTAACTATTAACCATAAAACTTTCGTATTAATACTAAAAAACGTAGATGTCTTCATATATTGTGTTTTAGAGGGCATAAGAATCAAAATATTTATAGGGTTATGTGTTATTATTAAAACTATTACTTAAAAAAAGAGAGTATGCTTGTTTGACGTTCCTTTCACTGAAACTGTAAAAACCTGGTAAAACCAACATGACATTTTTTGACCTGATCTGTCTGAGGTGGAAGTACTCAACTGACAAAAACACTAAAATCAGCAATAACTAAGGCAACAAAGCTCTCGATTCGACTTGAGTCTATTTTCGTTCCGGCTTGAGCAGAGTTTCACTCAACAAAATTGTATTTCGTGCTACTTTCTCGTGCTGGCCTTCATACTCATTCCCTTCTGATGGCTGGATCACTCCACAAACAAAATACTTGTAGCAGATATTCTTTACTATTTTTAAAAAAAATCCATGACAATGTTGTCAAACTAGTTCTTTTTCGCTGATTCGTAGATAGAGACTTTTGCAAATGCTGGCTCCAAAATAGGCATCGATATCTGAAATATTTCTATCAATTTCCCTCTAAGAAATTAAAAATATGTTTACAGATATTCCTCTAAATATGTACGAGTTTCTTTTTTGTATTGTATGTATTTCTTATAAAAATGTCATTGGTATACTTTTTACTGAGGTATCTAAATTAGTTTCAAATATTATCTTCGTAAATAACGTATTCAATTATTGAAATGAGGCATTTGTGTTTAGCACGTATACAAAAGCGCCTATTTCTACCAATCCTAAAAGAATATCATTGTATCTTGATATAATGTTATCGCAGTATACATTGTATATAAAATATTGCAAACCGATACGTATTTACATTGATGTAAATACGTACCTTGTACTCTACCTTAGTAGAGCTTTAAATATGTGTAGGAGTCTTGTTTTTAACATAGGTAATGCATTTGAGATCCTGCTCTTTCAAAAAATACATGAATAATAAATTATAATTTTGGGGTATTTTATTTGAAAAGATTCTTGTATTATATTATTCCTATATATTATTATCAAATTTCTTAAATTATTTTTATAAATAATATTTACTAAATTGGAACTCTATCTAAATGAGTGCTATATTTCAGAATCTACCTTCGCCAGGTCTTAGAGTATAGAACACAATTATTAAAATTGAACAGTTTTAAAATTGAATTTAAAGTACTAAACTTATTGAAGGCTGGTCTCAGTTAGTCCTATTACTTATTTTATAACCGTCTTATACTTGAATTTGAAAATAGAATTTTAATTCTTCATATAATTATTTATTTTTTATTTTCCAATTTGTCCGTTTATTTGTAAATAAAAGAACATATCTTTATAATAATGCATATATTGAGAGCATTATGCTTATTAATGTGATTCACTATGATAAGCTGTATCTATGTACTCGTATATGTCTAAAAAAGTAAGTGTTACCTGTCTATGGAGATTGCTACCAAGGTGAAGACGGAAGCGGCGACTGTCACATTGGCTACGAAGTTATTGACGGTGCAGTAAAATGAACCAAAGGGCCAATGTGAGTTGAGCATGAAGATAAAGTTGAAGATACAGTTCAACAGTGACATCATGAGGTCTGATACACTCAAGTTCACCAGGAAGTAGTTAGTCACTGTCCGCATGCGTCTGTGTGCTGTTCATACAGAATATTATTTTTTTTTGTATTGTTTGAGAATTATGTTTTTTACTTTCACACAAAGTAAAATATCCAAAGACAAAATACATTATTTTATATACATAATTCGATCGAATAATGATTACTTTGCGTCCATCTTTAACCTTGTTGAATGGTTTTAGTCCGTCTTCCTAATAATGTAATTTGGAACGATAACAAAATACGCTCCGATTTGTTTTACTTATCGGTACACATCGGTACTTATCGGTATTTCGGTAAAGGGGAATGTTTTAATATGTATAATTAATACTTACTCTTCATTAACTCCGTTTACATATTTGATGAATACTATTTTACCTTAAATATACTAAAATCTTATTATTCTGGTATTATTAAAGAGATGTTAACTTTTAGTGTCTAGACTATTTGAAATTATATATATGGTATTTGACTTGAAAAGGTGTACAGTTTTTGACACTGAAATTTAATGTGTTCACTACATAGAATTTCAAATTTCATTAGTGAAATTTATATGGATAAAAGTATTGAAGCATTTAGTTTTTTTATTACGATAACATGACTGAGGTATGTCCAGTCTTCTATTTGTTAACTGTTATCTCATGTACTCCGTTATTAACTACTTATCTCTGTTTGGAAGTTTTACTCTTATCTTTTTATCTAATTTACACCAAGTACATACGTCACGGCGGTTAATTCCTTGATAATTCGATACAGACATTTTCATGAAAAGTCATCATTTCTACAAAAATAATTCAATTATTTTATTTCCGTCTACATTATATGAAAAAATTCAGACATTTAATATTAATTACATTCATACCACAGTGTCACACATAATCTGTCATAAACAGACATCTGCTTGCGAAGCCAGATGTTAGTAAACTACCGTTATTTTTCATCCATATCGGTAGTTGTCTCTGCCTTTAGTCTTATATCCGTGCACGTCACAGCCCCTTACCAGGGTGCATTTGGAATACACAATGAAATTCTCTCCCAGAAATAGAGACTGGGCAGAGTCAATAGTTACAAGTTTTTGAAGGTTCGCAGAATCTAATCTCTGAAATACATGTTAATGATTCCAATTGTTTTCTTTGAAGTTTGAATGCTGTCAAAATATGTATGTAAATAAATAGACATCCATAACCAATAGATAATATTTGGGCAAATAATACAATAATATGCCATCATCAGTAATTGAATCGTGCACTATTTCACAATAGACCACAAAACATAAATTCCCAGGCTAATTTGGTATAAACAGAGTCGATGTGAACGTTCCAAGTCAACTCTTAATTAAGGTGTATTCTAAGGAATTTTTTGATAGCTTTTCTGCTATAATTTTGTCTACAAAAATTATGGCAAGCCTACTCTTAGAATCTCTAATTCTCAAAGAGAAGTTCACAAGTTACATTTTGAGGCGTTTTTTGTGAGATTGAGGTTTTTAAAGTGTTGAAATACTTGTTCAGGTCAACTCACAATAAGCTGGGAACACCTTTTATGAGTTACACGGATATTATTTAAGATTAAGATTGATTTTTGCCTGGAAGCATTTGGATAATTTATGTTATTTCTCTCTTATGAACAGGAGCTAACACCATATATGCTGCAGATCACTGTCTTCTCGTCAATGAGATCCCATACAGTTTTGAAAACATTTTTGGAAGAACTAACTTTTATTTCAGACGTAATATGCTCTCGCAGCTTGGATCACTTTTATATAATTATTTTTATAATTTTTTAAATACATTTTTACAGTTTATTTTGCAGCAGTCCGGTAAATTTCGGAGAAATCTCTAAAATAAAAATTCTGTGTTAAACTAATAAGACACATAATTTCCTGAAATTTAAGTAGATCAGTTTCTCTTTCTTTACCTAAGACTTATTTTATAATTTATAGATAGTACATTCAAATGAGGCTTAATAATATTAATTTTATAATTAAGGTAGAGCCAGTGTCAGTATAGATATGAAAATCTGAGTATATAACTTTAAACGTTAAGTTACGTAGTATCATTCTACTTAGTGAAGTTACGGTTGAAGTTAGAATGTAGGACACTTGACCTGCACCATCTGCTTAAATAAGACCATGACTTCTACCACAAAATAACCCAGCAAACAAGTTGCTTGCAAGGGCACGAATAACTACGTGATATAATTGTGGCGTTCATTAGAACTTCGGGTCTTACTCACCCAAAACTATCCACATGACAATCGTGTTCCCACCGGTGGCAACTAGCAGCATGACGGCGAACACTGAAGACCAGACAGCCTTCTGCCACCAGGCGAGGTCGTTGGGTCGCTGCAATAACGGGTACAGGCAGTCAGTGAGGAAGTCCTTGAGGACACCCCTGCGGTCAGAGCTGAGAGAATCGTCGTAGTCGTCAAACACCGGCCCGAGTACGCCCAGGACCTGGCTGCGGTTCAGCACCCACACCGAGCTGACGTTCACGAAGGGATCCTTGTCGAGCAGGAGAGCCGTACAGTTGTAGAGCTTGGCGAAGTCCACCTCACCCATCGTGTGTCTGGCACCCACCCATCCTCTCACATCGCACTCCGATATTCCTGGAAATACAAAGCAATATCAGTAACCATTACCTGCAGAGTAGGATAACCTTACAATTTAATATATTGGCGTATTGGAAAAGTACACCTCACCTATCGTGTGTCTGTACCCACCCATCCTCTCACATCGCACTCCGATATCCTTGAAATACAAAGGAATATCAGTAACCGTAAGACTGTAGAATAGTATAACCTTAAAATTTAATATATTGGCGTATTGGAAAAGTCCCCCTCACCCATCGTGTGTCTGTACCCACCCATCCTCTCATATTACACTTCGATATTCCTGGAAATACAAAGGAAAATCAGTACCCATTCCCAAGGTAGGATAAACAAAATTGAAGATAGCTTTATATTATGATAACCAGGATAAATAACGTATTTTTACGACAGAATTTCCAATCAAACCTGCACAAAGTTTTGAGAGGTACACAATATTATCCCAGCAATAAAATACTCTCTCAACCATAACATAACGTAAACGCAATGTTGATTACATGGTTGCAATGAAAGCTTCTAATGTTTTAGGATATGGTTTGAAGTCTCGATATGGTAACTGTATACGTAATTTAAGAATTTATTTACGATTATTTCTTACATACTACACCTCCTAATTTAAACTATCTTATTTAGTGAACTTATAAATTCATGTAACAGTTTATCAAAAGCTTATAACTCAAATAAATGTTATATAAAATGTCATATAACAATACAATTGGTTAAGGTTTCAATACAATAGAAGTTATAGATTTATTATAAATACAATGGAAAAGCTACATACCAATCGTTAAAGATTTGTCAATAAATACTATCAACGTTTTAGAAATTATGATTTTTATTAAGAATTTCAGTTTTATATTTCAAGACGACGCCTACATAATATCAACTTGTTTCCTCAATGTGCCGGTAGGTGTATTAACTTATCGTCTTCTGATATTAAAAATATAAAACCTAATAAATATACAATCATAAAACACGAAATCTTAGAATAGAAGGCAAGAGTTTGTCGTATAGATTTTTGCAGAAAGGCCTTCGGTGTGTTTGTATCTATTTTTTCTTAATTTGTATGGAATATTTTAATAATAGATAAAAAATATTCTAAGCTAAAAAGCAGACAGAAACAAGGTGCTACTGGAAATTTGAATGTTCTAATATTTGTTTATATTTATTTAAATGTAATTTATGAGATCAAACATCCTAATACTGATATCTAAAGGTCGTAATTTCTTATTACATACCATACCATATTATATTAGGAGTAATTGGATTCTAGTCGTGATTAAACTTAGGGAAGTGCAAGGTTTTCTACCATTGGTATTCTAAGATACCAGTAATTCTACCATGTTTTTATTCACTGTTCGTTCTCAATTTATATCACGGAAGTGTCATCAGGAAAGTGAACAACGTGTGAAGTAAAAGTAGTCATAAACACTAATTTGAGTGTCAAATTTCAAATAAGTCACTCTGTAATTGGAATTATATTGTAACACTTTTTATTATACCTAATGAGGCTCAAAGGTAACTTGAAGTGGAGGAATACTCTTCTATAAAGTAAATGACCGGAAAGTTTCATTTGTTTGGCACAGTTATGCTTGTATGCTTGTCCAAACAAGCCCTAAATTTACTCGGAAATTTCCGTTTTAAGTTTAAATAATGTAATCTTATTGGTAACAAAGTTTTATTAAGCATCTAAAATACTAACTATTAAATGCAGGAAGCAAAACCTACATATTTTCGTGAACTAAATCGTTCAGATTTCAAAGTCATTTTTCAACTCTCTATTACTTAGTACAAAAATATTTCCAATCTAAGATTATAGATTTATGGATTAATTCACGTTGCACTTTGGTCAAAAATCCATAACATTTTGGTGATATTTGATTCCGTTCCTTATTAATGCGGGGGTTTAAAACCAGGTACGTGCGTGAGAGGGGAAGTAATTGGTGGCTGTGGGAGTTCCGCAGATCTCCGCCGTTCACTTAGTACTTTTACATAAATCATCAAGTTGAAAAGAGATTGCATTAAAGCCAACCTTGGAGCTGAGAATATGAGAATTCAGAATCTTTTTCAGAAACAGTGGTTTTTAAGAAAATGAGTTCTCAGTCTTACGTTAGTTGCATGTATGTTTATTATTATTTTCTTGGATTAATCAATGATCAACTTTGTAACTTATTATAAAAATACACTGACATAGAAAAAGTACCTTTTTCCCAGTAATAGTGGATAAAATAAAATTTATGTAACTTATTAATTATATATAAGTTAAAATATTTAGTGCAAATATTATAACTAAAGAAAATAAATTATTTACATTATATATATAGTTTGCTTCATCACTTGTAGAACTATTGCCACTATCACACCCTACGTTATAACTCATAAATTAATTTTAATATTATATTTTAACCAGCACGCAACTTACTGTAACGGTATGTATGACGCATCAGCAACATAACCCAACAAATTCAATGACTTAAAGAAGGGCATATTATCATATTTTTATTATTTTCCTTCAATTCGTACAGTTCCTCACTAAAATAAACAACAATCAGGCCAATCATTTCCAGAAAGACCCGAAAGGTTTAATCGATGCGCGCTGAACTTTTCTTAGGTTAGATATTGACGCCAAAAGTAGCACCGGGATTAGAGCAGCTGCGATACGAGAAACATTTTCGTCCCGGCCCCTCTTGGTAAAATTTCTTTAACTGCAATATCCTAGTCAAATTTTTAAATTTGATAAACCAAGTAACCTTAACTTCAATATTACATCGTGCAAGCTGCAGTTTTATATATTGATTAAAACCTGTTAATATTATTACATTCCTCATCATTTGATATCATACACTCTAAAGTACCTGTGACTTCCGTCATCTCTTTGGGTTCCATGTTTTGCCTTTAATTTGAAGGCAAATGTATTCTTTCAACTTTTTATAGTAGGCTACCTAACAGTTATTACTGGTTCTAAAACTATTTTTCTGAAAGTCTAATATAAATAATATTAAACTTTCCGAAAAAATAGTGTTGATGTATTATGTTTTATATAAGCTAAATGTGAGCTAGCTCAGTCAATTCATGGTTTGACTTATATTGGCAGAGAACTCATTCTTGTCTATTTTTAAATGAATTTTCATTCACAATTTAAAGACTACCAATAAAACTCCACTCGTGATACGATAACAAATTATATACGAGTATTCAGATTTTTTATTAAGTATGGATTCGTAGCACTCTTGGGCAACACAAGTTTTGGAGAGTTAGAGAAGATAATAAAACGCAATAGCACTGAAATAAATTTTTAAAAGCAACTTTTAACATTGGTTTTGACATTCTATTATATTGTATTTATTTTTACTCTTTGAATAAAGGTCTTAAAAGCCTCTAACACAAAGCCCCTAAAAGATAATGTTACAGGTTTTAGGGTATTTAGACTCTATTTTTTAATATGACGCATGTAAAAATCTCATAAGATTGTATTTATATTTTAAACAATTTTATTTATTCTGCTATTTTCTTTCTGTCATCATGGCTAAAAACCCAGTAAAAATCTTTCTATTACTTTCCAAACACAATGTAATTATATGCAACATCATCGAACATACTGTTCCCTATATCGAAAAACAATTAATGAAAAATTTCAGTGTTGTAAGTTTTCGCAATATTAATAGACGGTAATAAAACTTCGTCACCCCTTGAACTACAGGTCTAACAATGCTCAGCCTGAAAATGTTGATTTGTGTATTAATTAATTATACGATTTTTGCTCAAGGAAAAGAATCTAATTAATACAGGAGAAAAAGCTGCAAGTGGTTTATGTAGATCTTTCTTCGTAAAGTCGATTCAATCCGTGGAAGAACACAGTACACAAGAGCTTCGCCTTGAGATTATATTAATCTAAGTGCAGTTGAATTATGTAAAGTTTCAACGTTGTGTTGTATAATGTTTTCATGAATGGTGAGAGGATTTTTCTTTCCATTAAGCTAATGATTTTGTAGAATTACATTATGGAATGAATATAATAGTACCAAATACATTATTTTATTAATAAGTATACTAAAATATGGTAGTTCACATTAAGCTTGATATCATAACCGCATTCGTTCGTAATTCCTTGCAGTATAACAGTGAGTAATAACCTCTGAAATCTGACACTGTCCCGGACGAGAGTTCTGGAATTAGGATTCCACGTCAGACTAAAGTGTCGTCGACTGTGAAGCTCAAAACGACCTCTTTGTATCGCTTCCACATCAAAAAAATCTAGGCTAGATAATTAAGTGTAATTTAGATGAATCTTCCTCATCGTCTCATTAGGTGTAAAACTTTTCACTAAGAATGTATTTATTAAAAAGTAGAAAAGAAAAATGTATAATTAGTTTACATTACAATTTATCTCTATTTTATTTGATTTAATTAAAAGTCAGGGGTATTTTTTTAAATATTTTAATAGTATTTTGAGCATGAAGTGTTTGCACTTATTAAACCATTTATTTTAGAAAAACTAAAGTATTCAATTTAATTACCCTACACATATTTTATTCAGTTTCATATACTTTTTACGCTTGTAATTATCTTGAGTGAGAACAGTATTCTTTTATTAATATTAATGAACGACTAAAAAATTATTTTACTATGAAAATAAATTTTTTTTAATGTATATTTTAATACAAAAAATTTTGAAACGTTAAATTAATACTAATATAATGATAACAATTTATAGGTAATTAATTTATTATTTATAATTATATATTTATATTAATGATTATTTAATAT
This sequence comes from Homalodisca vitripennis, assembly GCF_021130785.1. Classification (NCBI taxonomy): domain Eukaryota; kingdom Metazoa; phylum Arthropoda; class Insecta; order Hemiptera; family Cicadellidae; genus Homalodisca; species Homalodisca vitripennis. Next base: position 76,237,360 of record NC_060211.1, read on the forward strand.
ATTACTAATAATAAAAGTTTTATATTTATGTCATAATAATTAATAATAATATATAAAAACTACACTCGATTTAAATTGGAGTTTAAAATAATTTATTTGCAATGATATACGACATTTAGACTGAACTATATTACACTAGCATTTTGGTTTTGTATTTACAAGAAGACTCCGGTCAATATAGTCACACATGTTTTAAGATTTTCAGAACAGCTAAAATTAATTTTTTCTGTCCATTTTAATTGTAGTTTTTAACAAACCTTAAATACCCGGTGATAAATTACTGGGCAAAGAGTGATCAAGAAACCTTGTATAACTGTAATTGATATTGTAATTGAACCTGTACTACCTTTCTGGTTTAACATTGAAAACGATCAGGAGATTTAAGTCCTTCTTGTACTTGACAGTTAGAGATGCGGAAGAGTATAAAGCTGGATCAGAAGATATTGGTTTCTGCAAAATACATTCCAATGTTTGTTGATATGACTCTCAACTCTTTTCCCTTACTCACAAAGTCTTTCCAATAATACTCAATCGAGGAGAGTGTTAGGGTATCGTCTGTTTTCTTTCAACCCTTACAAAAGTGTACTTTGTGCATTATCAAATATAATCTTTAAATAATGAATGATTTTTAATTGATAAGCGAAAATATTTGGTTGGCCTTTTTACGATCAACTACTTAATAAAGCTTAGATTAATAGCATTTCTTTCAGAAAAACTATTTATTTCTTACATTATGTTATACAGAATGAAATTAAGCATTGTTCAGGCCAATATACTAGTATAATAAGTTTATATATCAAACACGGTCACACAAGTGCAGATTTCGAGTTACGTGTGAGGCTCTACGTTCGTCGTTCACCCAACAGGGGACAACATGCTGCTGCGGAGTAAACATACCGATAGACCAATGTTTAGCACTCTCAGTTTTGATACAGAGGTAGTAGAGATTAAATATTACACAACTAAAATGCTTCCTCATTCGAAAATTATCGTATATACAAATGGACATACACAATTATAGAAGTCTACTTTTGTCATCAAATAGTGGAAGAGACGTCACTAAACGCTCAACCATAGTGGATAATTTTAGACATGGTATTTTGTTTTACATCTATTTTTTCGGTCTTGGGCATAAATACTTTCACATACACGTGCCTCGTTACCTAAAAAAAATTAAGGCAGCTTAAATTTGTAATCTTCTTTAAGAACAACTCAACATACGTGTTAATTCAGGTTTGCAAAAACAAAAAGAACTATACTGTTGTGTTTTTACCTCGGGGTGGCTTATGAGGATGAAGTTAGAAATACACGTGGTAATTTGAAAATTACTATTAATAGAAGAACATGTTTTTATGGATAAAACCCTTTAGACCTATGTATGTCAATTTTTCTAATTAGACCAACAGCGCAATTTATACTACGGCACCGAAAATACCTTACGCTTGATGTACTATACAATGGTAGGATTGATGTTTTTGTATTCTAAAAACATTAATGCTTTTCGACCAAATAAAACAATTATATATAAATAATATATTTTCTTGGTTGAGGCAACGCCAGAACAGCACTGGAATACATTAGACCGGAAGGAGATGTTTCTAAATACATTTCTTCAGATCAAACAACAAAGAAGCAAACATATATAAATATATATATATATATATATATATATATATATATATATATATATATATATGTATGTATGTATATTTTTTGTCATGGCGACAGAGAAATCTCCACTATAGTGTTCCGATTTAAAATTATCGTAGGTTTCATCATATTACATGATAAATGCTTCTACTAAGATTAATAATGATTTATTGTTCCTTCATATTAGACTAAATTTTAAATTTTTTACATAATTTTAGAGTAGATTTTCAATGAATATTCAATTTTTTATTTCATAAAAAGTTTGTATTTCAGTGTTATACGTTAAACACGTTTTACGTAAGACTTTAGGGTCCTTAAATATTGTTCTTTAATCTCAATAGTCCAATCATTCTGGAATAGATGAGAAGATATGGTAGATATAATCTCAAAATGTTAAAATTCTCAAAAGTTAAAAACCCATAACATATTTTTAAATAGCATAAAGACAAGGTATGTTTAATATTAATTAAATCCATGCTTCCTCCACCCCGTAAAATGACGTTTTATGTGTCGGGACAGTTAGGATACATGCAATAACTTGCTACTGCATGTGTACAAATTTATTATCAGTGTATTACGTTGTGCTTTCAAATTTACTTATGCAGAAATTTCCTCGTTGTCGTCATATTGATCTGTAATTTAAACATATATACTAACGCTCAGCCAAATCCCATGAAATGGCTTGCGGCATCGTCGAACTTAGGCTTAGTGTACTATTTCAAGGTTATAGGTCAGTTCGTTTGTGAGATTTCATCGGAAAGAAACACAAAATAGAGATGCTATCGAAAGGCCTCACAAAAATAAAAGTATTAAATATTGGTTTAATGTGTTTTAATGTAATAAGTTAACAATAGTCAATATAGGCTCCATCTTCAACAAACAGCCCGACGTTAAATATATTTTTCCAACGACAAAATCTTCGCTAACGCTCAACCAATAATATAAATCTAATTCTTTTATATAATTTATAGGTTTTATGTTTGTTACCGGTATTTTAATTTATTAATATGATTAATTATTTGAATTTAAAGTAAATTAATGATTTTACTATGCGATTTAATTATTATCGTTTGAATTTCTCTCTTTCTGTTAGCACGCTATTTATAATATTCCATGAATCTCACCCCTAGGCAAGCGAATTATTTCTTTTCAACAGCCAATATTTGTTGTATAATTAAATATTGTCTATGACCTTGAACCACTTAAACCATACAAATTGATTCAATCGAAGAAATTTCAAAACATAAAGCATAATGATTTTAAATAGTGTAAACTATATAACGAGTAACTATTACAATGTGAAATAAATTATGTAACACAGGCGATAAGAGGCTATATTTGGATTGATTAACACTGAAGAATAACAGTACATTATTAATATCTGAAGCAGAGGTTATACTAGTACTATAGACAATGAAAGAGAATAAAACAGGCCCACAAATCTTTTGATTACAAGATAGGACTACACAATACCTGGAGCCGCATAACAGACTTCACTGAGATCGCTTGCGAAATTTCAAACCTATAGCTAATTTCGTTCTGGAGATGTCCTGTATACAGACACACATACCTATAATCATATAGGTAATACATTTTCACATATCCCGGCAGACAAGAGAAGTTTTGACAGTTTAATAACAGTTAACCTAATTTAAAATGGTCAGACTTCCACCATTACATAAACCATTCTTGTTTATGTGGAAATGAAATGCCATGCAAAATTTATCGTCAATACATGAAACATTTCTCGAAATATTCTGCTATATGATATAGTAACATTTTTAGTACATTATGTTTTATATCAGTGTTAAAATAATACTCTCGGGTAACCAGAGTACTTTAACACGAGACTGCACTGAAGTCAAATATTGTCATCGACTTTTAACACTGACTCCATTCTATTACATTTTCTTTTAAATCTAAGAAAGTATAACTTCAACAATCACATGACTGTACCGTGGTAAAGATTGTTTACAAATTTTTAAAAATTCTGCAATTTGTTTTAGTTGATTCCATGATTATCAATAGCACCAGTGTAAAAATATTTGTTAACGCTCCACTAAATCCCACGGAGAGTGGCATGCAACATCATCGAAATCAGTCATGGTGATGTTATGAGTGTTGCTGAATTTTAAATAAATGAATTATTATTACTGATGCAAAATTTAAAGCCTTTAGGTCATTTCGTTTTGGAGATATCGTGTGGAAAAATAAACAGATTCAAAGACAGAGAATAATATAGACAAACAGAAATTAAACTTCTGTAGCCCAAAAAATTAAAACCTTCATTAACGCTTAGTAATTATTTAGTAGTAGTAAACTTTAAAAAATTAATAGATTTTTAAGAGGAATAATACTAAACCCTGGCCCAATCTTGAATTGAAGCAAAATCATATGAGGGCGTTTCTTATCATTATTTCTAAATGAAATATAGATGCTCCCAAAGAGTACAATAGTATTTACATTAAAAAGAACGAATTATGAAGTAATTATATTACCTGTAAATTATACCATAGTCTATATTGATAGTTTATTTTATAAAGAATAATCATAAATTATTTATTTGTAATAAATAAAGTTTTGTAGAGGCTGAGCGAGTCCTCTGTACTACTGATAAGATATACACTAAGCTACTGTGTATAAGCTAAGAGTAAGCTAGGATGTGTATCATAACAGTGGCATATAAAAAGGTGTAAAACCCACAAATGTGTAATAGCCGGAAAACAGTAATCAGCAGCAGTAGATATGAACTCTTCAATGCCTGACAAATGCTTGATTACCTGATATTCAATCCTTGCACAGCTTTTAACAGCAAGACATATACATAATCTTTTACTTCAAAAACTAATCGGTGTTACGTCAGTTGTCTGAAATAATTTAATTTGTTGTAGAAAAATTCAATTTTGTAAGATTATAAATACCAATATGTAGCAGCCACATTGTTTTAGAGTATTTTTTGACTTACATATTAAATTAAATGAAATCTCAGCCAAATGAGTTAAATATCTGGGAGCCTAAACCTATTAAGTACTAAATAAACATTTTTGTACTAAATGCAAATATTCAATTTCGAAATTGCAACATTATACATTCTCAAGTTTTTTGTAGCCTCCTTTTAAGAAAAAACTAAATAATTTCCAGCCTTTTACTAACAATAAGATTTTTCATTATTATTCATTATCAACGTAACACATATTGAACCTATTTAGACGTTTCTGTTATTGCTGTTAGGCTGATTTATCATACACATATTGTCACATCTCATCACATTTTAGTAAATTTCGGATATAACTACTGCATAATCATTCTCTATACACGTAAGGACTTGTATGTATCATAGCAATCACAACCGTAATTCTTAAAGCATCTTTACAAAACTTTGAGGTGGCCGTCTGTAAGTGAATGAAACTTTCCTTGCTGGGTTTAATGAAAATGAATGGGACGGATCAATGTTGGGTTAAGTTTTACGAAATAACTTTTCCAAAATTATAAATTAATAACCACACGAAAATGTTATTTTATGGCCACTATCGTGCCTAAATATATTTTATATTATATACTGTATGTCGTTAAAAGTTTTAGTATATTTTAAATTAACAAATCTATACACGACTGGTACATAAACAGTATTTAAAAAAGATTACATGAAGAACGGTTTTGTATCGATTGTCCTGATTTTATGTTTTTATACCAGTGCTGTAAGGTATTTGCATTCCTATTTTTCAATGATAGGTGACTTAAATGCACAAGTGTTAAAATAATTTCATAATAAGGCTGAGTTAATAGTAGTATCTATTATTTCTTAGTGTATACATGTTAGGTATTTCTACGAAATAGCGTCAATTAAGTTTTAAGGGCATTTTTTAATATTTGAAATATTGTATTGTAAAGATAAAATGAAGAAAATGAATAAATTGAATAAGAATACTAATATAATACTATTAAAAAAAGGAGATTCACCACAAGGAAGCAGAAATAGGAACTACAAATATGTTTATACAATTGAAAACAATAACTGACTGATTTTTAACAAAGCAAAAGATCATTTAAGATGAGTAACGGGCTGAAAAAAACGGAAACATTCTTTGAGAGCCGCCGCGCCGTTCGATTCTGATATAACATTCAGTAGGTCGATGTCTGCAGTGCACTCTACCTACTACTAGTTTATGGCTTAGGCACGACTTCACTGTTCGCTGATGATTCATTCATATAATTGAAATTTCGACATAGAAGTTTGGCAAGATATAAACTATAGTGGTTCTTGACGTTTATTATCAAAATAATTTTTTATTCAAAGAACAATTTTAGATATTTCAACGTATGACATGCGGAACTGTTATCAAACAGTTAGCAAATGTAACATAGTATTTCGAATTTTTTAATCATATGGGTCATTGATTACCTTATAATCTATACTTGCCTATTAATTTTGTCAATGGGACAATTAATTATATTTTAAAAAACATGTCAAACGATCCATACTTTCCACTCCAGGATTAAGAGATGCCTATAATTTTAACTCACTGCACTTAAAACTGAATGCTATATTATATATAAATATGCTAAAAGTATAGCAGATTTATAGTCAAATTAAAGTGGCTTACACACGTAAACTTAAGATAAATGGCACCATGGCAGGCTAGTGTTAACTTTTTTATTCTCTATAAAAACAGATATTATTCTATATAATCAAATAGACGTATTTAAATGCAAGCTATCAAAAACGGTATTAAAGCTTTATCATAGATTTGGTATAATGAGTTGAAATTAATATTTATACAAGCCCATGCTTGATTTTATGTGAGCATGTTTCAATGTATAAACCAAAATAACATAACCATTTTTAAATAAGTATTTATGGACAAATTATTTGTCTTTCGTACATCCTCTATACTACGGTTGCCTCATGCCCCCTATCTCACAATATTATCTCGAGACCCTGTTGTTAAAATGTGACAGCTCAGTGGTAACAACATTGTAGCGTGACTACTTCAAACCAGAGAATACACGTGAATTCCCCTCAGACCAACGGATTATTATAAGCAGCTTCTCATAGTTTCTGTTTATTTCAACATACTCACCTATGTTAATAATTCATTCCTCCTCTTCATAGTTCATATTAGGCTCCTTTAATATCGTGCCGCATACATAACCGACGCGACGGTTTCGTTCATGAATGAATAACACCAATAATTCGCAATATTTCCAATTTTATTCGTAACAATTGCTATATTATTATAGTTTTACAATTCCATTTTGGACACAAAATCGTGAATAAGTATAATGATTCATGTATAAGATACTAAGAAATAACAAGTACTATGAAGTATTCTGTCGGTACGGAAGCGTGTGCAAAATTCTGTTTAAACCAGTGCAATGAGGCTGATCAGCTTTCTGACCGTAAATTTTTTAATTCGTATTACTAAAAATATAATCTAGATATACATTATCCTTACGAAATAAGACGGCTGCAAGTTAAAAGTGGCAATACACTGGCTTACGGGAGTTACATGATATCTTCCATTTTATCGTTTACAGGACCTGACAGAGGCCTTTTAAAATCATATAGTTGTTCATCTGGCTCTCCATCCATACAATAGCTCTTAATAGAAAGATCCTATGGATTTTTAACCCAATTCATAGGTCCTAATTGATCCAAGGAAGAAGCTTGTTAGTTTTACGGAAAAGAGATTAACATAAAAGTTTTAAAACATTTATTTCTCCATTTTGCATCAGAAACAATGGTAGCAAACGAAGCAAGATAGCAGCAGGATATACTTTTGAAATAATGTTAAACAATGATATGACATATGACCATGTGGCATAGTAATGTTACTTTATGGGCTTTGTTGATAAAACTTTCGCTAGATTCTGTTGGGTCATTTTATACTCTGTCTTATTGATTCATTTATATTCAAAATCGAAAAGATATAAATTATTAATCTGGTATGGTTCAAACTGAGTTTTAACTCATAAATTACGTTTTATCGCGATAATATTAAACTATAACATTAGTGTATCTTGAGGGCATGTAACGTTGTGATCAACATTGTTCCCTCTTGCAACTTTACACGCTACAACACTAAATAGGAATTTCTTACAATAACTATTGTCCTCGAGGCTGCCTGTGGGGGTTCGTCATGAGTTAATCATGGCGATGCATTTCATTATTTTGAACCACTACGGCATTAATATTTAACAGGATATGGACATGGTACGGACTATTCTCAGTAATTCTTTGTTTAAAGTTTGTTATTGATGATGAAAGGATAACAGGATTTGGAATAGATATATATATAGATATATATATATATATATATATATATATATATATAATATATATATATATATATAAAACATAACGTTTCGATTATTTAAATAAATTCTCATCGTTTAGTAGGGGGTTATAAATGCATACATGCATTAGGAACAGAAAAAAGATAAGAAAATCTTCATTCCTCAAAATTTTATACAAAATGCGCATACATTTTGTAAACAAATAACGATGGAAAATGTATGAAATCCTGCTACTGTCTCAGTGATGGGTATTGGAAGGACAAAGTCTTTAGTGCACCCATGCGAAATTAAGTCCAGAGATACTTATATAGCTGCTCTGGTTACCCACAGCCATTAGCCACCGACGATTCTCAATAATTATTATTTTGTAAAAAATGTTCTCTAATCCTAAAAAGCTTTACTATTTGGTATACGGCTTGTTTCCCGATTTTATTTCATGATTATAAATTTAAATAGAAGTAGAAATGCAGTTCTGTTCTCTTTAATCTCCTACAATACAAAATACTGATAACCCAGAGTAACATGATAGAATTTTAGTAAATTTGAATGTACACATTTACTTAAACTCAGAATTTATCCCGCCAACTTTGAAAATACGTAACACATTCGAGGAAATCACGTAACATACGAAGTTCCGAAGTCCAAAGACTATCGTTTCTCTAACCGGCCACTATTTATTAACCACAGACAGATATCGATTCTGTCTATTTTGTATGAAGATTGTCATTCTTTCTATTGTTTCCATAGTTTATTTCCTGAATTTATTTAAATATATAATTAGGAATTAAAATCCAACCTCTTGCATGTCCTCAATAAACTTTACGGTTTATACAAGGCAGTTAAATTTAATCCATCTAATCCTAATTTCTTACAAGAGCACAGAGCCACGTTGATTGCTCCCGAAAATATAAAGTGGGCACAAATGAAGTTTAATGGTAACATAAGATTTTTAAAAAGGACAGACTATATTTGAAAAATGCGCTGTACAACTTCAAATACTATGCAGGAAAGCATGAGCTGACAATTTAAGATAATCCTATATATTTGTTTTGGAGTAAAATGTTACAGAATATGAGAGTTAGAGGAGAGTAGACTAAAGGGAATACCATTTAATTTGTCTGGATGTAATTAATGACTCTACGGGTGTTGCGGCTGGAAGATTCTGTAGCAGGGAGCAGATTTTTCATTACTCAGTGCTCTAAGCGTTCCACACGGGGCGATTTATAATTTAATTGTTATTTCTGTTTCTATAATTACTTAAACGTTCTACTTAGAAACGTCAAAAGTCTTTTAATAGTGTATATTATTTTAGCGTACTATGTAATCTATAAACTGTATTAACAGAATTATTTCTAAATCATGAATATGTCTAAAATGGGTTTAACCGAAGAATGAGTCATATTAATTTGGTCTTAACTGATTTATGTAAATATTTGTAATTTATAATTAGATAGTGTGGTCAATATTTAACTATATGTACATAAACAATGACAAATAACATCTTATCTTAGTATGATTATGGTGTAATGTATTCTGTTTGTTAAAGTATATATCATTGTCGTTGATTTTGTAATTATTTTTGCATATGATTTAAATGTTATGTAAACAGCATATTATTGATAAAGTTTTTAAACATAATCATTATGCTGGAATAAATATAAACGGAAAAAAAATTCTTTACATAATTTAAATGAAACTTTAAATTTATTACATGAGTAGAATTTGAATTGTATTTATCTATTTTCCATTGCTCACCACTGTAACTAGATATTTGACAAGAATTATTCTACATTATTTAATTACAAACTAATGAAATGTTTTTTCCATTAAACTCTTAGCTGTTATATAACATTTATATTTAAGACCTCTTCTGGGAGCTCAAACCGCAACTCAATAGTTGGAGTCGTGAGACTAGGTCAGCGTAACATTGATTGCTGACCACAAAATAACCAGAGGTCAGAAACGTCTTAAGACAATAAGACTGCCACCCCACCTATTTATAGGTCTCTCTGATGCCGAAACTATATAAAGTCTCGTTTTCAGCTTCTTCATCATCGAGTATCTTTGGATCTCTTCAGACTAACTTGATGCCAGATTTCTGGAGTCAAGTCTGAGATAGCGTCAGATACTAGACGCTGTAATAAGAGGAAGGTGCTGTAATAAACTCAACATTCTAATTATATAACCCTTTGTACCATAGCTACGTCATGTCTATAAAACTCGGTTTGTTCCATCATCCTTACAGATCGAGTCAGAAACATGGTAGTCCACTCAACTGTGAACGTGATGAGACTGCTAGTTCAACTATTTATTATGTGGCTATAGGAAGGTGAACTGGAACTAAACTCAACATTCAAAATAGTACATTTAATTACTATTCTCGGAAGTTACCTATGCACGGTAAAATTTTCATTTACAAGTGAGACAAAGTCAAGCATATAAATACTATCGAGTTGCGTAATAAAACTTTCAAGACGATTTAGTGATCTATACTATTCATCTCGATGGAAAAACGTGAAATATTGTAAATAATTATATGCTATTTCATAGTCTATTAATTATTTTTCCATTCGTAAACTTAGTAATACTTTAAAGCTTTAGGTTTTGTTGATTTAATTAAGTTTTAATGATCAAATTGACATTTTTAGCAGTATATTTTAAGTTTGTAAAATATACAATTTTTTATTAAGAGCTCAATTAGACATAATTTTCGGTTTTTCTTGAAGATTTTACAATAAAAATTATTAGTGCTTCCGTTGGAAAAACCTGAAATCTTAATTGCTTATGCAGGAAAAGAAATATTTAAATATGAAAATACATGCCAGGAAGACAGAAAATCATCAACATTACGAGGAAATAAACAGAAACAATGCCTTTAGCAGATCTCAGTTTCAGCCCAAACATAACCAGGCGGAGTGATGGAAACAATAGTTTGTTTTCAATTAATATATTAGTTCTAATGCTTTGTACTATTTCTGTTATAAGAATAAAAATAATGTCGAGTTAATATTGTATTTCTACCTTGTTTACACTTAGTACAGTTGATTTCGGAAAAGATACTGATTTCTTCACACACGTAAAGATATCCCTTACAATCTCGAGTTACAATAATTTTATAGAATATGGAGAATCATTTCGTTTAATTACCGAAAATAGTTTACAGAAATATACTAATTTATTGTAACTCTATGTAAAAGACGATTTCGAAAGTAACAATATGGGCGTAAAGTTTGTAAACATTATAATCTGTCTAAATGTGTAAATTGAATTAAATTTCGTTTAAATGTGTCTAAACTATAATTATAGTGGAAACCCTTTCTAAACAAATTTAAAATATAATTACTAAATGATTTGCGTTGAAATTATGTTATGTTAAGTTATAATAAAATGCTTGAAATTATAAACATTTCAAATACTTATTGTTATCAGATAAAAGTTATATATTGGAAAATGTTTATTCATTTATAACAGTGATAGCAAAATAAAATTATTCTTATAACTATCTTTTTAGGACAAATCTGTATTTTTACAGATTAGGGATTAATAAAAATAATAACTACACTTCCAGGTATTAAATCTAACACTAATCCTGACCAATATAATCTGTTAATAGAAACTATTTAAAAGAACCCGATTCTTCAGCACATACAGTGGGATATTTATGGATACTTGTGTTCACAAAAGGATTTCAGTTGTCTGAATGTACCACAGCGGGAATTTCATGTTTATAGCCTCTCCACCCGACCGTCAATTACAACTCCATTCTGACCTATATTGTCGTTTTTGTAGCTGTGCTGTTTGTAAAATTGGATTTACCACCATGTCCAAACTTTGAGTTTGCAACCGATTCGGAACGAAATTTTGTTGTTTCAAAATAAAATCCAGTCATAAATTGTGCTACAAAAGGGACTGACAGTTAACACTCGCTGAGAAACTGAGATATTTTAAATGTGTAAAGTACTGAATAATTCGTCTATAATTTATAACTTAATTTTGGAGGCCATTCATGAACTTAGTAATATTATTAAACAAGTTATTTTATGTTATCCCACAAAGGTTCAATTCTATTGTACCATTTATGCCGCGATGCAACACTAGGAGGAAGATTTATTCCGTTAAAATAAATGTAAATAGATACGTCCAATCTAAACATTCTCAAGGAAGACCCACAGTCAAGATCTATAGTGTGCATTTTTTTCTTATGTATATATCTTCTTTGGATAAAAAATACATTGTCCTCGATTGACGATTAAAAAAATTATATATTTACATTGTTTCAAAAATGGTTTCCTATTTTTATACTTCTACCTCCCTGCTCTTTGTTTGACCCCTTCCTCAATATATATGAAATTGCTACCATAGCCAATATAATCATATTGAAACTATTTATTTTAATACAAACAAATAAAATGTTCTAATAACAAATGTGAAACTGAGCTAAAATATGAAATTAAAAAAATAATCCAAATAATAAATAAATAGGCATTTCACCAGGTATTTTTCCATAGACCCATAAAAACATTTGAATTAAAATATCAATAAAATATATTTCATAAAGTTCATGTTGTTATTGCTATTTTTCGTTAATACTAATCTTTCGTTAATGCATTCATACTATCGCTTATTGAACCATATATGATATATTGAGGTTATATTGGGTGTTATAAGATTAGAAGGAAAGGTTTAGAAGCAAATTTTAAGACTAACCAACGTTAAATGAACCAATACGTTCACTCATGTATCTGTGAACGTAACTGCGCATGCAATACTTACGTTAGTTTTGAGAACAGTTTGTATATTAATGTATCGCTAATCTAGCGACCAATTTATTTATAATTAAATAAATAGTTTTGATAAGCAACTACAGTGTAATTGATCATTAATCCTGGGAAGAGTTTAGATTGCATTAATTCACTAACTATGAGAGCACATTACATTTTGATTTATTAGTAATCATTTCCTTGTTTCGGGATAACTTAATAATATAGCGCCTGTTTTTACGTGCGTATATAATCCACATACATACTGCAAAGTTGAATTATGCTTTCATTATATACATAAAGATTACGAGATAAGACCAATAGTTTCGTTAACCTTCTTCCATCATTGATTCCTCGATTATCCAATACATTGTCAAATTATAACAAATGTTTAAGAGAAGTTGAAAAATTACATTTTAATTTAAGAATTACTTATTCAAACAAAATTCAAATTATGTATACCTGGGTGTTATTAAAACTAGATGATCATACATATTTTTCCAATGTCAAAAAGTGTAATTATCCTTCTTAATTGAAAGAGTATCGAATTGAATATAATAAAAAGCTGAAGCATATAACACAGTGTTCGTATTATTACTGATAATAATACTTAATTCAAAATGATTGGTAATGACATAAATTAAATCTGATTAATTTAAAATATATTGAAATTTTAATGAATTAGGTGCAAGACGTTCGCCATGATAGTGTAACAAATGGAAAGCATGAATTGAATGAATCAATCATAGGTAACGTTTTTCAAAATGAATAATAATTTTAGAATAATTGTAACCTATTTTGTCTCTTAGGGACATTTTAAAGAAAGAGAGTGCAGTACTATAATTACAACTGTCTTTTAAGTTCAAAATATTAACAAGAGAATACTTGTGCAATTTCAGAACCTCAAAAATTGAGAAATATATTAATTATTTTATTATTATATTTTCATCAGCTGAATATTGTATAAAAAAGAGTGCATAACATTAATAGAAAAAATATATTAGTACAATTATTTAAATTCCTAAATAGACCCTTTACCTGAAAGTGAAACTTACTTTAGGATTAAATGCGAATGGAATAAAGTAAAATACTCGTATATTACTGCTGTGTGTTCTGTTGTATAGATTTAGAGTAACCGTACTAAAATTAATCAAAAGTTCCCTTGGTGACTATTAACAAATATATATTTTTGTTCAAAAATAATTATTTCCGGGATAAAAGTCTAAAAAATACATTGCGTTAGTTTGATAGATTTTTTAAAAGTTCTATTATAATTACGATACGATTGGACAATTTTTTCTTTCTTCAATTAGGGAACTTTTATACAAAATTATAAAAATTCTGAGATATATAATTATTTTTAAGACTGCTAAATTGATGAAAAAATCAAAAATTGAATCCGAATCCAGTTATGTGCAGATTAAAAATACTGAAAAGTATTTGACGAAATAATGACCGTCCATTCTAACCTAAAATTTTAGAACTCTTCTTTTTCTATATTACTAAACAAATTTTATTTTATATTAATAAATATTATGTGCATTGCGAATCATGTTATGCCTTTGCTGAGAGAGAATTTCTAGGAACTCAGACATGACTGGGAGCGTGACAACATCCACGCAATACACCCATTGCAACATATGCAATAGTTCCGAGTGGGCTATTGTGGGTGGTAACATTAGAAATATAACGGATCAAATTAAAAATTTGACGTATATTTTAGCGTATAACAAATCAATTATATTTACCTATTGACATCAGTATTGATCCATTGGCTCTGGGATGTTGCATAGTTATTAAAATATAGTTCATATCTGCGAAAATATATCAATCAATTTTGATGATGAAAAAACCCCTAAAAATGACGCGTCTTCATCTAAAATGATTTGTGTCTCTCTACATCTAATTAAAGACCAACAATTATTTCAAATATATTGTACTAAAACATTTTACTTTTTAATTTTAAATTTATCACAACCAAAATTATATTTTTACAATGACAGAGCAATAATTGTGTGATTTATTTATGCTTGTCAATAGTTTTACATTCATTAGTATGAAAACAGAGGTGATAAGCTTTCGTGTACGATACGAATTCCTTCTTATAGTATTACAGCCTTCAATAAATTCTTCAATGTTACGGCATGCCGAGCAAGGAATTCGCTTCCAGTCTACATCAAAGCCTGGAAAGCCGGGTGTGGTTCCAGCTCAGGAATCGCTCTTGTTCGCTTGAATTGCTACAAAGCCGAAGAATTTCTGGACCTAGACCATAATGTCTATAAAGAATTTTACTTTGCAATACGTACATTTTGGAGGCAATTTTTCATACTAAGTTTTTAAATTAATGTTTACCTTCTGTGCAGATGCTTCAATTATGCATTTGCAATTTTTAATTATTATTACATTAAATATTTGAAATTAAATATTAAATTACGTGTCATTAACTATATAACTTAGGACGGGAAGGGGGAATTTCCTTTCAATTATTAGATAGGTAATTAAAGAAATGAAAGTGTAATGAATTAAAAATGTTAAATAGTAGCCTAAAGGTGGATTCCTTGCTTGTATTTGTTGACTACAATTTGTTTAAATAACAATATATAAAATAATTGGTCGGAGATCACATAGTATTGACATTTAGAGTCGCTTAAACAACACGGCTTGGAATACAATTACCTTTAAAATGAAATTGCAAATAAAATATTATTTGGATAATCAAAACTTCCATTCGATTTGGTTACGCAGTTTCCAATAACTGGTTTTATTGTTTAATTGTAATATTTTTTAATTGAAACAAACATTGTTTTATTTTGAGTTACAGAAATATTCTCAAAAAGAAAACCTCATTAAATCATTTGAGGCCTAAAATCTAAATACATATATAATCCAAACATTTACATGAAATAAGTATTATATGTACATCCGATTTATAATTTAGCAGTAATAAAGCTGTAAGTATGTGGTTTATAATTAATATATTTAATTATATTTCACCATTACAGTAATTAAGTTATGAAAACAGGTGTTGTTGATGGTACTTAAAAACCTAAATAGTGTCCATATGGTATTGACTGAAAGTAAATAAATCTAAAGAATAAAACATCGTAACTTGTAAGTTACAACCACATGTACCGATGATAAAATTGAAAGAAGTAACATACCCTAATGTTTCATCGGTTGAATACAGAACAAGTGGTGGAGGTTGAGTTCAAGCAGCACATTAAGAAAATTCATTTAAAATCCATTTTCGTTCGCGTTACTAGTAAAATCACTCCTCATTGAATAAATTGACTTATCATAGATTGAAATTTAGTTAACCACTCATTTACTGGTTTTGACCAAGACAATTTTGGGTAAACACAACACAAGGATAATATGTATCGCGTCGCCTCGGAGTGACATGGCTCAACACGACGCGCGTCCTCACCTTGCCGTCACGACGCACAGACTACGGGCCCCCAGACTCGCCTGCCCCGGCGCGGCGTCCCACCCCCGCCGGCGCACACTGTCCGTGTCGCTGCTCCTGATTAGCCTTTGTTCCGTAGGGTAACCGGTCAGCCACCGGCTCGTGTTGCATGTTACTAGAATGGCCTGCTACGAATCCATATTCATGGCCGCAAGTTTCATTTACACTTAGACTGCGCGATAAAGCCTTATGTTTGGAATATATGTTTGTTTATTTCAATATTGTATGCCTTAAATAAGTCGAGATACTTTGATTAATTTTAAAAACTAAAAAAATAACTTAGACTTAAACAGGCATTTGAAAATTTTTAGATAATGACATATATTTAAGGGCTAGAGATGCATAATGTTTCTCCCTAAATACATTAGAAATTTAAGTGTAATCCATATGGTATCAAATGATCTAATTACTTTAAGATAATCCAATTCAACGGAGTACCAAAAGAACCGATAGAGCACAAGGAAACAGATGAGGTATATACGTCGACAGTCAGATGGATTATACTTATAATTTTGATCAAAAAATAAATACAGTTATCTTTTTGATACTATACAGGTTTCTTAAAGATAAACATACATACAAAGTTTAAAGTTTTAGGAACTTCCTGTTAAGAGCTATTGCTTAGATGGACAGACATACATACGAACTGCATGTTTATGTCTTGACCCCAAAAGCAATAGAGGTCCTCCTTTCAATAACATCTTTGTGCGATCGACCGCTGGTGCGAAGAGAACAAAATGAAACTCAACACTAAGAAATGCCAAGTGATGACCTTCCATCGGAATCTCTCCCCCGTTGTCTATGAGTACAATATACGCAGTGAGCCCTTAACTCGTGTACTGCAGGTAAAAGATCTTGGTATTACATTAGTACCTTCACTGAATCCTGAGTTGCATGTGCGAAACATTTGCAGCAGAGCAAACAAAATGCTTGGATTTGTCTCGTGCTTTGGTACGCCAAATCCTTGAATATGGCTCTCCAGTGTGGAACCCCCACCAGAGGTTTCTCATAGATGAACTAGAGACTATTCAAAGAAGATTTATTCGAATGGTGGTGTCAGGAGTGGTATTCTCTATCGTCAGGTTCCCAACGGGGAAGTATCTCGTGATGTGGGACTCCTGACTCTTGCGGATCGCAGATTCTCCGCTGCCGTTGTACTGCTGTCGAAGATCCTTAACGGCAAGATCGACTGTCCCGATATGCTGAGCCAGATCCTCTTCAGGACCCCTTCAGCCACTCGCTCCAGAGACCTGTTCGCTAGGCAGCAACATCGCACCAACCACGCAGCAAACAATACGATGTGCCGACTTCAGAGTTCTGGTAATAGCGTCGCCGACATCGTTGACTTTTTTGTGGACAGTATACCAGTGCTCAAGAGGAGGATCGCCGGTCTGCATGAGTTATCTGCCTAGTAGTTGCACAATGAGGGAATACACTCGTTCTTATACTTTACCTGTACGTCTCTCATTGCTGTTATTTATATATTGTGTCTTGTTAATTCTTGTCTATTCTTGTTTATTCATGGTTTTATTCTCATTGTTTCGTGCTAATTTATTGCTGTTATTGTTCGTTGTTTTCCATATACTTCAAATAACGGTACACTAATAATTAATTACGTTATTGTCATTCATAGTTTATATCCGTATCGTCACTTAAATAGTTTATTAATCGTTATTGCTCTATTTGTCACTGTAGTTGTTTACTTTCATTGTGTAATTATTGTTCAAAACTGTAAAAATGGAGATGTCCGTTGAAATGTAAAATAAATTAAAAAAAAAAAAAAAACAATAATCCATGGTTACTTCTTTTTTGGGTACTTCATAAATAATTGTTTGTCTTTGTCTGATTCTGACTGGTACATGACGGAAATCAGTAAAAGAAATCCTCCATCCTTTATCGTCAAGAACCACATATTTGGGAAAGAGCAGCCCCAGGAAAGACTGACAGGACAAAGTCAAGTACAGTACGATTGAAAAGTCTCAAGCTTCTTATCATTACTTCACCAATTCCAAAACTCTTTTAGATACAATACAAAAAACAAGGGTTAAAGTTTGAGGAGTTAAAGGGATATTATCTAAGTCCAACGTTGAAAAACCCACTGTAGCAATGTAATTTCCAGGAAGCATACGAGTAAAGAAGAAATATACCTATCAATCTTAGTGCGCAACGTAGCAACTGAAAATATCGTCAAATATAGTTTTTATAAATATTATATAATTATGTCAATGTTCCACGCAAGTTTATATTGTTAATACATAATAAGCAATTTATTTAAAATAAGCTGAGTTGCAAATATCAGTTTTACGATTCAAATGTCATACAGAATCTACAGCACAGAGAATAATTAATGTGGTAGACGATTTACGACATAACAGATATTTTATTGACGATTACATTAATCTTTCTATTCATCGGCTTCAGCGATCATCATTTGTGTGATTGAATGTCTCCGTCACTTTCTATATGTCACACTCTCCTTTCTTCTTCAAAACAAAGCTTATGAATTTTTCCTGTTATGTCCCAAAGAGCCACTACCAGTCAAGTATTATATTTGTAAGCATATACAGAGTTTGTATATCAGCTATAGAATGATATAGAATAAACATTAAGTATTTTACTTTGGAACATAAAACCATTTCACATAGCCCTAACCTTAGACTTATATGCTTTTATATCTTTTAAGATTCTCAGATGGAGACCGTTAATATTTGAAATCAAATGGTTATATTTCTGCTCCTAGGCATCCTAGGGTTAAATGCAAAAGGATTATAAAATTATCAGGAAATAATAGTAGTAGTGCCGGGTTTTTAATAAGATACCATACCAATACAAAACAGCACATTAAATACACAAGTTGTAACTAATTTAATTCTAGTATTGTTACATTTAATATTCTCTTAATGCTCAAAATCCATTTATTTGAGAATTCGAGGAGACACACTTTGCACCACACTTTTTATCGGTTATTTCACAATTTAATCTATTAGATAAAATAATACGAAATATTCATAAAAGACCGTGTATAACACTTCATCTAATAGTTTTGAGTAATTATAATTTGTTTACTGCCATCAACCTGAGAGCTGTAACTTATTGTACTTTTTGCAGGACGTACTTCATAATTCATATCTAATCAGCGTTGTAAACAGTATTAGCCTTTAAAACTATAAATGCACATTCAATCTATATTTTAAGATAGCATATAGACATAAACATCACCATCTCTGGAATATGATAAAAAGAATATTTTTTTAATTTTATTTGACTTATTTTGGTTCTAGATACCAAGGTTAATTAAAAATATTGTTACAACGGCCTTTTATACGGTTAAGGTCGTTTCCCTTAGTTTATCATGATTAAAATGTAGTTATATAAATAACTAGTAAAATTTGCTTACTGTAGCAGTATAACGGTTTAATAGTACATTTGACAGTTAAATTTAAACACTCGGTTGAACGCGGATTACTCACATCCCAAACAAGCGTGAGAGACGCCCGTATGATGGAATATGCTGTGGGTCATAGTTTTGTACCTTTTACTGGCCGAGACTGAATACTCTTTGATCACACCTCCTTTGGTAGTATTTACTTTAAGAAAAGAACATTCTTTGTCGGTAAAAACTAAAAACCTAAGGTTTTATTTTTACACTTGAGATTCTTCTTCAAAATAAACTGTAATTCTCCATGGATTTCAGGATTTATTTTTACGTACATTTACAATGAACTGAGTGTAAAAATTTTAATTCAATGGAAAAAAAATATTTCTTGCTAAATGAGTGATTTTTATTTATTGTATAGTTTATACATGAAAAACGAAGTATCGAACGACAGTAACGAAAATGTTATTGTAGGACGTACTGCTCTTTTTACTAAATCAATATTGAACCTTCCTTATTTTTACTTAAGTTTTAATTACTTAGTATCTTTATGTCAAGAGTTATTTCAAGGACGTCTAGGTAGACAGATGACTACCATTTATACCTCATTTTATGAAATAAGGATAGTTGACAAGCAGCATGGTGTTAATTTTATATATATATATATACACATATATATGTGTATAATTATATATATATTTATATAATTATATATTTGTAATTATATATATATATATATATATATATATATATATATATATATATATATATATATATATATATATCTTCAGTAATAACAGAAAAATAGAACATAAATATCCTCTATATTTCGTCTTAACAAGACATTTTCAACAGGAATAGATCAAAGTATTAACAAGATATAATAAAGAAAAGAACCGTCATATTTTAATGAAACTAATTTTGAATTAGGTACAAAGAGTAAATAATCGTGCATAATACAAAGAGTATAATGTTATAAATTCAATTTTTACTTACATGTGTAATTGTAGAAAATAAAACTAATTAAAATAGTTAAGGATAATGTATATCTACAACAATCCATACCTTAAATTTAGATAATCCGGATGTTTTGTTTGTAACACCCTATGATGAGGTATTTATAAATAATTCATTTTAAGTTTACGAGGGTTTTGAATTTTTTAAATGCTTTTTAAAGTAAAGCAATCATTGAATGTTTTGTTATGCTCCATTGCATGGGCCGAAATAGTATTGGATTTAATTTTGAGGTTTGTATCGCTGCGAATTTTGTTCATTATATATAAATATATATATAAATATATATATATATATATATTATATATATATATATGTGTGTGTGTGTTTGTGTGTGTGTGTGTGTGTGTGTGTGTGTGTGTGTGTGTGTGTGTGTGTGTGTGTGTGTGTGAGTGTGTGTGTGTGTGTGTGTGTGTGTGTGTGTGTGTGTGTGTGTGTGTGTGTGTGTGTGTGTGTGTGTGTGTGTGTGTGTGTGTACATATTTGGTATGAAATGTATAGTTATGTACAACACTTGTTTTATTTTATACAATTCCAGTGGTGGCATAATCACCAGAAGGTATAATTTAGTTTTTAGTTTGGTTTATTACGATGTAAGGTAGATAATTAGTTTACCATGCACTAACTTACTTCGAAATTTATTTCAAACTGTACACCTGACCTGAACTTCCCTATATAACTTTATTATTGTCAAAACAGTTTTTCAGTCACCTTATTAAAGTGGTGTTTAAAAAGCAATCTGATGTCCTGGTTTAAACTCTCATGAAACTAATTAATAGCTTCAACCGTCGGGCATCCATTGGCAGAAACAACAATTCATTAAATCTAATTAATGGCACTAATTAAAAAGGATGTTTTTGATTGCGTTCACAAATTTAACTTAATATATAAACTAATATGAAAAGACCATGAAATAAAATAAACCGACATGATGAAGTATCGAAGGACCCGGCAAAACGTACGGTAACTAAAGAATGAGCCCACAGATGTACAGACAGAATAACTGCCATTTTATTATTGATCAAGACATCGGTAGAGCTCTACTCTGGACCAAGAGAAATCCATGTACAAACGTTATCGCACAAACGGCCTGACGAACAGACATACAGACCAATGGACTGCTCATTGACCATTTCACTCATAAATAAATATCGTTTACATTGGACCGTGAGAAATAGACGGGCAACAGCACAATTTCAACAAGGCCCTCCTGCGTCTTTAATAACAACTCTGACTCGTCCCAACAATCCTTACATTTGTCCGTATGTCATCACTACACAACCCTTACATCACTCCAAATTTTCTTGTTTAATTTTCATTATTTATCTTTCATGATTTTGAAGGATAAAATTTGCGTTTGATATATGTTACAAATATGTATCACTCCTTTGAGAGAATTGGAATACATCTGCTGTTCTTCCTCACATGAAACAATGCAGCAAGGAAAAGCTTGTGGATAGCTGTTAATATTAAAGCGTAAAATATAGCTTATATAGTTAAATAATAAAAAATTTGTACTTATGAACCAAAATACTAGAAAGAGAATTCCGTTAAGCGTAAGCTAGTGCCTATCCCCAAAACATTTGTGTTAAATAAATTAGTCACGAATTTCAACTCTATAAGGCATTATACAAGTATGTGTATGTGCCAATTTGCTTTATCTAATTTATATGATACAGGAAAGGGGGTATATATTGTTTTACGTGTGATAGTTTGGAGCTATTTCAGTCTCACTAGAACATTCTGTAGAGAGGACCGGTGGACAGATTGGGAAGGCGTGTCGATTTAACTGGCTTCATTGGTAGCACAATAATTAGGAACAATAAAATACACAATAAAAAAATAATGTAACTAAATTATTTATTTACTCGATAAACACTAAGATTCAAAATGTACTACGCCTAGAAATATTGCTTTTCTATTTTATACCGTTATTATATTTAATATACGATTTTAATGCCATAAACACCACGATAGTCTGAATTATTTTATGTACTTAACTAAAGAAGGCTGAAAAGAATATAGGTGTGTCTAAAACTGTTATCTTCAATATATTTGTATAGTGATATATAAAAACTACAATGTTATCGTGATATGTATCTTTAGAGGTAAATTATTTTAAAGTGACGTCTTATATACCATAAGTTTTAAATATTTACTAATTCAAATTACGCCATAGTGAATATTTGTGTTGTTGAATTCATAGTTTCATATCTATCAGTACAAAGTTATAAGTCTTGGAGTTTTATAGAATTCTGAAATAAATATCATTAATTCCAGCGCATTTTTAATCATTATTTTTGTCTTACATCCAATCTACTTGCCTTAAATGATTCAGGAGGAAATAGTGAAATCTTTAAATTTGCTAAACCCCATGCTCCTACGTCGTTCGCTCTTCACTAAATAAACCTTTTGCTCCCTGAATTCAAGAGGCCAATTAGCAAATGTTTATACTCAGATATTGAATACCCGGAAGCGATTCCAGTGGAAAACGTTTCACAATGACTACAGTTTACCTAAGTAATGGTTTGAATACATTCTAAATAGTCATTATCTATGACGTCATTGCAAATCGACGAAAAGTGCATCAGTAGATAATAATATGGGGTTCCTGGCGCACTTTCGGAGCCGACCGAAAAGCAATGTAAAATACTGTTCAATGTACCATAAAGGAAGCTGAGAAATAACACAGCAAAATCTCAATGAAATATTAACCGAATCTACAGTCGTTCGTCTCCAAAAGCGATCGGTACATTACTATCTACTCTGTGGAATGAAAAATTAACCAAATCTACAGCTTTACTTTCTTAAGCTGTGCTTTGTAAAATGTTGTCAAATCTGCTACGAATAAAGGAAAAAATCTTCGAAATCTTAATAAAAATTTAATCAATTTAAAACATTTTTACTAAAAAACATACTTTAATAAAAAACTTTTTTTTTCTACTAAATAGTCACCAAACAACATGAACTCACCAAAGTCTCTACAATTTCTAGCATTAAAACAGTGGCAAACAAAGATGAATTCAGTGAATTGCCGGTTTATTCTCAACAACAGTTGATACCGTCTTTAAATGAAACAGAATTAAAAGAACTTGTAGAGTCTTTTGCAGAAAGAACGTCTAATGGAGTGTTTTACTATCGGCAAAAAACGAAAAAAATAAGGGATTATATATTTAATATAATTACGAAAGATATTGAAAAGAAAGTAAAAAATAAACAAACAGAGAGTTTTCATCGTTTTTTTATGACATTATTTTTCCCATATTATACGTTCTTTCAAGATAATTCAAGACTTAATTGATGAATTTCTTAGGAATTTTTGTGAGTATCAAGATTTATCAACACAATTCATTAAAGGAGCATTATAGAATTTTTCTTATAGATTATAGCCACATTTTTGTGTGAAACAAAAGGTATTACTGTAGATAATATTCCACGTGATTCCTATGAAGAAAGACACCAACTATGGTTATCAAAACAGTACTATGACGTGGGGGGAGGGACACTGCAAGTTTTAGAGTTAAGACTTTATTCTACAAAGTTAATTGTTTATAATTTTCTTTATCTTTTATAGTCTTCTTTCCAGTAACAATCAAGTGTAATTTTTTTCATTTTTGTTTAAATTCTTTAATCTTTTTCTCATCCAAAACAGTCAAAAATCTGTTCGGCAAGTGTACTTTACAATCTTCCAACTCGGCAATTATTGTAAACCCGAATTTATCTTTCATTTTCTCCAATTCATGATTTTTGTACTTCTTTTTTTCTTCTAATTCATTCAACTTCTTATACTCTTTAAACTTGCATTCACCAATATCATTTAAACTCTTTCAAGAACTCATTTAAATAGAAAAAAATTTAAAGACGGAAAAAATGAAATTTGCTAACAATCACTCGAGAAGTCGGGGAGAATGTGAGTAAAACCGCATTCTTTTCACGAGGTTCTTCGTTTTAATTTCTCCAAATGTACTATAAAATCATCGAGGATTTCTGGTTCAAAATCATAAACAAATTCTACATCTAGATAATAAAAAAATACAGGTAATATCTTTTCATAATAAACGTGTGTATTTTAAACCAACAAACCTAATGTATTCTTTGAAAAGGAAAATAATTTTGTCAATGGTTCCAAGAGATAAGTAAAAATTTTTATTCTGTTTTCTAAATTCTGTAACAAATTTTGTTTGCTTCTTGTCTCCATATTGCAATTTTGTAAGCAGGTTATTCAAATGTGTTAATTTATTTCGAAATTTCTTAGGTTTAGGTCTTTCTAACAAAATTAAATTAACAACCTCTACAAACTAAATATCTTTTATCGATAATTTCTCCTCTATTAGAACACTTGTAACAGTTGGCATTATACTCTTCCATTTTAAACAAAAAAGATTTTTTTTATAAATGGAGATTATGGAACTAAGTCTGCCGAGATATAAATTTTTCAGCGCGCAAATGTTTGTGTTTTACATTTCTACAACAGAGATAAATAGAAATAATTTCATTCTATTGTTACAACTATTTTAGGATATTATGTGTACGATTACAAAGATTATTCCGGAAGAAATCGAGATTTTTCATCAGCGAAAGAGTATATTTTTGAAGTTTTAGAAGGAATGAAAGAGAATAATATGAACATCATCAATTATTGTTAAAAGACAAAATGAATGATTGTGTCTTTGGTGTAGTGTTGTTAGTGTGCGTGTTTGCGCTATGGGGAATCACATCACATTCAACTTCTACGGTGTCTATTGTTTAGAGACTTGGCCCTGCACTGCTACTGTCCAACCAAGTTAATGGCTAGGAGCTGTAATTCGGGTCTTAGACTCTGGAATTTTTTTTGTTCCCAAGTCTCATTTTTTCTTTGGTAACTACTGTGTAGAAGTTGATGGAGAGATACAATTAGGAATTTGTGTCGGGTGTTTTGTAAGTGTAATGTTGTATTAATGAATGATGTGAATGATGAATGTAATGAACGAATTAAGGAAGAGAAGGAATGTACGAATTAAGGAAGAGAAGGAATTAAGGAATGAAGTGGAAAGGTGAGGAAGCAAATGGCGCGCCAACCACAGTTGTCATTACTCGGCTTGTTCTATAGTCATTACACTATGGCCACTCGTGTAAAGACTTGTCCCCAACCACTGAACGACAACCATGTCTTCCTCAATAAAAAAGCGCGCCTGGAAGCTCTGGGATTTGAACCCAGAACCTCAGGCTTTGAAGGCAAGCGTCTGTACCAACTGAGCTACGGAGAGTCTCGAAAGATATAAGCTATATCTCTGCTATATAAGTTGTTCAATTAGGAGTGCTAGTTTACAAGTTTATTAATAATTTTATATTTCAAAAACCACTCAACCGATTTTAAATGAAATTTGGTACACATATAGTAAATACTTAACTCTTTCGACTTAACTTATCCATAAGGGTGAAATCATCCCCTATTTCTTAATATTCATAAAAAAATAAAAAAAATTATCAGAAAAATCTGAAACTTCAAAAACAAGCGAGTTCAACTTAAAATTTCATGAAAATAACAAAATTTTTCAAAAACTACCCCAATCATCCCTTATCTTAAAACTCTTATATCTCGAGAACTATTGGAGCTTTTTTGCTGAAATTTGGTATATAGGATCAGTAAATATTAAAGTATTTTTTAAAATCATAACTTCCGGTCCAACCCTTAAGATGACCTTGGAATTAGTTTTTTGTTAATATCATCCCCATTTTTTTAAGATATTCTTTTGAAATTAAAAATGAATACTTATATCAATGTCTTTTAACAATTCTGTAAAGTTTTTAAAATTATCCGATGAATAATAGTGAAAATAACGTGATTTTTACTGAATTTCTCTAATATCGTTCTTAATCACATCATAGGCTAAAAAATTTCTCAGAGACAACAACAACATAACACATCGCGTTTGTAACAGCTTTTTGAAAAATCCATATTGATAATTATATCGTTCTTTGAACCAGAAATATTTGTCAAACTCTTTGTTGTATCAATGACATAAATAGGTCTATTCGCTAAAAATTCTTTAGGATTGTAATACATTTCCTTATTAATTACAGTAAACTTTCTTAAAATCTTGATACATCTGATACATGATTCTGAAAAGACCTCCGGAAATGTTTAAATTTTGTAATTCATCTGGATAATAAGAACCGTTCAATTTTACTCTGATATTTTTTTTACATCCAAACTATCAAACTTTGAAGGATTTTTTTCTTGATTATTCTGTCTATCTGTTTTGAAAACCGATGATAACGAACTTGGGATTGAAGATATATCTATAAATATTTGTGATATCGAACGAATAAGTTGTTCCGGAAATACCTTTTTGTTCAATACATTGCCAATCTAGAAAATTAAACATAATGTTTTGACTTTTTGTAATTTCATCAATCAACCTTATTTTACTCGTGATTTTATAATCAATCATTGGAAACTCTAATAAAAAAATCTGTAATTGTTTATTTTTCCATCAACAGGCATAACATTTCCAGTTGCAGAGTCTTCAGAATCACATCATCGTCTTCTGCTCTTATAAAACTTAGATAAAATCCTCCTTTATAAATCGGAATAGTAACATTTTCAAAAAATCCTAATCCAAAAATGAGATAAATTTCCAGCTGCTTCAAAAACACCAAAATTTAAAATCTGATTCAAAAGCCATTAGAAGTTTGAGAAATAACATCACTTTTTGAATACGAAATAGTTCCTTTAATTGTGCTTAATTGGCCACAGTTTTTCGACTTCTTCTATCAATTTATTGTGTTTTCTTACTTCAATCTTAGAAAATAAAAACGGTATAAAATTATCGATTAATCTAACATTATCAGTTCCAAGATATGCTTGACCATCTTGTTTTGTTAAAGTTCCAGAAATATAAAAACTGGAAGTTAGACGAGCAAAAGTTATCTCCAAATCAATATTAAACTCTGTTCTTTTATTCGGTTCATTCAAATGTTGTTTACTAATTGGATAGAAATTTTTAAACTCCGCCCTTTCAATATCACTAGCATATTTTCTGTAGTCCGCCATTTAATAAGAGAAAATTTAGAAATTTTAAACATCATGTATAAGAAAGATATCATTTTTTCATCGATCTAATGTACGTTTTTTATAAGAAAAGATATAAATTTTAGTAAAATAATTAAAAAGATTTGAGTCATTTTTATGATCTACTTCGTCATATTCAGGATTCTCTTCCTTAAATTTTGCGATCTCGGTCACATATTTCAATAAAATCTGCACAGGATAGTAACCGCTATCTATAATATTGTTCCAATCAACTGTATCTTTATTTTCATCCAAAAAACTTTATACTCAAGTGTTGATAGAGACAAAGAACAGACATATGATCTTTTAATTGATAATGTATATTTTCTTGAATGAACTCTGATGATAAAGTTTGATATTTAGCAATGTTATACCAATTCAATCTTGTTTACGTATAATCTCATCATATCTTCGGGATAATTCATATTTTTGAGAAATGTCATCCCAATGTTCTTTTTCAAATCTCTTTCGTGTTGCATTATAAAAAGATCGAAAGCACTGTAATGTCCCGCCATCTCTATTTATTAAGAAAAAATTTCAAAATCAAGTTTTTATAAATTGGCTCTTTTTAGCGTTACATTCAGCACATTTTCCAGATATTCTCTTAACTCCGTTTAATGTTTGCATAGTATTTTATATCGTTTGTGGCAGTTTTCTCTTTGCACCTCACACAGTATATGAGCGCCATTTATATAAGGAAAATTAGTCATCGTAACCACCTACTCCATTAAATCTGTTGTCGATGTTTTCAAAAAGTTTTTATCGACATCTTCTTTTTAAATTTATTAAAGTTTTCTTCTAGTTTATTTACTTTATCGAGATATAAAGAGTATCGATCATCTATACTTTTAGTAATTCATTATTATGTGTTATTTGCTCATTTAAACGTGTAACCAAAATCTTCAAAAAAGTTTATTTTCTCATTAAAACTTGTAACAAAATTTTTCAGAATTTTGTTAATTACTTCACCAATTAATACATTAACACTATTTTTTATATGTATTAAAGTTTTCTTCTAGTTTATTTACTTTATCAAGTAATTCACCAACATCGTCTACTGATCTTCTATTTCTGGCTTCTAACTTGTCATAGACTTCTGTTGTAAAATCTTTAACATGCTGTTTATGATTCTCGTAATTTTTGTTTAGTTCATTAAACATTTTAATATGATCTTCTAATTGAATCATTACAACAACATCAAATGGATTAATTCCTTTTACTAACACTGCTAATTCTTTTTCCTTTAAAATCTAAGGCATTTTTAACATTCGGATCATGTAAAATCAACAATATCGATGTTTTTTTGATAATTTTAGAGGTTTTTAAAATTTGTTCTTTAACAACAACATCATGTTTGTCAATACCAGGTCGAACACCGACAATTCTTTTCTTATTAGCCAAAACTAACATAATTCTTTTTCAACTTTGATCGCTTCAGTAATTTCATCAGCTTTTTCGATATGAGACATTAAATTGGTAAATAATTTTTTTACACCATCATCAACTTCTTTTTCCAATGTTTTTTATTTTATCAGCAACTTCATTTGAACTCATGAAATTTGCAAGTTTGTTATCATATTCTGCTTTAAAATCTTTCAATCTCGACAGCAAACATATCTGAATCTGGAAGGTTTTTGTAATAAATTTTCTAACTTGTTATCAAACTCATTTCTCAAACTATCAAAATTCAAACTATTATCTACATTTTGAATAATTTGTGTTCCAAATACGTCAAAAATATTTTGTGAATCCATATTTATTAAGCAATAATTTTGTTAACAAACTTCTTTAAAATCTTTACCAGTACTCAGTTCATTCAAAACAAAAATACACAAATGTCCACAAATTGGGGATCGTTATAGTCTTGAATCTGAGAGTCATTGTAGTAGGACGCTTGATTTTTTCAAAATATTTGATCAATTCTATCGGCGGTTTGTCCTCAATTCTTCCATACGAATCAAAATAACAGGCATTCTTATCATTCTTATAATAACAAAACCCAATGCGTTCCACTTCCCATAATCGAGTCTAAATTCACAATTCCACATTCAAATTTCTTAACTTTTTCAGGTAATGTAATCGCGCATAAAAATTCCTCTAAAATGTTTAATGTTTTTGCAGATTTCTTCCAATTCTCCGAATGTTAAGGGTTTCAAATTTTTTTTTTCCGATGTTTGATTTCACGTAATTCAAAGTTTTTTTATCTAATCCAGATCCTGTAACATCTTCCAACTCTTTATCTAACCAATTTAAAATGTTTCGAACAATAGGAATCACATCCTTTTTAACGATTGGAGCAGCTTTACGAACATAAGGAACAACATTTTTAACAACTGGGAATATTTTCTCCAAAATCTAATAAATCTTTCAAAAGTCCACCATTTTTAAGTTCTTTCAACTGATTATAAGAAAATTCTATTCTGGTTTCCTTTATTGTTTTTCTTATGTTTTTCCGAGTTTATTGTATTGTCTATTTGTTAAAAAATATCTTATCTTCGCCATTTTTTAGTTGATCTATTTTTAAATTGAATACTAACGGGTATTTTCTTCTTAAAAGCGGATTTTATTTTTTCTTTCTGATTTTTGCTGAAATTTACGTTCACCTCCATTTATATAGTTAAAATTTTCAAGTTCTCTTCGATTCCCATTCCTAGTTTTCTCTTCAAAAACATTGCTCCAGCTGTTGGAAGCGCAACAAATCTTTCACCTAAACTAGCATCTTTTGATAAAAATCTATCCATTGCCTTATCTTTGCAAAACTTTATCTGCGATATGTCTGGAATTTGTGTCTTTATGTTTTGCATAAAAAATATCGTGTTCCATAGCAGCTTGATCTAATTTATTTATACCAGTATCTCCTCTTTTTAGTCTTTTTTCGAGTTTTGTGCCAGGCCCCCAGATACTGATAAGTTGGTACGTGTAATTCAAAAGGTAAATTGTTGATTAAAATCATTCAAAAAGTCCACTACCCTCAATCATAGATGAAACTTATTGCCGGCAAAACTCGTTTTAAAATATTTAATTCCATCAGGTTTTTCAATCATTTCATCAAGTTTGTTCGAAATAAAATCTTTAATCGCTTTCTTTTCGTTCAAAAAATTGTTGTTTCCAGCCTTTTCTTGAGCATAAATATAATTAATAATTCCATCGAGTTTTTGTCAAATCGTCGATATATCTGTATTCAATCTTATTATCACTGTATTTTCTCACACCTGATCCTTCGATTCTTTTTTCCCAAATTGGTTTAAATCAAATTGAGATATTTTTTTACCTTTACTTGACTTTGGTTTCTTAGTTGATGGATCATTATTTTTGTAAATTGAATCAGATTTCCATAAAATTTCAGTATACTTTTTCAAGTCTTCTTCAGAATATAAACCGTCTTTTGGAACATCAGTGCCTGTTAATAATCTCCATAAACCTTGAGTTCCTTCATATGTTTTTTTCATTAATAATGATATCATTATGCTCAAAATTCACGGGCAAATTTATCATCATAAAACTTTCCTTTTTTCTGTCCCAATACAAACCAAATTTATCATCCTTTGCTCTAGGAAGAAATTTTTTACCAATTTCACCAATTATTATATCCGTTGTTCCAGGACTTATTGGTTCAACTATGGTTAGAGTCTTCAATGATTCGAGGTCTAAATGGTGTTGAAGATGGTAATTTTGGCAATTCAAACTCAGATTATCTGGTATCGAAATATCAGCAAATTGTCGTACAACTGGAACCAAATTCATCAAATTTTGATTATCGCTTAAAACATTTTCAATTTTGCCCTCAACATTTTTTATTGCAGATGTTACAGGTTTGATTAATTTTTTGAATAAATTCTTGTTCTTTTTCATCAATTCGAATCTGTTCTTTAAATTCTTTGATTAATTTCTTTTCTATTTGATCAAGTTTTTTTGCTTCTTCTGAAGTTACGTTCGCCATTTATTTAGGAAAATTTTGAAACGTGAAACGTAAAACACGTGAACACGAAACGTGAACACGGAACGTAAAACGTGAACGTGGAACGTGAAACACGAACGTGAAACACGAACGTGAAACGTAAACACGAACGTAAAACATGAACGTGGAAACGTGAACACGAAACGAGAACACGGAACGTGAAACATGAACGTGAAAACATGAACGTGAACGTGGAACGTAAAAACGAGAACACGAAACGTAAACGTGAACGTAAAAAAAACATGAAAACAACTAGATTATCACACGTTTATATTGGAAAATTTATTCAAATATTTACCATTTTTAGGCTTCAAAAGTTAGATTAATAGTTAAAAATCCATAGTCTTCTTTCCAAATTTTATCACACAATTCATTAAAGTGGTTAAAACTCATATCAGATCCCACATAATTGTTATAAATCTTTCTCGAATAGTGATCATCTTGCTTAAAAATACACAACATATTCAGGTTATTTCTTATAACTTTGTTTATCAACCTTTGAAAAGCATTGGGAAAGATAGATACAAGATATGTTTTTGTGACGAGACATTACGAAATATTCCTTAATAACGTCTTGATTTTCTAAAATACAATCATCAAAAACGATTAACGAATTGGGTTTACATTCGCTTAACGGAACTATGTCCTCAAAGCATTATAAAAATGTGATACCTTTTTGCTTAAGTTTTTCTCAATATTTTCAAATCTTTCTTGTAATTTTTTTATAGGCGTCTTGTTCTAAAGATTTACTAAAAACATACAAATTGGAATAAGGAATCAACCTATTGTAGATAAAATTTCAATAATAAAGTTGTTTTTCCACATCCACTTGAACCAACAATTAACAATCTGATTGGTTGATCTTTCTTATTTTCTTCAAACGTTTGAAGTTTTATCTGATCTTTTTGCTTTAAAAATTTCTCCATTTAAATAGAAGATTTTCATCTTGAAGCAGCAACGCTTGCGAAAATGAAGCTGTTCAAGTTGACTTCAGAAAAGCTCTCAATTATTTTTAAACTTGGAACATCCTATACACTTAGAGGAAGAATCAAATTATTTTATCGGTTTAAGCGGTTTTTATTCTGACAATTTTGTAATAAATATTATTGAAAGTTTCTCCTTATTGTATAGGATTTAGTGAGAAGAACATAACAAAATATTATGGTTTAAACAAAGGATATTATACCTTCGATCAAATAAAAAATTCCCTTAAAAATTATCTAAAAACATTCAAACAATCAGATAAATCTTTAAAACTTTGACGAAAACAAGTTTGAAATGCAAAACAATTATCTCTCTAATAAAATTCAAATAAAATCACCAGTAAGAATAATGTTTTCAGCAATTATTGTAGATTTATTAGGGTTTGTTCAAGAAACTATTGAGCCAAAATCAGATATATTTAGGAAATAAAACGCCAAAATTTAGACCTTTCGATGTAATTGAAGTGCACTGCAATCTCGTTGAAACTAGTTTTGAAAATCATACCGAACATTTACACAAAGAATCTGAAATTTTTGTACACTTTTTTCCCAAATGTTGCTTATGGATCAAAAATCAGTGAAAAAACCGAATGAAATCGATTATATTCCAATTAGAAAAAATATTAAAAGAAATTCAAAAAATCGTTCTGACTATTCAAGACTCTGAGGGGAAATTTATTAAATAATGAGAGTAAAACAACAATATATTTAAGATTGTCGAAAGAATGATGAATCAAGGGGGGAACGAATCGTTCTTACCTTCAAATTTTCAAGAAAACAACTTTTGAATGTATAAATTACAGGAGTCTATCCCATAGACCCCTTAACAATCTTCATCCTGACCCTGTTTTTATCAATGAATCTGGACTTTATACTGAAATAAAAAAATTACTAGTTAAATTTTATTTCTATCTAAATGGA
This sequence comes from Homalodisca vitripennis, assembly GCF_021130785.1. Taxonomy (NCBI): domain Eukaryota; kingdom Metazoa; phylum Arthropoda; class Insecta; order Hemiptera; family Cicadellidae; genus Homalodisca; species Homalodisca vitripennis. The sequence continues at coordinate 76,270,838 of NC_060211.1, forward strand.
GTCAGTTGTATAGACCTACTCAATAATCAACTAAAATTCAATAACAAACATATCTCTTTACGATTGTTGACGAAAAACAATGTGATCTGGTTTAAGGCTAAAGACGTAGCAAAAAAAATTCTAGAATATGAAAATACTATGCAAACGATCAGAATAAACGTTGACGAAGATGATAAAAACTTCTATTTTAATCTAAAATATAAGGGGGGCTATAAATAGCTTACCTTCAAACTTCCAAAATAACACTGTTTTCGTTAATGAATCTGGACTTTATTCTTTAATTTTGAGATCGCATAAACCAGAAGCGAAATTGTTTAAAAATTGGGTTACGAAAGAAGTATTACCTTCCATTAGAAAATATGGTGAGTACAAACTCAAAAACGAAATAAGCAGTTAAAAGATGAAATAAAACAGTTACAAATTTCAGGTCAAATGAAATCCTTGAAAATAGAGAATCAAGAATTGCGAATGGAATTAATGAAGAGAGATATGATATGTAAAGATTTTGATAAGAAAAAACACCATGTTTTTGTGTTAATTAAGAAGAATCACATGTGGGAATGGCCTTATTACGTTTATCAGAGCTCAGAAACGAGAAATACCAAACCGATTAAAACATCTAAAAATAAATTATCCTGAATTAGAGATTTTGTTCATTGATGACGAACCAAATTCTATCAATCTGTATAACCAAATGAAAGAATCTTTGAATATTTTATACAACGGAAATCATTTTACTACAAATATGGCAGAATCTCGACTGATTTATAGAATATCTAAATTACACGATGAAAATGTTTCTAAATTTTACTAAAAAAACTCTCGATTTATTATATTTTGTTTGTAAATGTTTAGCATAACTAGGTAACCATTGTAAAATCTTTTTTTCATATTCACAAGGCATTTCGTTTTTATAACTTTCGCTGAAAATTTTTTTAGCACAATCTTTGCAAAAAGCATCTTTTTCTATCTTTACTATACTGCCAGTTATTAAATTCAGAAATATTTTTAATTTCTTTACAAAAGTAACACTTTTTCTCTTCTAAAGTTAATTTGTTCATTTTATCATATAATTCCTTACAATAACAGTCTTTTTCTATTCTCTTCTTGACACTTTGTACATTTCTTTTGAGACTCCATTATATAGAACAAAATTATTACACGATGAAAATGTTAAACTCTTGAAATTAATGATATTTTGTTTGTAAATGTTTTTGATAATTATTTAACCATTTTATAGTTCTTCCACATTCACATTGAGTATCTTCATAATATAATCTATGGTGATTCTTCTTTACACAATCTTTACAATATGAGTCTTTCTTATCTCTACTATAGTGATCACTATTAAACTCTGAAATTTTTTTAGTTTCTTTACATTTAAGACATTCTTTATCTTCCAAAGTTAATTTTTCTATTTTATCATATAATTCTTTATGATATTCCCTTTCACAATCTTTGCAATTATAATGCATTCCATCTTTCCTATTTTTATCTTTATAAAATTCCATTTAAATCTTTAAATTCTTTGCACTTTGTACATTTCTTTTGATGCGCCATTTATATAAGAAAAATTTATATTACAGTTTTGACTTCTTCAATCATTATTCATAAAACTTTCCGGTTATTTCTTCATTATTTAAATCTTTATACTATAAGTTACAGGATATGTGTTATTAATTTGATAAATCACAAAGATTTCTCTTGACCAATTGTTCTTATATTTGTTCGAAAATGTTTGTTTTTTACTATAACAATTCTTACATGATCATTGACTTTAAATTTAGTTTTCGTGTGAATTTCAGGTGGAACATACTTGAAAACGGTCTCTAATAACTCCTTTTCTGCATCCTTATCTACGTCTTTCGGTTTCATTTTGATTGTGCTGTGAACTGTATCGTTATAATTGTTTACGATTTTTTGAAGAATATCGATCCATTTAAAGTTTTTATTAATCTCAAAAATTACTTTCATTCTCTCATTTTGAGTTCTGTTATATCTCTCTACAATACTTGATTCTCTTCGTTTTCAGTATGATAAATCTTAATGTTGTATTTTCTCAAAACATCGTTTAAATTCTTTATTTTTAAACTCTAAACCCTTATCTGTATGAAGTAGGTTAGGAGGTTTGTGATTGATCCTTATGGCATCTTTTACTATATCTTCGAAAGCTTTTGAAAATATCCTTGCCGTTTTTTCTTTTGATAGCTCTTGACCAAGCATATTTTGAGAAAGTATCAATAACATTTAACATATACTTAAATCCATCATTTTGATCTGAATAGTTAGACATTATAACTAAATCTGCTGCCCATAAATCGTCAATTCCTAATGTTATAATTTTTCTCTTTTTAAACTTTTTTCGTACTGGTGCATGAATTTCTCGAGCTTCAATCTCTATCTCATCTTTAGTCTTCAATTCTTGCTTAACAGGTTTTGGATTTGGATTCTTTATAAACTTACTCTTGTTTGTCTTACATTTTGCAGCAATTCTATACAATCCATTTTGAGTTTGAACGATTTTTTGAATCTATATTTTTTGTTTTCTTTTTACACTTGTGACAGTGAATTAAATCATCTTCCATTTACATATCAAAGTTTCCAAGTTTATTTAATTCGTCTAATATATCAGATTTTGCTTCATAGCCATACGGTACTGTATCGATCTTATTTTTCTAGGACAATTCTCTTATCATCTTTAGCGTTCTGAGCCAGCTTGTTTTATGGTAAACAGTGTACAACTCATGTTTATAACTTTTGATGACTGTCATCTCCCTAAATTCTTCTTTATCTTCGAACAAACATCTCTTCAAGTTTTCGATATTTAATTGTTTTATTTACAACGCTTCTCTTAATTCCTTTACATCCTAACTGGGTTTTTATCTAGATATTTGTACGAGTACATCTTAGACCTTAAAACCACAAAATTCTTCTAAAACTTCGCTATTTTAACTCATCTTTGAATTTCCCTATTACCTTCTTATTTTTAGTAGTGAAACATTCATGATCTTTTGGATAATCACTTGTATCAAAGTCATCTATATTTTCTTTAATAATTTTAAAAGGATCTCGTTTCAATTCTAGAAAAATAAACTGTCTGTATCCATGTAACACAGATTCAAATCTGGATCAAACTTCTTTAATTTGTTGTAATAAACTCGTACATTAGCAATTTTTGAGAGGTCGAGAACTGAAAATCCTATGTAAATCGGTTTGTTAAATTTAACCTTTTGTTTGTACATGTGACTCGCTATACAGTTGTCGTCAAAGGATGTTAAAGCATTTGAAATTTGTTTTCTTAGCTTGTTTCATTGAAAATTCTTCATTTCCAAGCTTAATATCACATCTGTTTCTCACATTTTCCAATAGATTTTCCAAAAACTGAGTTGTTCATCAGCTTATAAAAGTCCTTTTCAAAGTCGCTTGTAGCTTTGGTTCTCATGTTTGTGTTAAAATCAATGTATTCTTTCATAAAAGGCTTCTGATCGAATGCAATAACTCTATTCACATGTTTCAAAATTCATACCTTGTTCCAAATAGAACTTCAAATTTCTCGAATGAACAACGTATTCAGTTTTATCCAGTAGAGTTGTGCAAAGTTTGTTTTTATAATGTTCGGGAGCAAGAGGTAAATCCTTGTGATGTTCGTGTAAATTTGTTGGATATCCAAGATCGACTTCGAGAATATAGCCATAATCTTCGTCGCAGTGAGTTCTGAATTTGTTTCTTGCCACTCTTCTTTTTGTATACGTTTTTAGGATCCATCCACTTGATATCACTAAACGGCAGTTTTTGCATAAGACCATACCCATAAAGGTTGTTTGCATCGAGATAGAGTAAATAGTTTTCGGGCTTTGTCTTATCAAAATCTTTTAAATATTTGTTATATGCTTTCACATATCGTTTAATACACTGAGAAATGCCCCCGCGAATGCCTTTTTCAATCATCAAATACATATTATAATCACTAATTAATTGTAATTCTATCTTCGTTAATTTTAACATTGCGTCCCATGCGAGACTGGGAGCTGTTAGATAGTGTGCCGGATCGAGTTTTATAACAATTAAGGCAAATGTTTCTGAAATTTTTCGAATATATCAGCAAGCAATAAAACATCTTGGATATTGTACAAATCAGAGTAATTTCCAAGATTTTTCTCTTTTAATTTGTTCCAAACATTATAAGTAGTGTTGAAAATCTTTCTCAGATATGCTCTCATCTGTCAAAAGTGAATAGAAAATCTTGAATTCTCAATTCTTCTGTGTAATCAAGTTTTTTCAATACTGTCGATAAATTCATAGGGAAATATTCCTTTTTCCAGATAGAATTTTAAAGATTTCTTCTTCGTCATTTGGTTGTCTTTCTAGAATTGCGTTCAGACCATCTTGTATAAAATGATTTTGTATGTTTGAAGTCTTCTTTCTTTAGATTTTTAGCTAATTTTTTCAATAGACGAGGCCATGAATCTAAATGTGTCTACGAAAGAGAACTTTATAAATTTTCTAGGTTTATCATTGTCAAACTCATAGCCATATCCAGAATTTACTGAATAATTTTATATATTTTTCATCGGTGTTTGCAATCAAATCAACATTTCCATATTGTTTTAGCCAATTCTTTTATGTACAAATGAGTATCGTAATTTGACATATTGTGGCAGAAAAACGGGAATATTCTGAGGAAATTTCAAATTTAGATTGCAACATGCATGAGCTGCGCCTCGAAAACTTGCCGGTTAAATGACAATGATCTCTCACTTTATTATAACTCTTATCTTTCCAACTATCAGGAGTAAAACCATACTGAATTGACCCAACATCATAAGCAGACCATTCACAGATATGACAAACGTTTGAATTTTGATACGAAATTTCTTCTTCTTCTGTCAATTTCATAGGTTTCAATGTTCTTAGAATTATATTTTTTCGCTATGTATTTCGATAATTTATTGAGTTCTTCAAACAATTTTTGTCGGGACGTTTTTTCAAATCTTCTTCATATTTGGCACGGTAAACATATCGGTTTGTACATGCGATTGGTCACATTCGACACTAAAATATAGAGTAAAAACCATAAGGAATGTGCCTCTGAATCTTGGTTGTAGTCGATCTTTGTGGATTGTTCTTGCATGTCGGAATTTTTTCTAATATGCTCTCAAAGTCCATATAAATTACGTACGGATGGTTAAATTTCTTTTGATAATTAGTTAAATTTAGTTGTTTGACCTGGAAATGGCATAATTGGCTTTACAAACTTCATGATTTTTACAAATTTCTAAGTGATCTGTTAAATCTCCAGATTTGTAAAAATGGCTTATACATCTTCTACACAAAAATTTTTCTTTTCTTTATGTTTAGACAACTGCGAAGAAACAAGCTTATTTAAAAATCGGTTATCAAAAACATAATGAGATTTATCATCTTGTTTAACATACAATAAATCAATGTTTGTTTCAGCGTCATATTTTTCAGAAATTTGTAACGGAACAATGTTAATATTTTCATCAAAACTGTAGACATTGATAGACATTGTTGGATACTTATACTTGGAATTGTAGCTTCGTTTTTCAAATAATTTTGTATATCTTTCAGAGACATTGGATACTCAAAACCTGAAAATATTTCGTCATTCACAAATTTTTCGTATTGCTTTACACGTTCACAGTCTCTTTCTGGTTTTTCAATAGCACACTCTTATTGAGTAAATAAAGCAAAAAATCATCTCTAATTTTTTATATTTATACATGCTTTTTTATCTTTGATATTCTTTGGTAAATCGATGTATGATCCTGCATTCATCATTTTCGTGTTTGTTAAGGCTCAAAACTAGTTGTTTACAACTTTTAAATGTCCATCCGGAACCTTTATTTGGGATTATTCGTTTGTTCTCGATGTGTTAATTTATTAAATTGCTTAGTAATAAGTCGTTTACGTCAAAGATTTCGTCTGCTTTGATAGTAAAATACATTAGACATGTTTTGCGGTTCACCATTCACTAAAGTTCGTTCGTATTCACATTCCAAAGAGAGATAGCCCTTCATATTTTTAACATTTTCTTGAAATTTCTCGATTAAACTTTTAATTTCTGACCGCATAATTGAAAGATATTTGTAAATTGACATGGAACTGTCGTTCAAGTTTGTTAAAATGTATTGCTTGAAAAGACCGTGTATTGAGGATAAAACTTCTACATCAATGATATTTTTCGGATTTTACTTTAAGAGTTTTATCAATTTCTTCGATCATTTCAGACTTGGTTTTATCGTTAGTACCGATAGCCAACTTTTCAGCTTATTGAATGAAGTTTTTCATCATTAAATAGGTCGAGATTTTTCTTTTCAACTTTGAAATTTCTCTTTAATTCACGTAATTTCTCAATATTAAACATGTTTTCGTGATCGGCAATTTTATTTTCTCTAGCCCATTGTCTTAAATAATTTAGTTCATTTCGTAAATTTGCTTGTTTTTTTTTCGTGACTTTTAGAATTATAATGGCGATCATAGTTTTTTCTTAAAATTTCTATTTTGCAGAACGGACATGATATTTTATCGCGCTCCATTTAGATAGAAAAATTTATTTAACTAAATGGTGCTTGTAAACCAACGATTGCGCCTCTCACGGCGTGATAATCACTACGGATATGACGCAGGCGAAGCGATTATCGTGATGGTCGGTCTGTAGTAGCACACCTCGACTGTCATTGAAGATTTTTCCTTTATTCGTAGCAGATTTGACAACATTTTACAAAGCACAGCTTAAGAAAGTAGAAGCAAACAGCTGTAGATTTGGTTAATTTTTCATTCCTCAGAGTAGATAGTAATGTGCCGATCCTGGATCGCTTTGGAGACGAACGACTGTAGATTCGGTTAATTTTTTCATTGAGATTTGCTGTGTTATTTCTCAGCTTCCTTTATGGTACATTGAACAGTATTTTACATTGCTTTTCGGTCGGCTCCGAAAGTGCGCCCAGGAACCCCATATTACTATCTACTTGCATCTATTTATAGTTCTGCGTAAACTTTGTATCAACGCTAGTTATTATGTTTAAAAATATAATTTTATACTTAACTATAATACTATAAATATGTTTTACAAAAACTTCATTATAAAAAACACGAAAAGTTATGAATTTTTGTATATATATGTGAGTTATTGTTGACAGTAGCATTTTTTTTTTTCATCAATAATTAATAAAACCAGTATAATATTTTCTAGGAATCGATGTGTAACGTAGAGCAGTAGATGTTTGATTACGTTAAAAACTCATAATTTTACTACCACTTCCCCTTCATGAGACAGAAGAGATAGGAAATACTTTTAATTGCTTCACCAGGAACTTACCATATTTCATGTAGTAATATTCAAGTAATTATTTTTCTATTCCCAAAATAAAACGGTTTTTGTAAATGTGTGTACAAAGGTGAATATCATATATGCTAGAGTAACAAATTACGTTTACCAGCGCCGAAGGTTACTCTATTGATATGTCGATATGTTTACGTAACAAGGAAACATGGCTGTTAACCTTAACATACTCACATATAAAGAAGTAGACAAATAACAGTACAGTGACTCTAGAAGAGACAGAGCAAAACATTCCGCTTCTACACATGCAAATAAAATTATTGTTAAAAGTGAAAAAACTTACAAAGGATCACCTAATTGTTGCATAAACGAATCGATTTCAAACTATTAGGTTTTAAACGCACCTATTTGATCTCCTTGATTTTCTATGGTTAAGACTGTAAATCCTGCAGCAGAAGAAGGTTGTATTTCCGGTCCTGGGTGTTAAAAGTATTTTAGTAAAACATAATTCAATTAGTTCCTTATCCAATTTTATTTGAGAATGATTGATAATGATGACGAATAATTTGCAAAGTTTTACAGTTTTAGACAATATCTCTTGTGATATCTTACACCAAACAGAAACCAGTCGTATCGAGAACTGTCACCTGACCTCTTCTTCGAAATTGAAACTCTCAATTATAAGGTAAACAATTTAGAAATTTTAGTGATTCTAAATATATTCACACAGAAACATCACAATAAAATTGTTTAACAATAAAGCTGTTTCTAGAAATAACAATAAAATATCTGAAAGGTATCACAAAGGACACTTTATAAACAATATCCACATTGTTTAAACACAACCTATTAATGCATTACAGCCCTGAAATACGTTTGACAAACTCTACATCGGCTAATTGAAAACTCAATAAATTATATACTTTCTTTTTGTTTTGATTTCTTCCGTCCTTGGTGTAGGGTATCAGGGACACGTTTATTATTAACGGTGAAAGTTGAGTCTTGCATGTATTGTTAGTTTAATTTATATATAAAATGCCTTCCATCCTGAATCATTTTTTAATAATTTACACCTGAATATATATTAGATATTATTTCAGAAACGTAGGATTTTAGTTCTTGGGATATTGTGGGATTGGTTTTTATTAAAAAAAAAACTTTTTTAGTAAGTAGAAATTATTTTTTATTAACAGAAAATAATTTCATTTAATAAAGAATGTGTACATAATATGATAAAATAAATCTTTATAATAATGAATTGTTGGATATGGTGATCGTAAAAAACAACAATATTTTTTATTACAGCCTAAATGTTTAATTATGCTTCTTTATTGGATAATGTCTCATAATGCATTACTGTATTTTACATACTAAATTATAGCCAGTAATTTTACGTTTAAAATGCCTGAATATTTCCATATTTAATTTTTAAGCTGCTATATTGTAATGTAAACGTAAAGTATATAATTTTCTATCTTCCCGATTCTTGATATCTAACTAAAACATAGTAAATAAAAACAATTTCCCCCGTATCCGTTTGATACATTTAATGATATAATGACCCAGATAGATATTATTATAACTATTCACCATAACAGTACAGTTCGAGGACTTTAGCTGTGCGCGTGACCTGGAGTGTGTGGTGATGGGCGGGAGGGGTGGCGGGGTAGCATTATGCGCTGCGTCCCGAAAACATTTCCTTTGACTCATGGTTAAAACTCTCCTTTCAGGAATCGTATTGACACAAATAACTCATCGCACTCGCTACAATCAGTCTGTTTTGTGACAGTGCTGAGTGTAGCTTGTGCCTCGCTTTTACCGATAATGTCTGTGGAGTTAAAGTCAAAAGTCAAAAGCCTATTTATAGTCAGGCTCGCGAAATTGTGAGTAATGTTTATACATTTATGAAGGAAGAGGCAGACCATCAAACTGTTAAAACTCCGTTGTCAAAGGCTCGCCAAAGAACTGCTGCAGCAACTGGAGTGACAGAGCGAGTTGTGACTAAAATAAACAGTTAACTTAACAAGTTGAAGGTTAGTAACATGTGTGAGGCAAGTTTTACTAAACCGTCAACGACGTAGAATAGTTGACAACTTCCATGTTGAAGAACATCGAATACCGACTGCAAAACTTTTGAGGGAGGCGCTAAGCGACAAAATATATTTCCAGGGTTGTGAGAAAAGTTTTAGGTGGGTATTAAAGGACCTGGAATTTACTTGGAGAAGGACGGTAAACAATAGGAAATTATTAATTGAAAAGCTAGAAATCCGAGAGAAGAGGATAACATACTTGAGAGCGTTGAAAAATTACAGGGAACAAGGACGCCCCATAATTTATTTAGACGAATCTTATATACTATCGTCTCATGTATCTAACCAAACTTGGTCAAATGGCTCAAATGAAGGGTTACACGTGCTGATTTCCAAGGGCGAGAGACTAATAATTATCTATGCGGATGGAGAGAAAGGGTTCTTGCCCAATGCTTTTACATGTTGGAAAGCAAGCAACCATAGTGGAGACTACCACGACAATGTGAATGGGGACATTTTTATGAAGTGGATAAAGGAAAAAGTGTTACCGAATTTAGAACCAAATTCAGTACTAGTATTCGATAACGCGCCCTACCATAACATACAAATTGATAAAGCTCCTACTTCAGGAAACAAGATATGAAGTTGTGGCTTTCAAAAAACGGAATACCATTCTGCGACGATATCCTTTTATCCTGAACTCTACAAACTTGTGCAGCTATATAAACAAAGGCATGTCCGGTACGCCTTGGACGAAACTGTTCAACTACAGGGTCATGACATTTTACGACTTCCGCCCTACCACCCAGACCTCAATCCCATTGAGTTAATTTGGGCCGAAGTCAACATCATGTGGTTATAGGAAATACATCTTTCACTACGTATTAAGCTAAAGCTCTATGCGAAGACAAGATATCAAGTATGGGCGCAGAAGAGTGGTCAGTAAAGTGCAAGCACGTAGAGAAAATCGAAAGGGACTATGCAGCCGCAGAACCCCAGATTGACAATATTATAGAATCCCTTATTATATCAGTTGGTTCGGATACAGACAGCAGTGACAGTGACCCAAAAGAGGAGGACAACTTGAGTGGAATTGAAGAACTCCAGTGAAAAAACAATCATTGTAAGTAACATTTGTTATTAGAAAATTATATTCTAGCATTTGAAAAATTAATTAAATATTATTGAAGTGATTGTAAATTAAATAATAAGAGAATACCAAATAATAACAATAATAGGACTTATCATTGTTTTTCAGTTGTTATATTGTTGTTTAACGTGTTTTTGAAAATAACGTAAAGTCGTTAAGAGATTCTTGCGCCTTCATCTCAGCACGTAAACGCAACCCGCCACACAGATAGCGTTCGTTTTTTGAAAGGGTAGTATTAGGGCTGCACGAGCACAGCTAAATTCCTCCAACTGTATTAGGGCTGCTATTTGGCATTCCTAACTATAAATATAGAAAAGGCAGTTTTTTTATCTAATTATGAACCCGTATATATAACAAGTCCCTTCGTATTTTTGTATTTTTTTAACATTTCTTGACAGCAAATATTGAAATATCTACGCTAAAGAGAATTATCCTGAACGAGAATTGCAGTGCAAATCATTCTTAGCAAAGGTTCAACGCCGGCTTTTACCGTTTCTTGTCAACAAAAGGTTTTGGAGGATTTAAACGAAGACGGTTGAGTGGGGCTGTTGAACTGCTTGATAAAGTTCACCGACAAACTTTGCTGCTCTAAAGAATCAAACACTAATTAAGAGTCTTTTCATCTTTTCAGAAATTTAAATTTTATACTAGAGGGATTGACATATAACTATCAAACAGTCATTAGCATACATCGTTCACCTAGTCGTGAGTGTTTTAATTAAAAATTTAAATTCATATTTTATAGTAAAAGATGTTCAGTAATACATTCATAAGGTAATAATTTGTTCAGAAGTTTTTCATAAATGCCCGCGTGGTTTTTCTTATCTTGTTATTAGCTTTAGATCACTTAGCATTAATTTGCTTTAAAATTTGATAAGTGAAACCGCAATTTGAAATTAAAGACCGCAAAGAAGTACTACCATTCGTTCTTACTACTATTCACTGTTAAATATTGATACGTAGGTGCTAGGTAGTTTCCCCCCGATATCACCCCTATGTCACTTTAAATTTCAAATTTTAAACCCTTTCTTTTGATACAAAATTTGCAAGGAAAATTTAAAGGAAACACAATGACATGAACAAAACATCTTTACGATCCTAGCAAAGGTTATAGGCAAACACCCTCTTACATCTAAGGGTGTAAATTAAGTCCTGATACGCCTGGATATATTCCAATCGGACTGAGATATCTATATACAACCTTTACCATACTTATCACTTATTTTTTTTTGGATTTCTTGAAGGTAAAAAGAATTTCAACCTCTATTAAATTTAAAAATATAGGCCTTTCTATTTTTAAATTTAATGTGAATATCCACTTTGAAAGGGGGGGGGTAGTTTTATCCTTCAAACAGTCGAAAAAAGTATTTTAATAGGTATGGTGAAGATTGTAAATTGATATCTCAATCCGTTTGGAATATATCCAGGAGCATTAGGACTTAATTTATTCCCTGTACAAATAATATTATCAATGCTAAATTGCCTTTGTGTGTTTGTTTCGCCTGCAAGTGTAAACTATTCAACCGATTGTATCAAAATTTATCAAGGAAATTGGTAATTCCGTGCTCTATTGATTCCTAATAGTGATTTTCTTCTTTATGTCAAGTTAAAATCTTGTTTGGTTTTAGTATTAAACATGTTTTGGATTTTAATCATAAAAATAAGAGCGTACTTATATTATTTGTCAATTAAAAATGTCAAACTGATGACTATAAGCTTGAACTGTTAACTCGTATACTGATCAGCAGCGGTTAATTAGTAAACACATCTAGACCTTGGTCACATTGTTACATTGATATGAATCTTTTTCCAATAAAACGCAATGGCTACGTGAACACACTATCATTTCATCTAAAATTTGATGATTAAATAGTGAAAAGTGAATTTGGCCTAAAAACCATATGAGATCAAGTCATCGTGTATATCACTCACAGGCAATAAATCACAAAAATAATGTTTTCACTTAGAAATATTTACGACAGATGAAATGGTTAATTTTAATGATTTTTTTAATGATTTGAAGCTTTTAAAAACTAGCAATCTAATATTGATTTATACAATATAAGTAAATTTCTATTTTCGATTTTAACCATAGATTGAACAAACATTTCCAATACAGTAATCTTTAACGACACTAATTGGAATTTGTTTTTCTTTAGACTATCCTTTGAAAAATTTTAAAAGTATAGAGAGATGATGTGTCATAAATTGTACAAGTATTAAGTGTGTTTGCAAAACATGAACTCATGAATTGTGCTTGTGTTTGATGAGAGAGTGAGTGTGAGTGAATAGGTGAGTAGAGCACACTCTATATAAATGCTTTGAAAATGTTTTCTTTGATTGAAAACAAGTATAATAATTGTATGATTTGAAAACGTTTTAAACTAAGTTGAGTTATTAATTCAGTTCGTTAACGTTTAAGATTTAATGATGAAACTGGAGCTTTTTTATTGACAATATGTAAGCTTTTGGATTTATTTACTTTTTTTAAATAAGATTTTGTTAATACGTTAAGATTATTAAAGTATGTATAATAAGGAATGTATAATCGATCTGTAACTGGAGTACAAGAACTCGATTAATACAATATTGATACGGGATTAACCATTTAACGAGACTACTTATAATCACGACAACGTGGTCTCGTCAGAAGGATATCGCCACAACTGCTATTGATTTAAATTAGGCAAATAAGTTACTTTACTTTTTGAAAACTTTACTTTATAATAGATTAAAAATATATGTATTGCATGAAAGGACTAATTTATAATACGAAAATTTATATTTTACTTAAGGACAAAGTGCACATCGACTGGCTCGATAGCTATCATTTCAGCTACAAAGTGCAATAGAGAAAAATTACTATTTCTGCCAATTAATTTATAATTCCACCAAGATTTTAGTTTCAAGAACATCGGAGAAAAATAATACTAACCAGTAACGAGTAACAGGGTCGCGAAAACATATACGTATAATATACAACTAAATAACAGTACAAATTATGAGGGTATTATCAGAGAATGTGGTATCGCGGCGTGTCATCTGAAACAATGAAACAGGAAGGCGATGGTCGTAAGGGAGAAAGTACAAGAGGTCGTCTTTGTGCGTGTTTCGTTTCTTTTCTTTTCTTTGTAAGGGGTAATCTATACTACCGAGTACCGAGTTTCAGGTTTTAAATTCTTATTTGTGTATTAGTTTTCTCTATACTTGGCTAAGAGGATAGATTTCGAACATAGAAACGTAGTGATATATTTTTTGCATATGACGATGGAAACTGACCCAAATTCTTTTCCTTTCAAAACTTCCATCGTCAATAACACACTATAAACAAACAACACAAATGTATAGTGTATTATACCTTTTATAAACAATTTAATCATGTTATAATAGTTCACAAATGTAGTTGGCTTACATAGTTGACATTTAACCATTACAGATGGCTGTATTTGTTTTTTATAGACATTAAGCAATAGTGTATAGTAGGTCGTCAATAATCCGGAATTATTGGGACCGGACCCCATCCGGATTTACAAATTATCCGGAATATCAAAATAACCTTCAAAAATACACTATTTAGGTACGCAAACATTTTAAAATTTTATATTTTCTCTTATACAGTAAAGAGTTTATAGGTGAAATTAATCAAAAATATTTTTTATGTTCAAACACTGTATTGTAATTTTTTTGTAGCAACATGTGTACAGTAAAAACATCAATCTCTATTTCAGCTTAAAAAATGTTTAATAGGTTTTTGAACTGCAGTAGTGGTTTGTTTAACGCGCCTTTTCGCCATCGCCCGTTTGACGCTAAGGAACATAATGCAAGGGCAGATGGTATGATGTTTTAATTTTTGCTAGATACAAATCCGGATTAATGACGGTCCGGAGTTTTGACATCCGAATTATCGACGATCTAATGTATTATATTTTTCTTTAATACACCACATTGTACTTGTCTTTTGGTCGCCATAATTAAAAAGTACTAAAAATGTAAATATTTCTCGAAATTTAATTTATTTTTTTAATACGAATGATTTCTATGTTACTAGGTAAAATTTTTATCACAATTGATAAATAACAGAAATACATTCTTTCATTTATAACACACTCTATTTAGTACTATCATTCATAAATCTAAAAAAAATTGTATTAACAATATCATCAAACTTATCTTATAATTTAAGTGTAAAGATAATAGACTGACCAGAATAGTGAACTAGTCTGAAAATAGTTTTCAATATTACAAGTAAGTGGCATTTACAGAATGTATACATATTAAAACAAAAAAATGCTATTTCCCTTTTAAGACTTAAGTGAAATAACAATATAAATCTATGTGGATCCTTCGTTGAAGTATTTCATATATGTGGACCAAACAGTAATCATATTAATGTACATTATTATATTTAAATGTTTAAAATTTAATGTAAAACTGAAGTAAAGGCAGAGGATTGACACAATATGAGGCAAATAGCAAGGGACTCGTGCTTTTGATCAAGTGCTCTTGCTTTAGACAAGATTTGAAAATCTGTACGGACTCATAATCTGATACCTTAAATCTTGCGTTCAAACTCTCCTATATGGTTTTCATACGAGTCTTAACACATTGGATAAAAGAAAACAGATTTGAATGTACTTATGATTGGCTGTAATCGCTTCTTCAAGATTTTGTATTCAGCTATCCGTTCCTCAAAGGAGCTACGTCTTTCGACAGTTTAACTGTTTCTTACTTATCAAATAAAATTATTGCATTATCAAACTTTTTTTTCAAGACTATTTTTGAAATGCCACAATAAAAATAAAAGTTTAAGTTAGATTAAGTCATGATTTAATATGGAATCCATAAAAATATAATAATGGAATTCATTGAAAATCGAAAGCGAATGGTTTTCTGCAGAAAGTGAAATGACCTTGTATATCAGTATCTCAAAGGCAAAGAACACACCTGCCTTATATCCAAGCTCTTGTAATGGGAAACTTGGCTGGTTGCCAAAACTCAGCATGATGCAGATGTTGTCCCAGAACGGTTCCTTTGCTGCCCACACCTATTACGCTGTCATGGTAAATCTTCAGCTCACGGCTCCACTTTTTGTCACTTTGAATTCGTGTAACATTGTTCACTTTGATGTTCACTTGCATCAATTTCGAAAATAAATCATGCATATTAGCTAACTAAGTAATAATTTTTACAAAAAATATATATTTCTAATATATATAAATATATATATATATATATATATAATATATATATATATATATATTGTATAAGATAATACTGGCAGAAATACTGGCAGTTGTGAGTATAAAATCATAGGCCGATCCTTGATTTTCATTTATATTTTCTGCATAACATAACACAGTACTTTAAACTGCATTCAAGTCATTCGTGTTACTAGGTATGTTATGAAAATCTTTATGGAGATACTTTAAAATGCTAGATTCTATAACCTACTTTCAGATTATTTTGTTTTAACAGAAGATAAAATTCCACAACGAGGCCCAAATATTTGAATACACATATGTTTATCTGAGTGTGTGAACCAAAAGACTTAGTCGACATTCAAGACTGTTGGTTTATATACTCCTATATACCATACAAGACGTGAGTATTGTGAGGATCGACACTACGTTTGTATAAAATTTTTCTAATTAAAAATAACATTTTGCTTCTGCAGGCTTTCAAATTTTAAAATGTAATTTAGTTTTAAGCTTTAGACTTTTTAAATAACTCAATGTTAGCTGACAATTACAATAAAATTGTGTAATTATTGCATGCAATAAACATTTGTTTTCCCTAAGATTTCAGAAAGAACATTCTTCTAAATAATCAAGTTACGTTTATTAAAAAACAAGAAAGTTATAAGAGTACTATTATTAACAACTGGAGTAAACGAGATCATAATGTGAAATGTGTTTGTAATTTAACAGGATCCAGAAATGTGATTGTTGTTAGCCTTCTCGATATAAATAGAAATCATGCAACCAAGTACTAAATGTATCATCCGGTTTGTTAAGAAGAACGATATTAATCTTTACAACTTCAAACAATTTCATTAATATTTACTTTTTTTATATAAATACTTACAAGCACAGAATAATTTGGTTTTATGTAATAATATCTTTTTAAATAAAACACTTTAGCTTGTATAATCCACTTTTAACTTAAGTTAAAATAGCTTTTAAATTAAGATAGAGATTAACATACGAAAATCACCCAATGGACTATTGTATGTAACAAGAAACACAAATAGTACATAATAGAAATAGAAATAATCAATGATTAATATAAGAAAAAGGAAAAGTTTAAAGTAATCATTATTTAATTAGTATGAAATATTCATATGTGAGTACGAGAATGAAAATATCTACAAGTGTTAAAGTTATATAATAGGCTTAAAAGTACTAGTTTTAAGAAATATATCCTTATGTTCAGTTTTTATAGAGAAATAATAAAATGTTGCAGATAACGATTTAACGTAAAGGTCTTTTTGCTTGATTTTAATTATCACGAAGGGAGACCTCATTTTTATGAGATCTTATGTAATAATAAAAGAATACTTTATTAATAGTTATATAATAAAAAATTCACCACTTCGTCGAAAAAAATAATAAACTTGTTTTACGTATTATACACTATTCCCGTAAATTATTCCCGTATATTGCTAGTGGTAGCAATAACAGAAACAAATCATGCGTAACAGTTTCTGACGTGTTTTATGAATACTGTAGTACCATTTCAACCATATGTTGTAAATTCAGCTAATTTAGTGAAAAGAATAACTATTAAAACTTTATTTGCAGCCGAATAAAAATGCTTAAATTACTAAAATGTCACGAAAATCCATGTTATTTAACTATTAAGTTAGTATAAATTTGATATTAGTTAGTTGCTATAAGGTTTTCAAATTATTCAAGCTGATTGATAATCTAAATCTTATTTGTTTGTTACAAAAAGCCGTTTAACAACACATTATGTACGCTGATATAGTTGTTGGATTGTATGTGAGGGTGCAAATTGTTATTTTATGTTATACAATTTTAATTTGACTTATATATTTGTAACTTATCAAATTAACAACAGACTCAGGGTTTTTAATTTACCACTTGCAGAGATAAATAGCATTTAGAAAGCCATATCATCAAAATAATAAATTCCTTCTTTTGGTTTTATTAATTATTTAATACGTAGCTTTTTCCTACACAAATACGAAGATAACATTTATCTAATTACAAAATCATATAAAAATGCTTCATATAATCATTTGCACGTTTATAAGATTCGTTAGTTTACATGAAACAACAAACAAACTCTTCAATTACTTTATTTTCGTAAAGAGCTGTAATATATTTAATCCTATGCGAAAAAGACAGCCAAACGTTTATTTTTAATTTAGGTTATATAAGCACATTTTAGGAGACAGTACATAATTGATGAATAAGTCAAGGTCATTGTGAGCCAATGGCTTCTTGTTGGGATAGCAAGTAAGATAGCCTTTTTACATTTCTAGCAGCAGATTAATGTACTCAGTGTGAACCTTACTACACTTCTAATTACTATTACTTGGTGGTTATGTTGGCTGTATAACATAAAAAAATCTAATATATTGTGCTGTGCACCGATAAAAAATGGCTTGGTATGTCTATCGCACATTATAAGTCTACATAAGTCTATTTGACTGTACACGGTGATGTTATACAAGAAATATTGCTGATATCAGGAGAGGTCCGTGCAAGTATCGCTCTAAAGTGGCGTTATTTATTACCCTACGTGACACATGTCAAGGGTCGTATTTACAGCTCAGGGTTAATGTTCTTCCGTGATATCGATAAGGTATATAGAAATTTTATTCATTTCTAACACTTAAAATAACGTTTACAGGTGTTTTTAGTTTTAATTTTCTATAAAATGATCTTTCTATTACCAAAGTAAAATAACTCCAATATAGAATATGGACCATTTTCATAATGTACCTAAAATCAACGAGAAGTGCATCACTTCACGTGCCGCATTTGTTAGTTTATAGCATATTTTATTACCAACACATACACTTGAACTATTTTTGATCAATGTAGAAGAACTTCAAAGTCCAAGTTTATAGATTTCTTAGTCAAAGCAATGTAATATATTAAGGTCCTATGATATTTTAAAAGTTGAATTAGTCATATAATGTTCATCATGATTAAGAGGGCCAGAAGTTAATCAAATTGTTCCAAAACAAAATTGAAGATTGCTGTTTTGCCCCAAGAAACAATATAAATGGCCTATGTACAGTTTTGTAATGAAGTTGGATTTAAAACACTGTATATTTATACATTGTATGGATATATATATATATATATATATATATATATATATATATATATATATATATATATATATCGTTACTGATAATTATAAACTAAAATCGACATAAATAACACTAAAAGATTATTTAACATTATGATAGTTGCTATCCTCATGTAAAGATAATATCTGATACAGTAAAAAGTCTTGCTTCCCAATCCATGTTCGCTGTATAGTACATCCTTTTCCTCGGTCCAGTCTAGGAATTATATCACTATTTATATATCTAATTAGTATCGGATACCTCATCAGCGAGAAATGGATGCGATGTCATCTCGATTATTTTCTATCATACGAATTGCATTTAGTGTATTGCTTTGTGACCCAGAATAAACAAATTCGTTTGCCTAAGATTTTGAAACAAAAAGTGATGTTACCTTTGTTACGTTTTCACTCTATAAATGAAACAAGTTGAAAATATCGGTTAAAATAATTAAACGTGTAGTCGTGCTGTCATAAAAGAATATTTACCCATAACACTTGAATACATTTAACTGGCTATTTGAATTCAAATTAAACAACTTTAATGTTCAAGATGGGACTTTGTTTCAGGTCCAAAGACCAGTGAGGCGTAGCCCGGAAGGATGTACGATATAAGAATAATTCATCTTACGTACCCTAGGAATGTCCATATAAAATTTCAGTTCAATAGGTTGAAAAGTTTAAGGGTAAAACAAAACTAATAAACAAACACACTTTCACGTTTATAATACTATTAGGATGCAACATGTGTGACTATTTCACGTGTCACAATATCATATGATTGTAGGCTAGACTAACTCTCAGTGCATATGAATTCTAGTTACTGTCGTAGGATTAGTTAGATTAGGAGGTTACTTAGAACTTTATAGCCAAACAATTAGTATTGTAAAACCATACAAAATATGGAAAAGCGGAGATGGATATGACAATGAGAGGGGTTTACTTGAAGAATTCCGTGTAATTATTACATGGAGTTTACAGGTATTGCATTCCCAGTAGCTATTACGTGCAAAGTTATCCCTGTGAGACAAAGGACAGGTCTTACTACTACACTACATTTTGTCTGTATGGAGCACACACTTTGATGTTATCACCATTCTTGAAGAGAATTGTAAGAGTGTTTTTACATTTCTCGAAAATATTAAATAACAAATAATTTTTACATACATCGAACGTAATTTGACTACTTACTAATTCATATTGCAGATTAGCTATTCGATGTTTTTGCTTAAAACCTGGGTTTATTGAAATATTATATTGATACAACTATCATTTTTTAATACTAAAATATATTATTTCCTTGTCCAATTACAGTTTCAGATATTCCCTCAAAACTGTTTTTGAGAACCGATGAATGTAAAATTAAAAGACAATAGGGTTAAATTGACATTTGGGAATTAATTAACAGTTCAGGAGTTATTTAATACATTATAAAATACAAAAATAAAAATTTTTTGCCCATAGTGACCTGTTTACACGCAAACTATGATCAATTTTCGAATACAAGAAATAGCTTAGTATCATTAACTCACTGTAAGGCAAGCTTTTATCGTGTGTGGATTGAAAACGACTATGTGATACAATTGTATTATTTCAAATTATTATTTACACAAAAATGAATTTGCATTTTCAGGAGGAAGACACCATACTGAGAAGGAAGTTTTGAAGTTATATGTTAAAGTTTAAAATACGTTCTAGTCATTTCGTAATTAGTATTGCAAGCAGAATATTCCATCAAATTAACATTTTTGAGGTTATTAAAAAACTGTTTAACAACGCTTACAATTATTATAGTTTATTAAGTCTGAGGGACAATTGTTACAATGCACAAGTAAACACGAGTGTACTTCTAATAAGGCAACTATAAGCTTGTCAAAAAGTCATCACTTCAGATAATGTTACCATAAGTGTTGTGTACTGGATTGGAAGGTTTAAAATGTTGTTTAAATCATAAAACAACGAAGCGGTAAAATATAAAAGATAACCCTATCGTTATTTGTTCACTATTCGTTTAAAATTTTAAAATCTTGTTTTGCATTCTAAAGGCTTTTGTTTTAAATATCCTATATTAGTGACTAAAGCGGTATAATTAGGTAATAACATTTTAAGATTTCGTACAATATCATTAAAAACAATGTAAACCTATTTGTAGCCTACATCAAATTACCAGTTGACTGAACTCGTATATAACAATAATTTTCTTTATTGATCTTTAAAATTTTAAAGTATGGTTGTATTGAGCAGACGATGAAGTTATAAGTACTTCCGTTAAACAAAAGTAAACTTTTAATTTTTCTTATCCATCTGGAAGAATGGCCTGAGTGTAAATTTATGTTTCGTTAACTTTAGTCGTTTATAAGAGCCATGTAATTAGTTTTTATACTGCCCGCATTTCTTACTCAACCTTCACCACTTATGTAGTTCAACGATATTAAATATCGTTGAACTACATATTTTTACGTTTAAATTTTAAACGAAGAAAATGTTTGATAAAGTACTACTTCTGTATAATAAAATAAACTTAATATTCTAATACAGTCTGCATAATTACTTTAGTGATCAATACCAAATTAACTAAGATTTAACGGATATAAAAAACGCTCAGAGCCAAATATTATAAATATTGAAATGAAACAGAATGGTGAATCACCATAGAGAAAATGTGACTAGAACATAATCGCTTGAATGATTAGACTATACTTTCTATATACTTGGGACCAAATGATGTGTAAGTGTAAAACTAAATCAGTAATTACTCAGAGGTTTACATTTTATAGAGGACCGTGAATTCACTCAGAACGAGGTTTTCTAACTTAGTAGCTTGGTATTGACATATTTGGGATTTTAAGTCTATTTGTTTTATCTAAACTGTTGTCATCGTAGATATATATGCACTTGATATACACCGTGAGTTAAAAGTATGGATATACTCTGTTTAGTTTTTGATGGATAAAGATGGAGGGATGGAACCCGTGACACGTTTCTCGGATATAGAAATGAACTTTTTAGTCACTGATTCAACTTTGCACATTAAATTGAATTTTTGAGGGAGGGAGGCTCTGTAATTGTTCAAATTTAAAGAACCTTTAAGTGACACCTTGAGCTAACTAGAGCTTTCTATCTCATCCCGTACAAAATGTAAGCTCATTTAAATTAATTTAAATATTATAGAGGCAAAATATGAACATCCACATTCAGAAGGTAAATAACTTTAATAGACAACAACTTTCCTTATTGAGTCAAACAATGTTTTACAGTTATTACCTGCTTCAGGACAAGCCTCCCTTATCTTATTAGTTTTCAGAAATTCCAGTACCATCTTCCGTTTCTGGTTGGAATTAACAAAGTTAAGACGTGTTTTTGTGATACTTTATGCTGAAGTAGACTATTGAAATCATCAAGAGCGTATTATGATCCTGATGATGCAAGAAGTCTGGGTGAGATTTTACGAGGAAGTAAGGAATTAATTTAATAACACTTATCTAAATCCGAAACCTTGTGTCTGACTTAGTAATTCAAAAACCAGTTCATAGTTTCCAAGGAAAGACATTAATTAATATACATCCGAAGGTTAAGGGTAATCTTGTTCGAGAGATAGAACACATTTTGATAAGTCTACCAACGTCAATTAGTTAGTTACGATTGTTTTTATTGTTAATATTAAATGTAAAAAAAATAAAGAATGTCTTATTTTACCAGGCGAAGTTTGGGCTAATAAGCTCTAACCTGGGGACCAACGGCTTAAAGGTGACTTCCGAACCACCACCATTAGCCGGGCAGGCGGGTTGCTTGCAAGAACAGGATCGCTCAGCGTTCACCCATCCAAGCAGCAGCCTCGCTCGACGTTGCTTGATCTGGTTATCTTGCGATAACCGCCGTACCCGGCTATCGTAAATGTCCTCTGTGTGTGTGTGTGTGTGTGAAATTGTAAATGTCCTTTCTGGAATTTATATTTATAAATTCCATGTCAAGATGGCCGTTTCATTTCAGCACACTTATTGTAGAAACGTACTCTAATAATCCGACGAAAAGCTGGTAAACAGCAAGGAAGCGTTCAGCATATCACTTTTGAGAAAAAAGTCAATGAAAACCACTGTCCATGCAATGAATGTAATATCGCTAAACCTTGTGAATGCTATTTGCTTTGTACTTGAAGCATTTATACAAACATTCTTTATTGCACTCTGTTCAAATTGAAAGGAAACTTTTTGGAGAGATTTATCATTCTTTTATTGAACGAAAATTTTAGTTTTTAGTCAAGTAGATAATTATTAATATTTCAAAAACATGGTAACCTACTTATAAACTTATTCTACTGAACGAGTTAGTGGCCTAATTATCACAACTAGGAAGAGAAATATATAAAATTGTATTTGACTGCTGTTTTTTAAAACAGTTTTGGTTCAGTCTTGTTTATGGCTACACTTATATTAAAGTTCTGAAATTATTCGTTTCTGAAATATTTAACCCCCCACTGAACAAATTAATTATACGGGAAGTACATCTGATACTTTTGACGTGTTAGCGATTAAAATAAAGGCTATAATGCCTTATATATAAGTGTGTTATTATTCTAAACTAAGAATGCTAATATAATGTGTTTGTATTTTTTATGCCTCTTTTAGAACCGTTTGAAAAGTATACCTATATCTACTCTATATTTACTTCAATGAGATTTTATTTGACTTTGCTTTTATAATATTTTAGTAAAACTAACAGTCAAAGTTTAGTTGAACAAACTCGTATGCTTCGATTGGCGAGTCTGATGTCACGACCACAATTTCTCTGTATGCAGACATGGGTAGGCAGAAAGATGTTTTCTTCACACCAGTATTGTGAAACAGTGAGCTGTGTGTCACAACAACAAGCACACAAACAAACTTGAATCGTGTGTCTATCATACCACTACTGTACGTTGAAGTTAAACAATGAAACTTTATAACTGAGTTATAACCTTGTTTCTCACTTTTTGCTACATTTAATATACAGTTTTTAATTTAGAAAAGTAATTTTGCACTTCATACAGCATAACAACAAAATAATAATCTTCATATATGCAAAATAGTAGAAATAAAGAAAATAAATTTCACATTAAGAATTTGATGTAACATTTCATGTTTTTTTCTGAGGATCATGGTCTATTTGGTAAATTAGTGGTAAAAAACAATTCTTCGGCTGAAATGAAATGAAATATGCCTTTATTCAAGAGGCGGAGCTAGGACTATGGATCATAATAAATTTTAAAATGCATCAACATTGTTTTATACTATATTTATGTACTATTTTATACTATCTTGTTGTCTTTTTACTTCAAATGTAATATTTATTTCAGAGTTAAATTATTGGTTATACGTTCCCCATTTTACGTGCTGTTACTATCTACTACATAGGTTTACGTGGGTTCAACTGCATTTAGCATATATTACTCATTTAAATTTACAATTAGTTTGTTCTGGCATTAAATTGTAACTTCGCTAGCTAACCCATAGTCGTTTATATTACTTAGTATAAACATTACTCAGTAAATTGTCTAGAATATAAAATATTATTTCCTTAATACGAATGAAATTCAGTCGTAAATTCTACATTATTTGATGGAATGATATTAATTTTATTACGATAAATAAATATTTTTATTTTCAATAGAGTAATATAATTTTAATAAGCACTACGATGTAAAAATACAGTCACTTTAGTGGTGACTGTGGTTGTATTACTTGGCTAATAAATGTGTGATGGGCTCTAACTAAACAAACTAATAATTAAAATAGGGATTTGAAAACATGACTACTATAAAAGGATATAGTTGAAATACCAGCTATCGTTGAAAGAATTGATGGCTGAGTGGTAGTCATTTATGTCTGTCTCTCTAGAGGAAAAACTGGACTATGCACCTGAATCTTAGCATCAAGTCTTATCTCTAAATAACAGAGTACACGATGATAGTGTTTCATGTGAAATTAGTAACATTGAACTATTTGGTACCCATGATGGAAAAAATAAAATCGCAGGATGAACAATCTTATCACCGAAATTTGAGTAAAATCGAAATTTTAACATGTGATAGAGTAACACAAACTAATAAAATGAGCAACAGACTTCACACATAGTGTACAGCATTAGTAAAGAAATTTACGTGGTATGTGGTGTGGGATACTTCTACCGTATATATTAATAATTTTGGAATTTACCTACCCAAAGTAAGTATGAAGATATGGTAATTCTAAGCAATATATGGGTCAACCTCGATTTTTCTGATATTACAATATAATGTTCCAATAGTCAATTAGAAAAGGAAATGACTAGAATTTCTTGCCGGAAAGCAGTTATAGGGAGCAGGCAACCGCCAGACGGTCATATATTGCTTAGAGTTACCTATTAGTGATCAGGGGCACTGACGTGATCTGGGCTTCAAATTTGGAACTACTCGAGTTAATTTTTTGTCTAAAAGAGCAAGCAGCGCGAAGCGCTGCGCAGCGGGCAGGCATCGTGCGTGATCCTTTTTTTATTAAAAATTTCTGATAAATTGTTATTACATATTACAATATAATGTAGGTAATGTGTGTAAAACAATTTTAAACACATAATTACATGCTGGAAAGCAAAGTAAACCAATATAATCCGCCCAATACAAAATCTCCGTAAAAATCTGGTAAAGGAATCTGTGTCATTCCTTTGGCCTGAATCAATTCAGTATATACGAAGATCACGCACGATGTATATATCTTTGCTCTTTTAGAAAAAAAATTAACTCGAGTAAGTTCCAAATTTGAAGCCCAGATCACGTCAGTGTCCCTGATCACTAATAGGTAATTCTCGCGGTTGCCTGCTTCCTATAACTGCTTTCCAGCAAGAAATTCTAGTCATTTCCTTTTCTAATTGACTATTGGAACATTATATTGTAATATGAGTTGCCTACACCCTATAACTGCTTTCCGGCAAGAAATGCTAGTCATTTCCTTTTCGAATTGACTATTGGAACATTATATTGTAATATGAGAAAAATCGAGGTTGACCCATATATTGCTTAGAATTACCGAAGATATTAAAAAGAATTGTTATATCTTTTATAATTTGGTATATTTTACTTGTACTGTTATTGCACTTTAATATATAAATATTGAAAAATGCTACTGATTGGAAACCTATAACGTTGTGAAATAACAATTGTTGTAATCAGAACATTTATTGTATGTTAAAAATAAAATTCTTTCACTATCACTAATTAAGTGTGTAATAAAGAAGTTATGAACATAACTATTCTATTCCCAATTTTATTTAGAATAAACACAATTAATGACTGCATAATCGATTAATATTAAACAACAGTCTGTTATACACATACATAAAGCTATTCGTTAGAATAATGTTTTATTTTAGTTAGTAATAGTGATAAAATCTATATTGTTATGTTTGCAACGTACATATACTGCCAAAACGATATGCTCATTTAAACATATAAAAGAATTTCATTTTTAAAGTATTTAAGAGAAAGATATAACTGAGATAACAGTTTGTTTTTTCAATAAGTAGTTTTATTCGTCATATACTTACAATATAAAATAAAATTGTTAAAGCCTTTATTATATTTTAAAACCATTTCAAAACGATTCTTCTAAAACCTAAGTAAGACTAATTATAAAACTGTTATATTCCCTATTTCATACATCACTATGTACGTTTTTATGCATAAATTATGAATTTAATTATTTGTTATTACGTGCATTTTTTAACATTATAAACTCTTATTTCCTCTCTTCCGCAAATTTTAAAGTTTAGTTTGATAAACTGTACATTATTAATATACATGTATACAACTTATTACAGGATGTTTTATATAAATGTATGTATTACACACAGTATATCAATTAGATATCACCACGATATCCACAATTATGCAACTATGCATTGCAAGTCAAACATGTTGAAAAATATTTCTTACGAATATCTGGTGTATCAATGTCAGGTCAGGGGGGACAGCAAACCCAACTTCAAGTTTCCCCTTCCAAAGCTCAATGGGGTTGTCTCAAAGGAATTCTCGGAATGGGCAATCTGTAGAAAGGTTCAACAGGAACCATTGACCACCTAAAAGCAAACTTTATTGCCAATTTATTGACTGAGAGTTGCATGCTTTAAAGTATTATTAACTATTATACACATATCTACATACTTATAAACTCTATTATAAAAAGTAACACTGTTCTTTTAAATATTACTGACCTTTGGTAGGTTAAGAGCGAGAAGAGATGAAAATGTTTAGAAACTATTTATAGGATATCAATGACAATAGGCCAGTCACCCTGATCATCTCTAATAATAAGACTTATCGGTAAATGTTTGCCTTGAATTGTAAATGTTTGCCTTCGTTTAAGTAATATTGAATTTTGTATTGGTCCATCTTCTTGATTTAATAAATCTTCTGTGTTTGTTTGATTACTGTGATATGACTCCCATGCAATAAAAGTGCTAAGTTGTATCAAAACACAAAGCTCTTTACTGGGTGAAGTTATTAAAATAACATTACGTTTACAAAGTAATAGATTTTAACGATATTTTAAATTTGGATGAATAGACAACTACTCGGCATAAAAAGATGTTACTCAATGATTGGTGATAGATTTGGAAGTGTATTGAGCGTCTGCTTGTTTTATACAAAGAATTACTTTACAATATACTTTAAAGCTGCATATATGCCATATTTTCATAAGAATAAGTATTTGTTCATTTATGGTATTGATAGTTTTATATTTTTATTAATATTACTGGAATATAAGTTTTTGTTGCAATACGTTTTTGTTTAAAATTGACAAATGTTTTTTAATGAGCATGTAATTTCAAGTAAATGCGTTAGTGCTTTTTCTGTTCACGAAGCTTGTGCTTGAAATTCTGTATGGACCTTATATTGGTTACTTTTTTAACTTACATTAAAAACATAAAACCAATCAGACACATCACAAAAGTAAATACAAAAAGTAAATTAGATTTTTAATAATAATTAAACATAAGTGATTTAATATTAATTTGTCCTGTGTGGCGTAGTGTGTAAATACAATTAAATTATCACTGGTATTATACTATATGAATTTTGAATGCTATTTTTGTAATCTTCGTTTAAGTAATATTGAATTTTGTATTGGTCCATCTTCTTGATTTAATAAATCTTCTGTGTTTGTTTGATTAATGTAATATGACTCCCATGCATTTAAATATCTTGGAGTGTTAACATGTTTTAATAGTTTTAGGTTTTTCTGTGATATAGTGTATCCAGTGTGATACAGTGGTGTGCGACGGCTGATTTTTCCTTTTCTGTTGAATTTAATATGGGAGCAATGTTCTTTATATCGTGTATGAATTTTTCTTCTTGTTTGTCCAATGTATTTTTTGGTGCAGTCATCATTTTTGTGATGTGTCTGAGGAAGACAGCCTCACTATCGAAAGGCCTCACAAAACAATAAGAGTCTTAAATATTGGTTTTATGTTTATAATGTAAGTTAAAAAAGCTTGTGCTTGTTTATGAAGTTATTTAAAAATGCTATAAAATTCACTTTTAATAATTGTTTTTTACAAACTATTCCATATTTAAATATTAAAAATTTGGTTGCCTTCAGGTCTAAAATGGTATAATTTAGCCTTGTATACGTCAAATTATAACATGAAGTGATTTGTTAAAGCAATTGACACGGCTAGATTTACATACGGGCACAAGGGTTTATAGTGGTAGCAAAGCGTGATCTTCCATTACATTTATAGAAAAGCGTCAATACTGCAAAACATTTACTGATTATAGACATAAAGTTATTGTATAAAAAATTCTATGTTATATTTGAGCCACTAAAATGTTTTAATCTTCTAAAAGAATTAAAAGGACTTACAGTGTTTGACAACTTCGACAAGTATGCTAAAAATTACTTGATGGATTATTACCTTTTACTAATTAAGATTTTCATAACATTTTCGGTTTAAACACATGTAACTGTAATTAAACACATGTAAAGCATTGCAATATTTAATTATTTCAAGCAGATAGTTAAATACTTAGATGCAAGGAACTGAATCGACTGTTTTAAACTTTATCGAAACATAGGAATTAAAGAGGGTCATTTTTTGCCTTGTTTGGAATTTGTGGTGTGAGGACTAGAAAACTAACTAGGTTTTTGAAAGTTTGCACACAAACAGAATATATGAAAATGGAGTATAGAGTGAACTAACAATAAATCTACAAGTAAAATTTTATGGCAGCTAGTCTAACCAAACCAGGCCACACGCTATTCGAACTGCTCTTTTCTGTAGTTTTTAATATCCGTTTAGAAGAATATTTTGTGGCGGTACCACTGTGTTTGACGCCAAGCAGTGGTTGAGGCGAGATTTGAAGCCTTGGATCGTGAGACATGTTTGATTTAGTGTAGAAATCTGTTTACAAAATAAATACCCGCTTTTAAAAGAGAACGTTCATAAGTTTTGCACATCACGTCAAGTAGTTATATCTGCCTCGGGTTTCAAGTATACGTATCTCTTGTCCTCCGATCAAGGTAAATTTGGACAAATAATATAAGACCGTTTCTAAGTTTCTCTAGTCTCTAGTGTAATTGTAATTATTTACAGCATTTTGTACAGTTTTTACTATACGAATAGTATACTATATTTGTGTCGATAGATAAAATGTCAGTTAGATAAATATATAATACTACTACGTGTTAACTATTGCATTTTAAGTCTCTTTATATATTCAGTTTTACAGCACGCGTGAAGTTACTTTTCAATTGAGTGATTGGCGCTTATTGTGAGGATTTATA
This sequence comes from Homalodisca vitripennis, assembly GCF_021130785.1. Lineage (NCBI taxonomy): Eukaryota > Metazoa > Arthropoda > Insecta > Hemiptera > Cicadellidae > Homalodisca > Homalodisca vitripennis. The sequence goes on from NC_060211.1 coordinate 76,300,442, forward strand.
ATCGGCAACTTGCGACGCAATTGCAAGAGTCTGTCTGTTTTATCTCAGGATTTTAGATATACGACTTATGAAATATAGTTCAAAATTCAAAATTTTATTTTTTCTCTCAGTAAATTTTTGAGGTTTATTAAGCTATGAATGTTGAGTTTGCTCCAGTTTACCTTCCTCTTAGTGCCAGGTTGAAATCTGACTCTGTTGTCACAGACTTGACTCCTGGAATCTAGAGTCGTGTTTGTCTAAAGAGATCCAAAATGTCTGCCATGAAGAAGCTCAAAATGAACTTTTATCATCGATTTCGCATTATGGACACCTAGACTACAAAATATAGCGTAGATGAACTTTATTAAACTAAACATTCAGATTGACAGTCCTTCCCACTATAGCTACTATTAAGCTATTTGAATTTAAATCATTTTTGCAACTCTAAAATATTTGAATAGAATTTAAAAACATATCAAGAATTCATTGTAAAAATTAGAATTCTTGCTTTTATTATAATTATTATTTAAATACAGTTTGTTACTGTTACTATTCTACCAGGATGTGTATTTGTCCGATCAAAAATATTTTCAAACATTCGTGATTACGAGAAATCCACTTTGTATTTTTTATAAATTTGTATTCAGCTAAACGAAAAAGTATAGTTATTATCAACAGCCTAGTTTGTTGTGAGTTATCATCGGACGTAATAGGTGTAGCAGGTGGGATGAGATAGCATAGTTGCTGCGTTATCAAAACCCAGCCTCTGCCAGGCATGGCTATTAAAATAAACCACAAGAAATACAAATAAAGGATACTGAAATATATTAAAAATGTCAGTGAAGGCAGCAATAAAAATATGTCGAGCTTTGGAGGAGAGATGCGATTATTCACCACGAAAATACTGCTTGGATAATTAATTACACCATAGAAAATTGGTTGTTTGTCTCATCACCCCACGGCTAGAGTACAGTATTTCATTATTTATTTGTCTCTGGTTTGGTCCAGTGAAGGAGGTATAAACTCTTCAATAAATTCGACGTCACATTAAGTACAATAATTAATTAGCTTTGAACAGTTTAAAGGTATTGTTTTTGTAAATATGAGTAAATATTTTTCAATATTTAGGTGTAAACATTGAAACATTGAAATGGAATATAAAACCATTATTAATATATTGTTCTCATCTCAGTCTTTTTAGACCTATTTTTATAAATAATGTATATTTAAATTATAAGTGAATATTTTCATATGGAGCAATTAAAATTATAAATAATATATGATACTGATGTACAAGGCATACTAATAAAAAGCACTCTGGTCAAAAAAGGACGTGACTAGCACTGTCTAGGCCAGAATCATCATCCTCACCGAATGAGATACTCGTAGAGATATTCGATATCTAACATTATATTAGTATTACTCCTAAAAATGTATTAAAAGTAATACACTTTTTATGTTTCAAAGGTTGGTTCCTAAGGAACAGTTTCTTCAAGACTTAATTATCGGTTCATCCGTCTAATTATCATTGAACCTATGTATTTTCCACAATTAAAACGTTCTAAACTCATTACATCAAATTTCCAGCATTAAAAAGCTTTGAAAAGGATTAGTATTGAAATAATATTTCAATTAATCTAACTATAACAATTTTTACCTCTATAAATTGCCACTAAACAAAAACAAACGAATCGATTTTGTTTTGTGTAATAAAAGTGCAAGAAACACGTTCCTCAGCACCTGACAGGCAAAGAAACTACCTGCCAAAGTTCTTGTAATGGGAAGTTTGCTGGTTGCTGAAACTTCTACATGACGCATATATTGTCCCAGAACGGTTCCTTTGCTACCAAAACCTATTGTGCTGTCTTCGTAAATCTTCAATTCATGTCAACTCCACAGTTTTTCAGCTTGTATCTACTATGAATATGTTAGACTGAAGGGATTATCAATTAGAAGTTGAATTTAACGGCATCGCTCCAATAGATCTTTGCTAGAATTTAAAGATATGGATGTTAAAATTCACGTAACACACGAGAAACACCATTTTTTCCCCAAAAGGGTTACATGGCAATAAGTTACAAAATGGGTGCGTCAAAACATGCAAAACATCTAAGCATTATGTGCTTTTGCAGCAAGTAAAAATATATATTACGATAAATGCATCATTGTTGGTAGATAATATACTACAAATTAAGTTTTAATGTTTTTTTTGGATACGTATTATTTCCTTTCATCAACTTCACTTCCGGGCTGGTGTTGTGGGGAGCTTATGCAAACAATCAATTCATGAGAGTGTTCAAGCTGTAAAAACAAGCGATCCGCATTATCACTCAGTTAAAATTCAGAGAGTCCTCCAAGTCTTTGAAATATGCAAATTTTGACGCTGTCCAGTTTTCCATCTTAGAAACAACTCTGCTTTCTAAGGTCTAAATGTGCCTTGAAGCATGGCCGGGTCATACATAAGTATGAGATTAGAAGTAGAAATAATTAGCGAACAGGAAGACTTGGAACTGCGTTTGTTATTTGCCAGCTATTATTTATATCTGTGAAATGTGTAAAAGAATACTTTGACGATATTATTTTTAAATTGTAGGATATTTACCAGATGAAACATGTTTAGTACTCCGCTATGATTTGCACAGCACGTGACTCGATTAACACCTATGTTGTCCACTTACAAGGACTACATATTTTCTATAATTTCATTGTTATAGTAAATGTTTTTTACCATTAATGCATTACCACTTTTTAAAATATTGTGTTATAGATAGTCTTGTATATATAACTAGGGTAACTACGGTAGCATTTATGTAAAAAGTTAAAATTGTATTATATCATATTTTAAACCATAATGTTTTATACCCTTATACAAGACGTATTTACTGTAGAAACACCTCCGTTTTTCTATTTACAGGGATTTCACATATTCCATAATTGCACTGTTATATTGAATGTGTCTTACCAATCATGCATTACTTTAATAATACAATTATGCAGTACTTTGAGTTAAAACATACTCAAAGTCAAATTTATTTTGAATGGTTTCACGTATTAAAATCTGAAAATGAAGTAAAGGACGGAACGAAATGAAGGATTTGAGAAAAAAGTAACCACACAATGCAATGTGGACTACGCATTGTGTCAGGTTCAGCATTGTGTTCACTGAAAACTCTGTTTCAACTACACCACTAAGAGCATTTTTTAATCCAGCAGTTAAAATTTTTGGAAGAATGTGACAAGTATTTTTCATTTAGAACAGGGTTTTAAAAAACCGGATCACTTTAGAAAACAGTCTTACAGAAAATCTGAGTCAGTTCAGTTGCTCATCAAATGCATTGTTTAGTTTAGATGCAGGTTTTAGTATTTTCCCACCGTTAAAATTTTGTTCTGATGGCTCTACTGTGCTGTACTCAATGCTTCCAGTGCATTCTCATTTACTGTATCAATCTTTTTACAAAAGTAAAATATATCAAATCTCTTTTAAGTAGGAATGAACATAAACATACGACTTAAATTTCTGCAAAATGCGGGTAATATTTTAACTTTCCAAAACTGTTATTTTCTTGTACACGTAACATAGCTAAGGTAGGATTTTAATGTTGCATTCTGCTCCAGTTCACCTAATATTAACAGTCGGCAGACGCTATAATAAGAAATTAATGTGAAGTGGAGATAAATTCAACAAATCTTTCAATTAACTAATATGAACTCAATGGTTTTTCAACTTTCAAATCAAGTATTAAACACACTTTGTTATTTCACTAATCTGATATGTTCAATACTCTTTAAATACACTAGTGTGCTTATTTATATTGATGAATGTGTTAAAATAAAGAACGTATGATTGGCCAAATAATTTCAGATTAAACATTTTCAGGTATTCTTAAATCATATAATTTGATTAAATTAAAATACTATTTAATTTTTTACATCTTTCTATTATTTATTTCAACAAGTTTAGATACAGTAATTATTAAAATGTATTTACAAGGTAGGAATACGCCACACCGCATGTCTCGTATGAGGCTTAGTTGAGGTTGAATGGAAATTTTCAGTTCAACCAACGTGGCTCATTTCATTACGTGGTTTTAATATACAACATATTAAAATGGCATTTTATTGTATTCAGTTCGTTATTATTATTATTATTATTATATATAGTATTCCTTTAGCATTTAGTTTTTATACATACATTACAATATACAAAATATCAATATATTTTATACCATTGTGAATATTAAATTTGTATATTAATTATTTTTTTGATCCCTACAGTATAGTAGTGCCACATTCATAATTCATGGACGTATAAGTAAATTTTCCTAACTTATTTTTAACCAAGCAAAGTAATACATTATAGTCCCTACACCTAAAATCAAATTTATTGGAATAAGATTAACCTACTACTTTTCGAGCTATGGTTATAATTGTTTAGCAAAACTATTATAAAGGGGGTTCGGCTTGTCATATCCTTTCCATGTTAAAAAGCACAAACTTAGGAACACACAACTCCAAAACCATTAGAGGTAATAAGCTAATTTCTTTTTTATTTTGATCCTTATCCTTATACCTAACATTTAAGTGATGGGTTTTTGAATTAAATGAAAATAACACATTTTTAATTTAAAACAAAAAAATGTTGAAAAAAACATTCAAAATTAAAATTTATTTTTAATAAAAAAATAGATTCTAGTATAAATAATGAATATCCCATCATTCATATTGTTCATTGTAGTGTAAATAACAAAACAAAACCAAAATCAATGCAATAACTCAAGTAGTCCAGGAGAAAATTGTTCCTAAATGTAAAAAATCTGTTTTTTTGAAAAATCGCTAGTAAACATCATTTAACCACAGTGACATAAGTAATCCTACCTTAGTGCATGCCTGGCCCATATGAAGGGTTTTCTGGATCTTCCTGCTCTTCATACATGTCCTCTTAGTCTTTTCTTAGCAATCTCTCGCTGTTTCCGGCACTTTTTCTCGATTTCCAACATATCTTTCTCAGCGTTTTTAATCCGGGTCAAGTAAAAGTTCTTCATTGTGTTTATGCAGATTGGGCCAGGGGAAATACCAAATTTACTCAGGATTTTACACTTTGTGATATTGCCATCATTGAAGGTAGCAATGGCTTCATAAATTCCCAAGTCAAGTGTATTCTTCATCACAAAGGTCGATTTCGGTAACCGGTTCCAAATTATGCTGTTCAGGCTCTCGCAAGGATTTTGTGTACCACCATGGAGGCACTTCCGCAACAAATGTTCTTGAGATAAATCTCTAAAAATGGGCTTTATCTCTGCCATAACTGTAGGAGGAAGGTTACAACAAACAATATAACCTAAAATAGTAGGTGTGTATTATATAAAGTGTGTTCAAGAGCACAATCAAGGTTGCTAACCAACGGTACCAGTAAAAAATGCATGTGCTTTCACAAACTAAAATATCAATAAAACCACTAATACTCATCTTATTTAAATGAAATTTGTGTTAAATTAATTAAAGGTAAAGAGTTGTAGAAAACAATTCACAAATAAAAAAAAATTAATTTTTTTGCTAAATTTGAGCCGAACCCCCCTTAACAAATATATGAAACACATAAATGTAAACAATATAGTAACTAGTTACCACAACTTTTATTTATGACCGACCATAAAGACAAGTGTCAGGGTCGAGTTTTGCAAATGTTTGATATAACATCATTTCTGTTGCTGGCAGTTTTCCTGGCAAAATGTCAAATACAGTGCGATGTGTCAACTTGAAAAGTTAAACATTTAAAGTGTGTTTACGTTAAGAACAAATTTATCATAATAGCAATTTATGAGTCATCTAGGTTGTTCATGTTACTATTATTATATGATATATTATATGATATAAGGTGTTTACTAAACTTCAATCCGAAAATATTCCTGATTTTACCTTGTAATTAACTGCCAATTAATTAAATTATACTTTATATTCATAATACTTTGAGAATGTAAGTTTTACATTTTTGAAGCTCTTTTCTTATTGGAAACTTTATATTAATTTACAACAAATACTCCAATAATGTAGGGGTTTTATTTTTGTGAGGCCTTTCGTTAGTAAATAACGAACCTGGGCCTTTTTATTTAGTACAAAATTGTTAATTTCATTATTTTCACCACTTGTATTCAGTTATATGGGGCTGAAGATGTTCTCATTGAGTACGAAAGGCCTCACAAAAATAAAAAAAACCTATGTTATTGGAGTGTTTGTTTTAAATTAATATATAAAATGTAAATTTTGTGACATTTTTGACCAACAATTTTTGATAACAATATTTATGCAGCAAAAAAACCGACATAATAATGAAGTAAAACTTACACGGACATGCTACGTGATCTGTAGCCGAATACAACGGAAGAAATACATTTGCAGTTTCAAAACACGTAACCAATTGGATTTCATTATTTCGAGCTATTCATATCTTACTCACATTTTTGTTACCAATAACCATTCAGTGAGACTGTTGATAACAGTAACTGTTAGTTGAGAGTTTACTTAAGTCCTGCATATCGACCATGGAGATGAAGTGTTTCTAAGTAGCGCAATCAACAGTGGGAGGGGGAGAGGAACACATGTCAATGAGTGTAGTGACAAGCACGAGTATGGTTTTAAAGACATAAATGCTCTAAATCTCCATTTTTCACTAGATCGGTATTTTATTAAGTTAAGGTTTAGTACAAAAGTGATATTTAAATAACTATTACTCTTCTCTGAAATTGAAAATGCTTAACAAAAATGTAAGTATACCTATAAAACTGTTTAGGTACAAATTTAATCAGTATTATAATATAAACTTAATCACCCGTTCAATCGTTACTGAAAGGTATTTTAAAAAGAAATGGTTATTCTTAAAAAATTACAATGAATTATTTCGTATAAATGAAAAATAATTTCAAACACAAACATTTCGTATAAATGAAAAAATTTCGTGATGCGAAAGGAACAATACAAGAGTATAAATGGTAAAAGGAAAAGGGTAAATGGCTAGTACCCGGTGGTGGTAGAGGTGCCGACTGCCTCGACCATGTTCATTCAGGAAAATGTTTTAACAACAACAAAATTCCGTTCAAACGGTTTATGCACTGCCATAAAATAACTATGGTAAAGTTACTACTTAAATGGAATAACCTGTCAAAAATAAACGTTTTTTATGTACAAATTTTTTACTTATATTTATTTTAACAAAAATGAACAAATCTGCTATGAAACTGAGAAATATAAAAATGTTCAGTTATTCTGGTAAGTTACCCAGGTAGTCAAAGACTTCTTTCTCTATAGACGTAAAATACTGAGTATTCGAAATAAATGTATAGCTGTCTCTTGGCAGTTTTCTTTATATATCATCAACAACACAGTCAAATTATTTATTTACATGTGACGCCTAAAGGCGAAGTCATATATTCATAGTGACTTCAATAAATATTTAACAGTATTTTTACCAAAGATCCATAATAATCACTCAGGTTCAAGCAAAGACCAAACAGTTTTAAAAAGTGATTTAATACCTCAAGAGTGTAATAAATTATGGAATAAATTTGAAGGAACATAAATTAAGAGTGTTAATAAATATTAAACTTACTTTCCTATATGTATTATTTTGAATCTTAAAATGTAAATAATTTTTCTTAGTTCCTTTATATAATTTTTGAATTTTGTACATATTTCTTTGAGATTTAAGAATGTTATTTACCCAAAAACTTTTATTCTAGCATGTTTCAATGTTTGTCGCTGATTAGTCTCAGCCCCAGTGAAGATTCATAATAATGAGGTTTACACTCAATGTTGAGTACCATGGACCTGGCTGCAATTGTTACCCACCAGCTACAAAAAAACATAAATTATAATTTTACATCTATATCTCATACTTTTAAAGCTATACAAAATAAACTTCTTCAACCCAGACTTAATTTATTATTACTTAAGGTAATAAAATAAAGCTAAGAATGCCAAGTAAATAAGGAGTGTCTCTTACTAGTATTAAACAATAAACTGCTTGCTAATTGCCCCAATAGAAGACTGACCAATTGAAAACGCAAACATTACTAGTTAGGTCATATCACTGGGCTACTTAACAAACCTGCATTGTTCTTTGTTGTGTTTTGTATATTTGCTATTTCACAATATCTAATATATAATGATTATGATTAATGATTATTTTAAGAAAGTAAAAAGTCTATACGACAATATCTAAAAGAAAGGCAAACGTTCGTTAAGATTATTATTATTATTATTTCGCATAATCTAATTTTTTAAGTTACTAGTTACTAATTATTATTATGAAACTATGTTATAGAAAAAAAGTTATTTTCAACTTATTAAAGGTTTTTAAACCCAAATGCTTGCTACATATTAGGATCTTAAGTAAGATAAGTGTACTCAAGGTATACCTTTGTAATCACTTGCCAACATACGTGCGTCGAATAGTAATTTCACCTTTAAAATACAAAGGTAGGGATTTATCTTGTGATTTTACGGCCGGCTAACTTGAAATGTAAAGTCCCGCAGGGATCACTCTTTGGACCGGTGCTTTTCATACTCTCTGTCAATGATGTCTCAGCATTAAATTTTTTTCTGTAGCGGGATGCGCCGATGATCCATACATTTGTTTCATAACAAACAAAAAACTACTTTAGAAGCAACAGAATTTATGGAATAAAACAATTAATTTTAATATTTTAACCAACTCAGCCTAGAATTGAACAAAAAAATAATAACCCGTTCATTAATTTTAATGTACGCTTTAAGTGACATGAGTAATCTTTTGGGGAAATTTATATATGAAAGGATTTATTTTGGAATATTCAACCACATCTAGTTAGTTTAAATTTGTCTTCAATTTTTAAAGAAAATTTTTAAATTACTTTTCAAAGTATATTCTAAGCTTTCTATTGTTTATTGATACACTGCAACCTATGTATGGTATCTTAAAGTTCAAAATGTTATTTTATCTCTAACAGGAATGTTTATAGATAGTATCAAAGAATATACAGGAATAGTAATAGTTTTTTCTTGTACACTCGTATCAAAATTGGCGTTACAGAATGCTAAATTTGCATCTTTCATTTGCAAAGATGTGTCACATAAATCAATAAACTTAGTAAAAGTCTTGTATTAAAATTCAACCAATCACAACTAATTTTTAAAATTTCCTTTAATACCTCTTATGTACAAATCCGTTGCATTATTGTCACTATTCATGATATATTTGAAAACGATTCTATATAAATTCAATTTTTAAATTTATGTAAATAAAATGTGAATCCAATTGTGTGACTGTTCTTAGAACACTTTGACGAATTACATGTAACTTTGTATTGTTAAAATTCAATTCAGACTATTGATAGGGTTCGAATATCACGATGGTGTAGTTTTTTATTATATAAAGGTAATATAAAGTAGTAAATAATTTTGGAATTAATGGAAACAGTTTCTAAATTTATATTTTCAATACTAAAAATCATCGTTATTTGTGTTTTAAACCACCTAAAACCAAACTTGAGCTGTTTTTTGTCGATCAGAATGTATTAAAAACGTTTTAAATAAGATTAGTAATCCTGGCCAATAACTTTACTGACATAATAATACAGTATACTATCATGTGAACTATTAAATAGTTTTTACAGCTACAATTTTGTACAACCAACATTCAAATCTATTAGTTTATCTGCAATATAGTTTAAAGATGGTAGTAACGTATACATGAAAGGCTGTTTGGCCATGAAAAATAAATTATTTGAATTAAAGATGTAAAAATATATATTTGAAATGGTAATACCATTAGAAAATTCTGATACAAAAAATATATAAACAAGATGAAAATTGAAAAGTAATAAACATTGTAGGATAATATAAATCTTAGGTATCTCTTAGCTTTAGAATTTGTATCTCATTAAAACACATAAGCAAGTGTGTCTGCGTGTGTGTGTTTTTTATGCGCGCGGTTGTTATAGTTTATGTTATATATGTTTTATGTTTTTTTGTTATATTCAATGACGTCATGAGGCTCTAAAATGGTACCATTTATGTTGTCGTCGAAAATAATCGTTCACGAAACAATCATATTAATTAAGACCGACAGGTATATTATTCTTTGCATCTTCGCATTCTTTTAACGTTCGTGATTAATGTGGGATTTCAACTTCAGCTGATAGTACATTATATTATTTGACACGGTTCCTATATGTTTTCTTTACATCCTTGCCTAAAACTTACTACATCTGTATGGGTGCTTATCAGTTTACACTAAAACTAATTATATTATTGCATTTAGTTTATTCCTCCTGTAATAAGAAAAGGAATCAGTTAAACTTAAGCAATGCAATATCTCTACCATTCTAGAAAACCAATAACCCCACAGTTGAACAACATGGATTTCACTAACTGGGTATTATAAAGAACATTGGTGATATTATGTTTCAAAACTATTAATACTTGTAATCCTAAATTCCTAGATGTTTAATAACGCGTCTTCTTATAAATAATCATCTCGAATCTTCCAAAAACGGGGAAGTTTATCAAATATGATATCTGTTTCTAATTATCCAACTATTTTTATTAATCTTTTGTTCAATAGACACTTTTTGAGTTACAAAAGGTATAAACAAAGTGTTGAGGAAACGTAGACTTCGTTCACAATTTTTTTTTATAAATTGTTAATTATATTTAGATGTTTTTTTTAATTAATTTGGCTATTTATTTGATCATGTTGTTAAATAAGTAATTTTAAAAAAGCGTTTCATTCGGTCAGTTAAGTATTCTGAACTTTTTTATTCGTTACAGTGAAAATGGTACTCTCACAGATATTTATAATGGAGTTAGAGTAAATAGTTCTGAAGGGTTGATTGGTTGTGAGCTAATCATGGTTAATATTCGCGAAATCCAACGCCAAGTGAAAGTGGAAACGCTTCAGATTGTAAGGATTTCCTTGAGTTCAGCAGCTAATAAAAAGCGATGATACGGTAACAACTTCTTAACTCCGCCGAGGGAAGTGGGAGGAAATCAGACAAACCAGCCTCTACTCTGTGTTCTGACTTTTACAAGCCATTTCTCACAGGATAGAATAAATGTAAACCCTTATCCTCAGCGTCTTTGGTAATAGAATTTTAATCACAAGCTAGAGGGATAAAATCCCAATATGCTACTTGAAGTTTGTTCAAAGTATTTTAAACACACAAAAGACGTAAAAAGTTAATTCAAAGGCGCCTGCTAAAAATAGTTTTCTTCGTTCAGTATAAAATAGTTATCAAGCTAATTATTTCTAAACATGTCATGTTTTTGCAGTTAAAATCGAGTAGTTCGTCTTATGTAACTGATTAGATTTCAATTAGACTTAAAGTATACGTATTAGTTTTAAAACTCATTTAGAAATTTATGTATCCATTATTTTGGGACATGGCTTATTATTACTCTAACCAAAATATCAATTTATGGTTTTATACAACATCTACTTTAATTATTTGTTTAAAATTGTAATCTTTTATGTAATTTAACATTATAGGGTTATATATTTTATGATAAACCATTTTTGGAAAATTTTTAACATTATTCAGTACTTGCATTAGTAAATATAGTTTACATTTTTGTGAGTATTTTAAATTATTGATGTCTTGTATTTTAATATGAATATGTAAGCTCCTAATATAAAGATATTCTATATACTCGTAATACCTAAAAAATATCCTTTTATATTTTATTCCCGTCACTATAATTTAATTTTAATTAATTACAAAATTATTACTTAAGTAATTATTGCGGTTTTCAAACTGTTGGCAATGGATTCATTTATATTTAATTAATGTGCTAATTAACTTAAGCACAAAAATACAGTGCCAGTAAATAATATAATTATTGTTTTTTTGTGCTGTGCTAAGCAAAAAAGTTCATATTTTGAGAACTAACAAAAGTATAATATTATTCTATCCAAAGTTCCGTGATCGAGTGGAACGAAACTGAACTCAAATCTCATCTACCCGATGAAAGTGCCCACTTCACATCAAGCACGGGTCTGCAAATGGACTAAGTTTATGCGAGTGTACTGCAAGTACTTCGTGTTCTATTATCCAAATGCTTCCAATTGAATAGTGCATCGAATTTCCTTGATTCAACTATATTAATACCATGCGTAACTTTAATCCTTTAAGGCTATCTATTGAAGTACTAGTCTCAATGCTACTGTATAGTAAATTTGGAATATTTGGCTGTTTTCAGTTTGGAATGTGATATAAACATTTAAATTAGATCACGTACAACTATATCAAATAATTAGTCTATATCATAGTTACATTTATAGTCTTACATAAATGTAGTTGAAAGTAAATGACTTTAAAACTATTATGGATATTAAATTATTATTAAATTACAAAGAATTCTCTTCCTCGTACTTGCACCAATTTTCTTCTTCAGAATTTAGATACGAAATTCAGTTCATAACAAAATTAAAAAAGTTATAAGTTGGGTTATAGTCCAAAAAGTATGGGTTTTATTTTCTCCTTAGAACGGGCAAATATATATGGCTGAAAATTTTATAGTACGTTTTATTCGATAAAGTGAAAGGTTGGACGGTAACACTTGACTTTTGTAGCTTATCAAAGCCAACTATAGTTTTTCGATATTCTTTTAAAAATTTATGACGCTTCTCAACAGCTGTATTTTCATACGTGCTTCACAACATGTATAATGGTGAAATAGCTAAAATACTTGGTTATATCGTAAATACATGGTGTCAATAAGGGCCAGTATAGCTATTTTAAGCATTATACATACAGATAAAACACTTTAAATCTTGTTAGTGCACATGGCAAACAGTTTTAACACATATTTAGTGAACCCGCTAAGCTCACAGCAGGACAGCCCGCAAGAAGTAAGAGTAAATGGATGATTAATAGCATAGGTCGAGTAGCATATCCAACCCAAGTTCTTTTTTATTAGAATACAAAACGAAAATCCGATCTTAAAATTTGTATCTTAACTTAAACGGCGGTTTATTTAATTATAAATCATTTATTAGTTTCAGAATTTGTATTACTCGTATGTTTATATTATTAAATTTGTGAAGTGTAAGAGCAACGGTGACAGAAAACAATTTCATTCACTTCATTAAAGATTATAATTGGTAATACACCACTTATGTTTATATATTCATTCATGAGATTCCGGAAGTCAAGTCATGATAGTTAACGTTGCACGACTGATCTCAAACATGTTCACGCACAAAAACAGCTCATTATAAGACGATAAATTTAACATTTTGAATTCCTTATGTTGTCATGCCTCCTTTTCATGATAAATCACAAGAATAAAGAATAGTAGTTACAATTTTATTACCAGCCGGGAAATTCTCATTCACCCTTTACCTTTTTCTTCAAAATCAATAGAGTTCTTCCTTTGAATAAAACGAATCTACTGTGAGAACCCCTTCTGTAAAATATTTTTCGTCTCTGTCCGATTCTGCCGGGAAGGTGTTGAAAACAAGGAAGGTACGATGCAAATATCTCAACCTTTCTATCAATACTTTACCAACCACAAAACTGTATTATATACCATAGACACTAAAACGGTTTAAAGGTCAAAGGAGTTTAAGAGTATGTTATCTAAGTACAGTCTTCAAGAACTGTAGCATCGTAAAATCTAGGAAGCATATGTATGAAGAACAAACACACAAACTTTTCACAAATATGGAGCTGTACTTATTATAGTTTTACACATTTTAGTGCGGTTCTTTCATTCTTTGATTTTAATGTGTCGTAACTTAAAGTATTACATGTAATATAGTTTTTATAAGTATTATACAATTATTAAAATGTTTCGTGCAATTTTTCATCGCTATTTAACAATACAAATTAGATTAAATTTTACTTAAAATAATCTGAGTTGAAAATACGATTCAAATGTCGTACGAGTATATACTCTACCGCAGAGGAAATAATTAATATACCATACGATTTGCTAAATAATATATTTTATTGACGATTACATTAATCTTTCTGTTTAGCATTCAGGGATCAACATTACTGTGATTGATTCTCTCCGCCACTTTCCATCTCTCTCACTCTCATTTCCTCTTAAAACAACGCTTTTGCATTTTCTGCCGATTATGTCCCCAAAAAGCCACCACCATTGAAGTATTGTATATGGGAGCTTAAATAAAGTTTGCACCTTAGTTATTGCACAATATATGAGACACGTTAAGTATTTTACTTTGAAACATAAAACATTTTGATATTGGCTTAACTTTAATATTGTCAATCTTTTATGTCTTAGGATGTCCACATGGGGACCATTAGATTTGAAAGCAGGTGGTTAAATTTTAGCTTGCTCGGATTCACTTTAATTTAAATAATCTAAAATTCATCATTTTTATATTCATTTAGTTTTGTCTATAACTAAATGAATATATTTCTTCACCACTAATTTTTTAGATATTTAAATTTGTTTGAATATTTTATTCTGGCTCCATTCTGAGACCTGTAATGAAATATTTAACTTTTTTAAAGCAGATTCTAATTAGACTAAAATTTAAATTTTATATCTCATGAGCATTTTAAATAGCGTTAGCCTTAAAAACTATGAATGTCCGATCAATCTATATTACATGATAACATATATAAATCTATGCAACTAATGTGTTTAAACTATTTTGTACTTCCTTTTATATATTTATATTCAACTTATCATAGTTAATTAAAACTGTTGTTGCAGCAGCATTTTATGTGGCAGCATTAGTTTACATTAGATTATTGTGTTTTATAGATTACTAGAGACTTACCGTACTGCAACAATTAAACAGTTCAATATTATATTAGACAGTAGTTAAATTTAAACTCTTGGTTGAATGTCGATTAGAAACGCCTCAGAGCGTGAGATTGGCCCGTATGTTGGAATATGCTGTGGGCCTAAGCTTTGAAATCTCATCTAATAAAAATAACTCGTTTTACTGGCTGAGACTAAATACTCTTTGAACAAACCTCGTTTGGCGTATTTACTTTAAGGAAACGACCATTCTTTGTTGGTCAAACCACAGCAATCTTAAGGTTTTCTTTATACAATCAAGATCCTTCTTTATAATATTCTACGATTCACTATGAATAGCATTATGCCTTTCAACGTCCATGTACAAGGAATATAAAGTATAAAATGTTAAACTTATAAACATATAATTTGATTCGGGGCGAAATTCTATTATGGAGTGTTTGTTATTTATTGTATAGTTAATCCACTGACACAATGGAGCATGGAAGGATCTACTGAACATAACAGAATTATTATTGTACTGACGGTTGGACTCTCCTTTTACCTTTTAAACTCAAGATCAATAAGGTTTTCCTTTGGAAAAGATATCAACATAGTTACCAAGAATCAAGTCTGTAGGACCTTTTCGTCAATAATAATTGCAAGGGCGGACAGACACACAGGCCAATACCATTTTTTACTTCCTTCTCCAATATAATAAAATATTTTAGATAATTGACAGTCAGCCCAGTGTTAGATTTATACAGTGCGAATATAATAAGTAGTTATGTACAATAATGAGTATTTTTGATCTTCAAAAATATCTTCGATTTAGTTTATTGAGAGGTGTGTAGTTTATAGGATCCCAATGGTAACACACTCAAGAAACACACTGTATTTCTTATAACCTATATATATTTTACAGAAACGAAATTATTATTCTTAATCATATATTGTAGTGTTTATGTGAATTTTGACAATCATTATTTTAAAAGAATTGGTATTCTTTAAATATAACTTCGTGGGTTCTAAGAAACCTTTAACATCAAAATTATTAATGTTGAGTAATTTCACTTAAAATTTTCAAATTTTAAATCTATGTTAAACGTTTTAAATTCACAAACACATCTTAAGAATGCTTAGAGAAGTAGATAAGTAAGATATATACTTTAAAACTTATTTCACCTAACCTGAGCTTTTCTATACAACTACTCTATTAAACAAACAGTTTTTTTTTACACATAATTAGCGAGGTTTTGTAAAGGAATCTGATGTCCTGGTATAATATTTTGTGAAAGGAAATTAATAGTACCTTCAACCATAGACATAATATCTGGATATTCATAGGCAGTAATTACCATTATTCTCTAAAAAGAACTAATTAAAAATAGAATATTTGTTATAGTATCTTTTTGAATCCTTAATCAAGTAAATCCACAAAATAAAAGAAATAAATACCCAACAGTAAAAGTATTGAAGGACCCAACATACCGTAATCAAATAAGTTATCCACAGTGAACTGCCATTACACACAGTGTACATACAGACGAACTGCCATTTATTTATAGACCCTAAATTTGCTAAAAGAACCGAAATACAAATTTTAAAGTCTGCAGGGCCTTTCGATGAAGAGTTTCAGAACAGATGAACATACAGATAGACAGACCGAAGGACTTTTCATTCACCTTTTCAACCAAAAAATAGTAACGAGTCCTTGAAAAAACGTATGGAAAACAAAACGAATTCAAGAAGGTCCCTGTCTTTGATCATAAATCTGACTGGTCCCATCAATCTTCAAATTTGTTACTAATGATAGATAATTAAAGGATAACTGATTCTCAAATATTTGTCATCGTATATGTTAAAAATATAACACTCCATTAAAAGGAATTGTATTCCATCTGCCTTATGTGTCAAATCTACGGCATTATAATCGTGCACAAAATAATGAACCCTATATCTTATGTTTTGACACCTTAAGAGGAGGGAAAATTCCAGTTTTTTTAAACGCAATGTTCAATGTATGTAATATATAAAACTAAAAGACGTCCTAAATATTGTTTACTTCCCAATATATACAAATATGTTCACCACAATGTCTTGAATACGGATCCTACACATTATAGTAGCAGTATCTTAAGAGATAGTACAATTTAAGGTACTTCTTATTAAACGGCAATTCATTAAAAAAAGCATTCTGTTTAAATTTCAAAACATTACAGCAATTACAAGTAAGATGCATATGTCCCGCTACAAGTTGATTACGGAATTGCTAACCACATTTTGAGAACGATTCCCTTTAAATCTTTCTTCCTAACGATAATTTACACTTATCCTCATGGACCACTGGGCCGTGTGAAAATAGTATTACACAGAAAAAGGAAGGGATTCGGTAGAGAAATAACAATATTATTATAATATATATGTAAGGTGAATTATTGTATAGTGACGTCTTATTATAAAGTAAATCGGAAACGTTTATTAATTCAATTTACGTGAAACCGTTAATTTTAAAATGGTTGTGCTCCTGACAATTTTAATCTCAATAAATTTAAAGTTATATGTCGTAGAACTTCATAAAATCAACTTAGATCGACTTATAAATTTTATCTTTACAGTCTTACGGCTAATATCTGGCATTATTACCGTTAAGTACATAAACAGGCAGCAGTTTCAGTCGAATGAATAGGCCATAAATATTTTACTTTCTCATTCACCAAGTCGTCTTCTTTTAAAACATTTCTTGACAGCAAACTTTGAAATATCCACGCTAACGAGCATTATTACCAACGAAGAATGTAATGGAAAGCATACTTAGCGACGGATCAACTCTGACTTGTACCGTTTCTTGTCATCAAAACGTTTAGGAGGATTAAAAAGAGTCGGTTTAACAGAATTGTCATTTTTAAGAGCATGGTGAACTGCTTGATAATTGTTAACGAAAAATCTTGCAGCTCTAATGATTCATACAATAGTAGAGTCCATGTACATCTTGGCAACGATGTAAATTTTTCATTTCATTGATATGCGTATTAATGACAAACAAATGTTTGGTAATTATTAAACTTTGAAAGTATTAAACAGTTGAGAAATTTTTCATAAATACCCATATAATTTCTTATATCTTAATATTAATGTCAGATCACGTTCTATTTGTTTTAAAACTAGTTACGTTCAAGTAATACTGATGACCACAAACAAGTTTCCGTTGATCTTACTATTCACTTTACGATATTGAGACCGATATACTATAAAACCTAAGAAAATTATGCTCGATTGATCGTGTTATTGATTGCATTATATCATTCAGGATATTTAACTCCAGTACTCTTCTGCAATGTAAATAGGACCCTGATATTATTGATAATAGTTGTTTGCCCTTTTAGTATCAATCCTTTGCGAGAACTCGAGCAGATGTTTACAATTCAGTCGAGCTTAGGGGCGTACTTATGAAAAAACCAACATACTGCTTATAGTTCCTTTTACAAACACAAACTTGAGAAATTTGTTTCCCAATAATTTTGATTCGTAATAAAATAATTTTTAGTTCTTAAAAACTGTAAATGGTAGAAGTGAAAATTTTTAGTTAACTAATAGATAGAAAATACAGATTTAACAGATTCAATAAGTATAAGTAAGGTCCCTTGAGATTTGAAACATTCGTTATATATTGGACTGTAGGCGTTGAAACATACATTATGTAACAATGTTTTGTAACATATATTTCCTAATTTAGTTGGTTTTGCTGTAGAAGATCAGATAAACAATGCCATATAAAACATAGTTTGAAAAATATTTAAATTGTAACCGTCAATAGGTTTTTAACCACCAAAACATGGTAACATCTAACTCAACTGTTATGTTAGATGTTATTCGTCATAATCAGATTAATGAACACTTTTAATGTGTAAAATTATATAAGTTATTGAAGTAGATTCATATCGTTATTGCATACCACTAAACCATTAAACGTTCTATAGGCCTGCTATAAGAAATAAAATACAATCATGGCAATTATACTGCTACTTACAGTATTGTATAATATTAAAAATATAACATTTATTGTAATAGATCATTTTAATATCTATTTAGTATTCTTATTGCGAAGCATTTTAGTATATTTCTTGCAATGTTAATTATTATATTAGAGTTTAAACCACTCTTTTTTAGTTATTTTGCTGTAAATGGATTTGCGCTGTTCAAAAAATGAATACCATGCGCTGTTGTTTGATAAAGCTGAATAACATAATTATTATATTTTTAATTCATTTGTACTCGTATACTTTATAGTATAGTTGGCACGTTTTTTTAACTTAATTTAATTTTGCAACTTAACATAACTTATATTATGATGCGAGAATACTCCAAGCAGACTCACCTTGGAGGAATGTTATTTGTTTCTCTCTTTTAATACAAAATAGTGTTTTGTTAACCATATATTTTTACATTTTATTTGTTAGGTTTAGTATTTGTTATACATTTAAAATGTTATTTATCGTATTTATTACTTTAATGTAATGTTTAAGAGATAATTAAAGTATATTATTATATTATATAATGTATAAATACCACGTCAATAGTCATGTTATGACAACCTTGCTGACGATATTTTCAACTGATATGTACTAGGACCTACGCCTAGATTATTATCTCTTAACGGGAGATGCATATCTACAGCCTGACCCAAGTATCTCAATACAGAAATGTTAGGCGACTCTCAATATTGTAAGTTTATTTGCTCCTACTTTTTGTACACCATTCTGTATACAAAAAAACGTCTAAATTGATACAGATATATATATTTTGCTATACAGAAGATAGACATTAAGTTTTTTATGAAACTAACACTGTAAATAGCATTTTACCTCTCTATACATATAAATTAATAGAAATAAATTACTTTTGGACTTTATATATTTTTTGGAGTAGATTAATACTAGTTCTTAACTGCAATACAATTGTGAAATTACTTCGGGATATAAAAATTTCTTGATTCTTAAAAATATGGACAATGTTCCTTGAAACAAACAAGTTACGTTTATTATAAAAAGAGAACATTATGAAGTTAATACTATATGCAACGACAATAACTAGATCTTACAGTGAACTGGTTCGTTTCACCAAAAATAACCCCAAAATGCGAGTTTGGTTAGCCTTCGTACTATCAAATGCCGTTATCCTATATGCCTAGAGTAACGGGCAATTTCTTGCAATTTCATCATAATTCAATGATTAATTTCTGTTATTTAATAAAATAATTATAAATACATAAAACTTGGTTTTATGAATAAAAGCCATATAAATAAAACACTTTAGCATGCAATATCCACTTTTGCCTTAAATGAAGTAGATTATAACTTAAGCTGGAGATTATCGTATTTACTCTTTAGACCTTTGTTTCAGTGAAAAATCCGACATTAAATTACCATACATAGAAATAATACAATTTTAAAGAAAATTTACAATAGCTGTTGCAATTTATTCTCTCAAATATATGTGGATAAGAGATTGAAATTTGTTGAAGTTATAAGATTCTATAAATATTTTGAAAAGGATTATTATTATTATTATTATTGGAAAGGATTAATATGTCCAGTTTCAAAGTGCAATAATAAAATATCACATATTTAACGTACAACTTGGTATTATTGTTAGGTTTTCATTTGTCACAAAGTTATCTCATTTGTATAAGATCGAGTAAAGATTTGTTGTACGATTGTAAATGAAGACTTTATGCAATATTGCTATTATATGATAACAAATTCGACCTTTATTTTTTTACCAAAAAACTGCAACGTTGTATAACGTGTTTTACACAAACCCATAAATTCAGGATATTGCTGGTGGTAGCAATAACACACATAAGTCATGCGTAACGGTTACTATGTCATGTGTTCATGAATACTGTAGAATAATTCTAAGCATATGGTGCAAGCCTACGCCTCTTTATTTACAGAAATATGTGTAGATATATATAGTATATATATATATATATATATATATATATATATATATATATATATAGTATATCTACACATATTTCTGTAAATAAAGAGGCGTAGGCTTGCACCATATGCTTAGAATTATTCTACAGTATTCATGAACACATGACATAGAGTAACATAGAGTAGTGATATATATATATATATATATATTGAAAATCTAGGATCAATAATGATTAACAGCATTTAGTATGGAACTATTTTATCGATAGATCATCAATATATGAATACTGATTACGCAGTACCGACAGATCGTTTATCTCGTATGCTGAGTCTTATACAGTGCAATTCTAAGCTTTCTGTCTCTTACACAATGTATTCCATAAAAAATTTATCTTTTGTTTGTGTCATTTGACCTTCGCAGTGCGCATTATTATTGTTATAAATTATTTCATCCTACGAGTAACATGGCACACATTTATCAGTCAGATGCTATGTACATATAATTAATTTCCATGATGCATTTTATTTTTTGTAATCGTTCCTCCCTTATCAATAATATCTTCACTATCTTCTGGTCACTACCTTAATGCGTTTGGTTACATTAGTTGCTTTAGCTCTATTTTTCGGATTTTAAGGAATTATTATAAGTTTTAGCATTCGTAATTTAACAATCGATTAATTCTATTAGGCTGAGCTTCACCGAAGGCTATTACATAAGGGAAAATATAATCCGTCTGTTCGGAAGAAAGTTAGAGAACGAATTGATATTTAGATTAAACATTTGTTTGCGTTGTTTGTAGTTATGATGGCAACCAGAAAATTACAGAATGAATACATTTGTAAACAAACTGAGTACAGCAGTAACAGATTTTTCCTAACGATATATACTACAGACTTAAAACTTTGCAAGCAACCTCAGTGAAGGCTGTTACGCGACAAGGTCTGGCGTACTTCTGCCTTGTCTTATCAAAGATTTGACAAATTCTCTAGAATTATTTCTAACATTTAAGGGGGTGTATATATCTTTGATAACGTTAAACAGTAAATTTTAAATTTAAGTTACGGGAATTAGGTACTTTTTAATTTCTTGTTTTTAAATATAGTAAATACAAATAACATTGTTAAAAATGAGTATACATAACATGTGTTATACAACCTGTATGTATCGGCTAACTTACGTTATTTTAGTAAAAATGCTAAATTCTCTGTTTTGACTGTACACGGTGATGATATACAAGAAATATTGCTGATATCAGGAGAGGACCGTGCAAGTATCGCTCTCTAAAGTGGCGTTATTTATTACCATACGTGACACATGTCAAGGGTCGTATTTACAGCTCAGGGTTAATGTCCTCCTATGATATCGATAAGGTATATTGAGTGATAAAACTAAAAATCTTGTTTGGGATTTTAAAATATTATTTAACAGGGCATATATCGATATCAATGAAAAAAAAACGTACTCACTATTTAAAAATATATTTTTGTAAATTAATTTAAAACAACTAGGAGCTCAACAATCAACATGTCACGTATCAGAAATAACACTTTCACTAATCATGCTACGCCCTTCAATTTTTGAAATATCGTGTAAAGCTGCGGGAAACTGCTACTTATTATACAATTATACTGTCAAAAAACAGCATTGAGCTAAAATGTGTAAGAAGCAAACACATTTTAATTAATATCATTCTGTTGTTTTATCTTAATCGAAGATTAGAATATGGCAGTATATAAAAACATTTTTAATATATGTGCTATTCGGTCCAATAACATACGGAATTTAGGCAGTAAAAAGTTAAACTTTACATATGAACAATATCTAGTTATATGAATGCAAATGGTTGTAAATATTAATATATACAGGGTGTCAATTAAGTCTTGAACCTCTTTTTTAATTTTTAAACCACAATATAAAAAATACCAAAGTTCACACGTGCTTACTGGTGACAGTAACGCATACATCTGCCCTTAGCAGAGTACAATGCCGCAAACCGGACTTCAAAAGGTGGATTCATTCAGTATTTATAGCTATTTGAATTTTAAAACAATTGAACAATGTAAATTATTAAGTATTACAAGTAAACACCAATTTTTAAGTACCTGTGATCAAAGTAAGTGTTCAAAATGTTCCTCTCCCATCGTCTGGTAATGTCCTAGGCGGTTGTAAAAGCCATCCACTGCATTTTGAAGGTAGTCACGAGGAATATCTTGAGCTTCTTGGACTATGAGATTTCTTAGGTGCGCCAAATCTCGAGGCTTAGTACGATAAACTTTATCTTTGAGGTATCCCCAAAGAAAAAAATCCAGCGGAGATAAATCAGGGGAACGAGCAGGCCACTCTACTGCACCACGTCTTCCAATCCATCTGTGAAGGAATATTGTATCCAAGTAATCTCTGACAAGGAGAGCAAAGTGTGGTGGCGCGCCATCTTGTTGGAAATAAATTCTTTGACATTGTCGACCAAGAGCAGCTTGTAGTGCAGGAATTATCTCATTTTGGAGCATTGCTAGATACGAGTCACCATTTAAATTACCATTGATAAATAATGGCCCCATAATTTGATTTCCTGTAATACCTGCCCAAACGTTAAGTTTCTGTGGATGCTGTGTATGACTCAATCTGCCACTTTTACATTCTAACAGTAGTTGTGTTATTGGTAATAATTATTAATTCCTGGTTTCGATTACTACATTGTCAGATGATGGGAGGGGAACATTTTGAACTCTTACTTTGATCACAGGTACTTAAAAATTGGTGTTTACTTGTAATACTTAATATTCTACATTGTTCAATTGTTTTAAATTCAAATAGCTATAAATACTGAAGGAATCCACTTTTTGAAGTCCGGTTTGCGGCATTGTACTCTGCTAAGTGAGACCTTTAATTTGATACCAAACTTGACCTATGCTGCTATTTAAGAATTTTGTCTGACTCTTTGTGGACCGTCCCCCAAAGGGATTATCCGGTCGGTAATTGGGCATATGTATGCGTTTACTATCACCAGTAAGCACGTGTGAACTTTGGTATTTTTTTATATTGTGGTTTAAAAATTAAAAAAGAGGTTCCAGACTTAATTGACACCCTGTATAATATTATACTCGTATAACAATTGCCACATTTACCAACGTCAAATACTGTATTGATGATGTTTTTATTGTTAAAATTAATAGTTATTTCTACAACGTATACACATTCAGAGTGACATCATGTATATGTAATTAAGGGAATACTTATTGTAGAAACGTGCGGACTGAGCACTGGGCGATGAAATGCTGTTAAACAGCATGAGACCGTTCAGTGTATTACTTTTGAGGGAAAGTCAGTGGAAACCACATTCCATACAGAGGATGTAATATCACCAAACCCTGGGAATGCTATTTGCTTTGAAGCATTTATACAAACATTCATTATTGTGCTCTTTTTCACTGTAACTGTGACTTGAATTGGAATTCTTTTTCTTTAAAACACATTTTAGTTTTATATAACTAAATATTTAGTTACAATTTATAAAATATCGAAATTTCTCGTTCAAATAACATACGAAAGTATTAGTGACTAATTAGCTCGAATAGGATGATCAATCATAAAACTATATTTAACTACTGAATTTCCAAATAGTTTTGGTGAATTTTAATGTCTATCGTCTGTAAAATATAAATGTTTATTGGATTTGTCCAACCTATCTATTACATATTTTCGTATTAGTTCAATCCCACAGAGCATCAATTACTCATTATATTTTACTAATTAATTTGTTCTGGCATTAAATTGAGAATGGGCTACCAGAATGAGGACAGAGAAATGGGTTTGTTGCAACGGAACGCGACAACGCTACGAGAATATCTTTAATTAAACTGACAGGGATTGATATTAATGAGTACAGTATTACGCTCTGAATAGTCTGAATTAACAAATATTATTTTTAAATGTGAATGGTATTCAATTATTAATTCCACGTTATTTAATCAACTGATAATATTAACGTACGAGTATATAGTTATTTATCAGGTACATTAAAAAGTTTCCTTTTCAGTGTAGTAATCTAATTTTTTTACGAGTTAAACTTTAAATATATAGCAACTTTAGCAGTAATACCTGGCTGATTAGTGTATGATATTGCCTTAGACACCAAGTGTGAAGACACGAGCACTACGATCTTTAATATACTATATGATGTTAAAGGAATTGTTGACCAAACAGTGACGTCATTTCCGTCTGTCTGCCTGTCTGTCCACACGATATCTCGAGGACAAAGCGACGTATGGACTAAAAGTTTTGCATGACGTTTCATTTTGTATAATAAACATTAAGTGTGATGGCAATGTTTATTAGGAAAAGGTTCGAGTTGATCTCATGGTGGCAACGATAAAATCATAGGATGAATATATTTGTAAACCAAAAGTTAAATACAGTCATGTGGCATTTTAACATGTGATACAGTAACATATATATATACATAATGTAATTAAATTATCAATTGATCTGATATTTAACGTGCATCCTCAATAACGCTTTTAACGTTACAGGTTGTGTGGGATACATTACCTTGAATATTAATAATTATAGAATTAATTACTCATTTAAAGCACGTGTATTGATGTTATAATGCATGTTTCAATGTCTATAATTTGCTTTATGTGAATTGGTAAATATTGCTAAAGATTGGAGTTAAATTTAACTTTAATTTCATTGTTAAATAATAATATAACTAAACATGTTATGCAATGGGAATTTAAATTGTCAATGGACCTACCAGATTTACAGAAAGGCAAATTAACGTGGTTAACTTACAATAACTGCACTTGTTTGACTGTAAATACAATTATTAAAACTAATCTATTGTCAACATGAATCAATGAAGTTTAATTTTCTTAATGTATTATTTGCAACAAAACAGAACTTTTATAATAAGTGTGAATATCATTCACATATTCACACTAGTTGAGTGTGAATTAAAAATCATCTGAATAAATTAAATTTATTTCAAACTTCTGGTAGAGCACTCAAATATTTGTAACTGCATCATCATTAAATATAAAACAAGTATTCATCATACACGTAGTGACAGCTATTCATTAGAAAGTTGTTTTAAGTAATCTTTAATGGTGAAAAAGTATTTCTTTATAATAACTTTCTATAACAATTTTTATACAAAAAGTACTTTTTTATAAAAAAAATCATTATGCTCATTTAACAATTTGAAATGTTTTATTTTGAAATTATCTAAAAGTAAAATATAAATGACAAAAAGTTTAGTTCCGTTACTAAGAAATTTTATTTCGTCATATATCTGTGAACTATAAAATGTAAACGGTTTCATTATATTTTTGAACGAATTAAACAGAGTTATTATAAAAAAGTATGTTCGAATAGTAATGAATTTTGATTACGTTACACTACGTATAGTAACAGCCCTAACATTTATATCTATAGCTTATTTCAGTCTCAAAATTTCCTGCGGGCAGATAGACGGTCATGCATAAACGAATTTTACATAAAACATGACGCCTCATACAACTCATTCTTGTAGAATTAAACTTTCATGTAAAATTTAATGTATACATAGGAGATCTTTCTTTATATGTTTTTCCAAATGTTACATTGACATTATTGTTCATTAATTTGGTTTCCATATAAAAGTTTGAATGATAAATGTATTGACACCAAGTTAGTATATAATGATGATGCATGTATTGAGATAGTTTAGCTACATGTGTTGATACGTGATATGTTTAAATCTCTTAAGGGTGTTTGGATTTTGGTTACTCATTTATTATTCAGCTATTTTTTCGCTGTAAAGATGGCTACCCATGAGAGTAGTGTAAGAATATAGACTAACGTCCAGCCAAATCTCATGGTGTGACACGCTCCATTATAGAACTTAGCGCTCTTTATATAGAAATGAAGCTTCATGGACAATTTCAAGTCTATAGGTCAGTTTTATTTCGGACATATAGGTATCGTGCGGACATACAGACAGGCAGAATTAAATTTTGTTAACCTAACGGATGATAGGCTTCTTTAAAGCTTACTCAAAAAAACTATTTTACAATCTTGTTTTATATAATCACTTCATAGTATTTTAAAAATTAATCACAGCAAGTTATGTAAATAATTTGATAGTAAGTGTACTATTTTAAATTATAAACCCGCTTGTTTAATTTATTCCGCAACTTTTACAGGTCAGGTTTGACGAATTGGAAAACAGTAAACTGCATATATACAACTTTTACGGGATGTTTTATGTTAAGAAAATTTATGTTTAAACTGTATCAATAACGTATCAACCTCATATCCCAAATTATACTTCAGTGTGAATCAAACATGCCTTAAAGACGGAAATGCTGTGTATCAATACCTGATCAGGGTGGCACACCAAGTTCCACTTCACAAGCTCAGTGGTGTTGTCTCAAAGGGTTCCACGAAATGGGCGATTCATTGCAAAGTTCAATCAGAACGGTTGGTCACCTGCAAGCACTTTCGTGCCAATTGATTGACTGAGAGTGGTATAATTTAATGTGTTAGAGGTTAACTACTATACACATATTTAAATAGTTCGAATCTACTTACAAGAAATAACTCTGCTCTTGTAATTGTAACGACCCGAACCCAATATTAACAATAATTCAAGAAATTATGCTTTATTTGGTTATATAAAAATTTCATCCATTTGGTAAAATGTAACTGAAGACATAATAATTGTAAAGTGCACAGCACTGTCGAGGACAGCAATAAGACTGCTGACAATGCAGAGTCAGAATCTGCGTGTGCTGGAAGGCAGTCGAGATCAGGCCTCAGACTCGTAGACATGTAATTCTCTGTCGCTCTATTATAAAATTTTCTAAATATTTTCAATAATGGGAATTTAGAAAAATTCTTTCAATATTTACAGTCTTTAACCAATCTAAATTGTGCAATTTTTATAAATTAATCATTAATAAACAGTGTTTTTAAAATTCAAACGTTTTTGCACAAAATTTATTTCTTTTTCCGGAATCATCCGGTGGTGGCAGCGGATACCAATAAGATCCCTAAATCGGTCGCGTTACAGATTTGTTGGCAGTGCGGTGGGATTATCGCGTAACTTTAGGACAACTAAACTGTATAGTTGATTGATTTCCCGACGCCGAAGTGACCACGTGAACATCAAAATTACTCAAACAGTGTAATACAGTGTTAAATAAAGTTTTAATGGTTAGGAAAAAGTGCTTTTAAGTTGGATTGTGTAAAGTTTTGGAAGAAAAAGTGCAACAAGAAGACGATGGAATTGGATGAAGAAATCTACACGTGAAGACGCCAAGCCGAGAAAGGACGCCAAGAGACGACATCATCTTGTCATCTTCGTCACGTCACCAGCCTAGACGGTAGGAGACGGAAGTGGAGCAACCAACATCGTGGGTGAAGCTGACATCAACCAACATCATCTGTCCACAGCCTCTAGCAACCATGGCAGTCGCAATGGTGGTGATATTTGGTGAGCCTTTGTTCACGTTCAGAAATTAAAATAAATATAATAAAGAATCATTGGCTGTACTTTAAAAACTATTTTTACCAAATATTCTACATTAATAATTAAGACATAGATAATAGAGAGAATAAAGGTGCTGTGGTATAATAGTGAATGCACCATTGAATGATAACACAATTTTTTGCTAATTTTGTGATTGATTATTGAGTGACAAGTAAATTAAATTGAATTACTCTAACATGGAGTAACAACGTGTACTTCAATGTCAGTTCGTCACTTCCAGGGCACCTATTTCTCATTTTTTTAAATTAGAATAAGTATACTTATTAAATAATATTTAGTAGGAATTGCCAATGTTTCCAGATAAAAAATTAATTATTAAATCTTTGTAACATAAAAGCACTCTTTAAACAAGTGTCATAGCTTTGATAAAATTAATATTTTGGGTTTAGATAATTACTGTTATTGAGAAATATTTATGTTTTAAAATTAATTTGAAGTTAGACGCTATTCCAGTGCGTTATTTAAAATCTATATAATACATTAATATACTTATACCTTACTGTGTAAATTGATATTGTTAATTGATTAGACATTGCTAATCTTAAATTAGTTGTATATGATGTATATGGATTACTATCACTAACATCGATCGATGATGATAGATTGATTAGATTGGTATTGATTGGGTATTGATAAATTATCGAATATTGATTGGTTATTGGAAAATTTATTTTTTATAGAAAACTTTTAGAATTTTGAAGAACAAATAGTATTATGCTATCATAAGTGATAAATTCAATCGTATAGTTTAAATTGAAGTTCGTAGAATTTTGTAGAGTTTCCTGAATAAAATCTTAGGTAATTAAGGTTAGTATATTAGATGTCACATAAGCAGCACGTTCCAAATTCAACGATCATGAGTTCTAGAGTAACATTCGAAGGAAAAACCGTTGAGTTCCAAGAAGCTTTTGATGCAATTTCAACTAAAGTTAGGCCTCTTCAGGACTGCCTGGACGAAACCATCGCGGTAAATTCTGTGCTAAACAGAACAGAGATGTCACCATCCGCTATGGATATGATAATTGGAGCAGCAAGTAGACCATCATTTGAGCTAGTGTCTAGCATTACTCCCTACGATAGAGAGAGAGCCGATCTACTCATGCCATTCTTCGACAGCATTCAAGGCATAGGAGAACTGAGCAACTGGAACGAAACCCAAACATTACAAGTATTAAGATTAAAGTTAATTGGTAGTGCTCTACAGTTTTCAAAATCAGATGAAAATGCAAAAACGCCACAATACTTGTACCGTTAGTTAGTTCCATTTTATATAATGCAACATTTCACAACCTAGTTAGCCAGTACAACTTAATATTATTTTTATCCAATGTTCCGGAACTAAATTATCGGCGGACTAACTACCTAATTGGCACGCGTATGAATATTTTATTGTAACCCTTCGTAGCAGCCCAACTACGTGACCGATTTCACCTCGCGCTCTATGTCCATAAGTAAAATTTATATTTTCGTATTATTAAATTAGCCCTTTGATGCCAAACATATAAAAATGGATGTAACGTAAAGTAAAGTTGTAAATAGTAAAGTAACTTACCCTTGAAGACCTTCTATTTGCTTGATTGAAATAGATACAAGTTGTGGCGTCGTCCTTCTAACGAGCACGTTGTTGTGATAAGTTTTTTTGTCTCATTAAATGGCTAATACCGTCGCGAATTTGTTTTAGGCGAGCTCACATATTATTTGAGTAGATGGCTACCACCTTCATAACTTCTACTCCTCTTCTAGTAATTACCGACTAGAAATAACCCTTCTTAGACTACAGTTTCAATGTCTTCGTGCCAAGACGCCGACGCCCCCCGGGTTGTAAGTCTACATATTGCGAAGGGAAGTCAAATCTTTAAAGTTTATTATAAAGTAAATATCGTAGGGCATAATTCCATAGAACATTGGATGTTTTAGGCCCTCCTATCATATATAGATTTTTTAGTTATTTTACTCTAATTGGTAGCAACGTGGCAAGGCATACCATTTAAAATTTACCAACTTAAAAGTGGTGCTTGTAAGTTTCATTAATTAAATTTAAAAGTTATAAGTAAACTTTTACAATTAGAGTATTTTATTACATACGACCTCAGAAGTCACCACCGCCCCCCATGAGTTATCGTCATTCGGTTTACACATATTGATTTGCGCGAAAATGCTATTGATGTGGCCTACTCTTGCCATTAACTGGGGTGAAACTGAATGAAAAACGCCACAATGCCTGCCATTAAATAGAGTATTTGTCTAAAGATGAGTTAAGTATTTGAACTGATATCTAGAGGTGTTACAATTAAATAGAGACAGTACAGTAAATGAACTTTAGAACGTCCTTAAGACAGTGTTTGAGTAACAATATTTTACCTACTGCAAGTAGCCTATTAAAAATAGATCACAATCAGGAAGTACAACTTCTCAGTTGAAAAAAAGTGATTTTATTAGAAACATGGGTGCAGTGAAATTGAACAGTGATAGTTCACCTTTTAGAAATCACCAAATTTCCAGAAAAATGTAAACATTTAATAAACTGTTTATTTTTAGACAACCAGCTAGAACTAAAAAAACTACTGTAAATAGTGAAACTTTATCAGCTTTAAAGTGTAGGCTATTAAATGTTAAACAAACAGTTAGCTAAAGACCTTGCTACCTAAAGTGAACCTAGAAACAGCTTAAAAGTGTTAGAAGCCAATTTAAATGAATAATTAGAACAAGATGAGGCTATGGAACAGGCAGTTAAAGAACAAAATAGGCCCTACTTCTGTACAACCACCAACAATATCGTAGCCTACTGCCAGTACCCCCACTTTGCCTTTAATGCCTATTTATAAACAATAATTGTATTAGTCAACCTATGTCTACTTTAAATATGTTTAATAAATTAAACAAACCCTGTAGAACATTATTTACAAAATTTTACAGTAACAAATGG
Source organism: Homalodisca vitripennis (assembly GCF_021130785.1). Classification (NCBI taxonomy): domain Eukaryota; kingdom Metazoa; phylum Arthropoda; class Insecta; order Hemiptera; family Cicadellidae; genus Homalodisca; species Homalodisca vitripennis. The sequence goes on from NC_060211.1 coordinate 76,331,578, forward strand.
TTTAGTAGTACCTGAGCTTATAAACTTTTTGAAAGCTTTGTTAAAACTAAAATATGAAACTAGCCAATCAGATTAATGAAATTTTAGCATTGTTACCCTGTTATGCAAAAAGGTCCACTTTTAGCCAAAATAATACAGTGTCTGTGCATGGCAAAAATTTCAACTATCTACACAGGGAATTAATTAGTGCTTTTTTATCTCTGTAGGCCTATTTGAAAGACTTAGACTAGATTTAGTTTATATATGCCACAAAGGTTTTTGATTAGTCACTGTATGAATTACATCTTATGATATCAAAGAGCTCAGTCAAGTTTTATTGTGTAATATAAGTGAACAGGGACTTGGTAAACTTGTATAAAAAAGAGGTATTAAACCTACAGATAGGAATATAAGTTAATTTTTGAAAAAAATCCCATTTGTTTTTATAGATTTGGAAAAGTTGTGTATAGCTAGTAACAACATAACCTTTAATGATAACTTAAGGGACAATTTAAAAGTAGGACATATGTTAACAACATGTATCCAACGCATGTTGAACTAGAAAAAGTATACATAGGAGTAAAAAACCCAAAGTTATGTTTCAATTGTTTAATCAGGCCTAGTCACTTGGCAAAAATTTGTTTTTAGAAGCCAAAAAACTAGTTGGTAGGGGAGAGGTATTACACACAACACCTAAAAATATCCCTCCCCGGTTTTTCGTAAGTCTAATAATAATAATTTTATAAATAGTAATGCAGTAAGAAAAAGAAAAACGCTATTTTATGAAAGTCTATGCTAAGGTAATTTAAAAATTGGAGTAAATTAAACAATAGAAAACCTAATCTAAGACTAAATGTTAAACAGTATAACAATATGCCTTTAATTGAAGCTATAGTGCGTAAAAATGTAAAAAACAAACTGCTTATTAGACCACTGGTGCTCACATGAGATATAGTTAGTAAAAGAATTTTATGATAGCCTATTGTAAAATAAAAATGTTTCTAAACCTAAATTAATGAAGTCAGATGATAGAATGTTTGCTGCAAATAATCTGAAATAAAATGTTTTGGTTACTGTTATACTAAGATAAAAATTTCTAAATTTTGTTTGGAAAGTAAAACTTATTGTATTGGATAATTAAAAATGGGACATTGTATTAGGAAACCCATTTATAAATAATAGTAAACTAATTTTTAGATCTTGATGGGAGATTCATGTTATTTTAAAAATTCAATTGTAATGAGAAAGTAAGAACTGTTGTCAGACAACAGCCTTTTTGAACATGAATTAAAACAACATTGATGTAAAAATAGGGTGCACTAGAGCCGTGGCTGAGATACTAAAACTTATAAGGGAATTTTCCAAATGTTTTTACTCTATAAATTAGGAGAGGCTCTAGATTTGGAAGTTAAATTAATTCTAAAGACCCCACACCTGTAAATATTAGGCCTTATTTTATGAGCCCTCCCACTGTATAATAAGCTATGAAAACAATAATACAGGATTGGTTTGACCAAGGAATAATTATTGAACCCAGTACTTCAGCCTACTCCATGTCCAGCCTTTTTAACCAAAAGGACAGACTTGTAGTCAATTACACAGAATTAAATTAAAAAGTTACAGAATATTGATTTTCCCATTGTGATTTAAATAACTATTAACAACATCTTAGTGGAGCTAAATATTTTTCAATAATTTATTTAAGAAAAAGTTTTTTAAACAATGTCCATTATCACCTGATAGTCAAGAATCTTACCTCATTTAGTACTATATTTTGGTAAATAAATTTAAACGAGTCCCTTTGGTTTTACAATGTTGGTAGTGCTGTATTGTCCGCCTATCTGGACAAAGTCCTAGGGACAATATAAAATTTAAATATGTGATAAATTTTTGTGATGATATCTTAGTGTACAGTAAAGACCTTAATTCGCGATTTCGTACATGTCAGAGAAATTGTAAAATAGACTAAGCAAACATGGCTTAACGGCAAAACTAGAGAAAGCAAAGTTTTGACGGGAAATCTCCTTTTTGGGGAATTTATATAAAAAATATATACAGTTACTATACATCCCGAGCGAACAAGGGAGTATAAGAGAATTTATGCCACCTAAGATACTCCCAACAAGTTTCACAGTTTTTAGGTATGACCAATTTTCTTTTCTAAATTTATTAAAAATTATGCTGAATTATGTAATCCTTTAAATTGTTTAAGAAGGAAAAAACGCTAAATTTATTTGGACACAGTGAATGTCAAGATTCATTTTTAAAGTTAAAAGAAGCTATAATAAATCCTCCTGTACTCCAGTTAGCCAATTTTTACAAAACAATTTGTGGGTCAATGACAGATGCAAGTGGAATAGACCGCAGGTGGTTGTTTATCACAGGAAAAACGACCAAAATGAATTAATGCCGATAGCCTATTACTCTAGGAAGTTTACTGATGCCGAATTAAAATATACTATTTATGAAAGAGAAGCTTTGAGTGTGCACTAATTTGCATAGAAAAAATTGGCATGAGTTTTTAGAAGTTAAAAACTTTAAATTAATTAGAGATAACCAAGCTTTATCCTATGTCCTCAATCACAAAAGAAAGGTAGGAAGACTTGCCCGGGTTGGATAGAGGATTTTTTGAATTTACCATTTGAAGTGCAATTTAAAAGTTCTTCTACCGATAATGCGCTTAGTAGACGCCCTCCTGTCGCGTATGTTTGAAAGCGAGTCGTCACGGGAACAGCTGATCCGAGCCCTCAGTGACCACCTGAAAAACACGTTCCAGACCGGAGTAAAAATAGCTTTTCGATTTTCACTTCTGCCATTCAGAATCCTCCCGAGGGCAAAAATGTAAACAAACGTCCAACGTAAAGCCTAAAAATACAGATTTAATAAAAAGTGTAATAACAAGGATAATTTGGGGTTGTTAATAAATGATTTTTCCATTAGATTTAAGGACTTAGAGAAATATCAACTTCAAGATAAAGAAACTCAGCAAATCATTCAATCTGTAAAAAAGTAAATGGTAATAATTTATGTTATTATTTTTATAAAAAACAATTTACTTGTAAACTAAAAGGAATGTAAAAAGTAAGAGTAAGATATTTTTGCATTGTACAGTTAATTGACATTAGTATATGAATTCTTTCACAGTTCTTTAATAGGAGGTCATTTAGGCATTTGCTAGAACGCATAAGAAAAAATTAACCAGTATTTTTATAGACCTGATTTAAACAAAAATTATAAAGGCAAAAGTAAAAGAATGTAATGTTTGTATAAAATTTTAGCAAAGGGTGCCAAAGAAAATAATGAAGGCGAATTAGTGTCAGTAGTACCATTTAAGAACAATATGGATTGTTTATTCATAGATCTTTTGGGTCCTTTAGTGAGAACTAGAAACAGTAAATGTATATTTACTTGTAGTTGTAGATGCCGCTAGTACATTTCTATGGCTCATCCTCTTTGAGGGAATGTAGGAGTGCTGAAATATGTAATAAATTAGACCGCACTTTTTAACAACTTTTCTGTACCTAAAATAATAATGTCAGACTATGTTTTTTTTTTATCGCATATTTTACATCACTGTATTTTAAGAATTTTATTGAACACCGTATAGACTAGCGCCTTACAGGGCAAATGGAAATCAATCAGAAAGGCATATTAGAAATATATCAACTTTTATTACGTAGTTTCTATCACAACTGTCATAGTAATTGGGATAATGTAACCTAGGCTATATACAATTAAGTTTAAACACCGCCCACAATGAAAGCACAGGTTTTGCTGCCTTTGATTTAATGTTTAATAATTCCTGTAATAATGCTTTATCTAATTTATGGAATGCTAAATGATCTAATTAGTGAACACTTGTCCAAGGAAATTATTGTAAACAATTTAAAGAGAGCTGTTGTGAATGTAAAAAGAAGCATAGCACATAATAGTAATAGACAAAAATACTCCGAGTAAAATGTAAAATATTCCTTTAAGTTGCATTCCTTAGTATGGATAACAACCAATTATCTAAGCAATAAAGTAGAAAAGTTTTGTACAAAATTAGTACCAAAATATGTAGGAATTTATAGAATTTTAAATTTTTTAAGGCCCTTAACTTGTATTATACATCATACTGACAATGTTTTGAATGTAAAAAAGGTTCATATTGTGGATTTATAGTTAAATTAAGACATGTCCTGTATGGAAAAACGTTGTAGCATCCCTAGCTTAATAAACCACTTGCTGCCAAATTTAAAAGATTAAATAAAATCCAGGAAGTTAATTGTTTGGTGAATTCTAAACGAATGTTTGAAATGAAATAAAACAAAGAAAACTATTTTGTAAATATACTTTGTATAAAGAAATGAGGCAGAGTTAATCCTGCCTGTTTGTAATAAAGGAAACAAACATGAAAAATGTTGTCTGTCTTTTGTACGTATGTCGAAATACTGAAGTTCTGAATTTTGTATATATTTGAAGTGTTATAATTCATGTAGATGTAAGATGTATATGATATTGTATGTAAATATATTAAGAGCAATGTAATATTAATACGAAATGTGAGACTTAGCTTCTCGTGAGGGGACGTCTCATTCCATCCGTATTCGATCAATATTGGTAACTTGTCCGCAAGTCTCAGGGTATATAACGACAAAACACTATACACAAAACAATGGTATGAATGCAAAAAAAAAGAATGAAAGCGGCGCCTATCTAACAAAACACTACACTACACTTATTCACTATTTAATCGCCTTAAATGCCCTTATTCTCGCAACGACCCGCAAATTCTAAAACGCTGCAACGTGCACTGTAAGGAAATAGTTTGACAAACGCAACTATCTATTTTGGTCCCCAAGCGATCAGATAAAGAAATCAGATGCCGGTAGAACTGCATTGGTATGCGATCTAGCGGATTTCATAGGAAACTCTTGAAACCCCGCGCTATTGTATTTTTATGGTAGAACATTTGAATTTGTGTAACAAATAAAAGGTTGAATTAAGTATGGTATTTAGAATATGTTTAAAGTAAAGTAACTAGGTTGTGAAATCAAAGCAGCGGGGATATCTGTACCGTTAGTTAGTTCCATTTTATATAATGCAACATTTCACAACCTCGTTAGCCAGTACAACTTAATATTATTTTTTATCCAATGTTCCGGAACTAAATTATCGGCGGACTAACTACCTAATTGGCACGCGTATGAATATTTTATTGTAACCCTTCGTAGCAGCCCAACTACGTGACCGATTTCATCTCGCGCGCTATGTCCGTAAGTAAAATTTATATTTTCGTATTATTAAATTAGTCCTTTGATGCCAAACATATAAAAATGAATGTAACGTAAAGTAAAGTTGTAAATAGTAAAGTAACTTACCCTTGAAGATCTTATATTTGCTTGATTGAAATGGATACAAGTTGTGGCGTCGTCCTTCTGACGAGCACGTTGTTGTGATAAGTTTTTTTGACTCATTAAATGGCTAATACCGTCGCGAATTTGTTTTAGGCGAGCTCACGTATTATTTGAGTAGATGGCTACTACCTTCATAACTTCTACTCCTCTTCTAATAATTACCGACTAGAAATAACCCTTCTTAGACTACAGCTTCAATGTCTCGTGCCAAGACGCCGACGCCCGGGTTGTAAGTCTACATATTGCGAAGGGAAGTAAAATCTTAAAGTTTTATAAAGTAAAATATCGTAGGCATAATTCCATAGAATATTGGATGTTTTAGGCCCTCCTATCATATATAAATTTTTAGTTCTTGTACTATAATTGGCAGCAACGTGGCAAGGCATACATTTAATTTGCCAACTAAAAGTGGTGCTTGTAAGTTTCATTAATTAAATTAAACTTATAAGTAAACTTTGCAATTCGAGTATTTATTATTACGACGTAAGAAGTCACCACCCCCATGTGTTATCATCATTCGGTACACATATTGATTTGCGCGAATCTGCTATTGATGTGCCTACTCTGCCACAATTAAGTCGGCCCTAACAGAAAGGTTTGGAGATAGCCTACTAGATCAATATTATTTTGAACAGTTAGCTAACATCAGACAAAATAAAGGAGGGACTATTGAACAATTCTCTGACAGAGTCAAGAGGGTCAGTGACAAAACACTAAGAACCACCAATAACGAAGAAGTAAACAGAGTATTAAGAGAAGAAGCTGACCGAAGAACAATGGAAGTCTTTGTCAGAGGACTCTACGCAGAAATTGGCAGACAAACAAGGATTAAATTTCCAAAGGGTTTTAGAGAAGCAGTGACTACCGCGATAGCTATAAATAACTTAGAAAAAAGCCCAAATCCACTTGAAGAAAAACCAAGGACAGTGTTTGGAAACAATTTAACAGGTAAATGCTACAACTGTGGAAAGATAGAACATGTAGCAAAAGACTGTAGATGTAGGAACTCTACAGACAGGCAGATGAAGGAATGTGGATTTTGCCGTAGAAAAGGGCACAGAGAATCAGAATGTAAATCAAAGGCAAACTCCACACGTCCTCACTGCAGCTTCTGCAAGAAACAAGGTCATACTGCTGATCATTATTGGGCCAGAACAAAGAACACGGGCAACGAAAGAGGTCAACCTTCAGAAAGTAGTTATAGTACAAGAAACGCTCTACCGTTAAACTACAGCGGGGAACCCAGAAGCGCCGCTGGCAACCCCGTGAGGAAGTAAATCTGAACCTACATAAGATAAGGTTTGGACAGGCGAAGAAAAAACCTAAAATTGCATGCATCACTGAGCAGGAAAACAACTATGAACTTCTATCTCATGGAACCATTGGGAGTGTCAATGGGCCAGTCATAATTGATACTGGGGCACAAATCTCAATGATAGAGAAAAGGGTCACCCAAGGACTTATCTCACCGACTGTTGTTCGTGTACATGGCATCACAGGAGCCGTAATGCACAACTATGGTCAAGTAAAGCAAACTATAAGGAGACACAGAAATGATGTGTACGTTCATAGTAGCAGACTTGCCTGACGATTATATTGCAGTTATAGAGTATGATGTGCTTAGATGGAAAAGAGCTGTCATTGATTTAGAACGATATGTATTAAGTATTGAAGGTCGTGACATAGTCAACCTGTACGAACGAGACAAAGAAACTACGAATGATTGTGTGGGTGGACTTGGAATAGCCACCAAGCGAACTCAAACCTTCCTAGTAGAACCCGATCCCTCAATCAACACGCAAGTGAAGCCTAACAAAAACGAAAACTTGCCTGAAAATCTTCCAGCATACTGCAGAACTAACCTCAACATACCAGCCCGTTCAGAAATGTTAGTACAAATAAAATTGGGAAAAAATGTGAAACAACGAAAGCAAGAAATTGAGAACAAAGTTGTAATTACAGAACCAGCACTCGTAAAAATTCATGGAATTTATGTAGCCCGAAGTCTAACTAAAGTAATAAATGGAACTTGTTGGACGAAAGTAGTTAATACAAGTCCAGAAGATTTAGTAATGTACAAGAACACTCTGATCTGTAAATTAGAAGAACCTCATTTCAAACCAAAGAGTTCACCAGGACCAAAAAGAGTCAACACAGTATATAAGAAAAGCGACGAATTCAGAAGAAAAGTATAAGAAAAGATAGAGCATTTGAGACCAGAAGAAAAAGCAAAGATTAGAAATGTGCTTCATCGGTTTGGAAATTTGTTTAGCCTTGGAGGAATTGAAAATTTAGAATGTACAGCAAAACTAAGTCACAAAATTAATACAGGAGACCACCCTCCCATTAACAAAAGGCCGTAAAGTGTGCCGCATGCAAAGAAACAAGTGCTACAAGATCTGATAGAGGAACAACTGGATAAGGGAATCATAATACCGAGTGTATCACCATGGTCAGCACCAGTGGTCATAGTGCCAAAGAAACCTGGCCCAGATGGTATTGTAACTCACAAAATGTGCATCGACTACAGAGATCTAAACTCATGCACAGTACCGGAAGTTTATCCTTTGCCAGATATTCACGAAACACTTGAAATGCTTGGTGGAAGTAAATTCTTTACTGCACTACACATGAATTCGGGGTTTTTCCAAATTAAAATGCATCCTGACAGCCAAGAGAAAACAGCTTTCAGTACTCCAACAGGACATTATGAATATACCAGAATGCCCATGGGTCTTATAAACTCCCCTGCAGTTTTCCAGAGGTTGATTGATACCACTTTATCAGGACTAAAAGGAAAGTCTTGTTTACCATACATGGATGACATCTTAGTCTACAGCCCGACAATAGAACAGCATGCACAAGATTTGAGTGACGTGCTAGAGAGATTTAAGGAGGTAAACTTAAGTGTGCAGCTAAAGAAATGCCAAATTGCGAAACCCGAAATTAATTTCTTAGGACATATAATCACGAATCAAGGACTAAAGCCTTGCCAAAAAAAGATTGAAGCTGTAAAGGAGTTTCCTCAGCCAAAGAATGAGAAAGAAATCAGAGGATTCATTGGATTATGCAGTCACTACAGAAGGCATGTTCCAAACTTTGCGGACATAGCTAAACCATTAACTAAATTGATCAAAAAGAATGAAAAATTTAATTGGACACCAGATTGTGAGACAGCTTTCAAAAAACTAAAAGAAAAACTAACCACTGAACCCTTGTTGATCTACCCAGACTTTTCAAAATCTTTCATTCTTAGCACAGATGCCAGCAACGTAGCGATTGGTGCAGTGCTAGGACAAGAAATAAACGGTGTAGAACATCCTATAGCATACGCATCAAGACAGTTAAACTCCGCATAACAGAACTACAGTGCAACTGAAAGAAAGTTATTAGCTGTAGTTTGGGCAGTTAAGTACTTCAGATGTTATCTTTATGGAAGATCCTTTTCTCTTTACACGCATCACAGTGCAATCAAATGGTTACTATCATTAAAAGATCCTTCAAGTAGATTAACAAGATGGGCTTTGAAATTAGCTGAGTATGATTACAAAGTTTACCAAAAACCCGATGTGAAAAAAATGCAGATTGTCTAAGTAGAGTAGTGTACAAAAACGAGTGTGAAAAGTTACCTTTATTAGATATAGACGCGATTAACGCAGCTCAAAAGAATGATAAAGAATGTCAAAAACTGAAAATGCACGAACATTTCAAAACAAGTCCCCAAAGAGTGGTGTACTTCAAGAAAGAAGATGAAAAATTAATTGTAATACCAAGAGAACTGAGAGAGAAAGTAATACGCTTACATCATGATTTACCAACGAGTGGACATGGAGGAATAAAGAAGACCATATTAAGAATTCAAGACAAATTCTACTGGCCAAAAATGAGAGCAGATGTAACAGCATTCGTACGATCATGTGACTCATGCAACAGACGAACAGATTATGGAAGATCAAAAGCACCATTAGGGAAGTTTCAAGAAGTAAGTGAATTTGGGTATAGATTAGCATGCGACATAGTAGGTCCATTACCGTTAACTATATCAAATAACAAGTACATATTAACTGTTATCGACCATTTCACAAGATTCGGAATATTTATAGCATTACCAGATCAAACAGCTGAAACCATAGCGCGAGCATTTGTTCAGAGAGTTATAACGTCAATCGGAGTACCAAAAGAACTAATTACAGACCAAGGGAAAAATTTCACATCAGAACTGATTCAGAATGTATGCAAACTACTGAAAATAGAAAAACTACAGACAACAGCTAACCACCCTATGAGTAACGGACGGACAGAGAGTGTACACCGAACCATCCCTAAAATGCTGAGCCACTTTATCAACAAAAACCAGTCAGACTGGGACGAACTGTTACCCATGATCAACATGGCATACAACAGCCAAGGACACGAGTGTACAGGGAACACCCCTTTTGAAATGGAAACACCTTTAGAGGAAGATCTCACAATAACTGAGGACACAGATGTCTACTTAGATTACGTGGAAGATCTATGAACGAGATTAAAAGACATTCAGTAAATATCGAAACACTGCCAGGAAAAGGCAAGGAAAGCTCAAAAGAAGCACTACGACAAGAAGTCGAAAGAAAGTGAGTATTATGTCGGACAGTTAGTGTACCTGCATGTACCACACATAAAAAAGGGAAGAGTTAAAACACTCTCACAGTTATGGAAAGGTCCATAAAAAATAGTAGAGTTAAATGTAGTTTTAAGAATAAGAGGGAAAAACTTCAAAGTGCACGTGAATAGGATCAAGCCAGTAGTTGAACTGAAAAACAAAGAAGAAGAAAGTGAAGACAACGTAGAAGAATTCCAGGAGAGTGAAGATGAAGAAGCACTACGAGTTCCTAGCAAGGAAGCAAGAAGACTAATAAGCCTCGGGGAAGTAGCAGTGGATGCAAAAGAGGAGGTTGAAGATCCAACAGTAGCAAGCCAAGCAGCAGAGCAAGCCGGACCGAGTGGATTACAACCTGCCCAAGAAATAAACAATGAAAGACCAGTCAGGGAAATGAGGAAGCCATCCAGACTGGAAGACTATGCAGTTGAGTTGTAAATAGAAGCATACAAGTTGTACTATAATAATGTAGAAGTGAAGTGTTATATTATGAGAGAAGTAAGAAAAAAGCCGAAGTTGTTGTGTATTCTTGAAATTTCATCTTGTAGGGTAACAACTCAGTAGCGAATGAAGTGAAAATGATCAGTTTGACAGAAGTGGAAATGTGAAACGAATGTTGCTGAATGAGTTTGAATGTTTTGTGAGAGAAAACAAAAAAAGTAGGTCTACTCTGAAGACTAAAGATTGTCTGAGTATATCCACACAAACACATGAGATGACTGAGAGTACTAACACAGAAGGCCAGAAGAATTACTTTCAGAAGATTAAGGAGAATCAAACACTCCCACTCAATTGTGTTATATTATAATAAGGAGAAGTTAGTTAAGCAACATTGATATGTATAAAATAAAAGATAAGTTAGATTATAGATGTCAAGTATAACCTTTTTTTACAGGACTAATGATTATTACGTTGGTCAAAGCAGCTGAAATGAGCCAAGGAGTTGCGTTTAAGAAGCTAGAAGACTCCGTGATATCCGGAGATGAATGGAGAATCGTTTTAGACTTTGATCTAGTGGAAATCCTTGATGAACTGATACCGATAAAAGAAAGATGTGTAGAATTAGAACAGTTTAAAAATATCAGTTTAAATGTCTGAGATGAAGACTGCGAGTTTGAATATATAAGAGCGAATGAAGGAATCGAACAGTACGAGAGTGATATAACCGATAAAGTCAGTGATAAAGAAAAATTAAAGTAAGTCATCATCAATTCTCCATAATTATGTATTTAAAAAAGCCATACACACGCTGATGAAGTGATTTTTAAACACAAATCATAATTATGGTATTTTTCTTACTTCATTTTGTCAATATGTTCTCAACAAGTTGGCTGCAATGTTGTCCGCGGACACTAAGCCAGTAATCCTAGATATGTCCTATGCCATAACTCCTCAGTCTTTCACTAAACAACAACAAATGTTGGATACAGTATATCTTTGTACTTTATTTTATTGGATATCTCGATTAAATATACTTTTGTGAAACACAACGTTTTTGACGTGACAACGTCTTAAATTAGGTTGCGGCTCGGAGTCACTCATGAAAAAGTGTAACGCCCGGTAACGTTACGATGCCCGTCCAGTGGGTCCGCCGCACGGGATCCGCACGGGATAAAGCAGATAACTGTGGGTCCGCCGCACGGGATAAAGCAGATAACTATGTTTATTCGTGAAAATGTGGAGTGCTTAGATTCGTCATTTACAACAACTACAACAATAAAGGTAAATAATTGTACACTGATATTTCATTATCGTAAACTATGATTGATTGATTAATTGTTAGATTGACACAAAAGTTGAGAAACTGAGTTTATAGGTTATGTCATACTATTGACAAATGTTGATAGTGTTAAGTAAATTATTAGTTTAAATCACTCTGTAATCAATCGTAATTCAGTCGATTGAGAAGAAACAGCGCGTATTGCTAGTCAAACATTTAAAATAACAAATTATAACCTGTAACCTGTCATAACAGTGCGACCAAACAAACGAACTAAACCGACCAATCACCACGCGCGGAGTTAGAATTTAACTGTGTTTAGCAAGAATTTCAAATTCAAATTTTAGTAAATGTTTTATTCAACTTTACCATTTACAATAACAAATTTTAATTAATTTCAAATTATGTACAATGTTTTAGTAAACAAAATATATTTCTATAGTTAAAATTTGTGCAATTCTTATTTTCATTCAATTCCTTGTTCCTATTGTGCAATTTAATAATATTCATATCAATAAATTTCTACCGAGAAAAAGACGTTGTCACGTAAAATCTTCGCCCGTAAAACCGACTTTACAGGCAACCATAATTTTTTTTTTAACAATATCCTCTTTACTTGTATAAAGTTTGTGATAAATAATTTGAAAGAATCACATGGACTAGGGATTTCTCCATTATCAGGTATGAAGAATGTTCAATAATTAAGTTAAAATGTGGCTATTTAAAATATTTTATAGATAATTTCTTATTTCTTGGACAGTAATGTATCATCTTTGGAATGGGCTTGATTATCATGAACATTGTTGTGTTTATAATCACAAAGTTAGGTATAAGTATGAACATTGAAACCTAATATTTCACGTATGTTTGGGAATGTTCTTTTTCAATTACTGAATGTTAACATCCAGAAAATGACTTATTTTATGCCAGTGAAAGTTTAGAGTGTTAGTTAAAAACAAAGCAATTTCTACAAATACGTTGGTCAGGTCAAAATTGATTGTTGACTCAGTGAAACAATAATCACTTAATGAGCGAACAGTCATGGTTAAACAATATTCCGTTTAGTTGGAGTTAATTCTATGGAAATTAAACTCAATTCAGACGTTATTAGTTGTGACTACAATAACAACAAATTGTACCAAAATACATTTGGAAACACAATAGCCTGCAATGAAAGAAAATATCTCGGACTGAAGTCCAAGATATGGGTGTGATTGTTAATCGTGACAATGCTGCTCAAATAATGATGAAAATGTTGAAAATGAGTTATGTTCCTCGTCTCACTGTAGCTACAGTTTGTACAATTTATTTTTAGTGGTTTAGCTCACTAAATGAGGTAAAATTTGGAAAATAGTTAAAAACCATAGTTTGTCAAAATACATATGAAACATTTGATGCACATAGTAAAATCATTATTTTACGGCAGGTAAAAGTTATTCTTTAGAAAAGGTGAATCTATTTCGGTATATGTTATATCGGGTAGCAGAATTTTTTACTTAAGTTTGCTTCTTTAATTATTTAATGTATGTATGTCAACAAATGTTCACGATTTTTTATTCCTGAATTAATAAAACTATTACATTTTAAAGTTGACTTACATTTTAATTGTAAAATATGTATATTAAAATAGTACATTACTAAAAAACTGCTAATTTACGAAAATTATTAAGAAATAAATAATAAGCACCAAGGGAATATTGTTTATTCAGACGTGATGTGAAATGCAGTGTTAACTTGTAAACACATGAATGTATAATTTATTATAATAAATCATTAACATTACATGAGCTTAATGGGATTTATAACAAATGAGATCAAAGAATGAGAAGAAGAGTAACACAATTATATCCTTCCAAAGTGAACGCATAAGGACAGAGAGCTGCTGATGACCTTTCCTTAACACCGGATTTCACAACATTAACTACTCCTCCATTATTTTACCTCACTCTATTACTTACATATAACGAAATCTACTTCATAACCTCATCGTGATAATTTAATTCAGAAGTAAACTGTTCTTTTGATTTCAAACCTTGTGTTACTAGTATATGAGATAGTTTTATTTTATACTGAGTTTAACTGTTTTTTATTTTAACTGTTAAAGATTTTCATACGGTTTATAAATTATATAAGTTATATATACATAAGGAGTTTTTTTTTTTAATTTGTCTTTTGAAGGAGATAAATTTCCATTGTTTTAACATAGCATCTCCATTTCAACAAAATTATTTCCCTGAATCAAAATTCGTCCGTATATTGTTGTAGTTATATATCACATCGTTTAATGGATACAAAATTTATTGAAATAAATTTTAAGTTCAAAGCTCCTTTGGAAAATGAAGTACAGTAAGGGAGAATATTTTCAATGAATGAAACTACACAATACACAATACTGATTGAGCCAGATTCAGTATTTTGTTCATTCAATCGGACTACTGTGCTCTACGTCCATTTATTGCTTGTTTATAACCATATTTCACAAGGACTGAGAAGTTCCAAACCTTTCAGCTCTATGATAAATTATTATTACATGGTAAATGAACCAAAACTGTAGAAGTACAGAATTATAACCATTGACATAAATATATTATATATATATATATATATATATTGTGATATTTAATCTCGTATACACTACTGTACTGAATGTACTAATATTTTACATCAGAATTTTTAAGGTCGGTGATTTAGCACATAGGACTAATCATCTTTTTAAAATCCCTCTGGGCTGTGCCCTGCTGGTCTCTAGAGGTACTTTGCATTAAATAAATTTTATGAATTAAATAAAGCCGTTATATTTAATCTATTTTTATGTGTAAACATTGTTTTATTACAGAAAAACTATATGTTTAATTCATTTAAACTTTATTTAGATTTTTTTATGTTGTATAGTCTTAAATACATACATAACTTGATAGTAACAGCATATCTTATTTTAACCTGCAATGGCCGAAAATAGGCACTTTACGACCAAAGTATGTTCCAAAGAGCTATGTATGTACATATACTTTCTTGATCGTGGCAACAAGTAGAACTCAAGTTTTGGGTTAGATATATAATTCACTCTAACCAGAACTACTAATACACGTACAAAGCTTAAAACATGAATATTTCCAATTTCGCTTAACACCTTAAATTGTTAATGACGTACAATGGTGTAATATGTACCTAAAATATGCCTACTTCCGTTTCTAAACTACATGGAGACTCATTAATTATCACATCGCAAGTACGTTAATTCGACTGCAAGATTCATCCACACTGGCCTATAACAGTTCAATTGTTACTGAAATCATTGGTGCTATTCAATATCATGGAATGTTAGAGAGACATTTGAGTCATTCCACGAGTACTTGTAAATACATTTTGGCTCTCGAACTTCTGGGTCCCAAAACCCTATTCTTGAAACTCAAATTTTAAATGAATAGTGATATAAAAATACCTTTTAGTAATTATTACTTATCTCTAGAGGGTTTTGAATGTAATTTAAAAAGATTATGCCCATGCTGTTCCGGTTTTTCATTACGAAACTACGCGCGAATCCGTAGGTTACTGCTAGTCTACAATAATGTTTTGCTTTGGAATATATCAGGCTTTTTAATTTTAACTATACCGAAAATGTTAGTAAAACTGACAGTTACACCATTAGCACCAATGTGACGAGGTCAAGTTTGTCTGTTACGAACAAACTAGTTAGACTAACTACATTTTACGTAGCTCTAAACATGTATTTGCACCAGTGAATGAACAGAAGAGTTTTATGCTCCACTGTGTAATGCTCCTAATTGTTAAATCAGAGTAATTATATCTACACAGTTTCCTTACTCAGTACTGTGGTTACTAGCACAACTGGTTCTGCATTTTTTGCCCAATTTTAAATCATAGCATTTATTTCCAGTATAATTTAATAAGACACTAACTTATGTATATTTATCTTATATTTATATTTTATATATTTATATTTATATATATTAATATTTAATATTAAACATCTAGGTAATTCAAAATTTATAATATTCACAAGAATTAAAATCTCGGATCCTCACTCACTAAAAATTAATCCTTCCCTCAATTTAGATTAAATGGAATATTGTATTTATATTTTAAATATGTTGCTTTTTATAAATTTCTCTTTCATTCATTACATATAGATTGTACAGGGATGGACAGGACTAATCATTTCTTTTCAAGAGTAGATACGTAAAAAAATATGTATAAATGTAGCATGATACCAAAATATCTAATCAGTTATTACTTTTGTATTTTGTATTAAACCTTTAAAACGTTTATATGAAAAACTTGAATCGGCACTTGTTAATTTTTCATTATTGAGTTATTCCAAGCAATATATTATATTAAGTGCTGTTTTCAATACATCCAATCCAGAAGGACACTCATAACGAACATTTTTTGAATTATAAAAAAATTTTCGTGGTAATTTTTATAGAAGTTGTATTAAAATAAGTAAATAATAAAAATCAAATATAATAATATGGATTTTTTTATTTATGCTGTTTAGTTTTAGATTTAAAATTACGTTAATGTTCCATACACTGGTTAATATTGAACAAACTACAATTAAATTATAGTACTTGATTTCTAAGTTTCCTGTACAAGCGCATATTCAGTTTCAATATGAAAAAAATCCATTCTTTAATCTAAAATAACCTGTGTATAAAATAAATGGCCAACCCATGCTTCAGAGAGAGAGAGATAGCATGCAAAGAAATAGATCTTACTGAAAAATGTTTACGATATGTTTTTCTTCCAAACCGCTGAGCTGAGATGTCTCGAAGAGTAAATAGGAGATTTGCAGTGAATATCAAATCACACATATGATGTATGCATGTTAGAAAGGTTTGTGCACTTCACCTACCACTTAAATATAGTTTTGTTAATTAAATCGATTTTGTGTTTACGCTAAATGACATTAAGTCTTTTAAAACATTTGGTAAAAATAATTTTAACTAATTTATATTTGTAATTCATCATAAAACAGATTACCATTATTTAAAGGTAATAATACAAATATATTAAATGTGTTTCCTTAATTTAAAGACTTCAATAAGTGTGAGTGTGTGTAACAAAGTGACTTAACAACTGTGGTAACAACAATCTGGAATGCTTCAATTATACATGTGTATTTTTAAGATTGATTTGAGGTCAAAGTTTTAAAATCAAGATATCAATTAAGTTATTTATAGAATTGATCATACATTACTCTAAATCTTCCAAACGTTTGCTTTTAGATCAATCCATTGATGGATTGATTTGTGAAAATCGTAGTATATTTATACCTTCAAAACGCATTTATAAAAGGCAGGCAATAGAAAGAGACTGGGAGATTTATGTCATCTTAAATACAGCCTGATCCCTCGCTCATACAAAACTATAGGTCACCTACGATCATGCATGGAATTAAATGTGTTTTAGATTCTGAGTATTTTGTATTTAGATATGTTTATGCATCTTAAGTATTTATATATAATGCATAGCCTCTAAATATTTCTATTTTCATTATTGAACATACTACATAATTTATATAATAGCTCGTATTATGCAGTTTAAAATAAGGTTATGTTCCTGTTAACTTATAATGAATTGGATACAATGTGTTTTCACCTATAAAATCTGTGTAAATCTTTAACACTGATTAGAGATATTTTCAATTTATAGGTCATGATCACATATTATTAAAATGTTTTACAAATTTAACAAATAGGATCAGTACGGTACTTCAAAATAATTAAAAAACTAAAATAATCTTACAAAATTTGGGTGACAGTCAAAGGAAAAATATTTTGTAAGAAAAATCATCCTAATCCTAATCATAATAATATTATAAATGCGAAAGTGCCTTTGTTTCTTTGTTTTGTTTCCATGCGTAAATTTTTAAGGCATTGTACTGGCATTTTACATGGACATCTTTAGGGTCTCTGGGATGAACATAGGCCTATTTTTCATTCCACCATCCCTCGGGCAACGCCCCAATGGCCTTTAAAGCAGCAAAAGATCCCATCTTGGTCTCTAAAGTTGTGTAATATGAAATTAAGAGCATGTCAAATGTAACTGCTATATGCAAACATGATGTTAAGGCAGCACGACCATAATTGTAATTTATTTAACAAATTTATTTATTTGTTTAAATTTATAGAGTGAAGAAAAGTAAAAACACTTTCTTATTTCAACATCTTGGTAAAAAGGCAAACCAATAAATATACTTCGGATTTTACTAGAATAACTTACAATTTTGACATGTAAGATATTTAATTTTTGTTTCCTTAGACATTGTGAGATGGCATATTTACTGGCATATTTAGAGTAGCTAAAAGAACACTCAACGAAGGGATTGTGTATTAGCATTATTCAACAAACAATTCGCTCCGTGAGTAAAATTTGTAGAAAGAAGCAAACGTAGAGAGTCTGTGATTATAGGAAGTGGAATCACAAAACACGAGCCACTAAATGCAAATTTTATAACAGAAAATCGTCGAAGGAACATCACAGCCGTTTCTCGTTGATGAGGTATACAATACTGATAAAAAACTACTTCTTTAAAATTTTACCTCATAACAGCATTATTATATATTATTATTATGTAGTAATTTGTAAAGTCTATCATAAATATTCTTCATTAGACACAGATAAAATCAGTTATGGAACAAAACATTAAGACCGGAGTAAAATAAAATGCTCACAAATATCAATCTTTTTATGATATTCTTGATCGTGGCAACAAAGCAAACTGAAAATTACCATCGGAAATATAACTTAATTCACTCGAACCAGAAGTGGTAGTAATTGTTTAAATGCTATGAATTTGCTGAGGAAGCCGTGCGTAGCTGCTATATTTAATTAAATCATAAGTAAAATGGGGTTTTCTTAATATTACAAAATATTAAAAATCTTGATTATATAATGATTATTTCTTTCATGATGTTTTTCAAATTAAAAATTTTTTATTCAAGATAATATCCAATCTAATATAACTCATGGATAAAATAGGTTTCTCTTAATATTACAACACATTAAAAATCTTGTTTTTGTAATAATTATTTATTTTATGATGTATTTAAAATTAAAAAATTTTTATTCATGATAAAATCCAATCGATTATAAACAATTATATACACAAACTGTAATAAAGAACATTTACCTAACTTTTTTTTAATGTACAATTTAGGGCGGCAACTTTGTCCTCTAAAATATGTGACAAAGCAGGAAGATCAATAATTAGAATACCTTATCAATGTGTAAGGTACAAAGTGTAAGGTTCAGTGCAGTTCTCGATCTACTACAACGTTATTCTCCCATTGTTGCAATAGTCGTACGTGTTTCCCGGTCCTACGTGCCCAAATATGCTGAGCAGTGTACGTATTAAGTTTTAGTATGCTATTAGTGTAAGTATCCCAATATTGTGTTATGTAAACGTAATTTTTTCCGTTTAAATATCTGACTTGATCATCACTTACAAACATGTACAATATTTGATATTAAAAGTTTAGTTATCATGAGACTTTTAATTTATTTCCAGCACGTCCAGGGAAAAAGTGTTGGGCCCATAATCCAAACTTTCGTGATTCGGAACCACGCTCTATTACTACATTGAGATGCATGCCGTGACCAGAGGTACGCAAAATATTTCAGTTAATTATAAACGGTTGGTTTGAAATACTGAAAGCGATAATTTCATTCGGTTATTAATATTTCTAATAATATCCCAGATTAAATTCAGACATGTCTATCCTAATATGGCAGCTAACTTTTACAATACTGATTGATTAAATATAAATGCTGATGGAACAACTAAAACTGGAATTAACTAATTTGAAAATTAGTTAGGGTGATACAGATTTAAATAATTACTGCCTTACACATTAATACAACACAAAAACCCCCAACCATGTCTAGTGATTTTAAAGTAACATATTAAATGAATTAAAATTAGAGTCTGAATACCTATCCGTTTGGACCACATCACAGCGTCTCCTTCTCAAACCCACCCTCGACCCTGATTTATAGCATCTCCCCTGACACGGAGCTTCCTATCGGTCGTTCGCTGAAATTTGAACTCCACTCGCTTGTCTACAATTTGTGCGTGACTAAATACCACCATAACGTATGTATATTTCCTTATATTTTAGCAATATTACTACCCATATTAAAACACTAAACATTAGTTTTCTTAATTATGAAAAAGACGTTACAAATCATGATTTAAAGTGGGTTGTATTTTTTATATGAGGCACGTCGTTTATAGCGCTTCTGTACAGAAAAATAGAAAACATTTCTCCTAATTATATATTACCAGTGTCCCCATAGTTTTGGAACGTATCAAATTACTTACATTTTGCTTTTAACGATTCGTCAATGGATACTAAATCTATATAATGGCCTGCAAAATAAAAAATTAATTTTATAATTAGGTCAAAATTTAAACATAAAAAGTTATATATATATATATAAACATTAGATTTACTAAATAATGACTCCAGTTCGATAAGGTTGCAGGATCTGTACACAGTCGTGTCAAATTTATTTTAACATCTCTTCTCGTTAAGATAAAACAGGGTTAAAATAACATTGTCACAATTACATTAATTATCTCAAGAAATCAGTAACACTACGTTTCGAGATCTTCAATCTGATCTCTTTTTCAGGTAAAAGAACTAACCTAATACATAATTACAAACTAGGTTAAAATAAAGAAATCTCACCAAAGCGTTCTGGCACGCCTAAGTCAGGAATCACAATCACCATGTTGTATGTCAACTCCACGAACTCTATAAACATGCACTTAATAAAAAACTATTCACAACACTAATCATTAAAATAATTGAACTACGGAATACAGGTCACAATACGTCTTCATTCGTCTACTAACCACCTATGACTGACCAGAGGGCACTAGCCGATGGTAATCGTCACGGCAGACAAAAACAAGATTGCGAACAAAAACAAGTTAAAAAAGGGTATTAAGTTGATAAAAATGTACTTCATTTCATTGAGTAAGTCAAAATCGTTTAATGTATTTGACAATCGTAGCTACAGATTAAACTACTAACTAATCCCACACTACTGTCTTACAGTTAATTAATACCTATATACTATTGGTTTTTACTGATAATTCCAGCACAACATTACGTAAGTATATATCAGTTTCCAATTTTCTGCACTCTTACATCTTTTCCACGCCTTTTTATGTATTTCTAACAACTTTAGTATAATAAAATATATAAATAAAACATATATTTTAAGAAATTAATACCGAATTTTTATGAACACGTTAAAGAATTGATTTCATCAAATTGATTTGAAAGAGTTATAGAGAAACTGAACGATTTCGGTATCCTTTGAAGTTCGGAAGGGTGGAAGAAATTAGCCTCAGCTTGTAGAACACGCTTGTTTGGTCACGTAAAACGTTTTACTTTGTTTCTATGTAAGAATGTGAGAGTAAATTAGTGGATTAGGCATACCATATGAAATATTTCTATACATTGTCTTAAAATTGTTAGGAAACTCTTAATGAATACCTTTAATGAATTGTTTTAAAGGATTATAACATGGACGATTTATTTAAAATACTTAAGGTTTGATAATATTTCTTTTGAAAAAACTTTTTTTTTAAAATGAAGAAATAGTTGTAACTACCGCATATTTTTATTTTAAATTAATTCAGATTTTTTTTATTTTTATAATACGTAACTGTTAAGTGAAATTGATTTTCAGTTTGGTTTTAGTACAATTTATGATATTCCCTTCATTTAATTTTTATTAAACCATGTAATGCTGTTAAATATATATTATATACATACGGAAAATAAAATAATTTTCATATATTTCGTATTCGCAGTAAACTAGTCTTATCGATCAGCTCTTTTACCCCAAAATCTGGAAGTTTACGTTTAGTGATGTGCCGCTCCAGGACATTCATGTGATTGCCCTGGTTTTGTTATAAACAGTGTAGGTTCAACTGGAAGATATAAGCCGGCCAGACGTAAATGTTTTTCAGAACCCCTCTTAGTTACAATGTGCCATACAGATGTAGATTTTGAACATTAACAATATCACTACGTCATACAGAGAGTGGTGCGTAGTTTTAGATAAATTGTATAATAAATGAAACATTAACCATGATTGTAGGTTTCCCGAGTTATTTTATAGACAGCCAATTATGTGACTGAACTTCAATCACTTGTTGCACAACGATCCTGTTACAAAAAAAAAATTGTTTCTGATATAGGCTACAACATTTACTAATATACAATCTAATAAAAGTGGAACTCAGAATTAATTGCTGACTCATGTAGTGGAGGAATCATGGGATAACCTAACAATACTTCTGTGAAACGAATTATTTTTCTTGGTTTTACATAACTATTTGAATAAAAATTCTTTAAACCAGTACTATTTGTGTAAGCGTTAGGTACTAAAGTTCCTATATGGAAGCAAACCAAACGCTACTGTTAGTGTTACAGTAATAAAGGACGCTATGCAGATGTAGGGTAGATAAAGCAGAACGTATAACACGTTTGGACGCTAATGTCAGCTGTAACCATATCATATGACAATGAACTCATGCTGATCTGGAGTTACCACGTAGCTACTAACTGTGGAGGTGTAAATCACAACAAATATGGTAACAACTTAAAATAAAAACCACTTATAATCTGTTATTAAACTTCTGAGATATAATATTATTAAAAGAATTATGGATTAGGAGAGCATAACAAATTGGTAAAACTTTTAAGATAAATAAAACCTGTAGTACATCAAATATTATCTTTGGCATATGATAAAAGTACGAGATTAAAATTTATTACATACAATAAAAAGGTACAGAATTACAGTTAAAAAGTTTGGTTGTTGATAAGATATAAAACAAAGGACATAAACACAAACAACATAAACAAAGAAATTGAATTTTTAATCTTCTATTTCAAACTTTCAAAGAATTTGACGTCTCATTTAGCATAAAATAGTAGTTAGCTTTGAAGTATTTAAGCTCGTGCACACATGAGTAAACATTTTAAAATGTTTAGCTAATTAAGAGTTTATTAAGATGTTCTCCTCTGAATCTTATTCGTCAAATTTCCCAAATAACATATATGTAAGTTTGCGGGTATTTCAGTTAACCTTACTAAATCACTTTCGACTATGAGAAATTGCCAATGAACAAAACAAACGAACTGACCTTGTGCTGTGTAACAAAACTGCAAGCAACACTTTCCTCAGTATCTGAAATACAAAGAAACAACTAGATATAAATCCAAGTTCTTGTGATGGGAACTTTGGCTGGTTGCCCAAACTTGTACGTGTCGCAAATGTCTCAGAACGGTTCCTTTGCTTCCAAAACCTATTACGTTGTCTTCGTAAATCTTCAGTTCACTTCCACCCCACTGTTTGTCACCAAGCATCTACTGGAAAGATATTTGAATTTTAAAGTACTAGCTAGACTGAACGGAGTCTTTCCGATCGACCCTTTTAATATTGATACCGCGAATTTAATAATATTGATGTTTTAAACCACTAAGATGCATTAATATGTAATAATATTTTTATGTAACAAACTTAAGTTAGTGTTTATGAAGCATTTTGCCGAAAGTTTCTGGCCCTACCAGCCATTGCCATTCATATCTTTCAGACGTAACGCGTGCTCAGCATTGATTTTTTTAACGATCTCTCTCCTCCTGTTATCTATATCCATGTTTTGTGTATTAAAATTTTATTTGGAATTTATATTGATTTGTAATTCTTCAGACAGCTACGAACTTCAGCTTGAATTTTATGTCGTACAACTAATTTTGTTTTCAAATGTTTTTAATTTGAAGAGTTCATCACCATGTATTGATTTGTGTTTGTTTCCCTATGTAAGAGTTTTGAAACTTGAAAAAGAGGACATATTCCTATCCTCGCAACGTACTGATATATTTTTGTAACATTTTACAATGATAAATATCCGTATTTTCTCAATATATATTACCTTCATTGCTACGACTAGTATTAATATTAAATATAATATTTGATCAAGTATTAATTATAACAGGTACAAGGTATTAAGGTAAGTCTTAAGTCCTGTATTTCATCTCTTTGTGGTTCTGATGCTCTAAAATTGTTAAACAGAAAGTTTTCATCCGTCTTGGAGTTCACGTAGATTTCGTTTACTTCAAAAATAATAAACCGGTTTATTCTTAATGTTCTATTCCTGTTGTCCTATACCTGTTTAATTTGACTTGGGATTCGGTCACTACAGGACTGGAGCCTCTAACCATCTCATGTAATCAGGACAGTGGTGATTGTTACTCATCCAGACATTTATCAATTTCAGTAAGTTAAGTAAAGACTGACCAGTGATGTTGGGACAGAGTCATGGATTTAGTAAAATCGAAGAATTCATACGAAGAAAGGTAAATATATTGCCTACTAGTGTCAATCTACCATTTATTTCATTTCCCATCCAACCGTATATCCATAGCCTTATTCATTTCCAGTCATATTCTTAGTATTGTATAACAATACCGGCCTCTAAGAGTTAGCAATTATGGCCATGTAAGCAGAGTGCGCGCATATGTGCTCCATACACTCGCAGGTCACTGGTTCAAAATGCTCAGTCCTGAATCGTTTGTATATTCAACATATATAACTTTTAATTAACTTAAAGGTATTTTTTACGATGCAACACATACCATCATTACTCAAAATACACATGAAATTTATTTTCCTCTACAACTATCCGCTACCACTTAATAATTGGTAATTACGTCTAATACTTCATGGGAAGAGATTTATACATCAATAAGAATTAATATAATAGCCCTATATGTGACTAGATACGGATTTATGATATATCAACGAAATATAGCCACTTAATTGGTTACTATTTTACAATATAAACAAATTATTGGATTGTATTGATTTGTTGAGGGGCTCGCCTGTCAAACACAGACAAAATATATTCAAACTTATTTACATAGGGTAAACTAAAGTTCCTGTTGATAGTGGAATCAAACGTGTTCATCAATGAGACACCACAGTAGAGGTGAATCTTTTTTTTGATGTGATCTTTGAGTGTTCCAGAGGCAGCTCATGCTGACCTTCAGAGGAAACGGAGGGAAACTGAATTAGACGAGGCTCTTCAATGACACCAAACGTCTCCACATATGACTTATTTACGTTATATACATCTTGTGAGAGTACAGCACTGTCCACATTCTAATCAGATTCAAAAAGACAATGTAGTTTCAAATTCACAACGCTAGGGTTCCCCACGCAGTAAGTATTAAGAGTACGGAGTCTTACTTGTGTGAATGTGGTAGATGCTTCAATATTTGACACACGTTTACTAATTGTGTTAGGTTTCCCTTGATAGAATCAGTAGACTTTCGGAATGACTCAAGTTCATGACGTTGAAGGAAACAGGATTTCTCCGAACATTTGCCATCGTTCATTGATACAAAATATCAAGGAAGGATTGTGAACAATCATAAACATTGCCAAATGTCCGAAAAATCCTGTTTCCTTCACAATACTTACATCGTCATAAACAAACTTCAAAACAAGGAATTCATGACGTTCATGAGACATGATAAACAGTATTTATTACAGTTATAATACACAGCAATAGTAATAATTTATACACTATGTAACGCAAGATGGTACCTATAATAACGAATGGTAATACTTTAATTGTAAACAATCAAAATAAACTTGATATATCAGAAACGTCATAAAAATATAAATGCATCAATTTCTGAGTGAGAAATCCCAAAAATAAAAATAAATGCCTAATTATAAGGCTAGTAAAGAGTACAGATTATATTTAACTGGAGTTTGCCATGATTGGGCCTCAGCAGTAGGGTTGAGAAGGAATGTGGGACAACTGTTACAACTGAGCAGACTATTGCAGCTCATTATCCATTCAAGGATTAAAATATATGCCCTGATTAAATACAGATATTACTTTAGATACAAGAGAGTAGACTGCAATTATATTGAATAATCAGATATATAAAAAAGAACTACAACTTAAATAAACAATATTGATTTTATATCTGGTCTTCTTAAACATGGAGAGTTCCAGTGCAAATTCATGTACTAACCCTTTACACACAACACGAAATATTGAAAACAACAGTAATATTTGCAAAAAATACCAGATAACAGTACCAAACCATATTAGCTGTTTAGACTATCTTAATATATCCGAGAATTGGCTATTATTAACAAAATAGGTTAATACCAACAACATAAATAAGTACAGTTTTAAGTTAGTATTTTTGAGTGTAAAACTTTTAATATAGGGATTGAATATATCAAGACTGAATGTTGTTGAAACCAACAAGAGAGATATAAATAGCGAATTGCTATAATTATATTCTGTTTGAATATAATAACCACTGAGTTGAATCTAAAGCAATGTAAAAAATAAGTCATAATATGTCAGCCGCAAATTGGTTACAGAACAAAAACATATCTATTATGAATAATTCAGTAAAGTTCAATTAAATTGATTTGCTTTGAAATTCTACCGATAGAGAGATGTTTTTTACATTACATAAACAATTAGTATTTACTGTGTAACGGCATTTAATCAAATAATAATTATACAAAAACATTTAAAATTCCTCTTTCAAACTCTTGCCCTAAGGTTATTTCCACCTATTGTCCCACCACCGTACGTGTTACATTGCAGTTTACCAACTGAATACGTTAAAACATGTGTGGGGTATTGACACCTTCATCTAAAAATGATTTACTTTTGAAAAGGTAAGAATATCTAGCTGTTTATTGGGACAAATGTCTGTTGGTGGAGAATATACTAAAAAGAACGAAAATTTTTTATTGCTTATTAAATACTCATTCATTTTCCTAGATTAGTATGTTTATGAAATTAATGAATATCCATCGTATTTTTTTATACATTGTGTTGGATCTGTCTTATAAATAGTTCAAAACCATTACACATTATTTAATATACCTTCTCAATTATTTAGAAAAATCCATAGCTTTATTATGTAACCATACAATATTTTGTGTTATCTGCTAAGGTGTACTATATCAGATAACAAAAGAGCAATCATAATTAAACCCTTAAAAGAACTCCAATTTTTATAGAATATTCTGATAATTAAAACAAATTAAACTCATAACACAAACAAAATACCCAGTGAAATTTCAAAAAAATGGTTAGTTAAGGATGACAGAGCTTCTGATAACGTAATTTGCACCTAATACACATAATATGTAAAACAATGTCTTAAGATATTTTTAAGCTCTAGGATAGTAATTATAAGATAAAACTGTAACATGTTTCAGGTCTTTTATATGAGATTTTATATTTTCCACAATTACATCGATAAATTCAACGTTCCGTATTAATAATAACTAAGTTTACTAAAAATATTATACGGTATTTTGAGTAAATACACATTTAAAGACAAATAGATTTTAAATAGTTTTTCAAATTAAAACTTGAAAGAAGCTAGAATACCTTTTGAAAGTGAAGTGAATTACTTGAGGAAATGAAGGATTTGCGAAAAAGTAACCACACAATGCCTTGTGGGCTACGCATTGTGTCAGGTCCAGTATTGTGTTCACTAAATCGCTCAATTGTGTTCTCCACCTCCTCATAGCCTGTTTGTAAATATGTTTCTCTAGGAAAATAAAGTTCTAGTTAGTACAAAACTATTTTAAGCCATACGTAAACTTTTAAGCCTGCATTAACGTTAAGGGAATTTACCTCTACCGCTGTTATATCTATGATTGACATTTATTACACCTAAAAAAGGAAGAAATATTTAGAACTATAAGGATTTCTAAAAAACCATAAGTGGTGTTCAGATGCTTTGAAACTCCGTTCAAGCTACACCACTCAGAGCATTTGTTTTAAATCCAGGAGTTAGAAATTTTTGAATAATGTGACAAGTACTTTTGAATTGGCAAAGTGGTTGAAATAAAACTCGATTATTTTAATAAGCAAAATTACAGAGAAGTTGAAAGTCACTTAAGTCCTTGTTCATAATATATATATATATATATAATATATATAATATATATATATATATATATATATATATATATATATATATATATACAGTATAATATACAATACATTAATGTATTTTGTTTTAGAAAAAGAACAATATATAAAATATATTTTAAAAGTTTGTTAATATTTTAGATACCAATAACTATTTTGTGTATGAGAAGACTTTCATAACTATTTTCAGCCAAGCAAAGTAATAAAAATGGTTACTAATCCTAAAATCTAATTAATTGAAACAAGAAAAATCTAAAACCTCTCCCGTTCTGGGTACTTTTTCACCAAAAAGATTATATTGAATAGCAGAGTATGAAACAAAGAAATTTTCACAGTACAATAACTAGGTAACGCAACTTTTATTTATCACCGACCGTAGAGAGAAGTGTCAAGGTCGGATTTCGAAATGTGTTATATGCCAAATATGCCTAAATGCTAAAAAAGTGCGATTTCTTAACTTTATTTTAACTATTTACAATGTTTTTGATGCTATAGATAAATGTTTCAAAGAAGTAGTTGTAGACGAATCATCTTGATTATTCATATTGCTAAATGCAACATTATATAGCATCGCAGGATTCAACGATAAACTTCAATTGGTAAATATTCTTGATTTCTCTAAGTAAGTAACTGATCCTAATGAATATATTTATATTTTATACTTATAAGAATTAAGGAATCTAAGATTTGTAAAACTTTATCCAAAAAACTTTAATTGTATACCAACACCTCGAAATAATTATTGATTAATAAAACTTGCACGGACTTGGAATACGTGATCTGTAGTGGAATACAACGGAAGAAATACATTTGCAGTTTCGAAACACGTAACCAATTTGATTTCATTCTCTTCGAGCTATTCGCATCTCACTCACATTTTTGTTACTATTACCTCACATTTCCTTGAGCATGTATATTATAAAATCAGAATTCAATAAAATCTTGGTTTTTAAAATTTTGAGCCAATTTCTTACAATGCTTTGCATTGTATATTGGTGATAGATTGGTTCTTATTAACTCGCTGTTTAGTAACAGAGACAAAATAACGGAAGAACTATTGAAAGTGGAATGCAATGTATATTAAATTAAACAAAATTATAATACTTCCATTATAAACTATTTCATTCCAATTTTGTACTGAATAGTGTATAATAATTTAGAGTAATCATTTAAACTTCATAATTGAGTTTTGTTTGCATAGTGTTGTATCTTAACAAGGATCTTCACAAGTACATTTTATATTAAACTTACAACTATAAAATAATTTAAATGGAATACATGTTATTTTTATCTAATATATGATAGAAAAATCCTTTAAAGCATCCATAGGGCGTTGGGCTATTATTTTAGAAAAGGATTTTCTAGCCTAGATGATCAAAGAAACATTTAAATGAATTTTAAACTTGCTCTAAAATAAAATCACAAACTATAGTGATCTGCTTACTACCGCAAACCACAAAAATTACATAATTTTCCTCCACGTTAATGGAAAAAGTTATCCGACTGTCAAGCGAGGTGCTGACTGCCTCGCGTGCCGTTGAACATCCATGTTAACCTCGCATTTTAGTTAGATTCCTCACTGTATTCGTTCAATGGCAATCAATATTTATTTATCTATAGGGGATAGGGCTCAGATGCCTTATTTATATATACTTAGGCCCCCAGATATACAACAGCGTCCCCCATTACGTACAGGCGTAAGAATACGCCTTTTTCAAAGACAGTGTTAGACTAACTTTAGAGGAGTGTTTTCTCCTTAGTAATCGACGTCTTTTAGCTATTCTGTATGAGCTATTTTGCTTTTTTTTAATTTCTGTATTACTCTGTGAATGTATATGTACGTGCTTTTATTTTTTAAATGTATGATTTGAGTTATTTACAAAAACAACACTGTAATATTGAAAATATCTTAAAATAAAGTTGTTATTTATTAAATTTATCTTATTTACTTATTTATAAACCTAAAAATTAGATTAGGCTCTAGGTAATTTATACGGAGTATAATGCAAACTACTTTTAATATCAACTGATATTTTAAGGTTTTTTCCTCTGAAACGTTTCTTTCTCCCCCTTTCGTTCCCTTAGTCTATATAACTCTCTCACACTCTCTCTTCTATTATTTGAACTGCTCTTTTTTCATCCATGCCATTAAATTCCAATACCACCCGCTGCTTATTTAAGGATATTTATTAAGCATACTCCGAGAGTTTAACAGTACTTCAATACTCCATACGGTGTCCATTCCTAGAATTTACGAGACAAGTTTTCTTCGACACGATAACTATGATAAATATCACGTGTCAGGTAAATAAATAATATTTCAATATAACTTTCCAAATTTATCATTGATTTTAGACAAAATTGTAACCTATCGTTTAAAGAAATCTAAGATAAAATAGTTTTTGGCTACTTTAAAAGAAACTTAATTAAATTAATTTTAATGCCATGTGAATAAATCTTGAGAATAATAATACTAAATATAACTGTGTGATTTTATTTGCGGACATACTAGTTTTAATGAAAAAATTATTGTATTCTGAAAAATTAAACACCCTGTGCTGAAAATTATCTAATGATATTTAATGGAATGGATACAGAAATAGATCTGACGGCAACATGTATAGAAACGGCTGGGCTGAGACTTAGTAGGAAACCTCACGTATACATTATTTGTTGCAAACAGTGTTTGTATTTGCTAGAACAAAATATCTGTTATTAATAAAGCACTGATTAATTTTATCTCGAGGCCTTAATAATAGTACACCTTATGCTATATATTTCAATATATACTACTGCCAACTACTATCATGAATTGACGTAATATCTAAGTTCAATTTTGAGGATGCTGTATTTCAGTATCTCTATAACATTTATATTTGCTGGATTGTCTACAAACAAGTTATATTTGCATTGTACACAATTTAAAATATCTTTAATTTAAAACTAATAAACTACTAATTTCAGGGAAGATACTTTCAACAGATAGATAGAGAAAAAACGCCATGAAAATACGGCAATTGTATAACTGTGTTGAGACTGCAATAAAACCTTTATGTTAATATTCCATACCATATATAAAGGCTAGTACTATTATGGTAAGACTAAATACATGACAGAGCTAGTACGGACATTGAATAACATTATAAATAAGAAAATAAATAGGAAGATTGTATGCCTAAGAAAAGCACAAACAAACATATTTCGTGAGTCAACTTTACCATGTCTACAGTAATGTCTCTCACAGTATGTACAGACAGTATGTATAGAATTACTACACAGTATGTCTGTGTAGTAAATTACTTGGATTGTGTCTTTTTGTTTCAACGAAAAGAAAGGAGTAACTAGCGAATGTAGTAATTTCCTCTTTCTTGTGATTTAGGTCACCAGCAGTTATCTCTAATGTTATTGTTATCTGCTTTCAGTCTTGTTCAGAAAAGTAGACTGTATTTTATGTAAACATGGCAGGGAGTGTTTAATGCTTCCCTCCTCGCTTCTATCCATGGAGTAATTTATATTGCCCAATCCAATATTTTCTTGCCCAAAATGTCAGACAATTTCATGATATCTTATTATTTAACATGTTAAATAAATACATATTATTAATTTGAGACTTTTTGTATTTGTAAGGTTGTTGCGTATGTTGTCCACAACAGTAATACATTGTTGAAATAACATATGTTGATTATTACCTTTTATGTTAACTTCATGTCTCACATGTTACTCTTATCTATAAAGTCTAAAAACGTTCTTGATGTAGATTATGTTAAGACATGTAACTTAATCAACCCAATACATACATATATATATATATATATTTATAAATATAAATATAAAACATTTCAGATGTAGGCATTAAATTTGACATGAAACTTCGTCAAGAATTCTATGATGGGTCATTTTCATGTGAATTTCTTCTATTTTATGATTGCCTCTCCGTATATCTGTCCACAGGACATATCGAGAATAATATATAACATAATTGTATAGTGAATTTGTGTGTAAACCTTTATTATTTAACAATTGCTTAGATCACACTTAAAATACGGCTTAGTGGCTTGAGGTGGAACAGAGCGCAAAAAGAGTATTGATTGTACGAAAAAGAGTTATCATGACGCAAGGTATTGAACTATAATGAGAGTTTCAAAGGAGTTTCTTTAGAGCAGATAATCTTACTATCATTACATTCTATGTCTAGAGATACCATAAGAGACTAAGTCTCTTAAGTATGACCTCACATCTAATCAAACAATATATGTGGCCAGTACCATTAATAAAGGGTAGGAGCTAGATCACATCAATCACTCATGCAAGGGTGCAACCCTATTTAATTTTCTTCCTGGCAACTTTAAGACTCTCACTAGAAAATAAAATGAAACCTGTCCTGTCGAACTCACTACGAAAACAATAATTCTGCTTTATGAAGGAGTTTCTGCACTGGATAATTAATGATTTGACATTCCCTTTATAAACCACTCTTTTCCTACATATTCTTTTTACCATAAAATGAAATCTAGTTTATGACAAAACTGTATCACATTGAATTAATACGAATCTATTATTTTTCTCTAAGAAAATTTAAATAAACAATGATTGATTAAATCTATTATGGGTGTATTGAGTTTTTTCAAAATTTATTTGTTCCCCTAATTTCTAGTTTCTGTTATGGTTATTCATAAGACTAATTCGCTCACACATATCCTGAATTTAATTAACTAACAATTACCTATAAATTCAAAATATATACGAGAAAGGTAAAGATTGTTAAGTAGAGTTTATTTTAAGAGAATTTGAAAGTATTAGCTAGGAGATTAAGGAGTATAAAGATGTTCAGTTATTCCGGTATAGTGCCCAGGGATTCAGGGACTATTTCCTCTAGAGACTTAAAATATTGTAGCATTCGCAATCCATTTATAGCTTTATCTTGATAGTTTTCATTATATAGTATAAATTATAAAGTCCAAATATGCATTTCAATGTGAACGCCTAAAAGTGAATTTAATAAATATTGAACAGTATTTTTACGAAATGGATAAGATCCATAAACATCACTCACATTCAAGATGCTAACACAAGTTTTTTAAAATTGAGATGTAATACATTCTGTTGTCTTTAAATGCCTTAGAAACATTTTTAATTACTTTTTTACTATACAAAAAAAACACTCTAAAAATACACTTTTTATTTTTGTGAAAGCTTTTGTCTTCAAGGGATTTGTGTACGTTTTCAAATTAGTAATAATTCCAATAAGAAAAGACCTTCTAGAAAGTATTATACATTACTTTCCAATATATATTCTAAGTGTTCTATTGCTTATCGATACACCTCCACATATTTTAACGTTCAAAATATATCTTTATTCGTAACAGGAATGTTTATTAACATAATATAATATACAGGAATAGTTTAAGTTCTGAGTGAACATCGATCTCAGCATTACAAACTGATATATTTACATCCCTCTCAACAAGATGTGTTAGACAAATCAATAAACTAAATACAAGTCTTATATTAAAATTCCAATAAAAAACAGCTTATTTCAAACTTCGTGTCTAACACCTCTTAATGCCTAATAGATATTTTAAAACTATGTATTATGAATTAAATATATTCTTAAATTTATGTTGATAAAATCACGTTGATTAGTTGGAGAATTACATGAGTAACTTTATATAGGTAAAATTATATCCTAACTCTAATATTAGGGTTAGAATATGAAGATCGTGTAGACTTATCGTTCAGGACAGTAATATAGTGTAATAAACTGTCGGAGGTTAAAAATAGCGCTAGCGAGTTAGCGCTCTGAATCAATTCTTATATGCAATCTGGATAAGCTATTGGGCGCACATAACAATATGCATGCAGTGAAAAAATATAACCACAAACTGACATTTCTTTTCTCTGGCCAAATCAGAGGCAATACAGATAAAATATTACATAATTTTAGTTTCATTGTAGTACAATTAATACAAATATTTAATTATATACATATAATATAATTACTTATATATATGTATGTGAGTATTAAATTATTTATTATATACGAATTCAAATTTGTTATATCGAAAAAGACTTTACATTCTTAGCTTATGTACACTTTTTGTATCCTTTTTGAAAACGACAATATTAGTAGAAATATTAAAGTATTTATGTGAAGTCTTTTTCTTTTATTGTTTTATATATATATATATATATATATATATATATATATATATATATATATATGTATATGAGATAGTAAATATTTGTACCTCATAGAAGGCTACTAGGAGATTTTACAATAGCTCATTGTTTTACTTAATAGTAGTTCTATTCACGTAACATTAGTTTATAAATAGTTTTGTGTGTAGTTCGTGTTTTATAACAGTGTTTGTAAAATTGTTTTGCAAAACATGCTCAATATATTTCTTACAAACATTTTGATAAACATGTGCTTCCTATTGATATTCGAAAATATTATTTTATGTCACATAAAAAAGTGTTTGTTTTGTATTATTTATGAACCAATTTGTACAGTTGTAGTTTTATACATAAATAAAAGTGCTATTCCATAGATGTTCTTTCATTTAAAATTCCTTCCAATTGGAATAGTAAACTAAAATGTGTGTAAATATAGTTTTCATCCTACGGGATGCGCTCACGGTTGGCTTTAGTAGTCAATATCTGCCAATGCCGTAATGTTTCCATTCATGCCCACTGTCGACATATGTCGGCATGACGTCATTCAGTATTGCATAATCAAAAAAATTATGGTTGCCTGTAAAGTCGGGTTTACGGGCGAAGATTTTACGTGACATCGTCTTTTTCTCGGTAGAATATTTATTGATATGAATATTATTAAATTGCACAATAGGAACAAGGAATTGAATGAAAATAAGAATTGCACAAATTTTAACTATAGAAATATATTTTTGTTTACTAAAACATTGTACATAATTTGAAATTAATTAAAATTTGTTATTGTAAATGGTAAAGTTGAATAAAACATTTACTAAAATTGGAATTTGAAATTCTTGCTAAACACAGTTAAATTCTAACTCCGCGCGTGGTGATTGGTCGGTTTAGTTCGTTTGTTTGGTCGCACCGTTATGACAGGTTAGAGGTTATAATTTGTTATTTTAAATGTTTTGACTAGCAATACGTGCTCTTTCTTCTCAATCGACTGAATTACGATTGATTGCAGAGTGATTTAAACTAATAATTTACTTAACACTATCAACATTTGTCAATAATATGACATAACCAATAAACTCAGTTTCTCAAATTTTGTGTCAATCTAACAATTAATCAATCAATCATAGTTTACGATAATGAAATATCAGTGTACAATTATTTACCTTTATTGTTGTAGTTGTTGTAAATGACGAATCTAAGCACTCCACATTTTCACGAATAAACATAGTTATCTGCTTTATCCCGTGCGGCGGACCCACAGTTATCTGCTTTATCCCGTGCGGATCCCGTGCGGCGGACCCACTGGACGGGCATCGTAACGTTACCGGGCGTTACACTTTTTCATGAGTGACTCCGAGCCGCAACCTAATTTAAGACGTTGTCACGTCAAAAATTAAAAGTCTATATTTACACTCTTTGTACTATAGTTAATAAAATACTAGAAGAAAAGAAAAATATTTTTTTTTTTTAATAATTTGGGCATTAATGGGTTAAATACATCTTTTTAAACACTATCAGGTTATTTCCCAAGAATAAATTGTTTTATTACATTTAGTTTATTCCTCCTGTAATAAGGAAAGTAATTATTAAAATTAAAGTCGCGTAATATCTCTACTATTCTAGGAAACTAATGATTTCACAATTAGCAACACGAGTCTTTGTCTCTAATTTACTAAACATTGAGGAAGCATGCTGGTGATATTACTACTACTCCTTGTGAACATATTATTTTTGTTAATTAACGCGTATCTATTAAAAATAATCAACTCAAACTTCCTTAAAATTCGTTTGTAAAATAGTACATATTTAACTAACATAATTATAAAAATAATGTTTTCCATCAAATTGGTGCATATATATTCTCTATTAATAGATGTTCTTAAAATACTTCATTACTCTCATATATATATATATATATATATATATATATATATATATATATATATATATCACATTTATAATTTCCCGAGTTATTTTCCTATTTGCACTGTTTTTATTGTATTCCTAAATAGACTCTTTTGTGAGTTTCAACAGGTACAAATACATATAGACTTTGTTTAAAGTCTTTTATATTAAGTTTTTGTTTATATTTTGATGCTTATTTCTTAGCGTATGGGGTTATCCATATGTACCATTAAAAAGAAATACTGTACACTTATTCATCATATTGATACTATAAACACATAAAGTTCTGCTCGAGCAAAGAATCAAAGCGAGATACTAATTAAAAGATATTTATTACTTTAAGAAAACCCCTTCCTATGGCTTTCTAGTTCTATTTTGCAATACATTGTGAGATTATATTACTGGTTAATTTTATATAGAGTATGATATTATATAGATTCGAATATTTCCAGAAAACTACTGATACTGACTTACTAATTTTATCCACAAATGAATGTAAAGAATACACGATATGTAGCCTTGAAATTTCACTATACGACATTATAACAGCTAAGCAATACAACCATATCATCGATCCTAGTTGATTACATTGGGTAGGCAAGTATAATTCAATTAGCCATGGTCAAGTCCATATTTTGGCATGATATAGTTATTAAAACGCAGGTCACTAACTATAACAAACTATAGCTAGTTATTATTTGATCGTTTTGTTTCAGAAAAAAACAACACATTGTAATAAATAATTTAATTTAATACGCTAAATATTTTTATAATTTTAACTAACTACGGTGAGGATTGGCACTTTCAAAGGTGACTAGAATGAAGTTGGAGTAATCGTTTTGTAGCATTGATTTTTATAAGCAAGTATAAGTTTGTTTTTGCAAAAATTGACGCCAGGTCAAAGTGCAACGCTTTAGATTGGAAGGATTTCCTTAGTTCAGCAGGTAATAAAAATCAACGATACGGTAACAACTTCTTACTCCGCTGAGGAAAGGAGGAGGAAATCAGACAAACCCGCTCCTACACTGTGTTTCGATCTGTACAAGCCAACTTTTGGAGCGTGGAAATAATGTAAACCCTTCTTTCTTAGCGTTTCTGAAATCAAATTTAAACCACAAGCTGATGGCCCACTGTACTCCTTTAAGTTGTTTTAAAGTATTTTTGACAAATAAAAGGAGAGGAAAATCTTAATTAAATGTGCTTCAGGAAAAATATTTATGTTCGTCCGGTGTAAAATTGTTGGTAAGCGACAATTATATCTATGCATCCTAGTTTTTTTTATCAAATACTTCGACTTGTATAACTGTTTAAACTAACAGTTACATGTTTACACTTAAAGTAAATGTGGTGTTTTATAAAATAATTTCTTAAAAACTTATTATTTCATTGTTTGGGAAGATGAATTTTCATTGCTGAAATAAAAATACGAAATTCTGGTCTTTAACAGCCTCTACTTGTAATTTTAAATAAACATTCTAAGATTGTCTTTTTATGATAAACCCATTTGTGCAATAATTTAATAATATTATTATTCAAGCATTAAAATGATAAATATAGTTTACATATTCCGTTAATAATTTTAAATTACATATTTAAGTACTTAAAATAAGTACGTATGCCCCTATTATAAAGCTATTCCTTATAATAAATAAAATATTAAATATTCATATATTATTTATGTCGTTTTACTTTAATTTCGTTGTAGACAAATAAGAAATTTACAAGTATTATTTAGGTAATTTTCTCAGTTTGCAAACTTCTAGTATTAGTATTTGAAAATTTTAAATTCATGTAGATAGCGTCAACATTCATTGTTTATAAGCACTTCTCAAATTATTGCCTCCACAGTTTCGTCATGATCTAAACAGATTATTGACTAAGTTTATTCTAGTGTTTTGCAAGCACGTTACGTTCTATTGATCAATCGCTTTCAATCTAGAATGCACCGGTATCTTTCATTCAATAAACAATAACGCCAGGGGCAAGTGTAATCCTCTAAGGCTATCTATAGCTGTATCAGTAACCTCATACCACATTATAATAATTTTCGGATTATTTTGAGATTTTTAGATTTCAATATGATAATATTGTTTAAAATAAATAAAACTTACAACTGTACAAATATTTATAATTTCTAGTCTTATGTATGGAAAAGATATTTGAAAGTGTACAATAACAGTGTTTATTTAGTTATCATTAAACTACAAGAAATTCCCTTTCTTGTTCTATATCCTTTTTTCTTCTTCAGTATTGGAATCTAAAATTTCAGATCATACAAAATGTTTTGACAAATTTGTATGATTTGCCTGTAACTTAAAGCTATTGTAGAAGAAAAGGTTTTAGTTGCTCCTTCTAACGGGCAAGTAGAGGGGTTGAAATTCTGTAGTGCGTGTCACTTGTTAAAGTGAAAGGACGGACTTTCACTTTGTCTTGCTGACACATGACTTTCACGTAACTTGACAGTTGAGCAAAGCCACCTTTAGCTTCTCGATACTCTTGTGAGAGTTGATGACATATCTTGTCATATCCGTAACTTCATACGTGCTTCGCAACCGCACATGTATTCTGAAATAACAAAACTTATTTGCTTACAATATACAATATACAGAGTGTCAATGAAGTTCCGAGACGGCTTAACATTATTTTAACCTTTACAATTAGAACTACAACGGTACATGTTGTTAGTGCATAAGAGAAATTAACGTATAAAGCGGACCGCTGCGGTTACAGAGGGAGGGCAGTCAGAGGGAATATTTTAATGGGGGCATAAGTCCGAGTAGCATATAAAATTAATGTTCATTATTAGTATAATGACCTCTAAAACCAACTTTAATATGTTGACCTAAACTAAAATTACGGCTTATTGAATTTTCGAAACATTTGTATTGCCAATTTTCATATGTGTGAAGTATACATGCGCAAAGACCAAATTAAAAGTTTTAATTATTAAAACACTACTTAAGTTTATTTATTAATTCTTAAGATACCGAAAGTCAGGTCTTGTTTACATAAGTGATAATTAGTCACATACAGCTCGCATGGTCTCATAAAACTCATGTAGCTCATAAACAATATAACACTTGATTATAACAGGTCAGATTACAATTGTAGAATTCTTAATGTTTATGAATCGTCGCATGTGTATGGTAAACTGCTAAAATAACGAACAGTAATTACAAATTTGTTCACTAGCTTGGTATTCCGGACTGCTACTTTAATTAAAACAAATTATTGTCTAGTTAGTCGACAAACAGTACTTTTCCTGCAGTGTTTCGGTATTAAACATTGGGAGGATCGGTATTATCCTCCGCAGTTTTTATAACAGTAATTTATAACCACCATTCTTTATTTCTGCTGCTTACAATGTAATTTCAAAATGGAAACAAACAATAAAAAGTCATAATTTTCAGTTTAGCGTGGATAATAAATACGCGTAAATAGCCCTTATTTAAATATAACTTGACTTACGGCATATTAAAAATACATAAATAAACATAAATGACGTTTTACTTATAAAAAAAACTGTAATTTTGTGTTTAGACATGTGTTTTGTTATCTTTGTCCTTACCCTTCTTCACAGATAATATGAAAATAATACTAAAGCAGATAATATTAATGATCTT
This sequence comes from Homalodisca vitripennis, assembly GCF_021130785.1. Lineage (NCBI taxonomy): Eukaryota > Metazoa > Arthropoda > Insecta > Hemiptera > Cicadellidae > Homalodisca > Homalodisca vitripennis. Next base: position 76,371,053 of record NC_060211.1, read on the forward strand.
GTAATTCAATGGCTCACGATTTTGGTTAGGATCAACCTTTTGAGGACTGATTTGTAGCATTGTATTTGACTAATAAACACCTTTAATTTTATATGCTAAATGACATATACTCTCATAAGAACTTTCCCTTTGACTCCTTGTGGACCATTCTCTTACGAGCGTAACGGTTGTTATATGTTATAAAACGTGTGTCATCTACACTAAGAACATTTAAAGTTTTGTAGCTCTATTTTTAATAGTTTAAATAATATTAAGCCGTCACGTAATAAATAGTCACGTGACTTAATTGAGTCTCTGTATATATGGATATAACACGTTCTAATATTTTAATGGATATTAATTTGTTCAACGAATGTCTAAAGAAACGTACTTTTCGTTCTTTCACTTATACGATATGAGTAAGAGAGTAAACCTTTTTTGTTGATATACAAATGGTTTAAGTAAGGCTACTCTTCACACACAACTATAATTTCACGACTAAGTGAACTATTGAGCGCTATGATATGATATGGTCCGCAGTTTCCAATAAAGAAACCCCGACTCATTGAATACACAAAAATTGCCCACCGTAATTAATGAAAATTCCAAAAGTTAAAACACCACAAGCGTCTGTTAATTATATTATAGTATATTAGTGTTAGGACCCACCATTAAAATATACAGGAAGAAAACAATGCCTCAATACCAAACACCAAATCACTTCAGAAACTCATTAAAAGTGTTTACACCAATTTAAATTGGCGTAAAAATTTATATTTTTTATTTCACCTATAAAAATATAAATCCATTATGAACCTCTTTGACCTCCCTCCATATTCATCTTCAGTATTGATTGACTGGATTTTCTTAAACTGTACATCCCAGTTCTACTTTATGCCTACCCAGTTCAAAGAGTTAATAATAAACAGATAACTTCATAACAAATGACTCGAAGATGTAACACGGCCTTAAATTGTATCCAACCCAATACTTTTTATATCAGCATTATTTTGTTAAATCAAGATACAAAATAGAAAGCTCAGTTGTACGTAAAAAAACACTCCAGTGAATGGAATCTGAAACACATGTTCTCTGACCTCAAGGGGAAACTGCCACTTCCTCAGATCAATCTGATTCAGGTATGCTTCTTTTATAGTATAATGGTTTCTCTTCGCGCTTTAAATTTTAAAATCCCCTGATATTTGTTAAAAATTGCATGAATATTGTTAAGAATCAAATAACTTAAAAGATAATATTAAATATATTTTAAAGGTATGGATGTATTAAATATTAATTATTAAAGTTTATTTCCTTACTAAATATCTTTGCAATCAACCAGAGATCTAAGAAAACTAAAACTATAAATAAAACCATAATAAACCAAACAAAAGTAGAAACTATTTATAAAGAACACTCCAAGGCATATAGTGTTTAAATTTTTTTGTATCTAAGGGCTAAACCCTACAACAATTTAGTATAAGCAAAATATTTTTTTTTCAAATAACTGCAAATACTATGAATTAGTAAACAAAAAAATTATTTCTATTATTAATGTTATTGGATCAAACCAGGGACCATGTAATCAGGATAATAAGATGGTAAGATGTTATAAACATAGATAACCCTGGTGGTGAAGTAAAATATTTGTATATGAATATAAATGGGAGTGTGTGTAGCATTTGCTACATAGGGAAATAAACATTTGTATATTTACTAAATATTTATGGAAGAAAGAATATGAGAAAATATTTTATAATTTAAATGATGTCAAAATAATGTAAAATAAATCATGTAATTTCTCAAGAAAGGGTCCGCGGATGTAGGAATAGGAAATCAAAACAGGATGGTTTTTTCTGGTAGTCGAATTTGAAACGGAGTTACAATAGGGGTAAGTTTGTTAAGAATCACGGCCTGTTACAAACGAATCTCTCTAGCCATCGATAGTCGGAGACCAATCAATAGACACGCGCATTTCGGCGTTTTCTTAAGTATTATTTTTTGTGGTTTCATTCATTGTTGGCATTTTTCGAATTAAAACGTTTTTGACGTGACAACGTCTTAAATTAGGTTGCGGCTCGGAGTCACTCATGAAAAACTGTAACGCCCGGTAACGTTACGATGCCTGTCCAGTGGGTCCGCCGCACGGGATCCGCACGGGATAAAGCAGATAACTGTGGGTCCCGCCGCACGGGATAAAGCAGATAACTATGTTTATTCGTGAAAATGTGGAGTGCTTAGATTCGTCATTTACAACAACTACAACAATAAAGGTAAATAATTGTACACTGATATTTCATTATCGTAAACTATGATTGATTGATTAATTGTTAGATTGACACAAAAGTTGAGAAACTGAGTTTATAGGTTATGTCATACTATTGACAAATGTTGATAGTGTTAAGTAAATTATTAGTTTAAATCACTCTGCAATCAATCGTAATTCAGTCGATTGAGAAGAAACAGTGCGTATTGCTAGTCAAACATTTAAAATAACAAATTATAACCCCCTAACCTGTCATAACAGTGCGACCAAACAAACGAACTAAACCGACCAATCACCACGCGCGGAGTTAGAATTTAACTGTGTTTAGCAAGAATTTCAAATTCCAATTTTAGTAAATGTTTTATTCAACTTTACCATTTCCAATAACAAATGTTAATTAATTTCAAATTATGTACAATGTTTTAGTAAAGAAAATATATTTCTATAGTTAAAATTTGTGCAATTCTTATTTTCATTCAATTCCTTGTTCCTATTGTGCAATTTAATAATATTCATATCAATAAATATTCTACCGAGAAAAAGACGTTGTCACGTAAAATCTTCGCCCGTAAAACCGACTTTACAGGCAACCATAATTTTTTCGTTACAATTTTGTACGGAATTTAACGTAAGTGGCTCTTCGAATTACGATTTTCATGTCGATAATTGTGTTGTCAGATAATGTTAGCTTTCTTTAATAGAGATTATTGTACTTTATATTTCAAGGGGAAAATGAAGAAGATTTTGGAATATAACTTAATAATTGATGCAAGTTTTCTAGAAAGTACATGTCGTGCAAGTATTGTTCAAGCAAGGTTCACAATTGCAAATATTTAAAAGTTACTTGTAAGAACCATTTAGTATAAAACAGTCAGACAACTTTTTAGACATCCAGATATAAATGTTTTTAGTAAATATTTTTGTGTGAAATAAAAATAATTTACAGTTTGAAAATATAATAATAGATGTAGAAAGTAACATTCAAAATTTAGATGAGAGTAAGAAAACTGCAATTAGATCTGATATATATTCTACTATTTCTAAAAGCATAAATGATGCAAAATCTTTCTGTACAATACTCAATAAACACAGTTACACTGTAAAGAGTTTGAAACAAAAGGATGTATTTTATTTGAAAGCTGACAAAAGTAATACTATTGTTATTATGGACAAAGATTAATATTTTGAAAGAGTGGAAACAATTTTAAGTAATGGACAATACAGCAAATGTTTAAAAAAACCCTATACTAAAGTTCACTAAATCTGTTTCGGAAACCTTACAAAATTGCAAAAATTTAATCGACCACCAATTATACAGAAAACGTACAGTTCCCAATCCTACAATACCAAAATTATATTGTCCTTCCCAAAATACACAAACCTGGAAATGGAATGCGTCCCATAGTGTCAAACATAAACTCTTTAACCTATTTCTTATCACAATGGTTATCAAAAACACTTCAAAATTTAAAACCTCTTCCTTCATTTTCGGTCAACAATAGATATGATTTTATACAATCAATTAAAGACATTGTTATAGAAGAAGACGAATATCTAATATCCTTTGACGTAGTTTCACTGTATCCTAATGTTCCAATTAGAGATACAATGGAAATAATATTGAATTGGTTGTCTTCCATAAATTTACAAAAAGAAGTAGTTAATGAATATTCCATGTTAATAAACCTGTGTATGAATCATAATACTTTTCAATTTAAAGAATCATACTACACTCAAATTGATGGTACAGTGATGGGAAATCCTCTTTCATGCTTCATTGCAAATAATATTTATGAGTTATTTTGAAACTACGGCTAAAACAAAAATGAAATATTTCCCAAGAAATTGAATAAGATATTTTGATGAAGTCTTCGAAATATTTAATAAAAATGAAAACCTACAAAACTTTATCTCGACCCTAAATTCATTTTACCCTACCATTAAATTTACATACGAGATTAAGCAAAAAAATAGTATACCATTTTTAGATGTTTTAGTAATTAGAAACCAATCAAAATTTGAATTTGAAATTTACAGGAAACCGACGCATATAAATAGATTTATTGTCAACGAATCTAACCATCCACTTCAACAAATAAGAGCTAGTTTCAACTCAACGATTTACAGACTTTTGAATACTCCACTATCTATCGATAACTACAACAAAGAGTTAAACTACCTAAAAGATATTGCTATTTTTTAACGGTTACACCATACAACTTATTGACAACATACTTCACAAATCAATCAAAAGAAAATTAAGAAAATCTAGAACAACATTACTACCACTTCAAGATAATAAACAAGAATTCATCTGTACAACATACAGTAACATTTCAAATCAATTGCAGGAAATCTTTAAAAAGCATACAAACAAATCTATCACTTATAAAACAAACAACAAATTATCACAAATATTAGGAAATCCCAAGGACAAATCCACATTCAAAAACAAATCGGGAGTTTATGGAATTAAATGCAACGACAGTGATAAATTATACATTGGCCAAACTAAAAGGAACATTAAGACACGATTCAAAGAATACTTTGCACATATAAAATATGGAAGAAATGAAAAATCTGCTGTGGCTAATCACTGTATTGAATCTGGACACACCATCTCTAATAAAAATTTACGATTATTAAAAGAAGTTACTAACACAATACACTTAACTGCTTGGGAACCATTTTAAATTAACACAAATCAAGAAAAACTTATAAATAATGAAGACGGACCAATTCAAAATTCAGTTTTACTTTCATCTCAATTTATAAAAAAAATTAAAATTTAATTATAATTAAATATTTTATACTAGCTAACCGTACATCCAAATTGTTTACCATATGTCATTATAAAATTTATTATTATTACAAAAATGTAAAAATGTAATAATTTGTGAAGTGCCTGATGATGGAATCTTTGATTAAGAAAGGCCTTGCACAAAATAAAAAATTAATATTGGAAAATGTTGTATTCCTTTATATTAGTGATACTACAATAAACAGTTTTTCCAATGCTGCAATATTCTACATTTAACTAAAAATCGTTTAATTATTATAAATAGAACACTCATTAAACTTTACTAAAGAATACAGCTCGCAATAGATTTGCAATCACCGACCAACCAAAGAGAACTAACCAAAATCCATTAGTAAAAAGTGATGATCGTCAAGGCAGAAACCATATAACGGTAAAAAAACATCGTGTTACTGATATTTGTACCACTGAACTAAGGTAAATATCCGTTAAAATTATGTTCATTCACACTCCTTCTATAGTAAAAAAACTAACTACAAAGAAAGGATATATAAATGAATAAAAACAATTATAATAACCCATATATCAAATTAAAACCTGACCGATTTTAAATTCACTATAGAAAATATTAAAGTTTATTTAATATAAACCTGAATAATGTTTATTATAAATGTGCGATGTAGTAAAAAATTGATTAGTAAATAGGATCTCCTTTGAAAACTGAACCCCTTAAAGACAGAACATATATTTCAAATATTACATGGAAACTATATATTTCATTATTACAAGAACTATATAAGTACCTATAGCTTTAAAAAGGAAATAAAGAAGATAAGAAGTTTTCTATTTAAACCTTCAATATGTTATTCATTGTGGGGTGAGGATAAGATTAGGACGGTAAATTTACGCTATGACTATTGAAAGAATTATATGATCGTCATAAACAGTATTTATCATTTTAAATCCTTTTCGTAATAAATCTAAACTATATAGCTAATGTTGTTTACCGGCAATAATATAGGTTAGTTTCAGTTTGAAGTTGTCTGAACAGCTTTTAGTAGTGAATAAATGAATAAATGAATAAATGAATAAATGATTTTATTTCCAATTTTAACAAACATTTACAAATCTTTCATTGTTTTGGAAATATACTGGTCACTTTTATAAATAGTGTGACCAGTTTTGAACAAATATACATTACCTACAAAAACATTTAAACTTATGAGTCTAGCACTTTAAAACAAAATAAAAACACAAAGTCGCCATCTGCGATATCTGTACATGACAAAATAATTGGTCAAAATTATTGCTTGTTTCACTCAATCTAACAAAATAAACAGATACAAACCCTGGAAGGAATACCTACAAAAGAAAACAACAGTACAAAAAATAGTGGAAACAACAGTTACTAGTAAGCACGTATTTTAATAAAAAAAACTTTTTACTTAATCTATGGAATCTAAAAAGTTAGAAAAATAAAACAGTTTATAAGTATTTTATTATCATTTGAAAAATTTGACAATACATAAAGTACTTAATACAAGATTAACAAAAACTTAACAACTTAAAAAAACTTAACAATCACTTGTAGAACCATATGTTTAAAACAGCCTTTGTGAACCATTTTTTAACAACAAAAAAGATTTTTTTTTTTTTCTTTTCTTTTCTTGCAACAAAATTATGAAATAATTGATGAAAAACAAAATATATATATCCTCACAGGTAAGAAACCTCTAGTACATTGTTGAGGTTAGGTATCCAATATCCTGTTTTGAAAGAAGCCAAATTATTACTTCTTTGCAGAAAATTTTTAAAATTTATAATATTTTTTAAGATCAAGGGTAACTTGTTATACAACTTAGGACCTAAGTACTGGAAAGAGTGGCGAAAAATTGATCTGTTTACTTTAGGCAACCGGTAGTTTTTGTTGAGGCGCAAAGCGAGTGTTTGTAGTGAACATGGTCAATACCTATGTTACCACTCCTGATATAAAAAGAGTCGCAATACTTTAAAAATGAACATGTATTGAATTGGTAGAATATTAAGTTGTCTAAAAAGGGGAAAGGAAGATGTTCGTTTTTGTCTATGCAAAATTATGCGCAGAAAATAATTTTTGGGTTGTTCGAAGTTTATCAATTAAGTATTTATAAGTTCCACCCCAGCATATTAGTCCATATTGCAATCGAGAGTTTATTAGTGCGAGATACAGAGATTTTAATAAAAATGTGCTGCAGAAGTTTCTCAAAAAGTAAAACTTTCTGATTGACAGTCTTAATTTTTTGTGTAAATTTATTATATGTTGGTCGAAACTAAATCTTTCATCGAATGTGATTCCTAGATATTTTATGTTTGCAAACCTTTTCAAGTGCCTGGCAGTCACAAATCTGCAGATTACACGTTGCGTTGTGATATTTTATAGGAAAGGGTATTTCAAAACCATAAAAGTCGAAATTAATATATTTTAGTTTTATTTGCGTTAACTTGCATTTTGTTTTACAAGGCACCATTCCCGTAGTAATAAAAGATTCTTTTATTTATTAGGTCACCAATGCAATTTTCATCTCTGTGAGAGTAGAAATAGTGCTAAATCGTCGGCGAATGCATATATGTTTTCCATTGAAGTTTAAATTCAACAAATCATTTATAAAAACAAGAAACAAAACAGCAGAAGTAACTGAACCCTGAGGCACACCAGACTCCACTATCCTTGGTGTGCTAAAAACATTTCCTACTCTTACCTGCTGCTTCCTTTCAATGAGGAAACTTTTGAACCAGCTCAAAGCGGTTCCTCTGATTCCCACCGCCTCTAATTTAAACCAAAAGAATGTCGTGGTCAACTAAATCGAACGCTTTTTTAAAATCTATAAAGAGTCCTGTGATTTTGCATTTAGAATTTATACTATCGTAGATTTTTTCAGTGACAGTTATCAAAGCATCTTCAGTTGACTTTCCTTTAATAAACCCAAACTGCGCGCGGGACTAAAGAAAATTTAAATTGTTCAAATACTTTTCAAGACGAATTACCATGATTTTTCTCTAGGACTTTAGAAAATACAGAAAGCAGGCTGATAGGTCTTACATTGTCTAATTTAATCGAGTTGTTGGATTTTTAGTAAAGGAACAACGTGACTTAATTTCAAAATTTCGGGGAAAATTCCATTTATAAAACTATTGTTAAATAAGTATACCAATACAGCTGCAACTTCGTCGATAATAAATTTCAGTAATTGTACGCTTATTTTTGTCAAAACCCGTAGATTTTTTTGTTTTTTCAAACTTTTGACAACGGATTTGATTTCATCTTCGTTTGTAGGCATTATAAAGAAAGACTGTAGGTAAGTGTGTAAAGGCGGGAGGTTCACAGCGGGGACAGAGGTCGGCCGGCCGGACTGGACTGAGATAAGAAAATTGCTTATCTCATCAGCGACAATGCCTGGATCCGTCTCTACTGTTCCGTCTGCTAATTCTATCTTATCAACTGTTTTGTTAGATACGCTGTTGGTCAGATGGTTGATTATTTTCCACTGTTTGGGCTGTATCTCTATTACAACTTTCAAACTTTAATGTGTAATAATTCATTTTTTGTAACAGTAATTAAATTTTTCAAATTATTACAAAATTTCATGAAGTAATTTTGAAAAGCTCTGTCATAGGGTCTTCTTTTTAAAATTTTGTACAATTTTTTACGTTTTTCTACTTTTTCAAGTATACCGAGAGTTATCCATCGGACTAATACTTTTTAGCTTTTACTAACTTAGTGCAGTTAACTACTTTTTTACTACTTTTTTTCAATAACAGCAGTTAAAATATTGTAAAATTTGCAAAAAGAGCTATGCACGTTGTGGTCAAGGTACAAAATTAATCCCAATTTACCAGCTGTAAATTTGTCTTTACTAAATTGAAATTTATGTTGCTCTTGTTGGAACTGAACTCCAGTAGAATCCCGGGTTAAATTGTGGTTAGAGGAGTTGTAGATTAGCCCTAAAAAATTGTGATCGGTTATTGGATTGTCAAAAATAGCACTTTGAAAAAGTGATAAATCTCGATTTCTTACAAAAATGTGATCAATAATTGTTTGAGTTGAAATGGTGGTGCGGGTAGGGGAATTGACTAAGGAGATAAAAACCATTGTTGTTCATCAGGCTATGATATGTGTTTACAGTGAAATTATTACTAGCTAAATTGATATTATTAATGTCTCCAACAATAATAACATTATTTTTTCAATGATTCAATTTCTTGCGACAGTTCTTGTAAAAAATACATTTTCGGGTATGTTTTTGAAGTCTGTACAGACAGAAGAGTTTAAAATAGGACTTCTTAAAACTAATATTTAGAAGTAATGCGTCTGCTGACGTCATATTTACTTGTGCTGGTAAACAACCCAAGTCCTTGTCTACAAAACATAACACTCCTCCCGCTCTATAAGCTATCATTGCAATGAGCAAAAGTATTATAGCCAGGAATGTTATATAACCAGACTTCCTCAGTGTTGATCCAGATTTCGCTTAGTATTATGAAATTAACTTTGTGATTTTAAGCTGCTTAACTCTACTAAGAAACTGTCAAAATTTCTTCTTATACTTCTTATATTGGTATATAATAAAACTGAGGCTGTCTACTCTGTTATTTGGCGTAAAAAAGGAGTTGAAGTCTTCGTTTAGCGATAGATTGGATGTTTCAAAATTCATTTAGGTGTTTAGAAAATAAAAAATAAAAATAAAAAGTTTACTGTAAGTTTGTTGGGGAAAAAATAATTGAATAACCACTAAAGAAAAAAGAAGTTAGCGCCAAATATTTAAGGTTTTATCAGATCAAAAAGGCTTTACAAGATATTTGAGCCTGCTTACTTGAGCTTTTCTAAATCTTTGTACGAGTCTATTTTTATGTATCTCTCACCCTGACACTTTCTGACAAAGAACTTTCCGTCCCTGCACCATGCGTACATGAAACCTATTTCTTTACATTTTGTTTTCAACTTTGACAAGAATACCTTATTATCCGGCGACAAGTGTTCGTTGATGTAAATCCTTTGCATCGGTAAAGCAGGGTTGACGTCTCTGGCTGTCATCTCTGTTTTCTTCTGCCTGTAGTTTTCGATGAGTTTGTCCCGGGTTGCTCTCCTCACAAACTTCACTACCAGTGACGGGATGCGGTCTCTCTGGTATGAAGGAACACGGTGCGCTGTTTGAGATGTCCTGCTGTTGGATGTCCACACCCACCGCAGCTCCGAGGTCCCTCACCACATCGAAGACGTCCTCGTTTTGGGTGACAGGTAGCCCGCTGACTTCTACGTTATCCTTCCTCGAGTACTGTTCCAGCATCCTGACTTTTCCTTTCAAAACGTCAACTTCACAGGTCAGATGACGGTTTTTGAGATCGCAGTTCTTCGTTTTCCCTCTTCATGGCGGCAAGGTCGGTTCTTATTTCCTTCATCAGGCTGTTTGACTCATCCGTTTGTTAGAGACAAAGCTAACTGAAGTGGAGAGATCGCCCATCTCCTTTTTGAAAATCTTTAATTCTCCGAAGACCTCGGTTTTGAGCTCGTCCCAAAACTCGGACTAAGAACTCCTTGGTAAGAACAGTGCCCGATGCGGAACTGGCGCCACTGGCAGCTGATGACGTGTTACGACAGTCCCTGCACCTCCAGTCACGAGATGAACGAGTTTTTTTTTTCCAGCTAAGTCGTCTTTAAACGCGCACACAAACATGAAAATATTTTTTCACACCGTCCGGCACATTTTATTACGGATTCAGCTTCCTCAAGCACGCAAAATTGGTTACAGACATCACAGATGATCGACATTATTTATATTAACACTTTAACAAACATAAAATAAAGAAACACAGATTGAGAGTTTACTTGATGGAACGCGTGACAAAACGACACGACGCGGCGTGCACGGGTAGAGAGTAGATAAGCTACGCAGCTGAGCGACCTTATCAGCTCGGCGGACGGAGCTTTTAGTAGTTCAAGTGTTGTATGAAATCCCCGTGCTAAAAAAAGAATAAATGAATAATAAACAAATGATTTATTCCACCAAACAATATCTAGAAATATTACAAGGTATTGTGTATACTTTGGAATTAACTGACCACTGTTTCAAGTAGTGTGGCCGGTGATAACAGAATGAAAACATTATTATTAGCTAGAGTCCAGAGTTCAAAATTATAATAAAACACCTGAGCAGAGACTCTGTGACGTCTGTCAGACACAGCTGACCAACTTAACACTGCACAATACATGTTATACAAATGAAATCAATTCACTAAAACATTTACTATTTATTTTTATTACACATTTATTAATACTAAAAAATTTTAGAAAAGGAAAATTATTTTCTTATTTACCAACTGTACACATAGACCAGGGAGACTACAATAACAACAAATCAATTTCTGCTGAGTAAATAACCATATTTTTAATCTGTTACAACATTTACTAATATTGCTTAGACTTTTTATTTCCAAAGGCAACTTATTAAATATATGTGGTCCGAGATAACAAAAAGAGTGTTTAAAAAATGATTTGTTAACTATAGGCATTCTGAAAATTCTACGGTAAATATTTCTTGTAGCGTATATCAAATCAATTGTTAGCACATCTAGAATAAAAGAGTCTTAAAACTTTGAACACAAAAAGATGCTGTAGGGGCAAAATTCTTAACTCATAAAATATAGGGAAAGAGCTATCTCTTCTTTTTTGTTGTTTTAATTATTCTTAAAAAGTAGTTTTGAGTAACTCTTATCTTTTTATTTTTAATTAGATTTTTAAATGTCCCGCCCCGGCAAAGTATTCCGTATTGTAATCTGGAGTCAATTAATGCAAAATATAAACTTCTCAACAAATCTTTAGAACAAAAATTTCGTAAAAAATAAAATTTCCTAATTGAATATTTATGTTTAGTCTGTAAATTTGTTATTTGTTTACTCCAAGTTAGCTTACTGTCCAAAATTACCCCAAGATATTTGAAGTGTGAGAATTTACTAATTGTTTCACAGTTGCAGTTAATTTCATTACAATTTAAAATGTGATATTTCATTTCTTTTTCAAAATAACAATTTTTGAAATCAAAATTGACATATTGCCTTTTTTATATTTAGTTGCATTTTATTTAAATGACACCACTTTCTTAGAGTTCGCAATTCTTCTAGTATGTAATTTAACAAAGTCATTATATTTTGTCTGAATACAAAAATGCTACGTCATCAGCAAACGCATTTGGCATGTCCTTTAGGTTCATTCCAAGAGATCATAAATATAGATATATTATAAATCATAGATATGACGGAGCCCTGAGACACACCAGCCCTGACTAGGAGCGGTCCGCTCAGGGACTCGCCAATCCGCACCCGCTACTCACAGCCCAAGAGGAAACTGCGAAACCAGCTGAGAGCAGGTCCTCTCACTCCTAAAAATTTCATCTTGTGTAGCAAAATCTCGTAGTTTACTAAATCGAAGGCGGATTTAAATTCAATAAACAGTCCTGTTAATTTATTCCCTCAATTTAAACTTCCGTAAATCATATTAGAAATCTTCAGTAGATTTTCCCTTTCTGAAACCGTACTGATCACCATTTTTACCCCCTTTCACCCCTTTTTAAGTATAGGAACTACCACACTGATCTTTAACTTATCGGGAAAAACGCCTGAAATTAATGATACAAAAATCAAAACATTCCGTTTATTATTAAATGTTCTCTGTAATCTAATTGATGTGAACGAGATATCACAGGTTTAATTTACGGGAATGTGATAAATGTGTAACTTTAGCAAAATTAGAGCAGTACATTTGGGAATCAAGACTGGTTAAAAAGCTGTTTTAGGAAAGAAAATGTTATGTACCACAGTTTTTAAAGCCCATTGTAAGATTTATAAATAGTAATCATGAAAGAAATGTACAATAACGTAACAGAAATGCTTTATTTCTAATACTCGTTATCTAGTTCTGCAGCAAAACGTTGTTTTTAACGTAATACGTGGTCATGTAGTTTTAAAAAAAATAGGGATAGGTCTTTCCGTCCCTCAAACCGCCTACGGTTGTTTCGTCAAATATAACAAAATTCAATCATCAATATCGTCTAGGGAATACCATTTGTATTAGAGAAGTCAGAAATTTTATGTTTTTTCTTAAGCGAATAAATATTAATATTGCGCAAGTGATTGGCGGACAGTTATGTCCGTGTTATCGTTAATAAAAAATATTACAATTAAGAAAGGTGTATCCTTCTTCAAAGAACGCAGAAACGTAAATAATGATAATCACAACTATTTCCAATGGCAGATGATGTGTCCTTTTTAAACGTTTTTTCAAAAAACATTATTTCAATCAATAATATTAGTAAAACTATATCAATGACAAAAAGCTGATAAGCTTTACCACACGTGGTATACGACTAACATACATTGGAGATTGGTTACGTTATATGTATAGTCTTTAAAATTAGAATATGTATTAAATATTTACGAAACAAATTTTTAGGTTACATTCAAATAAGTCAAAGTGCTGTCAAAATCATAATAATTTTATCTTTTTATCACGACTGCAGCATAAAAAAATTATTGTACTCCCAAAGATTTTCTTCACTAAAAGTCATTTTATTACAATCTGTGTAAAGCAATACGGGTAAATCTTAATACGTAATACTTCTTGTTTTAAAATTCCATTGAATAGATATTTTTAACTTGAATAATGAAAGCATTAAGTAGTGAAAATAAACAATAACTCTTTAGAAGCGAAAAGGATTAATAAATGTCCTAGTAAAGGAACAAATTATCTTAACATATACATTTTTTATTTCAAACTTCTAAATAGGTTTCCTTACAATCCACTCAATATCGCCTGAAGACTTTACAATATATTTGTTTAAAATACTAAGTACCAACATTGCAATACTACCAGAGATTGATTTGCAATACTTGAAGTAACATGCACACAGCTGCCCACTTTCGGGATACTAACACTAGACCCTACCTCAGCCTCCCACATAGCTCCCTAATTAACTGAATTGCCGCAGTACATGACCGGTGATTAGTGATAGCCTGGTTTCTCATCTTGTTGTCATGTCACACCGTTAATATCCCGTTGTTTAATCACCCGTTGTTAATATATATTCGTATATATGTGAACTGCAGGAGCAACTCATTTATATCTTAATTACGTAACTACTATTTGCATATTTTCTGGAAATTTTGTTTTAATTTGTATACTTGAAATAATACAGAACTTTAACACTTATACGATCAGTAACGGTGCTTTTTCAAGAATTTTTCTTAGCCATCAAGATTAGGTGTTATCCTAAATGTTGTTAGAATAATTTAAGAAAGAAACATAATTTATTTCGGCTCATAAATTTAAGTTGGTAATGCAAGGTTTTAGTTATTTTTTGTGGCCTGTATATGCTTACTATATTAATTAGGAGTGATTAATAACATAGTAATGTCAAGCAGTATATACAAATTGAGTATTATTAAAAATATAGTTTTCACTTTTTTTAAACACAGTAAAAAATACACATTTTAGTAATAATAAACTGAGAGACTTCATCCAGTAAATTACATTAGAAAACACTAACCTGATTCTTTTTATGTGGTTAGTGCATTCCGCACCGTAATAAAACATCAATCATGTATATATTCGCATTGAATCAGCCCGTTCAACCATGCTGCGTTAAGTCTAGAAGACTCGGTTGCTCCACCTTGCTTTGAGATCGTATCAGTTAACATAGTAGTGTACTCAATTGTACACCTGGTAAGACAATGAGAGTGCCTCTTCACCTAGATTGCACTACTTCTTGTGGTCTTGTGTGTTTCTAAAGTCGAAGCGATGCGGGAGTTTCGTTTTGAGCTTTTTCGTTTGCCGACGGGTTTTTGGATCCCTTCAGACGAAAATGACTCCAGATTTAAGGGAGAAGTTTGCAACAGCACATGATTTCGCATCAAACTCAACATTAAAATTGAACGAGATCTTCGAATTATAGCTGTGTTATGTGTACAAGGGGAGTAGTTGTAGCAAAGTCTGTAGCTGCTGACTGATAATTTAGCGATGAGCAGCAATAGCAGCCGTGAAGTCAAGTTGTTGCAGTTGACCGAAATGTCATCAATGTGCAGGAATTGCATCGATAGGAATTAAAGTGATATAGAGTGATTGTAGATAGTTGCAATATTGAATTGAATACATTTTTATTGGAGCCGACATAAAAAAAACAACCCAACTAGTCCAGAACAATTTATATTTCAAGCTGTAGGAAAAATTTCCTTTTATTATTAAAAGGGATTATTTTATTAAAAATTGAGAGATTCCTATCTCTCAATCCCTTTTAAAAAACTTGGTAACTTAGAAGCTATATAATTTTACTAAATGGTGTTGTAGGTTTATTTAAAATTAAATGCGCCTAATATTTGAATAAACGGTTCAATTTATACCTAATCTTGCTAAACAAAATACTTGATTACATTTAATGATGTGTGACTTTATAATAAACTGATCACATAGAGTCAGCTGTTATCAAACAATAGTATGATTTACACTCGTTGTCTTAAAGAATGGGTAGAATAAAACAGATGTCCTAATGATTTATTCTATTCGACTTTGCAGTAAAAGTACGAAGTTGAATCCTACGGTTGTAGTCTCTCGGGGGTGATATACAAATTGTCTGTCCATCTAAAGTTTCCTCTCTGTTCAAAAATATTCAGAATTACTTTTGCTATTTTTATAATAATATTCCGCATATTAATCGTGTATCACTATATACTTTGAAATGTTAAAAAAAATATCTGATTTAAACAAATCCTCTTAAATTCGCAAATAATCGAAATTGAATTATTAATCAGTTTAGATGGTGTTAAAAGTTGTTGAATAATTCCACCTCTCCGATAAATCATAATTAAAAAGCGATTAGTAACTTTAAATACATTAATATAAATTATTGCGCGCTGTTATCTGAACATTTTAAATTTCACAAAGTCACGTATTTTACTAAATCACAACAGACTTCTACATACCAATACGAGCCACATCATTCAATCACTGCAAATGCATTCATAAAATATAATCAGATCTATATTTTCCTCTAAAAGCAATATAAGAGGGTCTTCTCTTATGTTACCTATTTTCAATTCCCATAGAGTATGCACATGTAATGTTTACGTGTATGAAAATCATATTTGTAAGTCCGTTCAATCAAAGCCCTATAATTAATGTTGTCACCACGATAATAATACAACTGTTTACGATGGTAAAAAGACAATACCAATATTTTTTATCATTGGCAATAAGATATAAATGTAGCACAGTTATTAAACTTAAAAAGTTTATTAAAATTTGTCAATTGCTACAGATGAATGAAATCGGCAGTACTGATTAATATATCAATAGATCATATTATCTCTAAATTACAATGTAAAAATAAGAGGCCTTTGATCAAATCAAGCTAGATTTCATCCTACAGAGCGGAACGCTGAATTAAGATTCGAGTACCTCTAATTTACGGAAGAGTACGCCAACTCAAGCATATAAAGAAAACCCATGACTTAATATGACTTAATGAAGTATTATTTACCTCCTATTCCGCTCATCCGAGACATTACTACCACATTTAATGTATTCTTCTCTTCAGAACAAGTATCCACAGGTTTATCACTAAATTACACTCATATGTTCACATAACAGTTATTTTCATTCATGTAAAATGAAATTTTTATTTATCTATAAATTCTGTTACAACAGACATATCTCAAATATAAAAACAAAATTTAATAATAAATTGGCATTGGGATTTATTGTATACTATGGGATTTCTACTCAGAAAGTGGACCATTATAGACAAAGACAGTATATAATTACATACAGGGTTGCAGTATAAACCCTAAACGTAAGACTACCTAATAACCCCTTTTAATTATTTATTTAAAAGACATAAGTTCCCTTTAAATTCAAAACAAAATATTTAATGTCGAAGGTATGATAAACAGTGCAGACAACTCAAAGAAGCAGCTGATGTAGAGAATGATTTAGTGGCAGTGCAATAAAAAACGACACTTTGACCAGTGAAGTGTCAATTACCCTTAGTTACATTAATCAATAGCAGAGAGTAAAAAGAGACATCAATCAGAAAATATATCAAACGATATTCATTGTTTGTGGTGGACGAGGATTCACTTTGTAAAATATATCGTTGTATCTTTTTACTACTTTTATTTATAACACGTTTGTACATGAGAAAACAATTGGAGAAACATTTACTGTTACACAACTGTATTACTCCCAAAACCAAATACAACATATTTCATTTTGGTTTAAACATGTGTTATTATTCATTATTATAGAGCAGCTTGAACAAAATATTTGAAATGTTTTTAAACTGTTCCCTAGGCTGAAAATGTAAATTAAACAAAGAGTATTGTAATTGATATTGAAATTACTAGAGGAAGCACTTATAATTAAGTACTTTTTATCACTAGATAGTAAATTTGGAAAATAAAATAAATTACTAAAATGTATCTATTCTCTAAAATTGACTAATAATATTATGTTTCTTTTGATGAACTTGCCATGGTGTTTCTCTTTCCTCTTGGAGATATTTTCTGCTAGAGTACTATTAAATAGGATGGTTTGTGAAATTGGATGTGTTTATTCAATGGCATTAAAACATATTTGGTACAACATTTAGTAGCTAGTATTTATCTTGACAGGCATGATGTCAAGAATAGTAAATCGGAAAGATACGAAAATGTTTGGCTGCCTGTATATGATATGGGGAGGAGATACTTCACGAAGCCTGCTGCGGCAAGTAAGAGCGTTCTCTTAGTGATGAACTGTCCAATAAACTACAACAGTTACACTTTTTCGCGCTTCACTTGTCCGACAAGGAGGATCAAAATTTATATTATTGTGTGAAGAGTACATTTATTGCACAGAAATAAACTAAGAGAAGCTTAATTGGCTTTGCCAACTCATGCCATCCACGACTAATGACTTTAAAATCTATTCTGGTCGAATTAGTTATATTAGTTTCCAGTGCCATATTAAATTTTACATTGTTTTCCCTGACTAAGAAAATATATACAAACATAGGTGTAAAAAACTATTTTGGTAAAAAGCGCCTAATTTCCCGGTTCATGGGATGGAGTGGATATCTCAAATTCCGATTTTGGTTTATTTTTTAATCAGCTGAATATGTCACGAAATCTCTTTGCTGTATGTCCAATCATGTTCGTTTTAATGTGCCACTCAGATATACAAACATAGGTGTAAAAAACTATTTTGGTAAAAAAGCGCCTAATTCCGGTTCATGGGTTCAAGCGAACTAATTAGTTATATTAGTTCCAGTGCCATATTAAATTTTACATTGTTTTCCCTGACTAAGAAAATATATACAAACATAGGTGTAAAAAACTATTTTGGTAAAAAAGCGCCTAATTCCGGTTCATGGGATGGAGTGGATATCTCAAATTCCGATTTTGGTTTATTTTTTAATCAGCTGAATATGTCACGAAATCTCTTTGCTGTATGTCCAATCATGTTCGTTTTAATGTGCCACTCAGATATACGCACAGAAACGCATCCGGCCACAACCTTCCGGACGGCCTCATATAATACTTACTTATCTCATATGATATATATATATATATATATATATATATATATATATATATATATATATATATATATATATATGTGTGTGTGTGTGTGTGTGTGTGTGTGTAATTTACTATAATCAATTTATAATAGTTCCTGCCATTTACATAAATAATAAATGACTTTCAAATAGCTCCTAATCCGAATATAATAGTCCTGAATGACAATCTTTTATATGTTACTGAAAAACAGAAACGTGTGTATTTTGTCCTATTTCAAAATCATAAACGAAAGGCTGAGTGAAATATACTGCCCTTTTCTGCTAAATAGTAAGTTTCTATTTCACGTCTTAGCCATTTGTAGCTAATAATCTTTTTTCGATGCCATATTTTGATTCTCTATTTAAACTCTCCAAACACTCTGTGTTCTTTTTTGATAAGAAAATTTAAGTTAGTGAAACTGTTGTTAAGGGGAGATGTACGCCTATATTGTAAAAAAAATCAATATTTTTTTTTATTTTTATCTTAAAGTATAGATTTTTCTGAGTTCAGTGATATATAATACATATATATTTGGGTTATATTTATATGCTAAAAAAATTATAAACATGCTAGCCGGGCGCACGGATCCGTGGTCAGACGTATCGAAGACGTTCTGAACGATAGGATATTGTTTTGAGCATTTTAATATACATAACTTGCACTTTTTTAATATTACTTAATATTATTTTAATAATATTTTAATATTATTTTCACCAGACCTGCTTAAAAAACTCCATGCTCAAACACATAATGTAAACGAAAGTTTTAATTCTGTGTTGTGGACGCGTATACCTAAATTAAATTTTGTAGGCCTGCAAACACTAAGATTTGGTGTTTTTGACAGTATTATTACTTTTAATGAAGGAAGTCAAGGCAGAATAAAAGTGCTTAATGATCTAGGTATAAAGCTAGGCCAAAACTGTGTTTATACCCTACGTCAGATTGATGAGGACCGAGTGAGGTAAGCCGAAAAAACTGATGAAGAAGAGACAAAGCAAGCTAGGAAACGGGCAAGAATGGTGAGGAAGAAACTAATTGATGATGATAAGGCCAAGGAACAAGACTATGAAGCAGGAATGTTTTAAAAGGTACTTTTCAATCATATTTTTGTATACATAAAAGTGTTTTGTGAATTACCGAAAATTTACTTTTTTGACATAAATGTTCTTTTTTCTCAGGAACTAGTTGTCCAATCTTCATGAAATTTATATCATATATATAATGTACCTATTCATACAAGCCCTGCCACTTTCATAAGTCTAGGTCAAAATAAAAAAAAATAAAAAATTTTTAAAAAACAAATAATTGAAAAAAATATTGAGTATCCTTAAAAAATTTCTAAAGCCAAAAATATTGATTTGAAATCTTTAAAAGTGGCAGGGCTGGTGTATAATAGTATGTTTTAGAAGTGCTAAAAATTTCAATTCGTTAGGTATCATAGTTCTTCTTGAGAAAAAGGAACATAAATATTTGAAAATTAACATGAGCTGGTATAGGGCGTACATCTCCCCTTAATGTTATTAAATATTTTTCTCAATAAGGAATTACATTGCATATTTGATAAGTTTTACATTAGACCTCATCACCTGCCAAAAAACAATAAAAAATGTACATGTTCGGAAAAAAATGTTATAAAAATTGCATAAACTCCAGAACAAACACTGCTTTGATACAAACTATACATTTCCAACAACAAATTTTCTACATAAATAAGACATTACAGTTATTGGTAGGACAATGCGGGAGGATTTCCAGATAAACGGGCCAAACTACGATAAATGTGACACTCGAGATTCCTGGCAGTAACAAAAAGATTAATAGATTAATAGCGACATTGGAGAGTGAGCGCTCAGTAGGTTGGTCAGTTCCTATGATCCGGCCGTCGCCGACCTTCATTAGATGAGCAGTGGGCACTCTGACCTTCTGCACTTGTCTATTAAGTTCAGGAACTTGAATGTTCCGGCAGCACTAATACACTTATAATTAGTTGTCACGAGTTAAGTTGAGTTCCAGTAGTAAATTTGTGAAGTGATAATGAGTGGTAACACTCGTGATCGTGACAGATACAATTGAGTTAATAATTATTGACTGTATCAGTTTTCCATTGACTTGTATGTACCTAGATAGACAATACAGTTAATAGTGGTATTGTGAATTACATTGCATATTAGATAAGTTTTATCATATATATATATATATATATATATATATATATATATATATATATATATAAATTATATATATATATATATATATACAGGGTGTACATAAAGTCCTGCACAGGTATAATATTTTCTGAACGATAACAGATAAATCAAAAAGATTTGGTACATTAAAACTAAACCTAAAAATCTACTTTTTGAAGGAACTATCAGTATTCTGTAATATCATGGGGACGTCCCGCAAGGAGTCAGAAGGAAATCTTAAATAGGAGCATAGGTCAATATGCACATCATTTTAAAGGGCTTATCTAGCAGAGTTTAATGCCGCAAACCCCACTCAAAAAGATTGATCCAGTACAAAATGGCGGCCATCATAGTTTCACAAAATTCACATTTTATTTGTAGTCGTAACCCCAATAAAGCAAAACTGCAACCAAACGAATACTGCAGCTAAATAGTACATTATGCTTGTCAGTTGCACAGAAGTGAATTATGACGTTAGTTATCCTCAAGGGTTACAGATTTGTTCCTAATATATTGATAACGGGGAAAACCTGATAACAGTAACAATTAGAAAGCTCTTATCTTTTGTCGCAGTCTATTCATAGTAGGCTATTCTAGTTTTCTTGTTTTAGTAGTGCTGTCCAACCTTTCTATCAGTGCGCTTTAGTACAAAAGAGTTTGTCGTACTGCTTGCTGTTGTTTCAACTGCACTGTCGCTTGAACGAACGTGAATGTATAACACTTCTTAACATTTATTGAGAACCCGCAAGAGTCCCTACACTCAGCAGCACAAACTCATGACATCTCTGTTACGTCTGTTAAAAAAATTCTGAAAGGGTCTAATTTTAAGCCTTATAAAGTTCATTTGGTGCACGAACTCAACGAAGATGATTTCGATCGACGTATAGAATTTTGTGAAACTATCATGGCAGCCATTTTGTACTGGATCAATCTTTTTGAGTGCGGTTTGCGGCATTAAACTCTGCTAGATAAGCCCTTTAAAATTATGTGCATACTGACCTATGCTCCTATTTAGGATTTCCTTCTGACTCCTTGCGGGACGTCCCCATGATATTACAGAAAAACTGCTAGTTACTTCAAAAAAGTAGATTTTTAGGTATAGTTTTAATGTACCAAATCTTGTTGATTTATCTGTTATCGTTCGGAAAATATTATACCTGTGCAGGACTTTATGTACACCCTGTGTATATATATATATATATATATATATATAATTTATATAAACATTGTACTTGCTCACAGGGAGTACTTTTTTTATTCAATGTTTATTGAAATAAAATTCTGTTATTGTCATGTATACAAATTTAAATAATTTATATATATATATATATCTATATATATATATATAGATTATGGGACACTTTTATTTTGTGGGTATATTTTGCCAAAAATTCAAACAATATGCCAGAAATTCAATCATGAGGGCAATTGCAGTAGGCATATACATCCTAAAGTTACATATTTTTGTCACACTAATCTGTTTTTTTTTTATTCAATAAAAATTTATCATTCCAAAATAAAACAACGTTTAGTTGGTTGTTTACAAAGTATATAGTAAGTGCTTAATCTTTTACCAAGCTATTCATAAATGGTGAACGGTAATAGCCTACATCATTCAACACATCTTGTATATAGCAAGTGAATAACAGTTTATGGTTTAATAGTTCCTATTACGTCACTATAGCATTACCATTAAATTAACAATGTTCATTGCGGAAACGTTCGTTTAATAGTCTTACTGCACGGACGTAATCCATATCAATGTCAATAGATTTAAATTTAGTTTATACAATCTTAGAAATGACAGAAATAACATACTGATGGGTTCAACTGAAATCACATGGAAACAAATTCAAAATTTTATCCCACCCGTTTTTAATCGGATATATTATAACCATATGTAGTTAGAATGTTCTATGGAAGTATTCACAACAAATAATTAAAATGTTTCGAGAAAGCAGAGTTCTAAATGTTCAAGAGCTGCCAGAAGACTGAACTTGCCAGAGACCTAGATTTATAATATACGTATATATATATATATACGTATATATATATATATATATATATATATATATATATATATATATATATATACAGGGTGTACATAAAGTCCTGCACGGGTATAATATTTTTCTGAACGATAACAGATAAAGAAACAAGATTTGGTACATCAATACTACACCTAAAAATCTACTTTTTGAAGGAACTATCAGTTTTCTCATGGGGACGTCCCGCAAGGAGTCAGAAGGAAATCTTAAATAGGAGCATAGGTCAATATGGACATCATTTTAAAGGGCTTATCTAGCAGAGTTTAATGCCGCAAACCGCACTCAAAAAGATTGATCCAGTACAAAATGGCGGCTGTTCAAAGATTTTACTTGGTTACATTTTATTAGTAGCCATAACCCCAGTAAAGCAAAACTGCAACCAAACGAATACTGCAGCTAACTACTACGTTATGCTTGTCAGTTGTACAGAAGTGAATTATGACATTTAGTTATCCTCAAGGGTTACAGATTTGGTCCTAATATATTGATAACGGGGAAAACCTGATAACAGTAACGATTAGAAATCTCTTATCTTTGGGTCGCAGTTAGGACTTTCCTATTAGCCAGTCTATTCATAGTAGGCTATTCTAGTTTTCTTGTTTTAGTAGTGCTGTCCATCCATTTTATCAGTGCGCTTTAGTACAAAAGAGTTTGTCGTATTGCTTGTAGTTCTTCAACTACACTATGTCGCTTGACGAACGTGAACGTATAACACTTCTTATGATGGTTGGGGAAATAACAGACGATCACACGAGGAAGCATGCCATTTATTTAATGACTACTTTCACGAGAGGCAGCCAATTTCTAGAACAACTGTAGGGAGAACTGTTCAACGCTTTATGGAAACAGGAAGTGTTTCCGATCGTCATAGGACAGGAAGGCCCGCTACTGCGACAACTGAAGGCTACTCTTTAGATGTATTGCACTCATTTATTGAGAATACGCAAGAGTCCCTACGCTCAGCAACACAAACTCATGACATCTCTGTTACGTCTGTTAAAAATATTCTGAAAGGGTCTAATTTTAAGCCTTATAAAGTTCATTTGGTGCACGAACTCAACGAAGTTGATTTCGATCGACGTATAGAATTTTGTGAAACTATGATGGCCAAAATAGATTGCAACGAAATTGATGCAAACAATATTGTGTTTTCAGACGATTGTTCATTTATGCTGAATGGAAGTGTAAACAGGCACAATTGCCGTTACGTACTAGAGTAGCGAAAAATCCTCACTGGATGCGGGAAGCACATACGCAGTATTCACTAAAGGTGAATGTCTGGCTTGGTGTGATAGGTACCCAGTTGGTAGGTCCTTTCTTTATTGAAGGAAATTTAAGTGCAATATCATATTAACGTTTGCTAGAAAATGAAATTACACCAGCAATTCGAAACATGTTTGGAGAACATTACCAGAATATCTGGTTTCAACAGGACGGAGCACCCCCACACTACGGCATTGACGTAAGAGCCTATTTAAACACTGTTACCAATATATTAGGACCAAATTTGTAACCCTTGAGGATAACCTACGTCATAATTCACTTCTGTACAACTGACAATCATAATGTAGTATTTATCTGCAGTATTCGTTTGGTTGCAGTTTTGCTTTACCGGGGTTATGGCTACTAATGAAATGTAACCAAGTAAAATCTTTGAACAGCCGCCATTTTGTACTGGATCAATCTTTTTGAGTTTACTTTTATTAGTTAAAGTTTTTAGAAAGACGTAATGAATAAATTGGTTAAAGAAACATACGCCTTTGGTGAGGTTAAAACATTGTAATTTTGAATAAATAGTCTGTTCTTTATCAGTTGTTTGAAACATTAGAATGTGATTCAAAGTGTTACATAATCTTTTGCAATAAACAAAGGAATAAGCAATAGTCTATATTTGGCAAAAAACTAATTTTTGTTTAAATCTTTGAAATAAATGTATATCCCACTAGTTCTAACCTGTGCCATTCTAACCTATTAACCACGCATACCGCGGTATCACACCTCTTCCAATTATGTGTTACAAATTTTCAGTGTAAATCATGTTTGTATTTAGTATATTATCATTATATATAATTGATTCAGGTGGTAATTAAACTCATAATGAAATAAATGTTGTTAATATCTTCAGAATTTTGGATATACAATATATAACACATTCAGATTTTCATATGTCTTGAGCTTTGTTAAATCAATTTTTATTATGTAAAAGAATAAATTTACGATAAAGTTGAACGTTTTATTTATAAAACTTTTCTAATGCAAATATTTGAAACGTAGGATTAATTAAAACGGATGTATTTAATAAGACATATAGATAATGTCTTAGCTAATAATAATAAGACATATTTAGGCATGTATTATTTGTGAATCTTGAGTTATGCTCCAGTCAGGACTGATATCTGTCGTAGACTTGCCTCGTGGAATCTGGAGTTATGTTCGTCTGTAGGGATTACATAAGTCGGCGAAGAAGAAAAATTAACTATCAGCTATCAACATGAACTATTTGCTTCGTTTCGTCATAAAAGACACCTGGACTACAAAATATGGTGTAATCTAGGTATTATCATTGTTTTATTAGGTGTAACAATTGAGTGCATTACTATTTTAGACAAGATCCAAACGCATGGTGTGGAAAACCGATTTTTTCTGCACATGTCGAAGCTATGGTAGGCAGGGTTAATTCAATTTAAATGTAGAGTCCAGCTCCCGTTCACCCTCGTATTAGTACAGTATCTGAAATCGGACGCTGTCATATACTTGACTCGTACAGCTTAAACTCAAAATTGACAATGAATAATATTTCCCAGCATCGATAGGTTATATTTTGATTCATATAACTTTTAAAGTAGATCCAAGTAGTTATGATATTAAAACATCCCCCTCCAAATCACAATGTACACGATTCTTTTATTTTAATTTCAAGGCTTCAATAGCATTCTTGATGTGTTAAATGATTTTCTTTATTTTTAATTGGGCATAATGAATCTCCAACTTCACAGTTTCAAAATACTTTTTCCTAAAGGGATAAAAGTTTTTTTACTGCATAAAATGTTTCCTCAGTTTGTGTTGATCAAGACATTCGTTCGTTTAGTCCTAATACCATACGAAAACTATATACATTAAATGTTGTGACCGTCATTTATTCCTACATATAAACTCCTATCTACTCTTTATTTTTCAACCAGCTTTACAGATGCTTGTATTAAGGTGCAGCTATTATTATGTTATGAAAGTGTTATTGTTTACTTTACTACGTATTAAGTTTGAAACATCTCGGAACTATACATTTATCTCGCCCCAATTGAATGATATTCAATGTCCCAAAAGGCAATGGGAAGAGACTTTAATGATAAAAATGTTCGAATACAAACGGACACCCTTCACAGTAAGCTATTAAAAATGACACATCAATCATTAAAATCAGTTGAAAAACAAAAACTATTTCCCTGCAAAATATCCCCCAGCGTGTATATTCCTAATATATACGGAAATGGAAGCATAGGCTAATTTCATAGTTTTGTAATGAAATAAACAATTGTGGCAATAGCTGTTCTAGCACGTCTGGGGCACCAGCGGAACACCAGCTGTTTCCGCTATTCGTGTTTATGCTGTATGCCTAATTTACATGTCTGCTGCAAAAGAGATAAATAAAACCATGTATACGTGGAATTACGTTAACAGTAGACTTTGTTTTTTATTCTGTTACACAATTATGTTGAAATAAATCAGTAATTTTCCATACACATAAAGTTGGTAAAAGTATCTGGCGCAAGGTGTAGAGATGAGTTGAGATGCACCAGCCACATAGGATTCATTTCTTGCAGGCTGCTCTAGTGTTCAATCGCTACAGTTTTATGATAAAAATGTTTTTCACTTCATTATAAACTGGTTCTCCAGTTTAGTTTTAACCCGAAAATTCTTTTCTTTTTAATAAACTTGAACTGCTGTTGTAACTTCCAGTTACTCGTCATTTGCGGTTGATATTTGCTCAATTCATAATTCACAAGAAAGTAGTGTAAGTGTTAGGTAAAATGGTGTTGTAAAATATACTCACCGTTACTCAAAATTAGGGCAACAGAAATGAGAAATTTTGTGAGGTCGCTCTAGGGAGCAAGCATAATCTTAAATTGTTCCCTTTGTTAATTCCTGGAACAGAAACGTGACTAAAGTCAAAATCTACATCAACAAGATTTCCATACAGTGAAGAAAGTTTCTCACAACACTATTAGTTTGGTTTTGTCCAGTTCATTAGTAATTGTTTCGGTGTAAAACTTACTTTCAAGCGTACTATAAAATAACTAAAAAACTTACAAGGAGCTATTTAAGAATAAGGTTTTACAATGATTACTCATTTTTATTCTGTGATATACAATATTAAGATGAGTGTGTGCGTCTTAATTACTCACAAAAACTACTTTCTTAGGAATCGAATCCGAGTAAAGTTATCAAAATGCATTTACAGTAGTTGTAAAATAGCTCAACTGAAAAAATGAGACAAATTATTTTACTAAATGTGATACCGTAAGATTTTATTTAGAGAAGGTAAATTGTTATTCATGATTCATAATTATTCATTTCATGACTCTATTCAAGATATCACATTTATATTCGGAAATAGAGGATTCAGAATTTTTTTAAATATACAACATATCTTGATAAAAAAATCAGGTAATATCAAAAGAACAATGTATAAAAAGAAGATCACATTAAATTCGAAACAACATTGTTCTCCGTCTTTATATTTTGTTGATCGCTTGAATCTTGATCCATTCACGAAAACTAAAAACTTACTACATTTTTCTATTTATTAAAACAATGAATTACAGCATAACTGCGATTTATTTAAGTTATGGGACAGTTGGATAGAGCTCTTAAATGATTTCCTTATTATTTGAACGAAACCTAGATCCAAGTATAAATTAAGCCTAACGTTTTGCAAACTAAATTTGAAACTCATTACAACACACATTTCAAAATTACTTGCTTATTAATTTGAGAATTGATGTAATTCAGTTTATATAAATCATACTTAATGGACCTTTAAGAAAACAGCACAATAAAAACTGTTTTTAACTTACGAATTTATTTAAGTACCAACCCCACTTGAGTGCTGGATAGGTACTTGAAGAGTGCAAGGTA
This sequence comes from Homalodisca vitripennis, assembly GCF_021130785.1. NCBI lineage: Eukaryota > Metazoa > Arthropoda > Insecta > Hemiptera > Cicadellidae > Homalodisca > Homalodisca vitripennis. The sequence goes on from NC_060211.1 coordinate 76,399,043, forward strand.
CTTGAGTGCTGGGTAGGGTCTAAAGATAACAGGTTAATTTAACACTTCCTGTAGGTATGTAATGTGTTAGTCTGACGGAATATGTTTAGTCAGTAAGAAAAAATCGAGTTACTTCAGTTAAATAGTATAAATCACACATTACTATTCAAACTATACTGCTTTTATTTTAATAGAAAACTCTAAACTGAACTGAATTAACGCGTATTTACATTACTATAAGTAGTTCATTTTTTTCAGTAGTTTCCTTGGGACCGCCTATTATTTAACCGATACTTAGAATGTTTTGTTATCAAGATTAAATAATTATCTTTTAGTGCATACAATATTTAATGTTTCATAAGACTACTCTTAGACTAATGTACTTCGTTTTTCCTCCCCTTATAATATTGCAGTTTATTATATTGTACTGGTTTTATAAGCATACAGTTCTACACCAAATATTCAGGATAAATTTGGAATAAAACTACATATTTCACTGTGATTTGAGTACGTCTACATCAACCTGATTAGAAACATTAATACATCATGGCGTTCAGAACACCATGTATTCCTGAAAAAAACTGAAACATCATGTAGTGCAATTAGTTTTCTACGTTTGTAAACGGATGAGTAACTTAGAGTCTAGAGGAAACCATCTTTCGGTAACGGTTTGGCAACAAAGTTTGCTTGCAGGTGGCCAACCGTTCTGATTGAATTTAGTTACAGCGCGTCCACTCCGTCAATCCCTTTGAAATAAACCAGTCAGGTACTTTGAAGTGAAACAGACGGACTTGCCGCTAGCTGCCCTCCCCTGGCGAATAATTGTACGTTCCTCTACGAATAAATCATTCCCCATTGGCTGACTGAACAATATATCTTTTTTTTACAATACAGTTCCGGATGATGAAGGAAGTTATTACTTATTAAAAAAAAACTAGTTTGTATTCTATAATAATGGTTTTTATTTAGCTTATTAAATGTACTACATGATTGTATTCAGTATGTTATTATATGTCCTTTCATTATTATTTATAAAACAAAACGCGTTTTAACTACTTAATTAGAATGAACCTTAGCAATAAACTTAATTTGACCTGAGCAAGTATTCCGTCATATATTGACTACTTATTAGTGGTGTGTACGCTTGAGCTCATACTTTAAAACTAACACTACAGGATGGCAAACTGAAAAAAGGCACATTCCGATCGTCGAAATATAGTGACCTGGTTTTATAATTTATTATGACGGCAAATGTGCATCTTTTCAACATGACAGCCGTTAGCCATTATAGAAACTAATTTTCATGAGTTCATCTTTTAGTTTCAATTCGTTTAATATGTTTTTATTCCTAGATGACAGACACGCATGATATTATTTACCTTTCTTCCAACTGTGATGGAAGATCTTTCTTATTTTATTTTATCACTAGTCTAAAGGTAGAATTCTAAACTTTTGATTTTTTTAAGGTATCTTCCAAAATAAGTGCAATCAGACTATTGTACTCCAAATACATAATGTAAACCTGATCATTCTGATGTTTAATATCACTTCTTTACATTCAATAAGGTGAATTGAATAATATGTGAAAGATTAAAACAGTTTTTAACTGAAAAAAATACACATCAGTATGGCTGAATGTTATATAATAAAGGCATAAATATTTTACAAATGAAGTTTTTACAATGGCCAATGGAACAACTTTAGCATTCAAGAAAAAATTCAAGTTCAAGAACGCCAGTTGGCGGGTATCCAGATAACTTAGCAGGACTTATGGAAGTATTCTAGTCCTATAAGCAGCTATATCTTTTTAGTAGCTAAATTTTAATTGATCTTACTGCTTTATAAAGCAAGTCTTGAATGCAATATCGAGTTTGTTTTCTAATTTGGAAAATAAATACTTCACAGTAAAATTTATAACTTATGTAAACGTATAATTCACAATATAAAACACTCACGTATGACATATTTTTATGTTAAAATATGAAAAGAAACAGAACCCATAGGTGTCCAAAGAGATTGAAAAATTAGCTTTATATTCTGGAATTGAATGTTTTCTTTGTGTCATAGGTATCTTTTGTTTGATTGCTCATTTTACTCTTAATTTGACATCGTAATCCACGACAAGAAGAAACATTTTATACAGATAAACGCCAAAACATTAAGTGTAGCAGCTCAAATGTTATTCCCAGCAGACGTGTGTTGACGAAACTGTCAGACAACTCATATCCAACAACTCAGCGTTTTTAGAAGCTAAACTTGTCACCTTGACAACGTTTTGTCAAAGTGTCCCATTTAGGTTTGCAATAAACAGCGTTTAAATTAGTTTAATATCTTCTCCTTGGTTGCAAATATATGGTACTTCAGCTGGAAAATTATAAAGTTATAGGCAGCATACTGTAAGAAACGATATTGATTAAACAACCCCTTTCCCAATATTTTACAAAAAAAAACTCTTTTCAGATGAAGACACTTCCAACGGCAAATTAATCAAAAATAATTTTAAAGTTAAAATTATGTATTATAAAAGTACGCTCACTCATCACCTAACAGATTGATTGACATCAAAACATCAAATAATGCAATTAAAATTCTAATATTCACAAAATTAATTATTTATCTAACTTTAATAAACTAATTAACTTCTTATGATAAATATAGTTTTGTAAGAAATCCCTAATTTCTTAAAATTTAAGTTTATAATTAAGTGATTTTTATCATTTCAACTTTAAGAGATGGGAAATATAGTAGGGAGGTTCATTGTTTTACCATAAAATAGTTCATTGTTTCTTATTCCCAGGTAAGTATGTATACATACTTTCATAAAAATTTAATTTACAGATAAAAGAATTTGATTTCTGTATAGAATTGATTCTATAAAAATTACATCGAATATGTGTGAAACAATTTTTTTGACGTCTCAGATAAATCCATAGAAAACTTGGGTGATACCAGATATCCTTAAAGTTCCACCTATCCTACTGACTTCATTCAATCAACATCTATAGAGGGATCGTTATAAGACTAATAATCGTGGTATTCCATATATAAATAATCGCAATAAAGAAAATGCACCATTTTTGAAATTTTATCTTTAATTTAAAAAACCCTTAAATATTATGGAGATATGAGTAATAAAAATAGTGTTTATATATCTAAAAAAAAAAACTCAAAAAAATAAAGATGAAACTTTAAATTGGACGCATTTCTTATTGCGATTACACTTTCTACTGTTCAAAAGGTAGGCGTGGGAAGAAATAAAACTAAATATTAAGTGAATAAGTGAATATGTTGTACATATACCAGAATTCCTAAACAAATCTAATATTTGCCGCTTGAGTTATAATTTCTGTTTTTTTATATGTATAGGAAAACGACCTGGTAGAGTATAAAAGAAGGGACATAACACTCTATTTCAACCTGTGCTAAATGTTCTCTAGAGATTTACTGAACACAGCTCTGGAGAGATTGGAGCCTTCAACAGACCAAAGCCATTCGTTAGAAGTATTGTTTTATTCTGTATGGCGTTTTAAATAGGCTTATATAAATTTGAGTTTCAACAGAATGTTGCAATAGAATGATTGTCTTTAGTTTTAAATGTTATTTATTCATATAGAGATATATGCATATAGGAAGTCACTTAGATGTTTTCGTCCTTGTTCAAGCTATAAGGAAATATGATTTCCTTCACTAATTTCCCTACAGAAACCTTTTTTCCTCCGGGCTTTTTTAAATTATGAGATCTGCGTCTCAACATCGTTTGCATGATGTTAGCTGGTTTACTTCTACATACATTGGTTGAGTTTAAGGAATGTATTTATAGGAATATTTAACTTAAACGTCTTTCAAAGATCTATAAACTCTATATGGTATTCAATTTTTGACTTTTTCTTGTAATGGATCATTTTTTAATTAGAAAACGTCCTTCTTAGGAGGACAGCGACAACGAATTTTATTTTATAGATAATTCACTTGGTTTGGACATACTATGAAGTCTAGCCTTTTGGGAGTTGAACATAACACGTTGAAGAAAACTCAGAAAGAGTGGATTGCAAGGATTTGGTTTTCACATTTAACATACCTTAACTTAGTGACATTTTAGGGAAAACATTCACCTTGTTTTGCTTGATTTCGGGATCAAGCAAACATTAGTAATTCTAATCACAGTTGGAGTTACTAATTAATGTACGTCTATTCGGAACAATATAGTCCGCCGAAATTATGATCATGAATTACCTCATAAATGTTAGGGAAGACGCCTCTCTTGTTTATCTAAACACCCGGACTTCTCTTTGTTACAGATGCAGTTGAAATTATCTTGCCTGGTACACCGAGATAATAAACTCTTATTTGTAAGATTACTAAGAAGAAACTTTAGAAATTATTGTAAACCGTTCCCTGACTATTTCATCACTCGAAGCTCACATACAGCTCTTTCTGGTATAATTAATTAATATATCGATGCTATTATTTTTCATTTTATCATCCTTTATATAAACTATATTTTAATACACTGTTTATTTCTTATAGGCCTAAAACTATTTTAATATGTTTTTAATATCAGGTGTCTATTGCCTTCCAACACCGAAATTATAAATGCGTAAGTGAATGAACTATTTCTAACAAATAATGCCTCTTAATGCCCACTTACCACTACATGATGCAGTATATAAAAAAAATTATTTTATGCTAAAAGTTACTTTAAATGTTACTTAGATGACCTGTAATTTTTTTTTCAGATTTTAAATTTACTATTTAACCAAATTTTGGGTAAGTGCCAAATCTGGCACATTGGGCAATAGAGAAAATAGTGCACTTTAGAGAAAGTAAAACAGGACATAAGAAAAACTAATAGTATATTGCTTCATAATTACAGTATATTTAGAATTATAAGTAAAAACACATTACTACACAGTATAAGGAGCACCTTACAAGTGGAAATCCCACAAAACAGTTCTTTCCTTTGTTTAGGCAGAGGTGAACTTTACACTTTTCACACATAATGGATGATTTCTGCTTGCAGAAGGGATGCTTGCATCTCTGCCTATCTTCGACAACAGATGGCCAATGTCCAACTCCATCTTTTCTAACATCTGGTATAGGGATATTGACACATGGACCTTTCTTCTTTTTCTTTGAAAATTCGTTTCTCTACCCTGTCTGTTGATGGCCTTCCTCTTTTTATTGGGTCAGCTCCTAAGTTACAAAGAGACTCGGCCACCTCACACCGGAAAGCTAGCAAATCCATTACTCCCTGCTTAGCAATTCCATTATGTTGACAGTCTCGTCTGAAGAGAAGCCATCCATTGACAATACTTACGTCAACAAAGTGGAAGAAAAACCTCAAATAAAACTTCCGAGATCTTAGATTAATTCGGTAGTAGCTGATAAATCCATCTAGAAGGTCCACTCCCCCCATGAACTTATTGTATGTTGTAACGATTTTAGGGCAAGTGACATCAATCTGCTCACGACCTTTAGAGTCAAAGCGTTGCACAGTGTTGATAGGGCAAGCAGACTCAAAAGTTGACGCAAGAGACACCCCTCGATTGTCTAACCATTTTACAGCCCTAATTGTTACCCCATCAATTGTTGCCTCTTTTTTCCTCATAAGACCCACGGCCTTTCTTTTTCATTTCTTGGTCAGATGAAAACAACAAGCCTGGAAATCGTCCTAGTCGAATGGTCCCGAGGGATTGGAAACCAATATTTGCTAGAGTCACTAAGAGAGCTGGTGATGAGTACCAGTTATCAAAATAGATTAAGAATTTGTTTTCATTACGAGGCAAGTGTTCAACCAGTCGTAAAAACAACATTTGAACTAGCTCCAATGTCAGGTAGGGAAGTAGCAGTAGTAATGCGACCAGTGTAGATCTCAAAATTGTGAATCAGACCCTTGCTGTCACAAAGTACAAACAGTTTTGTATCCCCACTTGTGGGGTTTCATCGGGTTGTACTGTTTTTAGTAAAGATGTGCCTTTGAAGGGCACAATCTGTTCATCAACACAGAGCATTTGTTTCCTCAATAGGAATGTTTTTTGAATTTGTTTTGAAGAGCATCAACTAGTGGGCGGATTTTAAATAGCCTATCTTTGTTTGGATCATTCTGTAATGGCATGTGATCATTGTTATTGAAGTGCAAGTTGGCCTTCAGTTCCTCCCATCTGTTACGTGACATAACATGTGCAACCTTTTCTACTCGTGTATTTCCATTCCAATACATCCTACTCCTAGGTAGACCATAAATGCTCATGTAGATGCAAATGCCTATAAACTGCTCTACTTCCTTCTCTGAGGTATTCAAGGGTTTATAATTCGGATTTTTTTGGACACTATACAAGTTTTGACTGAGTAGCAATCAAAGTTAAAAGGTCATTGTCAAAAAAATCTTTGAAGTAGTCAACTGGAGACTGAAGTACATGTTCGTTACTTAATTCTAGCATTGGCGGAGAAGGTTTCTCACTGTTATCTGGATTCACTTCATTCCAAGCAGGTGCTTGTTTTTTTGGAATCTTCTTTTTTTGTGGCTTGTAGACGTTGAAGGGAATGTTCTCTTCGTCTTCATCTGTGACATCACTGGAGCTCGCTGCATTGTTTCACTGAAACAAAACAAACTCGCTGTTGCCTTGCTTTTTTTCAAACCACAAAAAAGTATGTATTTCACACTAAAATAAATAACATATTGAGGTCTTTACTAGTATATAACAGCACCGCTGAAACAATTTTCTATACAGCCTAGTGTAACATAATCTGAATTATCCTAACCGTGCTGCATTAAAAATGGTGCTGTCATAACAAGAAAAGACATATAATAAACAGAACATAGCCTATTAGTATTGAATATAAATTTAGATTAGTAAGTATGAGCCTAACTAAGTTAATTTATGGAATTAATGGTATAAATAAACTTACAAAATAAGGCTAACTTGTTCTTTTTGTCACGGCCAGGGGTGTAATCTGGATCCTCATCTGAGTCATCCACCAAACTGTCTTCACTGTCATCGGGGGGTAAAAGCGAAGTTGTGTTGTTATGTCTTCTTTAGTCGACAATGTGACATCTGACAAAAATAAACATTGTTGTACAAAAAGCTTGTAGGTTGACTTTAATGCCCAATGTGCCATTTTTGGGACGAACTGAAAAACTGCAGTTTTAACAGTTTGTGCCCAATGTGACAAATTTGTGCACAAACCTAAAAAGCATCATAAAACATAAACTAGACATATTTTATGAACTAAAACTACTGTAACACACTTTCAGTTAACTATGTAAACTAGACCATATTTTTATAAAAAGGGTACTTACTATTTTTTCTGCTAAATACAGGTATGGAAGACTTAGAGGTTATGAAGAATTGGTGTTTACTGTGTATGGTAGATCTGCTCACTGGCTGTAGTTCACATAACTGCCACCAGGCAACAGCACAGTACAGTAAAATTATTGAAAAATAGTTCCATATGTGTCACAAATGGGCATTTAAGGTTGTAATTTTCATTCTGACACTATACTACCATGCATAAAATGGGTATGTGACAAATTTGGCACAGTGGGCGTTAAGAGGTTAAAATGTAAATAAAACTTTATATTCACAAATAATGAACAGTTTTAAAGAGCGTTTGTGTGGTGTGAAATAGAGCAGTTTCCTGGATGATTATCGGATATAAATGACTTAGAAAGAGGATAAAAAGAATGCCTTTTGTTGGATTAAAATGGACACTTTACTGTGAGAAATTCTTCTCGGTTTTCGTCCTCTTTCATCTTGTGATAAAACGGCAATTTTTCCATCAACTAAGAACCAAATGAGAACCATCCGAGTTAACTCAAAATGTGTATTAAGTACTGTACAGATAAATTAAATTTATCAGATCAATATAAGTATTTCATAACAATAATAAGGAAAAACTTTGAAACGTTATAGCATTTAGCTCTATTTCTGACATAACTGCAATCAGTTGAACTAGTCTAAATGGATGGGTTTTCTATAAATTGTACTAGTATTTAACTGCTACCTAAAATACACTACAATTCTAGTTATTATAGTAATTCATATATTTAAAGAAACATAGAATCGAAAATACATATTATACAATATATTACCCAGAATATCATCTTGTCAGTACCTTTGGAACCAAGTTGTGCAGCTCAATAGAACATTACAGTTTTTCTTAAAATTCTGTGCGTTCTATAGTTGAAAGAAGTAACAGGTAAATTATTAAATAAGTAAAAGTTTTAAAACGAGGAAATTCGTACAATACTTTGAAAGTCGAGAAGATACATTTCCAGGGCCAAACCCAAATCAAAGAATCCACTAACTTAAACTCAATGTGGTGAGGATAGATATCTTATGGATTTGATCAGTTGTATTGCAGTACTTAAGTCCAGGACAGTGAGCTTCATGGCCCTTACAACAGGCCTCTTACACGATGAAAACATTTTAGAGCCAAAATAATTGTCTTCACAGCAATTCTAGCTGGACATCTTAAGGTTAATATTTATGAATTACTTAAAAATAATTACGTAAGTATGGATTGGATTTGCAATCGAAATATTTAAAGAAAATATTTCGTTTTGTAAAATATTTTTAAATTACGCAATTAAAGCTTTAAATTTTGGATGTATTTAAAAAGTTGGTCTGAAACAAGATAAATGTTTATAAATGTTATATCCGTTGAATTTTTTTATGAAATGTTATACTAATGCACCGGAGTGCCTAAAAACATGCGATTAAATATATATATTATATATATATATATATATATATATATATATATATTCATGTGTGCATAATAATAGTAAATTATGTCTCATGCTTCTACAGATTCGACTTTTATGCTAAATATCTAGCAATAATAGTTACGGTTTGGCTTGAATAGTTCTCGTCATGGCTATTTTCTCTCAAAACAAACCTTGCATTAGTTGACGTTAAAATTATATCTAGATTTACTCTTTTTATTCCTAATCTTACATTAATTTTAATTAAAAAATTAGAGGATTTTGTTTACAAGATATATGCTTCTATGTCATATTTAATAATTATATTGTGTTTTAAAGAATCTTCTGATTGCTTACTAGAAAGCACAGATATCTTAATAGCACGTTCTCCTCGCAAATTTTATATTGGACGAGTTTTGGTTCGTTATACTGAGGAGCAATATATATTGCATATTAACATTGTATATAAACGTTTACGCATTTAAGAATCTTGTTATCCATATAATCGTATTAAACATTCTGTGGCTATTATATTTTTCTCTTTCATAACTTTCTCGATTGGTGGTTTAATATATTAAACATTAGCATCCCCACAAGTTAGAAACAAAGTAATGGACAACGAAATGGGAATACATTAAAATTCTTCAACCGTGCACCGGAGTTCTCGCACTACGCCGGAACTATCGTTGCCAGACTGGCACACGCCCCTGCTTCCGGTTAGCCGCTGTAGGTTTAACATGGAAAATAAGTTCACCTACAGAGTTATAGAACATACTGAATGATACATGTCTTCATGGAAGAAGCGATTCAATTAACTAAAAAAATTATATTTATGTTTCTGTTCATACTTTTCTAAAGATAAAATAGTGCACCTGTCGCCCCTCTCCTTAGAAAATCATGACTTTCTCTTAAATGTTGAGGTAAATGACGGATAAGCGACCTAAAATAATAAATAAGCCATTTGTAGTATTGTCGGTCCCGGGCAGAATTTTGTTTTAAACATATAATACAATTTTATAAAACTGTACTTCATTGTACTCGATGAGTCAAGTTTCTTATCGCCAAATCGCCTGGAAATAGGCCTAGACGAGTGACCCGTTAAGTAGGCCTAGACGCACGAATCACCTGTAACTTTAGAATAGTAAAGATGTTGTTCTTTTAGGTTTAGTTTTTCATTGATTGTCGTAATAACTTATAAAGTTCAAAAATAGGTTAAAAGTCTGTTCTTTTTAATACTGTAATTTATTTTGTCCCCGATAAGGAAACCTCGTCCAAAAAATGGTAGTCCTCCTGATAAGTAGTCATAATCCAAACAAGATACGTTTCATAGACCAAAAGTAGGGAATTAACATAAAACTCTTATTTATCGATAGTTTTGGAACCTATTAAATATAGCTATCTGGTTAGTTATCAAGATTAACCTTGTCCATAAAATAAAATATTATCGAAAATACGAAACGTCAAAATTAGCAACGCTGGCACTTTATGCCACTTTTCGTACCGTCAAAAATATAGAAATAAATAAAAGATCTAATACAAGAATTATTGGTTTTTAATAAACAAATAGGTCTGTAAAGATTGGGTTGAAATACACCATTATGAAATAATAATACCATATAATTTATTGGTGGAAATCTGTCGTTCTCTGATGCAGAGACAACCTATCTGACATGTCTGGAATACAAACGAGGTCGTTTTATCAAGAAAATTTGTGTTTTGATGCGTAATATTTTGATGTGTTTACTGTGATCAAACGTTTCTGAAATTAATTTATTACATCTTATGATTAAAAACTGGAGTGAAGTTTGTTTACAAATAGTTCATACGACCCGATCCCACAGCTCGCGCCAAAGTAAAATAACAATGAAAACTACGTTCCATAACGAATTTATGGAGTGAAAATCTCCAGAGTGGTGTAACAACACAATGTTTGTACAAATCTTTGTTTTCTGGAATTTCAGATGTCAGTCTATTGTTTCCTGCACTGATTGTTTTCCTCTATAAAAATCTATGCCTTTTGTGCCTATCTTTTTTCAAGTATTGTTTATTTAACACAATACACAAAATAGAGAGATAAACTATCTAAATTTAAGGGTAAATCCTTTACATTGCATGAAAATGTGCCTTATGTTCTCATACAATGCAAAGTTAATGTTTTTTCCCCGTAGTAGATCTCGGCTTCCTTAGTAAATATCAAACTATGATTATCCAAAGCAGTTTTTATTTCAAAATCAAAATCAAAATCATTTATTTCTCATTAACATTAATCGAGAATTGTCAATATGTATAAAATAACTAAATACTAAAAATATTGCTATATCTGGTAAAACTACAAATTAAAAATATAAATTGAAAAACAGTACTAATGATAGTTTTACTTGTAAGGATTGGGTGGGGCACAAAAATTCAGAGAGTGAGTAAAAACAGTTTTTTCACAAGAAAGTCTTTTAGTTTGTTTTTAAAAGATGCAAGTGAAGTGCTGGCTTTTAAATAATCTGGCAATCTGTTTATAAATTGTAGGTCCTAAATATTCTATTGATTTGCGGAACATATTGTTACTATGGTGGGGTAACTGTTAAACTATTTTTTATTTCTGGTGGGATATATATGATTGTGGGTAGGAAAATCGGTAATGTGTTTTAAAAAGTGTAAATTGATACGGAATAGATAAAAATGGAGGGGAGGGTTTAGTATACGTTCTTGGTGAAACACTTGCCTACAGCTCTCCAGGCCCCTCAACCCAAACACTAAAAACGAATAGCCCTCTTTTGCAATTTGAATACTCTTTGTAACAGAGAAGATGAAGCAGTTCCCCATGACATTATGCCATATGACATCACAGAGGAAAAGTAACCATCATATACCATTTTCAGTGCACTACTTTTCAGAAAATTTGAAAGACATCTTAAGGAAAACAATATCGAGTTGAGCTTAGAGCAAAGGGCCTCCACATGTTGACGCCAAGAAAAACCAGCATCCAGATGACACGCCCCAAGAAACATACTGAATCAACCTCAATGATGTCAGCCTCGTCTTAAAGCAATAAAACCCTTAGAAACTGTCTGAGATCGAAAGTGAAGAATGGATGTTTTGTCAACATTGAGGAATAAATTTGTTGCGAATGAAACCAAGAGTTCATTTTTTCGATTGTAGTGTGTTTAATTGAAGATTTAACGCTATTGAAGAGTCTGCCCGAACAATGACCGTGGTGTCATCAGCATATTGAGTAACGCGAGCCTCAGGGACACAAGAGCTTAAGTCGTTTTACATAATAAGGCAAAGAGAAGAGGTCCCAAGATAGAACCTTGAGGAACACCCATGGAGACCTCAACGAAATCTGACTGTGCCGTACCAAAGGAGTTTGGTAACCTGGACACTCTGGTAAACGATTTGAAAGGTAGGACCTGAACCACAGCAGGGGACAACCTCTGAATGCCGTAGAGTTCAAGCTTATTAAGGAGTTTTCAGATGGTTTAACTGTATCAAACGCTCCTCGTGAGGTCGCAAAAAACACCAGCTACGTGATTCTGATTGTTAAGATGAGTAAATACATATTTGGAAAATTGGGCAATAGCATCGGTGGTGGATTTAGAAGGAACAAATCCAAATTGGGTGTCACTCAGAATGGAATTTCTGATTAGAAAGTCTGTTAGTCTAACATGAATGAGACGTTCGAAGACTTTGCTGATGGTTGGTAAAATTGATAAGGGACGATACTGTTGAGGCGAAGACCTACTGCCTTTCTTGAAAACCGGAATGACCTTAGAAAGCTTCATATCCGATGGAAACTTCCCCTGAAGAACTGAGTTGTTGAACAATTGAGTTAAAGGAGGGCTCAAGGGTGAAGCAACCCGTCTAATTACTGAAGGACTCATTCCAAAAACGTCAGGTGTTGAAACTGGTTTTTCAAAGATGAAATAGTATTGAACATTTTCAATACTATTTGGGAGCGTTGGGGCTATGAAGAAACTTGATGGACAGTGGATGTATTTTAGAAGAGCTGTTAGTGCAACTATTTGTTCCGTTTATGGTTCTAGCCAGTGGGGCACTCATAAAAAAATTGTTAAACATTTCAGCGATATGACGTGGGTCAGAGACTGCAGCTCCATTATCTTTGTAGCTCCTGAATATGTCTATTTCCTATCTGTTATGCTTTCCAGAGTTTTTCAGACACTATGTTCCATACAGTTTTGGCAACATTCTTACTCTTATTCAGACGGCTTTCGATCTGAGATGTTTTCAGAGATGAAATTAGTAACTTGTAGTTTCTCTTATTGACCTTATACAATATCCTATGCTGTTCAGAAGGATAGTCACGCTGCAAAATATACAGGTCCTTGAGATGTTCTCTGGCCAAGAGAACTTCTCCTGTCAACCAACCAGGCCTTTGACGTTTTTTACGCTTCGATGTGACTAAAGGAAAGGCCTGGTTTAAAGCAGGATGATACTTGACTGAGGAATAACGAGTATTGGTCATTTATGTCCTCGTATAAGGAAAATATTATCCCAATCAAACTGAATCTAAAAGTTCATAAAGAACATTAATATTTCTGTCTGAGAAAAACTCGGTAAGGGGCAGAGTTACACCCTTAGATGTAATTGACTGAATTACGGCTGTAACAAGCTGTGCTTCATGATCGGACAAACAGGAAGGGACCACCTCAGCTCTCACATGGTCAGGCTCGATATTAGTTAAAATATTATCGATGCATGAACCTCCTGTTGGTGATGGGCGGGTCACTGATGAAATCTGAGCTCTAATTGAAAAACTTTGAAAAATGTCGGAAAATAGTAAAAACTGTCTGTCATATTGGCCTATCAAAATGAACATTGAAATCCCCACAGACAAATATCCTCAGATCAGGTTTATGTAGGATTCTAAGCGATTCCTCAAAACATTTCAAAAACAATGAAAAATCGCCAATGAAATGGGGGGATCTGTAAATAGTGATGATAGTGGTGTTTTAATTCAACTATGTGAATGGTGACGGATTCAAAATTAAGTTCTGAGTTTCAGGTGAGGAGGTAACCTGCTTTTCCACAACGGTATACGAAAAAGAATCACTGACCAGAGCACATACTCCGCCCCTGATCCTATCAGACCTGCAGAAGCCACCTGCCACCCAATAGCCCTGAACACTCAGCGCAGCAAAGTTGTTTTTAGATAGCCAGTGCTCGGTTACACAAGCAATGTCGACATTCCTACTGTGTAGCAGAGCTTCTAAAGGACCAGTTTTGTTGGAAATTGATTGAATGTTTTGGTGCAGAATCTTGATAGGCGGAGTCTGTTGGACTGACTCTATAAAAAAGAGTTTGCTAGTATCCGAGAACATTGGCGAGGCCGACGGAAGAGCCATGGGGTCAATTTGCTCCTTGTCAGAACAAGAGATGGTTGTGATTGTGGTATTATAGGGAGTTGATGCAGAAGAAGACAGGTCAGACAGAGGATATGATGTGTCAGGTGAAGAGCTGGTAAAGGTACTGGGACTGGAGGCAGTTTTGACAATTGTTTTTGGTATGGTATAAAATTTGATCCGGGGTGGCCCCTCAACTGCTACTCAGGAAACAATGCATTCAGCCACTTAGATAGTTTAACACCAAAAAGACTCTTGCCTGCTTTACTTAGATGCTTGCCACTCTTTGCAAAGAGCCTCTTGGCCAGGAAGTGATTTAAAAGAACCAGAGGGGTTTTAGTTGTTACTGACAGAGAAATGTACATATTGTTAACACACTCTATCTCAAAGGCTTTTGCAGGATGCTGTTTCAGCAGTTGAGGTACTTCGGTAAGAACTATTTTACATGAAAAAGTATTAATTATATGTAAACAACATTCCCTTAACCTTTAAACAGTGACCAAGGCTTGTATTGTTAGTGCCTCCAACAATTATAACCAATGTACATTTTCATTAAAAGCTTTCCTACAACTGCTCTAGCTTCGAAAGAACAAATGCCATAGGGGCGCCTGGGTAGCAATGTTCGAAAACCTCTGCATTTTTTAAAAGGGGCTGTAATGTTTCCTTAAGATCCCTGGAGTGGACTATCGCCATAAATATGAATTTTACACTTGGTGTCAGTCCAGGTCATTAGACAAAACAGCTTTGTCCCATGGGGTATTACTGGTTGGTGATGCTTTGTTTTAGTATTACTTTACTAGAGTTTCCATTAAGAGCTATTGTTTTATTTGTAAAAATAAAAGATAATAGTATATGTATAAAATGCACTAGGTCAATAAAATTACCACATTTCTCCTTTATCGGGTCACGAATTACTTAAATAATCCGGCCACATACTCGTACATTACTTTGAGGATCGATTAAATAAAAAACAGTGTTAGTATATATAGCGTCTTTCTACGGTCTCATTCATGTCAACATTTTTACCTCGTTCATTTATGGATTATTTTTAGACACTATTTTTATAAGTTATATATTTGATATTCTTTAATGAATCAAATAAGAGTGTATGCAAAATTGGAGGAAATTTCGTGCTAAGTGACCAAATTTTTAAACAGGTAATAAATTTATGTAAACAAATTTTGTCTTCTAGTTACAGAAACAAAATAATTTACAGAAAATCGACAAAAAAGCAAACTTAGGATGAATAGTACTCTGGAGAGACAAACAATTGACTTATTCTGTGTACAATTTAATCATATACATATAGGGTATACATTCTAATTATCAAGAGTTCTTTAGGGCTTCGCAGTTTAAAATTACAAAAGAATTCACAAATTGTCCGTAACAATCTTTATAATTGAATTCTTTGCGCTTGAATCTCCTACAACTCAATTTACCATAATTTTTTTTGCTATATCAGGGGTTTTTTTTATCGCTTGTTAAATTCTATAACTTACGTTTAAATACTTAGGAAGTCCGAAATAGTAAGTATTACGTATATTAATATAATTGTTTAAAATTATGAGTTACACAATAGGATTAAAAATAATTGAATTGCATTTTTTAAATGAGAAGACACTTCTTTACAGACACAAACATGAATCTGTCAAATTTAGACGTAACTTTATCATCTTGAATTTCCTTTGAGATTTCACGTCTACCTAATCGGACCAATCCTGAAAGAACTTTGACTTTTTCAAACTCGTATCGAATATATTTACTCGGAAATGTTCACAACAACAATACATTAAGGTCATTAAGATTAAGACTTTGTTTTAGTTCTTAATTAAAACGTTTACAACCTGTAACGGTGAATCTAACCAGACTGAAAATTATACCAATGAAAGATTCCCTTTTGCCACTTTCATTTGATAAAAATAATACTTTCCACTTAATGAAACATATTTCTCAAAATGAAAGATCGATATTTCTTAATTGTTTTATTATGAATTTGTATAACTAAATATATAATAAAGGTTAGTATATTTCAGAAATGCAGGTTCCTTCAAACCAGAACACATATTTTTTTAAATAAAATTAAATAATATTATTATGATACATTCTCGTAAAACGAAGTTTAATGTTAAGCTAGTTCAGCTAGATTGTTTTTTCGGAATAGGGGATTTCAACCCTTTTAGATATCTATCTTATTCAAATCACGTGTCTAATGATATATATTGGCCTAAGTTCAAAGTACATATTCAAAGGCCTTTTCACAATACATAGGTGATCCTTGACATGTTTTGCTAGAGTACTTGTGTTTCTGAAGGATTAGGTGGTCGTCTGTTAATACAATATACAAATGCAACTTATCACTGACAAAAACCTTTCCGAGACATTAATTCCGATTTAAAACTATCATAAAAGTTACAAGGTTATGGTTTTAAAGTATTTAATTGCTTTGGACACTATAGCCTCGTTTAGTATTCAGGAAGTTCTTTCGAATCATCCATGTCATTCATGACATGGTGTTAGCTCTCCTTTATTGAATTTAATCCTAACAATGACCATTGAGAATAGAATCAAAGCCAACTTTCAGGCTTGGCTAATTATAATTTTATAGAATATGTCACCTGAAGAAGAGAGCAGATAATAGTTCTCGAAAGGTTGTGATTCTGTTATCTTGTTACAGGATGAAGATAATGAGTATCTGTATCCCCCCCCACCCCCCCCCCCCCCCACCCCCCCCCCCCCCCACCCCCCCCCCCCCCCACCCCCCCCCCCCCCCACCCCCCCCCCCCCCCACCCCCCCCCCATACTCACCAAACACATTCATACTCAATATTTGCTACAGTGTTCAATTCAAAGGTAGATTTTTGCCAACACTTTTAAATTTTCTTATCTGAATATTTTTCTTACTCTCTGTTCAACAGTGGTTGCAGAAAAGGTTAAATAACATAGTGGTGTACTATTCAAAGCTAATTCTTTTCCTTTCAAACTCACCAAATATAAAATAAATTGAAAAATAGTGGTAATACTTACACATATGATTGGTGCCATCACAAAATAATGTTTAAAACTTAATCGTGTTGTAACAAAACTGTTAACATAAAGTGTAAACAGTCTCGCAGCGACGTAACTAGGGGGGGGCACGCGGGGCAATGTGCCCCCGTGGCGCAAGTTGATTTTGGGGGGGGACGCCAACACGGCCACAGATTTTTCTAATAAAAAAGTTGTTGAAATATATTTATTTTAATGCGAGGTGTGTTGCAAAAGAAAAATCATTATATTTTATTATTTTTATTTGATTTTTAAGTCTAAAGAAAATGCAAAGTGGAAAATGATGAATGCTTATCTGGACTGATTTTGACGAATCAATGTTTACGGTCTTGCATGAACTTGTACATGACAATGGCGAGTATGGGCACACTGTTGTTACTCTGTGGAATGACCTCACTAGGACCGGCGCGGCAGTCAGACACTCAATCCTCCGCCACCTCCCGGGGGACTCCCACCCGGCAGCTCCCCCATCCCTCTCTCACCCGCACCACAACATTGGCCACAAATTGCCCAACAAACACAACACATCGAATGGCTCTCGCTGGCCTGACCTTGACTTAACAGACTAACTGACGTATGTATGTGCAGTTGTGCACTACTATTGTTGACCAATAGGTTCATCACTTTCTAACCTTTCATTATATACAATCATCAGTGGTTCGGTTTCATCGTTAAAGTGGTTGCGGAAGCTGTTTCCTTTGAGTGTTTACCTAGCAATATTATTTTCGCTGTTCTGGTGAATATTAGTCATGTCGAAAAAACTGTTCTGGTGCGGAAAATTCCGTCAACCGCAAAGAAGCTAAAGAGAGAGAAAAAAGAAGCACATCAATCCATCGTCTTCTTCTTATCATCATGGCTATTGAATGAAACAAACCAGTAAAGGTAGGTTAAGATAGATATATAACCAGTACTTTTGTTACTTTGGTATTTATTAACTAATAACAAATAGATTAATGACTTAACTTTTATTGAAACCTTAACAAATATAATCATATAATTAAACTTTTCTGATAACTGTAGACAGCGTACTATTGATATGGAATCTGTGTTTAAAAAATATATAATTGAAACACAGGGTTTATAAGCTTTCTTCTTCTTAAGCTATTTCTTAGAAAACGCTAACAAGCAGGCAAATCTTAGTCATCGTCACACTTGGAAGACGACAATTCGCTTTAACCATACGAACTGAAGAAAATACGTCAATAACTTTATTTTAAAAAAAATAGTGATAGTAGGAGACATGCCTTTGTCGGCAGTATTGTTTATATTTTAGCGGTTTAAAACTATGCTTTTAGATAAAATTCGGCCACAATTTAAACAGCTAAGTTCTACCACAAATTGACAAATATACCAATAATAATTATTTTATCGAATGAAGGTTATACTCGAATTTTTTTATTGTTTTCAGATGAAATTCAGGCTGTAGTACAAAGTTAACGACGTTTGAAGATGGAGAGGGTCACTTCACGCTGATGCAGTCCAAGACCGTGATTTTCAACTATTGCCTAATCTTGGTACGGTGAAAAATCTTCAGCTGGAAGAACTTCCCAGTAGTGTAACCAACGGTCACACCAGGATGACGTTCGGAGTGGTGAAGAGATCCGAAGATGTTTCACAACGCCGGAGCAAAAGTATAATAATGGTACGTTTTCTACGAGGTGAGTTTGACGACACGTGAATCCAACCACCATGGTGAGTCTACGTAAAATCTATTGAATCTAAAAAGATCCGGGGAAGTAGTGGCCCTAAATACCATTTCGGATGCAGACAGATGTTTTTCTCTCGTATCGAGATTATTGAATGAAGGAAAATAGAAACCTGATTCTTAACAATACTTTAAAGAGATGGGAGGACAGTTGACTAAAGAGTGGTTTACCAAAAATAAATTATGCCTAATGGCTTAAAAGTACATCGAACATGGCTAGTCTATAGCAAATCAAACAATTCCTTGTATTGTATCCCCATGCAAACTTTTTTCGCACACTGAACATCAACATCCACATAAGATTTCTGCTTTAGCCAAAGATGAAGGGTTCACTCAGTGGAAGAAATTGAGTGAACGGATTCCTGAGCATGAGAACTCCTTAAATCACAAACAGTGCTTTTGTGCTTGGAAAAATTTAGAATCTAGTTTAAGTAAACGTTCTGGCATTGACAAAGAACTACAAGACATGATTGCACTTGAAGAGGCACACTGGAAGGGTGTTTTGTATGCTATCATTGATGTAATCTTACACCTAGCAAAAGATGGCAGCCCATTACGAGGCTCCAATGAAAACCTGGATTTCAGTGACCCTAGATGCGGTAGGTTTTTGAACACTATTGAACTAGTATCTCATTACCATGCACCTCTGAAAGAGCACATTCTTCGCCATAAAAAAGGCCAAGTCAGTTACTTTTCGCCGCTCATCCAGAATGAATTTTTAGACATTATTGCAGGAAAAGTCAGAGAAAACATATTTTGTGACATCAAGGCTTCAAAATACTTTTCAATTATGTTTGACTGTACTCCCGACGTAAGTCATTTTGGAGCAAATGTCTCAAGTCCTTCGTTATGTGAAAATCACCGAACAGGGTCCGGAGGTAGTGGAGAGTTTTATTGATTTTGTAAAAGTTGGTGAAAAAACTGGATTGGGTCTTTCGCAAGAAATTTCAGAGAAAATCAAAAAAGATGGCTTAGATTTGAAGAACTGGCCGGGGCCAGTGCTATGACAATGGTTCGAATATGGCTGGCAAATACAAAGGCGTCAATCTAGGATTCTTGGCCGAAAACAACCTGGCTTATTTTGTGCCTTGCGCGGCTCATTCCTTAAATTTAGTAGGTGCAAATGCTGCTAGTATGTCAGGGGAGGTACAGTCATACTTTGGAACTCTTAACTGCTTGTACAATTTTTTTGCTTCCTCGACCAATAGATGGGAGGTTTTTATTAAAACATGTTCCCTCTATCTCTAAAACTACAAAGTAACACCAGATGGTCGACTAAGAGGGAAGCTGTACAAGTTATATACAAGCATCTAGGTAAAATTATAAATGCTTTAAATGACCTCAGAAACCAGCCTAACTACCTCAGATGTAAACAAAAACTGAAGCAGCTAATCTTTTGAAAAATGTCAAGCAGTTTGAGTTTATAGTTCTCTCCTGTTTTTGGTACAAGCCAATTGACCCCGCATTGACATTGTGAACAAGCTCCTACAAGTGGAGAATATCACCATACATAGATCGGCCAAACACATCAGTCGATTGATCTCTGAACTAGACTCGGAAAGGGCAAACTATTCAACACGCTGCAATGAAAGAAGCCAAAGAAATGGCAACAAATCTTGGCCTTGATCCTCATTTCAAAGTAGTTCGAAAGAGAAGAAAAAAGCGCATGTTTTGATGAGAATGCCGAAGATGAAGCACCTGAATTCTCAGAAGAGAAGAAATTTCAACAGCAGCTATTAGAAATCGTCGATCGCATTCTTTGTGAACTCAAGAGAAAGATTCAACTCTATTCAAAACATAAATCATTTGTTTGGTTTTCTCAACGGAGCTAGCTTTGGAACAATGAGTGGGGATGACCTAAAGGCTAAAGCAATTGAATTAGCCTCCAAATATAAAGAAGACTTGGACAAAGACGAATTGGCAACTGAAGTGGAAAGTTTCAAATACCATGGTTTGGATTTAGTACCAAATATCCAAACAGCCAATTCGATTGATCTTCTGAAATTTTTGTGTGTGAACAAAATGGAGGATGTATATCCAAACATAATGACTGCCTTACGGATCTTCTTGACAATTACCGGTTTCAGTGGCTTCGAATGAAAGAAGTTTTAGTAAACTTAAAATAATAAAAAATTATTTACGGAATTTGACAGGGCAACAGAGGCTGACAAACCTAGGGATTATTTCCATTGAGCACCAGGTAGCCTCAAAACTATGCTTCAGTGAGATTGTCAGTACATTTGCTGCAAGAAAAGCCCGAAAAGTTAAATTCTAAGAACAATTAAATGTTTAAATCAATATTTTACATAATTTACTATCATAAGTGTTTTAGTATAAATGGTGTTGTTTTGAAATAAACTATTTGTTTTTGAAAAATACGTATTCTATTATTTACCCAAATATATTTAGGCCTATATACTTTGAACTTGAGGTTGAGTATTTTAAGATCAAGATTCAAGATAGTATTAAATGTAGCGTACCCGGTACCGATGGACACACCACACTTTTTAAGAGGAGTTATAAGGAATTAGTTTCAGTTCAATTGGTGGGGGGGAGGGGCGCCAAAATAGGTGTTTGCCCCGGGTGCTGAATAACCCTAGTTACGTCGCTGCAGTCTCGTATTATATAAAATTCTTGTTCTAATTACCTGATTTTTCCGTGCATTTTACGAATAGGCCTACTTTAATAGTTGTTTTGATCGCGGGGTGAAAACGAATCCACAAAGCAAAGACCATTATAATCGTTACAGCAATTCTTAAGTTATAAATGGTGTATTACAATGCACTTAAAAAAATAAAACCCGACTTTCATTTATGCATTTAGCTTTTTTGTTTAAATCTTTCTGTACATGTCTTCTTCTGTAGCGAGTCTAAAAGAACTAATAAAAAGACAGTAGTCTGCTGAATAATATTTAATGAGATATAGAGTATAGATTTTGAAACAACCGTTCAAGGGCAGTAGAGTGAGTACGGCGATCCCCTGTCAAACCCTCGTCAAAAGAAACCCGTGAATCGGACAGTGGGTTCACGGTCCCGGCCTGGGACCCACTGTCCACCTACTTCAGAAGCAAGTAAGAAATTACCCCGACAGTTTTTGACGACGTGGACCCTACAGTCCCGTTTACCGCAGGCGCCGCGGGGAGCAGCCCGGCTGATATCTTAAAGAATCTATAGACTGGACTCTGATAAGAAAACCTGTTTTATTTTGCAGTCCATTGACCACTCACTATTTGCAAAAAGTGGTGAGTCAATTCCAATTTATTATAATTATGTATTGATGTACATTTTATGTCGGAATAAGTTCACTATCCATTCATTATTCGTTATTTATATACTACATTACATCTACAAATAACTGTGTCAATAAAAACATATTAAAAGGTCTATACAATTTACCGTAATATTTAGATTATGTGGGAGGTTATGCGAGGAACAAATACGTATGAATAAAAAATCTTTTAGTAGGCTACTTAAAAAGAAAATAAGTATAATAAAATAACAACTTGATAAGTGTAGCCTAACTTGAATTTATTACAAGTGATTGATTGTAAATTTCTGTATCACACAATACTGCCGAATTGGTAAACACAATTTGTATTAAATTGAAAACCAAGTGAGTTAAGGACTAACATATCTTGTAAAGATGTATATGAGAGAAGATCAATTGAGAGGTTCCCTAGCTGCTGATATTGTTAATCATTAACATTACTAACTGATATTTTAAAATTGCTGCAAGCTGTCACGGGTGCGACCTCTGGCGTGCAATCATTACTTTGATAATTTGCTTTAGAGAACTCACGGGTACCCGTAAGAATTCTTTGGTCGAAATTTATATAAATTCTTCGCACCATGATCTCGTTGTGAATTCAAAATTGAACTGTATAATATACCTGAAAGTGGCCAAAAAGATAACTTTAAATACGAGTAATTTCACATAATTTACTTCAGCCTAAACAAGTAAGACAATTAGTATGGTTAAATGCTTCAAAGATTGGTGAGAACCCGATATTTACTTGTATACACTACCTGAAAATAAGCCATTCACAAAAAAATGGATTGCTGAAGTGAGCAGTTTCAAGAATTCTAGTAGCGTGCTTTCAACAAAATTATAGTGTGTATAATTGTATACTGTATGTATTGTATAATTGTATATTTATAATTTGTACCTGAAAATGGTCATAGACATGGGGACAGAGCTTTAAGTATGAGCAATATCAATGTGAATAAATACTTTTTATCTGGCAAATTAAGACAATTGGATCGTTCCTTTTACTTTACCTGAGTAGTATATGACAGTCAGGTATGTAATCCCAACAATGTCTAGTACAAAGTAAAAGAATAAACATTTTCCAAGAAATGAACCAAATAATGGTAATGCTGACCACACTAACTTATCAGTATGAAAGACATCTCTTTGAGGCTTAGTTTGCTATGCTTAGCAACAGTATAATCATCATTACATAATATAATATAAAGTAACTTTTTGTGTTGGTCTGTTTGTGCATCGGTATTTTCTAAACTAATCAACGGATTTGATGCGGTTTTCACTGTCGGTTTCGTTACGAAATAGGGGGGGGGGATTTTAGGTATGATACATCAATTATTGAAAGTAGAAAAAAGTTTGTATGGTGCGAAAATTGATATTTTTGAGCTCTTTAATTGTTATTACTGACTAAACCCTACGACTTGTAACAAAATAAACGTACTAAGAAGCTGTACCTTTCAAAAAAGGCTACAAAGAATCCTGCGGTACCATATATCTATATCCAACAATGGCAATGTGCCATTTCTCGCTCTCTCTCCTCGCTCGGAGCGCGGGAAGTGTGCGACAGAGACTGGTTGTTAATGTATCCATCATCACTTTGAACGGCTAATTGTAATAGTTTGTTGTTTCACTGTCACCTGGACTTTTAAGCAAATTTCCGTTATTTAAAGAAAAAAATTATACAATGTGAAAGTAATAAAGAGAGGGAGTGTTTAAGACACTATGTCTAAAGACTAAAACTATTGTATACAATTCCTCTCACGGTCCGATACCTCAGACTATCCGGAAGACCACGCCAGAAGAAAAATTGTTTTGAAAATTCAGAAGAAAAATAACTGTATAATATCTCAGTCTTGATTCCATCCAAATATACCAACTTTAAAAACCCTATCGGTGGTGAACAACGTGGAAAGCCTTAATTGCCTAAAAAAGGGAATTAAATTGTGCTCATTTTGACTTAACGGAAGCCACACCTTATCGAAGACATAAAGAAACAGCGGAGATTGTGGAGATTGATGAAACCCAAATTTATATATGCATATATTAATTTAGCCTACGTTATTGGTTTCAAGAAAGAGGGACAGTACAGTAATTAACTAAGTTAGTGTGGGTGTAATATAATAATGCTAGATTATTGTACGTTATGGAGAAATATAATATTTTATCAAATATTTTAAAGAATTTTGAGTTATTGATAGTAGTTTTGAAGCTTTCAAGATTAAACTATATATTTTTTTTTTAAATATGAATAGCGTTAATAATCACATCTGTTGTGAGGACACCCTGATGAAGTTGAACAAGAAAGTAAAGATAGGAGATAGTTAAAAATAAACATCTTTTGATAAAATAAAGAAGAGAATTAAAAAAATTCAGTTGTGGTGCTTCAAACGCTCGTTTCTTGGTATATACTGGACGAAAGTTTATAAACTTAATCAACTTAACAGAGTTATATTTGCGTAGTGGCGCGCCAACGCAAAATTCGTCAATCAACAAGGTAACGGAGTGAGTCCGTCCCAACCTTGAACAGATAGATAACGTGGTAGTTGTTTATCTGTTGCAACGAAATAGGCGACTGTATGACGACAGCTGAAGTTCAAGGTTCGTCCACCTAGCGCTCGGAGTGATGAGTCACGAATTAAATGTTGAGATTAGGACTTCCTGGACTGTTTAGCGGAGTGCAGAGTTCAAGACAGATAACCGACAGATAACCGACTTCAGCTCCGTGGGAGGATTTCTGTAATTTTTTCTATATTTTTGAAGAGGGTTCTGGTTTTCGTACCGGACTGTACGTCAGGCAGACTGCACGTTAGAAGTGAGCTAAGATGCGTTTTTTTATTTGCCTTTAAATTTATAGTAAAATTTAAATTGTAACATTGTAATTTAGATTTAATACTTAATATTTGACACGAATATACAGTTAAAAGTTCATTAACAATGACGCTATGCGTTTTTTCTTTATAAACCAGAAAAATATTGTTAAAAATTTTAGAACATTTTGAGATAGTTGGAATTGGTACATTAATTCAGAAGCACAGTCCAGCGAAATTTCATTAGCATAAGTATTTGCCGACTGCTTCAAAGGGAGTCTTCAGTGTCAAATTCGGGCTATCTTATGTTTCAGGGCATTTTGTAAGGTAGATTTAATACTTACGTAATAGCTGAAATCTAAAACGACGTTCAAAATATCTGTTTTTCCTTAGAGAATATGCTTACTATATAATGTTAAAACATTGAACATAATAAACAATATTTATACAGAACAGTTTGATTACAATTACATGCTCCTTTAACTAATATTTCACACTTTTACTTAACAAGATGGGATTTTTCGCTGTTTTAAATACCAGTGAGGCGTAGCTTCTCGGATGGATTTCGAAATAAAGGCACCCCAGCCATTTTTTTTTTTTTTTTTTTTTTTATTCATCCCAGGGACCGCAAAAATGTCCATGTTAAATTTCAGTACATTTTCGCTGAATAGTTTTACACGTGAAACCAAAACAAACAAACAACAGCACTTTCGCATTTATAATATTAATTACGATGTACTAGATTTGTTGTCGATAACGAAATTCAGCGAAAAATTCTTGAAGATCGTGCACGATATCCCGTTGAGTTTCAAATCGCCTATATGACGATGACGAAGAATATCTTTTAAAATAGATGATACTTTTCTATGTTGCCTTCAAAGGGTTGCGACTGATAACCATATGATCGGTCGGATTTTACTCTGGAAATGCGGTTTTATATCCAAACTTTTATAAATTATAATTATTCTCTTCAATTCTACTGCGCTAATATCTGTAAAATATAATCACATTGAATTCATCGTTTGTTTTTTCATAATTTTATGATGTAACAATTTTTTGGCTTGTTATAAACTGATATTTTTTGTGGATTATAACGGGAACGCTCTGTTGAAATGTTTCTCGACATCAGTTTTATTGAAAACACTGTTCCAATATTTGGATGCAATATTTTTCGTAAGTTTTATGTGGTTGCTTCTAGAAAAACTTTTACTTTTTTTGGTTAAGCATATTTTCTACTGAGAAACTGCTAAATAAAAGCATTCAGTTTTTTTAAAATTGTGACGTAAAAGATGTTGTGAAAAATGTTATAAATACGGTGCCTCCTCTGTTAGATCTCAGGTTGATTCCTGTAATAGTTTGTCGACTGTAACAAAAAAAAATATATCAGATTAGAGTATTTGCTTGACGAGTAACAACATTAAATCTCCAAATATAATAGATAGATTTTTGTTGGTTTATATTTGTGAAATAATCGTTCTTTCATTTTTATGAAAGTTATTTGCTGATCGTTAACTTGTGTTTGTGCCATACTTTGTTTATGAAAACCTGTAATTATATAACTAAAATAACAATATTTCGTGCTTTGTAAATATTTAACTAAATTAAATTTAATATTTTCTGCCTATGTTTTTTCATGCCGAGCCGCGCTCCGTGTGTATAACACGTCTGTGGGTGGATGTCAATCGCTTCACTGTTAACAACACACGATTGCTTATTTCATGTGTAATGATTAAATGTGTAGTTTATATGCAGTAAACATATATTCTATAAAATATATATGTTGGTGTAAATGCCAATTCCTTTTTATTATGGATGGAATGGTTTTTAAATAAAAATATTTACGTACATTACATATTATTTAAATAGTAAATATACGCTTCCCATTTTCAAATTGTTGCTGGAAACACAATCAAATTGCTTTTCGCGACGTAAGCAAAACTTTTGACTACTTAGACCAGATATTAATTGTGACACTACCAAATACGCACTACTAAATAAATTAAGTTTGAATAAAAATAACACTGTTTTAACTTTTTAACACGAGTATTCTTTTGACTTTTGTTCTATTCTTTTAGGAATATGTTCAATAATGAATCTGAAGATGAAATTATATTTTGTATCATGTACTAATATCAGTTACAGAATTAACAAGATATATTTATACTCGTATATAAATAACCTTAAAGTGGTTCGGAAGTAGAGTAGCATCAAGTATAAATCCAAAAAATGTGCTTGATATTTAAAAATTAGTAATTTATTGTCAGTGTTTTCATTTTAATGAACAACCAATAGTCCTTAAAACCCCTGTACTTGAGAAGAATATCACACTGTGCAGCAATATACGAGTTGTTCTTAAAGACAATGTCATTTTAAAGTTGTGTTCCTGCCCTCTCAGATAGTCTCATTTATCACTTCACGTGATTGAGTACAGGATTTATTATTTACTAAATTAATTACTGGAACTTTATATAGTACCTTAAAAAAGCCTTTGTCTCTGGATAATGCCTGCATTAATATTAAAGCCTTTGAGACAGTACCATGTGCGTAGCTTATTACATTACAAGATGTGGCCTGTGCATTACATTTTTGTGTATTAAAATTGTACAATAAACGTTTCTGAATAAATAGTGACATTTGTATTTAGAATTTGACAAGCACCAAGTAAGACCACTTACACATTGTTTGCTTTACCAAGTTTAAATATATACCTACAAATAAATACTATTTTAAAACTTATTTTTAGTTATTATGATTTAACAGCAATAAATGTTTTAAAAATCATAAACACTCTTCTTTTACTCTATTAAAATATAAGTTCATCAGAAGAGAGTGTAGTTATTTAATGGAGTTTAAGTAATACGTGGATACTTATCAATGCATAACGAAGAAGTGACAATATAGTAGTAGCGTGAATTGGATACTGGTGAAACTATTGCCCATTCTGTTCCAGAAGTGGGCAATATCACATGTTAGTAATATTATTGCTTATTCCAGAGCTACAGGTTTCATATAAAGCCAGATTAGCCTGAGAAGCGCATAAAAACAAACAACAAAAAACTTTTCGGGTATTTTTTTACTATTCCCAAGAGATCGTCATACAATAGAGTATCACGCAACTAACAAATTTGGCTACAAATATTCACATGTATGACAAGACTCAATGATGAATGTTTTGTATATACATTTTTCTCAAATTTTATCAATTACGTATTTTTTACAAAACAAATTATCTAGGTGTTTCATTTTGATAGTACAAACAGTTCGCAAATTGCCATGTACATTGTTTTAGAATACGACAAAAAGTTTTCCCGAAATATCGTGTTCACATGGAGCAAGTTATACGAGTTCTCGTTTAGCATCCTTTTGTATAAGTATATTGTCTCCTACCATTTTCATAGTAAATAACAAAAATGTAAACACAAATTATTAATAACAATGTATAAACAACTTAATATTAAGTAAAAGGATATTGTAATAAATGGCTACAGGTAATGTTTGAATGTGACACAGATAGTGTTAATGATAGTTGGGTACGTTTATTATTATACCAATGTAAGATGCTCGCGGCACGGTGCGAGGCGGGCCGGGTGTGCAGCATGTCTAAAATGTACCTCGCTTTATCTGCACCTTCATTTGTTTTTGAGAAAAGCATAGAGTACATTTTATTATACATATAAATATATCTAAACCTGTAGCGTTGCTAATTGATGGAGACAATTAAAAAAAAAAACATTTTTTGACTATATTAAATATACTTTACATGCGTATTGTTTTACATAAACACACCTACATTAATGTTAATTACATGACTTCAGTAGTAAATAATTCTTATAATAGGGAACAAGTTAAAATAATTTATAGATATTAAACATATTCCCTCTTACAATAAAAGATACATATATTTATTATTTTTATTTGGAAAATGGGAAAGAAATCTGGCCTCATAGATTGATACTTACAAGGAAAGACGGTTAGTAATAAATAAATATACAGTTCATCAAAATAGGTGCTAATAACAGGTTTTGTAAGAGTTAAGGAAAGTTAATTACTTTTTAATACACCTTTCTTCAAGACAAATACAACAAATACTGTGGCACAAGTAGGCCTACTGTTTTTTTTATGATGTGTTAAAATGGAAAAAAAACTTAAAATTTTAAGACAAATCGGTGTTTTCTCCATAATTTTGGTTGTCACAATCCACAAAAATAAAATGTGTTTGTCTTTCACTCTAATATATGAGTGAATATTACCCAACTATTAACAAATTGTTTCAGAGATAATATTGGAGTATGTTTTAATGTGGTAGACGTTTGAAGTGACATGTTTAGCGTGTGAGAGAGATCGCCGGGACCTGGCCCTGTCTTTAGAAGACCAAACTATAACCTAGCCACAAGAGTATATTTATTGGTACATAAATAAACTTCAGAATTTTATGAAGACAGCAATACCGATTACTTGATGAATTGAGTATAAAAAATATTTATAACGAATTTCTAAGAGAACGAATACTAATATCAAATAGTACACTGCTAATTTAGAAACTGCCAGATGTAGGGTTCAGGAAGGTCGAAGGACAGAGAGAGAGAGATAAACAGGTGGGACAGATATAATTGTTCCGGGTACTTGGAGTGGAGGTGGAATGGGCCAGCGGGCTGCTCATCGCAGAAAACAGGAAACGATGATGCGATCTAGCGGTCAGAGTCTGCTATACTGTTTGCAAGGTCAATCTTAAAGATGCGTTATGAATTGCGGCCGTATTCTTAATGATACATATCTTTCTACGTAGTAAGAGAATGTTTACATGTACGCACTTATTTGAGTTTAAATCCAAATAAACTCTTATATCAAGATGTGTAAAAAGACTTTCATAACAAATTACAGTTCTAATCAGATAGGTGTCAAACCTCTCAAAACATGTTTAATATCGACCGTTGTTAAGACATTAGTCATAGAATATCTATAACATATTTTTTTATATAATCCATATTAAGACACTTTTCAGCTAATGTAACTAGGTGACAGGTTTTTATCTCTACTCAAATCTAGTTTTTGAGTAATTTATTTCATCCTAAAAGCTTTGGTGTTTTCTATTTCATTACAATTGTACCTTTATCTTAGAATAGAACCATAAAAACACAATGCGAAATTTCGTTAAATTCACGAGTGTATACTGTATATATTTTCCCGTAATAGTGTTCTGAAAATTGTTTTCGTGGGTTTCAACTCAAGATCGTCTGGGCTCAATAATTAGACATTTTAGCAATTATTACAAAAGTTATATAACTCGGTATCCACTTGGTTTTACACCTTTAAAACCAGACACACGTGTAATTAAAGCTCTTGCTACAGTAAAGTGTTTAGCGAGTTGTTTTTTGTATTTATGGTTTAAAGTTTAGGTAACAGTATAAATTTAGGTGAGAAATAATTTAGTACATACGTGATCCCTTTCTGACGACTCAGAACAAATTATACATTCACGTTACCATTCTGAGGAGCCACTCATCAGAATAGGACAATCCTCAGAATTGGGTCGTTTGCGTATATATATATATATATATATATATATATATATATATATATATATATATATTGAGTAATTGAAAATCGTTTGATGTATCTGACAATCGTAGCTAGCTACAGATTAAACTACTAACTAATCCCAAACTACTGTCTTATAGTTAATTAATACCTATATACTATTGGTTTTACTAACGATTTCGGTATCCCTTGAAGTTCGGAAGGGTGGAAGAAATTAGCCTCAGCTTGTAGAACACGCTTGTTTGGTCACGTAAAACGTTTTGCTTTGTTTCTGTGTAAGAATTTGAGAGTAAATTAGTGGATTAGGCATACCATATGAAATATTTCTATACATTGTCTTAAAATTGTTAGCAAACTCTTAATGAATACCTTTAATGAATTGTTTTAAAGGATTATAACATGGACGATTTATTTAAAATACTTAAGGTTTGATAATATTTGTTTTGAAAAAACTTTTTTTTTAAGATGAAGAAATAGTTGTAACTACCACATATTTTTATTTTAAATTAATTCAGATTTTTTTATTTTTATAATACGTAACTTTTAAGTGAAATTGATTTTCAGTTTGGTTTTAATACAATTTATGAAATTCCCTTCATTTATTTTTTATTAAATCAATGTAATCCTGCTAAGTATATATTATATACATACGGAAAATAAAATAATTTTCATATATTTCGTATTCGCGGTAAACTAGTCTTATCGATCAGCTCTTTTACCCTAACATCTGGAAGTTTGCGTTTAGTGATGTGCCGCTCCAGGACATTCATGTGATTGCCCTGGTTTTGTTATAAACAGTGTAGGTTCAACTGGAAGATATAAGCCGGCCAGACGTAAATGTTTTTGAGAACCCCTCTTAGTTACAATGTGCCATACAGATGTAGATTTTGAACATTAACAATATCACTACGTAATACAGAGAGTGGTGCGTAGTTTTAGATAAATTTTATAATAAATGTAACATTAACCATGATTGTAGGTTTCCCGAGTTATTTTATAGACAGCCAATTATGTGACTGAACTTCAATCACTTGTTGCACAACGATCCTGTTACAAAAAAAATTGTTTCTGATATATGCTACAACAGTTACTAATATACAATTTAAGAAAATTGGAACTCAGAATTAATTGCTGATTCATGTAGTGGAGGAATCATGGGATAACCTAACAATACTTCTGTGAAACGAATTATTTTTCTTTGGTTTTACATAACTATTTGAATCAAAATTCTTTAAACCAGTCCTATTTGTGTAAGCGTTAGGTACTGAAGTTCCTATATGGAAGTAAACCAAACGCTACTGTTAGTGTTACAGTAATATAGGACGCTATGCAGATGTAGGGTAGATAAAGCAGAACATATAACACGTTTGGACGCTAATGTCAGCTGTAACCATATCATATTACAATGAATTCATACTGATCTGGAGGTAACACGTAGCTACTAACTGTGGGGGTGTAAAATCACAACAAATATGGTAACAACTTAGAAACCACTTACTAGAATCTTTTATTAAACTTCTGAGGTGTAATATCATTAAAACATTATAGATTAGGAGAGCATAAACTATTAGTGAAACTCTTATGTTAGATAAATGAAACCTAACGTTTTTCAAATATTATCTTTGGGATATGATAAAAGTACAAGATTAAAATTTCTTACATACAATAAAAATGTACAGAATTACAGCTAAAAAGTTTGGTTTTTGATAAGATGTTAAAAAGGGTAATTGTTAATCATATATTTCAAATTCTCAAAGAATTTGATGTTTCATTTAGCATAAAATCGTAGTTAGCTTTGAAGTATTTAAGCTCTTACGTATATGAGTAAACATTTTAACATATTTAGCTAATTATGAGTTTTTAAGAAGATGTTCTTTTCTCAATCGTATTCGTCCAATTTCCCAAATAACATATCTGTAAGTTTGCGGGAACTTCATTTAATCTTACTAAATCACTTTCGACTATGAGAAATTGCCAATAAACAAAACAAACGAACTGACCTTGTGCTGTGTAACAAAACTGCAAGCAACACTTCCTCAGTATCTGAAATACAAAGAAACAACTAGATATAAATCCAAGTTCTTGTGATGGGAACTTTGGCTGGTTGCCCAAACTTGTACGTGTCGCAAATGTCTCAGAACGGTTCCTTTGCTTCCAAAACCTATTACGTTGTCTTCGTAAATCTTCAGTTCATTTCCACCCCACTGTTTTGTCACCAAGCATCTACTGTAAAGATATTTGATTTTTAAAGTACTAGCTAAACTGAACGGAGTCTTTCCGATCGACCCTTTTAATATTGATACCGCGAATTTAATAATATTGATGTTTTATACCACTAAGATGCATTACTATGTAATAATTTTTTTATGTAACAAACTTAAGTTAGTGTTTATGAAGCATTTGGCCGAAAGTTTCTGGCCCTACCAGCCATTGCCATCCATATCTTTCAGACGTAACGCGTGCTCAGCATTGATTTTTTAACGATCTCTCTCCTCCTGTCATGTATATCCATGTTTTGTGTATTAAAATTTTATTTGGAATTTATATTGATTTCTAATTCTTCAGACAGCTACGAACTTCAGCTTGAATTTTATGTCGTACAACTAATTTTGTTTTCAAATGTTTTTAATTTGAAGAGTTCATCACCATGTATTGATTTGTGTTTGTTTCCCTATGTATGAGTTTTGAAACTTGAAAAAGAGGACATATTCCTATCCTCGCAACTTACTGATATATTTTTGTAACATTTTACAATGATAACTATCAGTATTTTCTCAATATATATTTCCTTCATTGCTACGACTAGTATTAATATTAAATATAATATTTGATCAAGTATTAATTGTAACAGGTACAAGGTATTAAGGTAAGTATTAAGTCCTGTATTTCATCTCTTTGCGGTACTGATGCTAAAATTGTTAAACAGAAAGTTTTCATCCGTCTTGGAGTTCACGTAGATTTCGTTTACTTCAAAAATAATAAACCGGTTTATTCATAATGTTCTATTCAGTTACCTGTTTAATTTGACTTGGGATTCGGTCACTACAGGACTGGAGCCTCTAACCATCTCATGTAATCAGGACAATGGTGATTGTTACTCATCCAGACATTTATCAATTTCAGTAAGTTAAGTAAAGACTGACCAGTGATGTTGGGACAGAGTCATGGATTTAGTAAAATCGAAGAATTCATACGAAGAAAGGTAAATATGTTGCCTACTAGTGTCACTCTACCATTTATTTCATTTCCCATCCAAGCGTATATCCATAGCCTTATTCATTTCCAGTCATATTCTTAGTATTGTATAACAATACCGGCCTCTAAGAGTTAGCAATTCTGGCTATGTAAGCAGAGAGCGCGCATATGTGCTCCATACACTCGCAGGTCACTGGTTCAAAATGCTCCGTCCTGAATCGTGTGTATATTCAACATATATAAATTTTAATTAACTTAAAGGTATTTTTTACGATGCAACACATACCATTATTAATCCAAATACACATGAAATTTATTTTCCTCTCCAACTATCCGCTACCACTTAATAATTGGTAATGACGTTGAATACTTCATGGGAAGAGATTTATACATCAATAAGAATTAATATAATAGCCCATATGTGACTATATACGGATTTATGATATATCAACGAAATATAGCCACTTAATTGGTTACTATTTTGCAATATAAACAAATTATTGGATTGTATTGATTTGTTGAGGGGCTCGCCTGTCAACACAGACAAAATTTATTCAAACTTATTTACATAGGGTAAACTAAATTTCCTGTTGATAGTGTAATCAAACGTGTTCATCAATGAGACACCACAGTAGAGGTGAATCTTTTTTTTGATGTGATCATTGAGTGTTCCAGAGGCAGCTCATGCTGACCTTCAGAGGAAACAAAGGGAAACTGAATTAGACGAGGCTCTTCAATGACACCAAACGTCTCCACATATGACTTATTTACGTTATATACATCTTGTGAGAGTACAGCACTGTCCACATTCTAATCAGATTCAAAAAGACAATGTAGTTTCAAATTCACAACGCTAGGGTTCTCCACGCAGTAAGTATTATGAGTACGGAGTCTTACTTGTGTGAATGTGGTAGATGCTTCAATATTTGGCACACGTTTACTAATTGTGTTAGGTTTCCCTTGATAGAATCAGGAGACTTTCGGAATGACTCAAGTTCATGACGTTGAAGGAAACAGGATTTCTCCGAACATTTGCCATCGTTCATTGATACAAAATATCAAGGAAGGATTGTGAACAATCATAAACATTGCCAAATGTCCGAAAAATCCTGTTTCCTTCACAATACTTACATCGTCATAAACAAACTTCAAAACAAGGAATTCATGACGTTTATGAGACATGATAAACAGTATTTATTACAGTTATAATACACAGCAATAGTAATAATTTATACACTATGTAACGCAAGATGGTACCTATAATAACGAATGGTAATACTTTAATTGTAAACAATCAAAACATACTTGATATATCAGAAACGTCATAAAAATATAAATGCATCAATTTCTGAGTGAGAAATCCCAAAAATAAAAATAAATGCCTAATTATAAGGCTAGTAAAGAGTACAGATCATATTTAACTGGAGTTTGGCATGATTGGGCCTCAGCAGTAGGGTTGAGAAGGAATGTGGGACAACTGTTACAACTGAGCAGACTATTGCAGCTCATTATCCATTCAAGGATTAAAATATATGCCCTGATTAAATACAGATATTACTTTAGATACAAGAGAGCATACTGCAATTATATGGAATAATCAGTTATATAAAAAAGAACTACAACTTAAATAAACAATATTGATTTTATATCTGGTCTTCTTAAACATGGAGAGTTCCAGTGCAAATTCATGTACTAACCCTTTACACACAACACGAAATATTCAAAACAACAGTAATATTTGCAAAAAAATACCAGATAACAGTACCAAACCATATTAGCCGTTTATACTATCTTAATATATCCGAGAATTGGCTATTATTAACAAAATAGGTTAATACCAACAACATAAATAAGTACAGTTTTAAGTTAGTATTTTTTGAGTGTAAACTTTTAATATAGGGATTGAATATATCAAGACTGAATGTTGTTGAAACCAACAAGAGAGATATAAAAAGCGAATTGCTATAATTATATTCTGATAGAATATAATAACCACTGAGTTGAATCTAGAACAATGTAAAAAATAAGTCATAATATGTCAGCCGCAAATTGGTTTACAGAACAAAAACATATCTATTATGAATAGTTCAGTAAAGTTCAATTAAATTGATTTGCTTTGAAAATTCTACCGATAGAGAGATATTTTTTTACATTACATAAACAATTAGTATTTACTGTGTAAACGGCATTTAATCAAATAATAATTATACAAAAAACATTTCAAATTCCTCTTTCAAACTCTTGCCCTAAGGTGATTTCCACCTATTGTCTCACCACCGCACGTGTTACATTGCAGTTTACCAACTGAATACGTTTAAAACATATGTGGGGTATTGACACCTTCATCTAAAAATGATTTACTTTTGAAAAGGTAAGAATATCTAGCTGTTTATTGGGACAAATGTATGTTGGTGGAGAATATACTAAAAAGAACGAACATTTTTTATTGCTTATTAAATACTCATTCATTTTCCTAGATTAGTATGTTTATGAAATTAATGAATATCCATCGTATTTTTTTATGCATTGTGTTGGATCTGTCTTATAAATAGTTCAAAACCATTACACACTATTTAATATACCTTCTCAATTATTTAGAAAAATCCATAGCTTTATTATGTAACCATACAATATTTTGTGTTATCTGCTAAGTGTACTATATCAGATAACAAAAGAGCAATCATAATTAAACCCTTAAAAGATCTCCAATTTTTATAGAATATTCTGATAGTTAAAACAAATTAAACTCATAACACAAACAAAAATACCCAGTGAAATTTAAAAAAAAAAATGGTTAGTTAAGGATGACAGAGCTTCTGATAACGTAATTTGCACCTAATACACGTAATATGTAAAACAATGTAAAACAAGATATTTTAAGCTCTAGGATAGTAATTATAAGATAAAACTGTAACATGTTTCAGGTCTTTTATATGAGATTTTATATTTTCTACAATTACATCAATAAATTCAACCTTCCGTATTAATAATAACTAAGTTTACTAAAAATATTATACGGTATTTTGAGTAAATACACATTTAAAGACAAATAGATTTTAAATAGTTTTTCAAATTAAAACTTGCAAGAAGCTAGAATACCTTTTGAAAGTGGTGAATTACTTGAGGAAATGAAGGATTTGCGAAAAAGTAACCACACAATGCCTTGTGGGCTACGCATTGTGTCAGGTCCAGTATTGTGTTCACTAAATCGCTCAATTGTGCTCTCCACCTCCTCATAGCCTGTTTGTAAATATGTTTGTCTAGGAAAATAAAGTTCTAGTTAGTACAAAACTATTTTAAGCCATACGTAAACTTTTAAGCCTGCATTAACGTTAAGGGAATTTACCTCTACCGCTGTTATATCTATGATTGACATTTATTACACCTAAAAAAGGAAGAAATATTTAGAACTATAAGGATTTCTAAAAAACCATAAGTAGTGTTCGGATGCTTTGAAACTCCGTTCAAGCTACACCACTCAGAGCATTTTTTTAAATCCAGGAGTTAGAAATGTTTGAATAATGTGACAAGTACTTTTGAATTGGCAAAGTGGTTGAAATAAAACTGGATTATTTTAATAAGCAACATTACAGAGAATTTGAAAGTCACTTAAGTCCTGGTTCATAATATATATATATATATATATATATATATATATATATATATATACAGTATAATATATAATACATTAGTGTATTTAGTTTTAGAAAAAGTACAATATATAAAATATATTTAAAAATTTTTTTAATATTTTAGATACCAATAACTATTTTGTGTATGAGAAGACTTTCATAACTATTTTCAGCCAAGCAAAGTAATAAAAATGGTTACTAATCCTAAAATCTAATTAATTTAAACAAGAAAAATCTAAAACCTCTCCCGTTCTGGGTGCTTTTTCACCAAAAAGATTATATTGAATAGCAGAGTATGAAACAAAGAAATTTTCACAGTACAATAACTAGGTAACGCAACTTTTATTTATCACCGACCGTAGAGAGAAGTGTCAAGGTCGGATTTCGAAATGTGTTATATGCCAAATATGCCTAAATGCTAAAAAAGTGCGATTTCTTAACTTTATTTTAACTATTTACAGTGTTTTTGATGCTATAGATAAATGTTTCAAAGAAGTAGTTGTAGACGAATCATCTTGATTATTCATATTGCTAAATGCAACATTATATGGCATCGCAGGATTCAACGATAAACTTCAATTGGTAAATATTCTTGATTTCTCTAAGTAAGTAACTGATCCTAATGAATATATTTATATTTTATACTTATAAGAATTAAGGAATCTAAGATTTGTAAAACTTTATCCAAAATACCTCGAAATAATTATTGATTAATAAAACTTGCACGGACTTGGAATACGTGATCTGTAGTGGAATACAACGGAAGAAATACATTTGCAGTTTCGAAACACGTAACCAATTGGATTTCATTCTCTTCGAGCTATTTGCATCTCACTCACATTTTTTGTT
Source organism: Homalodisca vitripennis (assembly GCF_021130785.1). Lineage (NCBI taxonomy): Eukaryota > Metazoa > Arthropoda > Insecta > Hemiptera > Cicadellidae > Homalodisca > Homalodisca vitripennis. The sequence continues at coordinate 76,437,115 of NC_060211.1, forward strand.
ACTATTACCTCACATTTCCTTGAGTATATATATTATAAAATCAGAATTCAATAAAATCTTGGTTTTTAAAATTTTGAGCCAATTTCTTACAATGCTTTGCATTGTATATTGGTGATAGATTGGTTCTTATTAACTCGCTGTTTAGTAACAGAAACAAAATAACGGAAGAACTATTGAAAGTGGAATGCAATGTATATTAAATTAAACAAAATTATAATACTTCCATTGTAAACTATTTCATTCCAATTTTGTACTGAATAGTGTATAATAATTTAGAGTAATCATTTAAACTTCATAATTGAGTTTTGTTTGCATAGTGTTGTATCTTAACAAGGATCTTCACAAGTACATTTTATATTAAACTTACAACTATAAAATAATTTAAA